>NC_133414.1:66107500-68607500 GCF_049350105.2 Macaca mulatta
GTTGGGAGCTATATGTGCTGCTGGGCTGCTTTCCTTTTTTGAATTTAGAAGATACTAGGTTAGGCCAGGCATGGTGGCTCAGGCCTGTAATCCCAACACTTTGGGAGGCCGAGGCAGGCAGATCATGAGGTCAGGAGATGGAGATCATCCTGGCTAACATGGTGAAGCCCCGTCTCTACTAAAAACACAAAAAATTAGCAGGGCACGGTGGCAGGTGCCTGTAGTCCCAGCTACTGGGGAGGCTAAGGCAGGAGAATGCCCTAAACCCAGGAGGCAGAGCTTGCAGTGAGCCGAGAATCATGCCACTTGCACTCCAGCCTGGGTGGCAGGGTGAGACTCCGTCTCAAAAAAAAAAAAAAAAGATACTATGTTAGAGAATAGAAAACTGTACTTCTGTTCCCTTGGCTTGAAATCTCCCTTCCTTCCTTCTCTATCCTGAAGATCTCTTTCATTCTCTGAGGTCTAGTACAAATGCTGACTATGAGCTCTAGAGCCCATCACTGTGTCTCATTGAACTTTGCATAGTGATGTCTACCTCTTAGGGCACACATAGAGGAGCCTCCACTAGTTCTCTCCAGCTCATCCTTATATCTCAACACCAGCATTTCCTGACTGACAAACCTGGTCACTTTCATTGTCTATCATAATCACGTGTCACACTTTGTAAAGTGCCTGTTTTTGTGATTGTTTCATTTGTATCTGTCTCTCCCACTGTCAGTTCTGTTTTTGCCTATTACATTCCAAGAACAAAGCATAGTGTTTGGTATACCTTTTGCAACAAAAGAATAGACAAGCAACCAAACATTTGTTGAGTATTCAATTAACACTTTTTTTTTAAGTCAAACCATCTTAATTAGCAGATCTTCAACAACAGCTTTTTACCAGTCCAACTGCGTTATATCCACGTCTGAATAAATGATCAAGGGATACTAACAAGAGCTCAAATTAACAGAAGCATTTATATTTACTGCAATGGTCCTTGCTGGGCATAATTTACTTGGCCCTAATATGCAAAATAAAACAAAAGCCTAAGCAACAGTAAGAGTAGTGTGAAGGTTCATGCTGATGACGTTTCAGAAAGAGAGTCTTGAGGCTTTGTCAAGTGCCAGGTAAAGAATCCTCCCACTTTTTGGGCTTCTCTATCATCTGGACACGTTTCACAGGGCTTTTGACTCCAGTTACTGAAAGGTTTCAGGCACCATTTGGGAGCAAGGAAAGGACATCAGTTTGTGTGTTTTCCAACCACAGCAATTACCACTCACCAGTCAATGTGTGGCGAAAGTCAAAACCATTGGTACCAATGTATAATTTAGTCCAGTGGTTCTTGTTTTTAAAATTGGAATAATTTTGATTTTTTTCAATAAAAGTTTACTAATCCTAACTTTCTTTCATATGATGCTGGACCATTTCTACACAATTTCTTCCAGAAAACAGAAGAGGATGGAACAATTCCCAGTGAATTTTATAAAGCACTTATTACCCTGATACGAAAATAAAATAATAATAGTACAAAAGAGAAAACAACAAATCATTATCCCTCAAGAATATAAACACAAAAATTTCTAAGAAAATATTAGCACATAGAATTCAGCAATATGTAAAAAGAATTATACACTAGAACCAAATGCTTTTTCCACTCCCTAGGGATGTGAGGAAAGTTCAATATTTAAAAATCAATTAATGTATTTCATCATATTAACAGTCTAAAAAAGATTACATTATGCAGAAGAAGCATTGACAAAATTCAACACCAAGTCATGATAAAAACTCTCAGAAAAATAGAAATATAAGGAAACTTTATTCATCTGATTAAAAGCATCTACAAAAAACTACAGATAATATTATATTTTATGGTGAAAGAGTGAATGTCTTTCCCCTAAGATTGGGAACAAGGCAACAATTTATCTTTCATCATTCTTATTCAACATAGTGCTGGATATTGCAGCCAAAAGAATAAGACAAGAAAAGCAAATAAAAGAATACAGATTGATAAGAAAAAAACTGTCCCTATTTGCAGATGACATGAGATCTACATAGAAAATCTCCAGGAATCTACAAAACTTTTCTAGAACTAATAAGTGAGTACAGCAAACTCACAAGATACAAGCTACACCTACCAAAGTAAAATGTATTTCTACATACTAGCAAAGAATGTATGAACATAAAAATTAAAAGTACAATACCATATAAAATTGCTGCAAAAATGAAATACTTATACATAAATCTAACAAACACATTCATGACCTGTGGGAGAGACAGATACAAATGAAACAATCACAAAAACAGGCACTTTACAAAGTGTGACATAGACTATGATAGACAATGAAAGTGACCAGGTTTGTGAGTCAGGAAATGCTGGTGTTGAGATGTAAGAATGAGCTGGAGAGAACTAGTGGAGGCTCCTCTATGTGTGCCCTAAGAGGTAGATATCACTATGCAAAGTTCAGTAAGACACAGTGCTAGGCTCTAGAGCTCATAGTCAAGTGGATTAGAGGCGTGGGCTTATCTGGTCGTGCTGGAATCTCCCAATGCTCAAGGGGTACAAGTGTGTTGATATGCACTGCTCAATCATATCTTTTTAAAAGAATTCAAGGATGCTTGTACTCAGTATGGTCCTACTTCTCCATATGTCAAAATGGTATTACCGACTCTTTGTACTGAGGTCATTTTGCTTCCTTAGACTGGGATCTTTTGACAAAAGCTGTTCTAACTCTACCTCAGCATTTACAATTCCGTATCTGGTGGTCAGAGGAGGACTGTCTGCAGGCTCAGCTAAATCGGGCTGATGGCATTCCAATTACTCAGGCTCAGCTCACAGGCTCCAGTAATTACTGACACTACCACCCAATTAGGCTTTGATGCTCTCACCAGGGAACAAGTAACAAAGGTGTGTAAGAGAGCTTGGGATAAATTATGCACCCTGGGCCAAGCTCCTGTTTGTTTTACTACTGTTAAACAGGGTCACAGTAAATTATATCCTGATTTTATGGCTAAATTACAAGATGTTGTTGAAAATTCTGTCTTTGATGAGCGTGCTCAAGGTATTCTCCTTTGTATGTTAGCTTTTGGAAATGTGAACCGTGAGTGTAAAATGGCCATGCGTTCTGCCCAACGACAAAATTTACCTCAATTACATGTAGCATTGTTTAATTTAAACTTTCTAAATATTCCTAAAGACAATCCTCTGACTGCAGCTGAATGCCACTATACAGGAAAAAAATTCTCCCTAAATGAAGGCAAGCCAGTGTTATGGAAAAACTCCCAAACCAATACCTGGAAACCTGGAACAATTACAATGTGGGGAAGAGGGTATGCTTGTGTTTCACCAGTGGATCATCTCTGAGGTCTAGTACAAATGCTGTCCCTCACATCCGTGATTCTTAACACCATGATAAATCCCATTTGAACCCTCTTCCTCTTTTTGATGCCAATCCTCCTTTATGGGACTCTGATTGGCATTATGATAATTCTTCTTGACCCAGGTATGCCCTCTACCTCTTTGGCATTCCCGGGCACCTCGGATTTCTTCTTTACAGAGGAGAACATTGGGCGTTGCCACCGCTACTCCTCTCCCTCAGTATCAAGGTAGATTCAAACATTCTGCTTTGTTTACTTCCAACTTGACTATTCTTATACAGAGTTGTGTTAAGCTTCCTTACATGCTGTTAGTGGGAAATATCAAAATTTGGATGAACAATCAAACTGTCCAATGCATTAATTGTCATTTATACACTTGTGTTAACTCCCGTTTTGACTTCAAGAAAAGTGTAATGTTGGTTTGAGCTTGAGAAGGAATCTGGATACCGGTAACTTTACTCACACCTTGGGAATCTTCCCCTTCAGTACATTTAATTAATGAAGTGTTCCAGTGAATTCTCAAAAGATCTAAGAGATTTGTTTTCACTTTAATCTCTGTGATCATGGGCCTAATTACAGTCACTGCACTGGCCACCACTGCTGGAGTGGCATTACACCGATCTATTCAAATGGCTCATTTTGTTAATGATTGGCAAGTAATTCCACCCAAATGTGGAATTCTCAACAGGGCATTGATCAAAAATTAGCTAATCAAATCAATGATTTAAGACAGTCTGTTATTTGGCTTGGAGATTGGCTAATGAGTCTCAAACATCACATGCAAATGCAGTGTGATGGGAATACTTCTGATTTCTGTATCACACCATATTCCTAAAATGAGACTGATCATTCATGGGAAATGGTCAAAGAACACTTTCTGGGTAGGGAAGATAATTTATCCTTGGACAAAACTAAAGAAACAAATTTTTGAAGCCTCTCAAGCTCATTTATCCCTTGTGCCTGGAGCTGAGGTGTTAGATCAGGTAGCAGAAAGTCTTTCTGGACTAAACCCCATGACTTGGATTATGTCTATTGGGGGCTCCAGTGTAGTAAATTTTGGAATCATATTTCTCTGTTTAATTGGTTTTAGTGTGCTGGACCAGTCAAAGAATCCTGCGTCAAAACTGAGAGAATGAACAAGCCTTTATCGCCATGGCATGTTTATATAAAAAGAAAGGGAGAGACGCTGTGGGAAGTCAGGGACCCCGAATGGAGGGACCGGCTGGAGCCACAGCAGAGGAACATAAATTGTGAAGATTTCATGGACATTTATCAGTTCCCAAATAATACTTTTAAAATTTCTTATGCCTGTCTTTAATCTCTTAATCCTGTTATCTTTGTAAGCTGAGGATATATGTCACCTCAGGACCACTGTGATAATTGTGTTAACTGTACAAATTGAGTGTAAAATGTGTGTTTGAACAATATGAAATCAGTGCACCTTGAAAAAGAACAGAATAACAATGATTTTTAGGGAACAATGGAAGACAACCATAAGGTCTGACTGCAGGGTCGGGCAAAAAGAGCTATGTTTTCCTTCTTGTAGAGAGCCTATAAGTGGACGTGCAAGTAGGAGAGATATTGCTAAATTCTTTTCCTAGCAAGGAATATTAATATTAATACCCTGGAAAAGGAAAGCATTCCTGGGGGGAGGTCTATAAATGGCTGCTCTGGGAGTATCTGTCTTATGCAGTTGAGACAAGGACTGAGATATGCCCTGGTCTCCTGCAGTATCCTCAGGCTTATGAGGGTGGGGAAAAAACTCCACCCTGGTAAATTTATGGTCAGACTGGTTCTCTGCTCTCAAACCCTGTTTTCTGTTGTTTAAGATGTTTATCAAGACAATACATGCACCACTGAACATAGACCCCTATCAGTAGTTCTACTTTTTACCTTTTGTCCTGTTCCCTCAGAAGCATATGATCTTTGTTAGACCTTTATTAGTAGTTCTGCTTTTTTCTTTGTACCTACTCGTTGTTCTTATACCCCTCTCCTTTTTGAAATCCTTAATAAAAAACTTGCTGGTTTGAGGCTCAGGTGGGCATCACAGTCCTACCGATATGTAATGTCATCCCTGGTGGCCCAGCTGTAAAATTCTTCTCTTTGTACTCTTTCTCTTTATTTCTCAGCTGGCCAACACTTATGGAAAATAGAAAGAACCTATACTGAAATACTGGGGGCAGGTTCCCCCAATATTGAAACTATGAAACTCTGATGAGTTCAAAGAAAGTATATCATGTTCATGGATTGGAAGATTTAAAATATTAACAATATCAATTTCCTCTAAGTGATATTCAAGTTTAAAGTAATTTCTATCAAATCACAATACAATTTTTACAGATATGGAAAGAATTATTCTAAAATTTATATAGAAAGACAATAGAACTAGATAAAAATCAACTTTGGGAGAAATTATTCCCAATTTCAATGGTTGTTATATGTAGTAATCAAGACTTTGTGTTGGCTGGGTGCAGTGGCTCATGCCTGTAATCACAGTGTGTCTGGAATTGATTCCTTCTGGTGAGTTCTTGGTCTCACTGACTTCAAGAATGAAGCTACAGACCCTCACGGTGAGTGTTACAGCTGTTAAAGGTGGTGTGTCTGGAGTTTGTTCCTTCAGATGTTCAGACGTGACAGGAGTTTCTTCCTTCTGGGGGGTTTGTGGTCTCGCTGACTTCAAGAATGAAGCTGCAGACCTTCACAGTGAGTGTTACAGCTCTTAAAGATGGTGTGTCCAGAGTTTGTTCCTTCAGATGTTCAGATATGTCTGGAGTTTCTTCCTTCCAACGTGTTCGTGGTCTTGCTGACTTGAGGAATGAAGCTGCAGACCCTCACGGTGAGTATTACAGCTCATAAAGGTAGTGTGGACCTAAAGAGCGAGCAACAGTGATTTATCGTGAAGAGCGAAAGAACAAAGCTTCCACCGCCTGGAAGGTGACCAGAGCGGGTTGCTGCTGCTGGCTTGGGTGGCTAGCTTTTACTCCCTTATTTGACTCCACCCACATCCTGCTGATTGGTCCATTTTACAGAGCACTGATTGGTCCATTTTAGAGTCTGATTGGTCCATTTTTACAGAGTGCTGATTGGTGTGTTTACAAACCTTTAGCTAGACACAGAGTGCTGATTAGTGCATTTTTACAGAGTACTGATTGGTGCATTTACAAATCTTTAGCTAGACACAGAGTGCTGATTGCTGTGTTTTTGCAGAGTGCTGATTGATGCATTTACAAACAGAAAAGTTAGCTAGACAGAAAAGTTCTCCAAGTCCCCACTTGACCCAGGGAGTCCAGCTGGCTTCACCTCTCACCAGGACTTTGGAAGGCCAAGGCAGGTGGATTACTCGAGTCCAGGAGTTTGAGACCAGCCAGGGAAACATAGTGAGACCCCCATCCCTACAAAAATTGCAAAAATCAGCTGGGAGTTGTGGCACATGCTTATGGTCCCAGCTACTTGGGAGTTGGAGGTGGGAGGATTCCCTTAAACCCAGGAGGGAGAGGTTGCAGTGAGCCGAGATTGCACCACTGCACTCCAGCCTCGGTGACAGAGTGAGACCCTGACTCAAAAAAAAAAAAAAAAAAAAAAAAATAGACTGTGTGTCATTGGTGGAGGTATAGATAAGTAGCTAATGGAACAGAATAGAGAACCCAGAAATATAATCACACAAATATGCCCAACTACTGATTTTTGACAAAGATTCAAAAGCAATTCAATGGAGGAAAGACAGCCTTTTTTATAAATGGTACTAGAGAAGCTGTACATCCCTTTGCAAGAAATGAAACTTGATATGTGTCTCACGTTAGAAAAAATTAATTCAAAATGGATTATGAATTTAAATGTTAAATGCAAAACTACAAATCTTTAAAAAATAGAAAATTGTCAAAATCTAGAGTAAGAAAAAGAGTTTTTTGACTTGACAGCAAAAGACACAATTTATAAAAAGAAATACTGATAAGTTAGACTTCATTAAATTTAAAAATGTTTTCTCTGTGAAATATCCTACTAAGATGATAAAAGACAAGGTACATTGTAGGATAAAAGATATGTAAACAAAATATCCAACATATCAACAATATCTAGACTATATAAATAACTCTCAAAGCTAAACAAAATTACAAACATCCAATTAGAAAATGGTCAAATTAAATGCAGAGAAATGTCATTAAAATATACAATAGCATATGAAAAGATGCTCAGCATTATTAGCCATTGGGGAAATGGCAATTAAAACCTCAATGAGATATCACTACCCATTTATCAGAATGCCTAACAAAGTAATTAATTGAAGAAGGGACAACATTGAATGCTGACAAGAATGCAGACAAATGGATCTCCCATTCATTGCTGCTTGGAATGTGAAAGGTACAGTTACTCTGCAAAACAGTTTGTCAGTGTCTTATAAAACTAAATATGCAACTACCATATGACTCAGCAAGTGCATTCCAGGGCATTTATGCTAGAAAAAACAAAAATGTTGCTTACACAAACACCTGTACATGAATGTTTATAGCAGCTTTATTCATAATAGTTCCAAATTTGGAAACTATGTATATATTCTTCAATAAGTGAATAGTTAAACCAACTGTGATACATCCATATCATGGAATACTACTCTGCAGTAAAAAGAAACCAAATATTGATACACACAACAGCCTGGATGAATTTCCAGATAATCATGCTGAATAATAAAGAAGGCAATTCCAAAAGTTTCCATACTATATGATTATACTTATATGATATTCTTGAAATGACAAAATTATAGAGATGGAGAAGAGATTGGTGACTGCCAGGGGTTAAGCAGAGGGCAGGACTAAGAGGTAAATGGCTATGGGAATAAAAAGGTGAATGAAGAATCCTCATGTGATGAAAATGTTCCATATTTTGAATATAGATTTTAGTGTAGTGGGTGGTAGTATTGTACAATGGTTTTCCAAGTTGTTATCACTGGGGAAATTGGTCAATGTGTACATGAGATCTCTCCATATTATTTCTCACAGCTGCATATGAATCTGTAATAGTCTCCAAATATGTTTAACTAAAAAAGAGCAAGCTAGATTTTTTTTTTTTTAACTCAAGGAAGTAAATCATGAAAACAAAAATTTCACAAACCTGGAATTAAGTTAGAAAAGTCATTTTGGGAAGAATTGAACCATTTTCATATTTCCCAAATCCTTTTTTAAAATTGTATTATTGTGGTAAAAAATATATATTGTCAACCTAAGAAACACAGAGATTCCCTAAAGGTAATGAGTTTATTCAGGAATGTGCAGAGGATTTGCAAATCTAGGCTCTAAGGGCTATGAGGATCATAAGTATATCCAGAGGGACAAGGCAAGGGGAAGCTTTTAAAGGCAAAAGAAAAAAGTACATGTAATTTGTTTTAAAACAAAGAACACTGGGCACAGGGCCTTATTGCAGGAGTTGATGTCAGTTCATTAGTGGAGACAGTGTGTCACACAAGTATTCTCGTGCATCCAGCTAGCTGTCCTTGTGACTCATGATGCAAACTGCAGTTTATAAAGTCCTTGGCAAATGTTCTTGTTGTAGGCATACATGCGTAAGAGCCCTTTAGGGTCTTTGTAATAGATTTTTTTTCACAGTCATGTGTATATGAGAGTTCTCCCTTCTCAACCTCCGGGCTTTATTTATTTATTTTGTTAGAGTTTGGCACAAGCTACTCCATTTCAATTCTGACACCTTGCACAGTATCATAACATTTACCATTTGAACTGTTAAATGTATAGTTCAGTGGCAGTAAGTACACATTCATATTGTTGTGCAGCCATGACCAACATCCATCTCTAGAACTTTCTCATCTTGCAAAATTGAAACTTCATACCCATTAAACAGTAACTATCCAATCCCCAAAAGATGTAATGCTTCACAAAGTTTTATGTGACCCTTGTGTAGAGGCCATGCTAATTTACTCAGTATCATTTCAATTTTAGTATATGTGCTGACAAACTGAGCACCCAAATTCCTTCCTATTGGTGGCTTTTTTTTTTTTTTTTCCCCCATCTGTATGTGATAGTACCTGGGTGGCAACCCGAAGACATCACCCTGGTAGCTCTATGATTTTCTTAACATGCTGTGGTTAAAAGCCAATTGTTTAATCTGATTATTTTGCCTTGAGGCAACTTTACAGATATTTTAAAGAATATGTTTGTAAGTAAGTTGATTCAATTTGGAAATATCTGTCTTCTTTCTCCATTTTTCCTGTTTGCTCTGTAAGACATATGGTTGGGTAACCAGAGATGCTCATTTTTTTATCCTGAAAATTTTGTGTGCTTGTGAATTATATGGACATGGAGAAGTTTTGAGGGCAGGACAGTTCCTTCATAATGTGAGAAATCAACTATTTAGTACATCCTTCTAGAACATTTTTGTTTCTCTTTTTAAATGTACAGGATTTTAAGTCTTCTGTTTTAAAAGGTTTCTTCTATGTATAATTCTTTTCAAAGGTACCTTGAACTCTAGAAATATTTATCAGACTATGTTCTAATTTCTCCAGTTCAGTTGGGGGATACATTTTTTAAACCTGTGCCAAAAATTTAAATAAATTTCTCAGATATTGAAATATACTGAGTGCTTAATGTTGTTTTACCTTGCCGTGGTGGTTGCATTTCATTTTTTTTTCTCTTCTGGGACAAATTTTTTCAAATCAATTGGACAAATATCTAGGACTATGATTGCTGGATCATATGATAAGACTACATTCGCTTTATAAGAAACTGCCAAAATTTCTTTCAAAATGGCTGTAGTATTTTGCATTCCCACAAGCAATAAACAAAAGTTTCTGTTGCTCCAGATCCTTGCCAGTATTTGATATTTTCAGTTATGATTTTTTTAATTTTAGCCATCCTAACTGGTGTATGGTGGCATCTCATCATTTTTTTAAAATTTGCAATTGCCTAATGACAAATGGTTCTGAGAACTTTTTTCATATGCTTATCTTTCATCTGTAAATGTTCTTGGTGACATATCTGTTCAGACCTATACATTGTTGTATTAAGTTTGCTAATATTTTGCTGAGGATTTTTGTGTTTATGTTCATAAGAGATACTGGTCTATAGATTTCCTTTCTTGTAATGTCTTTATTTGGATTAGCTATTAGGATAGTGCTATGGCCCACTGAATGAATTTTTCATTTTCAGGCTTTATTCTGCCTGTAGAAATTAGTAGTTCCTTAGCTCAAATTCTTCAGTGATTAGTTTTGTTTGGTGATCAGTTTTGTTTATTGAAATAGTCTGTTTTGGCTATGCTAGGTCATCTCGCCTTTTATATAAATTTTCAAATTACCTGGTTTGTATTTCTAACTAATTTTCTCGATATTTTGGTAGAAATCATAGGATGCTTATATTTTAATTTGAGGAAAATTGACACCTTTACTCTGTTGAATATTCCAAAACATAAACACATTGTCTTTCCATTTATTTAGGTCATCTTTGGTTTCCTTCACTAGCATTTTAAAGTTTTTAGAGTGTAAATTCTCTACATTTTTGATTCAATATATACTTGTGTTCCTTGTTTTTAGTAATTGTAAATGGTATTGTGTCTTAAAATTTGATTTTCAATTTTTCACTACTAGTTTATAGAAATTTTCAATTTTTTTGAATTTCTCTTATATCCTATGACCTTGTCACTTATTAGTTCTAGAAATTGTTTTTCTTTTTTTTTGGTAGATGCCTTATAATTGTCATACCATCTACAATTACGAACAATTTTATTTCTTTCTTTCCAGTCATTGCGATTTATTTCTTTGCCTTGCTTTATCATACTGGCTAAGACTGAAACATACTGTTAAATATGAGTGGTAACAGTGAACATTTTTGCTTTATTTCTAATCTTTGGAGTAAAACATTTAGTATATCAATATTAAGTATGATGTTAATTGTAGGCTTTTCATGAATGCTTTTTATCAGGTTGAGGAAGTTTCTTTTTATTTCTAATTTCTGAGAGTTTTATTATCAATTTATTTTTGTAAAATATCTTCACTGTATCAATTGGTATCTTACAATATTTTTCTTTAAAAAATTAATGTGATAAATTATATTGATAAATTTTAATATATTGAACCAAATTTTCAACCTCGGGGAGAAAAAAATCTCTTGGTTTGGCATACATTCTTTTTATATGTTCTGGATTGGATTTGCTAATATTTTCTTGGGAATATTTGCATCTTTATTCATGAAGGACATTAGTCTTTAAAAAACATCTTTAATTTTTGTATCAGGTGTTGGCTTTATAAAGTGAATCCAGGCAGGGATCCATGATCTCATCTCACTGCTGCCTGAGACACAGACATGACTTCTGTTCATAAGTCCCTATTAAGTCTTTCTTTCTAAGAAACTGTATTTGTCCGTCTTTTTTCTTTGACTTCTCAGCTTCCTCAGACTTTAGGATAGTGTATTAGTCTGTTTTCAAACTGCTGTAAAGAACTTTCCAAGACTGGGTAATTTATAAAGAGAAGAGGTTTAGTTGATTCACAGTTCCACATGGTTGGGGAGACCTCAGGAAACTTATACTCATGGTGGAAAGGGAAGCAGGCCTGTCGTACGTGGCAGCAGACAAGAGAGAGTGTGTAGAGCAGGAATTGTCAAATGCTTATAAAACCATCAGATCTCGTGAGAACTCACTCACTATCATGAGAAAAACATGGGAGAAACCACCCCCATGATCCAATCACCTCTCACTAGGTCCCTCTCTCAACAAGTGGGGATTATGGAGATTACAATTTGAGATGTGATTTGGGTGGGGACATAGAGTCAAATCATATCAGGTAGGTTTGCATAGAACTGCCCACTGTGAAACTTGTGGAAAGGCAGGCTAGGAGCTGAGAGACCAAGAAATGGGCAAAGGGAAAGAATCAACCATGGAAGAAGTCCATGGAGAACATCCCAGGTGGCAGCCATTTCTATTTGGAATAGTGTAGCTCTACTTTTTAGATGCTTCTGCATGAGTATAGGGATGCCTTGCAAACACCAGCATGTTTAGAGAAATTATTAACTGTGAGCCATCTATCACCCTGTGGTGAGGAATGGTGATGAGCAGCCACTGCAGTGGATGGCCACTTCTGTGGACTGCCTATTTGGCAACAGAAGCCCAGCTGGCAGAAGCAAAGTAAAATGGCTTCAGTAGGAATTACAATTGGAAAAAGGTTTCTCTTTAAAGAGCTTGATAGTAAAAAGTTGACTTAGTTAAAACTAATATCTGGGCTGTATATATATATCTATGTATTGTTTTAAGGCCTCTGTTCTCTCTAAAACTTCTCAGTCAACTGAATCCTGACTGTGCCTCTATTTCCTTCTGCCTGTCCCTCCTTCCTCTTGCCATCCTCAATGCCACATGAGGGAACAACAAAACAAAGAATTATGACAGCCTGGGATCCCTTGGGGAAAATGGAAAAGGCCCCAGATTTCTCTTTTGGGGAGAAACCTGTTTTTCTTCATGGTACCCCCAAAGTTGTAAGTGGACAGATAAAATTCTGCTCACTTTTGTATTGAATTCCCTTTGGCTTTTGGGGGAGTACCATAGATTGATTGACAGTGGGAGAGGATTTGACCTTGATGTGTGTTTGATGGTTGGTAACGTGATGGTGGGCAAGAGCTACAGTGTTGGAGGTGACTAAGGACAGTTATTTGGAGAAGATGGTCATTGCTACAGGGGGCTGCTAAATTCTTTGTATGTCTGGATAAGAAAAGTGTGGGTTAGACCCTAAAAACTGCATGATTTCCTTAAAGAACTCTACCCTAAAATCAGTAATCTAACTAAGAAACAAGCTAAGTTGAAAAGACTACCTATCAAACTAAATCAGTCTGTGAAACTCTTTGTAAAAGTTATTTACATATTTAAAAGAAATCTCAATTTTTAAAGGCTTACCTGTCTCTGCACTTAAACCACTAGGAACTTTCTGGGGAAGAGAATGGCTTAAAGTTTACATAACAAACCCTGCTTTTGTTTAGATCTAAGTTTTGTGTCTTTGAGATGTAAATTTTCAACCTATTTCCCCCTGAGTCCTGTCTTTGGAGATGCAAATTTAAAGTTACTTCCCTAACAATTGTTTAGGACATAAAACAGCTATTTAAGAGATTGACAGTCTAAAGTTGGGGTGAAACTTTGAAAACTGAGAAATAAAAACCTTATAAACATAAGATCTGCTTCTTTCTACATATCTGTTATGTTAATATATGTCTTACGCAAGTGATATTTCACCATAAAATACACAAACAAGCTCTAATCAATTGGGTTAAAGAGAAATTAAGCACGTAAATCAAATATTTTATTAGAAAAATAAAAGTTAGCTCAATTGCCTGTTAGTTCACATGCTTTAATAATCTTTGATAAATAAAACTAATTTCAAAATTCTCTTCAACAATTTAAAATCTGAAAGTCATGCTATGGTAAATTAAGTACTTCTAGAGTTTTTACTAGAAATTTGGGTTACTAAGAGTTAGACTAGTAGTTAATACATGTAATCAAAACTGCTCAATATAAGAGAAACTATTCTACATACTGAGTGTTTATATAAAGAAAAATATATGATTTTGAGAAAGAAGTTTATGAAAACACTAAGATGTGGTTTTGCTTAAAGTAAAAGTAATTTTGTCTAGTTGAGAGGCTATTTGCAGGTTGTTTCAAATGAAGAAAAAATGATACAGATAAAACTAAATGGATAGAAAAAGAAAAGATAAAAGAGCGGAAATGAGAAAGCTTTGATTCGTGGGTGACTGCATGGTCATCCACGGTACAGAGCTGTAGCTGTGCTGCATCATGTTCACAAAAGGTAAAAGTTACCAGTGGAATTTAGAGATGGCTCAAATATCTGGGGATTTAGTTCAATGGATGCATAAAAAGAAGCAAACTAAGATTCAAAAAGCAAAATATTCAATCCCTTGGTTAGTATTATCTATAATTGCTAAAATGAAAGAAAGAAAGTGTTGGGTTGAGTTGTAGGTCTGTGTGAGCTCAGATTGCTAGCCTCAAAGATACCTACGAAGGGAAAAAAGTTATGCCAGGGACAAAATAAAATGACTCTGAGTCTTGTGGTTACCAAAAAGGTAATCAGTGGTGGGGTGGTTGGGGTAGGGATGAGGGAGTCAAAACTAAGTAACTATTAAAATGAGAAAGTACAATGTAAAAAAAAAAAAAAAAAAAAGGTTTCATTTTGTGGATTGATATCATCAGCTTCCTGAGAAACCTTTACTAAAGTGGATCATGGGAGTAACTACTTTGGGATCAGTGTGTTTGATTTTGAATGCTGTAGAGCAGAAGAGCATTGAACAGGTGCAGATGATTAGTGATGTTGAACATTTTTTCATATACATATTGTCTATTTGTATGTCTTTTTTTTTTTTTTTGAGAATCTATGTCCAGATACTTAGCCCACTTTTAAATTGAATTATTGTTATTATATTTCTTTTAAGTTTTTTGAGTTCCTTGAATATTCTAGATATTAGTTCCTTGTAAGATGAATAGTTTGCAAATATATTTTTTTCATTGAACAGGTTGTCTCTTTGCTGTGTTGATTGTTTCCTTTGCAGTGCAAAAGCTTTTTAGTTCAATATAGTCCTATTTGTCAATTTTTGTTTTTCTTTTTGGCTTGTGCTTTTGGGATCTTAACCACAAAATCTTTGCCTAGACTAATGTCCTGGAGTTTTTCCCCTGTGTTTTCTTCTAGAAGATTTAGAGTTTTGAGTCTTACATTTAAGTCTTTAATTCATTTTGAATTGATTTTTATATACAGTAAAATATAGAGTTCTAGTTTCATTCTTCATATGGATATCCAGTTTCCCAGCACCATTTATTAAAGAGGGTATCTTTTTCTCAATGCATGTTCTTGGTGCCTTTATCAAAAATCCGTGGGCTTTATCAAAAATATGTAAATCTATTTCTGGGTTCTCAATTCTGTTCTGTTGGTTTATATGCCTATTTTTATATCAATATCATACTGTTTTGATTACTATAGCTTTGTCATATGTTTTGAAGTCAGATAGTGTGATGCCTCAAGATTTGTTTGTTTTGCTCAAGATTTCTTTGGCTATTTGGGCACATTTTACTTTCACATGATTTTTAAAACTTTTTTTCTATTTTTGTGAAATATGCTTTGATATTTCATAAAGATTGCATTGAATCTGTAGGTTGCTTTGGGTAATATGGTTATTTTAGCAAGATTAAGTCTTCTAATTTGAGAGCATAGAATGTCTTTCCATTTGTTTGTGTCCTTTTCAGGTGATATCATCAGTGTTGCCATTTTTCTTATATAAGTCTTTCACTTCCTTAGATATATATATTCCTAAGTATTTTATTTTATTTTATTTCATTTGTAACCATTGAAAATTATATAGTCTTCTTGATTTCTTTTTCAGTGAGTTCATTCTCAGCTTAGAGTAATAGTAAGTTTTGTATGTTGATTTTGTATCCTGAGACGTTACTGAATTGATGAGATCTAAGATATTTTGGTAGAGACTTTAGTTTAGTTTTTTTTTTTTTAAAATATAAGAACATGTGTTCTGAAAAAAGGAATAATTTGACTTTCTTTTTCCAGTTTTGATGACTTTTATTTCTTTCCATTGCCAAGTAGCTCTGGTTAGAACTTCCAGTACTATGTTTAACAGCAGTGGTGAAAGAGGGCATCCTTGTCTTATTTCAGTTCTTAAAGAATAGGCTTTCAGCTTTTCTCCATTCAGTATGATGTAGCTGTGTGTTTGTCATAAACACATTTTATTATTTTGAGGTATGTTCTTTCTATGCCTACATTATTGTAAGCTTTTTTCGTAGAAGATGTTGAATTTTATAGAATTCTTTTTCTGAATCTATTGAGATGATCAGATGGCTTTGTTCTTCATATTTTGATGTGAATGGCTCACATTTATTGATTTGCATATGCTGAACCACCCTTACATTACTGGCATAAATCCCATTTGATCATGGTGTATTCTTCTTGATATGCTTTTGGATTTGGTTTGGTTGTATTTTGTTAAAGATTCTTGTGTTTACATTTATTAGAAATATTAGCCTGTAGTTTTCTTTTTTATTGTGTCCTTGTATGGTTTTCATATTAATGCAACTCTGCCCTCATAGAATAAGTTAGAGAGAATTCCCTCCTCTTTAATTTTTTGGAATAGTTTTAGGAGAATTGCTTTTATTCTTTGTAAGTCTAGTAGAGTTTGGCAGTAAAATCATAACATTCTGGGCTTTTCCTAGTTGGGAGACTTTTGAATACAGATTCAATCTTGATACCTGTTATTGGTCTGTTCATGTTTTCTATTTTTTCCTGATTCAAGATTGGTAGGTTTATATGTCCATTAGTTTATTTACTTTCCCAGTGTTTTCCAGTTTATTTCTGTATACTTGTTTGTAGTACTCTCTGGTGATCTTTTGCATTTCTGTGCTATCAGTTGTCATGTTACCTCTTTGTTTCTGATTTTGTTTATTTGGTTATATTATCTTTTTTGCTTGGTCAATGTAGCTATCAGTTTATAAATTTAGTTTATCTTTCAAAAAACCAACTTTTTATTTCATTCATTCTTTGTATGGTTCTTCTTTGTTCTTTTTTATTTTTTTCCTTCCACTCATTTTGGGCTTGCTTTGTTCTTGCGTTTCCAGTTAATTGAGGTACATTTTAGCTTGATTATTCAAAACCATTAAAATTTTTTGAATTAGGCATTTATTACTACAAACTTTTCTTTTTTTTTTTTTTTTTTTTTTTTTTTGAGACGGAGTCTCGCTCTGCCACCCAGGCTGGAGTGCAGTGGCCGGATCTCAGCTCACTGCAAGCTCCGCCTCCCGGGTTCATGCCATTCTCCTGCCTCAGCCTCCCAAGTAGCTAGGACTACAGGCGCCCGCCACCTCGCCCAGCTAGTTTTTTGTATTTTTTAGTAGAGACGGGGTTTCACCGTGTCAGCCAGGATGGTCTCGATCTCCTGACCTCGTGATCCACCCGTCTCGGCCTCCCAAAGTGCTGGGATTACAGGCTTGAGCCACCGCGCCCGGCCTCAAACTTTTCTTTAGCACTACTTTTGTTGTATTACATAGGTTTTGGTATTTTTTGTAAATTTTTATTTGTTTTAATAAGTTTTTTTAAATTTTCTTTTATTCTATTTGTATCTTTACAGGTGAAGTTAGTCTCTTGTAGGCAGCATGTAGTTGAGACTTTTTTTTCAATACATTCAGCTATTTTATACCTTTAAATGGAAAAATTAATCCATTTTATTAAAGATTATTACTGATATGTAAGAAGTTATTCCTGTCATTTTGTTAATTTTTTTCTGGTTGTTTTGTGCATGCCTTCTTCCTTTATTTCTTTCCTGTTATTTATCATTGTTATTTGGTGGTAGTGCTAACTTTGAGTTCTTTCTCTTATTCATTTTTGTGTTTGCTTTGTCAATATGTTTTGTTCCTTTGTGTTTTCATAATGGTAGATACTGTCCTTTTGCTTCAATGTGTAGAATTCCCTTAAGAATTTTTTGCAGGGCTAGTCTACTGGTGATGCATTCCCTTAGTTTTTACTTGCCTGGAAAAGGTTTTACTTCTTCTTCATTTATAAAGTATAATTTGCTGGCTATAGTATTTTTGGCTGAGATTTTTTTAAATTTTTTTTATTTTTTATTTTTTTAGTACTTTGAATATATCATTCCATTCTCTTCTGGGCTGTAGAATTTCTACTGAAAACCAGTTTGAAGTCTGATGGGAATTCCTTACATGTGACTAGACAATTTTTTCTTGCTGTTTTTAGAATTATCTCTTTGTCTTTGTGTATTAGGCCTTTCTTGCTTTGCTATAAAAAATATCTGAGACTAGGTAATTTACTAGAAAAGAGGTTTAATGGGTTCACAATTCTGCAGGCTATTCAGAAATCATAACACTGGTCCCTGCTTCTGGGGGGCCATCAAGAAGCTTTTACTCATGGCAGAATATGAAATGGGAGCATGTATATAATGTGGAAAAAGCAGAAGGAAGTAGTAGGGGTGGAGATGTCATATATATATATTTTTTTCTTTGAGACAGACTCTTACTCTGTTGCCCAGGCAGAATACAGTGGTGTGATCTAGGCTCACTGCAATCTTTGCCTCCCAGGTTCCAGCAATTCTAGTGGCTCAGCCTCCTGAGTAGCTGGGATTACAGGTATGTGCCCCCCTGCCTGGTTAATTCTTGTATTTTTAATAGACATGGGGTTTCACCATGTTGGCCAGGCTGGTCTTGAACTCCTGACCTCAGGTCATCCATCTACCTTGGCCTCCCAAAATGCTAGGATTGCAGGCATGAGCCACCATGCCTGGCCAGATTTCACATACTTTTAAGTGATTAGATCTTATTGGAATTCAGAGCAAGAGCTCACTTATCACCAATGCTATGACAAAAACCAAGGAATCTTCCCCCATGATGTAAACATCTCCATCCAGGCCCTACTTACAACACCGGGGATTACATTTCAACATGAGATTTGGGCAGGGACAAATATCCAAACTATATCATTGTGCCCCTAGCCTCTCCTAAATCTCATGTCCTTTTTACATTGCAAAATACAGTTACCTTTTCTCAGTAGTCCCCCCAAAGTCTTGCCTCATTCCAGCATTAACTCAAAAGTTCAAAGCCCAAAGTTTCATCTGAAACAAGGAAAATTCCTTCTGCCTATGAACCTGTGAATTCAAAGGCAAGTTATTTACTTCCAGGATTTAATGGTGGTATAGGCACTGGGCAAATATTCCTATCCCCAAAGGGAGATATTGGCCAAAAGAAAGGGGATACAGGTCCCATGTAAACCAACAATTCATCAAGGAAGTCATTAAACTTCAAAGCTCCAAAATAATCTCTTTTTACTCCGTGTCCCACATCCAGGGCATACAGGTTCAAGGGGTGAGCTCTCAAGGCTTCAAGAATCTCCACCTGTGTGGCTTTGCAGGGTTCAGCCCCCAAGGCTTTTCTCACAAGTTGTTGAATGACTGGCTTTTCCAGGTGCAGGGTGCAAGCTGCCAGTGAATCTACCATTCTCGGGTCTGGAGGGCAGTGGCCCCTGCTATGGTTTGGCTGTGTCCCAATTCAAATCTCATCTTGGATTGTAGCTCCCATAATTTCCATGTGCTGTGGGAGGCAGTTGGTGGGAGATAATTCATTCATAGGGGTGGTTTTCCTCCATACCATTCTTGTGGTAGTAAATAAGTCTCATAAGATTTGATGGTTTCATAAAGAGTTTTCCTGCACAAGCTCTCTTCTTTTCTTGTCTGCTGCCATGTGAGACATGTCTTTCACCTTCCATCATGATCATGAGGCCTCCCCAGACATGTAGAACTGTGAGTCCATTAAACCTCTTTCTTTTGTAAATTGCTCAATTTCAGGTATGTCTTCATCAGCAGCATAAAATAGAACTAATACAGCCCCATTCTCAAAGCTCCACTAGGCGGTGATCCAGTGGGGATTCTGTGTGGGGGCTCCAGGACCACATTTCCCCGTGTCACTGCCCTAGTAGAGGTTCTCTGTGAGGGCTCATCCCTGTCAGCAGGCGCCTGCCTCAGCACCCACATTTTTCCATACATTCTTTGAAATCTTGGCAGAGGGGATAATATGGTTGGCTCAATGTGCCCACCCAAATATCGCAATGAATTATATTAATCCCCCCATGTCAAGGGTAGGACAAGGTGGAAGTAATTGGATCATGGGGGTGGTTTCCCCCATGCTATTCTCATGACAATGAGTAAGTCTCACAATATCTAATGATTTTATAAGCATCTGGCATTTCCCCTGTTAGCACTCATTCTCTCTCCTGCCACCCTGTGAAGAGGTGCCTTCTGCCATGTTTGTAAGTTTCCTGAGGTCTCCACAGCACTGTAGAAAACTGAGTCAAAAAAAACCTTTTTACTTTGTAAATTACTCAGTCTTTGGCATTTCTTCATAGCAGTGTGAAAATGGGCCAATGCAATAAGTTGGTTCCAGGAGTGGGGTGTTGCTATAAAGACACCCAAAAATGTGGAAGTGACTTTGGAACTGGGTAACAGGAAGAGATTGGAAGTTTAGAGGTTCGGAAGAAGCACAGAAAAATGTGGAAAAGTTTAGAACTTCCTAGAGATTTGGAGGGCTCAGAAGTCAGGGAGATATGGGAACGTTTGGAACTTCTAAAGACTTGCTGAATTGCTTTGATCAAAATTCTGGTGGTGATATGGACAATGAAGTCAAGGTTGAGATGGTCTCAGATGGAGATGAGGAACTTCTTGGGAACTGGAGCAATGGTGACTCTTGCTATGCTTTAGCAGAGAGACTGGCAGCACTTTGCCCCTGCCCTAGAGATCTGTGGAACTTTGAACTTGAGAGAAACCATCTAGGGCAACTGGCAGAAGAAATTTCTAAGTGGCAGTGTCCAAGAGAAAGCAGATAATAAAAGTTTGGAAATTTGTAACCTGACAATGCAATAGAAAATAAAAACCCATTTTCTGAAGAGAAGTTCAAGCTTGCTGCAGAAATTGGCATAAGTAACCAGGAGCTGAATATTAATCACCAAAACAATGGGGAAATATCTCCAGGGCATGTCAGAGACATTCTCATCAGTACCTTTCATCAAAGGCCCAGAGGCCTAGGAAGGAAAAATGCTTTCATGGACTGGGCCCAGGACCCCCCTGCTCTGTGCAGCTTTAGGACATGGTGCCCTGTGTCCCAACTGTCTCAGTCCCAACCATGGCTAAAAGGCGCCAATGTACACCTCAGGCTTTTACTTTAGAGGATGTAAGCCCCAAACCTTCACGACTTACATTAGGTGTTGGGTTTGTGGGTGCACAGGTGTCAAGAATTGAGGTTTTGAGGCCTCCGCTTAGATTTCAGAGGATTTCTGGAAATGCATACATTTCTAATGCATACAAATCTAATCTAAATGATTAGACTTCAGAGGATGTAAGGAAATGCGTGTTCAGGCAGAAGTTTTCTCCAGAGGCAGAGCTCTCATGGAGAATGCTCAAAGTCAACCCATGAAAGCAGCCAGGAAGGGGGCTGTACCCTGTAAAGACACAGGGGCAGAGCTGCCCAAGGCTATGGTATCCCACCTCTTGCATCAGCAAGACCTGGATGTGAGACATGGAGTCAAAAGAGATCATTTTGGAACTTTTAGGTTTAGTGACTTCTCTTTTGGATTTCAGACTTGCATAGGGCCTGCAGCCCCCTTTTTTGGGTCAATTTCTTCCATTTGGAATGGTTGTATTTACCGAATGCCTATATCCTCATTATACCTAGGAAGTAACTAACTTGCTTTTGGTTTTACAGTCTCATAGGCAGAAGGGACTTGCTTTGTCTTAGTTGAGACTTTGGACTTGAACATTTGGGTTAATGCTGGAATGAATTAGGACTTCAGGGGACTGTGGAAATGGCACAATTGTGTTTAAAACTATGAGTACATGAGATTTGGGAAGGACCAGGGGTGGAATAGTATGCTTTAACTCTCTGTCCCCACACAAATCTCACCTTGAAATGTAAAAATCTTCATGTGTCAAGTGTGAGACCAGGCGGAAGTAATTGTATCATGGGGGCAATTTCCTCCTATGCTGTTCTCATGATAATGAGTGAGTCTCACAAGATCTGATGGTTTTACAAGCATCTGTTATTTCCTCTGATGGCACTCATTCTCTTTCCTGCTATCCTGTGAAGGGGTGACCTGCAGGCCCCACATCACATATAAGGCACCCATGGCTTGGGGCTTGAACCCTCTGAAGCCATGGCCTGAACTATACCTTGGCCCCTTTTAGCCACGGCTGGAGCTGAAGTAGCTGGGACACTGGGCACCATGCCATGAGGCTGCGCAGAGCAGGAAGGCCTTGGGCCCAGCCCGCAAGATCATTTTTTTTTTCCTCCTAGGCCCTCAGGCCTCTGATGTGAGAGGCTGCTGTTAAGGTCTCTGACAGGACTTAAGACATTTTCCTTATTGTCCTGGTGATTAATATTTGCCTTTTTGTTACTTATGCAAATTTCTGCAGCAGGCTTGAATTACTTCTTAGATTTTTTTTTTTTTTTTTTCTTTTAGGAGACAGAGTCTCACTCTGTTGTCCAGGCTGGAATGCAGTGGCACAATCTAGACTCACTGCAACCTCTGCTTCCTGGGTTCAAGAAATTCTCCTGCCTCAGCCTCCCAAGTAGCTGAGACTACAGGTGCACACTGCCATGTCTGGCTAATTTTTTTGTATTTTAGTAGAGATGGGGTTTCACCATCTTGCCCAGGCATGGTGGCTTATGCGTGTAATCCTAGCATTTTGAGATGCTGAGGTAGGTGGATTGACTGAGCTCAGGAGTTTTTTTTTCTTTTCTATCACATCACCAGGCTGGAAATTTTTCCAACATTCATGCCCTGCTTCCTCTTGAATGCTTTGCCACTTAGAAATTTCTTCTGCCAGATGCTCTAAATCATCTTTCTCAAGTTCAAAGTTCCACAAATCTCTAGGGCCAGTGCAAAATGCTGGCAGTCTCTTTGCTAAGGCATAGCAAGAGTCACTATTGCTCCAGTTCCCAAGAAATTTCTCCTTTCCATCTGAGACCACCTCAGCCTGCACTTCATTGCCCATATTACTATCAGCATTTTGGTCAAAGCCATTCCACAAGTCTCTAGGAAGTTCTAAACTTTCCCACATCTTCCTGTCTTCTGAGCCCTCCAAATTTCTAGGAAGCTCCAAACTTTTCCACATATTTCTGTGCTTCTCTGAGCCCTCCAAACTGTTCCCACCTCTCCTTGTTACCCAGTTTCAAAGTCACTTCCACATTTTTGGATGTATAGCAACACCCCATTCCTGGTACCAATTTACTGTATTAGTTCATTCTCATTGTGTTGTAAGGACATAGCCAAGACTAGGTAATTTATAAAGGAAAGAGGTTTATTTGACTCACATTCCCGCAGTGCTGGGAAGGCCTTGGGAAACTTACAATTATGGCAGAAGGGGAAGCAAACACATCTTTCCTCACGAGGCAGCAGTAGAGAGGAGAATGATAACTGAGCAAAAGGGGAAGCCCCTTATTAAACCATCAGATCTTGTGAGAATTCACTACTATGAGAATAGCATGAGAGTAACAGCAGTTATGATTTTATTACCTCCTGCTGTGTCCCTCCCACCACATGTGGGGATTATGAAAACTACAATTCAAGAAGAAATTTGGGCAGGGACACAGGCAAACCATATCAGGAAGTATGTTCAAGCTGTTGTGGGGAGAGGGGTTGTTACAGGCCAAGAAGGCCTGTCGTTAGGTTTTCCACTTCTATGCATGGACACATGCTATGGTGAGCAATGTGGGGTGATTCCTGTGCAACTTGTTTGGATTACAGTGTCAGTGACAGTAGCAGGCAAGGAGAGCCTGTTTTCAGTGAGCTTGCAAGTATGCTGCAGCTCTGCTGTTGGGGGAGGCAGAGTCACTTTCAGTGGCAACAGCCTTAGTTGTTTTTAGGATCAAACACACTTTGGCCCTCTGTGGTGGCTGCACTGACTGTGTAGGTGGTTGTCAAGGAGAATCTGTCTTCCAGGCATGCATAAGTTCACAGTAACCCTACTGCTGAGAGGATGGGTAGGTTACTGTCAGTCACAGCTGCCACAGGCAGGTGGCTTTAAAGCTCTCTGAGCAAATGCCTTGGTTCATTTTGTCATAGGAGAAGCCTCCTGAGGAAACTGCACTGCCTGTTCCCCAACGTACAGAATGCTGTGTGGGCTATAGTGTTGGAGACCATTCCCCATTGCAACTCTGTTGCACCACTGAAGCTCTTGGGGTAGACATGGGGGGATGTCAGTGGGGCTCCAGTGTTGTGGATATGCACGGGTTGTTGAGCCCCAGGACAGGATGAAGTCTGATGGAGTCTGGGTTTTCAAAATGGTGCTGTGCTGTGGCTACTTGGGTCTCAGGGGCTGTGAGGCCAGCATGAGCTCTCTCTTTAGAGCAATGTTGTCATGCAAACCCCACGCAGATCGTTAGTCTCAGAATTCTTGATGATTGACGGGCTCTCCCATGGCTGGAATTCCAAGACTGTGGTGGGAATCTGGACCACTGTGGACCTCTCACTTACCTTTTCCTTCCACTAGGGAGCATCTCCAGGCTACCAGCTGATCTTGCTGGCTGATGATTTGTTTTCATCTCCTTTTGTGACTCAGGTGTTTTCTTTCACTTCTCTGTAGAATTTTAGTGTTGTCTTTTAGATGTTCCATTCAAAGGGTGATCATCTAGTTGCTATTTTGGTTCTTCTTTGTGAAGGACGTGAGTGCCAAATGCCTTTAGTCATCAAGCTTGAGGCCCCTCCTTTTGCTTCTTAGATGGTGACTTAGATTCTTACTTTGAGACCTTTCTTCCTTTCTAATAGAGACACTTAATATGTTAGATTTCCTTTTAAGCAATGCTATAGCTACATCCTACATATTTTGATGTTATATTTTTAATCAGTTAAGTATATTTATTTCCCCTAAGATTTTATTTTTGACTCATAGATTATGTAGAAATGTGTTTAATTTCCAAGTGTTTTGATAGTTTTATCTTTCCCTTTTTTATTTCTAGTTTGAATTCACTATTGTCAGAGGACAAACTTCATCAGGTTTATATTCCTTTCCGTTTTCAAATTTTTATTATTTTCTTTTCACTCTTCTGTTCAGTGATAGATTCTTTCACATTTTTAAGGTGTGTTTTATAACCTAAAGATATGGCCTATTTTAGTTAACATCTCATGTATGCATGAAAAGAATGTGTGTTCTGTTGTTGTTAGGTCTTCTATTAATGTCAATTACATTCTACTGATTGATGATGTTATGCAGTTCTCTATTACAACTAATTCTTCGTTTAGTGGTTCTTTCAATTACTGAGAGAGTAGTTGAAGTCTTCAGTTATAATTGTGGAAATTGTGGATCTGTCTTCTTGGTTTAGTTTTGTTTGTGTTGGCTTCATGTGTTTTGCAGCTCTGTTGTTTTTATATATACAGAATAAATATGTCTTCTAGATGATTTGACTGTTTTATTATTTTGTAATATGCCCCTTTGATAATTTTCTTTTCTTAAAACCTATTTTGTCTGATTTTACTGTAAGTGCTTTTGTTTTCTTTTGATTAGTGTTTTCATGGTATATATATTTTTAATTCTTTTGTCTCTGGTCTACCTATATCATTATAGTTTAAATAAGTTTCCTATGGACAAAGAGTAGTTAGGTCACTTAAAAAAATCAATTCTGTTCTGTAAATCTGTCTTTTTATTAGTATATTTAGATTGTACGCATATAGTGTATTTATTTTTGTGTTTGGGTTTAAATATGTCCCATTGTTATATGTTCTAGTGTTTCTTTGGAAAAAGCAAGCAATATCTGTATTTGAGTTCATTTGTACTAGTTCTCTTTTTCTGAAGGCATAGACTATTTTGGATGCCAAATTCATGTGTTGATGTGTCAGACCAGCATTTATGCTTAGGCTGAACCCATTTCTTTGCACTTAGTGTCTTATTTACAGAAGCTTCAGGACATCTGAAGCTGAAAGTAGTCCAATAATCTAAACTGCTTCATTGCTAGCTAACTCTCATAAACTTATGCCTCTATATTGTCCCTGGCCTTACCAAATTCTCTTTTCCATTTCTTTGCAAGATTGTTGAAGTATTTAAAATTTGGGGCTTTATTTTAGTATTTTATCAGTTAATCACTAGGTATTACATAAAACACATATTGCCTCATTTAATCCTCCTAATAATTATGTAAAATATATATCAGTACCTCTGTTTTATAAGTGAGGAAACAGCTAAGAAGACTGTAAAGTTATTTGCCTCCCATAGTGAAGCATATTTTAGAATTTAAATAAATTTAGAGATGATATATTCTGTCAAGCAAGAGGCATCAGAGGGTTGGAAACCATAAAAATTGAACATTTTAGAGGGATCCAACATTGATCATTTGTCTTTAACAGAAAGAGGGCTAGAGAAGTGAGATTTTCAGTTTTCAAATAAGCTGCTGATACACCTAGAATGCATGTATCTGTCAGTCATATCCCCCTATATCTACGTTTTCCAGCTTATTTTAATAAAATAATGTAACAGAACTTCTAGCTAGGTACAAAGAATGCCAAATATTTTATTGGCTTATTGAAAACTGTTCTGATATCTATAACTGACAAAAGATTGGTATCCACAGCATAGAAACAACTGCCATAAACCAACATGAAAATTTTGAATAAACATAATTCATAAGTAGATAAGGGATTTGAATGGGCAATTCACAGAAAAGATGAAAAAGTCCAAAAAAAATCTTCTGATGATGGCTGAATAGGAACAGCTCCAGTCTACAGCTCCCAGTGTGAGTGACACAGAAGATGGGTGATTTCTGCATTTCCAACTGAGGTACCAGGTTCATCTCACTGGGGCTTGTTGGACAGTGGGTGCAGCCCAGACAGTGTGAGCCAAAGCAGGGCAGGGCATCACCTCATCCAGCAAGGGCAAGGGGTCAGTGAATTCCCTTCCATAGCCAACAGAAGCTGTGACAGATGGTATTTAGAAAATCAGTACACTCCCACCCTAATACTGTGCTTTTCCAATGGTCTTAGCAAAGGGCACACCAGAAGATTATATCCCATGCCTGGCTTGGAGAGTCCCATGCCCATGGCGCCTCACTCACTGTTAGCACAGCAGTCTGAGATCGAACTGCAAGGTGGCAACGAGCCTGGGGGAGAGGCATCCACCATTCCTGAGGCTTGAGTAGGTAAACAAAGTGGCCAGGAAGCTCAAACTGGGTGGAGCCCACCACAGCTCAAGGAGTCCTGCCTCCCTCTGCAGACTCCACCTCTAGGGGCAGGGCATAGCTGAACAAAAGACAGCAGAAACTTCTGCACACTTAAATGTCACTGTCTGACAGCTTTGAAGAGAGTAGTAGTTCTTCCAGCATGGAGTTCCAGATCTAAAAACGGACAGACTGCCTTGTCAAGTGAGTACCTGATCCCTGAGTGGCCTAACTGGGAGACACCTCCCAGTAGGGGCTGACTGACACCTCATACAGCTGGGTGCCCCTTTGAGACGAAGCTTCCAGAGGAAGGATCAGGCGGCAGTATTTGTCATTCTGCAATATTTGCTGTTCTGCAGCCTCTGCTGGTGATACCCAGGCAAACAGGCTCAGGAGTGGACCTCCAGCAAACTCCAACAGACCTGCAGCTGAGGGTCCTGACTGTTAGAAGGAAAACTAACAAACAGAAAAGACATCCACACCAAAACCCCATCTGTACATCACCATCATAAAAGACCAAAGGTAGGTAAAAACACAAAGATGGGGCAAAACCAGAGCAGAAAAACTGAAAATTCTAAAAATCAAAGGGCCTCTTCTCCTCCAAAGGAATGCAGCTCCTTTCCAGCAATGGAACAAAGCTGGATGGAGAATAACTTTGATGAGTTGAGAGAACGCTTCAGATGATCAGCAGTAACAAACTTCTCTGAGCTAAAGGAGAATGTTCGAACTCATTGCAAGGAAGCTAAAAACCTTGAAAAAAGAATGACTAACTAGAATAAACAGTGTAGAGAGGACCTTAAATGACCTGATGGAGCTTAAAATCATGGAATGAGAACTATGTGATGCATGCACAAGCTTCAGTAGCTGATTAGATCAAATGGAAGAAAGGGTATCAGTGATTGAGGATCAAATGAATGAAATGAAGTGAGATAAGAAGTTTAGAGAAGGAAGAATAAAAAGAAGAGAACACAGCCTCCAAGAAATATGGGACTATGTGAAATGACCAAGTCTATGTTTGATTGGTGTACCTGAAAGTGACGGGGAGAATGGAACCAAGTTGAAAAACACTCTTCAGGATATTATCCAGGAGAATTTCTCCAATGTAGCAAGGCAGGCCAACATTCAAATTCAGGAAATACAGAGAACACCACAAAGACACTCCTCGAGAAGAGCAACTCCAACACACATAATTGTCAGATTCACCAAAGTTAAAATGAAGGAAAAAATGTTAAGGGCGGCCAGAGAGAAAGGTCAGGGTACCCAAAAAGGGAAGCCCATCAGACTAAAAGCATATTTATCAGCAGAAACTCTACAAGCCAGAAGAGAGTAGGGGCCAATATTCAACATCCTTAAAGAAAAGAATTTTCAAATCAGAATTTCATATCCAGTCAAACTAAGCTTCATAAGTAAAGGAGAAATAAAATCCTTTACAGACAAGCAAATACTGAGAGATTTTGTCATCACCAAGCCTGCCTTACAAAAGCTCCTGAAACAAGCACTACACATGGAAAGGAACAACCAGTACCAGCCACACTGCAAAAACATGCCATATTGTAAGACCAAATTGTAAATTGCTAGGAAGAAACTGCATCAACTAACGAGCAAAATAACCAGCTAACATCATAATGACAGGATCAAATTCACACATGACCATGTTAACTTTAAATGTAAATGGGCTAATTTCTCCAATTAAAAGACACGGACTGGCAAATTGGATACAGAGCCAAGACCCATTAGTATGCTATATTCAGGAGAACCATCTCACGTGCAGAGACACACATAGGCTCAAAATAACGGGATGGAGGAAAATCTATCAAGCAAATGGAAAACAGAAAAAAGCAGGGATTGCAATCCTAGTCTCTGATAAAACAGACTATAAACCAACAAAGATCAAAAGAGACAAAGAAGGCCATTACATAATGGTAAAGGGATCAATTCAAAAAGAAGAGCTAACTATCCTAAATATATATGCACCCAATACAGGAGCACCAAGATTCATAAAGCAAGTCAAGTCCTTAGAGACCTACAAAGAGACTTAGACTCCCACACAATGGGAGACTTTAACACCCCACTGTCAATATTAGACAGATCAACAAGACAGAAAGTTAACAAGGATATCCAGGAATTGAACTCAGCTCTGCACCAAATGGACCTAGCAGACATCTACAAAACTTTCCACCCCAATTCAACAGAGTGTACATTCTTCTCAGCTTATTCCAAAATTGACCACATAGTTGAAACTAAAGCACTCCTCAGCAAATGTAAAAGAACAGAAATTATAGCAAACTGTCTCTAAGACCACAGTACAATCAAACTAGAATTTAGGATTAAGAAACTCACTAAAAGTTGCTCAACTACGTGGAAACTGAACAACCTGCTCCTGAATGACTACTGGGTACATAATGAAATGAAGGCAGAAATAAAGATGTTCTTTGAAACCAATGAGAAAAAAGAGACAACATACCAGAATCTCTGGGATACATTTAAAGCACTGTGTAGAGGGAAATTTATAGCACTAAATGCCCAGAAAAGAAAGCTGGAAAGATCTAAAATTGACACCCTAACATCACAATTAAAAGAACTAGAGAAGCAAGAGCAAACACATTCAAAACCTAGCAGAAGGCAAGAAATAACTGAGATCAGAGCAGCACTGAAGGATATAGACACAAAAAAAACTCTTCAAAAAAATCAATGAATCCAGGAGCTGGTTTTCTGAAAAGATAACAAAATTGATAGACCGCTAGTAAGACTAATAAAGAAGAAAAGAGAGAAGAATCAAATAGACGCAATAAAAAATGATAAAGGGGATAGCACCACCAATCCCACAGAAATACAAAGTACTATCGGAGAATACTATAAACGCCTCTATGCAAATGAACTAGAAAATCTAGAAGAAATGGATAAATTCCTGGACACATACACCCTCCCAAGACTAAACTTGGAAGAAGTTGAATCCCTGAATAGACCAATAACAGGCTCTAAAATTGAGGCAATAATTAATGGTCTACTAACCAAAAAAAGTCCAGGACTAGACGATTTCAGAGCAGAATTCTACCAGAGGTACAAAGAGGAGCTAGTACCATTCCTTCTGAAACTATTCCAATCAACAGAAAAAGAGGGAATCCTCCATAACTATTTTATGAGGCCAGTTTCATCCTGATACCAAAGCCTGGCAGAGACACAACAAAAAAAAAGAGAATTTTAGACCAATATCCCTGATGAACATCGATGCAAAAATCCTCAATAAAATACTGGCAAACCAAATCCTGCAGCACATCAAAAAGCTTATCCACCATGATCAAGTGGGCTTCATCCCTGGGATGCAAGGCTGGTTCAACATATGCAAATCAATAAATGTAATCCATCATATAAACAGAACCAAAGACAAAAACCACATGATTATCTCAATAGAAGCAGAAAAGGCGTTTGACAAAATTCAATGGCCCTTCATGCTAAAAATTCTCAATACACCCTAGGTATTGATGGAACATATCTCAAAATAATAAGAGGTATTTATGACAAAACCACAGCCAATATCATACCGAATGGGCAAAAACTGGAAGCATTCCCTTTGAAAACTGGCACAAGGCAGGGATGCCCTCCCTCACCACTCCTATTCAACATAGTGTTGGAAGTTCTGTCCAGGGCAATCAGGCAGGAGAAAGAAATAAAGGATATTCAATTAGGAAAAGAGGAAGTCAAACTGTCCCTGTTTGCAGATGACATGGTTGTATGTTTAGAAAACCCGATCTTCTCAGCCCCAAATCTCCTTAGGCTGGTAAGTAAATCAGCAAAATCTCCGGATACAAAATCAATGTGCAAAAATCACAAGCATTCCTATACACAAATGACAGACAAACAGAAACCCAAATCATGAGTGAACTCCCATTCACAACTGTTTCAAAGAGAATAAAATACCTACGAATCCAACTTACAAAGCATGTGAAGAACCTCTTCAAGGAGAACTACAAACCACTGCCCAAGGAAATAAAAGAGGACACAAACAAATGGAAGAACGTTCCATGCTTCATGAAAGAATCAATATCGTGCAAATGGTCATACCACCCAAGGTAATTTATAGATTCAATGCCAACCCCATCAAGCTACCAATGTCTTTCTTCACAGAACTGGAAAAAACTACTTTAAAGTTTGTATGGAACCAAAAAAGAACCCGCATTGCCAAGACAATCCTATGCCAAAAGAACATGGCTAGAGGCATCATGCTACCTGACTTCAAACTATACTACAAGGCTACAGTAACCAAAACAGCATGGTACTGGTACCAAAACAGAGCTATAGACCAATGGAACAGACTAGAGCCCTCACAAATAATACCACACATCTACAACCATCTGATCTTTGACAAAGCTGACAAAAACAAGAAATGGGGAAAGGATTCCTTATTTAATAAATGGTGCTGGGAAAACTGGTTAGCCATATGTAGAAAGCTGACACTAGATCCCTTCTCTACACCTTATACAAAATGAATTCAAGATGGATTAAAGACATAAGTGTTAGACCTAAAACCATGAAAACCCTAGAAGGAAACCTAGTCAATACCATTCAGAACATAGGCATGGCAAGGACTTAATGACCAAAATACCAAAAGCAATGGCAACAAAAGCCAAAACTGACAAATAGGATCTAATTAAACTAAAGAGCTTCTGCACAGCAAAAGAAACTACCATCAGAGTGAACAGGTAAACTACAGAATGGAAGAAAATTTTTGCAATCTACTCATGTGACAAAGGGCTAATATCCAGAATCTACAAAGAACTTAAACAAATTTATAAGAAAAAAATCATACAACCCCATCAAAAAGTGGGCAAAGGATATGAACAGCCACTTCTCAAAAGAAGACATTTATGCAGCCAACAGACATGTGAAAAAATGCTCATCAACACTGGCTGTCAGAGAAATGCAAATTGAAACAACAATGAGATACCATCTCACATTGGTTAGAATGGCGATCATTAAAATGTCAGGAAACAACAGGTGCTGGAGAGCATGTGGAGAAATAGGAACACTTTTACACTGTTGGTGGGACTGTAAACTAGTTTAACCATTGTGGAAGACAGTGTGGCAATTCCTCAAGGATCTAGAATAGGAATACCATTTGACCCAGCCATCCCATTACTGGGTATATACCCAAAGGATTATAAGTCATGCTGCTATAAAGACACATGCACACGTATGTTAATTGTGGCACTATTCACAATAGCAAAGACTTGGAACCAACCCAAATGTCCATTAATGATAGACTGGATTATGAAAATGTGGCACATATGTACCATGGAATACTATGCAGCCATAAAAAAGGACGAGTTCATGTCCTTTGTAGGGACATGGATGAAGCTGGAAACCATCATTCTGAGCAAACTATCACAAGGATAGAAAACCAAACACTGCATATTCTCACTCATAGGTGGGTATTGAACAATGAGAACACTTAGACACAGGGTGGGGAACATCACACACTGGGGCCTGTCATGGGGTGGGGGTAGTAGGGAGGGATAGCATTAGGAGATATACCTAATGTAAATGATGAGTTTATGGGTGCAGCATACCAACATGGCACATGTATTCATATGTAACAAACCTGCACTTCGTGCACATGTACCCTAGAACTTAAGTATAATTTAAAAAAAATTCCCCACCTCTCCAGGAATTAAGAGGTATGAATTAAAGTAACAATAGCATTTTACACCAATCAGATTCACAGAAACCAAAAGTTCTGACATTACTATATGTTACTTACATTGTAGCAATGTGGGGAAATTAATATACTGTTTTTGCAGAAACAAATAGTATAATCACTCTTGACACTATTTTTAAAATATGTAATGATATTAAATATCTGTATTCTCTAGATACAGCAGAAATTTCATGACAAAGTATGTGTCATACAGAAACTATGTATCGGGAAGAGAAAGAAATTGGTTAAAACGTAATAAATTTCTCTATTTTCTATGTTCATCTTTACTAGTTAATTTTACTCACTAAGTCAAAGGAAAGTATTTCAAGTTTTTTACTTTTTTCTCAATTTGAAGCCCCTATTCTACGTTTAAATGTCTGGATAGGCAAGCCAGAAGCAGAGTAATTGAAACAGCAAGTGTCACAGGCAAATTTTCATTTAGGCAAGTGATATGGTTTGGCTGTGTCCCTATCCAAATCTCATGTTAAACTGTAATTCCCATTATCCTCACATCTCATGGGAGGGATTCAGTATGAGGTAATTGAATCATGTGGGCAGTTACTTGCATGCTGTTCTCGTAATAGTGAGTGAGTTCTCATGAGATCTGATGACTTTTTAAGGGACTTTTCTTCCCTTTTGGTTATTCTTCTCTTTCTTCCTGACATGTGAAGAAGTACTTGTTTGCTTCCCCTTTCACCATGATTGTAATTTTCCTGAGACCTTCCCAGCCATAGTGAACTGTGAGTCAATTAAACCTCTTTGCTTTATAAATTATTAGTTTTGGGTATGTTTTCATAGCAGAGTGAGAATGGACTAATACTGTAAATTGGTACTGCAGAGTGGGGTGCTGCTATAAAGATACTGAATATGTGGTAGCAACATTGGAACTGGGTAACAGGAAGAGGTTGGAACAGTTTGGAGGATTCAGAGGAGGATAGAAAAATGTGGGAAAGTTTGGAACTTCCTAAAGACCTAGAGAGTTCAGAAGGAAGGAAGATGTGGGAAAGTTTGAAACTTCCTAGAGACTTGTTGAATGGCTTTGATCAAAGTGCTGATAGCGATATGGACAATGAAGTCCAGGCTGAAGTGGTCTCAGATGGAGATCAGAAACTTCTTGGGGACTGGAGTAAAGATCGTTCTTGCTATGGAAAGAGACTGGTGGCATTTTTTCCCCTGCTCTAGAGATCTATGGAGCTTTGAACTGGAAAGAGATGATTTAGGGTATCTGATGGAAAAAATTTCTAAATGGCAAAGCATTCAAGAGAAAGCAGAGTATTGAAGTTTGGAAAATTTGTGACCTAACAATGCCATAGAAAAGAAAAATTCATTTTCTGGTTAGAAATCCAAGCCCACTGAAGAAATTTGCACAAGTAAGGAGGATTCAAATATTAATCACTAAGATAATGGTGAAAATGTGTCCAGGGTATGTAAGAGACCTTCACAGCAACCCCACCTATCACAGGGCCAGAGGCCTTGCAGTAAAAATGGTTTCCTGGACCAGTCTCAGGGCCCCCCATCCTCTCTGCAGCCTTGGGACTTGGTACCCTGCATCACAGCCACTCTAGCCATGACTAAAAGGAGCCAAGGTATAACTTGGGTTGTGGTTTCAGAGGGTGAAAGCCCCAAGCCTTGGCAACTTTCACATGGTGTTGGTCCTGTGGGTATACAGAAGTCAAAAATTGAGGTTTAGGAACTTCTACCTAGATTTCAGAGGATTTATGGAAATGCCTGAATGTCCAGGCAGAAGTTTGCTGCATGAGTGTAGTCCTCATGAAGAACCTTTGCTAGGGCATTGAGAAAAGGAAATGTGGGGTCATAGCCCCCCACATAGAGTCTCCACTAGGACACTGCCTAGTAGAGATGTGAGAAGAGGGCCACTGTCCTCCAAACACCATAATGGTAGATTCACTGACAGCTTGTACCATATGCCTGGAAAAGCCACAGACACTCAGCAACTGCCTGTGAAAGCAGTTGAGAGGGGGAATGTACCCTGCAAACCATAGGGGGAGAGCTACCCAAGTCCATGGCAGCCCACTTTTTGGGTCAGCATGATCAGGATATGAGACATGAAGTCAAAGGGAATCATTTTGGAACATTAAGGTTAGTGACTGCCCTATTGGATTTTAGACTTGCATGGGGCTTGTAGCCCCCTTGTATCTGTCAATTTCTCTGCCTTGGAATGGACATGTTTACCCAATGCCTGTATCCCTGTTGTATCTAAGAAGTAACCAATTCACTTGTGATGTTCCATGTTTATAGGTGGAAGGGATGTGCCCTGTCTCAGATAAGATTTTGGACTTGCACTTAAGAGTTAATGCTGGAATGGAATGGGAAGGCATGATTGTCTTTTGAAATGGAGAACATTAAATTTTGGAGGGGTCAATGGTGAAATCATATGGTTTGGCTGTGTCCCCATCCAAATCTCATGGGGAATATTGAACTGTAGTTTCCATATTCCCCATGTGTCATGGGAGTGACCCAATGGGAGGTAACTGAATCATGGCAGTGGTTACCTGCATGCTCTTCTAATGATAGTGAGTTCTCGCAAGTTCTGATGGTTTTATAAGGGGCTTCCTCACCCCCATAATTGCTCATTCTTCTCCTTCCTGTTGCCATGTGAAGAAGGATATGTTTGCTTCTCCTTTTGCTGTGACTGTAAGTTTCCTGAGTCCTACCCAGCCATGCTGAACTGTGAGTCAATTAAACTTCTTTCTTATAAATTACCCAGTCTTGGGTATATCTTCATAGCAGGGTGAGAATGAACAAATATAGCAAGTTTAGTGTTAACTACATTGAAAAGAAATAGCAAAAAAACTTCAGAAAATGATTCAGAAATAACTTCCATTCTCTGGGTCACAACATTCATATCATTTGGCAAACACACAATATAATTCTTATTATTATATTAGCAAATATTTTTATAATTCTATTGAAATTTATACTAAGAAACCATGGCAATTGAAAACGCTAGATATTTTCCTGCTATATTAGTGCTTAAGGGAACTATGGAAACAAAGTAAACCTTAATAGGAGCTTTGGGTTTATCATGCTTTGCTTCACAGACACATTTAAAAAATTTATGGTTCAGCAAAATGCTTCTGTACTTTTGTAATCAGACATGACTGGATTTTTAAACCTTTTGGAAATTAACCTTTTAGAAATTCAATTTCTTTTTAAATAAATTGACCCTAAATGATGACTACTTTATAGAGTATTTGTGAGGAATGTATAAAATTGTAAATGAAGGCTTTTAGTATTACAATTGGCACAGAGTAAGAACTCAATGAATGTTAATTCTTTTTTTCCCAGTTTACTAAGAATAATTCCAATGTACTGAGAGTTACAGAAAATAAAAAAGTAACTTAAAAATATTGTAATGGCTTGTCAAATTTACATCGGCTTATTTTTAAAGAAATAAATTATAAAAGCAAAATTAAAACTTCCTGTGTCTCATCTCTAATACCATTCACTCACTTTTCTCCGAAGTAAATCATATCCTTATTTGTACATCATTTCCTTGCATTATTTATTTCAAAATGTTTAATTGAAATTGTATAGGCCCAACTCCATGCCTTTTTTAATGCCATAATTGTATACTATATTTGGATAATAAACAATAATATGTATTATTATGGTATTTTTAAACTTTTATATGTTCTATTTTTATAAATTAAGGGAGATCAAAATCTAGTTCAAATTTTTTCTCAAGTAGATAACCAACTGTCTCAGAATAATATATTAAATAGTCCATTATTTCCCCCAAGATTGGTAATATTATCCCAATTATATGTCAAGTTTATTTATAGGAATGTGTTTGATATTGGTTTCCTTCCCTTCCATTGGTCTCACCATATACCTCTGTGCTAGTACTACATCATCTTAATCATAGTAATTTTATATAAAGCTGATATTTTGTAAAACACCAGATATCCTAATCACATTGACCAATCACCCTACTAGTTTTCCAGTTCTCTGACGCTGCTCAAACCTCACTGTTCCCTTTTCTCTACTCCTTCATTCTCCCTTTAGAATGCCCATTTACCTCTATTTGAATCAAAGTTAAGATTAGTCTACACTGGACTCTCTTTCTTATTGCAGAGTTCCTCTATACTATTTTAAATAATAATGGCTATTCTAGGACTTTTCATTTTCTATGTTAATTAGAATCTGATTGTTATGTTATACAAGCAGACTTTTCAGATGTTAATTGAGATTGCACTGAATTTAGGGAATAAGCTGGGCAGAATTGACATCACTATAATACTGCATCTTCTAGTTCATGTACATGGTATACCTTGATGTATTTTGTCAAAGATAAATAAAACCACACACTTGTTAAAGACTATAAGCAGATTTTACTCAGTAACTACTGCAATAGGGAAGAAAGTCTGATGTATTCAGTAGAGGTGACTGGCATTATAAAGGGATAATGACAGAGTAGGAAAGAGGAAAAAGTGGAGTTCAAGCAGAGTCAGAGAACTGAAAAGCAAGAAGCATGATTGGTCAACATGATTAGGCCATCTGGGTTTGCTAACTGGTGCTTTTCGTAGATACACTGCTACTATCCCACAGTGACTGGGAGACAGGGTCTCCCTTCTCAGGTATTGGCTAGAACAAATAATAAATTCTTTGGGCAACCTTCAGCTTTCTCAGGTAGTAATTTGAGAGGAGTGGTTGGGTGATCCCAAGAACACATCTGTAAACCAAAAAGAACACATCTGTAAACCACATCCCAAGAACACACCTGTAAACCTGAGAGACAGGTTTTAATTAACTTAGAAGTTTATTTTGCCAAGGTGAAGGACATGCCTGGCAAAAATAAACATGGAATCACAGAAAGTCTATGGTCTGTCCCTTTCTCCAAAGTCAACTTTCAGGGCTTCAGTATTTAAAGGGGAAAACTGGGCTAGAGTGGAAGGGGAAGCATATAGTAATTCACACATTGCATGAGAAAAGGAGTAGGTAGGGGAACAGTCAATTATATATTCATCTTGCAGTCAGTAACTTGGCACTTTACATTAGATAAGGTGAATGTAAAGTAGTTACCTGTGGAGATATTTAATCTTTTATCTGTAGATGTCTGCTTAGGAACAATAGGAAAGGCAGCTTCTTGCATGACTTAGCTTATTTTTTTTCTTTTGGCATAGTGAATTGGGATCCCAAGTTTTTATTTTTCTTTTACACATCCTTGAGCTGTAAGGAGACATGCTAGAGTATGTTAACGTCTCTTAGAGCATGGGGTAGCTGAAATTGTTTAGGCTGAAGTTTGCATTCTTTATAGGCTAAAGTTGAGGCCAAGTCGAGAACAGAGCTTAACCGAGCCTGAGTGATAAAGAGAGAACTTTTGTCAATGTGATAATTAAAAAAATATGTATTCTTTATTAATGCTTTATGACTTTTTCTATTCCATAGTGAATTTTTGAGTGATAAATATCTAATAATTTAAACATAAAATCAGTTATGAGTTTTCAAAATCAATAATTCAAGATATATATGTAAGCATGTCATATACAATAAGTTGTCTATGCTAAGAAGACAGAGACTTTAGGGCCACTGTGAAGTCACCTGTATCAAATAAAAAAAGTCTAATCTAGAGAAGGACAGCGCAAGATGGCAGAGTAGTATTCTCCAGCAAAGATCTTTCCATAGAAGCATAAATTCGAGAAACCAATCACAAATTAAAAAATACCTTCACAAGAGCTAATTACATCAGGTGAGATATTGCAGTACCTAGTTATAGAACATAAATAAAGAAAGATGCATTGAAGATGGTAGGAAGAATGATTTTACATTATTCATGTCACTGTTCTTCTAACCCCAGACAATCCAGTATGAAGAGCAATAACATCTGCTCTGGGGAAAGAGAAAAGTGAGATAGGACATATCTTGGACAGAATACTGGCCTGCCACAGTAAAATATGGCACTTGGCAGAAACCCACAATCCTATATTCCAATTCAGTACCCACAGACAGAAATTTTAGACTCACCATGGCACCAACCAGTAACACAAAGTTCTAGGCTTCATGCTTGCTTGTCGAACTCAGTCTCTGGCCTGTACCATTTCTAGATCAACATCAGTGGCCCTGGGCTCTAAAAACTTCTTCTTCTTTTTTTTTTTTAAATCAGAATCTATATTACAAATGTCTTTCAAGAACACAGGAAGAAAAGATAGCCACATGCAAAGGGCTCTCTAAGAAGCCCTTCATTGGTCTATGACAATACTGATTGTAACAGCTTGTGAAGAAGGTTCAATAGAGAAATAAGGCATAAGCTTTTCTGTAAACTTATCAGTGAAGGTATACACATGTGATCTGTTTTTTAAATTATAAAATGAAACCTCCCCCAACTCATAGTCCAGAAAAATGGCAACTTACAGGACTTCTGTATTCCTTGTAGTGTGTGAACTACAGAATGACTGAATTTGCCAGCACCCCATCTGTGGAATTGGTGATGTAATATTATCTCTGGGAAATGTTTCCTTACATACATCAAGGAACAATGCACCTGTGCTTCTCACTTCTGCTTGCCAAAACTGTCTCCCAGCATCAAATCTTTCAAAGCTCCAGTCAACTGGGTAAAAACTAAAGGACTGAGAATTATCAACAAAGTTTAGCCTCATCATCCTTAATATCACACGTTTTCTATCTCTTGAGATAATAAGACTAGGGTGGGCTATTTTTGGATCTGGCATCAAGTCTTCCTGAAATGTGCTCATCATTCTTTGCAGGCCAAAATAATGTGGATGGAGACTCAAACTCTCCTTCTTGATTCATGTGAGAAGATTGCAGGGGTTTTCAGGATTTCATATGTGCTGTAAATATTCTCAATACCTGTCAGCTCATCCAGGTCTGCCTGAAAACACTTGTTTGTTATTTCATTTAATAGATTTTGTAGTACAAATAAGTGCTTTGAAATTTGTCTTTGGTTTTCACTGAGTTTTTCTTCAGCCTCCTTCTCTTCAGTAGGTAGCCTGTCATGAATTGCAGCTTGTTCTTCTTCCAAGAAAGACTTAATTCCTTCAAATTCAGGCTGTAATTCCTTCCTCCATGTTACCATCTTCCTTTTCACATTAAAAGATCTCAAAATTGGAACTTCACACCACATCTTGACATCTTCAATTTCCTTCTGTAGTGGGGCTTAATGTAGCTTTTGAGCTTCCTTCTGTGTGTAGCTGCAGCTTCCTCAGTGGGCATCAGGGGTCAGAGGAGACCCTGGGCTCTAAAAACTTCTAAGCAGCAGGCCTCAGTGAAACTGGGAATCAGATTTACCCCAGCATTTGCTTGATGCTGTGCTTCTGGCAGCACTGTGACAGTCATAACTTCCCTGGGCTTCTGGTGTACCCCAGCAGTGTGCCTATTACAGGGATTTTCCAGAATAAACTAGTCTGTGAAGGCTGAAATAAGTATCTACCTCTTCAATTATGCAACCACTGATGCACAACCACAACAATCAAGAACAATGATGGAGACATAATATCACCAAAGAAATAAGATGTCAGGGACTGTCTGACCCTGAAGAAATGGAGATGTTTGAACTGCCTGACAAAGAGTTTAACATAACTGTTTTAGGAAGCTCAGCAAACTTCAGGAAAATATAGAGAAATATTTTAACTAAACAAGGAAAAATATGTGACCAGAATGAGAAATTCAATAGAGAAATAGAAGTAGTAAAAAAACATACAGACGTTTTGAAGCTGAAAAGTATAATGAACAAAATAAAAACTGAAATAAAGAGCATTGACAGCAGAATTTATCAGGCAGAAGGGAAAATTTGTGACTTCAAGACCAGGTTATTTAAAAACATACAGTAAAAATATGAATAAAAAGAATGAAGAAAGTTATGGACTTTATGGGACAGGATCAAATGAACAAATTTTTGAATCACAGGAGTTAAAGGAGGAGAAGAGAATGATAAAACGATAGAAAGCTTAATAAAAAAATTGTAGAAAAATTTTCAAACCCAAAGAAAGATGTAAATATCCAGATAAAGGAAGGACAAAAGTCTCTAATCAGATTCAATCCAAATAAAACTATCTAAACCATTATAATCAAACTGTCAAAAATCAAAGACAAAAAGAGGATTCTGAAATCAGCAAGAAAAAGCAAATAATGTATGAGAGTTTCAATATGACTGGCAGAAGACTTCTCAGCAGAGATCTTAGGAGATAGATAAAATATTCAAAGTCCTAAAGGAAAAAAATACCGTCAATCAAGTATACTGTACCAAGCAAAGTTGTTCTTCATAAATGAATGCAAGATAGATTTTTCCAGACAGGCAAAGCTGAGGAAGTTTCTCACCATCATACCTGTCTTATTGAATAAAAGCTGAAGAGAGTTCTTCAAGCTGAAAGAAAAGAACACTAACAATAAAAATAACATCCATAAGTATAAAATTCACTGGTAAAAGTAGACAGTCAAATTCAGAATACTCTAATATTGTAATAGTTGAATGTATAGTCCTCAATGAAGGTTGAAACACAAAACTATTAAAAATAATAATAGCTACAATAATTTTTAACAGATATGTCATATAAAATGATGTAAAGTGTGGGATTAAAAATTCAAAATGTGGGAAGAGTTTGGAGTAAAAATATAAAGTTCTGAATTTTTGTCATGAAGGGTATCATCAGCTTAAAATAACCTTTTACAACTATAGATGTTTTTTGTATGCCTCCTGGTAATCACAAAGCAAAAACCTATAGTAGATACACACACACACACAAAAAGGATAAAGAAAAGTATACATACCACTAGAGAAAATCACTTAACCACAAAGAAAGATAGCAAAAGAGGAAGAAAGGAACAAATGACTTATAAAACAATTAATAAAATGACAGTAGTAGTCCTTGCCTATCAATAATTACCTCAAATGTAAATGAATTAAAATTTGTAATTAAAATATATACAGTGGCTGTATGAATTAAAAAAAACCCCAAGACCCAGCTATATGCTGTCTACATGAAACTCCTTTCACTTGTAAGAACACACACAGGCTGAAAGTGAAGTGATTAAAAAAAAGATATTCTTTGCTAATGAAAACCATAAGAGAGCAAAAGCAGCTATATTTATATCAGACAAAATAGATTTTATGTAATAAAGTATAAAAAGAGATAAAGAATATCATTATATAACGACAAAGGAGTCAATTCAACAAGAAGGTATGAAAATTATAAATATATATGCAGACAATATTGAAGTAACTAAATATATAAAGCAAACAAAAATCAATCTGAGCCAGGCACACCTGTAATCCCAGCACTTTGGGAGGCTGAGATGGGCAGATTGTGAGGTTAGGAGATCGAGACCATCGTGGCTAACATGGTGAAATCCCATCTCTATTGGCCGGGCGCGGTGGCTCAAGCCTGTAATCCCATCACTTTGGGAGGCCGAGACGGGCGGATCACGAGGTCAGGAGATCGAGACCATCCTGGCTAATACGGTGAAACCCTGTCTCTACTAAAAAATACAAAAAAACTAGCCGGGCGAGGTGGCGGGCGCCTATAGTCCCAGCTACTCGGGAGGCTGAGGCAGGAGAATGGCATAAACCCAGGAGGCGGAGCTTGCAGTGAGCTGAGATCCGGCCACTGCACTCCAGCCTGGGTGACAGAGCGAGACTCCGTCTCAAAAAAAAAAAAAAAAGAAAAAAAAAAAGAAATCCCATCTCTATTAAAAAAAAATACAAAAAAGTTAGCCAGGCATGGTGGCAGGCACCTGTAGTCCCAGCGACTCAGGACTGAGTCAGGAGAATGGCATGAACCTGGGAGGCAGAGCTTGCAGTGAGCTGAGATTGCACCACTGCACTCCAGCCTGGGTGACAGAGCAAGACTCCGTCTCAAAAAAAAAACCAATCTGAAGGGAGAAATATACTGCAATATACAATAGTAGGGAACTTCAGTGTTGCACCTTTCAGCAGTAGTAGACAAATCATCCATATTGAAAATTATTAAGGAAACTTCAGACTTAAGCATTCTAGATTAAACAAACCTAACAGGCATATAGAGAATGTTCCATCCAATAGCCACAGAAAACATTCTTCTCAATGACGTATGGGACATTCTCCAAAACAGATGATATGTTATACCACAAAAGAAGTTTTAACAAATTTAAGAAGACTAAAATCATGTTAGATATCTTTATTGACCACAATGATATAAAACTAAAAATCAATAGCAAGAGGAACTCTGAAAAAAATCATTAATATATGGATACTAAACAACATGCTCCTAAGCAGCCAATGAGTTAACAAACAAATCAAAAGGAAAATTTAAATAATTTCTCGAGACAAATGAAAATGGAAACCATATACCAAAACCTATGGGATATAGCAAAAAGAGTTTTAAGAGGGAAGTTCTTAATAATAAACACCTATATCAAAAAAGAAGATCTCAAATAAACAACCTAGCATTGGACCTCAAGGAACTGGGAAAACAAGAACAAACTAAACCCAAAGTTAATGGAAGGAGGGAAATAATAAAGATGAGAGGAGAAATAAATAAAATAGAGGCTAGAAAAACACTGGAAAAGATCAACAAAACTGCATTTTTTTTGAAACGGTATACAAAATTGGTAAACCTTTAGCTAGGCAAAGAAAAAAAGAGAGAAGACTAAAATATATAAAACTAGAAATGGAAAAGTAGACATTACAACTAATAAAACAGAAATACAAAGGGTCAAAAGAGATTATTATGAAAAATTATATGCCCAAAATTGGACAAACTAGAAGAAATAAATTCCTTGATGCATGAAAACTATCAAAACTTAATTAAAAATAAATATAAAATATTAATGGATCCATAATGAATAAGAAAATTGTATCAGTAATAAAAACCTGTCATCAAATAAAAGTCCAGGAACTTATGGCTTCATTGTTGAATTCTATCAAACATTTAAGTAGAACTAATACAAATTCATCTCAATCTATTTCAAAATATTGAAAAAGAGAGGATATTTCCAAGCATTTTATAAAATCAGCTTAACCATGATACCAAAGCCAGGCAAAGAAACTGCAAAAATAGAAAACTACAGGTCAATATTCTCGATGAAAATAGACATAAAAATCAGTGAGAAAACACTGACAAAGTGAATTCAACAACATTTAAAAAAATTATTCACCATGATCAAATGGGATTCATCTTAGGGATGCAAAGATGGCCTAACATACATAAATTAAATGTAATACGTCACGTTAGCAGAATGAAGGACAAAAATTATATGGTCATTTTAATAGGTGCAGAAGAAACATTTGACAAAATTTAGTATTATTTCATGATAAAAACTCTCAACAAATTAGTTATAGAGGAAATGGCCTGCAACACAATAATGGGCATACACAACAAAACCTGTAGCTAAAATCGTATTCAACGGAGAGAAGTTGGCAGCTTTTTCCCTGAGAACGGGAACAAATCAAGGATACTCTTGTCATTTCTATTCAATATGATATTGGAAGTTCTAGTCAGAGCAATTAGATAAGATAAAGAAATAAAAGGCATCTAAATTTGGAAAGAAGAAGTTAAGTGGTCCCTACTTGCAGATGATATAATCTTATGTAAAGAAAACCCTAAAGATGTCACTCAAGAATGTTATAACTAAGAAATGAATTCAGCAAAGTTGCAGTAGTTTCTATATATTCACAGTGAACTATCTGTAAAAGAAATAAAAAAAATTCTTTTATAATAGCTTCAGATACTTAGGAGTAAATTTAACCAAGGAGGTGAAAGATCTGTTCACCAAAAAGTATAAAACATTGAAGGGAAAAATGAGGAGACAAATAAATGAAAAGATATCACGTGTCCATGGGTTGGAAGAGTTAATAAAATATACACACTACACAAATAACCTATAGATCCAATGCAATCCTTATTAAGATATTGGTGACATTCTTTACAGAAATATTTGAAAAATTTTTTGAAACCACATGAGACCCTCAATGCCAGAGCCATTGTTGGCAAAAAGAGCAATACTGGAGGCATCACACTACCTAATTTCAAAATACACCACAAATCCATAGTAAACAAAACAACATGGTATTCCCATAAAAACAGACACATAGACCAATGGAACCTAATAGAGAACCCAGAAATAAATTCATGCATTTACAGTCAATTGATTTTCAACAAAGAAGGCAAGAAGTCACAATGTGGTAAGGAGAGCCTCTTCAATAATTTATGTTGGGAAAATTGGATATACACATACAGAAGAATAAAATTAGACTCTCATATCACACTATAAGTAAAATCAACTCAAAGTGGATTAAATATCTAAATATAATACCTGAAACTATGAAACTACTAGAAGAAACACAGGGGAAAAGCTCCATGATATTGGTTTGGACAATGATTTTTTAAGTATGACTCCAAAACACAGGCAACAAAAGCAAAAATAGACAAATGGGATGACAACAAACTGAAAATTTTCTTTTTTTTAAAATTACACTTTAAGTTCTAGGGTACATGTGCACAACGTGCAGGTTTGTTACATATGTATATGTGTGCCATGTTGGTGTGCTGCACCCATTTAACTCATCATTTACATTAGGCGTATCTCCTAATGCTATCCCTCTCACTATCCCCCTCCCCACAATAGAACTGGGTGTGTGATGTTCCCCTTCCTGTGTCCAAGTGATCTCATTGTCAATTCCCACCTATGAGTGAGAACATGCGGTATTTGGTTTTCTGTTTTTGCGATAGTTTGCTGAGAAAGATGGTTTCCAGCTGCGTCCATGTCCCTACAAAGGACATGAACTCATCCTTTCTTATGGCTGCATAGTATTCCATGGTGTATATGTGCAACATTTTCTTAATCCAGTCTGTCACTGATGGACATTTGGGTTGATTCCAAGTCTTTGCTATTGTGAGTAGTGCCGCAATTAACATACGTGTGCATGTGTCTTTATAGCAGCATGACTTATAATCCTTTGGGTATACACCCAGTAATGGGATGGCTGGGTCAAATGGTATTTCTAGTTCTAGATCCTTGAGGAATCGTCACACTGTTTTCCACAATGGTTGAACTAGTTTACAGTCCCACCAACAGTGTAAAAGTGTTCCAATTTCTCCACATGCTCTCCAGCACCTGTTGTTTCCTGATTTTTTAATGATTGTTATTCTAACTGGTGTGAGATGGTATCTCATTGTAGTTTTGATTTGCATTTCTCTGATGGCCAGTGATGATGAGCATTTTTTTCATGTATCTGTTGGCTGTATGAATGTCTTCTTTTGAGAAGTGTCTGTTCATATCTTTTGCCCACTTTTTGATAGGGTTGTTTGTTTTTTTCTTATAAATTTGATTGAGTTCTTTGTAGGTTCTGGATATTAGCTCTTTGTCAGATGAATAGATTGCAAAAATTTCCTCCCATTCGGTAGGTTGCCTGTTCACTCTGATGGTAGTTTCTTTTGCTGTGCAGAAGCTCTTTAGTTTAATTAGATCCTATTTGTCAATTTTGGCTTTTGTTACCATTGCTTTTTGTGTTTTAGACATGAAGTCCTTGACCATGCCTATGTCCTGAATAGTATTACCTAAGTTTTCTTCTAGGGTTTTTATGGTTTTTGGTCTAACATTTAAGTCTCTAATCCATCTTGAATTAATTTTCATATAAGGAGTAAGGAAAGGATCCAGTTTCAGCTTTCTACTTATGGCTAGCCAATTTTCCCAGCACCATTTATTAAATATAGAATCCTTTCCCCATTTCTTGTTTTGTCAGGTTTGTCAAAGATCAGGTGGCTGTAGATACATGGTATTATTTGTGAGGGCTCTGTTTTGTTCCATTGGTCTATATCTCTGTTTTAGTACCAGTACCATGCTGTTTTGGTTACTGTCGCCTTGTAGTATAGTTTGAAGTCAGGTAGTGTGATGCCTCCAGCTTTGTTCTTTTGGCTTAGAATTGTCTTGGCAATGCGGGCTCTTTTTTGGTTCCATATGAACTTTAAAGCAGTTTTTTCCAATTATGTGAAGAAAGTCATTGATTGCCTAATGGGGATGGCATTGAATCTATAAATTACCTGTCAGACAGATATTTACATCTGCAGAGGTTTCTATTGCTTTTTGTTTAGCTATGCCCTGTCCCCAGAGGTGGAGTCTACAGAGGCAGGCAGGCCTCCTTGAGCTGTGTTGGACTCCACCCAATTTGAGCTTCCCCGCAGCTTTGTTTACCTACTTAAGTCTCAGCAATGATGGGTGTCCCTCCCCCAGCCTCACTGCCACATTGCAGTTAGATCTCAGACTGCTGTGCTAGCAATGAGGGAGGCTCCGTGGGCATGGGACCCTCTGGGCCTGGTGTGGGATATAATCTCCTGGTGTGTCATTTGCTAAGACCCTTGGTAAAGTGCAGTATTAGGGTGGGAGTTACCTCACTTTCCAGGTGTTGTGGGTCTCAATTTCCCTTGGCTAGGAAAAGGAATTCCCTTCCCCCTTGCACTTCCCAGGTGAGGTGATGCCTTGCCCTGCTTCAGCTCTTGCTGTTCAGGCTGCACCCACAGACTAGCATCGACTGTCCGACATGCCCCAGTGAGATGAACCCGGTACCTCAGTTGAATATGCAGAAATCACCCATCTTCTGTGTCACTCGTGCTGGGAGCTGGAGGCTGGAGCTGTTCCTATTCGGCCATCTTCCAAACTGAAAATTTTCTACACGGCAAAGGAAACAATCAATTAGAGTGATGAGATAACCTATAAATTGGGAGAACATATTTGTAAACTATATATTTGATAGAATGCTAATTTCCAAAATATATAAGAAACTCAACTCAATTAATAAGAATGAAACAAATAACTCAAAAAATATACATGTCTCAAAGAAAGACATAAAATGGCCAACAGATATATGAAAAAATGCTCAACATCACTAATCATGAGGGAAACACAAATGAGATATCAACGCTATGAGATATCACCTCACACTTGTTAAGATGGCTGTTATCAAAAAGACAAAAGATAAATATTGGTATGGATGTGGAGAAAAAATAACCTTTGGACACTGTTGGGAATGTAAATTAAAACAGCCATTAAGGTGAACAGTATGGAAGTTTCTTAGAAAAATAAAAGTAGAACTAATATAGAATCCAGCAATCCCACTACCAGGTATACATACAAAAGAATGAAATCACTATCTCAAAGAGATGTCTACACTTCCATGTTTATAGAAGCACTATTCACAATAGCCAAGACATGGAATCAACCTAAGTGTCCATCATGGACAAACAGATAAAAAAAGAAGTGGTATATATACACAAGGAGTATTATTCAACCATAAGAAGAAAGAAATCTTGTCATTTGTGACCATGTGGATAAGTCTAAAAGATGTTATGTTAAGTGGAATACATCAGGCATAGGAAGACAAATACCACATATTTTCTTTATATGTGGAATCCAAAAAAGTCAATTTTCTAGAAGTAGAGTAGAATGGTAGTTACCAGGGGCTAGGATAGTTGGAGGAGTGTTGTGGATATGTTGATCAAAGCATACAAAATTTCAGTTAGACAGGAGCAATACATTCAAAAAATCTATTTTACAACATGATGATGGTTAATAATATATTATATTCTTGAAAAATGCTAAGAGAGTGGATGTAAAGTATTCTTACTGCAAATATTATAACTATATTAGCTAATGCATAAGTTGATTAGCTAGATTTAGTCATTCCAAAATGTATATATACTTCAAAACATCATGTTGTAAATGATAAATACATATAATTTAATATGTCAATATATAAAATATAACAAAGGTTATATTTTTGTATATTTGAGTTTTGAATGTTTGTTTATTCTCTGCTAGATAGATCGATAAAGAGAAAATGTGTATTTAAAGAAAATGCAACTGATAACCTTTTAAAAGGCAACAAATACAGGAGACAGAAATTACCCAAATTTCCACCTGAAGAGTTCAGGCTGACAATTCTGGACAAGTTCCAGGACGCTGTAGACAACATGTTCTCTTTTACAACATATCTCAAAAAGGTGCTACAAAGATGGAAAAGAAAATGAAAAATGAACTGTGAACTCTCAGAAAATAACTCAGAGAAAATAAAATCTATCCGAGAGATGAATATCATATTAGAAACAATACAAATTAGAATAAAATGTTAAAAACACTTATTACAGAAAAGATCGTAGTCAAGGATAAGGGAGGAGATATAACATATACATAATTTATGTCCTTGAAAAAGACTACATACAATAGAAAATGTAATTAAGTATATAAACTCAAAGTTCTTTGGAAACAAAGAACATTGCTATCTTCAGAGCAAAAGCACATATCAATCCCCAGAAGATTTTGATGCGGAAAAAGTAAACACCAATTTATATCTTGATAACACTACTTAATTTAAAAAGAAAACAGAAGGCTTATGTGAGTAGTCATTGAAGCAGACAAAGCAAATTATATGGAATTTGGGTCTCACACTTTCCACATGACCACTCATCCCAGTAGAAAGAAAATAATTTTGTAGAAAAGTGTGACCTGATACTTAGATCTTTAGCCCTGTTGTCAATTTTAGTATAAAGGTAACAAAGAACATCTATGGATATTCAAGAAGTTTAAGACTGAAGCATCTAAGCTCCTATTACCAAAATAAACAAGAAATGATGCTAGCAAACAAAACTCTAATGAATAAGAAAATCCATGCAAAAAGGAAAAGAAACAACACAGAACTCAAGATATAGAAATCACGTTGAAAGCATTTGGGGTGGACATCTAATCCATTTAGTCAGACATGTAAGACATAACAACTATAAAAATTATGTTTATAAAACAGAAGGAAATTTTATATAAGTATAAAAAAGTAAAAGTAATATAGATAATATTAATTTTTAAGAATTTGAAGAAACACTGAAAGAAATGTCAATTTTCTCACATATAGAATAGAAATAGACAATAGATGCCAATATTGAAATGTGTGGTTTTAAAAGTACGATATCTCAACCTGATAATTTTTAAAAACAGACCTATTTTTTCTAGAGCAGATTTAGACTGACAGAAAAATTGAGCATAAAGTACAGAAAGTTCCAATATGCTCCTCAGCCCCACCTATGCATAACCTTCCCCACTATTGACATCCCCCACATCCCCAAATGGTACATTGTTAAAACAGATGAGTCGGCGGGGGGTGTTGGCTCACACTTGTAATCTCGGGCACTTAGGGAAGCTGAGGCGGGCGGATCATGAGGTCAGGAGATCGAGACAATCTTGGCCAACCTAGTGAAACCACGTCTCTACTAAAAATACAAAAATTAGCCGGGCATGGTGGCATGCGCCTGTAGTCCCAGCTACTCAGGAGGCTGAGGCAGGAGAATCGCTTGAACTCAGGAGGTGGAGGTGGCAGTGAGCCAAGACTGTGCAATTGCATTGCAGCCTGGGCAACAGAGAGAGGCTCTGTTTCCAAAAACAAACAAAAACAAAAACAAAAAACCCCAAAAAACTGATGAGTCTACATTAATGCATTATCATCCAAAGTCCATAGTTTACATTATGGTTTATTCTCGGTGCTGTGCATTCTTTTTTCTTTTTCTTTTTCTTTTTTTTTTTTTTTTGAGACAGAGTCTTACTCTGTTGCCCAAGCTGGAGTGCAGTGGCATGATCCACAACCTCCGCCTCCCGGGTTCTAGAGATTCTCCTGCCTCAACCTCCCTAGTTGGTGGGACTACAGGCATGCGCCACCATGCCTGGCTAATTTTTGTATTTTTAGTAGAGACAAGGTTTCACTATGTTGGCAAGGCTGGTCTCAAACTCCCGACCTTGTGATCTGCCATTCTATTCACCATTGTAGTTCAACCTGTTAATTTTTAGTATAATTTTTCTAAACTTTAGAGGCATATTTGGGAACTAAATATTGCTCTTATAGGATATTATTCGGGATTGGTGGGGATAACTTGTAGTAATACACAATTTCACAATCTCAGTGTCTGACTATAACGAGGCTATGTTTTCCTCTTGTAAAGTCAGCTATAGGTCTCAGCATCTGCATCCATTAAATTTCATCATGTAGCAGCGTTGTCCAGATTATGTAGCCTCCCTGATGAATAAGGTAAGGAAAAAGATTGTTAGGGAAGCATATGTGATAGTTGGATTCTTCGGTCTGGAAGTCACATTATCACTCCCAATCCCTGTGTTACTCTGTTCTTGCATTGCTATAAGGGAATACCTAAGGCTGGATAATTTATAAAGAAAAGAGGTTTAATTGGCTCATCATTCTGTGGGCTGTACAAGCATGGCACCATCATCTGCCTGGCTTCTGGGGAAGCCTCAGGCAGCTTTATTCATGGTAAAAGCAAAGACGGCGCAGACACATCATATGGTCAGAGCAAGAGCAAGAGTAAGGTTGTGGGGAGGTGCCACACACTTTTAAATAACCAGATCTCACAAGAGAACTCATTCACTACTACAAGGATAGAACCAAGCCCTAAGAGATCTGCCTCTGTAACCCAAACTCTTCCCACAATACGATTCAAGGTGAGATTTAGAGAGTACACATACCCATCCCCTGAGTGGCCAAATCACATGGTCCTATCAATCAGCAAAGGAGCATAGTGCAGTACAAATCTCCCCTGAGCACAGGACAGAAAAATCAGATCTGTTCAGAACTAGAAGCCTGTTCCAAAGTAAGAATACTCACTCTCTGAAGCTCAGTAACTCCATTTGTTTTACATTAACACTTTTTTTTTGGTTTCACTTAAATTCAGTTGAATTCCAAGTTAACTAAGTTAGTTAACAAGAACAGAATTATATAGTTTTTCATAAATAATATTTACTAAATGTTTGTTATTGTTCTTGTTGTTTGTTTTTTTGACACAGGGTCTTACTCTGTCACCCATGCTGGAGTGCAGTGGCATGATTGTGACTCACTGCAGCTTCACCTCCTGGGCTCAGGAAATCCTCCTGCTTCAGCCTTCCAAGTAGCTGGGACCACAGGCACACCACCACATTCAGCTAATTTTTAAAATTACTTGTAGAGATAGGGTCTCCCTATGATGCTTGGGCTGATACCGAATGTTAATGGCTATTTATGAGTATTAGAATGTTAATCTTCTTTATTGTTCTTTAAACTATCAGTATGTAGTATTTTTACAAAAAAAGTATGTTTATAAATTTGATATAATAATACTTTGTATGACTTAAAAATTTTGAAGGAAATAGAAGAAGAAAAGTATCATACATAAAAGCTGAAGTGCATTGTGGGTCTGATATTGGTTTCCAACATTGCCTCTTAATATGCAGCATATTTATTTCTGACTTTATGTATTGCTTCTCATAGTTAATGATGGTGATAATTATGATAAAAGCACTACAGTTTATAGAACTTCTTGCCTATTTGCTGCTTCCAGAAACAGCATACTCTGATAGCTGGCAGACACATCGCTATCTTACTGAGTTAATTTTCATATGGTAAAGTATGATATCCTTTAAGCTAGCACAATCCACTCATTTTTCACAAACCCAAGGACCAACTCTGGGCACCTCGATACATTAAGCCAGTTCTCCCAGACCATCTCCACTATTTCTGACCTGTTTCCATTTATATCAAGTTCATATATAGTTTTGAAACTTGGCTTTTGATCATAGTACATCTATTTCCCCATCTGGTCTACACAACTGCTATCTCTGACTTCATTTAAATGGCTTTGTTGGAACTTTTTTTCCTTAACTTTTCTCCTGTCTCACATAACAAACCCTTCCCATGTTCAGCCACAGAAGCCCAACTCTCTGTCCTAGCCCACCAGCTGAGACTCTAGAATACTGCACATTGTCTTTTAATGAAGAAGCTTCAATTAGAGGCCACATACGATACTGGTTAAGCACCTACTGTTTGAATAATCTAAGCTTGGTCCCAATCCAAGTTCTGACTTACTAGCATATGGGCTAGGAACCTTCAGTTGCCTGGTCTGTTTGATGGAGATCAGCATGTCTTCCTCTTACGGCTGTTTTATCAATAAAATGAGACGACTTACATAAGCACTCATCATAATGTAAGCTATAGGAAAAATGTTCACTAAGATTGGCTTTTATTTATTATCAAATACCAAAAGCAAGTATTTTTTCCTAGGAAATCGAAAGTAGGGCAAATTCTAGAGTGAAATTGCTCTTTCCAGACTAACTTTAAAATAGGCTTTTACTTCTAAGTCCTTGAGAAGTGGTGGATGAAACCGACTGTACTGTTTGGTAGGTACTGTTTGAGTACCTACCAATACTTTAAACCGCATTTTCCTGCTCTCTGAAAGACATTTTAAATTGCCCCATAGGTAATTCTCACTTCTCAGAAATTTGTTTTAGTCCGTTTCCGTGAGACATTTCCTCTTCATGGCCAAAATGTGGATAAAGAAGCTTTCCCATCACAGAGCAACATGAGACAACTACAAATAGGAAGACGCTGTTTATGGTGCATATTTCTTTTGGCAGAATCATTGTCACATATCTGACTCAACACTTATTTCTAGAAGAACAAGTTGTTCAGGAAGGAAATCTATTTCCATAGCTAAAATGGAAGTTTTATTTAAGAAGTGCGATTGGAATAAATCACACAAGAGAAAGTGGTTAAAGTGCACAGCTGCTGGTTTCAAATTTAACACTATTTGTATATGAAAAAGTGGTTGGGAAAGTTTTACTTTTACTTCTGGACCCACTGGGTAGCCTCAGGGCACGTGACAGTGTTCTCTATTCCTAGTTATGTTTGCAAGGGTAAAACATAGAAGTTCTGTGGCTTTCAAACACACAAGCAACAACCACTACACAAAAACCTATGGCGCTTCTTGGGTTGGGATTTTGAGATTGAACCCTAGGCGTTTCCTAAGCAAAACGAGTGAGTATTGCTATGTTAGACAAAAACAGAATAGAAGGGAATGTGTATCTGAGTGGATCTAGAGCTGTGTGGAGATTAAGGTATCAGACCTAAGGTTGTATTTTGGGGGTCTCCCGGACAGAAACCCATAGGCTTTTGGCACACTCTCTGGAGTTGATAGCAAATGTCTCACTGCCTTGTCCTCTAACTCTGCTGACCTCAATCTTTTCACATCTTTTTCTTCCTCCCTTTTCTAATTCCTCTTCTATTTTTCCCCTTTTATTTTCTGTCTATATATCTCAGCAACTACCATGTTTCTTCATGTTTTCTGAAACCTCTTTTTCTTCTTTTTCCCAATCGTTTTCCCCCATATTTTCTATCCTCTCATTACCTCATCCTATATCTATTTCTCTTTATTTACTATGTTCTCTTCCCTTTACCAATTGAATAAGGGACAGAAAATATGCCTTCCCGTGACTGTCAAACACTGCTGCTTTTCCATGAAGGCTCACCTGGCTCTGCAGCCAGGAGTAATTTATTTTCCTAATTTTTTCTGGCACTTTGTCATCTGATTTTTTCCTGCCTCCCTCCTTCTAGCAATGTGAGCACCTCTCCACTCTTGTATATTACAGTGGAAGCTCCTTGCACATAAGCACAGTATCTTTCCATCATTCTTTTTTTCAAAGAAAAGTTTATATACTGGCTTGCAATTGGTAGAAATATTTACTCAATAAGTATTCAGAATATACATATAAAATTGTTAATGTGACAATTTAAAATGTTTTCAGAGGTTGCAAGTTTTAATTTGCTGGTAAAATTCTACAAATAGCTCTCTATGTTCTCCTAATTTATTTTAAGGATACATTTCCAAGAGAATGTTGTTTTTGCAAATACTTATTATTTAGATATTACGGATTTTAAACCAATGTAACCACTGAATTTGTCATTAAGTATACTGGGGCCTAAATGAATGTAACGGGGACTGGATAGGGAAGGGGAGAAGAGAATGATTTAGACCATGGTTCTAGGACAAAAAGAAATGTTTGGGCTCTAAGGCATCCCACATGACAGCTGTAGTATAGCCCAAATGACAATATCTGAGAGACTTTGATGAATCCACTTTATTGTTCGATTTCAGGTTTCTAAGAGGAGCTCAATAAATATCTCTTCTTCATCTCCTCTTTTAAGGTCAAGGGAGAAGATAAATTAGTAGAGCTTGATTGTAAGTTTTTAAACTTTTATGTAATATACAAAGGTATAAGCCTAACCTGGCATGAGGGGCTTTCTGTGACCTCATCCATAGTAAAAGTCAAAGTCCTTAATATAACCTAAGACATCTTACCTGGTATTGGCCATATCTCCTTTTTCCTTACTCCTTTAAGTCTCTAGCCTCAAATTTTCCTACTGTTTTCCTCCATTTCTCTACTCTAGCTGTTGTTTCTTCAGTAAGCTGGACATAGGCATGTTTCCAATTGGGGTTTTTGTATCCTTTGCCAAGAGCGCGTTTCTCCAGATGGCTCCATGGCTCCCTTCCTTCTTTTAGCTTATTAATTGAAACCCGTTTTTTTTCAGACATCTTCCCTCTTCACCCTCCCTAAAAATGGAAAGCTCTTCGTTTTTTAGCGCTCTTCCATGCTTTATCTTTTTCTTTTATACACTTATTATATAAAAACTAACATTCCATATCAGTTTATTCAGGACCAGCTTCATGGACTCATACTTGGTTTTATACTTTGTTATTACCAGCTTGAAATTCTTAATAACTTTGAACAACAGGTCCTAAATTTTCAATTGACACTAGGCCCTCTAGATTATATAGTAAGTCCTGAGTCTAATTTCAATATTAGTTGTCTCTCCTCTAAAATATAAGCTACTTGTGGGTTAAAATTTTTATCTTTTTGAGCATGCTGTGCACATTTGAAAAATATTAGTAAAATCAGTAAATTAATGAACAGGGCAACGGGCATGGTAGATGTAAATTAAGTAGAATTTCTTGCTTTTCTTCACCTTTTTTTTGGCTAAGCATGAAAACCAAAACATTGTGAGGTTTGAAGGTGAATTGTAAGTCTTTGCATCACTTTTGGGTCTCTGAAGGTGCAGGCTCAGGGAATACCTACAGAAGTATCTATAGGGTCTTAGGTCCTGGGCTTTAAAAACTCACATGCCACACCAAGCTATCCCATGAGGGAAGCTTTCTCCCTCCTAGCACTAAGTTCAAAAATTTAGAATCTGAGATACTGACAGCGGTGGGCCTCCTGGCAAGCCTGGAAGGAAGCTGCTTTCATCCTTTGCTCACACTCTCTTTTAAATAAAGACTATATGTATACAATTGTTTATATATGTACATGAATATAGATGATATATATACAACATAAAATTTTCCATTTTAACTGTTTTTAAGTGTACAATTCAGTGGCATTAAATACATTCCCATTGTTGAGCAACCCTTACCACTAGCCATCTCCAGAACTTACCTTTTTAATTGAAACTCCATACCCGTTAAACAATTCTCCATCATCTTCTTCCCCCTGCTCCTGAAAAATTCCATTCTATATTTTGTCTCTATAAATTTGACTCTTCTAAGGACATGATATAATTGGAATCATATGTGTCCTTTTGAGTCTGCTTTATTTTATCAAGCATAATGTCTTCAAGGTCTATCCATGGATTTCCTTTCTTTTTAAGGATGAATAATATTCCTGTATATGTATATGCCACATTTCATTTATCAATTCATCCATCATTCAACCTTAGTGATAGACACTAAGGTTAATTCTACCTTTGGGCTATTTTGAATAATGCTGCTATGAATATGAGTGTATAAATATCTGTTCCAGACCATTCTTACAATTCTTTTGGGATACATTCAGGTATGGGATTGCAAGATCATATGGTAATTTTACACTTAATTTTGGGAATAGCTTCCACACTATTTTCCACAGAAGCTGATCCATTTTACATTTCTTTTTTTTTTTTTTTTTGATTTGCCTATTTTTTTTTATTATTATACTTTAAGTTCTAGGGTACATGTGCATAACATGCAGATTTGTTACATATGTATACTTGTGCCATGTTGGTGTGCTGCACCCATTAAGTTGTCAGCACCCATCAACTAGTCATTTACATCAGGTATAACTCCCAATGCAATCCCTACCCCCTCCCCCTCCCCGTGATAGGCCCCAGTGTGTGATGTTCCCCTTCCCTAGTCCAAGTGATCTCATTGTTCAGTTCCCACCTATGAGTGAGAACATGAGGTGTTTGGTTGTCTGTTCTTGTGATAGTTTGCTGAGAATGATGGTTTCCAGCTGCATCCATGTCCCTACAAAGGACACAAACTCATCCTTTTTTATGGCTGCATAGTATTCCATGCCACATTTTCTTAATCCAGTCTGTCACTGATGGACATTTGGGTTGATTCCAAGTCTTTGCTATTGTTAATAGTGCTGCAATAAATATACGTGTGCATGTGTCTTTATAGCAGCATGATTTATAATCCTTTGGGTATATACCCAGTAATGGGATGGCTGGGTCAAATGGTACTTCTAGTTCTAGATCCTTGAGGAATCTCAGAACAGATTCCTCAACAGATCCTTGAGGAATCTCAGAACAGAGTCCTCAGAAATAATACCACACAACTACAGCCATCTGATCTTTGACAAACCTCAGAAAAACAAGAAATGGGGAAAGGATTCCCTATTTAATAAATGGTGCTGGGAAAATTGGCTAGCCATAAGTAGAAAGCTGAAACTGGATCCTTCCCTTACTCCTTATACGAAAATTAATTCAAGATGGATTAGAGACTTAAATGTTAGACCTAATGCCATAAAAACCCTAGAAGAAAACCTTGGTAATACCATTCAGGACATAGGCATGGGCAAGGACTTCATGTCTAAAACACCAAAAGCAACGGCAACAAAAGCCAAAATTGACAAATGGGATCTAATTAAACTAAAGAGCTTCTGCACAGCAAAAGAAACTACCATCAGAGTGAACAGGCAACCTACAGAATGGGAGAAAATTTTTGCCATCTACTCATCAAAGGGCTAATATCCAGAACCTACAAAGAACTCAAACAAATTTACAAGAAAAAAACAAACAACCCCATCAAAAAGTGGGCAAAGGATATGAACAGACATTTCTCAAAAGAAGACATTCATACAGCCAACAGACACATGAAAAAATGCTCATCATCACTGACCATCAGAGAAATGCAAATCAAAACCACAATGAGATACCATCTCACACCAGTTAGAATGGCAATCATTAAAAAGTCAAGAAACAACAGGTGCTGGAGAGGATGTGGAGAAATAGGAACACTTTTACACTGTTGGTGGGATTGTAAACTAGTTCAACCATTATGGAAAACAGTATGGCGATTCCATTTTACATCTCTACCAATACTACACAGGCCTCCAATTTCTCCACAATCTCACCAACACTTGTTTTGTTTTATAATAGTCATTCTAATAATGGTTTAGATTTGCATTTCTGTAATGATTATTAATATTGAGTATCTTTTCATGTGCTTAATAATCATTTGCATATCTTCTTTGAAGAAATGTCTATTTAAGATTTTTGTCCATTTTTAAGGCCAGGCACGATGGCTCACACCTGTAAGCCTAGCACTTTGGGAGACTGAGGTAGGAGGATTACCTGAGGTCAGGAATCCTGTCTCTACTAAAAATACAGAAATTAGCTGTGGGCATGGTGGCGCATGCCTGTAATCCCAGCTACCCAGAAGGCTGAGGCAGGAGAAATACTGGAACCCTGAAAGTGGAGGCTGCAGTGAGCCAAGATTGCACCACCACACTCCACCCTGGGTGACACAGCAAGACTCTATCTCAAAAAAAAAAAAAAAAAAAAGACAGATTTTTGTCCATTTTTAATTGGGCTGTTTGTTTTATTGTTGTTGAGTTGTAGGAGTTCTGTATATGTTCTGGATATTTATCCCTTAGCTGACATAAGATTTAAAAATACACTTTTCCAGTCTATGAGTTGCCTTTCACTATACTGATAGTGCCTTTTTATGCACAAAGGTTTTTAATTTTGATGTAGTCCAATTTATATATTTTTTCTTTTGTTGCTTGTGCATTTATTATATTCATGAAACCATTGTTGAATTCAATATTATGAAAATTTCCTGTTATTTTCTGTTAGTTTTATAGTTTTAGCTTTTTTATCTAGGTCTTTAATCCATTTCAGGTTAACTTTTTATGTGGTGTAGTGTAAGGATCCAACATCATTCTTTTGCATGTGACTATCCAGTTTTCCCAACACCATTTCTTGAAAAGACTGCTCTTTTCCCACTGAATAGTCTTGGAAACTTTGTTGAAAATCATTTGAGTATATATGTGTGGGCTTTCTATTCTATTGCTTTGGTCTATATGTCTGTCTGTCTTTATGTCAGTACCACACTCTTTTGTTTATTGTAGCTTAGTAGTAAGTTTTAAAATCAGAAAGTGTGAGGCCTCTGACTTTGTTCTTTTCTGAGATTGTTTTGGCTATTTATGGTCCCTTGAGAGTTCATATAAATTTTAGGATAAATTTTTGTTTTTCTGCAAAAAAAGGCTTTGAGATTTTCATAGGGATTGCATTAAATCTGTGAAATCTTTTGGATAGTATCAACATTTGAAAAATATTAAGTGTTCAAACCCTTAATCATGAGATGTCATTCAACTTATTTGTGCTATATTTAATTATTTTCAGCAGCATTTTGTAGTTTTCAATGTGTAAGTTTTTCATCACTTCTTTGGTTAAGTTTATGCTTAAGTATTTTTTAAGTATTTTGTTCTTTATGATGCCATTGTAAGTCAAATTGATTTCTTAATTTCTTTTTTGGGGTTTTTATTGTTAGTGTATGAAAACAAATAATTTTTGTGAGTAACTTTGTAGAATTATTTTATTTAGTTTTAACAGTTGTGTGGGTATGAACAAAGATAACTATTTAATCCTTTCCAAATTTGATGCTTTTTATTTCTTTTCCTTGCCTAATTTCCCTGGCAGTACTACATTGAATAGAAGTGGTAAAAACAAGCATTTATTTTGTTCTCTTTGTTCCATCTTTCCCACCATTACAAAGTCTTGTGATATATGACTGGATATGACTGGAAATATCCTGTCACTTAACAAACGTGGAGCTGTACTAAATGTCTTGGTTCTAGGTCCATAGTTTTGTGGTCTCTATGGGATAATCTTATCTATCTTGTTGATACATTAAAAAAGTGAGACTCATAAGAGATGTGAGATTGGAGTGATTTAAAGTTGTTCAAGGATCTAACTCATTGTAGCAAGTTCTGAGATCTGACTCACGATAACAAATTCTTATAAATTGCCAATTTATAAGAAAATGTGCTTAACTTTGGATTTTTATTTTGTTGAAAACCTGATAATTAGCATGTTGAATATTGTCTATTTTTCTGGACTAATTTAAATGCCTTCTATTGAATTTATGCCATGCTCCTATGAGGTATTCACTGTGATGCCTGTTGATAAACTCACTTGTACAATAAATCTAGGTATAATTTTAGCTGTAAAATAGAAAAATATATGAATTATTATTCTGGGATACATAGGTCCTTGGAGTAAACTTACTTAATTTTTGGCTATAAATTTGTTTTAGAGATTTTTAAAGACAGCATTTGAACTGCACAACTCACAGGTCGAGGAAGATACAAAGGGTCCTGATAGTTATGGGACGGGGACAGTTACACAAAGACAGAAGTCCCTGGAACTGGGCAGATGGCTGCCATTCCTCTTGTTATCTATAAATCCTGGAGTATCTATGGCAGGGAATGCTTCTGAGTCTGTTATCATTCTTTTGTCTCTTTCTATAGACAGGAGACAACTTCCTCTCCACAATCATTTCCCTTTTTCATCCTTCTCCTGGCTTCTGTTATGGAAGGGGGAATTGAAGTCATTCAGGTGACAATCACAGTTATGGATGTTTATCTAGCTTTCTTGGGTTATATTATGCTTTTTAGTTTGCCTTAACAATTGTATCGTGTGTGTTGGTCACTTGGAGATGCTGTGTTTTGCTTAGTTCCCCTAATAACTAATGAATGACAATTCAGGAATATAAAATATGCTACAGGTTGACACATTGGCTATCTTGCCCATAGGAGACGTTGCTAACCACATGAATCATTTCTCTCACTTCAGACTTGGCATTATTTGGAGTGTTCACCTTAGAGCAACTCTAAGCGCCAGCCACCATTTGAATAGGAATCAGCCACAGGGAGAAAACTTATTGCTGCTCAAATATGAAGTGTATCATTAGAAATAATCTTTCAATACAAAAATTAGCCAGGCATGGTGGCATACACAACTGAAGTCCTAGCTACTCAGGAGGCTAAGCTAGGAGAATCACCTGAGCCCAGGAAGTTAAAACTTCAGTGAGCAGAGATTGTGCAATGAACTTCAGCCTGGGTGACAGAGTGAGATCCTGTTGCAAAAAAAGAGAAATCTTTCCTGAACACGTGTATATAAACTATATATAGAAAGATAAGAAAAAATCTAATAATATAATTTTTCCAGGGAAGGAAATTGAGACTGGAGATAGGGATGGGAGAAAGATGTTTTACTACGTACTTCTTTCTACCTAAATTTTGAACCATGGTGATTGCTTTAGTTACTCAGAATTAAATAGAATACAATGTGAAAATATTGAAAATATTCTCTTCTCATTCTGATCCATCTTATTCCTTTTACTTGACTTATTACATTGGCTAGGATTTCCAGTATAATGTCATTCTAGAGTAATGGTGAAAGCAGACCTCTTTGTCTTGCATGATGCTGAAAATATTCCCTAAGGGGTCTATTTTTAAATAGAATTTTACATAGATAAATTCTCTATTGCCTATAATGACTTCTGTTTGAAAATTTCCAAATGCTTTATTATTGCTAAAAGTAAATTGAGTAAGCCAAATAAAGTGCTGATAGTCATTTCCTCCAACAACTTTCTTTGGGAAAAATACATTAATAGTTCTGATTTGTTTACTTAATTAATCTCAGATAATGATAATAAAATGATAATTTAGTACTAAAAAATTAAACACCTAAGAGAACAAGTTAATGACCTTTTTAGCTGCAATTTTGGTTAAGTTTTCATATTAAACCACTTTCATTGCCTCTTCAAGGTGAGCACTACCATCCTAGCATCTTGGTTATGGCTTATCCATCTCTGGTAGATGTATTTATAAGATCATGCTCTTTCTGAAGGGCCTACGTGGGAGAAGCAAGAGGCATGACTGAGGTCTTTTGGACTCTACCATGTTTCAATGAGGGGCTTTTATAGCAGAGCACCGACTATGGTATGAAGTGCTTTTCCAATGCTGAAAAAAGTAGCACTTTGTTTTTCCCTGGCCATTACTGTTTGTGGGTAGCCTCCCCAAGGCTTCTGAAGAGAAGGAGACATGAGGGATGGATTTGGGTACCAACACTCATCACAAATCCTTATCAGGTAAGCCCTACTTTATCAAGAAAATAAAGCATAGAAAATAACTTTTTTTATATTTTCATTAAGGTCATAAATGTTAAGGCCTAGAGAATTAAAAAACGTAGGAATGCAGGCTTATGGGAAACAGTACTTGGAAAAGATTATAATACTTCTCTTTGGGTTCCTGAAGACTCGAGTATCATTATAAAGTAATACATGAAAAAGAAAAGTATAGGGACTTGTGGATACAGTTCACAGGAAATATTGGTGTCTGTGAACTGAGAGAGAGCCCACATTCCTTCAGTAAGCACTGGGTTACCAGGAAAAATGGAAAGAAAAATTTTAATGTTATACAAAGATGTTATGAGTACAAAAGGAAAAAATTAGAAATTAAGAAAATCTAGAACACAGCGTATTATTGCAAATCTTATATGATACATATCTGAATGCCTCTCTGCAAGAGAGAGGAAGTGTATATGAGAGATAGTTCCATTCCTGGGTCTCATCTCAGAAAGATATGGAAAAATTTAATATTACAATTAATCCCTTGATTATTACTTTCTGCTAATTAAGGTTTTTTAAAAGTTTAATAAAAATTAAACTTTTATTTTGAGATAATATTAGGTTCATATAGTTATGAAAAATAATACAGATGATCTTTTGTACCCTTTACCCAGTTTCTACCAACAATAACATCTTGCAAAACTATAGTCCAATTTCATGGCCAGGATATTGACATTGATACAGTCAATATTCAGAACACTCCATCATTAAAAGGATCCCTCATGTTACCCTTCTATGGTCATCCCCACTTTCCTCTTACCTTCACCTCTGCTTAACCCATCATGACCATTGTTCTCCATTTTATAATTTTGTTAGGTATTTCATATACAAAATAGTATGATTCTGTATATGTATGTGTATATATATACACATAACACACACAAAATTTACTGTAGTATGTAAACATTTGGGATTGGCTTTTTTTCACTCAGCATAATTCAATTTTCTGGCAATTCTCCAGTTTGTTGCATGTTTTAGTAGCTTGTTCCTTTTTATTGGTGAGTAGTATTTCATAATATGGATATATCACTGTTTATTTAACCAGTCATCTGTTGAAGAATATCAGGGATGATTCTTATAGTTTTGAGTTATTACAAAGAAAGCTGTGATAAACATTCACATACAAGTATTTGTGTGAACATAGGTTTTCATTTTTCTAGTATAAATGCCTAACAGTGCATTTACTGGGTTGCATGGTAGTTGCATGTTTAATTTTATAAGACTGCCAAGATTTTGTTTTCCTAGAGTGACTACACCATTTTCTATTCCCACCATAAATGTATGAGTGATTGTTTCTCCACATCCTTGCTGGCATATGGTGTTGTCATTATTATTATTACTATTATTTTTGAAATGAAGTTTCTCATCACCCCGGCTGCCTCCCGGGTTCAAGCAATTCTCCTGTCTCAACCTCCCGAGTAGCGGGATTACAGGCGCCCACCACCACACCCAGCTAATTTTCATATTTTTTGTAGAGACAGGGTTTCACCATGTTGGCCAGGATGGTTTCAAACTCCTGACCTCAGACAATCCGCCCATCTCGGTCTCCCAAAATGCTGGGATTACAGGAGTGAGTCACCACGCCCAACCATTATTTTTTATTTCAGTCATTTTGAGATGTATGTAGCAATATTTGTTTGGTTTTTATTTTCATTTCCTTAATGATTAATGATGTTGAACATTTCTTTATGTACCTTTTTTGCATCTGTGTATCGGTTTCAGTGAAATATCTCAATATTTTTTGCTCATGTTCTAATTGCATTTTTTACTGTTGAGTTTTGACAGTTATTTATATACTCCAGATGTGAGTCTTTGTCAGTTATGTGGTGTGCAAATATTTCTCCCCACTCTGTAGCTTACTTCATAATCATATTAATATAGTTTCATAGAACAAATTTTTTAAAATTTAATAAAGCGCAGTTTATTAATTTAATAAAGTTTATCGGTTTAAAAAAGTGCAGCTTTTAGTTTTATAAATCACGCTTTTGATTTCAAGTTGAAGAACACTTTAGGTAGACCTAGATCTCCAAAATTTTCTCTTTCTAAAAGTTTTATAGTTTTAGGTTTTAAATTTAAATCTGTGATTAATTTTGAGCTAATTTTTTTTTTTAGGTGTGAGATTTAAGTCAAGCTTTGTTTTGCCTATGCTGATCCATTTTGTCCAACACCAATGGACAAAGCAATACAATTGCTTTTGCACTTTTTTCAAGAACACTTAGGCATATGTGTGTGTGTGTGTTTGTGAGTTTTCTATCCTTTTCTATTGATCTATGTAACCATGCCTCTGCCAGTTTCATATAGTCTTGACTGCCATAGTTATATAAGTCTTGAAATTGGACAGGCTGATTGCCTTTAATTTATTATTCTTTTCACAATTGTTTTAACTGTTGTAGTTCCTGATCTTTTCTATTTAAATTTTAGAATAATTTTGTGCGTATATAGAAAAATCATGCTGTAAGTTTGATAGGGAGTTCATCAAACCTATCTATCAATTTGAGGAAGAACTGACATCTGTACTGCATGGTGTTCCAATACATGGACCCAGTATGTCTCTTTGTTTATTTAGACATTTGGTGACTTTGTTTTCAAATCAGTGCTTTGTAGTTTTAAGCATGTTAGTCCTGAGGATGTCTTGCTAGATTTACATCTAAATATTTCATATTTTTAAGACATTATAAATGGTATCATATTTGTAATTCCAATGATGACATGTTTACTGATGGTACATAAAAATACAATCGATTTTTGTATGCTTATCTTGTATCCCATGACCTTAGTGAACTCACTTATTATTTCTATTTTTTATGGTAGAATCCTTGAGATTTTGTATGTATGTATGTATTAATGTCATCTGCTAACAGAAATAGTTTAATTTCTTCCTTTCTAACTTGTACCTCTTTTATTTCTTTTTATTTTCCTATTGCACTGGCTAGAAATTCAAGCACTGGGTTGAATAACAGTGGTGGAAGCAGGTATCCCTGACTTTTTCCCGGGCTTAGGGAGGAAACGTTCAGTCTCTCACCATTAAGTATAATGATAGGACAGCTTTTGTGTAGGTCTTCTTTATGAAATTAAGGTGGTTCCCCTGTATTCCTATTTTTTGAGAGAGATTTTATCATAAATGGGTGTTAAACTTTGTCATATGCCTTTTTCTGCATTGATTGATTTTTTTTTCTTCTTTAGCCTGTTAATATGGTGGATTCAATTAATTGATATTGGCGTATTGAACCATCTTTGCATCCTTAAAATAAATCCCACTTAGTCTTTATATATATTTCACTGAATTCTGCTTTGTTAAAGATATTTACTTCTACATTCATGAGAGTTATCGATCTGTAGTTTTGCATGTATGTATGTATTTATTTATTTATTTATATTGTTCTTGTCTGGTTGTGATATTAGAATAACGATAGCTTCATAAAATCATTTGGAAAGTCTTCTCTCTATTTTTTGGCAAAGTTTGTAAAGAGTTGGTGTTAATTTTTCTTTAAACATTTGGTTGAATTCTCCAATGAAACTATCTGATCTTGGAGATTTTTTGGGGGGGAGATTTTTAGTTACAAATTCAGTTTTCATAATTGCTATAGGTTATCAAATTATCTATTTTATATTAGGTGAGTTGTATTAGCTTGCATTTTTCATGGAATTTGTTCAGTTTTCTAAGTTGTCAAAGTAAAATGTGCAGGGGTTGTGTTGGGGTGCTTCATTGCAACCTTGCAAGAGTGAAAGTCTAGGCTCCCTACTTAGTCTTTGCTGGCAAAGGTGGGGACGTGGCCGCAGATTTTTCTGTGGGGATTTTTGAGGTAGAACAATTATTGTTGAAAAGGTTGCTGCCTTTTTGTGCTGTTCCTTTCCTGGTGCTTTAGGTAGAGAAAGTAGATTTTCTTTTTTTTCTCATTGCTTGTTGGTGTTTCTGGGCTCCAAGTGTAGTCTATAGGAGACAAAAGAAAACAAAACATACAGAGAAAACCACCATGTTGGTCTTTGGGTCCTGAGGTCCCAAAGTCTGCACTCTTTTGTTTTTTTTTCAGATGGAGTCTTGCTCTGCTGCCCAGGCTGGGGTGCAATGGCGGGTTCTCGGCTCACTACAACCTTCGCCTCCCAGGTTCAAGCAATTCTCCTGCCTCAGACGCCCAAGTAGTTGGGATTACAGGCACTTGCCACCACGCCCAGCTAATTTTTGTATTTTTAGTAGAGACGGGATTTCAACATGTTGGCCAGGCTGATCTTGAACTCCTGACCTCAAGTGATTTGCCCACCTTGGCTTCCCAAAGTGCTAGGATTACAGGTGTAAGCCACCACGCCCAGCCAGTCTGCATTCTTCTTTCTGTCTTTCAGAGTCTTCTTAGGTTGTGTTATATATATAATATCCAGGGTTTTTAGTTGTATATAATGGGACAATAGGGAAACGTATATTTACTTTTTCTTCCCACGAGCACAAGTCCATGATACATTTTAAAATAAAAAAAAAACAATAGGGAATTTTTGTTGTAAGCCTTTCTTTGTGTAATGAAAAACAGAAAAAAATAGAATATAGCATATTATATATGTAACATATATCAGTTATACTGTATAAAATGTAAATTTATACTATGCAAGTTAAACATATTAATATCCAATTATTACACAACTGTTCTTTCGAAGTAGAGGTGAGGTAAAGTTGTGACATACTTTGAGTTTCCACTTTGATACTTCTATATTGTAATATTTTTCTTATGAGCTATTTTTCCTGCCTCCTTCCTTCTTTTCTTTTTTTCCCTGCTAATTACATATTAATTGAAAAATTTTATACCAAATGAGACTTTTTTGCCTTTGCTACAAAATGTAAAGGTTAACAATTGTAGGCATGTCATTCTGATTGTCTTCTTCCCCTGTAGGAAAAACATTTGTCAATTAGCCTTTCACAGTCCTTTACACGGACTCGTGCTCATAAATTGAAAAAATTTCAACTTTGTCTAGTTTTCTGCACTCTTCAATCACAGCATACAGTTTCTCAATTTCAACTAGTTTGTCAGCAACCTGAAACATCTTTTTAAATTGTATCCCAATAATCAGAGCAATTTTGGTATTTTTCTTAGATGTAGGGTTTAAAAGTAGCATGTAACTGTGTCTCTATGGACAAAATGTGTACAGTCTGTTTAAATGTTCTTTCAACTTGAAAATTAATCTCATTCTTACAACTTCTTCAGGATTACTGGGGCATGGGGTCATGATTGATAACCAGCCAGATCTGACCTTGACCACCAGCTGTTAGATCTCCACACAGTTTCCTTCTGGATATTAGTTATTTGTTAATAAAGACCCTAGGTTCTTTTGCATTTAATGCAACCTGAGTTTGTTCATTGCTCTTGCTAGTAATGTTTCTCTTAACTCTAGATATTTCATAGATCCTAGGAGCTCACAAACTGTGGAACAACTTTAGCTTTCTGGTCTATTTCAATTTGTTTGTTTAGGCCATCATTATTGTAAATATTACCAGGTAGATATTTGTAAAATATGAAGAAAGAAGAAAACATAAAATTGATTATTACATAGATGAAAATTAAGAAGAAGAAAACCCTGCTTACCTGTTTTTAATGGGGGATTAGTAATCTTGTCACAATAAACATTTTTACATGCCCAGATAAGACTATAACCGTATTCTAAAGATGCTGTGTAAGGAAATGCAAGCAAAGGTGATAAGGAATCCATTGACACATAACCAAGTCATAAGCTTAGTTATTACCTGCACTATTCCTCAAAGGCCATTTTTTTCTGCATTACAATGAGCTTGAGGATATGGTGACAGAATAGAGGATGCTGTTATAGCACCTTCCATTAGTCTGTTTTAGTTTAATGATCTGGAAGCAGCTTTGGTTAATATCTAAACATATGTAAGTAGAATAATACCACAGATGATCCTGCCTGGAACATACACACATTTTGGAATCAAACTAGTCTAGTTTTCACCTGCAGTGGAGACAGTGGTGATGATATTTTCCTCAGAAAGAAGTTTACTAGTAGCTTGGGTAACTTGGCGTTGACCTTGCCAGGGCAAAATAGTATCACCAGGAAAAGTGCTCATCTTTCTCCTGTCAGTATTTGGTTATCCTTCTGGACTTTTCTCATTTCTACAGATACCTCAATGGGCTGCTGCCTCTATCTGCATGGTCTTCCTCTGGTACTGGAACCATGTGCTATAAATTGCTGGTGAATAAGTATCTTGCTTATAGAAACTCAGGCACCAACTGGAAGACCTAAAGGCTGTGGGTCAACTCCACCTGCATCTATGACAGCACAGCTCTATAAACAATGTTTATATGTTTTTATTCAGAAAACAAAGATATCTCTAATTTAAAAAAAGTTTAAAAGCTTAAAGAAGAATGTTATCTTTAAAAAAATATTTATTTATTGGCATGAGTTAAGAATTACCCAAATTTCTTTTACATACCTATAAAAGTGATATAATTTGTTTTCTTTAAATTACTAATTTATTGTGTAATATTTATGAATTGTTAAATATTGCATTGGGATTGCATTCACAATTTGATTTATTACTTTCCTATTATATTGCTTAATTTAGAGTAGTTTATTTAGATTGTCATATCTATAGCTAACTACAATCAATTCACTTCTACTTTTGTAAAACTTCAGCAGCTCTGGGGATTGAGTTGGCCATTGCCTTATAGTTATGACGGGTAACTATCTTTTTGACCCATGACTTGGAATGAATAATTGACACTGAAATTGCTAAAGAATAATGTGGAAAATCCCTCTCACACTGTTCACCTTCATTGCTGTGGATAATCTTTAACAACTTTATTTTCTCAGTTGCTCTGTTCAGGTTTTTTACCTCTTACTATGTTAATTTTGATGTTAATTTTGCTGTTATTGTAGTACTTGTTGGACTGTTTTATGGAACATGATCCCTTTCATTGCTATTTCTAACTTGATCACAAAACTGTGAGAGAAATCCATTATAATTTAATCATTTTATCCATTATGATGTATGATATACCCTATGTAATGGCGATGTCTTATCTTAATTAAACTTAATTATGTATTTTTTAAATTTTGACTTCATAAGCAACCATATTTTGGATTATTCATTGCTTTTACTATATCTTAGCTCTGTAATTTTTTCTGAATTTCCATAAATAATTTCCTTCTCTCAAATGTTCTTTGGATTGATATTCTCATTTTCTGAAATCATAGCTAATTTGTATTTCAGACAATAAGGTTTTAATGAGCATTCTCCATTGTGGAATTTCGTATGTTTGTTTAAAAAGTATTTACTTCATCTGAGAATCTGAATTTGATTAAGAGATGAGTGGATAGAAATAGTGTGGCTGAGCCTGCCATGCTCCTTATAATGCAGGAGATTCTAGTGGACGCCCCTGGCTGGTCATTGCTGCATGGTTACAATGTAACCAGACATGTGTAATGAGTGGTTACTAAAAAGAACCCAAAGACAGTACAGCAAGAGGATACCAGAAGCTACATAGTCAGAAGCTACTAAAACTTCGTCCTAGTCCAGGGATATGGCTTAGCAAAAGCGTTGCAGGTGATAGGATCACTCACCCTGGGATTCTTGCATTCTGGCAGGACTTTGTCCTGGAAAGGCAGGACACCTAAATAGCCACTACCTCAGTATCTCTCCTGTAAGGAAACTGGGGCAACCTGGGAAACCGTGATTCTTTGTTTTCCTGTCCTGATGCATTTTGTTGTCCTTTGCTATATTGGATTTTTGAACTGATTACAGTAAAATTTAACTAGTGGTGATACATTTATGCCACAGAGTCATCATGTGCACCAAGTCTTAAGCCTAGTCCTCTCAAGACAATTTCAAATGGGTTATTCAGTGAATGGTGTTAAAGTATAATTTTCAGACATGCAAAATCATGACTCTCAGGCAAATATAAAATGAGCACGTGTCAAAGACTTTAAAATTTATTAACTAATGAGGGAACTGGCAAGATGTGGCTAGTTCAAAGAACATTTAAAAACTAGGAGTGTTTATAGGCAACTTAACAAAGAAGTGTTAAAAATTGTTACTCTTAAATAAATTGTTTACTGTCCAGTAGACTATAATTTTGGGGATAATCTATTCCTTTGGATGAAAGTTATTTGCATCCCTTCTGGACAAAAATACAAGTTTGCAAATAACTTCATTAAATCTGTAATTTTTAACGACTAATAAACTATGAGATGAACTAACTATATTCTCCTGTACAATCTTTGAATGATCTTCACTTCTATAAGATATTGAAACGATATGACACCAGCACTTTTATTTTCAAGTTTCTGATTTTTCTTTTGTCTCCCAGATAATGGACAGCCCATGGTAAAGGATTTGATGATTAAATCTTACCATTTCTAGCATTAGAAATGGATGGAAGTGAAAAGCATACTTCCTTTGAAAGCCTGAAAAATCACTTAAATCCACTTGGTGAGAAACATTCTTTTCCAATTTTTACCAAGCCATGTGGAAAATTATTTAGACAACTAAGAAAGAAAGGGCCTGAGGAGAAACAGATAAATCAATTTTTCTTGGGGGTAGGGGAAAGGAGAGTTTTGACGCCACCATGATAGAAACATTTAGAGACATACTGAGATGAACTAGGCAACAAGGAATAAGTGTAATAGCTTTACTAATCCTTAGAGCAGTTCTCAAACTTGAGCTTGTAATGAAAATCACATGGAGGCTTGTTAGAGCACAGCTTCTAGGGTCCATCCCAGCAGTTGTTCTCAAAATGTGGCCCCCCAGCCCAGCAGAATCAGCCTCACCTGGGAACACTTTACGAATGCAAATTCTTGGGCTCCACCATATAACAAGAACGCTGGGATTGAGGCTGGCCAATGTGTTTTACAAGCCCTCAAGGTAATTCTGATGCACATTTGAGTTTGAGAACTTTGCTCTTGGTGTAAGCCAGGAGTCACTACAGACTGAGAACAATCAGGGATAATTAAGAAATGTGAATAACAACCCAAGTAGTAATGCCAGGCAAGGTGCTGAGCACTTTCCAGTCTCCACATCAGTTAACTTCTCATAAAGAGCTGATTAGAAGGATATTATCATCTATATTGATTCATGAATAAATTGAGTCTCAAAAAGGGTAAATCATCAGCAAAAAGCTTAAGTGGTATAACCAGTATCAGGTCAGATGGGCTCCAAAAATCTGTTTCTAATCATTGCTCTATAGTTCCATATAGACAATGGAAAGTTTCTTTCAGATTTGCTCCGACACACATTACTTTTAAATATAACTTTTTGTTTGTTTGTTTGTTTGTTTGTTTTTTGTTGTTGTTGTTGTTTTTGCATCTGGCTTCATGCCTCTCTATCTAATACTAGTCATGACATATTTCTTGAGGATTTCAGCATCCACCCATAGGACCTCTATAATGTATTCAACTTTGAGTTCTTTAACCTGCTCTCCTTAATATTCTTTTAGTCCATATCAGCCACCAACTAATGTGCTCATGCTCTGAAATTTAGCATTACCAGGAATTGTACCCACTCTACAATCTCAGTTCCTGCACACTAAAATCTGATCATCATCTTCTACTTTTCCAGCTCACTCCTTCTAGTACACCGGCTCCAGAAATTTGACCTCATAGGAGCCTACAGACTTATCATCCTGCTGACTTGTCACTGTCACAGGCAAGTCCTTTCTTTCCCAACCAACAGCCCAGATTTCATCATATTCATCAACTTTTTACCATACACCTAAGCTCTCTTGTCTTCCTCTGTGTCCATCATCTTTATCTAGTTAAACTCGACCATGGTTAAATATAAGCCACAGTCCACTCTACCTACACACATGCCATCAAAACTGGTGAGAAAAAATGACCATGTTGACCGGTCTCACGTTAAAGTCATGACCTCTCACCTCAGTGTTGCCAAACCGTCACGCTTCTTTTCCATAGTCCAGTGATTGCCAAACTTGTCTGCACGTGGATGTCAACTATGGAGCTTCAAAAATTGCTCATGCCTGTGTTTCACTCTTGTGATTATGATTTAATTGGTCTGGGATACAGCGGGGGCAAGAATTTTTAAAAGACTCCTACGACTTAGTCCATTTACACTTCAACTCTCCTAGATACTTTTTCACATCTTTTCTTTCCCAAAACCTCCAACTCCTTTTTAATTATCCTTCCTCTCAGCTTGCTTCATTTTCACTAAGAAAATAAACCAATAGAACAGAACGTCTGTATGTTCCATCCACTGCATCTGCAATCCTACACTTATTTGTTCCCATTGATTTTGCCTCTCAGGCTGGTATTACAGTTGCACTGCCCATGTCCCTATTTAAGGCCAACACATCTCCTGAGCTTTAGATCCCATCACCTCTCCCCCACTCAAAGGCATTACTTCAGCAGTGTGCCTACTTTTTCCAAAATCATCTTTCTCATTTCTTTCTAGCATTTACATTAATAAACATGTTATAATATCTATAAATACACGTATCTATTGGTTGTCTCTGCCTACTAGAAATTAAGGACAAAAGCTCCAGTGTTCTAGTTTACTATGTTTCTTCAATGTTGAGAATTGAGCCTTGCAAATAGTGGACTTTAAAAAAATATTTGTTGAATGAACAAATTTGCATCACTATTTGTTGTGCTGGTTGTTTGCTGTTTGGCTTAAAAATCTATCTGTGCCCTTCTTTGCCTTGCTCTATACTCAAGGAAGTTGGCTTCCAAAGACTGCTTTGTGTGGATTTCCTGGTTTGCTGACTTCCTGTTAGGTTCAGCCAAAGTTAGGCGGGAAAACTGGGGGAGCAGGGGGAGAGGTCAGGACATGCTCTCCCAGTTGCAATCTGCAGTAGCTATGTCTTTCCCTGATCCCTGCTCCCACCACAACACTCCTCCTTTTCCAGCTGTGCCACTCTCTGGGCTCTGGTCATGTGGTATTTTCCCCTTCTGTTTCAGCTTTAGGGATGTCCATGGCTCCCACGTTGCTTGCCCCCAGGTGTGTCCATAACCTTTGTTGGCTTCTTTACTGCTGCCCTCACCTCTAGCACTAATCTCTTCATTAAAGTCCCTTTGTATGAACCATCTGGAGGGAATTAACTCCTTACTAAGATTGGATGGATCAAGTTGATTTAATAATCAGCTATACGTTTATTTTAAAAAATATAATTACCAACGTGGATGAATCTTCAGGGGATTATTATGGGTTAAAACTAAAAACAGAACTACTATATAATTCAGCAATCTAACTTTTGGGTATACATCCAAAGGAATTGAAATGAGGATCTCCAAGAGATAGCTGCACTCTCATATTCATTGCAGCACTAGTCACAATAGACAAGATATGGAAATAACTTAAGTGTTCATCCACAGATGAATGGATAAATGTCTGCAAAGGGCAGAAATTCTTTTTCATTTAATTAGCTTAAAAATAGTTTTATTTACATATCATGGATATATATACCATATATGCATGTGGAATACCTATCACATATATATTCCATTGTCTGCATATATCACACAGCTTTACAAAAGAAGAAAATTCTGCTAATTGTAACAACATGGATGAACCTAGAAGACATTATGCTAAGTGAAATAAGCCAAACACAGAAGAACAAATACTATGTGATCCCACTCGTATGAGGAACGTAAAATAGTCAAACTCAGAGAAGAAGAGATAATAGTGGTTTCCAGGGATTGAGGGGAGGGGGCAATGGGGGAGATATTAGTTAAAGGGTAAATACTTTCAATTATGTGACACAAATAAGACTTAGAGATCTACTGCATGGCATAATTTATATAGTTAGCAATAGTGTGTTATATACTTAAAAATTTTCTAAGAGAATATATTTTATATTAAGTATTATCACACATAAAAATAATAATGATAATAAATAAATCCAATGGGAGGGAACTTTTAGAGGTGATGAATATGTTTATGACAAAGATTCTGGTGACACTTTCATCATTGTATACTTACCTCCTAACTCATCAAGTTGTATATATATTATATATGCAGCTATTTGTATGTCAATCATACCTCAATAAAGTGGTGAAAAAGCATGAATCTCCAAAGATTACATACTATATGATTTCATTTATATAACATTCTTGAAATGAAAAAATTAAGGGAATGGAGAACAGATTAGTGATTTCCAGGAGTTAGGAATTGCACCATCATTACTCTCATTTCTTAAAAGGAGGAAAATAAGGCTCAAGGAGGCTAAACGATTTGCATAGTTTTGTCCAGTTGGTAAATGATAAAATCAGGATTTTCATTTGTGCCTCTTTTGCTCCGAAGCTCAACTACAGCATATCAAACTAGCTCCCCAAACAGACCAGGCAAAGGGCAGTCTTTTTGTTTTGTTTTGTTTTAACTAGCTTTAAAAATAAAAATCAGTCACCCTATTTACACATGGAGATCTACATATAATAAACACACATTTCCACAGCTTCTTCCTTTTGAGCCTTTCCTCTTCAGGAAAGACTGGCACAGTTCTTGATGATACAGAGAAGCCCAGCTGTTTAAATATTTAGGTAACCGTATTGTAAAATGTATGCCTAGCCAAGAAGCTTTTTTTTTGCATGGAGACATAATTAAACAGGCAGATGAGCCCATGAAATATGTAAGGCTCCTTACAAATTCTCAAAGGAATCCTTTATAAACCAATAAGAAGATGTTAGGAGAAACGCCATCCCCAGTGTGAGAGAGAAAGGTCTGGGAGGATTTGAGTGCTCGCAGAAAGAGCCATTGAGGTCACATTAGCAGGAGTCTGAGTACACAGGGAGACCCAGAAGCACAACCCTCAGAGAGTTGGCAGCTCTTTAGTCTCACAAAGGAGTCTCTAGCCTCTATACTCCAGTGGCATGTTCTCATTTAGATTGCAAATCACTTTGCATGGATTCCTGGGAATGCATTGAATGAACTCATGTTCGAAAGTTAGTTTAAGATTTGACTGGTATGTCCTTTGTTTGGTCAAATGCTTCCAATGCCACTGGCTCTCTCCTGCATAGTAATGAGGTCACATTAAGATTAATTACTACTTAATTTTTTTGCTAAATGCTTTGCTATAGACTCTGGTTAGTTGTATTTAGTTGTAAAATAGATAATAAAAATTGCTTTAATAAAAGCAAAGCCCAGAATGCAGTAATAACAACAACAAAAATGAATCAGAATAATAATGTTGACTGCTATTATTAGACTCTTAAAATGTGCCTGGTACCATGCTCTCTTCCTTTATACAAGTTGCATTTATGATCTTCACAACCACTCTGGCAAAGGAACCATTTTAATTCCAATTTTCCTATGAAGAAATTGAAGCTCAATGACAATATCGAGTTTTATCTGAGACTGTGCTCCTGGAAAACAGCAAAAACTAAGAAATCTCCCCACACTTTGTGTTTCAGCCTTATTGTGAAGGACCATCCTTCCTGATATGACTTAGGCCAGACTCAGATGCCCAACCTTGTTTACCTATGAAAATGGCAGGCACGGGCTCTCCAAATTTCTATTCTTTGCCCCATAAATGACTAGCTAAACTGTACCAACTGACAAGTGTAGACTAAAATACCTCTTACTAGGACTTGAACGAACTTTATTCAATCTTTGTTTCTTTCCCAACATCCCTGAACTTTGATTTACCCTTAATCTGAGCCAGCATACCGTCCCTCCTCCTGGCCCCTCCTGAGACTATGCTACTCTAGGTAAAACCTCTCTGATCACCTGTCAGATCATGACAGCTGCCACCTCAATCCATTCATCCTATTTCTTTCTATCTTTGTTTATTCCTCTGTATACAGGAAAAGCCCTTTTCTGCCTAACCTTTGAGGCACTTGCAGATCTCATGGTGGGACCCTTCTCCCTACTGCAGTAGTTGCTCTCCCCCAGTTGCAATAATATGTCTCCCCCAATTCAACAATCCTTTAAATAAAATCCTTCCTTACTTACGACTTGATTTGTTTTATTCTATGTAAGTGATAGAACAGTGATTTAACCATATGCTTGTCTGAATCAAGATATCATACACAACACTACATAGGAATTAAAACTCTGGAAAGCCTATGCAGACTTCTCTCATCCCCTAGAACTAGTTTTTCCAAGGCACTCAATCAATACGTACATCACATCTTAGTTGCTTTCTCTCTCCCCAACTGCACTGTGAGCTCCTCAATGGCAGGGTTTGGTTTTGAAACTATATCAAGAATCTATCAAAACAAGTGTTTTCTGAAAGAATATGTAGTAAATATTATTTAGAATTAAACGACAGCTATTGCAGAGAAGGGGAAAAAAAACCACTTTTTTTTCTACTTTTCTAAGTTTTCCAGCTATGAATTTGCAAATCAGACTCACAAAAGACAGATTAACAGCAGAAACTCCATGATGAGTCACTCAGAAGGGTGGTCAGAACCTGAACTAATGTATTAGTAGCATCTTAATTAAAAACAATACATTTGCAGAGAAATAATAAGACAAAACAAACAAACAAACAAAAAACAAAGATTTTGGGATTCCAAAGGTGGCAAACTGTGGGAAGGGACATATATGGAGGGACAAATGGAGTAAGACTTGTTTGCAAAGGTCCATCTCAAGGCTGACTTTCATCTTCTTCATGGTCATAAAACTTCCCCAGGAGAGAAGATTGGTGGCTGCCTTCATATTTCAAAAGTTTCTGCTTTCAATCAGAAAAGAGAAGCCCTAGGAAGGCTTTTTTATTACATCTATTGAATCTTAAATATTTTAGTTCAAAATAATCCTTATGCCAAAGTGGCAGGTTTGGGGGTGGCATATTTTAATCTCTTACACTATGCTGAGAATGTCTTTCTTTGATCCTCAGATTCTTATTCCTATAATAAACCCCAGACTCCAGGTGGCCAGTCCTCATTGTTCTCACAGTGCTGTGTAAGTCAGCCTTCAAAAGTGCCCTCTGGATACTGGCAAATCTGACCACATCTTCTAGATAAATAGGGGTGCGGAAGTGTGCCAACATGCAGCTGTTCCTGCCAGCAAATCCAAGAGACTATTACTGCTGCACTAGGCTGTCCAAAGAAATGCTTGTGATCATGTACCTGCCACCGGAGTCGGGAAATGCTGTGAATCACGTGCCATGCTCAAAGAACCAGGTTTGGTGATTCTTTTTCTTATAGTTAGAATACAGATCCCTGTGCTTACTTCTAGCTGGAGAATTCCTCAACTGACTGATTCATCCACAAATTGGCTCCAATGCCCAATGCTATGGTACTTTACTGTCACTATGGTACTTTAGTGCCACTGGCCAGGAGAGGCTTGGGATGGGTAAGGAGACCACAGAGTATCAGAGCATCATGGCTGAAGACAATGGCAATATCTGTAGTCATCAGAAGTGCACATAGCATGACATTCAACAGCTTGGAAAAACACAGATTGACCTGAGTATACACAAGTACAGAAAGCCTGGTCGTCAGGCAGAACAAGAGACTGAGAGGCCAGTGAGGACTTTGAGGGCAACTGGGGACAAGTCACTGAAGCGGAGTCATTTTCTGGGGTAAATACTGAAGGATTGTTGTCTCACACCAAGGGAATCAATGACGTGTACGCACAGGTAGTGGTTTTAAAAGCAGAAGCTTAATAGACGAAAGAAAGAGAACAAAGAATAGCTCTCTCTCCTGCAGAGAGAGAGGAGCTCCCAAGTGGGTCTTCTGGTTTCATGGTGAAACGCATGGGGTTTTATAGACAAGCTTGAGGAAGTAATGTCTGATTAATATAGGGCCTGAGAGATTGGTTGAACCAGTTGTGACATTTGCATAGCATGTGAAGAAGCTGGCCATCCTACCGTAATCTTTTATTATGCAGATGAGATCTCTACCTTCCCCGGACCATGTTGCCTGTTCCTTACTGTACACGTGGTTGACAAAGAAAAGGGAAGATGGAGCCATCATGTTGAACATGCTGGCCCCCAGGTAGCCTTCTATGGGCATAGATGCCGGTTTTAACCCGTAGAAGCTTCCAACTTGATTATCTATGTCTGCAGCTTGATTTTTAAGGCTGCTCTTAAACCCTGTCTCTACTAAAAATACAAAAATTAGCTGGGCATGGTGGCACATGCCTGTAATCCCAGCTACTCAGGAGGCTGAGGCAGGAGAATCATTTGAACCCGGTAAGCAGAGGTTGCAGTGAGCTGAGATCACGCTATTGAACTCCAGCCTGTGCAACAAGAGCGAAACTCTGTCTCAAGAAAAAAAAAAAAAAAAAGAAAAAAAATAATTTCATTAAAAGGAAAACCTTACCAAGGACTTTCTTCCACTCATTATCTGCCTAAATAATTTCTTTTTAACCTGATAACATCACCTTTCGGGTATCTTTGTTCCTTGGGGACATGTAAACCTTCTTCTACCTCTAAACACCTTATTAGGTAGAGGTCGGGGGAGGAGGGAATAAATTTAGGAGAGAAGAAAAAGACCTAATAAAAACGTATGTAATTTGAAAGTCATCCAAAAGAAGAGCGGGATGGGTAAATAGTAGAAAAGAGCTTAATTGATGATACCAGTTTGCAGGCTGGGAAGGGACAGTTTCCATTGTGTATCAAAGGTATTCCTTCTTCAAAGAAGGGAAGGACAGTTTGGGTTTCATGGCTCATGAGTTGGTATTATATGTATTCAATTGGTTTGGGGGAAAAGCTGTACATATTTATGAGGGGAGCAGAGCACATGCACAGTGGGTAAACATGCATGTAACATACATCCCATGTTCACTTTGGAGCAGGGTTTTAGCATTAAAATAGGGTGGAATTCTTTATGACACAAAGACCATTTGTGCACAGCCTCTATATGCTGGTGAAACTGGTTTAAAGTCTGCAATTGCTTATCAGAAAAGAATGTTTGTAAGGCTGGTCCTCTGTCCAGTTAGAATTGTAGTGACCTGGGTCTTAAGTCAGAGTTAGGAGGGGTGTGATAACTCCTATTGGTAGGGAATTTAAAGCCCTAAGAATGTAGAAATTTGCCTTGCCAGCTGGGCCCTGAACCCTCAACCTGTAGGTAATCTTGTTTTCTCAACCTTAGGGTCCATCTTAGTCGATAAAGAGTTATCTATTTTGGTCTTTCAGATCACGTGACTTTAAGTTTATTAGAAAGAGAATGTTCAAAACTTAAAGGAACCAAGATAATTTTAGTCACATTTTAAACTCCACCTTCAATCAGCTGGAGTGAGATCTTCAGCACAAGAAAATAAACAAGCTTACACACATAAAGAAGCTGTACAGATCTGAATATCAGTCCAGAAATTCTGATATCGTCACACCACAAATGAATGAGTTCTCGGCAGGAGGATGTATGCTAAAGAAATGTGCAGAGGTCAATAGTCAGCTAAGAAAGTAGAGAGAGGAGATCATTCCAGGCAGATAGAAGAGTGACAGCAAGGTCCCTGAGAAAGGAGGGTGCGGGACATATCTATGGAGTAAAAAAAAGACCAGTGTGGCCCAGAGCAGTGATAAGTGTGTGCCTGTGGGTGTGTGGGGTGGAGGCAAGGAGGAGAAAGAGGCAGGGACATGCAAGGATGCGTCTCCGAGAGCAGTTGTGGATAAGCTTACATTTATAATTGTCTGTGATCAGACATTTTATGTTTTCTCATTCCTTTTTATTTAAATAAAAGTATTTATACATTTAAATAGAGACAATTTCTTGTTTTCCAGATTCGTGAATTTTCAACTGATTTGATATTTTAGCTGAATTTTCCTGGAAATGTCCGTAGCTTTTTAATTTTAACATTTGTGATTAACAAAGAAAATCAGGATATGTCTTCAGGGTCTCTCTAAAATTTGAACTAGGGAAGTGAACTACAGTTGCTGCATCCACTGCCCCTTAAGTGACTCCAAACATGTGTCCAGAAAGAATTGAAATGAGTCCTGCTGAGGCACAGAGAGGACAGAAGCGTGTCTGAGAGGTTGCTTTCCCTTTATCCCCACATCCACCAGGGAGTGGGATAAAGTGCTGCCAAACAACTTGAAAAATATTTGTTTTTCACTCGCTGTCCCTTGGCGACTCCTGCAAATGCCAGGGTGCTGGTAATTTTCTAATCTCCCACCATCTCTTGAATCACCAGTAATTGCTTCTGATATGTTTCTTTCTGTCCGACAAGTACTTTCTGATCAGGAACATCCATAGCTGGCTGTCAGGCCTCCAGCCCTGGCCCTCCTTCCCTAGTCTCACCAGCTTCCTGCATTTTAGGTGTTGGTGCCACAAGCTTCCCAAGGAGCTTCTCCGAGATTGACCAAGTAATGCTGATGAAAAGTTGGTCAAGGATTCACCCACTCTCTCTGTCTTCCCTACCTCTGCACAGGGGCACACAAACACACTCTTATGTATGTGTGCACACATGTATGCACTCAGACACACATGTACACTTATACATGCACACACACGCAAGTATGCATCCATTTTACATACGCATGCATATTCACATGCTTGCATACATATACACATATACATGAACACACTGGTAGAATGACTGCCTTGAGGAGAGCCATAAAGGTCAGGAACCCTTGTTTCTATGACTGGACACACCATAGGGGTCCTTTTAGCGAGGTTGCTTCAGGGAAGTCAGTGCTTCTTACCAAAGGTTGGCAATCGATTATGCCCAAACACAAGTAGTGGGGGAGAAATCCATGGAGAACAGCATAGAAAGGAGGGAGCTGAGGGATGGGAAGTAAAGGGTCAGCCTCCTGCCTGTAGTGAGCTTGTCATAAAATAATGCTGGAAGGTCCAGCCATAGAAAGAAAGAAATGGTAACTTAAAGGCCCAGTCAGAAGGTGTTAGAGAGAAAAACAGGCAGCAAGGAGTCAGCATGGAATAGGTAGCTATGTAGACCTGAGGAGCCGAGGTCTTAGGAAGGACCTAGGTAAGGTGTAAAGGACCTAGACACTCCCCAGGCATGTCTTAGGGAACCAAGCATTCCTCAGGGTGATCTTAAGGTACAGTTGACAACTACTCTGGAAGAGAAGGGACATTACCAGATATTGTAAAGGTGAACAGAGGGCTCACAAGATCCTAGTTGGTCTGAATCAAGTTTGACATTCTCCTGTTTTTGCTTTTCTCTACAGGGATTCTCTTAGAAAAAGCATTCCATTCACAATACATATCCATTTACTACTCAGCCTTCTGTGGTCAATGGAGCCTCCACAGCTTATGAAATTGCAAAGACTGAGAAAACCCCCAAGCTTAATGGTCTGCACAATAATTCCAGAATAAATGCCTGCAAGAACTGAGAGTGTACACTAGCATTTCAGCCCGGAAGGAGGGATTTTAACCAGTCAGAGCACAATGACACAATTTTCCATTCATTTTTCAAGTTACCAGCCAGTCCCATTTCAGAGCAAGAAGTACAGTAATAAATAGCAAACCTAAACAGGTTTATCTGGAGATCTTAATAAATAAAAGTTGCCTGCTTCAAAATATATTAGTGCAGGGCTGGAGTTAGTTATCAGAGATTGTTTGTTTTCATGAATTATAAGATGTGCATTACAATCTTGAGGCTGTTGAAAACAGCAAAGAATAACCGTGGCTTAGTGCTCAAATGTATCTGGATTCAAATCCCAACTCTATCCTTTGTGAGATGTGTGACTTTGAAAAAATCTTTTAATCTATTTATTCCTCAGTGTATTGATTTGTAAAGTGCATACAGAAATGATGCTTATATCTCAGATTGGCTTTACAAGGGAAAGTCTATGTCCCTGGGTGAAGAGCAAGTCATGCCTGCAGAGAGAGCTCATTCAAAGAATGTGGGTCATGGGTCATGGCAAAAAGGCATGTCCTTACAACCAGAAGTGGGATTTGAGGGCGAGACTCTAAGGGTGAATTGGACATCAGGATTGGAATGTTCTTTTGGCTATGAGGGAAATCAGAATGCTAGGAAAACAATCTTATGTGTTAGCTGGGTGTCTGCTCATGCAAGTTAGGCTGGAAGCCAGAGGGAAAGAACACGGGAAGTACAAGTGATTCTGGGGGTCGAGGTTTATGTTTTAGAAGACAGAACAAAATCATCTACGACTGTGAGCCTCGGGTAGGAGCAAGATGAGACAGCACTGAGGAGCTTTGTCTGATGAACCAGAGGGATGGAGCACCTTGTCCTTTCTCCATTATTGATCACCTCCAGAATTCAAGAAAGCCTTGTGAAAACAACAGATCATCTCATCTATGCTAAGGAGTTCCTGAGTCCCTGAGTCAGAGCTCTGGAGACAAAGCACGTATTCAGGGAGCAAAGGGTGGTGGGGAGCCTTACTTTGTAAGAAGAGATCCCTCCTCACAAGCAGAAGATAAGAACCATAAGGATGGACAGAGATCATCCCTCACTTCTTCTTCTTCCCCAGAGATTCTCTTTCTAGGGCTCAGACATGGAAGTTCTGAAGCTTATTCACTGGATAACATTTACACAGAGCAGAAAATCAGGAAGTTTCTAATGAGGGCCTTCATCTCAAATCACATTGCATGCCTCCATTGAATCAACTCTGTTATTGCCCTTCAATTCCAGGATGCTCTTTAGAAAACCAAAACCAAACTTCCACCCAAAAAAACCCTTCAACCAAAAAAAAGGTTTGTTTGGAAGAAACAAACCTTTCTTCCAAAATAGGATTTGGACCAACTTCTTTACTGTTGCTCTAGATCTTGCAAATACTTCTAATAATAGACCGGTTAGGTAGTCCTCTAACAACTCTTTGATAAGGGTGATTTAAACAACTCAGTCAAGTAACTGGTTCCAAACTGGCATTTTTCACAATTAATCAGGACTGAATTTGCCAGGCAAACAAATAATGATTTCCAGTTCCAATTTTAAGATGTCATATTACCTCCAGTCTATTCCTCAGAAATGTTAAACTGTTTCATTATTCTCATTTTTTTTTCACATTCTTCTTTCTTGATTCTCAGATAATTGTTGAATCAGAGGAGTCTTAATTTCAGGAGATCCTAAGTCTCCCCAAGCCACCTGCCCATGAAAAATAAAATCTAGGGATTTCTAGTTGTTTTATTAGGGGATTAAAACATCATGGGCAAGTATTGGGAAAAACTGGTAACTACCAGAACTATCTAATGATCAAGGTGAGTTGTAAAAGGCACGTATTTAGGCACCCAATGCTTTGAGAAACCTTAGTAGGTATTCTAGGCAACCTGGGCTGAGATAAACTAGCTGAGGAGTGATGCTCTTCAGAAAACCAAACCAAAATTAAGAGATGAGGGGAAAGCTGAGGTGAGGGAAGAGAGAAGAAATTGAGAATGAACCATGAACCATAGAACATTCTGCCCTAGGAGAGAATTTTGGCTGAAGGATGCATGACAGAAGCAAAGCCACTCAGGTGTATTTATCATCCCACAGCTAAGGACTGGGCAGGGACAGCCTTTGGGGTGGCAAGAATATAAGCATGGCCTATGAAGTGGTCACTCTCCCCTGTCCAAGAAATTCTCCAAAATGGACAGTTTACAAAGATTTGGCAGATGCTAAATCATCTGTGATGGGATGATGCTGGGAAGTGTGGTCAAAAGATTCTGAGATTTGGAACCCAAACCAGTGTTAGCTCTGCCCCTACTCCTTGGGTTCATTCATGGATATGAATGCAGTCAAAATACAGATTTCTCCTCTCACATAGAAAAGAAGTTCAGAAAGTCATGAGGCCTGGACAGGGACACAGAGTGGCACAGAGGAAGGGCACCATGGGCTCTGATACAAGCCAGTGCTCCCTCTAGAGCAGATGCACTGATGTGAGGATGCTTCACTCCTCCTGCTGTCTGGGAGAGCCCTGGTACCTGAGTATCTTTCCTGCACGCAGAGCTAGCACTGCAGATGTTCTTATGCACCCAAGCATTCATTGTTGGGGCTTGGACACATTTGCTATCCATGATCTCAGCCGACCATGAACTGATTTGTTCTATTTGTTGTTCCTGCCTGCTGACCATGTTTGTCCACTTGCTGTCCCTTATGCCAGGTCTCCTTTCTGCTCCTCAGGTTACACTTGGTTCTGTGGTTCTCTGATAGTCTTTGCCTAGACCTCAGGGGTGAAGACTTGGCAGGTGCCTCATAGTCAGAAGAATGATAACAACAACAACAACAACAAAAACAGTTCACAGTGTGCTCTCAAACTCTGAGCACTGGAATCAGACTGCCTGTGTTAGGTCCTAGTTTTGACACGTGGACTCTGCAACTTAACTTTCCTGAATCGCAGTTTTCTCATCAATAAGATAAGGTGATAATAATGATACCTTTCCTTATAGTTGTGCTAATAATAAATATATCACCATGAGTGGCACACATTAAGTGAAAAAATGCTCACTGACTTTTATTAAGGTTACTATTATTTATGACATGCTTTTCCTTATTCTTTTCCTGCTTAAACTTAACTACAAAAATTAAGGTCTCAAAACACTTGCAGATGCCAGGTGGCCCAAGATCCATCTATAATCTTCTGGCCAACCATTGTTTCCCGAAAAAGATTTTCTGAGGAACATACATGTCTATATCTATTTGCATTTCCCTGGACAAGAGCCTGAAGGGATTTGCTCCACTACTAACTATTCTGCTGAGGTCAATGTAAATTTAGCTGCATCGATTCCCCCGTGAATGTGTAATTGCTGCCTGGCGGATCGATCTACATCACATCAGCACGGTTTGGGAGGCAAGTCTGCACATAATGTGCACACTTCCTCCACTGCTGTCTGGAATGCCCACAAAAGAGTCTCTGCTTCCTTCTGCCAAGGGAAAGTGGCCCAGAATGCTTGCTCTTTTGGGAATAAGAATTACTGGAAGATCTTCACAGTAAATATTAGAAAAATGACTTGGTGCTACTTTCTCTCCCCATCTGTAGCATAAGATGCAGTCAAGTGAAAGCATTAACAAATTGCAAGAAGATAAAAGTCAATGAGCCAAAAATTACAATTTTCAGCATCTTGAAGGACAATCATGAAACAAAACTAAATAACTGCCTTTGTCTCCTTTGGTCCCAGAGGCGAACTGCAAAACAGAGACGATAAACTAGTCTTAGCATTTTCATGTAAGAAAAAGAGGTCTTTGAGATGGGGAAAAAACTCTACTTGAACCTAAGCTATAGATTTAAAGGAGCAGATATTTTGAATCGGCATAGGTAATGCTCATGCTAAGAGTACCTACCCACTTGTTTTTCAGTGTGATAATATTTCTATTTATTTACTCTCTTTCATAATAAATAAAAACATCTCACATTACCTCAATCAGCATAAATGAGAGAATTTCTTCTAATAATGAAAGAGGGGTGTCTCTTGAAGTCCAAGGGCAGGAATATAGTACTAGAATTGAGGCTTGCAGTTTTTCTGTATATATATTTCTTATTTATCTCCTTCTCTGCAGAGCAAGTTTCTTCACTTGCAAGTCTACATCATTAAAAAAAAAAGAGTGGCCCACACTTTCTGCATTTTAAATATCAGTATTATCTAAACATAGAGGCATGACATCTCACTCAGTCTTAAATTTCAATACTCACAGACAAGCTTCTGATTGGCCTATCTTGGTTATGAGGACTCTAAACTAAAAATAAAATCCTAAGCCCTCATCGACTGAATGGATGCCCTGTGGCCAAGGGGACCCCGGAAAAACCTAAAAACTGAGTTTCTAACTATGACAGGATGGGAGGTCAGACACAGCTCATTATACCCCCTCCCTTTATGGTTTAGACACAAAAACTGACCAGCATTAATGTTAAACTAGAGATCATAAGACTGACAAAATGGACTCATTGTTGCATTAAGACACCAAAATTAGAAATAGGACGTAAGGCCATGGCAGGCAAGGGTTAAGTCACTCACTCCTGCACTTAAAGGATAAACTGTGTTCTAACTGCCACACATTTTTTTCTTTCTTTTTTTTTTTTTTTTCCCTAGCAGCTAAATAAGCATTGGCCTTGAGATAGGCAATTACAACTCATCCAGCTCATAGACGCTGACTAACTGATGCCCTGGCCCACCAGCCATAGCTGCAGCTTTGATTGGAGAAGAGATTGATTTTAGTAAGTTTCTCCAGGTAAGAAGACTACTAACCATGGCTGGTTGTGGTTAATTTACAGAGGTTGTACATTGCATGCCTTCTTGTCCTGAAAATGCCTTTGGATGTAGAGTGCCTAATTGTAATACATTTAAATATTAAGTCTCCACCCCAAAATGAACATGAGTTTTGTTATATGCATGTTTGTTCAATACACATGTGTCAGGACTACTTCCGTGATTATTCACAGTTCCTCTTGTTACCTGTTGAATATGTATGTTCAGTCAACCCGTTCAGAATAAAGCTGTAAGCCCTCATCTTTTGAACCCAACTCCTCCTCTTTTGAAGTGCTTGTCTCTGGTCTTGGCTGGAGGCTGTGCTTCCAGGCCTGGGAGATGGCCAACTTGCAGGTTGTAACCCCTTATATGAAATAAAGCCTCCTTTCCTTTTCTACCTTTATACGTCTCTCTTTTTTAAGTTGACAAGCCCAATTAACAGCAGACGGGGCAGGACTGGGGCATGGTTACATTGCACAAAATGCCCCAGTAATTCATTATTGTGACCTAGAAATGGAGGAATGGAGGATACAGCTAACATGGTAACACTCTGCACTGGGAAGATGCTATGATAGCTATCCATGATAACTCCACTGCAGAGCCAAGACATTCAAGGAGGGGCATTTTTCATACAATCTTTTGGTTAAATCAAGCAACGTATGAGTCAAAATTGATCAGGTCAAGAAGAGCATTTATTAGTACTTGCAACACTTTAGATTGACCTGTGGTTCATTTTACGCTAACATGAGAAAAATGAGACTCAGGAATGAGTCTCCAGATGTTGACATTTAGGTCTCCAGGCCACCTGGAGAAGTGACTCAGATCCCTGAAGGCATCTACACAGAAAATTACAACCTGGTCAGGTCAACGTCTCTGTAGGTATTCTTTCTATAGTTCTTACAGTCTTCCTGTGGAAATCTCTCCTCCTCACCTGGATTTGCTGCTTTCCAAGTGGTCACACTTAACCCTTTGGGAATCAAGAGTTTATGACTGTGGGAGGCTGCACCTCTCTACTTTCCGGCCCTAGGAAACTGAGATGGACACAGCACAAGCAATCTCATGATGGAAGTAAATCCCAGTGGCAGAGTCTCCCTGCAGTTAGCCTTATTCCCTTTCCTCAGGGCTCGTCTTAGGCTTCCTTTAATTATTAAAGAGAGAATAGATCACCCAAGTAAAAGGTGCCCCGGGCCAGTGAAGCCCTCCTCAAGTCTGACTACCCAAGTTGTTACTGCAGAAGGAGGAGGGTAACGTCTAGAGTTCCTTCACCCCCATAGCTCCACTCTGTAATCCTATAAAATGTTTCCCTACAGAAAGAGGCCAAGAGCTGACTGGTGGAGAGTAATCATGGAGAGTAGGACATTGCAGTTTTGCATGTGGAGCTTGACACTCAACAGGGCAAAACCAAGAGGAAAGGGAAGAGTGGGGAGAAGGGTGGTTTTAAGGTGGTCCCCAAATCCCCAGATCTCCCGTCATTTATCAGAACATGACTTGAAGAAAGAATTTAGAAATACATAAAAGTTACTGACAAAATTTTATCAAATCACTTACATTTTGGCCCAAGTGTTTTTCCTTTATAAACTTTTAAATTATACACACAGAAAAACAAAACATGAATGTATAGCTAAATTAATTTTCAAAAATAAAATCACGGATGCCTCTCTCAGTAGCTTCCTGCCAAAGGTCATTACTATTCTAACACTATTAGGTAGTTCTGTCTGTTAACTGAAATTTGTATAGTATGTACTCTCTTAGGTCTGGTTTTTTTACTCAGAATTTTCCAAGGCCAATTTGTGTTGTTCGTATGTTTGTTATGTAAGTTTAATTGATTTGCAATTCTGTATAGGATCACAGTATGAATAAGACACAATATATTTATTCATTCAAACATTGATGGACATTTGTGTTGTTACCATTACAACTTAGCGTTACAAATAATGCTGCTAAAACGTACATAGATTTATATTGACAATATACTAAAGAGTAGACTTTCTGTGTCAGGAATATATATGTGAAATGAACTTTAAGATACTGCCAACGTACCTAAGTGATTGCACGGATATGACATACACTTCTAACAGAAAACTATGAAACTTTCCATTTTTCCACACTTCCCCAACAAATATTATTGTTATTTTTAAAAATCTGACAATTATATTTTCTATTGGTTTTTATTTGCCTGTCTGATAATTGATAGGATAAGCACCTTTTCAAATGTTTATTGGACTTTTGGATATGTTAACTGTGATATGCCAGTTCAGGCATTTTACCATTTTCTATTTGGTTCTTACTGTTTGGGGGAGACCTTCTTACATAAAATATTTTGTTAGCTGGGTATACAGCAAGTATCTTTCATACTGTAACTTGGCTTAATGGTGTCTGTTGATGAACATAAGTGTTAATTTAACATAGTTCAAATTATTAATCAGCTATTTATATTTATTAATTTTTTGCATTATTTTTAATATGTCTTTTTTTTTTTTTGAGACAGAGTTTCAAGTGCAGTGGCATGACCTCAGTTCATTTCAACCTCCACCTTGTAGCTGGGATTATAGTCACATGCCACCACTGGCTAATTTTTGTAAAGGCATCATTCCTACCATAAGTTTATGGAAATATTTTCCTATGTTATTGTGTAAAAGCTTTACTATTTGCCTTTCACATTTTGATTATAACCCACCTGCACTGAATTTTTGCGTATTTGTGAATTAAGGATAAAGATTAATTTTTACATGGCTATCTAAATGCCTCATGTTGATTTAAAAAAAACCTTTCTCCATTGCTCTGAAGTCTCCTTTATCATAAAGCAAGTTATCACCTATATGTGGATCTATTTCTGAGCTTTCCATTCTGTTTCCATTTTTTCTGCTTGGTACATGTACAACACTAGCTTTAGCATTATAAAAATCTTGGTACTCAGTAGAACATTTTGTCCAACTTTGTTCTTCATGGTTAATTTTAAGATGTATGAAATTTCCACTGTCCATTTGTTATCACTCTCTAGCTAAATTCTACTGTTCTCAGGGAATATATAAGATTTTAATTCTTTTGAATTTCTTTATGATATAGTATTAATACATACCACTGAATACTCATAATTAAAAAGGATGCTTACTCTGGTAGAGTTTTTATGCAATATTGTATACATATCATTTAAGTCAAGTTTGAAAAGGTATTCCATCTAGATCCTTTTTGATATTTTGTCTTCTTGCTCTATCAGTTTCTGAGGGAGATGTGTTACTGTCTTCCACAATAATTGGATATTGTTTATTGCTCCATTATAGTTTTTGCTTTGTGTAATCTTGAGGATGTACTATTAGGCATATGCATTTAGAACTGGGAAATTGTCTTTGTGGATTTTATCCTTTAGTCATTTTGAAACATTCCTCTTTAACTCTTGTAAAGCTTCCTGTTTTAATAACTACTTTTAAATAACATTAGTGTAGTTATGCCTGATATTTTTTAGTTAGCTTGTGCATTGCACACCTTTTCTATTCAATTGCTCTCAGAAATTTTTGTTCTAACATTTAAGATTTATCTCTTTTGGCTGGATGTGGTGGCTCATGCCTGTAATCCCAGCACTTTGGGAGGCCAAGGTGGGCAGATCACGAGGTCAGGAGATCGAGACCATCCTGGTTAACATGGTGAAACCCCATCTCTCCAAAAAAAAAAAAAAAAAAAAAAAATTAGCCGGACGTGGTGGCGGGCGCCTGTACTCCCAGCTACTCAGGAGGCTGAGGCAGGAGAATGGCGTGAACCCGGGAGGCGGAGGTTGCAGTGAGCTGAGATCGCGCCACTGCATTCCAGCCTGGGCTACAGAGCAGGACTCAGTCACAAAAAAAAAAAAAAAAAAGAAAAAGAAAAAATTATCCCTCTTAAGATAATACAGTTTTAATGGTCTAATATTTTTTCTTTTAATTAAAATGGTTAGTTCACTTCAATTTAGATTAATTCATGATATGTTAGAGTTTAAATATATCATTAAGCCGGGCGCAGTGGCTCACGCCTGTAATCCCAGCACTTTGGGAGGCCGAGGCGGGCAGATCACAAGGTCGGGAGATCAAGACCATCCTGGCTAACAGGTGAAACCTTGTCTCTACTAAAACCACAAAAAATTAGCCGGGCATGGTGGTGGGCACCTGCAGTCCCAGCTACTCGGGAGACTGAGGCAGGAGATTCCATGAACCTGGGAGGCAGAGCTTGCAGTCAGCCGAGATCCCGCCACTGCACTCTAGCCTGGGCGACAGAGCTAGACTTAGTCTCAAAAAAAAAAAAAAAAGAAAAAAAAATATATATATACATATATATATATAATTATATGTTCTTTCAGTGTGTCACAACTGATGTACTTGTTGTTAGCATTCCTTTCTAGTATTTTCTTAGTAATCAAGTTTTTAAAAATTGTATAGTCTCTTCCTTTAGACATTATTTTGTTAAACATGCTTTTACTATCTCGTTGGTGGTTAGCTGAGAGAACACAATGTCTCTTTAAAAAAATTTACTTGTGCCTAATTAAAATGATTACTTTTACCACTTTCCAGATAGTGGAAACATTAGAGCATTTTTCTATATTTATAGGCCACCATATTCTTTGCTATTTTTGTCATATATTTTAGTTTTACATATTTTTAAAAAATGTTTCAGATATTATTATAGTTTTATAATATTAAAATGTTAGTATTCGTTGAGAGTTACTAACATGCAAACCCATTGACTTGTTCTTCATTTCTTTCTGTATTTGTATGTGTTATTCTGAGATTATTTTCCTTCTTTGATAACTTTATTTTCTTTTTTAAATGATGGTTTTCTAGAAATTTTCATTCTCTCCCTCTGGATGTGTGTGTGTGGCAAATATTTCTATCTCTTCTTCTTCTTCTTCTTCTTTTTTTTTTTTTTTTGAGATGGAGTTTTGTTTTTGTTGCTCAGGCTTGAGTGTAGTGGTGTGATCTCTGCTGACTGCAACCTCCCCTTCCTGGGTTCAAGTGACTCTCTTGCCACAGCTTCCCGGGTAGCTGGGATTACAGGAACTCACCACCACATCCAGCTAATTTTTGTATTTTTAGTAGAGACGGGGTTTCACCATGTTGTCCAGGCTGGTCTCAAATTCCTGACCTCAGGTGTTCCACCCGCCTCATCCTCCCAAAGTGCTGGGGTTACAGATGTGAGCCACCATGCAGGCATCATCATGCAGCCACCATGCAGGCTTTCATCTTCTCTTTCAAAGGATGAGTCCAATGTGAATTGAATTCTAGTTTGACAGTTATATTATTCCGTTCTTTATAGATACCTTTTCAATATCTTCTGCCTTCCATCACTTCTTTTGAGGAGTCAGTCATCTGTTTTATTTTTGCTCTTTTGAATTTAATGTGTCTTTTGAATTGACTGATTTTAAGTGTTTCCCATTCTCAAAATGTTTTGGATTCACTTTTGGGTGTACACTTGGTCCATACTTTCTAGCCTCCACCTTTCTAGACTTCAACTACCGGACAAGCCAATTAAATAATTCTATATACTGCAGATGACCTTCTAGAAGCAGTTTCAAGTGATAACTTCTTGTCGCATGATCGCTTAATTCTGATCAAACACATAGTTGACTTCTGCTCATTCTTGTGTAATAGGCTCAAAGCTTTTCTCTGACACTCTTGGGAAAAGTAGAAGTGAGGAATCATGTACTTAGACAAATGAATCTGGGTTCCAATTCTGACCAGTGTGTAACACAAATGTTTTAACTGAGTCCTTGTGGAAACACAAAGGAAGGATCTTGTCTGAATCATGATTCAGAGGAATGAATGTCACTAAAGAAATGATAAATAGCCAGACTTTTAAATATCAGGTGCTGCATTTTGTGTTTTACTTTCATTATTTATTTTATTTTTAGAAGATTTTTGTAAAGTTGCTTATATTGCAGATGACAAAACATTCTCAAAATCATAAAGTAGTTTATAATTTTATAAGGATAACTAAGCATCAAGTGATGAAATTAGGATGTCATCACCATAGTTTTTATTTTATTTTGTAAAGTGTACAGAACCTAGTAGAGCAGATCGTTCATGGATAAACAAGAAATATACATGAGGTACAAACCCATCATGACAAGATGTTATTTGGAAATATTAACCAATGCCTTTTAAAAAATTTGTTCCTTAAAACTCCCATCTCCAACTTCCCTTCTAATATTTTAATATCTTAAATTATCTTGAGCCCTGTCCGTTGTTTCCACTACCTCAGAGATGGGCTGTTACAGTGGACACAGGAGACACCTGATTCTATTTTTTATTTGATAATTTTTTGATAATTAGACATCTAGTTCCTGAGGAGAAAGGAAGGTATTTATGACTTACTCAAAAGATTTAGGTGGATATATTGAGAATAAAATTTCCCTCAGTGTGTAACAGGTTATTCCAAGTGTAATCAAAGAAGAAATGATTATACTATAGGTATCAGTAAATCCCAACCACAAACGATCCCAATCTTCCATTCACAGCCAATCAGGCCAGAAAGGGAACAAAATCCCCAGAAAAGCTGGTGAGGTATAGAGTAAGGGACAAAGTTAAACAAGTGTGAGGAGTAAACAGTCCTCCTAAGAGATAATGTCTGTACTACTGTGTCTAAGCATTTAGGACCTTAGAAAGCCTCAATATGCTCTTTATTGCCGAGAAGTAGCATGGGAGTTTTAGAATGTTTATATGCTCAATAGGGTTAAAAACTACTAGAGAATGCTACTGAACTAAAGGAAGCTTGATATCAAAACAGTAGTAAACTTTGTCTGGATCTGCTTGGCTTTTCAATGAAAGACATCATGAGAGATGTCATGGCACATTATGGGATAAATGACTTCCCTATTATCCCCCAACCTAAGGCACAATAACACTACTCAAGGGAATGCAGGTAAAAACCTCAAAGATTTTTATTAACCCAGCCAGTATCTGTATATATGCACCCCCCCACCCCCCCCACACATACACTCATATCATATATACACACACACAATGTAGAGAGAAAAACTTTTTAGAAAATGGTTTACTATAAAAAATTGTTTATAATCCTGGTATGCAAAAATATTTTTCTAGATAACTATGAATATAAACTATACACATATATATGCATTTAAATATGTAAATGTGTATACATTTATATGGACATATATATACACATACACATATGTGTATACTATTTTCCCAAAGGTTATTCTGCCTATTGTGTGGAGCTTCTGTCAACAGAATTGATTAGAACTAGATAATCTTAAACTGTATACATTTCATTAGTATAAAAAGCTGCTTTAAACACAAAATCAAATAATTTAGTGTTTCTCAATAGTTTGCACGTGTTTTTTCACGTTTGTCATTCTTTAGATAAGGGAAAGAATTGCCCCTCCAGAAAAAGGGGTCAGAGACTGTCAGAAGAACCACTAACCTCTCAAGGATTAAGTGGAGGCTCTCTCTAATTTAAGGTTACAGACATTCTATCTCAGGGCAGAGTCCAGAGCCATTTCTGTTGTTGGATGTCCAAACAGCACTTAATAACTCATTCTTTGTTACAGGTTCTGCAGGTATTTTTCATAAGATGCCTTCATGATTTTGAGTGGTTAAGCAAATGCCAAGTGAACCAACGATAGGCCACCCCTTCTTTCCAACTCTTCCAAACTGCAGATTAGTGAGCAAAATGAATGTGGCAGTTACTTTAAGCCATTAAGCTTGGGAATGGTTTGTTACTCTCTACTGGATAACCAAAACACTCTCCTATTTTTGACTATTTAAACTTACACTCTGACTCCCTGTCCTCATCTGTTAATAAGGTGAGCATGTCAGAGTTAGAATAATTTGTAGATTTCGTTTTGTCTGTATTTAGTGCATACATAAGGTTGGATGTGGCTGCTTAAATGAGTTGGGCAGGTTTGGCCAAGAGCAAGGCATGGACAGTGAGACAGTGGTGTCATTATGTTTGTGCTGTCCTCAAGGCATGACCCAATTCTGAGGTATGGAGCATTTCTCAGCATAATTTCCCAACACTGACCTACATTTGTGCTCCATCAGCTGTTTAAAAAACTGCCAGTCTCTGAAATAAACAATGTTATTAACAGGGTTTGCAGGCATTTGAACTCTTCAATGACACTGAAGTTGTGCCTTTAAGAGCAATATGCATTCCTTTCTGACAGTCTATTTGCTTAAAATCTTAATTGTATTTCTTCGTGGTGGACAGCAAATGGTGTATATGACCTGTTGAGTAATATTAACCTTGCATTTCATGACATCACAATAAAATACTCTCCTGAACACTAGGGGCAAATGAAAGACGGACCTAATACTTACCAGCCACCACATATGAATCATGAGTAGAAACAACACATACGAATATAAGGAAAATTTTCTATAGAATTAAACTGTAGGAAAAGACTTAATCTTCCTTTGGCAATTTAATACTGCCTGAAGTGTATGATCCCATAACAATCCTATATATTTTGGAGGTAATGACTGGAAGTGTCATTCAACAAACTGATGTCTTAAGCAATAAATAACTCTAAAAATATATTAAAAAGATAAAGAGAGAATAGAAGAAAGCTAATGATGCTTGTAATTTGATGGTTAGGCATATATAATGTTTGTTTCTAACTTTTCAGTGAAAGCTTTCCCCCTAGATAGGAATTTGACTTTATTGGAAAATGATGTGCAGTGAGAAATATAAACCAATGTCAACAAGCACGACCTCTATGCCACACAAATATCATCAAGAGCGAGGGTAAGAAATGAAATACAAAGGAGGTAGAGAAAACAAAGAAAGATAGAGAAGGAGATAAAAAAGGAAGGTAAGAGAAACAAAGAGAGGAACTGCTAATCTTGTCGTTTCAGGAGGTGCAATGTGGTAGAATAAAAAAATCTTGTAAGTTTTTTTTCAGTCATGAGTTTGAATCGGATCTCCACCCTTTACCAGCTCAGTAACCTTGGGAAAGTCACTTTAACTCCGTGATTCTAATCTCTGCAGCTGCTCAGTAGAGTTAATGGTGTCTAGCACAGTTGGAGATAAGCACACAGAACAGTGTCTGACCCCAAATGTGGGCTGAATGAATGTTTACTCCTTTTTTTTTTGTTTTGTTTTCCAATGTTTGTTTTCTCTAAACTTCAGACAGTGGAGAGGAAACACAAACTAGCCAAGATACCTCATATTTTCAGCAGGATTCCTAAGGGAAGACGTTGCCTGGGTCTCTCTAGTAGCACAGAACTTCCCTTATTGAGGAAGGCTCTGGAAGTGAAGGTGAATCGTCCTTTCCTCTAACAGTTGGTGTAGACTGTTGGGGCAGCCTGCTCAGCCCAATACTTGAAAGTTGGCTTGGTTTCTCAAATGACTCAGAGATTTGTCTAATTTCTGTCTTAAACTGGACGTTGTCAATGCAGCTTAAGAGTATAGATGAAGCTTCTCTGCTCCCATGTATTACACAGAGATCCTAATGCTCACATCTAATACTGAACTAAAATTCACTAGGAACTAATATTTTTAATCAGCTAACTCCTGGAAATGGTTGTCTTTGGTTGCAGCCTCTAGAGAGCAAGGTGATTGCTGCCAGGCTTCCCTGGTAAAGATTTGGTCCTATCTTTAGGGGTGGAGGGTTTATATCATCTTGAAACCTGGAAGAACTACTGGTCTTTAACGCTTGTGGAGAGTTCAATTCCATCATCATCTCTTCACTTGACTGCGGTTAGAGAGACTTCCCACACTCTTTATGACTCTGTGGTTCTAATCTGGAGTCCCCCAGTTAGATGCAGCATTTCTTATCCCACAGTCACCACTCTTTCTTGGGTCATTCTGTCCCCAGCCAGGCTGTGAGTTTTTCAAAGTCCAACTCCCTGATTTGTTCTATTTGCTCCCTTTCATATATGGTGGGTATTTGTAAGCTTATTAAATAATTAAACCCCACAGGGAAATGATATCAGAGTGCCATTTTGTTGAGTAAATGCTGATTTTCCTGAACTTCTCACAGACCTGTTGCCTGTGGATAATGGATTTGTCAAAAAACAAGAGTAGCCTGTACCCAAACCAGAGAAGTGGGTTGTTCTCCTTTTTGAAATGGAAAAGGACAAGGACAAGGAAATTCATTCTGTTGAGCATCTACTCTGTGCCAGATAAATTACTAGGAACTTTAAATATGCATTTTCACTGAATTGTTTAAATAGTAATAGGGTTATATGGTTGGAAATAGGGATTAGACTGAAAATAGAGACAAAAATACTAGAAAAATGAATTTGTGCTTGAGACTCCAGAACATAATTATTGCCTGTTTGGATAAGCCTGATATTACAGAGAACATATCACGTAGGGCAGTCCTGATACGCACAGACATCACATCACAAGCATGACTTCCACCCTTGCAAGGAGAGAGCCATGGCCACCTCTTATAAAGATAAATAATTGCATGAGGTTGCTGAAAGTATCTAGGATTCATACCCTGATTATTCATGATCTAAAGGTCATTTTCTTTCTATCATGCCTTTGCCTCCTTATTTCATAATGGAAAAGTAGAGCAATAGATTGGAAAAGGATAACATGTACATTTTCTTAGTTATGTGAATAGTGACCAAACCTTCTAAGAAGTGAGAAAAAGATAGGAATTCATTTTCTGGGAGCTGAGGGGTACAGTACTATGCATTAGACATGAAATGCCATAGGCAACATCAGTTCTTTGCTTTCCTCTGCTTCCCTAGATATATATTTTCCAAAGACTAGTAATTCTGAAAATAGGTTACATTGATGAATACTGTACTGACTTAAAAAAAATTTCAGAAACATTACTGGTCAGTTATAACTGGTAGCTTTTAATGCTGTGTATACTTTTACATAGGTGTAATATTTTGTGCTGAATGTACTATGTCTATGTCACTATAAGGCAACTAAACAGAAAGAATGAGGACTGACTTTGCAATTATAGAGTATTAGGCACTATATCAGTATATAGTGACTCAGATACTTACTTACTCTGTGACCTCAGGCAAAGTACTTATCTCTGTAAAATGAGGAAATGTCAGCTATTTTGTAGAATAGTTAGGAAGATGAAATGATGTGTATGTTAAATGACAAGTCCAAAGCTTGGAGAAGTAATTCATGCATAATTTTTGACTTTGATGTTGAGGATTTTGACTGGACTGATAAATACATTCTGTTCAAACTGTAGACTGATGTGGTCTCAGGTTAGAATGACAATGGCAATGGCCACGCTAACAGGTATGAGGTAATATCTCAATGTAGTTTTGAATTGCATTTCCCCAAAGATGCAGAGAAAAGGAACCCTTATATGTTGTTGGTGGGAATGTAAATTAGTATGGCCATTATGGAAAATGGTACAGAGGTTCCTCAAAAAATTAAAAATAGAATTATCATATGATCCAGTCATTCACCTTCTAGGCATGTATCCAAGGGAAGTGGAATCAGTATCTTGAGGAGACATCTGCACTCCTAAGTTCATTGCAGCATTACTTACAACAGCCAAGATTTGAAAATAGCCTAAGTGTCCACTGACAGATAAATGGATAAATAAACTTTGGTGTGCATAGGCCAGGCGAGGTGGCTCATGCCTGTAATGCCAGCACTTTGGGAGACCAAGGCAGGTGGATCACGAGGTCAGGAGATCGAGACCATCCTGGCTAACACAGTGAAACCCCGTCTCTACTAAAAATGCAAAAAAAAAAAAAAAAATTAGCTGGGCGTGGTGGCGGGCACCTGTACTCCCAGCTACTCAGGAGGCTGAGGCAGGAGAATGGCGTGAACCCAGGAGGCAGAGCTTGCAGTGAGCCCAGATCAGACCACTGCACTCCAGCTTGGGAGACAGAGCAAGACTCCGTCTCAAAAAAAACAAACAAGCAAACAAACAAACAAAAAAACAACTTTGGTGTGTGTATTCACAATAGAATACTATTCAATATTCAAAAAGAAGGAAGTACTGCCATTTGTGACAGCATAGATGAACCCGGAAGACATTAGCTTAAGTGAAATAAGTTGGACACAGAAAGACAAATACTGCATGATATCACTTATATGGGGAATGTAAAAAAGCTGAACTCATAGGAACAGTAAACCAGCGGTTTTCAGGGGTCGAGGACTGATGTTGGTTAAAGAGTACAAACTTTTAGTTCTAAGATAAATTCTGGAGACCTAATGTATAGCATGGTGACTACAGCTAATACTAATGTTTTGTATACTTGAAATTTACTAAGAGAGTAGCTCTTGAGTATTCTCATCATACATGCAAAAAATGGTAACTATGTGAGGTGACAGATATGCTAATTAGCTCAATTGTGGAAATCATTTCACAATGTGTATATATATACACATCAAAACATCACATTGTACACCTCAAATATGCACACTGTTTATTTGTCAATTATACCTTAGTAAAGCTAAAAAAAGAAAAAATGCCAAAGATATCTAGACAAAAAGGGAGGGATCAATACCTCATGATGGTGTGGGAGAATGGCAATGTGCCTGGATGTTGTTGCCTTCTGTAAACTGAATCAATTCAATAAGCAAGTTTAGTTAAAGGAAAAAGGGCATTTACCTTTTTTTTTTCTTTTTTTTTTCTGGGAGTAAAATCAGGGAGAATCTGTTTTAAAGGAAGGAAGAAAGGATATCTAGTTGGAAATAGAAAAGAGATTGACAAAAGAGACAAAAGATCAGGGAAATGGGAATTTGTGTTTGAGTCTGGAATGAGGCACTTGCTCATTCGCAGGGGCCTGGTGTTGCAGGGAGGATGTTGTCTGTGTCTGACATGCCCAGAACCTCACATCGCAGGTGTGACTCCAACTCTTGCCCACTGCCTATCTAGAATTTCATACCAAGCACCTTCACAAGGCTCACCCTTCTTTCTTTGCAGTTTTGAGGACATCTGCATGAAAGCACAGACTCTGCCTCCTGCAGCTTTCTCACCACCTAAAGTGGCAGTATAGCGGTAGCCATAGCAACACCTTCGGTATTGCTAACCTGGAGTTACAAACTCTCAGGTAGGAAATGGGAGGCAGACACATATTGAACTAAAAAAAAAGAAAAAAAAAACTGAGGAAAAAAATGATTTCAAAAGTAACCTTTCCTCAACGCCAGACCCCACTAGATTATAAATCAGCAGCAAGGGAGAAGAGACACGAGAACAGTGCTTATCAAGTATCTCCTGTGTTTCAGCACCAGGGGTTGCCTAGATTTTTAATAATGAGTAGTAGTTCTGAAAATAATCCATGAGGAACGTATGCTTAACAAACTTCATCACTTATGCACAAACAAAGGTAACAAGTTGTTAGGTAACTTGCTCAGGTGTACAAGGCTGATCAGTGGTGAAGCAGGAATTTGTGCCAGCTGTGACAGATTGTCTGGCCCCATAAAAGTTTGGTCTCCAGACCATGAACACGTTTCTGATGGCATTTTGTTTCATTAACTGCTATTCCTCTATTCTGCAGTGTAGTCCTCCTTCACTGAGCCTTTTGTCTGTGCCTGCCTGCTTCCTTATCAAGAACCTCATCTGGAAAACTCGCTTCGTGGCCATTTTGCTTCAATGCCCTGGAGGAAATCAAAGGCCCTTACTTTGTCCTGCAATGAATATCTAAAGACATCTTCATCCAACAAGCATATGAAAAAAAATTCAACTCATCCCTTATATATGCAGAAAAGACATGGAGATTCAGATGTTAAGACAGAAGTTAAAAATTAAGAGATGAGATTTTAAATTATTAAATCTTGGCTTAAACTTGGGAAGAGTTGAATGCATTACAGAGAAGTGAGAAAGATCAAAGGACACAAAAACATGGAGATATGTATGACCCTCATCTCCTTTTCCTGTTTCTCATCAAAATTGTGAATTTCCGTACTTGGAGACCTCTCAAATGAAATTCTGTTCAAGGTGGGACTTTAATCTTCTCTTTTTGTTGTTCTATATTTCTTTAAGTGTTTATGATCATGATACGCTATCTTTATAATTGTAGAAAAAAGTTATATTTAAAAAGAACAAAATCCTAAATTTCTAATAAAATTGGGCACACACACACATAGATAAATGCTTAGCAAACCAGCCCCATGATTGGCTTCAGTTTAAAGAGGCAGCAGAAAGGGGCTTGACTGGCATTTTAATTAGTTATCCCTGAGATCCTTATCAACATTTGACAGGTCGATATGATTTCAATGTGATTTATTTTCAAGACATGTAGAGAGGAAGGCTAACTCTGGAACTTGGCACATTCAAGATTTTCTTCACTCGTAGGACCCTCTGTGGGGCAGCTGAGATTTCTCCATTCATCACTTGATAACACCTGTTCCTATGCAGAACAAAGCTTGAGACTGATGTTACTTCCTGCTTCTAGGGCCCTTGGTAGCTCCAACCAGAACATCATCTGCAATACGCAGGTGACAATATGGAGTTCTAGCAGAGGAAGAAAAAAATGCATTCAATATACACTGCTTCCATTTATCGTGTCTGTGCTTCTCTGTCCTCTAAAGTCAAATCGCCAAAATACTAGGCATCATTTTCCCTATCCTTGTGAAACAAGGGACTGTGGCACTGATGATACTTTTCTCTGCCTCAGCTAATCTGTTTAAGGAAGGTGACTGAACAACTAACATGGAAAGCAGGAAATTTTTCATGAGAAGCAATGAGGAAATACACTCAATTATTTTCAGTTCGGCTTGGTGTCAGCTATTGTTTCTAACTTTGAAACTAACTTCTCAATGTTCCAGCTTTTCCCCTTCTATTCTCTGTCCATGTCATTTTTTATCCTTCCTCCTTATCTTGATAATGAGTTTATTTAAAAATTAAAGTCATAAACAAGAATTTAAAGAAAAAAATATCTAAACCCTTTGCACATTTGTCTTCACTGGCTTTGTGGGGCCCTCTAGAGTTTCTTTCTCAGGTGTCTGGGGCCTTAGTTCTTTCTCAGACTTGCAGAGCCCCACAATGTTTGCAAATAACACTGGCCCAATGGAACTGCAGCCTGGAGACTATCATGCTTTGCCTAACTTCTCCAGTCAGCACCTGCTCAGTGTCCGTCCACACTGGATATTATGATGAATTCCAGTTTACCTAAAGTAAACATGGTTCAGTGAATTTCTCCCCATTTTAGAGTCTGTGGAATCAAAGAATACAAAGGAAGTGTCTGGAGAAAACTCTTCCAAGGTCAGAGACCCACAGCTGGAGTCCAGTTCCAGTGGTAAGACAGGAACACAAGGGGAAGTCGGAGTACAGGTTGGAAATCAGAGGAAAACCCAGATGCTTGGCCAGTCTCGCACAGTGGGGACTCTGGGGACAACACACAAAGAACAATTGATGTGTACAGTAATGGCGGGTTCCACAAACATTCTGCAATCCCTTTGTTCCCCAGACAGAAGAACATAGGAACAGTCAGACATGCTGTCTCCCTCAAAGAGCTTAAATGTTATCTATTTATGGTATCTCAGCTTCTAATTCACTCTTTTAGCTTGCTCTATGAAAGTGGATCTGAGGTCTTTAAGTACTTTTTCTCTACTAGCAAACAAAATGCTAAATTTTGATAGTAGAGAGTGCTTGAGAGATATTTCAGAAGAAAGGGAAGAGTTTTGCTTCCTGCTTCCAGTGTGCTCCTTGTGCAGACTCCTGCTGAGTTATGCAGCTTCTCTAGGTTGAGCTCCTGTCGCACACAGGACTTCCCCAGCAGGGCCTGCACTTTCTCCGGTGTCCAGGTTCTGCGGTGCACAGCAGCCACAACTCCTGGTGGCCAGCAACTTCCTCTAACAACCTCCTCAAGCCGTTTTGTAGCAGAGTGCTTCTGATGAGACATTTCTCTGTGAACAGCTTTCTGGCAACTTCTGTAATTCCAGCAAGTCCTTTGGGTGTGTCAACAAAGAGATCTCGCTGTCCTTCAGTGAACTATGGCCATGCATCCCCAACAAAAGAAGCAATAAGGTACTCTAATTCTTTGCCATCTCTGCTTTTAAGATAAAAACCAGGCACTTGAGTTGTTTCATTTTTTTAAAAAAATCAAAATTTAATGAATGAAAATATATTAAAAATTAAAGTCATTTTTCCATCTTGGAATCGAGACATGACATTTCCTTCTTGGGGAAAAAATGTGGAAGAGAACAGAATTATAGAACATCTGAGCTAAAAGGAAGCTTTGAGATCATATATTCCAGTGACTTCATTTTGTAATAAGAAACTGGAATGAAGTGGCTTACACAAGGGCACACCGTGGAGAAGGTCAAGGCCTCCAGACTCACCACAGTGCTCTTTGGGTGGTTATATAAAACTCCTAGGTGTTTCTAATATGCACCCAGGATTAGAAACCATAGGTCTAGGTGGAAAAATGAAACCATATATGCAAGTGCACAGAAGAGGGAATGTTCACAGGATTCCACGTATCTCATTAACTTTAAGTCTAGTGTCCAATTTCTTTGGGCTTTAAAAAAAATCCACCTTTCTTGGGCTTCACAGACCAGGAGATACTCACTTGGAATAAGGCTGTAGTCATGGTAATAAACAGAATTGTTTGAGAACTACCCTTTTAGCAAAATCACTGAAACTCTGGCCCCCAGATTCCTCCTTCTGTTTGTGAGCTCCTAAGGTGACCGTTTGGCTCCTGAGCAACCGTGACACCCTTGGCCACACCAAAGCTCATTGTAGGGCCTGTGATCATTCTTTCTTGGCCTTACCTGTGGCTTCTGTATGGCTTCCTGGTTCAGCACATGGTTATTTTTCCAGCAGGTCTTGATTCTACTTCAGTAGTCTCTATGCTGATTTTTTTAGTAAAATTTAAAATGTATGTTTGGATTAACATATGGTGGCCAGTATTTTACCAGGCCAAGATGAGATCTTGAGAAAGAAACACTATTTAATATTATCTTCTGACAGAAGAAAGGATATTTGAATATATCCTTTCTCCAGTGAGATACTCCAGAATATAGAAAGGAGGAGATGTTTACATGAAGAACATATTTTTAAATTTAATAAATATTTTATATAAAAGTAACTACAGAATTTTTTTTTTTCATTTGTAGAAAAATCATTACAGGTGGACTCTGGTCCATGAACCAGTGTTTAGAATGCACTGCTATACGTTTTTAGGAATATGTAGGCATTTGGTAGGAAGGTTACATAAGTACATCTGTGCCATAGTGCTTTATCATCCACTCCCTTCTGATCCTCAGCCAGGTCAGGTGAGGGTCTCCCACAAACAAGAGAATTCCATACACTCCTGTCAATGTTAAAGATATTCAGGATTTCTCAATTTACTAGGGCATGTTTTAGTTTAATTCTTTGGTTGTGAGAAACAAGTCATCTGCATTTTTTTTCCCAAAAGAGGATGTTGATTTTGAGGAAACATGTGAGCTAAAATTCTGTTTATTTTTTGGGCCCTTACTCATGATCTTTGTACTAAAAAAAGTAAACAAAAAAAATTTGGAGCAGGAAAAAAATTAAAATATGTTTACTTGAAATGTTTGCTATGGAAAGAGTCCATCCATAAGATGAACTTGGCTTTCAGAATAAAAAGTACACTGTGATTCTAATGAAGAAGAAAGTTATAAATGGCCTGATCACTGGTAGAAAAACAGAAGTTGTGATTTATAATTATAATTATTATATCTATAAGGATTGCTATGTGTTATATTTCTGATTAAGGACTCAGAAATGTATAGAAAAGGGGCTCAAGACACTATTTATTTGGGAGGATAGTATTAGATAGGGTGTCCTTGTATTTTGAGGTTTATTCCTGAATTCAAATTATATCTTTTATGATTACATGAAATAATAAACATACTTATTCATATGGAAGAGGGCAGGGTGTCAGTTTTGTATTTTCATATGTTTGTTGATCTCCCCACATGCGAACTAATTCTTTCAAAATTTTTTACTTCAAATTTCTGGAAGAAAACTGTGATTAACCATATTTGCTTCTTCATGTCAAGTCAAAAATCACCATTCAGGCTTTATTTTACTTCTTTTGCATGAAGTGCTCATCTTTGGTTCAAATAGCTGTAAAAAGTGAAGAACATGGGTTATATAGTAAAAGAAAGGCCATCTGCTGGCTGAAGGACTGGTAGATTCCTTAGAAGCAGGTGTGATGAGAAAAGCAGCTTAAATATGACAGTCTAGTACAATGGTCTTGGCCTTTGTTTTCAGTCATTGGCTTAAACTCATTCAGCCATTAAGTATTCATGAAACCCATTATACCCTTAGGCAAATAAAAAATCTGTTAACCTACCCGTCAGTCTGCCCAGGCATATTCGGAGCCTCATGGAGGTATCTGTGAAGAAGATGAGCCCAAGAAAGCCTAAGTTCGGTACACACAGTAGGACTGAATCAGGTATGCTTGACAGATTACATCAGAAAGACTTTTAACTGATCAATTTCCTTAAAGCAATTTTGATTAATCTAGGCTAATCAAGGTAGTGATTGGTAAATGAAGACATAAAGAAACTCAGTAAATGAGATTTTCAAAGAATATGTAAATTGAGAAGGATGTGCTAATGATGCGATGTCTGTTCATTTATGTGTCAGTAGTTGTGGAAAATATACTTTCATGCTTTTTAAAATTAGGATAGTAATTATTTTATGAGGCATCACAATAGTATTTCTCCCTTGTAAATGTTGAAACTAGTTGCCATAACATCCCATCAGTGAAATTTGTGTGAGCTCCTCTGAGCTCCTCTTTTAAAATCTTAGAAGTTTGAAGAAGCAAGTTCTAAAGACTTTTATGAGTTTATGTAGGTATTGAAGAAAGAACAGTGCTGTCATGCTACCAATAATATGAAGGTCATGGTCCACTAATGTTAACTATATTGAAAGAAAATGGGCTGGGCGTGGTAGGCAGCTCAAGCCTGTAATCCCAACACTTTAGGAGGCTGAGGTGGATAGATTGCTTGAGCCCAGGAGTTCAAGATCAGCCTGGGCAACAAGGCAAACCGCAGTCTCTACAAAAAATACAAAAATTAGCTGCGCATGGTGGCATACGAATGTATTCCCAGCTTCTTGGGAGGCTGAAGTGGAAAGATTTGTTGAACTGGGAAGGTTGAAGCTGCTGTGAGCCACAGTCACACCACTGCACTCCAGCCTGGGCGACAGAGCCAGACTCTGTCTCAAAAACAAAAATAAACAAACAAAAAACCAGAAAAGAACAAGAAAGAAAATTATTAAATTATGAATTGAATTGGATAATAAAGAAATGAAAGAGGAACAAAAACAAAAGGAAAGGAGAGAAAAATAGAGAACTGGTACTTTATATGTGTTTGACTTTTACCAGACACAAGAGTGGGGAAGCTCAAGTCCAGGCATCATGGGGCAGATCCAGGCTTCTGTACTCGTCAGCTTTGTGACCACAACCAAGTTCCACTGGTGCCCCTGAGACATCAGTCATCTCATTTACAAAAATAGTAGATGAGATGATTTGCAAGGTACCTTCCCAATTTAGAACTTAGCTTTATATAATTGTAAAAGGAAAGGATTTCATTTTGCTTGCTTTAAACCGCCAGATACCAACCGTGCCTCTGCAGTACTGAGAGACAAATAAACCCAAAATGCTTTCATGACATAAATATGCATGTGCTCATGGATTGCCTTCAATATCTCGTGCAAGCTCATTCATTAATAAAATATCAAAATGGTAAATTATGTAATTACCCAGAATTTGCTTAACTGAAAAACACATTTGCCATGAAGGTAGTGCCTAGACCTAGACATCAGGTGGACTATGTAGGCAGTCCCTAAGTTCATCCTGACCAAAGCTAGACCCTTGCCCCAGCAGCGTGTGGCTTACGTGTTAAAGCAACTTCAGTGGAGTCACATGGCTGTGCCTCCTAGGGCTTTGGGGACTTTTGTGCCATATGGAAGGTCCTCCCTGTTGCTCCTAGTGCCTGGGGCAGGCGAGCAGACTATGCATCAGCAGCAGCGCTGAGACAGCAATTTGGCACTCATAGACAGATCTGGCTCAGCCTCCGGCAAACAACATCTGTCCTGCTGTTCAGTTTTATGGGGGTTACCACCTCCATGTTTGAATATCTAACATGTTCCTTATATAGCACGTGGCAGAATGGAATGGGAGTTCATTTAGGGAAAATGACTGGGTTTAAACCTTAGTCATCACTCATGAGCTAGGGGACTATGAACTAATCTCTAGATATCTCCAAACCTCTCTCCTCATCTATCAAGTGGAAGTAACAATTTTAATGGCTTGATTTGTCTTTCAAAATTCTTACGGTCACAAAAGCCTCTCCTGCGGGCAAGAAATCAGCAAAAACTCCAAATCAGCAAAGGAAACAGACTTAAAATACATGCTCATTTCCAAAAGGTTTATACAGAATCAACAATCCAGCCATGGCTGACCCTGTGAACACGAACATAATGTTTATGCATTATGTTCCTTTTCTCTCTATACTTCCAGTTTTTCATTCCCGTGCTTCTTTTAGTGTCTTCAAATCCACATTTACTCTTTTGTAATTTATATTGCCTTAAGGCCTGTGCCAGGTATGGCTGAATGTTAACTGTGTGGAAGGTGTCCATAACCTACCCAACACCATCATCATAATATAATAATAGCTGACCTTGGCCAGGTCTACTCTCTGTCTGCCATTGTGGTGAATGTTCATGTGGCTGGTTCCTTATTTAATCTTACTGTCATTCCCAGGAGCAGTGTTTTATTAATCAGATTTATTCATTTATAGATGAGGAAACTTGCCTATAATCACAAGTGCCTGACAATTTCCTCAGACCTTTATCTATTCCTCCCTTCCTGTTCACTATTATTCTTTTATCTCCATGGTTCCCAGACTCCTCATTCTATTCCAGCTCTATTACTTTTTCTTCTTTTCTTTGGGTTGGTTAATATCCGCAATCTTCTTTGCTTCTTGGCTTTGCTTTCAGGTCTGACTCCATTTTTTTTCTCACCGATTTCTGGATCCCATATAATCTTGGATAGAAAAATGATCTATACTGCATCAGAATCATGGGACCTATTAGCAAAGCTTTTGCATTCTATCCCTTCAATTGCAGCTTCAACCTCATTGTCTAATAAATAATAACCACCACTTTTTGAGGGATCAATGTATATCAGGCAATTTGCTGAGAGGACTTAAACCTGCACCATTTCATTCAGACATTATAATAGCAATTAAACATTGCTGGCTCTAATAGCAAGGTACTAGCATTTTAATGAAGCCCTAACTCCAGTACACTCAGTATATGACAGAGCCAGAACCTCAGTCAAGGTCCATTTGTTGACACCAGATTCTACTGATAACCCTTATAATATGTTAACTTTAACTGTGCTCATTCTGACTGCTTATTTTATACCATCCCATGGTTCCTTGATTTTATTCTAGATCCCATCTAGAATTGAAGCCCATCTAGAATTATTACCTTCATACTAATCCTTCCACCTATGCATATTAAAACCCTAAGAAGTGCAGCTCCAAAAAGTGCCTAGTAACAAAAACAATTATTTCCTAATATTCTGCAATATGAATGACGTCCCCTTGAGTTGTGCAGCAACTCGACAGGGCAGACCTGAGAGCGTAAGCTGTGTGTCTGAAGTGACACATTATAATACAGTGCTATCCTAGTGTACTAGGAATAGGGGAAAACTACATAAAAAGCTTTCATTAGGAAAATTCTCAAGGTTAGGCAGCTGCCTTTCTTCATAGAATGAAGGAACCATCTGCTACTGCTCATGCTGCCATGTTGCCTGATGAATTCTTATTGCCCACTGGTTGAGACCTCTGGTGTTTCTGTCATGATAGACCAAGTAAGTGTGATATATAATTTATAAAGTCTTTTAATTTGGGATAAATCCAATGGATTTTGTATTACAATGTTGCCAAAATCAAAAATTTAACTTTTTGAACTTTTGAACTTTGATTGTTGAAGGTTTGATAAAAATTTTACAACCACCTATTAAAAAAGATCAACAAACCCAAGACATAGAACATATGAACTAACCTGTACCCAGAAACATAATAATTAAAGTGCTTAAAACCAGTGGTAAAGATAAAATCTTAAGATAAGCTAGAAAAAAAAAGACATTTGTACACAGAGAAACAGATATAAGGATTACTGCAGATTTCTTGCCAGAAAAAAAATGCAAGTGAGAAGACTGTGTAACATTATCTTTAAATTATCTTTATTATCCTTTTTAGCATCGTCTTTTAAAAACATCACTTTTTAAATGTCATCTTTCAAAACATCCTTAAATGAACATAGAATTCTATCCCCAGTGAAGATAGAATTCTGTCTTCTAGGCTGTCGCCCAGGCTGGAGTGTAGTGGCGTGATCTCGGTTCACTGCAAGCTCCACCTCCCAGGTTCATGCCATTCTCCTGCATCAGCCTCCCAAGTAGCTGGGACTACAGGTGCCTGCCAACATGTCTGGCTAATTTTTTGTATTTTTAGTAGAGACGGGGTTGCACCGTGTTAGCCAGGATGGTCTCAATCTCCTGACCTCGTGATCCGCCTGCCTCGGCCTCCTAAAGTGCTGGGATTACCAGGAAGATGACTTTTAAAAACAAAGATGATTATTCACACCTATTAGAATGACTGAAATCCAAAATACTTACAATACCAATTTTGGGTCACAATGTGGAGCAGTGGATGAGACCTTCATTCATTGCTGGTGCAAGTGCAAATAGAGTTTGCCAGTCTTTTACAAAGCTAAACATACTCTTGCAATATGATCCAACATCTAGATATACTCAACTGATTTGAACACTCAAGTTTACCAAAAAATCTTCTTGGAGATGTTGAATTTTTGTAGCCCTCAAAACTGGAAACAACCAAAACTGGAAACAACCAAGATGTCCTTCATTAGGTGAATGGATAAACAGTTTCACATGCCTACAATATAATACGATTCAGTGATAAATAGAAATAAGTTTTCTAGCCACACAGAGACATAGATGAATCTTAAATGCATGTTGCTGGCTGGGCATGGTGGCTTCTGCCTGTTAATCTCAGCATTTTGGGAGTCTGAAGCAGGAGAATCTCTTGATGCCAAGAGTTTGAGACCAGCATGGAAAACATAGTGAGATCACGTTCCTCTAAAACAATTAAATGAAAAAGCATATTCCTAAGTGAAATAAACCAGTATGAGAAGGCTACGTACTATATGATTGAATTTGTATGACATTCTGGAAGAAGCGTAATTATACAGATGGCAAAGAGCCAGGGGTATGAGGGAAAAGTTGAACAGGCAGAACACAGGATTTTAGGAAAGTAAAACTACTGTGTATAATACTGTAATGGTATATACATGATGATACACATTTGTCAAAACCCATAGATCTTTAAAACAAAAAATTTAATGTATGTCATTACAACATTAATGTGAAAAGAATTGTTATTTCTAAATAAAATTTTGTTTTTTATTTTTGATGGAATTAACAACAAAGAAATGCATGTTTCTGCAAAAACCATGATCTCATTCCTTTTTATGGCAGCATAGTGTTCCATGGTGTATATGTACCACATTTTATTTATCCAGTCTGTGACTGATGGGCATTTAGTTTGATTCCATGTCTTTGCTATTGTGATAGTGCTGCAGTGAACACACACGTCCATGTATCTTTATAATAGAATGATTTATATTCCTTTCAGTATCTACTTAGCAATGGGATTGCTGGGTCAAATGGTATTTCTGCCTCTTGGTCTTGAGGAATCACCACACTGTTTTCCACAATGGTTGAATTTATACCTCGAGCAACAGTGCAAAGCGTTCCTCTTTCTCTGCAACCTCGCCAGCATCTGTTGTCCTCAGCAAACTAAAACAAGAACAGAAAACCAAATACTGCATGTTTTCACTTATAAATGGGAGCCGAATGATGAGAATGTATGGATACATGGATGGAGGGGAACAACACACACTGGGATCGGAGGAGGGAGAACATCAGGAAGAATAGCTGATGGATGCTGGGCTTAATGGTGATGGGATGATCGGTGCAGCAAACCACCATGGCACATGTTTACCTATGTAACAAACCTGCACATTCTGCACTTGTACCACTGAACTTAAAACAAAAGTTGGAAAAAAATCCAACAACAACAGCAACAAGGACATATCTTTTGAGAGCTTATTCTAAGAATATCCCTGACCTAAGACTATCCCTTATGTCAAGCACTACATCAGAATTTGATTTGGCATGCAGCATTTTCTTTTTATGAGCTCATTACAAACTTATCAGTTGACTTTAAGTTCAACGAACAAAGATGATCCTGGGTGGGTCTGGCCTAATTAGGTGAGTCATTTCTTCTGTATCTACCACAGCACTTAGCAAATTGATAAATCTAAATGGTTTGCAATATGAATAAAAAATGAATGAGCATAATTCATTATTTATTAAGGATGAATTAGGTGAGTCCTTTAAAAGAAGACGAAGCCTCAGAAAGAAATTCCCATGTTTGCATGAAGGATGAAGTAATTACCCTGTTGTGAACAGAGGGTACCACATGGCAAGGGCCTTAGGACAGCCTGTAGGCCCCAAGAGCAGGCCCTGGTGGACAGTTAGCATGAAAATAAGAACAGCAGTCATACAGACACAATTATGTTCTGGATTATTTAAGAGGCCTTAAATAGTCACCTTGCTATGTATATGATAATTAATGTATAGTATTCCTTCTAAGCCAGATCCAGTTCAAAATCTTCTTACTCCCAGAAAGTATTATTGATTCTGCCAATTTGAAAAGTACTTTTTTTCCCTCTGAAACACCAAAGCATTATCTATTCTTTTATTATTAAAATAATAGCTAACAAAGGATAAATGCTTGAGGTGATGGATAGCCCATTAACCCTGATGTGATTATTAGACATTGAATGCCTATATCAAAATATCTCAGATACCCCATAATTATATACACCTACTATGTACCCCCCAAAATTAAAAATTAAAAAAATTTTTTAAAGTTGCTAAGTTACTTTAGGTAAAGTCACTTAAACTTCAGTTCAAATGACAATTCCTCCATTGTGTGAATTTATTCAATTTACTAGCCTCTTTGAGCCTACTTTACTCAAAGAGTGGAAGGAGTGGAAGGGTGCAGTGAGGTAATATATGAACCATGTGACAACCATGTTTTTCTTAGTCAGCTCGGGCCACTATAACAAAATACCATAAAATGGGTGGCTTATAAAGAACAGAAATTTATTTCTGATAGCTCTGGAAGCTGGGAAGATCAAGATCAAGGTGCTGGCAGATGCAGTGTCCAGTGAGGGCCAACTGGTTCATAGATGGTCACCTTCTCGCTACTATCTCACATGGTGGAAGGCAGGAGGGAGCTCTCTGAGATCTTTTTGTTTGGGCACTTAAGAAAAAGTGCCCTTATAAATAAATAAAAATCCTATTTATGAGGGCTCCCTCCCATGACATAATCTCTTATCAAAGGCCTCACCTCCTAATACCATCACATAGAGAGTTAGAATTTCAACATACAAATTTTGGGAGGGGGCACAATCATTCAGTCTATAGCACATGACTATCAGAGCAAGTGTTCAGTAAACATTAGTTGTTATTATCTCTCCAAAGTGGATTTCAAATGCCTGTGGGCCAGCATATTATCTTCTACCTCTTCTGTTTCTACCACAGTGCTTAGCAAATTGAGGAACTTAAATGATTCTCAATATGAATAAAATAATGAATGAACATAAGTGTATTAGTTTCCTTTCAGAGCTGTTAATAATTATCACACAGTAACTTAATACAACACAAACCTTTTATCTTACAGTTCTGGAAGTCAGAAGTCTAAAATGGATCACACAGGGTTAAAAACCAAGACATTGGCGGGGGTATATTCTTTCTGGAGTCCCTAAGAAAGACTCCATTTTCTCGCCTTTTCAGCTTCTGGAGGCTGCTCATATTCTTGGGCTCATGGCCTCTTTCATCTTCAAAGCCACAATGACCAATTGTGAGTTTTCACATTTTATCACTGACCTTCTGCCTCCCTCTTCCATGTTAAAGGACTTTTGTGATTACATAAGGCCCTCTGGATAATCCAGGATAAGATTAAGGGCAACTGTATTCCTGAGCAACTTTAATTCCTTCTGCAACCTTAATTCTCTCTCACCAAAGATTATGTTTATTCTACCTACCACAATAACTAATGGGGCTGGGGTTTAAAGGCATTGGAGACAGGAAAGTTTAGGAAGGCCACTACTGCGAGAGGGAATGCCGAAGATTCATTTAGCAATGGTGGGTAGTATAATTATGGAGCTTGCCCGGGAGTCAGAGAGGGTGTTGACCAGAGATGAAGCTGGAGCAACAAATCAGGACTGGAGCATAGTCAGATGGTAAGGTGGCCATCAACTGTTTTTGTAGAATTATCAGATCCATGAAATAAATGCATTGTTGGTATTGTGGAAAAACCATGAGTCATGGACATGTGGGCAGGGAATGCTGAAATATTTTCACAGTAAGAAATGATGAGACACAGCCTTTGGATGATGATAGCTAAAAGGGAGACAAGAAAAAGAATTAGAAATCCTTTTTGTTGATGAATGAGCAGACACTGCTGATCCTCTCTTTATGCTTTTCATGTATCTAGCTGCCAAGTAACATGTCTGAGATTTCCAGGATAAGTCATTAAAGGCAGGAGCTTAGGGATGAGAAGGCTGGGACACTGAGCAAGCAGTAGGATAGCTAGCTGGTGGTTGTAACAATCAGGGCTATTCTCAACTCCCACCACATCACACCTCTCCAAGCTCCACAGACAGTTCCAGAGACAACTGTCTGTTTCTTTGATTAAACCTTTGAAGTAAGGTGCTTGTTTTTTAACATATCAGAATATTTTGCTAAATGTCCATTGCATTCTGTATTCAACAGCTTTATGCCACTGTCAGATAAAAACTAAAATTAATTTTTCAGAGGGAAGAACCTAGAACGAAGATTTTAGACATAGTTCTAATGGTTGCTTTCTTAGTCTGCCCAGGCTGCCATAACAAAATACCACAATAGAAATTTATTTCTCAGAATTCTGGAGGGTGAAAGACCAAGGTCAAGGTCCTGGTAGGGTAAATTTCAATCTGATGCCTCATCTCTTGATTTGTAGGTGACTGCCATCCCACTCTGTGCTCGCATGACCTCTTCTCTATGTGTGCATGGGGGCAGAGAGAGAATCTCTGGTGTCTCTTCTTGTAAGGGTACTAATCCCATCATAAGAACCCCACCCTCATAACCTCATCTAACCTTAACTACCTTCTAAAGACTCCATCTCCAAATACAATCATATTGGGAGTTAAGGCTTCAATAGAAGAATTTTGGGGGGAACACAAGCATTCAGTTCATAAGTCACATTATTTTCTCATGGAGCTCAAAAATTCAGAAAATGTCTTTATTATCCTCACTCCCTTCCCATATACATTCACAATTTATTGCCTTGATAATACATCATGACTAGCTAATTGGCAGTGGAGAGTGTACATAGACAATTTCTTTATTTGCAAGACTCTTTCATAGTGAATCCAGAGCTTTGATTAGGCCTCTCTGCATCCTCAGTTTTCTTTGTGATCAACTGATCCATCAGTTATCCCAGCAGAGGCAGAATATTTCTGGTCTTAGTGACCTCGTGAGGCCTTTCATAAAGACATCAACTTTCTTGCAACAAGATGCAACTGAAGTTTAAATACTACAAGGCTCTCCTTTGTTGGAATGCCTGCTCAAATTTCTGGTATAATGTTAGGAAGATAAACCACTCTGTTTCTCAAAAATTATTATCTCAAAACTTTATGATGTCCCTGGATAGAGAATAGAATGTATCCAGAAGAGGCACAGTTTAGCATCTTTCTATGACCATAATAATCACATTTCTTTTTAAAGTTATTTTGTAGTTAATTAATTTTTAGAGATAGGGTCTTACTCTGTCACCCAGGCTAGAGTGCAGTGGCGATCGTAGTTCACTACAGCCTCAAACTCCTGGACTCAAGCCACCTTCCTGACTCAGCCTCCCAAGTAGCTGGGACTGTAGGCAGGCACCACCATGCCCAGCTAATTTTTAAAAAATTTTTTAGAGACAGGGTCTTGCTATGTTGCCCAGGCTGACCTTGAACCCCTGAGTAAAGGAGGAGAATTGCTGGGATTACAGGTGTGAGCTGCTGCAACTGGTTCCAATAACCACATCCCTTAATGGACAACTGTGGCGCTATTAGGCAAGACAAAGTTATGAGCCAACCATCGCAGCTTTACTCACAGCCAGAGAGATTGATCTGTGTTCATCTCTTTTTCTGGCATACTTTGGACATTTTATGGCCTCTAGCTCTCTAATTACTCCTGTTTGATGCATCTATGGTCCACATTGCATGATCTCAAATGGATTTCCTACCATACATTTTCTTCCAACACCCAGAATTTCTGCATCAAATTTGTGACGTTATGTAAATATCTTGTGACTTATAGGTAGAATATATTTTTATGTAACCTGCTTGCCAATAATGTTATTAAAACAATCCAGAAGTTTCATGTTTGGTTGAGGAAAATGAAGGATAATGAAGGTCATTTACATGTGGTAATGGTCCTAGACAGTGACTGAAAACTAGCAGGTGTGCGGTTCATGCTGGTCTCCTTTTTCTCTGGTATTATCTTCCATGTTTTCTTCAGCTAGACTTGCTTGTCAATTACTATGTGAAAAATAAAGTTGCACACTCTCTTGGTAAAGAATCTATTCCTATTTTTCTGGTGTTTTGATTGATTCATTAGTATGGATTCACTTTTACATCACTTCTTACCTAACCACTCTGGCCAAATAATGCTAACTACATAGTAGTAAACACAAAATGAGCAATTCTCCCAGTGTACAGAACAAAGCCAAATTCTGCTATAGATATTTTTGTCTGCATTTGTCATATAAGAAATTTACTTAGAGAGGCCAACTAAATTGTCAAGGTCACACAGCTCCTAAGTGTTGAAGCCTCCAGAATTCAGTTTTTCAGGTGAAATAGTTACAATTAAAATTTCTCTCCAACTTACCATTTTAATAGCCACCCCTTCAAGGTGGCCCAAATGACTCAGATGACACCTAGAGAAATCAAAAAGTGCCTCAGTGCTGAGCTGCAAGGAAGAAGGCGGGTATAGATTAAAGTCATTGATCAACATCATAGAATAAGTCTGCTGGTTGCCTCCACAATGAGGGAAGAGAAATTTGCATTTCTTATTTCTAGGACAATAATTGTCCTGCTGTCAGAATGCTGTCGCATGCCTGGTACTGATTTATAATGCTGAAGCAACGTGACTCTTCGGCAGCTTCTCTGCAGAGCAGAGGGTAGCCTGCCATGTGTCCACCTTTGGAGGGAAGCGAATGCCACCAAGTTGGCCATGATTTATGGCCCAGAGTCAATCCTGTGTTTCTGAAAAACTACATATTGGAAACAGCAAGGAGGGAGAGGTCAAAGAAGCTGGTGTTCAGTGAGGGGATGTGGCCACTGTTACACTTGGAATGCATGGTCTGCACATCTAGTAAGGACTATCGAAAGCATAGCAGTTAGGGAGAGGCTTCAGGCCACATGTGGGCTACCCAAATGCAATGTACAGTGAGAAAACACTTCAAACATAGGGCTACTGAGAACCATGCAATTGAAAAGACCGGAGCATCAACTGATCCTTTAATTGCTGCAGATGTGTTCTATGCAGGAATCCACACCCCTTATGAAATGGTCATGCTACAGATGCATTTGTCATCATGCTACTTTCTGTGTACATCTCTGACCAGCTTTGCCTTTAGACCTGGTTTCACTATTAACTGGGAAAAAATGAGGTGTTACTCATACCTAAGAGTAGAGACACAGTAGAAGGTGAACAGAGCCTTCCAGTGTCTGAATCCTAGCCACATGGCTTCCTCAGCTCTGTAACCTTGGGCACATTCAAAACGTCTCGGTGCTCCCATTTATCTGTACAGCAAAGATTGGTGTAATTATTAGAAAAGAAAGTAAAGGAAAGAGCACATTCCAACTACTTTCCTTTCAGGAATAGCAGTTATTTCAACCATTTCACTCCTCAAGTGCCAGGGACGTATCTCATTTCTCTGTTGTTTCTTCTGGAACCCTTATCCCAGCAGAATGACCACTAAAGAGTGGACATGCCATCGGTATTAGCATGGAGGGTGACCAGAAAGCAGGCGGCAGAAGGGGCGCACAGCCACACCTATTCGGCAGATCACTGCCAGCTTTTCTGTGACCATCATGGATCTTACCATGAAGCTGGGATGGGATTCTTTGTTTCACCTGTTCTATGATTCAGAAAATTAGTTGATTCAAAGAAATTGATTATGCTGTTTATCAGACTAAGATTGACAACCTGAATCATCCTAGTAAAGCAGGACTAGAAGAAGACAAGAAAGGAGTAATCACTTAATAAGCACGTGGCAGCATTACTTAGTCAAAGAAGAATACATTCGAACTCCAGCTTCAATAATCTGTGAAATTTTGAGTAAGCCCAGGTAACTTCTCTCCAAGTCTGTGTCCTACCTAAAAATATGATAGCCCTTTTACAATCATGTAATAATATAGGTAACAAAAGTAGATGCTAAATATAGGGTAGTATTGTTATCTGTTGTTATTGTTAATATCATTATTATTATCTTAACGACTAATTGTCAAGAATATATCTAAACATTTTGTATACATTAGACTTCCACCTGACTGTCACTGACTCTCACCTATGATATGTTATTCTCTGTCAGCAACGTTTCTGAAATCTTCATGGCAATCACCCAACCATCCATTCATCTACCCACCCATTGATCAGATAATCATTAAACTCCTACAATATCCTGGGGATGTTATCAGATCTGGATGCCATGACATCCAACACTAATGATAATATCAGACTTCCTCAAATGCTTACTACGTGCCAGGCACAGTGCTGAGTGCTTTGTACCTGCTAACTCATTTAGTCATAAAGCAACCCTATGAGTTCTATTCTATTTTTATTTAAACTTTATAAATAAGGCAACCAAAGTCCAGTAAGTTAAATAGCATTCCCAGTGTCACAGAGCTGACCAGTGTTGGTGCCGGAATTAAAATGCAGGAGGCACTTGGACTAACACATCTGTGTTCTTAACCACTACACTTATTCTCATGAAGCTATAGTCTGGAGAAGATAAGCAATAAACAAATTAACAAATGCATACCTAATACAATTTCAGTGACCATTAAATCTTAGTAGAAAATAATGGAGGAGAATAGTCTATGAATAAGGAGTAGTTGCCTAAAAATCTGAATAACAAAATGTAAAACCGTGTGTGGATCAAACGGAAGAGTTCCCCAGGCAGCATAAACCATCAGTGCATCAGTGTATTTGACACAATGAGAGGGCCAGTGTGAATATCATGGTTCAATTAGCTTTGCTGCAGAGGTAAAAACAACGCCAAATCTCAGAGGCTTACAAAATGTAACGTGGACTCCCTGCTAATGTTACATTTTGTTGGCTGCCCCGTATTGTGGGAGAAGGAAATAGGCACACATTACCAGGACCATAAAACATCTCATGAAACCTCTGCTGTGACATGGTTGTCATCACATCTGCTCCCTTTCTGCTGGTCCAAGAATGTCTAGTGGCCAAACCTAATGATGGGGTGGGCTGAGGCTCCTGGCTAAGTCATGTGGCCACAAATAGAGGCGAGGTTCTAGTGGATCAGTTCCTATTCTCAGACACAGCAGAGACTGTCTCCAGGTTTGGAAAGAACAGATCCTAGTGTAATGGACAAGTCTTCCTCAAGCATTGAAAAGGCAGAGGCCTGACACTAGGCTGTGTTGTTACCTGTGTGTAGGATTTTTCAAACCTGGGTCCCCAAACAAAGGGCACTCCTTAGTTTTCTCTGGTGTCCAAAGACTGAGAGGTGGTTCTCTGATAAAGAGAGTTCTAGCTACCTGTGAATTGTGGAGAAAGCAGGGTGGGAGTGGGTAAGAATATGCTGTGAATACAAGGCTACCCTTTTCTGCACTTGAATTCTAGCCCGGTATTGCAGAAAAATTACTTAACATTGGTGAGGTTCATACTTTTTATCCGTAGAATGGGGACATCAAAGCAACCTCAATGATGATTGTTTTAACAGGCACTGGGACTGACAATACAATTTGCATTAGTTTGGCAGAGCTGTAATAACAAAATACCACAGACTGCATGGCTTCAGCAACAGACCTTTATTCATTCACAGTTCTGGAGGCTGGAAGTCCAAGATCAAGTTGCCGGCAGAGTTCGTTTCTTCTCTTGGCTTGCAGATGGCCGCCTTTCTCTGTGTTCTCATATGAGCTTTTCTTTCTGCCCATTCTTAGTGTCTCTTTCTGGGTACGCATTTTCTTTCTTATAAGAAAACCCATCAGGTTCAATTAGAGTCCCCATTTTAATGGCCTCATATAGTCACATTCTGAGATACTGGGGGTTAGGACTTCAACTTGTGAATTTTGGGGAGACACAGTCCAGTTCATAACATTAGGTGCACAAAAATTGGTCAGTAGATTTTCCTTTCTGATTGTAGGACTCTCCTTTCTCTGATGTCAGAGTTTTTTTCTTTCTCTAAGAGAGGTAGAGCATTAGGGTGTGTGATTTGATCTTACAGAAGTTTAAGGAAGTATAAAGATAAATGATTTAGGGTAAGTTGCATTTTTCCCATGCTGTTTCCAGGGGTACCCACCAGTCTAGACTTTATCACAAGTGGTATTGGCTGTGTGGTAGACCACCATGAAGAAAATGGGTCTCCTGCCTTTCCACTATCAGTGAATCCTGGGGTTAGCATAGCCTTCATGTAAATCAAAACAGTGAAAAAGAGGCCCAGAGAAAGACAGAACTCTTCTTGCAATAAAATGCAGGATTCTGTAATAGAAACCTCAGAGGATGCCGGCAGTGATCACATTAGAAACTCACCAGGCTGACCGTCTAATATGAACTTTAAATTTTCTTAACATCCTAGCATTTGGCCAAGGGTTGTCGAAGCCCCTGCAGATACAGAAACTTCAGCAGAAAGGGCATCAGAAAGGACAAAATTGCCACCGCAGTAAAGAAAACTGTTCTGTTTTGGAGAAAGACAAAATGTTATAAAAGGAAGAGGTTCAAAAGGATTTCTCCCCTAAGGCTTTAAGAGACTTGAAAATGAAAGCTAATAGAATTATCAGGTGAGGGGGACAGCGACTATTGATCTAGAGAAGAGAGAAGTAGATAAAAACACCCAATGAAGTTACATTAAAGAAAAAACAACAATAACAACGACGACACTGGTATAAAACAAGAGAGCAGGCAATTTTAGAAGTCCGGAGAAAGAAGGAATATAATAAAAGATAATGAATGTCTTTTGCATCACAGAGAAGAGGAATATTGAAAAAAACAGTAGAGGAAAAAGTGGTGAAGAAAAATGTAGATGCTTACAGCAGAACAGTCTTCCTTACTCATGGTGATACAGCTGGCCAGAGAGAGCTTTCCACGTGCTGATGAATCCTAGTCATCAACAGTAAAACCGACAGCCATCAAAACTCTGGTCTATACTATGTGACACAGGCTGAATTACCTGTCTACATTCAGTTTTATTTCCTTACTTAAATATTGATAATTCTGTTATCTTTCAACACATTTTTGGGGAAGAGTCTATTTTGTGCTAGGCAATGTGTGAAGGAACAATAACAGTATGTAAGTTACATTATTACAATTACCTTTTAGTATAATCTGACTTTTACACAAAAGCACATGAAATAGGTAAATATTTTTACCCCATTATACAGATGAGAAAAGAAGAGGCTAAGTAATTTGCCCAAGGTCGTATGGTTAATATCAGAACTAGGATTTGAAATAATGCAGTTTTTCTCCTGAATCCACACTCCAATCTGTACTCTGCAATCACCCATGCCACACCATCTATGACAGGACACAGAGGTAGAACTTTAGACTCAGAATCCTCAATAATAGCATAACAAATGTTAGTTACTTTATTTACTATTCTTCATGACTTGAAGGTACATGTGGCATTCAATATAGGCTAGATCTTAACATCAGATAGCCCAACCTGGAATTCAAAGCAAAAGCACTTTTTCTCAATGACGAGGTTAAGTAGATGAAAAAAATCTGACTTCATTCTAAATACATAAAAAAATGAATGAAAAACAATTACTTAAAACAATGTATCTGAGCACAAAAGCAAAAAATAAATAAATAAATAAAAGGAAATGCTCAATGCTACATGAAATGGAAACTCAAATCTAAAATAATGATCAGAAAGTGGAACTTAGCTGTGCACAGAAGTAAGAGGACCAAATATATCCTAGAAGCTGAGGTTTTGATGCCTAATAAATAGCAACCACGTATAAGCAAGAGATGGAACCAAGTTCCCTTCTTAAAGGTAGGAACCTGGATACGACATTTAATTATTGAAGGGGGACACAAAAAACCTACCCTGGGCAAGTGCAGGGGCTCACGCTTATAATCCAAGCTCTTTAGGGGCCTCAGGTAAAAGAATTACTTGAGCTTAGGAGTTGGAGACCAGCGTGGGCAATGACGTGAGACTCCATCTTTATAAAACAAAACAAAAACATATTAGATGGATATTTTGATGCAGGCCTATAGTCCCAGCTATTTTGGAGGCTGAGGCAGGAGAATTGCTTGAGCCCAGGAGTGGGAGGCTGCAGTGAGCTGTGACGGCACCACTGCACACTAGCCTGGGTGACAGAGTAAGAAGCTCTGTTTTTAAAGGAAACAAACAAACAAAAAACTCAACACACACAAAAACACCCACAACTTGGGAACTCAGCAGGAAAATAAGCAGCCTACCCATAGCAAATATTAGAACATGAACAATGCACTATATGTGTGTTTACCAGAAGAAGAAAAGTCAAGTTTGCATCCTGTTAGGAGGAGAAATTGGCATAAAAATTGTCCCCACATTTGCCAAACATTTAGGGTCCTAGCACAGGCAAATATGGAATCTTAGAGTCATTTCTCTAAACCTTCCACTCAAAGAGCAGTGAGTGCACTTTCTTTTCAAGAATAAATGAAACATTTTCAAAACTAAACACACACTAAGTCATAAAGCAATAAAAACAAAAATTAATAGCAAAAATCATCATGTATTAAGAAAACACACATCTAGATTATAACAGGTTAAACCAAAAATGAAAACGAAGCTTTTAAAGATGTTCTTTGGCAAAAACATGTGGAATAGGACTTTCTAGTGTCTATCTCCTTGCAGAAACATCAATTTGAACAACTGTCCACATCCAAAAATACCTTTGCAAAAGGTAAGGAATCCAGGTGAGTGGTTAAAGCACCTGGGTGGAGCACAGGAATAAGAAGACTCATTGAAAAGGAAAGACAGTTTCATATGGCCTGTATCACCAGCTTCCCAATCCTAGTGTGAAGAGAGACAATCTGCTTAGGGGAAAAAGGGGGAAGTAAGGATTACACTTCTCCAGGGATCCCAGCTCCAGGACTGCCCCAGTGAACCCTGGTACCAGGCCAGCCCCAGTGGTCCCAAGCTCCAGGCAATCATCTGTGGACTCAGCCTCCAGGCCCACACCAGCACCAGGCCAGCCCCTGGAGACTTAGACCCCAGGCCTGCACCAGTGCCGGGCTGCCCCAGTAGCAAGTTGACCCTCAAATCCCCAGGCTCCAGGCACACCAAAGCCAGAATAGCCCCTGTCGCCCCAGGACCTAGGCTTGCCTGTGCAGATCCAAGCTCCAGGCTCAGTTCTGTGAACCCAGGCTCCATGTCCGTCTTAGCACCAGGCCAGATGCTGTGGTTTCAGGCACAAGATCAGCACCCATAAAACCAGGCATCAGGCCAGCCCCTGTGGCCCCAGGGTCCAGTGGGCCCAGAGTTCAGGCCCACTCCAACAGATTCAAGGTAAAGACCTATTTCAGTATATCTCAGCGCTGGGCTAGTCCCTGTGAATCAGGCTTCAGAACCACTCTAGGGATCTAGGCCAGCACCTGCGAACCCAGGACACAAGGATCTGTTCCTGTGGACTCAGGTTTCTGGCCCATCCCAGCACCAGCTGGCTTTGCAGACCCAGAATTCAGGACCATGCCCCAGACCTAGGTGCCAAACCCACCCTGGCACAAGGTAAGCCCCTGCAGAACCAGGATCCAGGACTGACTTTAACAGCCCAAGATCTAGGCCCACCACTTTGGACTCAGGCTCCAGTCCTATCTCGGTGGACCCAGGCACAAGGCCCACCCACCTGCTTACCCAGGAACCAGGGCAGCCTGCTCAAAGACTCCAGCAGCAACCACCAGCCAGCCCACCCAAAATCTCTGGATGAGTTGACCAATAAAGTGCTTTCCTTGCCAAATCCAGTCTACAAAGGCTAGAAGAGATGCCTACTTCTTCCTCACTGGCCAGTAACAAGCATACACCTGTGCCCTTAATGGTGTAGTAGAAACCACATGAGGAGTCTGTCCTTTCACCCCAACCAGAAATATACTCCATCCCATTTCTGTTATTGAGCTTTCGGAAGAGTCCTGGTAGAGAGTCAGGACTTTCATCATTGCTAGCAGTAAGAAGCTAGCAATAAGAAGCTCCCACCCCTTATAGTGTCAGTAGAGACCATGTGGGGAGCTAGAACTCCCATCTCTATCTAGCAGTAAGGAAAAGTCCCCTTGGAGACTGAATGGGGTGCCTGGACTTCAGCTTCCACCTCGAATTAATGAAGTGACCTACTTTCTTTTCCTGTTGGACTGACATCAAGGAAATGCAGCTAAAGCAGAAATCTTAAATATGATTAACAGTCTCATATAACATAAAACAAAAATGTCCAGGTTTCAATCAAGTGTCATTCATTATATTAAGTATCAGCAAGATCTTAGACTTAACGAAAAAAATAAATACAGAGATGTCAACAATGTCAAGTGTAAGAACAATCTGGTGATGATTTTTGAAGAAACCGTAATAAAATTGCTTAAGTGAGCAATATAAACACATTTGAAACAAACAAAAAACAGAAAGCCTAACATAGAAACAGAGTAGAAGGTGGTTACCAGGGGTAGGAAAATAAGAGAAATGGGGAGATGTATATCAAAGGGCACAAAGTTGCAGTTATGTGGGACAAAGAAGTCTGGAGAGTCAATGAACAGTATAAAGACTAAAGTTAATAATATTGTATTGTATACTGAAAATTTGCTAAAAGAGTAGATTTAAGATGTTTTCACCACACACACACACATGCATACACAAACACACACACACAGGTAATTGTGTGAGATGACGGATATGTTAATCTGCATGACTGTGGTAATCATATTTCTAGGTATATAAAAAATCACTTGTACACCTCAAATGTATTTAATAAAAGCCACTGAATTACCAAAAGTTATAGTTACATCAAAATGGAATTTTAAAAAGTTCCAGTAACCCGCAGAAAACAAGAAAATAAGATGGAGAAATAAAGAGAGAATAAAGAGGAAGCAAAAAAATTAAAAAGCAAACTTCTGGTTTTCAGTCCAGTATGTAAGGAGTTCAAAAGTGGTTACCAGAGACTGGGAAGGATGGGGAAAGAGGGAGATGAAGAAAGGCTGATTATAAATATGCAGTTAGATAAAAGTAATAAGATCCAGTGTTCAACAGATCAGTAGGGTGACTATAGCTTACTATAATCTATTTTACATTTTGAAATAGCTAGAAGAGAATAATTTGAATGTTTCTAGCATAAAAAAGACAAATATTCAAGGCAATGGGTATTTCAATTACATTGACTTACAAATTATATGAATATATGAAATTTTCACTTGTACCCTCCAAATATGTACATCCATTATATATCAATTTTTAAAAATTTAAAAACTGAAAAATCATCAACTCTTCTTAGGTCCAGAAAAAAAGTGAAACCAATAAAATCAATAAGCCTATAGCCAGACTAAGAAAAAAAGAGAAGACAAATTAAAATAATCAGAAATGAAAGAGGAGCCATTATTACAGACACAATGAACATTAAAATAATAATAAAGGAATATTTTATACAATTATATGCTCACCAATTAGATAAACTAAATGAAATGAACCAGCTCCTTGCAAGATACAATCTGCCAAAACTCAGATAAGAACAAATAAACAATTCTAATAGGCCTATAACTATTAATAACCTTCAGCCACAGACTGTACCAGGCTCACATGGGGTTCCTGGGAATTCTACAAAACATTTAAGCTCTTCACTATTTTAATGATATTAAATGGTACAAATATATAATCCTAGTTGTTCATTTGCCTTTTAAGTTTGTTACAATATCCTTTGTTGAAGAGGAATATTGTTTAATATAATAAATTATACAAGCAAAAGTTATTTTATGGTCAATATTGGTAGATATGTGCCTTTACAAATGAAACAAAAGGCAGTAATTTAAATTTTCTGGTAATTAGAATTAAGGATATAAATAAAATAAAAAATAATACAGAGTATTATTACTGTACACCAGGAAAATTCAAAAGGATTAATTGAAAATAATTTGTTAATGTAAAGATGTTTTCGTTGACATAAAAAATACATAAGTATACAAGACTGCTATGTCCAGGTTTTACCCATGAAGACTTTCAAATATCCAACAGCCAGAGCACCACTCCAGAAGTTTCCTTCCTGGTAACTTCCCAGTAAATGCCCTTCCCAGTAAATGCCACCCTCTTTTTGATTTTATCGCCATTATATTAGTTCTGCAGGCTGTGTGTATGTGTTTTAATTAGGTATAATTTTCATATAGCAAAATTGATAAAAATGTATAGCTCATATGTATACACCCATGTAAACATTATTCAACTGAAGATACAGAACATTTCCATCAACCCAGAAATCTCCTTTTGTCCCTTTTCAGTCAACAACTCTTTACAGATAACCAATATTTTGATTTCTATCGGCCTAGATTAGTTTTGCCTGTTTTTGACTTTCATGTGAGTAGACTCATAAAGGATCTTTTATTATTCAGCATCCTTCACTTAACATGTAGTTGAGTCATAACTAATTACTTCTCTTTGTCAACTGCATTATTCCATTGTATGAATATGCTAGTTAATTATTTCTCTTTTGATTTACATTTGAATGATTTCCAGTTTTGTACTATTACAAATACTGCTGCTATGAACATTTGTAATAGTAAGTTCATGGAGTTGTATTCCACCAATCTAGTAAGGATTTAGCTTAATTAAAGTGTTTGATTTGCATTCAAGTTTATGATTTTAATAAAGGAGCCAAAATAAAATAGATATAACAAAGATAAAATCATCCCATTAAACCAACAATAATAATGAAGATTTCATTTATAATAAAACTAAGTTATCTAAAATAATTAAGGCTAAACCTAATATGAGGTACACTAGATCTTTGTAAAGGGAACTATAACATTTTATTGGGATAAATAAAGAGGTAGAATTGATGGAGACAAACCATATACTTGAATATTTCAGCTAAATATTATATAAATGTTTAATATTTCTAATTTACCTTATAAACTTAACACAACTGCAACTTAAATCCAAATATAGTTTTGAATTAAATAATTCTAAAATGAATTTGAGACAAAAGTAATGACAGATAAAAAAAGGGTATTTCATCAATAATAGTGACAATTTAAGGAGGCTGATGTTACTGAATCTGAAATGTGTAAAACAGTGGCAGAAAACTGAGAGTTGATAAAAAACAAACTAAAATTCCTGATACATGTTAAGGTAAGCCTTTCCAAAATTGATTAAGAAAGGGATACTTAACAAACAACATTGCTTATACCTTTGGAAATTGACCAGGTTGGTCCTCAGTTTTAGCTGATAATTGGTCTCTATTTGATAAACAAATGGCATTTACAAAGATCCACCAAGATGGTGAGGCTGATGGGGTTTACATGATGAAATTATGTATTTTTGCTTCACTATTCTGAAGTACCAACTGTGAAAGGCAGATCCATTGGATAGATTCATTAGAAGCAGGAGAATGTTGATAGATGTAGCACCATGAAGCTGCTACGTATATTAATCAGGATAGATTAGTTGATGCCACAGGAACAAAACCACATATTTGGGTGGCTTGATGCAATAACAGCTTACTTCCCTTGCACTCAAACTCTGCTGCAGGTCTCAGAGGCATTCCAGAGTTTCTGTCTTTCACGTGGTACATACATTTCAAGATGCTTTGATCTTGCATCGTCTCCATCTAAACACAAGCGTCTGCAATCCCTGCAGCAGAGAAAAGGAACATGAATAAAAATACAACAGTTAGTACATGCCTAGGCTCACATTTCATTGGCCAGAAGTACTTATGTGACTTTGCTTCATTTTGTTTGTTTCTATCATCCTATCACCTGGCATGTGGCCAGGAGAAGATAATTGAGTATTGATGAAAATTCCAGCACAGTGGCCTACCAAATAAAGGGATACTGGACTAAAGGCATGCTTCTTGACTTTGTTCTCTCCAGACTTTGCGTTGTAATGCCAGAGCTAAGATGGAGCCCTGCGGCTTCAATGGGAAGATCTTCCATCTCTGTCTATAGCTCCGCAGAGTCTCCTCAGGGATTTGTAAAACCATTCATCTTCTCTCCACTGAGGAAGAGAAAAGCCTTCCATGGCTTACAGAAATCTTCTGATGATATTCTAATCTGCAGCAAGAGGTCGATCGCAGATTTTTACGAGCACTTGATAAAAGTTTTCCTGAGTAAGTGCCTCAGTGCAGGCTTAGAGATCAGAAAGAATCAGCCATAGAGGGTGGATGGATGTACATTCCCGAGAGGAATTGGCTGTCAGTCTCTGGGCCATAAACTTTTATGGTGCTTAGCATGAGTTAGATGTATCACAAAAACAGAGCCCAAAAGAACACTGATTCCTGCAGACTATGCCAACTCAAAACAACATTATCTTTCAGGGTGTCTTCTATGCCTCCAAGTAAATGCATATGAAACAACTCTCTTTTTCTGTCACTCACCAAGAATACACACACATACAGAGGTCCTCTGATCCTCGGGGATGTGTTCCAAAGTCCCAGTTGATGCCTGAAATCACAGATAGCACCAAGCCCTATATATATTACACTTTTTTTCTATACATACATACTTATGATAAAGTTTAATTTATTAATTAGGCACAGTAAGAGATTAACAATATCTGTTAATAAAATGGAACAACTATAACAATATGTTATAATAAAAGTTATGAGAATGTGGTCTGTGTCTCTCTGAAATTATCTTATTATACAGTACTTATCCTTCTTCTTGTAATGATGTGAGATTATATAATGCCTATGTGATGAGATGAAGGGAGGCGAATGATGTAGGCATTATGATGTAAATAAAAGAATTCTGGAAATAGAGAATTTATAGGTTTTAAATTGTGCACCCTTCTGAGTAGCATAATGAAATATTATCCTCTCTGTCTTGCCTGGATTGCTGTTAGTCACTTAGTAACTATCTCAGTTATCAGACCGATGGTGGCAGTATCACAGTGCTCGTGTTCAAGCAACACTTATTTTACCTAATAATGGCCCCAAAGTTCGATAGGATTAATGTAATATTTTCCATTCTTTGTTGACCACTGGTAATCAAAACTGTAGAAAATAAAACTATGAATAAGGGAGGCTAACGTATATCTTATTTATTTGCTGAAATTTTTAAATTTTGTTCATAAATTCTGAAGACAAATTAGCTCATGAATGAAATCTAATAGTATCTAAACTTTTAGATCCCTTATTACATAAAAATGTATTACATATAAATGTACCTATTAAATACAGTGCAGCTGAAAATTAGCCAAATAGAGACATAAGACAGTTATGTGCAGAAGGAATTAAACCTTAATGCCAGTTATATCATGCTCTGATTCTAAGGAACTCTCAGTGTCTCACTTCCTTCCTCCGTAAAACAGGAAAAGTGAGAAAGATACTTTAGCTGAAGTGATTTTATTTAAGATCCACTTCAGCTAATCCTTAAAGACATAGACTTTAGAATTTGGTAGATAGAACTAAGTTTGAATTCAAGCTCGGCTTATTACTAATCAAGGAATAATTATGGGACCTTGAGAAAATTATTTGACTTGTCCAAATGAGCTTCATTATTAGTAAAACAGGGATAACAATACCTCCTTCATAAGACTGTTTTAAAGAGAAATAAAATAATGCATGCCATGGTACCACAGAGATCCTGGAATATGGGAGGTTTTTAATATATATTTGTTCCTTTCCTTTTAATAAAATATATATAATGGGGGCTTTTATGTATTGCTGTTCTGTTTCTGTTGGGTATTTGATCTTCTATGTTTAAGCCAATAAAGATATTACAAGAATTCGTATGAAATGTACTTTGTGTATGAATGTATACAAATAAACACATGCACACACTCACAGACAGACATATGTGATTCCTTGCTTCTCATTTTTCTCCTAATTTTCCAAATTCAGCTTTGTACAATTTATTTAACTGGTTAGCACTATGTAACAGATCACTGTAAAACTTAGTGGCCTGAAACAGGACATAGTAAACTCTAGCTCATGGGCCAAAGCCAGTCTACATCCTGTTTTTGTGTGTCAATATGCTAGGAATATTTTGTTGTTTTTTTACTATTCTTGAACTTTTGTGGGGGAAAAAAAATAAGCAGAGACAACATGTGGCCTGCAAAGCTTGGAAAATTTGCTATTTGGCCTTTGCAGGGGAAGTTTGTCAATCCTTGGCTTAAAATAACAATGAACATTTATTTTGTTCACCAATTGGCAACTTGGGTATGGCTTGGTGGGGAAAGCGTGTTGCTTCTCCACTTAATGTCAGCGGGGAAGGTTTGACTGAAAGCTAGAGGATCTGCTTCCAGGATGGCTCATGCACATGACTGGTAAGTTGGTGCTGGCTATTGACTGGGATCTCTGCTGTGCCAGAGGGCCAGAGACTTTAGTTGGTCTCCATATGATCGGGACTTTATAGCATGGTGTCTGGATTCTAAGGGCAAGCGTGCTAAGAGAGAGCCGGGCAGGAGCTGTATTGAATTTATGATCTAGCTTCAGTGGTCACACAGGTTCAGTTTCTCCATAAGCTCTAAGTCAAGCAGGCACAAAGGCCCACCAGCAGATGGTCCCAGTCTATTACCAGATGCTTAGTTGCAGATGCATACAGGCAATAGTTACATAGGAACTCACTTCCCATCAACATCCGTACACATCAACCCCTCATCATCCCCCACTGGCAGCTGGTCACATGTGGCTTCTTTGATTCTCTCAAGCTCTAACTTACCTCCTCACATCAATGCTTCAGGAGGACTGATTCATGTCTTATTCCTCTGATCCCTCAACTCTGCCTTCTAGACTACCATTTCCCCACCTCCTCTCAAAATTTGGTAAGATCTAATTCCCACAATAGTTCTCTTATCCCATAGCACTTATAGTGGCTTTGATTCTCTGATCTCTAGTCAATTCAGTTATTAGTAGCAGAAGGAGTTTGAGAGAGACAGAACCTTTGTAAACCAAAAATAAAATTCTACGCCCCCCAACTGACTGAATGTAACCCACCCCCTCAGCCAAAGAGGGGATTTCTTTCAGGATTCCAAAGAAACCTGAAAAATCAATTCAGGCCATGATAGGAAGACGGTCTGAGACAAGTTTCACTATACCCTCTCCCTTTTGTTTTTTAGATGCAACTGACCAGCATTAACATTGAACCTAAGACCGATAGAACAGACTCTTTGTAGCAATAAGATACCAATTCCAACCTAACCCTGGAATAACATCACATGACAGGCAACAGGCTCTAAAGGAAATCAAAATATTTTACCCCAAAATATATTTATTTAATATATTTTAGAATAATCTTGCAAAGCCGTGCCTTGTGGGGAAAATGTAAATTCTATAGAGAATCCCTTTCTCTTTCCAGATCATTTCCTGATCCAGGAAAGATTTAACTAAAAGTCTGACACCTTTTAGGGTCTGATAAGGGACATTTACAATCTATTCTCTCTGAAGCCTGCTACCTGTAGGCTTCATCTGCATAACAAGAATCTTGGCTACCACAACCCCCCTTATCTTAATCCCAAACATTTCTTTCTGCTGACTTCAACTCTTTTGGCAAAGCGTAATTCTTTCAACCAATTGTCAGTGAGGAAATTTTTGCATCCACATATAACCTGGAAGCTCCTATTTTGAGATATCCTGTCTTTCTGGGCTGAACCAATGTATACCTTACATGTATTAGTTTGTGCCTTTGCCTGTAACTTCAGTCTCCCTAAAATGTATAAAATCAAGCTATAACCTAACCATCTTGAGCACATGCTCTTAGGACCTCCTGAGGCTGTACCACAGGTCATGGTCCTCACATTTGGCTCAGAAAACCTCTTGAAATGTTTTACAATGTTTGAGTTTTTTCATTAATATCTTAGAGATACAAATCTGGATTGGTTCTCTTTTCTGACTAGATCTAGAGGCATTAATAACGCTGATGCTGGTAGTAAACGCATTGGCAGCCTGCACCATGCTGTGGCAAACACTTATTTAAACTGTCATCTGTGGTCACCAGGAATTAAGTGTCAATAAAGCTTTGAATGGCCTAATATTTAATACCATAGGACATTTTATGGAAATGGAATATTGGAACTGTGGATTGTTCATGTGCCTCTACATTACTGAAAAATGTGCAGAAAGAAAATTTTGAGCTCAAGACTTTTTAACTCAAGCTCTAGGCAACAAACCAGAAAAAAAAATGCCATATCTTTATTAGCCACAAGATAGAGTTTCTAAAAAGCACACATAAATGTTAAACCTGTGGGTGGGCAGATTGCAATGTAAATGAATTCAAAATCTTTGAAGGTCTCTTTTGGTAAAGTTAGGGCATTGATTTATAAAGTATTGGGGCTCTGTCACCCAGGCTAGAGTGCAGTGTGCAATCACAGCTCACTGCAGCCTCAACTTCCTGGGCTTAAGCAGGCCTCCCACCTTAGCCTCCTAAATATCTGAAACTACAGGTGTGTACCTCCACCCCCAGGTAATTTTATTTTATGTAGAATCAGGGTCTCTCTTTGTCACCCAGGCTGGTTTCAAACTCCTGGGCTCAAGCAATCTTCCTGCCTCAGCCTTCCAAAGTGCTGGGATTACAGGTGTGAACCACTGCACACAGCCTCTGGGCAGGTTTTTATGCTAAGAACTTTGATTTTCCAAATATTGCTCAGCTGTCTTTGTCAATAGAAACAGCAGCCCCTCACCCTATCAACACTCCTTTGACAAGAAAGCAAATGGTCTCTTCTAAGTTTGTCTTAAAGGAAACTACTGATATTTCTTAACACCTCCACCAAAGACTTCTACCAGAGGTCTTGCTCTTAGATTTATAAACAGGTTTAATTCCAAACAGATCCCGAGAGTCAAGTACAAAGTGTGACTCGTAGGTGTATGCCGTAATTTCCTCTGCCCAGTGTTTTGCAAAATTTATCTAATTTATATTTATAGAAATCTAAAGAAGGTGTCTGGAAAACAATTCTAAGGACATAGAGTAAAGGTAGAAGAAATGTAGTTATCATGGAATAAATTTGTTGACTTGGGTACTGTAAGCAGAGATTCTTAATTGATTGTACAAATTGATACTGGGTTTAAAAGTGTGCTTTGTTAGTTGGCTGATACATGAACTTAAAGGTGGCCTACAATTATTGAAGAGAAAATGCCAAAATTTGCTTAGTATAGTACAGACAAGTATCCAGCTTAAAGGAAGTTGAAATGCTAGACTGCAATACTACGTTAGACCTGCTTATTTACTCCCTGTGTGTCACATGATAGTGTAGAGGACACTTTTTTCATCTAGCCTTTAAAAGTACATTAGTGAGGCGAGTACTGTCGAGTTCTTTTATTTAATTTTTGTGGGTCTATCGTGGCTATTACTTAGGCCAAAAATGACAGTGGGGGATGTTGCTATTGAATTTGGCTTCCTGAATTCAGTGAGGATGATGATAACTCAGAGTGGCAGGGGCCAAATGGTTTCACATAAACAGAGGTTTTACCTACAAAAGTATTAAACAAACAAGTAGCAAAATTATGGACCTAGACTAAACATATATATAATTACATTAAGTGTAAATATACTAAAAAGGCAAATAGAATTTTTCAGATAAGATACAAAAAAAAAGCAAAGTCCTTCAACAACATGTTCTCAACAGGATACATGGTTTAATGATACAGGCCAGAAAAGTTCAAAAATGAGAGGAAAAAGATGTGCTATAAAAATGTATGCATAATAAAATTCAAGTGGCTAGATTAATATTAAATGAAATAAACTTCAGAAAAGAAGCACTTCCAGATTTTAAAAAGATACTACACAATGGTAAAAGAGGCAAGCTTCAGTCTGAGCACAGTGGCTCACACCTGTAATCCCAGCATTTTGGGAAGTTGAGGTGGAAGGAGCACTTGAACCCAGGAGTTTGAGTCTATAGTGAGTTATGATTGTACCACTGAACTCCAGCCTGGGTGACAGAGTGAGAATTTTCTCTTAAAAAAAAAAAAAAAAAGAGACAAACTTTAAATGCCCAGAGCAAAAATAGCAAAAGGGAAGAGAGACATAGACAGGTCTATACTTATTGTTGTTGATATTAAATATCCTCTTTGAATAATTGATATAAATGTTACATAAAAAACATTAGGAATATATAAAATCTGTAAAAGAATATGAACAGCAACATCCCTTTCAAATACACATGGAACCTTAACAAAGAAAGTGACATAATGATGACTGAATTGGTCTCAATAATTTTTAGAATTCAACGTCTTATGATTTCTTTTCTTATTCTAATATAATAAAACTTTTTAAAAAGTAAGAAACCCAGAAAAATTACATATTCTATCATATTAGTATTACCCTTCTAAATAACATGTGTGTCAGAAAAGAAATATAAGAAAATTAAAACATATTTTGAACTCACTAAAAATAACAACACAATATTTAAAAATTGGTGGATATGACTAAAACAATGTTTAGAAGAAAATTTATAGACTAAAATGCTTATATTGGAGAAATAGAAAGGTTTAAAATTAGCAAACTAAGTTTTGCCTTAAGAATATAGAAAAACGGGACAACTTAATCGTAAAATACAGAAAATGAAGTAAATAAGATAAAAGCAAAAAGATAAAATAGAAAATGCATAGCAATAGAGAAAATTAAGAAAGTCCAAGTTGGTCTCTAGAAGAATTAATGCAATTGATATAACCCTAGCAAGACTAGTCAGAGGAGACAGACATGCATGCCAGAACACACACACACACACACACACACACACACACACACTTAGACACATACACAGAGAGCAACAGAGAGACAGAGAGGAAGAGAAAGAGACAAAGACAGAATTATCAATATCAGAAATGAAAAAAGGGGCTATCATTAGAGATCCTACAGATATTACAAGTACAATAAGTGACTCCCACAAACAATTTTATGTTAAGATCCTAAAAATTTAGATGAAATAGCCAAATTCTGAAAACAAAAACAAAGCACAGTCTATTCAGTATGCTAATCCTAGGAAGTTCAACTGAGTGGTTGCCCATCAATAAATGTATTTCCTCTTTGCAAAGATTACAACAGTAATAGATAATTGAAAAGACCTACAAAGCCATAGAACGTATCTTTATGAAGCAAAAATTAGGGTACAGCAGAATAAAGAGGAGAAAAAGTGGGCGGAAGGAAAGAACAGGAGAAAGACTGTGCAGGCAAGCAAGAGATTTCCAGGCACAGCTCCCGCGGGTATTTCTTATTTGCACAAGGTTGTCCTTCACTTCTGGATTCAACCACTAAAATTTGAGCAGTAACACTTTGCTTCAGGAGAGTTCCCTAAATTTTCCAGCAGAGTTTTGGTGCCCCTCTGGCTATACGGCCAAAGAAGACTATCTATATGATTATGCCAAGTATACATCATTCATGCATGCTGCCAGGGAAGTTTCAAATATTAAACATCACACAATAAACATTGTTTATCACACTGTCTATATCTGAGTCAAGAGTCAGTGCCAAACTTCCAAGCGTCCGTGCATGTAATTATAGTATCCTAATCCAGCTGTAAAATCACTTTATCCTTTATATCCATATTAACATAATGAAGAAAAACAACATTATCTTATTAATGGAGGCATAGAAAGCATTTGGAGAATGACTTTTTATCCAAAATATATAAAGAATGTCTACAAATCAATACTTGGAAAACATGCAAAAAAATTGCAGTGGACGTGAACATAAGCTTTCACAAAATATGAATAAATGACCCAAATCACATTAAAAGGGATCAATACTGTTAGCTACCAGAAAAATCCAAATTAAAACCACTGTAAGATAACACTTCCTACCACTATAATTTCTAAAATTTAATAAGCTGACAATCCCCAGTGTTGAGTAATATGTGGAACAAATTGAACACCCATACACGTCAGTGATTTAGGTCAGTAAAGTGGTCCGATCACTTTAAAAACTATCTGTTTTTTATAAGGGTAAATCTATATCTATCTGTTTACCTAGTAATTCTAGAAATTTATTCAAGAGAAATGAAGACCCACATCCACAAATAGACTTACATAAAAATGTTTAAAGTAACTTTATTCATAATGATCAACTACTAAAGAGAAAATCCTAATGTCCATTAATGGTAGCTAAATAATAAACATAATTTTGCATAAATATTTTGCATAAACACTTTTTGCACAAAGAAATTATGATATATTGATACTTGGAATACTTCTTAACACTATGAAAGATTACACCCTTGATACATGAATCTACAAAATATTATGCCAAGTGAAAGAGGCTATACACTAAAAAATACACACTGTACAATTCCATTTATGTGAAGCTAAAGAAGAGGCAAAAGTAATCTGCATAATGTGATTGAGAGAAGTAGTTGCCTAATGTTGCATTAGGGACCTTCCTGGTGCGATAGATTATTCTATGTCTTGATTGAGAAGATTGGTTACACATTTGACAAAATTTATTGAAATTATACATTTAAGATCTGTGTATTTCACTGGTTGCAAAATTTATCTCAATATTAAGGAGCAAACATTTTAAAATATAATAAATTGTAACATGTTAAAAGAAATAAGACAGATACAAATAATACCTCTATGATTCTATTTATGTAAAGAAATACAGGGAAAGATAATGAGGAAACTTTCTGAAATGATAGAAAAAATGTTCTATATTTTGATTGTTATGGTGGCTATATGGGTAAATATATCTGCCAATATTCATTATAATGTCCATTTAATATATGTAGCTTTTACTTTTGTTAATTTTACCACAATGAAAGAAGAAAATCTTAACCTTAAATGTATATTAGAAAAGAGAGACTTAAAAACACTGTTTTGTGTATTGATACCAAGAAGTTGAAGAGCAGCAAATTAAATTCAAATGATATAGAAGGAAGTAAAGGAGATAAGAACAGAAATTAATGATGTAAAAAGCAACTTGTGGTACAGAGAATGAAGAAAATCAATACTATTTTTTTTTTTTTTTTTTTTTTTTAGTGAAAAAAGCCGTTAAAATGACAAACCCCTGCCAAAAGTAATCAAGAAATAACAAGAAAAAGAAAACGATAAGTATCAGGAAAAAAGAGGTATATTGATATTGATCCTTCAGACATAAAAGAGGATCATAACAGCATTATTCCAATACATTTTAAATGACTTGGTGTGCTATGTCCATAGTGTCTTGAAAACCAAACAACTAAACTGCAGGTTCAGTATACTCTTTCCTGTTATGGCAGCAGATGTTTAAAAAAGTACATTCTGGCTAGAGTAGACTGAATACAACTGTGGACTTATAATTCACTGGTACTTTTGTGTAGTTTTTATTTGTAAAACTGTTTCATTGAAATATAGCATGTACATAGAAAAAGGGCACATTTTATCATCATATTACAAGATGAATTTTTACAAAATGATCACACCCACCTTGCTGGAGATACAATAATGAATAAGTAATGAATATTATTCTCCTGTCTGTGATACATTATTTAAATCTGGTTTTCCCCACAAATACTTTCTTGTTCCAGTGTCCTCAAGGCTTGTACTTTGGTCTTTCCTTCTAATTCTTGTAAACCCATCTACTCTAAATAAAACACAATTTTCTAGCTATCTTTCTTTTTCTGTGCAATTGAAAATCAGTTGGTACCACTACATTCATGACCATTTTTCTCTACTCAGTGATCTCTCATAAGATTATTTCAAGTCTTCATATTTCTCAAAATCTTGACTCTCCTGTGTTCTCCTTAATTCTCAGATGGAGGCTTGAGGTGGGAGATCTTTAAATAGGACCCTCGTTAATGTAAGCCATCAATCTATAAACCGACCTCTACTTGTCATCTGCACCTGTTTCTCTCTCTCTCTCTTTCTCTCTCTCTCTGTATGTGTGTCTCTCTTCAGCCTCTCTCTCTCTCAGGAAATATCCATCCTTCTACCTATGGCTAGTTCATTATGCATCTTTGTTCTGAGTCTTATCACTTTCTTCTCAGGAAACTTGTACCTATATTGTCGCTTCTCTTTCTTTATTTTCACTTTGCCACACCATGTCAGATTGTAACGTAAAACCAAATCAAAGCAAATATCTCTAGACTCCACTCCTTACTTTAGCTGCAGTTCTATCTCTCTGCTTCAATTCACAGATTTCTTAAAAGACAGAGGAATGCATTTTCTGTTTCCTCTCATGCTTAAACAGCTTGTGTTTTATTGAAACAAATATATGCCTGCACTTCACCAACTTTTTACTTACTAAGGACATCAGTGACCTCTGTGCCTTGATGCCAGTATATATATTTTAGCTCTCATCTTACTTAACCACTCATAGAATTTCATCAATTGAATATGACCCATTTATTTAAACTTGTTTCCCTTAACTTGAATAACTATTTTTTTAGTTTTTCTTGAATTACTGTGGACCCTTCCCAGACACTTAAACCAGCAGATAGGAGTTTTGAAGATTAGAGTTATTCAGGGTTTTTGTTAGGGTCTATTTTCTTGTCAGTCTACGTCCTTTCCCCAAGATTAAAGGCTTCAATTGGTAACTTACATGCTGTTATTTCCAAGTTTTTATCACTAGACTAAGTTTCTTGTGCTCTGAACCACTAACTCATATACTCAAATACTTTCTTGACATCTTCACTTAGAGATTTAACAAGAATCTCAAAATCAACATGTTCAAAGCTGAACTCATGATCTCATGCCCCAACTTTGGTCCATCTCCTGCATCTCCTTTCTTAGTGAATTCCATCAGTCGATACTCCTTTCTCTCACCTCCAATGTACTAAATCTGAACAACCTTACCTCCTAAGTATCTTTGGTAGTCGCTGAATAAATGACTCCAGTGATACATGGCACTAAAAGAGCCTGTAAGATGTTCGGGGCTGAGACAGGCAAATAGAGTGTTGTAAAATCTGGCTTGAAATAAGTAAACATAGATGTTTTAAACTTTATTTTAAAAATCAGCTTTGGAAATACTTACGTTTTTGTCAGTTGTTTTGGTTGTTGGTTTTGTTTTCTTACTGGCAATGAGTTGGTTTAGTTCCTGAATCATGATCCAGTCTTCTGAATTTCTTGGCAGCTCTGGGGGTCAGTTCTGTCGTATTGTCTTTGATTGCACTTACCGAACTTTTAGATTTTCTCATCCTGTGGAAATACATGATATTTGACCCATATATAGAATTCTGGTTCAGAAATTTCATGAACTCAAAGATAGATTGTGGTTTCCAGGCAACCGCAGCATATGCTTACTTTAAAAAGTAATGGTTCAATGACAACTTGAATCATCTGATAGTTGAGTAACTTATAGAGTTCTAAAGCTCTATACTTCTAAAAGTTCCCTCAAAAGAACTATGCTCTTTGATCTAAATGCTTATACAGTTGAATCCTGCTTAATGAGGTTTTCAGGGACATCAAAATTGCTGTTATATTTAAATCTTAAAATGGAAACAAATTGTAACAGTTTACTAAATATGTGCACCATGACTATTTTTATTCCAACTTCAAGTAACATATGTGAGTCATTATGTTTGTACACTTGTGAGTGTGTATATATATACGTATACATATACATATATGACATATATGACAAGATAGTTAGAATTATATTTAAAGCTACGTACAAGGTTATAAAACTCCTGCTTCTGTTCTTCTCTTCATAATAAAATGTCTCAAAGGCTTATTAATATTAATGGCTTTAATAGAAATAATAATAGCTAGGATTTTTAAAAATCCTACTACATACAAGGTACTGTGCTAAGGGATTTCCATAGACTGCTTCATTTAGTTTTCACAAAAACACCTGTGAAATAAGTACTATTAGTAACTGTATTTTCCAGATGAGAAAACTGAGGCTTAGCAAGGTGAAATAATGCTTGCAACATTCAAAAGCTAATACATAAGTAGAGCTGTGATTTAAGTTTAGGAAAATACTCTGACTTCACAGTTTACAATCTTTACCTTCAGCTTATCTTACATGCAAAGAATTGTCCATTCGAGGTGTTGTTTCCTCATCTTGCTTTCTTTCTTTCTCTCCTCTCTGGTTCATATTCATATAACTCCAGTAAATCTACTGCTTTAATGTTATCAATGAACCTGGTGTTGCCGAATGCAATGTCTTCCTCAAATTCCTCAACTTTAAGGTAAATTATAATTAGATTCAAGATCTCTATTTTTAAAAAGTACTCTTGCTTGACTTCTGTGATACAGCATACTATTTTGTTGTTCTTTCTTCTTTGCTTACATTTCTTCCTCCTTTACCTAAATTCTAAATGTTGTAATGGCTTTCTTCTTTTTAAGTCGACTCTCTCTTTTGGTGACTTTAATTCATATTGCTTACATAACATCTATATTCTGATAGATCTCAATCTATAACTCCAAACTTTACCTCATCTAGACTTTCTATGGAAGTCTAAATGTGTATATCCAAGTGCCTACGTGAACTTTCCACTCAGAAAAGATAAAGATCTCAAACGTGACATACCTAAGCAGAACTTTGAATTCTGCTCCCAATCTCACCCTCGCATCTGCTTCACCTGCAGCCTTCTCCATCTCAACTAGTGGTAACATTTTCTTTTAAGTTTCTTAGGCGAAAACCTAGAAACTTCCTTGACTGCTATCTTTCATTTACACCCCACATACAACGTGTCAAGGAATCTTACTGGATTTACATTCAGAATGTATTCAGCATCTGACAACTTATTAGCACCTCCTCTGCTATCACTCTGACCCAAGCCTACATTATCGTTGGCCTGAATTTCTGCCGTTAGTGTGTAAATTGGTTTCATGCCTCCAACCTTTCCATCACAAGATCTGTTCTAAACATAGCGACTGGAGTGATTCTTGTAAAAAGTCAGTCAAATAAAGTCATTCCCTGCTCAAATTCTCCTGACATTTTTCTGTCTCATTCAGAGTATGTGACAAAGTCTTTACAATAACCCTGTAGACTTGCAACCCTCAGACTTCCCTGAACTTATCATTATTCTCTCCTTCTGACTCTCTTCAGCCACATACACGTGCTTCCATGCTATTTATTGAATATGTCAAGCATGCTCGTGCCTTATGGTCTTTGCACGGACTGTTCACTCTTCCCAGAACTCTCCTCCAAATCCAAATGGTCTTCTCTGTCTTCCTTAGAGTATTCGCTCAGAGTTCATCCTCTCAAAGAGGCCTACCCAGCCACCCTAATTAAAAGTGAAAGTTGCACCCCCACTTATATCTCTTCAGCCCCATGCTGCCCTATATTCCATAACACTTCAACTCCTAACGTATCTATAATTTATTATTTTTATTATTTATTTTCTAAAGCCTTCTGCAAAAAAGTAAGCAGAAAATTACATCTGTTTTGTTCACTAACATACTCCAAGTGCCTGGAATAGTGCCTGGCATATAGTAGTGTGATATACTGACCCTTAAACAACACAAGCTTGAGCTGGGCAGGTCCACTTACATGTCAATTTTTTTGTGCCCTTGCCATCACTGAGATAGCAAGACCAACCACTCCTCTTCCTCCTCTCAGTCTACTCAAAGTGAGGGTGGCTGGGATGAATACCATTATTATGATCCACTTAATTAACAGTAAATACATTTTTTCTTCTTATGGTTTTCATAATTATACTTTCTTTTGTCTAGCTTGCTTTATTGTAGAAACACAGTATATAATACATATAACATATAAAATATGTTAACAACTATGTTATCAGTAAGGCTTCTGGTCAACAGTACTTCATGTTGTTCAAGGGCCAACGGTATTCACACACACATACACATATATATAAATGTACATGTATATATGCAAAAATTATATATAATTTACACCCTTGTTTCCTTATGCTCTTCCAATCATGTACAAATATATAATATATAAGAATATATATACACACTAAATAATGGAATGAACTCATAAAGTAGAAGGAGAAAAAGTCAGGGCCAAGAAAATTAAAAGAAAAATACAAATGTATCAATATTATAGGCTCAAAGAACATATTTTACCAGTTCTAAAGCAGTAGCACTGAAGATCTCAGGTATTCATGTGTGCATTTATCCTTTGGCTATTATCAAGATGTAGCTAAAGGACCACTGGAGCTTTGGTTTGAGTAACAGTCTACCACAGTGCTGATGCAGAGTTTAGCCTAAGAGTAGGTGGATCCAGTGTGTGAACATGCTGGTAGTATTAATAAATAAGTCACCTGCTGGGAAACACACACACACACACACACACACACACACACACACACACTGCACAGATTCCTACTCATATTCATAGTTCAAATAAAGTCTCATAGCACACACCTAGTGAGTAGTAAGTCATGTCCAGGACAAAGTCTGGCTTTGAAGTCACATTTGACTTGGCAATAAACTAGCACAAGCAAGTTCACTGTTAGAAGAGAATTTGGATAACATTTTAACTATCTTGAGCTTCAGTTTTCTCAGTATTACTATATAAGGGCAATAACAGTGATACCCAAACCTTTAGAGGTTATGAAGATGAAAGTAAATAATACATAGGAAACAATATTTATGATATCTTAATATGAGGAATTCTTTTTAGGTTTAGGGTATCAGGCCAGTTAAAGGCTGAAAATACATGCCTCGCTTGCATTCTCATCTTCCAAGTCACCCCGAATCTCTAGAGCCCAATCCTGTTCTTACAATGCTTCTTAATACAGTGGAGATAAACTCTGGAAACACTTTACTATTTAGTTTACAATGTTTTCAAAAGCTGATTCTGATACAGGTATGTAATTATGAACAGTAAATAGCAATTTATGCTCTCCTTTCCTCATGCTCTAGCAATAGATCAAATCATTTACTGTCCCATCAAATTAGGGGAAAAAATGAGAACATTAAGTCCAGTCAAGTAAAATGGGAGGTTTTTAAGATCCTGTCTTTTGTGGGAAAATGGATGGAGCTGGAGGCTATTTTCCTCAGCAAGTTAATGCGGGAACAGAAAACCAAATACCACATGTTCTCACTTATAAGCAGGAGGTAAATGATGAGAACTTATGAACATGAAGAAGGAAATAACAGACACTGAGGTTTATTGGAGGGTGGGAGGAGAGAGAGGAGCAGAAAAAATAACTATTGGGTACCAGGTTTAATTCCTGGGGGATGAAATAATTTGTACTACAAACCCCCATGACATGAGTTTACCTATGTAACACACCTTCACATATATCCTTGAACCTAAAATAAAAGTTAAAAAAATGGAAGATTTTTTATGTAAAGTTCCACATTGTTCTGCTATGACGATAAAGCTAGTGAAGGTGAACCATGAATCTCCTGGTACCAGAGAGATGAGGGGTCTATTCCTGGGTCTCTGGTTATCATCTGTCTGATTTATGTAGGCTGTTTCACTTCTCAGATTTTCAGCAATTTGTTGTCCTTTCTCAAAATGAGTTTTTAATAATATCTATTTCACACAAATTGTTGTGGATATGAAATGAACTATTGTATGTGAAAGTGCTCAGCACCTCCCGTGAGACTGTGAAGGGTTGAGTGTTTCCTTCCTGTCTTCATCGCTATTCTTTTGTCACTGCCTAATCCTTCGTATTTTAATGTACCTATGCCTATGATTGTGTTTCCTATTCAGAACTTGCTTTGGAGTATTTGGCTTCTGGTTTGATTCTCTGTTACAGTTCTAGCCTCCGCTTTGTTGTGCGGATTGAGGAAAGCTCAGCCTTCCAGCCACCCTGAATGTTAGGCTCCCTTGGTTGTCTTCAACACTGCTGAGACAGAGACCCCTCAGATACAAATCCAGCTATTCTGCCTTCTTTCGCCCCAGGCTTTAATTGGGTCTCAGTTTTATTGTCCAGTCTTTGTAAGTAAATGTCTAGCATCAAAGTACACCTTTATCTGGCAAATGGGAAAAGATGAAGTCTTAATTTCCCACTCTTTTGTTTTCTAGGTTCCATGGAGACAATTATTTCATAGTGATCTGTATCTATCCTCTGAGCAGGTGAATTTCTGTGCTACCTTGAGCTGCACTATTGATGTATAGTTAATTTTGAAAGAACACAAATGTGGAAGGAGGATATGAAACTGAAAATTGTGTGTGAATGTTAAGGCCCACCAAGCAGGAGGTTGAGAGATTGAACAGAATCATACAGGTTCAGAGAAAAATCTTGAAGTTGGCAAAGAAAACCAGAATTTAGGGGCCAGGTATTAATATTTCATGTATGAAAAGGTACGGAGAAATAATCTCGAAAAACTGTTTTATCCTTTAGGTTACTTTCACTAGCTGCCGGGGTTGTGCTGTAAGCCTGGCTTAGTGGGCCAGATATGATTTAAATAGCAATGGGATTAGCAAACTCTTGTGAAGACAAAGATCATGTGCATTCACTCATTCACTCCTTTGTTCATTCAGTGAAAGGAACATAATCTAAGCCCCAAAGATCAAGGACTTGCTCTGCTTTGTTTTCTCCAATTTCCCAAGCTTCTACAAGAGTGCTGGGCACATTATAAATATGTGTTTAAGAAAAGAATATTTGTCCCAGGGGATTGATATTTTGGGGTTTTATCCTAAGTACAGGGAGAACCTTCTGTTTAGGACTTTACCCTCCCTACTATATTCCAAAATCACACATCCTGACAAGGTTGTGCCCCTGTCAGCACCTGCCATTTCTTAGACAAAAGTCTTGACCGGGAAGACAAGCACATCATCCTCATTGAAAAGGGCTGGATGCTCTGATTAAGTACGGTTTTGTGACATTCTGGGGATAATGAAAGGCCAGGACCTCATGGCCACTGCTCAGCCAAAGGAAAAAGGCCTTGCAGACCCTTTATGTGTCATTGACAGTGCGGTTGAACGTTACAAATCAGAATGAAGGGTTGCAAAGCACAGCTCAGAAATTTACAGGGTCTGCCTGGAAATGAGACAGACTTTCAACAATTTATCATGGCACTCACTATGCTTGCTTCAAGGCAGAAGGAACCATAAATACAGAGGATGAGAGTGAATCTGAAGTTTGAGCATTTTAATTCACAACAAATAAGCCTGTGGGCCTTATAGAGGCCATTGTCTCCTGGTGATTTCTTTGATTGTCATTTGTCATCTCTCCGGCAGCTGGTGTGGAGGCACAGCATCGAGTCTGTATAGAGGTATGGAAGCAACCTTGCTCATAAATTTCAGTTGTACAAGACCCAGGAAAAAAGATATTTGAGATCAACTTGCCTAGCCCCTGTTTTATTCAGGTAAAATTAAATCATCAAGGATATTTGGGTTTCTGCTACTCACATGACTCAAAATTCTCCTTCATTTTTTATTCCACTGTACTTTTGTTATGCTGTGCAGCAAGTTGAATTTCATATTTAATCATGGTTTCTCTTGTTTCATTATAAAGATGGTTTTTGAAGGACATCAAATAAATTGCTTAACATCTTCCTGGGAATAGAGGTAGAAAGCGTATACTTTTAAAGTTAGCAGTGATACCATCTCTTATTTTTTGGCTTTTTAAAAATTCTATTCAGTAAACATAAAACATTACCATTTTCCAGCTTGTATTTAGAAGACGAAGTTCCATAATGAATCCATATGGTCTGTGGGTTCATAGTTCAGTGAGTCTAACCTTTTAGGAGAAATATACAGAAAATCCAATAATACCACAACATAAAAGAGTTATAAACAGGGATCTATGGAAAGTCAGAGAAGTAAACCATTGACCACTAATCCCTAGGGGGCTAGGAAGAGGTGGAAAAGTAGCACCTTTATACACAGCCACTTTGATATAGTTGAATTAATGGGGTTGTTTTGACTTTGCGACTATTTGGCCAGCCTGATGCTTCAAAATGTAAAATATTATTAAAATGTTTCCAAGACTAGTTACAATAGATGTCCCTAAATCTCATATTTCCTGAGTCTATCCATGACCATATCTTCACATTCCTCCTTCAGTGGTGGATAGTGGCAAGGCTATGGGGTAGAGTGTGGGGATGGGCTGCCACTCCCATGAAGAGTAAGGATTTTTGTGTCTCACGCCTGTAATCCCAGCACTTTGGGAGGCCGAGGCGAGCGGATCACGAGGTCAGGAGATCGAGACCATCCTGGCTAACATGGTGAAACCCCGTCTCTACTAAAAATACAAAAAATTAGCCAGGCATGGTGGCGGGCGCCTGTAGTCCCAGCTACTCGGGAGGCTGAGCCAGGAGAATGGCGTGAACCTGGGAGGCAGAGCTTGCAGTGAGCTGAGACCGCGCCACTGCACTCCAGCCCGGGCGACAGAGCGAGACTCTGTCTCAAAAAAAAAAAAAAAAAAAAAAAAGGAAAGAAAAGAAAAAGAAAAAAGTGAGTAAGGATTTTTGTGTTTCAAGCTGTATATATATATATATATATATATATATGTCTATCTGTGTATATATAGTTTTTTGAGAAATAATTTACCTACCATAAAGTTCACCCACTTAAAGTGTTTAATTCAGTTGTATTTAATACATTTATAAAGGTGTAAAACCAACACCATAGTCTTTTACCATAATTATATCACCATAATTTTAGAACATTTTTATCACTCCAAAAAAATTGTACCCATTAATAGTCACTCCCCTATCCCTCCCACCCTACACACACACACACACACACACACACACACACACACACACACACCCACCCCTATCCCTCACTAGCCAGTAATCTCCTTTCTGCCTCTATAGGTTTGCTCATTCTGGACATATTATATAACGTGATCTTTTTCAACTGGGTTCTTTTTCACCTAGCAGAATGTTTTTGAAGTTTATCTATATTGCTGCATGTATTGGTATGTTATTTCTTTTTATTAGCAAATAATATTCCATTTTATGAATATATGACATTCATTTATCCATTATTTGATTAGTGGATGATTTGAGTTGTTTCTAGTGTTTGTCTATTATGAATATGAATAATAATGAGTAATGCTGCTAACTAACATTTATATGCAAGTTTTTGTAAAGATAGTTTTTATTTCTATTGGACATATATCTAAGAGTCAAACTTGTAGATCATATGTTAACTCTATGTTTAACATTTGAGGAAATAAAGTTACTATAGATATATATTTTGAATGCTGAAAGTGTATGTTTTTGTTTTTTGAGTTTACTGAAAAGTACATGTAATGCAGCCAAGTAAAGAAGCTATATGTCTCATTGTATTGGGTCTTACAAATGAGTAAGAATCATGTTATTCGAAAGATGAATGAGATACAGTGCTTCCAACAGAACGTTCGTGGCTCAGAAGGGGAGGCAGATCTTGAGTTGCAAGGTGTGAGGAAGCAGAAGAGAGAAGGCAGAGGGGACATAGGCAGGAAGGCCAAGAAAAATATCTTGAGATGGAATATTGTCAGCAGTCAGAAATTGGTGGGGAAGGGGAAGGAAGGAAGTGATCATCATATGCCAAGGCATGAATTGGGTGTAAAGGTGTGGTGTACTCACAGGAAATCAAAAAGCACAACACGAATGGGAGACTAGTGTTGAAAGAGGTGGCAGGCAACAAGTCTGACTAATCCCAGACCTAGAAACATGCCTCAAGGGAACTATTTTCCACTTTGTTTTTCCTTTTATCCATGAAAGGAATAAGAAATGAAAACAACTATGAAGCACTTTGAAAAAAAGAACTGCCTATGAAAAAGTGTATTATTATTAAAGTGTTAATGGGAAAAGCAATACCTTATTTTCAATTCAAATGACATTCCTTTACTTTTTATTCTTAAAAGTCATAAATGCCTATTGTAGGAAAATTGGAAAATACTAAAGAGTATAAAATAAAAATCAATAGTAATCTTACAATCCAGAAACAACTAATTTTAACATTTTAGAATCTACCTATATTTATTTTTATATTACAGCAGCTTATACAGTTAGAACTTTAAATGCAGTTACATTTATAGAGATTAAATTATAAAAATTGTTTTAGTTGCTGTTTACAGTTAATACTAGTTTATAAGCATTTTTCTGATTTACATATTCTCCAAGAATAAGATTATTAAGACAACATAGAATTTCACTACAAGAAAATTAATTCATCAAATCTCTTACATATAGTCATTTATGACATTCTTTTATCTCAGCATAATCTATAAATGCTTTGATATCAGAAATAATTTCTTGACATAGTAAATTGTTCAGTAAAGTAATTTCCAACTATATTAATTGAAATAAGTGTTAAAAAATAAAACTATTCTTTTAAAAGAGAAAAACATTTGCTATATTTATCTGGACCTTGCAGGAAAGAGACTTTCTAAGTATACATAAAAACAGTGAAGGTAATTGCAAAGTCAATAAATAATGGCTTTGATTACATTTAAAAAATACAAAAATAAAACATTCACAGAAAAATTAAAAATAAAGAAAACCCAAGGAGAGTATTCACAAACTATTCTGAAGAAGTATTGGTATGAAGTGTTGCTATTCTTAGTGTATACAGAACTCATATGTATTACAAGCAGTGGTAGAGAGTTACTAATACAGTAATAAAGTGGGCAAAGGGTATGAATCGTCATTTCTCAAAGAAAGTCAAATAACTGATAAATATTTTAAAAATTGTTTTTTACTTGGTATCAAAGCAAGCATAGCAATAGAAATGGGATCTTATTATTTTGCATATGTAATTAGCAAATTTAAAACCCAATGATTTTTGACTCAACAAGGTGTAGCTAAAATGTGCATTTCCTGCTCTCTTAGTGTAATTGCAACGGTCCAGACTCTCTTGAAAGCAGTTTGACGACATGAAGTACATGTCTTTAAATTGTTTATGCTCGTTGATGCAATCTAAGGATGTTCTGAAACAAAGACTGATGACCAAAGATATTCATGTCTGGCATTTGTATACTGTATCATGTATTTTCATTATCGCAAAATAATTACTATAAAGAATGTTAAACAAATCATGGAGGGTATACATACATACATGTAATGCTATGTTGTTTTTCTATTAAAAATGATACTTGAAAGAATATTTTCTAACATGGATTAATTCATATTATATATGTGAAAAGACAGAATACAAAACTACTTATAAAGTGTTATACCAATTTTAGAAACATAAGCAGAGAAAAAGACTTAAATGAAACATATTTGTGATGTTAATATTGGTTTCTTCAAGGAAGTAAGCTACTGTTAACTAAGCTTTCTTTTCTCTATTTCTTAAATCCTGTTCTTCATCCTGGAAAGGTAAGAAGAGCATATACCTTGGGAGCCTTGTGCGAGGAGATGCCCATAGAATATGTCTGGGAATATATCAGGAATGTCTCCTTAATTCTTTGCTTTTCAGTGTTTGGCAGGTCCTGAATTTGCCATGCATCCTAAATGTGAGGATTATACTTTTGTCCTGTGTTGATTCCTGCTTGGTGGGGCATCCTGTCAACTTCATGGCAGCCTATCACCAAGGGTCAGAGCTTGTCCCCATAGTTTCAGTTGACACAATCCTGTCTAATATGGATAAGTTCCTTAAGACTGGGGATAGCCCCACAAAGTAGTCTGCTCTCTTCATTTCCTGCTCGACAGTGAGTGTATAATTGGGGGATGGGAGTTGTTGTGTCATATATCTTCCTGGATTTTAATTTTCATACATCTAAAGTGAATATTTTGGGAGACGTTTCAGGGCATTGAAAAGTGTAGTGAATTGTGAGGTAATAAAAGTGGGGGGGACTGTATCACAAAAAAACTTCTTTGTGTCAGACACAGTACTAAGACTTTTTAATTTGCGGTGATAATCCTGCTAACAGGTATTGTGTCCATATAGAACACTGCACTTTTCATATGAGCTGTCATTCAAAGATCATTGTAACCCTGGAGGTAAATGCTAGTTTCCCAAATTGCTTCTCAGTCCCCTAATGGCTGAATCTATTTCGTAATTATCTGTATTTCTATCACCTGGCTAATGCTTAGCCCTAAGTATCTGTGAAAAGTCCTAGGATAGTAAGTGACAGGCTGTAACTTTAATGGTAGTCTATATAATTTCGAAGGTAGAACGTTTAGTCTTTTCTGTTTGGCCAAGGGGAGGTCATTTCTCAAAAACTGCCTCCTCAATGAAGAGCAAAGGACACTGGCTTTCTAACCTAATTGTGAAATAAAATCTGAAATCTCGTCACCAGCTGGATGAGTTGGAGTCCTTAGGGGATGGAATGAAGACAAGCAGAGGAAAGGGATCAAAGGTCTGAACTTTTAAAACCTTCCCTGGTGAGGTGGGAGCAGCTGATGGAACCACTGGCAGGCAAACCTCCTTGCACTTAACTGCAAAGTGCTCTGATTTGGTGATCTAAAGGAAGACCTTCTGTTATAATTGACACATAACCAGATGGAAAATAGTATCTATTTTCAGTGATTTCAGGAAAATGTAGGGATACATTTTACCTTTAGAATTGTGCTGTCTAATACAAATAGAATATGTGCCACATATGTAATTGTAAATTTTCCAGTAGGCACATTAAAAAGGTGAAAATGAAAAAGCAGGGGAAATAATTATTTTTAATAACATTTTATTTAACTCAATGCATCTAAAATTTTATCATTTCAATAGGTAGTTGATATAAAAATTATTAATGAATAATTTTACATTTTTTTTCAAAGGAAGTCTTTGGAATCTGGTGTGTGTTTTACACTTATGGTACATCTCACTTTGAACTAGGCACATTTCGGTGCTCCCATGTGGCAAGTGCCTCCTAGATTGTATGGTACAGATCCAGATTCTGTGCTTTGCTCTTGAAATCTAAAACCTGGGGCTCAGACTTGCTTGGGAACACAATATAATTTGGGCTGTGCAAAAGACCTCTATGGATGATGTACATTTTTGTGCTTTTAAACTTTGAAGTTCGAAAAGCTTTTTCATATACACTATGTCATTTAATCATCAGTCATTTAATCCTCTGTCAACTAAGTTGTATTAGTTTCTTGGGGATGCTGTAAAAAAGTTCCACAAACTGAATTGCTTAAACAACAGCAATATAGTATCTCATAGTTCTGGAGGTCAGGAGTCTAAGATCAAGGTGTTCGCAGAGCCATGCTTCTTCTGAAGGCATAAATTCCATCCCACGCTCCAATCACACACTCGCTCTGGAGTAGGAAATAGAGACTGGCTTCGGGTCTCTCTCCTAGCTTCTGGTAGTTTCTTGGCTTGTGGCAGCATGACTTTTATCTACACATGGTGTTTTTGCTGTATGTGTGTCTGTGTCCAACTTTTCCTGTGATATAAGGACAGTAGTCATATTGGATTAGGGGCCTACCCCACCCCTGTATCATCTCATCTTAACTTAACTAATTAAGTCTGCTGAAAAGCTATTACCAAACAAGGCACATTCTGAGGTACTGGGGTCAGAACTTAAACACGTGAATTTTGAAGGGACACATTCAACCCATACCACAGGCTTGAAGAAGCGATCACCAATGACTGCCTTAGACTGACTGATTTTGCACTACTAGCTGCACATAGTGTATGCATCCGTGTACATCTGGGTCTGAATTTGTGCGTATATATTTCTTCTCATTTTCTCAGGGACCTTCTCATGACCGCAGCTTCTATGCATTCTTCAGCACATAGTAGGCACTGATACATGTTTGCTGAAAAACAGAGTGAAAAAGCAGATTTGTGGCAAACTAAGACCCACGTTTGTGGTGTTATTACCACATTAGGGAGGTGTGTACCTTTTATGACTTGTCTTTGCTTTGGCTGGAATCCCCTGTTTTCAGGGGAATTATAACACTTATTATCAATTCCATCTGGATGGAAACTTGGCTAAGCTTCTTGACCTTGAGTTTTTAATTGATAGTATGCTTATTGGAGAATGAAAAATATGAGTTCTAGTCTTTGTGATGCTCTTTTATGCCTGTATAATTTACAAATAGTGATGCCACAAAAGGCTCTTTCTGACTTCATTACCAGTTTTTACAGAAATAAAATATAGATGCCCTAACGACAGACCTATAAAGTAAGAACCAGACAGAGTAAAGCTGTGTGGTTGCAGTGTCTTGAACAACCAGTTGTCTTATGCGTTTTTCAGGTACTCCTAATGAGAGCTTGCCTCCTGCCACAGGCTGAACTAAAGACAGTTCACATCTACCTTCACGGGGCCTCTTTCTCATAAAGGGGATGCAGGCCACCCTCGAGCCGAGCACTACCTGTTTGTCCACATATATACTTTCAAATCTCAATCCAGCTGCTTGGATTTTATTTCAGATTCTACAGTACACATTACGCATTACTGGTGTTAGAGATGCTAATGTGTGTTTTGTGAGTTTGTGATATGTATCTAAATTCATCTGTTTATTGAACTAATGTTTGTTGAGTACATATTGTGTGATTAGCGCTGGGGATGTACACACATAAATGAGACTATATGTCTGCCCTCGAAGACTCACGGTCTAATCAGTGAGAGATAGTGGACATAAACAATTCATACTGCAATGAGGAGAGGTCAATAGTACAGTTAGGAAAGGACACTTAGAGGACACAGGGAAGGAATTTTTCATTGTGAGCATTAAGTGAGGTGGAAGGCAACTCATCACAGCTCTACATGAATTTCATACAGAGTAAGCTCACTGCTTTTGGCAAATGTTGGAAAATTAGTAAAGATCAACATGTTCTGTAAAGAGGGAGTCGCAACAACAACAACAATAACAAAACAGAAAAGGAAAAACATGAAGTGAAGAGTACCACAGAAAAATAATAATGACTCTTCTTGGATCTAACGGTGCACATTGAGAAGGCATTCTCTAAACCACATGTAATGGCTTCCCAGTAACTGAGCCAGACCTTGTGTGGGTCAAACAGCTCCCATGTTGACATCTGGAAGTCCCTCCTGCTTTCTCTCTTCTTCATCGTGAAAATGATAACCAATATGTGCATGCTGTACACTGAACTTTAAAGCAATTCTCTGATTTTCTCATGTAATCATCATGACCCTATGATGTTGTTTTTCCATATTCATCCTATAGACCAGAAAACTGAAGCTTGGGGAGATTACACGACTTAGACAATATCACATGGTGTTTTGTGGTTATATTGGCCATCTTTCCTGCTTTTGAAAATGATAGAAATCAAAAGTGTTATTACCCTAAACAGACTAGACAATTTATCAGTCAATGATCTAGAGAGTGCAAGGGTAGATGTGGTGGTAGGATTGGAAACAGGGAGGACAACGGCATTGGAATTTTCTCTATACTGAATCTGTCACTTTGTAAATGTTGGCTTCATTTTCTCAAGCAAGTTTCTGTATGTGGTAGTGTACCCTTTCCCTGGCAATTTCAAGGACACATTCTAGTAGATTTACTACTAGAAAGTCACAGGAGTCTTTCCAACCACTGTCAGATACAAAATCCCACAGGAGGACTCTGATTGGCTCATTTTGGTTAAGCCCACAGGTAACCTCTCACTACAATTGGGCGAAGGGGTCACCATCAACAAAACCATGTATTTTGAAGCATTTCTTGGAGGAAAGATGATGTTGTTTAAGGTAGTAAGAGTAACCAAAGTTTACCACAATGGTGAAGTTGGAACTGAAATCCACACTTTATGACTCCATACGTTTTGACATTGAGAATGCCATAGTAATTTTCAAGTCGTATATCTGAAGGACTTTCTGTCACTTGCACTTGGATGTTTCGCAGGTACCTTGAACTCAACTGATGTTAGAGCCAACTTGCCCTGTGCTGCCATAGCCTCCAGCCCCACGCCCACCTGGTCTTCATCCAGTTTTGTTATATCAGTGACAGTTGCTCCAGGGCTGCATTATAACTTCCGTGGGCCCTGGGCACTCTTGTTTCCTCCATAAGAATATTAAAAGTTATATTTTATTGCATTGGTATAAAGAAGAATATATTAATGTTATATGTTTAAGTATTGTCTTTCCTAAAGCTCATTTTGCTCTTTGGATTAAAAGAAAATCAAAAAATTTCTTGACAGCCCCTGTAAAAATTTTGTGGGCCCCAGGCACTGTGCCTGCTGAGCCTAATGAATAAGATGGCCCTGAATTGGTCTGAATGTGTCTGAATCAAGCAAGATACAAATTAGAGATTTATCCTTAACATTTTCTTACCCCATCTCCACATCTTAATCATCATCTGTCATCAAATTTACAACATAATTTTCTTCCCAATTCCAAATCCTCTTTATTATTTTTTTTAATCTTCACTTTCACCTCCATGGCCTTGCCTCTTGACTGGTTTCCTCATATACACTGTTATATTTCTCTAAGCTATTATCATTAGTGCAGCCACAGTGATCTTTTAAAAACAAATCTATGGCTAAAACCCTTCAAGTGCTTCCTCTTCTTCTTGGGACAATGAAAAAAAAATAACCTTAACATAACCTGTAAGTTCTTGGAATAGCCAATCCCTGCCTGCCTCATTAAACTGATCCCACAGGACTCTGGTTCACCCTTCCTTGGTCACACTGAGCTGCTCTCAGTCCTTGAATGCAGCTTTAGCATTTCCATCTCAGGACCTTGAAGCATATTCTTTCCTCTGGAATGTCCTTTCTTCTTGGAGACATGTCACATTAATTACCAAGTATTCCTTACATCTTGCCTCAAAGTGTCACTTTGTCAGGGAATCCTTCACTAAACTATCTCACACAGCTTAGATCAAATAATATGTTTCCTTGGCAAATTGCATTTCTTATTTGTAGTGCTTTTCAAAATTGTAATTAAATATCTAATTATATAAATAATAATTTAATGTCCATCTTACCTACCAGAGGGTAAGTTCCATATCTAATTTCTTCATCTGTGCGTCTCCATTGTGCTTGATACACAAGACCTCAAAATCTGTTGATTGAATGAATGAATGAAAAATGTGCTGTTATGCCCACAAATATTTCATATTTTTAAATTCATGGCAAAGGTTTTTCGAGGTCTACCCAATACCAGGGACTCTAGTGGGCTCTGAAGACATAAGACATTGAAATCATTCTGCTTATGGAGTTCTCTTCTACATGGTGAGACACATAAAAATTAGGTCAATAACAAATTAGTTATGTTCTCTCTAGTATTTAGTGTTCTAAAGGAACGAACAGGATGCTGACTTAGCCTTTGAAAACTGCCTAATCTTAGATGCTAGAACAACATGGTTCTTAACTTGGTAAACAGTTTTTTTTTTCTCTCTGCTTTGAATTCACTGTGAGATGTACAGAGCACAGAAGGGTTGAGGATTCTGTGGGCTCAATCCATTGCCTACATTGACTCATATCTACTGACCTTAGTTGCACTGAACAAAAGGCCAGGTGGGAGTTTGAAGCTTTTTAATATTTATACTGGTATTCTTCTGTTTTTTGTTTTAGATTTTACACTGATGGTAGATTTAGCACTGATCGGGTTAGGTGGTTATTGAGAATGAGGCTCTGGAAAAGATAAATTGGATCCCTAAAAACAAATACAAGTATTGATAAATATATTACACAGTAAAACTAGTACGAAAAGTCAACAACTGACTAGCATGGGCTAGTTTTTTAAATTTTTTATTACTTTATTACTGCTAGCATGGGCCTGTCATCTCGCAGAACTTATGAACCAGAAAGTATCTATGTATACTATACACATGTTTGGAAAATTGGATACAATCATAGGAACATGAGCTGGTCCAAAAACTTTTCATGGTGAATGAACTAGTACACAGGGAAATTTGTTAATACTGGCCTCTCATGTAATAGTGACCATTCTCCATTTTATATACTGATTTATGACATAAAGCATTGAATTAAAACCTTATTTTGTGGTTAATGCATCAGAGATTCAATGAAATGGAATTTGCCTAATATTGCAAAATTTCTTAGTGACTCTACTCAGTCTAGGGGTTGACTAGATATTGTAATGTTCCTGCTTTAACACATTGCTTTGCCTCTTCCTTTATCAACTGACTCACAATCAACTCTTACTAATTTGCACATGTGCTGAGCACATTGTAGTCTGTGTAGACCAAATCATTTATAACAAAATTATGTTATACTTACATACTAGCCTACCTCCTTTTCCTCCCTGTCAATTCCTCTGTGTTCAGAACTTTACATAATAATAACAGTCTGAGACAAACAAGAAGAGGAAAGTAAGTAGTGAAAAATAATCTCCACTCAAATACAGTGGCAGACCTACCATGTGCCGTAAGATGGAGAGCCAAACATAATCAGTGAACATCCTTAAAACTATCACAGAGAAGTAGGGTTTTTGCAGTGAAGAGTTTGTTCTTTAGAGTTAGAAAGAATTAGAAATGTAACCACTACTTATTTTGTTTGATGACCTTGGACAATTTAATTTACTACTTTAAGTCTTGGGTGTTTCTCCTTTAAACGTGAGATAATAAAAGCTACTAGCATAGTCATTGTGTGAGTTTCTTCTTCTCTATCTAAAAGCTGCTTGGAAGGGAAATGGGAGTCTGCAGCATTGCCTCTTTACTCATCCATCCCCTCCTAATTCCCTTTGCAAAAACGTAGCTGTTTATAAAATGATCACTTAGCTTGTGAGATAATTATTGGGTCAGGAAGAAATCAGTGTGCACTGAAATGCCCTCAAGTATGTTTCAGCATATTTGCCACAGCACAGAGCTCGTTGGAGAATGGTACCATTCCAAGATATAGATACAGGGTTCACAGACGTGGGACTCAGAAGCTTAGGCTCAGAACCTAAATCCCGGGCTCCAATCCAGATTCAGTAAATTGTCCTGCATTGCAGCATTAGTCACTGCCCAGCTGTTAATAATGTGGTTCTTTTTCACATTTTTCCATCTGCAAAATATGAATAATGATAGTACAATAGTTTCCTCTTATCTGCAGTTTTACTTTCCACGATTTCAGTTACCTGTGGTCAACAGTGTTCCACAAATATTAAATATAAAATTCCAGAAATGAGCAATTCAAAAGTTTTACATTGCATGCCATTCTGATGAACTCTCATGCCATCCAGAAGCACATGAATCCTCCATTTTTCCAGCATATCCACGTAGCACATTCCACCCACCCGAGTCATTTAGTAACCTTCTTTGGTTATCCGATCAACTGTCACAGTGTTGCAGTACTTAAATTCAAGTAACCTTTATTTTATTTTAAAATGATCCTAAAGTACAAGAGTAGTTATACTGGCATACTTTTGTAATTGTTCTATTTTATTATTAGTTATTGTTATTCATCTCTCACTGTGCTTAATTTATAAATTAAGCTTTATTATAGGTATGTATGTACAGGAAGAAAAAAAAATCTGGTATCCTTGATTTCAGGTACTCACTAACTCACTAGGGGTCTTGGAATGTATCCCGTGTGGATAAAGGGGGAGTATTGTACCTATATCAAAAGTAGTTGTTGGATAAATTGAGTTAAAGCAGGAAAAAGGCTTAAAGGAATGCCTGACATAGAGTCAGTGCTCAATAAGCATAGACTGAATCAACTATCGTATGAAGCGGATTATTACAATTCCTGTATTAAAGATGAGGACACTGGAGGCCAGAGAGATTATGTCACAAGTAGAAGGTACTAGAACCAGCATTTGAACCAGGCCAAGTGACTATAAATTGCATTAGCAAATGTTATGCACTTTTGAATAGGGAGGGTATAGAAAAAATAGGCTTTTGAACATTTCCTTCCTCAATTCTCTGTTGCGCAAATAAAAGGGAAGAGAAGGGGTGGGTTAACTTTCAGTAACACAGCGTGGCACATACAGATTCATTTCTACATTCCGGTGAAATCAGTTGTCAAAAGAATTGAATGGGGTTTAGAGTGAAAACTGAGCCTGAAAGACTGGTAATGTTTACCTCTTATCTAGATAGTCACTGGCTGTTTCTCTCAAATTCCAGTTATATCAATAAAACAGGTAATTTGCCCTTCTTTGAAAGTGAGGAGGAGGAAATGAGTTTGGGAGCTTAAGAATTATGAAAGCAGCTACTAAGCCACTGTGGAGAGAAATCAAAGATTGCTTGGAATTTTGCAAAACATCCATGTCATCATTCATGGTGCAGACTCCAGTGAAAGGAAAAACATATAAAGAGGGACAAGAGAGAAAAGATGAGGATGTGTGTGTGGGGGTGGAGAGAGAGAGAGAGAGAGATTATGCAAAAAAGCCGTAAAATTTCCTTATGAAAACCTGCTTCCATTTCAGCAGAATGCATCAGATAAAAGATAAGCACTGAAGAGAATCTAAGTTCCGTGTTTTCATTTTGTATCCAGGGTTATACTTTAACCACTGATTGACAGTTTGCCATGAGCTCAGACACAGAATGCAGGTCAGCCTTCAGAGAGGCATTTTCTCCTAACTCCCCCAACTGAGGGATGCACCCACTTTCCCTGTCTCCTGGCTAATATTGTGATTATTTAGCCCAGCCAAGGCAGCACTGTACCTGACATTTTTCTAAAAGCCAGTTCCTGTACAACTCGGTTATTCTTTTCTACAATTTAAAAGTAAAATGTGGCCATGCCAGGGGAGAATTTTTAATTCCAACGATATTACTTGATTCACATATAACACATGATTTTTTTGTGCACATGAGTCAGGACTTTTGACTTAAAATAAGACCATCTTCCTCACCACCCTTCCACCAGAAAATTCCAGTGTCTTGAAATACGGTGTTAGTGGGAAAGAGATGCAAGTGTGACCTATACCATGAAGCTATCTTCAGGACCTATAGTAGCGAAGCTCATACAGGCTTTCATTTAAAGACAGTATGAGAAAATTTATGTACATAATGTTAAACAGGCTCTGCTTATTCTGCCAGATGGAAGGGTAGTTCAAAGTAAATTCCAAGTTCCATCCTGTAGATTTTACAGGAGACTTCTGGTATAAGCCATTACACTTTTCCATTCTTTGTTCTTGCATGGTATATTGCAGCAGCAGCATATAGCACCTAAGAAACACACATGAATGCTGAAGAAAAAAAGAGAAAGAAAGAAAGAAAGAAAGAAAGAAAGAAAGAAAGAAAGAAAGAAAGAAAGAAAGAAAGAAAGAGAAAGAGAGAGAGAAAGAAAGGAAGGAAGGAAAGAAGGAAGGAAGGAAGGAGGAAAGAAAGAAGGAAAGAAAGAAAGAAAAAGAAAGAAAGAAAGAAAGAAAGAAAGAAAGAAAGAAAGAAAGAAAGAAAGAAAGAGAGAGAGAGAGAATACTGTTTTTCTTTGGTTCCATGAATGAAAAACTAAACACTTAAAACATATTTGTGATGCTGAATTAAGCAAGATTCCAGATAACAGTAGTAGAAAGGTACTGGCTGAAGTCCTTATCAGAGAGGTGCCAAAATGTGACAACTGTGGTTTATGGTCAGGGCCTTACATTTTTGGTTCCGAAATTCATTTTTTGTCAGCACACAGAGATCAGCATCGTTAATGACTTGAGACACACTCACCAAACTCATGTGGGGCTTCTGTATAAATTGGTTACTGACTTCACTGAAAAATAGAATGGTATGAAAAGTTTATGCCCATATTAGCATGTTTGCCTGGTAGAAAACTACATGTGAAATCGATTCATTCATTTTCTGCTTGGGGAACACCTAAAGAAAGCAAGAAAGGTGAATTTTCCTTACAACCTCTATCACAAAATAATAGTAGCATACACATTCATGATAATTAGCTATTAATAATACTATGGATAACAAGAATAATGATAGTGATTATTACTATATACTATATAATAATGGTTATTCTTGTTAATTTTAGTATTATTCCTAGATAATTATAGTATGAAATAAGACTCCTTGCTTATTTCATTAACGTTTTAAGGAAAGGACTGTGAAATATCTGTGTCAGTTGATGGAGTGTTTTCTTCCTTGGACATTCCCGAAGATAGTCACAAATCTTTGTTCTCTGGACATCCCTTTATCTGGATCTCTAATTTTATTCTTCCCTTATATGTGTTAATTTTGTCAATAATGCAAAACTTTGCTATATTTCCTTGGTTTGATCCCAAATCTTCTTTATTACTTTGACCATAGAGGTGACCTATCCCTGAAAAAGAAGGTTGACTATTAAATTCACCTTTGGTATTTTACTTTCTAGCTTTACTCTCAGAAAGCATCTAGTTTTCTGGGCCCCTAGTTATTGACTTCATCTGACTAAAAGATTTTCATCAAAAAAATTTAAAACCTAGTTGCTCCACAGAAAATACACAGACTGGAAAAAAAAGGATAAAATATTAGTTATTTATAATCTTAAATACTTTGAAAATGAAAAATAGATACAATGTTCTTTTTTTGTCAAGTATATAATGAGAAAGGTTACATTAGTTATGCATACTGTTAATTCTTACACTGTTAATTCTTCACCACTGTAAAATGCAAAAGGCTGTAAAATGTAAATAAGTTTTGTCTTTATAACGAGTATTGGTAATAAATTTTTAATTCCTAAGGAGAGTAACATCAGCAAGATGGTAGAATAGGAGCTTTCTACCTTATTCCCTTGCAAAAGCATCAATTTTGACAAACACCCAGGAATAAGAGTACCTTGGCAGGAATCTATGAGTCAATGGAGGAGTCCCAGTACACACTGAAGTAAAAAATCTAAGAATAGATTCATTGAAGGGGGTGCAAAGGACATTTTCACTTGACCCATGTCACCCTATCTCCTAATGTGGCACAGCTCTGTGCCAAGATAGACTCCGCTTGGCCCATGATTTCTCACTCAGGGGAGAATAAAAATGTGGTGAATAAGTGTCTGGTTTTCCCATCCATGCAAGATGCTGCCAATAGGCCCACTTCTTTCTTGCTCCACCCAGGAGACTGAAGTGCTGGACATAGCTAAGTAGTTGGAAGAAGCTGGGAACAGAAGAGAGGCCATGGGCCGTACTAACTGCTCAGTGGACTCAATCAGGCAGCTCATCCATGAGTGGCTTAAAATATCTCACCTGTGGACTCCCCCACAACTGGCCCATAGGCAACTCGAATTCTGCATGCACCTCACCACTCTCCTCAGGCCAGCTCTCCAAGCATGCCCTTGCAAATGATGAGCACAAGACAGCTCTGGTACAGACAGTTGGTTTGACTCTGTGGGACTGGGACAAAGCACATAAACTTGAACATTTCAGGGCACTGTCCTAGGGAAAACACATGGGAGGCTTTCAGCACCTGACCTGGCTTTGCAGGATGGAGGGAAGGCAAATGATCTTAAGAAACGCCACACCCCAAGAGGGAACAAGAGGTGTGGAGTGGGTATACCCATAGAAAAGGTCTCAGAATTCCTAGCTGAGATATTTGGTGAAGGCGTTTCTCTCCTGAAGCCAGTCAGTACAAACTAGAGGAAGTTACTGCTTCTTCAAATATAAAGACAGCAACACAAGACTTCAAGAAACTGAAATGCTCAAAGAAACATGACATGACAAAAGGAATACAACAATATTTCAAGAACTAGCCCTGAATAAATGAAGATCTGTGAACAGCCTGATAAGAAATTTAAAATAATTGTTTCAAAAATCAGTGAGCTGTAAGAGAACACAGACAACAAGATCAAATAAAACATACATGAAGAAAATAAAATGTTCAGTGAAGAGACAGGAAAAAAGAATTATTGGAGCTAAATAATACAATGAGTGAAATGCAAAAATACAACACAGAGAGAGAATCAACAGCAGACTTGATCAACAAAATAAAGAATCTGTGAACTCAAAGACAGGACATTTGAAAATACGCAAAGAAAAAAAGAAAAAAAGTACGTGAAGAAATGCTTACAAGATTTATTGGACACCAGCATAGAGCTAACTTTCACATTATGAGATTTCTAGAAGCAGGAGAGGGAGAGAAAGAGGCAGAAAGCTTATTTAAATAAATAATAGCTGAAAACTCTCCAAATCTGGGAAGAGATATGGACCTCAAGGTACCTAAGCCTGAAAGTCTCTAATAACATTCAACCCAAAGAAGACTTCACTAAGTCCTAAGTAATAAGACCAATTGTTCTTAAATTCTAAATTCAAATCCCAGCCCTGATACTTAATAGCCATGTAACAATGGTCAAGTAACTTATTCTTTTTTCCTGTTATTTATTTTTATTTTTAATTGTGACAAAATATACATGACATAAAATTTAACTTTTTTTTAAAATTTTTCTGAGATGGAGTCTCGCTCTGTCACCCAGGCTGGAGTGCAGTGGTGTGATCTCTGCTCACGGCAAGCTCTGCCTCCTGGGTTTACGCCATTCTCCTGCCTCAGCCTCCCGAGTAGCTGGGACTACAGGTGCCCGCCACCACGCCCAGCTAATTTTTTGTATTTTTAGTAGAGATGCGGTTTCACCGAGTTAGCGAGCATGGGATCAATCTCCTGACCCCGTGATCTGCCCGCCTCAGCCTCCCAAAGTGCTGGGATTACAGGTGTAAGTTACAGCGCCCGGCCAAAATTTAACATTTTAACCATTTTTAAGTGTACAATTCTATATTGTTAATTATATTTACGTTGTAACATTATTCTCTTTGCCTTGGTTTTATTATTTAAGATAGCTGGCATACTAATGATATCCTACTTCCTTTGTGCTGCCATAACATAATATATGAAACTGGGCAATTTGTAAAGAACAGAAATTTATTTTCTCACAATTCTGGAGGCTGGGAAGCCCAGGGTCAAGGCACCAGCAGGTTCATTGGTGAGTGCTGCTTTCTCCGCTTCTAATATGGTGCTTTGTTGCTACCAGAGGATGAAAGTTGTGTCTTCATACGGCAGAAAAAATGGAAGGGCAACAAAGGGGCCTAGCTAGTGTTCTCCAGCCCTTTTCTAAGGTCACTAATCTCATCTATGAAAGTGGAGCCCTCATGGTCTAACCATCTCCAAAAGGCCCCCCCTCTTAATATTATCACATTGGCAAATATGTTAACAAATAAATTTTGGAGGACATTCGGGTTAGAGCAAATGATGATTTATTGTACTTGGTTGAACTTGGACATTTGATTTGTGGCCTAGAGAATAAGGGAGATTCAGAACTAACTGTTCCCTTCATTATACTTATGAACCCTCTTGCAGATGCTTTCTGTTATCACAACTTTGCCGTCTGCTAGTTAGTTTAGTACTGAAAAGAAGAAAATTCTCATTCAACAAGAAGTTGCCCAGAAAAGGATTCTGGGATTACTTTCACTTGGAGATCATACCATGATTCTTGGGAATTTGAATTGCTTATTTTGGCAGAGAAGGTGAGAGTGTCTTTTATTTGGTTGAATGATATCTGCAACTTGTTAAGCATAAAAGTGTTAATGTTTTAGTGCGGAAGTTTACACATATTTACAGAGGTATAAATGGATGCTGAGTAGGAAAATGTTGGACCATAACAGTGATTAATTTGTCTCTCAGTCCCAAATCTTCTAATATATATTTTCTTTCATGATGTTGAATCTAAGACTCTGGAAACTGTTTCCCTTTTGCCATCTGTGTTAGTTATATATTGTTGTGTAATAAATTATCCTCAAATTTATGACTTATAACAGATTTATTTTCTGACAGTGTCTGTGGGTCATGAACATGGATGCAGCTTAGCAAGATGCTTCTGCCTCAAGGTCTTTCAAAGTTTTAATCAACATTTCAGCCAAGCCGCATTCTTATCTGAATGCTTGACTGAAAGAGAATCTCTTTCAAGCTCACATGGTTGTTGGCAATTTTTCACAGGCTGTCTGATACGACCCTCTCTATAGGCTGCTTGCATTGTCTTCTGACATGGGAGGTAACTTTCTCCAGAATGTTTGCTTCAAGAGGGAGAGCAAGGAAAAAACTATAGTACCTTTTATGACCTCGTCTTTGAGGTTGCACACTGTTCCTTATAGTTTTTTCTATTTGTAAGACATGAGTCACTAAGTCCAGCCCACCACAAGGGGAGTAATCTTAGACCCCACTTCGTGAAGAAATGTATATTTAAAAATTTGAGGTCCAAGAATAAAACTACCATAGTGTACACTCTGGCTAATTATTTACATTCCCCTCATGTGCAAAATACACACACCCCCTTCTCAGGTCCCCAATATTCTGATATCATAATCTCATTATCTAAATCAGATCCAGGTATGCTTGAGCCTCTTTTTTGCTTGAGAGGTCATTTTTAAAATAGAGCTCCTTGAGTGCACTTTCTCCAAGCCTGAAGACCTCTGAGATAGATAAATTTTCTACCTCACATATTCAACATGCAACAGTGATGCAGGCAAGGAATAGCTGCTTTACACATTCTTGTTCAAGAAGGGGAAGAATGCAGGATTCAAAAGAATCATTGGCCCATAGAAAATCTGAAGTTCAGCTGGGCTAATAATAAAAGTTTTTCTTAGCCTGATCTTGCCCAAGAATACTTTTCCATGACTTTTGGTTCTGCGCTCTGAGTCACCCTTTCTTCTCTATGAAAAGTATTCAAAGTTGCACAGCATCATTTTCAGTTTACTTTATTTGTTAGAAGTGAGTCACTAAGCTCGGTCTACAGTGAAAGAGAGTAGAATTAGCCTCCACTTTTTGAAGTGATTTCTGGGTATATTTACAAATCACCACACTTCTTGTTTCTATTCCACCAATAAGGAGCACTGGAGGACAATTGGAAGGCAGAGGAAAAACAAGGGTTTCGTTTGCTTCTAGTTTGATTTCTATGCCTGTTAGCATTGTCCCAGTAGCAGCAGTTGGTTCCAGCCCCCAGCTACTTTCAGTACTTCCAGAATCAGCTTCATTTTTCTCTTTAATTTTACCAGCAACAAATGATTAAAATTCTCTCCACAGTGATCAGCGGCGTGGGTCTGCAGGGCTCCTCCATCATGCTCCTGGAGTACCAACACCAGTTTGGGGAAGAGGTTCTGAGAATCCTAGCCCCTACTCTTTGCCCTACTTCCCTGGGTCATAAATGGCTTCCTGGAATTATTATCTCCTTCAGTTCCTCAACACCTGTACAACCAATTTTGTATTTATTTATTACACTCTGTTGAAACACCTAGTGTGGTTTCTTTTGGGACACCAAGAAATGTATCTTGTGTCTTTTTCTTACTTGTTATTTGAAAAATGTCTCTAATAGCTCAGATAATAGGTGTGGCTTGGCTGCTTCCCATTGACTGGCTATTGGATGGGTCATTTTTTATCTACTCCCAGAAAGGACACTGGGCTAGGTTTGGGTTAGGTGTCCTAAAATTATACAAAAGTACATGTGAATGTCATATAATAAAAGAGGATCATAGTATTATGCCGTTTTCAAAGATATCTGTAATTCCAAGATTAAGAGCCCTTAGTTTAAGTTCCCCAAACTAGCTATCATGAGAAATATTTGGGGATCTTTAGAAAACATTGGTTTCCTGAGCCCATCCTGAACCAGAATGAGTCTGTGAATCTTTATTTTTAAAAAAGTTCCCCAGGTGGTTCTGATGAATTGAATCTATGGAACACTAGACAAGCATATTGCTGACACTGCTTCTCTCTATTCCTGTGATAACACTACTGCTTATCTTCACAGGCAGTCATGAGGATGGCTGCACAAGGCCCTTTTGGTTCAAAAGAACAGGAGCTTATTCCAGATAACTCATGAAATAACTGCCTTAGTGGTTAATAGAAGGATGCTAGTGACATTTTACCGAATTCCAAAGACAGGAACGGCTTTATAAGACACAGCAGTTGGGAAGTTGCCTTACTGCTGTCTCCCATTCAGGGTCCTCACTGACTCATCTTTGCTTTTCTCTGAGCACCTGTTGTGATTTCCTTTTCCTGCTCCTGCTTGCTTTCTGTCTCCCAGACATATCAACTTTATAGCCCATTCTAATTTGTTCTTTTACTTCTCAGCTAAAATTCTGTATGAGGAGTATGATTGGCTCAAATAATAGCTATCATTTGACCAGAGATTATTTTGCAGTCCATGTTCAGCATAAAGCTTACCTGAATTTATAATATATGCTCAAGTGATCTTGGTCTCTACGGAGGTGGTCGCATGAAAGTGAACACAAAGTTGAGGCTTGCTACAAGGGTGACTCAGCAGAGCAGATAGATGAATAAATTGTCCTGAGTAAACAAGATACAATAAAGCTTAGGAAAGTATAATAAAAACTTTAAAATCATATATAACTGATTTTTTTTTTTTTTACTTCTAACTCACCCTAGAATTGTGAGTGTTGCAAAAGGTCCATCTCATCTTTGACTTCTGTAAGAGCTAAGATGAGCTCTGATAATCATTATTTATTCTATCCATGAAACATTATATTTATTCTTACATAAATGTAAAGAACTGTTTTTTATTACATTAGGGAAATTGCCTTCTGTTCTTTCATTCCCTTGGGCTTCTGTTGTAGGAGCACAGGGCTTTAGGGTACTCCGACTGGTTGATAATCCTCGCTGGGTGGTAGCATTGGTCAATCCATCTAGCAGTTATGTCCATCTCTTCTCCATCTGAATTATGCATGACTCAAGAAAAAATCCTTCGCAACTTATAAAATCAATGGTTCTCTTATGAAAAGGTCTTCAAACTGTGAAAAACAATTCTCTACAGTGATATGCTGGCTTTTTCTTTCATTAAAAAATATCACCTGACATGAGTAGATTTTATAAATGAGGGTAAAATTTCAATCAACAAAAAGTTTTAGTAAATGGCATAGTTTGGGTAACAGAATTTTCAGTAAAATTGGATTTAACAAGAAAAGCATGTTTTCCCCTTGTTAAAATGTTTTTGGAGGAGGAATAAAGGCTCCAATTCCCAGGCATTTGGTTACCCTAACATTCAGTCTTCTCTAAAATAAGGCTCGTAGACCTAACCATTCTTTTCTCCCTTCTACTAGCCATAGTGGTCAATACGAGCAAAGATTGAGAAGGAGTTTTTTTGAAATAGAGAAGTAATCAGTTCATCCCTTCTTCATTCTTTCATTCCCAGTACAGCCTCACCCTACTTATCTAAGTTGAGAGTTTTTATCTCTGAGCCTTTTGACCCCCTCTGGATTTTACTTTCTGGCTTTTACAAAAGTGTATGGTTTGGGTTCAGGCAAGAAACTCTAACCCTATTTCATGAAGTATACCCTTTGCATTGCCAAGGACTAATGTTTTTTCAAGTATTTGGGTGATTCGTCATAGTTAATTGGCTTATGTTCATTTACTTATTTATCTTTAAAATCGCTCCATAATTAGGTAGGCTGAGAGGGAGAAGATTTTTCATTTGGGGGCCAGCTGGGAATCCAAAGTCCTAGTTGAAAAAAAAAAAAAAAAAAAACAGAAAAATCATCAATCTGAAAAGTGATTATGATGGAAATGGTGGAAATTAAGGAGCTGTAGACAAAAATAAACGAGTGTTCAAAATACTATCTTTGTTCCTTTGTCAAATATCATTTGACCGTATTTGTGGGAGTCCATTTCTGTGCTCTCTATTCTGTTCTCTTGTTTTATTTGTCTGTTCTTTTGCTATACTTGACTGTCTTCATTACTTCATTACTTCATTCTTTTCTATAAAAATTTATTTTCATAGGTTTTTTGGGGTACAGGTAATATTTTAAACAAATGGTACCAGAACCATGGGACTTTGCATGTAAAAATAATGAATCTAGACCCAGATATTACACCCTCACAAAAATTAACTCTAATGGACCACAGACCTAAATGTGTAAAATACAAAATTATAAAACTCTTGGAAGATAACACAGGAGAAAATTTAGGTGACCCTGGGTTTGGGGATGACTTTTTGTACACAATGCCCCATACAGGATCTATGAAAAAAAATTAAGTTGGACTTTGTTAAAATTAAAACTTCTATCCTGCAAAGGATAGTTAAGAGAGTGAAAAGACAAACCACCAGCTGGGAAAAAAATATTTATAAAACTCTTATCTGATAAATGACTCGTATCCAAAATATACAAAGAACTCCAAAATTCAAAAATAAAGAAACAACTCAATTTCAAAATGAGCAAAAGATCTGAACAGATATCTCACCCCCTCCAAAAAAAAAAATGTTAGCTAGATAGATGCAATTAAGCATATGAAAAGATGATCAACATGGTACGTCATCAAAGAATTGCAAATTGAAACAGTTAAAACAAAAATACTATGGCACACCTATTAGAATGGACAAAATCCAAAGCACTAACACCACCAAATGCTGACAAGGATGTCGAACAACAGGAACTCTGATTCATTGCTGGTGGGAATGCATCATGATACAGCCACTTTGGAAGACAAGAGTTTCTTACAAAACTAAATGTGCTCTTACCATATGAACCACAATCACACTCCTTGGTATTTACACAAATGAGTTGAAAACATATTTACACAAAAACCTGTGCATGAATATTTAAAAGAGCTTTATTCCTAATTATCAAAACTTGGAAGAAAACATGTTCTTTACTAGGTGAATGGATAAATAAATAGTAATGCATTCAGAGAATGGACTATTATTCAGCACTAAAAAGCAATGATCTATCAAGCCGTAGAAAGATAGAGAGGAACCTTAAATGCATATTATTAAGTGAAAAAAGCCACATGCTGTATTACTCCAAACATGACATTCTGGAAAGGCAAAACTATGCAGCATAAGAAATTTTTGGGGCAGTGAAAAATTCTGTATGATTCTGTAATGGAGGATATATGTCATTATGCATTTGCAAAACCCATAAAACATGCGACCCAAGGAGTGAACCCTAACATAAATAATGGATTTTGGTGAATGATGATGTACCAATATTGGCTCATTAATTCTAACATGTACCACACTAATGAAAGGTGTTCATGACAGAGAAATCTATGAGGGGGAGGTATGTGGAAACTGTACTTTCATCTCAATTTTTCTATAAACCTAAAACTTGTCAAAAAAGACATTAATTTTTTTTTTTTATATCCTAACAGAGGGTCAGAGGATGGGCAAACAAACCCCGGACAAAACATTGCAGAAAAAGAATAAAGTACAACAAAAAAAATGATTCTTTTTTAAAAGAAGAAACAAGTGATTAGGAGAGTCTTGTTCTGTTATGACTTGAACATGTTTATACACTGAAGGAGGCACAAGCCGATAAGTTGCTAAGAGAGAAGATCGGAATATAGTAAGATTTCCAAGGAGGATGTGAACTAAGGAAAGATGAAGGGGTTCACCTTGAACAAAAGGAGAGACAGCTAATTTCCTGAAGCTACGGGGTGAAAGGAGAGAAAGTTGGCAGTATAAATGCATGGAAGTGTGTAGGGGCAGGAAATTGGAGATGTTCAACTGGATGGACCCACTTTTCTCAGAGGAAAATTGGGGCAGAATAAGAGTCGTGGAAGACAAAATGTTTTTATGCCCATCCTGCCTGGAGTTGCTCAGTTTTCAATGGCCAGGTGAAAAAGAAAGACAAGAAAATGATTGCACTCAAAAAATATTTGTTATGTAATAAATTCTTGTTCAGGACACTGTTTGAAGCAATTTACAAATAGTATCTCATTTAATACTTGTAACTACTCTAGGTTGTATGGTACTGTTGTTAACTCCACTTCACAGGTGAAGAAGCTAAGGCACAAAGAGAATAAGTAACTGGCTCAAAGTCACACAGCCAGTAGATGTAGAGCCAGAATTCCAACCCAAGCAGACTGATTTTATAGTTCCATTATGTTGTGTAGTAGTAAAGTAAAAATAATGCTGCAGTATGTTATCTGAGGTTTTACTAGGACAAGGGGCAAGGTTTGGACCTTTATGTGAGTTGCATCTTAAAACTCTTTTTTCCATTCTTTACATAAGCCAGCCCCTTTTTAGTTGATGTTACATGGAACAGAAAGAAACAAAATATGCCGGACACTCCCAGAGTTGTCATTCAAAGCACTTAGTAATGTATTCACTTCTTGAATGATGCCTTAATCTGCTACTGCATTTTAATAAATAAATTCATCTTTATATATACAAAGCTATAAATCAGCTTTTTAAAATCTCACTTGCCCTCCTATACACTCTTTCCATCCACCTCCAAATATTAGGATTTTACAGAGCCATCAATTTCAGGAGTGTGCTGATGGGCTCCTGCAGCTGGAAACCTGGAAAAACCAGTTCCTTTCCTTTGCTAAAAGCACAGAGTAACTTGACACATTTTCTTCTCCCTGAAATGAAATCCCAGAAATTGGAGAAGGCTCTGGTGGTGATTGTATCTTGGATGGGTTTTAAAGGGCCTTTTGCCCAAGTTCTTTCCTGATCCCCATCTGATTCACAGCAAGGCTGAGCCTGAACCCCTGGCCGGACATTGCTGGCCCTCAGGCTCCATAACACACTGCTGGGCAGTAGTATCAGCTGCAATCTTTGGGAAGCATGAAAGAGAAAACAGGACTGAGTGGTATTTAGGGAACTAATCTCCTCCAGCCTAATTGTGCTTGTTAATTAAAATTGCTCAAACTGTCACTATGGGCAGATCCAAGAAGGTCCTGGTTGCCAAGGAGGGGGAAATATTGCAGCAGGATTGACTGATGTGCTGAGACGTATTTGACAGGAACAATCTTCTGAAGTGGTTGTGGTTAAAAAAAAAAAAGATTTTGGATTATGTTTTGTAATTAGCAAGAGCCAAATTACTTTGAGCCCTTTGTCTCTCTTCTGCCAAAGTGGCCTGTATAAATATTCTGAGTTGTACAAGTGATGAAAGATGGCACACACAGTTTGGAATTGTCATTCTACTTCTGTTGAAACCAGTTGTTGCCTGCTACGGTGTAAAACATGGACTGGGAATCTGATACTACTGGGTTAAAAAGTCTGTCTATGAAGATTCCTAGACACATGGCATAGAACCACCTATTTAGACTTTTCAAAATGTTGCATTTGAAATGCTAAAAATTGGGGGCATAATATTGCATATCTCAGAATTTCTAGGACTCGATAAGATAAGGTATATTATAAGCTTGTTTTGTAGTAGATATTTGATAATTTTTGCTTCTTTTTATCCTTCTTTTTTAGAGTAGGTTATATTTTGGAGAAAGATAAAGCACTTAAAGTCAAGACTGATAAATTAGAAAAATTTTCTTTTCACTTCAAAAACAAATAGTAGCTATAGTAGGCATAAGTAAGCACATACAATTTGACACATTCATATAACAAAATATTTTGAAACCATTAAAAAGCACATTTTACTAAAATTTAATTAAAAAACATGCTTATATGAAAGTGTTGTAAGAAATTTAAACTATCGAATTGTATGTTTTTATTTTTAAAAGCCTATAATTACTATAAACAGGGTTAATACTTCTTAATCCTTGCTGATGGGTTTGTAGAAAAGTTGTTGACTGGGTACAGTGGCTGTAATCCCAGCACTTTGGGAGGATGAGGCGGGCAGATTACCTGACGTCAGGAGTTCGAGACCAGCAGCCACATGCTATGCTCTGATGTATGGATGGTATAGGATCCCCATGTTTTGGCTCAGAAAAGCAATGGTAGCTTGTCTGGGACAGAATGAGCCACTCATAACACTTCTAGGTACCAGAGTCTAAATTAATTAATTAATATTAATTTTCTGAGTGAAACCTTACTGTTATAAGGCATAGTTTTGGGTCTTGATTCAAAGTAAATTTTCTCCTCTGAAAATCTGCTAGCAGAAGAACCATTTCATACTACATGCATACTGCCATTTTTCTAAAGCAGTGATACGAAGTTGGAGATAAGAGTTACCCCTTTAGGCCGGGCGCGGTGGCTCAAGCCTGTAATCCCAGCACTTTGGGAGGCCGAGACGGGCGGATCACGAGGTCAGGAGATCGAGACCATCCTGGTTACCACGGTGAAACCCCGTCTCTACTAAAAAATACAAAAAACTAGCCGGCCGAGGTGGCGGACGCCTGTAGTCCCAGCTACTCGGGAGGCGGAGGCAGGAGAATGGCGTGAACCCGGGAGGCGGAGCTTGCAGTGAGCTGAGATCCGGCCACTGCACTCCAGCCTGGGTGACAGCGCGAGACTCCGTCTCCCGTCTCAAAAAAAAAAAAAAAAAAAAAAAAAAAAAAAAAAAAAAAAGAGTTACCCCTTTATGAAAAGACATCTGCCTTTTGTTTTTCAGTTATGGCAATAGTTCATATTTTGATGTCTGATTCACTGCCTGGTATCATACCCCTGAGTCTCTGTAGTTTTGGGATGCTCAGCCTCAATCTCCTTTCTTAGAGGTAATTTTTTTCTTCTGAGGATTAATTATTTCTTTCTGAGGCAGGGCTGTTTTGCTTATAAAGTATTCCATAGAGTAAATACTCATCTGCCATGGAGAAGGATCCTAATAAAGCCTCGTTCTTCTTGTACAGAGAGCAAGAAGAGGCGGGCACATAAACCTCTCCCCCCGCACCCACATGTGCTCACAAAGTTTGAAGTCTCCATCTAACCAACTTACAAGGCAGCTAAATAAGATCAAATGAGGAACTTAATTGAAACTTTTTAAGAATAGTCACTTTTCCACTATGGCTAGATGGTATATGCATTGACATCTCACAGTCCAGGCATGCCATTCAGGACTGGAGGAAGGTCCCAGCCTTTCTAAAAGGAAATCTATCTGTTAAAATTGGCCCCACAATTGCTACAAGATGGTAACAGAAATGATCTTAATGGTGCATTAAGTCTCAAATTACTTAAGGTTACTTATCAGATCTCAGTTGTATGACTTTCACAGTGCGGGTTTCAGATTTCACACTCTCTGGGTTGGAGTGCCATTTAGAATTCAAATTGTCTTGCAGAAAATGCAAAAATCAAAGCAGATTCACACATGGCAATTTACCAGCTAACCCTTTTCATTTCAGATTTCTGATTTGCTTTCTGCTCAATTCTCTGACAAACAAAGCCACTTGGAATGGAACCTGTAGTGATAACATCATTATCACCACCACTACTGAATATTTTTATTATTGTCATCATTACTATTGTTATTTAGCCCAGGAATTAGCACTGCAAATGGTTCATTCCAAAATGATAACCAGTCCACGAGGCAGGTGGAAATGCCAGAACTGTGAAATGCAGTTTGAAGCACTGTATTATAGGTTAGGTCTTAGCAATCTACAGCTTAACCATAAGGCTATACCTAGGAACTTAAGCTATCTGAAGGCAGAGTACATTTTGCAGTGGGCATATAGAGGCCTGCATTCTTATTCCTGCTCAATAATAAAATGTGTGCATGCTCTACAAATCCTGATTTCCTCCTTTTATAGGCAGATGAATGTTGTGGTTAAAGGCACAGGCCTTAGACTCAGATTCAGAAGTTTGTGTCTTGCTCTACCATTGACTTAAATTTTCTAATGTTCACTTTTCTTATCTGTCAAATGTAAATAATAAATAACATTGTCAGGAAGCTTGAAGGAGGCAAAATATGCAAACGTACTTGACATATTTCAGAGTAAATGCTTAAAGTATGCTAGTTCTTGATTTTATTAAACTCATTGAGTGTGAGTGAGTGATATTGAACATTCTGTGATGATTGGATGTATATTTTTATTGAATGTACTTAGTGTGTATGTATCTCATAGATAGGATTTAACTTGTAGTCAGATAAATTAAGGCATAATATTCTCTTGATATTTAAAGCTGAGATCCTTAAAAATATATCAGCTGTAAATATCATGAGCCAACAGGAAACATACCAGGATTCTTGCCCATTCGTTTTCTTAAGATTTTGTGTGTGAGAAAACTGGAGTGAGTGGATTTTGAGAACTATGGCAGCCTGATATATTGGAGAGTCAGTCTGGTTCAGTGGTTTGAGGTAGGTCATACATTTATATTCTGTTCTGTTATTTACTAGCTCCATGACCCTGGGCAAATCACTTGGACTTTCTGAGCCCACGCATTCGCATGAAAAAAAAAAATACCTGGTTCGTAGGAACTGGGATGACAAATAAATTAGGTAATTGAATCCTGAGCCCGTGATACAATGCTACACATCTTGTAGATGTACAAAAATATTCATGAACGAAGTCAAGGTTATTAGGAAGTGGGATATGGGAAATAACCTTTAAAAAACATCCTTAAGACAAATGGGGTTTAGAATCAGAGTGTGGAAAGGTAATAAGACAGATGCAGAAAACAAAGCTGTGCTGTCATTTGTGATTTTCTACTCAGTTCTTAATCCCACTAAATTGCGTTTCTCAACAACATCAATAACAACTAAACAATTGCATCTTTGGTTTGCATAATATATTTTGCTTTAATCTTTCATTTTTATTTGTTTAAGTAAGCCTGGTTATTAAAGTTTTTTTAAATCTAAAACATGGTATTATTTTAATCCTCTGACTCTTTAAAAAATTTCAAAACAAACAAGTTTGAGACATTCCTTTAACTCCAAATATTACTTAGAGTAATTTCTTGAGATCAGATGAGATGGTTGCAGAGAGACAAACGATATAAGACAGAAAAATGAGAACGTGTGTGGAATATTATTGAGAGGAGAATTCTGGAGTTGAGAACTCTAGCTGTGTCTCAATTGAATCATAAGCAAAAATACCTACTGACCAATGGGAATTCAAACTCTCACCCACCGTGAAATTCTAGGGTGCAGAACTGGGAATCATCTATCACAGACATCACTTATAACATGCTTTCTGAACCATGAATATACCTCAAACCATGCCAGAAGTTCAGCATAGTCCCATGAATTTCTGTTTCCTCTGGAAGCCAGAAAGTTAAGATGCCCAACTCAGATCACCCACAGAAATTGTAAAAACTGGTGCTGAGATAGCTAAGGGGAAGGATGTGAGGAACCAGCCTTTGATCTGTCCCCTGAGCAAGACCTTAGAATTTGCCCATTATTTCAGAGGGTAATTCTATTAAATAGACTTTATTTTTTAGAGTAGTTTTAGGTCCAAAGCAAAATTGAGTGGAAGGTACAGAGATTTTTCATATATTCCCAGTGCCACACACATACAGCCTCCTCCATCGTCAACATTCCCCAGAAGAGTGGTTCATTTGTGATAATTGATGAGGCTACATTGATACATCATTAGAGCATGATGTGTTGATATTGGAAACTCATGGGACACTAGACCTAAGTCATTATGTTGCTGTGTGAGCTTGGGGAATCTATTTATCTTCTCTGAATGCTACTCTTCATCTGGAAAATGTAACGAAATATTATTTATACACAACATTGTTATTAAGTGGACTTGAATTATAAGTGATAACAGGACATATGTATTTGTTCTTTTTAAACAGCCCTATCAGTAGAGTGGGTGTATGTATAAGAGGGAATGGTGGTGGGTGTTTGTTGGTTTTGTGTTGTTTTGTTGGTTGCTGTGGATTCCGTGAGCATGGGTGTGTGGTACTAGGTAAGGTCAGCGCTCTTGCAGTGTGGGGACATACGTGAGTGGAAAGCTATCTGGTGTGGCTCCCTATCTGGTGTGGCTCCCTAGGAGCCCTAGTGTGTGATGGGGTTGAGGAGGAGCTTAGAGGAGCAATGGCCCATGATGCAAGCACCCATGATGATTAATTTTATGTGTCAATTCAGCACTCTGTGATAATTAATTGTATGTGTCAATGTCTAGCCAGATTTGACTAAACATTATTTCTGGGTGTCTTTGAGGGTGTCCTCAGTGAGCTTAGCATTGGAATTGGTGGCCTGAGTGAAGCAGAGGGCACTCCCTGGTGTGGGTAGGCATCATCCAGTTTGGTCAGGTCATAAATAGAACAAAAAGGCTGAAGAAGGGAGAATTTACTCCTTTCCTCTGCCTAACTGATTGAGGCAAGCTGTCAGTCTTCTGCTGTCCTTGGATTAGAACTCATACCATAGGATGTCGAGTTCTCAGGCATTTAGACCTAGACTGGAACTATAGCAACTACTCTCCTGAGTGTCCAGCCTGCCACCTGCAGATTATGGGACCTTTCAGTTTCCACAACTGTGTGAGCCAATTTATTTACACACACACACACACACACACACACACACACACACACACACACACCCTTGCTGTCAATATTTCTAGTACCACGGACTCTACTTTTAAAAATCAAGTAACTTCTTGAAGACTATATACCATAGTCTTTATACTATGACTATAAACCATCATTTTTACACTATAGTGTCTAGAATACACAATAGTGTAAAGCATAATACATTCTTATATAACTTCAAGTATCTCCCTATGGTAAGTAAGATGCTGCCATTTTACTGAAATATTCTGTACATTCATAATTCTCCATGCACATGTTTCTTTCTCTCTGTATCTGCTCTGTACCCTGAATAAGTTAGGGATAATGGCTCAGAAATTTCCTCTGACTGAACACTTACCACGATGCCATTTTCTTTTTTCTTCATGTATATATACACGTTTTTGAATTCAATCTTGATTTTACCTCTTTTAGGCCTGTTTCTTCTATTACTCTGATGTGTGTCTGCAATATGAGAACAGAAATCGTGTTTGTTTCCTGCCCTCTATCTCCATGGCCCCAGCGACCATATGGGACATAAGGAAGGCCCACAGGGAGTGTGTGTCATCTTGCTGTCCATAATGGGTGTATTAGAGTTCTCCAGAGGAACAGAACCAATTAAAAAATATATATAACATATAGTTATATATAACATTATATATGATATATGTCTCATATATACTATATATTATATTGTATATATGATAATATATTATTTATATATAAGAGGAGACTTATTACACTAATTGGCTCACATAATTATAGAATGAGAAGTCCCACAATCTGCCATCTGCAGGCTGCAGACCCAGAAAAGCTGGTGGTGTGATTCAGTCTGAGTCTCAAGGCTTAAGAACCAAAGGAGACAATCTGAGGGCAAGAGGAGACGATACGAGATGTTCCAGCTCAAGCAGAGAGGCAGAGAAAAAGGGGCGAACTCCTCCCTCCTCCACGTTTTGTTCTATGTAGGCCTTCAATGAATTGGATGATGCCATTCCACGCTGGGGAGGGCAATCTGCTTTCCTGGGTCTACCAATTCAAATGCTCATTCTCTTTGGGAAACACCATCACAGACACACTGAGAAAGGATATTTAATATGGGCACCATGTGATACCCGTGTAGACATGTAAAATTAACTATTGCAACTGTAGCCACTGCTTCTGAAGGTGAAGCATGGTTAAAGGCATCAGCCACAGTCCGTAGAGGACAGGCTATTCAGAACCATAAAGCACCAAGGGCCGATAATGACACCTCGGATAACACTTCCATTCCACAGCTGAAGAAGGATGTGAAGCAGGACTAATTTTTACTTACGTTTCCTGTTTTGGGAGTGCTTTTTTTGATGGGGCCACTGATAAGTACAATCTAGTGGCTAAAGCTGCCACCATCCCAAGGCAGCCTTAAGAACTGTCGCTGTTTACATCCTGCAGAGGCAATTGTAAGCAGCAAACAAATAAGTAAGATTTGATGTTCTGTGTTATTTACAGCTTCAAGGACAACCCCATTTTAGTGTTTGCTAACTTATGCAGTCTTAAGCTCAACATCCCAACATGATAATTTATATTTTATTTAAAACCCCATAACATATTATTTATGTATCTAATAGATGAACAAGAAAGATTTTAAATGAATATTGACTGGAATATCCAGACAAACTTTAAGTTGGAGGCTGAACTTGAGCAGTGAAAACTTTGGAATTTGGCTGAGAAGATATGAGGTGGATAGTTAACTTAAGTGAAAAACATAAATAACAGTATGCAAATTGGTGCAATGATACTGTTTTTAGGGAAATGTGCCCCATGTCTGGAGTATATCATCTGGTTGATTTTAATAAGATTTTAGTCATTTTCATATTAGAAAAAAGTGACATCTACTTCTAGCACTATGATAAAATAGATACCTTGACAGACTAGTCTAATAAAAACAATTTAAAATGCTGGGTTAGCGAATGTATTCTTGGGTAGACAAGAAAATAAAAAAAACTTCAGATTCCAAAAACTATTTAAAAGTGGGAACCCAGAACAGCACATAATTTTTGGATCCTAGTGACCTTGTGTTTGTTTTTTGTAACCTTATGATCTAGGATGTATGGCTTAAAAGAAAACAAACAAATAAACAGAAGCTTACTCCGAACTTTGAATGAGAGCCTAGTAAGGGAGTCTACATAATGTTGTCACAGTGGACCAGAAGTACATTACTTCCCTGTGTACCCTCAAAGACTTCAGGAATAAGTGTAGTTAGACACAAATATTCTTACTATGTTTAAATTAACTAATTAAAGAAATAATTTATGTCTAGGCCTTTGGTGCTGAGTAAAGAGGAAAATAATTTCCTTTTGGAATAAGTAAGTAGGCCATAAGCCAACACTAATGTGGGTTTACAGCTCACATTTATACTGGCAGGGTAGCAATTAAAACCATGGGGTAAGAATTTATGTTAAGTTGTTCTGAGTTGATATTGTTCTTAAGAACTTGGAAAAGGCAAGTATAAGTACTCTTAGAAGTAACCCACCTTTATCCAACACCTCAAAGAGTTCTCCCAAGTAAAGTTTCAAAGAAAATAAGCTTATAATTAAAAACCAACTTAAAAAAACAAAAAAACAGAGTAGAACCGTTCTCTTGACTTCAGAAATAAATGTACTTAGACACGATTTTTTTTTTTTTTTGAGACGGAGTCTCACTCTGTTGCCCAGGCTGGAGTGCAGTGGCAAGATCTCTGCTCACTGCAACCTCCACTTCCCGGGTTCAAGCAATTCTCCTGCCTCAGCCTCCAGAGTAGCTGGGATTATAGGCGTGAGACACCATCCCCAGGTAATTTTTTTGTATTTTTAGTAGAGACGGGGAACACAAATATTTTTTTAAAATAACTGAAGATGGGAGTGGAGTCTACAGATAAAAAAAGCAAAAGACTATGAAAAATTAGACTTTAAAAGTAACAAGCACAACTCCTGAAAAACAAACACTTGAAATAATAATATAACAGGAGATTAGGCATAACGCAAACCAAAATTATACAACTGGGAAAAGTTATTAAATAATTATTTAGAGGGCAACTCAGAGAGATAGTGTGGACTGAAGCATTAGTATACTAAAATTTGAGAAACAAATGATATTTTCAAAAGTGTTAAATAAATTTATAATTATAAAATATTAAACTACATATATGTACGTGTATTAAAATTACTTAGGCACTAATTTTAGTGCCTAAGTAATTTTAATTTAATTAGTCCAAGAAATATTTCATTCATTCAAAATTTATTAACTTCCAATGTGCTAGGTTTTGGTGGTTTCACAATGGGCAAAAAAAGGCAAGACTATGCAATGTTGTGAAAAAAATCACTCTACAATAATAAGTGGTTTATTAGCACACTTAAAATTGGCAGGTAGCACAGATAGAATCGACAAAAAGTTTTTAATATTAAATCTATGACAATCTTTGGAAGGGTACAGTGGAACAGAAAGTGTGACCTTAATACACCAGATATTGTGAGAATTCCTCAAGAAACGGTAGGCAGATAAGATTTTATTGAAAAAAAAAAGTAGCCTGTAACAGACTGAGGAAAGAATTAGCTTAAAAGAATACAAGGTAGTCAAGGTTTTTCAAGTGAAGAAATGGAAGGATCACAGGGGCCAGAAAGGAATCATGAAACTACTCAGGGCTGGGTGGTTGCAGTATCATATCTGCTTGTTGAGGCTATTTGATCTCTTGCTTTTCATGCCTTTTGTACAAAGCTCAGGGTATCAGAAACATCTGTACCAGACAATGACAGAAAATGAAGATGTGAGGCCTGAAAGACAGTGCAGTGCCCTGGAAGGCTGGAAATTCTAGGTGGTATGGTCATCACTATCTACTGAAAATGAGTATTTCTGTGCATTGCTGATTACTGCCTTCTACTGCTTCTCCATGGCTGGTGGCATAAAGTAAGGTGTCAATATTAAATTATAGCATTAACACACATGCTTACATGGATCTAAAAACAGAGATGACAACCCATAAAAAAGACTAGAAAACCCTGAGAAAAACTTATAGAATTAAGAAGAGGTATCATCAATCCTAACAAGCAGATTTAATACAATAATAAAGAGGCTTTCAATAACAAATCTTTAAGAAATGATATTGTGTCATAAAATATATCTGTCTTATCATTAACCCAATAGTCACTTAAAACTACTAATTGTATACATTAAAAAATTAATAGAATATATAGCAAAAACACCACTGAAGAGCAAATTGTTAAAACACAAGTATAAATGGTGAAATTCCTCTAAAGAATAAAAAGAAAATCTGAAACCTTAAATTTAAAAAATGGAAAAACATGGTGTTCCACAACCATTTCTTAGAAGTTCCAGAGGGAAAGACTAGAGACACAGGAAGGAAATAAATAACCAGTAAAATATTTCCTAGATCCCTCTCCCTCAAAAAAAGACCTTTAGGTTGACAGACCTCACTGAATGATAAGCAGGGCAAAGAAAAATATAACCTCACATTGAGAAATTTAAACAACTTCAGAATGAGCCTGAAGGAACTATTTAGACAACAATAATTAAAAATTAAATTAAACAACACATAAACCTCAAAGCAACACAAAACCATTTCACATACCACAACACTGATGCATGAAGCAAATGAAATAATAGTTTCATATTGCTGTTCTGACAGGTTTATAGGTGTGGTAGTTTTACCAGGGCCAGGAAAGCTGCGAAAAACAGCAGATATGTTTTTGAAGGTTGACTTCCTTTGGAGCAGAGTCAGCAATATGCTGTGTTTCTGCGTATGAAACAGTGGTGATCTCACTGGCAAAAGAAATAGGTGAGGCCAACATTGCAGCCTAAAGTTGCAATATTAGTTTAGTCAAGCAAGATTGACACACAAGCCATAAATTTGACAAGGAGATCTAAGGATTGAGATAGCCATAGTATGCGTTCTCAAGTTCTGACATAGTCCTGGCAGTCTAGAAGGCAGTATTCACTTGCAAGACTGTTTATATGCACAGGATAGAATGAGGAGAACCCTACCTGTCTATACTCCCTTGGATAAAATATGAGTTATTCCACACATGCAGAGGAGACATGATGAGGCCCAGGGGAAACAAAACAAAACAAAACTGCGGTATATTTGCAAACTTTTAAAACTTTGAATACATTGCATAACACACATTCATTCAAAAGCAAATGCTGAAAGACTGATCAGTTCAAGGTTCAGGGCAAAACACCTGGCCAGTCGGTGGCTCTTTACTAATATATACTGACTTAGGTGTGAGCTTTAGGAAGCTATGCTTAAAAATAAAAACAGGAACAAATTAGAATGAGCAGATATCTCAGGAGTTGTACACTGTGGAAGTAACAGGAGAATGAGACCAGGTAGGTCACAGAAAAAGAAACAAACAAAAAGAACAGAAAAGAACAGTAATAAAAACCTTGTAGGAAAACCAGAACCAATAATTTCTTTAATATATTATCTAACAACAAGCCTGGTCTTCCACAAAATAATGTGTGAGACATGTCAAGTAACAAGAAAGTAACAAGTGTAACTCATACATAGAAAAAATTCAATCAATAAAAACTATCTCAGATGGAGAGCAGATACTGTGCCTAGCAGATACAAATGGTTACTATATATGTTTCAAAAACTTAAGAAAATCATGACTAAAGAATTTTTTAAAATATAAAATAATGAGTGGGAGAATATCAATAAAGAGAGATTTTAGAAAAAGAATTCAGTGAAAATGTTGGAGTTAAAATATAACTTAAATTTTTAAAATTTATTAGAAGAATTTATCTGCCATCATGAGAAAAATATAGTGAAGAAACAATGAACTTAAAAATAGAGCAATAGAAATTACACAATCCAAAGAAGAGTAAGTAAAGAATATGAAGAAAAAAGAATTGAACCTCAGAGACCTGTGAAACAACATCAAATTTATTAGCATATGTGAAGGAGAGTCCTAGAAAAAGAAGAGTAGGAATGAGGCAGAAAAATTACTTGAAAATATAATGGTTTTAAACTTCCCAAATTAGTTGCAAAACATTGATCTTTTGCACTCAATAATTTCAAGGAAATGCAAGTTGGATAAATTAAGAGATCCACTCATAGACGTTATATTCAAACTACTGACAGACAAAGACAAAGATAAAGAATTAAATGAAGCAACAGAAGAAAAACAAAAGGCTCATCACACACAGACAACAACAGTGTGATTAACAGCTGACTTCTTAACATGACAATGGAGGGCAGAAAACAATGGATGACATATTCAAAGTGCCGAAAGAAAAAATCAACCAAGATACACACATACACATCCATAAAAACTATCATTCAAAAGTGAAGGTGAAACAAAGACATTTTCTGAAAAACAAAGACTGATAGCATGTATTCCTAGTAGACCTTCCTTAGGAGAAATAACAGCCTTTTAGGCTAAAAAGAAGTCAAAGCAGATAGTATCTCCAATTCACAAGAATAAATAAAGATCACTAGAAAACATAATTATATAGGCAAATATAAAAGCCTGTGTAAATATATATTTTCCCTTTTTCTTAACTGATTTAATAGATGTTTGCATGTAACAATAATTATGAAATTGTATAAAGACTTCATGTTATAAAATGTAAGTCATATATGCATGTATACATAGCACAAAAAAGGAATAAGAAATTGAGTTATATTGGAGCAAATATTTTGTATTTTAATGAAATTAAGTACCAATCTGAAATTAATTGTGACAAAAGAGAGTGTATATTGTAATTCCTAGAGCAGTACTAAGAAACTAACTTAAAAATGTGCAAAATTTTTTACCAACCTGATATTTTTGAAAACAACAAATAAATAAAGTATGCAACAAAATAAAACAAGAAACAAATTAAAGGGTACAATATAAAATATCTATTTAACATAAAATAAAATATCAAATATACTTTTGGTATAAGTATAAAAAGAAATGACAAACATATAATTAAAAATTATAAAAAGTATAAAATGTATAAAGTATAAAAGTGTACTTTAGAAAGTATAAAAGTATAAAAAGAAATGACAAATCTTTGGATATATTGGCCAAAAATTAAACTATGAAAACATACATTTGAAAAACAATTCATAAAATAGAGGACATGACTACTAATGCTATAAAAGTTAAAAGTATTATTGATGGACACTATGAAATTTATGCCAACAAGTTAGGCAATTTAGTTGAAATAGATAAATTCTGAGAAATATAGAAATGATCAAAAATGACTCAAGATAAAATACACAATCTGAATAGACATACAATGTGCAAATAATTTGAATTAATAATTACAAATCTTCCTGCATACAAAATTCCATGTTTGATGTATTTACTGGAAAAATTTATGAAATAGAGATGAAATAATAGTATTCCTTCACGAACTCATCCACAAAAAGTGTAAGTTGAAGATAAAGGAAAAAACGGAAGGAAAGGGAATCTGCCCGACTTATTCTAAGGGGACAGTATTTGTCTCATATACCAGAGTCAAAGACATTGTAAGAAAAGAAAACTATAGACCAGTATCCTTCAGGAATATAAATACAAAAATTCTCAACAAAGTATTAGCAACCAAATCCAGCTAAAGATAAATGGGATTATACACCATAAACAAATGAGGCTTATCCCAGGAATAGAAGCTTGATTTAATATTAAAATAGCAATTAACATAATTTACAATATTAATAAGCTAAAAGGCAGTATTACATAATTATCTCAATAGATTAAAAATTGAGATAAAGCTAAAATAGTAAAAGTTGTCAACAAATAACAATAGAATAGAATGGTACTCTTACAAAGTCATCTATGAAAAATCTACATCTAACTTAGTGAAAGACTGCATTTCCTCTAAGGATGGCAAAAAGGCAAGGATGTCCTTTCTTTCCATTTTGATTCAATCTTATACTAGAATTTTATGCTGTAAAATTCACTAGAGGTTGTAGCCTATGCAATAAAGAGAAGAAATGGAACTCAGGATGAAAGTAAGAAGTACAACTGTCTTTATTTGTAGATAGCATAATCCTGTAAGTAAAAAATCCTAAGGAATTCTTAATGCATTTACTAGAACTAGTAAATATATTCAGCAAAGTTGCAGGGTCAAAATACAAAACTCAGTAGTTTTTCTACATGCAATGAATAGTCAAAGATGAAATTATAAAAACAATTTTAACTATATAGCATCAATAAGATAAAAATATTTTAAAAATTTAAATTCAATGCAATCCCTATAAAATTCACTTCAGGTTTTTTTTTTTCTTTTTCTTTTCTTTCTTTCTTTCTTTTTTTTTTTTTTGCAGAAATTAACAAGGAGATGTTAAAATGTATGTGAGTATGTAAAGGACCTAGAATAGCCAAACAGTTTGAAAAAGATAAACTAAGTCATAGAACTTACAAGTTTTCATTTCAAAGGGTTTGGCCCATAATCCCAAAAGACACAATCCCTAATGCCATAATTCCAAAAGATCAAAATCTCTAGAGTTTAAAATCCTGAAAACCATAATCCTGAAAGATCAAAATCCTGAAAATATAATTCTAAAAATGTTTTAAAGATATTTACTTACATTTGTAAAGAGGTTTTAATTTGAGAAACATAAAAACATGATAGAACACTTCATAGGCCACTTTGCATGATAAAATAGGCAATAATTACATATTTTGTAAACATAACCACTCAGTTATACTAATTACAATTACATGGATATAACAGTTATGGGCAAATAAACTGTAATCATGAAGAAACAGGTCAAAAAGCAAAATGTATAAATGTAAATCACTATGGTTGGTAATTGTGTGCACCCAGCTTTATAACTGCAGTTATTTGAAATGCTGTGATGGACAACCTAAGTCTTGTTTTGTTTTGTTTTTGAGACAGAGTCTTGCTCTGTCTCCCAGGCAGGAGTGCAACGGTGCAATCCTGGCTCACTGCAACCTCTGTCCCCCACCGGGTTCAAGGGATTCTCCTGCCTAAGCCTCCCGAGTAGCTGGGATTACAGGCATGCACCACTGTGCCCGGCTAATTTTCATATTTTTAATAGAGATAGGGTTTCACCATGTTGGCCTGGCTGGTTTCTAACTGCTGACTTCAAGTGATCCACCTGCCTTGGCCTCCCAAAATGCTGGGATTACAGGCATGAGCCACTGCACCTGGCCGACAACCTGTCTTTTGATGAGATGGATCAAAAACACAACGGGTCACCACTATGTATGCAGTCACCCAAAGAGCTGAAATCTCAGGAAATATTGTCATTAACAAAAGTTATGCAGATGTATAAAAAGGACATCTCTTTATTTAGTGAGGAAGTGTCCACATTTTTACATGCATATACAATGCTTACACACAATGTCCATGTTGTGGTAATGCACTTTCGTTGAGTCAAATTTGTGAAAAGTGCATAAAATGAATTAGAGCTCTCTAAAAGTCTTTATACACTTTATATCTTCAGTACTGAAAATTATGTGAAGATAAAATGCATAGCATAGCAAATTGGTGCTATGGGTGAAGGGGCAGATGTCATATATGACTGAACAATTTGGTAGGGAAAATTTCTTGTATTTTTTGCATGTGTTTTCACTTCTATGATCTTTGAAACACTCATTGCACTTGTATTTGGGGAGTCATTGTGATGTACAAATTGTATAAGCATATGCTATCCTTTTAAAAGTTTGATTATTGCTGGGCCATTGCAAGTAAGCAATTTTCTGCCTTTGTAGAACCAATAATAATTAATTTTTAAACTTTTAACTTTCACCATTATGTAGCCTTGTACACTTAACTTATCAAAGCCATTTTGTGAGGGAACAATTTCACAGATCTCGTCCACTGTGTTGTAAGGAATACAGTAAGAGGAAATGATATTTAGCTTCCCCAGTACCAAACCTGTGCTAGTCAGGATTCTTCAGAGATACAGAGCAAATAGGATATGTAGATCGATATATCAGAGGAGGTTTATTAGGGGAATTGGCTTACACAGTTATGGAGACTGAGATGTCCCACAGCAGGCTGTCAGCAAACTGGAGACCTTGAGATGCCGGTTGAGTGGCTCAATCCAAGTCCAAAGGTCTCAGAACCAGGAAAGCTGATGATGTAACTCTAAGTTTGCACACCAAATCCTCAGGACCTGGAGAGTAGCTGGGGTGGAGGTCCTGGAATCCAAAGGCCAGCAAGCCTGGAGTTATGATGCCCAAGGCAGCAGAAGAAAAGTCTGTCTCAGCTCTGAAAGAGAGATCAAATTGGCTTATGTATTTGTTCTCTGCAGGACCCTGGCCCATTAGATGGAACTTGCCAACACTGAGGATAGATCTTCCCCACCTAGTCTTCTCAGACTTATACACTAGTCTTCTCTGAAAACACTGTCACAGACATACCTTAAATAATGCTTTACTAGGTTTCTAGGTATCCCTTAATCCAGTCAACACCTAAAATTAAGTCCACAAATCTATCCCTTGTCAACCTGTCACCCATTCACATCTTCTTAAGTTATACTTAATTTCCAAATAAAGACAATAGCAAGGTGATAGTTCCACTTAACATGATGCAACTATACTGTGCACAACCAAAAATGTACTAAACGTTCCCCAGAATTTGGCTTTAAGAATTTCAACATTCGGGATTTTAATCTTTCAGAATTATCATTTTTGGAATTTTAGATGTTAGGAATTTTTAGACTTTATGGAGTTTGATTTTTAGAGATTGTGATCTTCTGAGATTTCAGTATTTGAGACTTTGGTGTTTGGGATTGTATCTTATGAGATTATGATCTGTACCAACTTTCAAAATGTGCTATAAAGCTAGAGTAATAAAGACCCTGTAGCATGGCACAAGAACAGACATACAATCAATGGAACAGTATTAAAAGTTTAAAACTAAGCCCTAACATTTATGGTCAACTGATTTTTTAAAACATTTGCTAACACAATTCAAAGGGGAAAGGAAATTCTCTTTTTGAAATGGATATTCTCAAGAAAATAAAGCTGTTTTAAAGACTTTAGAAACTGAACAAGATGTATAAATACAAAGCTAACTAAAAATAGAAAAAGAGCAAATAGAGATATTTCCAAAACTAACCACAGGTAGATAAAAGAACCAAGAGAGACATTTTGTGGTGACAAAATATACCACCTATCAAGTCTACATTATAACCATAATATAACAATGATAAAATATATACTACAAAATCTGTTAGAAATGTAAAAGTAAGCTTACAAGTCATTAATCAGAGTAAGTTTTTAAACATATTTCTCTCACAATTAATAGGTTATATAAATAAAAATAAGGCAGAATATTGAGGACTGAATAATGTTAAGACTCATCTAATAGATAAAATAGTATTTTTACAGCTAAGACATAGAGAATAAACTTTTTCCAAAGATTTCAGAAATTCACTAAAATTCAGCATATTTTACATCACAAAGGAAGTCTTATAATTTCTAAAAATTATGTTTATATATGGCTGCAAGATATTATTATATCTAGCTGCATTTATTGCATAAAGTCAAAAAGGTTAAGAATTATAAAAGTATTATACTCAGGGCTGAGTGTGGTGGCACATATCTGTAATCCCAGCACTTTGGGAGACCGAGATGGGTGGATTACCTGAGGTCAGGAGTTCCAGACCAGCCTGATCAATATGGTGAAACCCTATCTCTACTAAAAATACAAAAATTAGCCGGGTGTCATGGAAGGTGCCTTGTAGTTCCAGCTACCGGGGAGGCTGAGACAGGACAATTGCTTGGAGCTGGTAGGTGGAGGTTGTAGTGAGCCGAGATCATGCCACTGCACTCCAGCCTGGGTAACAGAGTGAGACTCTGTTTCAAAAAAAAAAAAAAAACAAAAGTATCATACTCAAATCTACACACTTCAATATTAAACAACCAACCACAGACCGTCTATGCCCATTGCTTCTAACTAATTATTTTTCACAAATATATATAAGAGATGAAGAGCTGAATGACATGTTTGGCATCATTTTCTCAAAGAACCTTACCAAAATAACAATAAGGTGAGTTTTAATTTTATCATTTGAGAAATAAAGCCACAGGACAAAGATAGGTAGAAAGAACACACGGGGATGGAGGAGGAAATTGGAAAACACATGAACAAATCAGTACTGCTTCCACAGAATGTGCGGAAAGCCATAATACAATGTCTTCCTTACTGTAGTAATTATAACTAACCAGATAACATACAAAGTGACAGTTATTTTATGTCCATGAGAAAGCTGAGATCACAAAGCAGCCTAATGAAATAAAATCCAGAAATTACCAGTCTTTTCTTGCCAAGTTGGGATTCTGCTTTCACCTTTGGCAGAGTAACATGAGAAGGTAGAAGCCACCATAGACACAGGTGAAGGTGGCTGTTACTGAATTTTTAAATAAAAATGTAAAGGCTTATTGTGGTCTGGAATGGTTGGTATCTTGGGGGGCTCCAGACACAAAGGAATCTATAACTGTCTCTTTTCCAAGGACCTTATTAAGTAAGTGCTCTCTTGAAAGAGTGAAGGTAGGGACCCCTATCTGAGATACAGGTATGCTGGGCCTGCTGTTGTCTGAGGTCAGAGGAGAACTAGATAAACCCACTTGAGCTCTGGCACTTATATAGATTAGAAGGCAGACACAGTCTGTCATAGGCAGCTTCTAAGATGTTCTTAGTGATCCCTGCCTCATGATATTCATGCCTTTGAGCGATCTTCTCCCCTTGAGTTTGGCCTGGGCATATTAATTAGATTGTAATGAATGGAAGGTGGCAAAAGTGACATTACTTCTGAGGTTACATATGAAATTCTGTCTTCCTTCTTTGCCATCGCTCGCTCTCACTCTCTCTAGGTTGCTCATGAGTCTGCACTGTGGAGAGACCCATATAAGTGAACTTGGAAGTTATTTTGAGATTAGAAGTCTCTTTCCTCAGTCATATCCTGAGACGTCTCCCAACTCAGCCACATCTTGATTGCAGTCCTGTGAGAGACTCTAAAGCCAGACTGTCTAGCTAGGTGGCTCCCAGATTTCTGACTCAGAGAAATTCTCAGAAAATGAATCTTTGATGTTTTAAGCCATTAAGTTTTGGAGAGTGTTGTGCAGCAATAGCTAAGCATACATAGACCTTTGCTGGAGGGAAGACATCAGAGAGAAATCTATTTATCTGCCTAAGTATGGAGAAGAGATAGAGAACCAGTACTCTGGGTCTTATGCAAAAACCAAAAATAAAGAGAAAGCCTTGAAAGTAGCCAGGGAAAACAAAACATATTAAATAGAGAAAACAATAGTAAGAATGATGACTGACTTCTCATCAGAAAACAGCAATGGAGACTATAAGACAATGGAATAACATATTTAAAGCCCCCCCCTTTTTTTTTAAAGGAAAAAAGTCAAACTAGAATCCTATATCCTGCAAGTCTACACAGAAAATGAGACGAGAATGTGTGAGAAAAGATAAATTACAGAACCAGTCTAGGGGGTCCAGTAACCTAATGTTTAACCCTAGAAATGAGTTCCTGAGAGAAGAAAGAAAAGGGAGGAAAGGAAATTATCAATGAAATAATGGAAAATATTTTCCCAGAAATTAAAAGAAGTGTTTAAAAAGTGAACAGACTCTGTTCACCTAATATATTGAATGAAAAGAGACCTACATGAAAATACCTTATGTGATTATGGGGACAGAATATATATATTGTATATGTATATGTATATGTATATGTATATGTATAATGTACACACACACACAGGGAAAGAGAGAGAAAGAATCAAGAATCAGAGGTTCGATAGTCATTATAGACCTCAATCACACCCTTGGAAGCTAGAAAACAATGTAGAACTTCCTTCAAAATTAATTATTTCTAACTGAGAATCTATTCCCAATCAAATTAATTGTGGGAGTTAATTAAGAAATTATCAAAACCGAATACTTTAAAACTTTACCTATTACACACCCTCTTTCTCAGGAAACCACTAAAGGATATGTCCCGCCAAATCGGTGGAGTAAATCAAGAAGGAGAACGATAAGGAATCCAAGAAATAGAGGGATCCAATGCAACAGAAGCAAATGGAATCCTCAGGAAGATGGTAAGATTCTAAAAAGGCAGGTACCTAGCAGGACAGGGATCCCTTCTGTCCAGCCTGAGGCATCTAAGAAAATCTGTAAGGGTCTCTTCAAGCAGATAACAGTGGCAGCATACCTAATGTGTCTCAACTTCTTGTAATGAGAATTTCACTGCTGAAAAAGTTTGGTTGTGAAGTAATGATGAGCTCACAGAAAATAAACTATAGGAAAATAATATGCTGTTCAGGCAACAATATAATCAATGGTGGATAATATTTATGGACATACTGAAGTAGGCATGACTACCGATCTAGCCAAAATTAAAGTATATTGGGAAAAGTGTGGGGGTGTTAGGATGGGTGGGAGTGGTTTTGCAAAGAATCGGTAAAAAACAGCTAAGAATCCATATTATATTTGAAAAGTCAATATATAATTTTAAGATTAGAGGTTTTTAACAACCTAAGTATATTCTTTAGATGCATTAAGTCAAATAACAGAAGATGTGGCTCACTGACTTTAAATTAGTTACTTAAAAGGAATGAGAAATGTGGTGAGATTTCTTTAACAAACTTTGTAAAACTATTTGATCTTTTAAATTATGGAACATAAGGCTAGAACTATATGAGATCAAAAGGAACAAAGAATAAAAAACCAACATTTAAAATTCTTTAGAGTTAAATGACAATTATAGTACCACATGTGTTTTTAGTAAAAGCACATACACACATATGCAGGTATACAAACACAAACATGAATGCACATACACACATATTGAGACACAAGTGTACACATACCTATATTTGAATATACAAAGACACATGCACTCATACTGATAAACACAGAAAATCTTCTATATTTGTTCATGCCTTATGTACATGGCTTTATAAGAAAAGGAGGAGAGTCCTGAGCTAAAATTGGGCATGTACAAATATAGAAATGATTATATATATGTACATATAAAACATATATATACACATGCATATATGTACATATGACACACATACATGCACAGATGTACACACCTGTTTGAATGTATATGCACATATACTCACATATACACATGTTTACACATATATTTACACAGATGCACACAGAAACATATACAAACTTACATAAAATTCTAAACTTATAAAAATAAACATATTTAAATGTGTCTATATGTAGACAAATTACTGGATGGAAATAATAAAAATATTAGCAATAGTGTTACAAATAGCAATCTTGCCTAAGTGCTGTGAGACTGGGATGTATTTATTTTCTAAATTATTTGTTTGTATTTTCTATAATTGTATTTAGAAAAATATTTTGAGTAGAAATCATGTAGCAAATATAGTTTATTCTTGTAGCACAATGATTTGGTCTACATCACTGTTTCTTAATCTTAACCTTAATTAGAAAACCTTAGTTTTCTACAAATATTATTCTACAAATATAATTACATATAATGGCTTTCTATAGACTCTACATTCTCTGCCTTTCTCCATAGTGTCTTTGAACATTTCTGTCTTTGAAAGGAAATATACATTTTCTCTTTAATTTTTTTAATCTATTAAAGAATAAATTCAAAGAGTGTTGTAAAAAATGAAGCTAAGATATTAGGTACAAATAATTAAAATCATGATTTTTGCAATTTTGAACTTTTTTCTGTTAAAAAATTTTTGAATATAGTACTTGTAATTTAATTTTAAAATTGAACTTAACTGATTGAAAATCTTTGTCAATCATTCACAGAAGCATCTGAGGGAAGGGATCTTTAGGAAGAAAGGGAGTCAGAATAAAAAGAGAAAGTTTTGAGTGTGGTGTAGGCCCTTTGCCTTCTTCATCTCACTTGATTTAAATTATAAAGAGACCTCACTGAGTGGTGTAGAAAGAAATGTGGCTTATATACACATGTTTAACTTAGAGGCTGTTCTGCAAACTCTCTCCAAGGAATTATTTAACTTTAGAAAACTATTTTCTGTGTTCATTTACAAAACCCAAATACATTTTGAGAGAAAATCAATTTTAAAATGTGTTTTCTTAGTTAAATGAAACTTGAGTTCTATAAACAGTGGTGACTCAGACCCCCAGAGTGATAAGACCTTGAGCTTGTTGGTGTTTGTCTCTGGAGAGGGCAGCTTGACCCAAGTAATCACCTGTATGCCCTGGGTCTGGGTGACCTATTAAAGAGGGTGGCACACAGATCCACCATATGTGATGTATTAACCAGCCAAAGATAGGCAAGGCAGCAGGGTGTTTGTGGCTGCCTGCCTCCTTCTCTAAGTGTCTAAAAGGCTCTGCCAGCATATTAGTATCTGTATTTATTAGTCTGCTGTTGCTTATAACAGAATACCTGAAATTGGGCAATTTACTTGAAAAAATTATTTCGTACAGTTATGAAGAAAGAGAGGTTTTACATTGAGGGAGCTGCATCTTGTTAACTTCTTGCTGGGGGGGGACTCTCTGAAGAATCCAGAGGCAGCACGGTGTCTGTTGGTGAGGGGTCTGCACTTGTGAGCTCAGGACTCTCCTACTCTTTTTTATAAAGCCACCAGTCCCAATCCTGTGATAACTCATTAATCCATTAACCATTTAATCAATTAATCCATGACTGGATTAATCCATTCAAGAAGACAGAGCTTTCATGATCCAATCACCTCTTAAAGAGCCCACCTCTCAATACAGCCACATAGGGGATGAAGTTCCAACAGAGTTTTGGAGGGGACATTCAAGCCATAGCAGTATCTTGGAGGTAAAGTTAGAAATGGATTTAAAAGTGTGTGCCACTTCCTATCAATTGATTAGTGACTACTGAGACAGCTCTATGTTTGTGTTGCGTACTCAATGTGGAGAGGGAGTTCTTAAAGCATTCCAGCCTTGGCACAAGAGTCTATTGGTTAATTAACTGTTTTATAGATGCAAAGTACAGGGCGTCTGATATCAGAAGCGCTAATCATCATTAGTTCACTGAGTACTAGCTCAAGACATTTAACTTTCTTCTGCCCCAATTTCATCAAAAAAGCCTTACCTTATAAGGTTGCTCGAAAGATAGAATGAGGTAATGAATATAAAACAATGCTGTCTGATGATTGTTCAATAAGCATACTTTTTCCTTCATTGGATGTATTTATTTGTTTTTAAGTGATTTGCTATATACAATAGCCCCCCTTTATCCATGAGGAATATACCAAGACTCCAGTGGAAGCTGAAATTTGAATAGTACTCACTCCTATGTACACCATGTTTTGTCCTATACATACACACCTATGATAAAGTTTTATTTATAGATTAGGCACAGTAAGAGATTAACGATAATAACTAACAATAGAAAGAAGCACCAAGATGGCTGACCAGAAGCAGCTAGTGTGCGCTGCTCTGATAGAGAAGAGACAGGGTGTCAGGTAAACACTAGCTCTTGAAGTGGATTGTCTACGAAGGCAAATTGGGATTAATCAAGCAAGCAACAGCAATCCATGGAAGCAGAGAGGACTGAGGCAGGACAACAGCCCACCTGGGATTGGCCCAAGGCCAGGGGATGCTCTCTATCATGGGGAAAAAGTGAGTGAGTGAGAGCGCCTGGGACTCATACTTCTGCCACAAACCTTTGCAATGCTGGGGAACACAAGAGATAATCTCTGGATAGCCCCCCACCCCCGGGGCCTGCAGCCTGACACAGCGAGCTGCCTGGAGTCTGAGAAGAGCCACACTCAGGCCCATGGGGAACCCTATGGGTCTTGGATCCTTAAACACCCTGTTGTCAGCTGCTGTAGCCCCACCGGTAAGGGAAGCCAAGCTCTTTCATGAGCCCTCACAATAGGGGCTGCGTCCACAGTGCTAAGGAGCAGGATTGCAGACCCTGTGTCTGTTGCGTGTTACCAAGCAAAGCCCACTGGCCTGGGACCCCAGTGCAGCCACCCCACTTCTGCCTGAGCACTCTGGCAGGTCACAGAGCTCCCAGAGGTAATCCCCAGGCCCACAACAATTGCCACTGCTATTATCCTTGCTCCTGCTGCCTTCAGGATGGGAAGGGAGTAACGAGCCTGACCTGAGAACTGTCATGGGCCTCTAGCATGCTGCTGCTGCCATATGGAAAAGTAGCAAGACTGTTTTCCACATGGGTCCCTGACCCTGCTGCTATTCACTGGACAGAGCTTGCTGGCCTGGGCTCCCGCACAGTTGCCCTACCCCTGCCTAATCAGTTCAATCAGTGGCAGCCATGTGTTTCTCTGGGGTAGAGCTCCTGGAGACTGTCAGCAGGCTCTCTGCCACTGCCACCACAGCAGTATCCACCCTTGCTCCCCCAGGCTAGGGAGGAAACAAAGAATCTGATTGCTTGTCTGTCTGCTTCCACAGCTTACAGCAGCTATGCAATGGAGAGGAGGACAGGCTGTTTTCCCTGTGAGACCCTAACCCGCTGCTCTTTACCAGAAGCCCTCATACTCTCCAGCTTGGGCCTTCAGCACAGCTACCCGACTCCAAGTTGAACATTCTGATTGGAAGTGGCTCTGCATTTCTTTGGAGTGGTGCTCCCAAAGGCAACTGACAGCACCTCTGACACTGCCACCATTACAGGGTTAGGAAGGGAATGAAGAATCTGGTTGCTCTGTTCCTACCTCCAGCATGCCATGGCCACATTACAGAGAGGAGGCCAGACAGTCTTCCCTGTGACTGTCTTCCCAGTGAGCTCCACTCCCACTCTTCTCTAGGAAGCCCCCCTTCCCAACTCTGGCACAGAGTGCCAGGGCAGCTACTCCACCCCTCGCTAATCATTCCAATTGACAGGAGCTCTGTGTTTCTCTGGGGTGGAGCTCACAGACACAAGTGACAGGTCCTCTGCCATTACCACTGCCTAGGTCTGTGCCCCTGCTGCCCCTAAGCTGGGGAGGGAACAAAATGCCTGAGCACTCCCCGGGCCTGCAGTGCACACACAGCTCAGGAGTGCCAACCTGAGATTGGTGCCTGATACTCAAGCCGGAGCAAAGCCCACAATCTCTGATGTGGTTTGTTTCTGTGTTCCCACCCAAATATCATCTTGAATTATAATCTCCACGTGTTCAAGGAGGGACCTAGAGGGAGGTGATTGGAGCACAAGGGCAGTTTCCCCCATGCTGTTCTCATGGTAGTGAGTTCTCACAAGATCTGATGGTTTTATAAGAGGCTCTTCCCTCTTCACTCTTGTTCTCTTTCCTGTCACCTTGTGAAGAAGGTACTTGCCTCTCCATCACCTTCTGCCATGATTGTAAGTTTCCTGAGGCCTCCCCAGCCATGTGGAACTGTGAATCAATTAAACCTCCTTTAGCCTCAGGAAGTATCTTTATAGCAGTATGAGAAGGGACTAATACACTCCCAGAGCACTGAGTAGAGGGAGTTGCATGGTTTGTGGGCTGCTGCAGGGCTGCCTCCCTCCACAGGGCTAGCCAAGAAAAGGTGTGGCCTATCTCCCTGCCATGACCTCTGCCCAAGGGAGCCCTGCAGTCCAGAATACCTAACAAAAGAAACAAGGGTGCAGTGCCAGTGATCTGAGGGGTCTCCCTGAAAGCGCAGGAGTGGATCTGGTGAGGAAGTCACCTCTCTCTTGGTCTCACTGCAGAACATGGCTGCAAACAGGAGGAAATACAATGGAGCCATGTGGCACTCAGTCTATTTACCAGTCATTATTCTTAGGAGCCAGATACTGGGTTTCAGCCCACAATACAATGCCAAAAATACTTTGCTAATACATGCCCCTATAAAACCAATGGCAAGAATTCAGCCACAAATAAAGACTCTGCATTGGGGCCTTGGCCCTCTTGAAACATCTGTGAAGCCAACTGATTATACTTAAATTATACCACAGTGAAAGGAACACTAATCCTCCCAGATGAGAAAGAACAGCATAAGAACTCTGGCAATTCAAAAAGCCAGTGTCCCCTTACCACCAAATATGTCCACTAGCTCCCCAGCAATGGTTTTTAACCAATCTGAAATTACTAAAATGGCAGACATAGAATTCAGAATCTGGGTGGCAAAGAAACTCATTGAGAAAGTTGAAATTCAATCCAAAGAATTTAAGGAATCCAGTAAAATGATCCAAGAGCTTAAAGGAGCCACTTTAAGAAAGAACCAAATTGAACTTCTAGAGCTAACAAATTCACTACAAGAATCTCATAATACAGTCGAGAGTATTCACAGTAGAATATACCATGCTGAGGAATGAATCTCTGAGCTCAATGACTGGTTCTTCAAATCACCTCAGTCAGACAAAAATAAAGGAAAAAATGTAAACAAAATCTCTGAGAAATATGGAACAATGTAAATGGACTACATCTATGACTCAATGGCATTCCTGAGAGAGAAGGAGAGACAATAAAAAACTTGGAAAATATACTTGAGGATCTAGTCTATGAAAATTTTCCTAATCTTATTAGAGAGGTTAGCATGCAAATCCAAGAATTACAGACAACCCCAGTGAGATACTATACAAGATGACCACCCCCAAAGTAGCCATTCATCAAGATCAATACACACACACACACACACACACAAAATCTCAAAGGCACGCAGAGAGAGGGGTCAAGTCACATACAAAGGGAACCCCATTAGGCTAGCAGCAGACATATCAGAAGAAACTTTGCAAGGCAGGACAGACTAGGGGCCTATTTTCAGCATCTTTTAAAAAAAATTCCAACCAAAAATTTCACATCCCACCAAGCTAAGTTTCATAAGTAAAAGAGAAATAAAATCTTTATAAGATGTGCAAACACTGAAGAAATACAATTCCATTAGACCAGTTATAAGAGGTCATTAAGAGAGTGCTAAACATGGAACTGCTTAGCTACCACAAAAACACACTTAAGGACATAGCCCACAGGAATTATAAAGCAATCACACAATCAAGTCTATATAACAACCAGCTAGCAACACAATCACAGGATCAAAATCTCAGATATCAATAATAGTCCTGAATGTAAATGAGTTAAATTCCCCACTTAAAAGACATAGAATGGCAACCTGGATGAAAAGACAAGACCCAATCCTCTACTGTCTTCAAGGGACCCATTTAACATGTAATGAGACCCATAAGCTCAAAATAAAAGGATGAAGTAAGATTTACTATGCAAATTGGAAACAAAAAGAGCAGGAGTCACTATTCTTATGTCCGACAAAACAGATTTTAAACCAACAAAAAATAAGAAGAACAAAGAAAGACATTACATAATAATAAAGGGTACAATCCAACAAGAAGCCTTAACCATCCTAAATAAATATGTACCCAATATTGGAGCACATGGATTCATAAAACAAGTTGTTATTGACCTATAAAAAGGCTTAGACAACCAGACAATGATTGTGGGAGACTTCAACACTCCATTGACAGCATTAGACAGATCATTGAGTCAGAAAACTATTCTAAAATTCACATGGAACCTAAAAAGAACCCAAATAGCCAAAGCAATCTTATGCAAAAAGAACATTCTGGAGGCATCACACTACTTGACTTCAAACTATACTATAAGGCTATAGTAACCAAAACAGCATGGTACTGGTACAAGAATAGACACAGAGTCCAATGGCACAGAATAAAAAACTCAGAAATATAGCCACATACTTACAACCATCTGATCTTCAACAAAGCTTACAAAAAAGCAAGCAATGAAGAAAGAAATCCCTATTAAATAAATAGTGTTGGGATAATCGGCTAGCCATATGCAGAAGATTGAAAGTGGACCTTTACTTTTCACCATACAAAAATTAACTCAAGGTAGATTAAAAACTTAAACATAATACCCCAAACTATAAAAATCCTAGAAGAAAACCTGGGAAATACCCTTTGTGACATCAGCCTTGACAAATGATTTTTGGCTAAGGTTCAAAAAGCAATTACAACAAGAACAAAATGGGCAAGTGGGATCTAATTAAACTAAAGAGCTTCTGCACAGCAAAAGGAACAATCAACAGAGTAAATAGACAATCTACAGAATTGGAGAAAATATTCACAAGCTATTCATCTGATAAAGGTCTAATATCTAGAATTTATAAGGAACTTAAACAACCCAACAAGTGAAAAACAAATAGCCCCATTAAAAAATGGCAAAGGAGACCAGGTGTGGTGGCTCACACCTATAATCCCAGCACTTTGGGAGGTCAAGGTAGGTGGATCACCTGAGGTTAGGAGTTTGAGACCAGCGTAGCCAACATGGTGAAACCCCATCTGTACTAAAAATACAAAAATTAGGTGGGCATGGTGATACATGCCTGTAGTCCCAGCTACTCAGGAGGCTGAGGCAGGAGAATCTCTTGAACCCAGGGAGCAGAGGTTGCAGTGAGCTGAGATTGCACCACTGCACTCCAAGTCTGGGAGACACAGTGAGACATCATCTCAAAAAAAAAAAAAAAAAAAAAAAAAAAAAAGGGCAAAGGATATGAACAGATACTACTTCTCAAAAGAAGATTTACAAGTGACCAAGAAACATGTGAAAAAATGCTCAATATCACCAATCATCAGAGAAATGCAAATCAAACCACAATGAGATACCATCTCACACAAGTCAGAGTGGCTATTCTTAAAAAGACGAAAAACAGATGCTGGCTAGGATGCAGAGAAAAGGGAATGCTTATACACTGTTGAGGGGAATATAAATTAGTTCAGCCACTGTGGAAAGTAGTTTGGAGATTTCTCAAAGAATTTAAAGCAGAGCTACTATTTGACCCACCAATGTCATTACCAGATATATACTTTGAAAATAGATCATTATTCTAGAAAGACACATGCACCTGTATGTTCGTTGCTGCACTATTCACAATAGCAAAGACATGGACTTATCTTAGGTGCCCATATGTTGTTGGTTGGATCAAGAAAATGTAGTACATATATATCATGGAATACTACACAGCTATAAACAAGAATGAAATCATGTCCTTTGCAGCAACATGGATGCAGTCGGAGGCCATAATCCCAAGTGAATTACTGCAGCTACAGAAAACCAAATGCTGCATGTTCTTACTTATAAGTGAGAGCTAAACATTGAGCACCCATGGCCATAAACAAGGGAACAATAGATACTGCAGACTACTGGGGGTGGGGGAAGGAAGAGGGGAATGGGTGGAAATGTTATCTATTCGAGTACTATTCTCACTACCTTGGTGCAATATGCTCATGTAACAAACTTGCACATATATTCATTGTACCTAAAATAAAAGTTAAAAACAAAAACAAAACAAAATAATGATTAAAGAAATCAAATAAAATAACATTTTAAAATGTAACATTTTGATGCAAATGATAAAATATCTCATACTTTTCTAATCTCCATATCTGTGGCTTAATCACATTAATCATTCCTGCTATGTATTTATTATTATTCTTATTCTTTACACTTGATTAGATAATCTAGTGGTTTTTTAAACCAATTATTTAAAGACAAGGTACTTGAATTTATTATTAATTTTTTTCATTTTTAGTTCACTACTGTTTACTTTTATCTATATTAACATAAGTTATGTATATTAATATATTTATCCTACTTTGTTATTCTTCTTTGTCTTTTATGTATCATTTTAAGTTGAATGATTATCTCTTTTTAAATAAAAGCAAAGTCTGTGAATTTGCCTATTAATGGATAGAGATTAAAATGTATTAGAAAAAATAATAATATCGGACAACTATAACAATATACTGTTGTCAAATTTATGTGTCTGTGTCACATACACACTATCTCTTTCAAAATATCTTTTTGTACTATACTTACTTATTTCAGACCTTGATTGACCCCAGATAACTGAAACCAGAAAAGGCAAAACCACAGCTAAGGGGAAACAACTGAAAAATATTGCAGCTCGAGCCACCATTTAGATGTTTGTTTCCAAATATAGCATAGAATAATAGAAAAAGAAGTCACATTTTTCTAATCATCAGAATTTTTCTTGGAACAAAAATACAGGGAATGCTATAGAATGCTGAGAACAAAGAAATGCACATCCACGGCAATTACGTGCATGTGGAATTGACACTTCTAGACCTGTTATATCAGCTGGTGCACACAATTAATAGCAGAAATTCCAACATTGTTAAAAATTTATAACACATGGCCAAATGCACAGATAATTTTTGATCTTTAAATGGAGACCAGGCTCCATATAACCAACTTATTTTGTAGATCCACTAGACACAATATTCCAGCCATTCACATGAACAATCAGAAAAAGGACAAAACATTCAACTTTCTTGAACTGTGATAGATGTGACTTTAGTAGAATTTTACTCATCAGGAGTGGAGGAAAATAGCTAAGAGTTGTGGAAAATAATTTGGAGAATATGAAATTTGAGATTAAACAGATCTAAGTTTGAATCTCTCTTCTTTGCTTTTTTGGCCATGAGACATTGAAAAAATATTGAGCATCCCTAGGTCTTAGTTTCTCATTTGTAAAATGCAACTGATAATAGATATCTTTTAGGGTCACTGTGGAAAATATAGTAATGTATGTATAGCAGTTGGCACAATCCTGGCATACACTACTTGTTCACGAAATGGAGAAATACAAACCTGTATGGATCTAAGGTACTAGAGCATTTTGTGAGTTTCTCATTTTTATTTTGTGTAAACTTGAGTTTCATATTATGCATTATCATTCTTTGCAGCAAGCTTTTCATGCTGAAATTTCATTACGTATGTAAATCTGAGTTATTTTTCTCTACCTCCCAATATGATTAGTACTTTGCCAAGTCACTAATTACAGAATTAGCAAAAACAGCTGGTTTAAATCAAATCATCAATGAAGTTAAGGTGAGGAATAGCTGTGTCAGAACAGCATTGATTTGAACAACACACAAGCATTCTGTGTTTAACCTTCAAGCTCAGGTCACACCGTTAGAAAATCCACCATTGATGCTAATTGGGAAGAGGAGACAATCAAATAATCCATTTGCTGAGTGGAAAAAAATAGATCAGCATTATTGGGCAATGACCCTCTTCAAATAAATTGTGTTAACAGTATTTAGAGTCTATGAAGCCAAAAGCTCAAGGTCTTTAAGAGGTGAACAGTTACTCTCAAACAATCAAACTGGGCATATAACCAACAACCACTGAGTCTCTACTAATTGCAGGTCCTGTCCCTGTGTGATGGGAAGGCATCTGGGAGCCTGATCTCTTGAGATGCTAGGGTAGTGTCAAGCTTGTTATTTTATTGGCTGCAAAGAAGAAAGACACCATTTTTTTCTAGTTCATAGAAATATAGGAGAAAGGCTTGGGGCAATTAATTCTTAAATGACAAAAGATCTAGTTTTATTTTTAATATTGTTTCTCGTGAACCTTCGTTCCTCCTCCTATTTACCCTTAGATTGAAGAAGTCTTTCTTCTCCAAATGCCCATGAGCCTAGAAATAAATGACAAGAACTGTGCATTTAGCAGGATGTTGGGAAAGTAAACCAGAAGAATAACAGATTAAGAAGCTGTCCGTAATGACAGGGACTCAAGAATACACTGATATGACTACAGATGGGTAGTTGTCAGATGAATTCGGGGCTCAGTGCCAGAGACAGTTCATGGAGACTAGATCATTTGGTTGGAGATACACTCCAGAATTTCTTCTATGATGTAGACTACTGAGGAGTTGTAACACAATGCTTGAATCTGGAGTGAAAAGTGTGTGATGATGAATTTTACATGTCAACTTGACTGGACCATGGGATATCCAGGCATTTAGTCAAGCATTATTCTGGGTGTGTTTGTGAGGGTATTTCTGAATAAGATTAACATTTTAATTGATGGCCTGTGTAAAGGAGATTGCCCTCTCTAATATGGGTTGGTCTTATCCAGTCCATGGAGGGTGTGAATAGAACAAAAAGGCTGACCCTGTAAGAAAAGGAAAACTCCTCCCTTACTGCTTGAGGTAGGCCATTGGTTTTTTTCTTGCTTTCAGACTTAGATTGAAACTTGCCCTTCTTGGATCTCAAGCCCTAAAGCTTTCAGGCTGGGACTTATACCATTAGTTATCTTGGTTCTCAGGCCTTTGGACCCAGACAAAACTACATCATTTTCTCTCCTGGTTCTCCAGCTTGGCAACTGAGAATCTTGAGAATTGTTAGCCACCATATTCACTTGGGCAAATTCCTTATAATAAAATCTGTATGTGTGTGTGTGTGTGTGTGTGTGTGTGATATTTCTCTTCCTTTCCTTTCCTTTCTTTTTTCTTTTCTTTTCCTTTCCTTTCCTTTTCTCCCTTCCTTCCTTCCTTCCTTCCTTCCTTCCTTCCTTCCTTCCTTCCTTCCTTCCTTCCTTCCTTCCTTCCCTTCTTTCTTTCTTTCTTTCTCTTTCTTTCTTTCTTTCTCTTTCTTTCTTTCTTTCTTTCTTTCTTTCTTTCTTTCTTTCTTTCTTTCTTTCTTTCTCTTTCTTTCTTTTTTTCTTCTTTCATCTCTCTACCTACCTACCTATCATCTATGTGTCTATCTATCTATCTTATTTGGAGAACCCTGACTAACACAGTGACTCCCTTAGTTATCTATGTAAAAGCCAATCCTAAAATAATAATGATACCATTTTTTTCCATGCCATCTTTCCTTTACACCATGATGGGTTACACATACAATATCTCATAATCTTCATAACTATCATGTGAAATAGTTGCTATTGTCACTTGCAAATGGAAAAGTAGAAGTCCAAGGGGTTACTTGACTTCCCAGAACCACATAGCTATTAAGCAAGAGTCAAGATTCAAATCCTTGGCTATAGATTGTATTTTGCTGCCCTCAGCATTAGCCCACAAATGGCCTTCTGCCCTCTCTTTCTTCTCCACCCACCATTTCTTTATTTTTCAAAATTGATTATTTTAAAAAATAATCAAATATGTAACTGTTCTTGAAATTTTTTAACTTTCAGAAATCAATTCTTCCCAACTTTTCCCCCTAAATACTTTTGGCAGTACTGAGCTCTGTAAATGATGTAATTATAGTGGACATTATTATATTCCACCCATATCCTTTTTCAAGGCTGAAAGACTTATTTTTCCCTCTGCAGGAAAGGCAGCTTCTCATAGGCAATGCTCAGCATCTACACTTTTCTGGAACTGACTTACCTAAGGAGAGTTGACTTCCATGGTTGTACCTTCTTCTCGTGGTAACCCGTATGGAGTAACTGATTCATATAAAGGTATAAGGGTTTGAACCTTTTGTCCCAGTGCAGGACAATTCTGAAGCACCAGGCCATTTTTAGATGTCTGAGTAAAATAAGCTGAGACCTTGATTGAGACTTCACTGCAGCCCAACTTCTCTCTTCTCCCAGTTGGTTTCCTTCCCTTCCATAGGTATCAATCCCAAGAACACATTCTAGTGAACCTCCTATATTTTAATCTCTATTTCAGAGTTTGTTTTCCAGGGAACACAACCTGCAAGAGTCATGGTGATATGAATTGATCAAATAGGATAAGCTATTATCCTTGGGGGTTCCTCAGTTTAGTGCTCTGTATGGAGCATGTCATATGATATAAGAATTGAGAATCTTGAAAGAACAGAGAGCAGGTGAAGGGCACAGGGGTACATTTGTTGACAGACGTCTGTAGCAAGTGTTTGGGAACAAGGTAACTACTATTACTACATATTCAGAATTTTTATTTATGTTAGAATTATTTTTTTTATTTTGAGACACAGTCTTGCTGTGTTGCCCAGGCTGGAGTGCAGTGGCATGATCTTGGCTCACTGCAACCTCTGCTTCCCAGGTTAAAGCGATTCTCCTGTCTCAGCCTCCGAGGTAGGTAGGACTACAGCCATGCATCACCATGCCCAGCTAATTGTTTTGTACTTTTAGTAGAGATGGGGCTTCACCTTGTTGGTCAGGCTGGTTTTGAGCTCCTGACCTCAAATGATCCTCCCACCTCTCCCTCCTAAAGTGCTGGGATTACAGGCGTGAGCCACAGCACCGGCCTATGTTAGAATATTTAATTTCCAAAGTAACTCTGTATAGCAGTTATAAATCTACTTATATTACAGACAAAGAGACAGACACCTAAGGACAAAACATTTCATCTAAATCAGACATTGGTTATGCTGTGCATATTATGCAATTGATCACCCAACCCCCACTTTGAGTTTTGCACAGATAATGAAAGGGGAAAATGTAGTTACTCGTTAGTCTTCCATCATAGATTTTGGTTACTGGTTTTTCTGTGTGTGCCTCTGAATCCTTGATTAATACATAAGCCAGGTGATGACAGAAATAAAGACGGTGGAGAAAACATCTATCATCTAGTGAGAAGAGGGCTGAGACAAACAAGGAATCCCTTTTGTTTATCTTCCACAACAATAAACTAACTATAATCTATTTTAGATTGTTGAAAAACGGATTTATGTTTTGTTTCATTTTCTTTGTATCTTTTTAAGAGCCCACTTAGTAAGACAAAAGCCAGATTAGAACTCCAATTGTGTGTGGACACACACACACGCACACACACACAAACAAAAGAGAGATTTGGAATGTGTGTGTGTTTATGTGTGTGTGTGTACAAATGCAAATGCACAGTTTGGCAAACATACACACACACTTGTCAGAGAGGCACAGCTTTGGTAAACATTTGGAGCCATAGGCACTTCTAAGGGCAGTCAATGTGCTGATGACAAAACATGAAAAGGACAGAATCTGCTCCTAAACACAATGCTACGAGAAAGATGGCTAACCCCCATCACTACGGAAAAGTGTCTCAATTGCTCTATTAGAAGTATGCTCAGATTGTTGTGGGATGATTAAATCTAATTTGGAAAATTGAAAAGGCACTACTAAGAAGAAGACATTTAAATTGGATCTTAAGAGATGAGAAGGAGTTTCCCAGAGGAAGAATAAATAACACCATTTTGGAGAGGAAAAAGTCATGTAATAATTGCCTAGAGAAGGAGATGGGTCAGACTGTGACTTGCCACTCATAAATCAACAAGTTGGATTCTAGACTGAAGGCAACAGGGTTTCCTCAAAAGTAATCTTTCTCCACTATCTCACCCAAGACCTAGCATGGTAAGATCTTGTTTTAGAATGAGAGTTTTAGCAATAGAGTGGAGGAAAGGTTTTATATTGGGGATTATGGAGAAAAGGGATCATAGAGTTTTCTAAGAATTCTAATTTACTGCTCTTTGCTTTATGTTTTCCTAACACAACTCAAGTCTGCATCTGACAGTGGCACAAAAATTACAACAGCAACTTGTAAGGGTTGAAACAAATCAAATTCTTGTGCCACACAAAACTTGAGGCAGCTATCTCCTTTTATTCTCTGTATATTTTTAACATCAAAACTTGATGCTGTTTTGTTGCAATTGCAGTTAAGCATGCTAGAGTTTGAACATGCTGGGACATTTACTCTTAACGTAATCATTTAGCCTTGGTTATGGTGGAATTTCAGGGTAGGAATAGTCCCAGTGCTTCAGCATTTAAATTCTCTCTGTAGCATCCCTAACAAGTGTATTGTGCTGGATGAGATACAAGGAGGGCTCCTCCTTATTTCCCCAGAAAGCCCATTTATTCACAGAACTCCAAGTGTTGAAAATCGCTGTCTCACATTGAACCAGCATCTTTCAACATATAGTTTCTAGTTCTACATCTTGAAGACAAACAGTTCAGAGGAATTTCAAATTCTCATATAATAGCATCTGGGGTACCACTGTCTTTGGCTCTCTTCTCTTTCCACATGTTTTTTCCCTCCAGGCTTATGCACACTTATGGTCCTACATTCCGCACTATATTGATGAATACCAATCCACATCTCCAGCCAGGCTCTCTTTCTGATCTCCAACATACTATATCCAATTCTCCTCTGTAATCTTCTGCTTGAATGTCTTCAACATAAGTTCCAAATGTTCAAAAGTGGGCCGCTCTTTCCCCTTCCTCAATACGTTCCTGTACCTCTTTGCCTTACCTCAGTGGATGGTCACCCAAACTACACCCGGTCATCTACTTGGTGACCTGATCTACAAATCTGGCACATATCATTGATAGATGCTCTTTCAACTTTAATGTGCGTAAAAATTTGGGTGTGAATACTTTTAAAAATTTTAATTATGATTTAGTTGCTTTCATTTCTAATAACATTCCAGATGATGCCAATGTTCCTCAGACCATGCCTTGAGTAGCAAGGTCCTAGACATTTCCTTGTCATTTAGTTGTACATAGATCTTAGTAGCTGGTGAAGAAATCACAGGCTTTGGAATTAGACAGCTCTGAGTTTAAGTTATGAATCTGATCAATAATAGTTATGTGTCCATGAACAAACCATTTAACCTCTCTGCTGCAAACTTCCACTTAAAATGAGGATGACCTGTCTCATAGGGTTTTTAAATTATGTGAAGTAGGTAAAATGCAAAGCTCAGCATCTGTCATGCTGTAGAGACTCAAAAATGCAAATTTCCTGTGCTTTTCAAACCTGTAGCTTAATAAAAATAAATTGCTATTTATTAGGTGGCAAGATTCCCTTAAGGGAAAGAGGTTTAGTCTTTATTATAATGAACTCCAGGCTGTATGTACTGAATTGAGGTTTCAGTGATCCGATTAGAAGAGGAGCTCAGATCAGGTAGCATTCTGTGATCCAGGACACAAGTTGAGCTGCCCACAAGAGAAGCAGTTTCCCTCTGAGAAGGAGCAATGTGACCTCATTCTTGAATCAACTCCGTGTGTGCTCTTAAACGCTAATGGCCATTGTGTTAAATTTGTGGGTTTCTGTGGCCATTGTCCTGATTGGGAAGGAAGCTCTGAGGTCCCACCTGATGATATCTCCATGACGTCCACAAAGGCATGTGGTGCCCTGGTGGCTGGACTGTGAAGAAGGCCAATCAGGAGAGAAGAAACTGAAGCTAGTTGAAAGATTGAGTGAGGATCAAAATCTAAGCCTTCATAAGCAATGTAGATTAGTGTTTACAACCATGAAATCAATAGTCCATTGAAATAACTGGACAAGTAACAGATTTCAACATAGATAGAGCTGAAAGTAGGTAGCACATAGGAACCACATATAACACAATATTAGGTGATAAGAGAAAGTTTTCTGAAGGAAAGGATGGTATGTCATTTAGCAGTATTTCATTTAAAATGTGTTCATGTTAATATATAAATATCATCAACCTTCTTTATATCCATTGCAAAACATTCCACGATAAAGATATATTATAGTTTATTCAATGTTGTTCCATCAGTGGATTTTTATAAAAATTTCAAAATTTTTTTTATTGTGAACAATGCTGCTCCAAGCAATTTTACACTCCTCCATGTGGACCTGGGCAAGTGTTTCTTTAGGTGTATACAGTAGATTTGAAAGAAGTAAACTGTGAATTTCATTTTTAATTAACACAAAATAGAAATCTAAAATTCAAATATGAGTATTATTTTTACCATACTATCTCTTTATATTATAAATACTTTAAAAATATTTGATAATCTAATGAATAAATATATCTCTCCTTTTTATTTTCTTTTATAAATTCCTTGTTGATGTCCTTTGCCTATTTTCTGCAAGATTGTTTGGTATACTTTAGGCATTCAAGATAGTATTTTCTTGTCCATTATACATGTTGATTGGTTCTATCAAAGCTTTTTCTATTAAAATTTTTGTTTTTCAGAAAAGGAACTTTTGATATTATTGATCAATTCTACCTTTTATTTTCCATTTTATTATTTTTTGCTAACATTTTATCCCTAATTTCTGTCCTCTAATATTTGTCGTTCAATTTGTTGCTGCTTTTCTATCTTATTAAGCTATAAAATAGTTACTTCACTTCTAAATTTTTTTTCTAGTGAATATGTCATTTTTGCTGTTTCTATATAGTATAGTTATTTTTATCAATTTAAAACTAGTTTTAATTTCTATTTGATTTCAAATTTAACTTAATTATTTACAATGATTTAAAAATTTTCTAGGATAATAGATGTTTTGGCTCTTCTTTTTCACTTGCTTTTTAATTAACAACATCTTGACATTTTCTTCAGTAAACTGGTTTATATTATATCTACTTGGAAATTATCAGGCCTAATGCATGGTCAGTTCTTTTCAATAATTCAAGTTTTTAAAAAATTGTGTTCTTTGTAAAATAAAAAGATCAATATTTATTGAATCAAGCATATCTACTATAATATTCAAATCTTTTTTTTTTTTAAGGAAGCATGCTTAAATTTGCCATTTATTTTATTTTTTACTTGTATAGATTTAGGGGGTACAAATGCAGTTTTCTTACATGGATATATTGCATCATGGTAAAGTCTGGGCTTTTAGTATAGCCATCACTCAAAGAGTGCGTATTGTACCCATTAACTAATTTCTTATCCTTCATTTGCCTATATCTACCCATTATTTAGCTCCCACTTACAAGTGAGTACATGCAGTGCTTGACTTTTGGTTTCTAAGTTATGATATGGTGTGATAAAAATCATATCTATTATAAGTTTGCAAATGTCTTAATGTATTTCTCAGTTTTGCTATTTTTGAAGTACATTATCAATTGTAATTATGTAGTGATTTTTATTACCTATCTTTTAATTTTGACTTTTTCACTATGATAGATGTCCTTTTGGTCTTTTTATTTGTTTTGTACTATATTTTGTCTTAAATTCATATTACTGTACCTGCTGTATTTTGGTTGAGTTTACCTCTTACACTTTTCAGCATTTCCAAGTCCTTTCCTTTTAGGTACAATTCTTTTTAAATTACTATTTATGTAGCTTTAAAAAAAAAAAAAGAAAAGTAATTGGTTTGTTGATGTGTCTTTAGATGGATATTTAATACATTTAGATTGATTGCTATTACTGACACTTTTTGAAGTTTCTTGCCATTTTACTCAGCACTAACTGTTTCATTGTTATGAAATGTATAAGGATATGGATATCACAAGAAATTCATAAAAAAGAAGAAAAAGGAGAGATATATTTACTCATTAGATTATCAAATATTTTAAAGGGTTAAAGATATAAAGATGTATGGTATCACATAAGGAAAACATATGTTTTATGAAACAAATAAGGATAAGCTGTTGTTAGCCACAGCTAACCCAGTGTTGAGGTGGTAAATGTTTAACAATCACTTCTATGAAGTAAAACAAAAATCCCTGATTGTGGAGTTTGTCAGTTTATGTGGTATCTCACCATAGTGGGTTTCAAATTTCCAACACAATGAATGTGGATTTGGGTGGTGACCATTTCATAGTATTTTCACCACACAGTAAAATAGGCAAATGACCTCAAGAACATAAATAAACTTAAAATAATAAAAACATGATTAATTTGGAGTTTTTAATCATTATTTTAATATAGTTATTTATTTGTAAGCTTCTGAAATTGTATTTTAATAATGGCTGCATTTAACAACTGGTTGGCAAAAATTCCTGAAAATTTTAGGCTCTCATAAACTAGTTTATCACAGCTTCTGTATCCCGTTGACACAAATTGTGAACACTTTCTTACTGTCAGTAGATATGGAGGAGATAGATCCTTACAGAGGAAGCTAAAGTGAAAGACAGACTTTAGGTCAATAAAGAAATCCTCTCTTAATATTTAGGCTTCAGTCACTGGGGAAGCTAGATTTAGATTTCAGAGTGGTGGATGTTAAAACGATCTCAAGTATGTGGAATAAGGTGAGAAAGTGCTGAAAATCATGTCTTCCCCTAGGACCTCCGTTTAAGTAAGTTTGTCTAGATTCATGTTGCTCATATGTCTCAATTTTTAGTGGTTGCCTTAGAGTTTGCAATATGCATTTACAACTAATCCAAGTTCACTTTTAAATAACACTATACCACTTCACAGGTATCACAAGTAACTTATAAGAGTATTTCTAATTCCTCTCTTTTATTCCTTATAATACTGCTGTTATTCAGTATTGCCATTATTATTAATATTTTGAACAAATTCTTATCTGTTAGATCAATTGAGAGTAAAACAAAAAGTAAAATATTTTATTTTGCCTTTACTTACTCTTTTAGTTCTTTTTCTTTCTTTCTTTCTTTTTGAGACTCTGCTGCTCAAGCTGGAGTGCAGTGGTGTGATCTTGGCTCATTGCAACCTCCACCTCCTGGGTTCAAGCAATTCTCCTGCCTCAGCCTCTCGAGTAGCTGGGATTACAGCTACGCACTACCATGCCCAGCTAATTTTTGTATTTTCAGTAAAGACAGGGTTTCACTATTTTGGTCAGGTTGGTCTCGAACTCCTGACCTCGCGATCCACCCGCCTCGGCCTCCCAAAGTGCTGAGACTACAGGCATGAGACACCATGCCCAACCCCTTTCTTTCTTTATGTAGGCATGAGCTTCTGATCTATATCATGTTCTTTCTTTCTGAATAAGTTCTTTTAACATCTTTTTTGCAAGACATGACTGATCTCAACAAATTTCCCCAATTTTTGCTTCGTATGGTCTTTGTTTCTCTTTCACTTTTGAAGGATAGTTTGTTGGATACAAAATTCTATGTTGGTGGTTCTTTTCTTTCAACACTTTATATATTTCATTCTACTCTCTTCTTACATATGTGGTCTCTGAAGAAAAGTCTGACATAATTCTTATTTTTGCTTCACTATAGATTAGGTGTTTTATTCTCTAGCTTGTTTCCAGATTTTTTTCTTTGTCTTTGATTTTCTGCAGTTTGAATATGATATGCCTGGATGTGAATCTTTTAGTGTTTATCCTGCCTCATGTTCTCTGATCTTCCTGCATCTGTACTTTGATGTCTACCATTAATTTTGTGTAATTCTCAGTCTATTTCTTAAAATTCTTCTTCTCTTATTTTTCTCTCTTTTCTTTCTGGTGCTTCCAACAGACATGTTACATCTTTTATAATTGTCTCATGGTTCTTGGATATTCTTTTCTTTTTTATCCTTTTTAGTTCTCTTTGCATTTTAGATTTAGGAGTTTCTACTGATGCTTCTTCAAGTTTGCTGGATCTTTTCCAGTGATGCCCATTCTATTTATTGCGTTCATCGAAGGCATTCTTTATTTCTAATACAGTAGTTTTATTTTCTAGGGTTTTGATTCTTTCTTAGGGTTTTATCTCACTGTTTAACATTACCCATTTGTTCTGCCACGGTATCTGTTTTTTCATTGAAACCATTAGTATATTAATCATAAGTGTTTTAAATACCAAATGTGGTAATTCTACCACATCTGAGTGTGGTTCTGATGCTTTGCTCTCTTCAAACTTTGCTTTTTGTCTTTTAATTTGCCTTGTAATTTTTTGGAAAGTCTGATATGATGTACTGTGTAAAAGGGGCTGAAGTAAATAGGCCTTTATGTGAGGTTTCATGTGTATTAATCTAGGACTTAGGCCATGTTTCCTATTTTTTGTAGCTGTAGGTGTCATTGGCTCAAATTTCATCTTGTTAACTTGTTTTTCTCTCTTCTATTGTTATTTTTTTTTTTAGAGACCCATTCTTAAAAAAGCTGATTAATGTAGTTCTTTCAGTTGGATTGCCCTGTTATATAGGAGTCCTGTTGATGTGGTGGTAAGATGTGGGTGGAGAGAAGGTGTTTTATATTTATTTGGTTAGGTATTAGTCTTTTAGTGAGCTTATGCCCCTGGGTTGTGACCTTTGTTAGTGCTTCTCAGTTTTATTTTGTTAGTCTTTGGTGAAACAGAAAAGCAAGAGGGTGCTGGAATTGTGTATTTCCCTTCTCCCAAGTAGGTTATGCTGTGGTAAAACCCCAATCGGTTAGGATCTGGTAAAATAATTTCTCTTGAATATAGACCTGTTAACTTTTAAACTTGTCCACATTGAATCCCCAGCAATTTGTTAATTGTGGATTAAGTTTTTCTTCCAGTTATTGGTTACCACAGAGTTTTCTGCTCCAGTAAATTATGATTCTCTGACTCTGTCTCTCCAGTTTTGAAAAGCAGTGGTTTGTCCTATGACCTAGATTTTCTGTTAGATCTAAGAAGAGCTGTTAATTTTTAGTTTATTTAGCTTTTATTTTTTGTTGTGAGGATGGGAGTAAAGACTTCCAAGATCCTTACATGCCAAACTGGAAATCACACTTATAATGCTATTATTTATTTGTTTTAATGTTTGCTGCTTCTCACGTGTTTCTTAGATGCAAATGTAACTTAAGAGATAGCTGGAACTTTTCTGTCTCTTAATATATAAATTGCATTGGTTCAAACTCCCATTCTACAACTTGCAAAAATTCCAATCTCTATCCAATGACTGTTAACTTTTTAAGAGACTTCCGTTTCACGGCCTCTAGCTCATGCTTTGTGCTTCCTCTATTCAGTTACTGTACAAATCCACTCAAAGCTCTTTGTGTATGGTCCCACTTGTTACACTAAAACAAACTAACAAAAATCCCTACTAACCAAAGACCTTTTGATGTGTAGAAGATCTTAGTAGTGTTAAAGAGGAAACCTCAAGCGTCTAATCAACAACAGGATATGAGACATTTCTGGCCTTTCAAAAAATTCCTAAATTGTTTTCATGAACTAGGGTCCCAGTCTCCTACCAAGTGACTTATTCCACTTCCTTTCTTTTCTCTTACATCCTTTGAAGGAAGTAAAATAAACAAAACTAATGAAAATCATTTTATTTAACATGTGTGGCAATTCAATACCCTATTCATCTCCCACACCATCCCATGTCTCACTTGTTCTACCACATCAAAAGATGAGGTCTTCACATTCCTGGCTTTCCAGACCCTGTCTACTCCAAGTGTAATGTGTAGTAGCATTGGTATCTCCTGGTTGTTTGTCAGACAGGAGAAATATAAGGCTCCTCTCTAGACTTGATAAGTCAGAATCTGCAATTTAATAAAACCCTTAGGTAATTCCTATGTGTATTACATTTAAAGAAGCTTGGTTCAAAAGCACTTGCAAGTTTCACGAATCATACCCTTGGAATCAAAGGGCAAAACTGCCTCCACGGGAAAGATGTTATATATCTCTGGTGTCTCTGCTACTCACTTCCTACCTTACTCCCTGGTATTGACAGAAGGGAGGTGTTAAGAACTTTGCATCTTTCCTCCACCTTCATTTCTCCCTCATAGCCTATTTCTAGCATCAGAAGCATTTTATAACTTATTTTCCTGTCAAACGGTAATGTTCTTAAGCCTTGTTATCCTTTCCCCTGCTCAATCCACACTCTCTCTTCTGTGTGGCAAATATATGTTGTTGGGATATAAGGACGAGTGTTACAATGGCTCAAGGAAAATAGGGCTGAGGTTTGATGCTTCTTTTGCTCTTCCTTTCGTGGTCTTAGATTGGCTGTTCTAGCCTATTATTTCAACCATTTTCTAGGCAGGGCAAATCAGGTGGGAGATAGAGGATTAGGTGGTGACTGGGTGGGAAAAGCATAGCCTTTCTCATAAACTCCAGAGATTGTGTCTCATTGCCCAGAATCATGACACATGGCCAACTCTGCCTAAAAGGTGCATTATTAGGCCGGGCGCGGTGGCTCAAGCCTGTAATCCCAGCACTTTGGGAGGCCGAGGCGGGTGGATCACGAGGTCAGGAGATCGAGACTATCCTGGCTAACATGGTGAAACCCCGTCTCTACTAAAAATACAAAAAACTAGCCGGGCGTGGTGGCGGGCGCCTGTAGTCTCAGCTACTTGGGAGGCTGAGGCGGGAGAATGGCGTGAACCCGGGAGGCGGAGCTTGCAGTGAGCCGAGATCACGCCACTGCACTCCAGCCTGGGAGACACAGCGAGACTCCGTCTCAAAAAAAAAAAAAAAGGTGCATTATTGAAAGGTCTGGTTGTAGTTTTGGCTTTCTAGAAAACATGGTTGCAATGGCTAATATTACTTGTCAACTTGATTGGGGTAAGGAATCCCTAGGTTATTTCCAGGTGTGTCTTTGAGGGCGTGTCTGAAAGAGATTAGCATTTGAATCAGTAGACTGAGTAAAGAAGGTAACTCTTGGCCAGGCATAATGGCTCACTCCTGTAACACTAGGGTTTTGGGAAGCTGAGGCAAGATAATTGCTTGTGGCCAGTTTTTCAAGGTTACAGTGAGCTTTGATGGTTCCACTGAATTCCAGCCTGGTGACAGAATGTGATTCTGCCCCCCGCACCCCCACCAAAAAAAAAAAGTAAAGAAAAAGATCACTCTCATCAGTGTGGGTGAATATCATCAATCCATTGAAGGCTGGAATAGAACAAAAATGGAGAAAAGGCAAATTCACTACTCTCTCTGCTTGAGCTGAGACATCCATCTTCTCCTGCCCTTGAAAATTGGCACTTTTGGTTTGCAGGCCTTTGGACTCGGACTGGGACTTACACCATCTGCCCCCTGATTCTTAGGACTTTGGACTAAACTGAATTATAATTATACCACTGGCCTTCCTGGTTCTCTTGTGTGTATGTGTGGGGCGTGTGTGTGTGTGTGTGTGTGTGTGTGTGTGTGTGTGTGTGTGGTGTATATTCTCTCTCTCTCTACATTTATTCATTTTCTGTCTCTTCCCATATATATATTTATTCTATTTCTCTGGAAAACCATGACTAATACAATGGGCCAGTAGAGATATTTAGAATGGGGATGGAGTGAACCAAACTTATGAAATCTGCCACAGTTATTACATCCCTCTTTTGAAAATGATGAAATTAAATTAATAGAATTAGTGACTTTCCTAAATTTCGATGTTCAGAGTTTTAGAATCATAAATTGAATTCAAACTCAACATACTGCAACATCATAGCTGCCTCTGATTTTCTTAGATGTTAATAATAAAAACCACCTGTGAATGTTAGGATATGAAGACAAAAAAAATATAAAATAAAAACCTTACCAAAAAGAAAACCTTACGAAATTGCTTTTCTTTTTCATTGTCACCTCAAATTCAAACTCTTGTGAATAACTCTTTATAAGAAGAATGTTTATTTCTGTTACCCCTTCTCTCTCTGCTGTGCCTGCTCACCAGCTTTCTGTGCACTGAAATACAGAGGGTCAGATTAGAGAGCTCTTGGAAGCTGAACTGAGCTGGGGGAAATGCTGACTGACCTCAGATGAAGAAAGCGCTGACGAAGCCATCAACAGAGCTGTACCATGACCTTGTATTAACAAGAGTAGGGAATGGATTTTCTGTAATGCCATTAAAACATGAAAATTAGCTGCTTTTGGGAATAACTGGCAGGGTGCTGTCCTCACAAAACAGATAACTCTTTGGAAGCTCATTACTTTATTGCATGTTATGGTGGGGCAGAGTGAGGAGGGTGTGTGTGTGTGTGTGTGTGTGTGTGTGTGCGTGCGTGCGTGCACATGTATATGTTTAGTTGTACAGCAGAAGACAGCTCACTGTCTCTACAAATAGGACGAACTAAGTTGTCTTAAGGTGTCGGAGACAAAAGAAACGCTTGTTTCTAAAAATGTCTGTCACACTTGTTTTTCTGTGAGGCAGGAATTTCCAGTATATTCTCTGTCTTCGGCTCACTTGGCGCCTAGCAAGGTCTGTTGAAGAAAGTAAAGGTGACTTAATACTGACCTCAAGTTCTAGATAGCTTGTCAAACAGAGAATGGTGGCCAGCTGTCATCTATCATCACATTAGTCACAATGTTTTTTCTCTCACAAGAGACAAGGAAAAATGAATAAGTTTAAAATACTTTCTTCTTATATGCAGAGACAATTTATTTTAAAATTCATTCAACCCCCAAAGATACTGATGGTATTTATATTGGAATTTCCCATAATGTCATACTAGACACTAGTCTCAGAGACACTTTATACAAAAAGATGACATGAGTAAAAGACATGTCACATGTCATATCTTTCTTTAGAAAATTCATGGCGTATATCTAGGCCCCTGGCCTAGTCTTTCTTATTTACTGAAGCAAAGACTAATGGCCAATCTAGGGCTTTGTATGTGCTAAAGTTGTATAGACTCTCAGGGTTCCTGAAAACAAATTCTGTGTTCTCTGGTCAACTAAGGTTTAATTAGTACTAAATTTAAAATATTGAAGTTTTTATTTTTCACATCTTTATTTCATTTGATTTTTTTTTTACCTATGGTATAAAATGCCAGACATCTTAACCTATAAAATAAAATAAGGGTTCATTTGATTTTAATCACCATCATCATTTGTGGCATGAAGGTCTGAAGCCAATTGTCTGAATACAACTCTGACACCAAAATTTAAAAAAAAAAACTTCCATTTCCCCAAAGATTTAAATGTCTACTTTTACTACTGTTAAAGAAAAAAAATCCTAATTTTTATCAAAAATAACAAGTTTTACACAACACTATCACAATAGGGGAGAAACTATTGCAGTAGGGTAGAAAGAATGAACTCAACTCCAAATATAAGAAGGATCAATGGAGATTTATAGCTCATGGGCAGGGTGAGGGAGAAGAGGAACTTGATTAGATATCAATCCTTAATTTATTTTATAGGTTAAGATGTCTGTCATTTTATACCATAGGTAAAGGGTTATATCTAATTCTGAATAAACTAGAATAGCAATATTCTTTGCTAAAACTAGGCTCAACTGGTCAAGAATGAAGGTGAATAGGGAAAGGAACTTGGAGGAGCCTGACTAAAGTTTCGTCAAGAAGACAGGCTTTGTCACCATCACCAAATTTCCACATATCTATGCAAAATTTCTAGGCATACTTTATTGCATTGCTCAATTTTTTCATTTGCTGTGGCAATGCTCCACTGTCTAAATTACCATAATAATATTTATAAGGGAAGATCCTTTTTTTTTTCTTTTTAGAGAAAAATAGATTATCTATTTTTGGTTCTCATTAATAAATTAACTTTAGAATCAGTTTGTTTAATTCTATAGAAATACCATTCAAAGTTTTTTTTTTTTTTTTTTTTTTTGAGACGGAGTCTTGCTCTGTCGCCCAGGCTGGAGTGCAGTGGCCGGATCTCAGCTCACTGCAAGCTCTGCCTCCCGGGTTTACGCCATTCTCCTGCCTCGGCCTCCCGAGTAGCTGGGACTACAGGCACCCGCCACCTCGCCTGGCTAGTTTTTTTTTTTTTTTTTTTTTTTTTGTATTTTTTAGTAGAGACGGGGTTTCACCGTGTTCGCCAGGATGGTCTCGATCTCCTGACCTCGTGATCCGCCCGCCTCGGCCTCCCAAAGTGCTGGGATTACAGGCTTGAGCCACCGCGCCCGGCCCCATTCAAAGTTTTATTAGAATCCTATTGGTGTTAGAGATTGCTTTGGGAAGAATTGGATTTTTTAGGATATTAAATCTATACGTGAAAACAGTAAATCTATCTATTTCTTTAGCTATTCTTTGCTAATTCTAGGACATTTTATAACACTTATACATTTATTCCTTGGTATCTTAGAGTGTGTTGCAATTGTAAATGGTATGTTTTTCTCTATTACACTTTCTACTTAGTATTTGATAATACACTGTTGATATGTTGCTCCAATTCCTTAAACACTTAAATGTATAATTTCTTTAAAAAAAGACATTTTCTTTCATACTACAGTGTAATTTAAAGTTTAGAAAATTCATATTGATGAATTAAATTATTGGTTCCTATTGATCTTACTCAAACATTGTCAATTGCCTTAATAATGTGTTCTATACACAAACCTGCAGGAAGGGGAGCATTAAATAACTTTTTTTTTTCCCAGGTTCTAGTGCCACTCCAAGATCATACATTGCATTTAGTTGTTATGTTCCTTTAGACCCATTTAATCTAGAGTAGATCCTTAGTTTTCCCTAATTTTCACGAAGTTGACATTTAAAAAATTAATTTAAAATATTTAATTGTCAAATAAATGTACATATTTAAGGTGTACAGTGTGATGGTTAGATATACATTGTGTAGCAATTATCATAAATAAATTAATTAACCCATTCATCATCACCCATACTCTACATTACATCCAACAAATTCACCCATTCCCAGAATTTGTTAATCTTATGGAAGCAGCTTCGTTGTCTGGGGAAATACCTGTGGTTCATCTTCTTGTGCTGTGAAGAGTAACGACATGAACTCACACACACGGAGTGGGTTAAGGAGAGGAAAATTTTCTTTTTAGAGAAAAAATAGATGATCTATTTTTGGCTTCTTATTAATAAATTAATAATTATTATAATATAAAATATATCAATAATATACTATTATATAATATATACTCTATAAATATATAATATATAATCTTTAAAATATATAATACATTATATAAAATACATATCTCATAATATATAATAGCAATATGTTATATATTATATTGTTATATATAAATATATAATTATATTTATATATATTATAATATATAATTAATAATAATAGGCACGAAAGAAGAGAACAGCTCCCCCACAAAGAGGGAGGAGGAATCTCAGTGGAAAGCTCCGCTTGAACGGAGAGCTGTAGGTTATATTGGGAAACTTGAGAAGACGTGTCGGTTTGCATAGGCCCCAGGGGATTGGTTTGACCAGGTGTGCCATTTACATAGCCCCCAAAAAGACTGGCCCTCACACCCTGATCTTTTATTATGCAAATGCAGCCTCTGTCTGGCTGCACCATGACACCTGTACACATGGCTTTACCTGGCCAGTGCCATGAAACCTGCACAAGTGGTGACACAGAAAAGGGAGTGGGAATCACCATATTGGGTGAACCTGGCTTTTAGTACAGCTGCCTGCATTTACATATGCAGGCTTCCAGCTAATCTATGCTTGCAGCTCGACTTTTCAGGCTGCTTTTTGTTAGAAAAGAAATGGTTTGGGGGCTGCTTTTTATTAAAAGAAAAAAACTTACTGAGGACCTTTTACCTTTGCTAACTACTAAAATAATTTCTTAATACCTCCTATATTATTTGTGAAAGTTTGTGCCCTATGATCACAGTCTTCCCGTCAACCCATCCCCAGCCCATAGCAACCATCATTCTACTCTCTAGGTTCTTTTTTACATTCTAAATATAAATAAGATCAGTGTTTGTTTGTTCTGTGTTTGGCTTATTTCACTTAGCATAATGTCCTCTAGATTTATCCATATTGTCACAAATGGCAGGATTTTCTTCTTTTCTTCTTTTTTATGGCTGAATAATATTCTATTGTACATATGCACATTTTCTTTATCCAGTCATTCCTTCAGACCATGTGTTTTGTGAAACATACCTCATTTTCATTTTGTTGTTTCTTCATGACTAAATTAAAATTATTTATTTTTGGCAGGAGTATCATAGCAGTGATGTAGTAAATACAGATGATCCTCTACATATGATAGTTACATCTTGATAAACCCATTGTAAGTTGAAAATATCGTAAGTCAAAAATGCATTTAATACACCTAACATTCCAAACATCATAGCTGAGCCTAGCCTACCTTAAACATGCTCTGAACACCTACATATGGGCAACATCATCTATCACAAAGACTATTTGATGATAAGATGCTGCATATTTCATATAATTTATTGAATATTGAAAGTATGGTTTCTTCTGAATGTGTGTCAGTTTTGTGCTATTGTAGAGTCAAAAATAATTGTTAAACCAAACCATCTTAAGTTGGGGATTGTCTGTACACTTTTCACTGTGTCACACCAGTAAGAACATGCTGTCAACTCATCCTATTACTGCTGATAACTTTGATATTTGGCTAACGTGTGTCTCCCAGATTTCTCACCATAAAATCATTATTTTGCCATTTGTAAATAATAAACTTATTTTATAGAGTTTACTAATTACAAATGGAAAAAGATCATGTAAGTATTTAAGACAATGTAAATATTCTAATTCTCATCACACTTTCACCCACAAGTTTTAGAACCTATTGATGATTTGTGCTTTGCTAAATTAATTATGATTGTTATAAAAAGATGAATTTGTAATTTCATTATTCCTTCTACATTTATTAATTGGCATTCCAGTGAACGGAATAGATTCCCTTTATATCTAAGTTATTTCTATATATATGTATTTGTTCATTTACATCACCACAAATCTCATGGGTTTTTATTTCATTCTATAAATCATAATCTGTTATCATTATTTTATGCTCAGATTTTTCCTCATTTGGTCAGCGGGAGGCCCTCCTATGTGGCTTCTGTGTTGTACTGACATTGCCCCACTGTTCTTTGACCATTTTCTTATTCTTTAGTATGAGGTATCTCAGATTCATCTGAAAATTTTCAATCCAGTCTGAAGTCAGCAATTTTTGGAAAGATTCCAGGTTTCTTGTATTATAGAATGGTATTTAGGAAACTAAGAACTAGGTGCTAGCTGTGCTCATTACTACCGGAGTGTCCTCAAGGCTAGGTACCCTCTTTAACAGACTGAATCATTAAACATACCCATACACAAACCCACATATTTTTATACTTATGAACTGCTATGTACTGAATTGTGTCACCTCCCAAATTCATATGTTGACGCCCTAACCTCCACCACGATGGTATTTGAAGATTGGGTCTTTGGAGGGTAATTAGGTTTAGATGAGGTGATGAGGGTAGGGACTTCATGATGAAATGAGTGCCTTTATAAGAACAGAGCTCGCTCTCCCTCTCCCCCAATTGAAGATACAGTGAGAAGGTAGCTATCTATAAGCTAGGAAGGGAGCCCTCACCAGCAACCTGCCATGCTAAGACCCTTATCTCAGACTTCCAGTTTTCAGAAATGTGAGAAAATAAATTTCTGTTGTTTAAGCCACCTAGTCTATGGCATTTTGTTATGACAGCCTGAACTAAGACATGAATGAATCATCTATATTAAAATTCTAATTTTTTTACTGATTCCTTCATTTCTAATACAATACTATAGTATTCACTTTAGCTTTCCACTTTTCCATATTGGTAACTCCCTCATTTTCCTTCCTTTGGCCATTAATGGCTTGAATATTAGATTTTTTAATATTTTCCCATAGGTTCCTGAGTCTCTGTTATTTTTTCTGTTTTATCTCCCTAATGTTTTACCGGGTCTCTTTTATATCTTTTTTTTTTTTTTTTTTTTTTTTTTGCTATCATTTTGCCATTGAGCAACTATGCAGAATTTTTAATTCACTGTATTACAATTTTCAGTTCTTGTATGTGATTTTCTTTTTTACAACTGCGATTTCTCTTTTTTTTTTTTTTTTTTGGACAATATTCAAAAACCACCTTTATAAAAACTGGACCATCCAAAGTAAAAAGAAAAGTTTCACCATTCTTTTGAAAAAAATATTTTGCATTACTTGGAAACTTGAGTATTATTTTATGGAAGAGATTTAAGTCAATGTCCTAATTTCCTTAAGACTTTATATATCTAATAGATGTCGATATTGATCACACTTATATATGCAGAGGAAAAATTTACAAATGTCAATTTTAATGTTATCTCCAGAGCAACAGTTTATCAAGTTGGAACAGGTTAAATTGCTATAACAAAGAAATCCCAAGATATGCAACCGTTCAACGACAATAGAATGAGACTTCTTATCTGTGTAATTTTCCTGGCCAATGGGATGCAGGTGTTTGTTCTCCAGACAGTGGCTCTGGAACCCAGGCTCTTCCATATTGTGGCTCTAAATTCAGGTCTCATTGTCTTCAACCAGATGGCAAAAGTGGAAAAAGGGGATGCAGGGTATATATTTATTTCTGTAAAGTCACTTCCACTCAAGCCATCAGTTAAATTCAGTTGCATGGTCACATCTAACTGTAAGGAAGACTAGAAAATGGAGTGTAATTGTGCCATTAAGCAGGAGAAAATAAACTATGAATTATAGCCATTAATACTATTTCTTCATTGGGAAGTTTTATTTTTCCATTTTTCTAACAATTATCATCCTTACATCTTGGAACATAGTTATGGTAGCTTCTGTATTTGTTTTTATTTCTTCACCAGCTTGCTTTATCAAATATGATAGCGTCTCTAAAGTCTTCTTTCATAATTTTAGCAGTTGTGTCATCTCATGGTTTGCACCTGCTGAATATTAGATTTTGCTTATTCATTGTATAATGAGTAATCTGGGATTATGTCCTGGATATTTTGAATAATATGCCATAAGACCCTGGGTCCTTTAAAAATTCTTCTGGAGAATATTGATTTTGGTTTGTTTAAGCAAATTGTCAATCTGGGGGAGACAGTGTCCTGAGCTCTGATCTATCAGTATTGGTGGTGGTAGGGAGGGTATCTTGGTAAACTGGTGTCCAGGGACTTGCTAGCATAGAGAAGCCAAGACAGCCCCACCCATAAGTGATTCTCTCTAAGAACTGAACTGTTATCTCTGTGTGCTGATTAGCTCAATCTAGAAAGAAATTGGTCCAGTCTGAGTCAGGGGTCCTCCGTCTAGGCATGTGTATCAGGAGTTGGGATGTCATTCTCCAAAGCCTTCTCCGTGGATGTAGGAGTGGATGCTCTGAGAAGGGCCAGTCACCTTGGTGTATATGTTCACAAAACCTCTTCCACTTTCTGTGTTGCTTTCCTTGTCTTGCCTGGCTATCCTCTCTTCCCATTGCCTGCCATGCCACTACATTCGCATTATTTTTTTCTGACTGAATCTTCTAAAATGTCATAAACCCAGAACACTTATCAACAGGCTTTACCCTTGTTTCCTGGATTTTTGTCAATTTCATCTCTGTAGCAAATCTACCCCTAAAGCAATGATTTTGAAATGATAGTCTGCATCTCCATCATCAAACGTTTTTCAAATTAACCCTTTAATGTTACATTTTACATAAAATAAAGGCACCCATTTGCTGTATACAGTCGGTACGTTTTTTGTTTGCTTTTTGAGAAAGGGTCTCACTATACCTCCCAGGCTGGAGTGCAATGGCAGTTCACCTGCGTGTTCATATCTCACTGCAGCCTGAAATTCCCAGGCTCAAGCGATCCTCAGTTCGGCAAGTTTTGACAAACGTAGACACCAACTTAAATAAGATAGAACTGTTTCCATCATCCAAAAGGAAGGCCGGTGTCGCCTGAGTGGCGGCGGCAGGGAGGAGTCTGAGGGACCTGCTTGATGAGGGCCCCGCAGACCCCGGCCGGGGCCTCGCCCTTGCCATTGACCCCTGACGCATTTTCTTCGCACCCTTTGCTGGCGCGCTCTATGTCACGCATCCAGTGGTGCGTCAGAAGCATGCGACAGACAGTGTATGCTGGCCTCGGAGGAGGAGAGGGCAGCTGGGATACCTCTGCGAGTCTCCCTCAGCACTACAAGAGCCGCGGAAAACGCAAACTGCTCTCATGGGTGACCTCCCCAGTAAGCTGCGCCCCTGCGGTGCCTTCTCCCTGCTTGCTGTGTTCCGCAGTCTGGTCCGCATCACGCCGCTGCCCTGAGTCGAGCCTGTCCTCGGCCTGTTCACCAACCGGTTAAACCAGGATCCAGAGTCTACACGTTCTAGGTTTGGTGTCACCCCTGAGAGCAGTGTCCCATGCAGTGGGCTCAGTGCTGCTCTCCGGGGAGCCTTCCTTTAGTGTCCTGGCGCCTCTATCACAAGAAGCCGGCACTGTCTATTGGCAACAAGATTCTTTGCCATTCAGAAACAATCAAGATTCCTCCTCCAGGACACGAATGGACTTGACTGTCTTTACCTGGTGAACTGTCATCCAGGATCCCCCACCCCCACATTTTTGACCATTACAAAATGAGCTGAGAGCCCTAGGAGAGTGCCAGGAAGGACTAGCTAAAGAGGAGGACGGTAAGAGAAGCGGCCCCTCATACAGCGGGAGTGTGCCATTATCATTTAGGCTTCCGGACATCACTGGAGTCCTCACTTTCTTCATTGTAATTTTCAGCTTCTGGCAGGAAATCTCAATTGCAAATTCCCAGAAGACAGCGTTGGTAAGAAAGGAGTGCTGGATGAAGACGGTGGGCCCAGTAGCTCCTTCACCAAAGGCGGCACCATCACCAGCTCATACAACCCTGCTGGAGGTGTTTGTGCATTTGCAGAGAGATCCAGGTGCAGCAGGGCTCTCTGCCCATGGCATCATGCTCCCTGCTGCTCAAGAGATGGGCACAGGAGGTGCTAGATGCAGGCCATGGGTCCAGCTCCCCAGCCTTGCTGAGCCAGGGAAGAAGATGCAGGAAGAAAAGCTTCCGAAGACATGGTCAAGGTAAAAACCCTCAGAGATAATTACGAAGACCTCTATGCACACAAACTAGAAAACCTAGAAGAAATGGATAAATTCCTGGAAGCATAAAACCTCCCAAGTTTGAACCAGAAAGAAATTGAAACCCTAAACAAAGACTCCATCAAGGAAGAATTCTCCACCCACATCTTGAGTTGAAGGCCTTGTAAATGGAAAATGTCAAGGTTGTTGATGCTGCCTGGGCTGCCGCTATCTGCCATGCTCCTTTGGCATAAGTGTTTTGGTATAGTTGTTGCTGGGACCTCAGCTTAGAGAAGAAAGCTGAGTACCAATGGAAAATTATCCTCTTGCAGGATAAAACTAAGCCCATCTTGGACTAGAGTGCCACTCAGACCCCTTGTGCTTTCTCTCCGTCTTCAGAGGAGACTGCAGACTCTCTGCCCTTGGCCATTTTCATTTGTAGATTCCAACTGAGGGCACAATCTCAATTACTAACTTGCCTGACCTTCTTGCCAGGCCCCAATCCTGTCTGCCTCTGTACGTACCCCAACACCAGATATCAATTCTGTAATAAAATGCACAATTCCTAGCTTGCTTTCTCTTGTTCTCCCCATGGATCTCTTTCTTTAAGTTCAAGCCCATATTTGGGAAATTCACTTAGGAACAAGCATGGAAGCCCTTTGCATTCTATTTCTCCAGTTATAGCTACTGGGTCATCTGATTTTGACTTCCCTGCACCTTCTAACACCTCAATCTGTCCTTCAAGTCTTTGACAGCAAGGAGTCACCTACATCTGTGTGTGTGGATTCTCCACCTTACTCATGCAGACCCCTCCACCAGACTTCCGCCAGTATCCGCCTGCTTTACTAGCCATTCCATCTCTGCTTTCCCAGTCACTTCTACCCCTGCAGCCAGCACATCTGCAAACTTGACCCAGCAGCCAGCTTTAGACATTGGTGTGACTGGCATGAACACCATTCCCCGCTAAGCTGCTTCTTCAGGTCTCCCTTAGGCTCTGGGATGAACTTGGGCTCCCTCCCATTTGACCAGGTCATTTGTAATGTGGAGCAGATATCCCCAGCTTACATGCAATCATGGTCAACAGCCCCACCCCAACTTTCAGCCTTTTCTTTGGCATAGGAGTCACCCTTCAGTCCATATTTGGGTTCCCTGATAGGGGCTAGTCAGGAGCCACTCTCCCCAGTGACCCTATCTGTACTGGCCTACCTAGCACAGCTTTCCAGAAGCCTCCACTCCACTAGTCAGCACCTTTGTAGATTCAACCTGTAGACTCAGCCTTTGATGCTGATGGAATTGATATACATACCATGCCTCCTTCCCAGATTTCCCTCTTCCCATCATATCTTCTGCAGTCTTCAGTGAGAGCTTCTTTCCATTTTCCATGGTGCTTTCTTGTTCTGAGAACATGCCATCCAGTATCAGCATTACTTCAGCCTCAGCATCCACCAGCTGCCTGCACAGTCACTCAGTGGCCCAGCTGCAAGTTTCAGCTTTTCCTTTGCTCCAGGAGCTACCCCTAAGCCCACAGTTGGGTTCCCTAGTGAGTTGCAGCCTGAATCCACCAGCTGTGATGGCTCTTTCTCAACAAAAGCTTCAGACTTAACCTCCTTGCAGCACAGCCACCCACTGGTCACATAACTCCATCTGAGGGTTTGCCCCCCCAATATTCCACCTTTGGCATCCCTGACATTACCTAGCTGGCATTTGGTGACATCCTAGGTATTTTCCCCATTGGCTTAGTTACCACTTCTAGCTCTAGACCCTAATCAGGATGCCTAGCACTTAGTTACTACTTCTAGCTCTAGCGCCTAATCAGGATGCCTAGCAGTTTCCTGTAGCCAGTACCACTGCAGACCCACTTACTTTTACAGGATCCATATCCCCTGTGGGTAGTGGCAGCTTTGGGGTAGGCATGGCTGCCTCATGCTCCAGCTCTGCATCTGGAGCCCTCAGCTTGCTTGAGGACTCAGGAGGATACCCAGCACTACTACTCTTGTTGATGAGGCCTAACTTGAGCATCAGGGTCTATTCCCTGTTACAGTTGGAAAGGCCAACTCTATGGAAAGCAAATCTGCCCTGGGGGACCGTTTTCTTCCTGCTTATGGTCAGAAGCCCCTTCCCTATCATTCAAAGCATACCTGTTACTATTGAGCAGACAATAATACTAAGAAAAAACAGGTGCCAGAGGAGACAATGCTGTTTCTCGTCGCAGATCACTTGGGATACTTGCGATCAGAGCTCATCTACAGCTAGAAGGACCAACATCATGCTGGTATTTGGAAATACTTATCTTCCCACTTTTTGTTGGAATACCTGGGGATCCCCTGGCTAATGCATGTTTACTGCAGTCAGAGGGCTTGGCGCCATACCTGTGCTTGGAGCTGATATTATTCCTGCCTAGAGTCAAGCACCTTGGGCCCACCTGTCCAGAGCACAAGTGATGTAATGGGGGAAGCACTATACCTGTGCTTGGAGATAAATACTTCTGGCCCCACCTTCCTACAGAGCACCTGATGCCCACTTGTTCAGAGCACCCATGCAATGAGAAGCAGCGGCAGCATGCCTGTGATTGGAAGTCCCTGTGTTCCTGCCATTTGTCAGCACACTCGGGGCCCACCTGGGTAGAACACATATGTTGCAGTTGGAGAGGCTGGCACTGTACATATGCTTGAAGATACCACTATTCTTGCGTATAGTCAGAGCACCTGGGGCTCACCTATCCAGAGCACAGGTAGTGAATAGGAACAGTCAGCACCACACCTGCGCTCGGAGATACTACTGTACCCACCAACATTCAGAGCACGTGGGGAGCTTATGGCCAGAGCACATCTGTTGCAGTCACAAGAGAAAATGCCCTACAGTTTTAGGGAGATGCTTCTAGTCTCATCTAGGTCAGAACATCAGGAGCTCACCCACCCAACGTACCCTCTTTGACTTTGGAGGAGCCGGCACCACTGAGAAAAATACCTGCACGTGGAGGCACTTTTGCCAACATCTTTGGTCAGAGCAACTGTGCTTCCTGTGTACACAAGCAAGCATCAACCTTGCCTTTAGGTTACCCTTTTCATCTACCCAAGGCTTAACTGGAGACAAATGTTGGGCCACAGACCGATTCATTATCTTCCAGTGCAAGACCCAGGATCTCAGCAATTAAGAGAAAACTTCTACAAAGAGCAGGTCACCACAGTTCCCCATACTCTGCTGGAGAGAGGCTCAATCTCTTGTGTCAAACAAACTGCAGTTGCTCTCTGTCTTCCTCCATCAAGCTGAAGGCCCACACCTGTATGCGTGCGTGCGTGTGTGTGTGTGTGTGTGTGTGTTAGAGATGTGAGACAGATGAGGCTGGTCAAATGTCAACATACTGAACTTAAGGAGTACAACTGTGGAGAGCTGAAGAGTGATCTGCACACGTTGTCAATGGTGCCATCCCTAGCTTTCACTGTTGGTCTGGCAGATCCATCTCTGGAACAGTTTTCCTCTGGCCTTGGAACTGGTAGGATGCCCACAGCTGCCTACAGCTGTCTCTTTCCCACTTGCCTCAATGAGCTCTTATCTTTCTTTTCACCATTAAAAATCATAAATCTTTTACTCTGTGACTCAACTGTGAAGGAAGAATTGACTTGTATTAAGTGGTGATGTGTTGAACCAGACTTAAGTGGGCAGTGTTTTCTATGGTCCAGTGAATAAGATGTGGAATTAATCATCCTTAATCACTGCACACGGTGACTTCTGCAGTCTCTGTGTTTTGAGTGTAAAGATGGTGACCCAAGAGGAAAGAAGTTCTAGAGGAGGGAGAGACAGTGTGAGTGGCACTTGACTCTCCTCTCTGGGCTTCTCTTCCACCATCTGACCTCACTGAAAGCCAGCCTGTCCCCAATTGTAAACCACACTTTACAATTTTAGTTGTTGTAAATATTGACATGTTCTTTTTATGCTGTTTTCATTCATTAAACTTAAGCCAATCCCCACATATTTCCATTTCAACCAGAGAGTATGGATTTGGCATCCACGCTCTTGAGCCTAGAGGTATGAAGAAAGAAAAAGTTCACATCTGCTCTGCAGTTATTGAGATTTTTAAGTCTAGGATGTAACATATTACTTGACATTGTCATCATGATGCTTAAAATATCAGGAACTACCTGGACATGGCTCATTTGGAAAAATAACCTATCTGGCTCTAGTCCAAACCACGGAAATATCAAATCGCAAGTTACAATTTCACCTAGATTCAGCTGACCCTAGGGTTCTGCTGTCTCCACTAGACTTAGTTGCTGAAAATGCAATCTTTTCTAATACAGTTTACAACCCAGGAAAACCATTTTAAGTTGGGGGAAAGAGAAAATTACCTCTTACCCGAGAGGAATTTACAAGCTAGTGTGGGAGACAGATGAATAAACCAAAAATTACAACTGGAGAGGCAAATACTAGGGTGATGGGAGTGGGTAAGAAGGACACAAAACTGCGTTTGGGAAATGACTTCTGTTCTGTGCCAGACAGGAGATGGTAGCATGCATTTTAAAACTCCAGGTGCCCTTTAAGTTGTTGTATAAGGAGAGGTCTTGAATTAACTCCAGAAATGTTCTGCACGAAACTCTGAGATATCATATGGCTTCTCCCAATCTTTCCTTCCTTTCCTGCAAAATGTAAAAATACTCCCTGCCTCCTAAAGCAGGTAGATGATACGCATGTGATTTTGGAGATGTAAAATACACAGGATAATGAACCAGAGAGGTTAAGTTTAAATACTGCCTCTAGCACTCAATAGTTGTGTGATCCTCGTGAGGTACTTAATCTTTCTACAAAATAGAACTAATAATAATGACAAATTTATTAAGTTCTGAGAATTAAAATAATTATAATACATTAGGCATTTAAAACACTGCTTGGTACACAGAAGGTGAAATATAGGGGTTTGTCATTTATTTCAAAATGTTAATTATTCATAGAATTACTAACATATGTTTTATTAATATATAATCCCTTCAAGATTGATATTATGGTACTGTAAGCCTGAGATCTTAGTAAAGATTTAATCAGGTAGTCTGAGAATGTTTTGGGGGGAAATAAATTGTTGATCTTTATCACTTTCTTTTCTATAATTACCAACTCCATTTGACTCTCCAGGGAGCAGAATAATTAAGATTGTTAAGAGGTGTCAGGGAGCTAAATATTATCACACTTCGAAATACTTCTCTAATACAGAGAATTCCACCTCCAGTTGAGTTTGTACACACAATTTGAGAGAAGCCTACCTGCATATACGCCTGAAATAGCACCCAATTTGGTATCCTGAGACCTCAGGGATGGGACACCCACAGTGTGGAATTTGGAGCAGTGGGAGTAAATTTAGTTTTTCTTCTACAGGAGGTGCTTGCTAACAGAGCTACGTGCTTTTTGCTGAAAGGTTAAGGGCAGACAGACAGATTTGACAGAACAGAGGGATTCCACATTAAAGGCTTCGAGTAGAAATGTCTGTCACTTCCCTCAATAGTTACCAGTAGCTGTATGGTGCTGAGAGGACAGGTCTGGGAATTTCAGAGCAACTTGTAGGCTGCACTCAAGGAGCCTTCTGGGGTCAGCGGATGGGGGACAGGTTAAAGGAAAATAACAACTTTTACTTTTATTCAATAAATTACATATGTTGTTCAACCCCACTCCATCTTCCCTCTCAGTGATCACTGACAAAATGAAGACAACAATGTTAAAAAAATTGGGATGGAACAAAGTGGTAGGATGGAATTGGCTTACTCTTTCTTCTTCTAGGCATTCTTTCTACCTTTAACTTCAGGACTGTAGGATGGTTGTTTCTCTTGAGACGTGTCTTCGTTGAATTATATTGTCTAGTCTAGTTTGTTAGGACAGAGGAGTGACATGGTAGCTAGTTTGCAAAGATGGTCTTCCAGTGAAACACACAATTTAGTATCCATGTTCTCTGTAGTCCCCCCACATTGTAGGTTTTGGGCAAGGGAAATGAAGTTCTCAGAAGCTGACATAGTCAGAAAATTGAGGCACTAAAGTAGAAGAGAGAAGACAAGGGTGATGTAAGAAAAAGAGTAGAATTAGAAGCAGAGTGGTCACAGGAAGATAGAAAAATGCAGGTGTAGGCATATTAGCTCAGGAGAATCACGTGAACAAATTATGCATTATGATGGTCTTTTTGTGTCTGGTTTAGTGCAGTGGTTCTAAAAGAACAATATCAGCCTTGACTGAGAGCTCATTAGAAATGCACGTCTGGCAGCATGATTTATAATCCTTTGGGTATAAACCCAGTAATGGAATGTCTGGGTCAAATGGTATTTCTAGTTCTAGATCCTTGAGGAATCGCCACACTGTCTTCCACAATGGTATAAATCATGCTGCTATAAAGACACATACACACGTATGTTTATTGCGGCACTATTTACAATAGCAAAGACTTGGAACCAACCCAAATGTCCATCAATGGCAGACTGGATTAAGAAAACGTGGCACATATACACCATGGAATACTATGCAGCCATAAAAAAGGATGAGTTCATGTCCTTTGTAGGGACATGGATGCAGCTGGAAACCATCATTCTCAGCAAACTATTACAAGAACAGAAAACCAAACACCGCATGTTCTCACTCATAGGTGGGAATTGAACAATGAGAACACTTGGACACAGGAAGGGGAACATCACACACCAGGGCATGTTGTGGGGTGGAAGGAGGGGGGCGGGATAGCATTAGGAGATATACCTAATGTAAATAACGAGTTAAATGGGTGCAGCACACCAACATGGCACATATATACATATGTAACAAACCTGCACGTTGTGCACATGTACCCTAGAACATAAAGTATAAAAAAAAAAAAAAGAAAGAAAGAAATGCACATCTGGGGGCTCTATCTTAAACCAATTGAATTACATACTCAGAGAATGGGGCCCAGCAATCTGTTTTAACAACCTTCAAGTGATTGCGATGCTCACTTTAATTTGAGAACCAATGGCTTAGAGATTTGACACACAAAGGGTGATCCAAGGAGCTTGTTAAAAATGCAGACTTGGTCTGAGTAAGAATCTGCTTGTTAATAATATTCCCAGAGAATTCTTATGTACCTAATGTTTGAGAAGCACTGGCTTAGTATATTTATGCCAGACTGTAGATAGTACCCCCAAGCATTAAGTGTTTGCAAAGCAGACAATATGGAGAACCTGTGTATCTTTCCCTCTCAAGAGGACTTGACCATGAACAGAATTGAGCTGTGGTTGAGTTGGTGTTTGAACCACCTGCCTGGAAAACCATACCTAGAAATACCTGTGGTCTCCACCCCTCCCTAGGATATAAATAAGACTTGGGCTTGGAACACTGAAATGGCCTGAAGACTCCTGAGCAATAATGTCTTTTCAACCTTAGAAGGAAGCTTCCTTCTCATTGCTGGACTTGCTATAGCCTCATGGTAACAAGTGAGGCTTCTTAGCAGAAATTCTCAACAATGTTTTAGAAATTGGCTGAGGGACTAGCAAGTCAGTCCTTCAGTTATCCATCCGGTGAGCCTTTCTTACAGCCCTTTTATCAGTAAAATTAGCCCTTTTGTCCTGAGGAAAGGGTAAAGAAAATTCATTTGCTTAGCTCTGTATGTGTGATGCATTAATGCTCTTTCTTTATGTGTCTCATAAACTTATTCCACACAACCATCCTATGCAGTGGGTATTACATATTAACTAATTTACATAAGATTCAATAGTTTATATGAGGTTTAAGAGTTTGTACATGTTCTTATCATTTGAAGCAGCTTTTCCACAGTTTCTCATCTTCTGCCATGACTCCAAGATACTTCCATCATTACATAACTCAGAGTGACTATGGAAGCATACAGCCTAGAAGGTAGGGCAATAGAAAATTACACCCTTTCTATTAAGATATTTTATCTTTTCAGGCCGGACACAGTGGCTCACACCTGTAATCCCAGCATTTTGGGAGGCCTAGGCCCGCAGATTACCAGAGGTCAGGAGTTCGAGACCATCCTGACCAACATGGTGAAATCCCGTGTCTACTAAAAATACAAAAATTAGCTGAGCGTGATGGCACCTGCCTGTAATCCCAGCTACTCAGGAGGCTGAGGCAGGAGAATTGCTTGAGCCTGGGAGGCGGAGGTTGCAGTGAGCCAAGATTGTGTCACTGCACTCCAGCCTGTCCTGGCTGACAGAGCGAGAATCTGTCTAAAAAAAAAGAAGAAAAAAAAAAAAAAAGAAAAAGAAAAAGAAGATATTTTATCTTTCAAGGAACATCTAAAAGGAAAAAATAATGATCCATAGCCCTCTTGAGATGGATCTAATAGGCCTTTAGATTGGTATATTCTGATAACATAGGCTTTTGAAAGATAACTGTTAAGCATATGTTAACCAAGTGTCTTTATTGGCTGGGGTGGGGTAGGGAGGAGAAGCAGCATGGAATAAGAAGAAAGTATTGAGTTTGGATTATATTTATGTTTCAGGCTGTGTCCCAGTTTCTCAATTTTAGAATAGTGACCTTGGTCGACGTCAAGGCCAAATCCCTTGAGTCTCAACTATTTTTTTCCACACCAAGTGACCGAGACATATTAGGCTCTAAAAAAAGTTAGCCTTCTCCCATTTCTTCTGTGGTTTTGTCATGTTTTATCCTCTAGAATGGGCCCTGGAACAAAAATGTGATAAAAACTTCAGTTTGACCTCATTCCTTTGTGATAAATTGTTGGGCTCAAGTAGCCAAGGGACTTGAGACAGCAACACTAACTTTCTTATCATACGGTCCCCTATGGTTTATAGTGCAACCTACACATGTACTTATTCTTCTTTTCATGCATTCATTCAGTTCCTATGAAATAAGCTGTACTATACTTAAGTATATAATGGTAAGCAGAAACAGACAAGAAGCTATAGTCAATAGTGTTGGTAGACATTTAGCAAATAATCATACAACATGTATAATTATAGACTAGGATAAATGTGGAGGAAATGCAAAAAGACACTTTAAAGATGTATAACACAGGAATCTCATCTTGTCTGTGTAGTCAGAGAGGGCTTCCTTGAGAGAGTGGCATATGACCTGAAGAATAATGAATAATTAACATTAAAACATAATTGGACCCTTAGAGGAAAACACAGCAGGAAAGTCTCATGACTTTAGGTAGGCAAAGAGCTCTTAGAGACAACACCAAAATCATGATTGATTTTTAAAAACGATAAAATGGAATCAAAATCATCAAAACTAAAACCTTTTGCTCTTTTAAAGACCCTGTTAGAAAATAAGCCACAAATTGGAAAAAAAAACTTGAAACATATATCAAAATATATAAAGAACTACAAAATATCCACAATTAAAAGGCCCAATAAAAAATGGCAAAATATTTGGATAGACAATTCACCAAAGAAGTTATAGATGGCAAATGAATACATTAAAAGATGCTCAACAGTAGTCATTAAGGAAATTCAAATTTAAACCACAGTGAGATACCATTACACATATTAGAATGACTTAAAAAAATACCTTGATGGTGGGAGTAAAAAATGGTATAGTAGTCAGTTCCCACATAGTTACATCTATACCTACCATATGACCCAGTAGTCCTAATTCTAAGTAATCATACTAGAGCAATAAAAACTTATGCTCACACAAAAACCTGTACACAGATGCTTTTAGTAATATTATATATAATCACCAGAAACTGAAAACACACCAAATGACCTTCAGTGGGTAAATGAATAAATGAACTGTGGTACAAATGACAAGGACATACTACCCAGATATGCAAATGAACAAACTATTTATACATGTGACAACTTGGCTGAATCTTAAATGCATTATGTTAACTGAAAGAACTCAGTCTCAAAAGGTTATATGCCATATGATTCCATTTACATGACATTCTGAAATAAGCAAAAATAATGTATTCTGGCATATCTTTCTAAGAATTAAAATAAGATGAATATGGTAGAATAGCAGAAATAAAGAGGAAGGAAATACAAGATAAAAATATAAGCAAGTAAATATAGAACTAAATAATAATAAATGACCATTTTAAAACTTTTACTCTGTGCTAAGCACTTTACTTGGATTATGTTATTTAATCTGTGCCAAAAAATTTTCAAAAATAATATTAACACATAATAAAAGAAAAAAATTGTTTTTTAGATGAAAAATTTGGGCTAAGACAAGTAACTAACTTATCAAGTTAAGGACTGGTCAGTAGGTAAACCAGGATTTTAATCTAATAGTCAAACTACAGAGTTGACTATATTAAGAATGATACTGCTATACTGGCACATTTGTAAGTCTCAATGAGGGTTATATTTTGATCCTAAAGTAAACAGAAACCATAGAAAGGCTCTATGTGCATCCATTGTTCATCAAATTCCCATTTTTTAAAGATCACCCTGACTACAACTTGGAGTACCGACTGGTGGAGGTGGGTTGACAGGTGGAATAGAGTGGGACATGGGCTATCTGGCTGTTATGGGCTGAATCACGTCCCCTCAAAATTGATATGTTGAAGCCCTAACCCCCAATACCTCAGAATGTGACTGTGTTTGGAGACAGGACTTCTAAAGCAGTAAGTTAAAATGAGCTTGTTAAGGTAGGGTCTAATTCAATTTGACTTGGATATTTATAAGAATGGCAAATTTAGAAACAAGACAAGACAGTAGGAATGCATGTGAGACACTAGGGATGACTATGTGAGGTTACAGAGAGAAGAGTGCCACCTGCAAGCCAAGGACAGAAGCTTCAGAAGAAACTAAGCCTACCAACACTTTGATGTTGGACTTCTAGCCTTCAGAACTGTGAGAAAATAAATCTCTATTGTTTAGGCTGTCTAGTCTGTGGTATTTTGCTACAGCAGCCCTAGCAAACTAACACAGTGGCTATTGTACAGGCAAGATGTAACACCCCAGAGTGGTAGAAAAAAATGTAGAGAAGTGAATACATTTGAGATATTCACAGCTGAGATAAAATAAGTAGAAGTTGATTTTAAACATAGTGAAGGACTGAGGGAAAGGAGGTAAGAATTTCATACTTACACAGCAACTATTCACTGCAGTAGAAAGACTTTCCAAGGTCTAGATATTTATTGAGGGGAGTAGAAGCAAGGTCACAAGTTAGGACTTGATCATGTTGAATTGGAAGTGATGAGACAAACAGAGTTAAATATTTGGGTCTGGAGATCAAAGGAAAAGTCTGATCTGGAAATAAAAAGTTGCGATTCATCAGCACATAGGTAACAACTAGAACCATAGGTTTGTAACAACCCAATAGATTCTTCCTATCTACTGCCCGGAAAAGCCAATGCACTGAGAGCAGCAGGTTTTGTAGCAAAGAAAGAGTTAAATAATTGCAGGATCAGCCAAGCAGAGGGACAGGAAATATTTGTCAAATCTGCCTCCTGGAGAATTCTGAGGTGAGGGATTTTCAAGTATAGTTTGGCAGGCAGGGCACTAGGGGATGGGGAAGGCTAATTTGCTAGGTCAGGGATAATATAATAAGGGGTCAAAGCTCTCGTATTCTGCTGAGTCAGTTCCTGGGTTGGGGGCATCACAAGATCAGGTGAGTCAGTTTCTTGGTATGGTTTACTGTTCCAAGTGGCACCAGCTTGTCCATCAGAATGCAGGGTCTGAAAAATATCTCAAACACCAATCATAGGTTTTACAATAGTGATGCTTTCTGTAGGAGCAATTGGGAAGGTTGCAAGTCTTGTAGCCTCCATAAGCCCTAAACCATGGTTTTATTAAATAGATAAATAAGTAAATTAAAAAATTATGAGGCATACAAAGGAGCAAGATATTATGACCTATACATAGGAAAAATGTAAGTAACAGAAACTGCCTGTGAAAGCAATAAGACATTGGACTTAAACAAAGATTTCAAAGTAGCCATTATAACATATTCAGAGAACTAAAAGAAAGCCTAATAAAAAATAAGGAAAGCTAGGCTAACAATATCACACCAAAGAGAAAATACCTGATCTGCTTCGTACTTGTGTCCCCACCCAAATCTTATGTCAAATTATAATCCCTAATGTTGGAGATGGGGCCAGGTGAGAGATGATTGGATCATGTAAGTGGGTTTCCCCCTTGCTGTTCTCATGATATTGCGTGAGGTCTCACAAGATCTGGTTGTTTAAAAGTGTGTGTCACCTCCTCACCCCTTTCTCCTGCTCCAGTCATATAGGACATGACTGCTTCCTCTTCATCTTCTGCCGCGATTGTAAGTTTCCTGAGGTGTCCCTAGTCATGCTTCCTATACAGCCTGTGGAACCGTGAGCCCATTAAAACCTCTTTTCTTTATAAATTACCCAGTCTCAGATGGTCCTTTATAATAATGCAAGAATGAGCAAAGAGAGTATTAGTAAAGGAAAATTATTTTTAAAAATGAAAATTCTTGTCTTTAAAAGTATAATTACTGAAATAAAAAAAACAATTCTAGAGAGGCTCAACAATAGATTTTGCCTGGCAAAAGAAAGAATTAACTGATTTAAAGATAGGTCAGTAAAGACTATGTAAGCCAAGGCAATTGAGCAAAAATGATGAAGAAAAATGAAACGAAAACCTCAGAAAAATGTCAGAGAAAATTAAGTGCACCAACAAATACATAATGAGAGTACCAGGAAAAAAGAGAGAGAAAAGAGAAGAAAAATATTCAAAGAAATAATGGCTGAAAACTTCCCAAATTTATTATACAACAACAACCTACACATCCAGGAAGCTCAACAAAATCCAAGTAGAACAAATGCAAAGAGACCCACAAATAGATATATTGTACTGAAAATGCTGAAAGTCAAAGCTAGGGAGAATACCTTGAAAGCAGCAAGAGAAAAATAATGCATCACTTACACAGGAACCTCAATAAGATTAACAGCTGACATCTCTGCAGAAACAATAGAAGCAGTGGGATAACATATTCAAAATGCTCAAAGAAATATTCTGTGCATGAATAATCCTCTATTCAGCAAAGCTCTCTTTCAGAAATGAAAGCAAAAAGAAAAAGACTTTTCCAGATAAACAAAAACTGAGATAATTTATTTCTAGCAGACCTTACAAGAAAAACTAGAAGTTCTTCAGAATGAAAGCAAAGGAGCCCAGATGGTAATTTTAATCCAAACACAAAAAATGATAAAAGTTATTATGTAATTATAAAAGACAGTAAAAATGTATGCTTTTCTTCACTTAACTGATTTAAAAATCGATTGTATAAAATAATATATATATAAAGTATGGTTTAGCCTCCAACATATAAAAATGTAATCTATATGAATGTATTTGCCAGTAATATCACAAAGAGGACAAGTGAAAGCAAAACTTTAATAAGCTAAGAAATGACTGCAGATGCTAAAATAATAATTATAACGATGTATTGTTGCATTTACAATAAAATAGCTGCAATATACACAAAAGTAATACCGTAAGAAGGTAGAAAAGGGAATAGATGAGTAGTATTAGACAACACTTGAATTTCCAGAGCTATTACAAATATGAGGGTAATTCTGATAAGATGTATGTGATAAAACCTATACCACTAAAAATAGAGCAACCACTGAAAATAGAACTCAAAAACCGTAGGGGAAATATCATTAATTAAATTAAAATAGTACATCAGAATTTTTTTTTTCTTTTTTTATTTGAGACTGAGTTTTGCTCTTGTTGCCCAGGCAGGAGTGCAATGGTGCAATCTCGGCTCACCACAATCTCCGCTTCCTGGATTCAAGCGATTCCCTTGCCTCAGCCTCCCAAGTAGCTAGGATTACAGGCATGCGCCACCACGTCTGGCTAATTTTGTATTTTTAGTAGAGATGGAGTTTCTCTATGTTGGCCAGACTGGTCTCAAACTCCCAACCTCAGGTGATCTGCCCGTGTCAGCCTCCGAAAGTGCCAGAAAATATTTTCTTAATGCAAATAAACCAGTAAAGGAGGAATAGAGAAACAAAAAATACATAATCTTCTATATAAAAAACTTCAAGAATAGATTGAAAAACTAAGAACTAAAAATGTGGCCTATAATCCCAGCACTTAAGGCTCATTTCATTTAATAGTTTTCAAAGTTTTTATTTGCACTGGAGCTCACTTTTCAAATACAATCTTACCTAAAACTTAAATACATAAGGCCAACACATGTGATACTGTTCTCATCAATGCCAGGATAAGAGTGCCCTTCTATAACTATAGAAATACATATTACATATCTAAAATCTAGGGCTGCCTGGACCATTGTCAAAAAGCCTTTATTCAAGCCAGGCGCGGTGGCTTATGCCTGTAATCCCAGCACTTTGGGAGGCCGCGGTGGGCGGATCACGAGGTCAGGAGATCAAAACCATCCTGGCTAACACAGTGAAACCCCGTCTCTATTAAAAATACAAAAATTAGCCGGGCCTGGTGGCGGGCACCTGTAGTCTCAGCTACTTGGGAGGCTGAGGCAGGAGAATGGTGTGAACCTGGGAGGTGGAGCTTGCAGTGAGCCGAGATAGCATCACTGCACTCCAGCCTGGGTGACAGAGTCAGACTACATCTCAAAAAAAAGAAAAGAAAAGAAAAAAGAAAAGAAAGCCTTTATTAAGCAGATCTCTGTAAGCATATAAAAACAAAGATTCCAAAGAGGAAGTGACTTGTCCAAGCTCCCCAGCTATTAGGTATCTTAGCTAAAATTCCAAGTCCCCTTCTTACCATGATGTATTCTGGAAATTTAATGTAAACTAGGAAGCTGAAAACTCTTCCACCTATCTCGGACCAAAGCAGAAAGAAGCTTGTTCCTTGTCAGCAGTGTCTGCAACAGTGTATGGCTGGTATCTCGTGGGCATCTTGGAGATGACTCCACTTGCAACATTCTATATAAACAAAGATGTTAGAGACATTGCACAGTTAGCCCTACTTTAAACAAGATGATTTTCTCTTTCAGAGCAGCTGTTCTCAATTCTGACTGCACATCACCATAGATGGAGGAGTGCTTTTGTTATTGTTTTATTTAAATTACAGATGTTCAGAATTTTTCTTTTGGAAGAAAATAAATATTCACAGAATCTTATGAAGATGTCAACATTTTATTCAGGCCAAAAATGCAAACATGCTCATATGCATAATTTTTTTGCATATATTTTGGGTGTATTTTTTAGTCCCCTGGGCAAATAATTGGGTGTATCTTTTAGTCTCCTGTGAATTTTCTTAAGGGACATTATTTTAAAGATATTTCTTTCTACTAATGCAATTTAAAGCATAATCCAGTTTATAAAAGTTCAATTATTTAAAAAAGATCTTAATGGCATGTTATTTGTGCAAATGACCTCAAGAATAGGCATTCCATACTTGGCTAGGTATTCATTGTAATTTTCAACCAGATATCTCCATGTAAACTTCGGAGCCTCGTCTCCAAAGCTCATGGAAGCAAAAGCTCATGTTGAAGCTGAGGCTAGACGAAACATTACAGAAGCGTAAAAGTTGGCTATACCCTAAATCTCTGTGATTTCTGCAGACGCTCCCAACCTGACCTCCAGGAGTACACATCATCTCCACCTGAGCCAATGAGGCTTGTTGGACTTGTGGGAAAGAGTGCGAGCTTCTGAATCAGCCTCTCCTAGTATGCAAAACCTAGTCCTGTCACTCACTAGTGAGGGAGAAGGTAACGAAAAACCAGTTAGGTAAATAGTTAAGGCTGGGCCCGGGAGAAATGCCTGCCTGAAAAATCACAGCTGCTGCAGCTGCACAGATAAGCTTGGGGGCAGATAAGGAGCCGGTAATGCACAGAAACATTTGTGTTCTTTGTATAATTAGCGAGCTCCAGGAAAACATTTCCTCCCCCTTTCAGGCATATACACAGTTGGCTCCATGGGAACTTGCACAGGGAGGAAGGAGGCTTACCTAAAACAAAACCACAGTTACATGAACAAGAGAAGCAGCGCTTTGTGCTTACTTAGAAGCATCCCACAGCTGGATAAAGGGAGTTGCACAGACAGCTTTACTAATAAGACAAGTTACTCCTCAAACAGTTACAGGGAGGAGAGCAGTTTCTTATAAAAGCTTGTTGCATTCAGCTGTGACCCGGCAATCCACTCAGACTCTGCTGCAGAGTGCTTTCTCCTTTCGCTTGTAAACTTTTGCTCCAGCCTCACACCTGTGTCAGCGCTCCTCGATCATCTCGGAGGTGAGACGAAGAACACAGGGTGATACCTCCCAAGAGAAACTGCTACATAAAGGTGCATTGGTGAGACCGCAACACTAGCTCAATATATTGAGCCACTTGTTTCAGGTTTTAACCTTTTGAGACAGTAAAACAATGTCTTTTCCCCCACCATAGGATTTCTGTGATGATTAAATGAAATGACAGTACCTGGCATTTGGTATAAGTTTATAGCAGCACATTTGCAATTGCAAAAATATGGAGCCAACCAAAGTGCCCATCAACCAGGGAGTGGATAAAGAAAATGTGGTATACATATACCATGAAATACTACTCAGTCACAAAAAAGAATAAAATAATGTCTTTTGCAGCAAAGTGGATGGTGCTAGAGGCCATTATTCTAAGTGAAGTAACTGAGGAATGGAAAACCAAAAATTCTGTGTTCTCATTTATAAGTGGGAGCTAAGCTATGAGGATGCAAAGGCATAAGAATGATATAATAGATGTTGGGAACTCTCCTTGGGGGAGGAGAGTTGGAGGAGAGTGAGGGATAAAAGATTCTTCTTGGGTACAGTTTACAGTGTACACTGCTCAGGTCATGGGTGCACCAAAATGTCAGAAATCACCACTAAAGAACTTCTCCATGTAACCAAAAATCACTTGTACTCCCAAAGCTATTGAAATATATATATATAACTAATATATATATAATATATGTACATTATTAAGCTAATATATATGATATATGAATGTATATAGATTAAACTATTTGCCTGGGGATAAAAAAGCAAAACATGTTTTTCTCCTCTGCTGTAAAATAAAATTTTCTAGAGGCAATAATAAAATATATACCACAAATTCTCATTGAAATTCCATATAAACAGGAAAAAAGTCAAATTGATATTATAATCTGTGAAGCATATTAGATTAAACTTCCACAGATATTTAGCTGAAGAAAAATAAATTTAAGGCAAAATAGAGCAATCTTAGTTTGTTCAAGTATCTAAAATAGCTTTTAATTTCTGAAAATGGAATAATTCTGTTTGCCCTTAAATTAGAAGGAATATTAACAAGTCACATGTTGAGTTCCAGTAAGTGCTATGGTAATGAATTAGGTCTATATATCAGTCTTATTTATGATTTGGTGAATAACCACATTCAAATATAATGCAATAAAGACAAAAAATCGAAAAATGGAATGAATGTACAAATAGAAAATGTATACAGCAATGGAGACATGATAAAAGGACAAAATATATAACTATAGAACCAACCCTGAACCACAATGTCTTCAGCAACCTGTCTAGGAAGCCAGATTGTAGCCTCTGCAGCAATCAGTCCAGAATACAGGCTTGCTCAATGATTGCCAGCTTCTCTAATTTTTGCCTCTGCTGCCAACTCAGGACCAATCAGAGCAAGCTAAATATGTTTTCCAAACCAATCACATAGGATGGCCCACATCTAGTTAGCCCTCCTTCAGCTTCCCCATGCCAACAACTTCCAATCAGGGCACATCTGAGGCCTTCCCTTTGTTCCATTATAAAGCCTTCCCACCCTGCTGCTTTCCCTTCGAGTCTGTGCCAAATGCGATGATGGCTGACTCCCTTGCTTTTGCAAGCTCTGAATAAATAGCTGTGCTCGTTCTCATTTGGGTGGTCTTTGTTTATTTCCATAAGTAAGTACTTAATAGATATTAGTTTCTTCTGCATTTCCATTTCTCCCTACTGGTGGGTACTAAAACATCCTTGTTGATCTTCTCTCTCACTTTTTTGAATGAGTCACAAATAATTCTTCTGAAGGCTGAATGAAGCCTCTCATTTCATCTTAAAGGTATTTCCCCAATATATTTCTTAATTTCCAGAGCAATATATTTCTTTATTTCTTATTTCTTATGTTTCCCAGGTCACTGTTAGCTAAAGAATCTTTTGCAATTCTTGGCATTCATGGTTGGAAGGATTGAGGGGAGAGACATAGATTGGGGTGAGGGAGGGAGGTCCTTGGCTGAACAGAAAACAATGTATGTTTTCTGATGGCCAGCATAAAAAGAAAGAGGTTTTTAGATGGAGAAGCTGAATTCATTTAATCTTTCAAAAATGTAGAAAACAGCCTTTCACTAAAGAGCCATAAAAACTGTCTAAGTTAAGGTTGGTGTGAATCTTCTGTTCAGGAGCCGTTCTTCTTTTCTAACTGCAAAAATAACCAATTGGGGAAAAGCTGTCAGGCAGAACTGAGCTTCTTGGCTTCAATCTGCTCAGTGTGGTCTGAGTGTTATTTACAGAGGGGTTTTACAGGTATTATAAACACTGGAAAGATTTCTTTGGAGTCCACTGGGCAAAAGGAATGTGTATGCATTATCCCTTCCAGAGACGAGCAGAGGCAGAGAATAGGGATGGATATTCACAGGGGTCCAAATCATCTGGAAAACAGCTTGCTGGAGTCGTGCGATTACGTTAATAAGACGCGTACCATATGCTGGCTTGAGCATGCTAATACCCTGGGTCCCCTGAGTGTTGTAAGAGGATGATGGCACTGACCACTCAAACGGAGATGGTTCCCAAAGCTGGAGGCTGCTTGTTTATATTCCTCTGTGTCTCTGAGGGAGAGGCTCAGTGGCTTCCCAGGCTGACTGACCTCGAAGCTCCCTGTAATTTGGAAAGCAAATGATTCATTTGTCCTGTTAAGCAGCACAGAGGTTTTGTGAATCAATTGTGCACCTATTTAGAATGCAAATTAGACAGTGAGAACGCTTCCTGTCAGGATGGGCGGTAAACCCTGAAGGCTAGTTTCTTTGCCTGGGTGACAATAAAAACAGCCTTTGAAGTAAAGCAGACACAGTGAGAATGCGCAAAGTTGGTTTTTGAATGGGGAGGTTGTCTACCAACCTAGGCCCTCTTTCTTCCCTAGTGTACACCTCAGCTGCTAGTCACAGCTGACCACAAAGATTCTGCCTTCTCCAGTGAGGTCAGCCTGCCTTAAAGGACCAGCTCTCTAAGGGGTATATTGACTTGCCTGATGGAAGAGAAAGTCAGATGCAGGTAGAACGTAACTTTATATGGAACTCTAGATTTTTCCATCCAATTCTGTGTCATGAGCTGTGCTATAACAGAGAAGAGTTCCTTCCCCATCATTTTTGCTTTGTCTTTAGTCAGAATAACCACAATGGAGGCAACAGGCTGGAATGGTAATTCCAACGTCTGCTTATTCCAGTTTATTAATTGATCCAGTCATTTGTTAAAAGATCACATACACTTATTGCATGTACACTTTATGCCAGTCACCATGCAAAAGGGGTGCTTAGTAGGATGAAAATAACTAGTGTTTGGTGGCAGAGGCAGATGCCTGACCTAGAACAATTACTCTGTGCACTGAAGGTTCTAACAAAGAAGTATGAACTTGTCTATAGACAAGGTAATGCATGTGTATGTAAATCTATTTAATTTGTACCCTGTGAAGATCAGGGGTTCTTTGAAAGAACACCCAAAGACTTCTAATGAAGAATCTAGGTTCTATGTGTATTGAGTTACCTCTACCCAGAAAGGTTTACACTCTAGGGCATGCATTTCAAATGCGGTATCAGAATATGCTCAAAGGGGATTGCTAATTACATAATATAGATTAGAAATAATGTTTTTTATGAGTGAAACTTACAGTGTTTAAGATATGTGCATGGCTATTTGACTAGAATAATTGTGCCCTTACATCACTTTTGTTTAATTGGTAAATAAGAATTTGATGAACCAGGCACTTGCTATAGAACTAGAATTTCATTTGGTCTTGTTTTCCTCCACTTGAAAAAGATTCTGCCACTGAACCTTACAAGAATAATAGTTGATCTTGCTATCAAAATATTCGTTGTATTTGCCTTGGGTCAGTCTTTCATGCAGAGGCTTCATGTCAAGCCTCTGTGCTTGACAGAAAGTCAAGACCTCAACAAGCCTGCACGAATTGGTTGTAAAGTTGTTATATGCCTGCTTAGATAATAAACATCCCTTTGGGTGTCATTATTTGATCTGAAAGCAAGTGGCATACGTTCTTTCATTGTATACCACTCAATTGAGCTTGTGGAAAGAGCTGACATATAGTTTCTACCTTCTTCTAAGTTTGGGGAAGATACCAATATTTACCAAATATCTAAATATAAATGGTCATATTGACTTAGATCAGCTCTCAACAGACAGCTTCCCGGAGGAAGTGATGCTTGTGTTGTGTTTTGAAGCCTCTCTAGTTGTGCTCCAGCTGTTATAGATTTGAAAATCAGCCAGTCATTTCCCCAACCTGGTAAACAGAGCTGTGCGAAGAACACCAGTTTGAGAATAAAGTGAATGTCATTGGAATTCCAGTTCCCTCGCTTCTTCAGTTTTGACCTCAGGAAAGGTTCTAATGTCTCCAAGTCTGTTTCTACATCTGTAATACAAAAAAAAGTTTTATTTGAATGATCTATTGCATTCCTCTGTAATTCTCTGATGGTACATACTGAAACACAACTGGGCTGAACAGATGTGTCCTTTAAGGAAAAGAGAAGCTCATGATGCTGGTGAGAAAAGAATCAAGAATCAAAGGGAGACTTTTCTGAGTCATTCATCTCTTAGCAGTTACTTGTTGAGGGCCAGCTCTCTTACATAGTTATTTAAGAAGTACTGTCTAGTCAACATGGCACATGTCAAACTAGGCTGTATATTTGGGCAACCTCATCCCCTTTCGGCTTCATTTTTTCTCATCTAAAATGGAGGCTAAATATCAACAATTGTAGGGTTGCTTTGAAAAGTAAAGATAATGTTTTAAAGGGAAAATGCAGTCTTGGGTATATAATAAGCACGTTAGGAATGATAGCTATTATTATCATTACATTAATGACAAAATACTAAGTGCAGTCACAGAAGTGTATCAGGGCAGTGGAACACAGGAGGAAAGGAAGAGAGGGACTACCTATACTTTGAAAGAGAGTGAAAATGAATGCTGTGGTATGAGATTTTTTTTTTTTCTGAGAAGAAAAGGGAAGCATAAGTTTCAAGAAAGATTGTATATGAAGAGACACATACAGTCTGAATACAAATATTAAAAATATTTGAAGAATGAAAGTAGATTGGATAACTGAAATGAAGAATGAGAGTAATAGGAGATAAGCCTATAACATAGATAAGGACCAGATCAGGAAAGGGAAGAAAACTGCTAATTGTTTTGTACCCTATTTACTACACAGAGACCTAGGCATATTAGATTATTTACTTTTCAGAACAACCCCACAAATTAGGTGTTTTGAACCCCATTTTACAGATGAGAAAGCTGGCCTTGGGAGTCATGCTAAAAGGTTTACATATTATTCTTTCAGTGATAGGGAGCCTCTGAGAGCCTTTAAGCCGGGGAATGACATAAATTATGCAGTCACCAAGAAAGCTGGCTTCCCTGGAGATCCTTAGAGAAATGAGGCCACACAGCTACCTTACAGATCTTTTCAAACAGCATGTCAGGAGCCACATGGGTGAAGCAGGAAGCAGGAATGACTGTCAGCAGAAAGGCTAGGCTTGGCTGGCTCCAGCTGGGGGAAGGATCTCTGGGGAGACCTGTCATCCAGGGCTGCCGGCTTGTTCCATATCCTCTTCTTGCTCTTCCAACACACTTTCCCCTGCCAGATACGGGTCCCACAGGATGACTGCAATGAGCCCGTAATTGTGGGGAGAAAAGTTAGTCTGAGCTAAATCACTGCTGTGGAACAGAAACAACCTTAACTCAGAACAGCTGTTTCTGAAAAGTGTACTCAGAGATTTCAAAACAGCTTATAACAACCTGGAGTATAGAGCTTGGATAAAAAGAATGTACAACAATCTATGTGAAAATAGAAGTATGATCAAAACCCAGAATTTCAGAGTGGAGACTGAAAGAGAGGTACCAAGGTACCAAAGGGAACACTATCTGGGTTTGGCAAATTTGGTCGCAGAGATTTCTTAATATGTGACTGAGTAGCTTATGCCAAGAGGAAAACATCTTAGAATGGTTCTTCTATGCCTGCCACCAACTGCCCACAGCTGGAGGCTGTGGCTGCTCTCGTGAAAAAATGAACTGGTTCCAACTGAAGAAGGTGAAGCTACAAAGGGGGATAATGATGAATCATAAAAGGCCTCAGAATTGGTTCAACACCAAAGAGTTTAGTCTTTTCACTGTCTTTACATTTGGGGAAACTGAGGCTCAAAAAAGTAGATTAATTTAGATCAGCTAATTGATTTGCTAATTGATTACTCATTGAGAACCCAAAAATTGTAAGATGAAGAGGAATCAATGAATCTTAAATCTAGCCTGATTTTTGTGGTCAAAATCACCCTTACTTATCTCTGAAAATATTACAATAATGGGAGGTTAAGAAGAAAGAAATGTCAATGGTCCATGGTTATCAAAAAGGAGCAAATCCATGCTGGGTTCCTATTGAGTTAAGGATAGAGACAGGTATTAGACAAGCTGGGTGGAAGGGATGCAAAGATTCTGGGCTGCAGCTGGGCTAGGGTTTGCCAGGATGCTAGCCCAATGGCCCTTCAGCGGGACTTGAGTGTTCATCTACCATAGTGTACCTATGACTAATAACACACCAACAGCTTCTACTGAGGATCCTGCATATTATTTTTGATATCTTCATATATAATATCTATAAATGAAGAATGAGACTATCATAACGTGAAACTATATGATAGGGTGAGTTTTGGTCTTTATTTAGAAAAGCACACAGGAGATGGCTAATGGAAACAATTTCCTTTCTTTTATTTTTGTAAACCATCTCTTTATGCTATTACTTGACTGCTCTGGATACTAAAAATTGATTTCTGATTTAGTCCCAAAACATATGCAGTGTTTTCATAAATTAACAACTCTGACTTATAACAACAACAAGCACACTGGCCACATATAACATGATTGAGGTCTAAATGTTTATCCAATCAGAGTTTAAGGTAAAACTCCACACAACCAATTTTATAGTTAATAAGGGATTCAGAAAGATGAAAATTCAGAACCTCCTGTGTTCAAATGAAAGTATGAATGTTTGAAATAGAGACAGCTGTTTTGTTATTAAATATTGGATACATTTCATTCTATCAATCAGTGAGAGAAATGAGGGAAGAGGCATGCTTTTGGCCTTTTAGATGGAAGAGCACTGACATTATTGAGGACACAATATAAGTTAGATTTTTTTATATGCATATACATTGCTGACTTGCATTTCTTACATTAACTTATTGACATTTAAAGCAGCCTTATGAAGTATTTTTCACATTGTGCAAATGATGAAGTTCCAAGAGGTTAATATACTTGAACAAAGTCATATAGTTTGTGTCAGAGCTAGAATTAAATCCCTGTCTGTTTGATCCCAAGTCAACAGTGTTTCCACTTCATCACTTTGGAGAAGTACATGACATCTGCCAGATCCCATGCAAGAACAAGAGTAGGTGCCAGGGCTAGACACTGGACACATCCGTCACCTATTGGCAGACTAGATGGAATATATAAATGGCTTCTGCCAAAGGGGCTGCAAATTGTCTTTGACATCTTCATATCTGAAAACTATAACTTTGATGAATGAGGCTATCCCACTGTGAGACTATATGACAAGGCAGGAAGGCCTGATCTTTCTCACCTAGGATTAAACAGGCAGCCGAGAATAATATCCTTGAATGTTTTACTTCAGAGTTCCTCCCATCCAAATTGGGAATCCTGGTAGGACATCTTGCTATTCTCTGAGATGAAGAGACCTTAGATGAATCCCTGTTTATGGCTTCCTTTGGTTGCCTTTTATGTGAAAAGTTATTCATACTCAGAGGAGATGAGATGATAGGTTCTGGGGTCCAATTTGTTGAAAACCATAATGTATTCTGTTAATCACTATCACCCCAGAGCCTGGCTATCACAGGGATTTTTTTCTTTTTTTTTTTTTTTACCCAAACTTGGCCAATTTCTGTGGCACATTTTTTCAGGACACCACAAAGATTGCCTGTAAATTGATCTCTCTCTCCAAATTTAAAACTTTCTCACCTAAAATCTGTTTGACTTTTCAGACTCAATTTTCCTGCAGGCCTCTCCTTGCTTTCCTTCTGCCCCCAAAGTCAATGATTTTTCAAGAGTCCTTCTCTTTGCTGCTTGCCTTGGACTCTACTAGTTATGGGGTGAAAATTTGAATTGACCAGCAACCAGAACATTGGGGTGACACAGCATCTTCTACAGATAAACCTGTCAGAGGTAAGAATGGGCTTCTCGTTGTTAACAAATGTATTGATCATGATAAATGTTGGACCAGTTGTCCTCAGAAATGGACCATAGTCTCAACACACCCTACTTGAGGGTTGTAGGGTGAGCTGTTCTTTCATATCTCTGCTTATCCTTTTTTCTCTAATAGGCTTAAATCATGGACATGGGAGGGGATGGGGAGCTGGTTGATCGCTTGATAAAACTTCAAGTTTCTTAGCAATAATATTTCTAATATTCAAGAATTAATTATTTTCAAAAAGTATTAGATAGGAACCATTGCCCGGGCTTCAATGTTTTAAAACTACACATGGGTATGGTAAAATTTGGATTATTTTACTCAAAACACATTGGTTAAAAACTCGCATCTGCCACTAATTTTCTGAATGACTTTTTAAAAACATCATCTCTCTCAAAGTCTGAGTTTCTAATCCCTAAATGAGAAGATTGGACAACACCAGAACAGAAGCAAGTTGCATATTCTATGCCTAATGCAAGCATTACTCATTGATTTTTTCTCCTGAATGTAGACGTAACTGAACAATCTTTCATAGCTCAGCACTCAGGAAGCTATCACTATTCAATGAGATTTTGCGTAACATATAAAATCCATGTATTATTGCTCAATAGCAGATCTCAAATATAGCCCTAACATTTTATGATTATTTTCCTTAGTACTTTTTTGCCCAGGGAAAATTGTAAAAGAGACATATGTCTGATCAATTTCTTATACTTTTAGTACTTTTCAATTTTTAATGCTGCTTTAAGTCCTTTAGCCCATTTATTCTTTACAACAAAACTGAAAGACAGTAAATTTTGTTCTCATAGGTGTTTGCTGGTGATTGCGGCACAATAAGCCAGGCTAGAACTCATGACGTAAACGAATAAGCATTTATTGCTGCTTACTAGTCTATTGGTCTGCTGCATAGTTCTGGTCTCTGAAAAAATCAGGCATCTACGGTCAGCTGTGAGCCAACTGTGAGCCATCTAGTCTAGGATGGCCACTCTTAGGAAGGTTGAGAAAACTAGGCTCTCCTTCCCATGATCTTTCATTGCCTAAAAGATTAATTTGAGCTTGTTCAGATGACAGCAGCAGGGCTCTGAGAAAGAAAAGTACCTGTTGAGGCCTGGACTCACAACTGGCACAGCATCCTTTCAGCGTAATTCTGTTGGTTAAAGCAAATAACAAGGCCAGCCTAAATTCAAGGACTGGAAGAGTAGGTATCTCTTAAGTGTTCTACTGAAAATTGGAAACGCCTGATCACTGCCTTCCAAACTATGCATAAAACATTTCCATCAACCCAGAAATTTCTCCTGTATTCTTTATCTGTTGTCCTTTTCTCACCACCTCCTATTTCTTCAGGAGACCACCTTCTGATTCCTAACACTGTCAGTGTTGTTATATTTTTGGATACATAAACTCAAAAATTCATTTCTGTCTCTTTTCTTTAATATTATGTGTTTCAGAGTAATCCACACTGTTGCACACATACATTTTCTTTTAAGTTTATGGGTTTCCTTTTTAAATTTTTCCTTCATATTCTAGTTTTTGTTGTCCTTTTCATTCATCATTGTGTACCCATGCTGATCCCAGCATTTTGCAACCAGTAATTACTTTACATGCAAATTGAATGAGATGGAATATTCACCATATAGCATTTAAAATGTGTTTTAGGTCAGGCACGGTGGCTCACGCCTGTAATTCTAGCACTTTGGGAGGCTGAGGCTGGCAGATCACTTGAGATTAGGAGTTCAAGACCAGCCTGGCCAACATGGCAAAACCCTGCCTCTACTAAAAATACAAAATAATTAGCTAGGCTTGCTGGTGCACGCCTATAGTCCCAGCTACCCGGGAGGCTGAGGCAGGAGAATCGCTTGAATCCTGGAGGCGGAGGTTACTGTGAGCCGAGATTGTTCCACTGCCCTCCAGCCTGGATGACAGGTGAGAGTCTGTCTCAAAAAAACAAAAAAACAAAAAAAAAGAAAGAAAAGTATTTTAAAGCAAAGGAAAAAAATTATAATTACTGATAATTTTGTTAACAATATCACCACAGTGAATTTAGTGTTTTCCTGTTGCAATTTTTAAAAATCTGTATACATTGTTTACTTATAAAATTATGATTGGGATCATGCATATAGACATACATTTTTCTTTCTCACTTGATATTGAATTGTATTATTCAAATTATTAAATATTCATTTTTTTCAGTAGTTTTGTTCCTACACTAATATATATAAATATTATTTTTGTTATTTTTTGAGATGAGATTTTTTTTTCTTTTTCTTTCTCTCTTTTTTTCTTTTCTTTTTTTTTTTTTTTCTGAGACAGAGCCTGGCTCTGTCACCCAGGTTGGAGTGCAGTGGCGTGATGTTGGCTCACTGTAAGCTCTGCCTCTCGGGTTCAAGCTATTCTCCTGCATCAACTTCCTGAGTAGCTGGGACCAGAGGCGCCCGCCATCTCGCCCAGCTAATTTTTGGTATTTTTAGTAGAGACAGGGTTTCACCTTGGTCTCGATCTCCTGACCTCGTGATCCTCCCACCTCGGCCTCCCAAAGTGCTGGGATTACAGGCGTGAGCCACCACGCCTGGCCAAGATGGGATATTGTTTATATTCATTTCTCCCTCCCTCTCTCTGTTTCTCTCTTATATTTTGTCTTACCCAATATTACGTTTATTTATTTATTTTTTCCGAGTATTTTTTGACTAGCACCTAAAATTTTGTTGCTTTCACATTGTAAAGTGTCTGTAATACCAGTTTTAATTTCCTCTTTGCCCCAACACTTATTTATTAAGGCATATTTTAATGTATTTCATGTTTTTAGTTTTGCTTGTATTCTTTGTTTATTGCTTTGAGGCAAAAATGTCTGCATAGTTTTCATGTTTTGAAATTTTTTGATTATTTATGTAAATGTATTACAAACATTTAAAAGAACATGTATAATCTGTATCTAGGCACAAATCCTATTCATAACTCTTCAGTCTGACTTACTAATTAAGAGAGCATTGCAAAGTGATTAAGAGCTAAAGCTCTGGAAACATTTTGCCTATGTTCAATATTTGGCTCAATCAATCTCAAACTGTGTAACATTAGTCCAGTTACTAAACCTTCTTTGAATTCTCTCATCTGTAAATGAGATTGTAGTAGTATCTAATAATATCTTTCTATAGATTTATTGTGAGCAGCAAATGAGCTAGTAAATATAATGATATATATAATAATTACAGCAGTGCCTGACACATGGTAAACACTATAGATGTTATTTTTCATTGTATTATATTATTCAAGTCATCTATGCCTATTGATATTTTCTGTTTTCTGTATTAAATATTAAGATATATTCAAGTTCTCCCCGTGGCTCTAATTTTGTCAACTGTACTTTACATTTCTAAGTTCTCCTTTAAATATTTTAGTGTTAAATTATTTGACACATAAGTGTTAATAATTGCCATAAATATTTATTCATTCATTTGGTAGTCATATAAAGCATATTCATTTTCTTATTTCATGCTCTTGTCTTGGATTCTGTAATACCGATATTGCCAAGGCTGTTTTCTTTGCATTTGTTATTGCCTGGTATATAATTTTCCCTCTTTTAATGTTTTGCTTTTCTTCTTCATTTCATTTTATTGGGTCTGTTATTAAGATTATATAATTAGTTTATATTCTTTTACCAATACAAGAGGAGTTTAATTAATTTATAACAACTCTGATAACTGGTGGTTTTATTTTACTTTTGCCCTTTTTTATATACTTCACATTTTTAGGCTTTATTGCTCTTCTTTCCTAGATTGTTCTATGTGAAACAAGTTTATTATGCTTTTTTTCTTCAGTAACATGAATATCACGGATATTAATTATATTAAGTACTTTTCCATTAAAAAGTAAACATCCCTGAAATTGCATTTCCCTATTACCTTAAGAAAGAACAATACCCATTTATGATTGTAAGCAATGTGCATTAGCACATAATGAAAACGTGTAATTTCCTTTCTCTCCTTTTCATCCAGCTCTTTCAAGTTAGACATTATTAAGCTAAAGAACACTGATGCTATAATAAGTGAGTTGTTCCCCACGTGTACAGCAGTGGGCATTGTAGTGTTATAGAAAGAGCATGGGTTATGGATCTATACAGGTGTAGTTTCGGATGCCAGCTTTGTTATTATTAGCTATTGATCATTATAAAATAGTATATGTCAATTCCTAGTGTATACTGAGTATACAAACAGGAAAATGAGTACTGGCCTTATAGGCAGTTTGAGGCAAATCGAAACAATGTAGGATTTGTCAGCAAGGAGCTTGAATGCTAGATTTTGTAAGTAGACAGTCACTGAGATGTTTCAAATAGGCCACAGGAGTGGTTATGTTTGTCATTAGATGGCTTTCACAAGGGTTTTGCATTAAGGATACCTTTGAGTAAAGGGAGACCAGTGGTCAAGCTACTACTATTTTGAAGGCGAGAGATGATGAGAGACTTCAGACAATGACAGTAGAATATTAAAGTGTGAATTCAACTAATGTGCATGTGGTAAATTGAGAAAAATGAGTTTGATTTTTTAAATTTAAATAAACTATGTCATTTTAGTATTATATGTACCAAAAAATACATGAATCATGAGTGTATAGTTTGTGAATTTTCACAAAGTGAACACAGTCATGTAACTAACACTGAAACTGAGAACTAGAAGATTCCAGCCCTCAGCAGTGTCTTTTGTGCCCTCTCCTAGTCCCTATTCACCAACTGAACCTCTAAAATCATAGATTAGTTTTATCTGGTTTTACACTTACATACAAAACATACTCTTTTGTGTAAGACTTGTTTGGCTCAAAATTATGTTTGACGAATTCAAGGATTTTGTTATGCATTGTGATAGACAGTTTCTTCTCATAGTTTCTTTCATTGTGTAAATATCACACAACATATTTATCTCGTCTATTGTTTATGAACATTTTTGGTAGCTTTCAGTTCGAAACTCTTGTAAAAACTGATGATATGGGCTGGGTGTGGTGCTTAATTTCTGTCATCCCAGTGCTTTGGGAGGCTGGGGTGGGAGAATTGCTTGATGCCAGGAGTTCAAGATCGGCCTGCAAAACAACATAACGAGTCCCCATCTTTACAAAAACTTAAAAATGAAAAATTACCTGGGTATATTGTGTGCACCTGTCATCCCAGCTACTCAGAATACAGGAGGATTGCTTGAAACCAGGATTTTGAGGTTACAGCGAGCTATAATTGTGCCACTGTGCTCCAGTCTGGGCAACAGAGAGAGACCCTGACTAGAATATATATACACACACACATATATATGTGTATATATAATAAACCTGATGATCTGAATATTTTTGTATATATCTTTTGTTATAAATATGCATGCAATTCTGTAATATATTTATTATATATATTCTGTATATATATTATAAATATGCATGCTATTCTGTTATATATTTATTATATATACAGAATATATAATAAATAATATAGTTTATATTAAATATAATATAATGCAAACTATATATTATATATTATATTTAATATATTATATTTAATATTATGTTATATTTAATATATTATATTTAATATTATATATTATATTATAATTTATTATATTAATATAATATATAATACATATAATAATATATAATATAATATAATAATTTATTATATTATAATATATATTATATAATATAAATATAAATATATATTAAATTTAATATATTATATATTATATTTAATTATAATTAATATATTATATATAAAATATATAATAAGCCTGATGATATGAATATTTTTGTATATATCTTTTGCTATAAATATGCATGCAATTCTATCAAATAGCAACAAATGAAATTTTTAGGTTATGTGTGTGCTTTAGCATACACAGTGAAAACTTTACACAATTTTATAAAATACACCCCCACTCTTTAACATTATGAGAGTTGGGTTGCCTCACATTTCCACAATTGATGTTATTGGTATTTTTCATTTTAGCCATTCTTGTGGGGATATAGTGGTATCATACTGTGTTTCCAGTTTGCATTAAATTTGAACAACTTTCATATGTTTATTTGCCAGTTGAATATCATTTTTGCTCAAATGCCTACATGTTTAGCTCATTTATCTATTGTGTGTCTTTCTTTTTCATATTTCTCTCTATATATTCTGTGTGGGATCTCTTGGTCAGTTATTCTCTTACTCTCTCTCATTTTTTTGGGTTGCTCCTTTATGCTCTTGCTGATATGTTTGATAAGCAAAATTTTAATGTAGACTAATTTATCAATGATTATCATCAAGGTTAGTGCATTCTGTGCCCTATTTGTACCATCTTTTCCTATCTTCTAAGTCATAAAGCTCTTTTTCTATGTTTTGTTCTAGAAAAAGTTTGTTTCAAGTTTTACATTTAGGTATATAATCTCCCTTGAGTTGAATTGTGTATATAGGGGTACCAATTTTTTAATATGTGTAACCATCTTACTCAGGACCATATTTTTAAAGGACCATACCATAAAAGACCACTGTGAACTGACATCTTTTTCATAAATTAGGGGGGGGGGTCTCTGTATATATTGGTATATTTCTATACTCTATCCTCTTCCATTAAATGATGTAGCTAGCCCTGTGTTAATACGACTGTCTTAAGTGTAAGAATTTTATATATCTCTCTCCCCCATGCCCCCTTTTATTTTTCGGTAGGGAGAGGGTCTGACTATGTTGCCCAGGCTGGTCTTCAACTCCTGGCCTCAAATGGTCCTCTCATCTCAGTCTCCCAAAGTGCTAGAATTACAGGCATGAGCCACACCTGGCCCATAGCTTAATATCTACTATTGTAATTACTCTAAACTTGTTCTTCTTCAACATGTTTTTCTTTTCTGAATATTTATTGGCTTTTGTATTTCACTGTCAATTTGGGTATCAGGCGTCATCTCCTACCCACCAGTAACAACAGACCTGCTGGTATAATGTTTGAGATTGCATTGAATCCATGGGTCATTTAGGGATAAATTATATAGCATTATTTACAGTATTAAATTATGTACATGGTATATTCCTCCATTCTTTATTTAATTGTTTTCTATAATGGTTTGTAATTTTTTTTTTTTGTAGCTGGCTAAAGAGAAAGCAAATTTAAGGAAAATTTGCAAATTTTGGTTTTGAATGACAATGTCCATGATGCTGTTCTACAGGCATATCTTGTTTTATTGCACTTTGCAAATATTACATTTTGTTACAATTCGAAGGTTTGTGGCAATCCTGTTTCAGCAAGTCTATCAGTGCCATTTTTCCACAGTGTGTGCTCACTTTGTGTCTCTGTGTCACATTGTGGTAATTATTAAAATATTTTAAACTTTTTTGTAATTGTTATATCTGTTTTGGTCATCTGTGATCGGGATCTTTTTTGTTACCATTGTAATTATTTGGGGGCACTACAAAAGTATGCATAAAAATGGCAAACTTAATCATAAATGTTGATTTATTTTATGTTCAGTTTTTTCTGACAGCTCCATCAACTGGCTGTTCCCCATCCCTCTCCCTCTTCTCAGGCCTCCCTATTTCCTGAGAAACAACAATATTAAAATCAGGCCAGTCAATAACCCCAAAATAACCTCTAAGTGTTTAAGTGAAAGGAAGAGTCACACATCTCTCACTTTAGAAGAAAAGCTAAAAATGATTAAGCTTAGTGAGGAAAGCATGTTGAATGCTGAGACAGGCTGAAATCTAGGCCTCTTGCACCAAACACTTAGCCAAGTTGTGAATGCAAAGAAAAAGTTCTTGAAGGAAATCAGATGTGCTATTCCACTGAATACATGAGTGATAAGAAAGTAAAACAGCCTTATTGCTGGTATGGAGAAAGTTTGAATGGTCTGGATAGAGACCCTAGTGCCGATTTTTTTAGAGAATTAGCAAAGCCCTAACTCTCTTCACATGAAACTTGAGAGAGGTGAGAAAGCTGCAGAAGAAAAGCTGGACGCTAACAGAGGTTGGTTTATGAGGTTTGAGGAGAGAAGCCATTTCTATAACATAAAAGTTCAAGGTGAAGCAGTATGTGCTTCTGTGGAAGCAGCAGTAAATTATACAGAAGATCTGGGTAAGATAATGGATGAAGGTGGCTACACAAAACAGCAGATTTTCAATGTACACAAAACAGACTTCTGTTGGAAGAAGATGCCATGTAGGACTTTCATAGATAGAGAAGAGAAATCACTGAATAGTTTCAAAATTTCAAAGGACTTTCTGACTTTCTTGTTAGGGGCTAATGCAGCTGGTCACTTTAAGCTGAATCAATGCTCATCTACCATTCTGATGATGCAAGGGCCTTTTAGAATTATGCTAAATGTACTCTGCATGAGGTCTATACATGAAACAACATAGCCTGGGTGACAGCACATCTGTTTATAGCCTGGTTTACTGAATATTTTATGCCTGCTATTAAGACCTACTGCTCAGAAAAATAATCTTTTAAAAAACATTACTGCTCTTTAATAACACATCTGATTACCCTCAAGTTCTGATGGAGATGTACAAAGAGACTAATATTGTTTTCATGCATGCTAACACACCATCCATTCTGCAGCCCATGGATCGAGGAGTAATTTTGACTTGTAAGTCTTATTATTTAAGAACTACATTTTGCAAGGCTCTTGTCTTCATAGATAGTGATCCCTCTGATGGATATGGGAAAAATACATTGAAAACCTTCTGAAAAAGATTCATCATTCTAGATGTCATTCAAAACATTTGTGATTTATGAAAGGAGGTCAAAATATCAATGTTAACAGCAGTTTGGAAGAAGTTTTCAACCTTCATGGAGGACTTTGAGAGACTAAAGGTTTCAGTGGAAGAAGTAACTTCAGATGTCGAGGAAATAACAGGACAACTAGAATTAGAAGTGCAGCCTGAGGATATGACTGCATTGATGCAATTTCATGATAAAACTTGAAGAGATGAGGAGTTGCTTCTTACTGATGATCAAAGAAACTGGTTTCTTGAGATGAAATCTAGTCCTGGTTAAGATACTGTTAATATTGTTAAGATGACAACTATTACATAATTTGATAAATCAACAGCAATATTTGAGATCATTGACTCCAAATCTGAAAGAATTTCTGTTGTATGTAAAACGTTATCAAACAACATCACATACTGGAGAAAAATTTTTATGAAAACAAAAAATTTCTGTGTGGCAGACTTCATTATTGTTTCATCTTAAGAACTTTCCACAAGTCCTGCAACCTTTCACAACCAACAACTTGATCAGTCAGTAGCCATCAACATCAAGGCAACACCCTCCACCAGCAAATAATATGATTTGCTGAAGCCTTGGATGGTTGTTAGCATTTTTTAATCAATAAAGTATTTTTAATTAAGTTATGTACATTTTTGTTTTAGACATAATACTATTGCACACTTAGTAGACTACAGAATAATGTAAACATAACTTTTGTATATTTTAAAATTTTAAATGTATACATAACATTTTAAATGTATACGTAATATTTATAAGGTACATGTGATATTTCATTGCATGCATTGAATGTGTATTGATCAAGTCAGAGTATTTAGGGTATTCATTACCTTGAGCACTTATTATTTCTATGTGTTGGGAGCATTTCAAGTGCTCTCTTCTAGCTCTTTTGAAATAAACAAAATATTGTTTCTATCTATAGTCATTTTCCTCTGCTATTGAATAGTAAAATTTATTCCTTCTCTCTAACTGCATGTTTGTGCCAATTAACCAACCTCACTTCTCTACTTCGCCATATATACTTCCCCTTTCCAGCTTCTGATAACTATCATTCTATACTCTGCCTCCATGAAATCAACTATTTTAGCTCCCACGTATGAGTGAAAACATGCAATATTATTCCATTAAATGGATTTTTAAATTTTGACATTCTTTTCTCCTTCTGGAACACCCAACATTTAAATATTTCATTGCTTTATGGTCTCTTATATGACATGCAGTCTTTATTCATTTTTTAAATTTCTTTTTATTGATTTTTTCTGATGGGGTTATTTCAAAATATCTGTTTTCAAGTTCTGAAATACTTTTTTCTACTTAGTCTACTGTATTGTTGAAGCTTTCAACTATATTTTATATTTTATTCATTGAATTATAAATTTCTGTTTGTTGTTTTCTTTGTAATATCTATCTCTTTGGTGAGTTTCTCATTATATTCTGAATTGTTTTTCTGATCTATTTGTAGCACTTATCTGTGTTCTCTTACATCTGCCTGTGCTTCTTTAATATAAATATTTTAAATTCTTTTTCAGGCATTTCATTATTTCTTTTTCATTGCAATCTGTTGCTGGAGAATTATTGTTCTTTTAAGGGTATCATATTTTGTTGCTTTTTAATTTTTCTTGTGTCCTTATATTGATATCTGGCATCTGATGTAACAATTCCTTCTTTGAATTTTTTCGATTGGCTTTAATAGGGGAAGACTTTTGTCTCTAGATATATTATGGTGTTGGTTGAGTATGGCACTTTGGCCTTGATTCTGGGTGCATGCAATGGTGTAGTCCCCTAATGATTTCTTCAGCTGCAAACGGTATCATTGATGTCTGTGATTTCCTCAGTGGTTTGAACTGTAGTTGTCAGTGGAGGATGTGGTGAGACTGGGTGCTGGGGATGAGGATGCCAAGTGGGCCGATTCTTGGGCCCCATTGGTGGCAGTGGTGTGTGAAGTGTGCCTATCTTTGGGCCCGCAGGTGGCATGTGGAGATAGTGGTGTTAATGGGTCGAGGAAGGCCAATTCTTGGCCTGTATGTGGCTTGCTCAGGTGCCAGCAATGACATCAGTGAGCTGGACTGGTGGGTGGATCTTCAGGCCCCTAGGCAGCTTATGTGGTATGTGTGATGGCAGTAGCAGTAGCAGGGCAACTCTCAGGCTCACATGTGGCCTGTGCTGGTGTTAGCGGTGGCTGTGACTGGCTGGGCAGGCCAGTTCCCAGGTTGCCAGGTGGCCTGTGCACGTAGGTGCCGGCAGTTGTGGTGGCGGCAGAGTGGGTGCCCATCCTCAATCTTTTGGAAGGAGTGAACAGATGCCAGTGGTGGAGGATGGGGTAAGCCGATCCCCAGATTTTCAGACAGTGTGTTTGGGTACTGGCAGACAGTTTTCTGGACCTGTTGTTAGGCTCCCTAATGTTCTGCATGCATGCCCAAGGCCACTGACAGAGAAGGGCAATCCCAAGCCCCTAGCGGGTGGTGCTAAGGGGGTTGTACCAGGCTGGGTGGGCCTGTTCTCACTCGCCTTGCTGATGCAATCCCACCAGGCTGCGGTGGGCAGGACGAGGCTATTTCCAGGGCCCAGTGTGTGTTCAGGTGGTGGCAGCAGCAGCAGTAATGGGCGGGGAGAGCCTCTTCTCAGGGTTCTCAGGGTGTGTGCAAGTGTGCAGTGGCTCTGCTGCTGGTAGGAGTCAGGGTTGCCATCAGTGGCAACAGCCCCAGGCAAGTGGTTTTCAGGCTCTGGAGAGCGCACACTTAGACTCCCTTTGTCTGGGGCACCCTCCCTGGTGTGCTGTACCACTTGTTCCCAGTAGGACATTGTGTGGGTTGGAGTGTTGAGGTCCGTGCCACTCTGCTAGGTCCAATGGGCAATGGCACCACGGTAGTCCTCCCGGTGGATGTGGAGGGTATATCAGTGGCGATTCAGGGATATGGAGATGCAGGGGCTGTTAGACCCCAGCACCAGATGCAATGTGGTGGGGTCTGGACTGTCAAGATGGCACTGTACAACTGCTTGGGTTTTGTAGGGGTGTATGGGACCTAGCATGAGCTCCCCCTAGCATGAGCTCCCTCTCTGGAGCAATGCCATCACCCAAACTCCAGGCATGAGTCTGTGGTGGGAATTTGGATCACTGTGAATCTTTTATTCACCCTTTCCTTGCATTGAGGAGCCTCTCCAGTCTCCCACCCAATCCTGGCCCAGCTGGCTGCCTTGCTTCTGTCTCCTTCTATGCCTTAGTGTTTCCTGTCACTTCTCTGCTGAATTCCACTGTTCTGCCTTAGGTGATCTATGTGACGTGTGATTATCTACTCACTATTTTGGGGTTTGCTTTGTGGAGGAGGTGAGTGCTAGCTGCATCTAGTCAGCCATCTTTTTATTTTTTTTTTGAGACGGAGTCTTGCTTTGTTGCCCAGGCTGGACTGCAGTGGCCGGATCTCAGCTCACTGCAAGCTCCGCCTCCTGGGTTTACGCCATTCTCCTGCCTCAGCCTCCCGAGTAGCTGGGACTACAGGCGCCCGCCACCTCGCCCGGCTAAGGTCAGCCATCTTAAAGCCCCCTAAAATGTAACTTTCTTATGCATTGGGAAACAAAAAAATTTGTGAGATTAGTTTTATTGCAATATTCATTTTATTGCTCTGGCCTGGAACGGAACGTGTCGTATATCTTAAGTATGTCTGTATAGGGTTGTTTGTGTGTGTGTGTGTGTGTGTAGTAATAGTAAAAGGTATGGGGTGGAGTAGTAAAATCATTTTGAGATGGCTTTGGAACATATAAAAATATTTAAGAAGAAGTTGGAGCTATCTACAAATCTAGAACTTAGGAAAAGTCTTATTCAACACATATTTAATGTACATCTGTTATATTCCAGCAACTTAACTAGGCCCTGGGAATAAAATGGTGAACAAAACTCTACAAAAAGCAAAGGCCTCTGCTCTCATTTTAAAGAATTGGATGTTAATCAAAGAATCACACAAATTAATACATATTTCCAGAAGATAATTGAGAGAATTGATACCAGGAGTTGAGAAAGGTTGCTTCAAGGAAGTATTCAAAGGTTTTCAGTGGGGGAAAAATTGGTTGTGATGTTTCCAGAAAAAAAAGTTAGCATAAGTTGCTAAAGGAAGATGGAGCATAATGAGACATTACCCCACAGGATCTTGAATGTATGCTAAGGTGATTATCTTGAGCAGCTGGAAAAATGGAAAGGTTTATTCAATATATGTACCATATTCGGTGACAAAGATTATAGAACATTTCAACATTGCAAGTAGTTTTATTGAGCAGATCTGTATAGAGGTTGTATTTGCCAGTCAATTGTGTACAGGGGAAATTGAAAAGATAGGTAGTGATGTGCTTGCTAGGAGAAAGTAAATAGTTACAATATGACCTTATATTGAGGAGCTCCAACACTTAATAATTGTGAGGAATAGAATGAGCCTAAAAAGGAGGCAGAGGAAAGGACCGAAAGCTAGAAAGACATTCAGTAGAGTGCTGTTTCATGGGTGACTAAGGGAGTTCATGGGACAAAATGCCACAGGTGCCATAAGATGAAGATTAAAAACACCTGCTGGATTCAACAAAGGTGACATTATCAGAAGCTGTTTTAATAAAAGAGTGGGAGAGAAATCCAGAATACATATAAATACATCAAATATGTATGAATAGTTGAGAAATTTAAATGCAAAGCAAGGAGACAAATAGCAGGGACTAGAAAAAATTATAGAATTCCAATATTTTTGTAGGTATTTTCTTAAGGGAGCATGCTTATGCCAATTCGAAGGATATATTGAAAGAGAAGATAGATTTACAAAATAAAGAACAAGATAATCTAATTTTGAGTTTCAAGAGACTTGAAAACCATGTGTTTGTATTGGAGCCTGGCTGGTCAGTTTAGTCACTTTCACCAGGATGTCTCTTTTCTCCAGAAGTGGTGAGTAGGAACATAGGGTAAACAGGGTCAGGGTTTTGTAGCAGGAACAGCAAAGGTGTTAATGCATAAAGAAGTTGATAGAGGTCAACGAAGGGCAGTTACAGAGGTATGTCTCTGGAGAGAAGGCTGAAGCAGTGAGATCATTTATCCTGGGCAGACCAGACAGCACTAGAAGAGTTGAGGTGCTGGAGGGCATGATGCAGTTACGTGCACACAGATGTGAATGAAGGAGAAGAGAATAAGCAGGATGAAAGGTGATGGCCAAAATTAAAACAATAGTGTGAAATTCTAAAGTGGAGCACATCCAATATAATTAGTGAATTTCCAAGGAGTGACTATAAAGGTTGCTAAATTTAAGGAGTTTAAGGGGATGTAATGATTGAGATGGGAGGTAAGTCATTCTAAGCATTGAAATGTCTCAGGATGATTGCAGGGGTTGAGGTTGAAATAAAAATTGTTAATGGGATTTCGAAGCTTCCAGGGAATGTTGGAGAGGATGATGGAGCCTTAAAAATGGTAACAACTGATGAAACTATATTCAAAATGGTGAGAGGTGTGGCTGAGTTAGCTATTAGTACCACCAAGCTTTGGTTTTTCTGTCTGTAAAATTGTAATTATATTTTCTTGCAAATGTGCTATGGTTTGAATATCATTTGTTTGACCCCACCAAGTCTCAGGTTAAAATTTGATCCTCACTGTGGGAGGTGGTGGCTGGGGGGTGGTGTTTGGGCCATGGGGACAGATCGGTCAAGAATGTTTTGGTATTATTCTCATGGAAGTGAGTGAGTTCTCACCCTTAGTTCCCACAAGAACTAGTTGTTGAAAAGAGTCTGACACCTTCTCAGCTTTCTCTTGCCTCTTTTCCCACCAGGTGATCTCTGTGCATGCTGGCTCTACTTCACCATCTGCCATGAGTGGAAGCAGCCTGAGTCCATCCCCAGAAGCAGATTCTGGCACCATGATTCCTATACAACCTGTAGAGCAGTGAGCTAAATGAACCTGCTTTCTTGAGTAAATTACCTGAGTAAATTACTCAGCCTCAGGTCTCCCTTTTTGGCAATACAAAACAGACTAAAACAAAAAGTCATTGTTATTAATGTATTGCTTATATCCTGTGCCTGATATAAAATATCCACTCTAAAAATAGTTTTACTAATACTAAGAAGATACTACATTTAATAAACAATGGACGTCCTGAGGCTAACATCTGGCTGTGGGTGATGAAAGAAACCTGCTATGATTATGCCTGGTTCTGTGACAACCAGAGGCTCAGCCTGGGACGCTGACTGTTCTCTCTGACCTCACAGAAAAGGTACCGCTGGTGAGGGATGTCAGGGTTTATCAATAGGCACGCTGGTGAGGGACGTCAGGGTGTACCAATGGGTCTAAGGACATTTCTCTTACTTTAGTAGGCAAATGCTTGAGCATTTGGATGCTGCCATAATTTGAAGAAAGCTAATGATATATTGCTTCAGAAATTCCAATTGCGAGGCTGGGTCGCCAGAGTTCATGCCTCACAGGGATCCAGAAAGAGAAAGCATGTGCCTCAGCATCTGGAAGACACATTTCTTATGTGAGCTCATGTCTCAAAGAAATCGATCAAGTTCAAAACTATGCAGACAGCATTTTATGAAGCCAACTGTATTTCGTCAGGAGAGACAAATCAGCAGGGAGGCAGCTTTGAAAAAGCTGTGCCTGGCACAAGCCAGCACTCTGGTATAGGGAAAAGTTTGCTAATATGAAGAATGGAACAAGGCTGTGCATAGGAGGACAGGAAATTTGAGAATTAAAGATTTTCACTGCAAGTCAGAAATATGGCCCCACAGATTTTATTGCACTGTTAGCAAGATTTGTTTGCATTTTTCTAATGCAGTAGGCCATCTCATAAAGAATTTCCCCATGGATTCACAATCTTTAAAGTCACATTTTCTATCTCTGTAAGTCACCCCTACTGTATAAACTTGACATGCTTAATTGTCCACAGAGCACATTTATGACTAGTAGGCTAATTAAGTATTTGTTGGCACTTACCACAAAGTTATTACTTTAAATCATGAGATCAAATGGAAGCTTACTTTCCCAAATCAGAAAGATTGACTAGTCTGGGTGATTCTGAAGGAATACTTAGTCCTAAATTTTACGTCTCATAAAACTAATTCCAGAAATGTTTTGAAAATTTTATTTACTGAAAGATTAGTATCAGTTGTAAGAACTATTTAGCCTAATAGATCATTGGGTTCAGAGGAAAGGAATAAGAAAAAATTAAAAAATATTAGGTTTTATAACTAAGCTATTGCTCTGAATTTTTGTAGGAATATTTTTGATGCTTAGCAGAGTGGAAACAGAAAAATAATTTTTTAGAACATTTTGCGAGACCGAGGTGGGTGGTCAGGAGTTTGAGACTAGCCTGGTCTACATGGTGAAATCCCATCGCTACTAAAAATACAAAAAATTAGCCGGACATGGTGGTGGCGCACCTGTAATCCCAGCCACGCAGGAGGCTGAGGCAGGAGAATCACTTGAACCCGGGAGGCAGAGGATGCAGTGAGCCGCGATCATGACATTGCACTCCAACCTGAGCTACAAGAGTGAAACTCCGTCTCAAAAAAAAAAAAAAAAATTTAGATAATTTTATCCCATATCCTAGGAAAATCTAGGAAATTGTCTTACTGTTACAGAAATTTTTGGAAAAGGTTACTTCATGTGTTAAAATAGTCATCCAAATAAGAATGTAAACAAGCCTAATAGAAAACACAAATTATGGAGATTTATGAGGAGACAGAGAAAATTAGAAAATAAGAATGGATAGGGTGATAATAAATTTACGTATAACAATTTGGAGAGGGTGTGTGTTGAAAGATGCGGGGAACATGTGATCCCAGATAGAAAAGTAAGGAGATAAGAAAACAAAGAATCAGGTGATTCACTTGGTTAATTAACATTTTACTCTTCCTGATATGTGTTACATTAATATTTCCTAATCCAAACGACAAACAGGTATTCCTCTTGGCTTTCTCGGTGAGACAATGAAGTGAGAAAGGAAGAAAGGAAAGAACACGCCACAGTTGCTGTCACAGAGGAAAGGAATGGACAATCGGTTCGACTGAGGCGATAAAGACGTACCTCTCAGGGACACAGGCCAGTAGGTGCTAAAATAGATCAGTGATACAAATGCCTCTACCACCTTCAATTTCTGACTGAGATCTTTCCTTCTCTTTGTTCATGATATGGCACATTTTGCTAAGGGTGCTTTTTTGAAATGAGGAAAATACATCTAAAAGACGGTAAAAAGCTATATAAAGTTGCCAAAATTTCCATGAAATAGCATTGATAATTAGACAGTGATGATGAGTTTTATCAATGATCAAAGAACCAGTGCTCTGGACATTTATAATATAATTTTTACTCAAATGATATTCTAAGGGAGTTTAAATTTTATAGTGCATGTTACATTGTAATTATTATTGAATAAACTCATAAACTTATGTTTAGAGGGTGAAAGTAACTAGATGAAAATAATACATTTCATTGGTAGGACATTATATGTGTATATATACACGAGTACACAGATATATACATTTTCTTTTGGAAAAATTATTTTCAATTTTATTTTTTTGTATGTGAATCTTTTCTTGTTTTAAAGTAATATTTCACAAGTTCCATTTAGCATTATTTTGGTCGGTATTCTGTCTTTTTTTTTTTTCTTTTTAGAGACAGGGTCTCACTTTGGTGCTCAGGCTGGTATGGAACTCCTGGGCTTAAGCGATTCTCCTGCCTTAGCCTCCCAAAATGCGGGGATTACAGGCATGAGCAACCATGCCTGGCATTATTCTGTTCCAATCATGGTTTTCGATTCTGATGTTGGCCTTTACAGAGCATTTAAAGAGCAACCCTACCTTCAGTGGTTACTGCGCACATATATGCTGTCACATTTTCCTGCTTAGATCTTGGTCTTTGGGTTATATGTAAACAGGTATTTCACCCCATTTTAGTTTGCATGTCAGTGGATATTATCTCTTTGTGTTTGTGTGTTGAATTAATTTTAGTTGAGCCTACTTTGCTCTGATAGCCGAATTCTATGAGCAATCCAAAGAAGCAAATGTTGTTCATAATCCCCTTTGTATCATGCAGGGTATGAAAATCGAAATAACCTAGAATGGATTGCTCCTAAATTTTACCTCAAACTCTGCTTCTGTTTGCCAAGTTGCAACCTACTACCTTACATCTCTCTCTTGTTCCCGCTGTGTGGAACCTTGGCAGTCGTGGAGACAAATATACATGAGAAAAAATATGAAAAGGAAATAGGGAGATGATTCTTGTTCTGACTGGCTCAGATGATGGCACTTACGTAGTAGGCTTTCCTTAGTGTGTCCCCTGTGTCACTAAGTGTACACTGAGATGAGGCATTCTGTTTGCCTGCATTCTTTGGAAGCTTATTGTTAGCGGCAGGGAATCCATACGGGTCTGCAGCAACCTCACTTCTTGCATCCTCAGAAGAAAGAATTCAACTGAGAGGCAAAACAAGGCGGAAGAAGAGACAGAGGCAAGTTTTAGAGCAAGAGTGAAAGTTTATTAAAAGGCTTTAGAGCAAGAACAAGAGAAAGGAAAGTACATTTGGAAGAGGGCCAAGTGGGTGACTTGAAGGGCAAGTGCCAGGTCTGACCTTTTGACTTGGAGTTTTATATGTTGGCATACTTTCGGGGTCTTGCGTCCCTTTTCCCTTGATTCTTCTGTTGAGGTGGGCTGTCCGCATGCCCGGTGGCCACTAGTGCTTGGACGGGGTGCATGTGCAGTGTGTTTACTGGAGTTGTACGCATGCTCACCTGAGGTGTTTTTCCCTTTTCTGACACAATGCCCCTGGAAGGTCATATATGAGTTACATTCTGCCATTTCGCTTCTTAGTGCACATGTGTACACCCACTTGCCCAGCTCCTGTGATCACCAGTTTCAGGTGTTTCCTATTTATAGAGAAACTACTGTCCCTGGCACTGGTGTGACCAATTATTTTAGAGAGACAGTGTGACAACTGCCTGGTCATCACCTAATGGTCGCCTGACTTTCCTGGTGGGGTGTGGGGGCCCTCTCCCGCCCTGCTCGTGTCTCACTAGCTACCTACTGTCACAATATGATGTTATTTTCCAAAGGAGCAAACATGGTATGTAGTCTAACAAGGTTCTTCTCAATCAATATCCCAGAATTCTACAGTTAACAATGAGGATAACAAATGTTTCTGAACACCAGATAAGTGCCAAGGAATATCCTAGACTTGGGGCACAGACTAGCAAAATAAAACAGAGAAGACACCTAACTCTATAACAGATCAAATCCAGTAAGTATAAGTTAATTCCAGATTCTAGGATATCGTTCTGTGTTATTTTTGGTTTACAGTGTGGTTCATCTTTGTGTTGTGTTTTAGTATACCTTCATGAACATTTTGATAATAAATTTGAAAGACACATATTTGTTTGGTTAGCCTCTTTCCATTTTTATCCAGAATTTTTCTTCTTAAATCCTGTCACAAGCATTTTATTCCATGCGGGTTTCCTCCCATACCACAGATGACAAAAAACGGGGAGTGGGGAGGCAGTTTTTCTAGTTCTTTCCGTTCTTTCTGCTCTTAAACACAATTTCATAATGCCTTAGGATTTGAGACTTTGTAATGCCACTTAGGCTAAGCAAACAGCAATAATAGCAAACATGTAGAAGTAACAAAATTTTAACACTTTTTATAGTCTAAAACATTGCTTTATAGTTCCAAGTTCCATTTTGAGACATAAATTGAAACTACTCTGAATTTTTGCTCTTAGATTTTATCTTTCAGCCTAGAAATTACCTATCCTTAGCCAAAACCTGAATTCCACCAATCTGTAAGTCTTATTTGGGCTCCAAACCTCTTATGTAAACAAGCTTTACTTATATTTAAGACCAGTTATGCAGACAGTGAAACATTTTATTGCTTGAGCTTTGATTTTTACCTGGATATGTATAAACATTCATAAACTGTTAAATTAATACATATACCTTTAAAGGTTTTCATTTGTTGTTGAAAAACCTAAAGTGTTATGGTACTTAGAAAGTGCTTATTTTGTAAATTATATGTCAACATATTTTGGCATAAGATTTGCTAAAAACACTCCTTTTCTCCCCCTTCGTAGAGCCTGTTTCTGTGCCATTAAATTGATTACAACGTGTTTGGAGATGAGCAAGATGGAACCAATGAAGCATCTGGAGTGGAAAATTCTCACAGTAGGACCTGCTGACTTGATTCCCTCATCACCATGGCAACACTCTGTGGTCAGTAGAGCCAGGTAATGAGATGGTTTAGTTCAATTAGGGTTTAAAATATTCTACCATTGTGTATGAAATTTACAAAATCACTTATCTAAAAATAGGTAACACTCTCCTACGACTTATAAGATATTCTGTGTTCAATAGAGTGCATGCAAAAGGTAAGTGAGAAAACACATCTCTAGGCTCTTTCATTCATTTTGTCCTTGAAGAAAGCATAATGCTGAAATGTCTCTAACAAAATTAACATGTGTGTATAAGTTCAAAAATATGCTATGCTGATTAAATACGATTTGGGATATAGCGACATTTATACATAGTTTTTAGTTATTGTTAGCAGAAAGCCTGGCTCAGAAAAGAAGTGCATAATTTGGGGTTGAAAATATCAGCATCAAAGTGAGGAAGAACACTTCAATGAATAAAGGTGCTGCCCACATGGTGACAAATATTTAAGAGGAATGGGCTTATGCTGATATCTCAGTTTCCATTCCCATTTTCCATCTATTCCAAACTTGAGACTGACTTCTGGCCCCCATTCTTTCTCCTCTCTCTTAGCAGAGCACGAACCACCTCCCACTTAATTGAAAAATAGAGGCCATCTGGCGTGCACTCCTACCACTCCACCTACAAACATCTGCATCCCTTTACCTCCGTAAAGTTCATTTCCATATGTACCTTTATCTTTTCTCCTGAGTTTTCAATCTCCTTTTCTAACAAAGATGTATATGCAAGTTTCTCACATCTTAAAATGACAAAAAGAACATAATATAAAATGTGTTCTTGCCTCTTGGTTTTTTTTTTTTTTTTTTTTTTTTGGCCGATTACCTTCAGAACCAAACCTTTTAAGAAGAATTGTTTATTTTCTCACTTCTCTTTTACTCTTCGACCCACTGAAATCTGTCTACTGCCCCCATCACTACACTAAAATTGTTTTCAGTGAAATCAGCAACAGTATTTAATGAATCGTTTGTTATGCACCAGATATTAGACTGTGATTTGGTGACATAATATCGAGTAAAAAATGTCCTTATTCTCAAAGCATTCACAACTCAGAGTTCTGATATACCTTTCAACGCTGAACGTATTCTTCTAAACCTGTGGTATTTCCAGTTTTTGTGTCTCTTCTAACCCTGTGGATGCTGCCTCACAGAAATGTCTTTGCCATTCCTCCCTCCACACCACACTGCCTCTACCATATCCTTAGTAAATCCACCTGTCTTCTTGTTCCTCTGATGTTGTTTTTGGTTTCATTTGGCCATTAACCTCTGCTTTTCAGGATCCTATTAGTTCTTCAGACCTAGTTCTAAGCCAAGTCTTCTGTGATGCCTTTTCTAAACCTTGTCAATTAAGTTTCATTAGATTCCTCAGTTCAATAAGCTTTACCTATATGGCTAATATTTCACACCATACACTATCTTCTAATTTGTTATGTCTGCAGTCATCTGCTTATTTATTTAATTAAATGTTTTATTTTTTAACAATTGTAGATTTCTATGCTGTTGTAAGGATTAATGCACAGAAGTCCAATGTATACTTTACTCAGTTTTCTTCAATAGTAAAGTCTTCCAAAACTGTAATACAGGTTCAGTATCCCTTATCCAAATGCTTAGGACCAGAAGGCTGGGTGTGATGGCTCATGCCTGTAATCCCAGCACTTTGGGAGCCCAAGGTGGGTGAATCACTTAAGGTCAGGAGTTCAAGACAAGCTTGGCCAAAATGGTAAAACCCCATCTCTACCAAAAATACAAAATTAGTCACGTGTGGTGGTACACAGCTCCACTACTCAGGAGACTGAGGCAGGAAAATCATTTGAACCCAGGGAGGCAGAGGTTGCTGTGAGATGAGATTGCACCACTGCACTCCAGCCTGGGTGACAGAGTGAGACTCCATCTCAATCAAAAAAAAAAAAAAAAAAAAAGCTTGCGATCAGAGTATTTTGATTTTTATGAATTTTTGTTTTGGAAATATTTGCACCTACATCATGAGATATCATGTGGAGGGGACCCAACTCTAAACACAAAATTAATGTTTCATATACAATTTATACACATAGTTTTAAGGCAATTATATGCAATACGCTAATAATTGTGCACTTGAAACAAACTTTATGTACACTGAAACATCAGAAAATGAAAGTGTCACTATCTCAGCCACCCATCTTGACAATCTGTGGTTGTCTGGCATCACCATCATTCCTGACTCTGATGTATATGCTACCAATAAACAATCATTTCCTTACACTTATTCACACATAAATACTTAGTAGTAAAGTTAAAAAGTGACATACCATTAATACAGTGAAGAAGCACTGTGTTCAGAATAACTAAGCAGCCCAGTAGCATTTCCAGAATACCTGTATCTGCCGTTAAACAGCAGTAACAACAAACAGTGGCAGGTTTTTAGTATCCACCTACAATGCTGTGTTGTGTTAAAAGAATGTTGTAAACTGTTCTGTTTTTCTTAGATAAGAAGCAGTTGAGGCACCAGAAAGTGAGTCCTCTAGGGGTGATGAGGCATTCTACTGGATAGCTTTGTTTTTTTTTTTTTTTTTGAGATGCAGTCTCACTCTTTGCCCAGGCTGGAATGCAGTGTTGCGGTCTTGGCTCACTGCAATCTCTGTCTCCTGGGTTCAAGCGATTCTCCTGCCTCAGCCTCCCAAGTAGCTAGGACTACAGGCATGTGCCACCATGCCCGGCTAATTTATCTGTATTTTTAGTAGAGGGGAGGTTTCACCATGTTTGTCAGGCTGGTCTCAAACTCCTGACCTCAAATGATCTGCCCGCCTCAGCCTCCCAAAGTGCTGGGATTACAGGCATGAGCCACTATGGCTGGCCTACTGGGTGACTTTTTAAAGTATTTCCTCCAGAGTCATCTGCCTTATTAACAATGTTTTTTTTTTCTTTTTTTTTTTTAAATCTTTGTGAACTGCCCACTTTTTTAAGAAAAAAAAAAAAGATTTTTTGTCTTAAAAGTCTCTCTTTGATTTTATAAGCCAACATGATTTCTTGTTCTGCTCTGAATGCATGCTGTTCTAGTCCTTCAGTAAGCCCATTGTACATTTCACCATGTCATCTACAGGCACGTTTTCTGCAGCGTTAATGTCATCATTATCATCATAAGTATCACGATGTTCTTGATTCAGAATCATTTCAGTTATATCACCATTGGTCCATAAATGAACCACTGGGGTGTCATTATAAAGGTTAAAAACCTCCTAAATATCCACTCTTTCCCACTTACTGAAGGACTCTGAGGATGTATTTTTTACCTATGTAAGGAGGTCAGGCATTATTTTTTCTCAATTGACATATGAAATTTTTCAAAGTCACCATCTTGTTCATCAACATCACTGATTATAGTCGCAGGCCAGAGGTTATAGACAATATATGTGTGTCTAGTCACTGTGTTTCAAGCGCTGGCAACAGCATATATGGCATTCTTCAGGCTAAACTTCTTTTATAAATGTTCCATGCCTAGGCCACTGTTCACTGCTGCTAGCATGCTGTTCAAGAAAGTGGGTTTTTAAAATCATGTACTCTTCATTGAGCTAAAGATAACCTGGCCACATAGCTAGGTTAATAAAGCCACATTTGAGGGAAAGTACATGGCATAAACATTATTTGTTTAAAGAATTTTCGCTGAATGATGGGCAGAACAGTTGTCAAGGAATAACAAAATCTTGTAGTCATCATCTAGTTCAGCTTCCCTGCAGTGAGCCCAAGTCACTTGGTATGAAATGTTTGTGAAACCAGTCAGAAGAGACGTCCCTTGTTATCCATGCCTTTTTCTTGGCATAGTAATAAACTGATAAGAAATGCACTCCTTGAAAACAGTGAGGATGCACTTTTTTGGCTAACACAGACAGGTAACACTTGTGACTGCCTGCTGCATTAGCACAGCCTAGCAGTTATTCTGTTCTTGGCATCCTTAATTCTTGTAGGGGCTGCCTCATCAGTTGGAGACAGTGCCTTTCTGGGGGCAATAACACCAAAAGAGTGCTGTCTCATCAACACTTAGACTTACTCTTGTGTCAGATTTTCATCAACAATGACCTGGCAAACTCGCCAATGACCTTGGCAAACTTGCCACTGCTTCGTGATCAACAAATAGTGTATCACTACAATTAAAAAAAAAAAATAATGCTGTGTCTTTTCTTAAATTTCTGTGATCAGCCTGTTTAATGTTCACAGTTCTCTTTAATTTTCAGTTCATCATAATAGATCTTCGGGTTTTTTGTTTGCTTGTTTGTTTGTTTTGTTTTGTTTTGTTTTGTTTTGAGACACAGTCTCACTCTGTCACCCAGGCTGGAGTATAGTGGCACCATCTTGGCTTACCGCAACCACCACCTTCCACATTCAAGCGATTCTCATGCTTCAGCCTCCCAAGTAGCTGGGACTGCAGGTACAGGCCATCATGCCTGGCTGATTTTTGTATTTTTAGTAGAGATGGGGTTTCTCCATGTTGGCCAGGCTGGTCTCAAACTCCTGACCTCAAGTGATCTGCCCACCTTGGCCTCCCAAAGTGCTGGGATTGCAGGCGTGAGCCACTACCGCACCCGGCCAATCTTGGTTTATGTCATGATCACCACACCATTAAGAGGCATGTGTTTACTGAAACACGAATGCATCCACACTTTCCATACACAATCAAAATCTTCACTTTTAGCTTTGTGCAGTGTCTGCTCATCATCACTTTTAGCACAGAAAGTCTAAGTTTATTCTTCTGTTTCTCCAAGTCATATATGATGATCATTCCAACACCATACTTTTCTGTAAGATGTTTCACACTTACATCACTGAGAAGTTTCTCCAACAGTTTGACTTTCTGTGCTTTAGATAAACAAAAATGCTTCCTCTTTTCTTCAAGACTGGTAGCTACAGGGGTATCTATGAACCTTTTTGACACTTTCAACAATATTTTTACACCACAGAGCAGAGAATAAGCAATGACACATGGTGAGTAATGGATATAGGTTTGGCCCCATGTGGGGCATTGTGAGGAACATGCCATTGGTGTGTCTGGCCTACACACAAGTCATTTTATTACCCCTGTTGCCCTGCCTGTGTTGGGGAGTCTGAGTATATGTAGAAAAGATATATCACAGCTGAGGCGAGGGTGGATGGGCATTTTTTCTTGGGGACACTGAATAAATGGTATGGTGTGCACCTGCCTTTTGACTGTGACCTGTCATATGAAGTCAGATACAGAAATTCCTACTTGAGATATCTTGTCAGCAATCAACATGTTTTGAAAATCTTTGGAGCATTTGTTGCTCCAAATTTGTTGGAGCATTTTGGATTTCAAATTTTCAGATTAGGGATGTACAAACTGTACAATATCATAATCAAGATACTGAAATAGGTAGTCAAGATGCAAAATACTTATGTTACTGCAAGGATACCTTCTGCGGCCCTTGTATAGCCTCAGCCACTTACCACTCACCTTTCACTCCTCCTTAACTCTAGCAACCACTCATCTGTTCTCTGTGACAATATAATATTGTCATTTCAAGAATGTTATATAAGTGAAATCATACTGTATGCAATTTTCTTATTTGTTTTTGTGATTTTGATTTTTTTCCACTGAGCATAATTCCCTGGAAATTTATCCAGTTTACTCATTCACTCACTGAAGGACATCTGGGTTCTTTCCATTTGGGGGCTGTTATGAATACAATTGCTATAAACATTAACATACAGTTTTTGCATAAACTTTTCATTTCTCTGGAATGAATGTCAAGGAGTGCAATTGCTGGGTCATATGGTAGTTGCATGTTTAGTTTAAGAGATTGCTGAACTGTTTTTCACAATGGCTGTACTGTTTTTCATTCTCACCAGCGATGTATGAGTGATCCAATTTTTCACATCCTCACCAGCATTAGGTGTTGTTATTTATTATGTTAGCCATTCTGATATCTATCGAGTGATAACTCATTGTGGCTTTAATTAGCATTTTCTTAATTGCTAATAATGGTGGATATTTTTGCACGTGCTTATTTGTCATTTCTGTATCTTTCATGGAATGTAATGATTTTTTTTTCCATTTTCTAACTGGCTTTTTTTTTTTTTTTTTACTATTTTAATTTGAGAGTTCTTTACATACTCCAGATATTATTTTGTATATGCTATTTGATAACATTCTCTCTCAGTCTTTGGTTTGTCTTTTATCCTCTAATATGGATCTTTTTCAGGTAAAATATTTCTAATTTTCTGAGGCCCAATTTATCCATTTTTTTTGTGAGTGACGCTTTCGGTATCAAAACTGAATTTTTGCCTCCTCCTAGATACCAAGGATTTTCTCCTATGCTGTTTTTTCCTTAAAATATAGATCGTTTTACATTTTTCCATTCAACTTTGTAATACATTTTGAATTAATTTTGTGTAATATGTAAGATTTTACTTCAAGATTGATTTTCCCTCTCTGAATACCAACTTGGTCAAGCACCAGTTTATTGAAAAGGTTTATTTCTTCCATTGAATTGATTTAACACCTTTGTTAAAAAACCAGTTGGACATATTGATTTATTTAAATGAACCAGTCCCTTGTTTGATTTTGTCTAGTTTTTCTATTATTGATTTATGTTATTTCTATTCCTATGTTTACTATTTTCTTCTTTTTTATTTGGTTTTATTTTATTCTCCTGATTCTGACTTCTTGACATGAGAGCTTAGGTGATTAATTTGAGATTCTTCCTCTTTTTGAATGAATGCATTTAGTACTATAAGTTTCCCTTTCAGCACTGTTTTAGTTGCGTCCCACAATTTTTGATATTTTGCATTTTAATTGTCATTAAGTTCTACGTATTTTTTTGTTTCCTCTTAATATTTCTGCATTAACCCATGGATTATTAAAAAGTATGCTGTTTAGTTTCCAAGTGTTTGCACAGTTTTTGTTTGTTGTTGTTGCTGATTTCTAGCTTGAGTCTGTTGTCATTAGAGATTATACTCTCCATAATTTCAATCCTTTTACGTTTGTTGAAGTTTGTTTTATGACCTTTATGATGTTTTAGGATGTAGTCTATCTTGGTACATGTTATATGGGAAATTGAGAATAATGTATATTCTGCTATTGTTGGTGTAGTGATCTACAAATGATATTTAGATGCTGGTGGTTGGTGGGATTGAGTTATTTTGTATTGTTAGGAATTTCCTATCTAGTTGTTCTGTTGATTTTTGAGAAAATGGAATAATAGTCTCCATTTCTAATTATAATTTTTAAAATTTTCTTTTTAATTTTATCCATTTTTACTTATAAAATTTTCATTTGTTTCATATTTATAGCCTCTATTTCTTTGCTGAGACTTTCTCTTTTAAAATTATTTCAATTATGTATTTGTAATTGCTCATTGAAGCAGTTTTGCAATGGTGGTAAATCTTTATCAGATAATTTTAACATCTGTGTTATCTCAGTGTTAGAATTTACTGATTATGTTTTCTTTTAAGTCCCGTTTGAGAGCTTGCTGGTTATTGGTATGATATGAGTGTTGTTGTTGTTTTTGTTTTTTGACATCTGGAAATTGAGATCTCATGTTAGAAGACTCTCAGTTTTATTTAAAGCCGTTTTAGGCAACTACCTGTAAGACTGCTCCATTGAAAAATGAAGGGCCCTACCTTGTTACTACCAGGTGGGAAGAGAAGTCTAGGTTCCTCATTTTCTTCTGTTGACACCCACATAGGGGATACCTACTGAAGCTGTGTGGGAGTGAGAATGCCACGTTCCCACTAGTTCTCCACTGATACATCCCTGGCTACAGGTACCTTGCGAATGGTCCTATCTTGGCCTCCTTCTGAGATGAGGTATGGTGGGGATGTGATGGATGGCTTTGTCTTATGGCGGGATCATAGCAAAAGCCCTGGCTCTCCATTTGGCCTTTTTCAACCCCATTCCAGAAGTTAAGGGCACCTCATGAGTGCTGGGGGGGGTGGTTGAAGTCTAGGTTTCCCATGTGGTCACCAATGACAGGTTAGTGGGGACTGGTGGTTCATTACTGCTCATTAGGCATGAAAGTACTCTCTTACCATCTTTGTCTGATACCACTGTGATGAGAGAGGAGGGATGGTGGCCCCTCTTTACGGTTTCCAAAGGGCAGAAGTCTAGGCTCCCGACTTGGACTTTGCTGATGAAGGTGGAGTGGGGCCACAATTTTTTCCAGTGTTTGATTGGAGTAGAGTGATTATAGACTTAAAGTTTTCTGTCTTGTTACGCTGCACTTTCAAGCTGGAGAAGGCAGGCTTTTTTTTTTTTTTTTTTTTTTTTTTGAGACGGAGTCTGGCTCTGTCGCCCAGGCTGGAGTGCAGTGGCGCGATATGGGCTCATTGCAAGCTCCACCCCACCCGGGTTCACACCATTCTCCTGCCTCAGCCTCCCGTGTAGCTGGGACTACAGGCGCCCGCCACCACGCCCGGCTAATATATATATTTTTTTTGTAGTTTAAGTAGAGACAGGGTTTACCGTGTTAGCCAGGATGGTCTCGATCTCCTGACCTCGTGATCCGTCCGTCTCGGCCTCCCAAAGTGCTGGGATTACAGGCGTGAGCCACGGCGCCCGGCCTTCTTTTCTTTATTAGATTGAACCTGTTGGCATATTCTGGTTACTGGCTTCTTTAGCTCCAAGTCTGGAATATGTAAGCCAGGAAGAAAACCTCAGGCCAGGCATCATGGCTTACACTTACAATCCCAGAACCCTGGTAGGCTGAGAGAGGAGGAGGATTCCTCGAACTCAGGAGTTTGAGACCAGCCTGTGCAACATAGCGAGACCCCGCCCTCCCCAAAAATAAAAACATTAGCCAAGCATGGTGGAACATGCCTGTAATCCCAGCTACTCAGGGAGGTGAGGCAGGAGAATTGCCTGAGCCCAGGAGGATGAGGCTGCAGTGAACTGTGATCTTACCACTGTACTCCAGCCTGGGTGACAGAGCCAGACTGTTAAAAAAAAAAAAGAAGAAGAAGAAGAAAGAAGGAAGAAGAAGGAGGAGGAGGAGGAGAAGGAGGAGGAAAGAAAAAAAGGAAAAACTCCCAAATAGCTCACCATCCTATTGTTCTTTAGGTTCCAAGGCTCTACCCTAGCCAGTCTGCCTCCTCTCTTCATATTTCTGTTCTCTTTATATTTGTTTTGTTTGTTATTTAGTGGAAGGAACAGGGAAAGGTATTTCTACTCCATCTTCTCAGAAGGGCAATGTCCTTGTTTATTTTTAATTAATAGCTTAATGCAAAGGACTCTGATTTCATCTTTTACCACGCTTCTTTTTAGAGAGCCCCATTGTCTCAAGGGTTACAGTATTTTTCAATAAATACAATAAACTGGTTTTGGTAACAGGTGTCAGCCCTGGTTGTTGCTCAGAGAGCCTGTTGATTTCAGTCTAAGACACATGACTTTGGGGTTCTCTCTGTATGAGTCCAGAAAGCTAAACACAGCTCACATCAGTGTGCTCCCAAAGCTAAGCTGGACTGAGTTGGATCTCATTTGAGTCCAGAAAACTAAACACAGCTCACATCAGTGTGCTCCTGAAGCTAAGTTGGGCTGAGTTTAATTTCATTTTGGAAAAGAGACACAGCCTACTGGAGCTTGCATTTGGCATTTTTGGTGGGAGTCCATCACAGACTACAAAGAATGCAGGTGTACCAGTCGGTGTGTTCTGAGGGAAGGCCCATGTCTCTTCCCTCTCTGAATGTCCACATACCCTGTACAACTTCTGTCATGGTGGCTGCTCAATAGCTGGTATGTGAGAAATCTTGTATTACATTAGATGAAATTTCCCTCTTAGACAAGTTTTTAGGTATCATTTTGTAACCAAAAATTGTGCTTTGTAAGAATTAATATATTCATATTTGAATGTATGGGCATCCTTATTTTTGTTTCATTACAGCCTTTCTTTATAGCTGATGTTTTCTTGAACTCTGGAATCCTTCACAAATATGTTAATGAAAATTTTAGGTAGATTTTATTCATCTTTGTATTTTATGAGTTGACACTTCTTTAATAAAATAGAATATGAGATTAGTATTAAAAACAAATGACAACCTGCCACTCAAATATAAACATGAGGATCACTAATGGTTGATTTAAAGCCATATGCATGAAGCATAAAAATAGTTTAATGACACCCACACTGTGCCACCAGCAAACATGGAATTAAGCAACTGTTAGCAACATACAAATCTGCTGATAAGAGTGATGCCTTAGCTTGAGTCTTCCTATGCAAACAGGAGTTTCTTGTCTGTCTAGACCTCAGAGATAGGCCATGATTTCTGAACACTAAGACAACGCTCTTTAAAATGCAAAAGGGCTCCTTCTTTTAAAGGTGGACCACTACCCTGAATAAAATAGAAATATCATAATTATGATGTTCATTAGATTATTTTTCTGAATAATATCAAATCTAATATATACTAGTAACATGCACTACAGTTGAAAAAAATTAACACATCTTTTCAAGGGAAAAAATACCCAGTTTCATACCAACATGAAAAAAATATACTGATAGCATTTTCATTGTAAGATCTTTTTATATCTTTTTTATGCAGCTAGTAATAACAGTATAGACATAACTTTAAATACTATGTTTCTTAATGAATAATATTCCATGGAATTTGTTATCTTACTACATGATATTTATACACATTTTGATAGTGGAAAATTTCAAGAATGACAGATTAGTAATAATGTAAACATAAACATGCCAAAGATACAGAATTAACACTCCATATTTTTATAACATTCACTTCAGATGAATGTTAAATAACTATGGAAGGTAAAATAAAAATTACCCATTATTAAACTCTAGTTTTTAGATATAGAATACATATAGAAGAGTATATAAAACATAAGAGTAAAACTTAACAAATTATCATAAACTGGACTTTTTCTTTTTTATTTTTATTTATTTTTATTTTTATTTTTTTATATTTATTTATTTTTTTTATTATACTTTAAGTTCGAGGGTACATGTGGATAACGTGCAGGTTTGTTACATATGTATACTTGTGCCATGTTGGCGTACTGCACCCATCAACTCGTCAGCACCCATCAACTCATCATTTACATCGGGTATACCTCCCAATGCAATCCCTCCCCCCTCCCCCCTCCCCATGATAGGCCCCGGTGTATGATGTTCCCCTTCCCGAGTCCAAGTGATCTCATTGTTCAGTTCCCACCTATGAGTGAGAACATGTGGTGTTTGGTTTTCTGTTCTTGCGATAGTTTGCTGAGAATGATGGTTTCCAGCTGCATCCATGTCCCTACAAAGGACACAAACTCATCCTTTTTTATGGCTGCATAGTATTCCATGGTGTATATGTGCCACATTTTCTTAATCCAGTCTGTCACTGATGGACATTTGGGTTGATTCCAAGTCTTTGCTATTGTGAATAGTGCCACAATAAACATACATGTGCATGTGTCTTTATAGCAGCATGATTTATAATCCTTGGGTATATACCCAGTAATGGGATGGCTGGGTCATATGGTACTTCTAGTTCTAGATCTTTGAGGAATCGCCATACTGTTTTCCATAATGGTTGAACTAGTTTACAATCCCACCAACAGTGTAAAAGTGTTCCTATTTCTCCACATCCTCTCCAGCACCTGTTGTTTCCTGACTTTTTAATGATTGCCATTTTAACTGGTGTGAGATGGTATCTCATTGTGGTTTTGATTTGCATTTCTCTGATGGCCAGTGACGATGAGCATTTTTTCATGTGTCTGTTGGCTATATGAATGTCCTCTTTTGAGAAATGTCTGTTCATATCCTTTGCCTACTTTTCGATGGGGTTGTTTGTTTTTTTCTTGTAAATTTGTTTGAGTTCTTTGTAGGTTCTGGATATTAGCCCTTTGTCAGATGAGTAGATTGCAAAAATTTTCTCCCATTCTGTAGGTTGCCTGTTCACTCTGATGGTAGTTTCTTTTGCTGTGCAGAAGCTTTTTAGTTTAATTAGATCCCATTTGTCAATTTTGGCTTTTGTTGCCGTTGCTTTTGGTGTTTTAGACATGAAGTCCTTGCCCATGCCTATGTCCTGAATGGTATGGCCTAGGTTTTCTTCTAGGGTTTTTATGGTATTAGGTCTAACATTTAAGTCTCTAATCCATCTTGAATTAATTTTTGTATAAGGAGTAAGGAAAGGATCCAGATAAACTGGACTTTCTCTAAGGAGAGTTTTGAAGACCAGATGTTTTAACTTTGATGAAGTGCAATTTATCAGTATTTTTCTTATATGTGTCATGCCTTTTGTGCCTTAAGAAATATTTTGTCTACTCCAAAGTCACAGAAATTTCCCTCATGTATTTTCTTTAGGAAAGTTTAGAATTTTCATCATTAGAAGCTTTTACATTTTTGGCCTTTGATCCATTTAGCATTAAATGTTATATATATACGATGAGATAAAGGTCATTTGTTTTCTTATGTATACTCAGATGTTGTAATACTACTTCTAGAAAATTATTAGCTCTTCCTCATTGGATTTCCATGACAACTTTTTCAAAAATTAAGCAACTATATATAGTCTGTAACTAGACTGTCTTCTGTAACCTCGTTCTATTGTCATTTTGCCAGTATGACGTTTTCTCAACTACTTACTGTAAGTTACACAAATATTGATACATTATGCTTTGATTTTCGTTTAGTTCGAATGTGAGATTTTTTTATTTGAACCATGATTATATAGGCGTGTTCTGCTTAGTTTCCAATTATTTGGGACTTTTTCAGATACTCTGTAATTTACTTCTAATTTAATTCTGTAGTGGTCAGAAAATATCCCCGGTAAGTTAAATTTCTTTGAAATTAATTAAGACTAATTTTAGATCTTAGTGTATGGCCCACCTCGGTGAATGTTCCACATACAACTGAAAAGAATGTGTATTTTGTTTTTGTTGGGCATGTCCTAATAATGTCAATGTGCCAGAGTCTTCTATTTCTCTGTTATTTTTGGACTACTTCTATCAATTACTGAGAAAGGAGGGTTGAAATCTGCAGCTGTAATTGTGGATTTGTCTATTTATATCCTTTTAGTTCAATCAAGTTTTTGCCTCACGTATTTTAAAACTCTTCTTTTTTTTGAGTTTTAAAATGGGCATTTATCAATTTTACATCTTGACCCTTTGTCATTATTAAATAACTCTTTTTATCCCTGGAATGATGATTCTTGCTCTGTTACCTACTTAGATAGTAATATAGTAACTTCAAGTTTCTTATGATTAGTATGTGCATGTTACTCATTCTTCTATCCATTTACTTTTATCCTGTCTGAGCCTTGATATTTAAAGCCTATTTCTTATACATAGCGTATGGTTAATTTTTGTGTTTTAGTCAGTTTGTCAATATCTGTCATTTAATTAGAGTGTTTTTTACCATTTACATTAAATATAAAATTAATACCTTCGAGTTTAAATCTATTATCATAAAATTTCTTTGTGTCTTTTTAAATGTCATTTTGCTTTTCTTCATGGTTTATTTTAATAAATTATTTTTAGGGTCTTATTTTATCCCCATTGTTGACTTATTAGGTATCTCAATATTTGTGTAGTGTTTAAAAAATATGTATGTGTACTTAGCACAGTTTATCTTCAAATAACTTTCTAAAACTACAATGTAAGAACCTTACAATACCATATTCATTTTTCTATCCTCATATTCTTCATGCTACTGTTATCATTTATTTGTCTTTCATGTTTTAATTTATCCAACACATTATAATGATTTTTTTTTTTTTTTTACATTACAAGTTTACTTGTAACTTTGCATTACAAGTTACTTTTTAAAGGAATTTTAACATAGCTGATATATTTACTCATTTATTTGCCGTTTCTGGGTCTTTTTCTTTTTTGGGGTTATATCCAAGTTTCTGACTGGAATTATTTCTCCTTTTCCTCATGAATGTCCTTTAACATTTCTTGTAATGCAGACACGCTTGTGATGAATTCTTTCAGCTTTTTGTTGTCCAAAAAGGTCTTTGCATTACCTTTTTCGAAGGACATTTTCATAGGGTGTATATATATATATATTTTTTTTACTTTTCAGCACTTTAAACATGGCATTCCATTAAACAACGACATTTTTGACCAAAAATCTGTTCAAGTTTTCTTTTTTATTTCTCTCTAAGTATTATGCCTTTTCTTTTTCTTTTAAGATTTTCTCCCTGTAGTTAGTGTTCAGCCACTTGTGTATGCAGTGTTATAATGTGGGCTCTGTGTGTATGTGTGCATGTAACTAATCGGATTGGAGTTTGTTGAGCTTCTAATATCTGTTACATTACAGTTTCTATCAAATTTGGAAAGTATTTTTGCCATTTTTTTTTTTCAAACAGAAACATACTGTTGTAAGGTTTTACACTGTATATGTAGCTTGTCTGTATTCCTATCCCTCTTGTACTGGGATTCCAATCACACGCATTAGACTGCCTGTTATGCTCCTGTAGATTTTTCAGTCCTCTTTGTCCTGTCTTCATTTTTAAAAATTTACATTGCCATGCTTTTAAGTACACTTTTATTTTTATCTGGGGTCTCTAATCTGCTGTATTCTTATCCAATAAAAATGTTATTGGATGAGAATAATTGGATTTTTAAATATCTAGAAATTCTGTTTATTTTTTATATCTTCCATTTTTAATTATATTCATGTTTTTCTTTAAATCTCTGTGCATATTGCATATATTTATGAAAACATGTTTAATGTTATTGTCTGCAAATTTTATTTGCTCTTTTATTTCTGTATCCTACTCCTATTATTTTCCACATTGTAAGCCAAAATTTCTTTCTTCTTGTATAATTAGTAATGTTTGATTAGATGCCAAACATTGTAAATTTTACATTGACGAGTGCTTTGCTTTTTGGCATTTCTTTAAGAGTGTTAAACATTGTTCTAGAAGATCGTGTAGTTATTTGCAAACCTATTCAATCCCCTTGAGGTTTGTTCAGAAGCCATTTTTTAGGAGAGATATTTGGTTAGGTGCAGGATCTAGGTTGAAAATTGTTTTATCTTGGAACTCTGAGGATGTCATTTCTTTGTCTCCTGTTGAGAAGTCAAAGGTCTATTTCATTTTGTCTTGTTTAAAAGTAAGACTATTCTCACTGGATGGTTTGAAGCAATTTTACCATCATGTGTATGGGGTAAATGTTTCAAGGGATTCTATTATAGGTTAAAAGTACTTACTGAATTTGTGTTTAGATAACTCTTAGCAGACTTGGAAAATTATCTTTCATTATCTCTACCAATATTGCTTCTTTTCCATTCTTTTTCTACTCTCATTTGTGACTCCAATTAATATGTTAGATTTTCCTTTTTTATTATATCGTATAAATCTTGGAGGTTTCCCCCATTGGTTTTACTCTATACTATAGTGATGAGACCTATCTCCTAGGGTTTTTGTTGATTATATAGAAGTGGAATTTTTGGATCACAGGGTAATGTGTATTTAACTTTCTTTGAAACTGCCAGATAGTTTTCCAAATTGATTGTGCATTTTGTACTCCCACTAGCCATGTACAAGAGTGCCCTTGGCTCTGTATTCTTGCCAATACCTGATACTGTCAGTCTGCTTATTACAGCTATTCTGATGAATACAGTACTATTCTACTGTGCTTCTAATTTGTATTTCCCTAAAAACTAATAACTTTCATATTATGAAGAGTCATTCCTACATTTGTTTGTGAAGTATTTGATTTATTGGGTTGATGGTCTTTTTAACATTAAATTGAAAGTGTTTCTTCAAATATTATGGAAATAAATCCCATGTAGGATTATGTATTGCTATTATTTTCTCCATGAATGTGACATGACTTTTTACTTTCTTAAAACTAGTTTTGGTCAGAAGAAAATTTTAATTTTGATAAAATCTAATTTATCTTTGTTTAAAAAATAGAGTGTCTTCTTGGTTTTAAGAAATTTTAGACGAAAGCCATAGATATTGCTGTATGTTTTTTCTTCAAGATGCTTAAAATTTAGCTTTCACATTTAGGATTCTGGATAATATTATATTAATTTTATGTATAACGTGAATTACTTTTAGTGAGTCAGAGATTAAAGTTCATACTCTTCCATACAGATATCAGCTGCTCTAACAACATTCCCTTTTAAATTAAAAGAGAACACATTGGTCAAAAATCAAGTGAACATGTGTGTTTCAGTCTATTTCTGCACTCTCTTTTCTTATTGATATACCTGTTGATCTTTATCAATATCACATACTGTTAGTTATTATAGCTCTATAGTAATTTTTGAAAGTGAGCGATAATAAACCTTCTTGCTCTTTAAATATTTTATTGGCTTTTATAGGTCCTTTGTACTTCTAAACAAATTTTAAAATGAGCTTTTCAATTTCTACAACATATCCCAATTGAGTTTTTGTTCACATTGCATTGATTCTTTAGATGAAATAGAGAAATATGGACATTTAAAAATTTTTGAGCCTTCTCATCTATAAACCCTTGATTTTTAAGGTGTTTTAAAAACTTGTTCAGGAATATTGGTTAGGTCTTACTCAATTTCTCAAAGCTCCTTGTTATAGTTTTTAGCATAAATAATTTGCACAGTTTTTTGCTAAATTTATTTCTGGGTATCTGATATCTTTTAGGCTATTGTATATAGTATTTTTAAACTTTATTTTGTGATTGTTTATTGCTATACATAGGTATAGAATTTGCTTTTTTATAGTGACATTGTATCTTGCCATCTTGCCAAATTCTTATTAATGTCAGTCCCAGTAATTTTTTGTGGATTCTTTGAAACTTGTAAATTCACAACCCAATTCACTTATTACATCTGTAGATCTATAGTGATTGTCTTAGTCTGTTGCTATAAAGAAATAACTGAAGTTGAGTAATTTATCTTTTTGAATACAGTTTATTTGGCTTATAGTTCTGCAGGCGATACAAGAAACATGGCACCAGTATCTGCTCAGCTTCTGGTAAGGGCTTCCCACTGCTTCTATTCATGGTAAAAAGAGAAGGGGAGCTGGTGTGCAGAGATCACATGGTGAGAGTGGAAGCAAGGTTGTGGGGAGGTGGCAGCATCTTTTCCACAACCAGTTCTGTCAGGAATTAAAAGAACAAGCACTCACCCATTACTGTAAGGAGATTACCAAGCTATTCATGAGGGATCCACCCCCATGACCCAAACACTTCCCATTAGGTGCCACCTCCAACACAGGAAATCAAATTTTAATATGAGGTTTGCGGGGTCAAGTATCCAAAAGAGATAGTCACATTTTCCTTCTTGGCATAAGTGGTGTTTTCTCTCCTTTTTTCTTGATTATCTTTTTCAGAGATTTTCAATTTTAAAAATATTTTGGAAAAAAACACAATGTTTATCTTTTTTGTGTTTAAAAAAGTCCTTATTGTTTCTTTTCTTTATTTCTATTGGATTCTGCTTTTTTATTCTTACTACTTCCATCTTTAACCTTCCTTCCTGTATTTTTTATCTTCCATTAAAAATTACTTTTTTTTGCTTAATCAAAAACTTAATTAGGCAGCATAGGTTTAATGATGTGGCAAATAATCCCAACTTCTGTTATCGACAATGTAATTTTATTTTTTGTTTATGTAAATATGAATATCTTCCTGATTTCATGACTATCCTGGGAGACTCCAAACATCAGGATATATAAATCAAGACTCCTACAGTTGACTCAGGGATCCAGACTCCTTTCAAATTGTCAGAATTGCATCTTCAAAATATAACCTAAAAGTCACCAAAGAAGAGACATAGAGATTTCAGAAATCATTCATATACTTAGTGATCTTGATGTGCATGATTTCTGTTCACATTTCATATTGTTTATGTTTTGTTATTTCATCCTATCTAAACGGAGAAGGGCTGGGGAATACAGCCTCTGATTTGTGGAGTGCATCCTGGCCACAGCTCTTTCTATAGAGGGGAGCATTTTTCATTGTTGTTGGTTGGCTTATCTTCTCTGCTATATTACCATTTAAAATCCACTTTAGTATAGCTCTCCTAGTGAAAAAAAAAATCTATGTTTCTGTCTTTACCTTTGATGGATAGTTTTTCTGTTGATAGATGCATGGTCTGGATTTTTTTCCCAATTTCTTGACTAATTTTTCTACTTTTTTGGTCTCCATGTTTGTCTTCTAGGGTTGCCATCACAAAATGTCATAGACTGGGTAGCTTGAAGAACAGAATTAATTTTCTCACCGTTCTGGATAATAGATGTACAAGATCAAGGTTATCCAAGCCATCAGGGCTGGTTTCTGGTAAAGTCTTTCTTCCTGGCTTCTCAATGGCCATCTTTTTGCTGTTTCCTTTTATGGTCTTTCCTCTGTGTGCACACGGTACCAGGAGGGCGAAGCGAATCTCTGGTGTCACTTTCTCTTCCTATAAGAACACCAGTCCTAGGCCGGGCGCGGTGGCTCACGCCTGTAATCCCAGCACTTTGGGAGGCCGAGGCGGGCGGATCACAAGGTCAGGAGATCGAGACCACGGTGAAACCCCGTCTCTACTAAAAATACAAAAAATTAGCCGGGCGCGGTTGTGGGCGCCTGTAGTCCCAGCTACTCGGGAGGCTGAGGCAGGAGAATGGCGTGAACCCGGGAGGCGGAGCTTGCAGTGAGCCGAGATCGCGCCACTGCACTCCAGCCTGGGCGACAGAGCGAGACTCCGTCTCAAAAAAAAAAAAAAAAAAAAAAAAAAAAAAAAAAAAAAAAAAAAAAAAAAAGAACACCAGTCCTATTGAATTAGGGCCTCGTTTTTATAACGTCGTTTAACTTTAATTGTCTTTTTAAAGGATCTATTTCAAAATATAGTGACATTGTAGGTCAAGGTTTCAACATATAAATTTGGGGGTGGTGGGCACAGTTCAGTCCATAACATTACCTTTTTTGCATTTCAAAGTCAATTGTCAATTTTTACACATATATTGAAGGGAAAATTGTTAATTTTTCCTTCTTCCAACATTGCAAATTTTCTCTTTTCTCTTTGGTTTTATGGAGTTTTTAATGAAGTTCTACTACAGTGTGTTTAGGTGTGGATTTCTTTTTATTTAGCTGACTTTGAATTTGTTGGGCTTTTGTTTGATTTGGGGATTGCTGTCATTTGTGAGCTGTGCTACGTTTTCAGCTATAATTATTTTCAATATCTATTCTCTCTTATTCTTCTGAAACTTCAATGAAATATTTAACAGTCATTTCCAGCCCTCATCACCTGCCCCAAGTGTCTCTTGTATTTCTGACCTTTGTCCTTCAGACTCTATTTTTTCATTCCTTCTGTATTAATTTCAGAGAGTTACTGTTGAACTTTAGGCCCATAAAATGTCTTTTAAAAGTCTAAGCCTTAATTAGATGCACCTGGAGGTAATTCATTGTTTAACCCCAGAACGGGCAAACTTTGTCTTAAGGGTTTACATAGTATTTATTTTAGATTTTGCAAGCCAAGGGGTAAAATAAAAGATATTATTTAGATACTCATATACCATTTAAGATGTAAACATTTTAAAATGTGAAAACCATTTTTAGCTCACATGCCATACAAAAAACCAGACTTTTGGCTTGATTTAGCTCAGAAATCATCATTTTTTAACTTCTGATTTAACCCACCTATCTCTTGAGCTCTTAATTGTATTGTGTACTGTTTAGTTCTAAAAGTTATATTTAGTTCTTTTTCAAAGACATATTTGTGTCTCCTTTTCTCTCCTAAAATTTTCAGGTTTGGCTCTAATTTCCTTGAAGAAGATAAACCTAGTATTGTTAAAGTCTCTCTTATAATTTTGATAAATTGACTCAGTATGAATTGTCTGTTGTTTAGATTTTTTTCTTGCTCGTAATGACTTGTCTCCACATGTGCCCAGAGAAACTTTAATTTTCAGTGGACGTTACTATGAAATATTATTTGAAGAAATAATTTGAACTCTCTAATAATTACATCCTCCTCCAGTGAAAGTATTTATTTGTGCCAGGTGTCCGGGTATGCTAGCAATGAGATTGCCGAATTGTAAGAATTTATAGTTGATATGATATAAATAACCTAACGCGCAACTGTATTTCATGAGTTCATCTAGTTCACACTTGCTCCTAGTGTGCAGCTCATTCAGTAGGTGTTCATCAGGGTTCCTCGCTTGGCAGGCTCTGGGTTCTGACTTCTGTGTCTTTGAACTCCCACGTTGCCAGAAGTACAGCTCAGCTCTAGAAGCAAAAGTGGCTCTAAGTAAAGTGGCCTCAGTTCTCTCAGTTTTCATCATCTGTTTTATTTTTATCATCCCAGAGCTTGGTCTCATTGTTCCTCATTATCTTGGTGGCTGTATCATGCTTGGAAAGTTTCTTTATATATTTCCTCTTGAGTTTTTTTAATGATCATCTTTAGACTCATCTTTGGTCTGAGTTAATAGAATTTCCCATTATCTATGGTAAGATATCAGTACAAATGTTCTTTTAAACTTTCCCAATCATTCTCTTCCCAACTGTGTGTATTTTTCCCATCCATACTTTTATACTTTTTGAACGTCCATTTAGGACATACACATAGAGTTTAATTGTGCTTTTTGGATTTACATAAATGTTATAAGGCTCTACTTATGCTCATGTAATATTATTTTCTTACATACCTTATGTTTTTGAAAGACAAATTGGTTTATACATTTTTAGTTTATTTATTTGAAAATTTATATATTATTCCATTAGTGACTAAATCACAAATTTTTCATTCTTTCTGTTCTTGGATATAGTTCTTTTTCTTTTTTAGTTTTTCTTTTAAATTACAAACAATGCTGTAATAGAGTTCTTACAAGTCTCTGCTACATGCATTTGAGTTTTGCTAGAAGTATACACTAACTCATTTTGTTTTTCTCCTCAGTGTAAAACTAGGCTACATTATATAGTCTTCCCTTATGTGGAATCAGGTCATTTACTTGTGACCCATAGCCTCTCCGTGGAAGTGATAGATTCTCTTCCTAGCAGGACCCTAAAACATCTCAAGCAATCATCTCATTTTCATTTCTCATCTACTAGCCAAATGTAGCTGGTTACATGGATGACTCAGGGGTGGTAGGACTATTGGATGAAAGGATCCTTGTCCCTGTGAATGAGACATGGAGCAAAGCTCCCAACTCCCCTCTACTTCTCATGGCACTGTGAAATGAATACAACATGCATTATTATTTCAGGCCACTGAGAGTTGGTTGCCATTGTTATTACAGCAGATAAAATACTATTGGAACTGACATTTCTTACAGAATGTACAGATAACTTTCCAAATGATTTAATTTTATTTATTCCCATTAAGACCTTTTTAATTTCTGACATTCTCACCAAAATTTGATACTTCCAAATCTTTGGTAAAACTTTGTTTTTCTATTTCATTTGCTACTAAGGAGATTGAGGTTTTTTTTTGTTTGTTTGATTTGCCACTAAAGTTTCTTTGTATGTGTTTCTGTATGTGTATGTAATTTGCCTATTATTTTATCTACTCATTTTCTCTTGGATTTGTCTTCTTAAAATTAAAAAAAAAAAACTTTCATTTTTTTTTTATACCCACCTTTTGCTTGCTGCATTTGTTCTAAGTTTTTCTATTAATCCATGACTCATCTTTTGATTTTTTGTGGGAAGAATAAATAATATATAATATTATGTTGATGAAAAAACAAATTATATAAAATATTTAAAGAGGTTTATTCTGAGCCAATATGAGTGACCATGGTCCAGAAAACAGTCTCAAAAAGTCCTGAGAAAGTGTCAGAGGTGGTCAGGTTACAGGCTGGTTTTATACATTTTAGGGAGATAGGAATTGTAGTTAAAATCATAAATCAATACATGAGAGGTGAACTTTGGCTCAGCCTAAAGAGGTGGGATGCCTTGAAGTGGTGGTTGCAGGGGCAGTGACTGGCTTACAGGTTACAGGTGGATTCAAATAATTTCTTTTTGGCAATTGGTTGGAGAAATTAAGCTTTGCTGAAAGTCTTGAATTCAATAGACAAAAAATGCTTGAGTTAAGATAAGGGGGGTTGAGAGACCAAGGTTCTTGTTATTTAGATGAAGCCTCCAGGTAACAGTTTTCAGAAAGAATAGACATTTAAGGTCCCAAATGTCTCTTTTGGGACCTTAAAAAACATCAAACTCAGTTAATCTAGCCTAGACCCAGGAAAGTCCTGACTTCATTAATGAAGATTCTCTACAGATACACATTTCCCCCATAAAAGATGGCTTTGCAGGGCCATTTTACAATGTGTCAAAGAAATATATTTTGGGGTAAAATATCTTGATTTCCTTGAGGGCATGCTATCTGTCATGTGATGCTATGTCAGAATCAGGTTGGAATTTTGTATCTTATTGCCACAGAATCTGTTTTGTCAGTCTTATGATCCTTATTTTAATGCTAACTTTGGTCAGTTGTGCCTAAACTCCAAAAGGGAGTGGGTATAATAAGGTATATCTAGCCTCCCTCCCACTGTGACTTGGAATTTAGTTTTCCTGGTTTCTCTGAGGTCTCCTTGACCCAGAAGGTGTCTTTTCAGTCTGTCGGAGGGGCTTAAGATTTTATTTTTGGTTTACAAGTATAAAATTTCTTGATGACACAATATTCTATAACATGAGTCATTATTTATTAAATTATTCTTGAAAAATACATATATATGTGTGTAAAAAACAAAAAAACCAAAAAACAAACAAAAATAATTATATTTATTATATCTAAACAAAAACTGATTATATCTGTCTCTAAATATAATTATTTTTTGTTTCACACAATTATGTGGTAGCTATCTCTGTGCACTATTTTTCTTTTGTCTATTGTAATAGAGAAAATTACAAGGAGCAAAATTAATATTTCTAAAGTTATTAACATTTTCATGTCTCTTTCAATCCTTTCTTTTTTTGAAATGAGAATTCTTCTTCCCCAAGGTGGATCATAGAAATTAGAACCCATTTCCCTCCAAAATCAGCCATAAAACATGAAAATATTATTGTAACTTTCCCTGACTTTCTGTATAAGAGTTGGTCCTACAGAAATCCTCTGCTTACGTTGCTCTATGGTAGGTCATAAGACTCCCATCCCAGAAAGGGTCCTGCATCACACCCAGAAGGAGAAAATGCTGTACAGAGAGAGGCCAAGAAAAATCTAAATAGATTGGCCTTGCTGAGTTTCCCCTTAGTCTTTTACCAGTTTCATTTTTAGATAATTGTTCATTCTTCATTGAATCTAAGCATAAAAATAGACAGTTTTCTCTTGAGCCTTGGGTCTTCATTCTCATCAAATAAGATAAAGAATAAGGAATCCTAGGCTGTCATGAGTAAATATAGGTGTGCTGCGTAATTTGATAAAACACCTTGATGTTATAAGACTTTGCCTTTAGCACAATTGGAAATGTGATTATCTCTAATTTTCTGAAACCAATGGCAGTTGCTACAGTTGACAATACAGCTCATCGTGGCTAACCTGACTAATTCAAGCATTTCTTATTCCTGACCAAAACACTCTTTTTTTATTCTTTCCTCTTCTCACTACTCAGTATTCCTGAGCAGTTGCTTCTACCCCAATGGCTTCAACTTGTATGTCAGTGATTATACCATCTATACTACCTTTTCATCCCTTATTCTTTTTAAACCTAATTATCACAGCTGAATTCACTTTTCCCAAACCAAATTTATTTTAGTTTTCCAGACAACTCATCCTGTCTTTTCCATCTTTGTGAAAGTTACCGTAATTTAATTCATTTTTAAAATCCAAAAATCTAATATTTAATGTAGCTTTTATCTGGTACACATAGATAATCACAAAGACCTCTCTAACTACCAAACAGCCCTGAAATATGTTCTTACCTTGTCATCCTCACTGCCACAACCTCAAATTTTATTTTTCTCAACTTACATCCAGCAATAGAATACACAGCAGTACCTGTCTCTAGACATGGTAATTTAGTGATGAGAGTATGAGCTTCAGATGGACAGATGAACCTGGATAGAAATCACAACTGTGATTGGGCATGGTAGCTCACACCTGTAATCCCAGCACTTTGGGAGGCTGAGGCAGAAGGATCGCTTGAACCCAGGAGTTCACAACCAGCCTAGGCAACATAGTGAGACTCCAGCTCTACAACACTTTTGTTAAAAAAAATTAGCTGGGCATGGTGATGTGCACCTGCAGTCCCAGGTACTCAAGAGGCCTAAGTGAGAGGATTGCTTGAACTTGGGAGATAAGGGTTGCAGCAAGCTATGAATGTACCACTGCACTCCAGCCTGAATGAGAGAGCAAGACCCTGTCTCAAAAAAAAAAAAAGAATCATAAACTGGTCTTTACCAATTGGACAACCTTGTGCAAATGACTTTACCATTACAAGATTTTGTTTATTTTTCTGTAAAATGGAGATAAATATCTTTTTTAAACAAAATTGTTCTAAAAATTATTGAGATTATTAAATAACACAATTCCAAGAATATGTTAAAGATTAATGACTACTAACCAACATGGAATCAATGTTTTCCTTAGCCTGACACACTTTAAACAGGCTTCTTCTACCTGTAGGCTCCTGATCTCCCTTTCCTTAGAGCATTTACTCTAGAAAACTTGCCAATTGTACACTCTTTTTCTGTTCCTTTGAAATGGCTGTAAATAGCCTCTTGCCAGTTTACAATCCAGAAAATGTCTTTCTCAAAGGCCTGCAAAGCATCTCTTTGAAATGTAAACATGAAGAAGACAGTACGTCTATCCTCCATTCTCTATAGGAGAGTAGTAGCCTAATTTCTATGGGTAGGCTGATTTGCTAACCCAGATGACCTAATCACACGGAAAAGCATTTGCAAACTCAGGAATGACCCATATGCTCAAAACATCCCATTGATTAATCTTCATCATAACTTCTACCTGTGCTTTTTCACTGGATCAACCCAGTGCTTCAAAACCTTCTCACCTTTTGCTTCAGCTTAGTTGACCTGAGTCTTTCTCCTTATTTTAGCAGTCTTGAATAAAGCCTTTCTTACCTGTTTAACTTTGTCTAGTACAATTGTTACTTTGAAAGTCACCGTGATTATTTATATCTAGGAGCTAGAATCACTTCTCTCTAATTCATGTTCTGTTCTTGTCACCATTAGCCTAAGCCTTTCAAAACTAGAAATATGGCATTTTTTATTTTCTATCACAAAACCCTTTAATAAGTATTCAGCATTTTCAAGACAAAATTCAAACTCTTTAACATGGTGAACAAAATTCTTCAACATACACACAGCAATTTTTGAAACAGAAGACTAGTTTTTAAATATAATGTTGCATTTTATTATGTAAGTTATATGTATGTACCAGAATACATTATTGGGTTTCCATGCCTGAGTGCTTGAACTTGTGATGAAAATGACGAGTAATATTAGCCTCTGTAGAATGGATGATATGAGGTAGAAAAAGAGACAGGGCTAAAACAGAGCCAGGATAGAAACAAAACCTGTTAGGTTACTGATCTAGTAAAGAAAAGATTTATTGCATCTAGAGCCAATCTGATCACTGCAGCCCTATAGCTAACATTTCTCCATGGAATCTAATGGTTTATATGATCAGCATGATCTCCCTGATTTCAAATGAGATAAATTCTTTGAGAAATCACTCATATGTTTTAAAAATTATCTGAAGTGTAGACATCGCTTTGGGAGAAAAAGTACAAGGTTATCTGTCCCAATGTTTGAGGTACTTAAGCAAACTGAATGCTAATTCAAAACTAAATTTAGAAGTAAAGAAAAAAATAGTTAAAACCTCAGAGATTAAACCAAGAACAATTCTCACATTTCTGAGGGTTTTTTTTTTTTTCGTAAGCATGATAGACAACACAGAGATTAAAAAAAAATCTTTAATATATATAGGGAAAATATACAAAAATAAAAAATATTTCGCACATTATATTCATGAATATTTTGAAAATACATGTAAGTCTGCCCAGTTGTGGTGGCTCATGCCTATAATCCCCGTGCTTTGGAAGACCAAGGCAGGAGGATTACTTGAAGCCCAGGAATTCTAGATCAGCCTGCACAACACAGTGAGACCTCATCTCTATAAAAAAATCAGAAAATTAGCCAGGCATGGTGGCACACACCTGTAGTCCCAGCTACTTGGGAGGCTAAAGCAGGAACCATTCTCACATTTCTGAGAGGTTTGGTTATTATTATAACTAAGGTGGAAGGATTACGTGAGCCAGGGCAGTCAAGACTTCACTGAGCTGTGATCTCACAGAGGAAGACCCTGTTTAAAAAAAAATGTATGTAAGTGTTATGGCTGTTATCAGAGGTGTGTCTCTGTTAAACCGCTGTGTAAGGTTAAGCATGTCTTTGGCAAAGATTCTTTGCTTGACCAAACTTTAGTCAGTCTCCTGAATGTTTCCCTAGGCCCATCTGTGCACATTTGTATAAAATCCAGCTTTAGCAAGAACCCTGCTAAGTCAGTTTATCAAGAATACCCCCCTTCCTTTGATGTGTGATCACCCTCAATATGTGATCAGCTTCCTCAATTTCCACTGTCTCCCAGATGATATTTAGTTACCCTGGCCGGTCTTCAGCAAAAATCCTGATAAGTCAGTTTAGTCAGAATTCCTTCTTACCTTTAATTTTTTATTCACTGAGCCCTACCCTGACCTTTGTGGGCTATGAATTCACACTTGCCATGTTTTGTTTGCAGTTGAGCTCAATCTCTCTTTCCCACTGCAAAATATCATTGAAGTGGTCCTTATACCTATCACAATGGTCCTGAATAAAGTCTACCTATCAGGTTTTAATGAGTATTATTGAATAATTTATTCTTTAGTATCTTCACAGAAGGAATGTGTGTCTTCCTGGCATTGTAGCTTTTGTCATGGAATATTTAAGAATATGGACACTATTGCTCAATAATCCTTGATTTTCAATGACATCTGTGTTTTTATAGGGTAGAACTTGAATCTTATTCATAGTTAAGAGTGCCTGGATGGGGACAGACTAGAAGAAAAGAAACTGGATCCCTTGGAAAAAGATTACGATGAAAACAAAAACAAAAACAAACTGAAAAAAAGGGGCAGACTGAGCACCTGGGACTGCCAGTAGCCAGGAGTCATTGTTGCAAGCTTAGATCCTATATTAGTTTGCTGTGGCTCCTATAACAAAGTACCACAGACCAGGTGGTACGAGAAAACAGAAATTTATTCTTTCACACCTCTGGAGACTGTAAGTCTGAAATTGAGGTGTCAGCAAGGTTGGTTCCTTTGGAGAGTTCTGAGGAAGAATCTATTCCAGGGCTGTCTTCTAGTTTCTGATGACAGCTGGCAATCCTTCGGGTCCTTGGCTTGTAGATGCATCACTCCAATTTCTATCTCCATTGTCACATGGCATCCTCTTTGTGTCTTCATATGACCATCTTCCTTCTGTGTCTGTCTTCTCTTCTAATAAGAAGACCAGTCATATTAAGAGCTGCCTATCCTACTCCAGTGTGAACTCATGTTAACTAATTACATCTGCAACCCTTTTCCAAATAATGTCACATTCTGAGTTCTGGGGTATTAGGATTTCAACTTTTTTAAAAGAGAGAACACTATCACAATTAAACACACAAAATATTTCCTTCCCAAAGAGCATATGTACTCTAGAGAAAGGACTACATTGTAAAAGGAAACCTTTCCTTACATAGCTAAGACTCTGAAAATTCTGCCAAAAAAAAAAAAATAGAAAAGAAAATCCTCTAAAGACATCGATCACTTGACTGGGCATGATGGTTACACCTATAATCCCAACACTTTGGGAGGCCGAGTTAAGAGGATCACTTGAGCCCAGGTGTTTGAGACCAGCCTGGGCAACATGTTGTCTTTACAATATCAAAAAATTAGTGTGGTGGCACATGACTATAGTTCCAGCTACTTGAGAAACTGAGGTAGGAGGATTGCTTGAAGCCAGGAGGTAGAGGTTGCAATGTACTGAGATCACACCATGATATTCCAGCCTGGGCAACAAAGCCAAACCCTGTCTCAAACCAAACCAAACCAACCAAACAAAAAAACACTGATCAAAAGAGCAGAAGCATTTTCCTACTGATTTTGGTTGGAGATTAACACCAGAGTTGGTGGTCTTAAGAAACTGCCACTCGTGGTACTAATGTTTGCCCTAAAAATGAAAGGTGGGGTTCAGTTGTCCACAAGAACAAATTGTCTGGAAGAATGATAGCAATGAGTGGAGCACAAAGACACATGGAAGAAACAGTTGAGAAGAGGGTCATACTGCAGCTTTTACTTACTGTCTTTAATGAGGATCCTATTTCTCTAACCATCCTATTTCTATTTCTGTTTTGAAAATTTTTATTTTAGCCATCTTTTCTTAATCTACTCTATCTCTGATGGCTGTCTTTTGATCTTTTCTTCTTATCTTTAAATTTTTGACTACTCTTTCCCTAAAGGCATCCTAAGGTAAAGAACAAACATTAGCACAATCAATATTTGGTAAATATAGAAATTTTATATATATAAAATATTTTGTTGTTGTTGTACTCATCAATCATTGTTGAAAGATTAAAAATGTACCTGGACATTATCTGTCTGACACATGAATGAATTGCCCTTGCCTATATGGTTTCACTTAAGTGATGGTCAAATTCCCTTTATATATCTAGAGAAGACTGATGAATTCACCAATTAATGAACCCCTTTCTTCTGTATCTAAGTATATTTAAAATTTTCATACTACACCTATCTATTTGAAGAAAGATTCTCTTTTACCTCTTTTTTTTTTTTTTTTTTTTTGAGACGGAGTCTTGCTCTGTCGCCCGGGCTGGAGTGCAGTGGCCAGATCTCAGCTCACTGCAAGCTCTGCCTCCCAGATTTTTGCCATTCTCCTGCCTCAGCCTCCCGTGTAGCTGGGACTACAGGCGCCCGCTACCTCGCCCAGCTAGTGTTTTGTATTTTTTAGTAGAGGTGGGGTTTCAGCGTGTTAGCCAGGATGGTCTCAATCTCCTGACCTCGTGATCCGCCCGTCTCGGCCTCCCAAAGTGCTGGGATTACAGGCTTGAGCCACCGCGCCCTGCTCTTTTACCTCTTATGCTTAGTTCTTGGGCTTTCTAAATACATTTTAAACATATAAAAAGCTGAAACTCTTAGTTTGGAGCATCTGAGTCTCACTCTGTCTCTACTACTTTACCACATTTTAATGATGTGGTCTGTGTCTTCCAGCACTCAGTATGCCACCACCAGCTCTCACTGTTCTGCTTTATTTGTTTTTGGATTCCATGGTCTCTACATGAATTTGTAGAGAGAGTATTCAAGGATACTTGAGGAGAACTGCACTTTGTCCACCTCACAGAGGAACATCCTCCAGGAGAGATACGCACACCGTGTTTTCTGTTTAGAAGGATCTTGCATTTCTGATCATGGGGAAAAGAGTGCAGAAGGGACAACATGTATTAAAACAACATCTTGGCTTTTGTAGACTAGGCCATGCTCTTTCCTATGCCACACAAACTCAGTTTCTTAACAGCAATTTATTGTCTTCCAGTTAGTGAAAATGTTACTCAGTTTCCAGCAATACACTGGTAACTTCACACTTTTCTGTTTTTTATTCACAGTTATTATACATAAAGTAGGGAAACACTGCATCAGAAATTACTATCCAATTGCATGTTCCCCTTTATCATTTTGTTTTTCCCTGAGTAAAAATACTTCAGTTCTCTGGAAATATGAAGCAAATAAATAGTGTATGTTTGTGTGTATGTGTGTGTGTGCGTGCGTGTGTGTGTGTACAGATACATGAAGCACTAAAATTTCTCAAGAGAAATAATAAATTCAATTAAATCTACTTCAAAACAGTAGTCCCAAAAATATCTTTAAATTAAGCATGTAGTAAATTATTTTTACACACATAGATTTAAAAAGAAACAAATCCTAGGCTAAGTGTGGTGGCTCACACCTGTAATCTTTGGGAGGCCAAGGTGGCAAGATCACTTGAGACCACAGGTGTTCAAGACCAGCCTGGCCAACATGGACCCCATCTCTACAAATAATAATAATACTAAAGTAGCTGGGCATGTAGTCCCAACTACTCAGGAGGCTGAAGTGGGAGGATCACTTGAGCCTGAAAAAAAAAAAAAAACGACTTAGTAAATTTGTTTCTAGAGGCACTGGAATAGTCAAAATCCTAGCTAAAAAAACTCAGAATTTTGACATTGGGTTTCTCCTCCATTGAAATCTCCCATTGTAAAATAAGAGACAATTGATCTTACAGTAAAAGACACTTTCATATATTCACATATTGCTGTATATTTTTAAATGTGTAGAAATTTACATGAAGCATAACAAGGAGTTTAGTGGAAACTGCAGCTTTACATGAAACATAATGATAACAGTAACAGAAAGGCGGTATTATATTTACTGGAATTTGGGGTATTTATTGCTACACCAGATCTCTTCAAACACACTTGTAAGATTAATTTTTTTCTAATCAGAAATGACAAGATAAAGAATCCAATATATTTCCTATGTCAATGACCTGTCTGAAAACTAAAGGCAAATTTTACCGTAATGTATCTATTCTGTATTTTTTTAACAACTACTTCTCTGCTTCTTTTAATATATTTTATTCCTCCTACTTAGTATACATTGTTCATTTCCATGTGCATTTATTTTTACAAGAATATAACTATTTTTAGAAATAGTGTCAAAAACCTCACAGTAGTTGGAATTTAACCACACACCTCCCAAACCTTTGGCAGTCCCCAAGAATTATTTTTAAAAACTTATAGTCATTAGGCCATTGGAGTTTAGACAGTGAATTCAATCATATCATCTTAAAAAATAAAACAGCAACCATGTGAAGCAAATATTATCTATGCCACCGTGCAAATAAAACAAATCATTTGATTAAGAAGGCAGAGCTCATAATAGCAACTATAAGTTAAAGCTCATTTTCTGAATTCTAAAATAATAATTCTTAATCCAGACTATTGCCCTTCAAATTGCCTGCTTTTCTTCTTTATTTTATTTATTATCACTGACAGGGTGTGGGCTATGCTATCGGAAATAAGACAACTTGGAGGTCACTCCCTGACTTTTTCTACCTTTCTCTGTGAGGGCTGTCCTCTGTAAGTAGGTCAAAAGACCCTCATGGGACAGGTGTCCTGCTCTGTACGCAGGGGGAAGGAATGTCACAGAGTCACACAGAGAAGAATCTAAAACATAAAGCTTGCTGTGTTCTCCCCTAGTTTATTATCATTTGGCCATACCCCTTTTGTACATTCATGTTTCTTTACAACCATTTACTTCTTTCATCAGATTTTACATAAAAATACAAAATGTTATCTGGATCCTCATTTCTAAAGGCTCTTGTGTTATGTCAAACTTTGGTTAATTAAATTTGCTATGTTTTTCTCTGTTAATTTTGTTTTTCATAGGCGTGTTGGCCATGAACTTTGTGATGGATAAGGAAAGATTTTACTTTATCTGTCCTACATTGCCTAAGATTTTGGTTAACCTTATAATCCTTTGGTAAGCTGATGACAGCTAGCTCCTAGAAAAGTGGATTTAAAAAATGACACCTTCAGCAGAGAGACAAGTCTAGACTAGATCTTGCAGGAGGTGCAGCTAACAGCAACAAAAACCTGTGGTTTGGAGCAGAATGGAAAAAAAATCACCAAAACAAAATCATGATAGTTAGAGGGTTCCAACAAAGTTCAAAGGTAGGGAAAAATTGGAGATTACTCTTCCAGGTCATAAAGATGAATACAAACTTTATCAGGTACTTGCTGGAATTTATAGGGAACAAATTTCAATTCAGTAGAGGGTGTTTGGCCACGTCTTGTTGCCCTTCTGATGCTGGCCTCTCTCCTATACCCCATACCACAAATTTTCTATTTTATAGCATAGAGTAATTAAATAAATGCCATATGAACACAGGGAAGAGACGTGATCTTTATTAGTAGCTGACTTCTTTGTTTTATCTAAAACATGAATTCAGCATGCCAGTGATTGTTGGGAGTAAAAAATGTAAACATTCTGGAAGTGGAAAGTTTCAAGAAACCTCAAACATAGTTCTCCCTGAAGTGAAACCAAAGCAGCAATGTAAGGTAGACTATTGTGCTGTCAGTGACAACGGAAGAGTCAGAAATAAAATGAGTCTGATCCTTAGTCTACTATTCCAGGGGTACAACTACATCAAAGAAGCTTTTCAAAGAAGTCTTGCAGCCCTAATTTGTCAAATGGAAAATCCTTTACAGGTGCCTTAGAGAGCAGCTGGCGATGCTGCTCTCTGAGTATGATAACACATTCTTTTATATTCTTTCAAGTAATAGTAAAAATAAGCCAACAAACAAATAAAACCCATGCTATTTCTACTTTCTCAGTCTTTGTACTAGATTTTAACAGTAAAACAATGAAAAGACAGTGGGTCTTTTCAGGATGGTACCATTCAAATCAACAATTTAATGTTTAATGTTAGATATGTATTTGTAGTAAACTACAATAAAAGCAACAGGATAATAAATATAATATTGGAATTAACCTTGGAAGTGAGGTAGGTATATTCTTCAGTAAGGGGTGTATGGAAACTTTAATATATTGACAGTGTTCTATCCCTTACATTAATGCTGACTTAGTGTTCACCTTCTTATACTGCATATCTTGTAGAACTATATACATTTATTTAGATGTAAGAAATATTTCAGAAATTTTAAGAATTATCTTGCAAAAACACATGAGAGACAAACAGATCAATGGAACAGAATAGAGTCCAGAAACAGAACTACATAAATATATTTTGTGGGCTGAGCACGGTGACTCACGTTTGTAATCCCAGCACTTTGGGAGTCTGAGGTGGGTGGATCACCTGAGGTCAGGAGTTCGGGACCAGCCTGGTCAACATGGTGAAACTCCGTCTCTGTTAAAAATACAGAAATATCAGTCAGGCATGGTGGCAGGTGCCTGTAATCCCAGCTACTTGGGAGGCTGAGGCAGGAGAATTATGTGAACCTAGGAGACAGAGGTTGCAGTGAGCCAAGATTGCGCCATTGCATTCCAGCCTGGATGACAGAGTGAGCCTCTGTGTCAAAAAAAATAAAATAAATGAAAATAAATTTAAATAAATAAATAAATTTTGTGACTTTGTTCCTTGACAAAGAAACAAAAACAATACAATGGAGAAAATATAGATATTTTAACAGATAGTGCTAAAACACTTTGATATCGACATGGAAAAACAAAACAAAACAAGAAAAATAAAACAACAAAATAATCTAGACACAGCACCTACATCCTTCACAAAATTTAACTTCAAGTATATCATAGACCTAAATGTGAAATACAAAACCCTAAAACTCCTAGAAGATAACATATAGAAGAAAATCCAGATGACTTTGGGTTTGGTGGTGACTTTAAAAACACAAGACAAAAGGCATAATACATGAAAGAAACAAATAACAAATTGGACTTCATTACAATTAAAAACTTCTGAACCTGGGAGTGGTGGCTCGTGAGTATACTCCCAACAGTTTGGATGGCCAAGATAGGAGAATTGCTTGAGCCCCGTAGTTTGAGACCAGCCTGGACAATATGGTGAAACGCTGTCTCTACAAAAATAGTTAAAAAATTAGGTGGTCTTGGTGGTTCTCACTTGTAGTCCTAGCTACTTGAGAGACTGAGGCAGGAGGCTCACTTGAGCCTAGGAATTTCAGGCTGCAGTGAGCCATGATTGCACCACTGCATTCCACCCTGGGCAACAGAGTGAGACTCTCATCTCAAAAAGACAAAAACAAAAAACCAAAAAAAACTTGAGTGATATTGGCAATACGGCAGCCTAAGAAGTTATAGACCCTCTTTCTGCCTCAGAGACATTTAGTCAACAACAATATATAAACTACAGCAGCTCTGTGAGAGTACCTTGGCCATTGTAAAACCAAGAATGGATCCCAGAGAAAGGGGTAAAAAATTTGTAGTGCTTGCCACACTCATTCGTACAACTCCCCTGATGTAATATAGTATAGAGCAACTGGGAGGAAGCCCTCCACACAGAGATCCTCTCTTGGAACAGAGATAAAGAAGTGGACTGTGTGTCCAACATTTTGGCTTGTCTGGGGGATAGCCTAGGGACTGATTGCTGTCTTGCTTGACTTAAAGCACTAACAGATCAACGGCAAAGTTTGGAACCTGCTGAATAACAGGCAAGCACCATTGCATGTTAGACCTGCAGTTCTAAAGACCAATATCAGTGAGAGCAAGAGATTAGAAAAGGTTTGAGAGGTCCTAGAACCTCTAGCCTGGCTAGTTGATGAAGGCTTTTCTCTGCACAAAGCCAGTTACACAAAGATTGTAAGAGGTGGTAGTTTTTGTTAAATGCCCAAATTCTGGCAAAAGTTACAAGGCATATTAAAAAACTAGAAAACATGGTCAAATTAAAGAAACCCCAAACTCCAGAAATGAAGACTAAATAAAGGCAATCTACGAGCTGTCTGAAAAAGAATCTAACGTAACTCTTACAGAGATATTCAGTGAACTAAAATACATAATAAACTGGATGAAATCAGAAAAGAATGCATGAACAAAAGGAGAATATCAACAAAGAGATGGAAAGCATAAAAAGAATAAAATAGAAATTCCACATTTGAAAATATCATAGGTACACTGAAAAAAATTATTAGAGGGTCTCAACAGCAGACTTAATAAGACTGAAGATAGAACAAGCAAAACTTGATAACAACTTATTTGAAATCATTGAATAAAAAGGTCAAAAAAAAAAAAAAAAAAGAATGAAGAAAAGCAAAGAGAATCCAAGGGACTTTTGGGCATTCAAGAAATCTAATATGTACATTATAAAAATCCCAGAAGAAGAATAGAGAAAGGAGGGCAGCTTATTTAAGAAAATAATGGCCAAAAACTTCCCAAATTTGAGGAAAATATAGGTTCAAGAATCTCAAAGAACTCCAACTAGAACAAATCCACATTGAATTACACATAGACATATCACAATCGAACTGTCTAAAGTGAAAGACAAAGAGAATCTTGACAGCAGCAGGAGAAAAGCAATTCATTATCTACAAAGAAGCTTCCGTAAATATCAGCACATTTCTCAACAGAAGCTATATGGACTATAAGGGAGTGGGATAACATATTCAGCATGTTGAAATACTGTGTGCAGCAAAACTGTTTATTGAAAATGAAAAAGAAATACTCCCTGAGATGAACCAAAATTGCAGAATTACATTACAAGTAGACCTTTTTAAAGGAAATGCTAAAGGGGGTCCTTTAAGTTGAAATGAAAGGGTGTCAGACAGCAATACAAAGCTACACAAAAAATATAATAAATATATTTGTTACACATAAAGGTAAATATGAGGACAAAAAGGGTAGCTTGTGCTATTGTAATTATGGTGCAAATAGCCAGAACAATTTTGTAAAAAAAGAACAAAGTTGGAGGAGTCACACTTCTTTTTTAAAAATGTATTACAAAGCTACATAATTAAGACAGCATGGTACTGACATAAAGAAAGAAAAACAAACCAAGGAAAGAAAATGGAAAGACTAGGAATAAATATGTATATGGTTAGTAAGGTTTGGATCTGTGTTTCCGCCCAAATCTCATGTCAAATTGTAATCTCCAGTGTTGTAGGTGGGGTCTGGTGGGTGGTGATTGAATTGTGGGGGTGGATTTCCCCATTGGTTCTGTTTCCCTCATAGTGATTGAGTTCTCCTGTGATCTGGTTGTTTAACAGTATGTAGCACCTCCCCACTTTCTTTTTCCTGTTCCTGCGGTGTAAGACATGCCTACTTTCCTTTCACTTTCTGCCATGATTGAAAGTTTCCTTGAGGACTCCTCAGAAACCCAACAGATGCCAGCATCATGCTTCCTGTACAGCCTGTGGAACTGTGAGCCAGCTAAATTACCTCCTTTTTAATGAATTACCCAGCCTCAGATATTTCTTTGTTAAACCTCGTTTCTTATGAATTACCCAGTCTCAGGTATTTCTTTCTTTCTTTTTTTTTTTTTTTTTTTGAGACGGAGTCTCGCTCTGTCGCCCGGGCTGGAGTGCAGTGGCGCGATCTCAGCTCACTGCAAGCTCCGCCTCAGGGGTTCACGCCATTCTCCTGCCTCAGCCTCCGAAGTAGCTGGGACTACAGGCGCCCGCCACCTCGCCTGGCTAGCTTTTTGTATTTTTTTTTTTTAGTAGAGACGGGGTTTCGAGATCAGGTATTTCTTTATAGCAGTGTGAGAATGGACTAATACAATGGTCAAATGATGTTTGACAAGTGAGTCAAAACCACTCAATGATAAAAAGATAGTGTCCTTAATAAATGGTGTTGGGAAAATAGGATGTCAACATGCAAAAGCATGAAGTTAGATCCTTATATTACACCATACACAAAACCAACTTAAAATGAATTAAAGTCTTTCATGTAAGGCATAAAATTACAGAACTCCTAGTAGACAACATAGCAGAAAAACTTCACATTAAATTTGGCATAAATTCTTGAATATAATACCAAAAGCACAGGCAACAAAAGTGAGAATAGACAAATGAGACTACATCAAATAAAAACGATTTGTGCACAAAGAACTCAAAGGACTGATGAGGCAACCTATGGAACGAAAGAAAAATTTACAAATCATGTATTTGATAGGAGGGTAACATCCAAAATATATAAAGACTCTCACAACTCAACAACAAAACATCAAATAACCCATTTTAAAAATGGGCAAATGACTTGAATAGACATTTCTCCGATGATATATTAGTGGCCAAGAAACATATGAAAAGATGTTCAATATCACTAATTATCCAAGAAAAGTAAGTGAAAACCAAAATGAGAAAGTCATCTCACAACCATTATAATAGCTACTACTAACAACAACAATAAAAAAACTTAAAAGCAAAAAATTAATAAAATCAATAAAACAAAACAACCCCCCCCCCCCAAAAAAAAAAACCACACACACAGAAAACAAGTGTTGGTAAGGATATGAAGAAATTGGAACCCCGTACACCACTGATGGAATTGTAAAATGATTCAACTCCTGTGAAAAATGGTATGAAATTTCCTAAAAAACTTAAAAATAGATAAGCATGTCATCCAACACTCTTACTTCTAAGTATATATACAAAAGAATGAAAAACATGGTCTCATAGAGATATCTGTACATTCTTGTTTACAGCAGCACTATTCATTATAGCCAAGAGATGGAATCAACCCAAATGTTTATTGATGAATGACTAGATTAATAAAATGTGGTCTACACATACAATGGAATATTGTTCAGCCTTTAAAATAAAGGAAATTCTGTCACATGCTAAAACATAGGCAAACCTTGAGAACATTATGCTAAGTAATATAAGCCAATCCACAAAGAAATACACTGAATAATTCCACTAATATGAGGTATACAAAGTAGTCATATTCTTAGAAAGAAAAATGTTGATTAGCAAGAAATGAAGGAGAGGGAAAGGAGAGTTGTTGTTTAATGGGTACAGAGGTTCAGATTTGCAAAATAAAGAGTTCTGAAAATCTGTTTCACAACAATGTGAATATACTTAACACTCCTGACCCTTATAGTTAAAAATGGTTAAGATGGTAAATTTTATGTTACATGTTTTCTTTTTTACCATAATAAAAAATTTTAAAACTTCTGCTCTGTGAAACATACTGTTAAGAGAATGAGAACACAATCAAGAGACTGGGAGAAAATATTTGCAAACTGCATATCTGACAAAGAACTGTTATCCAAAATATATAAACAACTCTTAAAACTCAATAATAAAAAAACTGATTAAAACCTGGGCAAAAAAAGGAAAAGATACTTCACCAAAGAAGATATACAGACGGTAAATAAATGTATGAAAATCTACTTAACATATCATTAGGAAACTGAAAATTAAAAAGCAATGAGGTACCACTGCACACCAATTAGAATGGTGATAATTCAAACACTGACAATACCAAATGCTGGTGTGGATGTAGAGTATGCGGAGTAACACAAACTCCCATTCATTGCTGGTGAAATTAAAAATACTTCAACTACTTTGAAAGACAGGTTGGCAGATTTTTTTTACAAAGCTAAACATACTCTTAACACATAATTCAGCAATTATGCTCCTTGACATTTACTCAAGTGAGTTGAAAACTATGTCAACACATAAACCTGCACATGGATGTTTATAGCAACTTTATTCATAATTGCCACAACTTGGAAACAACCAGCATGCCCAACTGGTGAATGAATAAACAAACTGTGATACATCCCTGTAATGTAATACTATTGAGCACTAACTGTGAATAAACTGTGATACATCTCTGTAATGTAATACTATTGAGCACTAACAATAAGTGAGCTAGCCAACCATTAAAAGACCTAGAAGAACCTTAAATTCATATTAAGTTAAAGAAGCCAATCTGAAAAGGCCATATACTGTATGGTTCCAGCTACCGGCATATCTTGAAGTTATTGTGGGTTCAGTTCTATCTCAATAAAGGGAGTCATAAGTTTTTAGTTTTACAGTGGATATAAAAGTTATATTTATACTATACTGTAGTCTATTAGTGTGCAATAGAATTATGTCTAAATATATATATATACATACCTTATTGAAAATAGTTAACAATCATTTAAGCCATCAGCAAACAGCAATTTTTTTTGGTGCTGAAAGGTCTTAATAAGAAAATGAAAACATAAACAAGAAACTGAGAGAAAATATTTGACACATATTGATGGCTGTTGACTGATCAGAGTGGTGGTAGCTAAAGCAACAGGGGGCTGTGTCAATTTCTTAAAATAAAACAATAGTGAAGTTTGCTGCATTGATTGACACTTTCTTCTACAAAAGACTTCTCTGTAGTATGCGATGTTGTTTGAGTAGAACTTCTTTCAAACTTTATGAGAGTCAGCCTGCCCTTTGAAGCTTTGAAGCCAGTTATTGGCTTCTCTCTAGCCATGAAATCCTTGAAAATTGAATTCAATTCTTGCAAACTCTCCCTCTGCTTTATCAACTAAGTCTATGTAATTTTTTAAATCCTTTGTTGTAATTCACAACATTGTGTTCACAGCATCTTCACCAGCAGTAGATTCCATCTCAAGAAGCCATTTTCTTTGCTCTTCAATGAGAAGCAGCTTCTCATCCCTTCAAGTTTTATCATGAGGTTGCAGCAATTCAGTCACATCTTCAGGCTCCACTTCCAGTTCTAATTCTTTTGATATTTCTATCAAATCTGCAGTTACTTTCTCCAATGAATTCTTCAACTCCTCACACTCATCCATGAGTGTGGCAATCAATTTCTTCCAAATTCCTGTTAATGTTGCTATTTTGACCTACTCCCATTAATCAAAAATGTTCTAAATGGCATTTAGAATGGTGAATCCTTTCCAGAAAGTTTTCAATGTACCTTCCTCAGATCCATCAGAGGAATCTCTAGACAGCTAGAGCCTTACAAAATGTATTTCTTAAGTAATAAGACTTGAAAGTCAAAATTACTCCTTGATCTATGGGCAGCAAAATAGAGGTTGTGTTAGCAAGCATGAAAACAACATTAATCTCCTTGTTCATCTCCATCAGAGCTCTAGGGTGACTAGGTACATTGTTAGTGAGCAGTAATACCTTGAAAGGAATCTTTTTTTCTGAGCAGCAGGTCTTAACACTGGCCTTAAAATATTCAGTAAGCAACACTATAAACACATGTGCATATTTTTTTAAGGTCCCTAGGAGTTTTGGAAAGGTCAATGAGCATTGACTTCAACCTAAAGTCACCAGTTATGTTAGCCCCTAACAAGTCAGCCTGACCTTTGAAACTTTGAAGCAGGTATTGACTTCTCTCTAGCCACGAAATCCTTGATGACATCTTCTTCCCATAGAGGGCTGTTAGTTCTACATTAAAAATTTGTTGTTTACTGTAGCTACCTTTATCATTTATCTTAGCTAGACCTTTTGGATAATTTGTTGCAGCTTCTACATCTGCACTTGCTGCTTCACTTTGCACTTTCATGTTATAGAGATGACTTCTCTTCTCAAACCCCATGAATCAACCTCTGCTAGCTTCCAACTTTTCTTTTGCAGTTTCCTTACCTCTCTCATCCCTCATAGAATTGAAGGGAGTTAGGGCCTTGATCCACATTAGACTTTAGCTTAAAGTAATATTGTGCCTGGTTTTATCTTCTATGCAGACCACTCAAACTTTCTCCATATTAGCAATAAGACTGTTCTGTTTTCTTATCACTTAGCGTTCACTGGAGTAACACTTTTAATTGTTTTCAAGAACTTTTTCTTTTCTTCGCAATCACAACATGGCTAACTATTTGATATAAAAGGTCTAGCTTTTGGCTCATCTCAGGTTTCAACATTTTTTTCTAAGCTTAAAAACTTCTAGATTTTGATTTAAAGTGAAAAAGATTATGACTCTTTCTTTCACTTGAACACTCAGAGACCTATAAGGTTATTAATTAAATGAATTTCAATATTGTGTCTCAGGGAATAGGCAGGACCTAGGAGAGGGAGAGAGATGGAGGAGTGGCCAATTGGTAGAGCAGTCAGAACACAAATAATACGTATCGAATAAGTTTGCCAGCTTGTATGGGCACAATTGGTGGTGCTCCAAAACAATCGCAATACTAACATCAAAGATCAAAGATCATAAATTACCATAACAGATATAATAATATGAAAATGTCTGAAATATTGTGAGAATTACCAAAACGTGATACAGGAACATTAAATGAGTCATAATGTTGGGAAAACTGTGCTGATAGAGTTGCTTAGTTAGTGCAGAGTTGCCACAAACCTCGAATTTATAAAAAATGCAATCTATGAGGTGCAATAATGCAAATGCAATAAAAGTAGTTGTCTATATATGATATTTTGTGAGAGGCAAAACTATGAAGACAGTAAAAAGATCAGTTGTTCCCAGGGGTCTAGGGGTAAAGAAGAATGAATAGGCAGAGTACAGAGAAATTTCAGAGCAGTGAAATTATTCTTCGTAATTTATTTATTTATTTATTTTTGAGATGGAGTTTGTTCTTGTTGCCCAGGCTGGAGTGCAATGGTACAATCTCTGCTCATTGCAACCTCTGCCTCCTGGGTTCAAGAGATTCTCCTACCTCAGCCTCACAAGTAGCTGGGATTACAGGCATGCGCCACCACGCCTGGCTAAATTTTTGTATTTAGTAGAGATGAGATTTCCCATGTTGGTTGGGCTGGTCTCGAACTCCTGACCTCAGGTGATCCACCCGCCTTGGCCTCCCAAAGTGCTGGGATTACAGGCATGAGCCACCACACCCAGCCTATTCTTTATAATATTATAATGTTAAATATAATTTATTTTACATTTGTTGAAACCCATAGAATGCATAACACTAAAAATAAGCCCTAATGTAAACAATGAACTTGGGAGGATAATGATGTGCCAATGAAGGTTCATCAATTGTAACAAATGTACCACTCTTCGCAGGGGCGGAGTTGCCGGGGGCAGCAGTGTGTTGATTATGGAAAGGCCGTCTGTGTATGTAGGTTGGGGGCATGTGGCAACTGTCTACACTTTCCATTCAATTTTGTTGTGAACCTAATAGTACTTTACAAAATAAAGCCCAATTTAAAATATGTTAATACATAAATGCTTTTTATCAAAGATTGTATAATATATTTAGAAATAAAGGCACAGAAACCATCAATCATGTTAACATATGTTTTAGTGCTGTTGTTGATAAAAGTAATTGGGTTTAGTGTGTTCAAGGGAAGATTTTACTGTGATTCTGACATTTCGCATTTTTAAAAGGAATAGAGGAGAAGGCACGCAATAGAGAATAGCTTAAGGAAGACAAAGGAAGAATGTGCATTTCATATGTTTAGAGTAGCTATTTTTTAGGAATATAAAAGCAAGCTGTAAGTGTAAGATCCTGAAAAAACAAACAAACAAACAAAAAAACACCTGGGGAAATAGGAGAATAAGGAGACAAGTGAATGAATTTGAAAAACGGCCATCACTATTCAATACAAGATATTGGGCAATTCATTGTATGTCTCTGAAACTCAGTTTTCTCATCTGTAAAATCAAAGGGCAAGTGAAGAGATGGGAAGATTAGATGATTCATTCAGTCTTAAAACTGAGTTTACTGAAACTCTGTCCTCATGATACACAGGGAGAAAAAATTCATTAAATAAGTTCATGCCACTTTTTTTATTCACCAGCCAAATCTGGGTGACAAGTGGATTGCTTCCCAAATAACACAAATTGATGGGTGAGAAGGACCTGTGCTTTTGTTTCAGCCACCTCTCAGAGAGGCAGCATAGTTCACTTTAACAGTTGGTTTGGGTAACAACAGTTTACTGTCAGAGTTATTACTGCATAACTCTAAGGGCGATCACGCAGAGTTTAATTTTTCAGTAGTTTTTGGCATTAATATTTTATTGTAATGTTCTGGGAGGTAGGTTAGCACAGCAGACCCTTACTGAGTAATTAATGACCTGCTGGCTCCTGCAGGAGGTGAGCCATATGGTGAGGGAGAAGACCCATGGCAGAGGGAAGAGGTGAGGAGCTTAAATAAGAGGAGGGTCTATCTTCATATGAAAACGCAGACATGCAGAGCTTATCAGCTTTAAGGGATGGAGGAACAAGAATAAATAGAAAGTCATAAATGTGCCATGCAAAACGGTCATTGGGATAATTTTGTTGTAAGGAAAGTAGCATAAGACATGAGTAGTAAATATGCTTGTCTGCTGTTCTTAAAAATACAATGAAAATGACGCTAATTTTCTTGAGACTTGCTATATGTTAGACACTAGAATAAATACTTTTCCTACATATGATCCTATTTTACTCTTTTTTTTTTTTTTTTTTTTTTTTGAGACGGAGTCTCGTGCTGTTGTCTAGGCTGGAGTGCAGTGTTGTGATCTCGGCTTACCGCAAGTTCTGCCTTCCAGGTTCATGCCAATATCCTGCCTCAGCCTCCCGAGTAGCTGGGACTACAGGTGCCCACCACCACGCCCAGCTAACTTTTTGTATTTTTAGTAGAGACGGGGTTTCACCGTGTTAGCCAGGATGGTCTCAATCTCCTGACCTCGTGATCCGCTCACCTCGGCCTCCCAAAGTGCTGGGGTTACAGGCGTGACCAACTGCACCAAGCCCTATTTTACTCTTATAACAATCCTTTGAAGTATGTGCTACTATAGTTCACCATTTTAAAGATAATGAAATATGGTTGAGCAAGTATTAATAATTTACCTAAAATCACACAACTGGTAAATAGAAGAAAAATATTTGTACACAGGTGATCTCTCAAAAATTATCCTTCTTATGTGACCCAATTTTGTGGATGTGTTCTCTCTTAGCTCACTGTTTCAGTATTTAAGTCTAAAATCAGCCAGAGCAACAGCTGACTATGCACCGGTAGAGATCAGAAGCTAGACTGTTTTCCCCCAGTGTTTAACATTTGCTCATTTATATCTTCTGGAACTAATGAGATAGAAGGATGTGAAATATGTCAGACAGCCAATATTTAAATTAATTCCAAGACTACACTGCAAGCTTGGCCAAATATTTACTGAGTATTCTATTGTTCATTTCGGGTTTGTGGTTAGGCCCCTGACCAATTCTGCTCCCTGAAGAACTACATGGTGAGTGCCACATGATAGCATAACACCAATACAGCACCTGCACCACAGAAATGGCTCAAATTAGAGCAATACGGGTAACCATTAACAAATTTCCACCAAAATTAAAGCCTAAAACTAAGGTCCATTCCTTCTCCATAAAATTAAATAATTCAAAAGCTCCAGAAACCTCCTTTACAATTTATTTTTCTCGACTGTTTCTCAGCTAGAAGGATTACTGAGATGTCTAGTGGAAGCTAGTCCCCGTCAGCAGATTCAGTCTGGAAGCGTCATTCCTTGCATCTGTGGTAGCTATTATAAAGCTTCCAACATTAGAATAATCAAACCCTAAACTATTCGTGTGTCCCAATTTCAAATTTTTAAAAATTAGTACTCCAAATCATAACATAGATGCACTGGGATCACACCTACAAAATTTAAGAAGGTAAATAATTTCTTAGCCTGTAAGCAGTTCATCCCTAGCAAGGTGATGTTGTTAGAACTTACTACATCTTGTAATTTAAACATGCACTACTATTTCCAGGCAAAACATTACCTGAGTGAAAGAATTTAGAGAGAAAGAATGAAGAACATTTTTCTTGATTTCCATATCATCAGGATGTCTAGTCTATTAGTACTTGTTTTTCAAAGTTGTAACATGTACTTAAACTCGATTGGAAGAAAATGCCCATCCAAGGGTAACTGTGATACTGTGTGTTCTTCATAAAGCCTTGAAGAACCCCAGAACTTTCTTCACTCTGTGGATATGCTTCTAGTTCTTTTAAAATTTGCTTGGTAGTTAATGGCCTAGTGAGAAGCAATGATGTCAATTTTATATTCCCTCATAAAACCTTTTTTGTTTTTCAAAAAATTGACTAATCTCCATACTTGAGTTGAATGTCACTACTTTTCTCTTAATGTCATTTATCTGTTCTAGGATCATCTTCAGGATACCATGTTGCCTTTAATTGTCATGTATCCTTAGGATCCATTGCACTGTGAGAGTTTCTCAGGCTTGTTTTTGTCGACCTTGACAGGCCAGGTATTTTGTAGAATGTCTCTTAATTTGGGTGTGTCTGATGTTCTTCTCATGGTCAGACTGGAATTTTTGGTTTTGGGGAGAACCACAGCTGTGAAGTGTCATTCTGAATGCAACATATCAAGGGCAAATGCTATCAACTTGAGTTATCACTGATGATGTTAAACTTGATCACCTGGCTAAGATAGCGTTTGCCAAGATTCATTGTTCTATTGTTATATTTTCATATACCTCTTTTCTATACTGTACCTTCAGGAATCAAGCCACACCATGCCGTCCATATTTAACAGATAGTTATACTCCATTTCTTTGAAGGGAGAAATATTTGTATACATCACTTGGAATTCTTCTGTATGGGAGAATTGTCTCTTTTTCCCATTTATTTATTTATCATTTATTTATATCAGTATGGAATGATGGATATTTATCTTATGCTGGTTATCATCCAAAAATCCAAAACTGTTTTATTTATTGTGCTGCTCAAATCTGTCCACCTTGGCCAATGGAAGATCTTCCAATTGGATCCTATGTCCCTTTGACATAACATCATCATTTTATTTTTGATTACTTCCTTACTTTCTAGCACTACAAGATGTTTCAGATTTCTAATGTACAGTTTTTGCTTCAGCCCTATAATCTACCATTTCTCTAAAGAATCATGATTCCTTGTTTTTGTTTTTGTTTTTGTTTTTGTTTGAGACAGAGTCTCATTCTGTCACCAGACTTGAGTGCAGTGTCGAGATCTTGGCTCACTGCAACCTCCGCCTCCTGGGTTCAAGCGATTCTCCTGCCTCAGTCTCCCAGGTAGCTGGGACTACAGGTACGTGCCACCATGCCCAGCTAATTTTTGTATTTTCAGTAGAGACAGAATTTCACCATGTTGGCCAGGATGGTCTCTTGACCTTGTGATCCGCCCACCTCGGCTTCCCAAAGGGGATTCTTTGTTTTAAAGAATGGTATTATAAACCAAGGTTCAGGTGCTGAATGTGCTTGCACTTACCCCTTACAGTGGTATCATTGCTTCCACACCCTCTCAGTGAACAGACATAGGTAACATACGTAAGTACATTAACCAGTGTATACACAGACAGATAGATAAACAGATTCACAGATACATAGATGTAGATATATACTCTGATTATAGTGTGTTTCATTGTACCTTTCTCCCCTAGCCTATCTATAATCTCCCACTCCAATAGTGCGAAATCTTGTTCTCACCATTCTTCATTCATCAATTTATTTGTTCAGTGCCAGGATTGATGGGCAGCAGTTTCAGAATTGTTAACCCCTGTGCCTATTAGAAATAATATTACCAATTAGAGTACAGTACTTATACACGATTAATGTTTCCTTAGTCTTATGATTTCAAGTTATTTCAAAAATTACTTAGGTCAATATCTCATTTTTTTTGCACCACCTCCACTGAGGGAATGGCACACATTTGTATCACAGTTCCATTTTGTGGGACATGATCTACATTACATCCTGAAATTCCTCAAACCCCATATTTGATATTTCCATTAAAAGTTTAAATACATCAAGTATCACTCGTTATGTTGTAAACTTCTGTAGATTTTTTAAAATAGATACTGTTATGTATCTACCACCACAGTACTTGGTTTCCACATTGTTAGGATCTCTAGTCAATTAGTACCTGTTTTTCAAAGTGCATAACATGTACTTAAATTCAATAGGAAAAAAATCCCATTGAAAGGGTAATTGTAATTCTCTGGGCTCTTCATAAAGCCTTGAAGAATGCCAGGGTTCATTTCATGCCCCTAAAGAAATCTCCTGTGTTTAACCCAGTCAACCCTTCCCCCTCCCTAAACCTCTGACAACCACTATGTTTTGTATCTCCATAGTTTTATCTTTCTCAGAATGTAATATAGATGGCAGCATACAGCAAGTTATCTTATACTGACTTCTTTGACTTTGCATGATTTAAGATTCATCTATGTCATTGAGTGGCTTGATGGCTCTCCATCACTGAAAAGTTTTCAAAGTACGGATTATCATGGTATGGTTATCTATTTACCTCTTAAAGGACATCTTGGTTGTTTCCAAGTTTTGACAATTATGCAAAAAGCTGCTACAATTATTCACAGGCAGTGTTTTGTGAGTTTTCAAACCAGTTAGGTAAATACCCAGAAGCATAATTGATGGACTATATGTTAAGACTATGTTTTGTTTTGCCAGATTGTTTTCAAAGTAGCTGTACCATGTTGCACTTCCATATGCAATGCCTGAGTGTTCTGTTGTTCCACATTCTCACCTACAGTTGCTTTTGTCATATTTTTGGATTTTAGACATTCTAATAGGTTTGTAGTGGTTTTAAATTTGCATTCCCCCACTGCACTCCAGCCTGGGCGACAGAGTGAGACTCCGTCTCAAAAAAAAAAAAAAAAAAAAAAAAAATTGCATTTCCCTGATGACAAATAATGCTGAACACTTTTCATATGCTTATTTACTGTCTGTATATCTCATTTAGTAAAATGTATGTACAGATTTTTGCCCATTTTTGATTGTTTTTTTTTGTTGTTGTTATTGGATCTTAAATGTTCTATATATATTTTGGGCGATAGTTCTTTATCAAGCATATGATTTGCAGACATTTTTTTCCCAATCTGTTAATTCTCTTAACAATGTATTTCACAGAAATATTTAATTTTAATAATGTTCAACTTATTTCTTCTTTTATGAATTAACCTTTTGGTAAGATAGCTAAGAACTCATAACCAAACTCAATATCACACAGGTTTTTATGTATGTTTTCTTTAAAAAGTTTTATTCATTTTTCACTTTACATTTAGGTGTAGGATCTGTTTTGAGTTAATGTTTTATAAGTTGTGAGACCAGGATAGAGGATTTTAAAAAATTTGTACCTCTGATTTTTCCAGAACTACTTGTTGAAAATATTGTCATATCTTATTTCAATTGCCATTTCACCTTTATACAAAACCATTTAACTATATCGTATAAGTCTATTTCTAGGCACTCTGTTCTGTTCCATTGATATATGTTTATTTTTCACCAATATGCTATCTTGATTACTGCAGCTTCACAGTAAGTATTAAATTTGAGTAATGCGAATCTCATAAATGTGGTATTAGTTTTCAGAATTGTATTGGAGATTCTAGGTAATTTTTCTCTCCATATAAATTTTAGAATCAGTTTGTCAGTATCTACAAAAGGTTTGGTGGGATTTTAACTGTGGTTGCATTAAATCTATATCTCAAACTGTGAAGAATTGACATCTCAATAGTGTTGATCATTCTAACCCATAAACATGTAATTATCTCTCCAATTATTTAGATCTTATTTTATTTCTTTCATCTCTATTTTGTTGCTTTTACATATAGCTAGATCCTATGCATATTTTGTTAGAGTTATACCTAGGTACTTTATTTTGAGATGCTACTGTAAATGATATTATATTTATAAATCTATTTTTATTTACACAATTTTATATATTTATAAAATTTTACATAAAATTTTATAAATTTTTAAAATTGCAAATAAGTATTTTATTAAATATTTATAACTACATTTTATAAAATTTATAAAACATAGCATTTTATGCTTTTAGGATTTATATCTAGCTATTCATTGGTGCTATATAGAAAAGCATTCTTTTTTGTATACTGACTTTGTGTGTTGTGACTTTGCATAAGTCACTTATTAGTTCTAGGAATTTTCTTGGGATTGTCTACAAAGAAAGTCATGTCATCTATAAATAAAGACAGATTTTTTTCCTTTCCTGTCTGATTGCAACTGCTGGGATTTCCAGTACATTGTTGAATAGAAGTGGTAAGGACATCTTTGCCCTATTCGAATCTTAGGGAGAGAGTGTTGAGTCTTTCTCTATCAAGTAGTATGTTAGTTGTAGTTTTTTTTTTTTTTTTTTAAATATACCCTTTATTCAGTTAAACAAGGATTTGTATTTTTAGTGTATTTCAGAGTTTTTAAAAATTATGAATGCATATTGAACATGGTTGGATGCTTTTTCTTCATTTATTAATGGGATAACGTTTTTTATAATTTAATCTGTTAATATGATGAATTGCACTGACTTATTAATAAAGGTGGAATCAACCTTGCATTCTTAGAATGAAAAACACTTGGTCATGGTATATTATCCTATGTAATACACAGCTGGATTCAGTTTTGTAAAGGAGTTCTGCATCAATGTCAAGGAACGATACTCATCCGTGGCTTCCTTTTCTAGTGAAATCTTTTTTTTTTTTTTTTTTAATTTGTTTTTTGGGTAATGTTGCCCTCATAAAATAAGTTAGAATATGTTTTCTTTTCTTCAATTTTTTGGAAGATATTGTATACAATTGGCTTTATATCTTTCTCAGATGTACAATAGAATTCATTATTGAAATCATCTGACCTCAGTATTTTTTGAGAAGTTTTTAGCTACCAATATAATTTTTAATATAGATACAGTGGTATTCAGAAAATACATTTCTTCTTTGAAGATTTTGTAACTTGTATCTTTCAAGAAATTTATCTATATGTTATCAAATATATGGGACTAGGGCTATTTGTTGTATTTCCTTATCCTTTTAATGGTCAGTAGTGATGATTCCTCTTTCGTTAATGATATTGGTAATTTGTATCTTCTCTCTTTTTTCATGGTTAGGCTGGCTAGAGACTTATAATTTTATTAATCTTTTCAAGAAACCAGCCTTTAGTTTCATTTATTTTCTCTATTACCTTCCTGTGTTCAATTTATTAATTTCTGCCCTAATTTTTATTATTTCTTTCTTTCTGCTTACTTTAGATTTAGTTTGCTTTGTTTCCATGGTTTCAAAGGTGGAAGTTTAGGTTATTGATCTTAGTTATTTCCTCCTTACTAACATATGCATTTAATACTATAACATATATCTGAGCACCGCTTTAGCTGCATCCCACAAAATTTGATAAATTGTATTGTCATTTTCATTTATTTAAATATATGTTAAAATTTCTGCTGAGGCACCTTCTTTTATGCTAGATTTAGAATTGTGTCATTTAATTTCCAATATTAAAAAATTGTCCAGCTCTCTCTCTGTTGTTGATTTCTAGTTTAATGCCGTGGTGGACTAAGAGCATATGTTAATAATTTATATTCCTTTAAATTAGCCACAGTGTGTTTTATGGCCCAGAATGCTTGAGAAGAATGTAGATGCTATTTTTGTTGGGTGATGTATTGTATAAATGTCAGTTTTATGAAGTTGATTTACAGAGTTGTTCAGGTCATCTATATCCTTACTGATCTTCTGCCTGCTTTATCTATGATTTACTGAGATATAGGTGTTGATATCTCTAACTAAAGTGGTGGGTTTGTCTGTTTTTAAAAACCAGTTCTGTTATTTTTGTCTGTTGTAATTTCATACTCTGTTGTTCATGCATAAAAGTTGAGGATTGTTACATCTTCTACAATGGACTCTTTTATCATTGCGTAATATTTTCTGATTATCGCTGGTTGTTTTACGTGTTCTTCAGTCTGTTGTGTCTGAAATTCATATAGCTACTGAGTTTTTATTATTAGTATTAGCATAATATATTTCTCTATTTCTTTAATTTTAAACTATTGGAATCTTAATGCTTAAAGTGGGTTTCTTATAGAAAACACATAGTTAGATTTTTTTATACACTCTGACAGTCTCCTTCTTTCCATTGGTGTATTTGGACCATTCACATTTAAGTTGTTTAATTGTATATTTGGATTTATAGCTACCGTATTCATAACCATTTGCTGCATTTTTTTTCTTTATTTCTCCTCTTTTTCTTTCTTTTCTGATGTGGAGCATTTTATGTAATCTCATTTTAGGCACTCCTTCAGCCTATCAACTGTACTTCTTTAAAACTATTTTTAGTAATGGCCTATATTTTTCACTGCATATTTTTAATTAATTTAGGTCTGCCTTCAAATAACAACGTACTGCTTTACCTGTTGTGCAGGTGCTTTGTAACAAAGTATTCTTAACTTCTCCTTCCCATATATTGTGGCATTGCTGTCACTAATTTCCATTACCTATGTTACTTTATATACTTTTAATATGATACAATATATTGTTACTATTATAGATAACTTTTACATTAATAAGAAATGAAAAATTAAGAAGCATTATTATTTTTATTTATTCCTTTGCTGACACTCTTCTCTTTTTTAAATGTAGATACAGGTTTCTGGCCTGTTTAATTTTCCTTCTGCCTGAAAAATTTAACATTTCTTTTTCTAAAATTAAAAAAAAATTATTTAAAAAAATTTTTGGGTACATAATAGGTGGGTACATATATTTACAGGATACATGAGATATTTTAATAAGGCATGCAATGTGAAATAAGCACATCATCCATAACGGGGTATTCATCCCCTCAAACATTTATCCTTTGAATTACAAACAATCCAATTACATCCTTTAAGTTATTTTAAAATATACAATTAAGTTATTATTGACTATAGTCACCCTATTGTGCTATTAAATAGTAGGTCTTATTTATTCTTTCTATTTTTTTTTTGTACTCCTTAGCCATCCCCACCTCCCCCTCAACCCCCACTACCCTTCCCAGCCTCTGATACCCATTCTTCTACTATCTATGTCTCTGAGTTTAATTATTTTGATTTTCATGTATCCCACAAATAAATGAGAATGTGTGAAGTTTGCCTTTCTGGGACTCGTTTATTTCACTTAACATAATGATCTCCAGTTCCATCCATGGAACTGGATCTCATTCTTTGTTATGGCTGAATAGTAACTGCATTGGGTATATGTACCACATTTTCTTTATAAATTCATCTGTTGATGAAATCTTAGGTTGTTTCCAAATCTTAGCTATTGTAAACAATGCTGCAACAAACATAGGAGTGAAGCTATCTCTTTGATATACTTATTTCCTTTCTTTTGGATATATACCCAACAGTGGGCTTGCTGGATCATATAGTATCTCTATTTTTAGTTTTATGAGAAATCTCTAAACTGTTCTCCATAGTGGTTGTGCTAATTTACATTCCCACCAACAGTGAATAAGGGTTCCCTTTTCTCCAAACCCTTGCTAGCATTTGTTATAGTCAGTCTTTCGGACATATGCCATTTTAACTAAGGTGAGATGATATCTCATTACAGCTTTAATTTGAATTTCTCTGATAATCAATGATGTTGAGCATCTTTTAATATGCATGTTTGCCATTTTTATGTCTTTGAGAAAATTCTATTCAAATATTTGCTCATTTTTGGAACAGATTATGAGTTTTTTTCCCTATAGTGTTGTTGGAGCTCCTTATATATTCTGATTATTAATCCTTTGTCAGATGCATAGTTTGCAAATATTTTATCCTATTCTGTTGTTTGTCTCTTCACTTTGTTGATTGTATCCTTTTCTGTGGAGCAGCTTTTTAACTTGATGTTATCCCATTTGTCTGTGTTTGCTTTGGTTGCCTGTGCTTGTGGGACACTGCTCAAGAAATCTTTGCCCAGACCAATGTCCTGGAGAGTTGCCCCAATGCTTTCTTGTAGTAGTTTCATAGTTTGAGGTCTTAGGTTTAAGTCTTTAATCCATTTTGATTGATATTTGTATATGGCCAGAGATAGGAGTTCGGTTTCTTTCTTCTGCATATGGTTATCCAGTTTTCCCAGCACCATTTATTCAAGAGATTTTCTCTTCCCCAGTGTATGTAGTTGGCACCTTTGTCAAAAATGAGTTTACTATAGGTCTGTGGATTTGTTTCTGGGTTCTCTATTCTGTTCCATTGGTTTATGTGTCTGTTTTATGCTAGTGCCATGCTGTTTTGGTTATTATACCTCTGTAGTATAATTTTGAAGTCAGGTAATGTGATTCTTCTTGTTTTGTTATTTTTGCTTAGGATAGCTTTATCTATTCTGGGTCTTTTGTGGTTTCATATACATTTTAGAATTTTTTTTCTATTTCTGTAAGGAATGTTTTTGGTATTTTGATAGGGATTTTCTTGAATCTGTAGATTGATTTGGGTAGTATGGACATTTTAACATTATTGAATCTTCCAATCTATGAACATGGAATATCTTTCCATTTTTTGGTGTCCTTTTAAATTTTTTTCATCAGTGTTCTCTGGTTTTCATTGTAGAAATCTTTTATTTCTTTCTGTTAAATTACTTCCTAGGTATTTTATTTTATGTGTGGCTGTTGTAAGTGGGATTATTTTTTAAATTTATTTTTCACATTGTTCACTATTGACATGTAGACATGTTACTAATTTTTGATGTTTATTTTGTATCCTGTAACTTTATTGAATTTATCAGTTCAACAGTTTTCTTGTGGAATCTTTAGGTTTTTCCAAGATAAGATGATAAAATTGGCAAACAAGGATAATTTGGCTTCTTTCTTTCCAATTGGGATGCCCTTTATGTCTTCCGCGTATCTTATTGCTCTAGCTAGGACTTCCAGCACTATGTTGAATAACACTAGTGACAATGGGCATTCTTGTTGTGTTTTAAATCTTAGGGGAATGCTTTTAACTTTTCCCCATTCAGTATGATACTAGCTATAGGTCTGTAACACATGGCTTTTAGTATGTTGAGGTATGTTCCTTGTACACCCAGTTTTTTGTGGGATGTTTTTATAATTAAGTGATACTGAATTTTATCAAATGCTTTCTCAGCATCAACGGAAATGATCATATGGTTTTTATCTTTCATTTTGTTGATATAATGTATCATGTTGATAGATTTGCATCTATTGAGCTATCCTTATATCCCAGGGATAAATCTCACTTGGTCATGATGGATGATGTTTCTAATGTATTATTGAATTCTGTTTGCTAGTATTTTGTTGAAGATTTTTGCATCAGTATTCATCAGTGATATTGGCCTGCAGTTTTCTTTTTTTGACATGTCTTTAATTTTAATATCAGGGTAATACTGGTCTCATAGAATGAGTTTGAATGTATTTGCTCTTCCTCTATTTTTCAGAACGGTTTGAGTAGTCTTTTAACATTTCTTGCAAGGAAGTTCTACTGGCAATAAATTTCTCAGTTTTTGTTTCTTGAGACAGTTTTTATTTTTCCTTCACAGTTTAGGGATAGTTTTGCTGGATGTAGAATTCTAGGTTGGCAGAGTTTGTTTACTTTCTTTCAATGGTTCAAACATTTCACTCCAATCTCTTCTTGCTTGACTCTATTGTAATTCATTATAATTATATTTTCTTTGGAATTCTTTGCATAATTCCTTGCTCCTTTGCAGCTAAAGATAACCCCTTTCCTATTTCTTTTAATTTTTTATTGATTTGTGTTATCCTGTTCTTGATCTCTAGCATGTACTTACAATTTTTCTTATATTTACCATCTCTCTGCTGACATTATTCTTCTGGTCTTGCATGTGATCTACTTTTTCACGTTAATCATGGTTCCTTTAAATCCTCTTCTGATAATTCCTCCATCTGTATCATAACTGCGTATAGTTTTGACTACTGCTTTTTCTCTTTAGACTGTTTTTTTTTCTTACCTTTTGTTGTGTCTCATAATGTTTTTATTGAAAGTTGGACATGTCTTATGGAGTAATAGGAACGGAGGTATAAGACCTTTAGTGTAAGGATGTATGTTAATTTGACTAGAAATTTGGCCGGTGTTTAATTTTTTTGTTTGTGTTTTGTTTTGGTAACTTTTAGCACAGGATTTTTAAATTCCCAATGATGGGTTTGTTTATTTCATCTCCTCTTGGCTTTGGGGGCTTCCCTTTGTACTTCTCCTCAAGGACAGTCTGTGTCTTTCAGCTCTTCAGCTCTTTCACCCATAATTCTCCATTGTTTTTCCTGTGGGCTTATCAGCATGGTGTTAGCATATGAGAGAGAAGAGATATGATTACAAATCTCTCTCACTCTCTCTTTCTCTCTCTATATATACACACACATACATACACACATATACACACGTGTATAATAATATATGTATGCATTGATTTATATGTATACAATATAACGTGTGTGTATACATATATAATAATGTGGGTGTGTGTGTGTATACACTTTTTCTGAATTATACTCCTGGTGTTCTATAACCTTCTGATTTAGTCTGTCTTTTAGTGGACCTGTGTTTTAGGGGTGTGGCCCTCAGATATGTTTTTGCCCCTTTGCAGGGGTACAGCTTTTTAAATTTTCTTTTCCTTAGTCTTATCTCTAGGTACTACATTATCCATCTATTTTCTTGAAGCCCTCTTTCCTGTTGACTGTATCTTTTTATTTATTTATTTTTCTTTTTTTCTTTCTTTCTTTCTTTCTTTATTTATTTTTTTGAGACTGAGTCTGGCTCTGTCGCCCAGGCTGGAGTGCAGTGGCCGGATCTCAGCTCACTGCAAGCTCCGCCTCCCGGGTTTACGCTATTCTCCTGCCTCAGCCTCCGGAGTAGCTGGGACCACAGGCGCCCGCCACCTCGCCTGGCTAGTTTTTTGTATTTTTTAGTAGAGACGGGGTTTCACCGTGTTAGCCAGGATGGTCTCGATCTCCTGACCTTGTGATCCGCCCGTCTCAGCCTCCCAAAGTGCTGGGATTACAGGCTTGAGCCACCGTGCCCGGCTATTTATTTATTTTTTCTTAAGTGAGACAGGGAGAGTGGAGATAAAGTAGGGTACAGCTCCCTTCCTCCAGCTGGCAAAAAATTTCCAAATTGACCTCTGGTTCAAATCCATCCCCCTGAACACGAGGCTTTCATTAGGAGAAAGCATTTGGAAGGGTGTCATAGTGATTATCCTTCTCACCCCCTGCCAGAGCCATGTGAGGAACTTTCTTAGATCCTACCTGTGAGAATATGCCAGGGATTCTGAGGCAAACATGTGAAGGTGAGAAGGTCCTTCTATGACAGCAGTCTTCAGCAGCTTCTCATTCGCATGTTAATTCTCACTCAGCCTCTAGCACTGCATCAAAATTATGAATAAAGTGTTCCTATTGCCTTAGGCATCAAGTGGCATCTGTTCCAAATAAATGAATCTTGGGTACTGTATCTTTCTGGGTATGCCTGACTCTCCAGAAACTGGGGTGATGATTTTCCCTGTGACGTCTAGTCTCTTGCAGTGGAAAAAAAATAGATTTTCACTTTGCCTGGCTATCTCTTGTTGTGAAAACAGGAGTAACAATGTCTACATTCACATGTGGGACCAAAAAGCAGAAGTACCTTCTTCATCTTTTTAATTTTCTGAGCCTGGAAGTTTTACCCCCATAATAGCAATGCAAAAAAATACTATTATTTATATTTTGCTATTGTGATCTGTCCTATTCTGGAAAAATATCATAGCTCTTTAAAAAATAGATAAAGAGGTCAAGTGAAGGGATTCCAGGAAATCTGGGAAAACATTAACATGGGCATTTTCTGGCCTACTCAAGGCTTTGTGATCTCCACATGAGACACTGATCCAAAGTATGGCTATTTCTGTGAATATAGAAATCTTTACAAATTCTTTTAGAAATAATACCCTTTGTGTCTCTGTCTATCTCTGTGTCATAAAACACACACACACACACACACACACACATAAACACACAAACTCTGACACTCAAGGAGGAAAATCTCTAAACCAGACCTTTGCTTTCTTCCTTTTGAGAAGCTTGCTCAGACCCTGTGTCCACTTATGTAAGTTTTATTCTAAAATCACTGCTGCTTTTACTTTTTTCCTTTTCTGTTATGGCATTTAATTCATGCTGAAATTACATTTATTTCATGTTGAAATTACAGAAAACACTAAATCAATTGTGGTATTCTTTAGGACAAGGGAATAAAGAAATAAATTGTTGGTTGGTTGTTCTCAGATCAATCTTAAAATCCTTACCTTTTTCTAACTTTTATTTTAAGTTCATGGGTACAAGTGCAGGTTTATTACATAGGTAAACTTCTGTCATGGGGATTTGTTGTACAGAATATTTCATCACCCATGTAGTAAGCCTAGTATCTATTAATTATTTTTCCTAATCCTGTCCCTCTTCCCACCCTGTATTAAAGAACACCAGTGGGGTGGACTGATGGAATGGACCATCAGGGACAGCTTGAGCCTAAATATTTTTTGATGCCAAAGTCCAGAAATGCCCAGGACTTGGGACTTGATTTCTCAATCAAGTTGATTTCTTACTCAAAGTAAGATGCTCAGGAATGGGCTGGGCTTATTGCTAGTGTCTCAAACAATAATTAGATGTTAGGAGGCTCTAACATCTTTAAGAGTACAGCAGAGAGAATGTTTTCAGGCTTGTCAAACCCTTCCTTCCTCAAGGTGGTTCTACAAGGAACAATAAATCCCTATGGTAATTTTGAGAGAAATGGAATGCATGCTGAATGCACAAAATAAAAATGTCTGCCAAAATACTCTATGTCCTCAGTTTCTCTTGGTATGTTGCTCTCAGTCATTATCCCACAGTAACATTTCTGCAACAGGTAAAAGCATTAAGAAATAATAATTCAGTGTAATCCCAGCACTTTGGGAGGCCAAGAAGGGCGGATCATGAGGTCAGGAGATCGAGACCATCCTGGCTAACACGGTGAAACCCCCGTCTCTACTAAAAAAAGAAAATACAAAAAATTAGCCAGGTGTGGTGGTGGGCACCTGTAGTCCCAGCTACTTGGGAGGCTGAGGCAGGAGAATGGCATGAACCCAGGAGGCGGAGCTTGCAGTGAGCCGAGATTGCGCCACTGTACTCCAGCCTTGGCAACAGAGTGAGACTCTGTCTCAAACGAAACAAAACAAAACAAAAACAAAACAACAACAACAACTAAAGAAATAATGATTCAGGCAGTGAAGAAGTGGATGAGCATGGGAAGTGGAAAAATGCTGGCCTTGAATCTATAAGGCTTATCTTGTTCCAACTAGGTTACCAGTGGATCTTGTAAAGCTCATTCATTAACACTCCTTAACATTTATTCATTGCCCTGAACACTTTGCATATCATTCTTTATCCCCTAAGCTCTGCTACCATTTTCTCTCTCTTCCATTCGTCTGCAGGCAGTTTATTACATAAAGTAGGAGACTATCAGCATCCATTTTTCTGCCTCATACTTTTTCATCCCTGATAAAACAAATAAAATTCCTTTATCAGTACTCAAGGCATTATGACTTTTTCAGTTTTTCCTCAATGACTGCCTATAAGAAGATATAGACCTACACTGAACTCTGGGTCTACTGATTATGTGGTTATGAAGAAAATTACTTAACATGTTTCTGGACTTCAGGTTTATTTCATCACAACAATGTTTTTCTCCCACTTCATGCAAGGAAAAAGTGCTAAAGGGTACTGTGATTTCTATGACTGGTGTGCTAAAACCTGAAGAGCTGCCCCTGGAATTGATGTGGTTGAATGAGTCTGGAAGGCTAGTTTCTCCCTAAAGGAGTCCTGAGAGCAGGTAATTTTTACTGATAAGAGGACTGGACTAGATGCCGTGGGCAAATCAATGACAAGGCATATGAGTGTGAGAATAGACAGAATGAGGCTGAGAAGCATGACTGAGAGGTATGACAAGCTGAAGAATCAGGAGTTTGATTAAACATTAATTCAGGCTTCTCAGAGATCTGTCCTTAAATACAGAAGACTCACGCCTTCTTAAATAGTTTGTAGCAGGGTGGGAAGCACATGGTTACTATATTGGAATCATCAGTATGGTATCCCAGCAATATAATACTTTAAAAAAATTCTGCATGTCAGCCTGGAGAGTAATGTAGTCTAGTGGCATTCATATATTATATAGACATTTAATTCTTTGAGTACATTGTAAAATTCTAAAAATTATCTGGGAAGCAATGATATTTTCCCCCAAAATATAATAGTTCACTGCTTACCAACTATAGCATCTATGAAAAATATATACAAGGAAAGAAATTAACTTAGCCCTAAAGAATGTTTGTACATGTGTGCATATACATGTGTATGCACACAAGCATGCATAGGAGTTATAGACAATTTATATTTCCTTTTCTGAATCATTTTCCCATCTCATAGGTAAATTAATTTGGCCTACACAATTAGTTGAACTATCTTTGATGGCATGTTTTATTAAATTCTAACCAATATTATGTCATAATTAAAATGATAATGTCACAAAGTGAGAAACTCACAGAATGAGCATTCCATTATTGGTCAAAGGATAGCTTTAATAGAATTCATTCATTTGACAGACTGAGAGTGAAAGAAACTGAATCTTTCCACAGAAATAGTGGCTGAATAGGCATCAAGAAATCAATATCAAGGTGCTTGTGCTTAGAAAAGATACTAAGTCTAAGGCTATAAAGCCTAGTGCACAAGAAGAGATGGTTATATCAGGTCCCACACAGTTCATGAAAACAATAGTCATTAAGGTGCCCAAAATGAATAAATGAGTTTTGCAACAGATGGGAGATTAAATTGATACAAACCCCAAGGCAAGGGCTCTATGTAAATCTAAGAAATTATCAAGTAATGCAAGTCGGCACTAGAGACTCAAGGACATAGCCATATATATTTTTTGTTATTTTTAATTTTTTTAAGAGACAGGCTCTTACTCTGTACTCTAGGGTAGAGTACAGTGATATGATCACAGCTCACTGTAACCTCAAATTCCTGGGCTCAAGCAATCCTCCTGCCTCAGCCTCCTGAGTAGCTATAGGCACACACCACCATACCCAGCTAATTTATTTTATTCATTTATTCATTCATTTATTTTTGAGATGGAATCTCACCCGTCACCCAGGCTGGAGTGCAGTGGTGTGACCTCTGCTCACTGCAACCTCCACCTCCCGGGGTCAAGCGATTCTTGCGCCTCAGCTTTCCAAGTAGCTGGGATTACAGGTGTGAGTAATCAATCCTGCTTTTTTTTTTTTTTTAATTTTTTTTTTTAGTAGAAACAGGGTTTCACCCTGTTGACAGGGCTGGTCTCGAACTCCTGATCTCAGGTGATCCACCTGCCTTGGCCTCCCAAAGTGCTGGAATTACAGACATGAGCCACCACACCCGGCCTATATTTAATTTTAATTTTTTGTAGAGACAATATTTCATTACGTTGCCCAGGCTGGACTTGAACTTCTGGTCTCAAGCAATCCTCCTGCCTTGGCCTCCCAAACTGTCGGGATGAGGCATGAGCCACTATGCTTGGCCTAGCTATACTCTCTTAATGCGAAGTTGAAATGCATCAAACTATCCTAGTTAAATCAAATGACTACGGTATTAGGAAGGTTTATGAAAAGCATATTCGATTTAAAAAAAAGGCTGAAGTATACTCAAAATGAAGTGTTTACTCTAGTCTGGAGTAATATTCTAGTCATGAGAGGGTAGGTTAAGCTCTAGTAATAGAGAATCTCCCAAATCTCAGTGACTTAGAAATGCTTATTTCCAGATCACAATGTAGTTGATCAAAAGTAGGCTGGGAGTATTATCAATGTCCTCTGTTTGGAACCCAGACTAACAGAGCAGTCGCTTTTTCAAACAGTTTTAGTGGCAAGGGGAAAGGAAAAACAAATGCATGGCATAGGCACTGGCTTTTAAAACATCTCCTCAGAAGTGAAATGTGTCATTTCTCCTCAAATTTTATTAATCAAAGCCTATCATATGTCAGGCCTGAATTTAACAGGGTGGAGGAAGTGTAATTAACATCCAGGAAGTAAAACTGGAGAGCCGAAAACTTAAAAGTCTGCTGCAACTGGTCATAATATACCTTGATTCTAAAACCAGAAATGTTCCCTTGTCCCCCTCATAGAGGGGGCAAAGGGGGTGTGGCTTGCTTCTCCGGTGCCCTGCTGCTCAAAACCCCTATGGGGAGCAGGCAGACAGACAGGCAGGTTTGGGGGAGCCTGGGCTCTGACCCCATAGCAGCATCTACGGGTGTATGTTTACAGCTCCCCAGTGGGCATGTGTTACCATGTGCTATTCGAGTTTAGCCATCCACAGGCAGCTTGTCTTATGGCAAGGACAGAGTGGTTTCTGTATCCTAAGTTTTCTTGCCTTGGTGTACCGGAAGAATCGGATCACTCCTGGGCTTGGAAAATGAGTGCAAGGTTTTACTGAGTGAAAGTAGCTCTCCGCAGATATGGGAGCCAGAAGGGAGACAAGTGGGAAGGTGGTTTTCCCAGGGAGACGGGCTGCTCAGCAGCCAAGTTCTCCTCCAGCTGCCCCATCAAACTCCAAGTCATTCCACTGGTTGCTGGCCTGCCGGTTTGCCAGTGTCTGTCAGTGTGCTCTTACGCTGGTGTGTTCCTCTCGATGTCCAGCCGCTTGTGTGCGTGCCCGCTAGAGTCTTCGGGTTTTTATAGGCACAGGATGGGGCCGTGGCAGGCTAGGGTGGTCTTGGGAAATGCAACAGTTAGGCGGGAAAACAGAAAAGCCTGTCCTCACCTAGGTCCGAGGGCACAGGTCCTGGGGTGGAGACCTCGCCAGTGACCACTCCCTCCTCTGCACAGCACTTCCCTGCCCCACTCTCATATCATAAGTCATAGAATGTAGGAACTAGTCAGGGCTAGACTCTTAAAATGCTTTCTAAGGTAGGCGTTAGCCTGGAAAACAAGACAAACTTCTAAGTCAAATATCTTAGGGAGATGTGTGTGTTGGTGTGTGTGGGAGTGTGTTTGTGGGTATGGACAGGAATGAGTATTGGGAATGGGATATAAAGAATTAAATAGATCAAGTGGATGAGGAAGAAACATAAAGTGGGTCTAAATTATTAAATTAAAGAGGACGAATTCCAACTTGACTATTTGGGGCCTAGAGTTCATTCTCCTGAGACAAAGGAAAACAAAAGGAAACTGACACAATATTGGGGTTCTTCTATGTGGTAAGAACATTATACAAAATATTTTATTTAATTACTCCAACAACCTTCCACAACAAATATAAAGGTTCAAAATTAACACCCCAAATCTGAAGATGGGGAAATTTGAATCTCATAGAAGACTACCAAGTTAGAGGTTTAGAATTTTAACCTCATCTTTAGCTTACTTTTCTAACCCAGGAATAGAATAACTCCCCACTGCAACCACCTAAGCAGCTCACAATTTCCACACAATGCTCATGAATATAAATCTACAGCAGACAAGAATTCCTGATCCAATGGAAACTTCAGTCTTGAAAAACCTAAAAACTAAAATTCCTAAACTCACTTGATTAACCAAACATCGCATTTTAGATAGGTTCTCAAGGCCCAGATTGCAGCACACTGATTTCTGTCTACGTTTTATTTCAGCCACAAAGTGACCAGGCACAAGAAAGATCCTTATATAAAGAGCAGTTTTATAGAGATACTATTTTTTCTTAAATGGTTAGCATCATGGGGGATTTTTCTTCCTTGGAAGAGATGTTTAAAAGTACCCGTTATTTGACCTCTACCAGATATGCTGCCTTGCAGCTGGCCATCTGTGTAAATTCATCAGGACAACTGAGATCAGCCGTAATCTAGGTACACAGATGAGAGGTGCCGCGGGCTTTCCATCCACATGCATTTGTTATTCCAGGGGAGTAGCTCGAGTCCTGGACCTTGTTAGAGAAAGAGGCAAGCTGAGAAAAGACCTTGGATGTGAATCATGGCATTCTCCCTCCGCTTATTAAAGCCGTGTCTATTCCTGTTTGACCTCCAATAATGTTTTGTTGCTATCCGTCAGGGAGATTTTTGAGAGGAGAATGAATAGGCAGATACGTTGCCATTTATTGCTCCGTATGGACACGGGCCATTTTTCAGAGAACCAACGAACAGCCACCTCAAACAATGCTCTCTTTTAAAAGATCAAACGGAATTATTGATATGGACAATTCTAGCAGTGGAAGAAAAATATATTTTGGTTTTGGATAGACTTCACCTGAAACACCATAATAGAACTTAGAAACAAGTAAGTTTTAAAAAGAATTCATAATTACTGACACTCACTATTGTTTAACAAAGTTAATTCATACTTCTTTAACATTAGTGTGCCATCCATTACAATCAATAATTTATCACTTAGATGCTTTTCATGTAATCATTTTGCTTAAATTTATATAATGGTTGGAAATATACTATACACACTGTATTCTTATATTCATAGTTAAGCCACTAGATTGTGAGGCTTAACTATGGTCCTTAAAGAATTTTAGAAAAGAAGTCTGCTGACAAATAAAAAATTTGACCAATGTAAAAATAAAATTGAGCCAGGCATGGTGGCTCATGATTATAATCTCAGCACTTTGGGAAACCAAGGCAGGAGGATTGCTTGAAATTAGGAGTTTGGAACCAGTCTGAGCAACAGAACAAGACCCTGTTCCTACAAAAAATAAAAATTAAAATAAAAAGATACTCAATTTGAATATTCAGAAAACCTTTTCTCAAATTTATTGTCCATGACTATATCAGTTATGTTGCTCTCCACAGTTCTTTCTGCTCAGGAAAACATTTCCTTAGGATTAGTAATTCTATAGGCCCAATCTACTGAGTATGTAAAAAGTTTAAATTTTCTGTTAACAAGTGTTAAAGAGAGAAGCAGCATCAATTGTCTTAAGTGATCATGAAGCTAAGCAGCAAACACATTTAACTGGATAGTGAAAGCCAAGTTACAAACAACACTTTTTCCAGTTTCTTGGGATTAGCAAAGAAAGGAAGTATATACCATGGCTTCCATACCTTGAAGTCTTAATTTTAATTAATTTGTCAGACAATTGGAATAAATCCAATTACAGGAAAATTAACTTTATTTTATGTATCTATTTCTGTAAATTTAGATTTTTTTCAGCAAGTATTCATTGCTTTTAAATATACTTTAAAACATGTGTAGTTTATAACATTTTTGAAGAGGTAAATGCCCGTGAATATATATAACTAACTAGCTTTGAGGCTCCTGCATGTGTTTGGTCAGAGAATTAGGTAATCACCTCCTTGTCCCTTTCTCTTATAGGATTCCTCTACTTTCTTTAGAGGCCATGGGTAGCCAGGTCCAAAAGATAGTGGTTTTTCCAATGGTACTCTCTTCGTCTCCCACCCCATATAGTGAATGTTCTTGGCTCAAACCTAAAAGCCAATGACAACATGAAATCAATTTGCAAAATTCCTCTCCTCTCAGTGTGTGCACCCCACAATGTTTGTCTAATTCTGTTCACTCTCTAGCACCTTCAGGTACCTGTTGTTTGTATTACATTCAGATATGTGTGACTCCTACACAATTTCCTGTGTAGGAGTCAGACTGGTGAGATCTCATCCTAACATTAGAGAAGAAAATTAGATTTGAATTTAAAAATGCTTATTTGGTGTGGGACTTTGAGCACTACAAATAGGAAGTTTACGTTGAGTTAGAATTTTAGTACTTTATGAGGAACTTAACCTCACTGTTACATGGATGTGTGTGTGTGTGTGTGTGTGTGTGTGTGTGTGTGTGTGTATATATATTATTTTTTTGAGATGGAGTCTCGCTCTGTCACCCTGGCTGGAGTGCAGTGGCACGATCATGGCTCACTGAAACCTCCACCACCTGGGTTCAGGCAATTCTCATGCCTCAACTTCCCAAATAGCTGGGATTATAGGTACGCCACCATGCCCAGCTAATTTTTTTTGTATTTTTAGTAGAGGTGGGGTTTTGCCATGTTGGCCAGGCTGGCCTTGAACTCCTGACCTTAAGTGATCCACCAATCTCAGCCTCTGCAAGTGCTGGGATTACAGGCGTGAGCCACAGTTCCTGGACATACATATTTTTTTCTATATTACTTTGATCTAATGGTAATACCAGTAATGTTATATTTGCATATTTTTTATTCTACTGGATTCTGCTAATTATGTCTTTTATATTAACTTAGCTTATTTTATTTATCATTTCTTTTCTAGTTGCTGTGGTTCCTTCCAAAGTGTCCCATATAATTTGTAGATTACATTGTCACCCTTCTTAACTTGTTTTCTCCTTCTGTAAGTTTTGTCCTTTTCCTTTATATTATGGAAGATCATCTCAAGAATGTCTTTCACACGATGTATTCAAGTTTCTGTTGTATCATTTAAATCACTTGCTACCCTCAATATAGGTTTTACTCCTTTTAAACAATTTTGTTTCTTGCCATTTCTCAGTATTCACTTATCTTTCATTAAATTTCAATAATTTGAACCTTCTTTTCGTACAGTGTTTTAAGATTGTTAAAATACTGAACCATTTTCTAAATTGTATTTTGAGTTCCTGAAGCAGAAAATTTACAGTGGTATTATTTGAATCTTGAGGATAAGGTCAATATATGTTATCATGCTGTATTATCATTTGTTTCATGTTATTTTACATACATTCTGGTACCTATATATACGTATGTGTATATATATGTATGTACATGTATGTGTTTGCATACATGTGTGGGTATGTAAAAGATATATAAGTGATGACTACAAACCATTCTTAGTATTTATTAAGGGATGTGGCATAATTTGAACAAGGTAATAGGCAAATTTTCTTTTCATTTAAGCTACTGAGAAGTAGGCTCATGAGCATAGTTACTGGCAGAATTCCCAGTTCCTGGAGAGCTGTCACTGTTTTTTTTTTTTTTCTCTTTGATAGAGCTAGAATATTTTCCTACTGCACCAAGTGGTTGTCTAACATTCTGAAACAGATTAGTTGCATGAAAACTATAACCCCCACAACTAAATTACTTCTCATCTCTGTCTAATAATGCCTATTCAGAATCCTCAGTCTCTGTCTAATGCTCCATGGATTATGGGGTCTATACACTTAAAAATACAATGTCTTCCTATTGTCATCCAGTCTTTAAGACTAGGGCATCCATGTACCCTTCTTGCTTAGTCTGAGATAACTCATTTGTGAAGATTAAAATATTTTAAAGGCTGGGGACAGTGGTTCACACCTGTAATCCCAGCACTTTAGAAGTCCAAGACAGGAGGAATACTTGAGGCTAGGAGTATGAGACTAGCCTGCACAACATAGGGAGACCCCTTCTCTAGAAAAAATAAATAAAAATAAAAACATTATCTGGGCATGATGCCAAGCACCTGTAGTCCTAGTTACTTGGGAGGCTGAGGTGGAAGGAGTGCAAACCCAGGACTTTGAGACTGCAGTGAGCAATGATCAAGCCACTGCACTCTACCCTGGGAAACAGAGCAGGACTTGTCTCTTAAAAAAGTTTTTTTAAGTCCTCAGAGCCCCTGACTGACAATATAAGCCAAAATAGTGAACAGAATTGGCCTAAGACCAGCAAGGAAAATAAAATCTGTAGTTGTTGCTAGGATCCATTACTTCAGCTAGGCTATGGGTTATGTTCTTTGCAGCCACAATGGTGAAGATCTGACTGTATGACATCTTTATATTTAGAAAAATCATTGAGTTTCATGAAGATCATTTAATGTAGATAATTCACATGATACTAACCACATACCAGGTATCCAGACACACTGTGTGTGAGTTCTAATGCAGAATAGACAGTTTTTACTCCAACCAACCAACCAAACAAGTAACAACACAACAACAACAAAAACCCAAACACCATGATAACACTCTGGAATGAGAAAATTAGTAAAATTTACACTATCACTCTTAGAAGATTAATAGTTTGTGCCTAAGATAAATATTCTCATGTATCTGTTGATTTAGAAAAAAATACTAAACAAAAGATAATATGCATATACATCTTGTATACACTCCTTCAAGAATATATAAGATGAGTGAGTTCTAGATACCTGCTGCATACCATTGTGCCTATGGTTAACAACACTATTGCACACACAAAATTTTAAGAGGTTAGATCTTATATTGTGTTATATATACATACATATATATGTGTATATATAGTGGTGAGAACATTATAGTGAGAATATATATACACACATATATACATATATGTATATAATATACATACAATGAAGTCAAAAGATATTTCTGTAACTAGATTACACAATGAGCAAATTTTACTTTCTTGCTTTGAAAGTGTTAATTTTTGGAAAAAATCTTGTATTTGACTAATTTTAACTAAAATGAGCTAAATAGGAGATATCTGGGGGAGCATATATAATGTTACATGGATGCATGTGTGTGTGTGTGTGTGTGTGTGCAGATAAATAGATTTTTTTTTGAGATGGAGTCTTATTTCAGGAGACTTCTGGGATTAACTTCAGTTGGATTTGCAACAAGATAAACTGTCTCTTGTCCTTAGAAGAGGAAGAGAGCTGAGAACACCCAAAGTACCTCACCACGAGTCCATCTTCTTGTGGAATCTGTGATTTTGATTCTGCATGCCAATGAAAAGGAAGAACAACTATTTTGGCTAAGCCATCATGGATGCATTAGAAGTTAGTAAGCTCTTATCGTTTACCTCTCATATTATATTTTTGCCTTCTGTATTAGCTAGGGTATTAATTAGTAGTTACTCGAAAATTTTAAATTTTTCATATATTTTATGTAAGATCATTGTGAGGAGCACCCAATAGTCATTTTTTTTTTTTCACTGTCTGAAGTGAAAATAGACACTAAGGATAATGCATACCTGCTTTTAAAAAATCCGGCCCTGAAGCGACAAACACCACTAAATTGGCTAGTACTAACCACAGGAAACTATCTGGGAAGTTGAGAAATGTAGTTACTACCTAGGAAGCTGCCGGCCAGAAATAATACACTAACAACACAAAATTAAATATATATATGCATGGTGTTATTGTTGTTCTTTTCACAGACTTTGTGTATGCACTACTCTAGGTAATAGTAACAATGACATCTCCCCATTTATGAATTATTATTATTGTTTTGAGATGGAGTCTCGCTGTGTCACCTAGGCTGGAGTGTGGTGGCTCAATCTCAGCTCACTGAAACCCTCACATCCTGGGTTCAAGTGATTCTCCTGCCTCAGCCTCCCCAGTAGCTGGGACTACAGGTGCACACCACCACGTCCAGCTGATTTTTGTATTTCTAGTAGAGTCAGGGTTTCACCATGTTGGCCAGGTTGGTCTTGAACTCCTGACATCAGGTGATCCACTTGCCTCAGCCTCCCAAAGTGCTAGGATTACAGGCATGAGCCACCGTGCCCAGCCGTTTTTGTATTTTTAATACAGATGGGATTTCACCATGTTTGCCAGGCTGGTCGAGCTCCTGATCACAGGTGATCTGCCTGCCTCAGCCTCCCAAAGTGCTGGGATTACAGGCATAAGCCATCGTGCCCAGCCCATTTATGAATTATTTTACGAAATTAAAATTAGTATATCTTTAAACTATTTAGATACAATTCAATTACTTTGTGGTTCACCAATTTAATGTCTATGATTAAATGACTTTCACTACATTCAGAGAGTTGTAAATAATTACCAAAATTGAATTTGAAAATAATTTTGTCACCCCCAAAATAAACCTCACTCCTATTAAACTTCCCAGTTACTCTGCATTTTTACTAATCCTCCAGCCCTAGGCAACCCCTGATCCACTTTCTGTATCTATAGATGTGTCTGTTCTGGCCATTTCATATGAGGAAATCATGTCATATGTGGTATTTTGTGATTGGTTTTTATACCTAGCATAGTGATTCAAGGTTCACCTACATTGTAACATTTATTAGCAAATTGTTCATTCTGGATGCTTTTTTTGCCCCTGCCACCGGACTTGCTCTAGCTAGACCCTCCAGTGCAATGTTGGATAGAAGTGGCAAAAGGAAACATTTTGTTTGCTTATTTTTAATCTTATAGGAAAAGCATTATTTTTTCATCATTATGTACTTTAGATGGGTTTTGCATGGATTTTCTTCTTCGGGTTGAGAAAGTTCTCTTTTTTTCCTAGTTTGTTGAGTATTTTTATAATAAACAGGTATCATATTAATATTTTTGTCAAATGACTTTTCAATGTATATAGAGATTATCAGGTGAGTTTTGTTCTTTATTCTATTGCAAAGATCTATTACATTGATTGGTTTAAGATGTTACAGTAACCTTGCATTCCTGGGATAAACCCCACTTAGCCATGATATGTAATTCTTTATATATATTATGGGATTTGGTTTGCTGTATTTTTTTTTTGTTGTTGTTGTTGTTGTTGCACATTTTTGGCAACTATATTCAAAAGGAATATTGATTTGTTGTGCCTTTTGCCATATTTTTGTTTAATTTTGGCATCAGGGCAATACAGACCTCATAGAATAATTTGGAAATTTTTCCCTTCCCTAATTTTGGAAAAGTTTGTGAAGAATTTTGGTTTTTATAAAGATTGGTAGAATTTATAGAATTTACTAATGAAACCATTTGTGTCTAAGTCTTTTTTTGAAGAAAGTTTAAAAACTACTAATTTAGTCTCTTAGTTGTTAAAAGATTCTTCCGTTTTTTTTTTTTTTTTTTTTTTTTTTTTTTTTTTTTTTTTTTTAAGCTCATTGTAGCTTCCACCTGCTAGGCTCAAGTGAGCCACCCACCTCAACTTCCCAAATAGCTGGGACTATAGTGTCTCGCTAGAAACTATTAGAAACTATTGTTCCTGGGCCAGGTGTAGTAACTGACAGCTGTAATCCCAGCACTTTGGAAGGCCGAGGCAGGCGGATCACCTGAAGTCAGGAGTTCGAGACCAACCTGGAAACATAGTGAAACCCCTTTTATACTAAAAAATACAAAAATTAGCCAGGTGTGGTGGTGTGCGCCTATAATTCCAGCTACCTGGGAGGCTGAGGCAGGAGAATCGCTTGAACCTGGGAGGTAGAGGTTGTTGCAGTGAACTGAGATCGTGCCACTGCACTCCAGCCTGGGCAACCAAGTGAGACTCTGTCTCAAGAAAACAAAAATAAAAACAAAATGAAACTATTATTCCTATTTATGGATAAGGAAGCTGATACCAAGGTAAGCAAATAGAAAATGCCACCTTTAGCATTTAAGAAAGTCCACGTGTTAACAACAACAAAAAAATTAATCAATTTAGTAGGAAATGACTTATGAGCAATGCTTAACATCATCAGTATGAATGCTTGCCTAAGAATCAACTGAAAGCAGAACTTGTGATTTAAAAAATTAGGTTAGTATAAACAAGTGGGTGGAAGTGGGTGACATTGTACATGGCAACCTAATTAGAGCTAAAGGAATTAAATTAGGAGAATTACAGAAAAGGTCAAAGTTAACCAAATTCAGGAGTTGGGATCAATTTGCAATAGAGTCATCTATTCTGTTGAGTCCTTAGAAAAAAAAACATTATATATATATATATAAATGATTAGTTCATGTGGCTAATTTTCAAAAGATGCTTGAAATACTGTTCCAGAAAATATTTTATGTTTCAGAGGAAGAGTAGCCATCAGCAAAAAACCACGTAAGCATATATACCTGTAATCTAATTTGGGTGAATTTAAAATATTTTTAAAATACCTAGAATGTGCAGGAGGCATTGTCCATTAAATTGAAAGACAATATCTTTTTTACCTTTTGTGATCATTCAGCAGGTTCTTTCTGACCACTGCACAGAGCAAATCAGTCCACTGAGACCATGGTATTGCAGTAGAGAAAGTTTAATTGATGAAAGGCCAGCACACATGGAAGAACTGGAGTTATCACTTAGTCTCCCTCAAGGCTTAGAGCTTAGGGTTTTTCTAGACAATCTGGTGGGCAGGGGACTAGGGAATGGGTGCGGTGCTGCTGATTGGTTGGGAGTGAAATCATGTGGGTGTTGAAAATGGCCCTCATGCACTAAGTCTGCCTCTATGTGGGGTTAAAAGATGAGTTGAGTCATGAATTAGGTCACAAATTTTGTGACTTTTGGCTACATAACTTCTGAGCAGTAAAGGATTATAGAAACTATACCTAGTTTGTGACCTCTCGTTAGTCTTATGAAGACAATTTCGGCCCTGAATGGGGAAGGGATTAGGTTTAGAAAGATTGCTCTCATTCTTTCTTTCAAGTTAAACTATAAACTGAATTTCTCCTAAGTTTAGCTTCTACTCTCAGAAATGACCAAGGAAATTTGGAAATGAGAAGCAAGATAGAGTCAACTATGTCAGATTTCTCTTGCTGTTGATATAGGAGTTCAGAAGAAATTACTTAGGCAGATAGTGAGGGCACGGGAGTCCTAGGGAAAGTTTTCCTTTTTAATGAAAAGCAGCTCCAAAATCATTTTCTAACAAATAGCAGTCCGCAAAATCAAGCTGCAGGTACAGACAAGCAAGCTGGAAGCTTGCACAGGTGAATGTTGCCAGAAAAATACTGCCTGGGACTTGGTATGTTCAAAATGGCAGCTCCATCTTCTCTTCTTTTTGCCGGCCATGTGTACAGTAAGGAGCAGACAAGATACCGCAGGTCAAGTGGAAAGCCTATTTGCATAATAAGATTAGGGTGGGGTGGCCAGCCTTCCTTGCACACTATGTATATGTCACACCTGATCAAATCAATCTGAGGGCCCTAGGTAAGTCAGACACCACCTCCTCAAGCCTGCCTATAAAATCTGGTGCATCCTATGCCAGCTGGTCTTTCCTATCCCGAAGCCCCTCTCTCTCACTAGAGAGAGAGCTGTTCTCCTTTCTCTTTCTTCTGCGTATTAAACCTCTACTCCTAAACTCCTAATGTGTGTCCGTATCTTAAATTTTCTTGGCACAAGATGATGAACCCCAGATATTCACCCCAGACAATGAAGCTGCTTCACTGTCATAATTTTGCATAGGCAGTTTCAAACTCAATTTAATCCTTTTTAATTTAGAAATGATGGTAAAATGTTATAATGTACATACAATTAGCATTTTTCTTTTTTGTGCTGTATTATAAAATGTCATGGAGATACATTAAAAGATTTTCTTAGAATAATCAGTAAACCATTTAAAAGGTAACAATAAAAATTATGTGAAGTTTACAAACTGGTTCTTCAGTGTTACTTGTAGGAGAGAAAGGGAAGTTTCCCCTTATTCTCTGGAGGTTTGCCAGTTGCTGTGTAACTGGCAATACACAGATTAACAAAAGAAAAAGGCATAAAAATTATTTAACACTCATGAGAGGGGAATTGCAGAATTATTACCCAATAACCCAATAAGGTTTTCATGCTTATGTACTCTTCTTCACAGAGGAAAAGGAGAGGTAAATGTGAAATTTTTGAGAGGCAGTAAATAGTTTTAGGTGAATTAAAAGGACCCAAGAGGCAGACATTATTTTATAAATGATTTTCTTTGTAATTTGAATGATCCTGAGAGATAGACGATGTCTTGTGACAAAGTCTGTCCAGGTGTGGTTACATCCCTCAATCTGTGGTTGATAATGAAATTTCAGTGAGGGGATGGAAGGCAACTGTATTCTCTTTGGAGGGTCTGGTCTTAAGTCATATAAAAAATATTAGAGTAAAACCCCACCCTGTGCTGGTAGGAAGACAGGAGAGGTTAAAAATAAGTCCTTGATTTGTGGGCAGCTTCTGTGGCATTCCTATTTTAGCTTGAAGTGTTCAACATGCCAAAGCATTGTACTTTTGGGGTGTTGTTTTCTGAGCCACAATATTCTTCTGTCTGAAACATCCCTTACAGTTTCATGCACAAAAACGCACAGAGCGGGTAGCTGTTGAGAAAAAATAACCAAGTTTGTAGCTGAGTGGCAAAATATCCTATTATACCAGTCTCCTATCACTGGGAATAGTGCAGTTTAATTAAACAGTTGTGTTTAATTCTAGAAGATGATATTGGGCTTTCAAAGTTAGCCTCAATATATGATGTAGACAAACTGATCTTCATTAAGAAGCAGTTGTATGGAAACAGAAGAAAAACAAAATCTATTGTCTAGAGGAGTCTAAAAACTAGTTTTCTAGAGTTTGGAAGGCGATCGGTTGAGAACATTCCTAGATTTGGGTTTGAAGGATCTTTAGTTGGAGCAGGAAGAGGAGGTGACAATCTGCAAGATTTTTTTGGATTGCTGTTTGAATGTATGGTAATTTCTCTGAAGTCTAATCTAGTCAATCAATTTTAACTTGTGGGGTTCCAGAAAAAGCAGTTTTAACTGCAGTGACACCAAGATGGAAAAATGGGAGAAAACTTTGGAAATGTTAGTTCAGAGACTTGCAGCCAGAAAACAATTCAGGATTTGGTGCAAATTGCAGGTAAATAATAAAATCGAAAAACAATGAGCTAGAATCCATTAATGATTGCCTTATAGTGTCTTTTTTCCCCCCGTCACATAATTTTTCTCTATCCAGTCCTCCCCATTACTATCAAAGATAATCATAGTAAGACTAATTTGTAAAATATGTTTAGTCTCATTAAGATTGGCCTACTCATTTACATAAGTTTGGCATGAATAGTGATTTACTATATAGGCTCTTTTAACATTGCTTTTGCTTGAACTTTTTCATAAGAAACCCCAGATTAACCTTTTAGAAAGCCTTTTGAGGCTTAGAAGCCAAACTTAAGACCACATCCTCAGACTGTGCCTATCATATTTGCACAAATTGGGTGATTTTTTCTCTTCTTAAGACTCTTAAAATGTCTTGAGGTTCCTGGGCCTATCGGAAAGTGACATTCTTTAATCACAAGACTAAGAATCCTATAAGGGAAACATGTATACAAGATGTCATGCAAATTGTCCAAAAAGCTTCTAGTGACTTTATAAAGTCAACCTCACTTTCTTAAAATTGTCTGGTCACATATGATTGTAGGATATTACAGGCAAAACTCTTGATAATATAACAAGCGTTTCCAATCGTCCTCTTAGTAGAAGAACAGTTTTTAAATTAAACTTATATAAGTAAATATATTGCTGTAATATGCGAATATTCATCAATAGTCTAAAAACTTTAGAGGATCAATCAAAAAGAAAAAACTAAATGTTTCAATTCTATTTATGAAAGTAATCTTTACCAAATTGCTGTAAACTATACATAACTTAAGAGAAAAAAATAAAATCTAGAAAACAAAACACAACAAGAATTAGCAATGTTTTACAGTCATAAATTATAATGCTTCATCAGTTCAATACTATGTAATTAATTATTGTTCTGCTTGATGTTGGCAGTTTTATGAGTCCAGCTTTTTTCTTATCAGAGTTTAGGAAATTGGGTCCAATGGTACAAATTCAAAGTTATTAGAAACCTGTATTTGTTAGAGCTCTTTTTATTTTTTCCATATATCTCCTTGAGGACACAACACTGTAAGATTTGCAAAGAGCTTTCAGGGAAATAAAAAAGCATTAGAATAAAGCAATCACCTATGGTCAAAAAGACTCACAATGGCCATGATTAGAGAACTGATGGGAGTTCATTATAATTATAATGCAACTGACAAGGAAATTTGGTTATTTCTGTGGTCTACAACAATAAAACATAATAAGTAAAATTATGACTGATAACATATACCACAATATATTAGATTTCTAGGAATCTCACATAATTTTGGAATATACATGTCACTACCATATCCAAATATAACTCAAAGAAAGTTAAATGTAATTTCTATTTAGACAATGTTTTTTATATAATTTTAACCTAGCAAACGAGCCTAATCAGTTTAATATATTTCTGTTGGTCTAGGGTTCGTTCTGCAATGTCCGAAAGTTTGCTTGAAATTAAAAAGATTTAATTTTGATTTTGAAAAGTTTGACAAAATAGTTTTAAAGCACATGATCAAAATAGTTTTAAAGCACATGATAAAAATCATGACTCTGGTTAATTTAAAGACTTTAAAAACTAATACAGGAAGCTACGTGATTGAAAAAAAAAACAACAAAAAAACCTTTAACTTTTTAAATGTTTAGTTTTCCTAAATAATCAAAGACCCAATAAAGAAAACATGAAGCACAGGAAAATATTTTGTTAACATTAGAATCTCTCTCTCTTTTCAGTTCACTCAAAAGGTAAACAAAAATATCTCACTATCTCTTAATATATAAAAATCTTATTGAAAAGAGAAGACACATTGTAGTTTTGTATCAGTGTAATTTTGATATTAAGACTTTTTAAAAATACTGTATTAAATTCATTTAATTTTATTCAGTTTGATCACACATACAAATACATTTTAAGATTTATCTTTCATTATCCTTTTGTAACTTTTTACTCATTCAGTTTTATGTGTATCTTTTTTCATTCTAAAACAAACTTTAACCTCTAAACTATTAAAAGTTACTTTTTCTTTAACAAAAGCAATAATCTTATTTTTTTCTTTAACCTTCTTCACCAAAAACATATCTTGCTTTTCTGTACACTTTATATACAAAATTATTTTTCTGAATTTTAGTAGTTTTAATTATGTATATTAATTAGACTTCTAACTCTTAGTATCATTAATTTCCAGGGAAAACCTGGAAAGTAAGCAATTTCATTTGTGTTTTACATATCAGTATTTTATGAATACATACTCTGTAATTTCTAAAAATACTTTTCCCACAAATTTTTAAAAATGTGAAACAGAGCATACTAACAAGCCAAAATATATTTTGTTGCTTTGTAATAAGAAGCCAAAATAGATAAACATTTTATTAATTTAGTATTTTATCCTATTTGAAAATGATCTAAAATTTGGTTGAATACCTATCACTTAATTTAACTTAGTAAAACCTGAAGGGTGTAGTTGTCAAAGAGATTTGAGGAAGCTTTAAGTAAACATATTATGCAATATAATTGTTGTTAAAATGGAGTAACTTTGTAGACTTTGATTCTACTTATATTTATTTGATATATTCAGACTTAGCAATTATGCTTGGAAAAATATAGTAGAAATTAGATAAAGCTTAGTCTAAAGACTAAGTTATTTTTCTATTAATCAATGATACAGCACATGATATAGTCAATTACTATCAAAGCAAGTACCCTAAAGTTAAATACATAGTTATTTTGTTTATAACTTAGAAAAGAAACCCTTTCTATTTAACCAGCAATATTTAACTAGTCATATTTACTAAAGATTTATCCAGGTCATTTGAACTGGAAAAACATTTTGGTTAGTTATTTAATTTGTGAATATTAATTTATTTTTAAGTCAATTTGATACCACAAGGACAATATGCAAACACTTGTATAGACATATACATACATTTAGACACAACACAAAACATACACATGTGCACATGTATATATCTGAAAGCCAAAGATTTCAGAGAGATTAATTGAAAAGAGAGCAGAGCTTTAGTTTAGACATGAGAATAACCTGCCAATGAACCTGGGGATTTCATGGGAAACATAGAAGACCCCGAAAATTGGTCAATGGTGCCTTTCCTGTGTTCCTCTGGGGGTTTCAGGGACATTAGCAGCCTCTCCCCAGGACCCTTCATGAGGCTGCCAAACCCTAATGTTTCCTTTTAATTATTTTTAGCTATTGGCCACCAAATGGAAAAGATAGAGTATTAAAGGGAACTAGATGGAAGTTTGAAGATGACAAATGGGCAGAAGTAACTGGAAAAACAAGTCTCGGAGAAAATTTGGGAAAATCTCACATTTTCTAAAGGCCAGTGCAGTTCTCTACTATTTTGTGTAAAAATTATGCCAGTGTAAAAGAGGGGGACAGAGGGAGTAGGTGTATAGTCAGCAGGGGGTTTGACAAAAAAAGGGCTATAGTTAACTGAGAGGTTCCTAATGGGAGAAGCACAATCCAAAGAAATATATACACACACACACACACACACACACACACACAATCAGTTCATTCAGAATACATAGATATATAATATATAGAAATCTATATATGAAAAATCAGTTTTTCATTAAGCCAACATTTGACCATAGAGATATTTTTAAATTCTTTTAAAGTATTAAGTTTTTTTCAAACACAAGCAATACATTTTCTTGCTAGCATTATTTAAAGGCATAAAGAAATTCTTCAAATTTTTACTAAGAAGGAGATTTAAGGGTTGGTAAGTATATTAGTCAGGGTTGGTAAGTTTATTGGCCAGGGATCTCTAGGACAGAAATAATAGGATATATTAGGATATATCTATATATAGATATATAGATATAGATATATCTATATATAGATATATATAGATATATAGATATAGATATATCTATATATCTCCTATTATTTGTGTGTGTGTGTGTGTGTGTGTGTGTGTGTGTGTATAGGAGTTTATTAAGTATTAACTCACAGGATTACAAGGTTCCACAATAGGCCATCTACAAGCTGAGGAGCAAGGAGAGCCAGTCTGAGTCCCAAAACTGAAGAAGTTGGAGTCCAGTGTTCAAGGTCAGGAAGCATCCAGCATAGGAGAAAGATGTAGGCTGGGAGGCTAGGCCAGTCTAGTCTCTTCATGTTTTTTTGCCTGCTTTATATTTTAGCCACGTTGGCAGCTGTTTAGATGGTGCCCACCCAGACTAAGGGTGGGTATGCCTTTCCCAGCCCACTGACTCAAATGTTAATCTCCTTTGGCAATACCTTCACAGACACATCCAGGATCAATACTGTGCATCTTTCAACCCAATCAAGTTGAGACTCAGTATTAACCATCACAGTAATAGGTGAGCTCTAGAAAAGTTTGTCACATGAGCAGCCAGATTTTCACCAGAGCTGAGGGACCAATGGTGGTGGCAGTGTTGGTGGTGGCAGAAGGCATGTGTCTCTGGATCAAGCTGCATCTAACCCTCCAGGCTACCCTGGCCTGCTCCAAGGAGGCCACAGAGAAAAGCTAATGAAGATGAGAAAGACAGAAAGATAGGGCAAAGAGAGTTTCTAGTCATATTCCTGTTTTTTTTTTATCTTAAGGCATGTTTCTCTTGTTTCTTTTAGCATATGGGTTTATTTTATCCTGGTAGAGAAAGCAAGAAAAACAGATTAAAATGTTGCTGCCAGGCTCTAAAAATAAGCCAAAGTTTTAAACCAAAAGTATACATAAACACATGACTTAAAACCAAAACAAATGAGCACACAGGAGACCAAAATCAAGAAACCAAGGTCTCCAAAGAAGGAACAGTAAGCTACAGCCCTTCCAAGATCCACATGACTTCCAATAACAGCTTAAAGGAGGGAAAGTTTTAAGACAAGCACTCCATTAAACAAAATAGAAAAACTAAAGCCATTTAAGGGAAGGAAAGTATTACAAACAAATAGGTATCCCAAAAGTCAAGGGCCATACTAATATAAATTAAAAACAATTTAAACCAGTTCTTACAAATGTGTCTTTTGTTCTGCTAAGTTAAAGAATTTACATCTTCAAAGGACTGATAACCCTGACCAAACCAAAGAGATGGCAGAAAAAACACTGAATCCTAGCCATTAGTTCACAGGCTGGAGTACTTTTTTTTGCAAATCCCACTGGGAATCCAAAACAGCCAATTTCAGCATTCAAAGGATTTTAACTTTGTTTTAAATCTGATTTTTGCTTAAGATGAGAGCTCTTTACAAACACACACACACATGCACAAACACATGCGTATGCATGTGTATGTATATATGTATGCATTTATATGTATATAGCTTTAAATATAGGAGCCTTTCTAACTTTTAAAGATCCATTGTCTGGTCATTGATAATTAGGATCCTCAATGGCGTATTTATTAAAATAGTGATGATATGAAACCAGGTTCATTCTGCCTGTGCACAGCAAGCCAATCACTGTGAAGCTGTGATGACAGGCTTTGCAAAAGAGAAAGAATGTATTCACAAGGCAGCCAAGTGAGGAGGTGGGAGAACAGGTCTCAAATTTGCCTTCTGGAAGATAGAATTTAGGGATATTTATAGGATAAAGCAATGGTGTGGTCTAAAGTATGGGGTAAAATGATCGGCAGTGTGGAAAAGTGAGATATTTGGTCTCCTGCACACACATAGTTAGGGTTCTTGTTCTTCAAATGACACATGTTCAGAAAACGATGGCACAAGCATGATCAGAGGGAGGAATTTTTAGCCCTCTGACATCAAAAGGTCACTTTTCAGTCATTTTCATAGGCCCATTTGAAGGGTCAGTGGTCTCAACCACCTGAATTGGACAAGAGCTGTTTCCAGTTTCCCAAGAAACACTTTAACCATTAGCATGGTGACCTGTATGTTAGAGATGTTATCTACAAGGAAACTAGTAGATTACTTAGCTACATGACTTTTGCTTTATAGCTTTTAAGATTAACTAGAAGTATGCAATTAAAAGCAAGAAAGGCAGGTTAAGTTTGGTGGGCTTAATCAGGTTAGCCCTCACTTTCAATGACTCAATCCGATACTCCTCTTCATGGAAAAAGCATGAAGTAATTTTTCAGGCTTAGAATAAATTTTTACCATTGAAGCAAGAGGTGTTACCAAAAGAGCATAGAAGAGGCACCCTCCATGTACCACAAATATTCACTTCCAGAAATAGACTAAGGAAACCAAAAGATCCTTGTTGCCACAGATAGTTAAAAATGGTGCTGTGCAGACGATCTCTCCAGTGCTTCCCATGAGCACATGGACAAACGGACACATGGGGGTACTGCCAGTCACAGACCTGCCAACCTGTGACACTGCTTAGCACTTCTGAAATTGCGCTTTCCCAGCACTAACCAGGCAACAAAAGTTGAGATGATAAAAGCCTCTTATGGATGGGACTTATTAAGACAAACTCTTCTGACAGCTTGGCATGTTCAAAACAGAGACAGTGCTATTTAGTAATTTTATGTATCTCAAGGTTTCAGTGTTTTTATACTGGCCACCTGACATAACCTGAAAATCATGCCCACTGGCTGGTGGAGATCAAGAGAGGGTGCTCTTGCCTGGTCACAAAAGACAGATTTTCAGGACATAAAACAAGATGATACAGAAACCTCATTTATTTTATTTCAAGGAACTATAGCACAGTTTGTTTTAAAAAATATCAGTCTGATGAGAACTGCAAACTCACCAGTCTTTGAGGCTGGCTCAAACAACAAGCTTACAAAGGCTTAAGGGCCATATTCTATTCTGCAGTTCTCCTACTGATGACAAATCAAATGGGAAGACGAAGACCATTTATGGTAGGAAAGATCAGATAATATGACTACTCACAGCAAAAATACCCCAGAGTTGCTATACCTAAGACTAGTCCATACAAATGCTTTTCTCCTATTATTTTAAATTTTAAAAGGTAAAACAAACAAATAAACAAAAACACAACCAACCAACCAACCAGCAGTGATTCTTACTATCTGCTTGACTGGATTCCACAAATAAAGACCCAGGAGTCTAATTGTTAAGAAACTTTTAGCCTTTTTGCCAGCTCCTCACGTCCTGGTGAGATAGAAATTAATACCAGGTGGTCAAAGGAGAATACAAAATCCCAGGCAGCAGTTTCACATGACTAAGGACTATGGGCTGATAGGACCCTGAAAAGCCAGGGTGTAGACCAAGCTGGCTAAGACCAACTGGACTCAACGTGGCCCTGGATGTGACCAAAATGTCATCTAGGATCTCATTATATGCTCATCAACATACTAGATCACACACCCACCAGTGCCATGACACTTCCAAGAACACCCCATTTGGTGTAAAATTGGAGGCACCACAGTTCCGAGAAATCTCCATCTTTTCCCAGGAATTTTCATGAATATTCCATCCTTTGATTAAAGAAACCCATAAAGGTAGTGTTCCCAGACCAAACGGAGGGTCAGGCTGCTTATTCTGATGACCCAATAATGAGATGCAGATGAACTGGGAGAGAAGGGAGCTTTTATTTCTGTAACTGGTCACAGGGAGAAGGCCTGGAAAAGGTAGCCAGATTAAAAATTACAAAGTTTTCCAGAACTTATCATACTTTCTAAGCTATATGTTTATGTGTAACTGTGCATTCATCTGAAGACATAAGTGATGAACTTATTTTAATCTATAACTAAGATCTGAGTCCTGAAGATCTTCCTCTGGAGCCTCAGTAAATTTATTTAATCTACATGGATCCATGCTGGGTGATTTCCCTTCGCTTGTCTCCTGCTAAATTATGGAAGTTTGGGGAGTTCCTTCAGACCCCCAGTAAACTTGTTTGTGGAGGTCTGGGGAGTTTCTTCAGACTCCCAATAAAACTTGTTTAATCCTAAACAGGTCCCATTAAGAATTTCTTTGTTATCTCATCATGCTTCAGGGCTCAGGAAAGGCCTAGGCAAAACTCTTGGTGGGCTTCCGTTACGTTCCAGCCTTTGTAGAAGGGCACTGGCTCTATCAGCTTTTAATATTTAACTTCACCACTCAGTCAGTGCTGGAACAGTTGTTATGGAGGCCTGCCTTAGTGAGACCCGTTCTGCCACAGTAGTAGCTCCCAAGCCCCCTTGTATGACTCCCTCTTGAGTATACCACTCTCCTCTCGAGTTTGCCCACTTTCCCCTCTCTTGAGTGTGTACTTTGCCCTTTGCAATAAATCTCCATGCTTGCACTATTTTCTAACTCATCCTTGAATTCTTTCTCTTGATAGTATCAAGAGCCTGGATACCGGTTGGGGTTGAGATCCCACGGGAGTTCAGGTACCTTTCCCAGCCCACTGGTATCACTGGGTTCACTGGACTGTGACTTCTGGCATATCTTGCTAACTATGCCAAATCTGTAGGGGAGAAGAGAAGGCTTCCCTGTCACCCTCTGAAGGTTTGCTGAAAATGAACTGACAATCAGCAGATTAACAGAAGAAAAAGGCATACAAATTTATTTACTAACTATAAGCACAGGGGAATAACAGGAGAATCCTTACGCAATAACTTACTAAGGTCCAGATGCTTATATACCAGCCTTCAGAGGGGAAAAGGAAATGTGGCAATTTTTAGGGGTAGTAAATTATTTTCAGGGGAATTGAATGGAGGCAGAAGGCAGATATTGTCTTGTAAATGATCTCTTTGTAACCTGAAGGAGCCCTAGATACAGACAATGTCTTGTGACAAAATCCATCCAGATGTGGTTACATTCCTCAGTCTTCTTTCTTCAACAAAAATGAAATTTCATCAGATGAGAGCAGAAATCATTGGGAAGAAAAGATAATGAAATTTCAGAGAGGGGATGGAAGGCAATTGTATTCTCTTTGGCAGATCTAGTGTTAAAACAGATAAGGGAATATCAGAGTAAAATTTTATCCTGTGCTGGGTGGGCAGGAGATGTGGAAGACAGGAGATGTCAGAAAATCCTTGATTCAGAGGCAGCTTCTAAGGCCTTCCTATTTTAGTTCCAGGTATTCACCATGCTAAAGAGCCATACTTATGGAGTATCACTTGCTGAACCCCAGCATTCTGTAACAATTGTAACTTTTCTGTTTCAAAGCCATTTTGTTACAAACACTGACATAATTTTATATTAATTTAAAATCGCAAGTAATCGCATTTTGGTCAATTATAAAGAAAAAATTCTCCAGGAATAATATAAGGATAACTAGACATATTTCTGATGCATTCTAACATTAAATAGTATTTTCATAAATATTCCAGGGCTAAATCTCGAACAAAAGCCAACATAATGTAGTAGATTAATTTTCACATAGGAATGGGTAGGGCCTATTAGAAGCCTAGGACAGTTTATTCATGATACAGCCATCCTTCATGTACTGTTGAAACTTAGTGCCAAGCCTTAGAATAGAAATAAAGATAGAAAAACCCAAGTATATTAAAGGATTGTATGCATACAGGTAAATATATCTAATTTCTCTTTTTTCCCTTTCCATTTTCCATATATAATCTCTTGGTAGCAAGAGATTATATATATAAAAAAAAAAAAGACATAGAATGTTGATGATTTAATGAAAATCATTCCCCCGTTAGTAGAGTTATTCAGGATCTCTCTAAATGCAAGTTCAGAAGCTTTATGTCCATATGAGAACTATTACATGACTCTAGGTACAAGAACTGTTTGAAATTAGAATGAATGGCTGAAATACACCCATGAGGGCTGTCCTTGAGGATGCTACAGCTTTGACAGGTTCAGAGACAAGGTCAGACTAAAATAGATATTATTTGTTTATTAATTTCACAATGGATTGCACCAGAATGGGAGGGGGAAAACAATGATTGAACACTCTGCAAATGAAGGCAATAGATTAAAAGTTAGGAGTGTGATATCCTTGCTGGGAAGGTATTCTGTTCTAAGAGAGCACTGGAAGTGAGGCACAATGGGAAAGTCTGAGATTAAATAAGGTCTGGGTGATGTGAAAGGAAAATAAATCTCAGCACCCCAAAGTCCCTAAGCCAAAGGGAGAAGTCAAATTGGGAACTGGGTCACCCAAACCTGCATCTGGTTTTGTTCCTAATAAAATAGCTACAAAGATAAAAAACTACATACCTCCCTCACAATTTGCACACAAGGAAATTCCTTGTAGGCCCCCAAGATCTTTCCCCTAAAATGGTTCTGTTAAATTTCACCGTGACAGTGTAAATTGACAACTTATCTTCATAGTTATGGGGCAAAGGACAGAACTAAAAGTCATTCCTCCACTCACCTGAGACAAATGCATATCTAACTGCTTCCTCTACCCCATGTTTATTTTATCTTAAAATAAAAATGCAGATTCACTGAACAAGAGACAATTACATAAGTGACTATTCCTCTATTCCCTTTCACATGTAAAATGTGTATTCAGTGAAGACCGAGCAGACTCAAATAAATGCAACCACTTGCCTCTTTTATCCCTCTTTCCCTTAGTACCCACTTTTTTCCTTTAAATATCGAAGTACTAGAAAACACAGATGTTTTCTGTGGTCTGTGTTCTTTTTATCCTGTGCTCATCCTTAACCTTGGCAAATAAACCTCTAACATGACTGAGACTCACTGCAGTAATTTTCTTTGATTTATTTTACGTTGGTCAGATGCTTATTCCATCAACCCTTGTTAGATTCTGAATAGTCACTTTACAAGGGTCATAAGGATACAGGCTGTATTGCTACTGATGGGGTTCAGAAAATGTTCCTCCATATATAACTGTAGGAGACCAGTATATGTACCCCCAATTCACCTCTATGGCACAGGATTATTTTGTGTTGGTAATTTGACAAACCTCAGACATAGAAGGTCTGAAAGTTTATCCTTTTATAAGAAAAACTGACATCTATAAAGAGATCTCCTTTTGTAAAAAGTGTTTCCTACTTTGCACCAGGAAGAGAAGACCAACTAAATCACCAGAGACTTTAAAGGAAAGGGTATATACTTAAATCTGCATAACAGACCTTATCTTTGTTGTACAGTTAAAGGGCCTGTCCCCACGCCCCTCTTTCTTTGATTTTGAGAATGATTGTATTTAAGCCTGAAGTCTGAAAACTTTTTGAGATCTACTTTAGAGGTTTACTCATTTCTCTGAGTTATCTCTCATGTATACTGTCAGTCCTCTGAGCCCAAGCCTGCATGTATACAGCCACATGGCCTGAGGCAACTGAAGAACCACAGAAGAAGTGAAAATGGCTGGTTCCTGCCTTAACTGATGGCATTACCTTGTGAAATTACTTCTCCTGGACAATGAGCCTCAGAAACTCCCCACCGGAGCACCTTGTGACCCCCGACCCTTTGATTGTAATTTTCCACTATCCACCCAAATCCTATAAAACTTTCCCACCCCTATCTTCCTTTGCTGACTCCTTTTTCAGACTTAGCCCACCTGCACCTAGGTGAGTAAAAGCTTTATTGCTCACACAAAGCCTGTTTGGTGGTCTCTTCACACAGACGTGTGAAGACATTTGGTGCCGTGACTCGGATCAGCGACCTCCCTTGGGAGATCAATCCCCTGTCCTCCTGCTCTTTGCTCCATGAGAAAATCCACTTACGATCTCAGGTCCTCAGACTGGTCCAAGAAACACCTCACCAATTTTAAATTACGTAAGCAGCCTCTGTTTTTACTCTCTTCTCCAACCTCTCTCACTATTCCTCAACCTCTTTTTCCTTTCAATTTCGGTGCCACCCTTCAATCTCTCCCTTCCCTTAATTTCAGTTTCTTTCCTTTTCTAGTAGAGACAGAGGAGACACGTTTTATCCATGAACCAAAAATTCCGGCGCCGGTCACGGACTCGGGAAGATAGTCTACCTTGATGTTTAATAACTGCGGGGATGTCTGCCTGATTACTCACCCACATTTCAGAGGTGTCTGATAATCACAGGGACACCTGCCTTGATCCTTCACCTTGGTGGCAGGTACCACCTCCACTGGGTAGCAAGTACCGCCCCCCTCCCCGCCCCTGCCAGCCATGTCTCTACCCTCTCTTTTCTCTGGGCTTGCCTCCTTCACTATGGGCAACCTTCCACCCTCCATTCCCCTTCTTCTCCCTTAGCCTGTGTTCTCAAGAACTTAAAACCTCTTCAATCCACACCTGATCTAAAACCTAAATGCCTTATTTTCTTCTGCAATGCCACTTAACCCCAATACAAACTCAACAATGGTTCCAAATAGCCAGAAAATGGCACTTTTGATTTCTCCATCCTACAAGATCTAGATAATTCTCATTATAAAATGGGCAAATGGTCTGAGTTGCCTGACATCCAGGCATTCTTTTCCACATTGGTCCCTCTGTAGTCTCTGCTCCCAATGCGACTCATCCCAAGTCTTCTTTCTCTCCTGTCTCTTCCTTCAGTCTCCACCCCAAGCTCTGAGTCCTTTGACTCCACCTTTTCCAAGGATGCATGTGACCTCCCCTCCTCCCCAGGCTGCTCCTTGCCAGGCTGAGCCAGGTCCCAAATCTTCCTCAGCCTCCACTCCCCGACCCTATAATCCTTCTATCACCTCCCCTCCTCATACACCCCCGTTCTGGTTTACAGTTTTGTTCCACAACTAGCCCTCCCCAACCTGCCCGACAATTTCCTCTTACAGAGGTGGCTGGAGCTGAAGGCATAGTCAAGGTTAATGCTCCTTTTTCTTTAGCCAACCTCTCCCAAATCAGTTAGTGTTTAGGCTCTTTTTCATCATATAAAAACCCAACCCAGTCCATGGCCCATTTGGCAACAACCCTTAGATGCTTTACCGCCCTAGACCCAGAGAGGCCAGAAGGCTGTCTTATTCTCAATACGCATTTTATCACTCAATCTGCTCCTGACATTAGAAAGAAGCTCCAAAAATTAACTTCTGGCTCTCAAACCCCACAACAGGACTTAATTAACCTCACCTTTGAGGTGTACAATAATAAAGAAGAGGCAGCCAAGTGGCAACGTATTTCTGAGTTGCAATTACTTGCCTCTGCTGTGAGAGAAACCCCAGCCACATCTTCAGCACACAAGAACTTCAAAATTCCTAAACCTCAGTGGCCAGGCATTCCTTCAGGACCTCCTCCCCCGGGATCTTGCTTCAAGTGCCAAAAATCTGGTCACTGGGCCAAGGAATGCCTGCAGCCCGGGATTCCTCCTAAGCCGTGTCCCATCTGTGCAGGACCCCGCTGGAAATCAGACTTGTCCAACTCTCTTGGCAGCCATTCCCAGAGCCCCTGGAACTCTGGCCCAAGGCTCTCTGACTGACTCCTTCCCAGATCTTCTTGGCTTGGCGGCTGAAGACTTAACACTGTCCAATCACCTTGGAAGCCTCTTGGACCATTACAAACACTTTGGGTAACTCTTACAGTGGAGGGTAAATCCGTTCCCTTCTTAATCCATACAGAGGCTACCCACTCCACATTACCTTCTTTTCAAGGGCCTGTTTCCCTTGCCTCCATAACTGTTGTGGTTATTGACGGCCAGGCTTCTAAACCTCTTAAAACTCCAACTCTGGTGCCAACTTGGACAATATTCTTTTATGCACTCCTTTTTAGTTATCCCCACCTGCCCAGCTCCCTTATTAGGTCGAGACATTTTAACTAAATTATCTGCTTCCCTGACTATTCCTAGGCTACAGCCACACCTCATTGCTGCCTTTTCCCCCAGTTCAAAGCCTCTTTGCATCCCCCCCTTGTGTCTCCCTACCTTAATCCACAAGTATGGGATACTTCTACTCCCTCTTTTGTAACTGATCATGCACCCCTTATCATCCCATTAAAACCTAATCACCCTTACCACGCTCAACACCAATATCCCATCCCATGGCAGGCTTTAAAAGGGTTAAACCTGTCCAAAAACCAGACAAGTCTTACAGGCTGGTCTAGGATCTTCACCTTATCAACCAAATTGTCTTGCCTATTCACCCCATGTTGCCAAACCCATATACGCTCCTATCCTCAATACCTCCCTCTGCAACCGTTTCACAACCCATTATTCTGTTCTGGATCTCAAACATGCTTTCTTTACTATTCCTTTGCACCCTTCATCCCAGCCTCTCTTCGCTTTCACTTGGACGGACCCTGACACCCATCAGCCTCAGCAACTTACCTGGGCTGTATTGCCACAAGGCTTCAGGGACAGCCCCCGTTACTTCAGTCAAGCCCAGATTTCTTCCTCATCCATTACCTATCTCGGCATAATTCTCCATGAAAACACACATGCTCTCCCTGCTGATTGTGTCCAGCTAATCTCCCAAACCCCAACCCCTTCCACAAAACAACTCGTTTCCTTGGTTAGTACCATGTTAGGTACTTTCACCTTTGGATACCCAGTTTTGCCATCCTAACTAAACCATTCATTCTCCCCATTTCCCCATATTTCCCTCTTTCCTGTTCCCCACCCAGACCACACTTGGTTTATTAATGGTAGTTCTTCCAGGCCCAACTGCCAATCACCAGCAAAGGCAGGCTATGCTGTAGTGTCTTCCACATCTATCATTGAGGCTACAGCCCTGTCCCCTTCCTCTGTCTCTCAACAAGCTGAACTCATCAACTTAACCTGAGCCCTCATTCTTGCAAAGGGACTACATGTCAATATCTATACCGATTCCAAATATGCCTTCCACATCCTTCACCACCATGCTGTTATATGGGCAGAAGAGATTTCCTCATTACACAAATGTACTCCATCATTAATGCCTCCTTAATAAAAACTCTTCTTAAAACTGCTCTACTTCCAAGGAAGCTAGAGTCATTCACCACAAGGGCCATGAAAAGGCATCAGATCCCATTGCTCAGGGCAAAGCGTATGCTGATAAGGTAGCTAAAGAAGCAGCTAGGTTACAACTTCTGTGCCCCATGGCCAGTTTTTCTCCTTCTCATTGGTCACTCCCATCTACTCTCCCACTGAAACTTCACCTATCAGTCTCTTCCCACACAAGGCAAATGGTTCTTGGACAAAGGAAAATTCCTCCTTTCAGCCTCATAGGTTCATTCCATTCTATCGTCCTTTCATAACCTCTTTCATGTGGGTTACAAGCCACTAGCCTGCCTTTTAGGACCTCTCATTTCCTTTAAGACATTTGACCTGCATTTCACTCCATCCTTGGCTACCTTCTCCTTGTTGTTAGGACTCTCCTCCCAGCCTCCCTTCTTGTTTACTTATACCCAACCCCATGAATAGCAATGAAAAGTTGCTTGTAGACACTATGTGCTTTCTTATACACCATAAAAATCGAACCTCCCCCTCTACCCAGTTGCCCCATCAATCCCCATTACAACCTCTAACGGCTACTGCCCTCACTAGATCCCTAAGAGTCTGGGTGCAAGACACCTCTTTTGTGCTCCCTCTCATCTTTTCACTTTACATTTCCAGTTTTGCCTCACAAAGTTCTCTTCTTCCTCTGTGACTCCTCCACATACATGTGTCTACCTATTAATTGGACAGGCACATGTACACTAGTTTTCCTTACCCCCAAAATCAATTTGCAAATGGGACCGAACAGCTTCCTGTCCCCCTTATGACACTGACATGACAAAAAAGGGTTATTCCACTAATTCCCTTGCTTGTCAGTTTTGGACTTTCTGCCTCCACTGTTACTCTCAGAACTGGAATAGCAGGCATTTCAACCTCTGTTACAACCTTCTGTAGTCTCTCTAATGACTTCGCTGCTAGCATCACAAACTTTATCAGTCCTTCAGGCCCAGATTGACTCTTTAGCCGTAGTTGTCCTCCAAAACTGCTGAGGCCTTGACTTACACACTGCTGAAAAAGGAGGACTCTGTATATTTTTAAATGAAGAGTGTGGTTTTTACCTAATTCAATCTGGCCTTGTATATGACAACATAAAAAAACTCAAGGATAGAGTCCAAAAATTTGCCAACCAAGCAAATAACTGTGCTGGACCCACTTAGACACTTTCTAACTGGGTGTCTTGGCTCCCCCCAATTCTTAGTCTTCTAATAACTGTTTTTCTCCTTCTCTTATTTAGACCTTGTGTCTTCCGTTTAGTTTCTCAATTCATACAAAACTGCATCCAGGCCATCACCAATCATTCTATATGACAAATCCTCCTTCTAACAACTCCACAATATTACCCTTTACCCAAAAATCTTTCTTCAGTATAATCTCTCCCACTTTAGGTTCCCACGTTTCCCCCAGTCCCGCTTGAAGCAGCCCTGAGAAACATTGCCCATTATCTCTCCATACCACTCCCCAAAATTTTCACTACCCCAACACTTCACCACTATTTTGTTTTATTTTTCTTATTAACATAAGAAGACAGGAATGTCAGGCCCCTGAGCCCAAGCCTGCATGCATACATCCAGATGGCCTGAGACAACTGAAGAACCACAAAAGAAGTGAAAATGGCCAGTTCCTGCCTTAACTGATGACATTACCTTGTGAAATTCCTTCTCCTGGACAATAAGTCTCAGAAGCTCCCCCACTGTGCACCTTGTGACCCCCGCCCCTGGCTGCCAGAGAACAACCCCCTTTGATTGCAATTTTCCAGTAGCTACCCAAATCCTATAAAACTGCCCCACCCCTATCGCCCTTTGCTGACTCCTTTTGTGGACTCAGCCTGCCTGCACCCAGGTGAGTAAAAGCTTTATTGCTCACACAAAGCCTGTTTGGTGGTCTCTTCACATGGACGTGTGTGACATATGCAGGAGTTATACCTGTTATTAAACTTATGTTTGCCTTTCTGTTGTTAATCTGTCTTTTGTTGCAGGAGTCCTGTTACCAGTGGAGAGTTCAAATGGGATCCTTGGTCCTCGATTCTTCTTGGAAGAAAGAATTCAGCTAAGAGACAAAAGTAGATTTTAAAACAGTTGTGAAAGTTTTTTGAACAAAGCAAAATACACTTGGAAAGGACCAATGGGCAACTTGAAACATCAGGTGCCCCACCTGATCTTTGACTCAGGGCTCTTACAGATTTGCTATTTCCTGTTTTTTCCCTGGTCTCCTCCTCTCATGCTCCCCCTTGAGTGGGCTGCTGGCTGATCACCATATGCACAGTGACTTGCCAGTGTCTGGGAAGGGTCACATATGCTTTCTGGTGGTTGAAGTTACACACATGCTCTCTTAGGACGATTGTTCCTTACCAGCCTAGTGCCTCTAGAGGAGGGTCATATACCAGTCAAAACCCACCATTTTTTTTCCCTTACTGCACATTCCCATACATGTCCACTCAATTTAAAAATTCTTATTGGGAATTTGTTGCCAACAAGCTCAAAACATTTCTCCCTGTCGTCAGCCACAACCACTTATCATTCCTGAGGAGACCACTGGACAATTGCCTGACAGTTACCTGATGGTTGCCTGACATTCTTTGGGGCCCTATCCTGCCCTGCTCATATCTGCCTAAGTACTCTAACCGTCCCAGCTAAAAATTCATGAAGGGTGGAGAAGACACTCATTTTTCACCTCTAGAGGACTCTCTGCACAGTTCAGAGAAATTGAAGTTGTTGGTACTGGAAGTGACAGGCCAATTTACTTCCTTGCTCTCTCATCCTTGGCTTCTTATCATTAGGCTGGTGTCAGTAATACCCGCCCAGCCTCCATCATAAGGCAAGGACCTACTGGTGAGAGGCAATCTCTACATTTTATAGGGCAGGTTCATTTTATAAGAGAAGTAGTTATTTAAATAGCTGAAAGGACAATCTGAGCTACATTTTCCCCATATATCGCAACCACATTTGTTTTATCTGCTACCTTTCAAATGGATCAACACTGTTGGACTTCAGAAACCAATACCCAAAATACAAAATTTTAATATGCCAAACCAAAGAAGCCTCAAGGTCTCTCTGATCTCCCCCTCAACTATTTCTCCCATAGAGGCTGAGTTCCTTTATCTGCCTAAGATCCAGACCCACCAAAGAAAACAATTATTTTTTCTTGCCCTCCTTCTCTCCTTATTTACTGCAGAAAAGAAGACCAAGAATATAACCATATCTGAACAGACCTCTTTACATGTATAATGACTGTTTTCAAGGATCATTTAAATTCCAAAGAGAACAATTTACAAGTTAATCTCTGTTCCCTGATCCAATCAGTCTCCCTAGTAATCATTTATTGCTCCTCAATAGAATTCCTCTCCTCCCCCATCTCATATTCTCTTCTACTGGAATCCAAGCCCCCATTCTTTCTGTAACCTCAAGGTGGATACAAGCTTCTGTACCTCATTGGGATGTTGGGTCTTCATTCCAAGGGCTCCTGGGTATACATGTTAAATAAATTTGTATGCTTTTTTCTCCTATTAATCAATCTGTCTTATGTCAAGATTTTCAGTGAAGCTCCAGGGGGCACAACAGCAAACCCTTCAGGTTGGAAAAATAAAAGCTTCTCTTGAAGAAAAAAGAAAACTGAAGCAAATGGGATATTCATTTAAGCTTATAGAACATGAGCAACCTGAAAACTGCATGTGGGTGTTATTTTGGGACAAAAGTTCACAAACTTTCTCTTTGTGAACACAGTTGTCAAGAACATTCATTTGAACAGGAATCAAGGTGGAGAGAGAAATGTATCAGTGTCTTGGTCATAGCCCATGCTAATGATTATTTACCATTATATTCTATGTGCTTCATTTTCTTTTTTCTGTTCTCATTCATTTGTCTTAATAATGCTTTTCTTTTTTCTTGAGATGTAGGAAGCCAGATGATGAGGATGGAGTTTAATTCTCTGGGTCAGTGGAACTGCTGGCTTAGCATGTCATCTGTGTGGCTTCCTCATTTTCTATCTTTCTGGTATAGGGACTGGAGGAGTTCATCCTACTGGAGGCTGCATTGTTGGAAAGCTCTCAGTGGCTCCATTTGTTACCAGGAGCCAAGTTAGAGATCAGCCACTGCCGTAAAAATAACAGACAGAAAGCATTTGTGATGTGTCTGACAGCTGCTGAGTGGTTGCCTCAGGCAGTGGGGCTGTGGCTGTCCTTTTCTCCAAAGTTGAACTGCACAAGCATCTGATTTGAGGTAACTAGGGAGGGGGCAGAATCCTTTGTCAAGTGCAGGCACAATTAAGTTTCCACACACCAACTACCCACATCTCTCAGGTAAAAATTTCAGTTGTGATAACAAGGATATGTGATGATGTGGTTATCCTACTGTGAAAAATTCAATCCAGAAATGCCAAGTGCCTTGAGGATTGGGCTCACTTGTGTTTATGACAGTGTTGATAAACTGAGTCAGGAAGTTCTGTGTATTTATTGTTTTCAGAGAAGCTTATCACTCGTCTGCTCCACAAATCTTTGAGAAGTAAAGGTGGCTTAAGAACAGAAATGAAAAATTAGGAAACAGTAAAATAGGCCACATGGACTTTGAAATAGGAAGACATAAGAGTCAGCTTTATGTTGGAGGACAAAGCTGTTAGAGGAAACTGCAAATTACTCAATCTGAAGTGTCAAATGCTGAATTTATTCTAACTCCTAGGTGTAGAAATTGAGAAACCGAGTGTAATAAATTGCAGTTAATCCTTAAATAAAATGAAGGATTATTTGTGATATGGGGGAGAGTGAAATTTAGATTTTATGTAATGAAAAAAAAGATTCTAGTTCTATTCTCATTAGAAAAGCAAATTGGTTGAATTCTGATAGTTTATCAAAAGGGGCTTGTGGATGGTAAGGATTTAGTTTCTGCTTTTTCAGCTGCTAGTATACAGGTGGATAGCATATTGCAAGAGATAGTGGGAGTTACAACTTTCTCCCAGGTGCAGGTGGTATTTTTTTTTCAAAGTTAATTAAATATCAATAGCTGGAAGTGTTGATGGTGCTTACATGTTCATGCACCTTCTAGTTGACCTGGACCAAATCTTGTTTATAATAATAGGTAAAGAAAAGGATGTTTATCTCCAATAAACATTAAGTTAAATCTAGCCCATTAAAAGTATTTAATAGAGATGTTTCATTAAACTGTGTGAAATCATGAATAAAGTGGAAAGGGCTGTGGTAGAATTTTTAAAACTGCCTTTGCAAAATTATGACAGTAAGAGAAATCTGACATAGTTGAATCCATTTTGCTTCTAGCCTCCAAGCTGTCCTTGGCCATTCCCAGGGGTAGGCCAAGCTAACTTTGGGAGAAATTTAGTTTATAGTTTAACTTGAAAGCAAGGATGATAATAGGGTTTTTTGTTTTTGGTTTTGAGATGGAATCTTGCTCTGTCGCCCAGGCCGGAGTGCGGTGGTGAGATCGCAGCTCACTGCAAAATCTGCCTTCCTGGTTCAAGCGATTCTCCTGCCTCAACCTCCCGAGTAGCTGGGATTACAGGCACATGCCACCATGCCTGGCTAATATTTTAAAAATTTTTAGTAGAGATAGGGTTTCACCATGTTGGCCAGGCTGGTCTCAAACTCCTAATTTCAAGTGATCTGCCTGCCTTGGCCTCCTGAAGTGCTGGAATTATAGGCGTGAGCCACCCTGCACAGCCATGGATGATAATAGTTATTCCCAAGACCACCTTTGTAAAACTAAAGAAAGGCCACAAGGTTAGAATTACGAGAGCCATTGTTGAGGAGGCCACAGGATACATAACATCACTCACAATTATTCCTGTAGATAACATCAGTATTGTAGAACCTAAGATTGCCCTTTTGAGATGGCTTTTCAGACTTTTGCATTTCTGAGGATTGGCTAGCTCCCCCTGGACTCCTGATTAATGATTCAGTTGGTCCTGTGGCCCTATCCAGGGGCCGACCCAGCACCCGTGGACCATTTTCCATACCCTTATGATGGCATCCCCAGTCAATCAGCAGCATCCATTTTCTAGTCCCCTCTGCCCACCAAACTATTCTTGAAAACTCTAACCTCGAAGCCTTCAGGGAAATTGATTTGAATAATAACTCCATCTCCTACATGACTGGCCTCTCATCAGTTAAACTCCTTTTTTCTTTCTTTCTTTCTTTTTTCTTTTTTTGAGACGGAGTCTTGCTGTGTTGCCCAGGCTGGAGTGCAGTGGCCGGATTTCAGCTCACTGCAAGCTCCGCCCCCCGGGTTCACGCCATTCTCCTGCCTCAGCCTCCCGAGTAGCTGGGACTACAGGCGCCCGCCACCTCGCCCGGCTAATTTTTTGTATTTTTTAGCAGAGACGGGGTTTCACCGTGTTAGCCAGGATGGTCTCGATTTCCTGACCTCGTGATCCGCCCATCTCGGCCTCCCAAAGAGCCACCGCGCCTGGTGATAATTAAACTCCTTCTTTACTGCGATGCTGTGGTCTCAGTGAATTGATTATGTATGTGCAGGGAGCAGGAAGAACCTGTCGGGTGATTCCATTTTGAATGCTTCATTGGTTTTTGTTAAAGAAGAGAGGGTGACTGGAAATGTGTAAGGGTATTTTGCTGTTTTGTTTGTTTGTTTGTTTTGGTTATTTTTGTTGTTGTTTTTTGAGACAGAGTCTTGCTCTGTTGCCCAGGATAGAGTGCAATGGTGTGATCTTGGCTCTCTGCAACCTCTGCCTCCCGGGTTCAAGCGATTCTCCTGCCTCAGCCTACTGAGTAGCTAGGATTACAGGCACGTGCCACCACACCCGGCTAATTTTTATATTTTTAGTAGAGACAGGGTTTCACCATGTTGGCCAGGCTGGTCCCAACTTCAAACCTCAAGTGATTTGCCTGCCTTGGCCTCTCAAAGTGCTGGGATTACATGTGTGAGCCATCAGGAACGGCCTTTTGCTGCTTTTTGTTTGTCTGTTTTGGAATGTTACAATGACTGATTTGTTGTTGGCATTTAATGGGCAGCTTTTAGAGAATAAGCCTTCTATATGTTCAGGACAGCCCTACATAATTAATTTTACCACCTCAATGTCAGTAGTGCTCCACTGAGAAATATTGGGCAATTTAAGAAAAGTTCACAAGCCAAAGAAGTTCCTGAAATGCTCTTTTTGATCAGATCGTAATAGATTATGGCCCAAAGACCCAAATGGAAAATTATTGGATTGAAAAGGTAAAATAGCTTTTTAATGTAGGGCTTTAAGAGCCCATGTTGAGGGAAAGGAAGAACATCTAATGAATATCCAGTGGACATATGTTGGCTGCCTTCTTCACATTGCATAGTTTTATCTTTTCAACAATTTTGTGAGCAAGGGGAGTTTACCCATTTTTACAGACAAGAAAACTGAATCCAGAAAAGGTGATAACTTGCCCAAAGGCACAGAACTACTGAGTAGCACATCCCAAGGTGATGAGAAAACATGGCCTAAGGGCAGAATTCTAGGCACCTTCCATCCCTTTTCACCCAGGGAAGCCCACTTAACATACTACATGTCTAAGTCAGTTTTATTTAAAGAAGTAAAAAGGGAATGCCAAAGCTGAAAACTTACTGGACCATGTTGTCTTGACTATGTGAACTAGCTTTGAAGTGGGGTTGTTTTTCCAATGGGAAAGTTATCAAAGCATTTTGACAATTTATATATACCCCCATGAGGGGAATCTTGTTACCATGAAATTATTCTATGTGCTTCTCTTTTCACAATAAGCCAACGTCTTTTTAATTCTCCTTTTTTGTTAGTTTGTTTATGTTGGTCAACACCAAACACTAAGAGAATGCTGTAGTTTTTATGCCAATGCTATAAACATAGTTACTGAAGAATTAGAAATGATTAGCCTCACAGCCATCAGAAAATGCACTTTTAAATAGTAAGAACTGATTCTGAAAGCTAGAAACTCTTATGAACAGCCCATTACTATAATTGGCTTTTGTGCAACAAATGGAATATGTTCCTCAGGGGTTTGTAGGGAAATGAAATAAATTGAATATAAACTAGATTACCATTCCTTAAAATACTATTAAACTCTTTGTGTAGTCTGGTATTTCAGAGATATTTTCCAACATCATGGCCTTTCCCACACCTCATTCATGTGTTGTTTTTCTTATTAAAATCTAGTAAACAGATCATTGAAGAATATCAGAGAGCCCTAACTTAAGTATTCATATTACAGATTCAGCTTTACACTAAATGTAACATTACATTTGCTTCTTTAGCTGATGGATGTAAGCCATTAGTTTATATTAATATAACTTTCAGAATGACTCTTTAGTCTTACAGTTTTAAGGCATCCTAATCCATTTTTACCATATACATCATTAATAATGTTTGCGTGGGTATTATCCCTTTCTTATGAACAATTTATATATGTACAATCTGATGATTCATAGTTCCATTATTAATGGCCAGACATTCAATTGTCCTATTAACGAAAATAAAACATCACAGATGTACCAAAAAAAGAAAAAGTGGAGGATCAGGGAAGGAGATAGAAGATATAAAGGAGGGGAATATAGAAAGAATATGTCACTCAAGTGATTTTGATTTTGTAATTTTTTGTGTTATTTCAAGTTGCGCATGTACTTTGTTATACAAATAAATGTGTCCTCTGACTTGAAACTTGAGAGTGGTGGTCAGAGAAATTTATCTCAACACTTACCCCATTTACTCCTCAACACCCACTCATGACAGGCATCGTTCCTGACAGGTACACCTTTACACTTCTCCCTCATAACCAGGAAAGCATTTAAGTGAGATTATACAGCACACTTTGATTTTCAACTTGGCCTGGTTTCTTAGTGAACATTTCACTTCATATAAATATGAGGTAATTAATTTTCATCCTTTTACACTACCGTATGATATCCTAGTAGCATGGCTATACATGAGTTTATAGAGATATCCTCTTTCCAATAAACATTTGAGTGATTTCAATTCTTTGCAATTAAAATAATTCCACAATAGGTATCCTAGTAAATATATCTTTGTGTACATGTCAACATTAATAAAGGATCTAATTTTTGGAAATAAGTCCCATACCCTACTCCAGACCTTCTTTCAAAATCTACATTTTAATAAGAAATCCCAGTGACTCAGATTAAAGTTTAACTAGCAATTGTCATAAAAAAATTATATATATAATTAAATACCAATATTTACTTTCAACATGAATATTATCAATCACGTTTTAATATTTTTCAGGCTGATATTGTCTTATTTTAATTTTCATTTACCTGATTGCAAATAGGTTGAGCATCTTCCTTCATATTTATTAGCAATTTGTTTTACTCCTTGAATAGAACATTCATTTAATTTTCTTTTTATTTCTATTTGTTTTGTCTTTATATTTTTCTTTATGGTATAGAAATTCTGGATAATGTTTAACAGGTTATGCATTTTTTTTTCCAGCTGACTGCTTAATTTTATTAATTTTGTTGAAGTATCTTTTTTTTGGAAAAATGTTGAAATTAAAATTTCAAGCACAATGAATTTATCAGACTCTTTTTGTGTTTTCTGGATTTCATTTCTCAATTCAGATGGCCCATTGTGTCACAGTAATTATAAGTTTGGGTTTATAAGTTTGGGTTTACAACTATTTTTAACATTTCTGAAAGTTAGTTTTTAAAAATTTTGTGAATTATCCCACTATATTTTTTCCAAATGTTTATCCAGTTGTTTCCAAGTATTTATTGAAAAATCTGTTCACTTCTCTATTGAAGAATCCTCCTCTGTCTTGCACTGAATCCTCTTATATGGGTCTATTTCTGTATTCTGCTTCTGTTCCATTGATCAATTGCCCTTTTAATATTTTTATAATCATGTAGTAAGTTTTGATATATAAAATGGAAAATCTCTTATTTATATATGTTTAATTTTTGTTTCATGGCAAAACTAAAACATTATTTACTTTCAGATAGACTTTTTAATTACCTTGTCTAGTTTTATCAAATAGTATTTTTGGAAGATTGGAATATAATTAATATAACAATAAATTTAGAGGGATGAATTATATTCTTTTTTAATCTACATAAATATAATAGCATTGGTTTTATTACATCCATGCGCATATCAATTTTAGTTACTATAAATGTAAAATGCTAAACATAAAAATGTAAATAAATAAAAACACTATGCTCTTCTTATTTAAATGTAAACTTTGTTAATATCTGCTTTTTTTCTTAGAATATTATTTTTTAAAGATGTCTATAATTTTATTTATAAATTTATGTATATGTTTTGGAAGAACAGGAAAGTGTAGATAAAATTAAATATTATATCATGCAGTACACCTCCCAGTGACTTCTAATTTTAACACTTAAAAAAATACATATACATATATATACCTCTGTATATATAATTACATGTATACACACAAAACACATATATCCATTCATAACCTCTAGAAATACATAAAATCAACTTCTAAAATATGTAACATGAGGATAATTAACCCAAGGCACAATTGCAAAGGATATGCTTATTCAAGTTCTAAAAGAAGAAACTCATATTCCTAATAAAAATTTGAAAATATATTTTATGTAATCTTGTACAGATAATAACAAATAAAAACCAAATGGAGCTGCCAGCATTCTTTATTTTTTTTCTTTAGGCAGAGCAAAGCTTATTTGCTTTTATATATTTATACAATCATTATGTTGAAATGAAATATATACAAAAATAGTGCAGACCACAAGTATATAGCTTTTAATAATTATAAAGTAGACACACATGGTAACTAGCCCCTAATTAAAAAAATAGCACTCTAGAAGTCTTCTTGATAGCTATCTTTCAGTCACAACCTTCCCTAAATTCTTTGCCAATATTTCTATTACCTTATTTGCCTTTTTTCTACTGATATAGAAATGTTAAAAATAAATCATGGATATAATCCCTTTGTACTTTAAATGTGTACATCCACTATACAACCTGCCTTTTTATTCCCTTAATGATGTTTTTGCCGAATTAACGTTTTTGAACTTTTAAAGTAATTTTTAAGTAATAAAGTTCTCTTATTTTTTTTCTTAAAAGTATTATTAGATTAACTTTTATGCTTAGTTCTATAATCCAACTAAAGTTTATTTGTACTTACGGTGTAAATTAGGGATAAAGAATGTTTTTTCTTTCTCATAAGAATAGCCAATTAACCAAACACCAGGTTTTGAAAAGTGCAGCCTTGCCTCATTACAGCTGTTTCAGGTAACAATAGATGAATTCTATTCTGTTCCATTGGTCTATTTGTCTTTTCTTGTCCATTTTCATGCTGTCTTTGTTACTATAGCTTTATAAGTGTCTTGATATTAGTAATAATGTACATTCCCTGAACTTCTTTTAATTTGATTGTTTGAACTATTTTAGAACTTTACAGATTCAAAAATCAATTGTCAATTTTGACTTTAAACATCTGCTAAGATTTTATTCTAATTATGTTGGATTTATAAATAAAGTTGAGGAGAATTGAGACCTTTACAGTATTCAACTTTCTTACAACAAAAATGATATATTTCTGAAGATGGCATGAGCAACATGGCAGAACATAAGGCTCCTGACATCTACACATGGATCAGTTATCTCCAAGAGAAAGCCAGAGCTCAGTTGAAAGACTCCTACAAACTAGATGACTGAGAACATATCCACATCAAAATGGGTGGGAAAGTCTGGGATTCATTCATGTACTAATGCCACACTGACCATAGAGCCTTTCAATCAGGGACAAAATCCTAACTCTCTTAGCTAGAGAGAGAAGACTAGAAAAAATAACTAATTCTTTGGTGCAAAGACATAGATGCATATCCATAAGAAAAAAAAAGTAAATAGGCTACTAGAATCTCCCCAAACAAAACAAGAAACCAGTAATTGACCCAAACAAGACAATATGTGAGTTCTCTAACCAACAATTCAAAATAGTAAGTTTAAGGAAACTCAGTGATCTTCAAGATGACACAGAAAAGCAATTCAGAAATTTATCATGGAAGTTTAGCAAAGAGATGTACATAATAAACAAAATCAAAGAGACATCTTAGAACTGAGAAATACATTTGCTGAAGTGAAAAAGTCATTAGTGCCTCTCAACAAGAGAATGAATCAAGCAGAGAAAAGAATCATTGACCTCAAGGACAGTCTATTTGAAAATACACAGAGGAGGAAAAAAAGAAATGAAAAGCAATGAAAATTGTTTATGAGATACAAACATTTACCTCAAAAGACCAAATCTAAGAATTACTCATGTTCAAGAGGGAGTTGAGCAAGGGCAGGAGACAGAAAGTTTATTCAAATGAATAATAACGGATAACATCTCAAAAATTGGGAAAGATATAAATGTCCAGGTACAGGAAGGTCAGAGAACACATGACAAATTTTATCCAAATAGGACAACCTCGAGGCATATAATAATCAAAACTATAGGTCAAAGATAAAGAGAGAATCATGAAAGCAGCAAGACAAAATAAGCAAATAATATAAGACTTCTCAATGGAAAGCACACAGGAGGGAGTAGAATGACATTTTCAAAATATTCAAAGGAAAATCAAAACAAAACCCCCAAATCCCTGTCATTCAAGAATACTGTATCCAGCAAAGTTATTCTTCTAATATGAAGGAGAGAAAAAGTATTTCCCAGAAAAACAAAGGCTGATAGAGCTCACCACCACCAGATTGGTGTAACTAGAAATGCTAAAGGGAGTGCTTCAATCTCAGAGAAGAAAACACTCAAGTGCAAAAACAAAAAATTTGAAGGTATAAAATCCACTGGTAAATTACATATATGGACAAACCCAGAATACCCTAATACTGTAATTGTGATGTGCAATTCACTCACAGACTTAGTATAAAACACAAAACACAGATCTATCAAAAACAGTAACGGCTACAACAACCTGTTAAGAGATAGTAACATGAAATATGGAAAGTGAAATAATTAAAAGTCAAAATGTTGGAAGGATGGAGTTAAAGTACAGAAATTTTCTTCTTTTGTTTGTTTCTATTCTTTGTGACCTAAGAGAAATTTTCATCTCTTTAAAATAACATTATATATTAATGTTTCTTGTAAGCTTCATAGTAACCACAATGCAAAAACCTGTAATAGACTCGCAACAAACAGCAATTAATCAAAACATACTACCAGATAAAATCACTTACCAACAAAGGAAGACAGTAAGAAAGGAATAAAGAGGAGCTGCAAAACAAACAGAAAACAGAAAACAGCAACAAAGTGGCAGCAGCAGACCCTTACTTATTAATAACAAAACTGAATGTAAATAGCCTTCAATTAAAAAGAATAGAGTACCTGAATGGATAATGAAACAAGAACTAACTATATGCTGCCTATAAGAAATCAATGTCACTCATATAGACTGAAAGTGGGAGGGTGAAAAATGATATTCCTTGCAACTGTAAATCCAAAATGATGAGGAGTAGCTATACTTATATTAGATAAAATAAACTACAAATCAAATACTTTAAGGAGTCAAAGGTCACTATGTAATGATAAAGGAGTCAATTCAAAAGAGGATATAATAATGATAAATTTCTATGTTTTAATATCTAATAGCAGAGCTACAAATTATATAAAGTAAACATTAATAGATTTAGAAAGAGATAGAGCACACTATAATAACAGTAGGGGACTTTAACACCCACTGCTAGTAACTGGATCATCCAGACATAAAAGCAACAGAGAAACATAGGAGTTAAACTACACATTAGACATAAGAGGCCTAATTGATAGTTACAGAATATTTTTCCAAATGGCTTCAGAGTATACATGCTTTTCATCAACACATGGAATATTCTCCGAAACAAACCATATTTTAGGCCAAAAACCGAGTCTGACCAAATTCAAAAATTAAAATCATATCAAGTGCCTTTTCTGACGATAATAAAATAAAACTAGAAATTAATGACTGGAACCTCAGAAAAACCCATAAACACATGGAAATTAAACAATATGTTCCCAAACAACCAATGAGTCAATGAAAAAATTAAAAAGATTAAAAATGGAAATACAACATACCAAAATCTGTGGGATATAGCAAAAGCAGTACTAAGAGGGACATTTATAGTAATAAACAATTATATCAAAAAATAAGATTTCAAATAAACTAGGTAATGATACACCTGAAGAAACTAGAAAAGCAAGAAGAAACCAAACCTAATATTATTACAAGGAAAGATATGGTAGAGATCATAGCTGACATAAATGTAATTGAAACTAAAAACAATACAAAAGAACAGTGAAATGAAAAGTCAGTTTTTTGGAAAAGATAAATAAAATTGACTAACCTTTGGCTAGATTAAGGAAAAAAGAGAGAGGCCCAAGTACATAACATCAGAAATATAAAACGAGACATAACTGAGACCACAGAAATACAAAGAATGATCACATATTATTATAAACAACTTTGCATCAACAAATTGGAAAACCTAGAAGAAATTAATAAATTTGTAGACACACACAACTTACCAAAACTGAACCATGAAAAAAATAGAAAACTTCAATATACCAATAGCAAAGTAAGAGATCAAAGAAGAGATGAGGATCTGATTTTTTTCACTGCTGAATTCTAACAAACATACAAGAAGAATGAATACCAATTTTACTCAAACTCTTCAGATAAATTGAAGAGAAGATGATGCTTTCAAACTCACTTTATGAAGCCAGCATTATCCTCATACTAAAGCCAGATGAGGACACCACAAAAAAATGAAAACTACAGGCCAGTATTACAGATTAACATACATGCAAAAATCCTCAAGAAAATACGAGCATATCAAATTAAAAAACACATTAAAAATATATGTACCATGATTAAGTGGGATTCATTTCCTAAGGATGCAAGAATAATTTGACATACAAAAGTCAATAAATGTGACATATATTAACAGAACCAAGAACAAAAACTATAAGATTATTTCAGGAGATGCTGAAAAAGAATTTGATAAAATTTAATATCCCTTTGTGATAAAAATCCTATCAAACAGGGTACAGAATAAAGAGATCTCAAAATAAGACAGGCCACATATGACAAACCTATAGCTAATACCATATTGAATGGGAAAAAAAAAATTGAACACCATTTTTTCTAAGATCTGGAAGAAGACAAGAATGTCCATTTCCACCACTTGTATTCAATATTGTTGGGAGTCTTGGCCAGAGCAATAAAGCAAGGGGAAAGAATAAAGGGCAACTACATTGGACAGGAAGAAACCAAACATCAGATGGCATGATGTTGGACTTAGACAATCCTAAACACTCTACTAAAAAGCTTTTAGAAATAATGACAAATTTATTAACGTTCCATAATACTAAATCAACATACAAAAATTAGTAGCATTTATATATGCCAACAGTGAGCAATCCGAAAAAGAAATCAAGAAAACAATCCCATTTGCAATTGTTACATAAAATATCTAGGAATCAATTTAATGAAAGAAGTTAAAGACCTATACAAGAAAAACTATAAGACATGGATTAAAATAACTGAAGATGACATAAAAAATTAAAAGGTATTCCATCCTCATGAATTGGAATAATCAAGATAGTGAAAATAGCAATACAACTCAAAAAAATCTACAGAGTCAATGTAATTCTCATCAAAATACTAATTACATGCTTAACAGAAATAGAAAACAAAAGTTAACATTTATATGGGACCACAAAAGGCCCTGAAAAATCTGTGTAATCCTGAGCAAAAAGAACAAATTTGGAGGTATCACACTACCTGACTTCAAAATTTATTACAAAGCTATAGTAACTAAATTAACCTGGTACTGTCACAAAAACAGATTCATAGACTAATAGAACAGAATAGAGAACCCAGATATAAATCCATAAATTTACAGTCAACTAATCTTTGATAAAGGTGCCAGGAGCATGCAATACAGGAAAGAATAGTCTTCAATAAATGGTGTTGGTAAAACTGGATAACTATATGTAAAAGAATAAAACTAACCTCTCCCCTCTTTTTCACTATACACAAATATTAAAAGCAAATGGATTAAAGATTTAAACCTAAGATCTGAATGATGAAACTACTAGAAGAAAAAAATAATGGGGAGATGTTCTAGGACATTGGATTTGGCAAAAACTTTTTGTTTAAGGCCTCCAAAGCAAAAATATTTAAATGGGATTATATCAAGCTAAAAAAGCTGCATAGCAAAGGAAACAGTCAAAAAGCGAAGAGACAACCCACAACATGACAGGAAATATTTGTAAATTGCCCATCTGACAAAGGATTAATAACCAGAATATAAAAGGAGCTCAAACAACACAATAGCAAATTTAATAATATTATATATTGACCTTTCTACTTTCTGTTTCTATGAGATCTAAATTCTATTTAGATTCCACATATCAGTGATATTAAACAGTATTTGTCTTTCTGTATCTGGCTTATTTCACTTGGTATAATGTCAATTTCATAGAAACAGAAAGTGGGAAGGTTCTTGGTACAGAAATGGATGGGGAAAGTGTAGATGTTAATCAAAGGGTTCAAATTTTCAGTTAGAATGGAAGAATAAGTTTAAGTAAGCTATTGTATTGCATGGTGACCACAGTTATTAATAATGTATTTTATATTTCAAATTTACTAAAAGCTGATTTTTAATGTTATCACCAGAAAAAAGTAAGTTGATGAGGTGATGAATAAATTAATTAGCTTGATTTAGTGTTTCCATAATGTTAGCTCAAAACATTACACTGTATCCCATAAATAAATACAATTATTATATGTCACTTAAAAAGATTTTTAAAAGGGCACACTTCTCCATTTATTTAGTTCTTAAACCATTGTCAGTGATTTTTATATATTTTCATAGTGATATCTGACACAACTTGGTTAGATTTAATTCTAGATACTTGTTTTCTTCTAAAATGCTTTTTTAAAATATAAACTTTTGAATTTTATTTATTTCCCGTATATAGAACACACTTCAATTCTGTGTCAATACACAAATATGTGTCTATGATGTTGGCATTCATATCTTACTGACAGAAAGTAAAAAAACTGAGGTTAGAAAGGTAAAGTAACTTGCTAAGGTCATCTGACTTATAATAGAAGATCCAGAATTTAAACTGAGATCTACAAATATATGCTTTTACTACCACACTAATTATTTGTAGGATCTCTTATTAAGATAACCACTATATTAATCTCTTTTCATCTGTCGTATGTCACACTACCTCTTATTATTGAAGGGTGTCAGCTGAGAAATTTGATCAATACTGATAATAAATATGAATGGCAAGAGTTAATTAAAAGAAGTATGTTAATTAAAAGAAGATCTACAAATATATGACACAGAATTGATTATTAATTTTATTAGTTTTTCCAAATATTTAAAGATTTATGATAAAATTATGCCATTTGCTAGAAACAATAGAATTTTTTTTCTTTCGTGTTCTAATGCCTCTAATTTATTTATCTCACCGGCTGCACCAGTCAGTCTCTCCAGTAGTGTTAAACAGATAGAGTTGAGCAAATATCCTTTTCTAATTTCTAATATCAAGGAAAACTTCTAATAATGGCAAATTTAAAACTTTTCTAAAGCTACAATGTTCACTGTAGGTCGGGCGGATCACGAGGTCAGGAGATCGAGACCATCCTGGGAACACGGTGAAACCCCGTTTCTACTAAAAATACAAAAAAAAAAAAAAAAAAAAAATTAGCCGGGCGTGGTGGCGGGCACCTGTAGTCCCATCTTGGGAGGCTGAGGCAGGAGAATGGCGTTAACCCGGTAGGCGGCGGAGCTTGCAGTGAGCGGAGATTGCTCCACTGCACTCGAGCCTGGGCGACAGAGCAAGACTCCGCTCAAAAAAAAAAAAAAAAAAAAGAAAAGAAAAAGAACAATCTGATACAGATGGGAGTGAAAACTGGTTTAGATATAAATATTGTAGTACATCTCAAAATTTACAAGTGTAATTTCACACTTAATATACTCATATAGGCACTGCATCAATACTGATAAACATCATAGAATTGATTTTACATTGTGTCTTACTTTGTTATTGTTGTTGAATAACAAAGCAAATTGAAATTTTCAACTATATAATTGCAAGTCTAGAAATCAAATATTCCCCTACCAGTTTTTTCATGTTTGCTATTACAGTTTGTTTTTAATTTAGCACCTTTTTAAAACTAATTCTTCAAAAGTCTATATTTGTCATGTATAGGCACTGAAGTCTGTGTTTGGTTAGCTTAGTGGTCAACTAATAAATAGAAAGATATTTGCTTAAAACTCTGAAACTAATAAGTCCTATGCTTGCTGAAACTTTGTGTGCAAATTGGGGCATACCATCAACATTCAATCTCACAGTTAGAAACTTTGCCTTCTATTTTTCTAAGGTATATAAACACATAGGAGCAGGAGTTATGGATTGTATGGTATATTTAACTTTCTAAGAAACTTGCAAACTGTTTTATGTACTGGCTGTACCATTTTTCATTCCCAGCAGAAATACATGAGATTTCCAGGCACTTGGCATCATCACTAGTTGTTGGTATTGCCTGTGTTTATAATTATTAAAATAATATCATGTAATTACATAATATTATTATGATTATCATCATTGGTATTATCATTCCTTAACTATTCTCATATGTGTGTAATGACATATTAGTATGGATCAAATTTACATTTCCCTAATGATTAGTTATATCTAGCATTTTTTCACAGGCTATGTGCCATCCATGAATCTTTTTTTTTTTTTGAGAGAGAGTCTCACTCTGTCATCCAGGCTGGAGTACAGTGGTGTTATCTTGGCTCACTGCAACCTCTGCCTCCTGGATTCAACCGATTCTTGTGCCTTAGCCTCCCAGGTAGCTGGGATTACAGGCATGCAGCACCATGCCAGGCTAATTTTTGTACTTTTAGTAAAGATGGGGTTTCACCATGTTGGCCAGGCTGCTTTTGAACTCCCAACCTCAGGTGACCCACCCGCCTCAGCCTCCCACAGTGCTAGGATTACAGGCAGGAGTCACCATGCCTGGTCACTGTGTATCTTCTTTTGTAAAATATTTATTCAGCTATTTGCCCATATTGTAATGTGCTTATTTTCTTGAGATTGGATTTTGACAATTCTTTAAATATTCAATCTATAAGTACTCATGGGATGTGTCATATTTTCTTTTTATCCTCTTACTGATATCTTTGCCAGAGCAAAAGATTTAATTTTGTTTCAATGTTACTTTTTATTGAATGTGCTTTTGATGTCAACTTTACTTGTGGAAGGCAGAATGTGATGGCCAAAGATGTCCATCTCTTAATCCCTGAAACTTGTGTATGTTACTTTGAATGGCAAAAGGGACCTGACAGATGGGAGATTGTCATGGGCTACCCGGAGAGTCCAATCTAATTACAAGGGTATTTAAAATCAAATAACCTTTCCATGCTGTGATGTCCAGAAGGACCTTTTAGTATGGAAGAATGGTCACAGAGATACAATGTTTCTGATTTTGAAAATGGAGGGAACGGCCATGAGTCAAAGAATGCAGGTAGCCTCTAGAAGCTACAAGAGTCAAGAAAACTGACTCTTCCCTAAAGCCTCCACAAGGAAATGCAGCACTGCCAATGCCTTCATTTTAGCTCAGTGAAACCTGTATTGGAAAGTCATAGAACTTGGAACTTCTGAGTTACAGAACAGTAAGATAATAAATTCAGGCTATACAAAACCACTAGCTTTGTGGTAATTTGTTATAGCAGCAAGAAAGAACAAATATACTTCATAAATTATATCAACTTTTCTCACAGCATAATAATATACATTTTACCAGGAGATATCATAGAAATGTGATCTTTGGACTAAGACAGAAAAATACTGCATCTGTTGTTTATTATCTATTACTTTGGGAAACAATATTAATGTCATGCGTTTTAATTCCATAGTCTGAAAAGTTGGGAATGATAATCTCCAATATTTTAGATTTTTAGATAAAGTTTTGAAAATGTATGCAAAATGCCTTCAATACTATCTGAAACAAAGTAGATAAGAAAAAACAATGTCTATTACCTTTGCATATACTTTTCCATTTTAGTCACTATTTTAAAACATAATTAAACATGTATTGAGTAACTGTACTATGGAATTTTCTAAAGTCATTAACAACTGAAGCTGTAAGCCCAAACCTTTCATTTTACAGCTAAGGAAACCAGTAAAAGGATGAGAAGTATTTTGAACATCTCATAGATTTTAAGCAGCAGATTCAAGATCAGAAACCCATCTTTTGTGTGGGTATTTTCATCTCATCTGTACAGAACATGCTTCTTTCTATTGCTTCTACTTATAAAGATTGGAGAAAATATCACATCCACTTCATATGTGTTATTGGCACAATAGTAACTAACATTTATTACATAATCTTCTATGAAGTGTTTCAACTTTCTCAAGTATCAAATAATTCTGAGAACAGTTTCATGAGATTAAAAATGATTATTATTCCTATTTTACAAATGAGGAAACAAAGAAATAAGAACTTGAGTAATTTGTACCTTATCCCATAAATGCTAAGTAGTGAAGCTGGGTTTTGCACCCAGGAAGTCTTAATGCAAAACCCATCCTCTTAATCATTATTCTATAATCCATCTAGTAGCTAACGTAAGTAATCAGTAAGTAATGCTAACCCTTATTGCACCCCTCCTCTGCACCAGGCACTACGCTAGGCCCTTTTTGTGCATTACTTCATTTAATTTCATCAACCTATGGAAAGTCTGAAATCTGTATAATTATTGTCTTTCATCAGAAGAAGAAACTGTGACTCAGAAAGGCTAAGAAGCTTTTCCAAATTAATATAGCAACAGTTGTATACTATTCAGCCATAAAGAAGAATGAGATCCTGTCATTTGCAACAACATGGATGGAACTGGAAGTCATTAGGTTAAGTGAAATAAGCCAGCACACTGACAAACATTATATTTTCTCACTTATTTGTGGGATCTAAAATTCAAAAGAATTGAACTCATGAACATAGAGAGTAGAAGGATGGTTACCAGAGGCTGGGAAGGGTACTGGGGGGCAAGGAGGATGTGGGGATGGTTAATGGGTACAAAAAATGAGAAGAATGCATAAGACCTACTATTTGATAACACAAAAGGGTGACTGTAGTCAATAATAATTGTACATTTTAAAGTAATTAAGGAGTATAATTGTGTTGTTTATAACACAAAGAATAAATGCTTCAGGGGATGGATACCTGCTTTCCATGATGTGATTATTATTAGGCATTGCATGCCTGTATCAAAACATTTCATGTACCTCTTAGATACACCTATTATATATCCAGAAAAATTAAAAATATAGAAAAGCCAAGCATCCTGCTTAGCTCTGCTTTACTCCAAAATCCATGATATTCTGTTCTGTTACTTCTCAGTAAGTGGTAAGGTATTTGGATGAGCAGTAGTGATTTCATGTGTATTATATTTATATATATATAATATATATTGTATATAATATGTATAACTGATAGGGTTTGGCTCTATATCGCCACCCAAATCCTCATTTCAAATTGTAATCCCCATAATTCTCACATGTCAAGGGTAGGACCAGGTGGAGGTAACTGGATCATGGGGTTGTTTCCTCCATGCTGCTCTTGTGATAGTGAGTGAGTTCTCAGGAGATCTAATGGTTTTATAAGTGTCCAGCATTTCCGCTGCTTGCACTCACGCTGTTCATTCTACCACAAAAATACCTGCCTACGTATGTTTATCGCAGCACTATTCACAATATCAAAGACAGGGAATCAACCTAGATGCCCATCAGTGGTAGACTGGATAAAGAAAATGTGGTGCCGGGCGCGGTGGCTCAAGCCTGTAATCCCAGCACTTTGGGAGGCCGAGGCGGGCGGATCACAAGGTCAGGAGATCGAGACCACAGTGAAACCCCGTCTCTACTAAAAATACAAAAAATTAGCCGGGCGCGGTGGCGGGCGCCTGTAGTCCCAGCTACTCAGGAGGCTGAGGCAGGAGAATGGCGGGAACCCGGGAGGCGGAGCTTGCAGTGAGCCGAGATGGTGCCACTGCACTCCAGCCTGGGCAACAGCGTGAGATCACTCCGTCTCAAAAAAAAAAAAAAGAAAAAAAAAAAAAAAAAAAAAGAAAATGTGGTACATATACACCATGGAATGCTATACAGCCATAACAAGAATAATATCATATCCTTTGCAGGAACATGGATGGAGCTGGAGGCCATTGTCCTACATGAACTAACACAGAAACAGAAAACCAAAAGCCACATGTTCTCACTTATAAGTGGAAGCTAAACATTGAGTACACAGTGACACAAAGAAGGGAACAATAGACACTGGGGGACACTTGACGGTGGAGAGACGGGGGAGGTTCAGGATCAAAAATCTATCAAGTACTATGCTTATTATCTGGGTAATGAAATAATCTGTACATCAAACCTCTGCAACATGCAATTTACCTATATAATAAACCTGCACATCTACCCCTAAATCTAAAGTTAGTTAAAACATAAAGTGAAAACATTTTCTAGCTTTATTGATATATAATTGACAAATATAATAAAATTTGTATATATTTTAAAAATAAAATATGAAAAGAAAAAACATGGTTAAAAGTTCCTTGTGTTATTTTCCTGAGATACTCTATATTTACATATATATACACATACATATACACACATAATTATAGTGTTTGATCTTATAAAACCTTTGTGAAGGTTCCTCTCTCTATCAGGAAAAAAATATGTGAGGGAAAATTTAGTTTGAGGAAAAAAATACGTAACTTGAAAAATTATAATAGCACCAAGCTTTTTTTCCCTTATTTTTCTTTTTAAACAACTCACTGCCATTGCCATCCAATTATTGAAGCCATCTAGATCCCCTTTTTAAGCAGGTAACATTTCCCATTTTTACTGCTTATTGTATTTCCTGCCTTACCTCCAATGTTGTAAGTAAGGGAGGAGAGGCAGTAAAAGCAGATAGAGGGAAGATTTTTGACTGAGCGCAGTAGGTTGTTAAATAGTTTTATAGGTAACATAGTGATAGGAAAGGGGATATTTATATTTAATAAGCATTTATAAACAAAATCAATATTCCATTACAAGATATGTAGAAAATAAAGAATCTCTTTGAACTTGCTACAAAACCATAAATTCCCTAGTTATAATTATACTAAGAAATATACAGAGTCTATGGGATTGCAGAAACAAACCACTCTTAAGGAAAGAGCTGAAAGAAGATATGAACAAATAGAAAGACATTTTCTGAAGAGGAATATTTTTAACTCTCTTTTTCTCTCTCTCTTTCTCTCTCTCTCTCCCCCTCTCAAATAAGGGTCTTGCTCTGTTGTCCTGGCTGGTCTTAAACTCCTGGCTGAACTGCTGGCCTCAAGTGATCCTCCTGTGTAGGCCTTCCAAACCACTGGGATTACAGGCATAAGGCACTTCACCCAGCCCATTTTTGTTTTTCAGTGGATCTCTCAACAGCTTGAGCTTGGGCTGCTGAGGGTGCTTCTACAAAATTGACCTGCCCTGCCCTGTCTCCCTGGGAACACTGAGGGATAAGCTGGGTTGCTGTGAAACTATTTGTTACATTTGCCGAGCAGAAAGGCAGGTACTCACCAGAAGGGTCAGGAAGTAAAGTGGAAAGTGGTCAGGAAGGGAAAACTGGTAGAACGGCCACTTTGCCAGAGGAAATCAGTCACAACTCTACACACTTATGGGGGACGTTGGAGACCCGAAAACTACATCCTTTTCTTGATTCCATTGTACTTTCGTCCCCTTTATGCAATTGACTGCATATATTTGCTTATCGTATTACCACTAAAAGAGTTACATCACATCTTGGCTTTGAACAAGTTGATTGAGTTGATACTTTCTTTAATGACATCATCAGTGTATTTGGGATACAAATTCCAAAATTAAATTGCAGAATAGTGCAATCCTAATCAATACCTTAATCAATTTATTTGGAAACCTAAAGATATATATATATATATATATATACTGTATTTGAGGAAAAGAAATAAATCAGAGGGGTGACTTCTAGTGCAAAATAACGCTTAGCTAGCTGACCATAGATATACATTCTGCTCCAATATTTATGAATCATCTGAGAAAGATAAAAATAAAACAGCCCCCAGGAGTAAGACCCAACTGCTTATCTAAATCTGGGAAAAGTATTGGCTCCACAGCTATGAAACTGAGATAAGGATTGCAATCAATCCCTTGAACAAGCCATGTGTAACAAAATGACAGGCTGAAAATTTTGTAAAATGGTTTTATCCCTCCTTTCTGCCTCCACAAGTTGTTTCATCCCCAGAAACTGAGGGCTTGTACTAACCAGAAAATGGTAGAACTACCCCTACTTGCATGAGTGAGTGTTTTTGAAGCTGTTAAAGTCTCACTATCTACTCTCATCTTCAATTGAACAGTTTTCATATTACAAATGGAACGTACAGTAGTGACATTAACTGAGATATGGAGTATCGGAGAAGGGCAATTTCAGCGGATGGAGGGAGAAGAAAAGACAGATATAGAGCAAATTTAGTTTGGGATGTATTAATTTTTGAGAATCTAATGGTGATACACGGTAAGATTTGTATGTTTGTTTCTGGATTACAGGAAAGAAAAGGTATGAACTCCACAATTTATTTTGTATTTCTGCTTATATCAATCCACTACATTTTCAGTCCTATCTGTTATTCTACTAAAACTCATCTCATAAGAGTTATCAATTATTCCCTATTGATGAAATCCAATCACCGTTTCTCAATTTTTATCTTAATTACTGTCTCTTTTGTTTGTAAATTTTAAGGTCTGCCTGCTATATAAAACCCAGCACTCTTTTGACTTACAAAATTAAATTACCTATTTCTATTAAAATTTACTCTGTGTGAATATAATGTATGCATGTGTATATATATGTGTGTCTATATGTATGTGCATAGACATATGTGTGTATGTGTATATGTGTTTTAAAATATTTCCTTTCAACCTCTGTAGTAGCTGCTGTTTCTGCTGCTTAAATTTGAAATTTTCCAAATTCTCCCCATATTTTTATCTTGTACTCTGGATGATTTTTTTTCACAATAATTTTATTCGACCTCATGATTTTACCTATGTTTTATAATCTGATAATTTCCCAATCTGTAACACAAGACTTCTTTCAAATTAGTATATATTTTCCAAGTGTCAATGACATTTTTCTTTATATTTTTGGGGAAGGAAAAGTTCTTTGATTTATCCTGTTTGGGGACCTGAAATAACTTTGGTTACATACATAATGAGAATTTTTCAGATCCAAGTAATGACGTACAAGAACATTTTCTGCCCTTTTATGCTCACTTAGATATTATTACTGGCAATGCGACACGAGATATCCTGAAAATTCTCCCATTACAAACATATTGAAAAGTTGTATCTACAATAACAAAATTTTAAACACATACTTGGATTTTTAACAAAATGAACAACTCCAGCTATCAAAAGCAAGGAGAACAAAGAAATCCAGAGCAATCGAGGAGCAGGCAATGCAGCTGGCAGTGTGGGACTGGAGAGAGGGCTGCCGATCTCAGCAAGGATGCTGTGATCCCTAGAGTCTCCTGTAGATAGGGAAGAACCCTTCACAAAGTAGGTAATTGGAAAGGAATTTAACTAAGGCATAACTTATTCATTTTGAAGAATATGGATGTTCTGTTTTGGATATCATTATTGCTTGAGATTTGGGATGGACAGGATAGAGAAGAAGGAGAAGCTGTGATATTTGCAATGTTCTCTGTCCACTTTTCTACTTGAGATCAGCACTTCCTTCAGCCTTTCTCTATTCTGTAGTGAAAGTTAACATTTCAGGCAGTGTTTTAAGAAGAACACATGTATTAGATCATTGGGTTTTATAATAATTACTGAGAAAGACAGTATTATTATTTCCAATACCAAGTGACAAGTATGAGGTACAAAATAGTAAAGTCCACAGCCCAGGGCCATGTACATAAGAAGTAAAGCCAGCATTCAAACTGGGGCAATACAACTTCAATTTTTAAAAATATTTATTATTAGGAGACATTTTGAACATATAGAGAAGTTGAAAGAGTAATACAATGAACATCCATATATCCACCTCTTATCAACTACTATTAACATTTTTCTATATTTGATTTTTCAATATAATGTAGTACTTGTGTGTTTCATTGTTTTGTTTTCAGGGAGGTGTTGTGTGTATTTCTGCTGAATAATCCAAAAATCAGTTTCAGGTATAATGACATTTCATCTCTAAATACTAGGGTATTCTCCCACACACAATTATAACACTAGTATTAGACCCAAGGAAATACAGGCTTACTAACATCCAGTTCATCTCCAAATTTTCCCAGTTGCTTTTGAAAATATATTTTAATAGTTGTTTTTTGAATTAAAATTCAATTATGTTTCACACATTCCATTAGAGTTGTATATCTCCTTAATCTCTTTGGAAGACCAATTTCCACTCTTTGTTTTGCTTTTTGTTTTTTCTTACAATATTGACTTTGGGAAGCATTCAGGACAGCTGTCATGTTGAATTTCCTACATTCTGGATTTGTCTCAAATTTTCTCATGTGTAAATGGTTCTATAAATACTGGATTTTATCTGCTATGTTATTTTTCCTTTCCTTTGGGATCTGGTAACTAAGTCATTTGCCTCTTTCTCACTTTCTCATTGGGTTAGACTAATACCAAGTTTAGGTTAGATAATTGGTGGAATATTACATTAACAAATATAAAGTGACAACTGAAAATAAGCTATCACAATCATACTAATGTCAGGGGTAAAATAACGCTTTGGAGTAGGAAATAGGAAGAGAGAAAGAGAGAGTGAGAGAGAAGCCTCTTAATGTTGCCCAGTCTGGCCTCAAACTCCTGGGCTCAGGCAATCCTCTCATCTAGCCTCCCAAGTAGCTGGGACTACAGGCACAAGCCACCATGCCCAGCTATTTTTTATTCTTAAATAAGATGGATAATATCTTAATACCTAAGACTACTTTTGGCAACTACCACAGTTACTGATGCCAGGACCTGATTTTATTGAGTATGCTGGGAACTTTTAGAGGACAAATCAGGCTATTGGCTTGACCTCATCTTTCCAAGTGATCATACGGGAAGCAGACAGTTCTGCCGATATGTATAGCATGTGAAGTAACATCAGAGTGCCTACTATTATACTTGGCTGTATGTCTGAGCGTGATTATGTGTGTGCATGTGTGTACATGTATGCATGTGCATATGCACTCATTCATTCCTCACAAAAACCTTTTACTGTAGATATTATTACCTCATTTTAGGAATAAGAGTCATTATTTAGGTATTCAAAGCCATTATTTACAAGAGGTTTGCTTGGATTTTTAAAGCCTGTGAGATTTCCATATCCAAAATTACAAAACACTTTTACCTCTTGTGCCAACTCTGATTAACTGCTAGTGTATAAGTACAGTCTAGTCTTGAGAAGGACTCTGAGGACTTGTTTCATTCAGTGAGAAAGAATTCCATACAAATAGTCAGTATCTGCCAGGAACCCCAGAAAGGATGAATGTCAGTACTCATGTGAAATATTTGAGAATGCTACCTGACCCACCATGAGCAAATTCCCTCAAATTCTAGCAAGCTTTTCTAGAAACACTCTATCTTTTCCCTTCTAAGACCGTTGTGATCCTCTAAGAGCTTATCAATACAAGGTATCAAGATATTGACTCTGCCAGACAACATGCATGTGGAAGTGTGGTGACACATGAAAGAAGATGGGAGACTAAGTGAACTTTATAACAGTTTCCTAAAGTAGATGAGGTTACTGTTTACACCTGACTAGAAATAATTGCTATGTAAATGGTCCCATAATGTTTCCTCTAACAAAGATTCTACACAAGAGAGCATTTAATGTGAAACAGCTTCATGGGCCATTTAGACAAAATCCCCATTTTTGTGACTGGGAAGTGCTGAATCGATGCTTTCTATTTAATTCTCTTAGAAAGCTCCAGACCCATGGAAAGTATGGAACAAAAAGTAACATCCTAGGATGCCTTCTCCAGGCTTCATTTACCCCATTGTACTGAAGGTATTGTGACACTTCAGAGTCATTGCTTTGGAAATAAATGGTAATTTGAAATGGAGGCAGATGATTTGATTTTGTTATTAAGTTTAAGGTAATTAGAGACATAATTTGATTCCCTCTAATATGGCTATTAAGTACAAAGTCATCAAAAAAGCCCAAGATGCTAGTATAAAAGAAGAGAGAAAATGCTGATAATTCATTCTCCACCCTTTTTTAAATCCTGCTGCTGTCTGCCATTTCCTACCCCAAGGCATTTTTTTAGCTCTGACATTATTGTGAGAGCTTATATTCAGGTATTACTTTACATTTTTAATGTGGTACCCCACCAATTATCTAACCTAAACTTGTGAGGGAGGAAAGCCCTAACCTAGTGAGGTAAAGAAGCTCCTCTCATACTCATTTTACATTTGAAGAAGTTGACATTTAGTGAGGTCAAATGATTGGGCCATTATCACCTGAATTTGAAGAGGCAGAGCAATAATAATAATAAAAAAACTCAGCTCTGTTTTATTCTCTTACATTATGATGCATCTAGAAGTCAACATGAAAAACATCACCTAGATAAATAATGTTATTGGGAAATGCAATGGAATGTATTATTCCACATATCCTGCATTAATACTCAATATATTATTGTATTAATGTGTTATTACACAGCTCCAAAAGCTTTCCCGTTTTGTCTCAATCTTGTTTATGTATCCCCACTCATCCTCACAACCACACAAAGAATCTTTCTCTTTCATTTCAGCAGGTTTTAAAGACCCAGGACTTTTCCTTTTTATTAATTATTCCATCATCTACTAGAGTCATCGGTGTCTTGGTCACCATCCCCATCACCAAAATGACTAATAAAAAATGTGCACTTTTTATTTTAAGGATTTTTTTCCAGCTAAAAGAGAAAATTTTAAAATTATATGAAAGAATTAGCTAAGGAACATGTTAAGATTACAGGTTCCTAGAATCTGTCCATACAGAACGAAACTATGTTAGTACTTCATTGGGAGCCCAGGAATATGTATCTTTAACGAGTACTGTAGAAAAATTTAATTCAAGTTATTTTCAGACCTAAGAAATATTGCAACTAAAAGGGTAATAGAAACAGCATAGTGGGAAACTTACAAATGCCCTTAATCCTAAGAATTTTGTAGCTAGTGTCCTCTCTCTATGTTTTTGTCTCTTCTATGATAAGATTCTTCCTCTCAATTATGTTCCTAAGGGACTTTTCTAACCCCCACATTCTGATAACAACTTAGGGCAGGCCATAAAGATGTGTCCAGTCATTACTGTATTGGACAAAACAGCTCTAGAGTCTATGGACATGCCTGACCATATAATATTAGGCTTTTATCCTTTACTAGACGGTGAGAGGTAATAGCTCAAATGGGTACCTCAGTGTAAATCAGAAGTTCCCTTTTTCTTCTGTTACTAATATGTGAGCTTCAGTTCAGTATCGTCATCTGTAATATGATAGAATAAACCTTATTTGCTAAAGATTGTCAGAGGATCATTTAAGATAAGGCATTTTCTTTTTAAGATAGACTTTATTTTTAGAGCTGTTTCAGGTTGACAGAAAAATTGAGCAGAAAGTACAGAGAATTCTCATATATGTCCTCCCCCATCTCTTCTGCTGCCCCCATTGCCAGTTTATCCAATTATTAATATATTCCACGACTGTGATACATTTGTTACAATTGATCAAATAATAATAATACATTATTATTATTCACTAAAGTTCATGCTTTACATTAGGGTTTACTTTCTAGCGTGGTACATTACTGTGGGATTTGACAAATAAAAGTCATGTATCCACTAGGAAGAATGTCATGCAGAATAAAAACCTCTATGCTGAAATATACTAGGGAGCAAGATGGCAGAATAGAAGCCTCCGCCAATCATCCCCTCCCACAACACCAATTTAATAACTATCTACACAAAAAAAGCACCTTTATAAGAAGCAAAAATCAAATGAGTACTTGTGGCACCTGGTTATAACTCATTGTCACTGAAAGAGACACTGAAGAGGTAGGATAAACTGCCTTGAGTTGGCAGTGCTACCGCTCCTCCATCCCCTGGTAGCAGCAGTATGGCGTGGAGTGTGTTTCTGCATGCTGGGAAGAGAGAGGGCGCAGTGATTGTGAAGTATTGAACTCAGTGCTGCCTTGTTACAATAGAAAAGAAAACAGAACCAATCTCAGCTGATGCCCATCCATGGAGGGAGCCTTCAAACCAACTCTAGTCAGAGGGGAAACACTGATAGCAGTGGTGGGAACTTGAATTCATGCATGCCTCACCACCTTGTGCCAAAGTGCTCTGGGGCCCTTCAGAAACTTGAATGGCAATCTAAGCTACAATGACTGCACCTCCTGAGACACCAATGGGGTGGCTAAGGGAGTGCTGGAATCACCCCTCTCCTAGCCCCAGGCTGTATAGCTCTCACCTCCGAAAAGGATCCATTCCTTCCAGTTGAGGAAAGCAGAGGGAAGAGAGGGGAGAACTTTTTCTTGCTTCTCAGATAGCAGTTCAGCTACAGCAGAATAGGGCACTGGGCAGAGTAGTAAGATCCCCCTACCAGGTCTAAGCTTCTGGATGATATTTCAAGACATACCCTGGGCCAGAAGGGAAACCAATGCCTTGAAGGGAAGAACCCAATCATGGTAGGATTCATCACCTCTAACCAAAGAGTCCTTGGGCCCTGAATAGCCAGCAGCAATACACAGATACTGCAGGGCCTTGGGTGAAATTCTGAGACTTGCTGGCTTCAGATGAGACTCAGTACATTACCAGCTATAGCGACTATGGGGCAAGACTCCTTCTGCTTCAGAAGAGTGGAGAGAAAAGTAAGGGGAGTTTGTTTTGCACCTTAGGTGCCAGCTTGGCTGCAAGAGCATGGAAAACTAAGTTGGCTCTTGAGGTTCCCAATTCCAGGATTTAGCTCCTGGATGACATTTATGAACCTTCCCTGGTATACAGGGGAGCCCATTGCCCTGAGGGAGAGTTCTAAGCCACACAGCATTCACCAAAAGTGGACAGAAGGGCTCTTGGGCCTTAAAAGAACATTGGCAGTAGTCTGCCAATAATCCCCACAGCTGTGCGTTGGTGATGGTCATAGGGTGAGGCTCTTCTGCCTTTGGAAAGGAGAAGGAAGAGTGGGAAAGATTGTGTTTTGTGGTATGAGTGCCACTTCCCACAGTACAGTAGAACGTGAGGTAGACTTCTAAGGTTTTTGACTCTAGTCCCTGGTTCTGGAAATCACCTCTGGACCTATATGGGGCCTTGACAAAGTCACCACTCTGAAGCGAAAGACAAAGACCTGGTTGGCTTTGCCACCTTCTGATTGTAGAGCCCCACGGACTTGAGAAAACATAGACAGTAGCCAGGGAGTGGTTATAGTAGGCATTGGGTGAGATGCTAATTCAGGTCTGACCAAGTACAGTCCTGTTTGTGGTGGCCACAGAGATGCTTGTGTCACTCTACCCTCAGCCCCAGGAGGTCTGTTCCCTTACTTTCTCCAAAACAGGGTCTCTTTCGATTTGTTTGGAAGAAAATAAGGGAAGAGAGCAAAAGTCTCTGCCTGGTAATCCAGGGAATTCAGTCAGATCTTGTCCAAGACCATCAAGGTGGTACCTCTATGAGTCGCAAGGACCACAGTGTTAATTGGCTTAGGGTTCTCCATAAAATAGAAAAAGCTTATATCACAACACCCAAGTCTTTTCAAATATCTGGAAAGCCTTCCTGAGAAGGATGGGTACAAACAAGCCAAGACTATAAAGACTACAATAACTACCTAACTCTTTAATGTTTATACAAAGACAAACATTTACAAGTCTCAATACATTCCAGGAAAACATGACCTGAGCAGATGAACCAAATAAAGCATCAGGAACCAATTCTGGGGAAGCAGAGATATGTAATCCTTCAGAAAGAGAAATCAAAATAGTGGGTTTTTTTTGGTTTGTTTGTTTGTTGAGCAAAATCAAAAACATTCAAGAAAACACAAAGAAGAAATTCAGAGTTTTACCAGACAAATGTAACAAAGAGACTGATACGATTAAAAAGAGTCAAGCAAAAAGTTTGAAGCTGAAAAATGCAACTGGCATACTGAAAAATGCATCAGACTTTGCTCAGTTTTAATTCTGTTTTAAGAGCAGAATTAATCAAGCAGAACAAAGAATTAGTGAGCTTGAACAGAGGCTATTTGAAAATACACAGTCAGAGAAGACAAAAAATAAAAATAAAATAAAATAAAACAATAAAGCACACCTACAGGATGTAGAAAATAGTTGCAACAGAGTAAATCTATGAGTAATTGGCCTTAAATAGGAGGTAGAGAAAGAGGTAGAAAGCTTATTCAGCAGGATAATAACAGAAAACTTCACAAGCCTAGACAAAAATATTAATATCCAAGTATAAAAAGGTTATAGAATACCAAGCAGATTTAACCTAAATAAGACTACCTACCTCAAGGTATTTAATAATCACACTCCCAAAGATCAAGGATAATGAAAGGACCCTAAAAACCACAAGAGAAAAGAAACAAATAACATATAATGGAGCTCTAATATGTCTACCAACCGAGTGTTCAATGGAAATCTTATAGGCCAGGAGAGAGTGGTATGACATATTTAAAGTGTTGAAGAAAAAAACTTTTTACCCTAGAATAGTATATGCAGTGAAAATATCCAATCAACATGAAGGAGAAATAAAGACTTTCCCAGACAAACAAAATGATTCAACATCAGAATTGTCCTTCAAGAAATGCTGAAGAGAGTACTTCTATCAGAAAAAAAAAAAAAAAAAAAAAAAAACCACGATGTTAATATGCAATAAGAAATCATCTGGGCTGGGTGCAGTGGCTCATGCCTGTAATCCCAACACTTTGGAAGACTCAGGAAGGTGGATCACGAGGTCAGGCATTTGAGACCAGCATGGCCAACATGGTGAAACCCCACCTCTACTAAAAATACAAAAATTATTCAGGCACCTGTAGTCCCAGCTACTCGGGAGGCTGAGGCAGGAGAATCACTAGAACCTGGGAAGTGGAGGTTGCAGTGAGCCAAGATTGCACTGCTGCACTCCAGCCTGGGTGACTGAGTGAGACTCCATCTCAAAAAAAAAAAAAAAAAGAAAAAGAAAGAAAGAAAAAGAAAAATCATCTGAAAGAACAAAACTAGCAGGTAATAGTAAGTACACAAAAAAATACAGAATATTATAACACTGTAACTGTGATGCATAAACTACTCTTCTTTTCAGTAAAAAGACTAAATTATGAAACAATAAAAAAGTAACTTTTTTTTTGGTAAGAGTATCATGCTGTTTTGGTTATCGTATCCTTGTAGTATAGTTTAAAGTCAGGTAACATGATGCTTCCAGCTTTACTTTTTGCTTAGGATAGCCTTGGCTATTCCGGCTCTCTTTTAGCTCCATATGAATTTTAAAATAGTTTCTTTCTGGTTCTGTGAAGGATGTCCTTGGTAGTTTGATAGGAATAGCATTGAATCTGTAAATTGCTGTGGGCAACATGGCCATTTTAATGATATTGATTCATCCTATCCATGAGTATGAGTGAGATATTTTTCCATTTGTTTGGGTCGTCTCTAATTTCTTTGTGCAGTATTTAGTAATTCTCATTGTAGAGATCTTTTGCCTCCATAGTTAGCTTTATTCCTAGGTATTGTATTCTCTTTGTGGTAAGTTTGAATGAGAGTTCATTTGCGATTTGCCTCTCAGCTTGGTTGTTGTTGCTATATAGGAATGCTAGTGATTTTCGTGCTTTGATGTTATATCCTGAAACTTTGCTGAAGTTGTTTATCAGCTGAAGGAGTTTTTGGGCCAAGACTATGGGGTTCTCTAGATGTAGAGTCGTGTCACCTATAAACAGAGATAGTTTGACTTCTCTTTTCATTTGGATGACCTTTACTTTTTTCTCTTGCCTAATTTATCTGGCTAGGACTGGCTAGGACTTCCTATAGTATATTGAATAGGAGTGGGTGAGAGAAGGTATCGTTTTCTTATGCTGGTTTCAAGAAGAATGCTTCCATATTTTGCCCCTTTAGTATAATGTTGGCTGTGGGTTTGTCATAGACGGCTGGTATTATTTAGAGATATCTTCATTCAATGCCTAGTATGTTGAGAATTTTAATGTGAAGCAGGGTTAAATTTTATCAAAAGTCTTTTCTGCATCTATTGAGATAATCATGTGGTTTTTGCCCTTAGTTCTGTTTATATAATGAATTGATTTATTGATTTGCAGAGGTTGACCCAACCTCTTCATCCCTGCATCCCAGGGATGAAGCCTTGTTCATCAAAGATAGGGCCTGAAGTTTTCTTTTTCTGCTGTGTCTCTGCCAGGTTTTGGTATCAGGATGATGCTGGTCTCATAGAACGAGTTAGGGAGGAGTCCCTTCTCCTCAATTTTTGGGAATAGTTTCAGTAGGAATGGTACAAGTTCTTCTTTGTACATCTCACAGAATTTGGTTGTGAATCCATCAGGTCCTGGGCTCTTTTTGGTTGGTAGGCTATTTATTACTGATTCAATTTTGGAGCTCATTATTGGTCTGTTCAGGAAATCAATTTCTTTCATGTTCAGTCTTGGGAGGGTGTATGTGTCCAGAAATTTATCCATCTCTTCTAGGTTTTCTAGTTTGTGTGCATAGAGTTGTCAATATAGTAGTTTCTGATGGTTAGCTCTACTTCTGTGGGGTCAGTGGTAACATTTCCTTCATCATTTCTAATTGTGTTTATGTGGATCTTCTCTCTTTTTTTCTCCATTAGTCTGGCTAGTGGCCTATCTTTAATTTTTTCAAGAAACCAACTCTTGGATTTATTGATCTTTAGAATTTTTTTGTGCCTCCATTTCCTTCAGTTCAGCTCTGACTTTGTTTATTTCTTATCTTCTTCTAGCTGTCGGATTGATTCATCCTCCCTTCTGTAATTCTTTCAATTGTAATGTTAGATTGTTAACTTGAGATCTTTCTAATTTTTTGATGTAGAAATTTAGTGCTTTGAATTTCAATAAAACAGAATAGAGATCCCAGAAATAAGGCTGCAAAACTACGACTACATTTTTGATTGCCTTTTTTTTTTTTGACAAAGCTGACAAAAACAAGAAATGGGGAAAAGACTCCATATTTAATAAATGTTGCTGAGATAACTGGCTAGCTACCCATATGCAGAAGACTGAAGCTGGAACCCTTTCTTTCACTACAAACAAAAATCAATTCAAGATGAATAAAAGGCTTAAATATAAAACCCAAAACTATAAAAACCCTGTAGGACAACTAGGTAATACCATCGTGGACACAGGAGCAGACAAAGATTTAATGACAAAGACCAAAAGCAATTTCAACAAAAGCAAAAATTCACAAGTGGGATCTAATTAAACTTGAGAACTTCGGCACACAGCAAAATATACTATCAACAGAATAAACAGACAACCTATAGAATTGGAGAAAACTTCTGCAAACTATGCATCTGACAAAAGTCTAATATTCAGCATTATATAAATAACTAAAATAAATTTACAAGAGAAAAACAAACAACTCCATTAAAAAGTATGCAAAGGACATGAACAGATACTTTTCTAAAGAAGACATACATGAGGCCAAAAAGCATATTTTAAAAAGCTCAATATCACTGATCATTAGAGAAATGGAAATCAAAACCACAATAAAACACCATCTCACACCAGTCAGAATGGCTATTATTAAAAGGTAAAAAATAACAGACATGACAAGGTTGTGGAGGAAAAGGAATGCTTATACACTGTTGGTGGAAGTGTAAATTATTCAGCTGTTGTTGAAAGCAGTATGGTGATTCCTCAAAGAGCTAAAAGCGCAATTACCATTAGAACCAGTAATCCCATTACTGGGTATCTTGCCAGAGGAATATAAATTATTCTGGCATAAAAAAATAAGCATGTGAACGTTCATTGCAGCACTATTCACAATAGCAAAGACATGCAATCATCCTAAATGCCCATCAATAACCAATTGGATAAATAAAATGTGGTACATATACACATTGGAATACTATGAAGCCATAAAAAAGGATGAGATTATGTCTTTTGAGGGAACATGGATGGAGCGAGAGGCTCTTATCCTCACCCAACTAATGCAGGAACAGAAAACCAAATACTGCATGTTCTCACTTATAATTGGAAACTAAATGATGAGTACTTATAAATACAGAAAAGGAAGAAAAAGACATTGGAGTCTACTTGAGGGTGGAGGGTGGGAGGAGGGAGACAAGAAGAAAAGGTAACTATTGGGTGCTGGGCTTAATTTCTGGGTGATGAAATAATCTGTACAACAAATCCCTGTGACATGAGTTTGCTTATATAACAAACCTTCACATGTATCCCCAAAACCAAAATAAAAGTTACAAAAGGACTACAACCACTTTACAAGACATAGACAGTACAATAAGATATAAATAGAATCAGGCCAGTTCCAGTTGCTCAGACCTGTAATCCTAGCACTTGAGGCCATGGTGGGTGGATCACTTGAGTTCAGGAGTTCAAGACCAGCCTGGGCAACATAGTTATCTTCATATCTACAAAAAATACAAACAATTAGCTGGGTGTGGTGGTACATACCTGTAGTCCCAGCTACTTGGGGGGCTGAGGCAGGAGGATCACCTGGGCTCTGCAGTTTGAGGCTGCAGTGAGCTGAGATCACGCCACTGCACTCCAGCCTGGGTAACAAAGTGAGATCCTGTTTCAAAAAAAAAAAAAAAAAAAAAAAGAAAAGATATAAATATATAAATTGAAACAACAAAATGTTAACAGGTGGGGGTGGTGGTGAAGTTAAAGCAGAGAGTTTTTATTAGTTTTCATTTTGCTTATTTATTCGTTTATACAAGAGGTGTTAAGTTTTTATCAGCTTAAAACAAAGGGTTATAAGACAGTATTTGCAAGCCTCCTGCTAACCTGAAACCAAAAAAATATACAATGTATAAACTAAAACTTATTAGCAAGAAACTAATATCACCAGAGAAAACTACCTTCACTAAAAAGAAGACAGGAAGGAAAGAAAAAAAGGAAGAGAAGACCACAAAACAACCCAACAACAAATAACAAAATGGCAAGAGTATGTCCTTACCTATCAATAATAACATATATAAATGGACTAAAATCTCCAATGGAAATACAAAGACTGGCTGAATGGATTTAAAAAAAAAAAAGACTGAATTATCTGTTGCCTCGAAGGAACAAACTGAAGAGATGGAAATAGATATTCCATATCAATTTAAATCAAAAATGACCAGGAGCAGCTATATTTATATTAGACAAAACAGATTTTAAGATAAAAACTATACAAAGAGACAAAGTAGGTCACTATATAATGATCCAAGTATTGAATCAGCAAATAACAATTTTACAGCTACAAGTGCCAACATCATAAAAGAAAAACTTCTAATAAATAACTTGAGGATGCACCTTAATTAGAAATGCAAGAGCAAATGATACTCAAAATTAGAGAAAAAATAAAGATCATCTCAAATAAATGATTTTTAAATGAAGCAAACAATACAAAGTTCAATGAAATGAAAAGTTGTTTTTTTAAAGTTAATCAAAAATGACAAACCTTTAGCCAGACTAAGAAAAAAAAGACATTCGAATAAATAAAATCAGATTTAATAAAAGACATTACAATACTGCAGAAATTCAAAGGATCATTAGTGGCTACTATGAGCAACTGTATGTCAATAAACTGGAAAATCTAGAAGAAAAGGATTAATTCCTAGACACATACGATCTCCCAAGACTGAACCATGAAAAAATACAAAAGCTGAACAGACCATTACAATTAACAAGATTGAAGCCATAACAAATAGTCTCCCAACAAAGAAAAGCCCTGAACTCAATGGCTTTACTGCTAAATTCTACCAAACATTTACAGAAGAATTAATAACAATCGTCCTCAAACTATACGAAAAAAATAGAGGAGAAAATACTTTGAAACTCATTCTATGAGGCCAGTATTGCCCTGAGGCCAAAACCAGATGACAACACATCGAAAAAAGAAACCACAGGCCAATCTATCTTATGAATACTGATGCAAAAATCTCAACAAAGTAATCCCAGTACTTTGGAGGCCGAGGCAGGCAGGTCACAAGGTCAGGAGACTGAGACCATCCTGGCTAACACGGTGAAACCCCGTCCCTACTGAAAATACAAAAAAATTAGCCAGGCGTGGTGGCAGGCACCTGTAGTCCCAGCTACTTGGGAGGCTGAGGCAGGAGAATGGCATGAACCCAGGGGGCGGAGCTTGCAGTGAGGGCACATCACACCACTGCACTCCAGCCTCGGCGACAGAGTGAGACTCTGTCTCAGAAGAAAAAAAAACCTCAACAAAATGATTCCAAGGTGAATTCAACAATAAGTTAAAAATATTTTTTGTCATGACCACGTGGGCTTTATCTCTGGGATGCAAGGATGATTCAAGATATGCAAATCAATCAATGTGATATATCAACAGAATGAACAATAAACTATATAATCATTTTGATTGATGCTGAAAAAGCATTTGATAGAATTCAACACCCTTTCATAATAAAAACTCTCAAAAACACGGGTATGAAAGGAACATACCCCAACATAATTGAAGCCATATACTAGCCCATAGCTAGTATCACAGTGAATGGGGAAAAGCGGAAAGCCTTTTTGTCTAAGAGCTGGAACACAACAAGAATGACCATTTAACCACTGTTATTCAACATAGTGCTGAAAATCCTAGCTAGAGCAATCAAACAAGAGAAAGAAATAAAAGGCATCCAAATTGAAAAGGAAAAAGTCAAATTATTCTTGTTTGCCAATGATATGGTCTCACATGTAGAAAAACCTGAGGATTCCACAAGAAAACTATTGGAACTAATAAACTAATTCAGTAATGTTGCAGGATACAAAATCAACGTATAAAAATCAGCAGTATTTCTATATGTCAACAGTGCACAATATGAATAATACATTTAAAAAGCAATCCCATTTACAAGAGCCACACATAAACTTAATTACCTAGGAAGTAACTTAACCAAAGAAGTAAAAGATCTGTACGATGAAAACTATAGAACCCTGATGAAAGATATTGAAGAGGACATGAAAAAATGGAAAGATATTTCATGTTCATAGATTAGAAGATTCAGTAATGTTAAAATGTCCATACTAACCACAACGATATGCAGATTTAATGCCATCCCTGTCAAAATACTCATAATATTCTTCACAGAAATAAGAACAACCATCCTAAAATTTATATGGAACCATAAAATAGCCAGAATGGACAAAACTACCCTAAGCAAAAGAACAAAACTAGAGGAATCACATGACCTGACATCAAATTATACTGCAGAGCTAGAGAATCAAAATACCATGGTACTGGCATAAAAACAGACATACTGGCCAATGTAACAGAATGGAGAACCCATAAACAAATCCACATGCCAAAAATAAATCTATTTTTGATAAAGGTGCTGAGAATACACATTGGGGAAAAGACAGTCTCTTCAATAAACAGTACTGGGAAACTGCATACCCATATACAGAGGAATGAAACTAGACATCTGTCTCTCACCACATAAAAAAAAATCAAAATAAAGACTTAAATTTAAGACCTCAAACTATAAAACTACTGCAAGAAAACATTGGAAAACTCTCCAGCACAGTAGTCTAAGCAAAGATTTCTTAAGTAATACCCCAAAAGCACAGGCAATCAAAACAAAAACGGACAAATGGAATCACTTCAAGTTAAAATGCTTTTGCATTTAACTTGATTGTTTAGCAAAGGAAACAATCAGAAAAGTGAAAAGACAACCTACAAAGTGGGAGAAAATATTTGCAAACTACCCATCTGACAAGGGATTAATAACCAGAATATATAAGGAGCTCAAACACCTATAGGAAAAAAATCTCATAATCCAATTAAGTAACCTGAAAAGTATTTGAGTAGACATTTCTCAAAAGGAGATACACAAATGGGAAATAGGTATATAAAAAGCTGGTCAACACTATTGAACATCAAAGAAATGCAACTCAAAACTACACTGAGGTATCATCTCACCACAGTTTAAATGGCTCACAGTCAAAAGGCGGGCAACAAGGTGGGTGTGGTGGCTCACGCCTGTAATCCCAGCACTTTGGGAGGCCGAGGCGAGCGGATCACCAGGTCAGGAAATCGAGACCATCCTGGCTAACACGGTGAAACCCCATCTCTACTAAAAATACAAAAAATTAGCCGGGCGTGGTGGCGGGCGCCTGTAGTCCCAGCTGCTGGGAGGCTGAGGCAGGAGAATGGCGGGAACCCGGGAGGCGGAGCTTACAGTGAGCCCAGATCGCGCCACTGCACTCCAGCCTGGGCGACAGAACAAAAAAGAAAGGAAAGGGAAGGGAAGGGAAGGGACAGGCAATAACAAATGCCCGCAAGGATGTGGAGAAAAGGGAACCCTCGAACACACTGTTGATGAGAATGTAAATTAGTATAACCATTATGGAGAACAGTTTGGAGGTTCCTGAAAAAACGTAAAATAGAGAGCTACCATATGATCTGGCAATCCTACAGTTGGGTATGTATTCAAAAGAAAGGAAATAATATATTGAAGGATACCTGCATCCCATGTTTATTGCAGTACTGTTCACCACAGTCAAGATTTGGAAGAAACCTAAGTGTCTATCAGCAGATGAATGGATAAAGAAAACGTGGTACTCATACAGAATGGAGTGCTATTCAGTCACAAACAAGAATGAGATCATATTATTTGGCATAATGTGGAAGGAACTGGAGGTCATTATGTTAAGTAAAATAAGCCAGACACAGAAAACAAACATCACATGTTCTCACTTATTTGTGGGATCCCAAAATCAAAACAATTGAACTCATAGACATACAGAATAGAAGGATAGTTACCAGAGACTTTGAAGGGTAGCTAGGGGTTTAGGGGTATGTGAGGATGGTTAATGGGTACAAAAAATAGTAAGAAAGAGTGAATAATGCTAGTATTTGATAGCACAGCAGGATGACTATAGTCAATAATTCAATTGTACATTTTAAAATAACTAAAGAAGTGTAATTAGATCATTTGTAAAACAAAGGATAAAAGCTTGAGAAGAGAAATAGTACATTTTCAATGATGTGATTATTATGCATTGCATGCCTTATCAAAATATTTCATGTACCCCACAAGTACTCTTACTTTGTAGCCACAAAATTAAATATTAAAATAAAAAAGCCTATGTTCCTTACCATTCATTCATCTTTTCTCTCCCTTGAACCCCTGACAATTACTGATCTTTTAACTGTCTCTATAGTTTTGCCTTTTCCATATGCAACTATATGACTTTTTCCACAGTGTCATATAATTGCAATCATATAGTATGCAGCCTTTTCAGATTGGCTTCTCTCATATAGCAATGTTCAAGTTGCATAGGTTCCTCTATTTTTTTATGGCTTGATATAATAACTTATTTGTTTTTATTGACTATCAGTATTTAGTTTTATAGATATATCTCATTTTGTTTGTGAATTTATTTAGTTATTTATTTTGAGACAGGTTGGAGTCACCCTGGTTGGAGTTTACTGGCACAGTCATGGCTTACCGTAGCCCCAACATTTTCTGGCTTGGGTGATCCTCCTACCTCGGTCTCCCAAGTAGTTGGGACTACAGGCACGTGCCACCACACCCAGATACTTTTTTATTTTTTGTATAGATAGGGTTCCATCATGTTGCCCAGTCTGGTCTTGAACTCTTGGGCTCAGGCAATCTGCCTGCCTCAGCCTCCCAAAGTGCTGGAATTACAAGCATGAACCACCGTGCCCAGCCTGCTTCTGAATTTAATTAGCAAAGGATAACTTCATTGTTTCCTGTTTTGGCAATTGTGAATAAAACTGTTACAAATATTCATATGCAGGTTTTTGTGTGAACATGTTTTCAACTCATATGGGAAAATACCTAGGAGTGTTATTTCTGGATCATTTAATAAGCCTATGTTTAGCTCTGTGAAAGCTGCCAAATTGTTTTCCAAAATGACTGTAACATTATACATTCCCACAAGCAATAAATGAGGGTTCCTGTTGCTCTGCACCATTGTCAGCATTTTGCATTGTCAGTGTCTTGAATTTTAGCCATTCTAAAATTAATAGTTAATAGCTGTTTAGTGGTATATCATTGCTGTTTTAATTTGAATTTCCCTACTAATACATGTCATGAAGCATCTTTTCATGTGCTTCTTTTCCAAGTGTTTCTCTTCTTTGGTGTGGTCTCTGTTAAGATATTTTCTCCATTTTGTAAGTAGTTTTTTTTTTTTTTTCTTACGTTGAGTTTAAATGTCAATCTCTTACCAGATAATTGTTTTGCAAATATTTTCTCCCACTCTCTGGCTTGTTTTTATTTCCCTTAAGCATGTCTTTCACAGAGCAGAAGTTTAATTTTAATGAGGTCCAAATTATCAATTTTTCATGGATCATGTTTTTGGTGTTGCATATAAAATCTCATTGTCAAATTCAAGGTCACTTAGATATTCTCCTATTTAGAATTTTATATTTTGTGAATTACACTAAAGTCTGTGATCCATTTGAACTTAACGTTTGTGAAAAGTATAAAGTTTTTGTCTAGATTCATTTTTTCACATGTGGATCTGCAGTTGTTATAGCACTATTTGCTTAAAAAAACTATCCTTTCTCTGTTTAATTGCCATTATTCTATAGTCAACTGAAGATCAGTTGGTTATATTTATGTGAACTTATTTCTGGGTACAGTATTATGTTCCCTTTATCTATTTATCTATTCTTTCACTCATACCATATGACTCTGATTACTATAGCTTTATAGTATGTCTTGAAGTTAAATGTCAGTCTTCCACTTTGTTCTCCTTCAGTATTGTGTTGGTTCTTCTTGATCTTTTGCTTTTCCATATATATTTATATTCTGTTTGTTGATAGCCACAAAATAATTTGCTGGGACTTTGATTGAGGTTGTTTTGTATCTACAGATGAAGTTGGGAAGAATTGGCATCTTAATAATATTGAGTCTTCCTATTCATGAACATAGAATATCTCAACATCTATTTAGAGCTTTATTTTTTTTTTACTCAGAGTTTTGTGGTTTCCCCATCAATCTTATATTTTCTTAGACTTATAACTATTTCATTTTTCATGCTAACATAAGCGATGGTGTATTTTAAATTTCAAAACTCAATTGCTAACTCTTGATATATAGGAAAGCAATTTACTTGTGTATATGGACTTTTACTCTGCAAAGTTGCTATGGCCACTTGTTAGATAAATATATATATATTTTTTTATTTTTGAGTTTTCTATACATAATCATGTCATCTGTGAAAAAATTTTTATTTCCTGTTTCACAATTATATACCTTTAATTTTCTTTTGTCACTTATTACTTAGGACTTCACATACGATGCTTAATAGATTTGGTGAAAAAGAACATCTTTGCCTTTTTTTCTGATATTAGGAGTATAGCACCTAATATCTCACTACTAAGTATGTCAACTTAGGTCTTTGATACACATTCTTTATCAGGTTGAGGAAGTCTCCCTCTATTCCTGGTTTACTGAGAATTATCACATGAATGGATGTTGGATTTTCTCAAATGCGTTTTCTGCATTTAGTAATTTAATAATGATTTTTACCTTTAGCCTATTGATATGATGGATTACATTAATTGATTTTCAAATGTTGATTAATACATTTTTAATGTATTTTTATATACTCAGTGTAACATTTGAAGTCAAGGCATTGTTATGCACATTTCCGTGGGCCAAAAAAAATAATCAGATACAAACAGAAATGGGAATGATATTCAGGAAGGAGAGAAATCTGGAGGAAAGCAGGCTTCTGCTCTTGGTGAATGCTCTGCTTTGGGACTGTTTCTTCCTTTATGTTGAATAAAGGCAGACTTGTTTTTAATAGGCCAGTATAGTTGTCTTTAGTCATTCAACACTGCCTTGAGAAATCCTACAGAATCATCTTTATAGTCCAAACTAATGGTGTGGGTCATTCAAAATCAGGGATGGTTCTTCCTAAGAAAAGAATGTTTGGTAATTGTATTGCATTTATGATGCCACACAAATGCTTTAAATTTTGCTAAAAACTGTGAGATATAAATGGATTAAAAAAAGTAAGATGGCTATTTTCATGGAGCTGGCAGCTTATTTGGAAAGACAAAATTAACCAGGAAGAGACGAGCTTTATACCTTCAAATGCTGAATCACATATTACATAAAATAAACATTTTAGGGGATCAGGAAAGTGAAACCAGAGTAGGCTGAAAAAGAGCAGAAATATTCTATGAGAAATGGGGATTTGACATAGGCTTAAAGAAAGAGTAGATTTGGCATATGCCAAGAGAATCCCAAAATACTTGGAAAAAAAAATAAGAAAAAAATACCCACATACAGGTGGGTATGGCTTTTCTAAACGTCTCCTAAAGCATTCTTATGATTTCATAAATATCTTCATTTCATCGTGATTCACACCTTGTATCACTTTCCCCTTTTGGATATCTCGCTTACTAAGTTTCTAATCACTCCCCCTTTTTTTTTTTTTTTTTTTTTTTTTTTTTGTCTTTGAACATGTTATCACCTGGCTCATGAACTTCCTCTCAGTCCTCACCTTCATCCTCATTCAGAGTGAATTCAACATAATGGTGCACATTTAATCCTTTCCTAATTTCCTTTGACAATACTCGCCAGTGGCACTGGCAACTACAGCATTTACCCTGAGATAACTTTGCCAAGAAATATCTTAGTTTATTACTATTTTTGCATCACTTTAGTATATTGACTTTGGAAACAAAATACATCATTCTATTTGTAAACATTCTGTCTTTAGTAGTGGTATTTCCATTTACAAAATACAGTAATTTTTGATGGCAGAAAATGTCAAATCCTAGAAAACATAGCATTACTACACGTGATGTTAATATTGTTCTCCAGAAGTTGTTGGCCAAAGAGTCATTTGATGAATCCAATTTTTCTGAAATAGATAATTCTAATGATTCAGATAATTCTGACATTAGTTCTGTTTAGAAATAACTCCAAGAATAGTTTTTTATATTGTATTTTCATACTGAAAATTGGCCAGATTTTCTTCAGCCTCAAAAAGTGTGTTAATGTAAAATTAAATGAGCATTAGCAGTGAACTCACTTTTTTTTCTAAGTGGGAAAAGGGTATCCAAAAGTCTAGAATTTTGCTGTAGAACCATCAGCAATGTCTTCCTCTTCTACCCCATGTCAGCCACAAACTCTATGGTCACAGTCTCCTAAGCTATAAAAGAATATCATCTTCTCTCTGTCCACAGACCTTCACCTTCCTGCTCTCTTGCTGAAGTGTCCCTGGTACAACTGCTCTTTAAGTTCATAACCACCTCTCCACTCACTGTTTCACTTTATGCAGGGCATCTCTTAGATTAACCCATGGAGCTTGGGTTCCATGGCCCATCGTAACTGTTACATTCCTGAAAATCTTGAGTCCTTTGTAATCACCCATCTTCCCTCTGCTTATGTCAGAACAGCTTTACTTTGATAAAAAAAATTACAAAACCAAAGAGATTCTTAGTCACCAAAAATTTAAAATTATACCATCTTTTAGTATGTCCAGAAAATTGCTAGAGAAAGTCAGACCACACTCTATTTGCAGAGGGCTAGAGGTAGGCTTGCCCTTATATACTTTCAGGTCTTAGAGACTAAATTACAGACAGAAATCCACAGACCCCAGGTCTAAATATCTACGTTAGAAATTCAGCTAACATACTAAGTAAAATGTGGTATATCCTTAGCAAATATATTCCTTCACAATGACCTGGGAAGGCCAGGTTTCAATTTAGTACTTTTAGACTCCTTAGAATTCTGTGAGAACTGGCAAAATAGAGAAAACAAACAATAAAACCAGCCGATGGCTTGCCCTGTTCTATTCTCAATAACAGCTTTTACATCCAATCTGAAATTTTCAGGAGCCTCTGCAAGATAGGGACACAAGAAACCATGTTTTGGGACTTCACTTACACAGTACTAACTCAAGATGAGAGGGTAAGTAATCATCAGATCTTTCTAGTTTCTTCTATCACAGGGTCTTTGCAATTTTGGTAAATGGGGCTCTACTATATCCACAGAAATAGATGGAGAAGGACAATGGCAGTGAGACCCACTGAGAGACCAGAGTGAGTAGCAGACCAATCATAGTCCCCAGAGGGCAGTAATGGCAACTACATCAAAAGAAACTTAGAAGTACTTGGGAAACATTCCAGAGACCTCCCTGTGCTATTGTGGGGACAGTGCTAATTCTTGCATGGATTTGGACTTTCAGGAAGCAGGTTATACAAGAGACCAGAAGCCAGGGGACATTTACAATCACTTCTTAGTAGTTTTCAGTTTGTCATGGAGTGGCTCTAGGATCTAATGCTTTATTACCAGAGGTATATAAGGCTGTACACATTTGGGATAGGGAGAGTAAACAGATGAAGTCAGCTGGGTAGAGTATTACCATAGACAATAGTAGTGCTAGCTAATTTTGCTCAGGAAAGAGGAGTCTCAGACTTTTTGTAATGTCTACCATGTTCTTGACGTTTTACATTTGAAGTTTAATTCTAAAAAAATCCAGTGAAATAGGTGTTATGTCTATAAGATTCTGAGGCTCATTTAGGCCAGAAAGTTGTTCAAAGATACATGGTAGACAGAGATATGTCCCCAGAGCAATGCTAGTCTCTTCTGCTTTGCTGCTTTCTGTAATTACCAAAAATCTCTTGCTCAAGAAGAATCTCCTGGCACCTTGGCAGTGAAAGTTATCTCATAAAGAAACGCTTGTACTCAATGTAAACAGCATCACTTTTATGACCTTGGCTGTCTCTCTCATTTCGTAGTTCTAGATATTAAATTATATTGTATTATGTGTATATCTAAAATAATATTAGTTTTCTGGGTGGAATATTAGAAGTTACCACAAATGAGACTTGTGTATTAAATTGGTATGCCAAATCTATGAGACGATCATTTCCTTGTGAGTATTTAATAAGTAATATTTGTGGGTAAAATAGAATCCAAGGGGACTTTGTATGTATGTGTGCGTGTGTATAGATATATATACACACACATGCATATATATATGAAATTTTCAGAACACCATTTACATCCACTTTTGATGTCCTCTCTACTTTCCTCTATTGAACAACTTTTGTGTTGTGCTACCCTTTCTCCAAATTTCATATTCAGAATTTGCTGCTTTTCAGAGCTCCACAGGATAAAATACAAAGCTGGCTCTCTCGACCACTGCTGGTGGACAAAAATCTGGGTGATGATGGAAAATAATCATTTCAATTGCTTCAAATAATTTACATGCTTTAGTGTGGTATGTATAAAAAACTCTGGCAGCTGATTGAATTGTGGATTTTTGATGCCAATTTTATGAGGCTATGCAAACCCAATGCTAGTTTAGCAAACGTTACCACCAACAGAGTGACTGCAATATGCCCATAGGTGAGGAGTAACATGGATTATACAGAGCAACTTGATCATGAAATCCTTTATGATCACATTCAGAAAGCCATGAACCTTTCCCACTTGCTATCATATTTTAATTCACTGCCACACTTGTGAGGACACATATAAATCAGTGTGCATCTTTAAAAGATAAATTTCACACCAAATTCAGAGTGAACTAGTGCATCCTAGTTTGTAGAATCTATGTGACTTGACTACAAAGAGCATTTTTGATTAATCAGAACTAAGATTTTAATAAAGAAACAGCAGGTGGGCTAACCACAAAATTAAAACTCCCAACCATCTCAGAGTAATAAAGTCATAAATATAAAAGTGCTGAAAATACCTCATTTGCATCTTTGAATAATGTCCTTGTTTAACAAGGACGGGACACTGGGTTGACCAGCAGAGGGCAGGTTCCTGTAGATGCTGGCACTTCCTGGTTTAGTCTTGCTGCTGTTTCTTCCTCAGTCTTTCACTGTGTAATGGAGCAAGGCCTGTGTGGTAATTAATTGCCATCTGCGGTGTGTTTTTATCAGTGATTTTTACACCCAATTGCTCAATTGCAATATCATATCAGCTGCATTTCAACACATCCTGGAGAACACAAATGTGCCTTTGGTTTCCTAATCAAGTTTGATCAATTTAAGAATTCTTTTTTTTTCCCCCCAGAAATGATGTCAGTTTATCTCTTTGACAGTAGTACAGCTTCCCTGTTAATAGTCAAAATTTTGTGGCTTTTTGAACGAGACAGATCAAGGTTTGAAATCAGGCTCTGCTGTCTAGTTGGCTGTGTGACCTTATGCTGATTTTTAAAATTACTTAGTTACTTAAAGTGCATCTATTTTCTTAGAGTAAAATATAAATAATATTATATCTCAAGGCCATATTGAGGTTTAATGATCTTAATAATTCATAAAATATGTACTTGAAGATTTTCAGCTTACACATGTATTCAGAACATAGCCCCCCAATAAATTCACTTCAGAAATTTCTGAGCACCATAACCATGGGCTACACTACCTGTATGCAAACAATTGAATCAAGAATACCATCTGCTGTCTTAGTGATTGTAAACATGGCACAGAAATTATAGCAAATACATTTCATAGTTCATAAAATGCTTTTAAGTGCATTATTTTTCTTCAACTTTTAGATAGGCAGGGCAGATATTAGGATCCTCATTTTACTATGAGGAAACTGAGCCTCAGGAGATTATGCAAGTTGCCCAATACTGCATGGTGAGTTGATGATAGATGTGGCGCTTGACTATGTTCACTCTGATGCCCAGTCCGGGGCATTTTCAACCCATAATCTGGTACCCCTCAAGAGTCAGAGCGCCTTCCTTTCTCAGTCTCAGCCTGTACATCTGCAACGAAGAGAACTAGGCCCAATTACCTTTCCAGCTCTGACATTCCAAGATGTCCTAGGATGATTTTCATGAATGGAATGGTTCTGACATCAGTAGAGAATTACCACTATAATCATATTTGTATCATCCTTACAGAATGAGGCTTTATGGCTTAGAAATATTGATGCCACTTCTTGGAGGAAAGAGAGGAGGTGAGGAAAAGGATAGTAAGGCCCTACCGGTCCCCACGCAAGTTAATTATTAGATATTTAAAAATTTAATTGTTTCATTTTCCTTTTCTAACACCTATTAAACATCACCTAGCCTCATTCTAAATACCACCCCATAAAACAGTACACCATAATACAATTCTATCAAACTTCTTTCAAAACCAATAAACTACAACACATCAAATAAATGTTCCATCTCTCACTGACATTCAAACACCACACCTTAAAACCAAGCCAAATAACTCCAAACTACAAAAGTAATCATAGTAACAATAATAATAATAATAAATACGTATATATACTCTCTATGTACCAGAACTGTGTTTAGTTCTCTAAAGGCATAAATTCACATATGTTTTTTGACCTAAGGAGGTGGATACTATCCACGCTATTCAGCCAAGTAACTCGTTAAAGGCCTCCTCTTTATCTCATCTGCAGCATTTTTTGTCCATGCTCTCATCATTTATTTGCTATTTACTGTAATAGTCTTTTTACTGGTCTTTTTCTACTCTTAATTACCAATATATCACTCTACAAAGCACTTGAACTGATCTTTTAAAACACAAATATAACCACAACATTTTCATGTTTAAATCGTTTATGAGATTTTCATTGCACTTAGAATGAAAGTTAACCTCCTTTCCATGCCTAAAAGACATATCTGGCCATGATCTATCTTTGTAATTTCATATAATCTCATGCCCCTTCCTTTTTCTGTCATCATCCTCCAACCACATTAAAATTCTCCCTGTGACTTGGCTATATCAGGAATCTTCTCAGTCCATGGCTTCTCCCATGAGGTTCTCTGACTGGAATGCTTTCTTTCCTACTCTTTTGTTATTCCAATGTGCATCTCAGAATGTCATTTCTTCAGAAAGCCTTTCCTACCTAATTTCAGGTAGGACACATTTAACTCTTTGGCTCCATGACCTGCTCTTGAATTGTATTTACTATAGTTGGTAGTAAGAGTTATGTGCATATTTACTATTGTGTGTGTTTTCATGGAGGAAGAGTACACGTCTGTTCATCATTACACAGCTTTTTGCAGAAAGTAGAAATGAATTAAGTAGCAAAGCCAAAGACTGAACTTTTTCATTCTTATTAAACATCCTTATTTTCACTCCAATTTCTTCAACCAAAAATGACAAGACATTTAAACAAATGATTTCTTAGATAAAAACAAAATTAAAGAACACACAAAGCTATAATGTAAACAAAAAGAAATAAAAACTGCTCAAGGGTAATAAAATAATAAGTAGGTGTTATATGATCTCCATTTCTATGATATAAGAATGCCACTCTCATTTTATTTTTAAAAATAATACTAGTTTACGTGATGTTAACTTTCAGGTATTCTAGATCTAACTAAAAAAGAAACGATAAGAAAATTACTGGGGAAAGGTAGCTAATATCCATCCAAGAATTAGGAAGGTACTCAGGGATGAAATTGAAAAACTACTAGACCCAACATTTAATTGGAAAAGCCATATGATATAACTCATAAAGTCATAATTGTATGAAGAAGGTGAATAGTGTCTGGTTTACCAAACCCCAGAATAACAGATCTGGTAGACATCATTCCCAACCCAGAGCTTTGAAACTTGAAAGAATTAAACATTACACGTAAGGAAAAATAAAGTAACAAAGTTAAAAATTAAGATACAATTTAGAGATTTTATATAAACTCATGGATAATAGTATGATGGTACATTAAGGGGAATGAGGCCATTGGGGATCTATCATTTAGCTTTTTAATCAGATGCCTTGGGGCAAAGACAGATTTGTCAGGAAACCATCTGTTCATGTCATACATTCACCACATATTTAATGCAACACGTTAATTTATTACCTACCAGTGCATAGCATTTTAGTCCACACTTTGGTGTCAACTACTTTTTTCTTATTTTACTGAAATTGCAAGGCTATCTTTCATTTAAGTAGGGCCAATTTACCATTTGTCAAATGACTGCAGGATCAAATGGTCCTCTGGAGTCTATTACCTTCCCCTTAACTTTACCGTTTAGTCTATCTGAGCTGTCATCACAGGAAGATGATTTCCTACTCCCAGCCCCAGTGGCAAGCCACTAGACCTGTTCTTCCAAAGGATTTGTTATTATCTTACATCATGTATCCATTTGTTTATCAATCAATATTTATGAAACACCTACTACAAACATCCTAGGTGCTAGAGAAATAAAATGGAAAAGATAGGAACACGATTTCTCATCTTGCGGTGCATGCAGGAAAAAGAAGAAAAATGGGTGATTATAGTACAACATGTGAAGTGCTACAAGAGAGATGTTTAAGAAATCAGAAAATTGAGAATGGAAAGTCTTATAGAGAAAATGACATTTGGGTTGAATCTTAACAGGATAAGTTCATATGGCAACCCTTGGGAGGTGGATGGCAACACTTATAGAAAAGGAGAGAAGCATGTTAGTACATAATATGCTTAAAAAATGAAATTCATTTATGTGAAGAAATACCTGGAGAAAGATGTAGGTATCAAGAAGAAGTAATGCTTAGAATTTTGTTCTGGAGTGATTTGGGAACACTGAGAGAAAGGGTATTGGATTTTGAGAGAGATAAGGAAGCGAGGCGAACTTCCTGATCTCAAACCTATTCAGCTAGGTGGATTATGGTGACATACTCTGAGATGGGAAGAACAGGAGGTGGAACAGTTGTGTGTGTGTGTGTTTGTGTATGTATTAGAGAGGGAGAAGGGAGATGGTGTAAGATAGTGGGTTCACCTTTGGACATGTTAATTTTGAGGTAGCTTTGGGCCCTTTGGGCAGAGATGTACAAGAGGTAATGTGATCACACTCATGAAGATGAAGACCTGGCTATTATTGGAGATAATGACAATGACAAATCATGCAATGAGAGTGAAAGCCATGCCATGGGTACGAATGTGCATAAAGAACATAAGGAATGGCAGAAAAAAAAAAGATGTCATTTAATTAGAATTACAAAATGATGTGACTTCCTTAGAGGGAGCCTATTTAATTCTGCTACAATGGTTTTAGTTTAGCAAATGGGAAAATGTGAGCACATATCAGGCCTTCCTTCAATGAATGACTACTTACTGCTTGCCAGGCACAGACACACACACACACACACACACACACACACACACACACACACACACACACAAAGAAAACAAAAGAAAAAAAAAAGAATAGGGCAGATTTATACAAAAGTTATGCAAGTTATTTCTTAAGCAAAATTAAGTCTAACTGAGTTCCAAAGTGTGTTGATTTCTAATTGCCATCTTCTAAAAGCCAGAAAAAATAATATTCCAGTTTCATGTTGCAATATTAGGTAGGGATATAAAAGCATGTATGACATTACATTCTTGGAAAAGCTGCACGAGTATGGAGTAGCTCTTTGCTTTTAATAATGAGATGGGCAAGGTAGAAGTGGGAGAACTCTGTAAGACAGACTGCTCAGAGGATATAAGTTTTGCCTTTTATATCTAGAAAGCCTGAAATATGCATTAATATCTGTCTCTGTAGCATAACTTGTGAAAGTAATTGAACCAGAAGCACAGCAGCTGCCAAACAGTGGACTAAAAGTAGCTGCAATATTGCATTCCACCAAAGACAGGTGCCTATATTTGGGAGTATTCTTCCTTGGGACAATAGAAGGATATGACTTCAGGAAGTTGGTCATTTCTTCCTTCTCTGGCTATAGCTTCGTATTAGATAGAGATATAAATAGCTAAAGAAATAGGTGATAGGTAGACAGGTAGCTAAGCAGAGACACGGACATACACTTAATGTGCAGAAGCCAAGGATGGAGGAGGCTTGGCATAAGGCTGCTCCCCTTTACCCCCTTGCCCTAATCCCAAACATCTACTGGGGATTTTAATATCTGATTTTTTTTATACTTAAGCATATTCAAACTATTAGATTTTTCATTAATCATTATAAAAAGTAACCCAACTAGAGATAAGCTTGAATGAGTCAGAAGAATCTGAATGAATGTAAAAGTAAGAAGTTATCTGGTTCAAGAATCATTAGAAACAATTATCTTTTCATCAAAATTGACCCATGGAGGCTGGGTGCGGTAGCTCATGCCTATAATCCTAGCACTTTGGGAGGCCAAGGCAGGTGGATCACCTGAGGTCAGGAGTTAGAGACCAGCCTGGCTAACATGGTGAAACCCTGTCTCTACTAAAAATACAAACTTAGCTGGGCTTGGTGGTGCATGCCTGTAATCTCAGCTACTCAGGAGACTGAGGCAGGAGAATCGCTTGAAACTGGCAGGCGGAGGTTGCAGTGAGCCGAGATAGCACCATTGCACTCCAGCCTGGGCAACAAGAGCAGAACTCCATCTCAAATAAATAAATAAATAAAATAGACTCATGGAGCCCCTCAGTTTTTGAAAGCTTGAATATAGTATGGAAGTAGATTGGGGATTTAACCAAAGACTTTAAATTCTTATTACTTGAAAAATAATTAAAATTGATTTTTAATAAATATTTTATTGTGCTGGGATTTTAGTCATATTTCAGGACCTCCTCATAACCATTTTTTGAATTAAATTGTGTCTGTGACAGAATTCTATGTGCTTATTTCCCTGATAAATATCAAAGCCTTCTCATGCTCTTTATTTCTAACTCAATTAAAGTTAAGCTATAAAGTACATGTTATCAGCTGGCCATTAAGGGACTAAAATTTTTTAAATAGAGGGAGAAACTGACAATATGCCTTTATATGCACATAGCTTAGCTCGTTGAGGAAAATAGGCAAATACACTGTTTCAGTGGCAGAAAAAAATTAATTTAGCACTATTGTCTACTATATTTTAGCAAATATCATGGAAAAGTAACACTCTGAGAATCAGAAGAGCTATGTTCTCACACAGACCTTTTTATAGCTACCGCTGTCATATTAATAAACTCTGCCCTCATTGCATCTCCATTTTCTCATTTCAGAAGTGAAATAATTAGACTCATTCCTTTCACTTCAATATTTTGTGAGTCTACAAAATAGTGTGGATTCAAAGTACTTAAGCAAACCTTGGCAAGAGAGAGGGGTGTTATCCCAGGCTCAGGCGAATCCATGCCCACTTGCTACAAAAGATGATGAAACATGCAGGGGCCAGTAATTTTTCCATGCCTGGTTGCAGGGACATTCCTATGGATCTCAGAAGCCGAAAGCTGGAAACTTTTCCTGGCTCAAGCTTCCAGGTGAGCAGATTCTCTTCTGTTGACCACCTTTAGTTATCTGCTCTGAAATTAGCAGAAGCAAAGACTTCAATCAGATACACATGGTTACCTGGTGCCACTGTTCATTATTCGATTAAGTCTCTAAACAGCATTCCAGTCACAATGAAATCTGGATTGCAATTGTTGGTGCATCCCCTGGCTATCTGTGTGTTGAATAAATTTTGTACTTCCTATGACTCAAGCTTGCTGATATGCTCCTAATTCTTTATAGCATGAGGGTTCCCAACCAGGAACAATGTCCGGGGAAAGGGTGGCAAGCGCCATTGCACACCGTTTCACACACCTGTTTTTGTTTTCATAAATTTTCAATTACTTTTCCTTCCAGCTTAAACTGATCAGGGCATTGTCTTTCCCCTCCAGGTGTTACATAGGCCATTCTAATGTGAATCAGCTAAAATTCCAGAACAGGTCAAATCTTTAGCTTTTAACCTCCCTAGTGAGCCTAGTTTAACAAGAGCCTTTAAGGCTTGCTGAGTAACACTGTCTTCTAGCCTCTGAGCAAGAAACCAGGACAGTTAATAATGATCACGGCTGAGGATTCATTAAACTGCTCTAATGGAAATCTGGGGATGGGGTCAGGGTGTGCTTAGGCCCCTAAATTTGACCTGATAGGGCCTGGAGTCTGGCATGGAAAGACAACTAACACTTTGTGAAATATCTAAGAGCTACATGATTAAACATTTTATTTATCCTTATACCATCTCTCTAAGATATAAATTATTATCACCACTTTACAGATGGCTCAGAAAGGTTAAATAATTTGCCCAAGGTCACATATCTACAAGTAGAAGAGTTATGATTAGAATGCAGATCTCTCTGTATCCTTTCTTGTTTCGTAGTCTGTTGGAGAAGAAAGTGGAGGCTTAGGGAAGTGTAAAGCAACATGAAGAATAATTTGGGGAATCAATTTCTTCTGGTAGCAAGAAACTGACTACAGCCTGATGTCACAGGATGTGAAGCAGGAGCAGTGAGTGAGTCTGAATGAATTACAAGTAAGGAGAGCAGGCTGCGAGGGAAAGCACCCAGAGTTCTGGCTTTGCAGTTAATTATCCATGGCCTCAAGGATCTTTACAGAGAAGGCTTAACTTCTAATTTACTAGCAATCAGGACCCTCCAAGGACCCTGGTCATGTTGGGGTTCCAACATTACTACTCATGCCCCACATTATAGGCAAAGGGTATGAAAAAGTGTGCCTCTTTGCTGAACTTGCCATACCAGAGGGTTCTCCCTAGGCTCTGCAGATTTGCCTCTTCTCACGCACCTATTCCTTCATCAAAGCCCAGATCAAGTGTCTGTAACCTCTGAGTCCCTCAGCTGAAAGTGAATCTCTGGCTGAACTCCCTTAACACATTTATCAAGTAATAACCACACGGTAGTTTCCATACAAGCCTTGTATTCCCTGTTAGGGTCTCCAGTTCCTAAAGGTTAGAGCAAGAAATATGGTAGATAAAGTACATAGTTTAGGTTTGAAAATCTTTCCTTCCCCCACCCCATCTCCTGCACAAAGACAACCCTCAGAAAATATGGGTGAAATGAAAGAGCTAACTCCCATCACTGTGCTTCCTTTTCTTTTCTTTGGTAGAAACCACTGATTGCCCATTGAGCAAGTCTTTATTAAACACTAACTCTGTAGATAGTTCTGTGTTGGACCAGGTAATCTAAAGCTTTTTCTTTCATGCTAAGACACCATGTTACCCTCCTTTGGGGGAAAACATGGATAGGTATGGAGAAGGGAAGTCATATAATTAGACTTGTTTTTCAGAAAGATGTTTATTGATGCAATGTTAAGCATTGAATGGTAGGAGTCAAGCAGACAGGAGCGAGAACAGAGGATGTTGGCGCTATGTAGGCAGATGACAGTGGCTTAAATCCATTTTTACAACGGAGAGCAGGACTCAAAGCATAATATAACTGTGGATCTTTATAGCCCTTTTACAGCCCAGTGGCAGAAAAAAATTAATTTAGCATTATTGTCTACTATATTTTAGCAAATATCATAAAATGATTACTTTGTCTGTTATCATTTACAGATAATGTTTAATATCTGATCATTCCCTCCTTTCCACTCCATGGAGTTTTACTTTTGTTCTTTGTAGATTTGCCAAACATAATAGAAAACATATTACTAAGAGAGAAAAAAACCACACATTACCTTATGGAATAGTTTATAGCATTAAGCAGAAATGAATTCCTGAATGTGACTGTTTCAAAACACCGTCATGAAATAGCCATGCGCCATACCTATTTTGCTACTGCTGCTTACCATAGATGCCTATCCATCAGGCTACAGCTAGAAAAGGGAATTTAGAACCTGACCAGGTTTTATATATTTTATAAATATATATATTATTATAAAAGATATATATATTATATATTATATTATAAAATTATTATAAAATATCATATTATAAATATATATATATATAATCTAAATATATAGATTCATCATCCCTGACTCTGAATCTTACTCATCTTTGTTTGGGTGAACTTTATGGTCTACACAAATGAGCAACTTTCACCAAGATGGCCTCTGACTACTCACTCATGAGCAACTCTGAGCATGAAAAATAGGAGTGTTTTCTTCAGTATTGTTCATGCTTATTGAAATAGGAGACTGGATCTGTCCAGTATCAGTTTAACCAGGGAGGAAGAATATTCCTTCCATACGTGCCTCTAGATGTCTAGGATCAGACACCCCATTCCAAGATGGTGACAATGCCCCAGAAAGCTGAAGGAGGATTTGTCCAGTAGGGGAACAGATGGGAACTGAACAATGATGAAATATTTTTAAGCTATCAACCTTCTGGATGATCTACAGGCAGTGTGGTGGCTGTAAAGATTACTGGGAGTCCTCGTATCCGCAAAGGAACAACCAACTTCTGTCCTAAATCTAGGCAATATATATTCTACCTTTGAACTGGATAATATGGGAGGAAAGACTCTCAGAGACAAACAATGAGAGTTTCTAGTGCATCCTTCGTAGGATAAGGTGTATATATACAAGGAATCCTTTATACACAGCCACACACGACATGCATCTTTTACCCCCTACAGTTCTAACATGCATGCATATAGTTTACTTTTTTTTTTAACTTACATTTATCTTGAGGAATGTTTTCTATCAGCATACAAAGAACTTCCTCATTTTCTGGCATTAGAGCTGCATATTATTTCACATGGAGCCATTAAACAAGACACCTGGTGATATATGTTTAGATTTTGGCTAATTAGAATTTAACAAATTATTGTAAATATGCTGTGATATGTATACAATTTTTTTGTATTTGTGGGAGTGTCCATTTCTGATACAATCTCCAACATAGTGGTTATTAGATGCTGTGTTCTCCCAAAAATTTTTAATAGAAAGTGCTATCTTAGTGACCTTTTAAAATTTATATTCATCTTGTTATTAGAGACTAAACAGTATTTTACATGTTAAAGGTAATTGACATTACTTTTACCATTCATCTCCTTTATTGATTTTATTAACTTGTTGTTCTTTATATATAAGAGCAATTAGAACTTGTGACTTTATTGCAAATATTTTGCACATTTTAAAAAATGTGGTTTTGGCTTCATGTATTGTATTTCTTTCCCTAAAGACATTTTTAACCTGTTTGTTTTCATGTTATTAATCTTTCATGGCTTCTAGATTTGGGACCATACTTTCTAATTATTTTACCATGTTTTCACCACACTATATTAAAATTTAGTTTTTCTTTACCAGATAGACAAAAGCTATATTTTTTTTGTGCCATACGTTGAATATCTTTCCCATTCAAAGATATTTTGTAAGTCCCCATTGTTCTACTGTTTTATTTTCCACTCCTGTTATGTTTTTTCCATTTAAATTTTTTATCTAACTGCAATTTATTTTCCTTATAACATATGAGATATGAATTCAATTTCATTTTTTTTCCAGGTAGCTACCTGGTTTTACTAATACAATTAATTAAATATAATTTTCTCAGTGATTTGAAATTCAATCTGCATCACACACTACATTCCCCAGGGAATTTTTTGGCACTTCTATCTTTTTTTCCTTTCATTGTTTGTCTATTGATGTGCCAGTGCCACAGTGTTTTGCTGACTTTACAGCACGTATCAGTATCTGCTTGAGTTGGTTCTTACTAATTGCATGAGATCTCAGAATTTTCAGGATTATTCTTGATTTTTTATTTTTCAATGTGGACTTTAATGTTTGCTTTTATGGTTACACAATCGTGAAAGCAAAATAACACATAAATAATATTTGAGGTCTATAATTTTAAAATAATATATAATATATACAAAATATCTCTTGATTATTTTTGCATTTGCATTGATACATATTTTTGATGCCAATTTTTGTTGTATATGTATTGATATATATTTTGGTTAATGTACATATTGATATATATGGATATTGAATTATTTTATATATATACTTGTATATATACTGATCTATCCACCCATCTATCTGTATAAAATTTGAAATATATTAAAGATATGAAATAATGGAGAAAACTGCCATCTTTATGATGCTGAATGTTCTATTTTAGATTATAATATCATTTTCTATTTCTCCCTTTCATGTCTCTAAGAGTATTTCCTTTTTACTTAGAGGAGACTTACTGAACTTTTGGGTGGGAAGTTCTACATTGTACAGGATTGCTACATATAGTCAGCATTCTAAGCTGTTATGGCAACACATTTCCAAAAAGCCTCTGGGACAAATAATCCCTTTTTAAGCTTTGTAGTTTAAAACCACTATTACATAATTTACAATTACTTGTTAAACTTATCTCTCTTCTTTCTCTCTTCCTCTTCCTTTTTTCCTCCCTCCCTCCCTCACTTTTTCTGTTTGTCTCTCTGTCTATCTAGCTTATTTCACTTACCATAATGTTTTCAAGGTCCATTCATGTTGTAGAATATATTGAAACTTCATTTGTTTTTGCCATGAATAATATTTCATTGTGTATATATACCACATTTAGTTTATTCATTCATCTGATGATGGGCACTTGGGTTTTTCTCACCTCTTGGCTTTGTAGTAAACATTGTAATGAACATGGTCATACAAACATTACTTTGAATTTCTGTTTTCAGTTCTTTGGGGTGTATACCTAGGACTGGAATTACTCAGTCATATGGTAATTGTATATTTAGTTTTTTGAGGAACCACCAAACTATGTCCCAACCAGATGCAGCTTTTTACGTTCCCACCAGCAATGTACAAATGTTCCAATTTCTCCACATTCTCATCGGCATTTGTCATTTCCTATTTTGTCTGATTATAGTGATCCTAGTAGGTGTGATGTGATATATCATTGTGGTTTTGATTTGTTTCTCTAATGACTGTTGATGTTTAGTATCATTTCTTGTGACTATTGCCCATTTGTATATTCTTCTTTGGGTAAATGTTTTAGAATATACTCCTTCTACTTATTTAAAAAACCCCACAAACTTCTCTGTAAAACAGCCTCAGGCAGTCCTTCAGGAGGTATTTTAGAAGAAAGCATTGCTATTATAGGAGATGATAGCTCCATGCCTGTTGTTGCCCCTGAAGAACTTCTAGTGAGACAAGATGTGGAGATGGAAGAAGGTGATATTAATGATCCTTATCCTATGTAGGCCAAGGCTAATGTGTGTGTTTATCACTTAGGTTTTTGGAAAAAAAAAAGTTTAAAAGGTAAAAATAAAACATTTTTAAATAGAAAAAGTTTATAAAGATGTAAATAAAGAAATATTTTTGTACAGCTGTACAATGTGTTTAAAGCTGTGTTATTACAAATGACTCAAAAAGTTTAAAAAATTAAAACATTTGTAAAGTAAAATTATTACAATAAGCTAAGGTTAATTTACTGTTGAGAAAAAGTAAAATATTTTCTTATACATTTAATTTAGCCTAAGTTTATAATAGTATACAGTAATGCCCTAGATCTTCACATTCACTCACCACTCACTCACTGACTCATCCAAAACAAGTTCCAGTCCTGTAGGTGCCATTTATGGTTAAGTACTATACACAGATGTTCCATTTTTTTCATTCTGTATTTTTACTGTATTTTTTCTACGTTTAGATAGGTTTAGATACACAAATATTTACCACTGTGTTACAATTGCCTGCAGTATTCAGTACACTAATGAGCTACACAGGTTTGTAGCTTAGGAACCATAGGCTATCCTACTTACCAGGGGTATGATGTAGTAGGCTATAGCATACAGGTTTGTGTAAGTATACTATGATGTTGCACAATAACAAAATCACCTAACACAATTCTCAGAATGTATCCTCATTGTTAAGTGATACCTGACTATATATTGTATGTCTAATAAGATAGATTTATCATTATTTTTCTGGATTTAAGTCACATAGAAAATAAAAAGTAAAGTTGTAAACAAAAGTAGAGTAATACTGGTTTTTCTATTTGTCCATATATTTACTTTTACTGGAGATCTTTATACTTCATATGGCTTTGAGTTACTGGCTGGTATCCCTTCATTTTAATCTGAAGGGCTCACTTTAGGATTTCTTATAGGGCAGGTTTGGTGGTGAAGAACTTGCTCTTTTTTTTTTTTTTTTTTTTAAATCTAGGAATGTCTTGATTACGCCTTCATTTTTCCCTAATATAGAATTGCTTGTTGACAACATTTTTTTCTTTCAACAATTTAAATATGTTATTCATTACCTACTATATCTATGACTACTGATGAGAAATTGTTTACTGATGAGAAATTACTATGTGTTGTGTATAATAAGTGGCTTCTTTTTGTCTTGCTACTTTTAAGATCTTTCTGTCTTTGGATTTAGCCAGTTTGATTATAATGGACCTTAATGTAGGTCTCCTTTAGTTTATCCTGCTTGGAGTCCATTGAGCTTCTAGGATCTGTAGATCCATGTCTTTCATCAAATTTGGTATGTTTCTAGCCATTATTTCTTCGAAGATTCTTTCTACTTGTTTCCCTTTCTAATAATGTAAGTGTTGGTCTACTTTGTGGTGTCCCATAGATTTCTTAGGCTCTGTTTACCATTTTCCCACTCTTTTTTCTCTTTCTGCTCCTCAGACTCAATAATTTTAATTATCTTGTTTTTCTTTCTTTTTTTTTTTTTTTTTTGTGACGGAGTCTTGCTCTGTCACCCAGGCTGGAGTGCACTGGTGCAATCTTGGCTCACTGCAACCTCTGCCTCTCAGGTTCAAGCCATTTTCCTGCCTCAGCCTCCCAGGTAGCTGGGACTATGGGCATGAACCACCACCCCCATCTAATTTTTTTTTAATATTTTTAGTAGAGATGGGGTTTCACTATCCTGACCAGGCTGGTCTCAAACCCCTGACCTCCAATGATCCACCCACCTCGGCCTCCCAAAGTGCTGGGATTACAGACGTGAGCCACCATGCTCCGCCTGCCTTGTTTTCAAATTTACAAATTGTTACTTCTGCCTGCTCCAATCTGTGTCCAACTCCTTCAGTAAATTTTGTGTTTTATACTTTTCAGTTCCAGAATTAATTTAATTTTTGTCTATCTTTTTATTGATATTTTTATTTTGTTCATTTTTTAGATTTTCCTTAGTTCCTTGTTCATATTTTCTCCAGCTTTTTGAACATATTTGTAATAGTTGATTTAAGGTCTTTGTTAAGCTCAATGTCTGAGTTTCTTCAGGGATAGTTTCTGTATATTTATTTTGTTCCATTTAATGGGTCATACTTTCGTACTTTTTGGCATACCTTGTCTTTTTTTTGGTTGAATACTGGATTTTTGAATAATATAATATGGTAACTCTGGAAATCAGATTCTCTACCCTCCCCAGATTTTGCTGTTTCATTGATTGTTGAAGACTATAGTAGTCCATTTGTTTAATAAATTTTCCAAACTATTTTTGCAAATATAGTATGCCTTCTTGTGTGTAGTCACTGATGTCACTACATCTTTATCTGGTGTTCAGTTAATATATTGCCAGAAATTTCCTTGAACACCAGAAAACCAAATACTTCTTCCAGTCTTTGCAGATTGGCCCTATTCTGGGGCACTCTTAACATGCAGCCAGGCTTGCATCGAACCGAGAGACCACCTCAAGGAGAAAGCTTTGGGTCTTTTTAGGTTGAGCTGTGCCCTGCCTGGGCATGCATGTTGCTTTCTAAACTCCGTCATATACATGGCTACTTTTGAATATCCTAATTCCTCAAAGACTCTCCCCAGCTTTTCTTCCAGGGCTTTAGATGGCTTAATATATGTCTCAACTGTAATCTTTTAGCCTAGGCATCTGCAGGTAGTTAGTTTACCTTACAGTTTTTCTGAGCAACAACTACCACTTTTCTATACTGAGTTCCAAGTTAAGTAAAACAAAGGTAAACATCTCATACCAGTTTTTACAAGAGACACATAATAATTTGAGAATAAGATCTGCCCTGCTGCCTCTGGGCTCAGTGACCAGGATCCACACTTTACTGCTGCTGCTTTAAGATCTGCCACATGAAAAGGGGAATGGGACAGAGGTGAGTTAAAATGCTGTGGTTCAGCTGGGCGAGGTGGCTCAAGCCTGTAATACCAGCACTTTGGGGACAGAGGCCGGGGGATCACGAGGTCAGGAGATCCAGACCATCCTGGTAACACGGTGAAACCCTGTCTCTACTAAAAATACAAAAAAAAAAAAAAAAAAAAAAAAAAAAGCCGGGCGTGGTGGCGGGTGCCTGTAGTCCCGGCTACTCAGGAAGCTGAGGCAGGAGAATGGCCTGAACCTGGTAGGTGGAGCTTGGAGTGACCAGAGATCGCGCCACTGCACTCCAGCCTGAGCGACAGAGCGAGACTCCGTCTCAAAAAAAAACAAAAAAACAAAACAAAACAAAACAAAAAAAACCACTGTGGTTCACAATGCTTGCCTGTCATTTTCAAGTTGCCTTTAACTTATTTCAGCCCTTACTTCCTTGTAAACTTTCAATTGTTTCAAGAGTTCTGACAAAATTCATTGTGAGTTTCTGCTTGTTGATCAATGTCCTTGTGGAAGGATGAGAGCTTGGGGCCGTCTAATCTACCACTTTGCTGACATTACTCCCAATGGTTCTGTTTTAAAGTAAAATTTTATTGAAGTAAAACCTATCTTCAGAAAAGGGCACAAAGCATAAGTATGCAGCTTGACAATTTACCGCATTTGTTTAACAATCCATCAGATCAAGAAATAGAGTTCTGTTGTATGACACAGTATCTATAATTAACAATACAGTATTGTGTATATTAAAATATTTTAAGGGTTTAGATCTCACGTTAAGTGTTCTTACAAAAAAAAAGGACATTCCTAAAGATGATGGTATGAATGTATGCATGTATACAGTGATAAAAATGAATATATTAAATATGTGCAATGTTTTATATGTAAATTATTCCTCAATAATCTTTTAAAAGGAAAAATAACATTACTTGCTATCCAAAAACCTCCTGTGCACTATTTTCTTTTTAAACCTTATAAATGGAATTATAATGTATGTTTTTTCTAACATATTTTATTCAGCATCATCTTTTTTAGATCTCTCTATGAAGCTGTGTATAGTTCTAATTCATTAATTTTTATTGCTGTATTTTTTACAATTTTTTCCTTCTCTTGTAGGAATTTGTTGTTTCCATTTTTTGATGATTATCAATATTGTTACTCTGTGAATTTTTATACACGTCTTTTCCTGGACATATATGCCTATTCCTAGGATATAAATCACTAGATCATAGAACACGCATAAATTCAGCTTCAGCTTTCCAAGCTGTTTATACCAAATGACAAACCCACCAAAAATGGATGAAAGCTGCCGTTGTGCCACATTAACATTTGCTAGAATGTGTGATTTGTTCTTTTTGACATTTCTAGTGTGTAAGTTGTCTTTTTTTTTTTAACATTTTTACACCTCTACCTCAAAAATATGAAAATTCTGTTTCCTTCAGATTTTCACCATCATTTCGTATTCTCAGCATTTTTAATGTTAAATATTCTGATGAATATATAGTGGATTTCATTGTGGTCTTATTTGCATTTCCATGATAAATAATAATACTGAGAATTTTTCATGTGATCCCTGTTTCTCATGTATCTTGCTTTGTGAACTCTCTGTTCAAATATTTTACCCATTATTAAAATGAGGGTTTTGTCTTTATAATATTGAGTAGTATCAACTATATATAAATGCTATATACCAGTCTTTTGTCAGATATATTTGTGAATATTTTCTCCTAGCCTGTAGCATATCTGTTTGTTTTCTTGTGTCCTTTTGTAATCAGATTTTTCCCTTATAATGAAGTGTAGTTTATTGTTTTTAATGTGTTTTTATTTTGCTATTTATAAGTTGAGATTTCATGCCTCTGAGTCATAAATATAGCCTTCTACTTTTATTTTTCATTATAAAAACTTTATTGACAGCTAATATATTTAGTTTTTGTATATGTCTTCAAGTAATTTTTATGTGTACTGTGAGGTAAAGATTGAAGTGATTTTTTATACATATCCAAATGTTATAGTACCATTTGTTGAAAATATTTTTATTCTCCTATTGGATTGCTTTGGCATATTTATCAAAAATCACATAAAATTTTAAGTCTAATTTTGGGATCTCTCTTATGCTCAATTATTCTAGATTTTTACCCTATGTAACTATCACTCTCTTTTGATTACTGTAGATTTATTGTAAATCTTGAAGTCAGGTAGTGTAAGTCTTTCAACTTCATTTTTTCTTAAGATTATTTTAATATTTGGGCCATTTTATATAAATATTAATTTTAGAATTAACCAATTGCTACAATAAAAACTTGTTATAAATATAGTTTGGAATTGCATGAGGCTTATAAAACAATTTCGGAGTAATCCTCGTCTTATAAATACTGAGTTTCTAAACAGTAGGTCATTTCATTACTTTCCTGTTTTTCAATCTTTCTCAGTAGCATTTTTGTAATTTGCAGTGTATGGTTTTTAGATAAGTTTTGTTAAATGCATCTCTTAATTTAGCTTGTTGGTGATATTTTAAGGGAATATATATTTTTCTTTTATATTTGATTCCTTTGCTTTTAGTATATAAATATATTTATTTTTGTATATTAACCTTATGTTCTGTGACACTATTAAATTGACTTATTAAAGTAACTTTTAGAAATTTTTAGGTTAGAAATTTCTAAATGTTGAGATTTTCAAAAGTGACTTTAGAATCGGCTATTTCTATCTTTAATTCCATCAATTTTGCTTCATGTGGTTTTACAAATATAATTTGTATGTTTTGTACTTGAATTTACATTTTTATCATTATAAAATATTCTTTTTTTATCTCTGTCAGCTAACTTTGTCTTAAGGTCTATTTTATCTGATATTAATATAATTATTTCAGCCTTTTTATGCTGATTGTCCACATGCTATGTCTTCTGTTTATCATTTATTTTCTACCTATATTTGCTTTTATAGTTAACATATTTCTTGTACACAGTATGCAGGCAAATAATGCTTTTTGCGACCATTTGACAATCTCTGCATTTAATTTTTGTAACATTTAAATGACATTTAAACATTATAGATAACATTTAAAATAAATGAAAATTAATAATATTTAATTATTTTATAGTTCACATACATTGTAATATTTATATTATTTTAATGATTTTATGTTAATAGGAAAATAATTAAACAATAATAAAACGTTTAACATAAACTAATAATATTAATTTTATTCTTTGGTTTCTTAGATTTCCCTTTCCCTGTTTACTCTTGGCTGCCTTTTGAATTGTTTGACTCTCAAAATTTCATTTTAAGTTATTTATTATATTTTAGCCACACCTTTTTGCATTATTTTTCTAATGCTTGCCATAGGCAATAATATGGGTTAACCTTTTACAGTTTATTTAAACCTAATATTGAACCACTTCAAGTAAACAGGGGAAAACTGTAACCATGCATGACCATTTATCTCCCCACAAAATTTTGCACTAAAATTGGCATATTATGTTTACATAAATAAAATAGTTACATTACAATGTTAGTATTACTGCCTATACCAATAGTTATTCATCTTATTAATCCTGCTTTGTATTCATTAACCTTTTCAAATTTGTAAATTTATGCTTTTCACCAAATTTGTAAACTTTTTGGCCATTTTTTCTTGCCACGTTTTCTCTTTTTTCTTTTCTGGTACTCCAATTACTGATATGTTACATCTTTTTATATTGTTTCACAATTACATGAAGCTATGTTTCTAGGTATCTAATCTTTTATCTTTTAGACTGTTCTTCAAGTTGGATAATTTTTATTTAAAATCTTCAAATTTTCTTACCATTTCTTTTGTCATCATACTTCTGATGTTTACTCAATCCCAGTGGGCTTTTTGGGGGGAAGACTTTATCACAGGATGTGGGGCTCTTTAACTCTTACTCTCTGTTTTCTAGGACTTACTCTTTATTTGCTAGTGGCAATATTTGCTTCACACTCTGGTTTTTCAAGTCAGTAAGACTACACATTTTCTTCACAGTCTGAATCATCCTACAAAGCATTGACTATAGCCTACTCTCAAGCTACATTCTGTAAAAAATAAATCATGGAATTTCATTCAGTTTCATTTTCTTCTTTCAAGTTCCAACTCTCCTCCAGTGACTGCAGATATTGTTCACTCTCTATTGCCTTCAGGTAGATATGTCACTTTTTTCCAGAATTTGTAGTTGTTATTTATAAGAGAGTTGGTGTGATAGGAACTTTCTTGGTCATACTGGAAACAGAATATCACAACTTTTTAATATATATTTTAAAAATACAGTTGAAATATCCTCTCTGATATGAGACTTAATATACATACATACATTTCCTGTAATTCTAATGCTGGCTTCATTTTATTCTAGTTTTCTTATAATTTTTAGTTTTATTAAATTGTGATCAGAAACTTTCATGTATCCCCTTTTATTTCATTTAATTTATTGACATTTACTTTGTTGTCCAAAATGTGGCCAATTATTGTAAATGTGTCCCGAACTCTTGAAAATAAAGTGTATTCTCATATGTTTATTGCAGCACTATTTACAATAGCAAAGACATGGAACCAACCCAAATGCCCATCAGTGATAGACTGGATAAATAAAAGGTGGTACATATACACCATGGAATACTATGCAGCCATTAAAAAGGAAAGAGATCATATCCTTTGCAGGCACATGGATGAAGCTGGAAGTCATCATCATAAGCAAACTAACACAGGGACAGAAAAGCAAATAACTCATGTTCTCATTCATAAGTGGGAGTTGAACAATGAGAACACATGGACACAGAGAGGGGAACAACACACATCAGGGCCTGTTGGGGGATGGTGGTTGAGGGGAGGGAACTTAGAGGAGAGGTCAATAGGTACAGCAAACCGCCATGGCACATGTATACCTATGTAGTAAACCTGCATGTTCTGCACATGTATCCCATTTTTTTGGAAGAAGTGTCTTTAAAAATTTGCATGACAAAAAAGAAAATAAAGTGTATTCTGTGCTTCTAGAGTAAAAATTATTATATACGTATATTTAACTCTTATATAAGTTGTTAAATATGTTACTTTGTTTTCTATATCTTTATATGTTTACAAACTAATGTATCATTTTTTTCTGTTTATATTTTTCTTTAAACATGTATATTATTTTATATAATCATATATATACATACATATATAGAATAACTTTTTTTTCAATTTTTGATGCTAATAATAACTTATGTTTTCTTTAACAATCTTTGAGTCAAATCAGCTTTTCCTACTGTTAAGGCTGCAAACCTTCTTTATTAAATTTTGTATGTAGTTGTCTGTATCCTATGGTCAAATTTTATATTTTATTTGATTCTAAGGCAAATTGTTTTATATGTATCTATTTTACATGACTTCAAATTGAAGTTTTGCTTTGTGATTTAATATAAATCATTTTACTTTATACAGAAATCTGTCATATTTACATTTAATGATATTAGATATGTTTGCTCTTAGTTCAGTAATGTCAGTTTGCATTTTATTTTCGGATTTGTGTTACTATTTTGACAATGGAAAGTTTTGGCCACACACCGTGGCTCACATCTGTAAACCCAGCATTTTGAGAGGTTGAGGCAGGTGGAATTCTTGAGCCAAGGAGTTCAATACCAGCCTAAGCAACATAATGAGACCTCACCTCTACAAAATATATTTCTTTTTAAATTAGTCAGACATGGTGGCATGTGCCTATAGTCCCAGCTACTGGGGAGGCTGAAGTGGGAGAACTACTAGAGCCCAGGAGATTAACGCTGCAGTGAGCGGTGCACTCTAGCCTGCGCATTAGAGTGAGAACCTGACTCTCAAAAAAAAGGAAGTTTGGTATACTGTTCTGGTATATTATTATATTTTTATATAGCAGCCCAAACTCTATTTTTTAAGAGTATATCATCTACAAATAAATACAAATTAATGTTTTCTCTTTCTTCCTGTTTCTTTTTACCTTTAATCAATCACTTTTACCATATTAATTTCATCAATCTTCTTAATGTTTATCATTTTGTTCTTAAATTTACGCATACCCAATTCTTGTTTTATCAGATTTAAATATCTTTTGATTCCTAAGTGTACTTATGAATCCTAAATATATTTATTTATACTGTCTATCAAACTCAATTATCCCTTTCTTCAAAACTCAGGAACAATTTACATAAGTGAAAATGCTTTTTTAGACACTAGACATCAGAAAATGAAGTGCAGTGGTCACTATGAGATGGAAAATAAATAAATGAGTCCTCTTATTGCCCATTCTTAATGCTTTGAGAGTATTTCCATGCCATAATGAGGGACTGTGAAGCCAGGTATACCTGGAAGAAATATTAAGCAGAGATGAAATTCAGTCTAAGAAAACTATAATGGCTAAAGCTCACTGAACACAGTATAATAAGGCGACACCGAGCAAAGCTCTGTAGAACTGCACAAGTTTCCACAGACAATTTCTATATTCAACAAAGTACTGGGTTATATAATACATTCATATGAGAAAACTATTCAAGACTGGGAAAAGAATCCCCTGAAATAAATTAGAGGGAGTTGTACCTGTCATACTAAGAGAGCAAAGACTAATGCCTGTTCCCACCAGCTAGACTGGAAATAAAAGTGCTGAGTCTCACCTGAAGCCAGCAAATTTCAGAGGCTCAGTCAAGGCCCTCAATATAGGACCTGGGTTTTGCTGCTGGTTATTCAGGGCCCAGGGGTTCTTCAGTTTTCAGATGGTGAATGCTGCCAGCACCGGGTCCTTTCTTTCAAGGCAGTGGGTTCCCTTCTGGCCCAGGGTGTGTCTAGAAATGTCTGGGAGCTAGAGTCTGAAACACGGGCCTCACAACTCTGATCAGTGCCCTATCTTGCTGTGGCTGAGCTGGTATCCAAGATGCAAGACAAAATCCTCTCCTCTCTTCCATCTCCTCTCCTTAAGGCGAAAGATGGGGTCTCTTTTGGAGCCACGAGCTTTGCAGCCTGGGGTAGGGGAGGGGCAATGCCAGCACTCCCTTGGCTGCCCCAGCTGGTATCCCAGTATGTCACGTGTCCCACCAGCCCACTGTCTCTGGACCTGGTTCAGCACCAGGCCTCGCCTAAGAGTTGCAGTCCTCGTGGCCAAGACTGCATTTCAAGTTTTCTTGGTGACAGAGAGTGCTGTAGCCCTGGGTGGCAAGGTTTGCAGGTACTATTGTTCTGGCCACTGGTATCAGCAATTCCCCTCCGGCTAAGGCTGGTTTCAATGCTCCCTCCAGGGACAGGCATCAGATCCGTTTGGTCTGGTTTTCCTTCCTGCTCTATTAGGACAGCACTGAGTTCATTGCCTCACAATTGCTGTGTTCTCCCTCCCCCAGGGCCCAGAGAGGCTCTCTGTACCACACCAACCTGGGGAGGGCGGGGTGATATTAGAGATTCAGGACTGTTTTTTCTTTTACTTCACTGCCTCTTGCAGCGATTTGAAGTTAAATCCAGGTGCTATGAGAATTCACCTGATTTTTGGTTCTTAATGAAGGTGTTTTATTCTGTGTAGATAGTGGTCAACTTGGTGTCCTTGCAGAGGAGCTTTCTATTCCATTACCTTGCTCCATCCCTGTCTGGAAAGTTTTCTTAAATAATAAAGTCCAAGACAAATTTAATTAAAAAACATTTTTAATTGTCCAATTCATGCATTTTTGGTATCTCCCTTGCCTGTTTTCATTTTTTCATAATGGTTTAAAGAACAGTTATTTAGATCCATTTCATTTTAATGCCCTTTTTAAGCAATGCATATTCTCCTATTATTATTAATAATTTTGCCTTCATATCTGTGATTGTTCTTGTCCTTCTGTTTCTTTTCCTATATCTTTTATCATATTCTATTCTAGTTTTGCCATCTTGTCCTAAGTTTCTGTGTCTGCCTATATCTGCTTGATTTTATTGACTTTTAAAATAAATTTGAAATTGCACAGAGACATACTTGTTTAGGACTCTCTGTGCTGTTATTCTTAATATTGTTATGGTGACTATGCTTCCTATGCACTTTAGCTTTACTTATTGTTTCTCATGTCATTTTTCATCCCATGATTGTCCTTTTTTGATTACATATTTCTGAATGAAGCAATTCATTTTCTGAAGCCATTATTTTTACCAAGTTTATTGAATGAAAGGCTAGATCTGTGCCTCATATTAACAGACATGTTCCCTAAAAATCAAGACATTCCACGTGGCTACTTTTGTCTTTTTTGAGTAACCAGTAGATGGAAACAGGTAGAAGACTGAAGGACTAATTATAAACTCTTATTTCTTCATTTCTTTTGACATCCTTTCCACAACGGTCAACATTTTTGGAAGACTGTGTGTTATTATTCTCTTTATTGTTTTGGTTTCCATTAGACAATAAAGAAAAGGCTATTTTATATGTCCAACTTCAAGTTAGAAGTTCACAAGAATCATTTACAAGTGTGGGGAATATTATCTTGTATTCTTATAAATATTCTGTTCTTAGAACTAGGCCACAGATTTTGCAATATAAGAAACCAGATTTTGCAATATAAGAAACAAGATTTTTCTGTTGTGGCAATCTAAATTTTCTGAGTATCTTGCCTAAAAGAAGGAGGGGAATATCTCACTGTCCTATAGGTAGGAGAAAATGTGATATCAGGTAAACATACTTGTATTTTAAAATAATTTCTCACATTGTCTGCAATTCCTTTTCTATTTTTTTTCTTCAGCTTTTAAGTTTCAAGGTACATGTGCAGGATGCGCAGGTTTGTTACACAGGTAAACCTGTGCCATTGTGGTTTGCTGTACAGATCAACTCATCACCCAGGTATGAAGCTCAGCATTTATTAGCTATTCTTCCTGATGCTCTCCCTCCCCCGCCCCATACTACTACTTTTCCAAGAAGTGATGAGCAAGATAGCTGAGGAGAAGCTGTGTATCTAGGCCTGAGCTTAGGCATAAAGAATACCAGATTGGCTGCTGACATTTTAACATCGTTTGATATCACAAGAACAGCAACAAAAAAATCAGAGACTTAAAATATTGTAGTAAAGGCCCGAGGAAATGATGCATTATTCTTTATCTTTTGTTGATATTGATTTATCTTCTTAACTTTCCTTTTGGTTGAGATTCAAGGCGAGTTCTGTGGCCACACATATCAATTTACCAGAGAAAATCGCTATCTGAATGCATCATACTAGGCAATCAAAATGGAAGACTTTGCTGTGTATGCATTTGGGGGTGTGTGTAAGCCGATCCTTTGAAATGGGCCTTGACGGAGACTCTCATAGGCTCTAAAGAACATACTGATGGATAAGATGTGGGTGGAGAAGGAAAATTGGAGAATGATGCCTAGATTTCTTGTTCGAACAGTGGAGTGCATAGTTACATCTTTTAGCGATATCAAAAATACAGAAGTGGCAGCGGGTCTGAGAGTATAAAAAATGAGTAAAGCTTTGGACAGGGTAAATATCAGGTGTCTGAGGGATATCATGGTGATGTCCAGTAGGCAGTCGGATATATGGTCAACGGCTCAGGAGGGGGTTGTGGGCTGGAAAAGAGATTTGGAAGTCATCAACATTATGTCAAGGGCTTGTCAAATAGAAGATCAAGCAAAGGCCCCAAGATTCATTCTGTATCAAACACACCAAATAAAATACCAGGAAATTCTTTCTGCAAACAGTGCATTTCTCTCTGAGGAAGGACATTCTAATAGTGGGAAACTTTAGGGTTTTAAAATCCATTGCAGTCCCCTTGTGAGGTGTAGCTTTTGATAAGTGATAATATTATCTCTGTGCCTGTAACATAAAAATCTATATTTAACCAAGTAAAGTCATAATGCAGATAATAAAGAGAAATCAGTACACAATATTTTAACTTAATGAAACCAGCTTAAGTATTTCATCCTGGTCTCTGTAACTATTGACATAACCTTTAAAGAAAGGAAGTTATGAGAAAAAGTGGGAAAAGGAAGACTTGAAATTTGTGTATAAGTTTGTGTGTTTTTATTGTAATAAAATATAAAAACATAAAATTTACCTTTTTAACCATTTTAATTTGTACATTTAGTGGTTAAGTATATTCTTAACGTTGTGCAACTATCACCATTATGAGAAATTACTGCTAAATGGGTAGAGAGAGATTCCATTTGGCCTCCCCCACCAAAGAAAAAGTTCTGAAACTAGATAGTGATATATGTATTTTAGGTAAAGTTTTATTTTAACAGGAAGCAAGGTAAAGTAAAAACTTATGGCCTTCAGAATGGAGAGGTTTGAGATCGAATCCTTCTCTTTCAAGACTGGGATCTGCCCCTCTGTGTGAGGCATCTCTCAAGGCTTCATTTTATCTTCTATAAAAGGGAATAATAGTATCAAAAGTATAGGTTTGTTATGATGATAAAATCAAATTGTGTGTATGTATGTGTTTATTACAAAATAGACATTTAATACATGTCAGTTTATTTCAACCATTGTCCTCTGCCCTTAAAACCTAAAGGGGAGTTTTGTGTGTTTCTTGATAACTGTACAACAGCCAGCCATCCCTTGGCAGTGCCCTGTTCTTCAGAGTTTGGCATCTCACAGGCAAAGAAAAACAGTTGAATGGAAAGAAGCAGTCAAATGAATGGCAAAGGTTTACCATGCCCTAATGGCAGAAAGGCAAGTTCATAGAATATTATGTAAATGAATTTTGAAATGTTGCAAAGAGATTTAGAGGATCTGCAGAATTCCGGGAGAAGTTGCTGCAGTAGTATGGAGTTTAATCATTAAGAGATAATGAGGCTACAGTTGAGAAGTCTAAAGAAGGATTAGATATCTTACTGACGAATTAGAGAAAAACAGAAGGCAGAGAGGACAGAGAGAGACAGAAACAGAGATTGATTTAGACAAATTTAGGCATGCATGCAGTCTGTTTTTCTAGAGAAAGATGCAACATCATGTTTATCCAAAGGCAAGGGAAATGGGTTAATCAGGATGGGGGCCTGGCTTTTCAATTTCCTGGAAACACAGCTTTAAGAAAGGAGAGGTCTTGGAGATCTTGGGGGCTGAGGGGAGGGAGGTGACTATATCTCCAAGAAACAAAGAGAGAAGAAATGTTACCTACTAATCACAAGAATGATTTGTTACAATGCTGCCCCTCACTGTTTGGAGCTAAAAGAGTAAGTTTTAAATTTGCTAAAAAAAAAAAAAAATCAACTTTTCTGGGCATTGTTCGTTCATTCATTCACTGATGCATTAATTTATTTAATCAATAATTAAAATTTAAAAATCGATTATATGCAAGATCAAAGATATTCCAAAACTTTTCATTAGGTATTGAGTAATACAAAAAAATAGGAAGGAGGAAAGACAAAATTTTAGCATGAGAGAAAGGGCCAGATACAAACGTAGGGAATTCAGAAAATTGAATCTGTTTTCAGACATACCTGAATGTGAAGTCAGGAGACACAAATGAGCTTCCCCCAGTGCACAGTTCCCACACAGGTAGATCTGACTTTTAATAAAACAGTCAATTATAAAACTTGGCTATATGTGTTTTGAGGCTTAACTAATATTTCCTCAAAAACACAATTCCATGAATGGTAGATCATTTCAATGTTTTCTCTATAAATACCTCATTAATCCCCTATGTGTCAGGAAACAAAACTATTAGTGGTTCTGCAAGTATGCTGTGCATTTTCCTGTGATGTCGCCAGGGCTCTGGTTTAGAAATACTGCCTCAATTGGGTTACGGTGAAGTTACATTTAACTGTGGAAATTCAACTAAACAACTCACGGGAAAAGGTTGCGGTGAGCCAAGATCGCGCCATTGCACTCCAGCCCGGGCAACAAGAATGAAACGGGGGGGGAGTGAAAAAAGTTTAAAGAGTGGGGAAGAAAGAGAGAGAAAATCTTGAACAACTAACATTGAGCCCATCTGACATTTTGCTCAAGGAGATTATGTCCAAGAGTGAGTATGAGACGGGGGCATGAGATTGTAGTACCCCCATTGGTCTCATCCCCAAATATCTATTGTTCATAGAATGATCGGCAGTACTTCTACTGTTAAAAGTGATTTCTCAGTTAAAGATTTAGGGGAAGTTTTTTGAGATGGGAGTGTGAAGGGAATTCTCCAGGGTATGGAAGTCAGAGTCATTGTCCCATCTCCTGGAGCTGCTTTAGTCTTTAAGATTTATCTTTTGGAACTATTGGTTTCTTCCGTAATATAATGGTTTTCCAATGAAAACACCTCTCTACTTCTCCCTTAAAACTCCCACTTTGCTCCTTGATGACCCAACTTTCCTGATCCTTGTCTCTGGATTCTTGGTACAACTAGGATTCTGATGCAAATCTCTGGGTGGCCCTGCTGTGCTCTCCCCTGTCAGTGATAGCAGCCAGAGGTAGGGCTGTCCTCTTGTTTCTTTTAGGATATATTTTTTTAACCACATAGGTATAAATTGATATTATTTCAGCACTAGAGATTTGATATTATCACTACATCTACAAGATGACTTTGATAGATATTTAAGGACTAGATAAAGTTTTTAACCCATAACAAGTACATCTTTTCTATGAGAAAATACATTCTTCTTCAGGAAATTATCTTCTCTATTAAGTGGCAGGGTCCACTTGTAAAGAATTCTGTATGAAAATAGAATCCAGTTTAATCACTGAATTATTTTGTTCATAATAGCAGAAAAAATCTAGGAACTACAAGCAAAAGTATAACCCCTTTAAATAATACTGAGAGGTCTTTACTTTGAATAAAGTAAAAAGCTTTGGCTTCTGATGGAAGAAAAACATTACATAGTATTATCTCTGATACATGCTTTGTCATTAGTACATACTGCATTTAGGGATCACTGGCTTGCATGAAACAGGAAACCCTGGGAGAAAACAGGCCCACATATTTCTTTATGTGAACTACTATCTTTATTTGAATTTAAGTGAAGCCAGGCATGGTAACTCACCTGTAATCTCAGCACTTTGGGAGGTTGAGGAGGGCAGATCACCTGATGTCAGGAGTTCAAAAGCAGCCTGGCCAACGTGACAAAGCCCCATCTCTACTTAAAAAGAAAAAAATTAGCTGGGCATAGTGGCTCACGCCAGTAATCCCAGATACTCAGGAACCTGAGGCATGAGAATTGCTTGAACCCACGTGGAGGTTGCAGTTAGCCGAGATCTTGCCACAGTACTCCCGCTTAGGTAACAGAGTGAGACTCCATAACAACAACAACAACAAAAGAATTTAAGTTGCCATCTATTATAGCGTCATTATTTTATGTATTACTGAAGAAAAAAATGCAGTCCAATTCTGACACTGTGCTTTCTTATGTAGAAATTTTATTTTAAATATAGCTAGACATAGAATCCTAATATACATCATGCTCCTCAATTCCATAACTTTCTGAATATACAATATCTTTTGTTTTAAGCCTCAGTCATTGTGTATTCTTTTCAAGGACATTTTAAATGGCAGCTAAGCTGACCACATTTAGTACCAAAGATGTGTGTAATACAAAGTCAAAGTGATGATACTATGAATAGCTATGACCAAATTGCCCACATCAAGCAGTAACAACCTACCCCTACCCCACAAGTAACTTCTGGCCTGCTGCTTGGCTGATGTGGATTGAAATACTCCATCAACTCTAAGGATTATCAGATTTCATCAGTTGGTACTATGTAAACATAATGTGCATCTTGGAATTTTTGAAATAGTACTCATGTAATAATAGAACAAGCTCTCTGCTTTGATTGTGGTGAATGTCTTAAACTTAAAGGTAGCTTTGCTCCAGTCAAATAATGGACAAATATGTGGGACAAGAATTAATGCTGAAGAAATTGACTCCAGCATTTAGAAATGTGTCACCATGACAGGAAAATCATTATCTCCAAGGGATCTGCTGCTTGTACCTGGTAACAGATACCAAGCTTGCCCTTATAGAAAGAATACGGTGATGTAGTGAAATCTTGAGAAATGAGAGGGCAAGCTGTTCCTGGTAACATTGGTGGCTAACACTTGCTTAGGCAGGGTTTGTCATGCATTATTTCTATTAGACTTCATAGCAATCTTTTGAGTTAAGAGCCTTGTTAGCATATCTTATTGATGAGGAGCTGAGACACAGAAAGGAAAAATAACTTGCCTGATATACCAAAGCTAGTAAACAGAAACGCAGAATTCAAAAGTAAGCAGTCTGATGGCAAAGCTCAAGAGTATTTTCTACTCTTCTGTACTGTCTCCAGGCAAGTTAGCTTGGGCCAGTAGCCATTCTCTTTATGTGCCAGGTGTTCATAAATTAGGCATTTGTGAGTTGGGAAGTGGCTCTGCAACTTCGGCTTTATATCAGAAACCATCACAACTCTCTACTGGCTTTGCTGTGGAATCAGTCAATGCAGGTGCACTTGGTATTAGAACGATTGAGAGTGAATTCAAAGCACTCGTTTGTTTTTTCTTTATATGTTTTTCCTAGGAATTTTTTGTTTATGGCCTTTTAAAATTATTTTTTAATTATAAAATTAATAGAGCTCATTTTTTTTTTTTTTCTGAGACGAGGTCTCGCTCTGTAGCTTAATCTGGAGTGCAGTGGCATGATCTCGGTTCACTGCAACCTCTGCCTCCTGGGTTCAAGAAATTCTCCTGCCTCAGCCTCCTGAGTAGCTGGAACTACAGGCGTGCACGACCACATCCAGCTAATATTTGTATTTTTAATAGAGACAGGGTTTCACCATGTTGGCCAGGCTGGTCTCATTGTTAAAATTTTACACAATATAGAAGCATGCAATATAAACATGAGAGATATTCCTTCTCTCCTTCTTCACTATTCCAAGGGTAACTCAATGTTAACACTTTTCTATTTATCTTCTATGATGACTTTTATATTCAAATACATATACATTTTAAGTTTTATTAAAATTATATCAAACTATTTATATTTTTGTGAAACTTGCCTTTCTACTCACCAATATAGTATCAAAAGAGAAACTCAGTTGGATCCATTTCAGGTAATAATGGAAATTATTGGTTCATGTATTCCAAGCAAAGATTGAATGACTGAGTGATAAGAAAAGAAGGATGGAGCTGGGCCTCATATCTCCTGGATCCAATACCTTGAACGCTCCTCTCAAGTCTCAGATTCTCACAGATTGTCAGTGTGATTGGTCTATTTTATTGCAAAGTAGATTACAAGATAAACAACATGGCTACCAACAATTCCCAAGTAGGGCACTGGAGGAAAGCCAGTCATTCTTTCACAGTTACACTTCAAGAAATCCAAGGTATGACTCAGATTGATTCAACTTGTGTTAGGCATTCATCTCTGTGTCAAGCAAGTATATGTAGGAGACTGGAATATCATGACTGGCACACCTTTATTCAGGTACCCTATCCCAGAACATTTAATAGCAGCCTAAGGAACAGTATCATAGCAAATATTCTAGCTTCCACTCAGCATCTACAAATCTGCTCTGCTTAAAGGTTTCTTCTTGGTGCTCATGTATCTGGCTACACCAGGGCATTAAATAATCCTTGCAAGACAATAAAGTGTATTGATTACCTTCAGTTTTATATTTCTTCCTTATATTAATTATCTTGAATGATTCTTCCTCATCTCTGAATCCTGCCTCCAAGGATAACAGCAATAAAAAAGTTAAATAAATTGCTAATTTATATAATGACCTGTTTATGTATTAAATTTAGAGTTAAGTAAATGGCATCAAGAAGGATGAGTACCAAGGCTTCCCTTCTCCTCATTTCTCATGGTTTCAATGTATGTGCATTAATTTGCTGCTCAAGCTCCAAGTTGTCCAGGAACATTGACATGTACAGAGATTTGTTTTTATTCGCAAGTAGCTCTTGTTCAGCTCTTCATAGTCAAAGAAATAAAACTAATATGCTTTATTCTCTGTAATTTATTTACATGCTTAACATGTTTTAAAACTCCTTATGTTTCAGGTCTTGTTTTAGATATGGAAATGTAGGAATACAGTAGTTTGTGGTTATTTATTTGTGGTTTTGCTTTCCACAGTTTCAGTTAACTGTTCCTCCATGGTCTGAAATATTAAATGAAAAATTCCATAAATAAAAAATAGTTTTAAATTGTGTGCCTCTCTGAGTAGCCTGATGAAATCTCATGCCCTGCCACTTCTTTTCACAAGGGAGGTGAAGAGGTGAATCATCTCTTTGTCAAGCATGTCCATGCTGTATACACACTATCTGTTCCTTAGTCACTTAGTTGCCCTGTCTGTTATTAGATAGATCACAAGAAGAAAAGGGGCAAGTGAAGTACAGTAAGATATTCTGAGAGAATGAGAGCGAAAAACCAAATTCACACAATTTCATTACAGTATACATTTAAAATTTGTCTATTTTATTATTAGTTTTTAAAATCTCTTTGTATGCTTAATTTACAAATCAAAGTTTATTGTAGGAATATATGTACACCTACAATATAAGAATAAAGTTAGTACATAGAGTTCAGTACTATCTACAACTGCAGGCATCCACTGAGGCTCTTGGAATGTATGTTCTACTGATAAGAGGGGACTACTGTTCATATAAAAATGAGCCATTTGTCCTAGGAGCTCCTAAGCTAGTTGAAGAGACCAAGATGCAAACAAGTTAACAGGGCATGATGATGTTACAGCAGAGGCATGTGCAAAGCTTGGTGGGGCCACAAAACAGATAATGTTCCTCCAGGTTTGAGGGAAGACTTCTAGTATGTTTTTCTAATAGTAAAAATATGTTATTTGTGGTCAGAGAATGTTTTTCCTTGAGGTCTTTTAATGCTGTTAAGAAAAATTAGCTAATGTGACCCTCCAGGATCTGGTTCTCCACTTCAGTTCCCATGCTCTGCCTCCTACACTCTAGCTATATTAGTCTTCACTCAGTGCACTAATAATTCACTGTTTTACACTGCATGTTGGCATTGCCTGAAAAGCTTGTTCTGTGCTTTACATTCTTTACTTAATATCTCCACCTCTGTATCTATCTATCTATCTATCTATCTATCTATCTATCTATCTATCTACCTACCTACCTACCTATCTATCTAATAGTTACATTAGTACTTAGACGTTCTTCTTCAAGAACTTCAGTCTACACAAGTAAGTCAATTCACCTTTTTTTGGTAACATCTATCATGTGATTAGATGAATTATTTGTCCAAAAAAGTCTCTTTATCACCAAGTCACCAAGTCAAAAGCTCTTTGATAGGAAGACAATGTTTTTCACTAACCACAGTATAACCTCTGTCAATTATGATGTCTAAGACATAGTCAAAACTCAAGATACAGCAAAAGTTAAAAAATTATGAATAAATGAGCTTGGTAATATTAGGCAGATGAAATAGGAAAATATTTTAGGGGGAACAGAGGATATTATATTCAATGTCTTGAATAAACAAAAATTATTCCATGTTCTAGAGATTGTATGTAATTTGGCATGTCTTAAATTTAGAGTGTCAAAGTAGAACCAAGAGAAGATAAGGCTGGGGAGGGGCTTATCATCAAGATTCTTGAATGACAAACCAAAGAGCTTGCAATATTTTTTCTGTTGACAGAGGATAACTACTGAAGGATTTTAAAGAGAAGTGGTATAAACTTATTTGGGCTTACAAAATAATACCATTACCAAAACATAAAGAAATTTCAGGAAATAGAAGACATTTGAAGACTAGTAAAATGACCTGTGTAGTTGAGGCAGACTCTAAGTACTTGAATATTCATGTAGATAGGAGGAATGGATATAATGTTAAGAAATGGTAAGACTCTCTATTTTCTGATTTGAATGCCTTACAGCCTGATTGCTTTAAAAATAGAGTAGAGATTATCACTCTAAAGATAAGTATATGGGTCATTTCTCCACTATATGAAAGAATGTATTATTGTGTCTTTAATTTGCATGAGAAACCTGGAGCCACAAGACATTATATTAAAATATACTTGTGGAATTGACTTCTCAAGACAGTATCAGGATTTCTGCTGACCCATTCCCCAGAAAAAACTAGCAGAATTTTTCTTTAAATAGCAATGTAAAGCCTTTAGACATGGTGCAAGAACAAACACCAAATGAAGAATCATATATTAAAGAAAAAAAATTTAAAGTTTAATAAGAAAAGTAAAAATCTGTAGTAATTGAAATAAGACTCTTTCCTTCCTCCCAGCTCAGTGAGATGAAGATTACACTCTAGAAACTTTAGCCAAGGACACAGAATACTCTCTGTCCCAAGCTCCCAATCAGACTTTCTTCTTATGAGGAGCAGAACATCAGTATTTTTCATCATTCTTTCTCAGTTATCTGTTTCTGAGGCTAAATCTGAGTGAGTGCAGTTAAGAAGTGGGGGCTCCCTTCTTCCACCAGCTTCTTGCCTTGTGAAATGGAGTCTGCATCTTGAATGCAGGATGCTGAGATATAGGAGCCCTGATCACTCTTGATATAGTATGTGAGGTGATGGTTCCATGCTATCAGAGGCAAGCCAAGAAGACCTCAGGCAGCTCCGACCCCATTCCTGCCCAAACCCTCAGGTCCTAGAGTAGGGGCATCAGAGAAAAGTTGGCCATTGTCCCTGCCCTAACTTTAGAGTTTTGGCCAGAAACTTTGATATGGAGTTGGGGAGAGAATAGGACCTTAAAACAGAAAGCTCCTAATCTCTTTCTCAATAACTGACTTCATTTGCAATAGAGTGTAGAAAAGGGCCCTCTCCAAGAGAAGTTCTTTGGTGAAAAGACAATATTCCTTTATTCACCACAGTATATCCCATAGAGGCTGTAGAAAAAGGCGACTGAGGTGAGAGTCAAGATACAGGCTAAACTGTGGACTGGCTAGTTTTCAAGAGAATACTGGAGAACAATATGACTGGGAAGAATCTTTCTGAGGTCAGAAAAAAATACCAACCATTGACCTCAGAACATATTCCTTCAAAGGGACCTTAATTTGATGGGATTAGTTTGCAGAGGGAGTTATGTTCCAGAGCAGTTTCGAAAACAACAGTAGGAATGATTTGACAATTGGTTGGAGTTTAACAACCAGGTGTGGTTGGGGAAAAAGAGGAATGGAGCCCTACCAAAATTTCAGGGTAAATGTGAATATATCCGAAGATGTGCTTCCTTGAGGAGCAATGCAGAGAGCTTAGTACTATAGGAGGGAGGAAACCTGACCCATAAAGCAGGAAAAAAGTAGGTAACAAATTGCCTGCAAGAGCTACCAGATGTTGATATTGTCAGCAAAAGACTAAACATGTTCACAGGTCTAAAGAAAACCATGATTTAAAAAGTAAAGTAACATCTGGTGGCAATGTTCCACCAAATAGAAAATGTCAATAAAGAGAAACTATAAAAAAATACTGAAATGGAAATTCAGAAGTTGGAAAGAACAGTAGCTGAAATAATAATCTCCTTTGAGGGGCTCAGATTTTAACTAGTAGAAGAAATAAGCAAGCATAAATGTATATGATACAGATTATGTAAGCAGAATAACAGAGACAAAAAAAATTGAAGAAAAATGAAGGGTGCCTCAGAGAAATGTGGTAGACCACTAAGCACACGAGCATACACATGACAGGCCCTCTAGAAGGAAAGGAGAGAAGGGAGTAACACATATTTTTTTTAAATGATGAAAAACTCACAAAATTTATTTTAAAAAATAACCTACACATCCAGGAAGCTCAAAAAACTACAAGAAGAATAAATGCAAATAAATTCATTAACAGACACATCATAGTAAATGTTCAAAGTCAAACATAAGGAGAGAATCATTGAAAGAAACAAGATAAAAATATTCATTACATATGAGAGAATAACAATAATATTTATAGCTAATTTATTAGCAAAAGTAATAGAAGCAAGAGGTTATGGGGGAACATATTGAAAATGCTCAAAGAAAACATTGTCAGCCAAGAGAAGTCTTGTCCAGCAAAGTTTTCCTTAAAAATTGAAGGTAAAAAAAACTTTCCCAGACAAATACAGAGAATTTGCGGCTAGCACCAGTGAAGGTAATTATACAATTACAAAGGACAATATAAACGCACACATTTTCTCCATTCTTCTAACTTATTTAAAAAGTAATAAAATAATATGTATTTAATGTATATTTGGAAATATAATATGTAGAAATGTAATGTGTATGTAATATATTTGCCAAAAATAGCACAGAGTGATGTGGGAGCAAAGCTGTAATGGGATAAATAAAGAAATACAGATGGCAAAGGAAAATTATAGCAATGTATATTTGGGTTTGTAACAGTGAATATAATATGTATAATAATAATAATACCACTGAAAGAGCAGAGGTAAAGAATAATAAAATAAAGGAGTAATGCTTCCATACATTACTGAAATTAAGCTAGTATAAACCTGAAGCTGATTCTGATAGGTTAAGCTGTATATATTAAATCCTAGGCCAACAACTAAAAATTAACTCAACATAAATGCTGAATAATTATTAAAGAAATCAATAGGTTTCATTAGAAGATATTTATTTAATGTAAAGAGACTAGTAGAAGAGGAATAAAGGAACAAAAAAGACAGAAAACAAAAAGCAAAATGGCACTTGTAAATACCACTATATCAATAAAGGCAGAGATTGTCAGAATGGATTAAAAAACATGATCTCACTGTATTCTGTTCATAAGAGACACGTTTTATATTCAAAAGTACAAATAGATTGAAAGGAAAATAATAGAAAAAGATACATCATGCAAAAATCAGTCACAAGAAAACTATAGTAGCTGCACTGATAAGAGAAAATAGACTTTAAAATTTTTTAAAGTTATTAGAGATTAAAGATACATTTTATAATGATAAAAAGTTCAATTCGGCCAGGCTCACACCTGTAATCCCAGCACTTTTGAGAGGCTGAGGCGGGTGGATCACCTGACGTCTGGAGTTCCAGACCAGCTTGACCAACATGGAGAAACCCTACCTCCGCTAAAAATACAAAATTAGCCGGGCGTGGTGGAGCCTGCCTGTAATCCCAGCTACTTGGAGGCTAAGGTAGGAGAATCGCTTGAACCCCGGAGGCAGAGGTTGCAGTGAGCTGAGATCGGGCCATTGCACTCCAGCCTGGGCAAGAAGAGCGAAACTCTGTCTTAAAAAAAAAAAAAATTCAATTCATCTCACGCCTGTAATACCAGTACTTTGGGAGGCTGAGGCGGGCAGATCACGAGGTCAAGAGAGTGAGACCTTCCTGGCCAACATGGTGAAACCCAGTCTCTACTAAAAATACGAAAATTAGCTGGGCATGGTAGTGGGCGCCTGTAGTCCCAGCTATCTGGGAGGCTGAGGCAGGAGAATCGCTCGAACCCAGGAAGCGGAGGTTGCAGCGAGCGGAGATCACGCCACTGCACTCCAGCCTGGACAGAGACTCTGTTAAAAAAAAAAAAAAAAAAAAAAAAAAAAAAAAAAAAAAAGGAATAGATAACAGTTATAACCACATATGCACCTAATAACAGTTTAACAAAATATATGAAGGAAAACTGACAGAAATGGAAAGACAAATAAAATTCAAGAATAATAGTTGGAGCCTTCAAAAGTTCACCATTAATAATTGGTAGAACAAGTAAACAGATGTTTAATGTAGAAATAGAAGGTTAGCACAACCCTATAAACCAACTAGACCTTACGGATATCTATAGAAAATTTTATTAAACAACAGCAGGATATACATTTTTTCTTAAATGCACATGGAATATTAATTAAGCTTCAATAAACTGGAAATGATAGAGAAAATACAGTGTATTCTTGAACTACAATAAAACAGCACTAGAAATTGATAACATGAAAATATTTGGGAAATCCACAGATTTTTAAATTAAATAACACACTTCTAAATAGTCAATGAGCCAAAGAAGAAATAAAAGGCAAATCAGAAATACTTTGAGGTTGATAAAAATGAGGAGACCATACCAAAAATTATAGGATGCAGATAAAGCAATAGAGGAAAATGTAGAGCTTTATAACAGCAGAAAAAAGAACACAAAACTTAAAGCCAGCAGAAAATAGGAAATAATAAATTTAGAGTGAAAATAAATCAAATAGAGAATACAAAAATAGAGAAAATCAATAGAACTGAAAGCTGTTTTTTGAAAAGCTCAACAAAATTGACAAAAAGATAAAAAAGATTCAGATTATTAGAATACAAAATGAAATGTGTCATTACTACTGATCTTACAAAAATAAAAAGATTCATAAGCTAAAACTATGAATAATTGTATGTCAATAAATTAGATGGTAGAGAAAATTGACAAAATCCTAAAAAGACCTAAACTATCATAACTGACTAAAAAAGAAAAAAAACTGAACAAACTTTAACAAATGAAGAGATTAAATTAGTAATCCAAAACACATACATACACACATCCTCCCAACACACACACAACACACGCAAAGAACAGCCTGCATAGATGGCTTCACTATTAAATTTTACCAAACCTTTAAACAATTAATGCCAATCTTCACAAACTCTTCTAAAAACATAGAAGAAAACACATTTCAATTGGTTGAAACTTTCTACCTTTCAACCTTGTTAAGAGTCCAATATTTCACTGTTACCAAAACCAGAGAGAAATATTACAAGAATAAAATATCGCACAGTAAAGTGTCTTTTATAAAAGACATTTTTATTGTAAAATACATTTTATTGTAAATAAATCATAAAGAAAAAAACTGCAATTATCTCTATTCACAGATGACATGATCTTGTATATAGAAAACCCCTGAGATCTGCTACAAAACTGTTAGGTCTAACCAAAAAGTTCATCAAGTTTGTAAGATAACGAGAACAATGTACAAATATTTATTGTATTTATATACACTTGCAATGAACAATCTAAATTGAAATTAAGAAAACAAGCCCATTTACAATAACATTTGAAAGAATAATAATACATGGAATTAAATGTAATAAAAGCAGCACAAACCTGTTTTGAACACTACAATGCAGTTGTGAGACCAATTAAATAAGACCTAAATAAATAGAAAATTATCCCATGTTCATGGATCAGATTTAATATTATTAATATGGCATACACCCCAAACTTCTTACAAAGCAAAGGCAAGTAAAATAGTGTGATACTGACACAAAAACAAACATATAGTTTAATAAAATAAAATGGAGAGTCTAGAAATAAACTTATGTTTCTATGATCAACTGATCTTTTTGTCAATGCAGGGTGGGGCGGGAATTTTTTTCCACAAAGGACACTAGGGCAACTGCATGGCCATCTGCAAAAGAATGAAGTTGGATCCTTACTTCACATCCTTGATAAATATTAGCCTAAAATGCAACAAGAATCTATATGTGTCAGCGAAAACTATTTAATGTTTGTAGTATAATTTGAAGTAGGTAATGCACATCTCCAGATTGGTTCTTTTTGCTTAGGATTGCTTTGGCCATTTGGTTTCTTTTTTGGTTCCATATAAATTTTAGGGTTTTTTTCTAATTATGTGAAAAATGATGTTGTTATTTTTATAGAAGTTACATTGTATCTATAGATTACTTTGAGAAGTATGGTCATTTTCTTGATATTGATTGTTCCAATTCATGAGCATGAGATGTTTTTAAATTTGTTCATGACATCTATGGTTTCCTTCAACAGTGTTTTTTTTAAAAAAAATTTTGAATTTTTAGCTTTAGTGGGTACATAGTAGGTGTATATATCTATAGGGTATATAAAATGTTTTGATAAAGGCATGCAATGTGAAATAACCACATCATGGAAAATGGGGGATTAATCTCAAGTGTTTATCTTTTGTGTTGCAACAATCCAATTGTACTCTTGTAGTTATTTTAAAGGTACAATAGAGTTATAATAAATAATAACAATTGTACATTTTTAAATAAATAAAGATGAATAATTGTTGTGCTAAAATAGTAGGTCTTATTCATCTTTCTTAGTATTTTTAGTGTACCCTTTAACCATCCCCATCTACGCTTAAACCCCCAACTACCCTTCACAACCTCTGGTTACCATCCTTCCATTCCCTATGTCCAAGAGTTTAACTGTACTCATTTTTAGATCCCACAGATAAGTGAGAACATGCAATGTTTGTTCTTCTGCACCTGGCTTATTTCACTTAACATAATGATCTCCAGTTCTATCCATGTTGTTGTAGATGACTGGATTTCATTCTTTTTTTATGGCTGAATGGTACTCCACTGTGTACGAGTACCACATTTTCTTTATCCATTCGTATATTGATGGACACTTACATTGCTTTCAAATGTTGGCTATTGTAAACAGTGCTGCAACAAACATAGAAGTGCAGATATTTCTTTGATATACCGATTTCCTTTCTTTTGGGTAAATACCCAGCAGTGGGATTGCTGGATCATATAGTAGCTCTATTTTTAGTTATTTTAGGCTCCTCCAAACTGTTCTCCATAGTGGTTGTACTAATTTACATTCCCCCAATAGCATATGAGGGTTTCCTTTTCTTCACACCTTCACCAGAATTTGTTACTACCTGTCTTTGGACATAAGCCACTTAAACTGGAGTGAGATAATATTTCATTGTAGTTTTGAGTTGTATTTTTCTGATTATCAATGATGTTGAGCACCATTTCATATGCCTGTTTGCTATTTGTATGTCTTACTTTGAATGTCTCCTCAAATTTTTGACTCATTTTTAATTGAATTATTAGATTTTTTTTCCCATGGAGTTGTTTGGGTTCATTACATATTCTGATTATTAACTCCCTGTGACATGGGAAGTTTGCAAATATTTTCTCCCATTCTGTGGGTGGTCTCTTAACTTAGTTGTTTGTTTCCTTTGCTGTGCAGAAGCTTTTTAACTTGATGTGATCCTGTTTGTCCATTTTTGTTTTGGTTGCCTGTGCTTGTGGGTTATTGCTTGAAAAATTTTTGCCCAGACAAATGTCCTGGAGAGTTTCTCCAATGTTTTCTTTTAGCAGTTTTATAGTTTGAGGTCTTAGATTTAAGTCTTTGATCCATTTTGATTTGATTTTTGTATATGGTGAGAAACAGACATCTAGTTTCATCCTTCTGCCTATGGATATCCAGTTTTCCCAGCACTATGTATTAAAGAGACTTTTTTTGGGGGGGGGCTATTGTTGTTGTTTTTTGTGGTTTTTTTTCCCCCAGTGTATGTTCTTGGCATCTTTGTTAAATATGAATTCACTGCAGGTGTGAGAATTTGTTTTTAGGTTCTGTATTCTATTCCATTGGTGTATTTGTCTGCTTTTATGCCAGGATCATGTTCTTCTGGTTACTATAGCTCTGTAGTATACTTTGATGTCAAGTAATGTGATTCCTCTAGTTTTATTCTTTTGGCCTAGGATAGCTTTGTCTATTCTGGGTCTTTTGTGGTTTCATATTAATTTGGGGGTTATTTTTTTCAATTTCTGCGAAGAATGTTATGGGCATTTTAATAGGAATTGCATTAAATCTATAGATTGGGTAGTATGAACATTTCAACATTATTGATTATTTGACTTTATAAACATGAATTTTTTTTTTAAATTTTTCAATGTTCTCTTTAATTTCGTTCATGAGTCTTTTATCATTCTCATCGTAGAGCTCCTTTACTTCTTTGGTTAATTCCTAGGCTTTGTTTTTGTTTGTCACTATTGTAAATAGGACAACATTTTTATTTCTTTTTCAGATTGTTCACTTTGGCATATAGAAATGTTACTAATTTTTGTGTGAGGATTTTATATTCTGCAAATTTACTAAATTTGTTTCTCAGTTTTAATAGTTTTTTTTTGTGGAGTCTTTAGATTTTTATCAAATATAAGATCATATCATCTGCAAACAAGGATGTTTTGACTACTTTCACTACAATTTGGATGCCCTTTATTTTTTTCTTTTAGCTGATCGCTCCAGCTAAGAATTACAGTACTATGCTGAATAACAGTGGTGAAGGTGGTCATCCTTGCTATGTTTTAGATTGAAAGGAAAGGCTTTCAGTTTTTTCCCCATTCAGTAGGATACTAGCTATGAGTCTGCTGTATGTGGCTTTTATTATGTTATGTTTCTTCTATCCCAAGTTTTTTGAGTTTTTTTTAAATCATAAAAGGATGTTGAACTTTATCAAGTGCTTTTCAGCATCAACTGAAACAATAACCTTCCTTAAATCCTGGAGATATATTTCTCTTGGTCATAATGAATGATTTTTCGAATGTATTGTTGAATTTAGTTTGCTAGTATTTTGTTGGGGATTTTTGCATCAATATTTATCTGATATATTGGCCCGTAGTTTTTCTTCTTTGTGTCTTTAGTTTTGGTATCAAGGTAATACTGGCCTTGTAGAATGAGCTTGGAAGTATTCCCTCGTCCTCTATGTTTCAGAATAGTTTGAGTAGAATTGAGTAGCTCTTCTGTCAATGTTTGGTGGAATTCAGCAGTAAAGCCATCAAGTCTTGGGCTTCTCTTTACTTGGAGACTTTTTATTACATCCTCAATCTCATTACTTATTTGCTTGTTCAGGTATTTATTTTTATTTGTCTCTATTGTAAATAGGACAATATTTTATTTCTTTTTCAGATTGTTCACTTTATTTGGTGGGTTGTATGTGTTATATGTGTCTAGGAATTTGCCTACTTTTTTTAGATTTTCCAATTTATTAGCATATAGTTACTCATAGTAGCTACTAATGATCATTTGAATTTCTGCAGTATCAGTTGTAAAGTGTCCTATTTCATTTTTGATTTTATTTATTTAGATCTCTTTTTTTTCTTAATCTGGCTAAAGGTTTGTCAATTTTGTTAACTCAGTAAATCAACTTTTTGTTTCATTGATCTTTGTATTGTTTTCTTCCTTTCAGTTTCATTTATTTCCACTCTGATCTTCATTATTTCTTTTCTTCTACTAATTCAGGTTTATTGCTCTTGCTTTTCTGGTTCTTTAAGATGCATCATTAGATTGTTTATTTAAAGTTTTTCTGCTTTTTGATGTAGGCACTTATAGCTATAAACTTCCCTCTTAGTGCTGTTTTACTGTATCCCATAGGTTTTTGTATGTTGTGTTTTCATTGTCAATTGTTTCAATAAGTTTTTCAATTTCCTTCATAATGTCTTCATTGACCCACTGGTCATTCAGGAGCATGTTGTTTTATTTCCATGTATTTATATAAAATTCCTCTTGTTATTGATTTCAAATTTTATTCTATTTTAGTCAGAGAAGATGCTTATTTCAAATTTTTGAATGTTTTAAGACTTGTTTTGTGACCTAACATATAACCTATCCTTAAGAATGATCTGTGTGCTGAGGAAAAGAATGTGTATTCTGCGGGTCTTAGATGCAATGTTCTTTAGCTATCTGTTGAATTTATTTGGTCCATAGACCAGAGTAGGTTCAATATTTTCATGCTGGTTTTCTGTTTGGAAGATCTGTCTAATACTAAAAGTGTGGTGCCAAGGTCTCCAGCTATTATTGTACTGGGGCCTATCTCTCTCTTTAGCTATAATAATATTTGCTTTATATGTCTGAGTCTCCAGTGTTAGGTGCATATATATTTAAAATTGTTATATCCTCTTGCTGAATTATCATTATATAGTGACCTTTTAAAATCTCTTCTTATAGTTTTGGTCTGGAAATATATTTTGTCTGATATAAGTAAAGCTACCCTTGATCTTTTTTTTTTTCCATTGGCATGGAAAATCTTTTCCCATCCCTTTATTTTCAGTCTACCTGTGTCTTCATAGGTGAAGTATGTTTCTTGTAGGCAATAGATCAACGGGTCTTGTTATTTTATTCATTCAGTTACTCTGTGTGTTTCAATTAGACAGTTCAGTACATTTACATTCAATGTTATTACTGGTAAGTAAGGACTTACTCCTGCCATTTTGTTATTTTTTTCTGGTTGTTTTGTGTTCTCTTTCTTCTTTCTTTTCTTCCTGTCTGCCTTTAGGGAAAGTGATTTCCTCTGGTAATATGACTTAGTTTTTGCTTTTTATTGTTTGTGTATCCATTGTGTGTTTTTTGGTTTGAGGTTGTCATGTGGCTTGCAAATACTATCTTATAACCCATTATTTTAACCTGATAACAAAGTAACAATGTTTGCATAAACAAACAAGCAAAAAGAAAACTAATTAAAAACTAGATGAGATGCCTTAGCTTTATCCCCCACTTTTTAACTTTTGCTGTTTATACTCGTGTCTTACGGTACCATATATCTCTTGAAAAGTTGTAGTTATTATCTTTGTTTCATCATTTAGTCTTTCTACTTAAAATAAGAGTAGGTAATACACCACTGTTACAGTGTTATAGTACTACGTGTTTTGGTTTGTTTGTTTATTATTACCAGTGAGTTTTGCACTTTCAGATGATTACTTATTGCTCATTAATATCCTTTTCATTCTGATTAAAGTACTCTCTTTAGCATTTCTTGTAAGACAGGTCTGGTGTGGATGAAATCCCTCAGCTTTTGTTTGTCTGGTAAAGTCTTCATTTCTCCTTTATTTTTGAAGGATATTTTTGTTAGATATATTATTCTAGGATACAGTTTTGTTCTTTTTTTTTTCATTCACTGCTTTAAATATGTCATGCCACTCTCTCCTGGCCTGTAAGGTTTCCACTGAAAAGTCTGTTGGTAGACATATTAGAGCTCCATTGTATGTTGTTTCTTTTCACTTGCTGCTTTTAGGATTCTTTTTCTTTATCCTTCATATTTGGGAGTTTGACTATTAAATGCCTTGAGGTGGTCTTATTTGGGTTAAATCCGCTTGGTATTCTATATCCTTCTAGTACTTTGATATTGACATCATTCTTTAGGTTTGGGAAGTTCTCTGTTATTGTCCCTTTGAATAAACTTTCTATCCGTATCTCTTTATCTCCTATTTAAGGTCAACAACTCTTAGATTTGCCCTCTTCAGGCTATTTTCTAGCTTCTGCATGTGTGCTTCATTTTTTTTTTGGTCTCTTCTTATTGTGTATTTTCAAACAACCTGTATTCAAGTTCACTAATTCTTTCTTCTCCTTGATCCATTCTGCTATTAAAGGACTCTGACGCATTATTCTGTATGCAAATTGCATTTTTCAGCTCCAGAATTTGTGCTTGATTCTTTATAATTAATGCAATTTCTTTGTTAAATTTATCTGATAGAATTCTGAATTCCTTCCTTGTATTATTTTGAATTTCCTAGATTTTCTTCAACACAGCACTTTTGAATTATCTGTCTGAAAGGCCACATATCTCTGTTTCTCCAGAATTGGTCTGGTCCCTGGTGGCTTATTTAATTTGGCGAGATGATATCTTCCTGGATAGTACTGATGCTAGTGAATATTTTTTGGTGTCTGGGTATTGAAAAAATAGCTACTTATTGTAGTCTTCACTATCTGGGCTTGTTCGTACCCATCCTTCTTGGGAAGGTTTTGCAGATATTTGAAAGAACTTGGGTGTTGTGATCTAAACTATATCTCCTTTGGGGGACATCCCAAGCCCAGTATTGCTGTGGTTCATGTAGACTTACAGAGGTACTAACTTGATGGTCTTGGACAAGGTCTGAGTGAATTATTTGGATTACCAGGCGGAGACTGTTGTTCTTTTCTGTTACATTCTCCCAAACAAATTGAGTTTCTCTCTGTTCTAAGACACCTAAAGCTGGGGGTGGAGTGACACAAGCAGCCCTCTGGTCACCACTACTAGGACTGCACTGGGTTAAACCTGAAGCCACCATAACCCTGGGTCTCACCCAAGACCTGCTGTAATGAGTATCTGGCTATTGTTTATGTTTGCTCAACACCCTGGAACCCTACAATCAGCAGATGGAAAAGCCAGTCAGGCCTGTGTCCTTCCCTTCAGAGTAGCAAGTTCCCCCAGGCCCTAGGTCAGTCAAGAGGTGCTGTCGGCAAGTCAGGGACTAGAATCAAATCCTTAGATGTCTACCTCATGTTCTATTGCACTGTTGCTAAGTTGGCACTGAAACCATAAGACATTGTTTTTCCCACTCTTCTCTCCCCTTTCCAAAAGGAGAAGAGCCTCATCTCGTAGCCACCACCACCACCACCACAGGCCACTGGAAGTCTTGCTGGACTATCTCTGGTGTTCCCTTAAGGTCTAAGGGCTCTTAATTCAGCTTGTGGTGAATGCTGCCAACCTGGGACTCATCTTTTAGGGCAGTGGGCTCCCCTGTGGCCCATCACAGATTCAGAAATGCTATCAAAGAGTCAAGTCCTGGAAATAGGGACCCTACGTGCCTTCTTGGTGATCTAACCCCTGTGGCTATGGTAGTACCTAAGGTGCAAGACAAAGTCCCCTTTACTTTTCCCTCTGCTTTTCTCAAGCAGAAAGAATTGTGACTTGCAGCCACCACAGGTGGTAATATGCCAAGTCTCACCTGAAACTAGCAAATCTCAGAGGTTCACCCAAGGCCCTCAAAGCAGTACCTGAGTATCACTGCTGGTTATTCAGGGCCCAAGGGCTCTTCAGTTGACAGGTGACAAACGCTGCCACACTGCCAGGATGGGGTCCTTCCCTGTAAGGCAGTGGGTTTCCTTCTGGCCCAGGGTGTATTTATAAATTTCATCCAAGAGCTAGGGCCTGGAATGAAGGCCACATGACACTGACTGGTTCCCTATCTTGCTGTCACTGAGCTGGTATCCAAGATGTAAGACAAAGTTCTCCCCACTCCTACCTCTGCTCTCCTCAAGTCGAAGAAAAGGGTCTCTTTTGGAGCCAGAAGCTGTGCAGGCTGGGGCTAGGTGATGAGTGATGCCAGCAATTCCTTAGCCATCCCAGCTGGTATCCCTGTATATTCTGTGTCCCCCCAGTCCAATGTCTCTGGTCCCACTTCAGTAGTAGGACTTGCCTAAGAGTTGCAGTGCTTATGGCCTAGACTGCCTTTCAAGTTGACTTAAAGGCCCAGAGAACTTTAGCCTGTGGTGGTGAGACTTGTAAGAATTTAAGTTTAGACTACTGGGATTGGGGATTCCCCTCTCGCTGGGGCTGGTTTAAATGCTCCTTCCACGCATGGGTATCAGTTGAGTTTTGCCTGGTTTTCCTTTCTGCTCTATCAGGATAGAGCTGAGTTATGCCTCACAATTGATGTGTTCTCCCTCTGTCAGGGCCCAAAGATGCTCTCTGCACCAGGCCACCACTGCCAGGGGTGGGGAAAGTGTGGCATCATCAATTCATAACTGTTTTTTTTTCTATCTCTTCAGTGCCTCTTTCAGTGATATGAAGTTAAAAGCAGGTACTTTGAGGGCTTACCTGATTTTTTGTTCTTATGAAGGTGTTTTTCTCTGTGTAGACAGTTGTTAACTTGGTGTCCTTGTGGGTGGGACAATGGTTGGAGCCTTCTATTTTACTATCTTTCTCTGCCTCCCTTCAGTCTGCTCATCAATGTTTTGAATTCTCCTTGTAGAGATCTTTCACTTCCTTGGTTAAGTATATTTCTAGGTGTATTTTTTTCTTTTCTTCCTGCTATTGTAAATGGGACTGAATTCTCAATTTGATTCTCAGCTTGCTCATTATTGACGTATAGCAGTGCTACTAATTTGCATACATTGATTTTGTAACCTGACATTTTTCTGAATTCATTTATCCAATCTAGGAGTCTTTTAGAGGAGTCACTAGGGATTTTTATGTATAAGATCATAAGGATTTATGACTAAGACCCCAAAAGCAAATACAACAAAGCTAAAAATAAATAAATGGGACCTAATTAAACTAAAAGGCTGCTGCACAGCAAAATAAATAATCAAAAGAGTAAACAGACAACCCACAGAATGGGAGAAAATATTTGCAAACTATGTATTTGAAAGAGGACTAGTATCCAGAATATATAGGGAACTCAAATCAGCAAGAAAAAGCAAAAATCCCATGAAAAAGTGGGCAAACAACATGAACAGACATTTTTCAAAAGATATGGCTCACAAACACATTAAAAAATGATTTTAACATGACTAATCATCAGGGAAATGCAAATTAAAGCCACAATGAGTTATTGTCTTAGCCCAGTCAGAGTGGCCATTATTAAAAAGTCAAAAAACCATAGATCTTACTGCAGATGCTGTGAGAAGTGAACGCTTATATGCTGTTGGTGGGAATGTAAATTACTACAACCTCTATGGAAAGCAGTATGGAGATTTCTCAAAGAAATAAAAGTAGGTCTGCTATTTAATCCAGTTATCTCACTAGTCAGTATCTTGCCAAGGAAATAGAAGTCATTACATGAAAGAGACACCTGTACTCATATATTTATTGTAGCACAATTCACAATGGCAAAGGTGTGGAATCAATCTGAGTGCCCATCATCCAGTAAGTGAATAAAGAAAATGTGATGTGATGTGTGTGTATACATATACCATGAAATACTATGCACCCATTAAAATGAACAAAATAATGTATTTTTCAGCAACTTGGATGGAACTGGAGGGCATTATTCTAAGTAAAGTAACTCAGAAATGGAAAACCAAATACTGCATGTTTCCACTTATATTTGGGAGTTAAGCTACGGGTATACAGGGGCACTGAGAATTCAGATGTGGGGAGACTGCAAGAGGGGCTGAGGGATGAAAAATTACCTGTTGGGTACAATGTACACTCTTTGGGTGATGGGTACACTAAAAGTCCAGAATTCATGATTGTATGATTCATTCATATAACCAAAAACCCCTTGCACTTCTAAAGCTATTGAGATTTTTAAAAAGTAGTATATCCATGCAGTGAAATATTATTCATTCATAAAATCAATTAAGTGCTGGTACATGCTACAAGATGAATAAACCTTGAAAAATTTATGCTAAATGAAAGAAGCCAGACACAAGAAACCATATAATATATTATTTCATTCATATGATATGCACGGGTCAGTTTAATTTACAGAAACAAAAAGTAGATTAATGGTAGTTTAGGACTGGGGATGTGATGTAGGGATGTGGTGGGAATGGTAGGGAGATTATACCTACGAGTCTAAATTTGTTGTTTGAGTTGATAAAAATGTAAACTTGACTGGTGATGGGTTCACATATTTGTAAACATAATAAAAATGATTGCATTATACACTGTAAGCATATGAATTATATTGCATGTGAATTATATATCATTGAAGCTACTTTTAAAAGTGAGAAAACCATTGTTGATCATCTCCAGCTTTGATAGGTAAATTTCTTGGTATGACCTCAAAAGGGTCCTTGTTTTGCAATTCTGTGCCCCTATTTACTTCACAGCTGGGCCTCATGAAGTTATTTGCTATCTGGGTTTGCAGTCTTTCTAGCTCAAGAAGCTGGTTTCCAGTGACCTGAAAAGCTTCCATCAAAGTTAGCTTGTCTCCTTCTTCAAATAAATCCCATTGGCATGGTAACATTTTCATGTTTTATTTTACTTTTTTTCTTTACTCTGTTATTTTTTCATTTTGTTTTCTTTTTCTTTGTTCTTTCTTTTTTTCTTTCTTTTTTTTTTTTTTTTTTGCTTTTCCATTTTAATTTAATTAGTTTTTTAATTTGAATTTTGTCTGGAATTGTGTTTTGACTTCATCAGAAAGATCAGTTTGGTAGCCTGGGAATATTTTTCATTTCAGATAATTTGGACCCAACTTCTCATCATCTTTCCCTAATTTTAAGCCTATCCTGGGTCACCTTGACCACAAGCCTAGTGGCTAGCCTAGCATGCTGCAGGGCTTCTTGGCCATCTCTGCTGAGGAAGAGACTATATTGACAACTATCACTCCTTATGATCATCACCAAGGGGAACTTGTCCAAGGTGAAGCTGGCCCAGTACATCCTGACTGGAAAAGAGGGATCCATGACTTTCAGCCTCTAGAAAGTATCCCATGAAGTGGGAATCATGAAGGCTTTGAATCATCCCAACGTAGTTAAATTATTTGAGCTGCCCAAGACTGAATAAACACTCTGTGTTGCCATGGAGTACACCAGTGGAAGAGAGACGTTTGATTACCTAGTGGTTCATGACAGTATAAAAGGAGGAGAATATGGAGTCCAATTCTGCTAGTTACAATCTGCTGTGCAGTACTGTGACTAAAAGTGGATCGTTTATAAAGACCTAAAGGCAGAAACTCTGCTCTTAGAGGCTGACATGAACATCAAGTTTGACAGATTTGGGCTCCGGCAATGAATTTACCTTTGGTAACAAGCTAAATACCATCTGTGGCAGCCCTCTAGGAGTTTGGCCCAGAACTCTTCCAGGGCAAAACTTATGATGGACTTGAATAAGATTTGTGAAGACTGGGAGTCATCCTATATGTACTATTAATCTGAGCCCTGCCTTTTGATGCACAGAAATTCAAGGAATCATGGGAGCAGGTACTGGGCGGAATATACCATATTCTCTTCTGTATGTCCACAGACTGTGAAAAAAAACCTAATCAAGAATTTTTTCATTCTTGGTCTCACCAAAAATGGCCTTTTGTGGCACATTATGAAAGAGCTATGGATGAATGTGGGCCAAAAGGATGAAGGGCTTATGTGAGCCATTCCCTAACCACAAGGACTTTCAGAGGACTGAGCTGACAGTGTCGTTGGAGTATAACTGGAAGACATTAAGGACTCACTGATGGGCCAGAAGTACAATAAGATGGCAGCCACCTGTCTGCTCCTGGGATGCAAGAGACCAAAGCTGGATGGCTTCCCCATCACCCTGAGTCCCCAGCATTCTACTCATCTGACCAACAGTAGCACTCTTTTCCCGTCTGATAAGGGACAGTATAGTGTCCCTGCCAACCTCAATAATTGTAATTTCAACGAATGTGCTGGTACTGCCATGTCTACTCCAATTCCCAGAATACTAAGAGTAGCAGTACAGAAAATCAGCAGCTGCAGAAGATCTAGGAATCAGAACAGAAGGTGAGCAGTATTACCCACATGCTTGCCCCTCCTTACCTGTGTTGCCCAGGAAGAGTATAATTCCTGTCTTCTCCATGAATAGCGGCCTTTCCACCAGCATAAATTGGAGCTTTTAGAAGCATAAATCCCTGCTTTTAGAGAGGATCACCTTTGACCAGTGCTCCATCCAGACAGCAAAAAGCCTGTGCTAGGATCTGGGGCTTCCAGGGCTTCTGCTACAGACTGCCTGGCCTAGACCCACCTGTACTAGAACCCCTTTGTGAAGCCCAGCCAGGCCTCTGGGCTTGGTCCTACAAACAGTAACTGTGAGATGTTTCCATGCAGCCCCTTCAGCATGTCCCTATTGCCACCTTCTCAGCCTACAACATCAGCAGCAGCAGTAAAAACCCAGACTAAACACATTTCCAACCGCTTGGCATCCAAAGGAAAATGTTTTCACACCGAGCAGCTTCGACAGGTGTGCAATCAGCAGAATTTGCCCAATGTGGAGGCCCCAGCCTTTCTTTCTGGCAATAGCCAGGGCTGGCAGTGGGCCACTGGGAGCTTCTTCAGCAAGTCAGTGCTCAAGTTTATATGGAGACATCTGTATTTCAGGTTGCCAGAGGAACCTAAATGAACCTGAAAGCAAACACCTAGTAAAGATTTTCAAGCCACACATCATGAGCAGCAGAGACAGTGATAAAAAAGAAACAATGAGACTGAGTGGGTTTTTTACTCACTACAATTTACATGGAATATGAAGTTCACAACCTCCATGGAGCCTACTGCAAAATCATAAAGGTACTGGACATGAATGGCTGCCAGTGTGAGCTAAACAAAAAGCACATGCTCCTATGCATGCACTGCACGCCCACCAACACCACGCTGTGGAAAATGGAAGTTTGCAAGGTGCCAAGAAGGCCTATATTAGTCAGCATTCTCCAGAGAGACAGAACCAGTAGAATAAATAGGATAGATAGAATGGAGAGATGATAGATAGACAGATAGATGAGAGAGAGAGAGCGAGAGAGAGAGAGACAGAGAGAGAGAGAGAGAGATGAGATTAGCTCACATGATTATAGTGGCTGAGAAGTCCCATAGCAGGCTATCTGCAAGCTGGAGACCTTGAGGTGCCAGTAGTATAGTTCAGTCTAAGTCCAAAATCCAAAAGTGACAGAACCAGGGAAGTTGATGGTGTAACTCTCAGTCCAAGGCTAAAGGAGTAAGAACCAGGTGCAGGGTTGGGGCGGGGGTGGGGCAGAGGTGGTTGGTGCAAGTCCCAGGGTCCAAAGGCTGGAAAGCTTGGGGTTCTGATGTCCAAGGACAGAAGAAGAAGGGTGTCTTAGCTTCAAGAGAGAAAGAGTGAATCGTCCTTTCCTCTGCTTGTTTGCTCTATCCAAGGCCCTCAGTCAATTGGATGGTGCTCAATCACATTGAGGATGGATCTTCTCCACTCCGTCTACCTACTCACATGCCAATCTCCTCCAAAAACATCTTCACAGACACACCCAGATAGAATGTTTTATCAGCTCTCTAGGTTTCCTTTAATCCAAGCAAGTTGGTGTCTAAAATTAACGATCATGAGGTCTCTCAATGGGGTTCCATTTAAGCAGATACCTAGCATTTCCATAGTCTTCAAAAGCCTTGCCTCCAAAGTAACTGCAGCTTAAACTTTAAAAGGCTGCCAGCATTTCCTGAGGAGACAGGAGGAGAGACTTGCTGGCACTAGCTGCCTGGTTGGCCATTTTGCCTTCACCTGAGTGCAACTACAGAGACTAGACTGATGTGGTTCCCCTGGGGTGCTTCTCCGCTCCCCTGACCTTCTGGGTATTTTTTTTTTTTTTTTGTAAGAAGGAAGATGGTTCTACAGAAATAAAGGCAGATGATAAAGGCACGAACATGCACCCATATATATTCTTGCATTCTGCTTTTAGCTAATATTGTTTATTGGCATTTCTTCAAACTGACTAAAGTAAGCCAGTCTTTATAATAGACTTCATATAGCATAGTAACTGTGTTTTTGCCATGCCCTCTGGTCCAAAAGGGAAGCATATAGATTTGAAAATCTCTGGGTCAGATGGTTTAAACTGTAATCATTTAAAATCAGGGATGACATGAGAAGACAGGAAAGCACTGAGCTACTTCTTCAAAGAAAATAAATTTCTTTTCTCTGGAATAAGACAATAAAGCTCAACCAAATGACCTCATGCACATAAATATTTTCCAGGCAAACACTATAAAATGGCAAGATGAACATATGTAACCTGTTGCAATAAAGCTGTTCAGTGGTAAAAGCCCCTGGATTCTATAGCTCTAGGATGGATTAAATATTTTATCTTCTAAGCAACAATAGTCAGATAAGGAGGGTGAAGGAATTGGCTTTATTTGATATTCAATTTACTTTCCCTGCCATTTCAATAAGTCACCATTTGGTGTTGGTTTTCAATTCAGCTGCTTTTGTAGCACCAGAATCCTGAGTGATGAAAATAAAAGGGTGGTTTTATTTATAAGAAGTAAATATTCTGGTGGTTGTGAACCAGGATTTAAAAATCGTTCCAACTTGCTGAAAGTATACAGCCCCAGCACAGAGTCAAGTGAGAAAAATGGCAGAAACACCTGTGTGAGTTCAGTCCCTGGGTATAAATGTTTGGCTGGCCATTGGATTGCCTCTTCTTTACTGTTTGTTTCTTGCCTCGTATTCTCTAGGACACCCTTAACCATTGCCTTTCCAAATCTGCCCCTAAAAACCAAATTATTCTTTCTTTCTATTACTTCACTCATTTAATAAATATTTACTGAGTGGCTGCCATGTATCAAGTAGTATGCTCATCCATGAAAATACGATAATTTAAATCACGCACAGAAGGCAAATGCATAGTCAAAGACACTGTGCTAAGTGCTATTTTAGGGTATCTCCTGAGAGCTGTTGGAACCAAGATAGTGGTAATTAATTGTGGGTGGAATTATCAATGGATGCGCAGAAATATGAGCTGCAAAAACATATGGAAGTACATTCTAGGCAGAGAGAGCTGGGCAAAATAACAGAGTCTTGAAAGCTTCTCTAAGTTAGGTAATGGCAAAAATCAGTTGTAGGCAATGTGGCAGGAATGGTGGGAGATGATAAAGAAAGATAAATTGGGATCAGATTCTGAAGAACTCTGAAGAGCTAACGAGTGTGGTCATTATTCTAAATGTGAATTTTCAATGATTGCCATCCGATGAGGCATGTGTTTTAGGATGATCATGGCAGTTACAGTTGGGGAAGAATTTGCATTGAAAATTCCAGTTTCTAGATTTTCCCACAATATGTAGAAAACAACTTTTTAGATCAAAGTTTTTGTATATACATCTCAACTGGTAAGGCTATTGCTTTTAAAAGAAAGACGCCTTTTTAGTGAAATTACTGGTGAGCAGAAGTCTCCTCACTATCCAATAGGCTATAGGAAAATGAGTTTATTTCCACATATCTTGAAATTAAAGTAGAAGGTAATGTGGTGAGTAGGAAAGCTCTGAATGTCTGACTCACTTTTGATCCTCAATGATGAAACTTACCAGTAGAGAAGGAAGCTGAATTAAAACCAATACTCAATGGGAAATAGCTATCTACAGGAGACATAACAAGAATGCTGTCCCAATCCTAATCCCTTCTTTGGTGAACGTTCACATGTACAGCTTCTGTGGAAAGATGTATATTTGATACAGTAAGGACCTATCCCCAAACCCTGGCCCAGATAATCAGAACAATGATACACACATGACCTTAGACAAGCAAGCCATTAAATTGGCCTAGTACACCTATTACCACCCAAATTATGATATGTAGACAAGCATTTTAGGCATGGCCAGGTAGCTTGTTAGAAATGCAAAATCTCAGACTCTATCCAAAACCTCCTAAATCAGTCTGCATTTTACTGAGATTCCTAGATGATTCATATTCACATTACATTTTGAGAAGCATGACTCTAGACCAGCAGGTCTGACTCTCTTGAGGATCTGAGCAAGAAACATGGAAAACACATGAGTTATTGGCATAGAAAGAAACAGACATACAGGTGATAACTGTGTTCATATTCATGGCCAATTACTGGAATGGAAACCCCATGGCTCTTTTTGCCACTGAGGTACTTAAAGCAATCAGATGTCTAGATTCTCCTTCTAGTTCCAAGTGTTCAGATTGCTACTGTAATGTTTCTGTTTCTAGATTTTTGTAAGAGCACCATCTTTCATGTGGACACTTACACCTTCTCCTTCTTGGAACCAGCTTCAGATTCTTTGCTTGCTACAGAAAAAGTTGCCAAATAAAGCACTTCTTGTAGTAACAATCGCTGAGGAGTTAATGTGAGCAAATCTCCAATTTAACCCAGAAGTTCTAGGAAGAGCAACAATTTCTTTGGTGCATAAAACCAGCAGCAATTCATTTCCCCAGCCAGAGTGGGTCACTGAGGGAAAAGCAGAACACTCCTAATCAGGACACACAGTAATGCCCTCGGGCTAGAAGGACGACACTCTTTGTACAGAAAATGATTTTTTAATCATGACCTGAAGAAGGAAAGAAGCCACATCAAAAGAAGATTGTCCTCCCTTTTCACAGGCAGAGTTGGCAATATTTGTTCAGGGTTCCCTGGGGAGAAGACGAGAGGGTCTGATATAGATATTCTAATTTTAAATTCAACATTTTTGCCTTATTCACAAGACCTGTGCCAGGAGAGTCAGCCTCTATATTCACATTTTCTCTTTTGTTTCCATAAACATCTTTAAAGAGAGTAATATCCACCATGAATATTCTGTCTCCATTCCAAGATATTTAACCTTGAGAAAGTTATTTAAACTTCTGCTTCTCTATTTCTTTATTTATAAAAAGGAGATATAAAAGCCCTTTCATTACTCCTATAGGATGTTGTATAATAATAATCCAATCAAATTATATATATATATATATATATAAAATAGTAACTTTCCATGACGGTTTTATAAATGCCAGATATCCTTACAATTTTGTATAGTGTCTTAGTATTTTAGCAGTAGAATGTTTTGTTCAAAGAGAATATTTCCTGTAAAATGTAAGAGCTGGTGATCTGGTTGAAATAGCTGGACGGTGATGAGGATGCCTTGTGATCTAAGAATCTGAATCTTTACATTACAACTAAATACAGGGTTTCATAAAGAATAGTGTGAAAATCAGATTTCTGTATAACTTAAGATATTGTATATTCAATCAAACAATTATTTATAGAATGCCTGAACTCTCTTTGGAGAACACGCAAAAAATACAATTTGTTTAGCTGGGAGGCAGATTTGAGGAAAAAAAGAACAAGACATATATAGTACACTACATGGTATGTATTGCTAATTAATTTTTAAATAAATGTTTCTGAAGCACAAATCTCATTGATTATCTCAGCCTAAGGAAAATGGGGGTAAAATTTCACCTGTCTTGTGAAGGTTGGAAAGAAGAGAAGTGAGGTTATATTTAACCTAGGCCTTTAAGAATTTGTAAGAAATTTTGTGTGAAATAAGTAATTAAAGAGTGCTCCAAGTAAAGAAAGGCATAGGTAGGTAAAGCCACAGTGGTATAGGTGAGTGGCTTCAAAAACAGCACATATTCTTGTAAGACTGAAGCTTAGTTTATGAAGGTGGGCAAGAGAGTGGTGGAACGAAGACAAGTTGGGAACAAGTTGTAGACAGCTTTGACTTTCATGAAGCCCTTTGTTTTTGGCAGTAAATGTTAATGGGAGGCACCAGCAGAAGGCTGGTAGGGTGGAAGAGAGACACCAGGTTATTCCTCCTTGCCTTCCAGCTTTCTCCTTTCTGGTTCAGCCTCAGTGAGCTGCTTTACTGTACTGAAGGCCACAGCTCCAGTAGTGTGGCTGTTTTTCATACGTTGGTAATCGTTTCTCCTTTTCTCTTCTCCCCACTTTATTTGTTTATTCTTTCTTTACATCTGTTCCAGACTCAGGCATTCCCAATTTAGTCAATGGAGTTACATTCTGTTACTATCATCATTTATGTTTCAAATTGTAACAATCTTGGCCTCTGAGGGCCCTGCAAGTTGGCTCTAATGTCCTTCTGCAATGTCTTACCATTCTTTGACCACTCCCTTATTATGAGACTCAACAAAATGTTCCAGGCTTATCTTGTACTTACAGTGCCCAGGCCTGGAATGAGCAATTTCTCCATTGACTTCTGGTTCCTTTTAGTGACATAGTTCTGCTCATTGCTACTTTGGTGCTGCTTCTAGACTCAGTCAGCAAACAGACCAAGGGAAGGCCTATCAATTCATAGTGATAATTCCACATCTAATCTAACACCCTACGATTCATTTTAGTCTTCCCCTTGCCATAGATTTAACTCCCTTCTCCAACCATCAGAAACATGGTTTCTATTATTCTTAGTGTATATTTATTTATTTGCCCAATTCTAGAATACATGTAAATTAGTTTCATAATTACTAATTCAAGTAACTGGAAAAAAAGCCACCTCAGATTTAGAGACGTTAGCAGGTCTCTGCTGTCACTAGTCCTGGGATATGGCACCATTCCTTATTGTTTTCCCTAAAACTCCATGACCCCCTTGCTAATAGTCTTTTCATTAGACACTTTTTATGTATCCAATTTGACTCTGCCATCTGCTCTCTGCTGGGATAATAACTGATAAAATAGGCTAGAGAGTAACTACTTACAAGGAGGTTACAATATGTAGCTAGAGTCAATCTGTCCTAGCTCGGCATCTGCAGGCACTGAGCATTTTGTGTTAGTACGAAATGACTTATCCAGGTCCTCAATTAATCATAAGCAAAACTATAGTGAACCATACAAGAAGTTCATGAGATGTATGCAGACCAAAATCTAGAAAAAATGAATTCACCATTGATTTATTTTAGAGAAAAAAATACATAATGTTTTAGACCACCAAGTTATTCCCACTCTGATTAATGGCACTGTTATTTTGGCTTCTTTACTGGTATGTAATCTGGGGATAGCTACCTCTCCATTGGAAGACACATGAGTTAATTTCTACATAAAGCTATGTCACAATGTGGCAGAGAGATATTTTTGGCTGTAAAACCTAAAATTTCTTTAGCAACAATGTGAATATGCACATTACCATCCTGAGTGCTCCTAGACATTTCTGGAAAGAAGAGAAATCAGAGTTGAGATCCTAACATTGAATAAATGTTATGTAGTAATCAAAGTTTGTACTATGAGATATGATTTTTCACATATTGTATGTTACAAGAAATAAAAATAATATATTGATGATAATAATGGGAGACATAGAGTTCCTAAGTGCCACAGCTAAGAATTTAGAGTGCTACAAACTTTTTTAAGAGAAATGTCATTATTTTACACTTTGTTATAAATTGTTTATATTATTTGATTCTAAAGAAACAAACTCTTTCCTGATTTATTCTATTAAAATATCATGAGAAATGACCAAAGAAGCTGGTGTTAAATTATTTTCATAACACAATTACATTTAGCAATTAAATGTAATAATTATCACATGTAATAATTACATCTGAAAATCTTATAAAAAATTATATCATTGCTATATTTCTTAAATCTACTGTGATAAAGCTTTTATAAAGTTTTAATTGGGTTCAATGAATAATTGTGGGCAATTACAACATGTAAAAAGATAAAAGCAAGACAACATGGGGAAATCTATTAACTCATATTAAGCACATTAAGAATTATGGACACAATCCATTAGAGTTTGTAAAGCAATGTTATGAAATATAAATTAAAGAAAATAAGTTGTTCAATTTGGGAATATGTCAGCAAATCAACTCACTATTTTTAAAAACTGGTAAATAGAATACAGAATTTGTCTACGTATTTTTCATTTAAAAAATACCATCGGATAACCAAATATATGTTTAGGGAAAGTTTTATTTATAGAAGCAGTCCAGGTAATACGTTAAGAAAAGTAATATAATTGGATTATCATCATTTGGTCACACTTAATGAATTAATGAACCTTACCGTCGTCCTTCAATGGCTACTGGTACCACCAAAAGAACAATGACTTGGCATTATGCCTGGAGCCATGGAGGAACACAACACTACTTGTGAACATAAAGTATTTCTACCCCCTCAGAAAACATCAAACCTGAGTTAAATCAAGCCTCTAGACCCAAATGTTAATTTAAAGGAAATACAGGTGCAGAGGAGCATGTCCAATAACACTTTGATTATACAATCATTTTACAATCTCCATGGTAATTCTTTTCCAAAAAAAATTGCAAGAGAGTGAAAAATAATGGAGATGGGCACATATAGATTAAAAGAGATTTAAGAACACTTTCAACCAATTGAAAAAAAAATGTCATTTTTGCTGTTTAGATACTGATTCAAACTACTAAAAATTATGACATGAGTCAGTTGGAGAACTGACTGAATTTTTAATGACATAAAGAGATTATTGTTTTAACTTTAGCTGCATAATAGTTTGGAGACTATGTTAAAGAAAGATTTTTTTATCTTTTATTGAAATAAGTACAGATAAAATGATATCTGGAATTTGCTTCAAAATAATTTTGGTGAGAAAGAAGTAGGTAAGGGTTTATAAGAAACACAACTGGCCATTAGTTGGTAATTGTGGAATCTAGGTGATAGGTACATTGAGATTAATTATACTAATTTATCGAATTATGTATATGACTAAAATTTGCCGCATTAAAACATAAAAACAAGTTAATAACAAATGTACAAGGTAAATAAAATGTGTAACTCTATTCAAGAGATGCAATAAAGAAGGCAAAACCCTTCATGTTTTCCTCAAAGTGAATAAACTTGCTAATTTTAAAAATCCCTCCTTTTTTCTGGCCCTGGAATTTTCAGCACCCAAAATTTCAATTGCATTTGCTTTTTCTCATTTCTCTATCAGAAGTCTAGACAAACCAAGAAACTCAGAAAACTTATTACAGGATTTATGATGACCACGCTCAAATATAAAGATTTCTGCCTTTTTCCATCATAAAGGGCATCAACGTTATAATGTAAGCAACACTGAATTTTCTCAGTGGCTTTCTTTCTTTTCTTTTCTTTTCTTTTTTTTTTTTTTTTTTTTTTTTTTTTGAGACAGGGTCTCACGCTGTTGCTCAAGCTGGAGTGCAGTGGCATGATAATTGCTCACTGCAGCCTCAGCCTCCCAGGCTCTAGCAATCCTCCCACCTCAGCCTCCTGTGTAAATGGGACTACAGTTGTGCATCACCACACCTGGCCAATTTTCTTTTTTTTTTTTTCATAGAGATGGGGTCTCACTATGTTGCCCTGGAATGATTTTCTTTCATAAGAATTTGTTTCAATTGATTCTCCTGAATTTCTAAGATAGATATTACTGACAACTGCAGTAATACAATATTTTTCTTATTTTTTTCAGTATTTATACTTTCCACTTTATACATTTCTCTGCTCGAGATGTTGATTGATTTCTGATTCATGTGAAATGTTAGGGAAGACAATAACCACTCTTGTTTGTTCTTCTCTTAACTACTAATTTTTTGAGAGATTGTACCATCTATACTCTAAAATAATATTTAATATTTGTAAAATAATACTGTATTAATTTTAACAATACTTTAAAAATATATACTTTTTTCTGTTTCTCTGAGAGGTTTTGTTTTACTAAGAAAAGAATGGTGATTTTCATGAAATGACTTTCCAAAAAATGTTATAAATTATTTCAAACATGCCAAGTAATGCATATAAACTATAAAAATTATCATCATCATCATGAAAACACTCACTTAAATACCAAACACCCAATTAAGAAATCGAATATTATCTCTGGAGCTCATTCAAATGACTTTTCAACACCTATATGCTGCATTTTCTGTTTTGTTTTGTTTTTGGTTATAGATTTTGTTTATGCTCATTAAAAGTAATCTTTAAAATACTAAAAGATGTCAAGAATAAAATAAGCAATGTGAAATTTCGCCACCTAGCAATGATTATCCTTAAGCTTTTGTACACTTTCAATGTTTATTATATGTGGCACTTTTATGTGTTTACAAAATATAATATTTTAACTTGGGTTTTAAAAAATTCTTATGAATATTTTGCTATTAGAAATATTATTAAAAGTTGTATTTCTGTGAAAATCACTGGTTATTTTCCTACCAAAGACTTTTTATACTGAAGATAGTGGATTAATGGGTGCAAGCATTTTTTAGTTACTAAGTATTCCTAAATAGTTTTTTAGAAAGGTGGAATGCACTTACATTTCAACAAGGATATATTCTGGCATGCACTGTATGCTAATTTCTTACATATAATAACATAATGATTTTTAAGTTTCATAATTTATGCATCTAGTAATATTTTAAATACTCATTTGAAACATTCACACTGTTTTCTTAGGCTACTGACAGATTACTACATACATTTCTTAATTTAAGTTTGTTTTTATTCTACTTTCATCAACATTTTTTAAATTCACAGTTAATAAATAATGTCATTTTCTTGTTAATGATTATGCAGTACAAATAAAACTGAAAAATCAGTTAAAGTCTTTATGCTTTCAATGTATATGTGAAATGATAGATTTTTGATAGTTTGGCTGTTATTTTAGGTCAGATTTGACAGAGTCAATTAAAGTTTCACAGAAGATATCAAACAACATGTACTGTAATTCCTCAATATCTGTACTGTACCTCATACTTGTCTGTGTTAAAATTCTATCCCACCATTTTTTCTTAAGTTTGACATACAGAGTACCACAGAACAAAATTAAAATGACAGATATTTATTAAATGTCTGGCTGCTCTAGCTAACAGGGCTTAGAATGTATTGGATTTCTAGTTTCAACTGCCAGTTACCAAGCAAGTGATTCTATGATAAAGAGTGGTTTTGATGGGGAAGAAGAGAGGAAGGCAATAAGATTAGGGGAAATGCACATATTTAATGGATAGTATTTTTAGAGCTGAAAGAAAAATGCTTTCAGAGCTTATTTGCCCTCTTAAGTTGGATACCATTACCACCTTCCTCATCAAATGTGGCAGGAGGAGGTCAAGAAATGCCAGCCCTCCCAGAGACGCAGAGCAGGCTTTCAACAAGTTGAAAATGTGACTGATTTGGCAAGGGAGTTTAGATGAGAATATGGGGAAAATTCTTTGAGAGGCTCTTCTGACCTCATATTTTTAATATTTTATTGTACTGAATTAATGACTTTTAAAATCTTTCCACTAGGCACTCCATGGTTCAAAAATGAAAAATACATCGAAAGTCTGACATGTAAAACAAGTTCGGGCAGACCTCATTAAACTTTTTAGCCCCGTCCATATCTGGTTGAATAGCATCTCTCCCCACCAGCACGTCATAACATGGCCCATTTGACCTCTCAGCAAATATGCTCCCCACCTGGTTCAATCAGCCCTCATTACGCATACCTGAGCACAAGTTTCCCGAGCTCAACTGGGCTTTTTCTGAGGTTTTTTCCTGAAAGCATTGCCCAGTCTCTAGTTCTCTACTACTATCTACTTTTTTCCTGACATATAATCCAACTCTAAATTTAACTTTTATAACTATTCTCAACAGTTGTTAGGATCAATTTAACGTATGTTTTTTTTTAAAATCTCCTTTAAAATATGTTTATTACCAAGAAGAATCGTTGAGCAGGTATACTTGCAGATCCTGCATTGCACTGGCGGATGTTATCTCCCTAGGTGCACCTGTAGCCATACCCCTCCTTGAACTTCCCAGGTGTGTGTACACCTCACTACCATTTGTGGACCACCAATGGGGTCTCCTATGCAAGGCACACAAGACTTCTCTTTCCCTGTCAGGGTTAGCCTGACTTTTCCTTCAGTGCTTCTGTCTCTCCCCACCTCCTGCCCTTACATAATTTTATGCAGGAACTCGGGTTTAATAGAACTTTCAATTACCTTTTGATTTATACTGGATCACAAACTTTCTCTGAATATATCTTGGATCTGAAGATAAAAAAGATGTGAAACAACCTAAGAAGTACTAGGGTAGGACTCCAGGTAGGTGAGTCCTAAAAATGAACAGTCAATCCTCTTTCCTTTTGTGACATATAATTTAGTTCTATTCATGTGCACCTTTACTTTGGGCACTTAGATATTTTTACAGAAGGATTTTCAGAAGGCCTCAACAGTCAGACTCACCAATAACTGAGACTTTTCTTAGACGACTTGACTTTAGAAGCGAATATATTCAACATGTGTGAAATACTTTTATTTTTGAAGACATTTTAATAACACACTGGCATTTTATATTCAACACGATGCTGTTGAACAGCACTAGAATTGGATGCAATTGCACATTTCTGGGTCGTTTTACAGAAGATCGTACCTTGGAACTTCTAGCCAAAGTGCTGATATTTTAGCAAAATTTTTCAACAGAGTTGCAATTTTTAAAGGATCCACCTAACCTCTAAACCTAGCAAGAAAATCTTTGAAAATTTTATTTTGTCATTCATTATCTAATAAGTATCCAAAAGATATTCCTTTTGAAGGCAATTACAATGCAGGAAGAACAATACAACAAACAAAATTACATTTGAAGCCAGTGAGATATAATGGAAAGTGCCAGAAGCTCATGTGTTCATCTACATTTTATATATTTGATCAGAGATGGAACACATGTAGGCATTGTTTAAGCACTACATTTCTCTGTAAATGCTAATTAATATTATTCATCAATCTGAAGATATTTGGAAAGCACTTCCAGCCTACAAATAATAAAACATAAGTGTGGGATGTAGGTTTTCCTCCCAATGCTATGGGAAATTTTGTATTTGAACTGTATCTACATGTATTCAATCCTTGATCAAGTATATCAAATGGGTTTCCATTATCCGCATTTTAAAAATGAATTGCAGAGATGTCCAACTTAAGCACACATAACCAATAGTATAAGAACGTTACTTTAAAATAATATATTGATTACACTATTAAAAGGAACCTGAACTACATGGAATATATTTTCCTCTCCCTGATCTATACTCAACCAACCAGTAAAGTAACAGCAACAAGCACTCATTGATTGCTTATTATAAGTTCTATGAAAATAATTGTTGTATTATATTATTTTTTAAAGGCCACACATGCCACAAGCATCAAATTGTTTTTGACTGAAGTAGTGTTGTTGGGGCAATATGAAATATAGACCCAGGATTCTTTCATTCTCCCCTCATCACCCTGTACAAAGTAGTAGATACTGGAGAAAGTAAATAAAGAATATCCTATGCATGCATATATGTTTTTTATATTCTCAAGCAATGCCTCATTTAGAGAAGTAAGGCACAAAGACAAGCATGACTCAAGTATAGCAGACAGGGAAAACTGCATTAAATGACTCAGTTCCATTGTGTAAAAATAAAAATAGAGCCTGGCGTGGTGGCTCACGCCTGTAACCCCAACACTTTGGGAGGCCGAGGCGGGTGGATCACTTGTCAGTTTTCCAGACCAGCCTGGCCAACAGGGTGAAACCCCGACTCTACTAAAAATACAAAAATTAGCCGGTCGTACTGTTACGCCAGCCTGTAGTCCCTGCTACTCCGGAGGCTGAAGCAGGAAAATCTCTTGAATCTGGGAGGTGGAGATTGCAGTGAGCCGGGGTCGGGCCACTGCACTTCAGCCTGAACAAGAGTGAGACTCCGTTTAAAAAAATACTAAGAAAATAAAATAAAATGCATAACGTTAACAAGATATTTCTTCTAGAACTCCATGAATTAATTCATTAAGTCAACAATTATTTATTAAGGCTTCTGAAAATCACACCCATTTTAGGTGTTTTTGTGGATCCTTTGGATAGAGATGAAATAAGAAAGTATTACTTATATGGAAGATGCATTTTAGTAACGAGATTAGTACTGAATGAAAATAATATATAGAACACTATCTAAATTTAAAATGTGTAATATACCAAATATTTTTCAAGAAAATGTGGAAAACGTAAACAGAGTGATAGCCACAAAAAATTGACTTTAATAAACACCATGTACTTCATTTCACACGGTTAACAAAATTGTGTCATCCGTATGCCTGGTGGTAAAATATACTATGATATCTGAATATCTTTGTGGCTTTTTGTGATAAAGTAAAATAAAAATGTATTTTATTCTTATAGGAGGAAATGGATTCACACAGACACTTAAACTAAGGTATTGTTTAACAAACCCTTAATATAGCAATTTAACGATTTATATAACATTATTCTTTTTTTATTTTTTATTTTTTTTACTTTTTTTGATTATTATACTTTAAGTTCTAGGGTACATGTGCACAACGTGTAGGTCTGTTACATATGTATACATGTGACATGTTGGTGTGCTGCACCCATTAACTCGTCATTTACATTAGGTATATCTCCTAATGCTATCTCTGCCCCCACCCCCTCCCCACAATAGGACTCGGTGTGTGATGCTCCCCTTCCTGTGTCCAAGTGATTTCATTGTTCAATACCCACCTATGAGTGAGAATATGTGGCATTTGGTTTTCTGTTCTTGTGATAATTTGCTGAGAATGATGATTTCCAGCTGCATCCATGTTCCTACAAAGGACACAAACTCATCCTTTTTTATGGCTGCATAGTATTCCATGGTGTATATGTGCCACATTTTCTTAATCCAGTTTGTCACTGATGGACATTTGGGTTGATTCCAAGTCTTTGCTATTGTGAATAGTGCTGCAATAAACATACGTGTGCATGTGTCTTTATAGCAGCATGATTTATAATCCTTTGATATCCCCAGTAATGGGATGGCTGAGTCGAATGGTATTTCTAGTTCTAGATCCTTGAGGAATCACCACACTGTTTTCCACAATGGTTGAACTAGTTTACAGTCCCACCAACAGTGTAAAAGTGTTCCTATTTCTCCACATCCTCTCCAGCACCTGTTGTTTCCTGATTTTTTAATGATTGCCATTCTAACTGGTATGAGATGGTATCTCATTGTCATTTTGATTTGCATTTCTCTGATGGCGAGTGATGACGAGCATTTTTTTCATGTGTCTGTTGGCTGTATGAATGTCTTCTTTTGAGAAGTGTCAGTTCATATCCTTTGCCCACTTTTTGATGGAGTTGTTTGTTTTTTTCTTGTAAATTTGATTGAGTTCTTTATAGGTTCTGGATATTAGCCCTTTGTCAGATGAGTAGATGGCAAAAATTTTCTCCCATTCTGTAGGTTGCCTGTTCACTCTGATGATAAGTTTCTTTTGTTGTGCAGAAGCTCTTTAGTTTCATTAGATCCCATTTGTCAATTTTGGCTTTTGTTGCCATTGCTTTTGGTGTTTTAGACATGAAGTCCTCGCTCATGCCTATGTCCTAAATGGTATTACCTAGGTTTTCTTCTAGGGTTTTTATGGTATTAGGTCTAACATTTAAGTCTCTAATCCATCTTGAATTAATTTTCCTATAAGGAGTAAGGAAAAGATGCAGTTTTAGCTTTCTACTTATGGCTAGCCAATTTTCCCAGCACCATTTATTAAATAGAGAATCCTTTCCCCATTTCTTGTTTTTGTCAGGTTTGTCAAAGATCAGATGGCTGTAGATGTGTGGTATTATTTCTGAGTGCTCTGTTCTGTTCCATTGTTCTATATCTCTGTTTTGGTACCAGTACCATGCTGTTTTGGTTACTGTAGCCTTGTAGTATAGTTTGAAGTCAGGTAGTGTGATGCCTCCAGCTTTGTTCTTTTGGCTTAGGATTGTCTTGGCAATGTGGGGTCTTTTTTGGTTCCATATGAACTTTAAAGCAGTTTTTTCCAATTCTGTGAAGAATGTTATTGGTAGCTTCATGGGGATGGCATTGAATCTATAAATTACCTTGGGTAGTATGGCCATTTTCATGATACTGATTCTTCCTATCCATGAGCATGGTATGTTCTTCCATTTGTTTGTGTCCACTTTTATTTCACTGAGCAGTGGTTTGTAGTTCTCCTTGAAGAGGTCCTTTACATCCTTTGTAAGTTAGATTCCTAGGTATTTTATTCTCTTTGAAGCTATTGTGAATGGGAGTTCATTCATGATTAGGCTCTCTGTTTGTCTGTTACTGGTGTATAAGAATGTTTGTGATTTTTGCACACTGATTTTGTATCCTGAGACTTTGCTGAAGTTGCTTATTAGCTTAAGGAGATTTTGGGCTGAGACAATGGGGTTTTCTAAATATACAACCATGTCATCTGCAAACAGGGACACTTTGACTTCTTTTCCTAACTGAATACCCTTTATTTCTTTCGCTTGCCTCATTGCCCTGGCCAGAATTTCGAACACTATGTGGAATAGGAGTGCTGAGAGAGGGCATCGCTGTCTTCTGCCAGTTTTCAAAGGGAATGCTTCCAGTTTTTGCCCATTCAGTATGATATTGGCTGTGGGTTTGTCATAAATAGCTCTTATTATTTGGAGATATGTTCCATCAATACCGAATTTATTGAGTTTTTAGCATGAAGGGCTGCTGAATTTTGTCAAAGGCCTTTTCTGCATCTGTTGAGATAATCATGTGGTTTTTGTCTTTAGTTCTGTTTATATATATAACATTATTCTTTAAAAAATATAATTCAGCAATTTACAAAGACATTTAAAACACATTAAAATCAGCCCAGAATTAATTTATAAATCTTAAATCACAATAAATTACAAACAATAACAGTCACCCATGTATTCTTTGCAAAAATGTATACAAATTGACTTATTAATCTTTGCATTGTATAAATTTTAAATTAAATAAACAATATTGTAGCTAAATCTGAATCCTCCTTTTTATTCTCTCTAGCTCCATTCCCTTCTTTTCATCAAGAGCAAATATTGTTGTGTACTTCTTTTGTATAATTTGGGTCCATGTTTTAAAACGTTATTATATATTTGTATTCATAATTAATATACCTATCTCTGTTTTAATTTATTTAATTTTAACTTCCCTTTTTAATATAATATGGTTTTGAGATAAAGTTGATATAATAGTTCTATTTCAATTATTTAATTTTTTTTGTTTTGTGAATACAGCATGTTGATTTATCTATTCTTCTATTGATGCTCTCTTTGCCAATTGAGGAATTTTTCTTTTAATCCTACTTTGCTGAGAATATTTAAAAATCTTAAGTGGCTATTAAATTTTACATATGTATCTTGGGCTTCTCTAATTGTGTCAATTTACCAGTAGTTTGGTCAAATACAACTGTCACTGATGGTCATTGTCAGTATCATATAGCAAAAGTAATAGATACATTATCTTTTGTGCAACCAATTTCTCCAAATAGAATTTTTTTAATTAACAACTTTATTGAGATAATTTACATACTCTAAAGTTCACGAATTTAAAGTGGTTTTTAGTGCTTTTTAATATATTTGCAGAGGAGTATAACCACCACCAAACCTAATTTTAAATTATTTTTATCATCCCCAAAGTAATATTGTAGTTATTAAGAAAAATATCCCACCCCTATGCATTCTTTTCCACCCACTCAGTTCCCATCCAGTCTTAGGAAACCATTAATCTACTTTTAGTATCTATAGATTTGCCAATTCTAGACATTTCATATCAATATGTATTTCATATAATGTGTAATATTTTATCTCTGGCTTCTTTCACTTAGCATAATATTTTATGCAATCTTCCAATTCATCTATGTTTTATCAGTACTTCATTCTCTGTTATTGGAAATGAATTTCATTGTAGAGACATGCTATATATTGTATATTCATGGATTGATTAGTGGACATTTGTGCTATTTTCACCTTTTAAGTATTGTGATTAAGGATACTAGGAACATTTGTATATAAGGTTTTGTGTGGACGTATGTTTTGATTTTCCTCAAGTAGAGAACTAGGAGTGGAAATGTTAGGTCATAGGTAATTCTATGTTTAACATTTTGAGGAATAGCCAAACTGTTTCCCAAACGGCTCTACCATCTTGAGTACTCACCAACAGTTTATGAGGGTTCAAATTTCTTAATATTCTTGTCAACACTTGTTACTATCTTTTTAGTTATAGCCATCCAAGTGTTTGTAAAGTGGTAGCTCATTTTGGTTTTGATTTATACTTCCCTGACGACTGATGGTATTGAACATCTTTCCATGTGCTTATTTGAATTTCTAGTCTTCTTTGGAGAAGGGTGTATTTAAATCCTTTGCCCACCTTTAAATTTGATTATTTATCTTTTATTTTTTCTTGAGTTGTAAAGGTTTTAAAAATAAATACATTCTGAATGCAATTATCATCAAATCATAATTTGCAAATAGTTCCACTCTGTGGTTGTCTTTTCACTTTCTTGATAGTGTTTTTTGAAGTGTAAATGTGATTTTTATTAAGTTCAACAATATTTCTTTTATCACTCTTGCTTTTGGTATCATAACTAACGTATCACTGTCTAATTCAAGATCATGATTTACTCCCATAAATCCTTTTCTTCCAAAAAATGTATAGTTTTAGCACATACATTTAAGTCTTTGATACCTGTTAACTTTTATGTATGGCAGTGAGATAGAAGACCAAATCAATTCTTTTTTATATGGATATCCATTTGTCTCATCAACTTTTTTTTTTTTTTCATATCTTACCTATGCCTCTGTGATCATCATATTCATTTTCTTTAAATCTTAATGGAGTGAATTATATTGATGTTTTCTGGTATTGTACCATCCTTCTACTTCTCTTATAAATCCAATTTGGTCATAATTCTTTATTTAATACAATAGTGAATTCTATTTGTTAATATTTTATTGATGACATTTGTTATTTTTCATCCATGTTTATAAGTAAAATCATTTTGTTGTAATGAAGCTATCCATTGTATTTATAGTACTAATCTTTATCAGATATCGATTATAAGAGCTCATTAAATAAGGTGGGCAATTTTCTAATTTTTTTGTTTATGAAGCAATTTTATTTATTGATAGTCAATAAAATGTTAATTGAATGAAGTGACTTTTTCATGTGTGTGTGAGAGAGAGTTATAGGAGGGGCTAAAAGGATTTTTAAAAATAAAATAACTATAAAAATTATAATTCAAATTTTTATTCCCTTAATTCATTTTTTTGTTATTTATGTTTCCCTAAAACCATTCAATTTAATATATTTTCAAATTTATTGAAATACATGAGTATTTATTATTCTAGATGATGCTCATTCAATGTAGTTTTAATTTTTTAAATTCTTTCTTCAGTCTTCAGATGCTTGTATATTTTCAAAGTTTTTCTCAAATCCAGCTCTCAGTTTTGTCTATTATTCGATTATTGATTTTTGTTATTTTGTATTATATTAAGTCCTACTTGTTTCATTTTTTACTTTTTGAAGTTTAGTTAAGGTGATTGATGAAAGTAACTCTTTTTCTATCCTTTTGAGTTGACTGCTTCAAATGGTATACAATTTCTTCTTTCTTATATTTAACTGAATTTAATGCTGTAATTTCTGTATTACTTTTGCTGCAAGTCACACATTTTTGACATTACTTGTGCTGCTGTTTAGATATTTTATAATTTGTAATACACTTTCTTCTTTAAACCATGGGGTAATTTAAGTTATACAATATGGAAAGTTTAAATTATCATTTAATTGTTGATATCTAATTTATTTTATTGTGAGAAAATATTTAGTCAGGATAGTACTGATTATTTGAAATCAGTTGAAACTTCACTTACAGACTACTCTGTAGTCATTTCTTAAGGTGTTATATCTTTTTAAAAATAAGTTTATTCTTTAGTATTATTAGTTGTCTAGGTTTATTTAACTTTTGAAATCCCTTTTTAAAGTTGCTGCAACTTCAAAATCTATAAGCCTGTGAGCCATTCTGGCCTCAATGGTGAGGAGTTGATCCTCACCTTTGCCCTGATGTTAATAATTCTCTTCATTTATTATACCTGGTTATTCCTATCTTTTAACTCTTAATACTACCATGTACACAAAGTAACTTTTATTATATTTATCCAGTTATTATTTGAGAAAATCATTTTGAAAAATAAAGGTTCTAGAATAATCAGATTTCAAAATAGTCATAGAATAATGAGGTTGGATCTGTTCTCACAGATATTGTCATGTTGGGATTCTCTAATTTGTGTACTTTGAATGCAATGATTCCACACACACTGTCATCCTTAAACTTCAAGTCAATGGCCAAATCTACACTTTCCTATAAGAATGGTCTAAATAACATTGTGATTCATTATACAGAGGTATTCTCTCATTCTCTGTGGTATTTTTATCAAGTCTAGCAGTATCCACACTTTTGTACAATATTATTTGCACAATAGTTAAGATAATTTACTTGCTTTTTAAATAAAAATTATAGCAAACTAAAAATGTATGTCTCAGAGCCTTAAAGTTGTTAAAGTGATGATGACAATCATTGAATGTAGAAAAATAACTGATCTTATAGCCATTGGAACTACAGTCTTGGTCTTATACCCATTGGATTGAACTTGATATACTATTATTCCTAAAGATCCAATTTCAAGAACAAACAACTGGAATGGACCTTTTCATATACTGAGCCCTTGAAGTTAGAGTAAAGCCGGGGTTGGTGCCTCTCTCACTTCTTATACCTTTACACTTGGTTATCTCTGCTTTAAGGATAGGGGCTTCATTTATCTACTTTATATTTCTATTTCTTGCTCCTAGAACAATGTCAGGCACAGTGTGTATTCACTGAATACATGCAAGCCCAGGGAATGGATAACCTACTTGGTGTCTTGCATGGCACCATAGTATGCTGAGAACTGGGGCTAGTGCAAAGATTGGACAACAGTTGAGGGCTAGTGAATGGGCAAGAAGAGATATGTTGAAGTCCTGGTCTGTGGGAGGGGCCATTTCAGCTCTCTCAGCTTCATTTTCTTTCTTTAGATCAAGGACAGGAAAGCAGGGCTCACAAGGAAGGCCACTAACAGGCTGCTCACTAACATAGAGCATAATAGTTTGAAGACACTGCCCAGAACCAATCCTGGAGGTGTCCTAACAAAATATAAAATCTAGTATCCATTCCTGCTAGTCCTGATGGTGGCCATTCAAAAGGAGCAGGGGAGAATACTGCCGATGGAGCCCATCACACTGGCCCAACAGCCCGTGGTCATGTGATTGCTGCTGACAGTAATTATGTCTGTGTGCAATTGTGAGTTCACCTTAGAGCTCTTTTCTAACTGAAGAGGGGCAACAAGAGGAAGCCAACACTTTATCAACCTGGCTGAAGGAGTGATGTGTGGAAATGTTAACATTTACTGGCTTTTCTGAACCCATTGTATCTCCTCACTCCTCTAGCCTGGGAAAACACCTGTTATGCTTCCATAGAGCTGGCCAATTTTTTTCTGCTTTATACGTGGAAATACAATTTCCTTTAGCCTTCAGAGTCTACATTTGTAGGGAAATCTCCTGCTTGTTTTTCTCATCTCTGTTTCCATTTCAAAATGTCTCGGCAAATTTTTCTCCAAGCAAACTGTGCATAAATGAATGTATAGCAGCATTTGCTACACATTAGAGTCCATGGTATTGTGTATACACAGAAGAATTTTGTAGAAGAAATCCTCTAGGGTGAAGGCAAGAGCAAGCTAAGGCAGGCTCTGAGGATTAAGACCTGTAAGTATGTCATTATTACACACTGGCTGACCCTGTGGAGCCCCATTCAAAAAGTGTATATACATTCAAATTGGCAGGAAGGCTTTCCCACTAGGAAGAGATTTCAGACTGAAGGGGAGCAATTACAGACTGGGTTTGTTTATCTTGTTACACTTCAGCAGGGCAGGGAAGAGCTGCAGCAGCAATTCCTCCTTAATGAATTGGGGTGGGGAAGGAGAGCTGGAGGCAGTTTGAAATATCTTCCTTTACAATGTCACTAAAGTAAGCCAATAAGAAGAAATTAATTTATAGAATATTAGAACAGAATTAAAATGTTTTTAGAAAATTTATTTTATCATATATAACACTTTCCAAGTAATTTTGGTAATTGCAAATAGGAAGGAACAATTTTTGCTACTCTATCACCCATAGCTGACTTTTCTTACATCTTGGGGAATTTTATTCTATGGTTATTCTCTACTGATTGTCTTAATCAAAAAAGCATAATTTATATGTAAATTTATACCCCCTTTTTAGTCAATTTTCTCTAACAAATATTTATCTATATTTCATAAGATACAGTCTTCATAGCCATTATTTTACTGGATGTGAATGCTGAAAAGGGGTAGTGGAGCCTTAGTCCACCCCTCTTATTTGACAAATGAAGAAGCTTGGTGATATGGTTTGGCTGTGTGTCCCCACCCAAACTTCACCTTGAATTGTAATGATCCCCACATGTCAACGGTGGGACCAGGTAGAGAGAACTGAATTATGGGGGCAGTTTTCCCCATGCTGTTCTTAGGATGGTGAGTTCTCACAAGATCTGATGATCTCACGAGGCGCTTCCCCCTTCGCTCAGCACTCATTCCCTCTTTTGCAGCCCTGTGAAGAGGTGCCTTCAGCCATTATTGTAAGTTTCCCAAGGCCTCCTCAGCTGTGCTGAACTGTTAGTCAATTAAACCTCTTTTCTTTAGAAATTACCCAGTCTTGGGTATTTCTTCATATCAGCATGAGAACAGACAAATACACTTGGAAACCAGTGCAAGACCTTGCAGCTCATGACAACTGCAAGCCTAAAGTTCATTGAGGGTTCTTCCGTTCAGGTCACATTCTCTGAGACAAGCAGGAGGAGAGAGAATAGAACAGGTGGGATAGTGACTCCAACAAGCTTAGGCACTCTGCATAAATCAGAGTGTGCTCAAGGCCAAAACAGTGACCACATGTTGCAAAATCTGAAGGCACTCAGAAGAATTCAGTTGATGGATATCATAAAATATATTTTTTTAAGTATTCAGTAAAGTGACTACTCCTCATGCTTGAGCCAGATCAAAGGTGATTTCTTAAGGGAAGCCCTGCTGAGCAGAATAATTTTCTCCTTCATTTGCATTTCTGTATCACTTTGTTCATAACTATATTATGACATTTACCACATTTATTTTCATTATCTGTTCAAATATCACCCTCCAACTATACTGGGAATATATTAAGCAGGGCACCATTTTTTAATTAGTTTTTCTAGTCCTAATATTTAACTCTGACACATAGTAGGTGATTAATATATATTTGGTGAACTGAATTGCTACATATCATTATAATAGGCAGCTTTAAGCATATAGATTTTTCTTAGATTTTGCAAAAGCATGGATTGGTTGAATTTCTTCCAAAAGAGTCAATTAATAAATATTAATGTTTGTTCTTTGTCGGGGATTGTGCTAAGACTAAGGATAGAAAAGATAAGCCAGTGCTAGAGTCTTTGTTTTCAGTGGCCTTTCCTTTTAATAAATATAGAAAAAATAAACAAAGTATGATAAAACTATAATAAGAAAATGACATAGCCAAATGACAGGCACTGACTACACAGGGGAGCTCTCCCAGTAAGCTTTCAAGAAAATGATAAAATATAAGGTGAGCCTTGGCAGACGGATGAGAAATTTAGTAGTGAAGAATCTTTTAAACAGGAAAAAAATAGTATATTTCAAAAAGGACAGACATTAATGTGGGTGGTAAGGAGGTGGAAAAAGAACACTGAGGCTGGAACAAGTTAGTCTGGGAAGTGAGTGTTAATGGCAGAGGAGAGAAAATCTTGTCACAATGTGGAATGCAAGAGTAGGGAGTGGAGATAAGCCTCCAGATTTTGGGTAGGAGTGTTGATTTCTGATCTCCTAAAATTAGCTATGAATTTTCTTCCTAGGAAAGGAAAAAAACTTTCCAGAACTTTTCCCTACATCAATCTGCCCCCATCTTAATATGTGACACCATCATCTACTTAGTCTTGATGGAAAACAATCAGGATCACTAGTATCTCACTTTTTCTTACCCACTTAGCCAAACACCTTTAAGACATTCACTTCTCCATATCTCCACTGTCACCATTCAGGTCTGAGCATTTTTTCTCTAACCTGGACTACTTTGCTGTCATCCTAACTTGTCTCCCTGTTTCCATTCTTTCTTTACTTTAAATAAATTTCTACACGATAGTCACAGTAATCTCCTAAATATTCTGATAGAAAAATGCTTCTCTACCTCTTCAACTCTTTAATGATTTCTTAATTCTTATATAATAAAACTCAAGCTCCTTACTTGAACCTACAACTCTCTGCAGGTTGTAGCTCATATATTTATTACCAACTTAATTTCATGGCATTACCCCCCAACTTCATCCTGCTGCAGCAATAGTGACCCGTTTTCAGTTTTCCCACATCCATTTATTCTTATCTTTTCATATTCTTCAAAGGGATGGCTGACTCTCATTCTTCAAGTCTAATCTTAAATCTGACATTTTTTGAGATGTCTTCAAACATGATATGTAAAGAAGTTTCTCTTTTTTAATTTTTAAATTTGTTTTATCTCCTTATTTTAAAATAAAATATAGATACAAAAATGTCTATCAATTGCCTTCACAGCTTAATGATTAAAAGGCTAAAAACTGTTAAAAGAAAACCTTTAGACAAATTAAATGTAGCAGAGTTTATCTGAGTAAAAATGATTCATGGATTGGGCAGCGCTCAGAACAACAAGAGGTTCAGAGAGCTCTACTTTAGCAGCATGAGCAGTGAGCTTTGACACACTGAGCATGGAAGCAAAGAAATTACTTGATTGGCTATAATTTGCCTTATTTGAGCATTTGCCTTATTGGAGCATTTGCCTTATTGGAGCATTTGCCTTATTGGAGTAAGATCTGGTGCCTAATTAGAGGTTAATTGTCAGTTTATGATTGATTAAGCTTAAGTTTCATTATACTGCTTACACCAGGCTTCAGTTTTCTCAGGTAGAAACCCAAAACACTGAAGTTGTCTTAGCCTAATGGCCTCCTACTTAAATTTTTTCTTAACATATCTTTATTACCAACTGACCAACTAAGTCAAGAACTATCGCTAGCTACTCCAGAATCCCTGCAAAATGCCTTGTAAAGCCCTCCATTCTCCTTAAGCAAATATTCTTTTCACTTTTAGTAATCATTTCCTTGTATTGTTTTTGTTTCATCACACATGTAGGCATCCCAAAACCCTATGCTTTAGTCTTGTCTATTTTGTTATTGTCGTTTTTCTTTGTTTTTTTTTTTTTGATATATTTTTCCTGTGCATTTTGATTTTTAGGTTCTAATTCTGTTCTTTTTTATACCTGTTTTAATGTTTCAAGTTGACTTAGTTTACATAAAAGGCACAGATTTTAAGTGTGCATTTCAGAAAGTTATTCCAAATAAATGCATCCTTGTAAGTACTAGGTAATCAGCTCAAAAAACCTTTTTTATCCTTCTTTCCCATCAATCCCATTTCTCAGATGCAACCATTGTATGCTCTTTTATTACCATGGTTTGTTTGTTTGTTTTTTGAGACAGAGTCTCACTCTGTCACCAGGCTGGAGTGCAGTGGTGCAATCTTGGCTCACTGCAACCTCCGCCTCCTGGGTTCATGCAATTCTCCTGCCTCAGCTTCCCGAGTAGCTGGGATTATAGGTATGTGCCACCATATCTGGCTAATTTTTGTATTTTTGTTGTTTTTGTTGAATACTATATAAAGGGACTGATGCAGTGTCATATAAAGTGAATCTTTTGTTTAAAGGTTCTTTCACTCAGCATAATGCTGATTCATGTATTATTAATTTGGTTTCTTTTACTATTCTATAGGATTCCACTATATGAATACATTATAGCATTTTAAAATCCATTTCCTTGTTCATGGACATACATGTTTATCACAGTTTTGGGACAATATCAATAGAATGTGGACATTCTTACACAGAGCTTTTTTTAAATATGTTTTCATTTCTCTTGGGAAAATCCCTAAGTCTGGAATTACTGAATTGTGTAGCAAGCATATGTTAAACTTTCTAAGAAACCACCAACCATTTTCCAAAACATTTGTATCACCTTTCCAAACAGTAATTCAGGAGCCTGTAAATTGATTCCCACCTTTGCCAACAATTGGAATTATCCATAATAGTCAGTCTAGTGAGTGTGTGGTGGTATTACATTGTGGTTTATTTTATATTTTCTTGACGATTAATTAGGTAGAACATTTTATCATGTCCTTTAGAGAACCTTATTTGTAAAGTATCTGTTTGCAGTCTTCCTTATTTTAGTTAGATATTGGATACTTTGTCTATTTTTATGTTGTAGGGGTGCTTCACACATAACACACATGTCATATCTTACAGACATACCCTCTAATCTGTTCTATTATTCTATTTTTTTAACCCTTAGTTCAATACAACTGTCTTGAGATCTCCAGATTTCTTTTTTTTTTTTTTTTTTTTTTTTTGAGATGGAGTCTCGCTCTGTCGCCCAGGCTGGAGTGCAATGGCACGATATCGGCTCACTGCAAACTCCACCTCCGGTGTTCACGCCATTCTCCTGCCTCAGCGTCCCGGGTAGCTGGGACTACAGGAGCCCGCCACCACGCCTGGCTAATTTTTTATATTTTTAGTAGAGACAGGGTTTCACTGTGTTAGACAGATGGTCTCCATCTCCTGACCTCGTGATCTGCCCTCCTCCGCCTCCCAAAGTGCTGGGATTACAGGTGCGAGCCACTGCGTCCGGACGACTTCTTTTATGCCTTTTTTTTATGATTTATGAAAAGGCTGCCAGAATTTTGTCTAGGAGCATATTAAATTTTTCGATTGCTGTTTCTCAACTTTATTATTATTATTGTCACCTTGCCCCGCGAGGAAAAATAAATTATGTTTAAATTATCTTTAACTAGATAAATTAAAAAATAAGGAAAAAAAATTTATCAGGCAGGGATGAGTTTTGAAAAGTGACAAGACATTATAATGTCTAAGGATTTTTGCACCGCTGAGAACGAATTTTCTCCTTTGGGAGGTAGTGTTACTACTGTTGAGAATGCAGGCTTTAGATCAATGTGGGAAAAAAATATTCAAAATATTCAGTCTTCCATTCCATTTCCTTGCTATCTCTTCTCATTTTTTAGATTTTTAATTTCTCTTGACAATGCTTTCATGGTGTTAGTGTATAGATATTTCATATATTTTGCTAAATTTATTCCTACACAAGAGATTTAGTTTTCTTATACTATTAAAAAGGTACTATTTTTATCCCTTTTTTCCAATTGCTTATTGTTAGTATATAGACATGCAATTAATCTTATATTGACACTGTAACTTTTGTGACTTTTATTTTGAATTCTGGTAATAGTTTTTTTTCCTTTCTGATGAACTCTGTACCTCAACCTAGAAGTTGCTGGCAAATGAAGATGACATCCTTTCTAGTCTTCATGCATTTTGTTTCCATGTTCATTTAGTAACACCTACCTAAGGGAGGGGTTAGACAAACTTAAGTGAGAAAATACTTTATAAAGGGAAAGTATTTTTGTCATTGTTTTCCACTGTTGGCTACCTCTTAATATTAACCAGTAGCGAACCTGCCACAAACCAGTGTGCTCATTATTGTCCTTTCCTTCTCAGGAAACAAGATCTCTGCCAGGATAAATGGACTGAGTTCCTAGACTCTCATAGGAAAGATCACAAACAAAAGTCTTTCTTTCCTAGAAGCCAGCTGAGGAAAGGGGAGCCTTCCCAGCTGGCCTCCAAAAGAGAACACAGCAGAAGGATTTGGCCAGTGACTGTAAGTTTGTGCCAGTGGTGCTTTCTTCCAGGCCTGCTTCTGAGAAGCTCCCTCAAGTATTTGTTTGCCATAGTGGTCCATAGTCAAAGTGTCTGTCAGGATAGACAGATTTTTATATCCCACGAGGCATATAAAAACTGGGGTCCTGACTGAGTTAAGGTCAGGAGAAATGAAAAAAAGCAATTAAAGTGGAGACATATTCTATGTTTTTATCACTTTGTGTTTGTGTATGGCAGTGTTAGCTTCAATATTATGCAAACTTGATAATTAGCTCCTTGGAGATTTGTTGTACTGCCTTGAATTAAATTGAGGAAAAGACTTTCATCACATATTGTCATATCTAAATATAGAGGAATTGATGTATAATATAATGGGAAAAAGGAAAAACAGAAGTAAATGAACAAGAGACTGGAAATAGAGAGTGAGTTGGTAAAAGAGAGTATGCAAAAGGAAAGAGCTAATAGAAATTTTAAAAACACTTCTTGAAAATCTATTCTCTATCATATATTATATGTTTTTTCTTTTTTGTCTAGTTTTTTAAAAAAGTTAGAGCAAATGTAATATATACTCATTGTTAGTAAATTCGTTAATTACAGTAAGTTTGTCAATTACAAAGGCATGAAAATTACCAGAAATACCTGTCATACCATAGTTAATATAATGTTGTAGCCCTTTTTACTCACTCTTTGACATTTATTATCTCTATCATCTATCTTACAGAATTTTAACCAGAAAAAGTTATTCCATCTCTTACATCTTATTTAACATTATACATTTTAATTAATATTATGAAGGTATAATTTATGTAATAAGAGATCCATTCAAATGGACAGTCTGAGTACTGAAAAATGTTAATTTTTAGTTAATTTAATTAAATCTTCATTTTTAATTTTTAATTAATTTAGTTAAATTTTAACAAATGTTAATTTGTTAAACATAGCTTCTTCAAGATACAGAGCACTTCAATTACCCCAGAAAGTTGCCTTATAGCTTCTGCATGCAATCATCCCTAATTTCTGCCTTAGACAACTGCTTTCTAAATCTATACATTAGTTTCATACATTAACTATGACTATTTTATGTATATTTATGAATTAAGTATACATGAGTTTTATACATTAGTTTTGCAAATTCTACCATTTCATATAAATGAAACCATACTGTAAGTACTTTTACGTTGTTTTGCTCTGCAAGCTCTTTTTAAGATTTAACGCTGTAGTCCCAGCTACTGGGGAGGCTAAAGCGGGAGAATGGTGTGAATACGGGATGCGGAGCTTGCAGTGAGCCGAGATTGTGCCACTGCACTCCAGTCTGGGCGACAGAGCGAGACTCCATCTCAAAAAAAAAAAAAAAAAGATTCAACCATGTGTGCTTATGTGTATGTGTATGTGTGTGTACATTATTTTATTGTTGACATATTTATTGTTGTATGGATATATCACCATTTCATTATTTATTCACCTGTATATGGTTAATTTAGAGCTATCATAAATCAAGCATTCCATTTTTAAAGATCAAATACAATATTATCTGTAAGTATTTTGTAAATGCCACTATTAAGTTGAGGAAGATGCTTTCTATTACTAATTTGCTGAAAGATTTTTTTTTTTTTTTGAGACAAAGTCTCATGCTTTCGCCCAGGCTGGAGTGCGGTGGCATGATCTTGGCTCACTGCAACCTGTGTCCCCTGGGTTAAATCAGTTATCCTGCTTCAGCTTCCCAAGTAGCTGTAATTACAGGCACCCACCATCATGCTCAGCTAATTTTTGTATTTTTAGTAGAGATGGGGTTTCACCATATTGGCCAGGCTGGTCTGGAACTCCCAGCCTCAGGTAATCCGCCCACCTTGGCCTCCTGAAGTGCTGAGGTTACAGGTGTGAGCCACCGTGCCCGGCCTGCTGAAAGTTTTTAAAATCATATTGGATTTTAAATTTCTGCCTCTATTAAATAATTGCATAGTTTTTCTTCTTTTATATGTTAATCTGGCAAGTCATGTTGCTTGATTTTCAAATGTTGAACCAACCTTGCATTAATAAGGTTACCTTACTTGATCATTTTCAAGTATACTTTTTATATAAATATATACTCATTTGCTAGTACTGCATTTGATGTGAATTTTTAAATCTATTATCACGACCGATAGTGACCTATAATTAGAAATGTCATGTTTCTCAGTTTTTGGTATTAGGACTGTGCTGGCTTTAAAAAGTGATTGGAGAAGTGTTCTCTCCTTCTCTACTTTCTGAGAAACATTGCATAAGACTGATATTATGATATTATATTTTTCTCAAATACTTAATAGAATTAACTAACAAAACCATCTAGGTCTAGAGTTTCATTGTGTTCATGTATATATATGTCAAAAATTTTGATTATAAATTTTTAATAGATATAGAGCTATTTTAATTTTCTATTGCTTCTTGTGTTACCTTTGGTAAGTGGCATTTTTTAAAGAATTTTTTATTTCATAAAATATTTACATTTTAAAATGATGTTCCTTATTATCCTCTTATTAGATACAGACTCTGGAGTAATTCTTTTTTTTTTTTTGCTTGTTTTGGGTATTGGTAATTTGTATTTTTTTCAGTCCTTCTAAATTTTGATACATTTTTAAATTTTTTTTTAAATTAGGACTTTGCTAATTTTTTTCTTTTGCTTGTCCATTTTCCATTTCATTAATTTATGCTCTACCCAGTATTAATTATTTTCTTCTTCTTACCTTCAGTTTAATTTGCCATTTTTCTTCTCAGATTCTTAATGGGTAAATCTACATTATGAATTTTAAATCTAAAAATTTAATCTACATGTCCAAATTAAGATTTGTCTTACTGCATCAAATTAATTTTGATATGATACACATCTATTATCTTTCTACAATTGTTTCTAATTTATTTTGTTATTTATTTTATGACATATTTAGTTTTAATTTATAAAATTTTTTTGAATATTTTGCCGTTTTATATATGTATTATTATTAATGGTTTGTAATGAAATTTAATTATGGTCAGAAAACATAGTCTTACTAGGTGTATACAGATTTAGGATTACTACATCTTTCTGATGATTTGTATTTTTATCATTGTGAAAAGTTTTTCTTTAGCTCTTGTAATTCTCTGCCCTTAATGTGTCTGATATTGACACACCTATACCAGCTTTCTTAGGTGTACTGTTTACATTCTATATCCTCCTACTCTCCTACTTTCAGGCTATTTGTCTTTAAATTTAAAGAAAGGAAAATATTGAGTCTTTCTTTTTTATCTCTTTATTTTACTTAACACTTTCATTTGATGTAATTATTGATGTGGTTGAATTTATGTTTACCCTCTTACTATGTGTTTCCCATGTGCCCTTTCTAATTTTTCTTTCTCTGTTGCTCTTTTCTGACTTATTTTGGGTTAATCAAATACTTTACTTTTAGTTTTACATTTCTTTTTTCTTTTTCTTTCTTTCTATTTTTTTTTTTTTTTCTTTTTTGAGATGGAGTTTAGCTCTGTTGCCAGGCTGGAGTGCAGTTGCTCGATCTTGGCTCACCACAACCTCCACCTCCCATGTTCAAGCGATTCTCCTGCATCAGCCTCCCGAGTAGCTGGGACTACAGGGAGCGCCACCACACTCCGCTATTTTTAGTAGACACGGGGTTTCAACGTGTTGGCTGGGATGGTCTCGATCTCCTGACCTTGGGATCTGCCCACCTCAGTGTCCCAAAGTGCTGGGATTACAGGCGTGAGCGACTGCACCCAGCCTATTTTATTTTCTTTATTAGATTCTTAGCCATGTTACTTTTTATGGTTTCTCTAGAGCTAACAATATGAATTCTTAACGTATTAAAGTATTTAGAGTCGATACTGTATTAGTTCATACCTGACTCATACTTTTTACATTATACATTTTCAACATCTCACTCTATACTTGACATTTGCTACTTCATAAATACTATAATTTTACTGCATTATTTTTGGATTTGTCCATGTTCTTCATTTGGGTAATTGTAGATGTTTTATTTCTATATACATTATTTTTCCACCCTAAAATGTTATTATTTTTGCATTATAGCTGTGGTTCTTTCAGAAATTTAGGATATACACAATACTTTATATTTATACTTATCATTCTTATTGTGTTTTTTCTTCCTATAGGTCAAAGTTTCCATCTAGTATTATTTGCCTTAAGCCTGAAAAATATACTTTAGAAATTGTCATAATTTAGCTATACTGATAATTTATCTAAAAGTAGTTCTTAGTTATCTAAAAGTAGCTTAATGTCATACTTCCTTTTTGAAGGATATTGTCACTAGAGAATTCTGTTTTGTTTTTTCTTTTAGCACTTGAAAATTATTGTTCCACTATCTTTTGGCTTCTACTGTTTATGATGAGAAGTCAGTATTTATTATTATCATTGATCTCTGTACACAATTTTTATTTTGTACTCATCACTGTCAAGATTTTCTCTTTATATTTGGTTTCAACCACTATGAGTTTGACGTACTGTGTATGTTTTTTGTTTATGTTGTTTTTGCATTTATCCTTCTTGATGTATCCTGGGATTTTTGGGTGTGTAAATCAATATTGATAACCAATTTTTGAGATTTTTCAGCCATTATTTCAATTTTTATATTATTCTTGCTGTCTTATTCTAGAATCTTTATTACAACATGTTAGACCATTTGATGCTGTGCCCGTTCCCTAAGACCCTGTTCATTATCCTCCAATCACTTTTTCTCTGTTTTTCAGATTAAATAATTCTCTTGATTTATCCTCAAGTTCACTGACTGTTTCTTCTTCCCTATTACAACAGTTCTTTTTTTTTTTTTTTTTTTTTTGAGACGGAGTCTTGCTCTGTAGCCCGGGCTGGAGTGCAGTGGCCGGATCTCAGCTCACTGCAAGCTCCGCCTCCCGGGTTTACGCCATTCTCATGCCTCAGCCTCCGGAGTAGCTGGGACTACAGGCGCCCGCCACCTCGCCCGGCTAGTTTTTTGTATTTTTAGTAGAGACGGGGTTTCACGGTGTTAGCCAGGATGGTCTCGATCTCCTGACCTCGTGATCCGCCCGTCTCGGCCTCCCAAAGTGCTGGGATTACAGGCTTGAGCCACCGCGCCCGGCCTAAAACAGTTCTTAAGATCATGTAGCAAGTTTTCAATTTTCATTATTGCACTTTTCAGTTCTATAATTTTCATTTGGTTTTATTTTATATGTTTTTTTTTCAAGTCTCTGTTCATTTATTAAATTTTTGATTTTACTTGCTCTTTGACTATTTATTCCTTTAGCTCTTTGAAAAGATTTGTAATTAATAGCTGCTTGAACATTTTTGTTTGCTAATTCAACACTTGACCATTTGAGGTTGGTCTCTACTATATGCTTTTTTTCCTGGACTCTACATTATTCTGTAGAATAATGCATATCGTGTAGAATAATGCATATCACATGCATATCGTGTGTGTGTGTGTGTGTGCGCGTGTGTGTGCATTATACTGGATATTAATTCTTATTCATTGTAGATACTAAAGATTATGTTGTCTTCCTCAAAAGAGTATTCGTTTTTGATCTGGTAGATAATTCATTTACTAGCTGATCACCTTGAATTTGTGTACGGTGGGGTGTTGCTCTTTGTCAAGACAGATCTGTAGAAAGCCCAAGTTATTTTCTAAGTCAATCTAACTTGGCAGATTCATCCTCCAAACTCTATCGACTCAATATCTCCTGTTAGGGTCTGCCTTATACTCTTTTAGGACAGGTCTACAGTACACTTTGTTTTAGAATATGGTTCTTACTTTTGAATTGTGGTTTTTCTGGTGTCTCAGATAGATGCCTGGAAAGTTGATGAGGTCTCTCTACTCTAGATACACTGGACCATTAACGTCCCTGGCATGACTCAACCTTTCTCTGTTACATTTTCCATGCCATACCTTTAGGCATGCATAGCTTATATCTTGGACAGAGTCACTAGGCATCACTACGCAGTCTCCTGGTAATCCATCCTTCATGGTGTTATATCTGTTAGACTCCACACTTCAGCTGTCTCAACCCTCATGTCTCCCTCTTGTGATGTCTGCTTAGAGTTAGAAAAAGGTCCTCAGGCAGCAAGCCAGAGGCTCAGGTTATGAGTTTTCCTTTGATCGGAATTGAATTTCTGTGTTGCTTTTTGTCTAATGTCTGCATATGGTCATCTCATGGTTGTTAAATCTGGTACTAGTTATTCTAGCACAGCTTGAAGCAAAAATCATAATATTTTATTTGGAACACATAAAAAATTATTATACCTCTGTTAGTCAGTATTCTCCAGAGAAACAGAACCAATAAGAGAAAGAGAGAAGAGAGAGACAGACGGGGAGGGGGGTGGGGGAAAGAGAGAGACAGAGAGAGAGAGAGAGAGAGAGAGACTGAATGGGCTTAAAAGATTATTGGGGCTGGCAGGTGCAAAATCTGTAGGGCAAGTCTACAGGGTGGAAATTCAGGTAAGAGCTGAGGGTGGATGGCACAGTCTTGAGTCAGAAATCTGCAAAGCAGGCCAGGCAGGCTAGAAACTTAGGCCAAGTTACTATGTTGCAGACTTGAGTCCAAATTCCTTCTTTTTAAGGAAACTTCAGTCTTCCCACTTTAAGACCTTCAATTGATTAAAAGAAACTTCACCAACATTATGGAAGGTAATCTGTTTTACTCTAAGTTTCATGACTTAAATGTTAATCACATGTAAAAAGTACCTTCATAATAACATCTAGGCTGGTATTTGAACAAACAACTGGGCACTACAGCCTAGTCAAGCTGATACGTAAATTTAACTGGCACAGTACTCAAGATTTTTTTTTCCCTCTCTATGTGATCGTCAGTTGCCTACAATTTATTTTATTATTACTTAATTCTCAGAATTTTCATTTATTTCCTCCTTTTCAATCATTTTATAGAAAATATACTTGTTCCCATGTCTTTATTTGAAACACTGATTATTTCCTGTGGATGAAGTATAATCCTAATTAAAAATATTAGGTCAAATAATTTAAAAGGTATTCATATATCTTACCATTTGGCCCTCAGAAGAAGTTTAGCATCTTATACATTACCACTATAAGTGTATGATAGTGTCAATATCCTCCCTTGATGGAAAATGCCCAGTGTTTTAAATATTTTTGCATTGACTTGAAGAAAATTATATATTATTGGTGTTTGAATTTGTTTAAATGTAATTCCAAGGAGTTTACACACTTTAAAATTATTATATTACCAATTTCAACTCTTATTTTGAATACTTACATTGGGCTTATCAGTCTTATTTTTGCAAATTTGTAATAGACAGTTACATAGTTTGGCTTGGTCTGCCATCTGTATATTTCCCACTGCAGCTTGGTCTGCCATCTCTATATTTCCCAGTTTATTAGCTGCTATTTTTTATAATTAAAATTAGAAGAAAGCCTTAAGAGAACAATCTAATTTTTAGCATGGTAAATTCTGCAATTTCTCAGATATCTGATTTATAAACATTTTTGTGCTTTCCTGTTTTATGTAATATTTCTTACATTATATTCTATGGTAGAAAAGTATTTTTTAAGAAATTAAATTATTTTTATTTGAAAAAAAATCCAAATATTAAATTTGCCATTTTTTTCAGTTTTTATATAACTTAACAGTGGATACTATTTATAGAATGAAGTGTTTTTCTAGCTACATTATAATCCATACAACATCAAAAAGAATGCCTGTGTCAAAGCCTTAGAAAAAGTTCCTACATTTTTTCTCAGTGTACCTCATTGGATATACCCTCTATGTTTTGATATGTAGTTTTCTTACAGTCATTATTTTGGAAATATTAAAAAAAAATTCACATTGGATTCTTAATTCAGGAGAATTGCAAAAATAACTTCTTATTTCCAAGGGCCTGAGAGTTTTGATTTTGTATTTACTTTTGTATTTACTTCTAATTCTGTATAGTTTTGTTTTTATGTATTATAGTGTTTGAACACCAGGAAAATGGTGTAATAGCAAGAACAATGTTGGAAACACAGATGTCGCCTGCAAGAATGTTGCTTTCTTCTCTGCTTTTATTTCAAAATTCTAAACCTGTGAGGAGACTGTGTTGAACATTCAGGTATGATTTAGGACAGAGTAGTTTTCTGTAAAGAGACTAGAAGAGACAGAGAGAGAAATTCTTGTGGATAAAAGAGATAATTGGAGCCTAGAAGAAAGGGAAGAGAGGTCCATGATTCCTCCAACACAGGACAATGTATCCTGCTGTCTAATGCTGCAGAAGATGAAAAGACATAAAGAAAAGAATATGCATTTTCTGGCTTTATCTATGTATCCTCTTATCTCAAGCAAAAAGCCCGTTGGCTTGAATAGAAAGTTAGAGCTGGAAAAATTTTACATCTGATGGTTGTTATGCTGATAACTGATAACTGTTATGCCGATACCTGAGGACCAGTGAAGCCTTCCAAATTTATTGAGGACAGGTTAAGTTCTCAGAATATCACACTCTGAGTGCTACAAGACCCATAGGAGTCAGATGTTGAATGATTAACTCACTATACAGACTAGAGCTAGGAATCACAGTTAGCTAATTCTATGAAAATAAATTACTATTTATTAAAATTTGTAACTGTGCACTAAAATTTATAACAGTTTTTATCTAATAAGATTGTTTCTCCATATATTTTACTTTTAAATTTTGTTAATACCTGATATGCTAGAGATTTCAGTCGTGGGTTAAAGTCTATCATTTTAATGGTGTTTCTGTTCATCTCTCCTTTATTTTCCACAGCTTTTTTTCTTGTATTTTGATATCTTGTTAAATGAAAGCATATCATTACAATGTTTTCTCTGTGGATTTCACATTTTTGTACATTTATATAACATTGCTACTGTTACTAATACAAAATAACTTTCATTCTTTAATGCCTTAAATTTTACCTTGTTTGTTCTTGCCTGAACTATATCTGTTTTTGGTCATCTGTTATGTTAGCACAATTGTTTTTCTACCGTAATCATTTAATTTAGATGTAGTATATAAACAACACACAATAAAAGAATTTATTCAACGATTGTCTTTATCTTGGAACATGTATTTCATTTTGATTTATCAACTTAACTCGTAAGTTTGGATTTTAGTCTTAAAAAAAATACTTTATTTCAGCCATCTACAATCTAAAATCTGTAGCTCAAATTTGGTCCAGCACCTGTTTTTTCGTGAGCTAAAAATGCTTTTACATTTTAAAAGAGTTACCCCAAAAAAAGGAAGAAGAAGAAAAAGAAAAATACGTGACAAAGACCATATGTGGCACACAAAGCTTAAAATATCTACCATCTGGTCCTTTATAAGAAAAAAATGTTTGCTGACCCCTGCTCTGTTTTATTTCAAAACGCCCTTTTAACAGATGCTCTCTCTTATCCAATTGCTGGTACATGTGACTCCTTGACTTAGAGAGTGGGGGTTCTATTTGCCACCCTCTGTGGCTACAGCAGGCTGTAAGTGCCAAGAAAAAGAATGCTTCCTGGCAGCGGTCCTCAAGCAATGGCTGTATAGTTTGATTAGTGGGTGAGTACCCAGCTCCTGCTCCCCACATGGGAGATCCTTGAGGCACCTGTATACCGGTTTGCAGAGTTCACCAATGTGATCAAGCCCCAGTTGAGTGCAGTGGTCCTGTACTTGATTGCACGTACTTTGTGGCTTCCCCTGTCTTACTTCTTTACTGTGCTTTCAGTGTTTTCTGGCATTCTGTCCCAAATACACTATTTACACTCAATCATTGCCTAAAATGAATATTTTCTATTTTTTTCTGCTTCCTTGAATTTGACAGAGCTCCTTAATTTCATCCATAATGCATTCCTGAAAACATGTACTAGTTAAATATGTATAATTTGAAAAGAAAGTCTTCTATTTTATACATTCTCAGAGAGCCAAATGTATGATTTAAAATTTCTCATGACATTAGCCTTTAGTCACAAATTTCCAAGACACATTTTAAACATATTATACCTTATTATTAATTTTTAAACTTAGGCTTTTGCACAATTTTTGCATGAGCTGACCGTTTTTGTCCAAATGACTGATGGATTGTAAAGACTCATCTCATTAGACACACAATTGTTTCCATCCTTGTCTGAGTTTGATTATGTTATATTTGTGCTGCCTTTGACTGATGACTTCATTTTTATTTTTTTCTCTTTCTACTTTTTCAATAAATCAGGTCAAAATGAAATTAAGTTTTCAAATAACTGGAAAAAACTGTTATTCAGATAAAGGCAACAGTGCTGTTGCTAAAATGTACATTTGGCAAACCATCAATTTTACCTTGAAATACTTCAATGTCTTTATTCATCAGATGAAGAATGAAAACCATAATTGACTGGAGAAAGATATTTCAGAGCTAACAATGTATGAATTTTCTAAAGAATTCCATACATACAAAAAAAAAATGTTTTTAAAAAAGTAATTAAAAACTGTCTGCTAGCCATTTTCTCTGCCTCCTCCAGGTGTCCCTATAGTTTTGAACTGCAGTAGCTCAATTCTAGTCATTTTCCTTGCTCTGCTTATTCTTGCAGAATGAGACAATTACTTACCCAGCATTTATTTATGGCAGTGGTTCACAGCCATCACTGCACAATAAAATCCAGGGTGCTTTAAAGACAGTAGGGAAATCTGGGTCCCACCTCCAGCAATTCTGATTTAATTGATCTGGGGTGTGGCCTGCTCACTGGGAATTTTGAAGTTTCCCGAATGATTTTAATGTGCAGCCAAAACTGAGAACCATATAAAGCATGAGGGAGGAGTTCACATGGATTCTACTGGACTTTGGTATTTCCTTGTTTGAATGTTATCCCTAAGGAAAAAAAATGATGTATACAAATGCACAGTATAGTCCTTGTGGGGGTTCTGTTCCTCTTCCGAAGCACGTCTTAGTCTTGCGCTTTATTTAGAAGGAGGGCATTGCATGTTCTCAGTTCTTTGTGAGATGGCCAGGTGCTCACTTGTTATCACTTTGTCTTCCAGGCTGTCCCTGTACCCCTAGTTCATTGCTTGGTGCTGCCATCCTGGGTACAAAGGGACTAGAGGATTCCTAGTGTCACTGCTGTACCACAAGAGTTGAGCTGGAATCTACACAGGTTTCAAACTTCCTTCCCTCCTCAAACCCATCACCTCCTCTGTCTCTCTCTGTTTCTCTCTGCACCTCATTATTATAAGACAGCTCTCACAGACCACAGAGTAGAAGAGTTTTACCAGGCTCATGTCCACTAATTCTTTGATTATTTAAGGCAGAAGTGTGTTTCCAGGCTTTTGTTTTTGAAGAAGATTAAGGCAGCCATACCATTTGAGAGGTCCCTTTCTGTGTCATTTTGTATATAGCAAGCATGGTGTTATTACCAGGTTCAAATGTTTACTTGGGATTGTTTTAGAGAAGCTCACAGAGATTGCTCTTATGATTCTGGGTAAGATTGCAGATCTTTCAATTTGATCTGATCATAATTTTCTAGTCAATATAATTTTTTTGGTACATGGTTCCCAAGACTTCCTCATTAATAATGCAATGAAGGTTCTCTTGTTTTCACCCTTATATCGCTCATTTCAATCGTGACCTAAGAGTTGTGAAATAATTGTTCTTTTACATTCTGTGAAAAATGTAACTAGTAACTTTTAATGAAGCATATTGGGTGGTCAGAGTACTCTCCCAGGGCATGGTACTTTGCCAGTGAAGCCAATGGTCTTGGGTTCATCTTGAGAGAATAGACTGTTCTAAGATCAGACTAGCTACCAACTGATCATATACATGTACTGTGTGAGAGAGAGAACTTTCACTCCCACCTACTGCCATCTGTGTGACCCAAGTTATCTCATGTAGCTGCCACTGCCTTTTCTACCATCAAAAAGCATCTGGCTAAGCAAGCAAGGACAATAATAATTCATTTGATAGGTACAGTTCAGTGGTATATGAACAAGCACCTGACATAACTTGGACCAATCAGAAACCTCCCCAAGACATTAACAGAGAGGCAGAGCCTTAATCCTAGTCTCTCCAGTGATGAAGCTTGGATACCTGAGATACAGAAGGTATCAGTGATCGTATTGCTTGATGTGTGGATGAATCCTTCAGACAAACTGATGCTGTCAAGCCAAGTGAGAAGGAATGGAACTCAAAGAATGTCCTGGGTATGTTCAAGTTTTTGAGGCTCAGCCATCCAGTAGAATCTTAATTTCCATCTTCCTTAATTAAAACCGGGAAATTCCCCTTTTAACTAAAATGAGTTGGGTTTTTGTCATTTCCAAACCAAACAGTCCTGATTAACAACAGCATGAAATTGTAATCAGAAGATTTGAGTTTGAGATTTGGCTCTGATTCTGAGAATTTATAGGCATGCCTGTGAAATGACAATAACAACACTAGCACATTAAAGAAAAAAAAAGAGAAAATTCCTGTCTTGGTATCTGGCATATAATAACAGAATAGAATAGCATATGAAAGGTGTTAATTATTCCCCTTTTTTTGTGCACTCCTCTCCACCCACCAGCAGCAATGAGATCCCAAAGACATCAATAAAAATGTCTTTCCTTACTTTTAGTCCTCTATGAAAGGGGCTGCTGCGTATGTTCTATTTGGGGATTCAATATAGCTTGACTTGAATCAAGTCCCTACACCACTGAAGACACATCTAAAAGCAAGTTATTTCTGAGGATTTTCCTTACCCTAGAATCCTTACATTTCCCTCTCTCTGAACAACTACATGATTTTTCTTAATGTCTGTGATAATATGAATGTCACATGTCTAGGGATTTAACAGATCTGCAGGAGATTAACCTGCTCCTCTTGACTAGCTGTTCCGGAACTAGGAAATAAGCCATGAAAAAGTTTTAAAATACCCACAGAAGTCAGACAATGTAACAGTTAACAGGAAAATAAAAGAACATTTCATGTTATTCAATTTCAACAATCTCTGTAAACATCTTGAGGAAGCCAAAGCCTTCTATTGATCAGTTTAGTATGTCATTCTACTCCAGAGTAAAATGGTAACAAAATGAACACATTAAGTGTTCAGAGACTGCATCACAATATACTATGCGTGACAGGCCCCTCTGCGCTCAGAATGTTCCACATTTATAAATAAAAATTCTCTTCTTCGCTTCCTAAAATTGTTCTTTGTTATAAAATTGTATCTGTGTAATTTTAAATTTCAAATTCTTATCTTGTTCTTATTTGTGCATTTGCCTCCTGCTTCCATTTTAGGGAGGGTGATATATTTATATCCATACTTTGAGTTCAGAGACAGCAGAGAAAATTGGATAAACACACCAGGGGCCTGACAGAGCCACAGAATGCCTCACTCTGTTCCTGTACACCCCTTTTATTACAGAAAGGCAACTTGTCCTTGGAAAAGTATCTGTTTAGGTCATACCTTTGGGCACCTCAATGTCTTAATGCCACTCTATTAACAAAGCTCCATCAGATTAAAAAAAATCTAAGCCAATGAAAACAACAAGACAGGCCTTGGTGTCTCAGAAAACATGGTCAATTAACATGGACTGACATTACTTTGTATATGAATATAAACACCCTATATTTAATCGGCGTTTTTTGACCACTCATTTTTTTAAAAGAAAAGTAGGAGCCTATGGTCAATAGGTAATTTTGTTTATTTTCTGTTGACTATTTTTCTCTAAGATGAAACAGTTTATTCCTCTAAGCTTATGTATCTAGCTTTCATAAAATAGGAATAATAATAATACATAACCAATAGTTAGTTTAAGGTTAAAATTAAATAATGTATGTGAAATAAAATACAAAGTATATTTTCAAATATTATACTTTAGAATTGAATCAACTCAAGAAAAATTTCCAGAGGGCTCACTGATATTGTCTTCTGGAAAAATAGCCCTGACAAGACAAGTGTCAAAGTGCTTCTTCTTAGGGGGAGAAATGGGAAGTTAAACCATATAGTTAGACATCCATGTGTTGTTTGTTTTGTTTCTTCCATCACTCTAAGTCTTATTTTCCAATGATGTTTGAATGACCTAAGTAAGACCAGTTCTCAATTTCTAATGGAAGACAGGTATTCAGATGACTGCAGTAAAAACACCTACTCATCCCTCTGCATTTTAAGACTGTGACAGAGCTGTTGCTCATAATGATCCCAGAATCAAGAAGAAATGCCCTATGTATCCGTCAAATGGAATTCATACTTGGCGTAGAGTTAAACCAAGGAAGCTCCTGAGACTTTTAAGTAACCATTTTCAAATTTATTGCATGCAGGCTTGACAGTCTGCAATACGGAATAGGAGAAAGTCAGAGTGATGCTTCCACAACCCAAATACTAAGCATGCTATTTATCTGTTCTGCACTTGAAGTGACTCTCCATGTAGGCCCTGATTCTTCTGAATGATATCCATAGCCTTTTTATCTGGCTTCATTCTCTCCCATCTCATGCCTTTGTTTCTACACACCTTCACTCCACACTTGCCACTACAAATTTCAGTGCTCTTCAGAGTCTAGGTGGTGTGTGGAAAAACAGATTGGTTTTTGTGTGTGCCACATAGGCCTGTATTTTAATATTTTCCCAGTAGAAAGTGACTAAGTGCTGATGACAGAGCCTGTGAGGGCTGTATATTCTGTTTCAATGTGAAAAGAATCTCTTAAGAGAGTTAAGATTAAATTGGGTACCTATTTTGATTTTGTTTTGCCATGTGGCTGTCAGCAAGGTCATTCGGGCTGCTCTAGCTTTCAGTGGAAAGCAACTCTCCATTAGGCAGTTGTCATTGACTTCATGATCCTTTTTTATGCCATAATTTTAACTATCATCATGCAGCAAAAGCAAGGTATTTGAATGTTTAACCATGTCATACCAAACCAAGCCAGGTGGTCATTTGTAAAATGTGAAAAGCTACGAGACTGGCAGGATATGATTCAGAAAAACATAAATCTTTGGTTAATGTTTTGAAGGATGCCATACATTTGAAAACTGTACTAATTCACTATAGACTCACTGAAATTTTTATTTCCAGTGATGAAAAAATAGCAGAGACTATACACAAAATCAATGTTTCACAAAATAAATAAATGTATTTCATTATGAATGGAAATAACTCAGTAAATTCAGAAATGGTTATGGAAAAGATTGTTGCTTATACTGTGGTCATCTTACATTTTCAACAGAGATTAGTCTGGGGTAGAGATGTGTTCCTAACTGAAGTCTGAGAGTAGCAACATTTGCCTCATAGGGCTACTGATGTTCTGGGAAGATCAATTCTAAATCTAGAATATATAGACATTTTCTAATTCTGTGGAATATAATGACTATGTTGGCAGCTTTCATACCACATACTTGTATTCATTTCAAATTATTTCTCTCTAAAAGAAGATTTAAATCAAGGTATAGTTGAAGCTGAGTCCTATAAAACATATTTGGTGAGCCTTACACTGAAGAGAATACAAATGTCAAAATTTCATCAAAGCTCTAAATTTAAATGGTTCAATGCCTTTCTGCTTGATTAGCAAGAAATCCATTCTTAAAACTACCCAACTGCAGAAAATAAATGAAGAGAGAAGAAGTGAGGAACAAAGGACATACAAAACAACCAGAAAACAATCAATAAATTGACAAGAGTAAGTCCTCACCTATCAATAATAACCTTGAATGTAAATGGATTAAATTCCCCATTTAAAATGTATGGACTGGTTAAATGGATTAAAAAAACAAACAAACAAAAGAATACTCAACTATATGCTGCCTACAAGAAACTCACCTCGCCCATGAAAGTATGTAGACTGAAAGTGATGGCATTCAAACAGAAACAAAAGAGAGCAAGAGTAGCTATACTTATATCAGAAAAAATGCACTTCAAGTCAAAAACTATATGAGGAGACAAAGAAGAACATTATCTGATAATAAATGAAACAATTCAGCAAAAGAATATAACAATTGTAAATATATATATGCATCCAACACCAGAGTAGCCAGATCTATAAAGCATATATTATTAGATATGAAGAAAGAGATAGACCCCGTTACAATAATAGTTTGATACTTCAACACTCCACTTTCAGCATTGGAAAGGTCATCAATACAGAAAATCAACAAAGAAACATTGGATTTCAACTACATCATAGACCAAACAGAACTAACAAACATGTTTAGAACAATTTGTCAAAGAGCTGCAGAAAGTACACATATTTTTTTCATCAATACATGGAAAATTCTCCAGGATGTTTCATATATTGGAACACAAAACAAGCCTCAAAAAATTTTAAAATTTGAAATCACATCAAGTATCTTATCTGACAATAATACAATAAAACTAGAAATAAATAACCAGAGGAACATTTGAACTATACTAATATATGGGAATTAAGCAACATGCTCCTGAACAACCAATAGAAGAAAGAAGAAATTAAGGAAAAAAGTTAGAAATTTCTTGAAACAAATAAAACTAAAAATACAACATATCAAAACTTATGAGACATAGCAAAAGTAGTATTTAAAGGAAAATGTATAGCAATATATGTCTACATCAAAAATAGAAAAATTTTAAATAAACAAACTAACAATGATCTCAAGAACTAAAAAAATAAGAACAAACCAAACCCTAAATTAGTAGAACATAAACAATAAAAATCATTGTATCAAATGAATGAAATTAAGACTAAAAGAATACAAAAGGTAAAAAAATTTTAAAGATAAATACAATTGACAAACTATTAATTACACTAAGAGAAAAAGACAAACATAATTTGAAACCAACAAAACATGCCACATCAGATACTACAGAAACACAAAGGATCATTAAACCGCTACAGAAACACAAAGGATCATTAAACTGCTAGCAGCATTTATATGTCAATACATCTGAAAACCAGGAGGAATCCAATAAATTGCTGGACATATAAAAGTGACCAAAATTAAACTGAAAAGATACAGAAAATTTAAACAGGCCAATGAAAAGTAACAAGATTAAATCAGTAATAAAAAGTCTCCCAACAAATAAAAGTCCAGGAGTAGAAGGCTTCAGCAATTAATTCCACCAAACATTAAAGAATGATTATTACCAAATTTTTTTTACACTATTCCAAAAATACTAAAGCAGAGGGAACTCTTTCTAGCTCATTCTATGGGACCAGCACAACTCTGATACCAAAACCCAACAAGCACACAACAATATAAAAGAAAACTCAGGCTAATAACCTTGATAAGCAGAGATTTTAAAATCCTTAACAAAATACTAGTAAACCAAATTTAACAATATATCAAAAAGATAATACACCATAATCAAGTGGGATTTGTCCTAGGAATGCAAAGATGATAGATCATATGCAAATCAATAAAAGTGATATATCACATCAACAGAATGAAGAACAAAAACTATATTATCATCTCAATAGGTGAACAAAAAGCATTTTATAAAATTCAATGTTTCTTTACAATAAAAACTCTCAATAAATTAGTTATAGAAGGAAAGTACCTCAACACAGTAAAGGCCATATATGGCAAACCCACAGTTAACATCATACAGAACAAGGAGAAGTTAAAAGCTTTTCCCCTAAATACTGAAACAAGACAAGGATGCCCACTGTCCTCACTGTTATCCAGTATAGAACTGGAAGTCCTAGCCAGAGCAATTAGACAAGGGAAATAAATAAAGCCCATCCAAATTGAAAGGAGGGAGTCAAATTGTTCATTTCCACACAACAAGCTCTTACCTAGAGAAAAACCTAAAGACTACCAAAAAACTCAGAATTGATGAAGTCAGCAAAGTTGCAGGATACAAAACTAACGTACAAAAATCACTAGCCTTTCTATATATGAACACCACACTAGCTGAAAAAGAAATCAAGAACACAATCCCATTTACAATAGTTACAAAAATAAAATAAAATACCTAGGAACACATTAAATACAGGAGGTAAAAGACATTTACAAGGAAAACTACAAAATGCTTAGAAATTGAAGAGGATACAAACAAATGGAAACATATCCCATGCACATGGATTAGAAGAATCAATGTTGTTAAAATTACTATACTACTCAAAGCAATCTACAGATTCAATGTAATTCCTATCAAAATCTTAATGGCATTCTTCACCTAAATACAAATTAAAAATTATTTAAATGTTTATGGAACCATAAGAGACCCCAAATAGCCAAAGTAATTCTGGCAAAAAAAAAAAAAAAAAAAAATTCTGAAGGCATCATACTATTAGACTTCAAAATATACTACAATGATGAAGTAGCCAAAATAGTGTGAGACTACTGCCAAATAAATGAACGGTGAAGAGTGAACCCAGAAATTAATCCACTGTATCTACAGCCAACAGTATCTACAGCTAACTGATTTTTGATAAAGCTGCCAAGAACACTTACTGGGAAAAAGAAAGTCTCTTCAATAAATGGTGCTGGGAAAACTGGATATCCATATGCAGAAGAATAAAACCAGACCCCCACCTCTCACCCATGAAAACCAAGTCAATATGGATCAAAGACCTAAATGTAAGATCTGAAACTATAAAACTACTAGAAGAAAACATAGGAGTAAATGCTTCAGAACATTGTTTTGGGAAAAGATTTTATAAATAAGACCTCAAAAGCACAGGTAACATGAAACATAAACTAATGGGATTATATCAAACTGAAAGTTGTGCAGTAAAGGAAACAAACTGCAGAGTAAAAAGACAACCTACAGAATGGAAGAAAATATTTTCAAACTATTCATCTGACAGGGAATTTATATCCAGAATATACAAGGAACTCAAATAAATAATCTGATTTAAAATGAGCAAATAATCTGAACAGACATTTCTCAGAAGAAGATACAAATGCCAACAAATAATATATGAGAAAATGTTCAACATTACTAATAATCAGAGAGATGAAAATCAAAGCCACAATGATGTATCATCTCACCTTGGTTAGGAAGTCTATTTTAAAAAAATAGCAAATGCTGGTGAAAATGCAGAGAAAAGAAAACTCTTATACATTGTTGTTAAAGTAAACTAGTACAGTCACTATGGAACAGTATGGAGGTTCCTCAAAACACTACAAATAGAGTGCTCAGATGATTCAACAATTCCACTACTGGGAATTTATCCAAAGGAAAGGAAATCATTATATTGAAGAAACATCTGCACCTCTGTGTTTATTGAAGCACTATTCACAATAGTCAAGATAAGAAATCAGTCTAGGTTGATTGGATTAAAAAAACAGATGAATGAATAAAGAGAATGTGGTATACTATTCAGCCATTAAAAAAAAAAAAGAATGAAATACTTTCTTCTGAGGCAACATGGATGGAACTGGAGGATATTATGTTAAGTGACATAAGCCAGGAACAGAAGGTAAAACACCACATGTTCTCATTCATAGGGGAAGCTAAAAAAAAAGTTGATTTCACAGAAATAAAAAGTAGAACAGAGGATACTAGAGGCTGGGAAAGCTAGCAGAAATAAGGGGTAGGGAGAGATTTGCTAAAGGATACAAAATTATATCTAGATAGGAGGAACAAGTTCTAGCATTTTATACCACTATAGTATGACTATAGTTTCTAATATGTTACAGAAGCATGGTATTGGATGTTCAACAAATAAATGATAAATGTTTGTGATGATGGATATGCTAATTAATTATACCAATTTGATTACTATACAATATGTGTATTGAAACATCACTATATATCCCATAAATATATGTAATCATTATATCTCAATTTTTAAAGTTAAATAAAATAAACAGAAAGAAAAAAAGAAATCCAGGCTTTCCCTGTATCGTGCTCTTTCATTTTTCCCTTTGGGGTAGTACATGATGGTGTGGGAAACCGATGCTTGCTTTTTGAGGGTCCTCACATATTCTCAAATCCACCATGGGTGGGGGTCTCTCTGCTTCCCTAGGACCTGAGGCTTTGCCCACTCTGTGGCTCTGTTGGAGGTACAACCCCAGAGTTCCAGAATGCTGGCTGTTCTCCTTTGGGATGCTGATGCACTCCATCCTCTCTGGCCAGCAGAATAGTTGTTTGTTCTCCATCTTTCCAGGTATTGTTTTTATTAAAACTACTTAGGGATAGTTTCCAACAAAGGGCTATTGAGTGCACAGTGCTCACAGGTATTAAAGAGGAGAGGGAATCATGGATGTGGTAGGGAGGCTTGGTTGAGCAGAGAATGGTCAGGGAAGCTTCATATTAATCTGAGACTTCATCCTGAGGGATTAACAGCAGAGGCCACAGAATCAAAAGTCTTGGCTTTAATCCTAATTAACTAGTCTGTAGCCCTCAGTACCCAACTTAATCTCATATTTTTTTCCAAAGGAAAATGAGAATAATTCAAGTTCCTGCATGATAGCCTAATCAGGAAGTACTGAGCCTCATTATCAGTACAAAGTAAGCATCCTCTGAAAGTCAGCTTGACATAATAGCCTTCAAAAGTCAAGCCCTGTGATGATGGTGTACCTCCATTTTAATCATTACCGATCCATCAGTAACCCAGATTTGGTCAACATTTCCTTCTTATAATGGACCAAATGTAGCCTTTCATTAACTTTATCCATGAATTCTGCCCTCAATTTCTATGGTATATAAGGGTTTATGCTCTTCCAGTTTTGCTTTTTAAAAATCTAAAGGTAACCGTCCTTCCTTCTTGAGTTTTCACGAATAAATTGGCCCAGCAGTATCAAAATAAGTCAAATCCTGAAACCATGTTGTTCTCTTTCTCCATATACACTCGAGTTTATCAGTAACTTATTAGAGGTTATGGCCCAGAATATTATAACTATGCTTAGAAATACAAAGTTCAACCAAACTTCTCAGAGTATATTGGCTTTTTCAGCACTCCTGGCACACTAATGATGCAAAGTCAGTTTTAATTCACTTAACCTTCTGGAGTTGTTTACATTCTTGTATATCTTGCATTTGCACACCTAATTTTTTGAATTTACATACTGAATTTATACTCATATTGGTTAAATTACATTTCTTACATTCAGTAGACTCAGCTCCATAATATCAATGTGCTGATAAATTTTGAATCTCTGGTTTGATTGTTCAATATTGTGTATTTCTCCCACACTTGTATTGCCTTTAAATGTTACAAGAATGTCATGTATTTTTATTATGCCATTTTTAAAAATGTTATTTCCAACTTCTGGTTAAATCTGATTAATTAAACAGGATTATTTATCTCAGCTCCTTTGTAAAAATCTGTTAACATGTCAGTCGATGAAGAACATATATTAATCCATAAGGTAAAGAGAATGAAAGGAGAAAGATGTCAGCAAATTTTTGGAAGATAAACAGCAGATAGAAGAATGGTAGCTGACTCAGAGGGAAGAAAGTGAAAACTGAACTGTTTTAAGAGATGGTTGCCTACAAGAAACAAATGTGTACCTGCTGCAGAACCTTAGAAAAGCTCTGCAACTGGAGACATAAGATAATCTGGAAGGCTATGGGCAGGCTAGGGGCTAGAATATAGGAGCTCCTTCCTTCCTTCCTTCCTTCCCTCCCTCCCTCCCTCCATCCCTCCCTCCCTCCTTCCTTTCTTCCTTCCTTTTCCTTCTTGTATTTTTAATAAAGACAGGGTTTCACCATGTTGGTCAGGCTGGTCTCGAACTCCTGACCTCAGGTGATCCACCCACCTTGGCCTCCCAAAGTGCTGGGATTAGAGGCATGGGCCACTGTGCCTGGCCGGCAGTATTGTTTTAATTCCACATAAGGGTCAGCGTGACTTTCAGATCTTCCTCCTCCTATCATCTATCCTGGTGATTATCCCTCTACCATCCATTGCTCATTGAATTGAATCTTCTGTTTCTCCATATACACTACAGTTCATCAGTAACATATCAAAGTTCATGACCCAGAAAATTCCAATTCCAAGTCCAATAACACTTGGAATAAGTGTTCCAACAAACACTTATTTTGGAGACACAGAATCAGAGTGGTCCTGAATTTGGAAACAGTATGGGCAGTTAAGGGTGGAGTTAGGGTGGCATACTGACAGCAGAAAGACTGTTAAAATTATTAAACCAAATTATTAAAGCATCCCCCACCCACCACCCAAACACCATTTTTGTTTAAAATGTTGAAGTGAGATTTCTCTCTTCAAGCAGAAAATTAGGAGATTCCTCTACAGAGCACTGACTACCACAAAAGTAAAAGATTTAGAGACCCTGAAACATAATGTATCCACAGTGCTTCTCAGTGTCTCACTCTAATATGAATTAACAGTCTAGAATAAAGTATGTACAGAAGTCGATGACATGAAAGACAAGGACTAATAAAAGTTTTTAAAAGAAATAAATGTAATTCAAAGAAAGCAGAAAATACAGTAATAGCATTTTAAGTATATCTGTTGTATTTATTACATATCCACATTATCTACAGTGACGATACAGTGAATCCATAAAATGAGAAAATGCAGAATGTTAGAAAAAGAAAAACAAGAGTTCTTACAAATTTATATATATATATATACATAGACACAAAATTTTAAATTGTAGTAGAAATTTTGAAAGTTAAAAAAAATATATCCTTAGAAAGTAGAACAAAAAGACAAAATATGTCTTGCAACTAGCAAGAGGTCCACAAAGATAAGAAAAAAAAGGGGGGTGGGGATTTTAAATAAATAATAATACAGGATAATTTCCCAGTAATTAAAAAAAAACTGAGATTATGATGAAAGGACTCAAAACTTTTCTAGCTCATTAAATGATTAAATGTAAAAATAGCACATCAAGACATATTATCATGACATTTCAGCATCCTGGGAATAAAGATCTATTCAAGTCCCAGAGTGGGAAAGAAAAGGCAGGTTTCCTAGATCAGTGGTGAGGTTCATGTCACTGAACATCTCTATATGCTAGATTTTTTGGAACACTTGAAGTAAAAGGATGATAAAGCAACACCTTCAAAATTCCAGGAGAAAGTGATTTCCAAGCTAGAATTCAAAATTTTAAAAACTGACCCCCAAAAGGAATATAGTCTTTCTCAAAAAACTACCAGAGGATATGCTCTTGCCAATTGAAAGAATAGCCCAAGAAAAGGAACCCGATGCAATTGGCTGATCTAGGCTTGACTCAGCATGCTAACTCTGCTGCAAACTATGAACTGGGCTCAGGTTTGCTCCATGTGTGTTCACTCTGAAGCTCAGGGTGAAGAAGGAGACTACCAGGGGAATGTCTTTTAATGCTTGGACATCATAGTGTAAGAGAAATAGCCCTATCATGTAAACAAGATTCAAGCCTCTAGTTACGCCAAGCCCATAACATACCATTGATCCAGTGGTTCTAAACAAGGTAAATTTTATCCCCTGCCCCAGAGGATATTTGGCAATATCTGGAGACATTTTTGGTTGCCACAACTTGGAGGGAGGCAGGGGTGCTACTGGTAACTAGTGGGTAGAGGTTAGAGGTGATGCTAACTATCAGTCCTCCACAGCAAAGAATTATCTAACCCCAAATTCAGCTTAGTACTGACACTGAGGAACCCTTTATTAACCTTATTAAGTCCTATACACAAGTAAAATGTCAAGGGGTGAAAAAACACTGACCAAGAAGCTAGGGTAAGGACATAAATGTATAATACAGCCTCAAGAAAGTGAAGAATTGGGCAAATGACTTGATATGCTATATTAGTGATAATAATGTGTACAAATAATGTGGACAAATTTTTCCTAGGAAGTGGGTGTGGCCTGTATTTCCTAGAAAGGAAATGAGTGCTTAATACTGCATTTTATTTATTCCAAGATGCATATTTCTTTTCACATTCTAACGTCTCTGAAGTAATATAACGTCTTAAGATCAATGTGATAAGAAAGCATAGTATTATATTTTCATTGGCATATTAAAAAATTTCAGTAGAACATGCAATAATGGTGTCTCTTATTATTGATGATGTGTAGATTTAATGAAATACCTTAAATGCTTATTACATACTTGCCCTGTGATAGCAGGCAAATTCAAAAGTACTGTTGGAGGTAGAAATAATTGTATTTCGCAGATACAACTAAGGCTCAGAGCCCCACCACCACCGAATCTCTATGCATAAACAACAGCCTGCTCTTTCAAACAGCTTGTAAGAGACAGAGTAATAATAAAGACATTGATCTCTCATCTCTAGAGCTACATTTAATAGCAATTGGGGACACTAGAGCACAGCAGTAAACAATATGACTTTTGGCTTCTGAGGTTAAAGGGAACAATGAATGAAAATACGGAATTATATTTGACATATAATATATACACAATAAATATTTATTGTCAACAATATATGCCTGATACTTTGATAATTGTTTCATATGCATTATTTCATTTAAATCTCCATATATTCTATGAGATGAATCATTTATGTTTTTCAAAGATAGCACCAAGATAACTAGAGATTAAATAACCCAAAATGACACAGCTGAAAGTGATGTGTTGGGGAGTAGGGTGGTCGGACAATGGGATTTGAAAATCACATCTGTGATTTTAGTGACTGTGCACTCCTCCCCTTCCTTTTCTTTTTATTATATTTCCCCTTTAAGCCTCTCATCATGCATAACTAATACAGGGGAACTGTTCTTCTACTTTTACATATAACGAAAACAGCTCTATCAATGGTTTCCTGAGTAGATTCCTTTATTCACTTATGTAGAGGACCAAAAAGGAGATGACAGTGGGCCATAAAGAGAGAGAAAACAATTGACGGTGTCCTTTCTAAGTGTAACTTAAAAAAATTAATGAAAATAATAAGCACCTAACTCTCTCTTGTTCAGCTTCTTACTGAAATGCCCAAAGTGAACTTTGAAAGTATCTATTTAAGCAAACCATGAGACAGCTTAGCAAGTATATCCAATCTAAGAAAAATGTTAACTAAGCATAGCAGTACACTGGCTAGTCCTGAACATTAATTTAGGACTAGACAATTGTGCAACTTTGAGTAGATAATAATGTTCTCTGTTCCATCAATATAAAGCGAAGAATTTCACTTATTTTCTAGCTTTAACTTTCGGTGTTTGGTAGGTGAACAACTCTGTAGAGGAGCTGTACTTTTTATTTTATTTGATACATCTTACTAGGCACACTGATAGTAATTTCAGTACTTTTCAGTTCATTAATATATTGTCAAAAGTTAAACCTATGGCTTCATAAAATTAAAACGATAAGTTCAGTTAATTATTAGGTGGACAACATTGAAGTCATAGAATCTCTATTTGGTTTTCTCACCTACAAATTGAGGACACTGGTTTCTGTACTTCTAAGTCTTACCTTACCTAGAATAATACCTACAAAGTGGCTTATCACTTTTGTACAGAGTACATACTTGATAAAATGCTACTAAGATATATTTCACATGATTTGGACCCCTGGCAACTATGAACTAAATTTATTAGTCTGATATTTTCATTTACTTGTAAGGCTTGGGCTTAATGCACATTTTCTTTAACATATATAAACACAGTAGGCTAATCACTGCAACTCTTTTGGAGTTCAGAAATGCATACATAGAGTAATAGTGGAGCCAGCATTTGTAAAGGGAGGTTGAAAAAAATCTTGTGAAATATTTAAAGAAGACAAATGAGTAACACTTTACCTGGCTTCAATATTTATTCCTCTAGAGCAAAACTTACATCAAACTTCCCATTAAAATTTCCTGTGAGCATCTTATATATTTGTTAATATGAAAATACAATATTTCCTTATACTCTAAATAGTCATGACTATAAATACGTATTATTATAAATAGACCATGGAAATTGACTGCATTTGTAAAGGGGAAAAATCATCTAATAATAACCTCCTATTACTATGGCTGTGGAGGGAAGACAATCCTATGTTACTATGGTAAAACAGCAAAATTATATTTAGTGATGAAAGATAAAAGAAATCATGAGGGGAGCTGCCTCTTTCCTCTCATGATGGATGTTCCAGTCATATCTTATTTTGTGTGTTTGCAAGATCAAATTAACTTTTAGCACATTTCTGTTTCTGAGTTAACATTTTAAGATTGACTGTGACTTGGATCATCTGCCTTTCCAACTAGCTCTGGGATATGCAAGGGCATACCAATGAAGACTGACAATTGATTTCAGTTAGGCCCAGGGCCACGGCAGCAACAGTCCAGGGCCATCACAGAAAGTGCCTGTCCTCTGTTGGGATCATTTCCTCTGTCAGTTGGTCACTGAGTTACCACTAGAACAATGCACAGAGTCCTGCCATTGTGGAGAGTGAGAGGAAAACATGGCTGGCACCATACTGTGATTATTGTAATATAGCCTCAGTTCTTAAGAATACAACTTTTTATTGGTTTATCTTTGTATATTGAACTAGAACAGTTTGCCAACTTAAGAAGGATGCTCCTAATGATTAAATGATGCACCCAGAAATACTTGTTCTTCAGGGTTTTCTTTCAAATTTCAGAGGATATGGTAATGTCATGGTATCCTAATTTTGGCCATGTAATTATAATCAAGCTTTCAAGACAGACCCAGAGATAGTGTCACTGAATACAGAGAAAGAGTCATAAATTAAGAGAAAAAAAAAAAAAACTCGGTTTTAGTTTTGATTGTGTGCCTCAGTACCACAAAGCTCTTTAAATTACTTAACCTCTTGAGATTTCCAAAATTTGGTTGACACAGTGACTATCAATCCTGGGTGCACATTACAATCACCACAGAGTCTGCAAAAAATGCTACTGCATGGCCACTCCCAGACCATTTGGTGAGAATCCTGTGGGGAAGGCCTGAGTGTCCAAATTCTTTGAACATCCCCCAGAGTGTTCCAATGGAAATGACGATGAATACCACTGTGCTACCTGACTCTTAAGAGCCTTTTCATGCTACTCAATGTGTGTGTGTTTGTGTGTGTGTGTGTGTGTGTGTGTGTGTGTGTGTGTTGGGGAGGATTTAGCCTGTCTTCCTTCTTACATGTTTTTCTGCCAGTTCTTTTATTTTATTCTTTTCTTTTTATTTTTACCTGACTTACTCAGCAGCCAGAAAGAAATAAAAGTATTTTATCCCAAAGTATATTTCTTTGACATATTTTGAGATGGTTGTCAAGAGAAACAGCAACAGATGTAGTCCTGAAAATCTATCTTTTGGAGGAAATTAGCATCTATAGAGAATCTCCATGATGCAGCCAGGTCTTCCCTTTTTTGGTTCTAGGAAAGATTAACTGAGAGTCTAACATCTCTAAACATCTGAAAGAAACATGTATCATTTATCCTTTCTGCGGGCTGCTACCAGTGAGGTTTCATTGACCTATTAAGAGCACCTTTGCTAGTGAAGTTTTCTCTCCCTACCTTAACCTATTTGCCACTATAACCTAATTTGCCACCATCACCTGTGATATGGTTTGGATGTTTATCCTCTCCAGATCTCATGTTGGAAAGTGATCCCCAGCTGGCACGGTGGCTCACACCTGTAATTCCAACACTTTGGGATGCCAAGGCAGGTGGATCACCTGAGGTCAGGGGTTCAGGACCAGCCCGGCCAACATGGTGAAACCCCATCTCTACTAAAAACACAAAAATTAGCTGGGCATGGTGGCACATACCACTTTCCCAGCTACTCAGAAGGCTGAGGCAGAAGAATCCCTTGAACCTAGGAGGTGGAGGTTGCAGTGAGCCGAGTTTGTGCTGCTGCACTCCAGCCTGGGTGACAGAGTGACAGAGAGAGACTCTGTCTCAAAAAAGGAAAGAAGGAAAGAAAGAAAGGAAGGGAAGGGAAGGGAAGGGAAGGGAAGGGAAGGGAAGGGAAGGGAAAGAAAAGAATAGAAAAGAGAAGAAAAGAGAAGAAAAGAAAAGTGATCCCTGTGATCCCCAATGTTGGATATGGAGCCGGATGAGAGGTATTTGGATTATGGAAGTGGATCCCTCATGAATGGCTTGGCACCATTCTTGCAGAAGTGAGTGAGAGCTCACTATCAGAACCCATGAGAACTGATTATTTGAAAGTTCCCTAACTCCCTCCTCCCTTGCTCTTGATTTATCTCTCTTGTTATGTGAGGCCTGCTACCTTTTGCCTTCCATCATAATTGGAAGCTTTCTGAAGTCCTCACAGAAGCAGATGCTGGTGAAATCACCCATACAAAATAATAACAATGAGAGAAATCTAACATAACTGACTCCATCTTGCTTCTAACCTCGTAAGATAACTGCCATTACCTATTCTTGTACTTAAGCCAGGCTAACTATGGAAGGAAATTAGTTTATAGTTTAGCCTTACAACAAGAAGAATAGTAGTCCCTTCCCCAGACTAACCCTCTCCTTGTTCAGGGACTAAAACTGCCTTTGTAAAACAATGCAAAGCCACATGGTTACAATAATGGTAGAAACCTAAATTATCTTCAGATATAGGCATAGTTAAGCAGTAACCAGCCATTGTTCCCTAAATTGCCTATCTAAAATTGCTTATCACTTGAGAGTAATGTAGCCAGTGGTCACAAGATTTGTAACTTCCCCATTTGCTCTTATAGATAACACTGTTATTGTGAAACTTAAGACTGGTGTTTGAGATATTTTTAAAACACTGTATTCTTGTGGACCAACTAACACTACTTGGACCAGTGACCCATACCCACAAACTAACTCAACTGGTCCTCTGACCCCCATTCCGGTACTGACTCAGCATATGAAGACAATTTTGACATCACTGTGATTTCATCCCCAACCTAACCAATCAGCAATGTTAATTACCTAGTCCCCTTTCTGCCAAACAATCCTTAAAAACCCTAGCCTCCAAATTCTTGCACAGGTGAATCTGGATGGGAGAACTATCTCCCATCCTCCTTGCTTGGCTGCCTTCCAATTAGTAAACACTTTCTTTGCTGCAATACCTGCTCTCTGAGTGAACTGGCTTTTTCTGTGCAGTGGCCAAAAAGAATGCGTTGGTCAATGACGTAGTTTAGATGTCTGTTTTCTCCAAATCTCATGTTGAAATGTGATCTCCAATGTTTGAGGTGGGGCCTAGTTGGAGGTGTTTGGGTCATGGGGTGGATCCTTCTTGAATGGCTTGGTGCCCTCCTTTTGGTAACGATTTCACACAAGATCTGGTTGTTAAAAAGAGCCTGGCACCTCCTACTCTTTCCTTTGCTCTGTCTCTAAAGATGTGACATTCCTCTTCCCCCTTTCACCTCCTTTCATGAGTGAAAACTTCCTGAGGCCTCACTAGAAGTTTAAGGGATGCTGGTGCCACACTTGTACAGACTGCAGAACAATAAAACAAATAAGCCTCTTTTCTTTATAAACTACCAAGTCTCAGATATTCCTTTATAGCAGCGCAAAATTAACTAATAAAAAAAATTAGTACCAGGAGTAGGGTGTTGCTATAAAGACACCTGAAATTGTAAAAGTGGCTTTGGAACTGGGAAATGGGCAGATGTTGGAAGAGTTTGGAGAGCTCAGAAGAGAGGAAAAAGAAAGAAAGTTTGAAACATCTTAAATACTGGTTAAATGGCTGTGACTAAATGCTGATAGAAATATGAACAGTAAAGGCCAAACTAATAAGGTCTCAGATGAAAATGAGGAAGTTATTGAAAAGTGGAGCAAAGGTCACCTTTATTATACTCTAACAAAGTACTTGGCTACATTGTGTTCATGCCCTAAGGATTTGCAGAAGGTTGAACTTAAGAGTAATAACATAGGGTATCTTGAAGAAGAAATTTAAGAAATAACTTAAAGTTGGAAATTATAATTAAAAGATAAGCAGAACATAAAAAATTAGTTAATCTACAACCTGGCTCATGGTAGAAAAGGAAAGAGTATTTTCAGATGAGGAATTCAGGGGGCCTATAGAGCAACCACTTGCTAAAAAGATTAGCATAACTAAAAGGGAGCCAAGTTCTAATATTCAAGATGATGGAAAACAGGCCTTAAAGACATTTCAGAAATCCTCCTGGCGGCCTATTGTATCATAAGTTGAGAAGTCTAAGAGGAAAGAATTGTTTCTGGGGCCAAGCCCAGGATGCAACTCCCCAGTACCACCTCTGGACACTATTCCCTGCATACTGGCTGCTCTGGCTCCAGCAGGGCTTCTAATAGCCCCAGGTGCAGCTCGGGCTGCTGTTTCAGAGAGCAAAAGCCATAATCCTTGGGAGCTTCTATGTGGTGCTAAGTCTGCAAGTATGCACAATGCAAGAGTGAAAGAGGCTTGGCAGTTTCCATCTGAACTTCAGGGCATGCATTGAAAAGCCTGGATACCCAGCGAGCCTCTACTAGGGCAGTGCCAAGGAGAAATGTGGATTAGCAGCCCTCACAGAGAGTCCCCACTGGAGCACTCACTAGTGGATCTGTGGGAATGGGGCTGCTGACTTCCAGACCCAGGATGGTAGAGCCACAGTCAGCATGCTCATGCAGCCTGGAAAAACTGCATGCACCAGAGTCCAACCTGTGACAGCAGCCACAGGGGCTGCCTTCAACAAACCTATGGGAGTGAAGCTGCCCAAGGCCGTGAGAGCTCACACCTCATACCAGTGTGCCCTGAATGTTGAGACATGGAGTCAAAAACTGTTTTGGAGATTTAAGGTTTAATGTTTTTACTGCTGGGTTTCAGATTTATGTGCAGCTTGTTGGCCCTTGCTTTTGACTAATTTCTCCCTTTCGGAATGAGAATGTTTACCTAATGCCTGTACCATCATTGTATCTTGGAGGTAAATAACTCATTTCTGATATTATAGGCTCATAGGTGAAAGGAGCTTGCCTTGAGTCTCAGTTGAAACTTTGGACTTTGAGCTTTTGAGTTGATTCTGGAAAAGGTTAGGACATTTGGGGACTACTGAGAAGGAATGATTGTGTTTTTCAATGCAAGAAAGACATGAGATTGGAGCAATGGGTGAAATAATATAGACTGGATGTTTGTTCCCTCCAAATCTCATGGGAAATGTGATCCTTAATGTTGGAAGTGGTACCTAGTGGGAAGTGTTGTGTCATGGGGGCAGATCCCTCTCAGATGGCATGGTGCCCTCTTTGCAGTAATGAATTCATATAAGATCTGGCTGATAAGTCCAGCCTAGCTCCTCCTCCTCCTGTTCCTGCACTACTTCTTCTTCTTTCTTCTTTCTTATCCTTCTTCTTCTTCTTCTTCCTCCTCCTCCTCCTTCTCCTCCTCCTCCTTCTTTCTCCTCCTCTGCCTCCCCATCCTCCTCCTCCTCCTCCCCTTCCTCCTCCTCCTCCTCCTCTTCCTCCTCCTCTTCTTCTTCTTCTTCTTCTTCTTCTTCTTCTTCTTCTTCTTCTTCTTCTTCTTCTTCTTCTTCTCCTCTTCCTCTCCCTCTTCCTCTTCTTCTTCTTCTTTTTCTTCTCCTTCTCCTTCTCCTTCTTCCTCTTCTCTCTCTCTCTGTTTTGCTTCCTCTCTCACCATGTGACACACCTACTTCCCCCCTCACATTCTTTCATGAGTAAAAATTTCCTGAGGCTTCATCAGAAGCTGAGAAGATGTTGATGCCATGCTTGTACACCTTGCAGAGCCGTGAGGTAGATAAACCTCTTTTCTTTATGCATTACCCAGTCTCAGGTATTTCTTTATAGCAACACAAATGAACAAATACAATCTGTAACACTGGCACCATGCTTCTTGTACAGCCTGTAGGATCATGAGCCAAATGAACCTTTTTTCTTTATAAATTACTCAGCCTCAGTTATTTCTTTTTAGCAGCACAAAACATACTAAGACAACCTATTCTTGGCCATGCACTGAACCTTGGTTTACTCTGTTAACCTCAAGATAGTAGAAAAGTTTCTGCACCATCGTAGGGTGTGGGTTGCCACTCTGCGGTTCTTCCCATGTACACTTCAGTAATTTAGTATGCCTTTTAACCAATTAATCTGACTTTTGTGAGTTGATTTTTCAGCAAAATTTTAGAGTGCAAACAGGAAGTTTTCCCTTGTCCCCTACAAACCCAAATTCTAAGGTGGTAAGCCCATTTTCATGATGGGTGGCAATATTAACTCGAATGTGCTGTAAACTCAGGTAAAGCTTTAAAGTTGATATTTTCTTCATATGCAGGCATATAGCAGAGCTGAGTTCAGTCTAAGAGAAATCATAGTTATGTGGGGACTGGGAAGAAATAGCCACGGTTTTCTTTTGGGTGCTTTCTGAGTCTTCTGATAGATGAATTTCTTTGGAAGAAGAAAAAGGTATGTATTTGATAGAATAGCTATTTCTTACTGAAAATTTTTTCTTCTATTTAAAAAAACTCTACTCCCTAAAATGAATTATTTTATTTATACTGCACTGCTTATGAACTGTGTTTGTGAAGAGCACAAGCCCCACACAAGAGAGATTTCTCAATTTCTCTGACTAAAGAAATCCTGGGGCACATACCATTTTGTATTCTGATGGTGAGAGTCTGAGTTGACAGTCTGGATTAATTCAGCTTTCAGCATCCATCTCAGGAGATTAGCAAATTGTAGGGAATCAGTGATTGGTGGATAAAACATTGCTATCTGATGTGCTCAAATTGACACCTGGTGGATAGATTCTTTTTCTGTGTCATTGCTTATAAAATTCTTGTAGATAAAAACTCTTAATAGAGAACTCGCTTTATTATTTATGTTTGCTTGACTTTACCAAATTTACTGCAACCAGTCATCATCTACTTCATTCACTTCTTTACAGCTCAGAATGAATAACCCAAAATTAATCAATTGATTACAAATTCCTTAATTCTATGCAGCCCATTTCTCATTCTTCTCAGTTCTTTTAACAAGAATTAAGAATTAGACTCATGGGTCTATGCTGTCAGTACTGGCTAGGTGTTAAGTAGAGAGAAACCTACATTGCTTCTACGCCTCTGGGGAGTTTCCAGGGAGAACAAAGTTACATTCATTAAATATCTGAATTATTTGGAAGGTGAATAGGATTCTGTCTGGCCTTACCCTTGAGAAGTTCACATTTTTATTGCCTAAATTTCTCTTCAGTGGTTCTTTGAGGAATCACACACACAAAAAAAATCCAATATATCAACCCTCTTTTCAGGTTATATAATCACACAGAGCATCAGGTAATTAATTCATTTATTCATTCATTCAAGGAATATTTATGAGCACCTACCATGTGTTAGGCACTGTCACATGTTTGGAGGATAAACAAAACACTTTGATTCTGGGATTCTGCTGGTAGAGAGAGGTCAAGTGGTGCTGAGTACAATGGGCTAAAATAAAGAAGGCAATGGTGGGAAGGAGAAGAAAAGTGCTGTTTCCTATGTATAGTAGTCAGGGAATTCCTCTCTGATGCAGTGACCTTTGAGGAGTACTTGAAAAAAACAAAGAGATAATTTAAACTGGTATCTGGGGGGAGTTTCAAAGCAGTGGTAATAGAGAGTACAAAGGCCCTAAGGCAAGAGCGTCCTTGTATGTTTGTTTAGAGAAGAGCAGTAAAGTTGATGTGGCTAGAACTGAATGATGAAGAACCAGGTTTGCAACAGAGAAGGTCAGATGGTCAACAAGGGACAGGTACCTTAGAACCCCGTAGACCATGGTGAGAATTTTGCCCTTCATTCTGAAAGCTATTAGAGGTTATTGAACAGACCTCATGCCTGTTTTCAAAATATCATTGTGGTTTCTGAGATGAAAATCAGCTCTGTAGGCAAACTTTGGGCAGGGAGACCAGTGTTCAGCCTTCTGACCTAGTTCAGGTATGAGAAGATAATGGCCTGGCTTGGGGAAATGTGATGGAGGCTGTATGAGGTGGTCACAATCTGGCTCATTTTGAAGACAGAACTAAGAGAATTCATTGACAGTTTTGGTTCGGCATAAGACAAGAGAAGCCAAAGATGGTTCTCAGTTTTTTCTATAGATCACTGCCTTGAGCTATGTTTTGAAACGATTTCAGGAGTAAGAATGAGAGAGAATAGGATTAAAATTCTTCTACTAACTGATTTTCATAAATTTTATGAGTCTCAGTTTCTTCCAAGGTATGTTAATAATAATTATATCTAGCACATTAGTGTACCTTCAGGGTTTAAATTAAGTAATAACCATAACCATGTTACTCTATTATTACATCTTAATTTTCACAACAACTCTGTGAGAGAAGTGATCATGTTATCCCATTCATGATATGGGTCTCAAGGTCACACAGAGCTGGATTTGGAACTGAAAATTAAGTAAGTCTGTCTGACATCAGAACCCAAGTCCCCAAACACCACGTTAACAACCACAAAACAATAATAATAATAATAATAATAATAATAATAATAATAATATAAATAGCAACATCAGACAGCATGCTATACTTTTTGTTTAATACCTCACACACATTATATTATTCTATTAAATTTTTAAAACTTCCTAGCAGGTCCAAGTATTATCTTTATTTTACAAATGAGGAAGCAGAGACTCACAGAGGTTAAGTATCATGTCCCTGCCACAGAGGCCAGCAGCCAGTACACCTGAAAGCCTGGTTTAAAACTTGGGTCAACAACACAAACAGCCATCTGATTGACTAATGCCCAAGGTGCCTCTCTATACCAAGGAATTCAGTGTGTAAGGCTGTACTCCTCCTGCAGATGTGGGGTGAGGCAGGGGTAGTGAGTAGGGCTGAATGTAGAGATTCTTATGAGAGCCCCTATATCTCTGAGGAACAGCATATGCCTGCACATCTAAGATGACAGAGCAATAAGCAAGAACTGACCACTTTCACTCTCTGGCACATTTCTCTGAAGTTAATATTGCAAGATGTTAGTCTGCTTCTTCCTCCATAAACAGAATTTATTGCATTTTTTATTGCTTTCATTTTTCAGAGATGATGAAGTATTTATCAGAAGGCACGCTTTTGCAATTCATAAGTACTCTTCTTTCACCAGCAAATTCAATCATTTCATGTTAAAAGGAAAAAAAAAAAGAGTACAAGTAAAAATCTGGCTATTTTTGGGTGTTTTCTCCCCCTTAGAGAAATGAGGGCAAAAAAATACATCAGTTATTTTGAAGACAAAATCTGAGTGCATTTTGGAGGATTATAAAGAAGAAAAATGTAATTTATTATCAAATAACAGTGATAGATTGGCTTTCTTTTAACTTCAGTGCTTAAGAAGTCCCAATATAAACCAAATGGAATGCTTTTTCAGGGATCTTGCAGTTTATTTTTGTCAAAATTTGGTCAAAAATATCAAAGAAATTAAATCAGCTCACTTTTAGAAGAACAGAGATTAGGCGGTTCCAGAGATAGCAGTAGGCCAAATTCCTCTTTATAACTGCCCTTGGTAATTTAAGATGGAGAAATCCATTGGTTTTCATGGTGAAATCTAGGACACTATGGGCTACAGGGCTATTTACGTACCTTCTGCAGCACTGTGAAAAAGGCTACAAAGAAAACAGGCAGTATGCCTAATGGCAGTCAAATTATGATATCTTGATTTTTAGAAAATTAAGGGTGCAAACATTTTTTGAACACCCTCAGTTTGCCTCAATGTGTGACACATGGCTTCACATTCACATATGCTAACTAGTCCTTACAACCTCTACCTTAGCAAGATAGGTCATTCCTATTTCACATGCGAGAAAACACAGTCTCGGATGATGTCTAAAACGTCTATCTAATACACGGAGGAGCTAGTGGGATACACCCCCACATCTGCATGACTCCTATTCATGGCTACTGTGTATTACATTGCTTTCCCTTAGTATCACAAACCTCCATCTTCTCCTCTGTAAAATGGGAGTATGTGTTTTCTAAAATAATTCAGTTTTAAATAGCATGTATAAAAGCATCTAGTCTACTGCCTGGCATATTTTAGAGGGTTACTTTTTTATTCCATTTACTAAGAATGCTTCTTTCTATTTCACAGTTATTCAAATGAAGTATGGAAAGGCAAACCATCAGAATTCTTAATGGTCTCCTGATAAGTAGTGCTTAACATATACATGTATATGTATGTACATTATATTATGTACATTATATGTGTGTGTGTGTATGTGTGTGTGTATATATATATATATATAGAGAGAGAGAGAGAGAGAGAGAGACTTATTTCAAAAAATTGGCCTACATAATTGTGAGGGTTGGAAAGTCCAAAATTCATGGGGTGTGCCGCCATCAAGCTGGCAATCATCAGGCTAGAATTCACATGTAGAATTTCTTCTTCCTCAAGGAAACCTTGTTTTTCCTCTTAAGGCCTTACAACTCATTAGAATTGGCCCACTCAGGTTGTCAAGGATAATTTTTACTTAAAGATGACTGATTAAAATTGTTAACAATATCTACAAAATACCTTCATTGCAATACCTAGATTCATGTTTGACTAAGTAACTGGGTGCTACAGCTCAGTCAAGTTGACATGTAAGGCTATCCATCACAGTGCTTATTTGCTATACTGTGCAACAGCAAGAAACTTGACTGAATTATTTTATCATATTTGGTAATCAAAGATCCAGCCTATTATTTCTTTGATTATCTCCAGTGAGGGTGAAGAAACTGATGGAGGAGAAGTACTTGGCTTTCCCCTATGCCTGCACATTTTTCCTAAAAATTAACTATTGCAGGATTTGTTCTTGTTATTGAATTATTTGCAAAAAGCTCTAAATTCAATATTTTCCTGAGGGCAAACACTTGTTAAATTATTCATAGTGCTACTTTCTAAGAAAAATTAGATTACCTGCTGCCTATACCAGCCAGGAGACTGTAGCACCAAAATGAGAATGTACAATATTATATGTACATTTTTCCTTGATTAATCTAGCCTGTACTTGAAAAGGGGGATAGGATTAACTCTCAAAGAAATTCATGGAGTAAGTTTTCTGGTGATGGAAATTAAGGTTTTAGAAAAGTTGATTAGGGAAAGACTTATTGACAGGTTGACATTTGAATAAACATCAGATGGAAATGAGATAGACAGCCATGCAGACATCTGAGCAAAAAGCATTTCAGGCTAAGTCCCTATGATAGGAGCATGTCTGGTGTGCTCTGAAAAATATCAGGCAGTAGTATGGCTAGAGGGGAATTAACAAGATGATGGTGGTAATAAACGAGGTAAGAGAGGTAAAGAAAAGCTTGATTCATGTAGATGTGCATGTCCCATATTGTTTAATTAGATTATTATTATTATTTTACTTTAAGTTTTAGGATACATGTACAGAATGTGCAGGTTTGTTACATAGGTATACATGTGCCATGGTGGTTTGCTGGACCTATCAACCTGTCATCTAGGTTTTAAGCTCTGCATTCATTAGGTATTTGTCCTAATGCTCTCCCTCCCGTTGCCTCCTATCCCCCAACAGGCCCCGATGTGTGATGTTCCCCTGCTGTGTCCATGTGTTCTCACTGTTCAACTCCCACTTCTGAGTGAGAACATGTGGGGTTTAGTTTTCTGTTCCTGTGTTAGTTTACTGAGAGTGATGGTTTCCGGCTTCATCCACATCCGTGCAAAGGACATGAACTCATTCTATTTTATGGCTGCATAGTATTCCATGGTGTGTATTTTCTTTATCTATCTAGTCTATCATTGATGGGCATTTGGGTTGATTCCAAGTCTTCACTACGGTAAACAGTGCTGCAATAAACATACATGTGGATGTGTCTTTACAGTAGAATGATTTATAATCCTTTGTGTATATACCCAGTAATGGAATTGCTGGGTCAAAAGATATTTCTGGTTCTAGATCCTTGAGGAGTCGCCACACTGTCTTCCACAATGGTTGAACTAATTTATACTCCCACCAACAGTGAAAAAGTGTTCCTATTTTTCCACATCCTTGTCAGCATTGGTTGTTTACTGACTTGTTAATGAATGCCATTTTAACTGGCATGAGATGGTATGTCATATGGTTTTGATTTGCATTTCTCTAATGATCAGTGATGATAAGCTTTTTTTCATATGTTTGCTGGCCACATCAATGTCTTCTTTGGAGAAGTGTCTGCTCATATCCTTTGCCTACTTTTTGATGGGGCTGTTGGGTTTTTTTCTTGTAAATCTGTTTAAGTTCCTTGTAGATTCTGGATATTAGAACTTTGTCAGATGGATAGATTGCAAAAATTTTCTCCCATTCTGTAGGTTGTCTGTTCACTCTCATCATAATCTCTTTTGCTTCTCAGGACCTCTTTAGTTTTGTGGTTTTTTTTTGAGATGGAGTCTCGCTCTGTCACCCAGGCTGGAGTGCAGTGGCGCGATCTCAGCTCACTGCAAGCTCCGCCTCCTGGGTTTACGCCGTTCTCCTGCCTCAGCCTCCCAAGTAGCTGGGACTAAAGGCGCCTGCCACCTCGCCCAGCTAGTTTTTTGTATTTTTTAGTAGAGATGGGGTTTCACCGTGTTAGCCAGGATGGTCTCAATCTTCTGACCTTGTGATCCGCCCGTCTTGGCCTCCCAAAGTGCTGGGATTACAGGCTTGAGCCACCGCACCCAGCCAGGAGCTCTTTAGTTTAATTAGATCCCACTTGTCAATTTTGGCTTTTGTTGCCATTGTTTTTGGTGCTTTAGTCATGAATTCTTTGCCCATGCCTATGTCCTGAATGGTATTGCCTAGGTTTTCTTCTAGGATTTTTATGGTTTTAGGTTTTATGTTTAAGTCTTTAATCCATCTTGAGTTAATTTTTCCATAAAGAAGGGGTCCCAGCTTCAGTCTTCTGCATATGGCTAACCAGTCTTCCCAGCACCGTTTATTAAATAGAGAATCTTTTCCCCATTGCTTCTTTTTTTCAGGTTTGATGAAGATCAGATGGTTGTAGATATGTGGTGTTATTTCTGAGGCCTCTGTTCTGTTCTATTGGTCTATATATCTGTTTTGGTACCAGTACCATGCTGTTTTGGTTATCGTAGCCTTGTAGTGTAGTTTGGAGTCAGGTAGTGTGATGTCTCCAACTTTGTTTTTTTTTTTCTTACTATTGTCTTGGCTATATGGGTTCTTTTTTGTTTCCATATGAAATTTGAAGTCGATTTTATAATTCTGTGAAGAAAATCAATGGTAGTTTGATGGGAATAGCATTGAATCTATAAATTACTTTGTGTAGTGTGGCCATTTTCACGATATTGATTCTTCCTATTCATGAGCATGGAATTTTTTTTTTCATTTGTTTGTGTTCTTTTATTTCCTCCAGCAGTGGTTTGTAATTCTCTTTGAAGAGGTTCTTTATGTCCCTTGTAAGTTATATTCCTGCATCATCCTGATACTAAAACCAGGCAGAGATACAACAGAAAAATAAAATTTCAGGCCAATATCCCTGATGAACATCAGTGAGAAAATCCTCAATAAAATACTGGCAAACCAAATCCAGCAGCACTTCAAAAAGCTTATCCACCATGATCAAGCCGGCTTCATCCCTGGGATGCAAGGCTACTTCAACATACACAAATCAATAAACGTAATCCATCACATAAACAGAACCAATGACAAAAACCACATAATTACCTCAATAGATGCAGAAAAGGCCTTCAATAAAATTCAACGCCCCTTCATGCTAAAACCTCTCAATAAACTAGGTATTGATGGAACATATCTCAAAATAATAAGAGCTGTTTATGTTAAATGCACAGCCAATACCATACTGAATGGGCAAAAGCTGGAAGCATTCCCTTTGAAAACCAGCACAAGGCAAGGATGTCCTGTCTCACCACTCCTATTCAACACAGTATTGGAAGTTCCGGTCAGGGCAATCAGGAAAGAAAAAGAAATAAAATGTATTCAAATAGGAGGAGAGGAAGTCAAACTGTCTGTTCACAGATGACATGATTGTATATTTAGGAAACCCCATCATCTCAGCCCCAAAACTCCTTAAACTGATAAGCAATTTCAGCAAAGTCTCAGGATACAAAATCAATGTGCAAAACTCACAGGCATTCCTCTATACCAATAACAGACAAACAGAGAGCCAAATCATGAGTGAACTCCCATTCACAATTGCTACCAAGAGAATTAGATTATTTTTAAATAACCCTCTCTTCCCTACTTCCATTGGAGGAAATACATGCTTGCCCCAATGATGTTGGCTTGGGAATGTGACTGGTATTGCAGCCAAGCCAATGTGCTGCTCAGCTCTTCTTCAAAGGAAACTGATGGTAGGGGTGAAATTGGACTGAGAGCCCTGACTGCTATCCCTCTGATTCATGACCATGTCCACCTAGAGACTATGTTTCTACTGTGCTATTACTAGCCAGTGACTGAGCATTGCATGGGCACTGCTGCTGGCACATTTTTATGAAATGCAAGTTCCCTTTCATGAGACTCAAGAATTTGGCATTGTTATATGGCCAAAACTGGCAACTCCACTGCAATCTGAGATTGATCCTACCCATTTCTTCTTCCTTTTCCCTTCTCAGGCTTGCACTGTAACTGCACTGAAAGTTCTTCCTGCCTATTATGGCCTATCCCTTTTGTCTTTCACTGACCTTCCCCCCTTGAATCTTTTGGATATCTAATCCTTTTATAGCATTTGTTTTTGTTATCTAAAATGACAGGCTAGACTTAGTATCATATTGTTGTATTCTACTTCTTGCACCTTGCCTTTGACTTGTCATGCAGCATTCATTGGCAATTATAAAGAGTGCAAGAAACAGAATTGGACTCAATCTACATCTTGAACCAAGTGCAAACTGAGCCAAGATGGTCATCATCGAAGCTATGAGCCTAAAGTACTGTAGTTTTAAGTTGTTGAGATTCTTCATAATCTGGTATACAACATGATTACAACAGTAGGTAATGGTTACACATAGTAAAATGTTGTTGATTTTCTAAATTGGATGAAAAATTATTGGGGAGTTTGGAGCACAAGATGCTATGATCTGAATGATCCTATTTTAATAGATTCATTTGTTAATATGTTGATAATAAATGGAAAGAGTTGTATTTCCCTTTTAGAGCAAAAAAGAGAAATCCACTATTTGGCTTCTGAAATAATCCAGTCTAGAGAAAATGGTACTTTTGGCCAAGATGAAGAAAAGTGGTAGAAATCTATCTTTTTCAAAGATGGAAAAGAGAGGACTTATTGATAAGATGATGTTTAGTGTGTCATAAACTGGAGAAAATGATGATACCAAGAATTTTGACCTGAGCAACTGGAATGATTGAAGAGTCTTAACTGAGAGAAGAAACAATTTAAAACCAGGCTATACAGGTTCTTGCACTTTTCAGTTGCAATCATCTGTATCTTCATCACACTTTAAACATCATCCCCCATAGTTATTTTCTGGGCCTTATTATCACCAATAAGTGCACTACTTTTAGCCTTGAGATTTTTGGTATGTCCTGTTCTAGTAACTATCTCTTATTTTTCAAATTTACTGAATTTTGTACGCTACTTTAAAAATGTTTTAATGTCATCAAGGACTAAGAAATCTTATGCTCCCAACATCATAAGGATTTTCCCGCTTATAACATAGGACATCATGCTCTTTTACTAAAAAGACTCTCACTATAAATTTTCCTCAGGACTATTACCCACCTGGCAAAAATCTCAATCCTGTTTATCTGCAATTGCTTTAACCTAAGGCCAGCTTATCTCCCATCCTCATTGCTCCTGCAATTGTCTACTTTATCTACCAAATGACTAGTTTCTGCCTTGCATACTAAGTCTTTTTCATCAGCAGACAATGATGACTCTACAGATCCATGTGCCTCTTTCTAAGCTAGTATGAAATATTTGTTTCTCTCTGCACCACCCAGGATGCCCCATAAGTGGGGATATAGGTCAAACCAACCACATGACCACTGACTGCCACCCAGACAAGAGTCTGGGACCCATGAGTCCATGTACCAGAAATCCCTTATCCTCTCATGCACAGACAATGCCAACTGCAGTCTATGAGCTACTGATCCCTCTTGTTCAGGCAACAATGCTCTCCCACTACTATTCCACTGCATCTTTCAGATCAGCTTGTTGCAACACTGATGTCTGTGACTGGTCACAGATATGAACCCAGAACTATCATACTGCAGAACAATTTACTGGAACTCCAGATATTATATCTGTAAAATGAGAAAAATAATATAGCTTCAAAAATTATAAGGATTAATTGACTCGTGCACAGAATAAACTCCTTTCTATTTTATTTAATTTAGAAACATCTATGAAGAATTTATTGTGTTTAGATTTCATCAGGACACATGACCAATGACTCTAGTGATCATGTGAATAATATATCCAGCTTAACATTGGGAAATATGCTGTAATAGATAGATAAATGTAAAATAGAAATAAAATTACCAAATAAAATAGAATATGTAGAGGCAAATGGATATTACAAAATAAGGAATATGTTCTCAAGAAATATCTCATTAAGATGTAATCAGATTCAAATTAACACACGGATACAAATGGCAATTATTATTCTGTTATTTAATGCAATACAAAAACATCTAAACATCATGAATACTAGATGAGACTCATGGCAAATATAAAAGTATATATGACCAAAGAATAAAGTAATAAGTCTCATAAAATTAGGGGTTTGTTTATATTGGAGATTCATACCTAAATTGAATTTAAGATATGAAAGTATTACTTAAAATTATAAATGAATCAACATATTTTCTCATTAATATAATATTCACAGAATTAAAAATAAGTGAAAAATGTATGACTATATTAATATATGCAGAAAAAGCATTTCTTAAAATCAAATTTCTAACTTAAGTAGGAAAAGACTAAAATTTCCTTAGCATTATAATGACTACCTACTAAAAAGTTATAATAGATTTTGTGCTTAAATTTGACACTGTAGAACTGTTGCACTTTGGAAAACAATTTAGCAAACATCTTAAAATTGAAAATAAACATATCCTAATACCTATGCACAACAGCAGTCATTGCTTCTTAATATTATTCAAAGATAAACACAAGGTGGCAAGTTCATATGATAGGGTTCAATGTGTCAAACCTCAAAACACAATTCTAGGTAAGGCAAGATATTTAATTGATTATGTTCCAGTTTAATTCAAATGTTTCCAGGCTGCATTTCAAAGTAACAATATTGTTACTTAAGTAATTTAAAATTAAGACTCTATGGTTCCCTTACTTTATTTTGAACTATAAGAAATTAATACTGTCTTATACAAATCTGAACACAGAAAAATTAAATATTGCAAATGTGACAGGTCTTCAAAAACTTTTTGACATGTGTAATATTCTACAGCAAAGTTTAGCAAACTTTTTTTTCTAAAGGACCAGGTAGTAAACAGTTCAGTGTTAGTAAGGCACACATGATCTATATTACACATTTTTCTTTGTTATTTTTTTCAACCAGATAACATGTTAAACAAATAAATAAACAAACGTTCTTAGCTCTTTTATACAGATCCAGTGTAAGAACATACAATAACTCTTTAGGCTCCTCAGATAAAGCATTCAACATACTTAGTGACTGTGATTGTTTTATAGGCTTTATTTTTATAAGCAAAACTCCTCCAAGTTCAAAATGGGAGCTATTCATAAGTCAGTCCTCACAGAACACATGTTCAACAATCATAATAATTTCAAATAAATAACCATTGTCCCTTTGTCTGATATGTTATATAAAATGCACTTGATTTCCAAAATTATGATCTGAAAAAATACAACACAAGGTCATAGCATATTAACCACTGCTAAAATAGTTACTTCGCCCCTTTGCAAGTTATCTTTCTACCGCCTTTATTTTCCTCAATACCTTTTGTCTGCCCAATTTAACAGCACCAATCACTTCCTTACTGGCATCATTACAAAGTTTCAATGTCTCTTCTACAATATTTTAATTAAAAAGAGAGAAATAAACAAACATGAATGGTGAGACAAGCTTTGATTTTTGCCCTCCCATGAAGAACTTACCAGTGAAATCTTGGGATTTGTATTTTCTAAGGTTGTTAAATATTTTGTAAGTACATGTATTTACTTAAATAAAAGAACGATTATGTAATGTAAATACAGAAAAAAGTGCTGGGGATGTATTATTTAAATTATATTCTGCTATTATTTAAATTATATCCTGGAGGTATGCTGGTCCACAGCTTACCTCCAGACCAATAGCAAGACAATTTATTTTCCCATCAGGGAAAGAGACACATATTTAATGCCTACCAAATATTTCAGGAGATTTATATATGGATTCTCACTTGCCCTAATGACAGCTCATGAAATTGGCATTATTAAGGTATACCATATCTGACAGCTGAAGAAACTGAGTTTCTGGGAGGTTAAGTAACTTAACTGAGGCCTCTCTGCCCCAGACTTTTCTCTCTTCTCAACTCAGCATCAGCAAAATGTTCTGCACATAATTGGAGCTATAAAGATGGAAATGAAACTCAAGAGTTTTAGTGCATTGTGGACCGGGAGACAAAGTGCAACTTAAAACTCCATAAAAAATAAGACAAGAATTAAAAAGTCACATTCTTCATTATGTAAATCTCATATCAAGTCAATCAATAAATAATGCTGCATTACCACTATATTCTAGGACAATGTTAGGCTTCAGCTTAGATAGGTAAACACTGCCTCTAACTCAAGGAGTGTATATACAATCTGGTAAGAAAAAAACAATAAACACAGACAATGGATAATTCAGAGCATGATAAATCAACTTGGTTGGAAATAAAATAAATGTTGTGTGTTCATTTAGGACATTATACAAATTGCCCTCTTAGAATAAAAATTTCACATCACTTCTCTTTGCTATGTCAACAGATATAGAATTTGAGCAGAAGCAAAGTAAACAAAATGCTTGACGTTCAATTAAATAGTAGAAAATTGTCCCTTTGGAAAGAGTAGAGAATAATGTTGCTATTCAGCCATGTGTTCAGGAAATGTTTAGTATTTGCTGACTTATTTTTTCCCCACATCAATGGATTCTCTGATTCTCCAGTATCATCTGGATATCCACAAATGTAATTCAAATCTGGCCCTAGCTATCCAGAGTTAGAAAAGACCCCACAGGTTAAGGCCTGAGTCCCTCAAGACTGCCCTGACTTCAGATGCAAGTCAAAAATGGGGTTCCCAAGCTACCCACAATTCTGCTGGAACAACCATAAATTCAGGGATTCTCATAATATCCCTTATCAGTGTCAGTGATTTCTAGCACAGCTCATAGAATTCAGGAAAGCATTTAACTACCATTGCAAGTGTATTATAAAAGATACAACTCAAGAACAGCCTGATGGAAGGTGTATTAGTCCGTTTTTGCACTCTATAAGGAACTACTTGAGACTACGTAATTTATAAAGAAAAGAGGTGTAATTGACTTACAGTTCCCGCATGGCTGGGGAGCCCTCAGGAAACTTAGAATCATGGCAGAAGCCTAAGGGGAAGCAAGCACCTTCTTCACAAGGTGGCAAGAAAGATGAAGAGTGACCAGGGAACTGCCAAACACTTTTTAAAACATCAGATGTCCTGAGAACTCACTCACTATCAGGAGAATAGCACAGGGGAAACCACCCTCTTGATCCAATTACCTTTCACCAGGCCCATCCTCTTAAATGTGAGGATTACAATTCAAGATGAGATTTGGGTGGGGACACAGAACCAAACCATATCAACAGGGATGCACAGAGCCAGGTATGGTGTTAGAGGGTGTGGAGCTTCCATGCCCTCTCCAGATGCACTCCCTTCCCAGCACCTTCATGTGTTCCCCAACTTGGAAGCTCTCCAAACGTCACTGTTTAGGGGTTTTTATGAAAGTTTCATTATGTAGGCACAATTGTTTAAATCACTGGTCGTTGGTGATTAAACTAACCCCAAGCCTCTTTTTCCTCTGGAATTTGGGGTGGCAGGGGCTGAAAGTTCCAAACCTCTAATCATGTAGTATGTTCCTCTGGCTACCAGTCCCCATCCTGAAGCTATCTAGGGGCCCACCTAGAGTCACCTCATTAACTCATTACTAATAACACACAACACTTGTCACTCAGGAAATTTCTGGGGTTTTAGGTTCTCTGTGACAGGAACCAGAGACAAAGATCAAGTATTTTTTATTTATACCACATGACTGAATAGTAAATATTTAGGTCAACTCTTTATTTACTGTCAAGTTTATTAAACAGTGCAGAAACAGCTAAAGCCTAGAAAACACCTTTTTGATAGCTAATGAAAAGAAACTTGCAGTTCTCATGGGGCAGGCAAATGCATTCAGGTTTGAGTTTGAGGATGGGATGATGTGTCCCTATCTTACATAAGTCAATATGTGTCCAAGCAGATACATATCTTTCTGTGTGGATTTCAAAAGGAAAACTTTTTTGGTTAGCAAGTTTTTGCCTCTTGGCAATTTTCACTGATGGGAAGTTAAAACATTTTTTTTTGCAATAGAAAGATAAAACATAGAACCGGTAAACCAAGAAGATTTATGTGCTACAATATCCATGTTATTCTGGATAAATCTCTGTACTTTTCTCACTGTATCTATGCTGAATAGAACACAGGTATTTTTTCACATTTTTGTAGACTGCCAAGTTTACCAAATTATAACTGAAAGCATTCTTTCTCTCCATGTTACAAGTACCTGACTAAGTATTTTTCACCTAGAAAAGTGTTTGAGATTTATAGCAAGAGGCTTTTAAGAAAAGAGGTAAACAATTTTAGGATAACTAAATGTCTGTTTTATTGTTTCTCATTATCACTTTTATGGATTTTTTTATAACGTGAATCTCAAATTTTAAAACAGATGGAGCTGCATAATGACCCTAATAAAATTCTTGTTTCACAGGTTCATGGGTTCTCAATTCTATTAAAAATTATCTATCATCTCTAATATAACCTATATCAATATTCAATTTTATATTATTCAAAACACGTAAAAATTTCATAAACTTGTTGAAAGGTATCTTATTATCACATTTGGTGCTCACTAGTTGGAAGGAGGTTAAATTTCTAAGAAAAATACAGTTCTCTATATTGTGGAAGGAAGGAATCTTGTGCTATGCCTAGGTGTATGGTCAGGTAAGGATGTCCAAATTCAGGAAAGGAGCCAACTTCAAGCAGGACTGAGAGCCTGGATTCAGAGACCGAGCTTCTGGATGCTGAGTACTGAATAGTTTAGGCTAAAGATGGAGTTCAGCAGAAAATAATGAAGGGAAAGAGGTTTAACCATAAAACCAAACAAAATTTTCAGCAAAATAATGAAGGGAAAGAGGTTTAACTATAAAACCAAACAAAATTTTCAAAAGTTTAATTACAATAGGACCTACCCTAGTAATTTTATGAGCATATTCCAAAGCTGAGACCTAAGACAAGAAAACCCACTAAAAACCTGAGAGAACCAGGTATGTTCAGAGTGAGTTTCAGAAATGAATCTTTATCAGAGAAGACCTGAAACCCTCACTGACAAAGCTTCTTCATAATTTGAAATAGTATATTGTCACACAAGTCTATAAATTTTACCACATTCAGGAAATAGGATAACCGACACCAAAGTTAGAATAAAGAAAATATTCATCATCCCTTAAAATTCTCTCACACAGATCCTGTGTATTCAAACACTCTCAAGAAGGAAGGTAAAAAAAGAATAAGCCTATATCCAATAAGATATTGAATCTATAACTTTCTTCTAAGGAATATTCTCTATATATGTGGTCTTACCAAGAAATTTCAAACTTGAAATAATGCTAATATCACACAAACTCTTCTAAAGAAAAGAACCAGGAAAAGTTCTTCAATTAATTGTATGAAGTCGGGCTAATCTTGATAACATTGCAACCAAGGAAAATTGAATGAATTCCCACCCTGAACTACATGTAAACACTACAGAAATATTATTATTCCACTAAGTCCAGTAACAGTACAAAAAACATTTTATATTTATTTCTAAATATTTAATATAATAATTCTAGTAAAATGACTCTATATGACAACCAAGTTAAGTTGATTCTGGTACAGCAAGGTCGATTTAACACTTAAAAGTAAATCACAAAAATTCACTGCATTAACAGGACACATAGAAAATAGCATAAGCTCATTAGCTGATTTTAAAAACCCAATTTTTTTGTTAAAATTCAGCACCCATTCATAATGTGAAATCTTAGAAAATAAGGAAATCAGGACTAGAACAGAACTTTCCTAATCTGGTTTTTAAAAAAAGTATGCACAGACAATATCATCCTTAAGTTTAAAATGTTGAAAACTTCTTTTCTGAGTCCAGAAATAAGGCAGAATATCCATGCTATCATGTTAAATCAACATCCTCTTAGAGAATACAGCTGGTACATTAAGACAAGACAAGGATTAGAACTAGAACTACTTAAAAACTAAAAAGGAAGAAATAGAAATCATTACTTCTAGACTATACAATTTATTATACAGAGGAAATCCAAAATAATTTATATACACATATAATCTATTACAATTAATTAGTGAATTTAGCATATTTGTAGGTTGAAAGTCATATCAAAATCAATTTTATAGTTACAAAAGCAAGAAATAGAAATAATTTTTCAATACTTTGTTCATTACTAAAATGTACTATTATTGAAATCATGAATTCTGTTTGATATCATCTAGTAATGTTAATAACTATGCCCATCTGTTAATAACTGTGGCAGGGAAATACTGTGGTGTTGAGATTTGAAAGATTAAGTTTCAGAATCATCCAGTGTGTAGTCTGATGACATATTATTACTATTCACAGAGCTCAGTAATAAGAGCCACTCAGAGATCACAGCCCCCATAAGGGTACAGTGATAAAATCAAAATGAGGTGTTGCTACTTCTGTCCTTTTAGCGTGAGTATCCTTGAATACAAAATTTAAAAAGGAAATTAGAATATATGAGTCAGATTATGTGAGGCATCCAAGATTCGGTCCAAGAATAACTTGTACGATTTCTCCTTATCATCTTCAAATGTTACTCTCTTTGAGTATGTGTTCTTTTAATGAAATCAATGAGCAATTATTACCCCTGGAAGTGAGAAGAGCTGTGTCTTCCTTCTGAGTAGCTACAGTGTCAAAGAAAAAACAGAGCGAGATAGTGGTTAAAGTGGTAAAAACAGATTTTACTCAGCACTATTGCAATGGGGGGAAAGAAATCTAAGTATAGAACCAGACCCAATTCTGAAAAAAGCACAGAGAAGTGCATACTCACAGCCAAGGAGCAGGGTGAGGGTCAGCTGATAAAAAATTACCAAAAGGAAATCTCACGGGGAAGAGGGATTTTGGCTAAACTCACCTAACATGATTCTTGCCAAAGGCAGACCAGAGTGGTCAGACATCACCTGGAGGATGGTAGAGGATGAGAAACGTGATGGGATATCAGGGAGGTGGGGGTAGGGCAGCCCTGGTTAAACTGACTTAGAACAATTTTAGTTAAAATTGGCCAATGTTTACATGAACACAGAAGTCCAAAGCTGAACCTATTTGAAAAGTTCAAGGGAGTCTGAATTCAAAATACAGGAAAGTATTTTGGTCGACAGGATAGAAGAGTTGCAGTAATAATTAGGACACCCAGTGCAGGTTCCTGGGCTAACCCTGTATCAGCGGCTATTAGGTGACTACAAGTGATTATCTGAGGATTTCATGACCATAGGTCATAATACATGCCTTGACGTATGAAAGCATTTGATTTTGTTTCCCTTGCATTGAAACATGACTATACGATGTGAATATGGAATACACATTTGTCATTTTATATTGTGGCATTTATTTAGAAAAGTATTTTAGATATTTACTAAAAGCAAAAAAAAAAATTCTATTTCATATAATGCCAACTTTGTTCATTGATTCTTTCACTAAACATGAATGGCACATCTATGTGCCAAACACTATTTTGGGTGCTAGAGATACTACAATGATTAAAACAAGACCAAAAACAAAACAAAACAACAACAACAACAACAAAACCCTCTACCTCTAGGGAACTTAAATTCTAATGGAATTAGAGCTAAGGAACTTAAATTCTAATGGTAGGGGACAGAAAATAAACAAAATGAACACATAATACTTTTAGTATTGGAGCTGGTGATAATCCTACATTATTGTGCAAGCTGTTTCTACAGTTCACTCATGTGGGAACATAGTATTACAGACTGATGCAGACCAATTGAACCTTATGAAAATTCAATCACTCTGAACTAGAAAAAAAACAAAAACATCCCAATTATTGCACAGCCTCATACAGTTTATTTACTTCTGCCAATCATCAGAACTTAGTAACTAGAATCATCAAGGACTTTACAAGCAACACAGATTAATTTTAAAAATGAATTTTATATAGTCAGTACCTAATAATTAAATAAGTCTAAAACCATGACAGAATGCCTATGAGGAAAGAAGAATTTCACAAAAGGCACACACTAATGTGGGTATAAGACAAAATATGAGACTGTGAAGAATATAAGTTCCTTCACATATAACTTTTCCCTGGGACAGGATGGCAAATTGGTTTCTTTTTTTTTTTTTTTTTTGTCCCAACCCTGATTGCTGAAAACCTTTGCATGATGTGTTTAAAGCCTGACCATTAGCAATTACAAAGACTTATCCATCAGGCCTCACGAGGGAAACTGACCTCCTCTCCCTGCATTAGACTTGCTCACAGCCAGAGCGCTGCAGTCTCTGAAGCAAGCTGTAGGTGAGAGCACAGGGCCTTTGGGCTACTCATGCCCTTTGCATGTTAGCATCCTGAGCCTCAGCACCTTTATTCCTAGGTCTCATCACGGGAGGCCTTAAACAGAGGTCCTCTCAAGGCGCCTCTGCTGAGACTGCCTTATGGGAGGGCAGGGGAATCTTGAAGACATCACTCTGAGTCAGTACCTAATATTTTTTAAAATCTACTCTTCTCCCCTTTCCCTCCTTCCTGGCCCCTCATCCATACAATTGCAAGAACTTTTGTTTGGGATTCCTTCAACAGTTAGACAACTCTCTCCTGGTTTTTGATGAGAGCCTTTTCAAGAAGAAAAATGAAATGGAGGCAGAGTCGGGGGAGTGGGTGCCTTTCCCAGTTTTAGCCTCTTGCTTACACACTCACGGTGAGTGATGAAAGGCTTCACAGTTACCTTCATTGTGGCTTGTTGTGGCTTTCATTGACCATTCCAATACCTAATAGCCTCTCCAGTTCTGCTGATGCTGACAATGTTCAGGAGTGTGAGGCCAAGGCTCCCTCAAGCAAACAGTAGTATCTTTTCAGTGACCAGCACCTGCCTGAATCAAGTCTTGGGTCAACTGGTCCCAGTATATGAGACCACTCAGGTGGCCCACAAGGGTGGCATGGAAATCAGCCAGTTACCACTGTCCACCAATCCACGTGGTCTCGGCTCTATCTTTATACCTTTATGTCTGCATTGTTTGGATATAGTGAAAGTTCTCATCCGGGGTTCCTCAAAGTTCAACCCTATCCAAAGGCATACTCTTCTCATTCAGAAGGAGGTTGCAGAAAAAAACAAGTTCAATTACCCAGTACTAGCAATAATAATGAGGAGGTGAGTATCAGAAAAGAGAGAAGTAGTACTGTGCAATACCAGGCTTATAAAATGGCATTTGCTTTGTCTACATCTATACAAATGACCCTAAAGTGTCATCTACTATCACATAGAAGATGAGTGGTGGCCGCAGGGTGCTCTGGGCTTTCAATTGGAAGGGGCTTTGGCCCCTCTGGGTCTAGCTCTGCGCTGAGAAATCAAAGCAACCACAGAAAGACTGACAATTGTATTAATTGCCTAGACCTGAGACAAATTCAAAGATTAGGACGACTGGGGTGGTGATTATCTGCATGTAGATAGTGAATGTTCTATAGTTTTTGTTACAAGATTAAGAATTTGTTAAGGACAGATCGTTGGTTTAAAAGTCAAGCATACCCAAACTAAACTCCCAGCTCTGTCTCTGTGTAACGATGTGACAAAGGCAAATTATTGTTTCATAGCTGCAAGTCTTCATTTCTATAACAAGAAGAATGCACACAGTACCTACCAGGCAGGGTTACTGATGATTAAAGAAGTTCATGTATTTAAAGGTCCTAGTCCCCTAATTGTCACAGAACAGATATTCAACAAGAAAAGGTTACCTTCCCCTCCTCAGAGAAAAGTAGAGATGAGGCTCAAAAAATGACACCCCAAAACAAAGACCTTAGAAGCAGCTTGAGAAGCAAAAGTTTCCCTCCAAGTTCCTCCTGTCCTTCTGCCTCTGGCCCCCCACTCTCCCCTGAGGCTAGTCATGGAAGCCAGAATCTCTCTTCTCCAAGTGGCTCATAGAAAGCAGAACTCCTTTCCCTCAAAGCCAGGCATAAAATCTAAAAATATTACTCTAATTTTCCCCATGCCTTTCTGTGTAAAACTGGCCAGAAAGAAATGATCTGACCTACTATGTTTGACTGTCATAGTACCCAGAGAGGATCCTGCCCCATCCTCAAAAAGAAGGAATGCTACACAGGGAGGCCAAGAATAAACAGAGAGGCCTTGCTCGATTTCCCCATTAAGTCTACTCAGATTAGATCATACCCCTTTTGTCCAATCATATTTCTACAGAGTTGTCCATACTTTTATGAACCTAAGCAGAAAAATAGGACAATTTCCCTGTATTTTGGGTCTTAATTCTGAAGGCTACCATGTCACATAAAACTATGATCAAATAAATTTGTATGCATTTTCTTTTATTGCTCTGCCCCTGGTCAGTGATTTTTAGTTAACCTTCAGAGGGTGAAGAGGAAGTTTTTCCTTGGCCCCTATAATAGATACGGAAGGGCTGGTCATTGGCAGAGGCAGCCGAAGAAGCTCAGTTTATCTGGAAACTCTCAATGGAAATGTACAAGTCTCCCCTTATCAATGAAGGATACTTGCCAAAACCGCCTGCGGATGCCTGAAACCATGGAAAGTACCGCAGTCTCTGTACATTGTGTTTTTCCTATACACACAAAGTTATGATAAGGTTTAATTTATAAATTAGGCACAGTAAGAGATTAACAACATTAATGACAAAATAGCACCAGTAAAGCAATATATTGTTCAGAATTTCAGGGATAGAAGAATTATTTTTACTGTAGATCTTAGCAACCCGAACATATGAATTGTTCTTTCCTTATTAAGTTGAGAATTTTCATCTTTTCACTTAAAGGAAACATTTTATGGCTTATCTTTGGCATATTCGAATTGTCAACATCATTACTCTTGTGCTTTGAGGCCATTATGGAGTCAAATAAGGGTTACTTAAAACAGGAGCACTGTGATACCATGATAGTTAATCTGACAGATGAGACAGCTACTGCCTCACGGGCACACAGCATATATAATGAGGAGACCTGGACAAAGAAATGATTCACATCCTGGGTGGGATACTCAGAATACATGGTACGCAATTTTAAATTTATAAACTGCTTATTTCTGGAGTTTTCATTTAATATTTTTAAGTGATTGAGTACAAAGTGAAACCATAGATGACAGGGAAATACTGTATAAGCTTCACATAGGGATACTGTGTTCTAAATGGGGGACTAAATTGGCTTTGTGGGGTCTCAAGGATCACTCCAACATGGCCACTTGTGGAAATTATTCTTGGGGAAGTAAATCAAAGTAAAGGATTTATTATGTCATAGGTTGTAGAGACAGAAGCAGTGTGTCCCAGGGAGCAGCTCAACCAAGCAGGTGGAGAGAGTAAGGACCTGTGACCAAGTGCCTTTATTGGGGTTAGAGTAGAGTACACAAGCAAAAGGCATGAGAGCATTTTATTGTTGCACTAGAATGTCACTGGGTCACAGTCAAGTGACGGCAAGAAGGAGAATTTGTGGCAGGGACCAGCCTTATAAAACTGCTGCAAATGGTTACTTGGCCAAGGTGCTCAATGGTCAGCTCATCAGGATGTTCCGGCATCAAAAAAATATGAAGCTTAAAAAATTTACAACACAGGGTTCTCCATCACCCCAAAGCAGGAAATGTAGCTGAGATCAGCAGGGATTGAAACAAAAATAGAAAGACATACTTTATGCGAAATAGAACAAAGCATCTCCTCCTTTCCGTCTTTTTTTTTTTTTTTTTTTTCTGGGGTTGCATAGTCTGTCTGTTTCTCTAAGCTCCTACTTCAATGCATTTCTCTTAGCACTTTTAGTAGAATGAATTTTTCAGCTGCATCAAAATATCTCTTTAATCTACCCACCAAAGAGAGACTCACCAGCCTCTGTAAGAAGTCTGAATTATCTGGTACATCTGATTGATTTCATTTGGATCAGACGCCCATGACTAAACCAATTAATATTAGCCTAGGTAGTTGCATTGTATAACTGTAGGTGCAGCTTTGGCTGTAGTTGCAGACTGCCATGGGGAGAGGACGTGGAAATACTCAGCAAAATGAATACAGTGGAGGTAGGAGGAAAAACAGGCATCTCTACTACAGAAAAATCACCAGTATTTTATTTGCTACTAATGTAATTATGTTAATCATAATTTACATTTTTATTTACATTCTAATTGTAGTTCATTCTCAATGAACTACATACAGTGTGTTGATTATGTGTAATACCCTGAAATAAAAACAAACAACAAAAACAACCAAAACACAAAGGTAAAATTTCTGTATAGAAGCTGTTAACTGGTTAAAGGTTGGGAGTGGGGCTACTTCAAAGTCACATGCATAGTCATGGGCCACATAATGACTTTTCCATCAATAGAGACCTTGTATATGACAGTGGTCCCATAAGATTCTACTACCCTATATTTACTGTACATTTTCTATGTTTACATAGTTTAGATAAATACTTACTGTTTTCTTACAACTGCCTCAGTATTCAGTGCAGTAAGACACTGTACACGTTTATAGCCTAGGAGTAACAGACTATACTGTACAACCTAGGGGTACATAGACTGTACCATTTAGGTTTGTGTAAGTACACCCTTGCACAACAAGGAAATCAACTAATGACTCATTTCTCAGCACATAATCCCTCATTATGTGAAATGTGACTGCATTCTTTTAAAAACTGAGAAAATGCTAAGTGTACATTTAAAGAAAGGATGATTTTCCACCAAAAAAGCAAATTGTAGGTACGTCAACAACAAACTCAACCTCCATGCAACTCGTTTATTGATGTTGCTGTTAAAGGAAATCACACTGTAAAATGAAGGCAAAAGATGATAATATAATCATCTTCAGAGGTCTCTACATACCTTGTAGAAAAATAAATATAACTTTGCACAAGCACTCGCTTTATCATTTTGTGATTACCTATTTTAACAAATACATATGTGCATGTATATATGCGAAATTAAATTGTATACTTTATAAACTACTCATGCTATACATATAAAAAATATTCATTGGGTTTAAAAGCAGGATGTAAAATATTTAAAAATGCATATAATACAGATATGCGTGGATGTGTTGTATAAAATTACATAAGTAATAAAGTTTAATTTCTAAAAAATAAACTTGAACTACAAAATGCAAATGAACTTTCCAGAATAGTACCCTGAATTCAAGGCAGTGCTAAAGAGCTCAAGGTTTCCTCCATGTTATGAGATATTTGAATATTCCCTAGGATATTAAGCATGCATTCTCTTATTATTAGTTAAATAAACTTTTAAATGCTTAATGTTAAAAGTAATCTCATCTTTTCTCTTAATTAGGCTTGCAAGTAATAAATTTTTATTGGATTCGTTTTCTAAAGAACATGCTCTGGGAATTTTTATAAATTCTATTCAATATCTCTTTGCTAACTGTGCTCTGCTCTTAATGGTTTCTTCTGATTTTCATAAAAGTCTTAATTTTATTTTACAAAAGCTTTACATTAAATTCCTTGTTCATTTAACTTTATTTTTCACATTTAATCCTAAATAATTTATAAGTATGCATTATCCACTAATGAAAAGTTGGGCTACATATCTTACATTTTGGTAGAAAGTGTTTTTATTGTCTTTATTTTGTAACTGTATTATAGTTCCTGTTTTGATCATCTTTTTTTCCTAAACTTTGTTTATAGAACATCTTAGACAATATTACAGCATTCAAAATTTATTTAAATTCTTATGCTGATTCTTAGCTTTATTACATTTTTATCATTCAATATGGCTTTAAAATTTAATTATACTAATTAAGACTTTGTTTATGTCTTAATATAGAATTGGTGGTGTTGTATTAGCAACTGGACTGAAATAGCCACAAAAGGTGGATTTATGAGCAACACGGGAATTTGAATAATAATCTTCTTACGTGAAAATGTAAAAATTATCCAGAATCGAGAAAGAAAAAAATCAGCCCTGTTGAGAATCAGATTGTAGCCGACACAGCAGACACAGACAAAGCCGCTGGCAAAGCCAACATAAAACAATACTACTTCTAAAGCCATGCTACAGCTGCAAAATTGCTTCATGAATGTACACAATTCAAAGTTGATCCTCCCATCTCTATTTCAGAATCACCCAGCGTGAGCTCAAACTCCATGAAAATCCCCTTCCTACTGAAATGCACCATGATTCTCTTTGTCCATCCTGCCTTGTCACAGCAACTTAATAAACCCAACTTATTTAACTACACGTCTGCTCTTGGTGCTCTTTATGTGATGGATTTATCACTCGTTATTCCACAAAAGTACTGAAATTACATATGATAAAATTATTACAAAACGTAGAAATATAAATAAATCTGAACAGGTACTAACTATTGGTAGGGAGAGAAGGCAGAAAAAATCCTAGGCAGAAAAAGGCAAATCCCTGGCAAAGCCGCAGCCTCGAGCCAAAAACCCTGAGACCACGGCCCAAAGTGAGAACTTACCCGTTTTGCCAGTTGAATGTTGCCTCTTCCTCAACTACCTGTGACCTGCCCCGTCCTCCATTGTGTGCCTATAAAGACTCTCTACTCATCCTGAAGGCAGCGAGGAGCAGTTGGATGTCAGGGAATGTGGCTGGACATCAGAGAGAAGCAGCTTGACTTCACGGGGACAGCTTGCCGGCCTAACTTTGAGAAGAATCCGGCCAGAAACGGCCGGACTTCAGCGGAAGGTTACCTTCCTGCCCGTCTGCTTTTTTTCCTCTTCCGGCGAAGAGCGCCATTTTCATGGCAATAAAATCCCCCACATTTATAATTTTTCCGGTCATTCGTGTGACCTCATTTCTCCTGGATGCCAGACAACAGTTCAGGAGCCACGAGTGTGGATACAAAATGCTGTCACACTGACCCGTCGCCCTCGCTGGCAGAGGTCAGCCGCCTCACGTGTAAAGACAAGAGGGCCCACTGAGCTGTTAACACTTAAGCCCTCCGCAGACGGCAGACCTAAAAGAGCGCTGTAACACACCCTCTGGGGCTTCGAGGATTGCGGGCATTCCCCCTAGATGCTGCTGCAGGGCCCACATGGAGTTTGCTTCTGCCAGTGCCCCAAAATGCTCTCCTCAGCTCCCGCACCCACTCACCTGTGCGTTTCCTCCCATGAGGGGTGGAGTGCAGCGGGTCGAAGTGAGTGCAGTTAGCTCCTGCTAGCGCCGAAGTGGCCAGCTGATTCCAGCACTTGTGCACTCCAGTTCCTGCCTCATTCACTTGCGCGCTCCCTCTCGCGAAGAGGTGAGAGCTGCAGGCTGAGTAAATGAGGCACCCCTTTCGTGAGTCCAGCAAAGGGGTCAGGGAAATATCCTGCTTCATCTGGGGTCCTGTCTGAGATATGTTGGAAGGGTGAGTAAATGCGGATCTGCTGTATCTGTCCCTTCATTTTTCCCAAGACTTCTTGTCCTCAGGCTTTCCTCTGAGCTATGCCACTTGCAGAGGTCAGGATGCAATCCTGCCACCTCTCTCTTTCTTTCAAGTGAAAGGAATGTTGGCTCTGTTTCCGATGCAGAGGTCTAGCCATCACCTGGGACTGGAATAAAGTGCTGGGGCAACTGAAGGCATCTGGCCGAGACCACTCCTCGGTGTTGCCAGAAGGTGCTTAGACTGGACCCTGTCCCTGATCTCACATTATAGTGTCAGCCAAAACCCCTAGACTTTTCTATGGTACCTTTCTGTTTCTTCATTTACAGTTTGAAATGTATCCTATTTCTTCTTTTATAATGTGAAGAGTATTGCTGCAAACTGTAGAAATGTCACTAGATAGAATGAGCATTTGGCCCAGCCATCAGATATACAATTCAGAACAATGTGATTTCCATCCGTTCTTAGAGGTGCCATACCCACCCCCACCCCAACAGCCACAGGTGCACAGCACACAGCAGCTTCCCTCCCCTCTCTTCCTAGCTGGGGCACTTGAGCATGTCCACAGCATGCATTTGCCACACCCAGTGTCCATGTGGGGAGGAAGGGAACCACAGCTGCTGTCCAGGCCCCAGAGCAGTCTGGGGCACCAAGACCTCATGTGGCCAGTTGGCCAGCGTTTCCTGCTTGTCATTCCCTCCCACCACGTGCCCATAAAGTCTTTATTCCCCTGGTTGAGGGGTCCAGTTCAATCCAAATCAGAGGAAGGATGCAGTGAATACAGAAACCCTTTTGCATAGAGCAAGATGTTCTTCTCTTCCTGAAGCTGTTTTCTTCTTATTTCCTTTTCTCTGTAAGAGAGTTCTTTTTCTCCCTCAGCACTCTGCTTATGATAGGAAAGCAGCAGAGGCATGAGCCCACTGGCTAATAACTGAAAATTTGGCAAGACCTACAAGGGCTTTCATCTAAATGAATCCGTGCACCCCCGTGACATCTTTTGTCCCAAATTCAATTCCAAACTTCAAGTTGAAACCCTAGGAAGAAAAAAAAGATCTAAAGGATCCAAAGAGAGGCAACAGGCACAGTGTCAATGGGCAGAAGTAATTCCTTCTGATTAAGCCCTTGCTTCAAGTAAGGAGACCATGCTCCATGGCAAAGATAAGGCCCAGGGAACACAAAGATTGCCAACAGTAGTGGGGACAGAGGCATAGGTGAGCATGGATAATTCCTATTCTCTAGGGCCTCCCTTCTTCATGGGTGCAGCCCACAATGGTTTCCATGGGTGGTGTCCATTTAAGGTCACCAGGACTAGGAGATAAAAAGGTAGAAGAGAAAAGGGGCCACCCATTTTCTCTCACCTTCACAAGCCAAGTTTTCACTGAAAGAGGAGAGGTAATTGAGGGATGCCTATTTCCCTCTCCTTCAGAATGGGCAACCAACTATCTTCACCATTCTCAGTCTATACCCTTCTGAAGTGTATCCTGAATCACTGGGACTGCTTTGACCCTCACATTTTGGAGGAAAGAAGCCTCATAGCCTTTTGCATAAAGTTTTGGCCAAATTATGATCTGCAGGAAGGACTGACTTGGCCTCAAAAAGGAACCATTCATTTTAATACCATCCTCCAATTGAACCTTTTCTGTAAACATGAGGGCAAATGGTCTGAGGCCCCATATATGCAGGTTTTCTTTACCCTGCATGGTAATCCAAGTTTTTGCCAACAGTGTAGGATTGATCCACCCCCCTTGTTTGCCACCTCAACAGAGGTTGGAAGGAGTAATCCCAGGGAACTAAATAAACAAATCCCAGATGTACCTCCACCAGGGGAGCCAGCTCTCTCCAACCCTGCTCCTCTGGGTCCACCTTGACCTCCCTATCCAGTTTCTCTCAGTTGCTTTCCCCCCATAGAAATTCTCACCCTAGACAAGGCCCAGTCTCACTCTTGCCCTTCCAACAGATGCCTGGTGAATTTGGCCCTAGTAAGGTCCAGGCTCCCTTCTCTCTACAGGACTTAAAGCAGATTGAGAGGGATCTTGGCAAGTTTTCAAATGACCCTAACAGGTATATAGAGGCTTTCCAGAATTTAACCCAAGTATTTCAACTCTCCTGGAAAGAAGTTATGTTATTTTTTAAATCAGACCCTGACTAATATTGAGAAGAGGCTGCCCTGCAAGCAGCAGAGAGATTTCGGGATGAGCTTTGTATCACATGTAGTGTCAGGGAAAGGGTCAAACTTTATCCATCTGGAAAAGAAGCAGTACCATTAGATGACCCTAAATGGGATCCCAATGACAAGAATGGAAAATGGAACAGGAGATACTTTCAGGTGCACATAATGGAGGGCCTACGTAGGACTAGAACTAACCCTCTCAATTATACCAAGCTATCCATGATAGACCAGGGATTTTATGAGAATCTCGTTTCCTTCCTGGAAAGGCAAAGAGAGGCCTTGGTAAAGCACACCTCTTTATCTTCTGATTCAGTTGAGGGACAACTAATCCTAGAGGATAAATTTATTTCTCAGGCAGCACCTGATATCAGGAGGAAGCTACAGAAACAGGCCCTGGAACCAGGTAGTACTTTAAAGAACCTTGGTCTTTTACAATAGAAATAGGGAGAACTGAGAGAGAGAGGAGACATGGGAAAGAGGCAGAGGCTTTAATGGCCTCAAGCCCACAAACCCTGGAATCCCTGAGATGCACCTGTTAACTGCTACAGATGTGGTAAGCCAGGGCATTTTAGGAAGGATTGCCCAGGCAGCATTAGGAACCCACCTTGACCCTATCCAGTCTGCAGTGGGGACCATCGGAAGGTGGACTGTTCCTAAGGACACTGGTTACTGGGTCTAGAGCCAATCTCCCAAATGGTCTAGCAGTACTGAGGGGTTCAGGAGCTCCTCTGTCTGGCTTTGGTGATCCAGACCACCATTACCATCCAGGAGCCCTGGGTAGTTCTGTAAATTGAAGTGGAGAAAGTGAATCTCCTTCTGGACGCCAGGGCTAGTCAGTCAGTTCTCCTTTCCAATCCAGGTCCCCTTTTCTCTCTTAGCATGACTGTAAGGAGCATCTCAGGAAGGCCTTTAACCCAATAATTTTCCCAACCCCTTAACTATAGGTGGGGAGACCACTTGTTCCCCATGCCTTTCTAATTATACCTGAAAGCCCAACTCCTCTGTTGGGCAGGGATATTCTGGCGCTTATGGGGACCACCATCCTGATGGCCCCAGGACAAACTCTTTGTCTCTCTCTAGTGGAGACTGAAGTTTGGGCAATTCAAGGGAAAATTGGCTGAGCCACAACCACCATACCAGTCCAGATCCAACCTCATTTCCTAACCAGAAACAATATCCACTGAAACCAGAAGTTAGGAAAAGACTAGAAGCCATCATTGATAACTTAAGGTTGCAGGGCTTCCTTAAACCCTGCAGCAGCCCTTGTAATACCCTGATATTGCGGGTACAAAAACCCAGTGGGGAATGGAGACTAGTTCAGGACCTCCACCTTGTTAATGAGGCTGGGGTTCCAGTACATGTGGTAGTTCCCAATCTGTATGCCCTGCTAGCTCAAATACCTGAGGGGACTGAATAGTTCATAGTCCTGGACCTGATCCCGCTAACCAAACCACCCAGTTAACCTGAATGCTGTTATGTCAGGGATTCCAAGACAGCCCCCACTTGTATGGGCAGGCATTGTCAAGAGACCTCTCCAAGTTCCTTTCTCCTCAAGTTAAAGTTTTATAATACATCGATGACATTCTCCTCGGTGCTGCCACTGAAGAAATCCCTCAGGAGGGCAGTAAGTCTCTTCTTAATTTTCTGGCTAACAGAGGATATAAGGTTTCAAAATCTAAAGCTCAGTTCTCTCAGACTTCAGTGAAGTATCTAGGTCTGGTCTTGTCAGAGTGGACCAGGGCATTGGGTGAACAAAGGATTAAATCCATCTCCTTCTTTTACCTCCCCAAAACCTCCAAGCAATTGAGGGGATTCTTAGGCATTACAGGATTCTGCAGATTATGGATACCTGGGTATGGTGAAATAGCTTGTCCCTTAAATCACCTTGTAAAGGAGGCTCAGGAAGATAAAACTTACCTCTAATTTGGGAACGTGAGGCTAGAAAGGCCTTTGACGAAGGAAAACAAGCTTTGCTTAAGGCACCAGCCCTTAGTGTTCCCATAGGGAAGGTGTTTAACCTTTATGTGTCAGAAAGGAGGGAAATGGTCCTGGGAATTATAGCCCAGGCCCATGGTCCAACCCAATAGCCCGTAGGCTACCTAAGAAAGGAGCTTGATTTGGTAGCCAAAGGATGGCCAGCCTGCCTCCAGGCAGTTGTAACAGTAGCCTTGCTGGTACCAGAGGCTACTAAGTTAATCATGGGGAATAACTTAACCATTTACACTCTGTATAATGTGGCAGGACTACTCTCTTCCAAGGGGAGTCTCTGGCTAATGGAAAACCATCTCCTCAGGTATCAAGCTCTGCTACTAGAGGAATCTGCAGTCTAACTAAGAGTGTGTCCTTCCCCCAGTCACCTTCCTCCCAGAGGAAGCTGGGGAGTTTCTACATGACTGTGAACAGATAGTAGTACAAACATGGCCAGAGAGGACCTCAAGGAAACCCCCTTAGAGAATCCACACTGGATTCTCTTTATAGACAGAAGTTCTTTTGTAGAACAAGGGATCCATAAATCAAGGTATCAATAGTTACTCTGAGTGATATTGTTGGGAATGCATCTCTTTCCTTGGGCACAAGTGCTCAAGTAACCGAGCTAATTGCCCCCACAAGGGAACTTGAATTAAGCAAAGGGAAAGCAGTTAACATTTATATTGATTCTAAGTACACTTTCCTAGTCCTCTATGCCCATCCCATTATCTGGGAAAAGAGGAACTTCATCACAGATAATGGGTCTCCCATCAAATACCATCAGAAAATTGACAGACTATTATCTTCGGTTTTCATCCCATCGGAAGTGGCAATAATACATTGTAAAGGCCACCAAAAGGGGACAGATGAAATAGCTGAAGGAAATAGGTTGGCAGACAAAGCAGCTAAGTCAACAGTGAGAGGATCCCAGATTTCTGATCCACTTGAAGCCCCACTGATCTGAGAGGGCCCCATAAGAGAAATAAAACCTCAATATTCTCCTGCGGAAATAGAATGGACCACCTCTCAGGAATACATCTTTTAGTCCTCAGGATAGCTACAATCAGAGGACAGCAAGCTTCATCTACCAGCTGCCAACCAATGGAAAGTTCTTAAAAGTCTTCACCAGGCCTTCCACCTAGGTAAAGATAAAACCTATCGATTGGCCCAAAGATTGTTCTCAGGTAAAAACCTGATACAAATGGTTAAACAGGTCGTCAATGCTTGTGAGACCTGCCTTAAAAATAATCTGCTTAACCAATGGCTTATTTCCCTGGGAATCCAAAGGACAGGAGGCTACCCAGGGGAAGACTGGCAAATGGATTTTATGCCAAAGTCAAGGGGCATCCAGTATTTCCTCGTATGGATAGATACCTTCACTAACTGGGTAGAAACATTTCCGTGTTGAACAGGGAAAGCTTCTGAGGTGATAAAAATACTAGTTGATGAGATAATTCCTTGCTTTGGAGTCCCTAAGTACCTTCAGAGCAATAATGACCCCTCATTCAGGACAGCTGTCACCCAGGGGTCTCAAAGGCACTAGGCATGCAGTACCATCTTCATTGTGCCTAGAGACCACAATGCTTAGGAAAGTTAGAGAAAACAGATGATATTATCAAAAGGCACCTCAGGAAACTGTCTCAGGAGACTCATCTCCCCTGGACTACTCTTCTCTCCATAACCCTGCTATGTATCAGAAGCACTCCTTCAAGGCTGTATTTGAATCTCTTTGAACAAGGTATGGATGGCCTTTTCTCGCCAATGATTTCTTGCTAAACCAAGAAACTTGTGATTTGATTAAACATGTAACTTATTTGGGCCATTTTCAATAGAAATTGAAACAACTTTGGAGGCCCAGCCCCATGAACTAGGACCACCACTCTTCAACCCCAGGGGAAGTACCGGTAAAGGTACTTCCTCCCCTTTCTACCTCTATAAATCTGGATTGGGAGGGACCTTATACTGTTCTTCTTTCTATTCTTATGGCAGTAAAGGTTACTGGAATAGATTCTTGGATTCATTATAATTGAGTAGAGGCCTAGGAAATTGGCAGAGTTACCTCTGTCAACCCAAAAGAGCATCCAAAGTACCACTGTGAAGAGATTGGGGACCTCAAGCTAAAAATCACAAAAGATAAGTGTTAATAATTAACCTCCCATGGATATCCTCTTTATAGCCTTACCTATACTTGCTGTTTTATCTTCATTCTGTTCTACACCACAGGGTATAATATTGTTTTCAGGATGATTAACATATTTCACTTCTATTTCTGTAATCTCTGGCACTATAGTCTTTCCTTTTAACCCCCTTTTTTTTGGTATAATACACATACTTGATCTGTGCATACCTAATCTTGTAAAACTTGTTTTTTCTTGTCTAGAGGCCAACACACTCTAAACGTTCAGGCAACTGGAGCCTTGGACAATGGTTCCATTTTGCTGGGACTCTTAGGTAGATGTTTGGGAGAAATCTGACTGCTGTCCTCACCAAAACAATGCCTCCTGTCAGCAGGAAGTAGCTAAGATTGGTCATTGTCCATATTCTAACAGCAGTGAGATGTGCCTCCTCAGGGTGGGGAAATGATAGGGACAGGAGGTGGAAAAATTCGGGTCCCTGGTGAAGCCCCACCCTCAAACCAAAAACCCTGAGACATCGGCCCAATGTGAGAGCTTATATCCCTGTTTTCCTGCTTGAATGTTGCTGGTGCACTCCCACCCCTCCCAATCTGTGCCTATAAAGATGCCAGACTCCGCCAGCAGAGAAGAGAAGCAGCTGGATGTTGGAGACTATAGCTGGAGGTCAGAGAGAAGCAGCTTAACTTCAGAGGGACAGCTTGACAGCATTACTTCAGAGAAGAATCTGGCTGGAGGTGGCCAGACTTCAGGGGAAGATTACCTTCCCGCCTTGTCCCCTGTTTAGCTCCTCTTCCTGCTGAGAGCCCCTTTCATTTGAAATAAAATTCCCCACATTTATCATCCTTCAATTTGTTCATGCAACTTCATTTTTCCCAGATGCCAGACAAGAGTTTGGGAGACACGAGTGCAGATACAAAAGACTGTCACACTGACCCTTTCCCGTCGCTGGCAGAGGGCAGCTGCTCACGTGAAAAGGCAGAGGGCCCACTGACCTGTTAATACTTAAGCCATCCACAGATTGCAGAGCTAAAAGAGCACTGTAACACTCACTCTGGGCTTCAAGTGCTGGGGGCACCCCACCCAGAGGCTGCTGCAGGGACTGCATGGAGTTTGCTCTTGCCAGCACCCAAAAGCACTCGCCCTGGCTCCTGCACCCACTCACCTGTGCACTCCCTCCTTGAAGGGTGGAGTGCAGTGGATCTGAGTGAGTGGAATTTGCTCCTGCTGGCATCAAAGTGACTGGCTGGTTCCAGCATTCATGCACTCCAGTTCCCGCCTTGTTTGCGCACACACTCCCTCTGGCAAAAAGCTGAAAGCTGTGGGTTGGGTAAATGAGGCACCCCCTTGTGAGTCCTGCGAAGGAGTCATGGAAAGATCCTGTTTCACTATGATGAAGGATTCCAAGAATCCAACACATTTTAGAAATGTGTATTCTATAACATGATGGTAGAAAAAAGCTACAGGAAGACAGAGAGTGCATGTCAGTAACTCTCCTTGGTATTTCCTTTTGGTTTCTTTCAGCTTCATAAAAACTCTGTGTGGCAACAAAGATGGTGCTTCAGTGGTGGTCTCTGAGCACAACTTCTTCTTCGTTTATTTCTCTACATCTGAGTCTCTTGCAGTTAACTTTAAGCTGTGCCTTTTACCTAATGACCTTGTGACTTCAGTTCAATTTTCTCATATTAAACGGATAATACCTATCTCAAGTCAGTTTTGAAGTCAAAAGGAGATTGAAACTTTCAACTTGCTATGCAACAGTGTCCATTATTATTAGTTACATTATTCTTATCTAGATTATGTAGATAAAGGAACTAAGGTCCAAAGAGGATGAGAGACCCTCCTGTTTTCTTACTTACCAGCATCATTTGCCTTGGAAAAGTGGCTTTCTTTTTTTGACTCTGAAATGAGAAAATAATCCTGCCTAACCCATAGCATAGTGAGATGAATTACATCGCTGGAGTTGCATGCAATGCATAGGAACTGCCTGGCCACATAACAATTGTTCAATTCACCTTAACAGTTATTGCCAGGCAAGGGCATCTTAGCATCAGATTCTGATTCCAAATCTGGTTCTCTTCTGCTAACCTCTTACCTCACTTTGGAAGTGAATGGGAATAGGTAACATGTTAAATTACGAAGTGTCCTATACTGGTAAACGTTGAAGGTAGGTTAGTGGCATCTTTGCTGTTATCACATTTATTTAGACCCTACTCTACCCATATAAATTTTTAATCTTGTAGAATTCATTTTAGAATCAAAATTTTTTTATTTAAATAAGACACTTTCATAAAAATAAAGCCCTTTAAAGGCAGCCTTTGTCCTCTTCAGAAACTTTGACAGTCTCTGGTTTAGTTGGCTCTGAATATCACTTCTGCTACTATGGAGATGTCTTCACATCTCCTAGCAGGATTTCTCAGCAAATTTCCTAACAGTTATTCTCCAGTGGTTTTAAAACCTTAGCTAACAGATAGGCATCAAGTTAAAGTAATCCAGCATCAGAAGAGGAAAACATTTTTTTGCCTGTACCAGGCGAATTGTGAGCAGCATAACTGTTGATGAATCATAATATTTATTACGGTTTTGCCTCATATCAAAGTTCCCTAAACATTCGACAAGTTCTTGTTATCCACATGTAAATTTTACTTTAAAAAAAATCCCACAATTAGGGGTCACTTAAGATTCCAAGTTTTCCATCTCACACACATTTTGCTGGTCATCTAGATGTTAAGTACAAATCAAACAAAGCTGACTTTGCTCAGGCCACATTAAATGAACAGGGAAGCAGGGAGATTGGTGGGGGAGACACCAGAGAGGAGCACTCATTTCAGGCAACTTGGCAAAATAATTTTGGCTGCAATTGCCCTGTGAGTTGCAGATGTTTTAGGTAGTTTTCTTTAACACCACCAGAAGACAGTCTTTACCTGGAAACAATAATGACAAACCAAGCCTCAGGTGTTAACACCTGCCTGGAAAGTACTGGAATGAAATAGACATAATCTATTTCAGTTATTTTCTACTTAAACAATGTATAACTAAAATGCAATGTGACTCTAATGTTAACTCCAACCCCACTTCTTTGGGGGACTGTGGGAATTCTGAGCCTGCTGTACCTGAGGGAAATTCCACTATAATAATCATATTTGGGTCTTCACTTTAAAACTGGTTCCTCAGTGACTTTTAAGACCACCATGATTGAAGACCCAATCACCAGGCTTTTCTTTAATGTTTCCCATGGAACATGTCCCTTTACTTCCGTATACTTCCGAGATTCTGCCTCCCAAAGGCCCTGACCCATCTTCAGACTGTTTTCTTGTTCTCTCCCTGCCCCCTCAATCTTACTGAGGAAGTTTTGCAGGCCAGCTGGCCAACTTGAGGCCTGGATGCAGCCTTCAGACCTTTGTGGTATGTTCAATAATGTGTCTAACTCCTCTCTGTGATCTCTTCTCTGAAAGCCACCGCACAGGGCTAGGCCTCCTGCTAGCATTCTCTTCTACCCTGATAATCTGCAGAGGCCCCTGCCATTCTGCATTTCACAACGTTCCATGTCAGGTTTCCCCCTCATGCGGAGGTTTCTCAGTCTGACTGCAGATGCCCAAAATTCAAATGAACAATAAATAGGGCTGCTAGATAAAATCAGGATGCCAGTCAAATTTGAATTTCAGATTTAAAATATTTTCTAAATTATTCACTGTTTAACTAAAAAATTATTAGACATTTACTCAAATTTCGAATTTAACTATATTTTCACTTGCTGAATCTGGCAATCCTAACTATAAAATATCCCGCTTTTGATAGCACTAGCTACTGCTCTCCCAAATTTTCTCTGAGATCTGGAAACTAAGGAAATGCAAGTCTATTGATTCCACACCGCAGGTCATTGGGACTGGCAGAGGTTGAGTCCCTGTTTATGGGCTGTAGCATGGTTTATGAGGAATTGTCATCAACCTTTCTGGATTTTTCTCAGAAAAAAATGTTAATATATTTGATACCTCCCTGTAAACATCTGCCCCATTGCACAGAATATGTTTACTCTAAACTTATTTCAGTGTACCGTCATACTATCTGTTACGTTATAAATGCTTATTCCTCCCCCTCCCACATTCATATATTGAAATCCTAACCTTCAAGGTGATGGTATTGGGTGAAGGTAGAGCCTCTGGGAGGTGATCGAGTCATGAGGGCAGATTCCTCATGAATGGAGTTAGGACCCTTATAAAAGATACCGGAGGAAGCTTATTCACCACCATGTGAGGACACAGCAAGAAGGCACCGTCTATGAATCAGGAAATGGGTCCTCACCAGGCATTGAATCTGCCAGTGCTTTGATTTTACATTTCCAGCTTCTGGAACTGCAAGAACTAAATTTCTGTTGTTTATAAGTCACCCAGTGTGTGGTGTTTTGTTACAGCAGCCCAAACAGACATGCTCCAACGTCACCTTCAGTTACACACCTTGGAATGTGTAATGTGTTAGGGTCCCAATGTCAATTCTGAACTCACAGGGCAGAGGCGTGGATCGCAGTGAGCACCTCTGACTTGCCTGTCAGCTACCTCAGCTCAGAATAGCTGTAAAATTGGAGGTTTCTTCATTCTATTGTCATCTGTCCTTGCTGCTCAAAGGTTTGTGTTTGTTTCTTTCTTTCTTTCTTTTATTTTATTTTCATTTCCTGGAACATGTTGTGTCACTAGCTTCTGTGTTTCTATGTATTGGACACACAGTCTAATATAAATATACTATTTTGTTGTTTCTTACCTTTATTTTAACCGTGATTAAAGTAGAGGATCTCACTCAAACTAATGGCATAATTTCTCAGTCTCACTAATGTGTTCTCTCTGCTACATGTCTTCTCTCTGCTTCATGTCTTCCTCCTCCCCCACTTCTTTCTTCTTTTTCTTCTTCCTCTTTTCTTCCCTCTACTCTTCCTCCTCCATGCAAAAACTAGGAATAGCAGGAAATTCATGGATTTTTCCATAAAATAGATATGAATATACATTTTCATTCAATCACTTACTAAACAAGGCCTTGGGAACATTGCCTGGTCTATGTCTTCCATCTGGAAATGAAGATAGTATAAGCATACAACTCTCACATTGCTGTGAAGATTAAATGAGATAATATGTAGATAATTTCTTGTATCTAGAAGTTCCTGAATAAATACTGCTTTCTTTCCTTTCTGACCAGCAACACATATAATAAATGATATTAGTATATAAAAGTGCTTTGCACATTAATATGTGAACACAGCTAGGTAGCTCTTGGGCATGCTTGCTCTTTAAGGATATAGTATACGTTCATGGGAATATTTCCTGGGGTCTCCACTTTCTAGTTCCCAAATCACTTTCCTTCCAATTAGACAGTCTTTTGCCCTACCACTATTGTCTCCTAAGTGCTTTGATTACTGCCATTGTTAAGGCTTGAACAGTATGTGAAGGTCAATAACTTCCTTGGGCCCTCCCATTCTTTTTGTGCTTGGTGTCTAAAATTTCCTCTCTTCTCCACCTGTTACTCATATCCCTACTTAGAAAACTTTACTTTTTCAGATTTACCAGTGTGCCTGGTACCTCAACAATTCAGAGATGCAAAAATTAGTTTGCCTTTGAGTGCAAACCTGCCTAGTAAGATACTTGTACCAGAAGAAGTGCTCAGTAAGTGTATCTAATACATGAATGTATACATGGCTATGCCCTATCACTCCATGTAGAATCCTTCAGCGTCTTCTTATCACTAAGGGTAAAACAAGTTTCTAACACAGCCTACAAGATCCTGAGTTGTTGGGGCCCTGGGACCTCCCAGATTACCTTGTACTATTTATTTATTCCGTCAGCCAGCTAATAAATATTTCTCAAGCACCTACTGCATGTCAGAAAATGTTTCGGGGCTGGGTGCGGTGGCATACACTTGTATTCCCAGCTACTTGGAGGCTGAGACTGGAGGATCATTAAAGGCCAGGAGTTCAAGACCAGCCTGGGAAACATAATGAGACCCCTTTCTCTTAAACAAGCAAAAACAGAGAAAATGTTTCACAAATTGAATGTAGAAGTATGTGCAGCAGAGAAATCAATTTCCAGATAGATCTTAAACATAGAGAGGATAGACAAGTAGAAAACACACAATTCAATAATAAATGTAATATGTTAATAGTGTAATGTTCTGAAGAAGAATGAAGCAGAAAAGGAGGTGTTTATAATTCTGTTACTCTGAAGGGTACAGGCTTCTGGATCCTTTTCTTACTCTCTTTGTAAATGTCATTCTCTTTGCTTGGAATGGCATTTTCCATAAGGCTTTGCCTGGTTTTCTTCTGCTTATCTTGCATTATTTCAGCTCCTGTGTAACTTTCTCACGTCTTCAGGTAAACCTTCCCTGAGTGTCCACTTTGCCATGCCATGCCCCCTCTCACCCTTCCATGTTGCCAGACGGCAATTCCCAGTGTTCTGTGCTTTCCTTAACTGTGATTGATTTTTCCAGAGGACTTTGTTTTTTAGTTTGGAATTATCTGTTCTTTGCAGGATCAGTTATTTAATTTTTGTTCTCACACTGGAATATAAACTTTGTAAGAGCAGGGATAGACTCTGTTTTCTCCCCACCTTTATCCTCGAAACCTAGAACAATTTTGCCTGGAGTCAAAACTACTGTAAGAAATGCTAAAGATGTCCCCCTACTTTCCAGGTAGACTTTTGATATATGGTCATGTGTCATATAATGATATTTTGGTCAACAAGGTACCACATACATGACAGTGGTCCCATAAGATTAAGGTCATGATGTCATATTTTTACTGTGCCTTTTCTATGTGTAGATACATACTTACCATTGTGTTACAATTGCTTACAATATTCAGTATGGTAACATGCTGTTCAGGTTTGTAGCCTAGGAGCAACAGCCTATATACCATATAGCCTAAGTGTATAGTACTTTATACCACCTAGGTTTGTTTAAGTACACTCTGTCATGTCCATACAATGAAATCACCTAATGATGCATTTCTTATAATCCATTTTTGTCACTGAACACCCCATGACTGTATGTAAGTTATAATCAGTAGGGGATCAGAAAATGTCTTTCACTTACTCCGTAGAGACAAGAATTGAGATGAAATAAATATGGCATAGATACTGCAAAATTTTCTAACATGGGAATTTCCTGCAACATTTGCTTACATGGGAATCAAGTCCTTGACTTTTTTCAATAGTATACCAATGCCTAAAAAGAGGTATAAATTTACCATCTGGAATTTTTGTCTAGTTGATGTAGTTGATGAAGTTTTATTTTGCTTTACCAAAAAACTTTTTCCACCCTGGCCTGTGCCCTCTGTGTATTGCTGAAGTTGAAGAATGTATTGTGCCTTCTGCTGCCTTCACTTCCCAGGTCCCAAGTCCTGTCTCCAGAATAAACTCTTTATTTGATGCAAAGACGCTGGGAGCTTGAGTGGTGCTGGCAGACCTGTGATTCGTGCAGAGGAGGAAATGGCCATCTTTCCCAGGTAGGACAGCAGCTGCCCAGGATGGCGAATCACCCTGACACCATCTGCTTGGCTGACCCACTAATCTGCCAGCCGGTTTTCGTGAACACCAGAATTGTTTCCCATTGGAGATTTCTTCAAACATCTCTTACATCAATTAAAGACTAAAGAACAGATGGTGATTTCTTGAGACAGTGAAGGATTTAACTGATTCATTACTCATGTGGGGAACAGTGGTAACAACCAATTCGGCATCATATGCTTTGACTTACTTTTCTTTTAGGTTTGTCAATTCCCAGTGTGTTAGGAGATTACAGATTATAGGAATGTAAATGTGCTTCTATGCTTCAAATTGTGAAGATTTATCAGGATGCTTCAGGAAGTCAGCAAGTACAGGGATCTCTCCCAGTACTGTCAATGTCAGGGCCTTAAATCAATAGAAAGGGTGACCATCACCATTCAGATACCAAAACAGCACCAAGGACACTCAGCAAAACTGGTAAACACAATAAAATCTGATAATGTTTGACGAAGCATAGTGCTCTGCCTGGCACACAGAAATAGCTCAGAGAACCATAGTTGACATTATACTGCTAACAACAGAAATTCTAGGAATTTAATGGAAGTTTTATTGACCTGATCATTTTGCATACTATTACATAGATGTGCCTATATTCCTCTAATAATTTTCCCATACTCCTAACTCTATTTTTTGACCCTATCTTGGTGTTCCCTTTGGTTTTCTTCCCTTCACTCTTTACCCATCCCCTCTTTCCTTTACAACCAAAACTCATCAAGAGATAGAATTTGATGAGATATATCATTCACTCTTCATTGTTAGAGCACACTGACTGAGCATTCCTGTGCCAAGTTACTCCTTAAATTGGCCCTGAAAACTAACCAATCACTACTTCTCTTTGACCCAAGTGTAGACTCCCGGTGCAATGCATTCTAGCCAGGTTCACAGGTTTGCCTTATAGAAAGCATGGGGAATCATGTGCAAGGATCACTCTGGCACACTCTGTTTAGAAGGAGACTGGGGGTACGGAATACACTGCGTTGTGTGGACTATTCAATATACTAGTAATTCAATTTTCTTTTTCTCTGGAAACTGGTAATAAGGTGCTTTTTATATTGAGTTTAAATCTTTAAAAATCTTTCAATGACCACAAAAGGTTTTGCTCAGGAAGTGGTTGAGTGATGACTTCTTCAGAGCTTAGGGAGCTATTTGGAAAATTTGCAATGGTTTTAAAAGAATCGTCCCATCACACGTGTCTCCAGGCCTCTGGGGCCTGGCTGAGCAATGCCAGTTCAGTTTGGAATTAATTTCATGACTAAGGAAATACTCACTGACTTCTGGCAAGGTAACACGATATAGGGAAAATTAGAAAGTAGATCGGCCATAGTTCAAATCTGTCAGCTACTAACATGTCACTCCACCTCTCTGAGATAAAGTTTACTCATCTGTGAAAGGAAATTGGTATACAGTTTATATGAAATAATGTATACAAAGCACTTGGCACAGAAATTGGAGCTATAAATATTAGGTATTGTTCCCCATGAGGCCTATTCCGAACTCACTGAATAAGTCTTCTAGCCTCCCTCTGCTGGTTAGGCAGTGGTGGGCAATTTAGATGTTTGTATTTACCTGGTTTACACTTTGAGGATGCTCTGTGAGATACACATTCACACTTCACTTTGGGAGGCTGGCAGTGCAGTTTCTGCTGGCGGGAAGTCAGCACACTAAGCTGCAAATGAGCAAACGCCAAAGGATCCATGTGATGCATGTATGGAACCCTGGTGGAGCTTGGCATCAGATCTTGGTGATGTCAGTCCTTGGACCAGTCATGATACCTCCCTGTATTAGGACTGTCCAGAGAAACAGAACCAATAGGATACACACACACACACATCCTGTATACACACACCCCCTACACACACACACATCCTCTCTCTCTCTTTCTCTGTATGTGTGTGTATGTATCTCCAATAGGTTATATATAGGATGTGTACATATGTATATCATATTGTAAAAAGAAGATTTGATATGGTGATATATATATGCACATATGAAGTTGATATAGACATATATAGAGATAACTACATAAAAATTTCCATAACCCCATAAGCCTACATAATCCCATGAGCCAGTTCTCATAATAAATCTCATACACACACAGACACACACACATGCACATAGATATAGAGCAGTGGATAAATAAACTATATAGATATAAATATATGGATATATATGAAGGTTATATGTCTATATCACTCTATATAAAGATTTATTATGGGAATTGGCTCACATGATTATGGAGGCCAGGAAGTCCCATGATCTGCCATATGCCAGCTAGAAAATAAAAAAGGCCAGTGGTACAATGTAGTCTGCATCTGAAAGCCTGAAAATGAAGGGGAGGGAGGTACCGCTAATATAAGTCTAGGATTGCATCTGAAGGCCTAAGAACCAGGAGCCCTGGTGTCCAAAGGCAGGAGGAAATGAATATCCCAGCTCAGAGACAAAGTGTGTCCTACCTTTACTGTTTTGTTCTATTCAGGCCTTCAAGGGACTGGATAATGTCCACCGACATTGTGGACTCTGGGTCTTCTTGATTTAGTCTACTGATTCTAATCCCAATCTCTTCAGGAAAACTCTCAGAGACACATAAATCATGTTTTATCAACTATTTGGGCACCCCTTAACCCAGTCAAGTTGGCACACAGGTTAACCATTACACTCCATTGTTGATGCAGTAAAAGTCAGCAAAAAAGTCACAACATGACAGACAGCACGACCTTGGTGATGAATCACTCACTTTCTACCTGCTTGGAGCACTTGCTCCCACCCTGACTCTGATTCTGCAGGCATGGATCTTGCTGATTTGAAGCCTATGTCCTGCCTCTGAGTCTTTCCTCTTCAAGACAAATTGCTTACTCGAGTCTTAAGATTCCTGCTGACCCCATCAACCTCTAAATAGTGTAGTTTTAGAGATCAAAACTTCATACGGCATTCCCAAAGATCAGTGCCTGATGTTAAGGCTTTGTTATTTAAACAGAGGCAGGCTGTTTACACTTGAGTGTATGCAGATGCTAACTCCTATTAGAGTGTATTTATATACATTCCATGCTATAATGTTAGCTATGTATAAATAAAATACAAATTAATACATTTTTAATGATATAGTTTTAAATTTCCTTATTAAAAATACATTTCTTGAAAAAAGACTCTTTCTTATATGGCTTTGAATTTTTTCATTGGTGCTACCTCAAAGACTAAAACATATTAGGTCCTTGGTATATATTTGTTTAATGAGTGTACTTGGTCATTTTACAAATATATAGCTGTTCTTGGTGTTAATAACCACCCCAGAATATTACTTCTACACAACACCATCTGCTTAAATTACGAGGAATTCTGATTACATCTTCCTGGGTCATCTAATGTCTTATGTTCATGAAGATTTTAAAGTATTAATTCTGCTCCAAATTTCAAGCTTTCCTACTCTCAACTTCTCTCTGAACTCAAAATTGCAATGCACCTTCATGAATCTGAGGACAATAAGATTGGCCTAACAAAGTGAACAGGAAGAAATAATACAATTTGGATGCAGAATATCATTCAAGAAAAACATAGTAAAAGTTATAGATAAATATAATTACTACTCATTTGCAAAACTGAATAAAATAGATCTATGGCAACTATTTTAAGCAAACAAACAAAAACAAGAAATATAAATGCTCTAAGGAGGAATGAGTAACCAACATGAAATAAAGATACAGCATTTCCAAATTCCTTTCAAAAAAACACTAAAATTGTAAATGGGATGAAGACAGGGCAAAGTAAGAAAATACAAAACCAGTTTTCTTTTATATCAAGACACAAATTTCTAAATAATAAAATATCAAATATTATCCAGCATTTTGTTTAAAGAACAATGACAAATATGGTTTATTCAGAGAATGCACATATGGTTTGATACTGAGTAGCCTGTTAATATATCTAATCACAGTTATGGGTTAAAGAACCTAAAATTATTAATGTAATCCCAATCTCAGAACTAAATAAGCATTACGTTAAAAAATACATGACCCTTGAAAATATTGACAGACTTGACTACATACAAATTTAAAACAGCCATATATTTTCCTATAGTAACCATCAATATCAGTTTGCTGTGCATATTTTTTTTTGTGTGTGCAACATACATCTGTACATTCACACATGTACATGTACCTGTAACAAATCTGGTCAATTTTTATGTATTATTTAGCTTTTATTATCTTATGAAAATTCCCAAACTTTGTTTTTCAAATATAATATACATTTATTATTGCTCAAGAGTCAACAGGTCCGTGGAAAGCAGGGGAGATGGCACTGCTGAACTTACTGAAGCTTTCCTGCATATGAAGGAAACCAGAAGATGTCACCGTAAAATATGTCTTATTGACATAAAAATTACTTTTGAGCTAGAGGCAATTAAGAAGCCTTCCCCCTTTTCTGCCTGAAGACAGAATATAAATTTTCCTTTACTGTAGACAGCTCATCAGCTCAGAGGTGGCAACAGAGGAATCTACAAACAAATCTTACCCCATTAGTTTCTTCCCAAGCATTTACGTTCCACAGTTTCCTGCTTTGGGAGGCCCCAAGCTGCTTTTCTTTGTCCTGTCATTTCTCCATTCATTTATTGTTCTTTGTTGACAGTGCTACACAAGCCAAGTTTCTCAGTCACCGTTTTGAGTTACCCTCCTTTGAGGGTTCTCCCATGTAATAATGCACTGCACACATTAATAAATGTGTCTGTTTTTCTCTTGTTAATATGTCTTTTGTTACAGGGGTCTCTCCTAACTGCAAATTTATGAGGGTTGAAGAGAAATTCTATTTCCTCCTGGACACATGTTGGAGGATTGCTTGGCTGCAGACTGGTGTAAGATTGTCTTTCTTGTGCTCTAAAAAGTTACATTGTAAAGAGGGATCCATAATGAGGGGGTGGAGGAGGGGGTGGAGGGGGGGAAGGGCGAGGTTGTGATAATCACAGGCATCTTTCTTTTATGCAAGCTAACTAGCACAAGAGCCAAGTAAAATACTCTATCATATCCCTGTATTCTGATAAGATTTTCATGAAATTCAATGTCCATATGAAGAGAAAAATGCTTAGTGAGATAGCAAAAGAAGTATTTTTGTAAAATAGTAAAAGACACAGAATTCATGCCAATAATCAATAACATTTTTAATGGTAAAATATTTCATGAATTCCTACTAGAATCAACTTAAGACAGGGATGCCCTCTATCATTATTACAGCAGAAACAGGCAGGTGAATAGACTGCTGGAGCACACCCTCTACTTGTCCCTCCTACCTGCATTTTAAGGGCTAATAAACCACGATTTAAATAGATTATCTCCAGTGCTATTTTGATTAAAGAGAGTAAAGGAGATTCCCAAATGGTGAGGTACTAGTAAGATGCCAATAAACAGGAGTGGCTCTTGGGAGTTGGTTCCATTAGCAGAATGAGAATTGGGGAATAATGGTGCCAGTTTTATAGCACTGCAAGCAGTTGCTTCAAATACAAAATTTGTTAATTCTAATGATGGCTTGATTTTCTTATTCAGTATATGGTATTACAGGAAAGATGGAAATTTTATTCTGTTGAATATGAAACATCTGACATCACAGTTTATATTATTAAAAATGCAGGTTAAAAAGTCCTACACTGAAGACAAGGTGATTGGTTTGTGTTGATGATGTAAATACAAATCTTGGCGGAGCACAATATTATGGTACAAACAAAGCTCTTACCTAATTAGGAAACTTTTGGATTGAAAACGTATTTGGAATTGGCTATGGTACACATATAATTCATCATTTCATCCAAACAAGCTTCAAACTTGTACCAATCCAAATAGGAGTTGTAATTGTAGAAATTTACATGTATTCTATACAGACACATTTAGAGTAACTGTAAAACTTTTATGATGATACAAATTTGAATACACAAACATATGTGAGCAGCTTAGTACATGATTTCTGTCTTTGCTGCCTATTATCCCTGGGATGTTAAAATTGTCAGAAGCTTTAAAAATCTACTTTGTAAAGCAAACTAAGTTTCTTAAATTGGTACTAAACTAATTTTTTTGGTGAACCAGCTACACTTTGATAGCATTTTCCTTTAAATCTATTGAAAGCATTATTCAAAAAATGCTGAAAATAATTGCTGGAAATACAGCTGACAAACTACAATGTATCTCCCTTAAAACACTAAGGAGAAAATGAACGCGTGAAACAATGAAAGCTCAAACAGTTCACAAGATTTTGAAATTCTATCATTAAACATTGTATTAACGTAAATCTTTTATTGCATTTCTATTTTAATTGGATTAATTTTTATTTTGTATCATTTAAATGAATTGAGAGTGGTACAATTTTACATGCACTTACATTTGATGAAATATTCAAAATAATTATATCAACACTGTAATATAATTATTGAGATTGTTGAAGAAAGCAACTCTGAATGGAGGAAAAAAGTAAATGCCTTTCAAAATACTTAGGGAAATGTTTTACATTTTCATATGAAAATAAAATTAAAAATATTTTTTGCTTAATGAAATTTCATTTGAACTTACAAGATTTCTCAGCAACTATGTAGGATGTTTTCTCAACTCAAATAATTTTCAGACAGGTTGTTATTAAAGGTGCTGACAATTTTACATTTATTAACAATAAAGTAAAACCTCAATGATTTCAGAAAATTTATTTAAAATTTAATAATAATTATTACAGTAAGGTATTTTTCACAACACATAATTAACATAATATTAAAGATGGATACATCACAAAGTATATGATATACATTATTAAAAGTTTTTTTAATTTTTAATTTTCACTTTTATTTCAAGTTCGGGGTACATATGCTTGTTTGTTACACAAGTAAAGGTGTCCTTTTGAATATGTCTGCTCATGTTTTTTGCTGACTTTTAAAAACTTTTTTTTTTAATTGTAAGTTTGTTTAAGTTCCTATAGACACTGGATATTAGACCTCTGTCAGATGCATAATTTGCAAATATTTTCTTCCATTCTGTAGGTTGTCTGTTTACTCTGTTAATAGTTTCTTTTGCTGTGCAGAACCTCTATTGTTTACTTATGTTCCATTTGTCAATTTTTGCTTTTGTTGTGATTGCTTTTGGCATCTTCATCATGAAATCTTTGCCCATTCCTGCATCCAAAATGGTGTTGCCTAGTTTGTCTTCCAGGGTTTTTATAGTTTGGGGTTTTACATTTAAGTCTTTAATGCATCTTGAGTTGATTTTTGTATATGGTATAAGGAAAGGGTCTTGTTTCAATCTTCTGCATATGCCTAGCCGATTGTACCAGCACTATTTATTAAATAGGGCATCCTTTCCCTATTGCTTGTTTTTGACAGCTTTTTCAAAGATCAGATGGCTGTAGGTGTGCATCTGCCTGTTATTTTTATTTTTACTTAATCAATATAAAAATCTTTAAAATATTGCTTTAACTTATAAAGAATTTTATTCTTAAAGATAGCTTTTGAATAGGAATAGAGAATTACACTAACAAAGACTAGTTTGCCATGTAATAAATATACATTTCAAGAAACTAAATCATTCAAATTGTTTTCATACTCTCTCTTATTCCTAAAGTATCCTGTTGTGGAAGACAAATTGTATGATTTTCCTTATTTGGAATGCCACACAGTATAATTAAGAAAAAAATCGAGACAGAGATACGTTGCAGTGAAATTTAAACACCCACAATTATACATTTAAAACACCTATCATCTAAATATGGGGGACAAGAAACATATTCTGCATGCATAAAATGTCACATAGATTTTTGCCACAAAGAAAATTAAAGGCGTTATCAGGTGGCTGACTCTAATAACAAGAGATATAAATTACTAGTTCTAGGAAAGATTTGTAAATTAATGATAATGAAATAATAGTAAATTTTATTTTTTACTTTCAAAATTACAAGGAGAGAAATGAAAATGTACCATATTTCAGAAAGTGTAAGATTAAAATGTTTTTCACATATCAAAGTTTCTGAAATTTTAGTAAGTGTCATAATTGCTTTAATCCAGGAACAAGCCATTATGTAATTGTCACTGAGCTTATGCTCAGCTTGGATGTAGCTCTTCATGCCATCGTCATATCAGTTTAACTATGTGCATTGTTAATGTTATACATGCAAAGTTAAACTGTTGTTTAAAATGGCTTCTAAGTGGATTAACATGATTTTAAGTCTTAATGAAAATATGTCATGTACTCAGAAAGGCATAGAAATACAGCTTAGTTTATAAATTGGACATTGTTAAAGCAAATATTCCTCACTGGAAGATTGACAACACTCTCATATGTTCCTGTTTCAAAGCAGCAAGCAAGGACTTTACAGCAAATAAGAAAGGAAGCTGCCCACTAGCAGAAGAAGCTGTAATACTTTTGTTCCTGAGATGCATGCAGACGATGACTAATGAAAAGTAAGTATGCAACTAAAGACTGAAAAACTATCAAATCTCTGGAGGTATTGGATGAAATTTTAAACCAAAGAGACATATTAAATGATAAATAAGAGAAGGAACTGTAGAATGTTGTGGAAAACATACAACAGTCACTGTCTTTTACAGAAGACTGTATGGGCTATTGACAAGTTTAATATTAGAAATGTACAAATACATGAAAAATTGAGGTTATTTTAATTTTATTAAATTCTAAATATTTTTAAATTTTACATTTTTTTCTCCATGACCCCTGAAATATTCAGAATTGTCAATTTTATTATATGAATATATGAAGTTGAATGAGCCAGGGTCCTGGCTACAAACAGATCACTCAGGAGTAATTGGAAAGAATATTTAGAATGGATGTTTTAGAGGTAGGGCCCAAAAGGGACCTTGGTAAATTGTCTTTAAATTCTGAGATAAAAGATTAATGATAAATCTAAAATTATATTTTCCTGAGGAAGTAGAAAAATGTCATTACCAATAAGTGAGACAGTGAGAGATAAAAGAAAGCAGGTTTTGAAGAAAAATCTGAATTTTACTTTACATCTACTGAATATGAGATGTCTGTTACCTACCCAAATGAGTATGTCATAGGCATCAGATATAGGAATCTCACATTCAGAGGATCACTTTGAGATGGTGACATCATAATTAGAGTCTTTCTAATTACATTGGTCTTATCGTTGATATATTTACTACTTTCCTTTGGCTCATTTTAAAAATATTTAATATGTGGACAATAACACATACTTGAGAATATTTTTGTGATGCTTCAGAATATTGATGCATCACAAAAATATTCTCAAGTATGTGTTATTGTCCACATATTACAGACTTTAAACCAACAGACTTTAAACCAACTTTAAACCACATAAACAGACTTTAAACCAACAAAGATAAAAAAAAGACAAACAAAGACATTACATTATGATAAAGAGTTCAATTCAATAAAAAGCTCTAGCTACCATAAATATCTATGCACCCAACACAGGAGCACCCAGATTCATTAAACAAGTTCTCAGCAACATTTGAAGACCCACATATGCAATAAATACTATTATTTTTTAATTCTTCTTCTTTTTTTTCTTTTCTTTCCTTTTCTTTTTAAATCAAATCAGGAGCAGGTCTCCTCCACAGTGAAATATATCTTTCTTATAGAAATCTCCAGCCTGGACTGAGAACTCATCCTGCTCCTTAATTAGTGATGCACACCAGGCAAGTTATAATTAAATACATACTCCCCATCACTTGCAGGTTAAGTACGTGGTTCATGGAGTCAAACAGGAGGAGACAATTTATAAATGGTGCTCCCAAGTGTAGTGTGTTTCACCATAGAAATTTATTGCCAGGATGAGATTGCTCCTGGTAATATAATTATAGGTTAGAAAGAAATGATAGGGCAAACAGCTAACTATAGAGCATATGCCATTACTGGCATAATCAGGGGTTGACATCCTGGCAGGTATCTCTACTTGTATGACTGAAGTCCCCTGACCTTGCTGCCACTTTGTCTTGCTCATAAAATTATTTCACCAGATGTAACTGGGTGATTGAATTCTTCCCAGTAAGCAATGACCTTGCTCTTTGAGTAAGGGTCTTAATTTAAGGAAGGTGAGTCCCTAATTCTCAAAAAGTGCATCTAGGAAAAAAACTGTCTTTGGGGCCCTCTTCCTATACCTAAAAATTAGAAGTGCTTCAGAGGAGATCCATTCCCCTGTCTCAATTATGTTTAAGAACTAGCAATTGGAGAGGAGAACTTTATGTGGCAGGGTATAATTTTCTTTGATCACGTAGGTAGCAGGAACATCAGAAGAGATGGAAAACTCCATTTCTGACAGTGCAGACATGCTCAAGAATCTTTGCAACGTCCTAGTGACAATTATAAGAGGAGGAACCATTTAAGACAGTTGCCACTGTCCAATAAAATAGAAGAAAAATTGCCCTAGTCCAATAAAATGGAAGAAAGAATGAACCAAATCCTCATTTACAATCTTATACTCATAGTGTGCACAATATGTCTGAACTTTCTAAAGTGGGCCTGTTCTGGGTGCTAAGTTGGGCCATTAATTACAAATAATATGCCTTTACCTAAAACTCAATGTGACTCAGACTTCATCCAAAACAGAATACCCCTTTCTTTCTAACATGAAGTTTAGATTTTGTACTTATTCAAAGCACAGACAATGATGCTTATGAGCCTTATGAAAGAGCAATGTCAGAATCTAAATCTGCCTCAGGTACTTGACCCAATGTAATAATTTTTAATACTGAATAATACATCTAATAGGACTAGATTCCAACCCAGAAGAAAGTGTGGAGGTAGTAGTTTTGTATATGGTGTACTAGGTGAAATTGAAAATTATAAGAATCTCTTAAGTGACATCAGGCTAGCTATTTAGTGCTCAATATAAGTGTGATCATGGTCAAATTCCATCAGCTCTCAGAGAACATTCTTCCTGCATGATTCCATTATATCTTTGTGGCACCTCAGCTGACTTCCAGAGGCATTATTTTGATTATGTAACATAATGACGCTTTATTTGTCTGACTTTTAGACCGCCTATAACAATGGCTTATCATGATGACTGGTTCAAATCCACACATATGAGTGAGAACATAACCTTAAATGTAAATAAGCTAAATGTCCCAATTAAAGACACAGAGTGGAAAGCTGAATAAAGAACCAAGACCCATCAGTATGCTGTCTTCAAATGACCCATCTCACATGCAGTGACACACATAGGCTCAAAATAAAGGGGTGGGGGAAATCTGCCAAGCAAATGGAACATAGAAAAAAAACAGGGATTGCAATGCTAGTATCTGACAAAACAAACTTTATACCAACAAAGATCAAAAAAGACAAAAAAAGGACATTACATTATGGTAAAGGGTTCCATTAACAAGAAGATCTAACCACCTTAATATATATGCACCCAACACAGGAGCACCCAGGTTCATAAAACAAGATTTTAGAGAACTTTGAAGAGATTTAGACTCCCAAACGATGGTAGTGAGAGACTTTAACACCACACTGAAATTAGGCAGATCACTGAGACAGAAAATTCACAAAGATATTCAGAACCTGAACTCAGCACTGAATCAAATGGATCAAATAGATATCTGCATAACCCTCCACCCAAAAACAACAGAATGTACATTCTTCTCATCACCATATGGCACTTACTCTAAAATTGACCACAGAATCAGAAGTAAAACACTGCTCAGCAACTGCAAAAGAACTGAAATGATAATGAAATAATAAAATTAAGGCAGAAAACAAGAAATTTGTTGAAATGAAAGAGAACAAAGATACAACATGCCAGAATCTCTGGGACAGAGATAAGGCAGTGTTAAGAGGGAAATTTATAGCACTAAATGCCCGCATCAAAAGTTAGAAAGAGACTGGGCGTGGGGGCTCACGCCTGTAATCCCAGCACTTTGGGTAGCCGAGGTGGGAGGATCACGAGGTCAGGAGATCGAGACCATCCTGACTAACATGGTGAAACCCCATCTCTACTAAAAATAAAAAAAAAATTAACTGGGCGTGGTGGTGGGCACCTGTAGTGCCAGCTAGTCAGAAGGCTGAGGCAGGAGAATGGCATGAACCCGGGAGACAGAGCTTGCAGTGAGCCGAGATCACGCCTCTGCACTCCAGCCTGGGCGACCGAGCAAAACTCCATCTCAAAAAAAAAAAAAAAAAAGTTAGAAAGATCTCAATTTAACAACCTAACATCACAACTAAAAGAACTAGAGAACCAAGAGGAAACAAATCTCAAAGCTAACAAAAGACAGGAAATAATCAAAATCAGAGCTGAACTGAAGGAGATTGAGACACATAAAACCATTCAAAAGATCAACAAACCCAGCCCGGATTTTTAAAAAATAATAATAAAATAGACCATAAGCTAGACTAATAAAGAAGAAAACAGAGAAGAATCAAAGAAGCACAATCAGAAATGACAAAGGGGATACAACCACTGACCCAAACAAATAAAAATAAAGACCAGAGAATGTTATGAACACCTCTATGCACATAAACTAGAAAATCTAGAAGGAATGGATAGATTCCTGGACACGTACACCCTCCCAAAACTGATCCAGGAAGAAATTAAATCCCTGAACAGACATGTAATGAGCGCTGAAATTAAGGCAGTAATCCCCTACCAACCAGAAAAAGCCGAAAACAAGAGGGATTCACAGATGAAGTCTACCAGATGTATAAGAGATGTATGAAGAATAGCTGGTTCCATTCCTACTTAAACTATTCCAAAAAATTGAGAGGACGGGCATCCCCCAAACTCATTCTATGAAGCCAGCATCATCATCCCGATACCAAAACCTGGCAGATATACAACAATAAAAAAGAAAACTTCGGGCCAATATCTTTGATGAATAGTAATGCAAAAATTCTCAAAAAATACTGGCAAAGAGAATCCAGCAGTACATCAAAAAGCTAGTCCACCATGATAAAGTAGGCTTTATCCCTAGGATGCAGGTTGTTTCAACATAAACAAATCAATAAATGTGATTCATCACATAAACAGAACTAAATAACTAAATACAAAAAACATGATTATTTCAATAGATGCAGAAAAGTTTTTCAATAAAATTCAGCATCCATTCATGTTTTAAAAAAAACTCTCAATAAAGTAGATATTGAAGGAACATACCTCAAAATAATAAGGGCCGTCTATGGCAAACTCACAGCCAACATCATACGGAATGGACAAAAGCTGGAAAAATCCCCTTGAAAACTGACACAAGACAAGAATACCCTCTCTTACCCCTCTTATTCAACATTGTATTGGAAATCCTGGCCAGGGCAATCAGACAAGAGAAAGATATAAAGGGCATCCAGATAAGAGAGAAAGTCAAACTATCCCTGTTTGCAGATGATATGATCCCATATCTAGAAAACCTCATAGTCTCAGGCAAAACTCCTTAAACTGATAACTTCAGCAAAGTCTCAAGATATAAAATCAATGTGTAAAAACCACTAGCATTCCTATACACTACGAACAGTCAAGCTGAGAGCTGAACCGGTAACACAGTCCCATTCACAATTGCAACAAAAACAAGAAAATACTTAGGAATACAGCTAACTAGGGAGGTGAAAGATCTGTACAAGGAGAACTACAAAGTACTGCTCAAAGAAATCAAAGATGAAAAAACAAATGGAAAAACATTCCATGCCCATTACTAGGAAGAATTAACATCATTAAAATGTCCATATTGCCCAAACAAATTTATAGATTCAATGCTATTCATATTAAACTATTGACATTCATCAATGAACTAGGAAAAAATATTTTAAAATTCAAATGGAACTAAAAAACAGCCAAAATAGCCAAGGCAATCCTAAGAAAAAAGAACAAAGCTGGAGGCATCACACTACCTGACTACAAACTATACTACAGAGCTACAGTAACCAAAACAGCATGGTACTGGTACAAAAAACAGACACATAGACAAATGAAACATAATACAGAATCCAGAAATAAGGCCACACACCTACAACTAGCTGATATTCAACAAACCCAACTAAAACAAGCAATGGGGAAATGATTTCCTATTCAATAAATGATGCTGGGATAACTAGCAAGTCATATTGCACAAGATTAAAATTGGACTCCTTCCTTAAACAAATTATAAAAAAATTAACTCAAGGTGGATTAAAGACTTAAATGTAAAACCCAAAACTATAAAAACCCTAGAAGACAACTTGACAGTATCATTCAGTACATAGGCACAGGCAAATATTTCATGATGAAGATGCCAAAAGCAATTGTAACAAAAACAAAAATTGACAAATGGGATCTAATTAAACTAAAGAGCTTCTACACAGCAAAGAAACTATCAATAGAGTAAACAGACAACCTACAGAATGGGAGAAAATTTTTGCAAACTATGCATCTGATGAAGGTCTAATATTCAGCATATATAAATAACTGAAATAAATTTGTAAGATAAAAACAAACAACATCATTAAAAAGTGGGCAAAGGACATGAACAGTTTTCAAAAGAAAACATACTATGCAGCCAACAATTATTTGAAAAAAACTCAACATCACTGATCATTAGAGAAACACAAATCAGTATCATCTCACATCAGTCAAAATAACTATTACCTAAAAGTCAATAAGTAACAGATGCTGGCAAGGTTGTGGAGAAAAAGGAAAACTTATACACTGTTAGTGGGAGTGTAAATTAGTTCAACCACTGTTGAAGACAGTGTGGTGATTCCTCAAAGACCCAAAGACAGAAATACCGTTCAACCAAGCAATCCCATTTCTGAGTATATACCCAAAGGAATGTAAGTTGTTTTATTATAAAGACAAATGTATGCATATATTCACTGCAGCATTATTCACAATAGCAAAGACATATAGAATCAATCTGTATGCCCATCAATTACAGACTTCATACAGAAAATGTGGTAAATGTATAACATGGAATACTATGCAGTCATAAAAATAATGGGATTATGTCCTTTACAAGAACATGGACAGAGCTGGAGGTCATTATCCTTAGCAAACTAACACAGTAGCAGAAAACCAAACACTGCATGTTCTCACTTATAAATGGGAACTAAATGATGAGAACGCACATAGACACATAAAGGGGAACAAGACACACTGGGGCCTATCATGGGGTAAGGGATTGTAAGAGGGAGAGGACCAGGAAAAATAACTGATGGGTACTAGGCTTAATACCTAGGTGATGAAATAATTTGAACAACAAATCCCATGACACAAGTTTACCTATGTATCAAACCTGCATATGTCCCCTGAACTTAAATATTTAAAAACATGTATTTTTTATTGAAGACTTTCTATTTTATCTCTGACTTTCAAGGAGCTTAGAACTTGTCATTCCCATACTTGGAAGCAAAAGCCTGGACAAACTGAAAACCAGTGATTTTTATCTTAGACCCATCTGAGAACTGAAGTTTCAGGGCAGATGACTACCCTAAAATCTGGAGAGACAGGCTTACCCAGAGAGACACAGTTTAGATCTATGTACCTTGAGAAGAAGCTGCTGAAGCCATAACTCCATGTTACAAACACTTAAATGTTAGTTTTAATGAAATCCTGGATGCTGAATATGAACAAGTAAGAGAGTGAGAAACTCCTTGGGGACTATACTCCTAAGAGAGGCCCCATGATTTTGTGGGTTTTACCTCCAGGAATACCACCAGATTCTCACTGTGAAGATCTGAAGAAGATACCCTCCTGGATCTGGAAGGATGAGGAGAAGAGTGAGTAATCTTAATAAGCCCAGAGCATTCTCCACAACACAGGCCTACTTTTCAGGGGAAAAAACTTCACAGATCTTACCCCACCAGAGGGAAGGACATTTATGCAACTGCAGCCTTCCTATGGCACCTAAGAGGCGACAGGGGAAATACACTTACAAAGGTTACAGCCCAGAAACACAAGCATACTAAAGACTGTGTTTAAATTACAAAGTTATAGAACACTTTTTTTCAGCATCCACTTAGCAACCGCCACAGAAGGCTCCAGTCTAATAAAGGTTGATTATAACTGAAGAGTTGCCAGGTGCAAATTATGTAAAGAAAGTTATTAAGGAAGCTTAACGATACCAGGGGGACAGTAGCAAGGACACTAGGGGAATTTGAATACTCTAGTTTCTACAGATACAGGAAGCACTAAACATAATCCAACTCTTAAACAGATTAATATAAAGCCTCTTACTAGCAGCCTATTTATCCCGGTTTCTATTACCTAATACATCTGGCTTTCAACCAAAATTTAGAAAGCATGCTGAAAGTCAAGAAAAAGTAAGCATCAGAACTAAATTCAGATCTGACACAGATTATTGAGATAATCAGATAGAGAATTTAGAATAATTATGATTACTCTCTTATGGGCTCTAATAAAAAAGAAGACAACATATAGGACAGATGGATAGTATAAACAGAGTAATGGAAGGTTTGAGAAAAGATGAAATGCAAATTCTAGAAATAAAATATACTATACTGTAAATTTAAAACTGTCTTAAATGAGTTCATTATAGGACTGGATACAGTAGAGAAAAAAAATCACAGAACTTAATAATGGGTTTACTGGAAACTTCCAAAACATAAATACAATGAGAGAAAACAATAGGAAAAGAAAAAAGAAAGGAAATAAAACAGAATATCTGAGAATTGTGAGACCGTTATACAGAATGTAACCACATGTAACTGGAAGGATGGAATGGAAAGAAAAAGAGGAAAAAGCAAGAAAACAAACAAAAACCAGGAAGAAATAATAGCTGAGAACTTTCCAAAATAAATGACAGAAACCAAACCACAGATCCAAGAAGCTCAGAGAATACCAACTGGGATAAATAACAAAATATCTACACTTAGGCTTATCATATTCAAACTGAAAAACTAAAGACAGAGAAGATTTTTAAAATGAAGCTAGAAGAAGAAAAGTGTCTTACTTATAGAGGAACAAATCTAAGAATTATAGAGGACTTTTCATCAGAAACTATGCTAACAGAATAGAGTAAAATATTTGAAGTGTTGAAAGAAAAAAAACTTAGAATTCTATATTCAACAAAATTATCCTTCAAAAGTGAAGACTGAACAAGTACATTCTGAGAAAAACAAATCCTGACTGAATTTATTGGCAGCAGATCTGCACTGAAGAAGAATTAAATAAACTTCTTTAGAGAGAAGAAAAATGGTATGTCAAAAACTTGAATCCACATAAAGAGATTAAGGACATTGGAAATGAATACATAAGGTTATAAAAATATTTTATTTTATTATTTATAATTGATCTCAAAAATAATAACACCCAACAATGTATTGAGTAAATATAGTACATGGATAGGTGAAATGAATGACAGCAGTGTCCTAAAGGAAGGAGGAGCACATTAAGAGTACTTTGATATAAGGGAACTGCACTATATGTGAAGTGGTAAAGTGTTTGTTGAAGCTGGTCTTATATTAGCTATAAATGTCCATTGAAAACTTTTTGACAACTAAATTTTTTTAAAAGCATAATGGATATGCTAAGAGAGTGAATAAAATATAATCATATAAAGTGATGAATGTAAGACAGAGAATGCAGAAAAAATAAGCAGAATAAAGAACATGTGCAATACATGGAAAACAGTTGCAAATACAGTAGACATTAATCCAACAATATCAATAACTACTTTAAATGTAAATTGAAAAAATAATTAAAGGGATTGTCAGAATGGATTTTTAAAAAAACAACAACAACTAAGAACAAATCCTATGATGTTTACAAGAAACTTAATTTAAATATAAAGACCCATATAGGTTAAAAGTAAAGGGATGGAAAAAGACATACTAATCAAAGGAAATAGGTATATTATTTACACACAAAATAGACTTCAGAACAAAAAAAGACCAGAGTTAAAAAGTGGTATTATGTGATAATAAAGTGCTCAGTGCTACAGGACATAACAGTTCTTAATATGTATACACCTCACAAAGAAGCACTGAAATTCATGAAGAAAAAAGTGAAAGAAGTACAAGGAGAATAGGCAAATGTTCTCTCATAGCTGGAGACATCAGTAATCCTCTTTCAGTAATGATAGTTCAAGCAGCAAAAATTAGTAAGGATATGCTTCACCTAAGCAACACTATCAATCAATATGATCGAATTGATATTTATGGAATATCCTACCAACAATAGCAGAATACACATTTTTTCAAGCTCCCATAGAATATTCACTGAGATAGACCAGAATCTGAGCTAAAAAATATTTTGAAATGTTTTATTAGAATAAGATGTCTACAAAGTATGCTTACAAAAAACAATGAAATTAAAATAGAAATCAATGACAGAAATATAGTTGTGAAATGCCCAAATTAAACAGCATGCTTATAAATAAAAAACAGGACAAGGAGTAATCTCAAGGTAAATTTAAATAATATTTTGAGCCAAATGAAAATAACTGTGAAATTTATCTAAATTTGTGGGCTGTTGCAAAAACATTGGCTTAGTAATTACATGTATTAAATACATATATTAGGAAAAAAGAAAACTAATATCAGAATTCTAAATGTTCATCTTTGGAAACAAAAGAAAGAAGAGTAATTAAAGCATATAGCAAACTGATAAAAAGAAATAACAAATATTAGAACAGAAATCAATAAATTAGCAAACAGGAAAACAATAGCAAATACATCAAAACCAAATGTTGACTCTTTGAAAAGACTAAATACAATTGATAAATCTTAAGTCAGGCTAACTAGGAAAAAAGGAAAGAAAAAGCAATCATCAGTGTCACATTTAAAAGGGACATTATTACTGATTCTGTGAATGACAAAAGGCTAATAAAGGAATATGATGAAGAATGCTATGCCCACAAATTTGACAATTAGATGAAACAATCCAATTCCTTGAAAGACACAACCTACCAAACTCATTCAAAGACCAGTAAATGTCTCAATAGGTATATATCTATTTATTGTAATTAATCAATTAATAATAGCCTTCCAAAAACAAATCACCAGGCCCAAATGGTTTCACTGGAGATTTCTGTTAAACTTTAAAATAAAGAAGAGGTGCTAATTCTCTACAATGTTGTTCAGAAAATAGAAGCAAAGGCAACAGTTTCTAACTCATTCGTTGACGTAGTTTGCAAGGAACAAGAATTTATTTCCCACAGTTCTGGAGACTGGGAAGTCCAAGATCAAGATGTCAGCATTTGGTGTCTGGGGAGGGCCTTCTTGCTGCGTCTTCACATGGCAGAAGGTAGAAACGAAAGCGGGGCCAAACACCTGGTGTCTTCTTTTTAAAGCCTTAATCCCACTGATGAGGAAGAGGCCCTCATGTTTGAATAACATCTTAAAGGCCCCACCTCTTAATGCTTTTATATTGTCAGCATGTGAGTTTTGGAGGGGACACATTCAGACCATAGCAGCAGTCAAAATACACAGCAAAATACAACACTGCCATATGCTGCAACACGAATTGCACTTTTAGAAATTTCCACAAACGATTTGAAAATGTATGATCACACACAAATTTGTAAATGTGTGTTTATAATAGCTTTATTTATAATTGTCAAAAACTCAAAGCAACCAAGATGTCCTTCAATTGGTGAATTGAAAAACAAAACTGTTGTAAATTCATATAATAAAATATTATTCAGCAATAAAATGAGATGACGTATGAAGCTACAAAAAGATGAGTCAATTTCTTTTTTTTTTTTTTTTCCAGGCAGAGTCTCACTCTGTCACCCAGGCTGGAGTGTAGTGGCATGATCTTGGCTCACTGCAAGCTCTGCCTCTTGGGTTCACGCGATTCTCCTTCCCCAGCCTCCTGAGTAGCTGGGACTACAAGCACCGGCCACCACACCCAGCTATTTTTTTTGTATTTTTTTATTATTATACTTTAAGTTCTGGGGTACATGTGCACAACGTGCAAGTTTGTTACATAGGTGTACATGTGCCATGTTGGTGTGCTACACCCATTAACTCATCATTTACATTAAGTATATCTCCTAATGCTATCCCTCCCCCCTCCCCCCACCCCACCACAGGCCCCGGTGTGTGGTGTTCCCCACTCTTTGTCCAGCTCTTCTCGTTGTTCAGTTCCCACCTATGAGTGAGAACATGTGGTGTTTGGTTTTCTGTCCTTGTGATAGTTTACTCAGAATGATGGTTTCCAGCTTCATCCATGTCCCTACAAGGGACATGAACTCATCCTTTTTTGTGGCTGCATAGTATTCCATGGTGTATATGTGCCACATTTTCTTAATCCAGTCTATCATTGATGGACATTTGGGTTGTTTCCAAGTCATTGCTATTGTGAATAGTGCCTCAATAAACATACATGTGCATGTGTCTTTGTAGTAGCAAGATTTATAATCCTTTGGGTATATACCCAGTAATGGGATGGCTGGGTCGAATGGTATTTCTAGTTCTAGATCCTTGAGGAATCACCGCACTGTCTTCCACAATGGTTGAACTAGTTTTACAGTCCCACCAACAGTGTAAAAGTGTTCCTATTTCTCCACATCCTCTCCAGCACCTGTTGTTTCCTGACTTTTTAATGATTGCCATTCTAACTGGTGTGAGATGGTATCTCACTGTGGTTTTGATTTGCGTTTCTCTGATGGCCAGTAATGATGAGCATTTTTTCATGTGTCTGTTGGCTGCATAAATGTCTTCTTTTGAGAAGTGTCTGTTTGTATCCTTCTCCCACTTTTTGATAGGGTTGTTTGATTTTTTTTTTCTTGTAAATGTGTTTAAGTTCTTTGTAGATTCTGGGTATTAGCCCTTGTCAGATGGGTAGATTTAAAAAATTTTCTCCCATCCTGTAGGTTGCCTGTTCACTCTGATGATAGTTTCTTTTGCTTTGTAGAAGCTCTTTAGTTTAATTAGATCCCATTTCTCAATTTTGGCTTTTGTTGTCATTGCTTTTGGTGTTTTGTACATGAAGTCCTTGCCCATACCTATGTCCTGAATGGTATTGCCTGGGTTTTCTTCTAGGGTTTTTATGGTTTTAGGTCTGACATTTAAGTCTTTAATCCATCTTGAATTAATTTGTCTATAAGGTGTAAGGAAAGGATCCAGTTTCAGCTTTCTACAAATGGCTAGCCATTTTTCCCAGCACCATTTATTAAGTAGGGAATCCTTTCCCCCTTGCTTGTTTTTGTCAGGTTTGTCAAAGATCAGATGGTTGTAGATGTGTGGTATTATTTCTGAGTGCCCTGTTCTGTTCCATTGGTCTGTATCTCTGTTTTGGTACCAGTACCATGCTTTTTTGGTTACTGTAGCCTTGTAGTATAGCTTGAAGTCAGGTAGTGTGATGCCTCCAGCTTTGTTCTTTTGTCTAAGGATTGTCTTGGCAATGCGGGCTCTTTTTTGGTTCCATATGAACTTTAAAGTAGTTTTTTCCAATTCTGTGAAGGAAGTCATTGGTAGCTTGATGGGGATGGCATTTTTTGTATTTTTAGTAGAGATGGGGTTTCACTGCGTTAGCCAGGATGGTCTCGATCACCTGACCTCATGATCCTCCCACCTTGGGCTCCAAAAGTGCTGGGATTTCAGGCGTGAGCCACTGTGCCTGGCCGATAAGGGTCAATATGTATTGCTAAGTGAAAAAAGACACTTTGAAATAGCTACGTATTATATGTTTCCATTTATATGATCTTTTGGAAGACATAAAACTTTGGATGCAGTAAAATGATCAGTGGTTGCCAGGCATTTGGGGGTTGGAATAAAGATTGAATAGGAGAGTCGTGGTGAATTTTGTTTTAGGTCAAGGAAGCTGTTCTGTGTAATACTGTAATTGTGAATATATAATCTTATGCATTTGTAAAATTCCATATAATTTTCTAGTACAAAGTGTGAACCTTTATGTATACAAATTAAACATACATATATATGTGTGTGTGTGTATGTATGTGTGTGTGTGTGTGTATATATATATATTTATATATATAGAGAGAGAGAGAGAGGAGATCAGGGAGAATGTACTAAAATAACCTAACTCTACTATCCAATTGTGAAGCAACCTCACTGAATGAGATATATACAGGTAGGCAGGAAGTTGCTGACCTCAGTAACTTTGGAAATGAGAGGAGTTTATAAAACTAAAGTCAAAAATGCACTGCACATAAACCTTGCACTCTAGTTAATAAAGTTGTTTTCTACACATATATGGGTTATAATATTCCTGTATTCGTATACCATGTACTGTAATATAACACTTAAGTAAATAGAGGGATGAAGTCAGAGCCAACCTTCTCATTATGCAATGCATGTTTACAGATAAGCAAGAGGAGGAGCCTAGACTAATCCAAATTGTTCATGAAAAAAGTCAAACTCTAAAACATTTAAAGAGGTTTATTCTGAGCCAAATATGAGTGACCATGGCTTGAAGCATAATACCAAGAGGTCCTGAGAACATTTACCCGAGGTGGTTGGGTACAGCTTGGTTTTATACATTTTGGGGAGGAGACATATGACATCGGTCAATACATATGAGGTATACATTGGATCGATATAAAAAGGCTGGACATTTCAAAATGGGGGCTTTCAGGTCATAGATGAATTCAAAGATTTCCTGATTGGCAATTGGTTGAAGGAGTTCAGTTAAGATAAGGAGGACTGTGGAAGCCAAGGTTCTCGCTGTGTAGATGGAGCCTTCAGGTAAGAGGCTTCAGATAAAATAGATGGTAAATGTATTTTGTTAGGCTTTAAAAGATGTTAGACTTTTAGTTAAATCTCTCCTGTATCGGGAGAAAACCTGGAAAGGTAAGGATATTCTTTATAGACTGTAAATTTTCTCCACAGAAGAGAGCTTTGCAGCACCATTTCCCAGTAATGTTAATAATGCTAGTCAGTTGTACCTGAACTCCAAAAGGAGGAGAGTATAATGAGACATGCCAAACTTCTTTCCTCCTGTCATGACCTGAACTGATTTCTCAGGTTTCTTTGGGTACTCTTGGCTGGAACGGGGTTCCATTCAGTTGGTTGGGAGGCTTAGAATATTTGGTTTACAAAGTGGTAACAGGTTAAAGTTACAAAGATCAGTATGAACTCATGTTTAACCTGTGGGCGCTATAGGCTCTTGGCCCCCTAAAAGTTCACTAAAGAGTCACTGACGTGGGGCAGATTGATTTAATAGGAGAAAAAATATCAAATTTACTTAACTTGTATACTCAGGAGCCTTCATAATGAAAACCCAACTTCCCAATGAGTTACAGAAATGCATATATCATTTTGAAGTTACAGAAGGAATAAGGTCTTAGGTTCTGGTAAAATGGGTTATGGAAGGAGGAAAAGAGGCTTGGCTAGCAAAGATGACCATGTTATGTGGATGAAGACTCCCTCAAAGAGAATAGGTGGTATATGTTTCTTTTCAGACTTTTAAAGGTATCAGACTGTCAATTTCTCCTGGATCTGTGGAAAGTCATAGTAAAAAGAGGGTTCGTGGCTGCATTAGAGATTTTCTACAGATTCAAATTTTCCCCAGTTAAGACAGCTTTGCAAGACCACTTCTGCCTGCTAGCCAAGCACCAGCCATTTTGAAATGTTATAGAAATACCTTTTGGGGTAAAATATTTTAATTTTCTTCAAACTTAATACAGATACAGATGGTTACATATACTCTGTGTGTGTGTATGTGTATATATATATAAACATGTTAGTATACATATATATATTCCCTTGCTTTATCAATAGAGGGAACTTAGATAAAATGGCACCTCAATAGCAATAAACATACTTGATGCCCATATCTTGGCTTCTAATACAGTTTTTCAGTAAAGGGATCCAAAGATCATTAGATAAATGGCTGATTCTGGCATTGGGGCAGGAAATACACAAGATGAATATTGAGTATTTTATAGTGCCAGAAAGTAAGAAAGTCTTCAAGGAGAAAATAACAATCCATGATAATGATAATTTTTCAAAAGGACACAGAAGATAAATTATGGATCTCCTAATAGAAAAGCTAGAGCAATTTGAACAACAAAATTAGAAAGTAGTATTGGATACAACCCAAAGTATAAAATACTTATCCATGAGTCCATATTGCTATAAATAAGTGCTTGGGTGGGTTAAAAAGAAAAGAAAAAAGACAAATTTTTCATGCAAGAGAATTCCAAATAATTTATTAAGATACTGCATTCTCCAGAAAATGGAGCCTAACTTCCCCCTCCTCAGTGTGGGCTGTGGTAGTGACATTCTTCCAAAGAGTACAAGACAGAGGGGAGGAAAAAGAAAGTGACTTTACAATGAATAAAACTGACAAACACTATCTCAAGCTAAGCAATCAAGGTTCACATCAATATCAATAAGCCATGTTGATATGTACTCTAGATATAATGTGATGAAAATGGAACTTTACCTCTGTGTTCTTTCTCACGATAAACCACCACCCTCATCTAATAATGAGAGGAGAATCAGACAAATACCAAGAGAAGGACATTCTACACAGTACCTACCAGTATTTTCTCAAAATTTTCAAGTTTATTTAGAACAAAGAAAGTCTGGAAACTGTCACAATTTAGAGAAATCTAAAGAGACATGAAAAGTAAATGTATTAATAATGTGATGTCTTGGATGGGGTCCTGGAGTAGAAGAAAGGCATTAGGTAAAAACAAAGGAAATACAAATAAAAGACATTTTAGTTAACAATAAAGTATCAATACTGGTGTATTAATTCTAAGACACACACCATACTAAAGTAAGATGTTAAAATAGGAGAAACTGGGTACAGGGAATATGAAAACTGTCTGTACTACCTTTTCAATTTTTCTGTTGTTTAATCAAGTTTAGCCTAAAGTTGTTCCTTATATATTTTAAGTTCAGCCTAAAGGTTTCTCTGTACATAGTGAACTATAACCTAAATAAAGATGTAAACAGACTACAACCTACTCTTGTGCCAATCACTGAGGTTGGCCAATCAAAGGGGGCTAACTGTCCAAATCCTGTTGAAATAAGGCGTGCCACGCTGTAACCAATCTGGCTGTTTCTGTATCTCACTTCCATTTTCTGCACAGCACTTTCCTTTTTCTGTCCATAAACCTTCCACTACAGGACTACATTGGAGCCCGACTCTGGCTCTGGAGTCTGCCTGATTTACAAATCGTTCTTTGCTCAATTAAATACTGTTAAATTTAATTGGCTAAGGTTTTCTTTTAACATTGTAAACCTTAAATTCTTTTTTTCAAAAAAAAGTCTATAAGAGTGAAATGTAGTCAATTTGCACAGAAATGCAAAATGTCAAACATTCAAATATTCCAATATCAAGCAGTTTGTTGTAATTTATGACAGAGGTTTTAAAAAGTATATTCACAATTGATTGCGAGAGGTAGAATACATTATTAGAAATGTTTCCAGATTCAAGGTATTTTTTTTTAAATACCAAAACATAAAGAAGAAACCCTTTTAAAAAGCAGGTTTTGGCCAGGTGTGATGGAGCATGCCTTTAATCCCAGCACTTTGGGAAGCTGATGTGGGAGGACTTCTTGAGCCTGGAAGTTTGAGACCAACCTGGGAAGCAGCAAAACCTGGTCTCTATTAAAAACATGCAAAAATCATCCAGGTGTGGTGGTGTGTACCTGTAGTCCCAGCTGCTTGGGAGGCTGAAGTGGGAGGATGGCTTGAGCACAGGAGGTGAAAGTTGCAGTGAGCTGTGATCGTGACACTGCACTCCAGCCTGGACAGCACAGCAAGCTCCTCTCTCTCAAAAAAAAAAAAAAAAAAAAAAGTTTGTGAATCCTGTGCATTTGAGAGAGAGAAATGAAGATGACCAAGAATAGTTTGTTAAAATAGTTAGTATGTGTGTGTTTAAATATAGATATATGAAAAGATAAATAAAATAAACCTTTTTTATAATTGAGTTTTTAATTTCCTAATTTGCATTAAAGCCATGCTTGGTATTTACCTGTCTTGGCTAAGAGTTTGGAGTTCCCATGCTCACCACTAGAAGGTTCCAGAAATGACATGTCGAGAAAGTCTATGTAATTATAAAGCTTTTTTGTTGGTGGTGGTGTTGCATTTCCTTGCCTTGCAAGGAGAATTAGAGAAGTTGATGTAGATTCTGCTACTTACCAGCAGCTCAATCCTCATCAACAATTTCATAGCTGCTAAAAGAGAAAATAGCTTGTACTCTGCTACCCAATAAGCTTGCTCTGAGGATAAAATGAGTGTATGTATGTATGTGTATGCATAATGTGTTTATATGTATTAACATAAATGTGTGTGTATACATCATGTGCAACAAGAACTGACTCCATCTTTGAAAGCTCTCTATTTTCTTGAATCTCTAATCTAGTTAGAATGACCTAGATACAGCTTCAACATTATTCAAAGTATTATTCAAATCACAGCATACTTAGAAAATAGTGCAGAGCTAATAGCCAAGGCTCTTTAGAATCAATGTACAAAGCTCCGTTTTCTTATGGGCCCTAGGGCCGGAAAACCCTAGGCCATGCCCAAGTGTAGCTAAACAGCATCTGGGCACAATTGTGAGCCAGTCTCAGGCTGCCAGGATGCTGAAGCATGCTGGATAGAAGACTGCATCCTTGAACACCTTGAATTTCTCCCCCTCAGACGTTTTATGAATCCATTCCCTTTGCCTAGAATGCTTCTCTCTACTCATGAGTTACAAATGTAATATCCATTGCTAAACTCCAATTTTTATTCTTTTGTGTTTCTTCCTAAATACTTAACCAAATATACTTATTTATTTTCTAGATTTCCACAGTACTGGCAAAGATCTCACTAATTAGCCCTCATATATTGACTTCAGTTTTCATTTTTCTTCTTTGTAAGTACATAGTTTTAATTCTCCTAACTAAGCAAATCTCATAGAAGGAAGAAAAGTTTGTGTTTATGCATCTTTAGTGGTTCACATGGCTTATTTTATAACAGACATGAAAAGTTTTTGGAGAAGTTTATTTTAAATGGAACCTCACTATCTTAAACTTGTAGCTGTGTGTGAGGGATATTTCTATGAATCCAGGCATCATTACCTAAAAACAGAAATCTATAACCTATGAATTGCATATGTGGACAGCAACTCTGCCTTCCACACTTGCTCCAGTAAATATCATAACAGGATGTGTTTTTAAAATCTCTGCCTGCTAAAATCTTATAGTGTAGAAGAGTGATCAAAAGTCTTCACGGTATGACTTTTATCAGAATATGTAATTTTGATTTTCTGGATGAGAGAGGAATCATATACCATAATATGTCACAAATTGTGTTAATGTATAAACTCAGATAGCATAGAGAAAGAGATATTTTACTTGTTGCCCAGAGTCCCCAAAATCTGACAAACGAAGGACATGGCACGTTTACAGATTAAAGTTCTGACAAAATGGAAGGAGCAATATGGGACATATTTAGAGCACATGTTTATACTTCCATCTATGTTCAAGAAAAAAAAAAAAAAAAAAACGAGAGAAAAAAGTAGGGCAAAGCCATGGCATTCAGGAACCGGAATGTGGAAATCAGCCTTCAATTAGAATGACTATATGAGACTTTTTTGTTGAAGTACACAAAAAAAATCATATTTGCATTTGCAGCATGAAATGTTATTGAAACGAAACCAGATGTTACATTCATATTCAAAGCTGTTAAGTTTTCCTAGCAGTGACAGTGCATTAGCAAACAAAGTAAAATAAACAGTATGATAATGTGGGAATGTTCAGCTTGCTGCCAACAAAGGTGAAACATAATCTCAAAGAAAATCACCCAGAATAAGAAAACCAGGGAGGACTTTTATTGATATTTAACTGAGGAAATCTAGATAGATTGAATATAGGTATGGCTCCGAGGAGAATTTTCCCTAAATTCAATGCAACCAAGATAATCTAAGTCATGTTTTATTTCATTTTCTGACTTGAATGTTTAGAAACCTTTTTCAGTGGCCTGAAACTTTAACTTAGCCCTTAAGAACAAGTAAAATTATAAAAAATGCATTTCATAAGCAGAGTTCAAAACATTAAAATACTTTGTTCATATACTGTACCTTATTGTTTACTAATATGCTATCTGAATATACCTGGGGCAGGAGTCCAGTGGGGAAGATATGGACTTTGGGGTCAGTTCTTAGTCCAAATCATAGTCTAAAATGTGTAGTAAAGTAAAACCAAGTTTCAGTGGCGTTCTTATCCTTAAAATGGAAATAGAATTACGTTATAGAGGCCGGGCACGGTGGCTCATGCCTGTAATCCCAGCACTTTGAGAGGCCGAGACAGGTGGATCATCTGAGGTCGGGAGTTCGAGTCCAGCCTAACCAACATGGCAAAAACCCGTCTCTACTAAAAATACAAAAATTAGCTGGGCATGGTGGCAAGTGCCTATAATCCCAGCTACTCAGGAGGCTGAGGCAGGCGAATTGCTTGAACCCAGGAGGCAGAGGTTGCAGCGAGCCAAGATCGCACCATTGCACTCCAGTCTGGGCAACAAGAGCAAAACTCCATCTCAAAAAAAAAAAAAAAAAAAAAAAAAAAGTAGTTTATAGAGTAGAATGAAAGTGTCTGAAAATGATGCCACATTTAAAGAATGTCAAGCCAGATGCCCGGCACCCAAATGATGCTAAATGCTGATTTTTTTATTATTGTTTTCAGTAAAAAATTAGAGCCAAAGAAAAAAAATTGCAAGAGAAGTAACTTAGCAGACAAAGAGATGTAAATACACAAACCTTTTCACTATCCAGCAAGTTTCTGTGAGGGGTCCATGGTACCCTACTGGGAATGTCTCCTAAGGAACAAGAGCCCAAAACTGGGTTATGGTGTTTTGTAATCTGATGCCCTATTTTGTGTGTGCTGTATTTGGAAATATTTAGTGGTATTGCACCACAAGATTAGACATTTATTAAACCAGTACTTTAATATTTAAGTTAAAATAAATCACCCTTATACATAAGGTTGGTACATAAATCTGGGGGAGCTTAGTGAGAAGCAAAGCTAAGGGAATTGTTATGTTCTACACAGAATTCCTGTCTACTCCTGTGGCTTAGTTATGGTGTCAGCCTTATCATGCCTGGCTCTTACTCCTGCCACTGTTAGCTAAAGTTGTTTCTTAACAAACTCTTCACTCTTTCATTCACATAGGCATTTATCTGGCATTCTCCTCCCTCAGTTCAAGTAATATGTAAGGGATTTATTTAAAATCGCTATTTTAATGATCCACACCAATAATATGACGGTTAGGAAACTTCATGTAAATAATAACATACTGCAACAATATGGAAGGTCTAAAATGTCATATGCATAAAAATGACAATTTGCTAATAGATAATATTTATTGGGTACTTACTAAGTGCTAGGCCCTATTCTAAGTGCTATATTTGTATTAAAATATTTTGTTCTTATAACAACCACATAAAGTAGGTATCTCACTTATTTCTATTCTGTAGCTACAGCATAGAGAAGGTAATGTAAGTGCTATTTACTGAATTGTGTCACCTGAAAATTTAAATACTGAAGCTCTAAACCTCAATATGACTGTATTTGCAGGTAGGAAATAAGGCCTCTAAAGAGGTGGCTGTCTGCAAGCCAGGAAGAGATGACTCACCAGAGACTGAATTTGCTGGCACCTTGATTCTGGACTTTTCAGCCTTCAGAAGTATGAGAAAATAAATTTATGTTGTTTAAGCAGCCCATTCTAGGGTATTCTGTTACGGCAGTCCAAGCTGGCTAACACAGTAAATGAAACCCAGGGAGTGTGACTGCAGAACCTGATGTCTGAACCACTGTGTGGTGCTCCCGTCATAGCATAACCCTTCAAAACACCATGGTAGAGAGTGTACATCACAAATCTTCCTTCAATTTTTTTCACCTTTCTTAGATGCCTTTTAACTTAAGTAGGATCATATAACTAGTTTTGGCAAATTGCCAGTAGGCAGAAATGTGGGACCTTACCTCCAGGCTGAAGTATGGAAGAAGCTGGCACATCATCCTTCAGCAACATCTTACCAGTCCCATCAACTGTGAGGGCCACACGTTCCACATGGTGTGGCCACAAGAAGGCAGGCCTCTGCATCAGGGTCTTGAGTGGCTATGGTGGAGCTTAGCCACTCCACCATACATGTTCCTTCCTATACACAGAGCATATTAGACAGGGGATACAAAGGAGAGAGAAAATGTTGAAAAGTTTTTACCTCAGCATATCCTAGCTTATCCTAAACAAAACACAGTACACTCTCAAAATTGATAAATTTTTTTTAATAAAACAGCATGAGTTTTGTTTTATCTTTCTGTCTACCTATCAGCCAAGTGTATATCTACAAAACAGAATATACATTGCAAATATTCACAGATTATTATCTGACCATAAAATAAAATAAAATTAATACATGAATTCAAAAGGAGAATTTCACTGGCTCAGAAAGAAAATCTATTCCAAAACTAAAAACCAAAACTGACAAATTTAATCTTCATCACGTTGCCTGTTAAAGTAAAAACAAATTGAATATAGGACTCTAGCCTAGAATATAAATAGTCTACTCTGGATCTGTTTTCCAGATCTCTAATATTTTCTCATATATTTTTTATCCATATTGTAAAAATTTTCCTACATTTATATATTAAAATACTAATTTGATCTGATACATATTTACTTTCAATCTATTATTTCATCCTTTTATTGATTTAAAAATTGTATATTTTGATATAAAATTTGTATATATTTTGTAAATTTTAGGAACTGTAATTTTTGCTTTTTGAATCAATCAGTACTTACTTTTCTTTACAGAGTATCATTGCATTTTGTGAATATAATACTCTTTGTAAATTTTCTGATGATACTAATTAGAAATATTTAAAATTCTATTTGAGCTTATGGGAATTTCTTGTATCCTCCAGTGTCAGGTGATAGTTTGTTCATTTTGGTCCTTCTCTTTTTTTTTTTTTTTTTTTTTTTTTTTTTTGAGACGGAGCCTTGCTCTGTTGCACAGGCTGGAATGCAGTGTCCAGCCTCCCGGGCTCACACCATTCTCCTGCCTCAGCCTCCTGAGTAGCTGGGACTACAGGCGCCCGCCATCACGCCTGGCTAGTTTTTTGTATTTTTAGTAGAGATGGGGTTTTACCGTGTTACCCAGGATGGTCTCCATCTCCTGACGTCATGATCCTCCTGCCTCGGCCTCCCAAAGCGCTGGGATTACAGGCGTGAGCCACCACGCCCGGCCGGTCCTTCTCTTTTATTGATGTTTTTCTTTAATATCAATTGATCCTTGATGAGTTTCTTCATTAATCACATATTATTTAATTTCTATCATCTAGAAATTTGTTATTTTCCGTTGCGGTCTTCCATAGATATCTTTTTCTGTTTTTGACACAGTTGTGTATGTGGTTTTTTGTTTTGTTTTTTGTCTTTTTCACATTAACTTTTTTGTGATCCAGTGTGATTCTACGAGAGAGCATTAAACTTGTATGTTCACTTGACCATGTTGATCTGGAGTTCTGCTTTCAACTCCTTTAGGGTAAAATGAATCCTGCTTTGTATCACAGATTTATCCTCGATTGATTGGTGATTCCAGCCCTTTGGTCCAGCCCACAAACCTGGATCACTCAGTCATCATCTTTATCCACTAACTGCTGGACTCTAATGAAAAGAAAGCTCTTACTTGCCCAGTTTATTGCCTCCAAATGTACCAAGATACGTTTCTCTCTGACATTATTGCCTATACATTTGCCTGTAGAACTGAATAAATGCCTAAACAATTAGTGCTAAATGGCAGCAACTAGAGTTTACATTGAAACTGTTTTATTATCCTTCATTGTGTATAATTCATTGAGAAAAATGACACCTGGATGGTGCCCTTTTCTTGTTTTATAAATATTCATTTCTTCCTGGGTTGAAATGAAAGTTTCAGGTTTTCCTGGGGAAAAGAAAGAATGACAATTTTCGATTACTGTGCTGTTTATCACAAAAGTAGTTTCATTTGCCTGATGACTTCATTGACTGGTGTCAGGATAATGCCAAGTAGAGTGTTTTCCTAGCTTAATGCCACCCACAGAGCGAGACAAAATATTACTTTTCACATGCATTATGAAAATAGTAGCTATTAATTGTGCTGCTCAACCGCAAGCTGATCAAGCTGCAGAAAACAACAAATGTGGCATTTATGATTTAGGAAGCCACTTTTCTCAAATTTCCAGGCATGAATTCACAGCTTAAATATTGGACCTGAGAATATTTACCAAATTCCTTTAAGTCTCCTGATCTACTGAATATTTACTTATTGTTATATCAATCAAGTAAAATTCTAAGGAGGTTTGAGACTGAGATTTATTATGGCACTATAACTCCATGTTCTGTTTTTCTACTACAGTTTAATGTTTTAAAAGTTTAAATAAGAATTGGTATTTACTGTTAACAATGACCATACCTATTCATCGACCATTTTCGTCAACACTTAAGTATCTGTGCTTATGCCATATCAGGCACTGTTTTAGGCACCATGGAGTATAAAAATGGTAATTTTAGAATTGTGTGCTTAAGTTTTAAATCAAGACTGGAATTTAAGATACAAACAGTATAATGGTAAAATTTTCTAGAACAGTAGACTGGAACTAGATTATGAAGACCTTGAATGCAAGGTTGAGGAATGTAGATGTAGAAGGAGTCACTGCAGAAATTCCCCAGGAGAGTGGCAGAGCATGTCTATTCTTCAGAAATGTCATTGTGGTCACAATGCAAATGATTGCTTATGTGTGAGAGGGGCCTAGTTCAAGAGGAGCAGACGTATAGAATGTGCAGGACTGCATCGAAAGTATAGAGTGTGTAGTGACTGTGAGGAAGAAGAGCAGAAAGTACAATCACTAGCATAGAGGCAATGCGGGGTTCCCTTACATGACAATAATGGCATCATTATTGTTATTAATTACCAATAATAGTTGTCTCCTATAGCTAGAACAGGACCTCTTGAGTCATTTAGATGGTCCTGATAGCACGATCATAAATGATCTGGGAGATGACTCAAGCAGTCTGTGGTCCAACCCAAGGTCCTGCATTCTTTATCTTCTTGAAGCTATAATGTGTAAGAGTGACCTGAGGGAGGGTGGGAGAGCAACCAAGTTAGTCCCCAGATGTCATGAAAGGCATGTGTTAGATACCACCTCTCCAAGCCTTTCAAATATCATGATCTTTCATCTTCATACCACATTTCTTTCCAAGGTCAGGAGGGGTCAGTGTGGTAACTCACCATGTGAGACAGACTGAGCCTGAGATCTAGAAAGTGACTGGCCATTGATCATCTAACATATCATTGGAGGTGGATGAATCCAACAAGCAATGTAGTTTTTGCAACTGATTATTGACCTGAAACAGGAAGAGATGAATAAATTTTTATTTAAAATCATGGCAGTTTATTTGACCTGTCTCTTGAGAAGTCATTTACATTGGAATTCAACCATCAAACTTCTCAGCTGACACCCTTCAATAATAAGAGGTAGTGTGACATACGACAGATGAAAAGAGATTAATATAGTGGTTATCTTAATAAGATATCCTACAAATAATTAGTGTGGTAGTAAAAGCATATATTTGTAGATCTCAGTTTAAATTTTGGATCTGCTATTATAAGTCAGATGACCTTAGCAAGTTACTGTACCTTTCTAACCTCAGTTTCTTTACATTCTGTCTGTAAGATAAGAATGCCAACATCATATAATTGATTTTATATTAAAATTAAATACTATAAACTTTTATATTAAAATGAAATACTATTTCAAAGTCATTTTATGGGACTCTATTTTCCACTTTTATGTGGAACTGCATTGTATGAAACAGAGCAAAGTAAAACTTAGTATCTATTTTGTAAGTTCAGCTGTATGGCATTTTTTTCTTATAATTAAATAAATTATTAAGGACAAATCTTAACCCATATAGTCTCTAATATATTAACATTTAGTGTACTAAATAGTCCATTTTATGGTATGTGCTTTTTATTGACTTTTTAGAAAATATTTATAAATAAATAACGTAAAATTCCAATAAAACGTTTACAGAATCAGAGAAGTATTCCGGAGGAATTCCAATCTTTTCTAGAATACAATTTTTTAAAAAATCAAACAAGAATGTAATGTAATACCTACACTTCTCATTTTGCAAATGAGAAACACCCTGAGAAAGATTAAATGACTTGCTCACATGAACAGAACACATCAGGTCAGTGGCAAAGCTGCAACTTGTTCTCCTTTGTTCTTGGGAACAGACAGAGCTAGGGAACAGGATACTCTTTTTTTTTTTTTTTTCTGTTTTTATTTTAATGTAGGGTCTGGTTGGTTTACCCAGGCTGGAGTGCAGGAGTGTGATCTCAGTTTACTGCAATCTCCAACTCCTGGGCTCAAGTGATCCTCCCACCTTAGCCTCCTAAGTAGCTGGGACTACAGGCACACACCACCAAGCCCAGCTTACTTTAGTAGTTTTTGTAGAGACAGGGTTTCACCATGTTGCCCAGGCTGGTCTGGAATTCCTGGGCTCAGGCAATCTGCCCTCCTTGGCTTCCCAAAGTGCTGGGATTACAGGTGTGAGCCACTGAACCTAGCCGTGAACAGGATACTCTTCTGATCACTAAGACACACTCCAGGCAGAACCTCCTCTCTGTGTTCAGCTTTGCTATCAAGACTACTCAGTTGTCTTCATTTCATCTTTCTTAGTAAAGCTATGGGGAAAATCGTGAATGATGTGAGCAAAACTCATAAATACAGATGTTCCTGAAGGGCAAGGTTTTCAACAGCTTTGTTCACTATTCAGTGTCCAATGTCTAAGACAGCTCCACTCATTATGGTTTTCTTGTATCTATGGAATACATTCCATACCATGATTGGGACTAGTGAGTGGGCATGACTTCTGTAAAAATAATAATAATAATAAAGATAATGATATTAATTAATAAAGATTTACTGCATCACAGGCAATATCCTAAGCATTTTATATATAATAAAATATTTCATCATCTCAGTAGAGTTACCAGGTAGCTGTTTTCATCTGCATTTTACAGATAAGAAATTTAAGGAATACACAGTTTGAATCGTTTTTCAAAGTTTCAAAGCAAATGAATGGCAGAGCCAGTATTCAAACTAGAGAGTCTGGTGCTAGAGTTTGCACTCCAAACCACTCGAAAATGACTATGAGATAAGGTCTGCAGTTCATTTTATTTCTGTGAGTTTATTGTTGCTTCAGAATGATATTATGTTTGCAATTACGTATGGACACCATATCCAGAGGGGAGAGGTGCCAGTCCCTAGAGGAAACTTGGCGAACAAGTCAGAACTGGTACTAGATCTGGGCCAGGGATGACCTAAAGTGTCTGATTATCTGCCCATGGTGGTTTTAACTGTATTACCACAGATTATTTGGTACTTTTCCCTTGAAGAGGTTGAGCCTTACTGTCCTCAGTTTGAGTGTCGGCTGGACTTGGTGACTCACTTCTAGTGAATAGAATGCAGCACATCTGCTGTCGTCACCTGTGAGCGTAACCTACAGAACGACATGGCTTATGTCTTGGATACCATCTCTGTCCTGATCGCTTCCTCTGAAGAAATAAAGCTGCCATTTTGTGAACGGCACTATGGAGAGGCCTACATGGCAAGAAACTGAGGTATTCAACCAGAGCCAGTTGAGGAGCTGAAGCCTGCCTATGACCACTTGAGTGAGCTTGAAACTCATCCTCCAGTTCTGAATAACTGCAAGCCTGGCCAAGAGCTTGACTATAACCTTGTGAGAGACCCTGAGCCAGAACCATCCATCTAGGCTACTCTTGGACTTCTCCTGCCCTAGAGGAAGAAAGAGATAATAAATGTCTTAAAATGCTATGTTTTCGATAAATTTTTGCACATCTGTAGATAAGTAATATACTGACCTCAGTTATCCAGAGAAGGAACTATAGAACAAGAGCTGACATAAGGCAATCTTCTTTCTGATTTTTAACCTTTAATCTTCTTGATATATTTAGTCTATAACATAAAGTGTGAACATTCACTTCTTAGAAGGGGCCTTTATCAAGCTGAGTTATGTAAACACCCGCTGTGGGGGTCTTTACCCATGCCCCATACAGAGCTTGAGATGGGCACCTAAGAAGCACTTTTCCACCCCATTTTCTTTATTTATTGAAAACTCAGAGGCCCAAACCATGCCCATCTTAGTAATTATTCTTCCATTGTGCCATTAATAAAAGAAAAAGTACTTGCTGGTCTGGCAGAAGACTAATTCATAGGGGGAAAAGAAATAAACAAATTAGAGCTGGTAATTCTATTGTGATAAAATGCCTTAATGCTAAAATTACATTGTAAAGTTGGATCATATAATTTCTGGGGAAGGCTTTTTAATGTACGTTGCACATTAAAATGCATTTGTATGTGCATTTTAATTTGATGAACGGCGATACCTTCCCATTCAAAATGCCAAGTAGTAGTTGACAAAGAGTTCAATAGGGACTGAAACAAACAAAAGGAAAATATCTGTGTGAATATTTTGATACCCTATCAGATCATACTAAAGTCATACTTGGAGGAAATTTTTGTTAAAGTACAAAAATTAGTATTTCATGCAAAACCGGACGCCAGGCCTTATGCATTCTGTATATGTAGTCATAGTCAATATTTTTTTTTAATTTTAAGAAAAAAAGCCTTCCAAAGCATACTGGAAATTTTAGATCTTAGCTGATGATAGCAGAAAAAAAAAATATTTTCTTTTCTATGTTTCATTTGCCTGTGATGATAGCGACTTGAACTAGAATGATAGTTATGAAGGCTGTGAAAAGTAAAAAGTCACTGGGAACAGGATATTTTTGTAAATAGAGTTGAGAGGCTCGTGGGTCAGAGGTGGGGTGTGTGACAGATAGAGTGATAAACCATGATCAAAATCAAGGTTTGTCCTGAGGAATGGAACAATCAGTACTCTTAGTAACTGTAAGTGAGAACACTAGCAGGTTAATAGACAGGTGGTGATGGGCAGTGATTCAGGAGTTTCATTAAGCTAGCATTGCTTATGTACACCTAAGTCTAGATGTCAGATAGGTAGTTGTATTTAGGAATCTATATTTTTAGAAAGAAGTTGGAATTGAAGACATAAATTTGGGTATTATTAGATTGTAGATGTGATAGCCTCCAGAATGGTCTCAAATGTTTCCTGCTTACTTGTATTCACAGCCTTGTTTGGTCTTCTCATTCATTTTCTCGAGTTGGTACATGTGACTAATAGAAAATATCAAGAGAGATGCCATGCCACTTCCAAGATTAGGTTATTGTATCATCAGGGTTCTCAAGAGAAACAAAGTCAAAAAGATGTATGCGTGTGTGTGTGCACGCACATGCGTGAGCATACAGAAAGAGAGAGATATTTATTTTAAGGAATTGGCTTATGCAATTATGGAGGCTGGAAAGTCCAAGATCTACAGTGTAGGCCATCAGTATGGAGACCCAGAAAGAATCATGTCCAAAAGCCATTTGTTGGTAAAATTTGTTCTTGTTCAGGGCAGGTCTGTCTTTTTGTTGTCTTCAAGTCTTCAACTTATTGGATGAGATCAAGTCATATAATAGAGGGCAGTTTACTTTACTCAGAGTTCACAGATTAAAATGTTAATCTTGTCCAAAAACACTCTTACAGAAAAATCCAGAAAAACAGGTGGCCAAATATCTGGACATTGTGGTCCAGCTAAGCTGACACATAAGGCTATCCATGTCAATTTTAGAAGACATATGGCTTCATTCTTGCTGTTTCTTGGAATATTTATTTTGGGAGAAGACTGCTGGCATGTCATGGGGATACTCAGGCAGCCCTGTGGAGAGGTGCCTGTGGTAAGGAACAGTTTTCTGCCACATAACTGAGTCATCTTGGAAGCAAGTCCTTCATACCAGTGCAGCCTTCAGGTGATTTCAGCTGTAGTCAAGAGTTTGATTATAACCACATGAGAGAGCCAGAATAAATTTACTCAGCTGATCTGTTCCTGGATTCCTAACCCTCAGAGAAAGCGTAATACATACGTTATTTATTATGTTTAAGCTGCTAAATTTTGGGAAATTTGTTATTTAGCAATAGAAAACTAAAGCAATATATTTAAAGTCATTGGTCTGGGGTGACCTTCTAGAGCATGAATGAACATAGAGAAGCATGGTGTCAGTAAACTTACAGCCATGGCCTGCCTGTGTTTAAGTATGAGGAGGTGGGGGAAGAGAAGATACAGCTGTAAGACTTTGGCACATTACTGGCATTTAGTTTCCCAGTCCATCAACTAGAGATAAGAGCAGCCTACACTGATATGGGTGAAAATTAATGAAGTCGCATCAGTAATGTATACAATATGATGTCTGCAACGTAATAGAGTCTCAACTGGTGTTATTTTTCCTCTTCCTTATTCCCTACTTGCAGTAGTTCTAGGTTTTCATTCTCATTGACAAGAAAGAATCTCAGATTCTTGTATAAGCATTGTGAAGTGTTAAAAATTTTTCAGAATATTTTAAAACTAGGTTTATCGTATTTTTAAAGACATATTCCTTTCTCTTCAAATTACTGCATTACAAAATCAGTTTTCTAAGGTCCGTAAAATCATTTTATCAAAATATGCACCTATGCCTTTAGAATTACAGTAAGTCTGCACTTAACATCATTCATAGGTTCTTGGAAAATGCAGGTTTAAGCAAAATGACTATAGCAGATTCTCTAATATTGTTTCATTCAATATTGTTTTTTGTTATAATACTGATGAGAAATAAATTGGTTCCATTATACATCGTTTAGCCACAGATGCAGGATCCAAGGATGTATGAACAATGCTAAGTGGGGATTTACTGTATATGCAAGAAATATTTGTGAGGAATGGGCATCGTAGGGGCTATAATTTAAGAATAATTTAAATTTTACTTTTAGTGTTTTTCATGTTTTTCAAAACTTATTTTATATATCTGGATGTTGTGAAAATGTTTTTCAACAGTACATTTTTTTCTGAATATAACATCCTGGGGATATTTTTAAATAATGAGAAGTTAGAAAGTATCTATTCAAAGCCGATGAGTATAAAATGTATTTTCCTCAGAAATTATTTAATGTCACATTTAGAAATACTATGTAGCTGAAATTTGAGATTAGTAATTGAGCATTTGACAATATTCTTCCTTACTTGACAGTGAAATGCTTTGAAAAAGACTTAACAATCTCTTATTTCATAGTATACTTGAAAAATTAGGCTATTATTGATGGATACAGAACACAGGAAAATTATCTATTTTGTTTGACTCCCTAAGAATTTTGGAATGAAGAATCTATGAAACTGTTTATTACATTGTTATGAAATAAACATACTGACCAGATCAAAAATTCCATTTTAGATTATGCTGCTTGCATTTCCAAAATTGTAGGTTCAAAATACATTTTTAAATATATTTTTATGTAAGCCCACATAGAAAAGGAAATGTAACTTTGTCAGGGTAATATCCTGTATTAGTCTGTTCCTACACTGCTATAAAGATACTTCCTGAGACTGGGTAATTTATAAAGAAAAGAAGTTTAATTGACTCACCGTTCTGCATGGCTGGGGAGGCCTCAGGAAACTTGCAATCATGATGGAAAGCAGAGGGGAAGCAAGGACCTTCTTTACATGGAGACAGGAAAGAGAAGAGCGTGTGAAGGAGGAACTGTCAAACACTTACAAGACCATCAGATCTTGTGAGAACTCATGCACTATCATGAGAACAGCATGGGGGAAATTGCCCCGAGGATCCAATCACCTCCCACCAGGTCCCTCCCTCAACACTGGGATATTGTGGCCATTACAGTTCTAGATGAGATTTGGGTGGAGACACAGAGCCAAACCATATCACATCCCAAGTTTTAAATGAGTACATGTCTACTAAATGGGCACAGCGCATTTGCATGGATAAAATTTTTGTCTGTTGCCTTTTTAATTAATTCCGTTTGACTCTTTACTGGTACTTTCAGCATGTGGAAAATCTATTACAATTATTCACTTTTTGCTTCCTAAAATGTAAATTTAATTGCTAGAAATAAATGTTTAATAAGAGAAGATCGTGGGGATTTATTCAGTGGTTACTATGTGTCCTAGGTCTGGGAACCTGAACACCCACTCAGAGATGAAGATTTATGCTCAATACGTTTATAAAGATTTTCCACAAAATTACTTGTAAGAGGCAGGGAAGGAAGACTGGGCAGAGAATAGATTAAACTGAAGGAATGTAGCAGAGGGGTTCTAGAGCTGGATTAGACCTTCATATTTGTTCCACTACCCCTGAATTGAGGAGTCACTGGATACAGACTGCTCCCAAAGAGAGTAATGTAAGCCTGTACATCAGTGGAGTACTGGAACCTGTTTATACTGGCTCAAGAGAGCCAATTGTTAAATACCCCAAATTTTGCTATCTGGTTGTTAAACTATTCATACCTTAAAATAGGCCGTGGTAGAAACATTTACATAAGGGCTTACTTTTGAACAGCCAGTTTAATCATCAAAATACTAGATGTATTCTTGGTGAAGGTGGTTTCCTTCAGCAAAAGGTAATGTCCAGGGAGGTACTCAGCTGTGAGCCATTAGTAGGCAGCAGTCCCAGAAGCTAGAGGAATGAGTATCTCAGTCATGAAAGGAGAGATTAGGGCAGTGGAATATGACATACACTATCATCCACAACATGGGTCACTCGAGTTTGTGTAGTGAGCGCATTCATCTAAGAAAGGTTCTTCCAGAATCACTTTTCCTTGGGTAACTTAGAAAATGAAAACTTTTTAGCAGGCTTTGCTATACTTGTTCAGTTACCATAAACATTGGGTAAAGAATTACCAAAAGACTCCTAAATGGATCATCTGGGCACTGAATTTATTCATTCCTACTCCTGTCAGCCCTAGTACCTAGTGATGATCCGGGTGAATCACCCCAGGCCAAATGTTTACTTCTCTCTTTGTCTCTGGTCTCTTAGCACAAAGAACTTGAAGTGAGCAAGAAAAAGCCTGAAAATAAAATTAAAGAAGATTCTATCTCTGGGCCCTGGCAGAAGTGTTACTCCTCTGCGAACAAGAATCTCTAGATCTCCAGAGTCTTAAGGTAGTAGAGAGTGGAAGCACAAATTTCCTAGCTAGGTTATTAGGATTAACCATAATTACAAGCTGCTACCATTTCTATCTCTGTAGTTTCTGGATGTATTTATTCCACCTACTAGAGATTTTACATGCTACCATTTCCAAGCTGGTACCTGACGTGTTTCTTTAAGAGGCTATCTCTTGCTGCATTAGGACAGCAGTTTTGGGATAGCATCAGATGTAATATGACACCCATGATCATATGTCCACCAACACCTCTCCTTTGGTAAAATTTAATCCCTTGGTCTGCTGTGTTGTTATAGACAATTTATTGTTGATGCAGATACCTCAAATATTCTGAATATTCTTAGAAGTGTGCTAGCCAAGGCCCTATGGGCAAGAAAGGAAAATTCATATGCAGAATATATGTTAATTCCAGTCAAGATGAAGAGCTGCTTTCTAAGGTAGAAGAGATCTAATGTAGTAAGATTGCCATTTCTGGTGAATAACATCTTCTTGGAGTATATAGTGTTAGTTTGTGTTGTGGCAAGTTAGACCTTCAGCAGAAGTGGTAGCTAGATCAGTCTTAGTGAATGGAAACACATGCTTTAGGGACCATGCTCAGCTTCCATCTCTGACACCATAGCTACTGCATTTCTGAGTTCATCGTATTAGAAATGGGTGGTAGAACATAAAGGTTGACTGATGCCAAATAATGAGTTACTTGGACTACTGTGTATTTCAATATTCATTATATTGTTCATGCTTTCTGATAGGCATTAATATACATTAGTCTTCAAACTTTGTGACTATTTCTAATATGATTTGGCTCTGTGTCCCCACCCAAATCTTATGTTTAATTGTAATCCCCAATGCTGGGGGAGGGACCTGGTGGGAGGTGAATGGCTCATCGAGGCGGATTTCCCCTTTGCTGTTCTCATGCTAGTGAGTGAGTTCTCAAGAGATCTGATTGTTTAAAAGTGTGTAGCATGGCCCCTTTCCTCTCTCTCTCTCCTGCTGCCATGCGAAGACGTGCCTCCTTCCCCTTCAACTTCCTCCATGATTGTTTCCTGATGCCTCCCCAACCATGCTTCCTGTACCGCCTGTGGAATTGTGGATCAATTAAACTTCTTTTCTTTATAAATTACCCAGTTTCAGGTAGTTCTTTATAGCAGTGTAAGAACAGAGTAATACACATTCCATTGGTGCATCCATATTTATCTTTTCCATATCCCTTTATCATTAATCTTTTAACTATTCTGCTTCTAGGCCCACAGAAAGCCAGCCAATCATTTGCCATTGCTTATTTGTCCATTTGCATTCTTATATTGTAGTGCTTCTCCTTTCACACAAAGTGGATTAGCCCTATGTCTGAAACTTAGCCTTTTCCTCCTCTATCAGCTAGTCAAAAGGAATCCCCCCATAGGTGTGAACTGAGGGAAAGGTACCAACACAACATTAATAAATGATGTGGAGGTCTGGGCTATCTGCTTATGCAGCTATGCCACCATACTTATGTTATACTTGGACTTACCACTTCTACATTACAATGAATTGTTGAAGTGGCCCAACCTATGATTTCATGAGTTTGAAAGACTGAAGCTATGGCCAGATGATCAAATAATGTCCATGGCCAGATCCGCTATCACAATGCAGCAGCAAATTAGTAGCAGCTTGTCAAATGGTGTCTAGTTTCCCACTGCAAGGCAGGAACTTTCATGGAAGTCTAACTATGATTTTCCTACTGAGGCATTTAATTAATGTGTCCCTCTAGAATATTTTTTGGCAGAAAGTGGAAAAGTTAATATATAACTTAGGACAAGACTGTAAGGTACACTATTTTCATCCCACATTGGTATGAATTACTTTTTATTCTTCATTCTCAAAAGGTTGGAAATTTAATGCATTTCCTGAATCAAGGGCTACATACCATGTACCTGTGATTGTGTTAATCAGTTCTAGTAAAGACATCATGTTTGGCAAAGTAGTTGTAATTGGAGCTACTATTTAGTTATGTTTAGAGTAGTGCATCATTAACTGGAACAATCAATCTGATTTTTGTTAGTGCAAGATACTGAATTGAATGGGACTATCATGGGGACCACAATTTGTACCACATTTAAATTACTAAAGTTGGAACCAATCTCTGCCTTTTAAGTATATAATATTGTTTCTTAAATCTTATTATTTTGATACAATTTAAAATTCACAGAAGAGTTGCATAAATGATAAGAATTTCCTATTACGAATCACCTAGTTTATATGACTTTATTAATATCTTATGTAGCCATTTATCAAACTAATAAATTAACATTGGTATAACATTATTATCTAAACTGTAGACTTTATTTAGATTTCTCCAGAATGTTTAAATAATGTCCCTTTTGTTTGTTTCAGGACTCAATCCGGCATTCCACGTTGCATTTAGGTATTATGTCAGCTTAGCTACAAAAATAAAGAAATAAGCAAATGGACAAATAAGCAAAAACTATTTTTAAAAAGAACAACTCTGGGGAGGTGGAGCAAGATGACAGAATAGAAAACTCTAGCCATCGTCCCCCCTAGCAAGGACACCAAGTTATCAACTATCTACACAGCAAAAACATCTTCCTAAGCACCAAAAATCAGGTAAACATTCCTAGTAAACATTCCTCGTTTTAACTTCATATCACTGAAAGAGTCACTAAAGAGACAGGAAAGATAGTCCTGAATTGCCAACCACCACTCCTACCCCACTCCCCGTCAGCTGTGCAGCAAGATACAGAGAGCATCTCTGGGCAATGGGGCCAAGGAGTACACAGCAATTGTGAGACATTGAACTCAGTGCTGTCCTGTTAGAGCAGGAAGGAAAACTGGATCAAATTCAGCTGATGCCCACCCACAGAGGGAGAATTTAAACCAGCCCTAGCCAGAGGGGAATCTTCCATACCAGCGATCCAAACTTGAGTGCCTGCAAACCTCGCCACCGAGAGCCAAAGTGCTCTCATCTCTAAGTAAACTTGAAAGACAGTCTAGGGTATAAGGACTGCAACTCTTAGGCATGTCCTAGGGCTGAACTAGGCTCAGCGACAGTGGACTAATCGGGCATGCAGCATACTGAGACACCAGCTGGGGAAGCAAAGGGAGTGCTGGCATCACCCCCCTCAATAACCTCAGGATGTGCAGCTAATGGCTCCAAAAGAGAACTCTTCCTTCTGCTTGAAGAGGGAAGAGTGGGGAGAACTTTGTCTTGCGTCTTGGATACCCTCTCAGTCACATAAGGATAGGGCACTGGTCAGAGTTATGAAGCCCCTATTTCAGGCCCTAGCTCCCAGATGACATTTCTAGGCACACCCTGTGATAGAAAGGAATCTGCTTGCCTTGAAGGAAAGGACCCAATTCTGCTTGCATTAATCATCTGCTAACTAAAGAGCCCTCAGACTCTGAACAATCAACAGCAATACCCAGGTATTACATCAAGAGCGTTGGTAAGCCTCTGAGACTTGCTGGCTTCATATGAGACTCAGCACATTATCAGCAGTGATGACCATAGGGCAAGACTCTTTCTGCCTGAGAAAAGCAGAAGGGAAAGCAAAGGGACTTTGTCTTATACTTTAGGTATCAACATTGCCATAGTGTGGTAGAGCAACAAGCAGGCTCTTGGGGTCCCCAACTCCAGGACTTGACTCTTGGATGGCATTTTGAACCTGCCTTGGGCCAGAGGGGAGCCCACTGCCTTGACGGGTGAGTCCCAGGCCAGTCAGCATTCACCACAAACTGACTTAATAGATCTTAGGCCTTAAGGAAACATTGGTGATAATCTGGTAGTACTTCTCTTGGCCAGGGGTCGTGGTGGTGACAAGGTGAGGCCCTGTGCCTTTGATAAGGGTAGGGAAGAGTAGCAAGGACTGTATCTTGTGGTTTGAGTGCCAGCCCAGCCACAATACAATAGCATACCAGGTAGACATCTAAGGTTTTTGACTGTAGCCTCTGACTCCCAGACAGCACTTCTGAACCCACCCAGGGCCTGGAGCACCTCACCACCATAAAAGGAAGAACACAGTCCTGGTTGGCTTTGCCACCTGCTGATTGTGGAGCCTAAGGGCCCTGAGTGAACATAAGCAGTAGCCAGGGAGTGGTTATAGCAGGCCTTGGGTGAGACCCAGTGCTGTGCTGACTTCAGTTCTGACCCAGCAAAGCCATAGTGGTGATGGCTACAGGGGTGCTTGTCATTCCACCTCTAGCTTTAGCTGGCTCAGAATACAGAAAGACACTCTATGTGTTTGGGAGAAAATAAGGGAAGACAACAGGAGTCTCTGCCTGATAATCTAGAGAATTCTCTTGGATTTTATCCAAGACTATCAAGGCAGTAACTTTAGGAGTCTGCAAGAACCACTGCATTACTGGGTTTGGAAGCAGAACCAGCATGGATAATAACACCCAAGTCATTTCAGTTATCTCAAAAGCCTTCCAAGAAGCAAGCCGCAATAAGGCTAGGCAGTGAAGACCATAATAAATACTTAACTCTTCAATGCTCAGACACCAAAGAACATCTACTAGCATCAACATCATCCTGGAAGACACAGCCTCACCAAATGAACTAAATAAGGCACAAGAAACAATTCCTGGAGAAACAGAGATATGTGACCTTTTTGACAGAGAATTTAAAATAGCTGCATTTAGGAAACTCAGAGAAATTCAAGATAACTTAGAGAAGGAATTCAGAATTCTAACAGACACATTTAGCAAACAAATTGACATAATTTAAAAGAATCAAGCAGAAATTCTGGAGCTTGAAAATGCATTTGGCATACTGAAGAATGCATCAGAGTCCTTTGATAGTAGAAATGACCAAGCAGAAGAGAGAATTAGCGAGCTTGAACACAGGCTATTTGAAAATACACAGTCAAAGCTGCAAGAGGTGGCTCAGACCTGTAATTCCAGCAACTTGGGAGTCTGAGGCAGGTGGATCAGGAGTTCACGACGAGCCTGGCCAACATGGTGAAACCTCATCTCTACTGAAAATACAAAAATTAGGTGGACAAGGTGACACATACTTGTAATCCCAGCTACTCCGGAGGATGAGGCATGATAATTGCTTGAAGTCAGGAGGCAGAGGTTGCAGTGAGCTGAGATCACACCACTGCACTCCAGCCTGGGCAACAGAATGAGACTCTATCAAAAGAAAAGAAAAGAAAAGAAAATACTCAGTCAGAGGGGACAAAAAAGAATAGAAAACAATGAGAAAAATGAAACAAATAACATACAATGAAGCTCCAATACATCTGGCAGCAAACTTTTCAGGGGAGACCTTACAGGCCAGGAAAAAAATGGCATGACATATTTAAAATGCTGAAGGAAAATAAAAATGATAAAAGTTTCACTCTAGAATAGTATATCCAGTGAAAATATCCTTCAAATATGAAGGAGAAATAAAGACTTTCCCAGGCAAGCACAAGCTGACGGATTTCATGAAACTGGACCCTTCCTACAAGAAATGCTAAAGGGAGTACCTCAATCAGAAAGAAAAGGACATTAATGAGCAATACATAATCACTTGAAGGTACGAAATGTACTGGTAATAGTAAGCACACAGAAAAGCACAGAATATTATACCCTGTAACTGTGGTGTGTAAGCTACTCTTATGTTAATAGAAACTCTAAACGATGAACCAATCAAAAATAATAGCTACAACTACTTTTCAATACATAGTCAATACAAAGATCTAAACAGAAGCAACAAAATGTTAAAACAAAGGGAATGAAGTTAAAGCAAATTACTATGGGTTTTTTTTTTTTTTTTTGCTTGTTTGTTTATGCAAATATTGCTTAGTGCTATGTTGTTATCAGGTTAGAATAATGGGTTATAAGATAGTATTTGCAAGCCTCATGGTAACCTCAAACCACAAAAAAAATAATAATAATACAACGATACACAAACAATATAAGAAAGAAGGGAAAGAAGACCACAGAACAACAAGAAACCAAATTTTTTAAATGGCAGAAGTAAGTCCTTACATATCAATAACAACATTGAATATAAATGGACTAAACTCTCCAATCAAAACTCATAGACTGAATGAATAAAAAACAAGACCTTTTAATCTGTTGACTACAAGAAACACACAATGTAAGTGTCCATCAACTAACGAATGGATTTAAAAAAATGTGGTATGTATACAAAATGAGAACTATTCAGCAATAAAAGAAGAATGAGTTCCAGTCATTTGCAACAACATGGATGGAACTGGAGATCATTATATTAAGTAAAATAAGCCAGGCATAGAAAGACATGTTCTCACTTATTTGTGGGATGTTGCATGTTCTCACTTATTTGTGGGATCTAAAAATTAAAACAATTTGACTCATGACCATAGAGAGTAGAAGAATTGTTACCAGAGGCTGTGAAGGGTAGCTCCAGGGGTGCCGGCAGGTGTTGAGGGATGGAGGTAGGGATGATTAATGGGTACAAAAAATAGAAAGAATTGATAAGATCTACTATTTGACAGCACAACAAGGTGACTATAGTCAATAATAATTTAACTATACATTTTAAAATAACTTAAAGAGTGTAATTGTATAGGTTGCAGCTCAATGAGTATGTTCTTGAGGGGATGAATACCCCATTCTTCATGATGTGTTTATTCCACATTGCATGCCTGTATCAAAACATCTCATGTACCCTGTAAATGTATACACCTACTGTGAGCCCACAAAGGTTAAAAATTACAACTAATAAAAGGGAAGAACATTTTAATATACCCTAGGAAAAAGAAAAAATCTGAAAGATTGACATTACCTTATTTCAAAAAGAATTATAAATCTATAGTAATGAAGCAGGTATGTTTTTTCTGTTTATAAATATACAGATGAATGGAACACAATAGAGAAAATAATAGAAATAGGCCCATATATATATGTTAAGTCATTTGCAGCATGGGTTCTAAGGTAATTTAATGGAGAAAGGATAGCCAACAAATGGTGCTGGAACAACTGAACATATATATGTAAAATGTAAACCTCAGAACAACATAACCTTTATCACAACATAAAAATTTAACTTAAAATAGATTTTACAAGGGTACTTCAAAAATTCATGGAGAAATGGAATTAAAATATAAAAAAAAGTAAAAACTTTCTTGACATAAGCACAATCAAATTCGAGATATTCTTTTTTACATTATTAACTGAATTAAAAATGGGTACCCTTCAAAGATTTTTTTAGATTGGGAAACAAAAAGAAGTCAGAAGGAACCAAATGGGAACTTTAAGGTGGATAACTGATAATTTCATATCAAAACTCTCACAAAATTGACCTTGCTTGGGGAGAGGAATAAACAGGAGCATTGTCATGATGTAAAATGACTCTCTGCTGAAGTTTTCTGGGGAATTTTTCTCCTAAAACTTTGCCTAACTTTCTCAAAACATGCTCATAATAAGCAGATGTTATCATTCTTTGGTCCTCCAGAAAGTCAACAAGCAAAATACTTAGAGTATCCCCCACAAAAAAACAAAAACAAAAACAAAAACAAAAAAAACAGTTACCATGATCTTTGCCCTTGATTGGCCTGCTTTTGCTTCTACTCAACCACTTCCATCTTTTGGTAGCCATGGCTTTGACTGTGCTTTATCTTCAGGATTGTACTGATAACACTATGTATCATTTCCTGTTAACAATTCTTTAAAGAAATGCCTCAGGATCTTGATCTCACTTCTTTACAATTTTCATGGAAAGCTGTCTATGGTGCTGGCTATTGTTTTTGCTGTTAATCGTTGCTCTTCTTCAACTAGGGTCAAACAAGATGAATTTTTTTCCTTGCAAATAGATGTCAGCTGTCTGCTTCTGTGGGCTCCATCTTTAACCTTGTCTTGTCCCTTATTAAAATAAGTTATACATTTGTAAACTGCTAATTTCTCTGGGCATTGTCCCCATAAATTTTTCATAAAGCATCAGAGAGTCACCATTCTTCCACCCAAGCTTCACCATATATTTGATATTTGTTTTTGTTTCAATTTTAGCAGAATTTATGTTGTGCTGATTGGATTCTTTTAACTAAAGTCTAAAACTTCTTAATTCCTCAAACTAGATCCTGTTAAGACATTATAAAAAGTTAGTACGAGCTTATTTTTGTATGAAAAAATTTAAAATTCATGCATAGATTTTTTATAATGGTCATTTTCTATGAACTTTTGTAAGACTCCTCATTGATCTAAATGCAAAAGATAAAATTATGTAACTTCTAAAAGAAAACTTAAAAGAAAAATTTTGTGCCCTTGGGCTTAGTAAGGATTTCTTAGCTTAGAATTCAAAAGGTGCAAATCATAAAAGAGAAATGGATAAATTGTACTTTAAAATAATATAGAATGTTGGCCTTTTCAAAGACATTGTTGAAAAAAAGTGTTAAGATAAGCCAAAAAGTGAGAGAACATATTTGCAAACAGATATCTGACAAAGGTCTTTATCAGAAAGTATATAAAGGACTCTAACAATTTAATAATATGAAAACATACAGTCTAATTTTAAAAATGGACAAAAGATTTCAACAGAGACTTCACCAAAGGAGACAAATGGATAGCAAACAAGTACATGAAAAGACGTTCAACACCATTTGTTTTTGGAGAAATATAAATTAAAACCATGTTGATGTACATGCAACAGAATGGCTCAACTTGAAAAAACTGACAATACCAAATGTTGACAAGGACAAGAAACAACTGGAACTCATCTGTCACTCTTGGAAATGCAAAACGGTACAGACACTTTGAAAATAGGCAGTTTCTTTTTTTTTTTTTGAGACGGAGTCTCGCTCTGTGGCCCAGGCTGGAGTGCAGTGGCCGGATCTCAGCTCACTGCAAGCTCCGCCTCCCGGGTTTACGCCATCCTCCTGCCTCAGCCTCCCGAGTAGCTGGGACTACAGGGGCCCGCCACCACGCCCGGCTAATTTTTGTATTTTTTAGTAGAGACGGGGTTTCACCGTGTTAGCCAGGATGGTCTCGATCTCCTGACCTCATGATCCACCCGTCTCAGCCTCGCAAAGTGCTGGGATTACAGGCTTGAGCCACCGCACCCGGCCCAAAATAGGCAGTTTCTTAAGAAGAAAGTCATAGTACCAATCAATCTGAAGTCAAGAAAAATGAAAACATTTGACCACATAAAACCTCTACTGGAAAGTTTATAATAGCTTTGTTCATAATAGCCCAAAACTAAAAACAGCTCAAATGTCCATCTACTGGCTAATGGATAAACAGATGGTGGTACACCAATGTAATAAAACATGGTTCAAAAAATCACAGACTACTAACACATGCATAAATATGGATAAATCCCAAAATCAAAAACTTTATACAAAATATTATATAATTGCATTTAGATGACATTCTGGAAAAGACCAAACTATTGGAACAGACATTAGAACTGTGGTTGCTAAGAACCAAGGGGCAAGGAAGTGAATTCACCACAAAACGGAAGAGAAGATTTTTTGGAGTGATAGAAATATTCTATATTATTACTTTGATAAAAGTCTTTATATGACTAGATATGCTTGTCAACACTCATCAAATTAAAATCGAGCACAAATTTAGATTTTATTCTATAAATTATAATAAATCTTGCCAAGAAGAAAGAAAAGATGTGGTCATCCCTACTTGTTGATGAGATCTTTTTTCCTTAAAATTTGAATATTTCAAAGAAAGGACTAATACATCTTCCGAAAGTGACAATCAGAGCACAGCAAAATAGAGTGGTTAAAGGCACACGTTAATTCTGCTTGTCTGCCTCCTGGAGCATAGACAGACAGTCTTTCTTCCAGGTTCTAAGGAAGCTTGTGCTCCTAGAGCCAGCAATTCCACATCATTTGGCAATGGAGGACTTACAAGGGCCTGGTGCCCATTAAGCTGTCTTATTAGTCAAATTTTACACAACTTCAAGGGTTGTAGGAAAGGTTTATTAAAGTCAAGAATACTTTCTATTCAGCTTTTGATCCTATTGTTGGATAAAAGTTGCAAAAGTTTCCCCCATCCCTGAACATTTCTATCCCCGCTACTCCACTGAGAACACTGAGAAAAATCATATTTCTGAATTTCAGTGACAAAAGTCCTGGAGAAGCTGGACTTGATTTAATACTTGTTAACTATTAAATATTTTTAATAGTTAAGAAATATTTAACATATTTAATATTTTTAATATTTAACAAATATTTAATCAAGTATGGAGCAGTGCTCAAATGTACCTACTGCATTCCAATTTGGTTCATCTTTTAACAAATATTAAATCAAAAATAAAAAATGATCTCCCAGGTTAGTGGGACCTCAACTTCTGCCTGCTACTTTTTCTATTCTAGGGGCCATGCCCACAGATGAATAATGATGTGGTAATTTGAAGTTTTAAAGTCAAATGGCACTTATAAGGCATCATGTAGTGATAGAATTCTGAATGTTTTTGATAAAAGAAAGAAAAAAGGTTAAAGTGAATGGGAGTAAAGTAAAATGTGATTGATTTGAGATATGAAAGCTTCTGAATGGTAAAGATTGCAAACTGTTGATGTAGTGCAGTGATGGCAATGGAGAGAAACTACAGGCTTATTGGTCTTATAGAAGAGTAAGTGCCTACAAAATTGGAGGGAAATCTTTTTGTGGTAAATTTAAGTCTATTTTAACTCAGGAAAATTACATACTGTAGTAACTAAGAGTTTGTGTTTTAGAGAATGACAGACCTTGCTTGAAATCTTAATTCTGCCACTTTCCAGGTAAGTGACCTCAAACAAGTCACATAAGCTCTCCAAATCTCTATCGAATCATCTGAAAATGAGGAAGATGAACATTATCTAATAAGGTAAGTTGAAGAAAGCATAAGAAAATATATGCAAAGCACTTAACATGGTATTGGTTAATACTAAAGCTTAAGAAATAGAAATCAAATTGTTCTCATTATCATTATCATCATTAAATTTTACCTACAAATCAGGAAGGATGCAGATACCCAGTTTTCAGACATACACCTGGTGGCACTGAATATTTTTGTTTTTTAATGAGTATGTATAAGTATGTTTGTGGATGTTTGCATTTATAGGTAAATGTTCATCTACGTCACTAAATTAAAAATAAAAACTATTTCTAAGAACAAACAAACATTTGAATATTGAGATTACAGAAAACGAAATGCCTGGACTATAAATACTTTATTCATGGTATATTAAAATCAATATAAATGAGCATGAATGAGTTATTTGTCACACCAATAAATTAAAGGAACACAAAATACAAATATGAACTGTTAAAATAGCTACGAGCAACACTGAATCACAAGAAAATACATTTTCTCTTTATTTCTCACAGTCCTCCATATAGTCAAACTATTAACCCACAAACTGGTTTTCAAAAAAGAGATCACCATACATTATCAGTAGAAATTAGAGAAAGTCTCTAAAATGTCACGCACGCCTGTGTGAAGAGACCACCAAACAGGCTTTGTGTGAGCAATTAAGCTTTTTAATCACCTGGGTGCAGGTGGGCTGAGTCCGAAAAAGGAGTCAAAAGCAAAGGGAGATAGGGGTGGGGCAGTTTTATAGGATTTGGGTAGCTAGTGGAAAATTGTAGTCAAAGGGGTTTTTTCTCTTGCGGACAGGGGCGGGGGTTACAAAGTGCTTGGTGGGGAGCTTTTGATACTCATTTTCTAGGAGAAGGAATGTCCCAAGGTCAGTTGATCAGTTAGTGTGGGGCAGGACCAAATCACAATGGTGGAATGTCATCAGTCAAGGCAGGAACTGGCTATTTTCACCTCTCCTGCAGTTCCTCAGTTGCTCCAGGCTATCTGGATGCATACGTGCAGTCTTGGGCTCAGAGGCCTGACATAAAAGACCATTTTTTATTTTGTATTTGTTTTTTCCTTTCACAAAATTTAAATTGTATTTAAATTTGTATTCCCATTTGAGATTATGCTTTGAAAATTACTGGGCTTCCATAATAGATATAAGGGGAAACTTTTCAATTAAAAACTATATTGTAGAATGGAAACATAAGCGAAGCATCTAATTAGATGCCTCCCTAACCCACCACCACTAAACTCCACATATATTCAAAAGGAAATTTTTATATCATCACTAGACGTTTGATGCGAAAACATCAAACATTTGCTCCACATATAACAGAGAACTATTAGAGGGATAACTTTAACCAGGGTCTCATTTACACCTCCAACTTGCCAGGAATTAATAGAGGAGATGTGTGGAGAATCTCGGTACAGTTTTTAGTCTTGAGAGGCAAGAGTTAAAGGAGAGGGCAGATGGAAAGAAGAGCACTTGAAGTCCCGACAGCACTGCTGTGCAGTCACTCAGGTGAATACCTCCTTTGGGGCAGCTCCTGTGCATGGTTGGAACTGCCACTTCAGTCACTGGAAGCAGCCCTAAGCTGGGCATTTCTCTCAGGTTGTGGCAGCAGTCAGCCAGAAGGGACGCTATGATCCTAGTCAAACAAAAGAGTTAACTGCAGAAATCAGCAGGCTCAGAGGCTTTTGAACAAGAAAAACCAGAGTGGAGAAGCTGCTCACGTAGCCTGGTCCCTCAGTATACCATTTCTGGATGCCAGAACTAGCCGTGTAAATTTGCATCAGTCTGTCGTTGAGCTTCATACCTGATCGAAGTATACTATCAGAAACCAAGCAGTGCTAAAAGAAAGAGAAAAGGAAATGAAGGCACCCAATTTGTGGGCAAACACCTAGCTACTCCGGATGGATGTTCCCTCACTACAGTAATCATTTAGACAAAAACTGGCTTAAGAAATATATATAATTTTATATATGTATGTATCTCTGTGCCTGTATTATATCTATATTTATGTGTATATTTTCATGTAGATATTTATCTCACTATACCTATATACCTAATTGTAAAAATTGAGAGCCTTATTCAGCTTTTGTGTGCTTAATGAGATTTCTGAAACTAAATTTTATTGGAAAAGAATATGAAACACAATTTTAAGATTACTAGTAATAGATACATAGACAAACACATATCAGCATTAGACAAGATGCTCCTGGTTGGCATCCCAGTGATACATATCCTTCCAGAAGGCAAGCAGCCAGTTCATACAAAGTAAGTAATGCCATGTGTGTTTACGGGTTTGTGTGTGTGCGTGTATACATACAGAGACCACAATTATTTATAGCCCAAATCAGTAATTTATGATTACCTGCAAATTGTATTCGCATACCTTAACACTGTTTTCTTCTTGAATTATTCCCTGTTGTAGTTCAGAAATTTTTAGGGCAAGAAATGGTTTCACAGTAGGAATTCTTGCATTTAGAATTATTCTTGTAGAGATACAAGACAGCATTGCCATTACAGCTGGCTTTAGTACATTGTTTCGTTTCTATTTGAAAAACAGTAAAGGGCAAGTGGCCAAACACGTTAGCCCCTCTCCACTGCTGTGTCCGCCATGTATGGATTTTCCAAAAGCAAAATGTAAATATGATCAATCCTTTAAAGCAGGGCTGGCAAAACTTTTTTCCTGTGAAGGGCCAGATAGTAAATGCTTTGGGCTCCGTATGCCATATGGCTTCTGTCACAACTATCAACTCTGCCACTTTGGGGCAAACACTGCCACAGACAGCTTGAGTAAGCAAGAATAAGCATGAATCAGCATGACTATGTGACAAAATCAGGCGGCAGTCCAGATTCATCTCTTGGGCAGGAATTTACCGACCCTGAGTTAAGAGAATGTATAGTCCTCATGGTACAAATTAATTTCAAATGAAGACATAAGCATATCTGGTAAATAATTTCCTGTGCTTTTCTTTATGTTGCACACTTCAGGATTAAAGAGTTTGCAGAAGTAAACCAGTTTAATTCAAAGAAGATTAATAATACAGAAATCTGTTGTGCCTTTCCACCTTGCCAGTCTAGTCAACAGAGCCCAAATTATTTTGCCCAAAAGCCTTTTGCTGTGTGACTCAAATACACCTATACAGCTATCTACATACTAGTTTAGTCTCTTAACCTGGCCCAGTGTTTTTGAAGGTATATTCCATAGAAGAAATTTCTGAAAGACATTCAAAACAAAGGTATCCTCTGGTTATAAAATTAATTAAAAGTGCAAGCTATAGATCTCTCTTGGATGTGCATTTTTTTTTGTCATATTAAAGGCAGTGAGAAATTCTGCAGTAAGTAAATCTATTTAATCTATTATATGGCACTTTGTGTGTCACATAATAGATGCTCAAGAAATACTATCTGATATTCTGGGAATAAAAGTGAAAAAATGTAGACAAGGCAAAAAAATCAATGAGGAAATCAAGCTTGAAATATTCTCCCAAGAGTATAATAGGGGAGGAAATGAAAAGCGTCTGGTTAGTACCATTAGCCTCTTTCAAAGTAAATGTGTGTGAATCATCTTTAACTCTGTCATGCAATTTTCTTCTTCACATATTGCCCTCATGTTTATCTAAAGAGACTAGCACTTAAAGATAAGTTAATCAGGAGTTCAGGTATCAAGTGTCAGAAGAATCTTTATGAAAAACACAGAGTTTTTACAACTTATAAGCAGTTTCCAAGGTTTGAAACATGACTGGCCTAGCACCAGGATGAAACTCCCTTAGAGGCACCTACTATTCAGGCCATGGGTGAATGCTTCCAGAGAGGTGAAAGTCCTGCTTAGGAAATCTGAAATTAGCTAAGCTGTAATTGTTCAGTACTTTATTATTCTTGTTTGCCAGCCCTAGTCAAAAGTATATTGATTCAAATATTCTCTCCAGTTACCTCAGCCTAAACTTACTTTGTAATTCCTTTTTCTCACCCAACAGTTTCACCCATTACTTTTAAACTACTGTGTGACAAATACATTCTCTTTTTCTTTTTTGAGAGTCTCGCTCTGTCAGCCAGGTAGGAGTACAGTGGCACGATCATAGCTCACTACAACTTCTGCCTGCAAAGTTCAAGCTTTGCCAAGTATCTGGGACTACAGGTGCATGCCACCACACCTGGCTATTTTTAAAATTTTTTTGTGGAGACAAAGTTTATCAGTGTTACCCAGGCTGGTTTTGAACTTATGGGCTCAAGAGGTTCTCCTAACTTGGCCTCCCAACGTGCTAGGATTCTAGGTATGAGCCACCATGCCAGGCCATTTTCTTATATTTTCAATCTCTTCATACAATTTTTCCTCCAACTCTAAGCTTTTAGAAAAGATCTTCCATGGCATTGCTTTTCCTCTCCTGTCCTCTCAAGTAGATTATGTGCATATCACACACCAGAAATCACTCACGGTGGAGAGGTGAGTTTGGTGTTATGCCATTTTCCTGGCCCTTTCTTTCTTCACACTACATTGTACTCTCTATAGCTGGTGGTTCATGCCAGACTACTAGAGCAGCTGCGGCCTCTCTCTACTGTGGCCATCTATTCACTTCCAATTCATGTCTCTTGATCTTTTCACCCTTTGTCCCTGCCCCTCTCAGAGGCTGGAGTAGGTTTACTTCCAGCTTACTCTCACTGAATCATATAATTTTCCAAAACTAAATCAACATATGATTCTGGGTCTACTGGTGTGTATTTGCTAGTAGAGTGTGGCTCCTTGAGAGTAATTATTGTCTTTTTAATGTCATTATTGTGCCCTAATATTTGGCACTATGCCCACAAATTTTGCTCTATTAAATATTTGTTGAAGAACAGAATGATTGTAGGATGCTGCAGGACAAGAAGACCCCAGGCTTCATCTCAAACACATCATTAGTGATGTTGATGTTTTTTACCATGATCTTCAGGTCTCCATAAGTTCCTCTAATTGCCAGTAGCTCCTGGGTTTGCTGGGGTTTTGCTCATTTATATATCTCAGAGAGCTCATTATAATCATTTTTTTTTTCACTAATTCTCTGGCTTCTGGTTCAAGTTCTATGCTCTATCTAAGGTGAATTATCAGGAATCAGAAGTTAGGATAAGGAAGAATATTTAGGTGGATAACTATCCATTCAGCCTAAGCAGGATATGGAACCAAGTAATCTAGAAATTTTTGCTGCCTCTCATTACTATGGAGAAACCTTCAAATTTGCTGCCTACTAACCCCACTTATTTAGAATCATATCATCACATTCCAACCTCAATACCCGAGCTCTGATACCATCAGTACACTAGGTCACTTCACCTTGAATTTATGGGGTGTTTGAGTTTCTATTTTGGTGCTGGATGAATAATCGATGAATGGTCCCATATTAAGAACTTTGGTTCATAAAGACTGTTTGGTGTCTTCCTCGACCTATTATTGCTGGATAGTCCTCCTAAATCTACATAAGCTCTAGGATCACCCAGGTTACTTTCTAGAAACTTCAAACTCTAATGCTATTTTAATTTGCCCCTGCTCTGACCCCTACATCTGCCTCTTCAATGCTAAGTAATCTGAGTTCCTACCAAAGCTTACTGTTGATGAAGGCAGCCCATTGAAACATCATTTCTTCCTAAAGGACCAGAGATTTCAAACTATTTTCTTTTTACTTGAATCTTACCTTGATTCTAATGACCCTGGATTTGGCTGAATTTCAGTTAAAATTCTACAGTTGAAAATTGACTCATTTATAATTTTTTCCTAAGCTGCTGTAAGTCAATTTAAATTAATCAAATTAAATCAATTCAAACACTCTTAAACTAAATCTGTTCAAATAAAGAATCATTATAAAATGGCACAAAAAGCCTAAATTACCCTATAGTCCTATCTCCCCAAATGAAATTTATGTACTAGGAGCACTTACCCTCTCTAAATATATGGCAATACATGTTTCAATTCCCTTGGCCCATCCTTGACCACACTGGGTGTATCCAGTCATTTTTCCTAGAGAACAGTAAGGAAGAAAGTAATGTCTCAGGTTTTGTATTTTTTGTTTGTTTGTTTGTTTGTTTGTTTTTCAAATGAGAAATTTTCACACACACACCCATTCTTACAGATTTACTCAGCAAATTGTTTGCCACCCACCCATTCCTAATTTAATTTTTGTCATCATTTGATTGAAATATTCTGTTTACAATGCCGTCTGCATATGGTACTTTTTTGCTCTTTACACAGTGTTTGTTGTGCATAATGTTGAAGCATATATTTTTCTAGCCATATCACATGAGAAACCAATGGGTATACTGAGAAACCATACTTGCTGATGAAATTGTCCCTTTGCACCCCCTGAGCTACAGATCAGATTTTCCCTCAATCTCTTTATGAATCATTTGTCTCTAACTTATTACATTCGGATGGACTCTCCTCTGGAATTCAATGAACTCAGTCAAACATTCACACTCTGTGCTACCCCACATATACCTGTTGTTCGATAAAGTTCCCCCCGAAAAATTTGTTCTCTTATTCCACAACAGCCAACACACTTACATTCCAGAACTGGCTAGGACATAAATACGCACCACTTATATTCTTAAAGAGCACCACTTGTGAAATAAGGGCTTTAAATCATTGTCAAGAGGAAGAAGCTTCTATTTTAAAGCCAAACATTTAACTGCTTATGAAAGGACACAAAGATAGATGTGTACCCGCCCCCCACCCGCTACACCCTTGTTCTGCTCTCTAATCTTTGCACATATCAGAGATTTCGTAAGTTCTGTGAGTACCTGGTTTTCTGCACGTACCAGAGATTTTGTTTTGCACATACCAGAGATTTTGTAAGTTCTGAGGCAAGGTCACAAGACGTGTTTAAGTAAGATAAACTCTTGCTGCCATAAACCTGCTCTCCCGCCTCAAAGTTTGAACCAAAATATCAGAAATGGCAGGAACCAATCATAGTTAGCCAAATCGCCTTGTTCAAACACTAGCCAATCATATATCTGATTTGTATAATAACTCTATGCCCACTTTTCTTAGACTATATAACATTGTTCGGAGCTGAGTGGGGGAGCTCTCCTGCCCGTCTCGTTTCACGAGCGAGGGAGAGTTCCAGGTTCGAACCTGTAATAAAGATCCTTGCTGCTTAGCTTTGACTCTGGACTCTGGTGGTCTTCTTCGGGGAATAAACGGTCTGGGCATAACAAATGGGGGCTCGTCCGGGATTTCCCCCAAGCCCGCCAGACCCCCAAGTCAACGGATCTTAATCTGTAGGTAAGCCGGCTTTGTCACTGTCTCTGTCTTTGTCTCTGTCTGTCTCCCTGAAATTTCGCGAAATCCGTAATCTGTAATCTGTATTGGTCTGTTCTGTAAGTGGCACGGTCTTGGCGGACGCGCTAGAAGACAGCCACTCGGGACTGGTGGGAGACATTCCCCAGTGCCCATCTGGGGGCCTCCATCCTTGGTTGCCCCGTCTGACTCAGGTCGGAAGTCCGACACGCGCTCGCGAATGCTCATCGTTATTACTGTCTGTCCGTTATTGTTAAGTGTTAAGTGTAAGCCCAAAACGAAACATAAAACCTTTTCTTCCCCTTCCAGGACCAGACCTGTCGGATACTCCCCTCTGCTTCACACTCATTTTCATCCCCCCTTCTCTTTGTAGGAGCAGTCCAAAGATGGGCAACAACCAGAGCACGCCGCTCTCACTCCTTGTTACCAATTTTAAGGATGTGAAGGCTCGGGGGCGTAACTTAAGCGTAGAACTAAAGAAGGGAAAGCTAGTTACTTTCTGCCGTTCGGAGTGGCCCTCTTTCGGCATAGGGTGGCCCTCCGAAGGAACTTTCTGTCTCTCTATTATTACTAAGGTAAAAACTAAGATTTTCCTGCCAGGGCAGTCAGGACATCCTGATCAAATTCCTTATATTCTAGTGTGGCAGGATCTTGTGGAAAACCCACCACCCTGGATAACTCCATTCATCCCTGAGCCCTGCAAAGTCCTAGTAACGCGACCTACAAGACAAAAGACTCCCTCTGCTCCCTCGGCCCCTGTGCTGCCGGACAGCCAGGACCCCCTAACGTTAGAACCCACATTTCCCCCACCATATCCGCACCTTATCCCTCAGGACCCAGTCCCCCAGGGTGGTGCTTCCGTAGAGGGAAACCGAGAAGCGGAAGCAGCCGAGAGTGAATGTAACCTGGGGGGGGCCGGCCGGCCGAACACGAGGCCGCTTACAGCGGGACCAAGCTTCCCGACTCCCTGACTCCACTGTAGCCCTGCCTCTCAGAGAAATAGGATCGCTCGATGATACCGGGCTCTCCCGTCTCATGTATTGGACTTTTTCCACCAGTGATTTATACAATTGGAAGTCCCAAAATGCTTGGTTCTCAGATAATCCGAAAGATCTAACCTCGTTGTTAGACAGTGTCATGTTTACTCACCAGCCGACCTGGGATGACTGTCAACAGCTCCTCCGAATCCTGTTCACAACGGAGGAGCGGGAAAGAATCCAAGTTGAGGCCAGAAAACTGGTTCCAGGAGATGACGGCCAGCCAACTGCAAATCCTGACCTCATTAATGTGGCTTTCCCTTTGACCCGGCCCAGATGGGACTACAACACGGCAGAAGGTAGGGGACGACTGCTCATTTATCGCCAGACTCTAATGGCGGGTCTCCGGGCTGCAGCTCACAAGCCCACCAATTTGGCTAAAGTATATTCTGTGTTACAAGGTAAGACAGAAAGCCCCGCTGTGTATTTAGAGAGATTAATGGAAGCCTTCAGACAGTTTACCCCTATGGACCCGGAAGCACCGGAAAATCAGGCAGCGGTAGTAATGTCCTTTGTAAACCAGGCAACACCAGATATTAAAAGAAAACTCCAGAAATTAGAAGGTTTAGAGGGAAAGCAGATTCAGGACCTCCTTCAGATGGCCCAGCGAGTTTATAATAATAGGGATACTCCAGAAGAAAAACAGTTCAAGGCAACCAAAGAAATGACCAAAGTCTTAGTAGCAGCTTTCCCCCAGGCAGGAAATGGCCAAAACAGAAAGCAGAAAAAGCAAGGCCCTAGGCAAGGATTAGAAAAAGATCAGTGTGCTTATTGCAAGGAACGTGGCCACTGGATTAAAGACTGCCCAAAGAAACGGAGACCAGCTAACCCTACCTCCGTACTCGTTACCCAGGACTCTGACTAGGGAGGACGGGGTTCGGACCCCCTCCCCAAACCCAGGGTAACTTTGCAAGTGGAGGGGTCCCCAGTTCGCTTCCTTGTCGATACTGGGGCGGAACTCTCAGTCCTAACCAAACCAATTGGAAAAATGTCTAAGAAAACATCCTGGGTGCACGGGGCCACAGGCATCAAAAAATACCCCTGGACAACCCAGAGGACTGTAGACTTAGGAACGGGAAAAGTCTCCCATTCCTTCCTAGTCATCCCAGAGAGCCCCTGCCCTCTACTAGGGAGGGACTTGCTGACAAAGATGGGGGCCCAAATCCACTTTGAGCCAGAAGGGCCCAAGATAACTGATTCCCAAAACAGGCCAATATCTATCCTGACTGTCACCTTAGAAGATGAGTACCGACTCCATCAAGAGCAAAAGCCCCCCGATCAGGGAATTGACTCTTGGCTCCAGCATTTCCCTGAAGCGTGGGCAGAAACTGGGGGCTTGGGGCTAGCTAAACATCGACCTGCCATATTTGTGGAAGTTAAGCCAGGGACGGACCCGGTTCGGGTTCGGCAATATCCTATGCCCCTGGAGGCAAGAGAAGGAATTACGCCCCATATCCACCGACTTCTAGACCAGGGAGTCCTACGGGCTTGCCACTCATCCTGGAATACTCCACTGTTACCTGTTCGTAAACCCAACAGTACGGACTACAGGCCAGTACAGGATTTAAGAGAAGTTAATAAAAGGGTCATGGACATACATCCCACTGTGCCCAATCCATACACCCTTCTGAGTGCCTTACATCCCAAAAAACAGTGGTATACCGTTCTTGATCTAAAAGACGCTTTCTTCAGCCTTCCTCTGGCTCCCAAAAGTCAAGAACTCTTTGCATTTCAATGGACGGATCCTGAGAGGGGCATCAACGGTCAGCTAACATGGACCAGACTGCCACAAGGGTTCAAGAACTCGCCAACCCTGTTCGATGAAGCCCTTCATGAAGATCTGGGTGAGTACCGGCGGCAACACCCTGAAATAACTCTTTTGCAATATGTTGATGATCTCTTAATAGCGGCCAGGTCCCCGGAAACTTGTGTTCGAGGGACTGAGGACCTCCTGAAGACTCTGGGGGAGCTAGGCTACCGAGCCTCAGCAACAAAGGCTCAGATCTGCAAGTCGGAGGTAACTTATCTGGGGTACCTATTAAAAGGGGGGCAACGCTGGCTAACCAAAGCCCGAAAGGAAACAGTCCTACGCATCCCTAGACCCCAGTCAACACGGCAAGTGAGAGAATTCCTGGGGTCGGCAGGGTTCTGTAGGTTATGGATACCCGGATTTGCTGAGTTAGCCAAGCCCCTATACCAGGCAACAAAGGAACGGCAGCCCTTCAATTGGACGGAAGAGGCTGAGCTGGCCTTTCAGCAAATCAAAACTGCCTTGTTATCAGCCCCCGCGCTGGGGCTCCCTGATGTCTCCAAGCCCTTCCACTTATACGTGGATGAAAGTAAGGGTGTTGCAAAAGCCGTGTTAACACAGTACCTAGGCCCCTGGCAGAGGCCAGTTGCCTATTTGTCAAAAAAATTAGATTCAGTGGCTGCTGGCTGGCCACCCTGCCTCCGGATAATCGCGGCGACCGCCCTAATGGTCCGAGACGCTGATAAACTTATCATGGGGCAAGAGTTGCGCGTTATAACCCCGCATGCCATTGAAGGCGTCCTCCGGCAGCCGCCGGACCGATGGATGAGTAACGCCCGGCTCACCCACTATCAAGGACTGCTGTTAAACCCCCTCAGAATAACTTTTCTGCCCCCAACCTCTTTAAACCCTGCTTCACTGCTGCCAAATCCAGACTTGGACGCACCGTCCCATGAGTGCACTGAGATACTGGCTCAGGTGCATGGGGTGCGGGAGGACCTGCAAGATCGTCTGCTCCCCGACACAGAACTCACCTGGTTCACTGATGGCAGCAGCTATGTCCACCAAGGCCAGCAGTATGCAGGAGCGGCTGTAACGTCAGAGACTGAGGTAATCTGGGCAGAACCCTTGCCTCCAGGGACATCGGCCCAAAGAGCCGAACTGATAGCCCTTACACAGGCCCTCACCCTAGGGGCAGAGAAAAAACTAACAGTATACACGGATAGCCGCTATGCTTTCGCTACTGCGCACATACATGGGGCCATCTACAGAGAAAGGGGACTATTAACAGCCGAAGGCAAAGAAATAAAAAACAAGCAAGAGATCCTAGCTCTATTAACTGCTTTGTGGAAACCAAAGAAATTGGCTATCGTACATTGCCCTGGGCATCAGAAACCAACTACGCCAATTGCTCAAGGCAACTTCTTAGCCTACCAAACCGCAAGGAGCATAGCAAAAGCTCCCAGTCAGCTCCTCGCGCTCCAGCTCCCCGATCCTGGCCCGCGAAATTTGCCATGTTTTCCCGACTATACCGAACAGGATCGCGAATGGATGAACACGCTTCCCCTAAAACAGGTTAAAAATGGGTGGTGGACTGATATAAATGACCAAACCATCCTACCAGAAAAATTAGGACGGCAGGTGTTGGAACACATCCACCGGACAACCCACCTGGGTGCCCGGCGAATGATGGACTTAATCAGGCATGCCAAGTTTAGAATCAGGCGCATAGCTGAACTGGCCAGCGATGTCACAACAAATTGCAAAGCCTGCAACTAAACAACGCTTGCCCCCAAACCCAGACCACCGCAGGAATTAGGTGTAGAGGAACTAGGCCTGGTATCTACTGGGAAATAGACTTTACTGAGATAAAGCCTGGAAAATATGGGTATCAGTACTTACTTGTCTTTGTAGATACTTTTTCAGGATGGACAGAAGCGTTCCCAACTAAGAGAGAAACTGCTCAGGTTGTAGCAAAGAAAATTTTGGAAGAAATCCTCCCCAGGTATGGCTTTCCCGTCCAAATAGGGTCAGACAATGGACCAGCCTTCGTTGCTAAGGTAAGTCAGGATTTGGCTTCCATTCTGGGGGCAAATTGGAAATTACATTGTGCTTATAGGCCCCAAAGCTCAGGACAGGTAGAAAGGATGAATCGGACTCTGAAGGAGACCTTAACTAAATTGACCATGGAGACTGGCGCTAATTGGGTAGTACTTCTCCCCTACGCTCTGTTCCGGGCCCGAAATACCCCTTACAGACTAGGCCTCACACCATATGAAATCATGTATGGCAGACCCCCACCCCTGGTCCCCAGTCTAAAAGATGACTTACTCAAACCTGAAACTGAAAATGTCTCTGAGCTCCTGTTCTCCTTACAAGCCTTACAGAAAATTCACCAGGAAATTTGGCCCAGACTACGAGAACTGTACGAGGCAGGACCTCCGCCGACGCCTCATCCGTTCCAGCCGGGAGACTGGGTCCTAGTCAAGCGCCACCGGCAAGAAACTCTTCAACCCAGGTGGAAAGGACCACTGCAAGTACTCCTGACTACTCCCACCGCTCTCAAAGTAGAAGGCATCGCTTCATGGATCCACTACACACACGTCAAACCAGTGGACCCAACATCCGACCTTCTCGAGCCGTCTGGAGCACCGGTTACATGGACTGTAGACAAAGCTAAGAACAATCCCTTAAAGCTAACCCTGCGCCGTCATCCCCATAGCCGTAACCATGTCTAGCTTACCTATGCTTTTATGCCTTATGCATCTGACTCTCCTCACTGCTGCGCCGTCTAATCCCTATGTCTGGAGGTTCTGGCTCTATGAGAACAAAACTCACCCCGGGGAAACCCCCCAAGCGGGTAAACTGCTAGCTAGCGCAGACTGCCCCCCCTCAGGGTGTAATACTATAGTTTACCTCAATTTCACTAGGTTCCAGATTGCCCAACCAGCAATACCCATGATCTGTTTTGAATATGATCAAACTGAATATAATTGTAAAAATTATTGGTGGCACCAGAGTGCAGGTTGCCCATATAGCTACTGTAAGACGCACTCTGTCCGATACTGGAGAGAACGACAAGGGTGGTATTTTTACAAAACTGAGTCTCCCGTCACTTACACTTGGATAATTAGAGACCCATGGGACTCTCGGTGGACAACCCCACAACATGGGGGAGTATATTACTCATCAACTAGTACCTGGCCCAGTAGCCATTTATATCTGTGGAGAAGTCTAGTCCAGATTCAACCCTTAATCCACACACAAATCCACAGGCAAGAAACCAAGCTATCACAAGACTTGCAGCCCTTCTCCTGGCTAACTCTATTACGGGAAGGGCTAGCATTCACCAACCTCACTGGTTTGGGCGACCTGTCCTCTTGCTTTATGTGTGCAACCCTAGGAAGACCACCATTAACGGCTGTTCCTCTATCCTCCCCTCCCACAAACTATACAGGTTTTAACTCATCGATAGTCACGATACCCGATGTAGCCCTGTACCGTGACCCATACCAAGAGAAATACCCCTATTGTTATTCGGCATTTAGCAACAGCCTCTGGTAACCAATCGGCTACATACCCTAATAGTCCCATATATGCTCCCCCTGGTGTGTTCTTCTGGTGTAATATGACTCTGTTAAAAACTCTGTCCAAAAGCATCTCTGACGGACAGTTGTGTATCCCTGTTACCCTAGTTCCCCGACTGACACTGCTAACCCCGGCAGAGTTCATAGGCTGGGCAGGGACCGCCCCAACTAAAACTGCGCGACATAGACGAGCAGTTTTTCTACCACTAATTGCCGGAATATCCTTAACCACCTCTGTCGTCGCAGCGGGGTTAGCAGGAGGGGCCCTACAACACTCCATGATAGAAAACGACAAGCTGTTACAACAATTCTCTGTTGCTATGGAAGACTCCGCCTATTCCCTAGCCTCCCTTCAGCGGCAGCTCACCTCCCTAGCACAGGTCACCCTTCAAAACCGCAGAGCCTTAGACTTACTCACGGCTGAGAAAGGAGGTACCTGTATGTTCCTCAAAGAAGAATGCTGTTTCTATATAAATGAGTCAGGGTTAGTTGAGGAAAGAGTCCAACGCCTACACGAACTAAGCTTAGAAATGAAAAAGCAACAATTCACTACAGCCGCTAACAATTGGTGGAGCTCTTCAATGTTTTCCCTTCTGGCACCCCTTTTAGGCCCCCTAATGTCTTTACTACTTCTATTCACTATAGGCCCCTGTGTGGTAAATAAAATTTTACAATTTGTCAGAGAAAGGTTTGATACCATCCAACTAATGGTCCTCCGTAGCCATCACCAGCCTCTCCTGCACCCAGAAAGTGGGGCTATATTATAAGACTCTGGAAATCCAAGATTGGACATCCAGTTACTTATGAGAAGGGAGAAATGAAAGGACACAAAGATAGATGTGTACCCGCCCCCCACCCGCTACACCCTTGTTCTGCTCTCTAATCTTTGCACATATCAGAGATTTCGTAAGTTCTGTGAGTACCTGGTTTTCTGCACGTACCAGAGATTTTGTTTTGCACATACCAGAGATTTTGTAAGTTCTGAGGCAAGGTCACAAGACGTGTTTAAGTAAGATAAACTCTTGCTGCCATAAACCTGCTCTCCCGCCTCAAAGTTTGAACCAAAATATCAGAAATGGCAGGAACCAATCATAGTTAGCCAAATCGCCTTGTTCAAACACTAGCCAATCATATATCTGATTTGTATAATAACTCTATGCCCACTTTTCTTAGACTATATAACATTGTTCGGAGCTGAGTGGGGGAGCTCTCCTGCCCGTCTCTTTTCACGAGCGAGGGAGAGTTCCAGGTTCGAACCTGTAATAAAGATCCTTGCTGCTTAGCTTTGACTCTGGACTCTGGTGGTCTTCTTCGGGGAATAAACGGTCTGGGCATAACACTTACTGTATATAAGCATTCTATGTAGCTTACATGATGACAAAAGCTTTTATAGTAGTGTGTAGAGTTTGGTGTATTTAAAAATCTATTCACTAAAAATGTCCCTGGACAAGTCATAAGAGAGACAGAACAAAACAAAACAAAAAATCTGATAGGAAGACCTTGGACATATATGGAATGTGGTAAATCTTATACATTGCATCCCAACACAGGGGCAAGGTCAGTGTTTTATATATATAAAGCCACTTTAACTTGAAATTAGGTCTGGTATTGAATTGTAGCTGTAGCTAATTAATTGTGACTTTGGGAAGGTAATTTAACTGCTTTGACCTGTAAAAGAAGGAGAGATAAGTCTGCAAAAAGTGTGTAACAGACTTGGTGCAGCTACCAAAAAAAAATTCTGTGACCGAATCTAGCTGAGTAGTTGATACATATCAGATGATCAATCACCATAGGCTTTTCATAGGATATTAACTGCAAGAAGAAAATCCTTGAATATATCTCTTAGAAGACATCCTTATTTGGGAAAGAGTCATTAAAAATGGATAAAATAAGTGTATGAGAAACATAAGCAGAGAAACATGAATTTATGAAAATGATGCCTACATATATTTTTCTTAAGCCAGTGCAAACGGAGATAAATTTCCAGTTCTCCCTACAAAATAATCATCAGCTCAGAAACTGTGGGATAGTAGATACAGCAAAACACATGGAACAAGGAAGCTTGACTATGTCCTACATGTAATCTGAACCTCCATTTCCTTATCTGTAATATATCTAACTCCCTGTTGTTTTGACTAGGAGTTAAAGGTATTGAATAATAGGTGATAATGGTTCCAAACCATCAAGTGCTGAACTATGCAAGTTATCACTTAGTCAGTCCATCAACAAAGCACTTAGCAACTGCCTCTTCAGAATTTAATTTAAATTCCAGGCTTAGTTCTTTTGAGGATTTAGGAGCAAGTGCCACCAAGATAAAGATTCTGTAATTTTAGCGTACATTTTCCATTGGGATATATGATTAGTCAAAAGTAATATAAAATGTAAAGCATGTATTAGTCGAGCTAGAACCAGGCCAAACAGCTGACACGTAAGGCGAGTAGTCACTCAAGGCTGAAGTGGGTTGATGTGTCCTCACCCCTGTCAGATGCTTAAATATGAACTGCTCGTTGTGGGTTACGAATACAATATTTTTTCATATCAATTTTTCCCTGAAGAATTCACACTTTGCCACCTCAATTTTGTGTCTAATCCACACCTCAACCACACTGATCATAATTTTGTATAAACAGCTTCAACTGTCTCAAAATACTTTAACGTTTTTTCTTTTTCCAAATAAAATGAATGCTATTCAGAAGTTCCACACAATCACCTCTATAAAGGGCTAGTGACATTTCTTTCCTAATAAAGTCAGCTATTTGCTGTCGATTTGAGTGACAGCAAAAGAACATCAAGGAATGAGGTAATTTTTGGTCACATTTGCCTCCTTTATAGATCCTAGAGCCAATTTTGTAAGCCTAAGCTAAACATTTGTTTCAATGCTTTGTAAAAGACCTTACACACTTTCTTCTAATGGCATCAGGCCCTTGAAAGAATTTTTAATCATCTCCTTGAATTCCTACATAAAACTCGACAGCAACTTCTAAGGAAATCAAAAACACACAGACAATATTTAAAACAAAACTAGATATCAAGGTATCCCCATGCCCTGCAAAACACACCAATAGCCACAAAAATAGACATTATAGCCATTCTATGTGGCAAGACAAAGAAAGCAATGAGAGTGGCCTCTATTGGAACTGAGAACAGAAAAAACTCCAAAGAACCAGCAGATGTTCTCTGTGAAACTTAAAGGCGAACTGGAGAACAGCAGCTGAAACTGGAAATAAGTTTCAACTCCATAGAACCAGTGAGTGTGAGGGGCCCAGAGGAAGACAAACTAAACAATTGGAGCAGCCCATGTCCTAAGAACTCCCCAGAGACACTCTCCAGTGCTCCCTTTCAGTACGGCTCCCTCACTGAGCAGAAACCTTTGGGAGCTGAATCAAAACGGAGCAGGAGAGGACAAGAGAAAGGAAAACATGAGGTCTACACAAAAGTGGGAAAAGGAAACACAACCAAGAAATTCCAAAAATTCAAGGCACAGAAGAGGGAGTTCTGCGAAGTTAGAAAAGCTTTCTTGAAACTTGCCTCATTCTAAAAAGGTAGATCAGAAAAGTTAATTTCACAGAAAAACACACAAGTCTCGCATTATAGACGCAAGTTTATTTCTCTCTCTTGTAAAAGAACAAAGATAACAACAACAGAAAACATACTTATATTTGAAGCAACAAAAAAGCATCAAGGTTAAATCTGAATCAAAGTTATTATAAGAAAAACCATGAGAACCAGGAGCTTGAGAGGTGCCCTCTAGCCAATGAGTGCACACTGCAAGATGAGCCCACCAAACAAAGCAAAAATGTAACCTACTCTTTCAAAATAAGCTAAAAGACATTGAGAAGATATAAGGCATGAAATAAAAATATGAATCAAAATGAACAAAACTCAGAAATAAGATCACCAAATGCCGGAAAGTATAATAAATAAATATCAGAAATTAGGGCTAAACCTGAAAGAATAAAACACATTTTTTTTTGAAAAAGATTATGTCTTAAGAAATGGAAGACGAAAGAGAAAAAATAAATTAAAAAATATGAAGAGATTAAAAAGGAATTGAGACAGTGACAGATATTGACAATAAGCAAAAGAGGCTGCCATAGGAAGGGGATGTGTCTCTGAACACAAAACCAAAGCAAGGGAAAAATAACCTTGGCTTAAATTTTTAAAAAAGAAAAAGGAAAGAAATAGAGAAAAAAAAATCATCTGAAATCGCACATTAAAAAACTAGCACATACTTGAGACACCTGAGGATATCCACCTAGAAATACGCAATATCAAGGCATGTGCTAATAAGATTACTGGATTTTTGAAAAATTTCATTTGGACATATAGGAAACAAAGCCTCTGAAATACAAATGAAGTAAAATTAGAGATACAATAAAATTTTCAACAACATTTTATACCAGAAGGAAATAAAGTGACATATTTAAGATATGTAAAATTATAAAGATGACTTTTAATTTACAAAGAGAACAAACTGGCAGCGTTATGCAAAAACTCTGAGAATATTGTCGCTATGAGTCCTTCCTCCAGAATCTTCTGGAAAACAAACTTCAAATGACCATATTGACTAAAGACGTTATCATCTCAAAAAAAAAAAAAAAATGGTGGTAAGTGTTAGATATAGTTTCCCATAAAATTAAGAACAAAACCAAATACCTTGAGAGGGCGCATTTATAATATATAAATATTAAAAATCACTCTCAACTCTCTTCCCCACCGGATACCCTCAAAATCTTAATCTTTCAAAAAACTTCCATTCACCTTCTGTTCCTCCATATCCACATCAGCAGTGTCTTCCTATAGAGATGTCAACCTTCGTAGTCACCTGTTACAGCTCCCCAGGCTTCAGGATGTAAAAAGAAATCTAACTAAACAAAACAAAATAAAAAACAAACAAAGCTACAGCTGGCTGAAACTGCAACCAAAATTCCTTTACTCAAGGTCTTCCCATTACAAAGGGAGTATGAGATCAGATTCATTTAGCCTCTTGCTTCCTGGATCATACTAGAGCAATCCACTGGCATGGTTTTCTATGGCAGCTGTACTTCAGAAATGAAAACCATCAATTTTGCCATCTTAGCATTTACCTAGGCCTTTTGGGTAATAGCACAGCTCAGATACAAATACTCACAGACTGGTGAGTTTTCTGCTCTCAACTTTTTAGTATTAAGGAAGACTAATAAGTAAAAATCCATAATCCAGAGGTTAAAATTTATCAACAGTGCTAGTCATGGCAACCTAGACATAAAATAGAAAAATATGTGAAGTGAAGGCTGGGATTAGTGGCTCACACCTGCAATCCTAGCACTTTGGGCGGCTGAGGTGGAAGGATTCCTTGAACCCAGGAGATGGAGACCAGCCTGGACAAAATAGTGACACTCCGTATACAGACCCTCTCTCTACAAAAAAAATTTTTAAAATAAGTTGGGCATGGTGGCGTGTGCCTGTAGTCCCAGCTACTCCAGGGGCTGAGGTGGGAGGATCACCCACCTAGGGTGATCGAGCCCAGGAAGTCAAAGCTACCGTCAGCCATGACTTCCCCACTGCACTCTAGTCTGGGTGACAAAGCAAGACCTTGTCTCTAAAAAATAAAATAAAATAAAAAAGTAAAGTAAAATAGGACTAAAAATATCACCAGCTCAGAGTTGGCTTCAGTGTTAATTAAGTTAATATCTTTTAGTGCTGGAGCAGCACATGTCTTATAATAAGCCAAATAGTGGTGTGTTTTCTATCACTGTTGTCTGTATTTTACATGAGAGAAATAAATTTCTGTCTCGCTCAGTGTGATAGGAGGCTTTTCTCTTATGTTCAACCAAATTTGAACTTAAAAGTTGCCTGATTGCTTCAAGTCTCAGCTCTAGCATTATCTTCTGTGTGAAATGCTTCAACAGAGTGAATTAAACCTCTACTCCAGAAAGTCTCAAGAGTATACTGAAATATCTCCCTGAGAGGCTTTAGCATAAGTAGACTTTTTGCTTCTTTGTTTCCTTGCTTTTATTTAATTTGTTTTATTTGACCCTTGCTCCGTGTACATCATCCTTCCTTTGTTACAAATTATCAGCTTATTTTTTTGTAATCCTGCATGAATCACAGTGCTTATCACAGATATTTGATAAATGTTGATTAAATGAATGAGTGAGTCCATGAAAATATAAATGAAGCTATCTCTAATCATCAAAGGCAATATGTCACTTGAGATATATCAAGGAGCATTTTTCTTCTTTCTTTGTCTGTCTTATTCTTTTTTACCTTATGCTTGGAGGGGAGATTCATTGTTGAGTAAGCACCTCATACACTGAGATGTGTCTGTGGCAGGCAAAGCTCACCAGGGGCAGAAGATGGCTCCACACAGAGCAAGTCCAGAATGGCTCACTGCTTCCTGGGGAGATGGAACGGTGTTGGCTGTGGCCTTCTGGAGGCTCATACAGTGAGAACCACTGAGAATGAATTTCTGAAAACTCATCATAGCTCTCTGCAGCCTCAAACTCCTGGACTCAAGTGATCCTTCCGCCTCAGCTTCCCAAAGTGATGGGATTACAAGCATGAGTAAGCATTGCTTACACAACAATGAATCTCCCCTGCAAGCATAAGGTAAAAAAGAAAGAAAACAGGCAAAGAAAGAAAAAAATGCCCCTAAATGTATCTCAAGTGATATATTGCCTTTTATGATTAGAGATATCTTCATTTATATTTTCATGGACTCACTCATTCATTCATTTAATCAACATTTATCAAATATCTGTGATAAAACAAGCACTGTGATTAATGCAGGATTACAAAAAAAAATAAGCTGGTAATTTGTAACAAAGGAATGATGATGTAAGGGTCAAATAAAACAAATTAAATAAAAGCAAGGAAACAAAGAAGCAAAAAGTCTACTTATGCTAAAGCCTCTCAGGGAGATATTTCAGTAAACTCTTGAGACTTTCTGGAGTAGACGTTTAATTCACTCTGTTGAAACATTTCACACAGAAGATAATGCTAGAGCTGAGACTTGAAGCAATCAGGCAACTTTTAAGTTTAAATTTGGTTGAACATAAGGAAAAAGCCTCATATCACATACAACAGGGCCTGGTCATAGTCCCATTTTAAAGGTGAGGAAATTACCGGCACAGAAAGCTAAGTAACTTGCCAATGGTCACACAATAAATAGTGGATATGGAACATGATCCCTTCCAGTCCGGTTCCAGAGTTAGGAGCTGGACCTCCCAATTCCTCTGCAAAATGTGGTTTTGAGGGAATGAAAGAGACAAACGTGTGACATTTTTATTGAAATCTCATAAACTCTGCTGCAATATGTGGACATCCTCAGAAATGTGTAATTGAGATCACTGCTCACAGAAAGTAAAGACCACATTTTCTGAGGGTGTGGAACATAATAAAACAGAGGTGGGGGCTTATGTTTGTCATATATGGTATGAAAGGGAAAACGAAATACTTCCGTAAAAGGAACACAGTGACCCTGTTGGGAAATGTGTACTCTGCCACTAGCACTGATGACATAGAAAATAAAGAGATTTGAAGTTCTATGAAATTGGAAAATTTGACAGAAATTTTAGGAGTTTCAATACAAAAAATAGCAAGTTAATTGAAAGGGGAGAGGGAAGAGGGAGACAGGGAATTCTCTCCTTCCAAATTCCCACAGTTCAGAAAACAATTGAAGCATCTTTAGAGGAAGTTGCAGGTGCAAATCTGGAAGGTTAACAAGAAGAACAAAGCTACCCCAATAGGAGGTAGTTCAAAATTGGAGTTGAATTTGCAGAGGAGAGTCCTGAGTAACAGTCATGCACATGATAAAGACTGTAAATGAAAGAAAGGCAGGGGAAAGAGGAAACAGGAAGCAAGGAAGGAGATTTTTATTTTCTATCTTCTCAAATGAGACCCCAGCAAACTAAATTCCTTTAAATGTGCACGCTTAAACGTGAAAGCCATTCAACATCCACACAGAGAAGCACAGATTTGCTCAGCAAATTGTTTGCCACCCACCCATCCCTAATTTAATTTTCTTTCTAGTGCTGATCTTATTAGCTTCGTGAAAGTGCACATGAGAACATGACACTTTTTCATTAAATGGAGTTTCATAGCACTTAATAAAAATACCTTCTGGCAGAAAATGAAATGGCAAGCTCTATATTTATGTGCTAAATGTCACTTAAATAAGTCAAAAAGAGTACACGCATACTCAAAGATGATGTTTTTGCACAAGTAAAGGATCATGATGGTATTTTCTACATTTTATATTTTCTTCTGCAAAACGTAAGTAAATCTAAGCAAGTTTTCTTTAGTGGAAGACATAGCTGACCTTCAACAACCAAGGCAGCAGTGAGAAGAGACAGCGAAAAATCCTACATACCAGTTCATGCTACAAAGGTTTAAACGCAGATTACTGTGGTGTACAGATTTCTTCAAGGCTAGGTCCCTTGAGATGGGCAAAGATTGCATACCTGCTACTTTCTTCACCTTATGCTTGTGGAAGCTTTTGAGAACCGAGGATGGAGTGCTTGGTGTGCAGCAATTCACAACACTGAGATAAAGATGTAAAGAAGGGAGATTTCCATTCGTGGTCTGGAAAGGGACCTGTCAGCCTACCTGGTTCAAGTTGTTTTTTAGGTGAGAAAACTAGGCCTAGAGAAATTAACATATGGAGGCTTACATAGAAAATGGCAAGTTCCTCTGGTTGTTTTATGGTGGTGTAGATGCATATTTATTAACACAGAAATAATTCCAACAAGAGATTAAGGGGTATGTTCGTGATAATTCTGGAAAGAGATAAATCAAAATGTTTCTCCAAGCCCCTTTGTAGTTTTTAGGTGAATATTTTATCATTTATTGTTCGATTTTGTTTGCTGTTATTTTCTGAAGGTTAGAAACAAATATGCATTACTGTGTAACGAAAGAAGAAAAAACATATTTGGATATGGTGTTCTTCATCGCTTATGAAATTAGTGAAGTTGGAAATGAGTTTAGACTGGCCAACCTGATGAGGCTGCAGTATAAAATATGTGAGAAGTAGTTTGCACAATGGGCATTTCATAAGGTTTTTGCTTAGAGCTGGAATGTTCCACAGGAAGAAGACGAGGTATTAGTGCTTTGTACTAAAAGCATGGTCCCTGGAGTACATGCGGGGCATTTACCTAGGAGTCTGACTAGAAATGCAGATCTGAAGTGGGCCCTACCCAATCAGAAACTTCATTTTAGCAAACTCTCTACATAATTCCTAAGCACAGTACAGCTTCAGAATCACTATTCTAGACTACAGTATAAACCTTTGAAACAGAAAGAGTTCCCTTATCCCCCTCAGAGGGCGTGCCACAGGGGAGTGGCTCCCTTCTTTGGAGCATGCAGATGGGCAGGTCATGGGGAGCATCTTTGGGCTCCTACTCCAGACTCCACGGCAGCGTCTGGGATTGAGTGTTTACAGCTCCCAAAGCCCCAGTGGGCATGCGTTTCAGTGCGCTCTTTCAGCTTTGCTGTCTGCAGGCGGCTTGTGATAAGAGCTCAATCAGATCCTCTGCCTTATCTCAAGAACAGAGGGCTTTCTGTATCCCGGGGTTCTTGCCCTAATGTACCAGAAAAATTGGATCACACGTGGGCTTGGAGGATGGGTGCGAGATTTTACTGAGTGGAGGAGGCAGTTCTCAGTGAGTTGGATGAGGAGGTCAGCAGGGGGATGGAGTGGGAAGACGGTCATCCCCTGGAGCTGGGCCGCCCAGCCGCCAGACTCTCCTCTGACTACCCCCTACTGAATTCCACATCCTCCCGCTGCCGATGGCCTGCAGGTGTTCGCTGGTGTCTGTGATTTTCTGCTCCTCTCCACGTCCAGCTGCTTGTATGTGTTCCTGCTAGGGACTCTCGGGTTTATATGGGCACAGGATGGGGGGCATGGTGGGCCAGAGTAGTCTTGGAAAATGCAACATTTGGGGATGAAAACAGGAGTGCCTGTCCTCACTTAGGTCCATGTGCACAGGCCTGAGGGTGGAGCCTTGGCCAGGGACCCCACCCTTCTCTACCCAGCACTTCCCTGCCCCTCCCCCATATCACCTTCACTGCATCTAATCACTGATTGAGTTTTGGGAGGAGGCATACAGAGCAGAGGCGTAGAAAAAAACTGTCTGATGCAGAACTGGGAAAGAATAAATGCAGTCGTAGGGGATATGGGTTAGATTTCTATCCTAGCTCAATCTAGATGACTTCTTTAACAGGTTTCTTTCTTTATTTGTAAAAGGGACTAACAGCTTCTCCACTTTATGAATATTTTGAGCATGAAATGAAGTATTGTATACGAAACATACGGCAATATACATGACATGTGAAAGATAAGGTTTCATTCATGCCATTTTCATTTTTCTTACTGTAAAATTTTAGGGTCACGTTTGGTGGTTTTATAGTCCTACTGCAAGTAGATGATATTAAAATACAACTAAGAAGACATATTATGTGGCTTCAGGCTGCAGCTCCAAATTTATTAAGTGTCTGTAATAGTCTGATACAAAGTCTTGTAGAACTCAGACCTTGACAAGAAGGGCTTGGACACTTTCCCTTCGTAAAAAAAGGACGTAATGATGAGGTTTAATTGCAATACAATTAGAGCTTTTGATATCAAATTAATTTTCATTGATAGTGTTGGTCTTGGCAGAGAATGTAGAATTTATGAAATTAAAGCCCCATGAGCGTATGTACAGTCGCTTATAGCTTTTTATGCAAATTGAAATTCTGGCTTCATTTTCCATTGCTGGAATCAAAGATTAAGGATAATAAAGCTTTTTAACTTAGCTAAATTAGTTAAAGGCATTTTATTGTATCAAACCATATTTGATCGAAGGCCATACTTGACAAAGTATCTCCACTTTAAATAATTATTCACAATAAATTTACAAAATTTGTTTGTGTAGAAAGATAATCTGGAGGTATGGTTCTCTTACAGTTTTAAAAAATTATTGGCCGGGCGCGGTGGCTCACGCCTGTAATCCCAGCACTTTGGGAGGCCGAGACGGGCGGATCACGAGGTCAGGAGATCGAGACCATCCTGGCTAACACGGTGAAACCCCGTCTCTACTAAAAAAATACAAAAAACTAGCCGGGCGAGGTGGTGGGCGCCTATAGTCCCAGCTACTCGGGAGGCTGAGGCAGGAGAATGGCGTGAACCCGGGAGGCGGAGCTTGCAGTGAGCTGAGATCTGGCCACCGCACTCCAGCCTGGGTGACAGAGCGAGACTCCGTCTCAAAAAAAAAAAAAAAAAAAAAAATTATTGTGCCTATATCTTACCTGGTACCATTAATGTACTTACTAATCCCACATGGTTTAACTAGCATGAATACTGAAACAAAATCTTATTTTTAATGGTTAATAAAAATATTTTGTATTTAGGCCAATAAAAGCAAGTCTTTTGAAATATAACACTAGCTGCAGAAAAAAAAAAGAAGGAAGCAATGCATGTTTTGAACCAATAGAATCAGTGCATGTCGCATTGTTTCGGGGGGCAGAGCAAGATGGCCGAATAGGAACAGCTCCAGTCTCCAGCTCCCAGCGCGAGCGACACAGAAGACCGGTGATTTCTGCATTTTCAACTGAGGTACTGGGTTCATCTCACTGGGGAGTGCCGGACGATCGGTGCTGGTCAGCTGCTGCAGCCCGACCAGCGAGAGCTGAAGCAGGGCGAGGCATTGCCTCACCTGGGAAGCGCAAGGGGGACGGGAATCCCTTTTCCTAGCCAGGGGAACTGAGACACACAACACCTGGAAAATCGGGTAACTCCCACCCCAATACTGCACTTTAAGCAAACAGGCACACCAGGAGATCATATCCCACACCTGGCCGGGAGGGTCCCACACCCATGGAGCCTCCCTCATTGCTAGCACAGCAGTCTGTGATCTACCGGCAAGGCAGCAGCGAGGCTGGGGGAGGGGCGCCCGCCATTGCTGAGGCTTAAGTAGGTAAACAAAGCTGCTGGGAAGCTCGAACTGGGTGGAGCTCACAGCAGCTCAAGGAAACCTGCCTGTCTCTGTAGACTCCACCTCTGGGGACAGGGCACAGTAAACAATAACAAACACAGCCCAAACCTCTGCAGATGCAAACGACTCTGTCTGACAGCTTTGAAGAGAGCAGTGGATCTCCCAACACTGAGGTTGAGATCTGAGAACGGACAGACTCCCTGCTCAAGTGGGTCCCTGACCCCTGAGTAGCCTAACTGGGAGACATCCCCCACTAGGGGCAGTCTGACACCCCACACCTCACAGGGTGGAGTACACCCCTGAGAGGAAGCTTCCAAAGCAAGAATCAGACAGTTCACTCGCTGTTCAGAAATATTCTATCTTCTGCAGCCTCTGCTGCTGATACCCAGGCAAACAGGGTCTGGAGTGGACCTCAAGCAATCTCCAACAGACCTACAGCTGAGGGTCCTGACTGTTAGAAGGAAAACTATCAAACAGGAAGGACACCTACACCAAAACCCCATCAGTACATCACCATCATCAAAGACCAGAGGCAGATAAAACCACAAAGATGGGGAAAAAGCAGGGCAGAAAAGCTGGAAATTCAAAAAATAAGAGCGCATCTCCCCCGGCAAAGGAGCGCAGCTCATCGCCAGCAACGGATCAAAGCTGGACGGAGAATGACTTTGACGAGATGAGAGAAGAAGGCTTCAGTCCGTCAAATTTCTCAGAGCTAAAGGAGGAATTACGTACCCAGCGCAAAGAAACTAAAAATCTTGAAAAAAAAGTGGAAGAATTGATGGCTAGAGTAATTAATGCAGAGAAGGTCATAAACGAAATGAAAGAGATGAAAACCATGACACGAGAAATACGTGACAAATGCACAAGCTTCAGTAACCGACTCGATCAACTGGAAGAAAGAGTATCTGCGATTGAGGATCAAATGAATGAAATGAAGTGAGAAGAGAAACCAAAAGAAAAAAGAAGAAAAAGAAATGAACAAAGCCTGCAAGAAGTATGGGATTATGTAAAAAGACCAAATCTACGTCTGATTGGGGTGCCTGAAAGTGAGGGGGAAAATGGAACCAAGTTGGAAAACACTCTTCAGGATATCATCCAGGAGAACTTCCCCAACCTAGTAGGGCAGGCCAACATTCAAATCCAGGAAATACAGAGAATGCCACAAAGATACTCCTCGAGAAGAGCAACTCCAAGACACATAATTGCAAGATTCACCAAAGTGGAAATGAAGGAAAAAATCTTAAGGGCAGCCAGAGAGAAAGGTCGGGTTACCCACAAAGGGAAGCCCATCAGACTAACAGCAGATCTCTCGGCAGAAACTCTACAAGCCAGAGAGAGTGGGGGCCAATATTCAACATTCTTAAAGAAAAGAATTTTCAACCCAGAATTTCATATCCAGCCAAACTAAGTTTCATAAGTGAAGGAGAAATAAAATCCTTTACAGATAAACAAATGCTTAGAGATTTTGTCACCACTAGGCCTGCCTTACAAGAGACCCTGAAGGAAGCACTAAACATGGAAAGGAACAACCGGTACCAGCCATTGCAAAAACATGCCAAAATGTAAAGACCATCGAGGCTAGGAAGAAACTGCAGCAACTAACGAGCAAAATAACCAGTTAATATCATAATGGCAGGATCAAGTTCACACATAACAATATTAACCTTAAATGTAAATGGACTAAATGATCCAATTAAAAGACACAGACTGGCAAACTGGATAAAGAGTCAAGACCCATCAGTTTGCTGTATTCAGGAGACCCATCTCACATGCAGAGACATACACAGGCTCGAAATAAAGGGATGGAGGAAGATCTACCAAGCAAATGGAGAACAAAAAAAACAGGGTTTGCAATACTAGTCTCTGATAAAACAGACTTTAAACCATCAAAGATCAAAAGAGACAAAGAAGGCCATTACATAATGGTAAAGGGATCAATTCAACAGGAAGAGCTAACTATCCTAAATATATATGCACCCAATACAGGAGCACACAGATTCATAAAGTAAGTCCTTAGACACTTACAAAGAGACTTAGACTCTCATACAATAATAATGGGAGACTTCAACACTCCACTGTCAACATTAGACAGATCAACGAGACAGAAAGTTAACAAGGATATCCAGGAATTGAACTCATCTCTGCAACAAGCGGACCCAATAGACATCTACAGAACTCTCCACCCCAAATCAACAGAATATACATTCTTCTCAGCACCACATCACACTTATTTCAAAATTGACCACGTAATTGGAAGTAAAGCACTCCTCAGCAAATGTTCAAGAACAGAAATATAATACACTGTCTCTCAGACCACAATGCAATGAAACTAGAACTCAGGACTAAGAAACTCAATCAAAACTGCTCAACTACATGGAAACTGAATAACCTGCTCCTGAATGACTACTGGGTACATAACGAAATGAAGGCAGAAATAAAGATGTTCTTTGAAACCAATGAGAACAAAGATACAACATACCAGAATCTCTGGGACACATTTAAAGCAGTGTGTAAAGGGAAATTTATAGCACTAAATGCCCACAAGAGAAAGCTGGAAAGATCTAAAATTGACACTCTAACATCAAAATTATAAGAACTAGAGAAGCAAGAGCAAACACATTCAAAACCTAGCAGAAGGCAAGAAATAACTAAGATCAGAGCAGAACTGAAGGAGATAGAGACACAAAAAAGCCTCCAAAAAAATCAATGAATCCAGGAGTTGGTTTTTTGAAAAGATCAAGAAAATTGATAGACCGCTAGCAAGACTAATAAAGAAGAAAAGAGAGAAGAATCAAATAGACGCAATAGAAAATGATAAAGGGGATAACACCACTGACACCACAGAAATACAAACTACCATCAGAGAATACTATAAACACCTCTATGCAAATAAACTAGAAAATCTAGAAGAAATGGATAATTTCTTGGACACTTACACTCTCCCATGACTAAACCAGGAAGAAGCTGAATCCCTGAATAGACCAATAGCAGGCTCTGAAATTGAGACAATAATTAATAGCCTACCAACCAAAAAAAGTCCAGGACCAGATGGATTCACAGCTGAATTCTACCAGAGGTACAATGAGGAGCTGGTACTATTCCTTCTGAAACTATTCCAATCAACAGAAAAAGAGGGAATCCTCCCTAACTCATTTTATGAGGCCAACATCATCCTGATACCAAAGCCTGGCAGAGACACAACAAAAAAAGAGAATTTTAGATCAATATCCCTGATCAACATTGACGCAACAATCCTCAGTAAAATACTGGCAAACCAGATCCAGCAGCACATCAAAAAGCTTATCCACCATGATCAAGTGGGCTTCATCCCTGGGATGCAAGGCTGGTTCAACATTCGCAAATCAATAAATGTAATCCAGCATATAAACAGAACCAAAGACAAAAACCACATGATTATCTCAATAGATGCAGAAAAGGCCTTCAACAAAATTCAACAGCCCTTCATGCTAAAAACGCTCAATAAATTCGGTATTGATGGAATGTATCTCAAAATAATAAGAGCTATTTATGACAAACCCACAGCCAATATCATACTGAATGGGCAAAAACTGGAAAAATTCCCTTTGAAAACTGGCACAAGACAGGGATGCCCTCTCTCACCACTCCTATTCAACATAGTGTTGGAAGTTCTGGCTAGGGCAATCAGGCAAGAGAAAGAAATAAAGGGTATTCAGTTAGGAAAAGAAGAAGTCAAATTGTCCCTGTTTACAGATGACATGATTGTATATTTAGAAAACCCCATTGTCTCAGCCCAAAATCTCCTAAAGCTGATAAGCAACTTTAGCAAAGTCTCAGGATACAAAATCAAAGTGCAAAAATCACAAGCATTCTTATACACCAGTAACAAACAAACAGAGAGCCAAATCATGAATGAACTTCCATTCACAATTGCTTCAAAGAGAATAAAATACCTAGGAATCCAACTTACAAGGGATGTAAAGGACCTCTTCAAGGAGAACTACAAACCACTGCTCAGTGAAATCAAAGAGGACACAAACAAATGGAAGAACATACCATGCTCATGGATAGGAAGAATCAATATTGTGAAAATGGCGATACTGCCCAAGGTAGTTTATAGATTCAATGCCATCCCCATCAAGCTACCAATGAGTTTCTTCACAGAATTGGAAAAAACTGCTTTAAAGTTCATATGGAACCGAAAAAGAGCCTGCATTGCCAAGACAATCCTAAGTCAAAAGAACAAAGCTGCAGGCATCACGCTACCTGACTTCAAACTATACTACAAGGCTACAGTAACCAAAACAGCATGGTACTGGTACCAAACCAGAGATATAGACCAATGGAGCAGAACAGAGTCCTCAGAAATAATACCACACATCTACAGCCATCTGATCTTTGACAAACCTGAGAAAAACAAGAAATGGGGAAAGGATTCCCTATTTAATAAATGGTGCTGGGAAAATTGGCTAGCCATAAGTAGAAAGCTGAAACTGGATCCTTTCCTTACTCCTTATACGAAAATTAATTCAAGATGGATTAGAGACTTAAATGTTAGATGTAATATCATAAAAACTCTAGAAGAAAACCTAGGTAATACCATTCAGGACATAGGCATGGGCAAGGACTTCATGTCTAAAACACCAAAAGCAACAGCAACAAAAGCCAAAATTGACAAATGAGATCTAATTAAACTAAAGAGCTTCTGCACAGCAAAAGATACTACCATCAGAGTGAACAGGCAACCTACAGAATGGGAGAAAATTTTTGCAATCTACTCATCTGACAAAGGGCTAATATCCAGAACCTACAAAGAACTCCAACAAATTTACAAGAAAAAAACAAACAACCCCATCAAAAAGTGGGCAAAAGATATGAACAGACATTTCTCAAAAGAAGAGATTCATATAGCCAACAGACACATGAAAAAATGCTCATCATCATTGGCCATCAGAGAAATGCAAATCAAAACCACAATGAGATACCATCTCACACCAGTTAGAATGGCGATCATTAAAAAGTCAGGAAACAACAGGTGCTGGAGAGGATGTGGAGAAATAGGAACACTTTTACACTGTTGGTGGGATTGTAAACTAGTTCAACCATTATGGAAAACAGTATGGCGATTCCTCAAGGATCTAGAACTAGAAGTACCATATGACCCAGCCATCCCATTACTGGGTATATACCCAAAGGATTATAAATCATGCTGCTATAAAGACACATGCACACGTATGTTTATTGCAGCACTATTCACAATAGTAAAGACTTGGAATCAACCCAAATGTCCATCAGTGACAGACTGGATTAAGAAAATGTGGCACAGATACACCATGGAATACTATGCAGCCATAAAAAAGGATGAGTTTGTGTCCTTTGTAGGGACATGGATGCAGCTGGAAACCATCATTCTCAGCAAACTATCTCAAGAACAGAAAACCAAACACCACATGTTCTCACTCATAGGTGGGAACTGAACAATGAGATCACTTGGATTCAGGAAGGGGAACATCACACACCGGGGCCTATCATTGGGAGGGGGATGGGGAAGGGATTGCATTGGGAGTTATACCTGATGTAAATGACAAGTTGATGGGTGCTGACGAGTTGATGGGTGCAGCACACCAACATGCACAAGTATACATATATAACAAACCTGCACGTTATGCACATGTACCCTAGAACTTAAAGTATAATAATAAAAGAAAAAAAAGAAAAAAAAAAAGAAAAGAAGATGTTAGATCTCAGTTTCAGCCAACATTGTGTGTTGTGACCAACTGTCCAGTCTGCCCAAGACTATCCTGGTGACAGCCAGTGCTAGCATTAAGTACAGCATTTTTTTGTGAGAATGAATATAAAGGGGTTCCAGAGTGATGTAGGTCATCCTCCATCTGTCAGTAAAATCTGGGCATCAGTGCAATCTTTTTAAGTCTAGAACATGCTGAGCTGTGGATTATTGTTTCATTTTTGTAGTTAGGAATAAGTGAAACAAGTTGTGTATGAATGCTGTTTACTAACACTGTTCAGGATAAAGCACCATTTCAAAAACGATTTTGCATATTAACTAAAGTCATTTCTAACAATCTCCACTTATATAAAAAGAATTTCGAATTGCAAACTAAAGTTATAGTGGTTATCAACTAAAGTAGGGCTTCATTCCAAATTCGTATCAGTGCAACTCACCTAGATGCAGACAGGCAGACAGACAGTGCTAAATCAAGCACAGGGTTTTCTTCAATATTTATTAAACATTTGATAGATTCTTGTTAGGCCTTTTCTCTGTTCTTTCTACTGGGCTTAGGGGTAATAATGGGAAATAAAACATAAAAGCCTCTATAATCATAAAGATGCTAAGATTAAAAGTGGAGAAGTATGGAAGGAATTGAGCACAGGAGCGAACTCGTTGGGCATAGATGTGGTTACAGACGTGTGTGTGTAGGAAAGAAATGGAAGGCTTCCTAGAGAAAGCAATGTTTAAACTAAGATCTGTAGCATGTATAATACCTCAAGTTATTTAGGAGATATCATCATCCGGTCTTGGCAATACATTCATTGACAAGGTATAGAGTGTTGAAGAAAACAAGCGATATGTTTGGGTCTGTGTCCCGGCTTAAATCTCGTGTCAAATTGTAATCCCTAATTCTCTAGTGGGAGGTGGAGCCTGGTAAGAGGTGATTTAATTATGGGAATTTTTTCTCCTGAATGGTTTAGCAACATAAACTTTGGTGCTATTCTCGGGATAGTGAGTGAGTTCTCATAAAATATGGTTGTTTAAAAATGTGTAGCCTTTCCCCTTCTCTTTCTTCTTCCCTTTGATGGTCATGTGAAGTGCTGGCTCCCCCTTTGCCTTCCAACATGATTCTGAACTTCCTGAGGCCTCCACAGAAGCTAAGCAGAGCCAGCATCATGTTTCCTGTACAGCCTGTGGAATCGTGAGCCAATCAAGCCTCTTTTCTTTATAAGTTACCCAATCTCAGGTATTCATAGCAATGCAAAAACGAACTAATACAAGTAATTTCTAAGTTTCTTTCTAGGGCACTTCACTGCATGCTATTCTCATTGCTTAGAGATAGCAGGTCGGTGCAGAAAGACAGTGAACTTAGGTTTAAAATAAAAACTAATTGACCCAATGGCAAGGGAAACAGTTACATGGGGGGCCACAAACTACCGGCAAAAGGTTCAAGGATTGTCTTCTGCAGTGAAAGGCGGCAAGATCTAGATATTTGTGCAGAAAGGTTTATATTCCTAACAACAGGACATGGAGCCAGTTGTCCTCTCAGTCTAGGAAAGGTGATGGGTTTGTTTTGAGCAAATAAACACAATCATGTGTTAAACTGCATTGACAGGTGGATAGTACTCAGAATAATGAATTTAATAACATGTTCTATTCTGCATTTTTAGATCCTTGCTACTCAGAGTTGCTGACTAACCAGTAGCTTTGGCATGACAAAAATTTTGATAGAAGCAAAGAATCTAGGGCCTCCACCTACCTGCAGAACCAGAATCTGAACCTTAGAAGACCTCGGGCAGATCACGAGGTCAGGAGATTGAGACCATCCTGGCTAACACAGTGAAACGGCGTCTCTGCTAAAAATACAAAAATTAGCCAGGCGTGGTGGCGGGCGCCTCCAGTCCCAGCTACTCAGGAGGCTGAAGCAGGAGAATGGCGTGAATCCAGGAGGCGGAGCTTGCAGTGAGCCGAGATCGCACCACTGCACTCCAGCCTGGGCGACAAAGCGGGACTCCGTCTCAAACCAAACAAACAAATAAACAACAACAAAAAACCTCCAAGAGATGGGACTGCACATTAAATTTACAAAGTGAGCTTGAGGCTATCCATACCATCCTACTTTTGCTTCTGAACTTGTCTCTTAAGAAAATCCGAACCACCTGAAAAAATTTGAAAGGAGTATAATCAGAATGTTGAGGAAATTTGACACATCACAAGGAAATGTTTAGCCAAGAAATAGGCTAGCATACAATAAAAACAGCTTTTCAAATTTCTCAGTCTGTCATTTAACTCAAGTGTTAAAAAGCAGAACAATGAGTAAAACAAATCACAAAACAACAACAAAATCCCTAAGGGAAAAGTATGCCTAATTATTTAGTGGAGATGATAGCCACAGTATCTGCAAATTCTCTAACACAGGAGATAATACCAAACAGGAAGAAGAACTCCATTAATATTTATTTTGTCAATTAGTATGAGCCAGGAACTTCACTGTGTTTTCCATGTTTCTCATTTTACTGGATGCCTGGCTTTATAATCCTTACAGAAGATAAAAAGCAAAGAAAACATAGTGCAAACAGAAAAAGACGAAACACTAAAAGCCCAGGCTGCTTTCATTACTCCTATTGGCTTGATTCCATGGTAATTAGAATGGCCGCAGTGAGCTTTTCTCTTCCATTTTACTGCTGGTGTACAGTGTTTTATCCTGAGTCTCCCATCCCCTATCCCCTCCTCCCAATGCTAACCACTATATTTTTCACCCAATTTTTATCTTTATTTCCTACATGTGGATGCACAGGTTCTCTTCCATTTTATTAGCTGGCAATTTTGAAATCTGTAAGAGGTAACGGGATTTGGGCATGGTTTATGTTGGCTATTATGCCTTGTCTGGGTTGAATGCTGTGCAAGGTGTAGGGACGTCTGCAAGGTCAGGCTTCAGAGCTTTTATTAGCCTTGGATCTCATTTGGTTTCAGGCTACACACTGATGGTGCCTTTCTTCTTGGTGATATTTCCTTTTGAAAGAAGATGCTTTCCATATTTCAAACCTCAGAAGTGCACTGCATGAAGTAATACAAAAGAAATGAATCATTGGTTGCTGTTTTATCACCAAGGCTCATTACATAAATAATACGGGGTTTTATAGTAAATATGCACAATGGTATTTACAATGAGTTGGCCAGTAAGCTTGTGAAACTTCCACGCTACAAATTGTCTTAAATGCCATGACAGAAGTAATGACCTTGTAAAAATCAAATGGAAAAAAGGATAAGTACTGTTTTTTCTTCTCGTAATTCATGCTTGTAACTCTGGAACTGGATGTACAAATTTTTACTATAGCCTGGTTGGTCTAATGCAATTCATGAAAGATACTGTGTGGTAATTGTATGAAAGAACTTCCCAACTCTGGGGAGCCAAGCTTTGTTAGAAGTTGCATATATATATATATATATGCGTGTGTGTGTGTATATATATATGCGTGTGTGTGTGTGTATATATATATATATATATATATATTTTTTTTTTTTTTTTCTCAGTAGCTCCTTCATTACCTAATCACCTGAAAGGATCAAAGTTCTATCTTTTGAAGATTAATGAGAAGGGAAGAAAGAATGCAACTTATACGTCATCTACTGTGTACTGGGAAACTTAAGCAAATTTTATTTAATCCTTACAGCGACATTACAAGGAAGCATTATTATTACATTTTAGAGTTGAAGAAATGGAGCTAAGGTGATGTCAACAGTTCGCTACCTCTGTACCTGCCATGTTGTACACACGCTGAGTTTTTCATCTTTTCAACAATACTATATGAAGAGATCATTATCTCCATTTTGTGGATGAAATGGTGCTTGATAGGAGTGTTTTAAAATGTACATTTTTGACCTCTTTGAGTCTTAGTTACATATATAAAAGGGTTTCTCTATTTGACACTATTAACATTTTGGACTAACTTTTTGTTGTAGGGGGCTATCTTTGTTGTGGGGGTCTATCCTGTGCATTGTAGGATATTAATTAGTATTCCTGGCCTTTTCATGCTACTATAGGCACAAGGTATATATATCCCCACTCCAAACAATGTGGAGACAAACTAACAAAAACTCTAAACATTTCCAGATATCTCCTAAGGGGCAAAATCACTCCCATGTGAAAGCAGTAATGCAAAAGGATAACCACTGCAAGCAAGCAACAATTCCGGGATGCTAATGGAGATCCTGAAGACTGCAAATCCTTTGGTCACTTAAATAATTATTAAGAAATAGTAATTATAGCTAATATTTATTTAGTGTATGCATATGAAGTAAATACTGTTATTATTATTATTTGGCTATAGGGAAAGTGAGGCACACCAAGGTTAAATCATTTCTCTAAGGTTGAAGGCCCAGAAGTGGTAAGGTGGTGACTTAAACTCAGATAGTATGAGGTCAACGCATTTTTTATACACTCCACATTTTCTCATGTTAGACACTCTTGGTGAACTATCCAGGAACCACTTCCAATCCCTTCTGCCTTGTAGGAAGAGGTATCCTTCCATCAGAGGGGCTTCTGATGTCAGAGATTTGATTTCCCTTTCCATATATCAGTGCCATAATCCACTAATCCATCATGACTAATGGGTTTGACTTGTGGTGATATTATGGCTGCTGGTGGGGGACATTCTTGCAATTTTTTTCTCTTAGATAAAAGAGAGAGATGTGCTAAGCGAGGCTTCTCCTTTCCGTACCATTTAGATTCCAAGATATGGCATCTATTGTGAATACCACAGCAAAGTCATGGTATGAAAGTCAGGGTTTTGAAGACTAGGAGAAGAAGGGTGAGATCCTTGAGAGCCTAACAGACCCTGGGACTACCTCCTGCAAACATCTATTTTGAGAGACAATAAAACTTCCTATTGATTAAGGCACTGTTACTTTGGCATTATTTAATTTGCAACTGATGTCATTTTAACCTGCATGCTCCAAAGAAGCAACTATTTTAGAGATTTCTTATTTTAACCTTTTTAGGGAACTCAGATGCAGACTATTGACTTAATCATACTCCTTGATTCATGACACATAACCTTCTCTTGTTATAAGTATCTTTATTTCTTTTTACCTATATTTCCCACTAGGAATAAATCTGAAGGTTTTGATGTGTACCTTGTTATTAGCATGTAATTATGTTAAACCTTGAATGGCATTTTGTTTGCATATATTGCTAATTTATATAATAAAAAATAAGATGCATAATAACCAGTATTATGGATCACTTACTATATCCCAGGCATTTACCAAGTGCCTTTCATACATCGACTCATGTAATTCTCACAACAATCCTATAAGATAGGCACTGTTGTTTTCCAAGTTTCATGAATGAGGAAAATGAGGCACAGAGAGGTATATAAATGATATTGGACTATAGATGTCATTCTGCTTATTACCTTTTTCACCCAGCACTTTGACTTTTAGCTCTAACCACATTGGGCCTGTGCACAGACTTTATTGCTTACGGCATGTTATTCTATTGGGCACATCCTCCACATGGACCCCTAGATGACCTCCAAATTTCTGCTGTCAAAAATAAAGGTGCATTAAATATCCCTATCCATATTCATTAAAATATTCATATCTATAGAATATAGATAGAATATAAAGATATATATAGAGATATATATATCCAGAAGTCATTTACTTTGAGTAAAATACATAACCTGATTATGCTCAGAATGGATGCATTAGACTTTATGATCACCGAGCATGCATGAGGGTTCTATGTCCCTATATACCTGCCAACATATGGCAGTATCCAGCACTGTAATTTTTGTCAAACTATCTAGAGTAAAATAATATCTCATTACATTTACATGTTCATTTTTCTAATCATGTATAAATTCAAATATCTTCCTATGATTTGTGGGATTTCTCCTTAAGCCTTCAGTATTTTAAAATGTAACCTATTTTATGCCATGTACATCATTTTCATTCAACACATTGATGAAGTGGGAACATTTGTTCATATGCTAAATATCAATAGCTTATTTTTGAACAATCAATACATAAGAGAGTCTTGGTAGGGAAATTATAGAATAAAAGTAAATCCCCTTTTTTGAGTTGGGAAATCAAAATAGAAAATAAAGAAAAACAAATGGGTATTTCATGGATAAGGAGGTATCCTAATATCATTCTGGTCATTGTTGTGGCTAAGATTCTTTATTCATTTGAGTTTCATTTATTGCTTAACTCCTAAGTGAAGGTCTACTCTAGACCTTGCATAAAGTATAGGAAAGCCCATGATGTAAAATTGTTCAGTCTGGCATTATTAGAGTCCAATGATATAAACAAAGATTCGTGAAACACAAGCTGAGCCAACTAACCCAGCTGGGACACTGTGATTTGAGTACTCTGGAGAGGATGATGCTTCATTTGGTCACTTCTTAAGGACCTCTTCCAGGAGAACTACAAACCACTACTCAAGGAAATAAGAAAGGACACAAATGAATAAAAAAATGCCATGTTCATGGATGGGAATAATCTATACCATGAAAATGGCCATACTGCCCAAAATAATTTATAGATTAAATGCTATCCCCATCAAGCTACCACTGACTTTCTTCACAGAATTGGAAAAAAACTACTTTAAACTTCATATGGAACCAAAAAAGAGCCCACATAGCCAAAACAATCCTGGGCAAGAAGAACAAAGCTGGAGGCATCACACTACCTGACTTCAAACTATATAACAAGGCTATAGTAACAAAAACAGCATGGCACTAGTACCAAAACAGATATATAGACCGATGGAACAGAACAGAGCCCTCAGAAATAATACACCACATCTTCAACCATCTGATATTTGACAAACCTGACAAAAACAAGCAATGGGGGAATGATTCCCTGTTTAATAAATGTTGCTGGGAAAACTGGCTAGCCATATGCGGAAAACAGAAACTGGACTCCTTCCTTACACCTTACACAAAAATCGACTCAAGATGGATCAAAGACTTAAATGTAAGATCTAGGACCGTAAAAATCCTAGAAAAAAACCTAGGCAATAACATTCAGGACGTAGCCATGGGCAAAGACTTCATGTCTAAAACACCAAAAGCAATGACAACAAAGGCCAAAATTGACAAATGGGATTTAATTAAACTAAAGAGCATCTGCACAGCAAAAGAAACTATCATCAGAGTGAACAGGCAACCTACAAAATGAGAGAACATTTTTGCAATCTATCCATCTGACACAGGGCTAATATCCAGAAGCTACAAAGAACTTAAACAAATTTACAAGAAAAAACAACCCCATCAAAATGTGGGCAAAGTATATGAACAGACACATCTCAAAAGAAGACATTTATGCAGCCAACAAACATGAAAAAATGTTCAACATCACCAATCATTAGAGAAATGCAAATCAAAACCAAAATGAGATACCATCTCATGCCAGTTAAAATGGCAATCAATAAAATGTCAGGAAACAACAGGTGCTGGAGAGGATGTGGAGAAATAAGAACGCTTTTATGCTGTTGGTGGGAGTGTGAATTAGTTCAACCATTGTGGAAGACAGTGTGGTGAATCTTCAAGGATTTAGAACTAGAAATACCACTTGACCCAGCAATCCCATTACTTGGTATATACCCAAAGGATTATAAATCATGCTACTATAAAGACACATGCACACATATGTTTATTGCAGCACTATTCACAATATCAAAGACTTGGAGCCAACCCAAATGCCCATCAACGACAGATTGGACAAAGAAAATGTGGCACAGACACACCGTGGAATACTATGTAGCCATAAAAAAGGATGAGTTCATGTCCTTTGCAGGGACGTGGACGATGCTGGAAACCATCATTCTCAGAAAACTATCACAAGAACAGATGACCAAACACCTCATGTTCTCACTCATAAGTGGGATTTGAACAATGAGAACACACGGACATAGGACATCACACACTGGGAGCTGTCGGGAGTTGAGGGGCTAGAGGAGGGGTAACATTAGGAGAAATAACTAATGTAGGTGACAGGTTGATGGGTGCAGCAAACCACCATGGCACATGTATACCTATGTAACAAAACCGCACTTTCTGCACATGTATCCCAGAACTTAAAGTATAATAAAAAAGAAAGTACCCTCAACTTAATTCTATATACATATCCTTGTCTATGAACACACACAAACAATCTATTTTATTTTTGCCACTGATGCCTGAGAAAAATATAGATGCAAAAGACAGTCCGGTATTTGCAAGGAACTACAAGCATCTCAGTGTTGCTGGGACACAGAGAGTGAGACAAGTCAGGTGAGAGGAGATAGAAGCCAGTCGAGCCTTGTGTGCTGTGTAAAGGAGTGTGGACTTTATCACAGAGCTGATGGGGACCCAGTGAAAAGATTTAAAGGGGGAGGGTTCTGTCAGAATTGCAGCTCAGTGGACAAAGGATTTGAACATTTGAACAAGACGGGATTAAAGAAAGTGACAGGAGTAATTCAGATGACCAAGGATGACTCTTAAGTAGAGCAACGGCAGAAGGTAAAGAGAGGGGAGACTGATTGAGGAAATAACATTGGCAGGATGCATGGATGGAAAAATGAGGAGTCTGAGCAGGGAGAGAGGGAAAGGAGGAGAGCAAAATGAGCTCGAGTCTCCTGAAAAGCATAAATTGAAATGGAAAGAAAAGATGCAAATAAACTGATTACCTGGGAAAGTTCAAAATTTCCTTAGGTCAGGTAGCCCTGATGCCACAGAAATGAGAGTCAGTGCCTGTAACTGCTGAACATGCCTAGACACTATTGTACATGCTTTCCAGAGAGTAATTCATTTAATCCCTACAGGAACTCTATCTACATTTACAGATGAGAAATTAAAGCTAGGTTAGTTAGCTTGCCAGAAATCACACAGAAAAAGCATTAGTCACACATAGGCAATGTGGTTTCAATCTGGGTTCCAGAGGCCATGCTTTTAATAACTGCACTATTCTACCTAGAGTTCCAACTTGAAAGGCCTAGCTAAGTCTCAACCCCCTCTTCAACCCCACACACACTCCAGGCAAGCCTCTGGCACAGCCTTCCACCTCTCTTGCTTGCTGCTGATTTTCACCACTGAGAGGGCATGAAGGTCCAATTTGCTAAGGCTGAGGCGTCTGGCATGGAGACACTAGTGCTCTACAAGCTTCTGGGCTGTGATACAAACACCAATCCTTCCCAACAGCCTCGACAACTCTGTACAACAGCCATGATACATGTTTTTATGTATGTTTCTATTGCAGTGAGTTGGTATCCACCTGCTAAACTGGTACTTTCTCCAGGTGAGAAGAGAGAAGCCTAAAGTTTCCCTTTTTCATCAGAATTTAAAATGAAATTCAGGGCACGTGCCTGTATCTGGTCAAATCTCTTCTCATCAATTAGCTCAGGGGGTAGAGAGCTATAAGCCATAGGAATTACTACTGGTGACACTGGAATACTCTGTGTATTTCTCTTCTTCATCTTCTTTTTATTTTAGATTCGGGGAATACATGTTATTGTTTGTTACATGAATACATTGCACAAAGATGGGGATTGGGCTTCTAGCATATCCATCACTCAAATATTGAACATTATACCCAATAGGTAATTTTCAACCCTTACCCTCCCCGTTTTATTACGCTCATTTTCAATGTTGCTGCTATTATAGTACATTTTTAAAATTTTATTTTATATAAAATGTCACCAGTTACACACACATACACACACATCTATGTACTTGTATATATATTTCAGCATACCAATGATAGATTAACCATGTTCCACAAAAAGAATCTGCAAAGTAAGGGAAAACATATTGGTCTGGTTGGGGGTGGGGATGGGTGCATCGGCAGAAACCTGATGAAAACCAGTTTGTAAAATTTGTATAATAAAAAAAGAGTACACTCAACAGGCTATTTAAGTTACTAGAGGGGACTCATGGACTAGACTACAGAGTTGTCAAGAATAAAAGAGTGATTGAGAATGTGTGTATTGAAGGACGGAGAACCAATAATGTAGGACCAAAAACATTCCATTGCATGTGCAAATATTAGGATGCCTGGTTTTCTAAATACAACAGTTGACTGCTAATTGATGTGCACTGGGGAATAAAAGGGAGATGGGAAACTGACACAAAGTTTGATTAAATCAATGGAACAATTTTTTAATTACTAAAACAATTGAACATTCTGCTGCAGTTTCTCCACTGCAATGAAATAAAACAAAAATAAAAAGCATGACTATTGATTGGTCACAAAGAAAAGTAAATGTCTCTATCAACAGAAAATGTGATGAACTACCTAGAATATCTGAAAAAATTAAAGAAATCCTACTACAACTGTCCAAGTTGAGTAAGTTGGGCAAATATACATCCTGTAAATTTGTATGTCAATACTTTTCCTATTGGCCAGGATAATTAGTTGTGTAATACAGTGGGAATCAAAATAGCAATGTAAATATGAATCACTCAAGATTTGCCATAGGAAACAGACCAATGAAAACATTTAAGAAATATAAAATAGGAGAGTTTTGTTTTCAACAAGATGGTATAGACATACATTTCCACATCTTTGCCGATAAGTACAGTTAAAACCCTAGACGTTCTATGTAAATCAAATATCAAAAGAATCAGAAAACTCAGGAGAAGAAGAAAGATCAGCTAAAGACCTTGGGACCTCAGAAATGACATGACAGTGTTTCTTTTTTCACTGTCTAAATACAGCAGTTGACTGTTTTTGAGCAGTTGAGCATTCACTGTTTCTTTTTTGTCTCAGATATCCCAGAATTGGAGCTGAAAAAGACAGCAACCCAGAAATGTCAATGCACAAAAGAGGGGGAAAAAACACAGAGAAGCAGGAAAGTGACAGCCTAGCTCTTCTTAGACCATAATTGGTCTACTCTAGTAAAAACCGTGAAGACCTGTGGCCCCTCCACACCCATGCCAGCAAAAACCAAGTGGGGAGACTTCCACCATGATGAAGCTCTAATGAGGGACCCAAGAACCCCACCAGGATGGTGTTTAAAAAGGTCACATGGAAATCTGGGACTTTCATCTCCACCAGCCAGTAATAACTGCTCCCCCATAGTGTCCATGGAGACTACATAGGGATAATAGATCACCAACACACCTGGCAGTAGCAAGGTGTCCCTCTCTCTGTCCCTGCAAACAGGGATGGTATCAGAGATGCAGAGTCAGAAATTTCACCAACATTCTGTGATAACAAGCCCACCCTCATTGTGGTCTCAGCAAAAACTACATATCGAACTGGAACACCTGAACCCCCAAGAGTCAGTGGAGTCAGAGTGGGGACTCTAGACTTTATTCATTTTATTATTTTTTAGAGATGAGGTCTTTCTGTGTTGCCTGTGCTGGAGTGCAGGCATGGTCATAACATACTACATATTCACAGGCATGGTCACAAATACTATAGCCTTAACCCCTGGGCTCAAATAATCCCTCTGCCTCAGTATCCCGAGTACCTATAGGTGTCTATAGGTGTGGGCCACTATGCCTGACTGAGGGATCCTAAGCTTTTGCTTTCAGCTGGCAGTAATGAGTCGGCACAATTTCTTCCTCTGCCATAATGGTGCCAGAAAACACACACACACACACACGCACACACACATACACACACACACACACCACTAAAATAAAATATTTAAATAATATGCAGAGTCTTGTAATACAAAAATTTCCAACTTTCATTAGAAATCAAACTCAATAAAAAGAACTATCAATAGATGCCAACGGCGAAATTGTAGAGATGTTAAAAGTATATTACAAATATTTTAAAGTAGCTGTGATAAAAATATTTCAATGAGAAATATTTCATGCATGCTTGAAACAAGTAAAATGTCTCAGCAAAATTTCAAGCCTTAGTAATGAAATAAAAGAGATGAAGACACAAATGGAAATTTTTAAACTAAGAAATACAATAACCAGAATAAAAAACTGAGTGGATGGGCGTGACACAACAGAATGTGTGTGTGTGTGTGTGTGAGAGAGAGAGAGAACGAGAGAGAGAGAGAGAGAGAAAAGTGTAAAGGATCAGTGGACTGAAGACAGTACAGTAAAAATGTCCAAATTTGACTAACAGTAAGAAGACAGACTGGAAAAAACAAGAGCACCTCACAGACCTTGAGATTATAACAGAATATCTAAAATTCACTTCTGAGTTCTGGAAGAAGAGAGAAAAAGGTTAGGACTGAAAAAATATTGGGAAAAATACCAGAAAACTTTCCAAATTAGGCAAGAAATTTAAGCACACAGAATCAAGAAGCTTACAAAATATAAGCAGGATAAACCCAAAGAAATACATTCCTGACAATCCTAATTACTTTTCTAAAATTTAAACACATACATGCACAGTCTTAAAAACAGTGAGAAAATGGTACCTTACCTATATAGACAAAATAATTCAAATAATAGCATATTCATCTTTAGAAATCACAGGGCCCAGAGAAACTATAATAATTTTTTTTTTTTTTTTTTTTTTTTTTTTTTTTTTTTTTGAGACAGAGTCTCGCTCTGTCGCCCAGGCTGGAGTGCGGTGGCCGGATCTCAGCTCACTGCAAGCTCCGCCTCCCGGGTCCACGCCATTCTCCTGCCTCAGCCTCCGGAGTAGCTGGGACCACAGGCGCCCGCCACCTCGCCGGGCTAGTTGGTTTTTTTTTTTTTTTGTATTTTTTAGTAGAGACGGGGTTTCACCGAATAATATTTTTAAGAACAAAGAAAACATATCAATGCAGACACTTATGTCCATCAAAAATATTATTTAAGAATGGAAGGAAATCAAAACATTCTTGGTTGAAACAAAAATAAGAAAATGTATTGCCAGCAAACCTATATACCTAAGGGAAGTTCGCAATAGAAAACAAAAATCATAAAAGAAGAAACGTTGGAACATTAGAAAGGAAAAAATAATGTGATAAGCAAAAATATGGGCAAATAAAATAGGTTTCTTTTTTTGAGTTTCTAAATTATGTTTGACAGGTAAAGAAATACTATCTGATGCAGTTCTACATGTATGTAAAAGGACTTTTGCAAGGCAGTAAGATTATAAGTAAGCAAGGATAAAGTTCATTTTAGCCCATTGAGTGTGAAGGATGATAAATTTTCTATACTTTCTTTCAACTACTTTCTTTCAACTGATAAAATGACAATATAATAGATGGTGAAAAGTTATGCTTCTATATTGTAATATCTAGAGCAAACAGCAAACTAGTTATACAAAGACATACACTCAAAAACACTCAAGGAGTCAGGAATAATAAAAAAAGTAAAAACAAGATTAAAGAACAAACAAAACCCCAAAAAATACATAAATAATATTGATAATTACATTAAATGTAAAGAGTCTAAATATAAAAATTAAAAGACAAAGATTCCCAGAGTGGGATAAAAATTATTACTTAAATATATGCTATCTTGAAGAAACTCAGAAATATAACAATATAGGTAGGTTTAAAATAGAACAATGAAAAAATATATATTATACAAGCCTTAAAGAAAATTAATTATTTATATTAATATCAGATAAAGTAGACTCTGATATTTATCAGACAGAGTGGGATATTATGTAATAATTAAAGGGTCAATTCACCCAGAAGATATAACAATCTTAAGTGTTTTCACCAAACAATAGAACTGCAAATATGTGAAGTAAAAACTGATATTATTGGAAAAAAGAAATAGACAAGTATATAATTATAGATGGAAACTTTATCACACTCCTCTCAATGACTATAGAATGGCTAGACCAAAAAATCAAAAGAAACTGAAATTAATCAATACTTTTGACAAAAATTCTCTAATCAATATTTATTAAACACTGTTAAACTGTAGCAAAAATGACTTTATTTTCTAGTATCTTTGGAAAATATGCCAAGGTAGATAATATCCTAAGCAATACAGTGAACTTTGACATAATTTTAAGAATTGAAATCATGCAGAGTATTTTATTCGAACACAATGAAATTAGACTAGAAATAAATAACAAAAGATAACAGAAAAATCTTCAAATGCTTGAAAACAAAAGCAAAAACAAAACAGTTTTTAAAATTCCATGGGTTAAGGAAGAAGTTTCAAAGAAATTTTAAAATGAAACTTTACTTTATTTTTATTACTTAAAATATTACAACTTAATATTTTATTACTTAAAATAAAAATGTATTATTTCATTATGAAAAAATGAAAATACAACATATAAAGATTTGTGGGGCACAAATAAAGCAATGATGATAGTGTAATTTACAGCACTAAATTCAGACATTTGATGTGCAGAAAAGTGTTAAATTAAGCTTGATGTACAAGCTTCAGTCTTAAAGCTTGTACATTAAGAACCTGAAAAAGAAAACAAAACCAAAGCAAGCAGAGGTGGGAAATAACAAAAAAATGTAAGACAGAAATAAAGGAAATTTGAAAAGTAAAACAATAGAGAAATTAATAAAACAACAGATTTTTTTTTTTTTAATTATACTTTAAGTTCTAGGGTACATGTACACAACGTGCAGGTTTGTTACATAGGTATACATGTGCTATGTTGGCTTGCTGCACCCATCAACTTGTCATTTACATTAGGTATTTCCCCTAATGCTATCCCTCCCCCAGCCCCCTACCCCCTGACAGTCCCTGGTGTGTGATGTTCTCTGCCCTGTGTCCATGTGTTCTGATTGTTCAACTCCCACCTATGAGTGAGAACATGTGGTGTTTGGTTTTCTGTCCTTCTGATAGCTTGCTTAGAATTATGGTTTCCAGCTTCATCCATATCCCTGCAAAGGACATGAACTCATCCTTTTTTATGGCTGCAGAGTATTCCATGGTGTATATGTGCCACATTTTCTTAATCCAGTCTATCATTGATGGACATTTGGGTTGGTTCTAAGTCTTTGATAATGTGAATAGTGCTGCAATAAACATATGTGTGCATGTGTCTTTGTAGTAGCATGATTTATTATCCTTTGGGTATATACCCAATAATGGGATTGCTGGGTCAAATGGTATTTCTAGTTCTAGATCCTTGAAGAATTGCCACACCGTCTTCCACAATGGTTGAACTAATTTACACTCCCACCAACAGTGTAAAAGCATTCCTGTTTCTCCACATCCTCTCCACCATCTGTTGTTTCCTGACTTTTTAATGATTGTCATTCTAATTGTCATGAGATGATATCTCATTGTGGTTTTGATTTGCATTTCTCTGATGAGCAGTGATAGTTAGCTTCTTTTTCATATGTTTGTTGGCTGCATAAATGTCTTCTTCTGAGAAGTGTCTGTTCATATCCTTTTGCCCACTTTTTGATGGGGTTGTTTGTTTTTTTCCTTGTAAATTTGTTTAAGTTCTTTGTAGATTCTGGGTATTAGCTCTTTGTCAGATGGGTAGATTGCAAAAATTTTCTCCCATTCTGTAGATTGCCTGTTGACTCTGGTGAAAGTTTCTTTTGCTGGGCAGAAGCTCTTTAGTTTAATTAAATATCATTTGTCTACTTTGGCTTCTTTTGCCACTGCTTTTGGTGTTTTAGTCATGAAGTCTTTGCTCATGCCTATGTCCTGAATGGTATTGCCTAGTTTTTCTTCTAGGGTTTTTATGGTGTTAGGTCTTACATTTAAGTCTTTAATCCATCTTGAGTTAATTTCTGTATACAATGTAAGGAAGGGATCCAGTTTCACCTTTCTACATATGGCTAGCCAGTTTTCCCAGCACCATTTATGAAATAGGGAATCTGTTCCCCCTTGCTTGTTTTTGTCAGGTTTGTCAAAGATCAGATGGTTGAAGATGTGTGGTGTTATTTCTGAGGCCTCCGTTCTGTTCTGTTGGTCTATGTATCTGTGTTGGTACCAGTACCATACTGTTTTGGTTATGGTAGTCTTGTAGTACAGTTTGAAGTCAGGTAGCGTGATGCCTCCAGCTTTGTTCTTCTTGCCCAGGATTGTCTTGGCTATGTGGGCTCTTTTTGGTTTCATATGAAGTTCAAAGTAGTTTTTTCCAATTCTGTGATGAAAGTCAGTGGTAGCTTGATGGGGATAGCATTGAAATTATAAATTATCTTGGGCAGTATGACCATTTTCACAATATTGATTCCTTTCACAAATGTTCTTCCATTTGTTTGTGTCCTCTTTTATTTCGTTGAACAGTGGTTTGTAGTTCTCGTTGAAGAGATCCTTCACATCTCTTGTAAGCTGGATTCTTAGGTATTTTATTCTCTTTATAGTAATTGTGAATGGGAGTTCACTCAGGATTTGACTCTGTATTTATTATTGGTGTATAGGAATGCTTGTGATTTTTGCACAATGATTTTGTATCCTGAGACTTTGCTGAATTTGCTTATCAGCTTAAGCAGCTTAAGCAGATTTTGGGCTGAGATGATGGAGTTTTCAAAATATACAATCATGTCATCTGCAAAGAGAGACAATTTGACTCCCTCTTTTCCTAATTGAATACCCTTTATTTCTTTCTCTTGCCTGATTGTCCTGCCCAGAACTCCAATACTATGTTGAATAGGAGTGGTGAGAGAAGGCATACTTGTCTTGTGCCAGTTTTCAAAGGGAATGCTTCCTGCTTTTGCCTATTCAGTATGATATTGGCTGTGAATTTGTCATAAATAGCTCTTATTATTATGAGATGTGTTCCATCAATACCTAGTTTATTGAGAGTTTTTAGCATGAAGGGCTGTTGAATTTTGTCGAAGGCCTTTTCTGCGTCTATTGAGATAATCATGTGGTTTTTGTTGTTGGTTCTATTTATGTGATGGATTACATTTATTACTTTGCATATGTTGAACCAGCCTTGCATCCCAGGGATGAAGCCCACCTGATCATGGTGGATAAGCTTTTTGATGTGCTGTTGGATTCTGTTTGCCAGTATTTTACTGAGGATTATTGCATTGATGTTCATCAGGGATATTAGCCTAAAATTCTCTTTTTTTGTTGTTGTGTCTCTGCCAGGCTTTGGTATCAGGATGATGCTGGCCTCATAAAATGAGTTAGGGAGGATTCCTTCTTTTTCTATTGATTGGAATAGCTTCAGAAGGAATGGCACCAGCTCCTCTTTGTACTTCTGGTAGAATTCAGCTGTGAATCCATCTGGTCCTGGACTTTTTTTGGTTGGTAGGCTATTAATTATTGGCTCAATTTCAGAACCTGTTACTGGTCTATTCAGAGATTCATCTTCTTCCTGATTTAGTCTTGGGAGGGTGTACGTGTCCAGGAGTTTATCCATTTCTTCTAGATTTTCTAGTTTATTTACGTAGAGGTGTTTACAGTATTCTCTGATGGTAGTTTGTGTTTCTGTGGGATCGGAGGTAATAACCCCTTTATCATTTTTTTTATTGCATCTATGTGATTCTTCTCTCTTTTCTTCTTTATTAGTCTTGTTAGCAGTCTATATATTTTGTTATCTTTTCAAAAAACCAGCTCCTGAGTTCACTGATTTTTTGAAAGATTTTTTGTGTATCTGTCTCCTTCAGTTCTGCTCTGATCTTTGTTATTTATTGCCTTCTGCTAGCTTGTGAATGTGTTTGCTCTTGCTTCTCCAGTTCTTTTAATTGTGATGTTAGGGTGTCAATTTTAGATCTTTCTTGCTTTCTCTTGTGTGCATTTAGTGCTATAAATTTCCCTCTACACACTGCTTTAAATGAGTCCCTGAGATTCTGGTACATTGTGTCTTTGTTCTCATTGGTTTCAAAAAGCATCTTTATTTCTGCCGTAATTTCATTATTTACCCAGTAGTCATTCATGAGCGGGTTGTTCAGTTTCCATGTAGTTTTGCAATTTTCAGTGAGCTGCTTAATCCTGAGTTCTAGTTTGATTGCACTGTGGTCTAAGAGACTATTTGTTATGATTTCCTTTCTTTTGAATTTGCTGAGGAGTGTTTTCCTTCCAATTATATAGTTAATTTTCCAATAAGTGTGATGTGGTGCTCAGAAGAATGTATATCCTATTGATTTGGGTTGGAGAGTTCTGTAGATGTTTATTAGGTCAGCTTGGTGCAGAGCTGAGTTCAAATCCTGGATATCCTTGTTAACCTTCTGTCTCGTTGATCTGTCTAATATTGACAGTGGAGTGTTAAAGTCTCACATTATTATTGTGTGGGAGTCTAAGTCTCTTTCTAGGTCTCTAAGGACTTGCTTCATGAGTGTGGACTCTCCTGTACTGGGTGCATATATATTTAGGAGAGTTAGCTCTTCCTGTTGAATTGATCCTTTTACCATTATGTAGTGGCCTTCTTTGTCTCTTTTGATCTTTGTCAGTCTAAAGTCTCTTTTATCAGAGACTAGGATTGCAACCTCTGCTTTTTTTTTTTTTTCTTTCCATTTGGTTGGTATATCTTCCTCCATCCCTTTATTTTGAGCCTATGTGCGTCTTTGCACGTAGATGAGTCTCCTGAATACAGCACATTGATGGGTCTTGATTCTTTATCCAGTTTGCCAGTGTGTGTCTTTTTATTGGGGCATTTATCCCATTTACATTTAAAGTTAATATTGTTATATTTGAATTTGATCCTGTCATTATGATTTATCTGTTTATTTTACCAGTTAAGTGATGCAGTTTCTTCATAGCATCGATGATCTTTACAATTTGGCATGTTTTTCTAGTGGCTCGTACTGATTGTTCCTTTCCATGTTTAGTTCTTCCTTCAGGAGCTCTTGTAAGGCTGGCCTGGTGGTGACAAAATCTCTCAGCATTTGCTTGTCTGTAAAGGATTTTATTTCTCCTTCACTTATGAAGCTAGTTTGGCTGGATATGAGATTCTGGTTTGAAAATTATTTCTTTTAAGAATGCTGAATATTGGCTCCCCACTATCTTCTGGCTTGTAGAGTTTCTGCCAAGAGATCCTCTGTTAGCCTGATGAGCTTCCCTTTGTGGGTAACCCAACCTTTCTCTCTGGCTGCCCTTAACATTTTTTCCTTCATTTAAACCTTGGTGAATCTGACAATTATGTGTCTTGGGTTGCTCTTCTTAAGGAGTATCTTTGTGGTGTTCTCTGTATTTCCTGAATTTGAATGTTGGCCTGCCTTGCTGGGTCGAGGAAGTTCTCCTGCATAGTATCCTGAAGAGTGTTTTCTAACTTGGTTCCATTCTCCCTGTAACTTTCTGGTATACCAATCAAACGTATATTGGGTCTTTTCACATAGTCCCATATTTCTTGCAGGTTTGTTCATTTCTTTTTACTCTTTTTTCTCTAATCTTGTCTTCTCACTTTATTTCATTAATTTGATCTTCAATCACTGATATCCTTTCTTCCACTTGATCAGATCGGTTATTGAAGCTTGTGCATGTGTCACATAGTTCTCGTGCCACAGTTTTCAGCTCCCTCAGGTCATTTAAGGTCTTCTGTACACTGTTTATTCTAGTTAGCTAATTGGCTAACCTGTTTTCAAGGTTTTAGCTTCCTTGCAATGGGTTAGAACATGCTCCTTTAGCTCAGAGAAGTTTGTTATTACCGACCTTCTGAAGCCTATTTCTGTCAACTTCTCAAATTCATTCTCCATCCAGTTTTATTCCCTTGTTGGCAAGTAGCTGTGATCCTTTGGAGGAGAAGGGGTGCTCTGGTTGTTGGAATTTTCAGCATTTTTCCTCTGGTTTCTCCCCATCTTTGTGGTTTTTATCTACCTTTGGTCTTTGATGTTGTTGACCTACAGGTGGGGTTTTGGTGTGGATGTCCTTTTTGTTGGTGTTGATATTACTCCTTTCTGTTTGTTAGTTTTCCTTCTAACAGTCAAGCCCCTCAGCTGCAGGTCTGTTGGAGTTTACTGGAGGTCCACTCCAGACCCTGTTTGCCTGGGTATCACCAGAGGAGGCTGCAGAACAGCAAATATTGCTGCCTGATTCTTCCTCTGGAAGCTTTGTCCAAGAGGGGCACCCACCTATTTGAGGTATCTATCATCACCTACTGGTAGGTGTCTCCCAGTCAGGCTACCCGGAGGTCAGGGATCCATTTGAGGAGGCAGTCTGTTCATTCTCAGAGCTTGAACACCATGCTGAGAGAACCACTGCTCTCTTCAGAGCTCAGTTGGAAATGCAGAAATCACCCGTCTTCTGCATCAATCTCGCTGGGAGGTGCAGACTGAAGCTGTTCCCATTTGGCCATCTTAGAAGCAACCTCAAGTGATCCGCCCACCTTGGTGTCCCAAAGTACTGAGATTACAGGTGTGTGCCACCACTCCAGGCTGACAGCCATAGTTTTATGGCTCCTCACATGGCCTTTCTTCTGTGCTTGCAAACAAAGGATGTTTTTTAAAGATGAATAAAGTCTACAATCCTCTAGAAAGATAGCTGAAAATGACATAAATTACTAATATCATAAAGGAACCAGAATATTAATATAGTACCTGACTACATAAAAATAATTAATAAAGGGATACTAAATCGACCCTGAAAACATAAGCTTGAAAACATAAACCAAATGTACCAAATCCTCAAAAAATACAATCATAACACACCCAAAATAAAATGCATAATTAGAATACCCAAATTACTGTTACTTAATTTGAATTGGTAATTCTTAAATTTGCAAGGAAACAAATCTTTAGTAACATATGGTTTCACAGGAAAATTTTTGCCAAACATTCAATGAATGGCAATAATATAATCTCTTTCACAAAATAGAGGAAGAGGGACACTTTCTAACTTATTTCCTGAAGGTAGTATTGCTCTATACTAAAACCAGATCAGCTCAGTACAAAAAAAGAAATCCATTTTCTTAATGAGTATAGATACACAAATCTTGAACAAAATATTGACAAATAGAATTTATCAATATACAAAAAGAATTATACATGAGGACCATGTAGGGTCTACTCTAGTTGTGCAAGGCTGGTATTCAAAAATCAATTATTGTGGCCAGGTGCAGTGGCTCACGCCTGTAATCCCAGCACTTTGGGAGGCCGAGGCAGGCAGATCACTTGAAGTCAGGAGTTCAAAACCAGCCTGATCAGCATAGTGAAACCCCATCTCTACTAAAATATACAAAAATTAGATGGGTGTGGTGATAGGTGACTTAAACCCAGCTACATGGGAAGCAGAGGCAGGAGAATCATTTAAACCCTGGAGGCAGGGGTTGCAGTGAACTGAGATCGAGCCATTTATGCAAACCTGGGGGATAAGAGCAAGGCTTCTCTCAAAAAAAAAAAAAAAAAATCAATAATGTAATCCACCATTTTAACAGGTTAGAATCACTAAAATCACATGATCATATTGATGCTGAAAAAGCATTTGGCAACATTCAGCATTCATTTATGATTTTAAAAAAACCTCTCGGTAATACAGGAATGAAGAGACTTTTTTCAACTTAATTGAGACAAAGTACAGAAAACAGCTAAAATTATAGTTAATGGTGAAAAAATGAACACTTTTCACCTAAGACTTGGAATAAAGCAAGAATGTCTGCTCTTACCATGCTTATCTTTATAGTGCTGATAGTTCTAGCCCATGCAACAAGGCAAGAAAATGAAATAAAGGTGTACCGTTTAGAAAGGAAGAAATAAGTTTTCCTACCTGCAGATAAAATAATTGTCTACGTAGAAAACCACAAATAGGCTGGGCACTGTGGCTCACACCTGTAATCCCAGCACTTTGGGAGACCTAGGCGGGCAGATCACCTGAGGTCATGAGTTTGAGACCAGCTTAGACAACATGGTGAAACTCTCTCTCTATTAAAAATATAAAAAAAAATACCTGGATGTAATGGTGGGTGCCTGTAATCCCAGCTACTCGGGAGGCTGAGGCAAGAGAATCGATTGAACCTGAGAGGTGGAGGTTGCAGTGAGCTGAGAACAAGCCACTGCACTCCAGCCTGGGTGACAAGAGTGAAACTCCATCTCAAAAAAGAAAAGAAAAGAAAAGAAAAGCACAAATAATCTTAAACAAATAGAACAAAAGCCAAAGAAAAAATAATCTCAGAACTAATAAGTGAGTCCAGCAGGGTTGCAGGATAAAAAGATATTTGACTTGACAGTTTCTTAAAAGATAATTAAACCTATAACTACAATCTGATCCAGAAATTATACTCCTGGGCATTTCTCCCAGAGAAATGAAGACTTTTATTCACACAAAAGCCTGTAAATGAAGATGTTTAGCAGCTTTATTTGCAATAGCCAAGCACTAGAAACAACTGAGATGTTCTTCTGCAGGTGAATGGTTAAACAAGCTGTAGTACATCCTTATCATATAACATTACTTAACAAAAAGGAATTAACTACTGAATCATGGAACATTACTTAATAAAAATAAGTTAACTATTGATGCACACGACAGTCTGGACAAATCTCTAGGGGGTTGTAAGGATCGTCAACGGGTATGAAAAATAGAATGAAAAAGGCCTACTATATTTGGTAGCACACCAGGGTGACTATTGTCGATAATAACTGTACATTTTAAAATAACTTGAAGAGTTTAATTGGATTTTTTGCAACTCAATGGATCAACGCTTGAGGGAATCAATACCCCTTTCTTCATAATGTGCTTATTGTGCATTTTGCATGCCTGTATCAAAATATCTAATGTATCCCATAAATACATACATCAGCTATGTTACCACAAAAATTAAAAAGAAAAAAAGGAAATGCTTAAAAGTTAATAGTATATGGTTTCATTTCCATGACATTCTTGGAATAAGAAATTTATAGAAATTTAGAACAAATTTGTGGTTTCCAAAGTTTAAGGAGGAATGAGATTGCAAGGGCAGTAGGTGTGCAACAGGTATAAAAATGCAACATGAGGCATCCTTGGGATGATTGGGCTGATGGAAATGTTCTGTAACCTGAATGTATCAATCTTTTCTTCCCAATTACATCTGAATGTATGATTATTTCAAATTAATAAAAAGTTTAATTAAAATGTTCAACTTAAAATATACAATATCTGGATAGGCGCGGTGTCTCACACCTGTAATCCTAACACTTTGAGAAGCCAACGGGGGTGGATTGCTTGAGCCCAGGAGTTCGAGACCAACCTGGGAAATATGGTGAAACTCCCTCTTTACAGAAACACACACACACACAAAATTGGTGGGGCATGGTGGCATGCACTTGTAGCCCCAGCTACCTGAGTGGCTGAGGTTGGAGGATCACTTGAGCCTGGGGAGGTCAAAGTTGAAGTGAGCCATGATTAAGCCACTGCACTCCAGTCTGGGCAACAGAGTGAGACCTTACCTCAAAAACAGACACACACACACACACACACAAAATACATATATGTAGTATATATGTATATATATGTTAATATATACACACACATACAATATGCATATTAATTCATCTATCATCGAGGTATTAGTTCATGTAATATTTTTCCTTGATATAATGTCTTGCTATTAGAAAAAGGTTGGTTTTCACATACATATTTATTTAAAAAAACTTTAAATCTAATAGCAAAAAACATTAATTCAAAAATTATTTTAATTGAGAAAATCATTTAAACATTAAACAAAGGCTTTAACTGGAATAAACAGTATTAGTGGAAGAATACTAATATATGTTTTAAACTTATGATAATAGAACAAGTGTGGCAATAGAATAGGAATAAAAAATTGAAAGAGAAAGTGTTTAGATATTGAGTTATGTGTGAATATGTTTAAATAAGATAGATAGATACAAACTGGTATTTAATAAAACAGAGACTCACAATTAGAACAAAAACATTTGATGAGATTAAGAAAAATAAAAAATTCCCTAATATATACCATATATAGAATTAAATTCCAGACATAGTAATGTAAAAACATAGCAGCAAAAGAACTAGAGGCATAGATAGAAATCTCTTTAAAAATCCTGCTGCAGGGAAGGCCTTCTTGTATATTTTTATCTTATTTAATTTTGAATAAATAATTTAACCTTCTTCCTGATTTTAAAATGCATGGAAGGATATACAGTGAAAAGTTTATTTTTCTTTTGTACCCAGCCCAGTTCTCCTCTCCATATATAACCAGGGTTAATAGTCTCCTGTAAAACCTTTTAGATGTATTACACGTAAGCATAAGTAAAAATGTGCACCTGTACTTCTCATTTTTATATAAACGAAAGGCCACTATGTACCCTGTTTTGAACTTTCCCGCTACTTAACGACATGTCTCATAGTGATGGTAACTAATACTAACATAGCACTAGCCTCTGTGTCATGCCCTAGTCTAAGCACTTTAAAAATATTTATTCATGGAATCCTTGCAACAATCCTAAGAGGGAGGCAACATGGTCATCTTCATTTTTAGATAGATAAATGATGTGCAGAGAGGTTACATTCTCCTTCTTCAATCTCCACCTTTAAAATCCAAGTTTATAAAAATGATACTTTTATGTCTTAATATCACTCCTTAGAGCATAAAGAATTTCCTCGTTTTCTATGGCTACAAAGTACTGTGTTGTATAGATGTACCATGATTTATGAAACTGGTTATCTATTGTTATTTCTAAGTGTTCTTATTTTAAAAAGTATTGCAATGGAGATGCTTGTAGTACTTCTCTTTCCACTTATTTGAAATACAGAATAAATGTGCCGTAATAGAATTTTGGGGTAAAGAGCATGAACATTCGTAATTTAAAACAGATATTTGCTAAATTGCTTCCATTTGGGGTTGCATCAATGTGTACTCAAACCAGCAGGGAAAAGGAAAAAAAAAGGCTGAAAGGATATAAAACAAAATGACTGTTACGCTTTCTTCGTTTGGTAATTGGATAATGGGTGATTTTTATTTTTCAAAATTGCCTGTTACATTTTATATTCTATCGAGGTAAGATATGTGAAGGATCAATTTGTATCTTTCCCCTGTAGGTTTTCTTCCCAGTCTAACCACCCCATTTCCTATTCATTCATTATATGCACACTCTTTAAAGCAGCAATTTTATTTTTTAATTATTCTTAACTTCAGTATATATTTTAGGGGGCAGAAGAAAGAGCACTTTGAAGTCAATATGCATTCCTACTTTTGTAAACATCTATGCTAGCTGAAGAGATAGATATTTATCACGAATCCATTAGCCCTTTTGAGAAAACAAGGAGAAAGTGATTCTCCAGTTGCAGTGAGAGGGGAGTATCCTTGGGTGTACAAACTGGTGGGGAACAGCCACATGCTTCTCGGTGGCAGCTCCTTGATAAAGTGGCAAGATTTCAGAGGCAAGAAATACACAATGATCAACGGAAGGAGGACCTGAGGTTCAGAAGAGAGCGGCCACTTCAAAGGAGCCTATGACACAAACCTGGTTTGAAAACGGCCCATCCAGAAGTGTGGATATGACATATAGATTGGAACAACATCTGACTCAAGAGTTTTCAGTGAGAATTGGTAACTACCTACCACAGGGAATTCTCCAAAATGTTGGACCGCAGGGCATTTTCCAAATTTGAGAAGACGTTGAGTTCCAAAAGTGACAAAAAAATTACTTTTCATTTATTTAGTGGAGTGTGGGTGTGTGTTTGTGTGTGTGAGTGATGGTCAGAGTCATACTTAAAGTATGTAATGTGAAGCTATTTCAGTCTTAAAAGGTGAAAAACTCACTAAAAGCAGCTGTTACCACCCTTCCTCATTTTTCTTCCAGTGGCTCTGGGGATTTTCTGCAAACAAAAGACCGTGCATGTACATCTAGTGAAGAAATCACTGTTCCTAGTATCCATTAATTATAGACTGGTGAAAAAAGGCGTATTTGGAAATGATGTTCAGAGATTGAAAACTTAAATGAATAACACCTTAAGAATCTTGTTTTCTGATTCTGACATTGCTTCCTTTTATCTATGTGATTCGAGCTGTGTTTGCTCTCAGCACATAAGCTTTGTCCTATTGGGACAGTGACAGAGTTAAGATCTTTCTTTGCTTTAGGATATTGTTCCTTTATTACCACAGAGAGTATTCACCAAGCTCATAAAGATTTTCTTGAAAATGTGGAGGAAGATACTGCATGAGTAGATATTGAACCATTTCTCTAAACAATTCAGCAGTTAATATGATTACGAAACCCAAGGACAGATTCCAGGAAAATCAATCTGAATTTTGTTTTCATATTTGAGGAAGATATTTCATCTCCTCTTAGTCTAATGCCTTAGGTCCATTTTTAAAAAGCATACTATCTAGCAAAATTGGAATTACTTTTGTCCTATTCTATCTTGGTTGAATTTTATCAGTAACTGCTTTGAGATATCTGGTGAAAACACAACTATTTGGCTCTTGAAAAATGTTGTGAATGGATTATTTATTTTGACTTTGTAACCAAGGTGTCTCTCAAGCACTACACAAGGCAGAATTGCATTTAGTCAGAGGATATTAATTAAGACAATATGCATGATTCTAAATTTTTTCACAAATAAAAAATCAGCTTTTCTGTGAGTAAATCTGTACTTTCAAGTAATGGCCAAGTAGCTGTCTTTGAAAATCTTTATACACGACAATAAGAAAACTCAGCTGCTTCCAAGATTGATTTTATTTTCTCTTATGCATTAACTTTTTTCTTGTATCTGCTTGTTGTAGCACCACACAAGTGACAGATCAGAGAAAACATAGAAAATGCTTTTGGTATCCCCTGAGAGCCTGGGGACCAGGCTGGTGCACCCATCTGCCATCTGCTTTCAACATTTTTTGCTCAGGGTTTGGAACTATCCCCTTTCTCTGGAGCACTTCCCTCAGCCTATGAACTCCAACTTGCCCATGAGGCATCCTACAGACAAAGGCTGACTGCTCTGAGAATACAAAACACCAAATGTCTTGTGCCAGGTGAAGACCACTTATCCAGAGATCCCAGAAGGTCAGAATGTGCTAGACTGCCTGAGACCACAGCCTTACTCAAGTATTTCCTACTCTCCCACTTTCCTCACTCTCTTACAGATTTTCTTGAAAAGAGTACGCCCGTTTAGTAAAGAATATGCACCCACTCCTTTCCTCTGGCTCTGGTTCTAGGGAATCACAGTTGTCATGCTGTATGTCCCAGATGAGGAGGTATTTCAAGAATAACAAGGTGGGGAAAGACATTTTTGGTAGGGGAACCACATATGCCTCAACTGAGAAGCAAAATAGTTGGTTAAAGGGTAGAAAAATACAATTAGTAGAAGTAATATATTCAAGATGTTGATAGTACAGTAAGGAAATGCTAATTCATAATGATTTATTGGATATTTCAAAATAGCTAGAAGAAAAGATGTCTGCTATTCTCAATATGAAGAAAATATAGATGTTTGACATGAAGGATATCCCAACTACCCTGATTTTATCATTACACATTGTATAATGTATCAAAATATCACATGCACCCCCAAAATATGTACAATTAGTATATGTCAATTTCTCAAAATAATCATGAAAAAACAAACAACCAAAAATCCTAAAACCTAAATCTGTCATGCTCAGAAAAGTGTTGGGTAAAACATATAAAGTGGAGGGAGTAGGCTTCTGATGAGAAGTAAGACTATAAAGGTGGGTTCCTGTCAGCTTGCAGTGGCCATGTATATGTCACCATCCCTGGATTACCACAGGGGCCTGTGCTGGCAGCCAGGGTTGAAGCAAATTCAAATACCCTCTATCAAGGCTAAATTCTCCCTCCTCTGTGATTCTTGTGCCTTTCCCTCCTTCATGTGTGGGTTTTGGTGAGTAATTGCAGCAGTCACAGATGTTACAGCCTGACATTATGACACTCTCAGGCATAAGGAGCCTTTTGCATTCTTCGGTTTGCACAACTTAGAACCAGTAAATCCCTCTCCCTCAGCATTTGCCCGGGTTATTTTTCTGGCTGTGCCTGATGGGAACATGCACATCCATGAAATTAATCTGCAGTGCTGGATGTAAATATAAGACAGGAGAGGCGAGTTGTTGTCTAGGATGTAAATTACAAGCCCCACAAATACCCAAGACACCCTCTGACTCTCACTGAACAATCTCCTAAAATGTCTTGAACTTTCTTTTTTTTTTTCTTTTTTCTTTGTTTCTGTTTCTCTCTCCCCCTCTCTTTTTCTCTTTGAGATGAAGTGTCGCTCTGTTGCCCAGTCTGGAGTGAAGTGGTGTGATCAACCTCCCAGGCTCAAGCACTCGTCCTACTTGCTAACCCAGCCTCCTGAGCAGTTAGAACCGCAGGCATGCACCACAATGCCTGGCTAATATTTTAATTTTTCTGTAGAGATGAGGTCTCACTATGTTGCCCAGGCTGGCCTCAAACTCCTGGATTCAAGTGATCTTCCCATCTCAGCCTCACGAAGTGCCGAGATTACAGGCGTGAGCCACCTTGCCCAGCCTTGAACTTCCATGTTACCTACAATGTTCCCCACACAGTGAAATTTCATGTGTGTTGCGTACATCCACTTCTCAAAACTCTTCATCCTGGAAGCTCTCTGTGGAGCCTGTGTGAACAATTATAAGAGAAGCTGAACTGTGACCCTCTTCTCAGTTCGAAGCAATGTCTTTCTGTCCAGATTGAGAGCTGGCAGGGAAATTCTGTGATTGAGACAATGAGCTTTTGAGTTATAGATCAGACCAAATTATAAATATTATATTTCAACTGGCTTGCAGACATTGGGAATTGGGAGTAACAAATACTAACCTACGTACCAGTTTAATCAACCTGAAGTCTTTACAATTCCTCCAAAGGCTTAGTCAACTTGAAGTCTCCACAAAACATACCTTACAGAGTTATTTAGGACAAGCAGAGCCAGATTTTCCCCCAGTTTATTAAGCAGCTCATCCTTCAGAATACTGGTGGAGAGCAGGATGCAGAGGTCAGAGCAGAGCAATGGCTACTCACCTGTGTTTCTAAGCTCTACAATCTTTCTATTGTACATTTTTCTAACTATAATAATAATATATGATGAAAGAAGAAAAATGCAAAACACAGTACATCACAGAGGAAAGAAAATCCGTAATCATAATAACAATACAAAAAATAACGACTGCTTATATCGACAAATTAAGTCATTTTGATGCAGCTGATTTGATGCAGTCATTTTTGGCAGGCCATTTCCATTGCAGGAGGCATTGTGAAGAAGTCCTCCTGTTGCAAATGGTTGCAAATACTTTGCTAAGACCTCACAAAAATGGCTACCTTAAAATGTAGAAGCCATGTGTACTGCAGATAGTGCCATATGGAGGCATGATCTTTACCACCGTTCTACTCCGTTTCCTCACCCACCCTCATTCCAATGGATTAAACTGAGATATGGCAAAAAAAAACAAAAACAAAACAGGCCCACTATAAACAGATCTGTTTTGTACACTTCTTCAAAATACAATGTTCCTGGAGGACAATGTGGCACTATTTATTGACATTCAAAATGGGATTGAAGCTGAAAAGTGCACCTAGAGAAGTAGCATTTTTCTTGTAGAAATGAGTCTTTGAAATTATTATATTTTATTATATTATATATATTATATATTATATTATATATATTATATATATACCCAATGCCAACTTATATATAAGTGTATATATATATACACACACACATATACATATATATAAAAAATACATACACACATACATGTTTATGTGTATGGATGTACATTTACATACACACACATGAACAAACATTTCTGTCTGGCTACATTGTTCATAATAACAAAATATTATAAAGAACCTAATGGTAATTAACTAGGAATCAATTTAACAAATTTATTGTAAAATCATATAAAAGAATTATTTGTAACAAATAAAAACAATTATACATATGTATGTGCATCTGTGCGTGTGAAGTGATGAAATGTATTATGATGTTATGATTGGCAGGACGTGGGGGCTCATGCCGTAATTCTAGCACTTTGAGAGGATAAAATAGGTGGATCACTTGAGACCGGGAGTTTGAGGCCAACATGGCCAACATGGTGAAACCCTGTCTCTACTAAAAATAAAAAAATTATCTGGGCATGGTGGTGGGTGCCTGTAATCCCAGCTAGCGTGACTGATGCAGGAGAATCATTTGAACCTGGGAGGCGGAGGCTGCAGTGAGCTGAGATGGGGCCACAGCACTCCATCTTGGGTGACAGAGTGAGACTCTGTTGCAAAAAACTAAACAAAACAAAATTGTTATGATTATAGTTTGGAATTTAATTTTTTTATTTGCAACTCTGTCTCAAAGAAATAAAACAAAATTATTATGTCATGATTATAGTTTGGAATCTAATTTTTTTATTTAAAATTTTCTTAATTTTTAAATAATATTTATGGTATTAATAGCTAAGATCTAAAAGAAAATAAATGGAGACTCAATGAAAACACCTAAGTCAAACAAAAGGTACTTTTACTAGTAAACATAAAACATATTTTGAATAAAATGAGCTAGGTAACATTCCTGGGTTTTAAAAATTAAACTTGGGAAAAAATTAATTACCTGCCAATTGATCTTGCAGTTCTCTGCTGTGTAATCTCTCCAAAAAATTATGATAAATGTGTTTTGGGAATTTAACAAAGTAAGTCAAAATTTCCTTTAAGATCTTAAACTAATATAAATACTTAAATGTTGTTCCTGAACAATGAATATACCTTTTAAAAAAGTGTGTATTGGCCAGGTGCGGTGGCTCATGCCTGTAATCCCAGCACTTTGGGAGGGCGAGGCAAGAGGATCACCTTAAGTCAGGAGTTCAAGACCAGCCTGGCCAACATGGTGAAACCCCATCTCCACTAAAAATACAAAAAAATTAGCTAAGTGTGGTGGCAAGCACCTGTAACCCCAGCTACTGGAGGCTGAGGCAGAAGAATCGCTTGAACCTGGGAGGCAGAGGTTGCAGTGAGCCAAGATCGTGCCACTGCATTCCAGCCTGGGTGACAGAGCGAGACTCCATCTCAAAAAAAAAAAAAAAGTATGTATGGAGTATTCATAAATGTGACCAAATACTAAGCTTCAAATAAAGTCTCGGTGTATTCCAAAGTAGAAGTAGTAGAGAGAGTAAGTATTCTCTGATAACGCTGAACTGGGACAAGAACATAATAACAAAATAAAATATTAAAGAGTCTCTAACACCTGGATATTACAAAAAAACAAAACAAAAAACAAAAACATTTTAAGACAATTAAAAAATATTTAAGTCCAAATTGTAGTCTTCCCAAAAGTGTCAATGATGAAAGCCATTTGTATCAGAAGCTATGTGGTAAACCCTTGAAGCTTTAATTGAAGATAGAATAAAAGGAAAACAACAAATGGCATGGGAAAGTAGAAGGATGGATTTAATAAAGATAAAAACACAATGTAAAAATTAGAAATAAGAAAAATGGCTGAAGTAATAAATAAACCAAACACTGAATGTTCAAGCAAACCTATAAACTAGATAATGCAGAAGTAGAAAGCACAAATACAGAAAGTAATACATAATGAAGGATAAATCACCATTGTTGGAGGAACGACTACGTTGTTGGACTCTGCAAAACAGTTAACAACCCAGAGTGACGGGGAAAAAGAAAGTTTTCTAAATCTCACTATATTAAATTGACGTAAAGGCAAACAGAATATTTGTAGACTACTTACTCTGGGAAAAATCGACTTGTGAGAATGTTATCCCTACTTCTAAATGGCAAAATTCAGATGTTTTCTCGTTTCACTGTAGTTAATCGTGTGAAAGAAATTAGTCATAAAAATAAGAGAGAGTACTCATTTTCACTATTTGCTGCCGATGTCAATGTATACTTGGAAATCAGATTCAACTGATAAAATCAGTTACAATGAGGAAAGTCAAACAGGTTTCTAGACAAAAAAATTGTGTCCAGAAATTAATAGTTTTCCTATTTGTAAACAACAACAACATTTACATATTAGGAAAATATCCCATTTGAAATAATCTAAAAAGTGATAAACAGCCTCTGACAGATTCAGTGTTAAAATAATGTGATAAAATACCTCTAAATAAACTTAACAAAACACAACTATCTGTATGTGAAGATGATTTTAAACATACTTGAAGTACTTCAGAGACTTGAACATATGGAAAGTAATGCTGTGATCTGAAATAGAAAAACTCATATTTGTCCAAATGTCTATTCTGTTTGTTTGTTTTTGAGACAGAGTCTTGCTCTTTCATCCAGGCTGTAGTAAAGTGACGTGATCTCAGCTCACCGCAACCTCCGCCTCCTTGGGTTCAAGGGATTCTCCTGCCTCAGCCTCCCGGGTAGCTGAGATTATAGGCACGCACCACCATGCCTGGCTAATTTTTGTATTTTTAGTAGAGATGGGATTTCACCATGTTGCCCAGGCTGGTCTTGAACTCCTGACTTCAGGTGATCCACCCACCTCAGCCTCCCAAAGTGATGGGATTACAGGTGTGAGCCACCGCACCCAGCCCAAATGTCAATTCCCTCTAACTAAATGTGATGCAATTAGTAATACTTGATTTTTATTAACTGAATAAATATAAGCTACATTTCATAAGGAAAACTAAATTAAAAAATAATGGGAATAAATCTGAAAAAATAATAAGTAAAGGGAAGGGAGCCTATCAGCATATTAAATGCATCATAACACTAGACAAAATAAAAAAGTATAATATAAAGTCATAAACAGACACAAATAAATGGAAGAGATACAACCAAGTACATGAAAATGTTATTATTAGAGAACAATAGAGTTTCAAATAAATAGTGAATTGAGGAATTATACAGTAAATGTTGCTTTTTTGACTACAAAGTAGTCATCTAAAGAAAACAAAATTATGCATACCTTACATCTCACACTAAGTTAAACTTCAAATGGATCAAAGATGTGAATACAAAAAGTCATCTTTAAGGATACTTAAAAGAAAAATACTGTATAGTAAAAATGTTTTAAAATATAAAAGTGGGAAGTCTTGTGCAATTATGACACAAAATCAAGCAAAACTAAAATTGTGACAAATCTTATTACATTGAAAACATTTATAAACACACATAAAAAATTGAAGATCAAAATGTAAATGATCAACTGCAAAACATTTTACAAATCATATTGCAAATAATTCATTGCTTTATCATTACAAAAGCATCCACTAGTCAGTGAACAACTAAAAAAATGAACTAAAACATAAACACCTAAATGGAAAATGGGCAAAAATTAAAAGGTTTCACTAAAAGTAAAATTTAAGTGGTTTAATCACACTGATAATACAAGATAAGCAAAAAAAAATACTCGAAACCAATGTGGCTTTGTTAAAAGGCCACCCAGACTATTGGGAAGAAGGCCCCAGATGTCAAATGTGAAACTATTTGAACAACGAAATAAATAATATACATATGAATGAGCCATATAAATGAATAAGTCAATCAATCAGTTAGCAATAAATAAATAAATAGGATGGCAGGAGAAACTCTTCCTTAGAAGATAATTCTATCCAATCGATGTCGAAGGAATGATGAAAATAGTAAATCACCACTTACCTTCACCGATATGTACTAAAAGTGGTGGGTGATTAGATGATGAAAAATATTTGCATAGCCTGGAAGTGTATTTCAGAAGAGACTCAATAATTACAAAGGAAAAACTGCAATACAGTTGAAAATCCTGTCAGGTACCAGATGAAGCCAGTAATTAAATTTGACATCATCAGAAATGGAACAAATCCACATCATATGCCTGTGATACTCTGAAGAGCACATCATTACTTCTGTGGTATTCTTACCATGAAATTTAGTCATGAAAAAAATATTAGGAAAGTCAAAATTAGAGACATTATAGAAAATACCTGGCCAGTCCTTTCTAAAAATGTTAATGTAATAAAAGAGGTGGAGGGAAAAGACGGAAGCATTCCCTTGAAAACTGGCACAGGATAAGGATGCCCTCTCTTACCACTCCTATTGTCTTGGCCAAGGCAATCAAGCAAGAGAAAGAAGTAAAGGCATCCAGATAGGAAGAGAGGAAGTCAAACTATCCCTGTTTGTAGTTGACATGATCCTATATCTAGAAAACCCCGTAGTCTCAGCCCCCAAACCCCAAACACAACTTCAGCAAAGTCCCAGGATAAAAAATCAATGTGCAAAAATCAGTAACGTTTATATATACCAACAACAGTCAAACTGAGAGCCAAATCAGGAGTGCAATCCCATTCACAAATACCACAAAAAGAACAAAATACCTAGGAATATAGCTAACCAGGAAAGTTAAAAGATCTTTACAAGGAGAACTGCAAAATACTGCTCAGAGAAATCAGAGATGACACTAACATACGGAAAAGCATTCCAATCTCATGGATAGGAAGAGTCCACATTGTTAAAATGGACATGCCCAAAGCAATTGATAGATTCAATGCTATTCCTATTAAACTACCATTGACATTCTTCACAGAATTAGAAAAAAAAAAAAAAACTATTTAAAAATTTATATGGAACCGAAAAAGAGCCCAAATAGCCAAGACAATCCTTAGTAAAAAGAACAAAGCTGGAGGCATCACACTTCCTGATTTCAAACTATACGACATGGCTTCGGTAACTAAAACATCATGGTACCAGTACAAAAACAGACACACAGACCAATGGAACAGAATAGAGAACACAGGAATAAGACCACACACCTACTACTATCTGATCTTCAAGAAGCGCAGCTGAAACAAGCAATGGGGAAAGCATTCCCTATTCAATAAATGGTGCTGGGATAACTGGCTAACCATTTGCAGAAGTTTGAAGCTGGACTTCTTTCTTATACCATATACAAAAATTAACTCAAGGTGAATTAAAGACTTAAATGTAAAACCACAAACTCTAAAAACTCTGGAAGACAACCTAAGCAATACCATTCTGAACATAGGAACAAGCAAAGATTTCATGACGAAGACACCAAAAACAATTGCAACAAAAGCAAAAATTGACAAATGGGATCTAATTAATCTAAAGAGCTTCTACACAGCAAAGTAAACTATCAACAGAGTGAACAGACAACCCACAGAATGGGAGAATATTTTTGCAAACTATGCATTTGACAAAGGTCTACTATCAAGCATCTATAAGGAACTTAAATTTACAAGAAACAAAGAACCACATTAAAAAGTGGGCAAAGGACATGAACAGAAAAAGAAGACATACATGTGTGGCCATCAATCATATTTTAAAAAGCTCAAGGCTGTACACAGCGGCTCATGACTGTTATCCCACCACTTTGGGAGGCAAGTTGGGTTGATTACTTGAGTTCAGGAGTTCGAGACCAGTCTGGTCAACATGGTGAAACCCCGTCTTCACTAAAAACACAAAAATTAGCTGTGCGTAGTGGCGGGTGCCTGTAATCCCAGCTACTCAGGAGGCTGAGGCAGGAGAATTGCTTGAACCCAGAAGTTGCAGTGAGCCAAGATCATGCCACTGTACTCCAGCCTGGATAACAGAGTGAAACTCTGTCTCAAAAGAAAAAAGAAAAAAGAAAAAAAGAAAAAAAAAGCTCAACATCATGGATCGCTAGAGAAATGCAAATCAAAATCACAGTGAGATGCGTACGATCTCACACCATTCAGAATGGCTATTATTAAAAAGTCAATAAATAACAGATGTTGGCGAGGTTGTGGAGAAAAAGGAACACTTATACACTGTTGGTCGGAGTGCAAATTAGTTCAACTATTGTGAAAAACCATGTGGCAATTTTTCAAAGACCTGAAAACAGAAAAAACATTCTAATTAACAATCCCGTTGCTAGACATATACCCAAACAAATATAAATCGTTCTATTATAAAGACACATGCACATGTATGTTCATTGCAGCACTATTCACAATAGCAAAGATATGGATCAACCTACATGCCCACCAATGGTGGACTGGATTTAAAACAATGTAAATATACACGATGGAATACTATGTAGCCATAAAAAGAACGAGATTATGAACTTTGCAAGAACATGGATGGAGCTAGAGTCCATTATCCTTAGCAAACTAACACAGAAACAGAAAACCGAATACCGCATGTTCTCACTTATGTGGGAGCTAAATGGTGAGAACACGTAGACACATAGATGGGAACAACATACACTGGGGCTATTGGAAGGTGCAGTATGGAGGAGGAAGAGGATCAGGAAAAATAACTAATGGGAATGAGACTTAAAACCTGGTTGATGAAATAATCTGTACAGCAAACCATCATGACAGAATTTTACTTATATAACAAATCTGCACATGTACCCCTGAAATAAAAGATAAATAAAAATAAAAGTTAAATTAAAAAAAAAACCCAAGGTATCGGGACAACTAAGTAGAATGTATGAACTTGAATTTAATCCTAGATCAGTAAAGGACATTTGTAGAGTAATTTGTGAAATTTTGATAAGGTATGTAAGTCACAGTCTTTTACTAATGTTAATTTCCTGATTTTGATAAATGTTCTGTGTTTATAAAAATGTTACTATTTGAGGAATATTGGTGATGGGAATACCAGAATGTCTAGTATTTTTTTGCAACACTTTTTACATCTTAAATATTTTGCAAATGAAAAGTTAAAGTTTAAAAGTTAAAAATACTAGAAAATATATTTTTTCACTTATAATCCCAGCAAGAAACCAATAGTTTTATAATAATTCTGGTTAGTGTATGAGAAAACAGAAACCTTAATACATTGTTGGTGGAGGGTAAAAACTGGTAAAATTTCTATGAGGTCCATTAATATATAAGCCTTAAATTGAAACTTAAAACCACTTGACTTAGCCTTTCTACAAATGGAATATTATCCTCCCATTACACTTGCATGTGTGCAAAACGGCACATGTACAGGGATAGTCATTGCAGCATCAATTTTAATAGGAAAAGGCCAAAGACATTTATTTTTATCCAAAGAGGACTGGTTGAGTCAACAGTCCTCTAACAGTAACAATAAATAAAATAAAATAACAGTATTTAAATGAATACTTGAATCATAAAAGAATAAAGAAGCACTTTATACAATGCTTTTGAATACCTTAGGATATGTAGTTACATGGAAATGACAGTGTTTATAAAAGTGTACGCCTTTTAACTTTTACATATATTGGTTTGAAAGGAAAGGAAGGAAACTGTTAATAGTTAGTTAGCAGCTAAGTAGTCAAGAGCATAGACATTGCTCTGTGATTTCCTGAGTTCCAATCTCAACTCTGTCACTAATAGTTGTAATGACAGGAGTAAATTACTTAATCCGAGAGATCCTCAGTTTCCTCATCTGTAAAATGGGGAGATTACAGTTGCTAGCTAAAGGGCTGTACTGAGGATTAACTGAGTTAGTTGATTTGAAATGCTTAGAACTTAGAACTGCCTCACACTTAAAAATTCCACAAACACTATTCTTAACACGCTTTTAAGAAGACCTTTGTTAGTGTGTTGCCAGGGTAGGAACAAAATCATTTACTGTATACATTTGCACATTTTGGATTTTGAGCTGTGTGGACTGTGTTAGCTATTTAAATATAGAAGAGAAAAATGAAATCAAATAAAAAATAAAATTTTATCTATATAAAATCTTATTCTATAAGGACAAAAAAATCTCAAAGTCCTCATACTTGCCATCAAATAGTGTCCCACTGGGAACCTCAGTACAAATATCTATTCTACTGGAGAGAGATTTATATCTCAATATTATACTGAATTATTACTGTCCATATTTATCATTTTAATTATTGGCTTTATCTATAATCATATTTATTCTGACAATATTATGTCTTAATTAAATGATCCGAATTTTGGACATGCACTGATTTTTTTTTTTTAATTTAATTTTATTTTATTTATTTATTTATTTATTTTTATTTTTATTTTTTTTTAACTTATTTATTATTATTATACTTTAAGTTGTAGGGTACATGTGCATAACGTGCAGGTTTGTTACATATGTATACTTGTGCCATGTTGGTGTGCTGCACCCATCAACTCGTCATTTACATCAGGTATAACTCCCAATGCAATCCCTCCGCCCTCCCCCCTCCCCATGATAGGCCCCGGTGTGTGATGTTCCCCTTCCTGAGTCCAAGTGATCTCATTGTTCAGTTCCCACCTATGAGTGAGAACATGTGGTGTTTGGTTTTCTGTTCTTGTGATAGTTTGCTAAGAATGATGGTTTCCAGCTGCATCCATGTCCCTACAAAGGACACAAACTCATCCTTTTTGATGGCTGCATAGTATTCCATGGTGTATATGTGCCACATTTTCTTAATCCAATCTGTCACTGATGGACATTTGGGTTGATTCCAAGTCTTTGCTATTGTGAATAGTGCTGCAATAAACATACGTGTGCATGTGTCTTTATAGCAGCATAATTTATAATCCTTTGGGTATATACCCAGTAATGGGATGGCTGGGTCATATGGTACATCTAGTTCTAGATCTTTGAGGAATCGCCATACTGTTTTCCATTAATGGTTGAACTAGTTTACAATCCCACCAACAGTGTAAAAGTGTTCCTATTTCTCCACATCCTCTCCAGCACCTGTTGTTTCCTGACTTTTTAATGATCGCCATTCTAACTGGTGTGAGATGGTATCTCATTGTGGTTTTGATTTGCATTTCTCTGATGGCCAATGATGATGAGCATTTTTTCATGTGTCTGTTGGCTGTATGAATGTCTTCTTTTGAGAAATGTCTGTTCATATCCTTTGCCCACTTTTTGATGGGGTTGTTTGTTTTTTTCTTATAAATTTGTTTGAGTTCTTTGTAGGTTCTGGATATTAGCCCGTTGTCAGATGAGTAGATTGCAAAAATTTTCTCCCATTCTGTAGGTTGCCTGTTCACTCTGATGGTAGTTTCTTTTGCTGTGCAGAAGCTCTTTAGTTTAATGAGATCCCATTTGTCAATTTTGGCTTTTGCTGCCGTTGCTTTTGGTGTTTTAGACATGAAGTCTTTGCCCGTGCCTATGTCCTGAATGGTACTACCTAGGTTTTCCTCTAGGATTTTTATGGTATTAGGTCTAACATTTAAGTCTCTAATCCATCTTGAATTAATTTTCGTATAAGGAGTAAGGAAAGGATCCAGTTTCAGCTTTCTACTTATGGCTAGCCAATTTTCCCAGCACCATTTATTAAATAGGGAATCCTTTCCCCATTTCTTGTTTCTCTCAGGTTTGTCAAAGATCAGATGGCTGTAGATGTGTGGTATTATTTCTGAGGACTCTGTTCTGTTCCATTGGTCTATATATCTGTTTTGGTACCAGTACCATGCTGTTTTGGTTACTGTAGCCTTGTAGTATAGTTTGAAGTCAGGTAGCGTGATGCCTCCAGCTTTGTTCTTTTGACTTAGGATTGTCTTGGAGATGCGGGCTCTTTTTTGGTTCCATATGAACTTTAAAGCAGTTTTTTCCAATTCTGTGAAGAAACTCATTGGTAGCTTGATGGGGATGGCATTGAATCTATAAATTACCTTGGGCAGTATGGCCATTTTCATGATATTGATTCTTCCTATCCATGAGCATGGTATGTTCTTCCATTTGTTTGTGTCCTCTTTTATTTCACTGAGCAGTGGTTTGTAGTTCTCCTTGAAGAGGTCCTTTACATCCCTTGTAAGTTGGATTCCTAGGTATTTTATTCTCTTTGAAGCAATTGTGAATGGAAGTTCATTCCTGATTTGGCTCTCTGTCTGTTACTGGTGTATAAGAATGCTTGTGATTTTTGCACATTAATTTTGTATCCTGAGACTTTACTGAAGTTGCTTATCAGCTTAAGGAGATTTTGGGCTGAGACAATGGGGTTTTCTAAATATACAATCATGTCATCTGCAAAGAGGGACAATTTGACTTCTTCTTTTCCTAACTGAATACCCTTGATTTTTTTCTCTTGCCTAATTGCCCTAGCCAGAACTTCCAACACTATGTTGAATAGGAGTGGTGAGAGAGGGCATCCCTGTCTTGTGCCAGTTTTCAAAGGGAATTTTTCCAGTTTTTGCCCATTCAGTATGATATTGGCTGTGGGTTTGTCATAAATAGCTCTTATTATTTTGAGGTACGTTCCATCAATACCGAATTTATTGAGCGTTTTTAGCATGAAGGGCTGTTGAATTTTTTCAAAAGCCTTTTCTGCATCTATTGAGATAATCATGTGGTTCTTGTCTTTGGTTCTGTTTATATGCTGGATTATGTTTATTGATTTGCGAATGTTGAACCAGCCTTGCATGCCAGGGATGAAGCCCACTTGATCATGGTGGATAAGCTTTTTGATGTGTTGCTGAATCCGGTTTGCCAGTATTTTATTGAGGATTTTTGCATCGATGTTCATCAGGGATATTGGTCTAAAATTCTCTTTTTTTGTTGTGTCTCTGCCAGGCTTTGGTATCAGGATGATGTTGGCCTCATAAAATGAGTTAGGGAGGATTCCCTCTTTTTCTATTGATTGGAATAATTTCAGAAGGAATGGTACCAACTCCTCCTTGTACCTCTGGTAGAATTCAGCTGTGAATCCATCTGGTCCTGGACTTTTTTTGGTTGGTAGGCTATTAATTATTGCCTCAATTTCAGAGCCTGCTATTGGTCTATTCAGGGATTCAACTTCTTCCTGGTTTAGTCTTGGAAGAGTGTAAGTGTCCAGGAAATTATCCATTTCTTCTAGATTTTCCAGTTTATTTGCGTAGAGGTGTTTATAGTATTCTCTGATGGTAGTTTGTATTTCTGTGGTGTCGGTGGTGATATCCCCTTTATCATTTTTAATCGCGTCGATTTGATTCTTCTCTCTTTTCTTCTTTATTAGTCTTACTAGTGGTCTGTCAATTTTGTTGATCTTTTCAAAAAACCAACTCCTGGATTCATTGATTTTTTGGAGGGTTTTTTGTGTCTCTATCTCCTTCAGTTCTGCTCTGATCTTAGTTATTTCTTGCCTTCTGCTAGCTTTCGAATGTGTTTGCTCTTGCTTCTCTTGTTCTTTTAATTGCGATGTTAGAGTGTCAATTTTAGATCTTTCCTGCTTTCTCTTATGGGCATTTAGTGCTATAAATTTCCCTCTACACACTGCTTTAAATGTGTCCCAGAGATTCTGGTATGTTGTATCATTGTTCTCATTGGTTTCAAAGAACATCTTTATTTCTGCCTTCATTTCGATATGTACCCAGTAGTCATTCAGGAGCAGGTTGTTCAGTTTCCATGTAGTTCAGCGGTTTTGATTGAGTTTCTTAGTCCTGAGTTCTAGTTTGATTGCACTGTGGTCTGAGAGACAGTTTGTTATAATTTCTGTTCTTGCACATTTGCTGAGGAGTGCTTTACTTCCAATTACGTGGTCGATTTTGGAGTAAGTACGATGTGGTGCTGAGAAGAATGTATATTCTGTTGATTTGGGGTGGAGAGTTCTATAGATGTCTATTAGGTCTGCTTGCTGCAGAGATGAGTTCAATTCCTGGATATCCTTGTTAACTTTCTGTCTCGTTGATCTGTCTAATGTTGACAGTGGAGTGTTGAAGTCTCTCATTATTAATGTTTGGGAGTCTAAGTCTCTTTGTAAGTCTCTAAGGACTTGCTTTATGAATATGGGTGCTCCTGTATTGGGTGCATATATATTTATGAGAGTTAGCTCTTCCTGTTGAATTGATCCCTTTACCATTATGTAATGGCCTTCTTGGTCTCTTTTGATCTTTGATGGTTTAAAGTCTGTTTTATCAGAGACTAGTATTGCAACCCCCGCTTTTTTTTGTTCTCCATTTGCTTGGTAAATCTTCCTCCATCCCTTTATTTTGAGCCTATGTATGTCTCTGCGTGTGAGATGGGTCTCCTGAATACAGCAGACTGATGGGTCTTGACTCTTGATCCAGTTTGCCAGTCTGTGTCTTTTAATTGGAGCATTTAGTCCATTTACATTTAAGGTTAATATTGTTATGTGTGAACTTGATCCTGCCATTATGATATTATCTGGTTATTTTGCTCATTAGTTGATGCAGTTTCTTCCTAGCCTCGATGGTCTTTACATTTTGGCATGTTTTTGCAATGGCTGGTACCGGTTGTTCCTTTCCATGTTTAGTGCTTCCTTCAGGGTCTCTTGTAAGGCAGGCCTAGTGGTGACAAAATCTCTAAGCATTTGCTTATCTGTAAAGGATTTTATTTCTCCTTCACTTATGAAACTTAGTTTGGCTGGATATGAAATTCTGGGTTGAAAATTCTTTTCTTTAAGAATGTTGAATATTGGCCCCCACTCTCTTCTGGCTTGGAGAGTTTCTGCCGAGAGATCTGCTGTTAGTCTGATGGGCTTCCCTTTGTGGGTAACCCGACCTTTCTCTCTGGCTGCCCTTAAGATTTTTTCCTTCATTTCAACTTTGGTGAATCTGGCAATTATGTGTCTTGGAGTTACTCTTCTCAAAGAGTATCTTTGTGGCGTTCTCTGTATTTCCTGGATTTGAATGTTGGCCTGCCCTACTAGGTTGGGGAAGTTCTCCTGGATGATATCCTGAATAGTGTTTTCCAACTTGGTTCCATTTTCCCCCTCACTTTCAGGCACCCCAATCAGATGTAGATTTGGTCTTTTTACATAATCCCATACTTCTTGCAGGCTTTGTTCATTTCTTTTTCTTCTTTTTTCTTTTGGTTTCTCTTCTCACTTCATTTCATTCATTTGATCCTCAATCGCAGATACTCTTTCTTCCAGTTGATCGAGTCGGTTACTGAAGCTTGTGCATTTGTCACGTATTTCTCGTGTCATGGTTTTCATCTCTTTCATTTCGTTTATGACCTTCTCTGCATTAATTACTCTAGCCATCAATTCTTCCACTTTTTTTTCAAGATTTTTAGTTTCTTTGCGCTGGGTACGTAATTCCTCCTTTAGCTCTGAGAAATTTGACGGACTGAAGCCTTCTTCTCTCATCTCGTCAAAGTCATTCTCCGTCCAGCTTTGATCCGTTGCTGGCGATGAGCTGCGCTCCTTTGCCGGGGGAGATGCGCTCTTATTTTTTGAATTTCCAGCTTTTCTGCCCTGCTTTTTCCCCATCTTTGTGGTTTTATCTGCCTCTGGTCTTTGATGATGGTGATGTACTGATGGGGTTTTGGTGTAGGTGTCCTTCCTGTTTGATAGTTTTCCTTCTAACAGTCAGGACCCTCAGCTGTAGGTCTGTTGGAGATTGCTTGAGGTCCACTCCAGACCCTGTTTGCCTGGGTATCAGCAGCAGAGGCTGCAGAAGATAGAATATTTCTGAACAGCGAGTGTACCTGTCTGATTCTTGCTTTGGAAGCTTCCTCTCAGGGGTGTACTCCACCCTGTGAGGTGTGGGGTGTCAGACTGCCCCTAGTGGGGGATGTCTCCCAGTTAGGCTACTCAGGGGTCAGGGACCCACTTGAGCAGGGAGTCTGTCCGTTCTCAGATCTCAACCTCAGTGTTGGGAGATCCACTGCTCTCTTCAAAGCTGTCAGACAGAGTCGTTTGCGTCTGCAGAGGTTTGGGCTGTGTTTGTTATTGTTTACTGTGCTCTGTCCCCAGAGGTGGCGTCTACAGAGACAGGCAGGTTTCCTTGAGCTGCTGTGAGCTCCACCCAGTTCGAGCTTCCCAGCAGCTTTGTTTACCTACTTAAGCCTCAGCAATGGCGGGCGCCCCTCCCCCAGCCTCGCTGCTGCCTTGCCGGTAGATCACAGACTGCTGTGCTAGCAATGAGGGAGGCTTCGTGGGTGTGGGACCCTCCCGGCCAGGTGTGGGATATGATCTCCTGGTGTGCCAGTTTCCTTAAAGCGCAGTATTGGGGTGGGAGTTACCCGATTTTCCAGGTGTTGTGTGTCTCAGTTCCCCTGGCTAGGAAAAGGGATTCCCTTCCCCCTTGCGCTTCCCAGGTGAGGCAATGCCTCGCCCTGCTTCAGCTCTCGCTGGTCGGGCTGCAGCAGCTGACCAGCACCGATCGTCTGGCACTCCCCAGTGAGATGAACCCAGTACCTCAGTTGAAAATGCAGAAATCACCGGTCTTCTGTGTCGCTCGCGCTGGGAGTTGGACACTGGAGCTGTTCCTATTCCGCCATCTTGCTCCGCCCCCCGAAACAATCCGACATGCACTGATTCCATTGGTTCAAAACATGCATTGCTTCTTTTTTTTTTTTTCTGCAGCTAGTGTTATATTTCAAAAGACTTGCTTTTATTGGCCTAAATACAAAATATTTTTATTAACCATTAAAAATAAGATTTTGTTTCAGTATTCATGCTAGTTAAACCATGTGGGATTAGTAAGTACATTAATGGTACCAGGTAAGATATAGGCACAATAATTTTTTTTTTTTTTTTTTTTTGAGACGGAGTCTCGCTCTGTCACCCAGGCTGGAGTGCGGTGGCCGGATCTCAGCTCACTGCAAGCTCCGCCTCCCGGGTTCATGCCATTCTCCTGCCTCAGCCTCCCGAGTAGCTGGGACTATAGGCGCCCGCCACCTCGCCTGGCTAGTTTTTTGTATTTTTTAGTAGAGATGGGGTTTCACCGTGTTAGCCAGGATGGTCTGGATCTCCTGACCTCGTGATCCGCCCGTCTCGGCCTCCCAAAGTGCTGGGATTACAGGCGTGAGCCACTGCGCCCGGCCAATAATTTTTTAAAACTGTAAGAGAACCATACCTCCAGATTATCTTTCTACACAAACAAATTTTGTAAATTTATTGTGAATAATTATTTAAAGTGGAGATACTTTGTCAAGTATGGCCTTCGATCAAATATGGTTTGATACAATAAAATGCCTTTAACTAATTTAGCTAAGTTAAAAAGCTTTATTATCCTTAATCTTTGATTCCAGCAATGGAAAATGAAGCCAGAATTTCAATTTGCATAAAAAGCTATAAGCGACTGTACATACGCTCATGGGGCTTTAATTTCATAAATTCTACATTCTCTGCCAAGACCAACACTATCAATGAAAATTAATTTGATATCAAAAGCTCTAATTGTATTGCAATTAAACCTCATCATTACGTCCTTTTTTTACGAAGGGAAAGTGTCCAAGCCCTTCTTGTCAAGGTCTGAGTTCTACAAGACTTTGTATCAGACTATTACAGACACTTAATAAATTTGGAGCTGCAGCCTGAAGCCACATAATATGTCTTCTTAGTTGTATTTTAATATCATCTACTTGCAGTAGGACTATAAAACCACCAAACGTGACCCTAAAATTTTACAGTAAGAAAAATGAAAATGGCATGAATGAAACCTTATCTTTCACATGTCATGTATATTGCCGTATGTTTCGTACACAATACTTCATTTCATGCTCAAAATATTCATAAAGTGGAGAAGCTGTTAGTCCCTTTTACAAATAAAGAAAGAAACCTGTTAAAGAAGTCATCTAGATTGAGCTAGGATAGAAATCTAACCCATATCCCCTACGACTGCATTTATTCTTTCCCAGTTCTGCATCAGACAGTTTTTTTCTACGCCTCTGCTCTGTATGCCTCCTCCCAAAACTCAATCAGTGATTAGATGCAGTGAAGGTGATATGGGGGAGGGGCAGGGAAGTGCTGGGTAGAGAAGGGTGGGGTCCCTGGCCAAGGCTCCACCCTCAGGCCTGTGCACATGGACCTAAGTGAGGACAGGCACTCCTGTTTTCATCCCCAAATGTTGCATTTTCCAAGACTACTCTGGCCCACCATGCCCCCCATCCTGTGCCCATATAAACCCGAGAGTCCCTAGCAGGAACACACACAAGCAGCTGGACGTGGAGAGGAGCAGAAAATCACAGACACCAGCGAACACCTGCAGGCCATCGGCAGCGGGAGGATGTGGAATTCAGTAGGGGGTAGTCAGAGGAGAGTCTGGCGGCTGGGCGGCCCAGCTCCAGGGGATGACCGTCTTCCCACTCCATCCCCCTGCTGACCTCCTCATCCAACTCACTGAGAACTGCCTCCTCCACTCAGTAAAATCTCGCACCCATCCTCCAAGCCCACGTGTGATCCAATTTTTCTGGTACATTAGGGCAAGAACCCCGGGATACAGAAAGCCCTCTGTTCTTGAGATAAGGCAGAGGATCTGATTGAGCTCTTATCACAAGCCGCCTGCAGAGAGCAAAGCTGAAAGAGCGCACTGAAACGCATGCCCACTGGGGCTTTGGGAGCTGTAAACACTCAATCCCAGACGCTGCCGTGGAGTCTGGAGTAGGAGCCCAAAGATGCTCCCCATGACCTGCCCATCTGCATGCTCCAAAGAAGGGAGCCACTCCCCTGTGGCACGCCCTCTGAGGGGGATAAGGGAACTCTTTCTGTTTCAAAGGTTTATACTGTAGTCTAGAATAGTGATTCTGAAGCTGTACTGTGCTTAGGAATTATGTAGAGAGTTTGCTAAAATGAAGTTTCTGATTGGGTAGGGCCCACTTCAGATCTGCATTTCTAGTCAGACTCCTAGGTTAATGCCCCGCATGTACTCCAGGGACCATGCTTTTAGTACAAAGCACTAATACCTCGTCTTCTCCCTGTGGAACATTCCAGCTCTAAGCAAAAACCTTATGAAATGCCCATTGTGCAAACTACTTCTCACATATTTTATACTGCAGCCTCATCAGGTTGGCCAGTCTAAACTCATTTCCAACTTCACTAATTTCATAAGCGATGAAGAACACCATATCCAAATATGTTTTTTCTTCTTTCATTACACAGTAATGCATATTTGTTTCTAACCTTCAGAAAATAACAGCAAACAAAATCGAACAATAAATGATAAAATATTCACCTAAAAACTACAAAGGGGCTTGGAGAAACATTTTGATTTATCTCTTTCCAGAATTATCACGAACATACCCCTTAATCTCTTGTTGGAATTATTTCTGTGTTAATAAATATGCATCTACACCACCATAAAACAACCAGAGGAACTTGCCATTTTCTATGTAAGCCTCCATATGTTAATTTCTCTAGGCCTAGTTTTCTCACCTAAAAAACAACTTGAACCAGGTAGGCTGACAGGTCCCTTTCCAGACCACGAATGGAAATCTCCCTTCTTTACATCTTTATCTCAGTGTTCTGAATTGCTGCACACCAAGCACTCCATCCTCGGTTCTCAAAAGCTTCCACAAGCATAAGGTGAAGAAAGTAGCAGGTATGCAATCTTTGCCCATCTCAAGGGACCTAGCCTTGAAGAAATCTGTACACCACAGTAATCTGCATTTAAACCTTTGTAGCATGAACTGGTATGTAGGATTTTTCTCTGTCTCTTCTCACTGCTGCCTTAGTTGTTGAAGGTCAGCTATGTCTTCCACTAAAGAAAACTTGCTTAGATTTACTTACGTTTTGCAGAAGAAAATATAAAATGTAGAAAATACCATCATGATCCTTTACTTGTGCAAAAACATCATCTTTGAGTATGCGTGTACTCTTTTTGACTTATTTAAGTGACATTTAGCACATAAATATAGAGCTTGCCATTTCATTTTCTGCCAGAAGGTATTTTTATTAAGTGCTATGAAACTCCATTTAATGAAAAAGTGTCATGTTCTCATGTGCACTTTCACGAAGCTAATAAGATCAGCACTAGAAAGAAAATTAAATTAGGGATGGGTGGGTGGCAAACAATTTGCTGAGCAAATCTGTGCTTCTCTGTGGATGTTGAATGGCTTTCACGTTTAAGCGTGCACATTTAAAGGAATTTAGTTTGCTGGGGTCTCATTTGAGAAGATAGAAAATAAAAATCTCCTTCCTTGCTTCCTGTTTCCTCTTTCCCCTGCCTTTCTTTCATTTACAGTCTTTATCATGTGCATGACTGTTACTCAGGACTCTCCTCTGCAAATTCAACTCCAATTTTGAACTACCTCCTATTGGGGTAGCTTTGTTCTTCTTGTTAACCTTCCAGATTTGCACCTGCAACTTCCTCTAAAGATGCTTCAATTGTTTTCTGAACTGTGGGAATTTGGAAGGAGAGAATTCCCTGTCTCCCTCTTCCCTCTCCCCTTTCAATTAACTTGCTATTTTTTGTATTGAAACTCCTAAAATTTCTGTCAAATTTTCCAATTTCATAGAACTTCAAATCTCTTTATTTTCTATGTCATCAGTGCTAGTGGCAGAGTACACATTTCCCAACAGGGTCACTGTGTTCCTTTTACGGAAGTATTTCATTTTCCCTTTCATACCATATATGACAAACATAAGCCCCCACCTCTGTTTTATTATGTTCCACACCCTCAGAAAATGTGGTCTTTACTTTCTGTGAGCAGTGATCTCAATTACACATTTCTGAGGATGTCCACATATTGCAGCAGAGTTTATGAGATTTCAATAAAAATGTCACACGTTTGTCTCTTTCATTCCCTCAAAACCACATTTTGCAGAGGAATTGGGAGGTCCAGCTCCTAACTCTGGAACCGGACTGGAAGGGATCATGTTCCATATCCACTATTTATTGTGTGACCATTGGCAAGTTACTTAGCTTTCTGTGCCGGTAATTTCCTCACCTTTAAAATGGGACCATGACCAGGCACTGTCGTATGTGATATGAGGCTTTTTCCTTATGTTCAACCAAATTTAAACTTAAAAGTTGCCTGATTGCTTCAAGTCTCAGCTCTAGCATTATCTTCTGTGTGAAATGTTTCAACAGAGTGAATTAAACGTCTACTCCAGAAAGTCTCAAGAGTTTACTGAAATATCTCCCTGAGAGGCTTTAGCATAAGTAGACTTTTTGCTTCTTTGTTTCCTTGCTTTTATTTAATTTGTTTTATTTGACCCTTACATCATCATTCCTTTGTTACAAATTACCAGCTTATTTTTTTTTTGTAATCCTGCATTAATCACAGTGCTTGTTTTATCACAGATATTTGATAAATGTTGATTAAATGAATGAATGAGTGAGTCCATGAAAATATAAATGAAGATATCTCTAATCATAAAAGGCAATATATCACTTGAGATACATTTAGGGGCATTTTTTTCTTTCTTTGCCTGTTTTCTTTCTTTTTTACCTTATGCTTGCAGGGGAGATTCATTGTTGTGTAAGCAATGCTTACTCATGCTTGTAATCCCATCACTTTGGGAAGCTGAGGCGGAAGGATCACTTGAGTCCAGGAGTTTGAGGCTGCAGAGAGCTATGATGAGTTTTCAGAAATTCATTCTCAGTGGTTCTCACTGTATGAGCCTCCAGAAGGCCACAGCCAACACCGTTCCATCTCCCCAGGAAGCAGTGAGCCATTCTGGACTTGCTCTGTGTGGAGCCATCTTCTGCCCCTGGTGAGCTTTGCCTGCCACAGACACATCTCAGTGTATGAGGTGCTTACTCAACAATGAATCTCCCCTCCAGGCATAAGGTAAAAAAGAATAAGACAGACAAAGAAAGAAGAAAAATGCTCCTTGATATATCTCAAGTGACATATTGCCTTTGATGATTAGAGATAGCTTCATTTATATTTTCATGGACTCACTCATTCATTTAATCAACATTTATCAAATATCTGTGATAAGCACTGTGATTCATGCAGGATTACAAAAAAATAAGCTGATAATTTGTAACAAAGGAAGGATGATGTACACGGAGCAAGGGTCAAATAAAACAAATTAAATAAAAGCAAGGAAACAAAGAAGCAAAAAGTCTACTTATGCTAAAGCCTCTCAGGGAGATATTTCAGTATACTCTTGAGACTTTCTGGAGTAGAGGTTTAATTCACTCTGTTGAAGCATTTCACACAGAAGATAATGCTAGAGCTGAGACTTGAAGCAATCAGGCAACTTTTAAGTTCAAATTTGGTTGAACATAAGAGAAAAGCCTCCTATCACACTGAGCGAGACAGAAATTTATTTCTCTCATGTAAAATACAGACAACAGTGATAGAAAACACACCACTATTTGGCTTATTATAAGACATGTGCTGCTCCAGCACTAAAAGATATTAACTTAATTAACACTGAAGCCAACTCTGAGCTGGTGATATTTTTAGTCCTATTTTACTTTACTTTTTTATTTTATTTTATTTTTTAGAGACAAGGTCTTGCTTTGTCACCCAGACTAGAGTGCAGTGGGGAAGTCATGGCTGACGGTAGCTTTGACTTCCTGGGCTCGATCACCCTAGGTGGGTGATCCTCCCACCTCAGCCCCTGGAGTAGCTGGGACTACAGGCACACGCCACCATGCCCAACTTATTTTAAAAATTTTTTTTGTAGAGAGAGGGTCTCTATACGGAGTGTCACTATTTTGTCCAGGCTGGTCTCCATCTCCTGGGTTCAAGGAATCCTTCCACCTCAGCTGCCCAAAGTGCTAGGATTGCAGGTGTGAGCCACTAATCCCAGCCTTCACTTCACATATTTTTCTATTTTATGTCTAGGTTGCCATGACTAGCACTGTTGATAAATTTTAACCTCTGGATTATGGATTTTTACTTATTAGTCTTCCTTAATACTAAAAAGTTGAGAGCAGAAAACTCACCAGTCTGTGAGTATTTGTATCTGAGCTGTGCTATTACCCAAAAGGCCTAGGTAAATGCTAAGATGGCAAAATTGATGGTTTTCATTTCTGAAGTACAGCTGCCATAGAAAACCATGCCAGTGGATTGCTCTAGTATGATCCAGGAAGCAAGAGGCTAAATGAATCTGATCTCATACTCCCTTTGTAATGGGAAGACCTTGAGTAAAGGAATTTTGGTTGCAGTTTCAGCCAGCTGTAGCTTTGTTTGTTTTTTATTTTGTTTTGTTTAGTTAGATTTCTTTTTACATCCTGAAGCCTGGGGAGCTGTAACAGGTGACTACGAAGGTTGACATCTCTATAGGAAGACACTGCTGATGTGGATATGGAGGAACAGAAGGTGAATGGAAGTTTTTTGAAAGATTAAGATTTTGAGGGTATCCGGTGGGGAAGAGAGTTGAGAGTGATTTTTAATATTTATATATTATAAATGTGCCCTCTCAAGGTATTTGGTTTTGTTCTTAATTTTATGGGAAACTATATCTAACACTTAACCACCATTTTTTTTTTTTTTTTTTGAGATGATAACGTCTTTAGTCAATATGGTCATTTGAAGTTTGTTTTCCAGAAGATTCTGGAGGAAGGACTCATAGCGACAATATTCTCAGAGTTTTTGCATAACGCTGCCAGTTTGTTCTCTTTGTAAATTAAAAGTCATCTTTATAATTTTACATATCTTAAATATGTCACTTTATTTCCTTCTGGTATAAAATGTTGTTGAAAATTTTATTGTATCTCTAATTTTACTTCATTTGTATTTCAGAGGCTTTGTTTCCTATATGTCCAAATGAAATTTTTCAAAAATCCAGTAATCTTATTAGCACATGCCTTGATATTGCGTATTTCTAGGTGGATATCCTCAGGTGTCTCAAGTATGTGCTAGTTTTTTAATGTGCGATTTCAGATGATTTTTTTTTCTCTATTTCTTTCCTTTTTCTTTTTTAAAAATTTAAGCCAAGGTTATTTTTCCCTTGCTTTGGTTTTGTGTTCAGAGACACATCCCCTTCCTATGGCAGCCTCTTTTGCTTATTGTCAATATCTGTCACTGTCTCAATTCCTTTTTAATCTCTTCATATTTTTTAATTTATTTTTTCTCTTTCGTCTTCCATTTCTTAAGACATAATCTTTTTCAAAAAAAATGTGTTTTATTCTTTCAGGTTTAGCCCTAATTTCTGATATTTATTTATTATACTTTCCGGCATTTGGTGATCTTATTTCTGAGTTTTGTTCATTTTGATTCATATTTTTATTTCATGCCTTATATCTTCTCAATGTCTTTTAGCTTATTTTGAAAGAGTAGGTTACATCTTTTGCTTTGTTTGGTGGGCTGATCTTGCAGTGTGCACTCATTGGCTAGAGGGCACCTCTCAAGCTCCTGGTTCTCATGTTTTTTCTTATAATAACTTTGATTCAGATTTAACCTTGATGCTTTTTTGTTGCTTCAAATATAAGTATGTTTTCTGTTGTTGTTATCTTTGTTCTTTTACAAGAGAGAGAAATAAACTTGCGTCTATCATGCGAGACTTGTGTGTTTTTCTGTGAAAATAACTTTTCTGATCTACCTTTTTAGAATGAGGCAAGTTTCAAGAAAGCTTTTCTAACTTCGCAGAACTCCCTCTTCTGTGCCTTGAATTTTTGGAATTTCTTGGTTGTGTTTCCTTTTCCCACTTTTGTGTAGACCTCATGTTTTCCTTTCTCTTGTCCTCTCCTGCTCCGTTTTGATTCAGCTCCCAAAGGTTTCTGCTCAGTGAGGGAGCCGTACTAAAAGGGAGCACTGGAGAGTGTCTCTGGGGAGTTCTTAGGACATGGGCTGCTCCAATTGTTTAGTTTGTCTTCCTCTGGGCCCCTCACACTCACTGGTTCTATGGAGTTAAAACTTATTTCCAGTTTCAGCTGCTGTTCTCCAGTTCGCCTTTAAGTTTCACAGAGAACATCTGCTGGTTCTTTGGAGTTTTTTCTGTTCTCAGTTCCAATAGAGGCCACTCTCATTGCTTTCTTTGTCTTGCCACATAGAATGGCTATAATGTCTATTTTTGTGGCTATTGGTGTGTTTTGCAGGGCATGGGGATACCTTGATATCTAGTTTTGTTTTAAATATTGTCTGTGTGTTTTTGATTTCCTTAGAAGTTGCTGTCGAGTTTTATGTAGGAATTCAAGGAGATGATTAAAAATTCTTTCAAGGGCCTGATGCCATTAGAAGAAAGTGTGTAAGGTCTTTTACAAAGCATTGAAAGAAATGTTTAGCTTAGGCTTACAAAATTGGCTCTAGGATCTATAAAGGAGGCAAATGTGACCAAAAATTACCTCATTCCTTGATGTTCTTTTGCTGTCACTCAAATCGACAGCAAATAGCTGACTTTATTAGGAAAGAAATGTCACTAGCCCTTTATAGAGGTGATTGTGTGGAACTTCTGAATAGCATTCATTTTATTTGGAAAAAGAAAAAACGTTAAAGTATTTTGAGACAGTTGAAGCTGTTTATACAAAATTATGATCAGTGTGGTTGAGGTGTGGATTAGACACAAAATTGAGGTGGCAAAGTGTGAATTCTTCAGGGAAAAATTGATATGAAAAAATATTGTATTCGTAACCCACAACGAGCAGTTCATATTTAAGCATCTGACAGGGGTGAGGACACATCAACCCACTTCAGCCTTGAGTGACTACTCGCCTTACGTGTCAGCTGTTTGGCCTGGTTCTAGCTCGACTAATACATGCTTTACATTTTATATTACTTTTGACTAATCATATATCCCAATGGAAAATGTATGCTAAAATTACAGAATCTTTATCTTGGTGGCACTTGCTCCTAAATCCTCAAAAGAACTAAGCCTGGAATTTAAATTAAATTCTGAAGAGGCAGTTGCTAAGTGCTTTGTTGATGGACTGACTAAGTGATAACTTGCATAGTTCAGCACTTGATGGTTTGGAACCATTATCACCTATTATTCAATACCTTTAACTCCTAGTCAAAACAACAGGGAGTTAGATATATTACAGATAAGGAAATGGAGGTTCAGATTACATGTAGGACATAGTCAAGCTTCCTTGTTCCATGTGTTTTGCTGTATCTACTATCCCACAGTTTCTGAGCTGATGATTATTTTGTAGGGAGAACTGGAAATTTATCTCCGTTTGCACTGGCTTAAGAAAAATATATGTAGGCATCATTTTCATAAATTCATGTTTCTCTGCTTATGTTTCTCATACACTTATTTTATCCATTTTTAATGACTCTTTCCCAAATAAGGATGTCTTCTAAGAGATATATTCAAGGATTTTCTTCTTGCAGTTAATATCCTATGAAAAGCCTATGGTGATTGATCATCTGATATGTATCAACTACTCAGCTAGATTCGGTCACAGAATTTTTTTTTGGTAGCTGCACCAAGTCTGTTACACACTTTTTGCAGACTTATCTCTCCTTCTTTTACAGGTCAAAGCAGTTAAATTACCTTCCCAAAGTCACAATTAATTAGCTACAGCTACAATTCAATACCAGACCTAATTTCAAGTTAAAGTGGCTTTATATATATAAAACACTGACCTTGCCCCTGTGTTGGGATGCAATGTATAAGATTTACCACATTCCATATATGTCCAAGGTCTTCCTATCAGATTTTTTGTTTTGTTTTGTTCTGTCTCTCTTATGACTTGTCCAGGGACATTTTTAGTGAATAGATTTTTAAATACACCAAACTCTACACACTACTATAAAAGCTTTTGTCATCATGTAAGCTACATAGAATGCTTATATACAGTAAGCAGTTAAATGTTTGGCTTTAAAATAGAAGCTTCTTCCTCTTGACAATGATTTAAAGCCCTTATTTCACAAGTGGTGCTCTTTAAGAATATAAGTGGTGCGTATTTATGTCCTAGCCAGTTCTGGAATGTAAGTGTGTTGGCTGTTGTGGAATAAGAGAACAAATTTTTCGGGGGGAACTTTATCGAACAACAGGTATATGTGGGGTAGCACAGAGTGCGAATGTTTGACTGAGTTCATTGAATTCCAGAGGAGAGTCCATCCGAATGTAATAAGTTAGAGACAAATGATTCATAAAGAGATTGAGGGAAAATCTGATCTGTAGCTCAGGGGGTGCAAAGGGACAATTTCATCAGCAAGTATGGTTTCTCAGTATACCCATTGGTTTCTCATGTGATATGGCTAGAAAAATATATGCTTCAACATTATGCACAACAAACACTGTGTAAAGAGCAAAAAAGTACCATATGCAGACGGCATTGTAAACAGAATATTTCAATCAAATGATGACAAAAATTAAATTAGGAATGGGTGGGTGGCAAACAATTTGCTGAGTAAATCTGTAAGAATGGGTGTGTGTGTGAAAATTTCTCATTTGAAAAACAAACAAACAAACAAACAACAAATACAAAACCTGAGACATTACTTTCTTCCTTACTGTTCTCTAGGAAAAATGACTGGATACACCCAGTGTGGTCAAGGATGGGCCAAGGGAATTGAAACATGTATTGCCATATAGAGAGGGTAAGTGCTCCTAGTACATAAATTTCATTTGGGGAGATAGGACTATAGGGTAATTTAGGCTTTTTGTGCCATTTTATAATGATTCTTTATTTGAACAGATTTAGTTTAAGAGTGTTTGAATTGATTTAATTTGATTAATTTAAATTGACTTACAGCAGCTTAGGAAAAAATTATAAATGAGTCAATTTTCAACTGTAGAATTTTAACTGAAATTCAGCCAAATCCAGGGTCATTAGAATCAAGGTAAGATTCAAGTAAAAAGAAAATAGTTTGAAATCTCTGGTCCTTCAGGAAGAAATGATGTTTCAGTGGGCTGCCTTCATCAACAGTAAGCTTTGGTAGGAACTCAGATTACTTAGCATTGAAGAGGCAGATGCAGGGGTCAGAGCAGGGGCAAATTAAAATAGCATTAGAGTTTGAAGTTTCTAGAAAGTAGCCTGGGTGATCCTAGAGCTTATGTAGATTTAGGAGGACTATCCAGCAATAATAGGTCGAGGAAGACACCAAACAGTCTTTATGAACCAAAGTTCTTAATATCAGACCATTCATCGATTATTCATCCAGCACCAAAATAGAAACTCAAACACCCCATAAATTCAAGGTGAAATGACCTAGTGTACTGATGGTATCAGAGCTCGGGTATTGAGGTTGGAATGTGATGATATGATTCTAAATAAGTGGGGTTAGTAGGCAGCAAATTTGAAGGTTTCTCCATAGTAATGAGAGGCAGCAAAAATTTCTAGATTACTTGGTTCCATATCCTGCTTAGGCTGAATGGATAGTTATCCACCTAAATATTCTTCCTTATCCTAACTTCTGATTACTGATAATTCACCTTAGATAGAGCATAGAACTTGAACCAGAAGCCAGAGAATTAGTGAAAAAAAAATGATTATAATGAGCTCTCTGAGATATATAAATGAGCAAAAACCCAGCAAACCCAGCAGCTACTGGCAATTAGAGGAACTTATGGAGACCTGAAGATCATGGTAAAAAACATCAACATCACTAATGATGTGTTTGAGATGAAGCCTGGGATCTTCTTGTCCTGCAGCATCCTACAATCATTCTGTTCTTCAACAAATATTTAATAGAGCAAAATTTGTGGGCATAGTGCCAAATATTAGGGCACAATAATGACATTAAAAAGACAATAATTACTCTCAAGGAGCCACACTCTACTAGCAAATACACACCAGTAGACCCAGAATCATATGTTGATTTAGTTTTGGAAAATTATATGATTCAGTGAGAGTAAGCTGGAAGTAAACCTACTCCAGCCTCTGAGAGGGGCAGGGACAAAGGGTGAAAAGATCAAGAGACATGAATTGGAAGTGAATAGATGGCCACAGTAGTGAGAGGCCGCAGCTGCTCTAGTAGTCTGGCATGAACCACCAGCTATAGAGAGTACAATGTAGTGTGAAGAAAGAAAGGGCCAGGAAAATGGCATAACACCAAACTCACCTCTCCACCCTGAGTGATTTCTGGTGTGTGATATGCACATAATCTACTTGAGAGGACAGGAGAGGAAAAGCAATGCCATGGAAGATCTTTTCTAAAAGCTTAGAGTTGGAGGAAAAATTGTATGAAGAGATTGAAAATATAAGAAAATGGCCTGGCATGGTGGCTCATACCTAGAATCCTAGCACGTTGGGAGGCCGAGTCAGGAGAATCTCTTGAGCCCATAAGTTCGAAACCAGCCTGGGTAACACTGATAAACTTTGTTTCCACAAAAAAATTTTAAAAATAGCCAGGTGTGGTGGCATGCACCTGTAGTCCCAGATACTTGGCAAAGCTTGAACTTTGCAGGCAGAAGTTGTAGTGAGCTATGATCGTGCCACTGTACTCCTACCTGGCTGACAGAGCAAGACTCTCAAAAAAGAAAAAGAGAATGTATTTGTCACACAGTAGTTTAAAAGTCATGGGTGAAACTGTTGGGTGAGAAAAAGGAATTACAAAGTAAGTTTAGGCTGAGGTAACTGGAGAGAATATTTGAATCAATATACTTTTGACTAGGGCTGGCAAACAAGAATAATAAAGTACTGAACAATTACAGCTTAGCTAATTTCAGATTTCCTAAGCAGGACTTTCACCTCTCTGGAAGCATTCACCCATGGCCTGAATAGTAGGTGCCTCTAAGGGAGTTTCATCCTGGTGCTAGGCCAGTCATGTTTCAAACCTTGGAAACTGCTTATAAGTTGTAAAAACTCTGTGTTTTTCATAAAGATTCTTCTGACACTTGATACTTGAACTCCTGATTAACTTATCTTTAAGTGCTAGTCTCTTTAGATAAACATGAGGGCAATATGTGAAGAAGAATATTGCATGACAGAGTTAAAGATGATTCACACACATTTACTTTGAAAGAGGCTAATGGTACTAACCAGACGCTTTTCATTTCCTCCCCTATTATACTCTTGGGAGAATATTTCAAGCTTGATTTCCTCATTGATTTTTTTGCCTTGTCTACATTTTTTCACTTTTATTCCCAGAATATCAGATAGTATTTCTTGAGCATCTATTATGTGACACACAAAGTGCCATATAATAGATTAAATAGATTTACTTACTGCAGAATTTCTCACTGCCTTTAATATGACAAAAAAAAAAAAATGCACATCCAAGAGAGATCTATAGCTTGCACTTTTAATTAATTTTATAACCAGAGGATACCTTTGTTTTGAATGTCTTTCAGAAATTTCTTCTATGGAATATACCTTCAAAAACACTGGGCCAGGTTAAGAGACTAAACTAGTATGTAGATAACTGTATAGGTGTATTTGAGTCACACAGCAAAAGGCTTTTGGGCAAAATAATTTGGGCTCTGTTGACTAGACTGGCAAGGTGGAAAGGCACAACAGATTTCTGTATTATTAATCTTCTTTGAATTAAACTGGTTTACTTCTGCAAACTCTTTAATCCTGAAGTGTGCAACATAAAGAAAAGCACAGGAAATTATTTACCAGATATGCTTATGTCCTCATTTGAAATTAATTTGTACCATGAGGACTATACATTCTCTTAACTCAGGGTCGGTAAATTCCTGCCCAAGAGATGAATCTGGACTGCCGCCTGATTTTGTCACATAGTCATGCTGATTCATGCTTATTCTTGCTTACTCAAGCTGTCTGTGGCAGTGTTTGCCCCAAAGTGGCAGAGTTGATAGTTGTGACAGAAGCCATATGGCATACAGAGCCCAAAGCATTTACTATCTGGCCCTTCACAGGAAAAAAGTTTTGCCAGCCCTGCTTTAAAGGATTGATCATATTTACATTTTGCTTTTGGAAAATCCATACATGGCGGACACAGCAGTGGAGAGGGGCTAACGTGTTTGGCCACTTGCCCTTTACTGTTTTTCAAATAGAAACGAAACAATGTACTAAAGCCAGCTGTAATGGCAATGCTGTCTTGTATCTCTACAAGAATAATTCTAAATGCAAGAATTCCTACTGTGAAACCATTTCTTGCCCTAAAAATTTCTGAACTACAACAGGGAATAATTCAAGAAGAAAACAGTGTTAAGGTATGCGAATACAATTTGCAGGTAATCATAAATTACTGATTTGGGCTATAAATAATTGTGGTCTCTGTATGTATACACGCACACACACAAACCCGTAAACACACATGGCATTACTTACTTTGTATGAACTGGCTGCTTGCCTTCTGGAAGGATATGTATCACTGGGATCCAACCAGGAGCATCTTGTCTAATGCTGATATGTGTTTGTCTATGTATCTATTATTAGTAATCTTAAAATTGTGTTTCATATTCTTTTCCAATAAAATTTAGTTTCAGAAATCTCATTAAGCACACAAAAGCTGAATAAGGCTCTCAATTTTTACAATTAGGTATATAGATATAGTGAGATAAATATCTACATGAAAATATACACATAAATATAGATATAATACAGGCACAGAGATACATACATATATAAAATTATATATATTTCTTAAGCCAGTTTTTGTCTAAATGATTACTGTAGTGAGGGAACATCCATCCGGATTAGCTAGGTGTTTGCCCACAAATTGGGTGCCTTCATTTCCTTTTCTCTTTCTTTTAGCACTGCTTGGTTTCTGATAGTATACTTCGATCAGGTATGAAGCTCAACGACAGACTGATGCAAATTTACACGGCTAGTTCTGGCATCCAGAAATGGTATACTGAGGGACCAGGCTACGTGAGCAGCTTCTCCACTCTGGTTTTTCTTGTTCAAAAGCCTTTGAGCCTGCTGATTTCTGCAGTTAACTCTTTTGTTTGACTAGGATCATAGCGTCCCTTCTGGCTGACTGCTGCCACAACCTGAGAGAAATGCCCAGCTTAGGGCTGCTTCCAGTGACTGAAGTGGCAGTTCCAACTGTGCACAGGAGCTGCCCCAAAGGAGGTATTCACCTGAGTGACTGCACAGCAGTGCTGTCGGGACTTCAAGTGCTCTTCTTTCCATCTGCCCTCTCCTTTAACTCTTGCCTCTCAAGACTAAAAACTGTACCGAGATTCTCCACACATCTCCTCTATTAATTCCTGGCAAGTTGGAGGTGTAAATGAGACCCTGGTTAAAGTTATCCCTCTAATAGCTCTCTGTTATATGTGGAGCAAATGTTTGATGTTTTCGCATCAAACGTCTAGTGATGATATAAAAATTTCCTTTTGAATATATGTGGAGTTTAGTGGTGGTGGGTTAGGGAGGCATCTAATTAGATGCTTCGCTTATGTTTCCATTCTACAATATAGTTTTTAATTGAAAAGTTTCCCCTTATATCTATTATGGAAGCCCATTAATTTTCAAAGCATAATCTCAAATGGGAATACAAATTTAAATACAATTTAAATTTTGTGAAAGGAAGAAAAAAATACAAAATAAAAAATGGTCTTTTACGTCAGGCCTCTGAGCCCAAGACTGCACGTATGCATCCAGATAGCCTGGAGCAACTGAGGAACTGCAGGAGAGGTGAAAATAGCCAGTTCCTGCCTTGACTGATGACATTCCACCATTGTGATTTGTTCCTGCCCCACACTAACTGATCAACTGACCTTGGGACATTCCTTCTCCTGGAAAATGAGTATCAGAAGCTCCCCACCAAGCACTTTGTAACCCCCGCCCCTGTCCGCAAGAGAAAAAACCCCTTTGACTACAATTTTCCACTAGCTACCCAAATCCTATAAAACTGCCCCACCCCTATCTCCCTTTGCTTTTGACTCCTTTTTTGGACTCAGCCCACCTGCACCCAGGTGATTAAAAAGCTTAATTGCTCACACAAAGCCTGTTTGGTGGTCTCTTCACACAGGCGTGCGTGACATTTTAGAGACTTTCTCTAATTTCTACTGATAATGTATGGTGATCTCTTTTTTGAAAACCAGTTTGTGGGTTAATAGTTTGACTATATGGAGGACTGTGAGAAATAAAGAGAAAATGTATTTTCTTGTGATTCAGTGTTGCTCGTAGCTATTTTAACAGTTCATATTTGTATTTTGTGTTTCTTTAATTTATTGGTGTGACAAATAACTCATTCATGCTCATTTATATTGATTTTAATATACCATGAATAAAGTATTTATAGTCCAGGCATTTCGTTTTCTGTAATCTCAATATTCAAATGTTTGTTTGTTCTTAGAAATAGTTTTTATTTTTAATTTAGTGATGTAGATGAACATTTACCTATAAATGCAAACATCCACAAACATACTTATACATACTCATTAAAAAACAAAAATATTCAGTGCCACCAGGTGTATGTCTGAAAACTGGGTATCTGCATCCTTCCTGATTTGTAGGTAAAATTTAATGATGATAATGATAATGAGAACAATTTGATTTCTATTTCTTAAGCTTTAGTATTAACCAATACCATGTTAAGTGCTTTGCATATATTTTCTTATGCTTTCTTCAACTTACCTTATTAGATAATGTTCATCTTCCTCATTTTCAGATGATTCGATAGAGATTTGGAGAGCTTATGTGACTTGTTTGAGGTCACTTACCTGGAAAGTGGCAGAATTAAGATTTCAAGCAAGGTCTGTCATTCTCTAAAACATAAACTCTTAGTTACTACAGTATGTAATTTTCCTGAGTTAAAATAGACTTAAATTTACCACAAAAAGATTTCCCTCCAATTTTGTAGGCACTAACTCTTCTATAAGACCAATAAGCCTGTAGTTTCTCTCCATTGCTATCACTGCACTACATCAATAGTTTGCAATCTTTACCATTCAGAAGCTTTCATATCTCAAATCAATCACATTTTACTTTACTCCCATTCACTTTAACCTTTTTTCTTTCTTTTATCAAAAACATTCAGAATTCCATCACTACATGATGCCTTATAAGTGCCATTTGACTTTAAAACTTCAAATTACCACATCATTATTCATCTGTGGGCATGGCCTCTAGAATAGAAAAAGTAGCAGGCAGAAGTTGAGGTCCCACTAACCTGGGAGATCATTTTTTATTTTTGATTTAATATTTGTTAAAAGATGAACCAAATTGGAATGCAGTAGGTACATTTGAGCACTGCTCCATACTTGATTAAATATTTGTTAAATATTAAAAATATTAAATATGTTAAATATTTCTTAACTATTAAAAATATTTAATAGTTAACAAATATTAAATCAAGTCCAGCTTCTCCAGGACTTTTGTCACTGAAATTCAGAAATATGATTTTTCTCAGTGTTCTCAGTGGAGTAGCGGGGATAGAAATGTTCAGGGATGGGGGAAACTTTTGCAACTTTTATCCAACAATAGGATCAAAAGCTGAATAGAAAGTATTCTTGACTTTAATAAACCTTTCCTACAACCCTTGAAGTTGTGTAAAATTTGACTAATAAGACAGCTTAATGGGCACCAGGCCCTTGTAAGTCCTCCATTGCCAAATGATGTGGAATTGCTGGCTCTAGGAGCACAAGCTTCCTTAGAACCTGGAAGAAAGACTGTCTGTCTATGCTCTAGGAGGCAGACAAGCAGAATTAACGTGTGCCTTTAACCACTCTATTTTGCTGTGCTCTGATTGTCACTTTCGGAAGATGTATTAGTCCTTTCTTTGAAATATTCAAATTTTAAGGAAAAAAGATCTCATCAACAAGTAGGGATGACCACATCTTTTCTTTCTTCTTGGCAAGATTTATTATAATTTATAGAATAAAATCTAAATTTGTGCTCGATTTTAATTTGATGAGTGTTGACAAGCATATCTAGTCATATAAAGACTTTTATCAAAGTAATAATATAGAATATTTCTATCACTCCAAAAAATCTTCTCTTCCGTTTTGTGGTGAATTCACTTCCTTGCCCCTTGGTTCTTAGCAACCACAGTTCTAATGTCTGTTCCAATAGTTTGGTCTTTTCCAGAATGTCATCTAAATGCAATTATATAATATTTTGTATAAAGTTTTTGATTTTGGGATTTATCCATATTTATGCATGTGTTAGTAGTCTGTGATTTTTTGAACCATGTTTTATTACATTGGTGTACCACCATCTGTTTATCCATTAGCCAGTAGATGGACATTTGAGCTGTTTTTAGTTTTGGGCTATTATGAACAAAGCTATTATAAACTTTCCAGTAGAGGTTTTATGTGGTCAAATGTTTTCATTTTTCTTGACTTCAGATTGATTGGTACTATGACTTTCTTCATAAGAAACTGCCTATTTTGGGCCGGGTGCGGTGGCTCAAGCCTGTACTCTTTCTTCCAGTTGATCGAGTCGGTTACTGAAGCTTATGCATTTGTCACGTATTTCTCGTGTCATGGTTTTCATCTCTGTCAGTTCGTTTATGGCCTTCTCTGCATTAATTATTCTAGTTATCAATTCTTCCACTCTTTTTTCAAGATTTTTAGTTTCTTTGCGCTGGGTACGTAGTTCCTCCTTTAGCTCTGAGAAGTTTGATGGACTGAAGCCTTCTTCTCTCATCTCGTCAAAGTCATTCTCCATCCAGCTTTGATCCATTGCTGGTGATGAGCTGCGTTCCTTTGGAGGGGGAGATGCGCTCTTATTTTTTGAATTTCCAGCTTTTCTGCCCTGCTTTTTCCCCATCTTTGTGGTTTTATCTGCCTCTGGTCTTTGATGATGGTGACGTACTGATGGGGTTTTGATGTGGGTGTCCTTCCTGTTTGTTAGTTTTCCTTCTAACAGTCAGGACCCTCAGCTATAGGTCTGTTGGAGATTGCTTGAGGTCCACTCCAGACCCTGTTTGCCTGGGTATCAGCAGCAGAGGCTGCAGAAGATAGAATATTTCTGAACAGCGAGTGTACCTGTCTGATTCTTGATTTGGAAGCTTCCTCTCAGGGGTGTACTCCACCGTGTGAGGTGTGGGGTGTCGGTCTGCCCCTGGTGGGGAATGTCTCCCAGTTAGGCTACTCAGGGGTCAGGGACCCACTTGAGCAGGCAGTCTGTCTATTCTCAGATCTCAACCTCCGTGTTGGGAGATCCACTGCTCTCTTCAAAGCTGTCAGACAGAGTCGTTTGCATCTGCAGAGGTTTCTGCTACTTTTTGTTGTTGTTGTTGTTGTTGTTGTTTAGCTGTGCCCTGTCCCCAGAGGTGGAGTCTACAGAGACAGGCAGGTCTCTTTGAGCTGCTATGAACTCCACCCACTTTGAGCTTCCCAGCGGCTTTGTTTACCTACTTAAGCCTCAGTAATGGCGGGCGCCCCTCCCCCAGCCTCGCTGCTGCCTTGCCCTTAGATTGCAGACTGCTGTGCTAGCAGTTAGGGAGGCTCCGTGGGCGTGGGACCCTCCTGGCCAGGTGTGGGATATAATCTCCTGGTGTGTCCGTTTGCTAAGACCCTTGGTAAAGCACAGTATTGGGGTGGGAGTTACCCGATTTTCCAAGCATTGTGTGTCTCGGTTCCCCTGGCTAGGAAAAGGGATTCCCTTCCCCCTTGCGCTTCCCAGGTGAGGCGATGCCTTGCCCTGCTTCAGCTCTCGCTGGTCGTGCTGCAGCAGCTGACCAGCACCCATTGTCCGGCACTCCCCAGTGAGATGAACCCAGTACCTCAGTTGAAAATGCAGAAATCACCTGTCCTTTGTGTCGCTCGTGCTGGGAGCTGGAGACTGGAGCTGTTCCTATTTGGCCATCTTCTAGCATCTTCTTTTCACAGCCACTTTGCTCCAAAACTTTTACTGACCAGGTCTGTTAAAGAAAGTCATGAGAGCAGGGATAGCTCCTGTCTAGACAGAAAGAGGACATTTGACTTACCAGTCTTTCCTAGCTAATATGGACATTCCCACAGATTGATTTCTTGTTACCTTCTCTTGGGCTCATTTACAGCAAGGGCCAGCCATAGTAGAAAGTTATGCTTTTTTTTAGGCTTAACATTGATTTTCTATTATTTATAAAGAACCAGATTCTATCCTATTTCTGTAATATCAGCCATGGCAGCCATCTGACGGTAAAAATTTAACCATCTGCAACTGCAATCATTTGGTAAACTGTTTGCAAAAAATAAACCATAAAATGAAATGCAAATTGTATTAATACAGAGGCACATATTTCTCTAATTAATATTGCTCCCTTAGGGAATTATAGGTTCCTTTTAACAGCATTCATTTTACTGAAATCTTCTCTTAAAATTGCCATTTCAATAATGGAGCATTAAAGTTTTAAATGGAAATAATGTGTTTTCTTCAGAAATGTATTCACTGTAAGTCTTCACGTAATGTTGTCAATAGATTCTTAGAAACTGTGACTTCAAGTGCAATGCCATATAACAAAACCAATTTTAACACATAGTCTCATTAATATCAACAAGATTTAAGTTTCCAGGGCATATTTCTTTCCTTCTTTTTAAGAGATGAGATCTTGCTATGTTACCTGGGTTGGAGTGCAGTTGCAATTTACAGGCACCATTACAGTACTCTATAGCCCCAAACTCTTGCTCTCAAATGATCCACTGCCTCCGACTCTCAAACAGCTGGGACTACAGGTATGCAGCACCATGCACAGCCCCCTATGGCCTACTTCTGGCCACAAAACATCCCCATCTCCTAAATAAGACCCTAAACTTTACCATTATTAAACACTGTAATAAATATGAGCTATTAGTACATTTAAGAAGGATTAATTAAAACCAAGCCAGATAATTATTTGCTCAATTTTTCATGAATTAGTGAGTGATGGCAGTCTCAGCATAGTGAGTTAAATCAAGGAATTAATGTTTGCAAAGACCACATTGTCAGGAGCATCTCCCACCACCATGCAGTTCAAACGCAATCATGAATGTGTTGGGCTCACTGAGCGCTTTGTACTGCATTATTTACAGTCATTCATTTGTATGATTGTGGGAAACTTGATGTTTTATTTGACAACAATTTGTATTCATTTATTTATTCATTTCTTCATAAGCCTTATAATGAAACAATGATGAAGGTAACAATGTTATTCAAGGACCTGCTGTATAATGCCTTGCTAATGCCTACAAGATGAAACCCAATATGTTTAGTGTGTCTTTCAAAGGCCTCTTGAAGTAGTCTAAAAATAAGCATCCCAAAGTCTCTTTAGGATCTGCCTGGAAACATTCTCCATTTCTGCCTCATAGGTCAGCAACTGTTCTTCAGACACTACCAGCACTATGTTTTGCACATAGTAGGCATGGCATAAACAAATATTGAATGGAAAAATAAATGGAGTCAAGTTTATATTGGATTTCCTCTCTACACATAGCATGCTCCCTTTTCCTCTGTATATAAGCACATCTTTTTGACCAGAACATCTCTGACATATTTTAGTTCTATCATGTAATATTTAACAAATTTACTGTGACAAATGTTTATATGTATTATCTAGGCTGTGTTTATGTAAATACATATTTTGATGATATTTATAGCCACCCATCTAGACTTTAAGCCTCTAGAAGGACGTGTTTACAGTGAGTGCTGGGCAAAGTATTTAGATCCTTACCCCAGAAGTTGCCCAGACAGTGTCAAAATAGCAGATGGTCTTTGATTCTTCCTCTCCCATGCTGTCTTCTGATTCTTGCTCCTCCTCTTTTTCCTTACTTAACACATATCTCAAACCGGGCCTGGATCTCCACTCGTCAAGGACTATATGCTGAAAACTCACCTCTCTACTCCTTTCTTTTCTCTGCTCTATTCTCTAACCCAAATTTCTGTTTAAATATTTAATTGTTCATTAATCTGATTTGACCATTACACATCGTATACATGTATCAAGATATCACACTGCACCCCATTAATATGTGCAATTATATGTCAATTAAAAATAATAAAAGCAAAAAAGAATGTTCAATAATTTCTGCAAAAAAATATTAATTGCTACCAAAATGTTAAAAAAATTGATTAAATAGCTCACACCAAGGTTAATGACATACTTGGAAGTATTTTAGTTTTCAAAAGGCAAGTGTTAAACCAAATACACGTCTATATTTTAAAATTTCAAGTAGTTGGAATTGATAGTTTTCAAACAGTTAGATGAGGTGGAGGAGTGTGTGTTTGTGTGTGTGCATGTGTGTGTGGTGGGGGCATGCTTGCTAGGAAGACAAATGTTTCTTTTTTGTCATTATCAATCTCCAAAGCATGAATAGAAATAGAATTAAGAGAAGGGGAGATGGCATAGACCAATAATGGCTGGTAACAAAGAAAAATCTTAATTGAGTCTTTGATTAACTAGACTCGTAGTGGTAAGTCGTAAGTTTTGCTGTATCTTGCTTTTATTAAAATGTGAGAGATTTAAGAAAACAAAATATTGGGAAGAAGCTCCATTTTATGTTTTTCAGAGTGCTCTACTGAGGTCAGAATAACTTCATTTAATTGCCTACATTTTCTATTATTTTCCAGGTTCTGACAATCGAAATAGATGTCCTAAAAGATGACCCTCAGTCCTTGCAGGGCAGTAATGATGAAACAATGAGATAATGTGGATACAAGTATTTTACAAATTACACTGCACTGTGCAAATATAAGAAAGACCATTCAGTGTTGAACTATCTCTAAAAATTAGTGTTTCTTTGTAAAATGTTGATTTCCTCTTCATGAAATTACCTAATGCAACTAGATGGCACATTTTAAGAATGCTTTAGAGAGTCAGAGGTCAGCCTAAATCATTTTCATGATTTCTTCCACCTCTGATATGTCTTAACATATTGTAATATGAGTGGAGAAATACTATTTCAATAATTACACTCTTGAACATGAAACAAATGTAATTTCTCTATTTTTATTTCTTTCTATTAGCACTATGCCTTCTGTCAAACAATTTACTCTTCAAACTATAAGGTTATATGGTCTAATCCGGTGGCTCTCCATCAACTTAAGAAAGTATAAATCAGTGTCAGTTCAGTGCTTCTCCATACCTGATCCTTCCTTCTAACTGACCAAGGATCTCCCCCAGCCATCAAGTGGCCATTGCTGCCAGTAACAACAGTGAGAACTAGGGCTAGAGGGTTAGTTTCTGGGGCTGGGTACACTGGAGAAAGTTATTGACTGAGAGCTGATACTATATACCATGTTAACTTACAACTAATGTTTTCACCTCACATGAAATCCTTGGTATTGGTGGAGATGAATGAATAATAGCGGGATCCTCAAGAGCAGATATATTTCCTAAACAGCTGTCTCCACTTTGGGGATCTTCTGAGAAATTGAGATGACAGTTCATTATGGCCCAATATAGGATGTCCATCACAGGACTCTTCCCAAGAACCTCGGTTTGTCTCATATCCAGATGCATATTCAAAAATTTATTCCAACTGGTATGGTGCAGCTACTACTGGCAATCAGAACAGACGCTGGCCAGAAAAGTGGAATAAGGTCTTAGAGGCCCTGGTTATGTCAGTGGTAGCACACTATTTCATGCATTGTGGGAAATCCTATCAGAGTGCTGCAAGGGTGGGGACTGGGAAGTGGAAGGCACTCAGAGGCTAGAGCAGCTGCCACTTTCCTGTCAATAACCAGGATTTCTGTTTCAACAGGTGAAGTCATGCTGAGGCATACTGGATAGGTTTTCATCCTGCCAATACTCCAGTGGTATTTGGAAAGACTATAGATCCTCAGTCTCAGCAAACATTCACAACTGAAAAACCCATGGGAACTTTTGGTGTTCCCTTACATAGTACTGTAGATAACAGGGGACATGGTCTGAATGGTGGTCTAAGAGATGCAAACATAGGGCAATTACAGCATACCATTTCTGTCAAATTCCAACTTCTCCATTTACTAGCTTTGTGGCCTTGAGGGAGTTACACAAACTCTCGGTCTCTCCATTCCATTATTAGTATGGTCAGAATAGTAATTCTACCCAAATGTCTTGATGATTGAACTAGTTGATATATATATAAAATATATATATATAGGAGTTAGAACAGCACATAGTATAGTACATTCTAGATAAGTGAAAGCTGCTGTTGTTACTTATATGTTACCCTCACCCAAAGGGGTAGGCAGTATATGTAAAACTATTGACCTCATACTTCCTCTGGTAACCAATAATGCAGACCCTCCCATACACATGTATACCTCCAAACTTTAATGGATCTCTCCTCTATTCCTTTTTCTTAGATGAGGAATGTTTTCTTTTTTTATTTTTATTAACTTTTATTTTAACTTCAGGAGTACATGTGCAGGTTTGTTAAACAAGTAAACTCACATCATGGAGTTTGTTGTACAGATTATTTTGTCATCCAGATATTAAGCTTAATACCCATTAGTTATTTTTCCTGATCTTCTCCCTCCCACCATGCTTCACCCTCCAATAGGCCCTGGTGTTTGTTGTTCCCTTCTATGTGTCAATGTGTTCTCATTATTTAGCTCTCACATAAGTGAGAGCAGGAGGTATTTGGTTTTCTGCCCCTGGGTTAGTTTACTAAGGAAAATGACCTCCAGCTCCATTCATGTTCCTGCAAAGGACATGATCTGGTTCTTTTTATTGGCTACATAGTATACCATGGTATATATGTACCATATTTTCTTTATCCAGTCATTGACAGGCATTTAGGTTGATTCCATGTCTTTGCTATTGTGACTAGTACTGCAATAAACATGTGTAGGCATGTGTTTTTATGATAGAGTGATTTATATTCCTTTGGGTATATACCCAGTAATGAGATTGCTGAGTCAAATGGTAGTTCTGATCTTAGGCTTCTGAGGAATCACCACATTATTTTTTTACATGGGTGAACTAATTCACACTCCCACCAACAGTGTATGAGGGTTCCATTTTCCTCCACAACCTTGCCAGCACCTATTTTGTGACTTTTTAATAACTATTCTCATTGGTGTGAGATGGTATCTCTTTGTGATTTTGATTTGCATTTTTCTAATGTTCAGTGATGTTGAGTTTTTTTTCATTCGATTGCTGGCCACATGTATGTGTTCCTTTGAAAAGTGTTCACATCCTTTGCCCACTTTGTAATAAGGTTGTTTGTTTTCTTGTAAAATTATTTAAGTTCCTTACAGATGCTGGATATTAGGCTTTTTTCAGATGCATAGTTTGCAAATATTTTCTCCCATTCTATAGATTGTCTGTTTACTCTGTTGATAGTTTACTTTGTTGTATAGAAGCACTTTAGTTTAACTAGATCCCATTTATCAATTTTTGCTTTTGTCGCAATTGCTTTTGGCATTTTTGTCATGATATCTTTGCCCATTCCCAGAATGGTATTGCCTAGGTTGTATTTCGAGGCCTTCATAGTATTGGGTTTTACATTCAACTCTTTACTCCTTCTTTAGTTGACTTTTTATATGGTACAAGGAAGTGATCCAGCTTAAATCTTCTGCATATGGCTAGCTAACTATCCCAGCACCATTTATTGAATAGGAAGTCCTTTCCACATTGTTTGTTTTAGTGAGGTTTGTCAAAGATCAGATGGCCATGGGTGTGCAGCCTTATTTGTGGGCTCTCTGTTCTGTTCCAATGGTTTATGTGTCTGTTTTTATACCAGTACCATGCTGTTTTGGTTACTGTAACCCTGTAGTATAGTTTCACGTTAGGTAGCATGATGCCTCTAACTTTGTTCTTTTTACTTAAAATTGTCTTGGCTATTTGGGCTCTTTTTGGCTTTCATATAAATTTTGAAATAGCTTTTTCCAGTTCTTTGATGAATGTCATTGGTAGTTTGATAGAAATAGCCTTGAATCTATAAATTGCTTTAGGCAATATGGCCATTCTAATGATACTGATTCTTCTTATTTGTAAGTGTGGAATATTTTTATATTTGTTTATGTTATCTCTGATTCTTTGAGCAATGTTTTGTAGTTCTCCTTGTAAAAATCGTTCACTTCCCTGGTTAAATGTATTCCTAGATATTTTATTCTTATTGTAACAATTATGAATGAGATAGTGTTCCTGATTTGGCTCTCAGCTTGACTATTGTTGGTGAATAGGGATGCTAGTGATTTTTGCACATTGATTTTACACCCTGGAATTTTACTGAAGTTGTTTATCAGCTTAAGGAGTTTTTGGGCCTAGATTATAGGGTTGTCTAAATGTAGAATCATGTCATCTGCAAACAGGGATAGTTTGACATCCTCTTTTGCTATTTGGATGCCCTTTATTTCTTTCTCTTGCCTGATTGCTCTGACCAAGACCTCCAATAATACATTGAGTAGGAGTGGTGACACAGGACATCCTTGTCTTCTGTTGATTTTCAAAGGGAATGCCTCTAGCTTTTGCACATTCCATATAATGTTGGTTGTGATTTTGTCATAGATGGCTCTTATTTTGATGTATGTTTCTTTAATATTTAGTTCATTGAAAGTTTGTAACATGAAGGGGTGTTGAATTTTATTGAAAGTCTCTTCTGCCTCTATAAAGATAATCATGTGGCTTCTGTCTTTAGTTCTGTTTATGTGATGAATCATATGCATTAATCTGTGTATGTTAAACCAGTTTTGCATTCCAGGGATAAAGCCTACTTGATTGTGATGGATTAGCTTTTGGATGTGCTGCTGGATTCAGTTTGCCAGTATTTTGTTGAGGGTTTTTACACTGATGTTCTTTAAGGATATTGGCCTGAAGTTTTCTTTTTTTATTTTATCTCTGGCAGGTTTTGGTATAGGGATGATGCTGGCCTTGTAGAATGAATTAGGGAGGAGTCCTTCCTCCTTAAATTTTTAGAATAGTTATAGTGGGAATGGTACCTGCTTTGGTACCATCTGGTAGAATTTGGCCCTGAATCTTTCTGGTCCTGGGCTTTTTTTTTGTTTATAGAGTATTATTTACTGATTCCATTTCAGAACTCATTATTGAGCTGTACAGGGATTCAGTTTCTTCTTTGTTTGGTCCTGGGAGAGTCTATGTTTCCAGGAATTTATCCATTTCTTCTAGGTGTTCTAGTTTGTGTGCACAGAGGTGTTCACATGGTTATTTGCCATTCTGTGGGGTCAGTGGTAATATCCCCTTTGTCATTTCCAATTGTGTTTATTTGGATTTTCTTTCTTTTCTTCTTTATTCATTTAGCTAGTAACCTACCTTTTTTATTAATTTTTTTCAATAAACCAACTCCTGGATTCACTGATCTTTTGAATGGATTTTCATGTCTCAATCTCCTTCGTTTCAGCTCTGATTCTGGTTATTTCTTGTCTTCTAATACCTTTGACATTGGTTTGCTCTTGGTTCATGGTTCTCTAGTTCTTTTAGTTGTGAGATTAGGTTGTTAAATTGAGATCTTTCCTATGTTTTGATGTGGGTGTTTACTGCTGTAAATGTCGGTCTTAACTTGGCCTTACCAGTGACCCAGAGACTCTGGTATGTTGTATCTTTGTTCTTAGTATTAAAAAAACTTCTTGTTCTCTACTTTAATTTCATTATTTATCCAAAACTCATTCTGGAGCAGGTTATTGAATTTACATGTAACTGTATATTTTTGTGCAGTTTTCTAGTCCTGATTTCTAAGTTTATTGCACTGTAGTCCAAGAGAGTGGTTGTTATTTCAGTTCTTTTGCATTTGCTGAGAAGTGTTTTATATCAGATTGTGTGGTCACTTTTTAAATATGTACCATGTAACGATGAGAAGACTGTATATTCTGTTGATTTGGGGTGAAGTTCTGTAGATGTCTTTCGGGTCCATTTGATCCAGTGCTGGGTTGAAGTCCTGAATGTCTTTGTTAATTGTCTGCCTTGATGGTCTGCCTAATACTCCCAGTGGGGTATTGAATGCTCCCATTCTTATTGTATGGCAGTCTAAGTCTCCTTGAAAGTCTCTAAGAATGTACTTTATGAATCTGTCTGCTCCAGTGTTGGGTGCATATATATTTATGATAGTTATGTCTTCTTCTTGAAATAAACCCTTTACCATTATGTAATACCTTTCTTTGTCTTTCTATGATCTTTGTTGATTTAAAGTCTATTCTGTCTGCAATTAGGATTGCAACCCCTCCTTTTTTCCATTTTCCATTTACTTGGTACATTTTTCTCCATTTCCTTGAGCCCATGGGTATCATTGCATGTGAGATGGGTCCCTTGAAGACAGCATACCAATGGTTCTTTATCCATATTGCCACTCTGTCCCCTTTAATTGGGGCATTTAGCCCATTTACATTCAAGGTTAGTATTGATATGTGTGGATTTGATCCTGACATCATGATGTTAGCTGGCTATTTTGGAAACTTGTTTACGTGGTTACTTTATAGTGTCATTTTTCTGTTTACTTTAGTGTATTTTTGTAGTAACTAGTAATAGTCTTTCTTTTCCATATTTAGTGCTTTCTTCAGGAGCACTCGTAAGGTAGATCTGGTTATAATAAATCCCTTTAGCATTTGCTTGGCTAAAAAGGATCTTATTTATTTTTTGCTTATAAAGCTTTCTTTGTCTGGATATAAAAATATTGGAATTTATTTCCTTTAAGAGTGTCAAATATTATCCCCAATCTCTTATGGCTTGTAGCGTTTCTGCTGAGAAGTCTGCTGTTAGTCTGACAGGTTGCCTTTGTAGGTGACCTGACCTTTCCCTCTAGTTACCTTTTATATTTTTTATTTCATTTCGACCTTGGAGAATCTGATGATTACATGTCTTGGAGATTATCTTCTTGTGAGGTATCTTACTTAGGTTATCTGCATTTCCTGAATTTGAATGTTGGCCTCCCTAGCTACATTGGGGAAGTTCTCCTGGATGATATCCTAAAATATGTTTTCTGAGTTTCTTTCATTCTCCCCACCTCTTCCAGAGACATCAATGAGTGTAGATTTCATCTCATTACACAATCCCATATTTCTTGGAGTTTTCATTTGTTCCTTTTTATTCTTTTTCCTCTACCCCTGGCTGGCTATCTTATTTTGGAAAGCCAGTCTTCAAGCTCTGAGATTCATTCTTCCACTTGATCTGTTCTGCTAGTAATACTAGTGATTGCAGTATGAATTTCTGTATATTTTTTAAGCTGTATCAGGTTTGTTATGTTCTTTTCTATACTGGCTATTTTTTCCATCAGTGCCTTTATTTTTTTATCATGATTCTTAACGTTCTTGCATTGGGTTTCAATGTACTCCTGCATCTTGATGATCTTCATTTCTAACCATATTGTGAATTCTATTTTTGTCATTTCTGCCATGGTTCAGAACACCTGCCTCTGTGCAGGCATTCACAGCAGCAGTGGACTCAGCATGGCTACAGGGGTCAGCATTGACAACTGTGCATGCCGTCATGATGGTGGTGTTGTTAACACAGGGGCAGGGTGCTGATGGATACAGGTCTGTGTGAGCCCTTTGTGGTTGCTGAAAAGGTAGTGCAGTCATTTGGAGGAGAGAAGGCACTCTGACTTTTTGAGTTGTCAGAGTTCTTGTGCTGGTTCTTTCTCATCTTTGTGGGCTGATATTCCTTCTATGTTTCAAGTTGCTGTCCTTTGGATTCTTTTTCTTCTATCCTATTAAATGATCTTGAGGGTTTGATTATGGTACTGGGTAGATTCAGTCAACTGTCTTCATTTCTCGAAGATTTTAGGAGCCCAAGACTCAACTCCTAACTCTTGGACTGTGTGCTCTAACTCTAGGGGAGCTGTATTGGACCCCAAATTTGTTCTTTGACTCCTCATGGTTAGAAACCCACTGCACTGAGGGGGACAAGGTGCTCTGGGACTGCTGGTCACTACACTCTGATGGTGGTGTCAACCAAAGCACTTCATAGAGCAGTGGCAGCATCCATTCTTGTTTTCACTCCCAGTAGCAGCAGCAGTGGCAGCACAGTAGGGTGCATGCTCATTGACTGTGCTAGGGTGCCTGCCTCTGTGCAGGCATTCACAGCAGCAGTGGACTAAGCATGGTTACAGGGGTCAGCATTGGCAACTGTGCATGCAGTCATGCTGGTGGTGTTGCTAACACAGGGGCAGGGTGCTGATGGGCACACGTCTGTGTGAGCCCTTTGTGGTTGCTCAGGGTGAGAGAAGGTCCACTGTTCTCCATGCTTAGTTTCACTCCTCTGGCAGTGTTTGCACAGGAACTGGGTGCTGGTGGGTTCTGTGCCTGATAAGGTTTAGAATGCAATGCCAATAGGGAAGAGAAGGGTAGGTGGAGTGCACTCAGCCAGCAGGAGAGGTAGGGCAGGGTGCATACACATCTGTGTACTGGCAGGCAGAGAAGGCAAAATCTGCCCATGCACTCACAGACCAGAAAAGTGATGTTGGGGGTGGCTATGGGGTGGAGGGAAACTATAGGGGGTGTCAGAGAGTGGGTGGACTGGTGCTGGAGCTCTCTGCCAGTCAGATACAGTCAGTAGTACAGCAGGAGCTATAATGTGGGCACCCAGGGCACATAAAGCTACACAGCAAGCAGGTATAACCAGGCTGGGGCTCAAGGAGAGGCCAGCAGACCAAAAGGTGCTCAGGTGGGACTGGCCCTGTCTGATGGGCAAGACCACCCTGCAGAGTTCAGGTCCTACAGTTCCCTAAGGGTAAATCTCCTCTTGGGTCACGTTGAGCCTAGAGGGATGGGCATTGCTGGCCATGCTCTGTTACTAACACTCCTGCACTAAACACCTATGGGCTCCACACCTGCTGGTCTGCTAACTGAACACTTCTCTAAGCAGCTCTCCCTGCCAACTCAAGTGTCTATAGTGGTTGAGTGGTATCCTCCTGCCTGCATTCCAGAGGCCTGTGACGAGAGCTATTTATTTATTTATTTATTTATTTATTTATTTATTTATTTTTATTATACTTTAAGTTCTAGGGTACATGTGCACAACGTGCAGATTTGTTGCATATGTATACATATGCCATGTTGATGTGCTGCACCTATTAACTCGTCATTTACATTAGGTGTATCTCCTAATGCTATCCCTCCCCCTTAGCAGTTCAACTCACCCATTCCCCTGGAATCATTTTGGGTCACAAATGAGTCCTGGTGCATGGTAGCCTCATGCAGGGTTCCCAGCTTCCTCCTGCTTCAGCCTAGCTTCTGTGTTTTCCTTCTGTCCACTCTCAGTGCTTTTCCTCTGAAGATCTGTTAGGGATACACCAGCCCTCAGTCCCTCAGTGGCAGATGTTCTACTTGGCTGCATCTAGTCAGTCATCTTGCTTGAATCTCCCCTGTATTTCTTTTATTACATATCCATTACTGACATTTAGTCAAATGATGACAGAAGGGACAAGATTCTATACTGATTTCATTATCTTGCTTTCTTTTAATTCTTGTTTTTATAAATTGATATTGATTATTTTTAGGAGTTTGAGCTAGTCTTTATCTTTCTTTTGGAACAAGGGATTTAAAAAATTTTTCTCTCATTGTGTTTATGTGACAACCTAGATGGTCTCCTTCCCACCCCAAGGCTAATTCAGCCTCACCAATTTAGGGGATGATTGCACTACATGGTGCTTTATCTCCATGAGAAGGGCCTTCTTCATGTAGCTTCTGATGGGCAAGTGTCTGCAGTGAAGCAACATTGTGTGAAAATGTGGCATCAGTTAATACTCCTATAAATGGACATTGTGGCTGCACAGTTCTCTGCCCCATGCTAAAGCAATTTTCTTGGTAGCTTTAAAAGTTCAACTGCTTGGGCTTATAATTATTTCTTGTCTTCTCCCACCACAAATATTACAGAATATTCATTCTCTCAAATTCTTGAATAATGAAAAAATACCTGGCAAAGACCTGGGATGAAGGAAGAGAGAAGAGATAAGTATGCTGGACTTGGAGACAGTAAGAAAGGATTCACTGATCTACATCAGTAATAACATTCTGAAAGGGTGGGTAGTGAGAGATATATAAGCCCCTAATGTGTCTTCAGGGGACTAACTGATGGGAATCCCCACATAGGTATAAATGAGTTAAAGGCAGATCAATTACAGATAAATAATCTGTTTTTTTGCCTTCTGTGGTCTTAAATATTACTTGTTTAAATATGAATTCTTGCCTGCCATCATCTCATGCATTCAGATGTAAAACCATAAGAAAAAGTCAAAGGAATCGGATTTCTTTGGTAAGTCTGACTAAGGTATTGGGAGGGAGAGAGTTTCACCTTAAGAACAAAAGACAGGAATACGCTTTGTGACTTTTTTCAGCTGTTATATATATTTCTTCTATTGCATAAAAACTACAATACATATTCAGCCTATTGATAGACCAGTTGTTTGTCTTGATGGTCAAAACAGACAGTTGACCATATTTCTCTGACCTATCATCCAGCCCCAAATGGACCAATACCTACAACCTCTGCACCAGCCATTCTATGAAACTTAATATGCTACAATCTGTCAGGCATAGAGTCTTGGATCTTTTGTGTGCCTGTATACCAACATTTTGTTCCTGGATTTGTTACAATGGCCATTGTTTTCCTAGAAGAGCAAAATAAATATAGAATTTAAGTGATTTTAAAGGATAGGAATAAAAATGTTGGATTTTTGATATAGAACTAATTCTTATTGTAGTTTACTAGATATTTTTCCTAAAAAAGAATGACTACTATTCTAATCCTAGCCCTGAGAGCCCTGATGTATGAAATGTGGGACTTGGATTGATTTATTACCAATCACCTTCTAGCTTCCAGTTCTATGGTTCTATGCATTATGGTAAAGTATTAGTTTTATTTGGCAATCAGGAAATAAATTTTCATCTAGCTTAGTACATTGTAAGGATGTTGTAGATACCTAATTTCCCTCCCCACACTACATGGTAAACATATTTCTGCAAAACCATCAATTTTTCAAGATTCAATTTATTCTTAAGTTTCATTAGTATTATTTGCTCTGTATAACAAACCTTGATGCTTTATGTTCAAGCAAAGACTCTTTTGTAGCTATAATACTTTGATGTGGCCTCATGAGAGTATTATAACATTTTTGTTCCAGAAGTCTGTAGGAAGATGCAGGAACTCATTGTTTAGGGCTCAATACAGTTTTGGCTGGTAGTTCTCTTTATATAGCAGTGTATTAACTTAACATATTAATATACAGTTCATAGATTTTAGCTCTCTCTTTCCACTTTATTTATACTATCAATGTCTACTATGTATTATAATTATGCCCCTAAATCTTAGGATCATAATGCATACCAATTGCTCCACTGTACATCAAACCTAGAAATGCCAGTTATAGTTAAACAAGGTTATTGTAGGTTGGAAAACACCTTCCTTAGAGTATTTAGACTGCACAAAATGGAACACTGGGTAATGGTTAGTTTCTAAAGGGTTTTGAATTTTTTCTGCTATGATTTACTTAGTTGCATAACACTCTATAATAATCATCTCTATAAACAAGAGACAGAGAAGGACAGGAAGAAAGGAGAAGAACCAGAAGAAGAAGGAGAAGGAAGAAGAGAAGAAGAATAATAAGAACAAGAACAAGAATACAAAAGTTTCCTTTGAAAAGCCAGGAGTTCCTTTTAAAGAGCCAACTAAAAGAGAGCTTAACTAAAATGGTGAGGGATTCTAGGAGCCTTTGAAGGGATTCTGCCTACCAGGATCTTACCATTCTAGATAAAACAAAACAAGGCTAGACTGTTGAAATAGCTGACATTCAACCCATATATGGTTACCATGCATATTAATATATCTTTGCTTAACCAACATTTCATTTATTACTCCACAAATGAATGCTGTACAATGAAATAGCTGGTCTCTTTGCTTATCTTTAAGTTTGTCAGTTGTGTGTGGTGCACGCACAGTCATCAAACTAACAAGTGGATCAGTGCTAGAATAATTTTCTTACTGTATTTGGTTTTTATGGTACTTTTTGTCTTACCCAAAAGGCTGGGGTGCTTATAATATTAAGAAAATGTTTTGGTTTATTTAACAAGCATTTCCTGAGCACCTCCTATGTATCTGGCACTGTCAGGGAATGGAAAAATATGTAGAACATTATTCCTAATGTGAAAATCATGGTGTCAGTGGACGTCAATTATGTGGGATGCCCAGATACTTGCTTAAATGTTATTCTAAGTATGTCTGTGAGAAAGCCTTTGGAAGACCATAGTATTTGAATTGGTGAACTGAGTACACCAGATTGCCCTTCCAATGTGGGTGAGCCTCATTCAATGTGTTGGAGGCCTGAATAGAACAAAAGTCTGGGTAAAAAAGAATTATCTCTCCCTTGCCTACCTTTTCACTGGAATATTGATCTTCTCTTACACTCAGACTGAAAATATACCATCAGCTTTTCTGGGGCTCCAACTTGCAGATGTCAGAACATGGACTCACCCTCCATAATTGTGCTACCCAATTCCTTGTATTAAATTCCCTTATTTATGTTTCTTTCTATCTATCCATCCATCCTACTGGTCTGTGTCTCAAAATAACCTTGACTATTACAAGGGAGAAGCACAGAAGTAAGCAACACAACTCAACCCTATATCAACTGAAAATTACAAGTCACATGATAGAAGTATGAGCAGAGTGCCTTGGGGGCCCTTAAATGGAAATAAATGCATTATTTGTGGGACCAGTAAGGGAAAGATTAATGGAAGAGGTGACATTTAAGCTGGCTATTTCATGATTTTTCCATGCAGAGAAGTTCACACTCTAGGCACTGGAAACACCAGGCACAAATTATGGATCATTCACTTTATCCATTTCTTCAAGGAATGGTGAAAGGTTCAGACTGACTGGATTGTACACTGTATACAGAGAAATCAGAAAGGTGCTAGGACATTTGCAAAGTGAAAAGATCATATCACATTCCATAGGAAACAAGACATGTTTGATTCTTGTCAAATTATACTTACCAAGCAAATTGTTTGGTTGCCTAGTTTACCTGTAATGCATACTCTTCTTGTTACAAGTCCCAGAGAGTTCTATATTCTCCTGTAAAATAATCCTCAACTTTCCTTTATACCACTGTTCCTACACTAGCTCAAACCATTATTACTTTTTATCCAGATAACTGTAAGCATCTTCTAACTCTATCAACATGTTAATTTCAATCTGGAGAAACCCTGCAAAAAGAGCTTAGCTGAGCTCTTCCAGACTTCTGACCTACAAAAACTGAGATAATAAACATGTGTAGTTTTAAGTCATTAAATTTGTGGTAATTCATTACAACATCAATAAAGTAGTAGTACACTACCGTCAGGTTTTACATATGGCACTACACTGTTCAACTTGTGTTTTAAAAACATGGGATTCTCAATGGGGGACACATTCGGGAATACAGAAGCTTAGGCCAATGGTAGTGGGATTTTGATTTAGGGTAGTGGCAGTAAAGATATATTAATAGAAAAGTGATTGAATTTGAACATTAGGAATTAAGATCTAGGCATGTAATGGAGTAGAAATTCAAGGAGAGCAAAAATGTCATGTCCACAATTAGTCTTAGGTGTCAGGCTTAGGAAACAAGGGATTGCTCTTTTCGGTCAAAGAGAAGGGAACACTCTAGGGGAAACAAGCTGGGAAGGAACTGTCTTCCCCTAACTGTAATATAGTCAAAGAAGTGCTGTCCTCGTGGAAAAAAAAAATTATCAGTTTATCTTTGCAAGCATACTTCTGAACTATTCACCCAACATTCTTTATTTTGAACTACAAAAATGTTCCAATGCCTGTGTTATATTTCAAGCTCGGAAAATAACAGATTTGCCCTTGGTTCTCTACAAAAATTAGCAAACTCTTTAAACTAATTTACTCACTCAATCCTGAAATACACATCTGCAGACTAATTACTAGAAGAGATTAAATGTACTTTTAAAATATGCAGAATGGCATATTTATTCAGAGAAATTCCCCCCAAGCACCTTTACCTGTGGGAAATGTAATGGGAATCAACTCCCTGGTGCTGTTCATCATCCATGGTCCAATTTTCTGAGTTGAACAGTTCAGTGCTCTATCAAAACATGAGACTATTTCACTTGGCTTGAATTCTAATACCATGTGTATGTAATACCTATGTCATATACAATGTCTTATTTGCCTCAGATACTTGGCTTGCTTTCGCCACTCTGTTTGCCCAGCAAAGAGTGCTATAGAGGTAGGAGAGGGCAGAGTTGAAGAGGATGTTCACTGGCATTAGCTTCATTTTAATCATGCCTTCATTTTGTGGCTGTGTGATTTGGGGAAGTAATCTCTCTACACTTCAGTTTGTTAATGTTTACAATGGTAATAAAAATAACTGCTTCAAAAATTTTCTTGTTTAATATTAAATGAGTTAATACATGCCAACCTTTAGCACAGGGCTTATCACCTAAAAAACATTGAGAAATCTTCTTTTAGCTATCATAAAAAGAATCTAATGAAACTCATTTGATGAACAAATGAAGAAATTAAAATGCAGTTAGGTGAAATGTCTTACACACACTCACCTGAACCCAGGTCTCCTGAATCTTAACCAAGGACAATGGAATACCATGCTGCTAATCATTGCTTTGCGTGTGCTTGAGAGTGGCATGAATCAGAATCACCTGGAGAACTTACTAATATGATCACAGAGTACTGGGCTTGACCCTCTGAGTTTCTGATTCAGTAGGTCTCCAAGAAGTCCCCAGAGAAGGCGATGCAGCTGGTTCAGAGAGCATACTGTGGGAATTGCTAAGCCTATGAAACAAAGATCAGTTAAAAAGCTATTTTGACTTTGTCAATATCAAGGATTAAGTAAATGATTTTAGAAGTGAAACAGATAAGAACCTGAACTATGAGAGGTGACAAAGAGGGATGAATGTTGAGATCTCAGACAGCTAGGCAATGCTGATGCTATTTATTTAGATGAGAAAACAAAAAAGATAAATGTTTTGGGAGGTGGTTGTGAGCCTCCTTTGAGATGGGCCAAAAGTAAAGTGCCTGAGCCTGGAAAACAGAATGTGCAAAATAATCCGTTAGAAATTTGGATCTGAAACTTTGGCAAAAGAACAGAGCTGAAGTTAAAATCTATATTGTATTAGTCTGTTCTCACACTGCTATAAAGATACTACCTGAGACTGAGTAATTTATAAAGATAGGAGGTTTAATTTACTCACAGTTCTTTATGGCTGAGGAAACCTCAGCAAACTCATACTCATGGCAGAAGGTGAAGGGGAAGCAAGACAAGTCTTACATGGCGGCAGGTGGGAGGGAACTCACAGAGTTAAAAACCATCAGATCTCATGAGAGCTCCCTCACTTTCATGAGAAGAGCATGGGGGAAACTGCCTTCATGATCCAATTACCTCCCTGCAGGTCCCTCCCTCAACACATGAGGATTACAACTGGAAATGAGATTTGGGTGGGGACACAGAGCCAAACAATATCAGATATATATATGATCACAGAAAACATGGAATGAAGGAAACAGTGCATAAATTTGAAAGAAAGATAAGAATAAGAACACCAGTGTTGAATAGGGGAAGAAGGAGTAGAAACAATGAAAAAGACACAGAAATATTTGTGAGAAAGGAGAATTAGGAGAGAGCAGTGGGGAGAATGAGAAGAGAGTTTCAAGAAGAGGGTGGTCTTTATTAGCAGAAGCTCACTTAGGATATTGGAAGTATATATTAATATATATATTTCATATATTTCCCATTTCTGCCTCTCTAAGCCAGCAATAAAATTAGTCTCTAAGGCACAGTTCCTAGAGCATAGGCTCAATTTAAATAAAGCCACATAAAGAAGACATCCAAGTCTAAGAAATGCAGACCCAGAAGTTCCATTTTTAATGTGACTTAGTGGAAGGTATAGTTTGGGAGTCTAGTGGTCATGCCTGTGATGCCACATTCTGGGTCAGACTAACAGAAAACACTGTCATCTAATAATATGCCAGGTAAAGGAGGACTGGAAGAAGTTTCGCAACTTTAATTCTGTGAATAAAATTCAATGATTTTTTTTTGGTAGTATGCATTTTTATCCTGGATTAAGAAATCTCTGGAAATTTGGGCGACTTCCCAAGTCTGTAAATTAAACAAGAAGATTCCAACATAGCCCTTTATCTGTTTTTTGTAATTTACTTGTAATGAGTTTTGATATTTTTCTTATTGAGACAAAAATCTGTCTCATTGTTAACTACACATGCCCTAAGAGTACATATAATGAGCTTTGATGTGTATAATACACTTTGTCATTTTGGTTGGTATAGCTTTATAATAAATTTTGAAGTCAGGTAACATGTCTGTTTGATTTTTCCATGAAGACGTTTTGTCTATTTTAGATGATTTGTAATTCCACATAAATTTTGGAATCAGCTTGATCATTTCTAAAACTTAAACCCTGCTGGGATTTTGATTTGTATTTCACTTAATTTAAAGATCTATTTTAAGATAATTGACATATTTATACTATTAGAACATCCAATCCGTAAACATGGAGTACCTTGTTATTAAGTTGGGTTTTGTTTCATTTTTCTCATAACTGTTCTATACTTTCAGTGTAGTGTTCTTAGACCCATTTTGTTAAATTTGTATTTGATGTTTTAGAACATCATTGTAGTTTCAAATTTCTTGATTCATATTATTTATTCCTAATATATACAAATAAAATTGATTTTTATATACAATTAATTTTTGCATATTGACACTTTGCCCTACAATATTACTAAATGCTATTATTAATTTTTGTAGTTTTTTTTTCTTTTAGATTTCCTGGGATTTCTACATGCACAGTCATGTCACCTACAAATAAAAACAATATTATGTCTTCCTCTCAGACTTAAATACCTTTAGTTTTCTTTCCTGCCTTATTGAACTGGATACAACTTCTGGTACAATGTTGCCTAAGTTCCTGTTTTCTTATTATTGATCTTACAAGGAAAGCCTCCCATATGTTATCATTGTGTTAGCTGTAGGCTTTACATAATACTGTTTCAGATTGAAGGAACTGTACTTCAGTTCCTAGCCTCTTGAGAGATTTTATTTTGAAGGAGTCGTGATTTTGTCAGATTTTTTATGCATATAGTTCAATTGTCATGTGACTTTTTAAAACCTATTAATATGGTTAACTACACTAAATGATTTTTTGATGTTAATTGCATTTCTGGGATAAAAACTATTTGATTATATCCTTTTTGATTACATACTTTGCATTTTTTATATATTGTATAATCAATAATCAATTATTTTAAGTCTTTTTTTTTTTTTTTTTTTTGAGACAGGATCTCACTCTGTTGCCCAAGCTGGAGTGGAGTGGCATGATCTCAGCTCACTGCAACCTCAACCTCTTGGTCTCAGGTGATTCTCCTACCTCAGTCTCCTGAGTAGCTGGGACTATAGGTGCATGTCACCAGCCCAGCTAGTTTTTTCTATTTTTAGTGGAGCCAGGGTTTTGCCATGTTGCCCAGACTGGCCTTGAACTCCTGGACTCAAACAATCCATCTTCCTCAGCCTCCCAAAATGCTAGGATTACAGGAGTGAGCCACCTCACCCAGCCAGCTTTTGTTTTCTTTTAGGTGTAGTCATAAGGGTTATATGTCTGTAATTCTCATTTCCAGTAATGTCTTTGTCTGGTTTTTGTACCATGGATTTACTGCATTCATAAAATGAGTTGGCCAGTGTGCTTCCTCCTCTATTTTCTGAAACAGTGTGTATAGGGTGGGCATTATTTCTTCATTACTGTTTAACACAATTCCCCAGTGAAACCACCTGGTCCTGAAAAAATATTTTTTTCTGCATATGTTGGAAGTTATTTTAATTGAAAATTCAATTTCTTCAATAGATTATACAGCTATTTCTATGTCCTACTTCTAGTCATGTCAGTTTTGATAAGTTGTTTTAAAAAATTCTGTCCATTTCATATAACATTTGAACTTATTATCAAAGACTGTTTATAATATCCAATTATTTTCCCTTTTATTCCTGAGAAACAGTAATATCTTTTATTTCCAATATTGGTAATTTATTATCTCTTTTTTCCTTCGTCTATCAGCTTTAAATTATTTTCAAGAACAAACTTCAGTCCTTTATCTCTACTGTTTCTATGTTTCTCCTACTTTGTTGATTTCTGCTCTTGTTTTCCATTGTTATTTCCATTCATTTATTTACTGTAATTTTACTTTGCTCTTCTTTTTATACCTTCTTTAGATGGCAGCATAAATCACTGAATTTATATCTTTCTGCTTTTTGAACAGTAATGTTATTTAAAACAGCAATGTTCCCTCTGAGTATCACCCTAGTTGCAGCCTTCAACTTTTGATATACTGCATTTTAATCATCAGTTGGTTCGTAATATTTTAACTCCCTTTGCATATTTTAACATAATATTTTTAACTCCTTCTTCTTTGACTCATGGTTTACTTACAAGTGTGCTGCTAATGTCCAAATATTTGAAGTTTTATAAAATCTTATTGGTTATATGTTTTCAATTTAAGGTCATTTAGATCATGGCCTTCATTGGATATTATAATTGGATATTTGGATATTATAATTGGATATTTGGATATTATAATTGGATAACTGGATATTATAAACAGTCTTTGATAATAAGTTCAAATGTTATATGAAATGGACAGAATTTTTTAAAACAACTTATCAAAACTGACATGACTAGAAGTAGGAAATAGAAATAGCTGTATAATCTATTGAAGAAATTGAATTTTCAATTAAAATAACTTCCAACATATGCAGGAAAAAAGAAAATATTCAGAGCCAGGTGGTTTCACTGGGGAATTGTGTTAAACAGTAATGAAGAAATAATGCCCACCCTACACACACTGTTTCAGAAAATAGAGGAGGAAGCACACTGGCCAACTCATTTCATGAATGCAGTAAATCCATGATCATGGAATATATTCTTGCGTGATTTTTAATTTGAAATCTATTGGGAATTGTTTTATGGCACAGGCTAAAATCTAGGACACCAAAACAATCTGTGTTTTTGTTGGGTACTGTACTTATTAAGTTAGAATGAGTCAAGTGACTTAGAGTGTTGGTTAAGACATCTACATACTTACTGATTTCTTATATACTTGTCCTATCAATTACAGAGAGTAATGTTAAATATTCAATATTATTGTGCATATATTTCCCTATAGTTCTGTTCTTTTTGTTTCATATATTTGGGGGTTTCAAATAGTTTCACAGACATATAAGATTTTTCTATCTTCTTGATTAAATGATGCTTTTATTATTATGTTGGACTTTATCTCTAGTAATACTCTTCATTTGAAGTCTGCATTTTCTGATATTAATATAGCCTTACAAGCTTTGTCTTATTTAGTTTTTATATAGTATAGTCATACATCACATAATGACATTTCAATCAATAACAGACTGCATAAATGAAAATGGTCACATTAGATTTTAATACGGCATTTTTACCATATCTTTTCTATGTTTAGGTACACAAATACCATTGTGTCACAATTGCCTACGATATTCAGTATAGGAACATGACGTACAGTTTTGTAGCCTAGGTATGTAGTAGGCTATACCATCTAGGTTTGTATAAATTCACTCTATGATGTTCGCACAATAACAAAATCACCTAAGATCACCTAAAAATGCATTTCTTAGAACATATCCTCATCATGAAGCAACACATCATTGTACTTACTTTCAACTTGCCAGTATCTTTGTATTGTATTTAAGGTGTGTTTCTTGTAAACAATCTGTATTTGGTTATGATAGACTTTAGAAAATAGCCCTCTAAATATGTCCACGAAGATTCCCAGAACCTGTGAGTACCTTACCTTGCATGACAAAATGAACTTGAATCTGCAATTAAGCATCTCTGGAGGGGGAGAGTAGCCAACCTGGTTTATTTCAACTTGCCCTTTGTTTATCTATTTCTCACTTTCTTGCTTGTCTGGGTGTATCAAGTATTTTATTTACTCTCCTTTATGTCCTTTGTTGCTTTTATGGTTATACATAATATATAGTTTTAATTTTCATGATATCACTTCAAAAATACTCTACTACTTCATAAACAATATAAGAAATTTACAACGTACTTCCAATTATTCCCCTCCTGCCCTTTTTGCATTTTTCATGCATTTCACTTCTACCTACACTATAAACCAAACAAGATATTGTTTTCTTTTTACTTCTAACCATCAACAATATCTTAAAGACTTTCAGTAAAACATGCGTAAAATACGTTTATATTCATTGAATTTTTTTAATTCTTCAGTTGCCTCCATTTCTTTGTCGATAAAGAAGTTTTTATCTGTACTCAGATAAAAGGCTCTCAAGAACATCTGTATTATTTCCTGTAATGCAGGTCTTCCAAAGTCATATTTGTTTTCAGATTTTATTTTTTCCAATCTAAAAATACTGTTGTCTTCATTCTTGATCAACATTTCACTGGATATTAAATTATAGGTTGAGAATTTTTTATCTTATCACTTAAATCTGGTGTTCTATTATTTTCTAGTCTCCATGTTTCTAATGAAACATTAGCACTCATTCTTATTATTGTTCCTCCGTATAAAATATACTTTATCTATGGCCTCTATCAAGATTTTTCTCTTTATCTGTGATACCTAACCTAAGTATAATTTTCTTTTCTTTGCATCTATTCTACTTGAAATCTACTGAGCTTCTTGGACCTCTAAACTGATGTTTTACATTAATTATGCATTGCCACTATCTCTTTGAATATTTTACTATTCTTTTCTCTTTTTCTCCTCCTCAGAATTTAGTAATAGCGTAATAAAATTGGATATTTCCCACAGATCTGGGAAACTTTATTTCTTCTACTTTTTTTCCATATTTCAGTTTTGATAATTTCTATTGACCTGCATTCAATTTCACTAATTCTTTTATAGTGAATGCTATTATAATAACTTCATGTTACCTTGTCATCCATTTTGAATATGAGTTTCATTTTTACTAGAAGTAGGATTCAGTCACCCTTGACACAGTTTCCAATTCTGCACCACACCTAGGTTGCTCAACCTGGTCACCAGAGGTAAACATTTAAAAGGCATCTCCAGGACCTAGCAGACTGCGATCCCACTTTTCCAAGGATTCATTTAAATGGACCATTCAGGCATTTGCCCATAAACTTAAAATGACCCACACCCTATTGACATATATATATCGCCAATTGCCCTGTGCTTTTCTCTCTCTCTGCCTGACTCTTCATTCCTGCCTCATGTGACCTTGAAACAAAGGACTGATTTTCTGGCTCATGCCCTTCTTTCCCAGGAGCTGTAAGTAAAAATCATTGAACTCATTTCCTATTGTGGTGATGTATTAAATTTTGCCTTTTGGGGACATGAATGAAGCTGGAAATGATCATCCTCAGCAAACTAACACAGGAACAGAAAACTGAACACCACAAGCTCTCACTCATAAATGGGAGCTGAAGAATGAGAACATGTGGACACAGGGAGGGGTACATCACACACTGGGGCCTGTCAGGGAGTGGGGGGAAAAGGGAGGGAGAGCATTAGGACAAATACTTAATGCATGCAGAGCTTAAAACCTAGATGATGGTTTGATAGATGCAGCAAACCACCATGGCACGTGTATACCTATGTAACAAACCTGTATGTTCAGCACATGTATCCCAGAACTTACAAAAAAAAAAAAAATTGTGCCTTCCATCTGAAGAACTAGGGGCTGTCTCAGGCTGGGTTTTTTGTGGGATGCCAGGGAGACCATGAAATCAGGTTCCCAGTGCCAGAAGAATGATCAGGCAGCCATAAACTGGATGTGGGTCAGACAAGAGCCACAGGGGTCTCTGACAAAATAAATAAGTTTTCTGTGTGAGTAACCCTCTGGTCATAGTAGGTTGTCCACCAGGTATAAAAAAAGTGTTCCGTGAAAGGCACACTGTAAACACACCTATTGAACTCCCCTTTACTTCCTGTTAGGGCAAGTTTGCTAACTACTTTGGTACTGCAACCCCAGTTTAACTGAGGGCTCAACATCTTTCTTCTGCTGTATCTAGTCTCTCGATTAACTTGTAATGAAAATTCCTTATCGTATTTCACTTCTACTTCTTTCATTTGGCCCTTGTATCTCTTTGCTAAAATTCTTCTATATTCTGTTTATTTTCCATAAAATCTTTTGACATTTGATCATGGTTAACTAAAAGCCACTCTGATAATTCCAAAGTATGTAGCATTCTGTGCATTGTTATCTTGCCTTTACATGTGTTCTATTTTTTAAATTGAATACTACTGAGCATTGTTTGCAGAGAATAAAACAAGAGATATTTACATTCAAAAAAGAGCTTGCCTCCTTAGTTAGATTGTGAGTGTGGAGTGTAAAGAACATACACAAAGTCTGGAGGTAGACTAAGTTTAGTCTTTGGTTTTGATTTAGCCTTCAAATTATTCAAATTATTCCATTATATATTAGATTCTGTGGATTTGAATCATTATTGAATTGTAGGAGTTCATAACTCTTCATCAGGGTCCATCATCAGATAATCAGATATATGTATTTTGCTATTTTGCCCTAGTGTGGTTTAATGGTGTTATTTGATGAAGAGTTGCCAATTTTGATGATGTTTAACGTGTGTGTGTTTGTGTGTGTGTATATATATATAGATTTTAACAAATTATACATATTTATTTTCTGATACTATTATTATCTTTTCCACCCTATGAGACTATGGCCCACTTTTTCTTTTTATTATTATACTTCAAGTTCTGGGGTACGTGTGCAGATTGTGCATGTTTGTTGCATAGGTATACATGTGACATGGTGGTTTGCTGCACCCATCAACCCATCATCTACATTAGGTATTTCTCCTAATGCTATCCCTCCACTAGTCCCCCACCCACCGAGATGCCCCGATGTCTGATGGTCCCCTCCCTGTGTCCATGCGTCCTCATTGTTCGACTCCCATTTATGAGTGAGAACATGCAATGTTTGTTTTTCTGTTCTTGTGTTAGTTTCCTGAGAATGAAGATTTCCAGCTTCATCCATGTCCCTGCAAAGGACATGAACTCATCCTTTTTTATGGCTGCATAGTATTCCATGGTGTATATGTGCCACATTTTCTTTATCCAGTCTATCATTGATGGGCATTTGGGTTGTTTCCAAGTCTTTGCTATAGTGAATAGTGCCACAATAAACATACTTGTGCATTTGTCTTTATACTAGAATGATTTTTAATCCTTGGGTATATACCCAGTAATGGGATTGCTGGGTCAAATGGTATTTCTACTTCTAGATCCTTGAGAAATAGCCACACCATCTTCCACAATGGTTGAACTAATTTACACTCCCACCAACGTGTAAAAGCGTTATTTCTCCACATCTTCTCCAGCATCTGTTGTTTCCTGAATTTTTAATGATTGCCATTCTAACTGGCATGAGATGGTATCTCACTGCATTTTTGCATTTTGGTTTTGATTTGCATTTCTCTGATGAGCAGTGATGATGAGCTTTTCTTCATATGTTTGTTGGCTGCATAAATGTCTCTTTTGAGAAGTGTCTGTTCATATCCTTGGCCCACTTTTCTATGGGGTTGTTTGTTTTTCTTCTTGTAAATTTGTTTAAGTTCTTTGTAGGTTCTTGATATTAGAATATACAATTCCTGATATTTGTCAGAGGGATAGATTGCAAAAATTTTCTCTCATTCTGTAGGTTGCCTGTTTGCCTGATTATATTTTCTTTTCCTGTGCGTAAGCTCTTTAGTTTAATTAGATCCCACTTGTCAATTTTCGCTTTTGTTGCCATTGCTTTTGGTATTTTAGACATGAAGTCTTTGCTCATGCCAATGTCCTGAATGGTATTGCTTAGGTTTTCTTCTAGGGTTTTTATGGTTTTAGGTCTTATATTTAAGTATTTAATCCATCTTGAGTTAGTTTTTGTAGAAGGTGTAAGGGAGGGATCTAGTTTCAGCTTTCTGCATATGGCTAGCCAGTTTTCCCAACACCATTTATTAAATAGGGAATCCTTTCCCCGTTGCTTGTTTTTGTCAGGTTTGGCAAAGATTAGATGGTTGTAGATGAGTGGTGTTATTTCTGAGGCCTCTGTTCTGCTCCATTGGTCTATATCTCTGTTTTGGTACCAGTACCATGCTGTTTTTGTTACTGTACTCTTGTAGTATGGTTTGCTCTTTTTGCTTAGGATTGTCTTGGCTATGCAGGCTCTTTTTTGGGTCCATGTGAAATTTAATTTTTTTTTTTCAATGCTTTGAAGAAAGTCAATGGTAGCTTGACTGAGATGGCATTAAATCTATAAATTACTTTGGGCAGTATAACCATTTTGACAATATTAATTTTTCCTATCCACAAGCATGGAATGTTTTTCCATTTGTTTGTTTCATCTCTTATTTCCTTGGGCAGTGGTTTGTACTTCTCCTTAAAGAGGTCCTTCACATCCGTTGTAAGTTGGATTCTTAGGTATTTTATTCTCTTTGTAGCAATTGCAGATGGGAGTTCACTCATGATTTGGCTCTCTGTTTGTCTGTTCTTGGTGTATAGGAATGCTTGTGATTTTTGCACATTGATTTTCTATCCTGCGACTTTGCTGAAGTTGCTTATCAGCTTAAGCAGATTTTGGGCTGAGATGATGGGGTTTTCTAAATAAACAATCATGTCATCTGCAGACCGAGAAAATTTGACTTCTTCTTTTCCTAATTGAATACCCTTTATTTCTTTCTCCTGCCTGATTGCCCTGGCCAGAACTTTCAATACTATGTTGAATAGGAGTGGTGAGAGAGGACATCCTTGTCTTGTACTGGTTTTCAAAGGGAATGCTTCCAGTTTTTGCTCATTCGGTATGATATTGGCTGTGGGTTTGTCATAAATAGCTCTTATTATTTTGAGATATGTTCCATCAATACTTAGTTTATCGAGAATTTTTAGCATGAGGGCTGTTGAATTTTGTCGAAGGCCTTTTCTGCATCTAGATAATATTGTGGTTTTTATCATTGGTTCTGTTTATGTGATGGATTACAAGTATTGCTTCACATATGTTGAACCAGCCTTTCATCCAGGGATGACACCAATTCGATCGTGTGGTGGATAAGCTTTTTTTTGTGCTGCTGGATTCAGTTTGCCTGTATTTTATTGAAGATTTTTGCATCACTGTTCTTCCGGAATATTGGTATGAAATTTTCTTTTTTTGTTGTGTTTCTGCAGGTTTTGGTATCAGGATGATGCTGGCCTCATAAAATGAGTTAGGGAGGATTCCCTCTTTTTCTATTGTTTGGAATAGTTTCAGAATGAATGGTGCCAGCTCCTCTTTGTACCTCTGGTAGAATTCGACTGTGAATCCATCTGGTCCTGGACTATTTTTGGTTGGTAGGCTATTAACTGCTACCTCAATTTCAGAACCTGTTATTGGTCTATTCAGGGTTTCACCTTTTTCTGGTTTAGTCATAGGAGGGTTTATGTGTCCAGGAAGGTATCAATTTCTTCTAGATTTTCTAGTTTATTTGTATAGAGATGTTTATATTATTCTCTGATGGTATTTCTGTGGGATCAGTGGTGATATCCCCTTTATCATTTTTTATTGCATCTATTTGATTCTTATCTCTTTTCTTCTTTATTAGTCTTGTTAATGGTCTATCTATTTTGTTGACCTTTTCAAAAAACCAGCTCCTGGATTCATTGATTTTTTTGGAGGGTTTTTTGTGTCTCTATCTCCTTCAGTTCTGCTCTGATCGTTATTTCTTGCCTTCTGCTAGGTTTTGAATGTGTTTGCTCTTGCTTCTCTAGTTCTTATAATTTTGATGTTAGAGTGTCAATTTTAGATCTTTCCAGCTTTCTCTTGTGGGCATTTAGTGCTATAAATTTCCCTCTACACACTGCTTTAAATGTGTCCCAGAGATTCTGGTATGTTTTATCTTTGTTCTCATTGGTTTCAAGGAACATCTTTAATTCTGCCTTCATTTCATTATTTACCCAGTAGTCATTCAGGAGCAGGTTGTTCAGTTTCCATGTAGTTGTGCTTTTTTGAATGAGCTTCTTAATCCTGAGTTCTAATTTGATTGCACTGTGGTCTGAGAGAGAGTTTGTTATGATTTTCTTTCTTTTGAATTTGCTGAGGAATGTTTTACTTCCAATTATGTGGTCAATTTTAGAATAAGTGTGATGTAGTGCTGAGAATAATGTATATTCTGTTGGTTTGGGATGGATAGTTCTGTAGATGTCTATTAGGTCCACTCAGTCCAGAGTTGAGTTCAAGTCCTGGATATCCTTGTTAACCTTCTGTCTCATTGATTTGTCTAATATTGACAGTGGGTGTTAAAGTCTCCCACTATTACTGTATGGGAGTCTAAGTCTCTTTGTAGGTCTCTAAGTGTTTGCTTTATGAATCTGAGTGCTCCTGTATTTGGTGCATATGTATTTAGGACAGTTAGCTCTTCTTGTTGAATTGATCCCTTTAACATTATGTAATGGCCTTCTTTGTCTATTTTGATCTTTGTTGGTTTAAAGTCTGTTTTATCAGAGACTGGGACTGAAACCCCTGCTTCCTTTTCTCTCTTTCTTTCCATTTGCTTGGTAGATCTTCCTCCATCCCTTTATTTTGAGCCTATGTGTGTCTTTGCACATGAGAATGGTTTCCTGAATAAAGCACACCATTGGGTCTTGACTCTTTATCCAATTGCCAGTCTGTGTCTTTTAATTGGGGCATTTAGCCTGTTTGCATGTAAGGTTAATATTGTTACGTGTGAATTTCTTCCTGCCATTATGATGCTACCTGGTTATTTTGCCCGTTAGTTTATGCAGTTTCTTCATAGCTTCAATGGTCTTTACAATTTAACACATTTTTTGCAGTGGCTGGTACCAGTTGTTCCTTTCCATGTTTAGTGCTTCCTTCAGGAGCTCTTGTAGGGCAGGCTTGGTGCTGACAAAATGTCTCAGCATTTGCTTCTCTGTAAAGGATTTTATTTCTTCTTCACTTATGAAGCTTAGTTTGGCTGGATATGAAATTCTGGGTTGAAAATGCTTTTCTTTAAGAATGTTGAATATCAGTCCCCACTCTCTTCTGGCTTATAGGGTTTCTGCTGAGAGATCCGCTGTTAGTCTGATGGGTTTCCCTTTGTGGGTAGCCCGACCTTTCTCTCTGGCTGCCTTTAACATTTTTTCCTTCATTTAAACCTTGGTGAATCTGATAATTATGTGTTCTGTGTTTGCTCTTCTCAAGGAGTATCTTTGTGGTGTTCTCTGTATTTCCTGAATTAGAATGTTTGTCTGCCTTGCTAGGTTGGGGAATTTCTCTTGGGTAATATCCTGAAGCACGTTTTCCAACTTGGTTCCATTCTCCCCATCACTTTCAGGTACACCAATCGAATGTAGATTTGGTCTTTTCACATAGTCCCATACTTCTTGCAGGCTTTGTTCATTTCTTTTCACTCTTTTTCCTCTAATCTTGTTTCCTCACTTTATTTCATTGAGTTGATCTTCAATCTCTGATATCCTTTCTTCTGCTTGATCGATTCAGCTATTGATACTTGTGTATGCTTCACAAAGTTCTTGTGCTGTGTATTTCAGCTCCATCAGGACATTTATGTTCTTCTCTAAACTGGTTATTCTAGTTAGCAATTCTTCTAACCTTTTTTCAAGGTTCTTAGCTTCCTTGCATTGGGTTAGGACATGCTCCTTTAGCTCAAAGGAGTTTGTTATTACCCCCCTTCTGAAGTCTACTTATGTCAATTTGTCAAACTCATTTTCCATCCAGTTTTGTCCTCTTGCTGGCAAGGAGTTGTGATCCTTTGGAGGAGAAGAGGCATCCTGGTTTTTGGAATTCTCAGCCTTTTTGCAATGGTTTCTCCCCATCTTCATGGATTTATCTACTTTTGGTCCTTGAAGTCGGTGACCTTCAGATGGGGTCTCTGAGTGGACGTCCTTTTTGTTGATGTTAATACTATTCCTTTCGGTTTGTTAGTTTTCATTCTAACAGTCAGGCCCCTCTGCTGCAGGTCTGCTGGAGTCTGCCGGAGGTCCACTCCAGACCATGTTTGTCTGGGTGTCACTGGCAGAGGCTGCAGACCAGCAAAGATTGCTGCTGTTCCTTCTTCTGGAAGCTTCATCCCAGAGAGGCACTCACCAGATGCCAACCAGAGCTCTCCTGTATGAGGTGTCTGTCAGCCCCTACTTGGAGGTGTCTCCTAGTCAGGATATATGGGGGTCAGGGACCCACTTGAGGAGGCACTCTGTCCCTTATCAGAGCTCAAATGCTGTGCTGGTAGATCTGCTGCTCTCTTTACAGCTGCCCGGTAAGGATGTTTAAGTCTGCTGAAGCTGTGCCCACAACCAGCCCTTCCCCCAGGTGCTCTGTTCCAGGGAGGTGAAGGTTATATCTATAAGTCCCTGACTGGGGCTGCTGCCTTTTTTTCAGAGATGCCCTGCCCAGAGAGGAGACATTCTGGCCACAGTGGCCTTGGTGAACTGGGGTAGGCTTTACCCAGTTTGAACTTCCGGTGACTTTGTTTACATTGTGAGGGTAAAACAGCCTACTTAAGCCTCAGCAATGGCAGACGTCCCTCCTCTCACCAAGCTCAAATGTCCCAGGTCAAGCTCAGACTGCTGCTGTGCTGGCAGTGAGAATTTCAAGCCAGTGGATCTTAGCTTGCTGGGCTCCATGGGGGTGGTACTTGCCAAGCCAGCGTACTTGGTTCCCTGACTTCAGCCCCCTTTGCAGGGGAGTGAACGGTTCTGTCTCACTGGCATTCCATGCACCACTGTGGTATGAAAAAAAAACTCCTGCAGCTAGCTCAGTGTTTGTCCAAACAGCTACCCAGTTTTGTGCTGGAAACCCAGGGCCCTGGTGATGTAGACACCAGAAGCAATCTCCTGGTCTGAGGGTAGTGAAGACTGTGGGGAAAGTGCAATATCTGGGCCAGAGTGCAAGGTACAGTCCCTAATGGCTTCCTTTGACTGGGAGAGGGAGTTCCCCGACCCCATGTACTTCCCAGGTGAAGTGACTCCCCACCCTGCTTTGGCTCACCCTCCTTGGGCTGCGCCCACTGTCCAATCAGTCCCAATGAGAGGAACTGGGTACCTCAGTTGGAAATGTAGAAATCACCTGCCTTCTGTGTTGAACTCACTGGGAGCTGCAAACCGGAGCTGTTCCTATTCAGCCATCTTGCCAGCAACCCCCAACTTTGCCTACTTTAATGTTATAAATATATTGGCCTAAGCTTTCTTCTAGAACTATGTTGTCCAATATGATAGTCACTAGCCACATATGACTGTTTAAATTTTAGCATTAATTCATTACATTTAAATGATATTAAAATTCACTTTCTCAGTAATATTAGCCACATTTCAAGAGCTCAGCATCCACAAGTTGGCTAGTAGCTACCATTTTGGACAGTGCAGATATAGAACATTTCAATTATCACGGAAAATTCTATTGCTTAGTATTGTACTATAGAGCAGTGTTCAGAGTTGGTGCTTGTATGCATAAGTTGATGGCCTATCTTGAACTTACTTTTGTGTAATAAAGTTAGTGGGTCAAAGTTTAATTTTTATTACAGTCAGCCGTTTTAGCACTATTTGTTGAAAAGACTATTCTCTATTTATTGAATTACCTTTGTATATTTCTAAAAATCAATTGCTCATTTATATGCAGAATTATTTTGCTGTTTTGATCTAATTTTTCTATCCTTATCCCAATACCATTTGGACTTGATTACTATAAACAGAGACTACACCTTTAATTTAGATGTGTGTCTCCACCATTTTGTTTTGGCTCTTGATCTTTTACATTACTGTACACTATAACTTTATCAATTTCTTTTAAAAACCTCTTTCAAATTGTTAAATTTGAAAAGAAATGACATCTTAACAATACTCAGTCTCCTAATCCAAGAACATTTTACATTATTTCATTTATTTAGATCTTCTTTAATATCACTCTGCAATATTTTATGGTTTAAGTGTAAAGATTTTTCAATAAATTTATTCCTGTGTTTTATAATGTTTTTATGCTACTGTAAAGAGTATTTTATAAATTTTATTTTCAATTGTTTGTGGCTTATATATATATAAATGAAATTGAACGTATACCCTGATATCTTGCTAAGCTCCCTCATTAGTTTTAACAATTGTTTCGCAGGTTCCTTAGTATAGCCAACATTACAACAATGCATTCTGCAAATCATAAAGCTTTAGTTTGTTTTATAAATGTTCTATAATTTTTAAAACCTTTTGCTGCCTATTGGACTACTTGAAACTCCTAGTTAAAAATATAGAAGCAAAGTGTTATGTTATCTGTAGATGTTTAATGATACCTTAAATTAGATTGAGAGTTACTTTCCATTTTTAGTTCAAGAATTATTTTTTTCTTTGCATTTCTAGAATTTACCACTCTGGGGTTTGTGTGTACGTGTGTATTCTAGAATATACTCCATGTGTCAATGTATATCTAGACACATGAGGACACATATGTACCATATATATGTGTATATATGTATATATAATTTGGCTTTGATTTGCTTATATTTTGACAAGTGTTTATGTAACTTTATAAGGGATAGTTGTCATATTTTTCTTCTTGTAGGATCTTTGTCAAGTTTTATATCACAGTTTTTATACTGGCCTCATTAAATGAGTTTGGAGATATTTTCATATTTTCTATTTTCTGAACCTATTTGTAGAACTTTGGTATTATTTCTTCCTTAAAGAGTTGATAAAATTTACCAGTTAATCTTATAATTTTCCTCACATAAAAATTGCACAAACAACTTTAAAAATTTTAAATATTTGCTTATTCAGATTCTCTATTTCTTTGATGTTTGCAAATTGTAGTTTTCAAAATATTTGAACAGTGAATCAAAATTGCTGAATTTATTTATATAAAGTGGATAGTTCTTCAAATACCTGTAGCTTTTTGGTGACATACCCTCTTTAACTCTTGATCTGGATAATTAGTGTGCTCTCTTTTTCCTTGATCAATGTGGTAAAAATTTTATTTATCTTATCAAAAATTCTATTGATCTTTACAAAGAACAAGTCTTAGGTTCTTAATGTTCATTATTGTTTTCTATTATGTAAATTGCTCTTATCTGTCACTTTTCTTTCCTTCTACATCAGATTAAAATTACTCTATGTTTTCTAGCTTCTTAAAGCAGATACTTATATTCTTTATTTTAACATTTTATTTTCTAATATAGGTATTAAAAGCTATTAGGTAACCTTTAAATACTACAAATTTGAATATGTTGTATTTTTATTCAGTTTAGTGCATTTTTAAATTTTTCTTTTGCTATTTCTCTAACTCATGATTTATTTATTTGGAAACATTAATTTTTTAAAATTAATATATAAGATTTCTACATATGTTATTATTTATGATTTAATTCTACTGTAATCAATATAAGTCGTATAATACCACTTTCCTTCTGGGACTCAAGTTGCATATATGTCAGTCTGCTTAATATTGTTCCAGTGGTAATTTAGGTTTTCTTATTTTTTAAATTTACTTAATGTCTCTTCAGATTACACATTATTTACATTGATCTCTCTCCAAGTTCACTGACTCTCTATTTTGTCATACAATGAAATTCCACTTCAAATTTTATATTTTTCCACTCTAGAGGTTTGTTTTTATTTTAGTTTTCATTTCTTTGTGATTTTCTAACTTTCACCCTTTATGACCACATTTTCCTGTAAGTTCTATAACATATTCATGATGGTTGCTTAAAGTGTTTCTCTTTTTCCTGCTAAATTTAACTTTTGAATGTTTTAGAGATTGGTTTCTTTCATTTGATGTTTTTTTTTTCTTGATTATGAAGCATCTTTTTCTGCATCTCATTTCTATCTGTATGTGTCTAATGATTTATTTTATGCGAAGTGTTGAAATACTTTGTTAGAAGTTCTGGATTATCCTATTTCCTTTAAAGAGCATTATGTTGTTATATTCTGGCAGACAGTTGTATCCCTGGTCGATTCTTTTGGTCCTCAAAGGTTTTTTTTTGTTTTATGTTAACACGGTGAGGGTCTTCTTTGTCCTCCTCCACTTAGCAAAAGTTTCCCTCTCCTAGGGTTTCTCCATCTTGCACCACAGTGGGGGAAGTGCAGCCAATCAGAGAACAGGGCAAATAGAGGTTTAACTCTTGAGTTTCTTCTTTCTCAAGAATTATACATATAGACTGCCTGCTTCTCAATGCATGAAAATAGTTGTTTCATGTTTTCTTCCATTTTATAGTGTTTGTGACAGAACTGCAAGTTTGGTACCAGTTACTTTGTGGCTAGAGGTTAAAGTCTTTGCCAAGCGGACATTTGACTTCAAATTACAAAGTTTTCCATAACACATTCCAAGCACTGTGATTATCTGAGCTTTTTCCATGCCTTATATTACACTTGTGATGATCTGTAAAAAGTTTCTAAACATTATTTAGGGCTAACATTTAATATGATCTCACTCATGAATGTATATAACCGAAGAGGAGGCTGGAGTGCAGGATGCCTTAAACATCAGAGAGGCCATCAGCAAAGCAAAGGTCATAGAAAGAAAACAGGCTTGTAAACGGTGAAAACTCTATCCCTAGTGGGACCAGGTCCGAAAATGAAAATCTCAATCAAGAAGAAAGTAAAAGAGCAGTTGAAGGCGCCAAAGGATCTTCTTCAGACAGCACTGCTGAAGTTAAGGAGTAGCTCGAGGTGAAGCTGGATGGGGGATCCAGTGGATCAGGAGTTGACGGACGGTCCGTTCACATAGCTGTGTTTCCTTGTTAACATTTTTCTTTCTGCAGAGAGGAAGATATGTTTTTGCTGCTTTATATAAAAATGTTTTTTTTAAGTTATTTTAAAAATCTAGCTTCCTATTGATTAAGATTGCCATCTTGCTTTTAGGCAAAACAAACCAGTTAACAAACAACCAGAAGAAAGGGGGAAGAGGAGCCACACATGGCTCCTATCATTAAACTTTCATTTCCTACACACCAACTTAAGGCATTTCTCTCTTCATATCTTAGGTGAGACCAGTGTTAGACTCCATTATAGGTTGTAAATAGTTCAGATAAAAAGTGGAGATGGGCCAGGCATGGCGGCCCATGCCTGTAATCCTAGCACTTTGTGAAGCCAAGGCAAGCAGATTGCATGAGCCAAGAGTTCGAGACCAGCCTGGGGAACATGGCAAAGCCCCGTCTCTACTAAAAATACCAAAAAAAAAAAAAAAAAAAAAAAAGTAGAAGAAAGAAAAATAAAAATTAGCTAGGTGTGGAGTAGCACATGCCCGTTGTCCCAGCTGCTCAGGAGATTGAGGCACAAGAATCACTTGAACCCAAGAAGTGGAAGTTGCAGTGAGCAGAGATTGTGCCTTTCTGGAGCAATATCCAACTATAAATACGTGGCAGCTCCGTATGTCAGGCCCAATGCCCTAGTGGGTCAAGGGTTTATCCTATAGCCCAAATTGTTAAAGCCTGTTTTGGAGCTCTGGAGATTTCTCTTTTACCATTTCTCCATATCCAGGAGCTCCTCTCAGCTCTCAGTTGGTTCCTGACTGGACAAACTGCCTTGAACCCTATCCGTACTTACATTTGGCACTTTCTATCTGTTCTCTGATGAAAGCAAACATTCTTTCCTAGAAGATCTGTTCAGGATATGAGTATCTACTTGTTATTCTGACTCTTCTCCATATTGGAGGTACGTACTACCTGTGTCTAGTCAGCCATCTTTATCTCTTCTCCAAATAGTTCACCGCTGTGGGGGAAACCAAAGTAACATGATAAAAGGCTTAGATAAAGGAAGGAGTAAAGCTTTGGGACAGTAATGAAATCTACTATAAGGATCCAGATACATCTCAATGTCATGGAATAACATTAAATTCTATGGGATATCAAGAAAATTAAGGCCATTTCAGATTAGATTATGACATAGATACTGGAACTTTGAAATAGTTCTGGATAAAATGGTAGGCTGTTGTCTCTTTTGTGTAAACATATTTCTTTTTCTTTTTCATTGAAACCAAAATCATACCTTTAAGATGACTAGCAGTTTCTACCTTGGCCTATGTAAACCTGAAGCCACCATGTAAGAATTAAGACTAGGCTTCAGGAAAGACCACATAGATATGCCCTGAGAATACACTGAAAGGAAGAAGGGGTCAGTTAGCCTAGGGTTCCAGCAATCCCCACCAAAGCATCGTGTTTTCCAGACCAGACCCACTACCAGATTAATACCACTGGATAAAGCAACATGAGGCAGAAGAACTGGGCAACCTTGTGCTAATTCCTGACACATAAAATTGTGAGGCATAGCACCACAGTTGTTTTCATCTACTAATTCTGTGGGTAGATTGTTATGCAGCAACAAATAACAAGAGCAGAATTTGGTACCAGGAAATGGGATGCTGTTCTAACAGGAAAACAAGACTATGTGGCACTGGCTTTGAGACAAGTTGCAGAATGAGAGCTGGAAGACACTCAAAGAGACTTAGTGCAAATTGGAAGGGCCTTATGGAGACTGCTGGGAAAGGCTTGAAGAACATAAGGACAATGTTATTGGAGGCTGGAGAAAAAAAATAGGGCTATTTTTATGTTGTGACAGAAGCAACACCATTGCCTATGGGAACATGGAACATATAAAAGATGCTTCATATACTTCTGAAGTTGATGGAAAAATTTTTCTAGGCAATATACAGAAAGTTTTAACTCACTTTTTTCTAGCTACCTATGAGCAGAGAGATAAAGAAGAACTTTTAGTTTTTCAACAGAATTTAGAAAGATTATAGAAAGCCCAGGATGGTCTAACTTGCAAAAGGTTCTCAAGGGAGGATTGGTCTCAAGGCAAAGTTCAAATCAAGCTCAATAAAATTTGATCTCAGGGTAAAAGTAAAGTCAGAGGCATGGCTAGGAGACCTTTATTAAGACCTAAGAAAGATTCAACTTTCTAAGAATATTAAGAATATGCTGTACTAATCCATTCTCACTCTGCTGTAAAGAAATACCTGAGACTGGGCAATTTATAAAGAAAGGAAGTTTAATTGGCCCATGGTTCTGCAGGCTGTACAGGAAGCATGGCTGGGGAGGTCTCAGGAAACCTACAATCATGGTGGAAGGCGAAGAGGAAGCAGGAACATCTTACATGGCCAGAGCAGGAGGAGAACAGTGAGGTGGGGGTGGCACACACTTTTAAACAACCAGAACTCAGCCAGGCATGGTGGCTCATGCCTGTAATCCCAGCACTTTGGGAAGCCGAGGTGGGCAGATCACCTGACATCAGGAGTTCGAGACCAGCCTGGCCAACATGGTGAAACCCCGTCTCTACTAAAAATATAAGAATTAGTCAGGCATGGTGGTGGGAACCTGTAATCCCAGCTACTGGGAAGGCTGAGGCAGGAGAATTTCTTGAACCCGGGAAGCAGAGGTTGCAGTGTGACTACACTCCAGCTTGGGTGACAGAGCAAGACTTCATCTTAAACAACAACAACCACAAAAACCAGATCTCATGCGAACTCTACCACAAGAACAGCATCAAACAGGGAAATCTGCCCTGATAATCCAATCACTTCCCACCAGGCCCCACCGCCAACAATGGATATTATAATTTGACTTGAGATTTGTAGGGGGACACAAATCTGAACCATGTTATATGCCTTGAAGATAGTGTCAGTTATAACGAGGGCTTCTAAGAATATTATGCAAAATGTCCCTGTTATGGGTTTAATTGTATTCCTCCCCCCAAATTCATATGTAGATGTCCTAAACCCTGGTACCTCAGTAAGTGACTTTATTTTGAGATAAGTGCTTCACCAAGTTAAAACAACATCATTAGGGTAGGCCCTAATTCATTACGATTAGCATCCTTATTAAAGGAGAAATTTGGAGAGAGATACACAGGAAAAAGACCATGTGAGCATCAGAGCAGTGATGGGGGTGAGGCATCTACAAGCCAAGGAAGCCAAAGATTGCCTGCAAACTACCGGAAACCAGGGAAAGGCAAGGAACAGACTCTTCCTCTCAGCCCTCATAAGGAACTAAGTCTGCTGACACTTTGATCTCAGGTTTCTGGCCTCCAGAACTGTGAGGTAAGTTTCTGTTTTCTAAGCCACCCAGTTTGTGGTACTTTGCCAAGGCAGCCCCAGAAAATTGATATCGGCCTCACAGGGACCCTAGGAATAGGAAACGCTATCTGAGAGATTTGTGAGTATGGTTTTGGAGTAAAGTATAATTTGACAAAAAGGAAGCCAATTTTTTTTTTTCTTTTTTTTTTGAGATGGAGTCTCGCTCTGTCACCCAGTCTGGATTGCGGTGGCGCAGTCTTGGCTCACTACAACCTCCGCCTCCCAGGTTCATGCAACTCTCCTGCCTCAGCCTCCTGAGTAGCTGGGATTACAGGCATGCACCACCATGCCTGGCTAATTTTTGTATTTTTGGTAGAGATGGGGTTTTACCATGTTGGCCAAGCTGGTCTTGAACTCCTGACCTCAGGTGATCCACCCGCCTCAGCCCCCCAAAGTGCTGGGATTACAGGCATGAGCCACCGTTCCCAGCCCAATAACTTTTTAAAAAATATTACTTAGAATGAAAGGGTTAGAGACAGAACAAACAAAAAGAAGGTACCCCTGGAATACCATGGGCAAGTAAGCCAAGAGGTCTACTCAGCTGCAAGTTTCAGCCACTTTTTGTGAAAAAAGATGGCTGACTCACAGGATGGGGACAAAATCCACAGAGAATGATATCCAGTGATCAGAACTATGCCCTGGAGAAGAGGTAACCAGATTATGCCTAACTGAGCTTTAGAATTTCATGGATCAGTAACTGCTTTTCTCCCTTTTTAAATAGATTTGTCTATTATAATTATCCAATCTGTGTTACCCCATTGTAAATTTTGTGGGGAGTAGAAAGCATTTTATTTTTTCATATCAAGAGGAGCGTATTTTAAGCTGCACTCTGAGAGTCTCATTTACCTGGACCTAATTTGGATGATGACATTCTGAACTTTGAGTCAATATCAGAATGGGGATAAGCCTCTGAAGCTCTTGGTAAGGGGTGAGTATATTTTGCATGTGCAGAAAATATCCTGGGGGAACCTGAACTAATCAGATAAGTCACAAAGGAGACTGAGTCTTTCATGAAGAAAGAGACTCAAAACATTGGAGAAATTCTCCTGCTAACCTTGAAGATGCAAGAGGCTTATGGTATGAAACATGTGGCAAAGAACTGTGAGGCTCTAGTTATTACAAGTAGCCCTCAAAAAGTAATCAACAAGAAAACAGGAAACTTGGTCCTACACCCTCAAAATTCCTATTATGCTTGGAAGTGGATCTTGAGCCTCAAATAAGACCTCAGCCTGGCCAGCACATTGATTTCAGCCCTATGATACTCTGAGCAGAGAACCACCCTTCTGTGCCCCAATGTCTGACCTACAGATCTGAAAGACACATTTGTGTTGCTTAGGCTTTTATATTTGTAGTAATTTGTTACACAGCAATAGAAAACTAATACAGGCTTTAATATCAAAATACCTGAAGTACATCAGCAGCTTTGCAGGTGTGCAGTAGGCAGAGGCTGGACAAATATCCAGGTGCCTGAGAGAAATTCTCAATTGCCTTGAACAGACTCCTAATAAAAACGGACATTGAACATGCTGTGAGTAACTGCTCAGAAGGAAATGAGGGGCATATTATTGGAAAGTGAAGGAAACAGGGCCCCTTCTTTTTTTTTTTTTTTTTTTTTTGAGACGGAGTCTCGCTCTGTGGCCCAGGCTGGAGTGCAGTGGCCGGATCTCAGCTCACTGCAAGCTCCGCCTCCCGGATTCACGCCATTCTCCTGCCTCAGCCTCCCAAGTAGCTGGGACTACAGGCACCCGCCACCTCGCCCAGCTAGTTTTTTGTATTTTTTAGTAGAGACGGAGTTTCATTGTGTTAGCCAGGATGGTCTCGATCTCCTGACCTCGTGATCCACCCGTCTCGGCCTCCCAAAGTGCTGGGATTACAGGCTTGAGCCACCGCGCCCGAAAACAGGGCCCCTTCTTACATAATTTCAGAAAGCTTGGTAAAATTTTGTCCTGCAGTTGACAGCAGAAGTCAAAAGTGATAAATTTAAGTATACAGCTGAGGAGATTTCCAAGTAAAGTGTGGAAAGTTCTACCTGATTTATTTTATTGCCTCTTACGGTAAAATGTGAGAGGAGAGGCACAAATTGAGGAAATAATTATTAAACAAAAAGAAAACAGGGATTGATCATTTTGAAAATTCTAAGGCTCTCTAGATAATAAAAATGCTAGAAGTAAAAAAAAAAAAAAAGTAAGAAAAATATCGCTCAAAGAATGGCATTTAAAAAAGGCTGAATGGTCTGTGTTCTTTTAGCTAATGGTCGGTTAGGTGCAGCCAGAGAGGAGGCAGGAGAGGCTCAGAAAAACATAAGTGTATTATACTCATTGATCCTAGAGAGGGGGTCGTTGTATGCCAAGCAGGGGTCCATGGGGAACAGCAGATATCGGTCAGGTGGAGAAGATAGGAGCAAGGGAAAGTCTCCACCAGTCTCTATTAGGGTTTCTGTGGGAAAGGCAAGGTGAGAAAGAGTAAATAATACAGGATTGGCTAGTCTGAATAATTGCTGTAAGCTTTTGGGGTATAAGAGGGGTCTCAACTTGCCTGATACCTGGCCCTCAGATGTTGAATGCTGAGGAATATAGCCTTCTGGGTTGTACTGGCCGGGAAGAGGAAACCTGGTTCTGGGTTGGTTAGTTTGCATAGTGAAGACATGATCCTAGCTGAGCCCTTTGCTGTCTCTGAATGGCTAGCCCTGGGGCTAGAAGTTTCTCCCCAGCCAGAAAGGTTAATATGTCAAAACATCATAATAAGCAGAAAATTAATATAAATGCTACAATGAAGGCATAACTCTATAACCAAAGGCTACAACCAATTCTGCAAACAAAAGCTAAAACCTTAGAAAGACCAGAAAAATTCATGGATGTATCTTTTGCCTAGTAGAGTAAAACCCAGTAAAATCCATTAAAGATACCTAGTGTTCTTGAGTTTTTTTTTTTTTTTTTTCCCCCAACAGAAATACTGCTAGCTTGAGTGAAAGGGACAAAGAGAATGTGAAACAAAAGGAGACTTTTGGGCTATTAAAATTCTATTGTCAGCAAACAGGTTGATAAAACTATTTAGTTTCAAACACTTGCTACTTTTCGTGAAAAAGGAAGGATGACTCAGAAAATGAGAACAAAAGCCCTGAGGGCAAAGCCCAAAGACCCAGGGGTTTCTTCCTAATCTCTAAAGCCTAGTCAAGAAAAATATCAATATTTGTCCAGCTGTATTACAGAACTTCTAGGAACTGTTACTCCTTTTAACTTTCCATTTTCCCCCCTTTGAACTTGAATATCTATGACAGTTATCCTATACTGGTTTTGCAATTGTATGTTTGAGGCATTAGGGGATGATAACTTGTTTCTTTAGTCTCCCAGGTCTACAGATGGAGAGAAAATATTCCCCAGAACCTGAGCTTAATGGATTCGATCTAGGAGTTTCATCTTCACCTGATTTAGAACACTTGAATGATGAGTTCTGAAATGCTGGGATGACACTCTAATGGTCTAATACTCTTGAGAATCTTTAGAGAGGGGTGGGTGAATGTATTTCTCATTTGGGGAGGATATGAATGATTGGGGGCCATGGGAAGACTGATCATCAAATTGCCAAGGTGGACCCCATGGTTCCTGCCTCCTCGTGTACAAACTCTGTATGACTTCATCCCCTTGAGTGTGACTGGACTTGTGAATGAATATGTTGGGATTTGTTATGTTGCAATGAAAATGAATACAGCCAGATACCAGCCTAGTTTTTAAAAGGACTAGAGACTTTCCTCTTGCTCTACTAGAGCCCAAAAAGAGAGGATCTCCTGCCATGTAAGATCCATCATGTAAAAGTCTGACTACTATGCTGGGAAGACAAGGTGGAGATGCCCTGAGGCTACATGAAAAGGGGAAGAACCTATCTGAGTCCAGCTTTCCAGGTGTGCCTACCAATGTCCCAGTGATAGCAGTGAAGCCTTCTTGGACACTCAAGTTCAGCCTCCAGCTAAATGCCACCAAATAACACTGGTCAATGCTACATGGAGCAGAAGAAGTGGCCAGTCATGTTCTGCTAGAATTCCTAACCCAAAACATTATGAGAAAAAATAAAATAGTTTTTGATAAAGTCACTAAATTTGGGAGAAGTTTCTTATACAGAATGACTACTTTGAAAGGGGTTATTTACAGAAATTTGAGAGTGGTGGGATAACAAGGAGTAAAGTCACAGTTGAAACTAGTGAATCACAGATTTGTAAAACCACTATGCAGAAGAGATGAGGGAAGGCAGAGTTACTATAACCATTTAGGTAGTTGCTTATAGGAGACCAGCTTGAAAGAAGCTCTGATATGGAGGTTAAGGAACACGGTCAATCCATGGAGGAAATCATTGGAATAAAAATCTAGTATGAGTGCAATGGATCATGCCTGTAATCCCAGCACTTTGGCAGACTGAGGTGGGTGGATCACTTGAGGTCAGGAGTTCAAGACCTGCTTGGCCAACATGGTAAAACCCCGTCTCTACTAAAAATAGAAAAATTAGCCAAATGTGGTAGCGGGCAGCTCTTATTCCAGTGACTCGGTAGGCTGAGGCAGGAAAATCGCTTCAATCTGGGAGGTGGAGGTTGCAGTGAGCCAAGATTGCACCACTGTACTCCAGCCTGGGTGACAGAGCAAGACTCCGTCTCAAAAAAAGGAAAAAAAAAAAAAAAAAAGAATCAGACCTTATTCTCCTTTCTCTCTCTGATCTCCTGCATGGCTTCCAATTCATCAAAGATTTCCAGAAAGCACAGTTTATGAAAGTTCCTGGTTGTAATTTATACAAGTTAGCCTTCTGGAGCAGAAAGCATGGTGGAGATGAATAGATAGCAGATCTGGTGAAAGATAAAGAATTAGTCATCCCAGCTGTATTTTCTGATGTGATGGTGGTAGTCATAGTGTGTACATGACACCAAAGGCCAGTGAATGCATCTGAGGGATTGAGAATTCTGCTGGCTTTCTTGAGCTATTACTTGGAAGTTAGGTAAGATGTCTATAAATAATAATGAGGGAGAAGACAATTTCTAGAGAGAGAGCAGCTGGAAAAGTTACAGAAAAAAATAAAGAAACCAAATTATTTATTGTAGCTCTATCTGGGTAATTAGCGCAGAGCAGAGCAATTAGCAATAGCATTTACCACAACACATCATTACTATTTTTGTTTATTGCTAAACCACTTATTGATGAAATAGGTTAAGTGTCAGTTTTTCAACAATCAACCATGTCCCATCTGTTATGTAATTGTTATTTTCAAAGCTTGAGCTTCAGCAAATGGAATCATTAAGGGACACTCTCTTGCACTTGCTCCAGTACTATCCCCCTCTGTTTCATAAATGGTTTATTTGCAAATCAACATCTGTAAAAGGGAAAGAAAGAGCACAGTAGGACACAAGGGAACAAGAAGTTCACACAGTGATCAGAGATCCAGGAAAAGGTTGGGGAATAATTTGTATGTCTGAACACTTCCAGCAAAACAGCACTTGTTATGGGGTTTTTGTTGGGCCTTGTATTCCTGAGATGCTCCAATTACTGAGCAGGATGGCAGGTCCATTGTCACAACTGCTGAGCTCATGAAGCAACACAGATAATATATCTGTAAAATGAATGCTACAATCACAAATTAATTAGATTCTCTTTCAGAAGATAAAAGTTAGAAAAAAATTGCTTTTCTTCACCAGGATACTAATGTGGCAGGAACACAACAGGAGGTGCCTAGTTTGTTGAACCACAGGTATGAAAAAATGGATCTGTGTTTGCAAATATTTCGCTTTACATGCAACTTTCAGTAAAAGCCAGTAAAGGCATTACATCCTGCCAGATTTAATAAACGCTTCTGTCTAGTGTTTGTGGTCAGATGGAAGAAAGCATTGGCTTGCTTATCTGCTTAGGGGCTATTTTCTGTCATCTTCTTCCAGCTGCTGTGAGTTTCCATTGGCAAGAAGTCAACAATACAGCATAAAGTTATTCGTAGGACAAAACAGCTACAAAAGGCCTGGCCTATTAACACAATGACTATGATTGCACTCTTAAGAACTAAACTGGGGTTTTGTAGGATTTTTGCTAAATTTTAGCTGACAGCACCAAAAAACCCATGTACTGTACCCAGAGAAAAGTGTTTTATTTATTTTTTATGCATTTCCTCAGATGTAAACATGGCTTATTTATCCAGAAATTTCGAACACATTTAAACTCATGCCATTTCTCATTAGAAAGAACAGCATGCTTTCATCACTCCCACCACTCTAAGGCAAGAGTAATGTCTTATTTTGTATTAATTTGGAACGACACAGTGACAGATTGATTTCTTTCTTCTGGTAAACAAATTCAACCACAGAGAATACACAATGTACCAAGTGAAAGTTCATTTTCAAATACTTCCACACAAGTTATCCCTCACTTTTCTCCAAAAATGTCTGTTTTCACTTGGTGTGAGTAGAGACAGGCCTGAGTAGCCCTAAAGGCTCGTTTCCACCATCTTCATGGTGTTTATTCAGCTCAGGAGGTCTTGGCCAGCCCCCACAGTTGATGTTTACATCAACCAATGAGCTCCGGAAATTCCCTGTTTCTAATGAGACCAGTTATTCCACTGGGGAACTTTCATTGTGTTCTATTATTTTACTAGATACATCAAGCAACCCCTTTCAACTTTTTAAAAAATAGAGAGGTTTAGGGGACAAGTTGCCTCTCCTAGGTCCCTGCCCATCAGATATCAGTGACAGAACTAGAAACACTGCTCTTTGGGACCCTCTGCCTATCAGCTTTCCCCAATAACCTTACTTTAAATTTACATTGTGTGGCATAAGGTGCATGTGTTTCTGCATGAAATATGTCTTTTGTCAAGCATTTTTCATACCATTTGTATGTTCATATCTCACATATACATAAGATATCTATGTACATATATACATGTGTGATTGGTTGACTCCATGGAAACAGATCTCATGAATAAATAGGACTGGCTGTATATACTTTCATGCTATCATGATTTTACATATGGACATACAGTTTTCTCTCTGTATCCATGAAGAATCATTTCAGGACCTCATACAGATACCAAAATTCATGAATGAATACTCAAGTTTCTGATATAAAATGATGTAGTATTTGCATGTAACCTATACACATTCTCCTGTATATTTAACTCATTTCTAGATTACTTATAATATTTAATATAATGTAAGTGCTATGTAAATAACTTGTACTATAATATTTGGGAAATAATGACAATTCTGTACATGTTCAGTACAGATGTAATTTTTATTTTTTTCCAAATTTCTTCAGTGTGTGATTGGTTGACTCCATGCCAACAGAACTCATGAATAAAGAGGACTGGCTGTATATACTTTCACGTTATCATGACTTTTTTTTTTTTTCCTTTTTTTTTTTTTGAGACAGAGTCTCGCTTTGTGGTCCAGGCTGGAGTGCAGTGGCACGATCTCGGCTCACTGCAAGCTCTGCTTCCCGGGTTCACGCCATTCTCCTGCCTCTGCCTCCCGAGTAGCTGGGACTACAGGCACCCGCCACCACCCCCGGCTAATTTTTTTGTATTTTTCGTAGAGACGGGGTTTCACCATGTTAGGCAGGGTGGTCTCAATCTCCTGACTTCGTGATCTGCCCACCTTGGCCTCCCAAAGTGCTGGGATTACAGGCGTGAGCCACCGTGCCCGGCCTGTTATCATGATTTTATTCTTCATACACGTAAAGTGAAGATAATTTATACTCCTACCAACTATGTATTGGAGTATCCTTTGATATCCACACTAACTGGCACCATGTTATATTTTTTTCCAACCTGATGGGAAAACACACACACATCTTTTTTTACATTTACCTGGTGTCATCTGTAGAATTATGATGTTCATAAATTTAGAAAGGAGAACTTTATTTTTCATAAATGGTTGAAGCCTGCAGGGTGGCCATTCTGACAGGCTAGGAAGAATAACCTTTGGCCAGAAGCCAGAAACAAGACAGTTGGAGGTAGGATCAAAGGGAAAAGAAATTTAAGCTGAGCAGGGTGACTGAATACATATTGAATAAGCTACAGGAGGAGTCATGAGTATTTATGAGAGGAGAAACATGCACATTTGTAATTAGCTCCATGCTTCCTCACGGGTCCCATGTACAAACAATGGCAGCATTAGCATGATCGGAGGGTGGAGTATTCAGCCCTCTGATGTCAAAAGGTAATGTAGAGGACATGAAAACCCTCACTGCATGTTCTCAGTAGGCTGGCCAGAACCATTCCATGGTCAGTGATCTCTTATCGGACAATAAAGGAGAAGCAGTGTCAGATGGTTGGTTAATAGGAGTGGTGGAGTCTTTTGAAAGGGCTGATTTCTGTTTAGTCCTTAGGGAAGAAAGCCTAATGGTAGTTAATGATGGACAGGGTATAAGGAGGCAGTCTGACTTCACAGCCTGTCATGGACAGGAACTCAGTTTTTAAGGTTTCCCTGTGGTCCCTTTGGTCAGGAGAAGGCTGTTTAGTCAGTTGGTGGGCTTAATATCTCACTTTTATTTATCACTGGTAACTAATAAAATTGATCATAGAGCATATTTGGATATATTAATGTTTTATATGAAATTTCTTTTTATGCCTATTGGCCACTTCTTAATTTTAATTTTTTTAAATGCTATGAGTGAAAATAATATGACTGGAAAATTTTCCCAATAATATTTAGCTAGAGCATTTCGCCCCATAGAATTGAACTGTTAGTATTGTCATTTACTGAATTCCTTTGTGTCAGTAGATATTTCTCTAGTCTATATTGAATTAATTTTATTTACCACTGTTTAAGATTTTTGCATATATGATCGTTAGCAAAATAGGCCTATAATTGTATTTTCTTATATTATTTTTATCCAAGATTACTGGTAAAAGTAATTATACACTTTGGATTTCAAATACAAAAAGTACTTTTTGTACATTTATACTCTAAAGGTACTTTTTGTTTGTAACTCATTTTCCATCTGATATTTTAAAATTTGTTTAAAGCAATAATTATAAATTGAAGTTGCTTGGCACACAATGAACAAAGGTGTAATTTGTGACCGTACATCATAAAGGTGGAGGAGGACAAAAATACATAGGAGCACAATATTTTATATTATGAAAATTATTAATTTTAATTTAAACTAGATTGCTATAAATTAGGATGTTGTCTATAGGACAACCATTAAGAAAATTACATACATATATATATATGCACATATACATATATGTATGTGTATTTATGAAAAAAATGACTGTAATAAAATGTTATAAAGTAAAATATCTGTTTAATACTAAAGAAAGCAGTAAAGTATTTGTAATTCAAACTTTGTAAGATATATAAAAGAAAAATAGCAAAATAGCAGAAGTGAGCCCATCATTATCAGTAATTAGGTTAAATATAAATTGATTAAACTTTTTAATTAAAGGCCGGGCACGGTGTCTCAAGCCTGTAATCCCAGCACTTTGGGAGGCCAAGACGGGCGGATCATGAGGTCAGGAGATCGAGACCATCCTGGCTAACACGGTGAAACCCCGTCTCTACTAAAAAATACAAAAAACTGGCCGGGCGAGGTGGCGGGTGCCTGTAGTCCCAGCTACTCGGGAGGCTGAGCCAGGAGAATGGCGTAAACCTGGGAGGCGGAGCTTGCAGTGAGCTGGGATCCGGCCACCGCCCTCCGGCCTGGGCGACAGAGCGAGACTCCATCTCAAAAAATAAAAATAAAAATAAAAAAACTTTTTAATTAAAAGGCACATATTGGTGGAATGGATGTAAGAAATATGATCCAACTATATGCTATCTATAAGAGGTTCATTTTAAAAGACACTGATATGTTGACAATCAAAGATGGAAACAGATTTCCATGCAAAAAGTACTCAAAGAGATCTAAAAGTAGCAACTTTAATATTAGGTAAAATATACTTTAAGAAAAAAAGTTACTATAGACAAAGAAAAACATTTTGTTATGATAAAAGGGTCAATTTATTAACAAGATATAGCAATTATAAACGAATACACACTGAACGATGGAGCCCCAAAACATCTGAAGCAAACATTAACATAATTGAAGGAAGAAATATAAAACCCAATTATAATTATTATAGATTATTACATAACTCACCTTTCAAAGTGCTCTTAATATACCTGTATTTTTGGTTTTCATTTTTTCCAACAAATAACATTAGATGATTTTGTATTCCAGGAATTTTCCTACTTTTTTATATTTGCTGATGCTATATTTTATTTTCTGTGATTTCATGGATTTATTAGTTTTTAAATATTTAAAGAAGTATATACAGACATAGAGATATATCTACCTATCTATATTCTGATAAATTTTAGGAACTTATAAAAAGAGGATTAATTTTAGAATTAAATCCAATATCATAAATACTTTGATAACATTGTATTTATATTCTTTGGACCATGAAATATATTTAATTATACATATGTAATATTTAATTATTATATTCATATTATATATACTTATATATAATTATATTCCATGAGCCATATATTTATATTAAATATTTTAATTTCAATTAAATAAATCTGTTTTTAAATGTATATGTTATATATATACATTTGTTCATTGTGTGTCAATCAACTGCAATATATATATTTTAACCACAGCTACATGAAGAGCAAAGGTGGTGAATTTAACAGTTTCCTCATGCATAAGATAGTTTATTCTTAATATCAAGTTATGTTTCTGTTTCTGGAAATACTGGTTAATAGATATCCAGAGAAATATTCCCACTAGAGAGCATATAAAATTCTTTGTGAAACAGAAAAACATTTATTTAAATATACATTTCAATATCTATATGTATATATAGAAGTCCAAATATAGAGAGAAAAATTCCTCAACATCAGGAAATAAGTAGAGTTTGAGTTTGGAGAAGTGAGTAACTCTTATGCTGTGACTAGCTCTCCTGATATTTTCTAATAAGTGATGATTTAATCAGGTTATAACATGCACAGAGGGACAGCAGACAAATGTGCTAAGTCTATGCAGAGTAGCATTTTAAATTGTACATCTTCTATCAGAGTGAAACACTTGAAAAATATTTATTCTATCCTTAGCTGTGGGTAAGTGAGGAAAAAATATCTAGGTCAAAAATTGTGATGACTCAATGAACCTGACAGAAACCCAAACAAAACCTGTATGGAGGCACAGACTTTAGACTCAGGGCCTCTTTGAGTTTCAGTAAGTGCCAATGGAAATGAGCTAAACATAAAACAAAAGAAGAAAAAAAAAACCCAAGCCCTCTGGGGAAACATGTCACCATGGGCAAGAATCAGCAAAAATCACATCTTGCTGAATTAAGCCTGCAAAATCTTGAAAAATTGGTATTATCAACTATGAAATATATAATAAAACAATTATGTTTAATATATATAAGCACAATTATAACTAATAAGACCCTAGCAAATTTGAAAAATGTACATTTATCAAAAAATATATACTTGAATAAGAAAATAGCTTAAGGGTTTAATTATAGACTCATATTTTTACAGCAGATTAAATTCTGAGAAAAAGAAATCAGAAATTCAGAAGAGTGCACAAACTACTCACAACCCAACAAAGAGAAAAGCTTATGAATATGAAATAAAAATGAGGATATATAAATGAAAGGATGATAAATTCAAAGTTTTAATTTGATTTTTAGAAGGAGAATATAGACAGAATAGCCGAGATATAACTATTTGAAAATAAAATGAATGAAAATTATCATTAATGAAAGTCACCAATTCAGAATTCAAGTACTAAGTGGAATAAGTGAAAATAAGCATGTAAAAATAAATAGGTGAATGGATCTATTAGAATAAACTATAGAACTCTAAAGAAAAATAAAACTCTTCCAAAGCAATCACAGGAAAAAGGATTTCCTACCTATACATGAAACTTCTCAATAATGTTGAAAACCAGTAAGAGTGAAGAAGAACTTGCAAATTTGAAGATAAATAGTTATCTTTTAGAAACCTTGGAGTTTTTTGGTTTTTTTTTTTTTTTTTTTTTTTTTTGCATCTGTTGTGAGAGCAGATTGCTTACAAGTAACAAAAGCACACCTAACCTAAGCAAAAACCAAACCAAAAAAAAAAAAAAAAAAATGACATATATTGCAAGAATGCTAGGGTGTGTAATGGAACTCAAGGGATTAGCATGTATTATAGACCTCCACAGGAACTAGAATCAAGAACTGGGAATAGAAAAGGAGCCAAAACATCTGCTTTGCCTTCTCTAATTCTCTTATTCATTCTCTCTCTCTGTCCCCATTTCTCTCCCTGCCTCTTACTGTCTTTCTCTCCCTCTCTCTTCCTTTCCCACTTTCTCTCCCTTAGACCTCCTGCCCACTCTCCCTAATCCCCTTATATGTCCATGAATGAAGGAGATCTGGGAAGCCTGAGAGTATTGATTTCGGGGTAGAGTTAGAAATACATTTTAGTAAGAAGATGAATTTGCAAATACAGAGTCCATGAATAGTAGTGATTGTATATAATGTGTAATTTACTCTTCATATATCATGCTTCTTTTTGCTTTGTTTACTCCTTGAATATTGTAAAAGAAAGCCGTGAGTATTGATTTATGATTTATTACCATCTTTCTCCCTAATCTGCAAAATGCAATTGCTACATAAACCTTGGGTGTATTGGATGAACCAATATTTTGCCTTCTAAATTTATCTCCTAAAAAAGAAAATCAGCTGAACATCTAATTCATATGTCATCACTCTGAAGTTTAGTTTAACTTTGTTTAGATTAAATTAATTACCTTAGTGATATACATGTCTGAGAAGAAATAAGTTCATATGGAAAATTACCAATTATCTAAAAAATAATAACTATTTTCTATGTTATATCTAAGAAGCACATTTCAACTTATGGTGATTTTCTTATAACTCTTTTTACTGACTAAACTCTCCACACTGTGATGCATTCATTTAAAGTTTAATTTTATCTTAATTATAATAAATAAATTTTCCTTTAATAATTCTCAAGCCCAAACATTTGATTTAAAAAGTCTCATTGACCACTGTAAATAAACTTTAGTGTGTATTCACTAACTCTAAATAATGACTTCACAAATAGGGTGGGTACTAACAGAAAGGTTTTTGTCATGATACAAATTGATATGTCACTAAATAATAAATATGAAATTATCTAGTAATTATGATCAGGTTTTTCCTAATTTTATTTATTTGTACTCATTGTAATTGGAAAATAATATCATAGAAAGTTTACAAAAGAAGGAAAAAGTCACTCCTGGGGACATAATTACACTTATTTGATATCACAAAAAATATAACATTTCAAAAAAGAATATAAATGGTATTAAAAAGAAATACACTGGCCAGGCATCGTGGCTCATGCCTATGATCCGAGCACTTTGAGAGGCTGAGGCAGGTAGATCACTTGAGGTCAGGAGTTCGACCAGCTTGGCCAACATGGTGAAACCACATCTCTATTAAAAATATAAAAAAATTATCCAGGCATGGTAGCATATGCCTGTAGTCCAACTACTTGGGAAACTCAGGCAGGAGAATCACTTGAACCTGGGAGGTGGAAGTTGCAGTGAGCCAAGATCATGTCACTGCACTTCAGCCTGGGTGACAAAGCAAGACTCTGTCTCAAAAAAAAAAAAAAAAAAAATGTAATATACCACAAGAAAAAAATATTTTTTTTTTCAAAATCAACAATCAGTAGTATATTTTATACTAAAATTTAGGAAAAAACACCAAGGAATCCTCATTAAAATTAGTAATATAATGAATTATCATGCTTGCTTTGGCATCACATACACTAAAATGGGATATGATACAGAGAAGATTAGCATGGCTTCTTCACAAGGATGACATGGAAATTCATGAAGAATTCCATATTTTTTGATGCAAAAATCTTCAGTAAAATACTGACAAACCAAATCCAGCAGCACATCAAAAAGCTTATCCATCACAATCAAGTTGGCTTCATCCCTGGGATGCAAGATTGGTTCAACATATGCAAATCAATAAACATAATTCATCACATAAACATAACTAAAGATAAAAACCACATTATTATCTCAAGAGACATAGAAAAGGCCTTCAATAAAATTCACCATCCCTTTATGTTAAAAACTCTCAATAAACTAGGTACTGAAGGAACACACCTCAAAATAATAAGAGCCATATATGACAAGCACACAGCCTGTAGCATAATGAATGGGTGAAAGCTGGAAGCATTCTCTTTGAAAACTGGCACAAGACAAAGATATCAGGGGAAACCCCACACCCAATATTCATTGTGGGTTCTTTTCTATTTCCCTAAGCATTGGCTGGTCTGAGAAATAAAGGGAAAGAGTACAAAAGAGATAAATTTTAAAGCTGGGTGTCCAGGGGAGACATCATATGTTGGCAGGTTCCGTGATGCTCCCTGAGTCATAAAACCAGCAAGTTCTTATTAGCGATTTTCAAAAGGGGAGGGAGTGTATGAATAGGGTGTGGGTCACAGAGATCACATGCTTCACAAGGTAATAAAATATTACAAAGCAAATGGAGGCAGGGTGAGATCACAGGACCACAGGACAGGGCGAAATTAAAATTGCTAATGAAGTTTCGGGCATGCATTGTCATTGATAACATCTTATCAGGAGACAGGGTTTGAGAGCAGACAACTGGTCTGACCAAAATTTATTAGGCAGGAGTTTCCTCATCCTAATAAGCCTGGGAGTGCTACAGGAGACCAGTGCTTATTTCAACCCTTTGCCTTCGACCATAAAAGACAGCTGCTCCCCAAGGGGCCATTTCAGAGGCCTACCCTCAGGAGCTATTCTCTTTCTCAGGGATGTTCCTTGCTAAGAAAAAGAATTCAGCAATAGTTCTCCTATTTACTTTTGAAAGAAGAGAAATCTGGCTCTGTTCCACCTGGCTCACCGGCAGTCAGAGTTTAAGGTTATCTCCCTTGTTCCCTGAACATTGCTGTTATCCTGTTCTTTTTTCAATGTGCCCAGATTTCGTATTGTTCAAACACACATGCTCTACGAACAATTTGTGCAATTAATGCAATCATCACAGGGTCCTGAGGTGACATACATCCTCCTCAGCTTACGAAGATGACAGGATTAAGAGATTAGAGTAAAGACAGGCATAGGAAATCACAAGGGTATTGACTGTGGAAGTGATAAGTGTCCATGAAATCTTCACAATTTATGTTCAGAGATTGCAGTAAAGATAGGCATAAGAAATTATAAAAGTATTAATTTGGGGAACTAATAAATGTCCATGAAATCTTCACGATTTATGTTCTTCTGCCATGGCTTCAGCCAGTCTCTCCATTCGGGGTCCCTGACTCCCCATAACAACAAGGATGCCCTCTCTCACCACTCCTGTCCAACATAGTATTGGAAGTTCTGGCCAGGGCAATCAGGCAAGAGAAAGAAATAAAGCATATTCAAACATGAAGAGAGGAAGTCAAATTGTCTTTGTTTGCAGACGATATGATCCTATATTCTAGAAAAACCCATCGTCTCAGCCCAAAAGCTTCTTAAACTGATAAGCAACTTCAGCAAAGTCTCAGGATACAAAATCAATGTGCAAAAATCACTAGCATTCTTATACACCAACAACAGGCAAGCAGAGAGCCAAACCATGAATGAACCCCCATTAAAAATTGTTATAAAGAGAATAAAATACCTAGGAATACAGCTAACAAGGGAAGTGAAGGACCTCTTCAAGAACTACAAACCACTGCTCAAGGAAATAAGAGAGGTCACAAACAAATGGAAAAACATGTCAAGCTCATGGAGGGGAAGAATCACTATCATTAAAATGGCCATAATGCCCAAAACAATTTATAGATTCAATGCTATTTCCATTAAACTACCATTGACATTCTTCAGAATTAGAAAAAAAAATATTTTAAAATACATATGAAATCAAAACAGAGCCCATATAGCCAAGGCAATCCTAAACAAAAAGAACAAAGTTGGAAAGATCACACTACCTGACTTTAAACTATACTACAAGGCAACAGTAACAAAAACAGCATGATACTAGTACAAAAACAGACACATAGACCAATGGAACAGAATAGAAAACTCAGAAATAAGACCGCACACCTACAACTATCTAATCTTTGACAAATCTGACAAAAACAAGCAACAAGGAAAGGATTCCCTATTTAATAAGTAGTTCTGGAAGAACTAGCTAGCCATATGCAGAAAATTGAAACTGTACACCTTCCTTACACCTTATACAAACATTAACTCAAAATGGATTAAAAACTTAAATGTAAAACCCAAAACTATAAAAATCCTAGAATAAAATCGAGGCAATACCATTAAGGACATAGGGACCGGCACAGTCCCTATGATAAGAAAAAAAAAAAAAAAAAAACTGAATGCAATTGCAACAAAAGCCAAAATTGACAAATGGGATCTTATTAAACTAAAAAGCTTCTGTACAGCAAACAAACTATCATTAGAGTGAACAGACAACCTACAGAATGCAAGGATATTTTTGCAATCTATCCATCTGACAAATGTCTAATATCTAGAGTCTACAAGGAACTTAAACAAATTTACAATGATAAAACAATCAGCCTCATTTAAAAGTGGGAAAAGAACATGATCAGACACTTTTCAAAAGAATACATTCATGTGGCTAACAAACATACGAAAAAAAGTTCAACATCATTGATCATTAGAGAAATGCAAATCAAAACCACAGTGAGATGCCACCTCATGCCTGTCAGAATGGCAATTACTTAAAAGGCCCAAAAACAACAAATGCTGGCAAGGTTGTGAAGAAAAGGGAACATTTATAAACTTTTGGTGGAAGTGTAAATTAGTTCAAACATTGTGGAAGAAAGGGGATAATTTCTCAAAGAATTATAAGCAGAAACATCATTTGACCCAGCAATCCCATTACTGGGTATATACCCAAAGCAATATAAATTACTATATTATAAATATACACATGTTCATTGCAGCACTATTCACAATAGCAAAGACATGGAATCAACCCAAATGCCCATCAGTGACAGACTGGATAAAGAAAATGTGATACATATACACCATAGAATACTATGAAGCCAAAAAAAGGAACAAGATCATGTCCTTTGTGGGGACATGGGTGGAGCTGGAAACCATTATCCTCAGCAAACTAAAGCAGGAACAGAAAACCAAAAGGCACAAGTTCTCACTTATAAGTGGGAGCTGAATGATGAGAACACATGGACAGACACTGGGACCTGTTGGGGATGAGGTAAAGGGAGGGAGAGTATCAGGAAGAATAGCTAATGGACGCTGGACTTAATACCTAGGTGATGGGTTGATGTGTGCAGCAAACCACCATGGTCCACATTTACCTATGTAACAAATCTGCATATCCTGCACATGTACCCCAAAACTTAAAGTTGAAGAAAAAAAAATCAAAACAAGAAATTTTTTAAAAACTTTCAAAATTAGTACAACCTTTAATATTTAAAAATTGCTTAATCAATTAGATCAAAAGGAAACAAAATTATAGCTAAATATCAAATAAATTTATTATTTGTATATTATATTAAAAAGACCAACAATTTTATTAATCATATGCATATGTACCTAAAAAAACTAAAGGAATTATTGAAGAGCATCATAATATTAAAAGTATTTACTGTCTAGTTACAAGATAAATATGGAAAAAATAATTGTTTAATATATGTTCCTGCAATAACCAGGTAGAATATAAATGGCACTTAGTGAAAGAAATTATAATGTCCGTAACATTAACTAATCATTTTGTAAAATACACATACTGCAAGATGGGTACGTAAACCAAAAATGAAATCCCAAGCCCCCAATCAACTAACAGACCCCCTTTTGGTTAAGGAGATACTGGAGAAACCTGTAAAACTGAATTCTTGCCCCTGACAGGATGGGAGGTTGGACACATCTCTTTATACTCTCTCTGTCTTGAATTCTCTCTTAAGTTTTGGCACAACTGACAAACATTAACATTAAAATGGAGATCATAAAAATGACCAAACAGACTCTTAGTGGCAATAAGATACTAAATTCCAGCCTGACTCTGATATAGCATTACATAACAGATAGCAGACCCTGAAGAAAATCAAAATAATTTACCCCAAAATGTATGTTTTGACATATTTTGAAATGGCTTTGCAAAGCTTTCATGGGGCAAACTTGCATCTGTAGAGAAGCTCCATTAATGCAGCCAGGACTTCTCTTTGGAGGCCTTTCCCAGATCAAGAAGAGATTAAGAGTCTGACACCTGGTAAGGCCTGAAAAGAGATACTTACCATCTGTTCTCTCTGAAGGCTGCTACCTTTGAGGCTTCATTCACATAACAAGAACGTTGGCCTCCACAACTCCCCTCATCTTAACTCAAGATTCCTCCTACTGACTTCAAGTCTTCAGACAAAGGTTAACTCTTTCAACCAGTTATCAATGAGAAAATCTGAATCCACCTATGATTTGTATGCCCCCACTTTGAGATGGCCTGCCTTTTTGTGCTGGACCAATGTCTACCTTCCATGTATTGATTTATGTCTTTACCTGTAACTCCTGTCTCCCTAAAATAAAGAAAACCAAACTATAACCCTACTATGCCTCAGGCACATTTTCTCAATACCTCTTGAGACTCTTCTCTGGGCCATCAGCACTCATATTGGCTCAGAATAAATCTCTTTAAATTTTTACAGTTTTTTTTTCTTAAAACAACTATTATCCAAAAATAAAAACCCATGTAGCTGCACAAAGATAGTCAATTAGTATCATGAAAGTAGGATAGCAAAGGTATAGTGAATAAGAGTATGGGCATAGCACCATATTGCTTGAGCTTAAATCCCCACCCTCCCAGTTACCAGCTCTGTGAATTTGGACAAATTACATGTCCCTGAGCTTTCTTCATTATGAATTCTAGATTTTAATAATACCTAACTCACAAGGTTGTATAAGGTTTGAATGTATTAAATACTCCTAGGCTATAGTGAGTGTGAATAATCTGTGAACATGTCAGTTATTTCTATTGTGGGTAAAACCTGAAAATTTAAATATTTTGCAAACAAAGCTCAAATCTTATACTAACACTAATAATCTAAACTCAAAAGGATTTTTCTTGGAATTAAAATTACTTAAACAATAAAATAAATTAAAGACAAGTATGAATAGTAAAGATAATCTGGAGTATATAGCCAGGTATGTCCATCATACATGAGTTATTAAATGCAAAGTTAGGTAAAGCAGTAAGATATTAGAAGCATTAACAGAAATATAATCCTGAACCTTTCTAAAAATATCCATTAAAATAATAGTAATTACAAGTACCACAGGTTTAAGGCTCGATGCATGACATATATTGCAGGAGGCTTTTATCAAGTATGCATTAACCTAACAAGGCAAGTAATTGATTGTTATCTCATTTCACAGATTATGACATAGGAGAAAGAAACAGGGGCATTACATAACTTTTTAGTAGCTGTGCCTTACAAAAAACAAGGAAGTATTTTAAGTATAAAATAGTAGACTTCAATTACATATTAAACTTTGTACTTTTTTTTGAAATATTTTAAAAGTAATACAAATAAAAGTGGGCACTGTCATGCATGTTTGTGTGAAGAGACTACCAACAGGCTTTGTGTGAGCAGCAAGGCTATTTATTTCACTTGGGTGCAAGTGGGCTGAGTCCAAAAAGAGAGTCAGCAAAGGGAGATAGGGGTGGGACAATTTTATAGGATTTGGGTAGGTAGTGGAAAATTACTGTTAAAGGGGGTTTTTCTCTTGCGGGCAGGGGCAGGGGTCACAAGGTGCTCAGTGGGGAGCTCTGGAGACTTATTGTCCAGGAGACGGAATGTCACAAGCTAATGTCATCTTTTAAGGCAGGAATCAGCCATTTTCACTTCTTTTGTGGTTCTTCAGTTGCCTCAGGCCATTTGGATGTAGGCTTGGGCTCAGAGGCCTGACATTCCTGTCTTCTTACATTAATAAGAAAAACAAAACAAAATAGTGGTGAAGTGTTGGGGCAGTGAAAATTGTGGAGGTTGGTATGGAGAGGTAATGGGCAATGTCTCTCAGGGCTGCTTCTAGCGGGATTAGGGGTGGCATGGGAGCCTACAGTTGGAGAGATTAAACTGAAGAAAGATTTTGGGGTGAGGAGTGATATTGTGGGGTTGTTAGAGGGAGCATTTGTCATATAGAATGCTTGGTGATGGCCTGGATGTGTTTTTGTATGGATTGAGAAACTAAACCAAAGACACAAGGTCTGAACAAGAGAAGGAGAAAAACAGGTATTAGAGGACTAAGAAATGGGAGGACCTAGGACATCCAATTAGAGAGTGCCCAAGGGGGTTCAGCATAATTATTTGCTTGTTTGGCAAGTCTTTGGGCTCTATCTTTGAGTTTGTTGATGTTATTATATACCAGGCCAGATTGATTTAGGTAAAAACAACACTCTTCATTTAAAAATGGACAGAGTCTTCCTTTTTCAGCAGTAAGTTGAGGCCTATTTCTGTCTTCGTATATTAATAATAATTAAAAAAATAGTAGTGAAGAGTTGATGTCATGAGGGGAAAAAGGAAGCGGTTTGGTCTTATTTGCAAATTGATTTTGAGGGGTAAGGAAAACTAGTGTACATGTGCATGTCCAATTAATAGGTAGAAATATGTATGTGGAGGAGCCACAGAGGAAGAAGAGAACTTTTTGAGGCAAAACTGGAAATGTAAAGTGAAAAGATGACAGAGAGCACCAAAAGAAGTGTCTTGCACCCAGACTCTTAGGTATTTAGCGAGGGTAGCAGCCATTAGAGGTTGCGATGGGGATTGATGGGGCAACTGAGTAGAGGGGGAGGTTTGATTTTTATGGTGTATGAGAAAGTATATAGGGTCTATGAGTAACTTTTACTGCTATTCATGGGGCTGGGTATAAGCAAGCAAGAGAAGGGGCTGGGAGGAGAGTCTGAAGAACAAGGGGAAGGTACCAAGGATGGAGTGAAATGCAGGGCAAATGTCTTAAAGGAAATGAGAGGTTCTAGGAGGCAGGCTAGAGGCTTGTAACCCACGTGGAAGAGGTTATGAAAGGATGATAGAATGGAATGAGCCTGTGAGGCTGGAAGGACGGACTTTCCTTGGTCTAAGAACCATTTGCATTGAGTGGGGAGGGATTGATAGGTGGAAACCTCACCGGGAGAGTAAGTAGGAGTGACTGATGAGAAGGAGAAAAACTGGTCATGAGGGATAGAAGTAAGGATACTGGCTACTTCTTTAGCTGTCTTATCAGCATAATTGTTGCTTTGAGCAATGGGGTCTGAAGCTCTTTGATGGCCTTTGCAGTGAATGACTCCAACTTCCTTTGGAAGTAAGGCAGCCTTGAGAAGAGTTTTTGTTAAAGAGGCATTAATGATGGAGGACTCTTGTGTAGTGAGGAAACCTCTTTCAGCCCATATAACAGCACGTTGGTACAGGATATGGAATGCCTATTTAAAGTCAGTATATATATTGACATGCAGTCCTTTGGCAAGAGTGAGGGCTTGAGTTAAGGCACTGAGTTCGACTTGCTGGGAGGTAGTGCAGTGGTACAGAACAGTAGCCTCAATGATAGATATTGAAGATACTTTAGTATAGCCTGCCTTTGCTGGTAAGTGTCAGTTAGGCCTGGTGGAACTGCTATCAATAAACCAAGTGTGATCAGGTTGAGGGACAGGAAAGAAGGAAATATGGGGAAATGAAGTGAATGCCAGGTGGATCAGAGAGATATAGTCACGGGAGTCAGGTGTGGTATCAGGAAAAATGTGGGGGTCAGCCTAAAATAGTAAGGTCAAGTTGTTTGGACAGAAAGGCTACAAGGTGCGGTCCCAGCTCTTGCATAACAATTCCGACTGCACAACCCTGCACTTTGGCTGTGTGTAATGAAAAAGGGTTGGGATGAGTTAGGGAAAGCTAGTGTGGGAGCAGCTTCTAGGGCTGTTTTTACGGGATGGGAAGAGGAGTGGGGAAATGATTTAGGATCTATGGGGTCAGCTAGGTTTCCTTTTGTGCGTTTACATAATGGTTTAGTCAGGATGGCCAAACCAGGTATCCAAAGGCGAAAGTACCTAACCATGTGTAGGAAGGAAAGGAATCGTTGCTATGTAGAAGGGGTTGGGGTTTGGGAGATTAGCTGGACATGATCAGCAGGGAGAGCACATACGTTTTTATGAAGAATTATGCTGAGATAGGTTACAGATGAGGAAGAAATTTGGTCTTTGGAGGGGGATACGTGATATCCCTTTGAGAGTAGATGTTGGAGGAGCAGGCAGGTGTCCTGTTGGGAAGATTTGTAGGAAGGGCTATAAAGTAGAAGGTCATCAAAATATTGAATAAGGTGAGAAACAGATGGATAGAAAGAAAGTAAATCATGAGAAAGAGCTTGGCTGAAGTAATGAGGGTTGTCCCTGGAGCCTTGCAGCAGTACAGCCCAGGTAAGCTGCTAGTACTGAAAGGTGTCAGGGTCAGTCCAGGTAAAAGTAAAGAGAGGCTGGGATGAGGGGTGCAAGGGAATAATGAAAAAAGCATCTTTAAAATCAAGAATGGAATAGTGAGCTGTGGAGGAAGGTATTAAGGACAAAAGAGTGTACAGATTGGACATCACAGGGTGGATAGGCAAAACAATTTGGTTGATAAGGCGCAGATCCTGAACTAACCTGTAAGACTTGCCCAGTTTTTGGACAGGTAAATGTGGGAATTGTAAGGAGAGTTTATAGGCTTTAGAAGCTCATGCTGTAGCAGGTGAGAGATAACAGGCTTTAGTCCCCTTCAAGCCTATTGTGGGATGGGATACTGGCATTAAGCAGGGTAAGGGTGATTAGGTTTTAATGTGATAGTAATGGGCATATGATTGGTTGCCAGGGAGGGAGTAGAGTTGTCCCATACTTGTGGGATAAATTTGGGGGATACAAGAGGAAGACACAAAGGAGGCTTTGGGCTGGGGAGAAGAGTGGCAATGAGATGTGACTGTAGTCCAGTAACAGTCAGGGTAGTGGATAATTTTGTTAAATTGTCTTGACCTAATAAGGGAACTGGGCAGGTGGGTATAACTAAAAAGGAGTGCATAAAAGAATGTTGTCTAAGTTGGCACCAAAGTTGGGTAGTTTTAGGAAGTTTAGAAGTCTGGCAGTAAATACCCACAAAAGTTATGGAGTTAAGAGAAACAGGCCCTTGAATGGAAGGTAATGTGGAGGGTGTAGCCTCCATATTGATTAAGAAGGGGACAGACTCACCTTCCACTGCAAGAGTTACCCAAAGCATCTGTGATGGTCCTGAAGGCTTCCAAGGTGATTGGGTAGTGTCAGTCATCAGCCACTAAGCCAAGAAGATCTGGGAAGGAGTCAGTCAGAGAGTCTTGGGCCAGAGTTCCAGGGACTCTGTGAGTGGCTGCCAGATGAGTTGGACAGTCCAATTTCCAGTGGGGTCCTGCACAGATGGGACATGGCTTAGGAGGAATTCTGGGCTGTGGGCATTCCTTGGCCCAGTGGCCAGATTTCCAGCACTTGAAGCAAGATCCTGTGGGGGGAGATCCTGGAGGAAGGCCTGGCCACTGCAGTTTAGGCATTTTGAAGTTCTTGCATGCTGGAGATGTGGCTGCAGTTTTTCTTACAGTGGAGGCAAGTAATTGCAACTCAGAAATACGTTGCCACTTGGCTGCCTCTTCTCTATTATTGTACACCTTGAAGGTGAGGTTAATTAAGTCCTGTTGTGGGGTTTGAGGGCCAGAATCTAATTTTAGAGCTTTATTTAATGTTGGGAGCAGATTGGGTAATAAAATGCATACTGAGAATAAGATGGCTTTCTGAACCCTCTGTGTCTAGGGCTGTAAGGTGTCTAAGGGTTGTTGCCAAATGAGCCATGAACTGGGCTGGATTTTTACATTTGATGGAAAAAAGCCTAAATGCTAACTGATTTCAGAGAGGTCAGCTAAACAAAAAGGGGCATTAACCTTGACTATGCCTTCAGCTCCAGCCACCTATCTAAGAGGAAATTGTTGGGCATGTGGGAGAGGGCTAGTCGTGGAATAAAACTGTAAGCTGGACCAGGTGTGAGGAGGGGAGGTGATAGAAGGATTATAGGGTCAGGGAGCAGAGGCTGTGGAAGAATTGGGACCTGCCTTGGCCTGGCGAGGAGCAGCCTGGGGAGGAGGGGAGAGGTCAGATACATTCGTAGAAAAGGAGGATTCAAAGGACTCAGAGCTTGGGATGGAGACTGAAGGAACAGACAGGAGAGAAAGAAAAAAGATTTGGGACAAGTTGCATTGAGAGCAGAGACTAGGGAGGGACTGACGTATAAAAGAATGCCTTGATGTCAGGCACTTCAGTCCATTTGCCCATTTTCTGACAAAATTATCTAGATCTTGTAGGATGGAGAAATCAAAAGTGTCATTTTTTGGGCTATTTAGAACCATTGTCAAGTTTGTATTGGGGCCTAGCAGTATTGCAGAAGAAAATAAGATGTTCAGATTTTAGGTCATGTGTTAATCGAAGGGGTTTTTCGTTTTTAAGAACACAGGCTAAGGGAGAAGGGGGAATGGAGGGTGGAAGTTTGCCCATAGTGAAGGAGGCAAGCCCAGAGGAAACAGATGGTAGAGGCATGGAGGGTGGTACTTGCCACCCAGAGGAGATGGTACTTGCCACCAAAGGGAGGTGGTACTTGCCACCAAGGTGAAGGATCAAGACAGGCATCTCCATGTTGATGAGACACCTCTGAAATGTAGGTGAAGAATCAGGCAGGTGTCCCCGCAGTGATTTACACACCAAGGGATGACTGTCTTCCCCAGTCCGTGACTGGTGCCAGAGTTTTAAGTTCTTGGATAAAACGTGTCTCCTCTGTCTCTACAAGAAAGGGAAAGGAACTGAAATTAAGGAAGGGAGAGATTGAAGAGGGGAGGAATAGCGAGAGAGGTTGGAGAAGAGAGTGAAAAGACCACTTACCCAGTTTGAAATTGGTGAGATGTTCCTTGGGCTGGTTTGTCTGAGGACCCAAGGTCATAGGTGGATCTTCTCACAGAGTGAGAGTGAGGACAGGGGACTGGTCTACTGAAGGAGTCCTCCTGTCCCAGGTCTTCAGCACCAAATATCACATGCGTCCGTGTGAGGAGACCACCAACAGGCTTTGTGTGAACAGCAAGGCTGTTTATTTCATTTGGGTTCAAGTGGGCTGAGTCCAAAAAGAGAGTCACCAAAGGGAGATAGGGGTGGGGCAGTTTTATGTGAGTTGAGTACGTATTCAAAGATTCCAGTTAAAGGGGGGTGTTCTCTTGAGGGCAGGGGTGGGGGTCACAAGGTGCTCGGTGGGGAGCTCTAGAGACTTATTGTCCAGGAGAAGGAATGTCACAAGGTAATGTCATCAGGTAAGGCAGGAACCAGCTATTTTCACTTCTTTTGTAGTTCTTCAGTTGTCTCAGGCCATCTGGATGTATACATGCAGGCTTGGGCTCAGAGGCCTGGCACGCACCTCTTGAATCAGGCTATGCCCAGAGATTTAGTCAAATAAAGAGCAATGTGTCCCATAAAGCTTTGGCAAAGAATGTCTTTCTCCCTGTAGCTTTTCTTGAGGTCTGTAGGGACATTAAAGAGCAAAATACAATAAATGACATTTTAAATGTTGTCTCTCCATTGTCCCCTCCCCTCCTCCCAGCCCATTTTTCTTCTCCAGCTCCCTCACCTTCATTCCTTCTCCCCATTATATACTTTTTACCTGGCATAATTAGGCTCCCCACATCTCTTGATCCAATAGCACCTGTTCATAGAATTAGCAATCCCTCCCCTTCTGTTTGGCCAAATTTCAACCCCCAATTCTGATGAGAAATACAATAGCCTATTTCTTTTCACCAAATACCTATTTATATTATCTTTATTTTTGTATTAAAATTGTAAACATATTTCTCTGTCAGTATGTAACCATCTCTTACATGATGTGTTAGTGGCATAATAACCTTCCATTGTACAGATGCTTACTGCTACATCTAATTCTTAATTGTTGAAAATTTTGATTGTTTCAAATTTTTCACCACTACAAACAACTATGAAACAAACAGCCTTGAAGTTAATTATGCTAAAAGTTTGACCATATGCTTAATTATTTCCTTAGGATAAATTTCTAGTAATTGAATTTTTGGTTTGTTGTTTATACATATTGTTAAGACTTTTGATATACATTATCAATTTTGCCTGCAGATAGTTTATACACATTTAAATTCACTCCAGCAGAGGCTGAGTGATAGTAAAAAAAAATTATTCCATTGTTATTTTAATTTGTATTTCACATTAAGTTATGAAATTGTTTAACAGCTTTTCTTTTGCCAAAAATGTAGCCAGTTGTCTTCCTAGCAATTGCTGATTAAACTAGCTGAGCTTAAAATAACAACAATTAACATAGTATGGTATATGCACAGAAATATGGGCACACATACACAAGACATATATTACTTCCTAAGCACTGAAGAAACACACACAAATATACACATATTTCAAATCACTACTTGGAAAATCAAGTAGGTAGATGCCTGTGATTGTTAATATTATATTAGGTGTCAACTTGATTGGATTAAAGGATGGCTCAATGGCTGGTAAAGTATTGTTTCTGGGTATGGCTATGAAAGTGTTGCCAGAAGAGAATGACATTTGAGTCAATGGACTGGGAGAGACAGACCCAACCTCAATGTGAGTGGGCACCATCCAACTGGCTGCCAGAACGGCAGACAAAACAGGAGGAAGAGGGTGGAATAACTGCTTGCTGGGTCTTCTGGCTTCCTTCTTTCTCTCTGTGCTGTATGCTTCCTTCTGCTCCTCCTGCCCTTGGACATCAGACTCCACGTTCTTCGGCTTTTGGACTCTTGGACTTACACCAGTGGTTTGCTGGGGTCTTCCAGGCCTTTGGCCACAGACTGAAGGCTGCACTGTCAGCTTCCCTGGTTTTCAGGCTTTCAGACTCTTACTGAGCTCCTACTGGCTTCTTTTTTCTCCAGCTTTCAGACAACCTATCGCCGTGAGCCAGTTCTCCCTAATAAACTCCGTTTCATATATACATATATCCTATCAGTTCTGTCCCTCTGGAGAACCCTAATACAATGTCTAACTTTTAAATGCCAGTATTTACTACCTAAAGTAGTGATTTTCCATCTGTGTTTCCTAATCTTTGAGTGGTTTGTATAATAAATTCAGAGGGTCAAGATCAACCTTTTGTCAACCACAATAGAACAGACGTGTGTGTGTGTGTGTGTGTGTGTGTGTGTGTCTCCTTAATAGCATATAGATATACAATGTAAGCTGTGGTCAAAAAGAGTTTGAAAATCATTGATATAGATTATTTGTAGAATTAGATTTGCTAATACAACTAGAGAGCTTTGTTTAATACTTGACATAAAGTAAGTATACAATACATATTTTTGAAAGTATGATTATTACACAAATATGTATTTGCACACATAATAAAGGAATATAAGGCTTTTTAGATGAAAATATGCTTTCTGATTTGTGTTACAAACCTCTTCCACAGGTTTCAGAACTGTCCACTGCTCCTACAAACAGATGATCCCTTTTGAATTTAGGGCTCTACCACATACCTGTGACAAAGCTAGCTTCTATTTATTGAGTCTTGTTTTTCACTTAGTAGGGCTTATGAGGCTAACTTGTATGCTCCATAATATTCATCTGCTTATGGTGACAAATTGAAGCTGGCCAGTCTCTTTGGTACCAAAAACCTACAGTTAGAACACAACTATTCACAAGATACAATGTAGCAGAATTATCGTCAATGAAGTCCAGAGCTTTCAGTTTTATGCTAGAAAGAAATTCATAGCTCAAAGAAGGATAAAATATCAGTATTTTCCTCAAGATGTTTAAATATATATATATCATAACTATTCCATATTCTCAAGAGAATTATTCCCAGATCTCAACTTTTTCCTTTTAAATCCTACACTTGAAAAACTCATTCTTAATCAATTTAGGAGTAACTACTATAAGCATTTTGACCTTGAAAAGGATATGTCTTCCTATTGATATTCCTAATTTGGATTTAAATAAGAGCCTTCATTTTGCAATGATTTGATGCTTAATAATGCTTCTTTGCCTAAAAACAAGCTTAAAATATATTAATTCTGCATACTTTGAGCATCCATCAGATGATAAATGAATTGCAAAAGTTATGCTCATTAATCAAAGGCCTGTGGCATGACCAAAGCAGGGATAGTGATGATTGGTACATTAGGAAGCACTGGAAAAATGCTCATTATTTCACACCAGGTCGTCTTCTCAACCAGAAGTGTGCTGCTCTCTGCACCACTAACCCTCAAGGAGCATCTGAATATAGCTTTGAAAGTCCTGCATGATCAGACCACTTTTTACATTGCTATCTCCAGTTCTAAAAATTTGTAACTACTCAATGCGTTCACCTTGCCCACTGCCTGGAGAGAGGCGATTTATCAAGACGGAAACTGCAATGGAGAAAGAGTAATTCATGCAGAGCTGGCAGTGTGGGAGACTGGAATTTTATTATTATTCAAATCAGTCTCTGGGAGCATTCAGGGATCAGTTTTTAAAGATAATTTAGCAGGTAGGGGCTTGGGAAGTGGGGAGTGCTGATTGGTCAGGTTGCAGATGGAATCTTACGGGGTTGAAGTGAGGTTTTCTTGCTGTTTTCCGTTCTGGGCAGGATGGCAGAGCAGGTTGAGCCAGATTACCAATCTGGGTGGTGTCAGCTGATCCATCCAATGCAGAGTCTGCAAAATCTTTCAAGCACTGATCTTAGGCTTTACAATAGTGATGTTATCCCCAGGAGCAATTTGGGGAGATTCAGACACCTGGAGCCAGAGGCTGCATGACCCCTAAACCTTAATTTCTAATCTTGTAGCTAATGTGTTAGTCCTGCAAAGGCAGACTGGACCCCAGGCAACAGGGGGTCTTTTCAGGAAAGGGCTATTATCAGTTTTTTTCAGAGTCCAACAATGAACTGAATTCCTGCCCAAATTTAGTTCTGCCTGTGCCCAGGAATGAACAAGGACAGCTTGAATGTTAGAAGCAAGATGGAGTCCATTAGGTCTGACGTCTTTCACTGTCATAATTTCCTCAGTTATAATTTTTGCGAAGTTGGTTTCAATTTTGTTCCCCTAAAATCATATTTAACTTATAAATAAATAATTCTTAGGGCTGGGAGCGGTGGCTCACGCCTGTAATCCCAGCATTTTGGGAGGCAAAGGCAGGAGGATCACAAGGTCAGGAGTTCGAGAGCAGACTGAACAACATGCTGAAACCCCATTTCTACGAAAAATACAAAAATAGCTAGGTGTGGTGGCACGCACCTGTAATCCCAGCTACCCAGGAGGCTGAGGCACGAGAATTGCTTGAACCCCGGAGGTGGAGGTTGCAGTGAGTCGAGGTTATACCACTGCACTCCAGCCTGGGTGGCAGAGCAAGACCCCTTCTCAATAATAACAATAATAATAACAATAACAATTCCTAGGTTATCAACTCTTCTTTCTTGCCTCTGGATCCTAATTGCTGTTCTCTTCTATGCCTCATCCATGTGAGTCTCCATAGATTTGAGATCTGTACCACAAGTGGTATAAGAACAATGTTAAACTGATGCTCAGACAGAGCTTTGAAAATCCTCTCATAATGTTAGAAAGGTTCATCTTCTAATCAGCCAGATTACGTCAGTGAGAAAGTCTCACTTTCATATTAAGTGAATTTGTTTGCTTAACACTATGATTACTAATATTTTCTTTTAGTGTGCAAGAGGAGGTCTTAGACTCACAGCCATCTGCAGACAGCAGTAATTAACTAAGATTTAATTACATGTTTGTGTTAACATACTTATTATCACAAAATACCTTCTGCTCACAATACATGGTTTTGATTTTCTTCTTATGGAAATGACATAAAATTGTCTTTCAGAATAATTTTAATTTAAAAAGTTATTTGATCAAAAATAACTAGTCAGTAAATAATAATACTGAATGAAGATAAATTTGAAAGAAGTCACAAACTTGATTGGCATGTAAGTAAAGTTTTAGAAATCCTGACCTAGAAAATTCTCCCCAACGTTCTTTTTCTTCAGTCCTCATTTGAAATGTCACATTTATGAGAAAAACATCTTTAAGGCCGCCTTGGACCTCATCCTATTGCCTCTTTTTTTGTCTCTATCTTCCTCAATCCTTCTATCAAAAGATTTATCCTCTTTTATTAAAGATGTCTATTTACTTCTCTTAATGCCCTGTATAAAACTCTGTAAAGACAGACGTCATCCAAAATGTCATGTGATAAGTAAGTACTTGTTAAGTCAATAAATCTGGAACTTGGATGAACAAGCATTGGGACCGTTAAAAGACCATAATTATGATGATTTAGTTTTATAAAACATGAACTTGAATTGTTGCTCTTTTGTTTTTGTTTTTGTTTTTCAAGCCTTGGTTTTCTTCATCTTAAAAAAAGAAAAATCTCCAATCAATCACAAGGTAAAAAGTTTGTAATTCTAGACCCCCTGGACAATGAACATAAAAACAGCAGCTAATACCAGAGTTTAACCGCCATATAGAAGGGGGATGGCATTAGCAATAGATTATCAGTCTGAGATTTTATTTAATACCAGTTCTAGCTTTGATTGGAACTGACTTAGCAGGAGTTCTGTCATTCTCTTATACATGTGGTTGGGACTGACATAGAAAGGCAGCCACTGTGTTGATAATGAGTCTGAGTCTTTGCAGTTGTTGATGGTGTCCTGTTGAACACCAGACATGTTAGACACCCACAAAAGGGGAACTGACCTAAGGTGGGTGTGATTGTGAACAGAAACTTATAAGATTTAAGATTTCATAATCTTAAATTCATAACTTCAGAGATCCTGTGACTAGAAATGAATGGCAGAGTTTTAAGAAATCCCTAGTTTGTAAGGGAGTGTGACAGCTGTTGAGGGAGTCAGCCTTAGTCATTGCACCCAGAGAATATCTGTTACTGAAGAGATGACAACTCATCAGTTAGTCAGTAATTGAGAATTTGATTAGCCAATCAATAATTTACTACCTTCACTGTCCATAAAATATTTCACTGCAAGATTTTAAATGAATTTCAAAATTACTCACGTTAATTAAATTTCTTTCTTAGGCAGTGCCTGTGAAATCATAATATTCCTTTATTACAGCAAACTAAGAGCTATTTAAAGAGAAAGGCCATTGCACAGAAAAAAAAAATGCTACATATTGTGTGCTTAATTTATGTAACATTGTAGCATTTAAATCAAATTGTTACATTTTGCCACATAATATACTTCTTAATGAAGAAACAGATAACCTTCACAAATTGTGTTTTTATCCTCTGGGCATATAAAATTTTAAAAAGGGGGCATTTGGATATTATTTTAACTAGCTTAATATGTCACTTATGGGAATCACGATGTATGAATATACCGAATTTGTACTTGTTAAGACCATGTACACATTGTCTGATTATACATATTAGCATGTTACTAGTTTAGAAATTATAAACAAAAATAGAGCAAACCTGGAAATAATGTATGATTCTGTATACATTTAGATATAAGAGGAGAGGGCTGCATTCTTCTTCATTCATCCGATATTTAATAATCAACCTGTGTGATATGCACTGCACTGTATTCCCTTTAGAGGTTGTGGTCCCTTTAGAGGTTTGATTTTCACTTTTTAATAAATTAGTGGGGCTCGATTTTTCATACTCATTTGGGAAAATATGGACTCTCAGGTGTTGCTGTTCTAGGGACTACTAGCTGTCCCCTCCTTCCAGGTGCCCATCTAGGCTATATTTCCCACACTTCCTTGAACCTCACCTTGATTCCATGAAAAAAAACCGAAAAAGATCTTATGTGTTCTTAGTCACTATACATTTGCGGTGCTGTCTGTCAGAGCAGTTTAGCCTTCCTCAATTACTATAGCCACCAGAAGCCTATTTGGGAGGTTGTATAATACCACAGTGAAGTATATAGACTCAAATATAAACATCATGGCCTTGACCATATAATTCTTCCAATTATGTACCATTATATAATTTCTCCAAGTCTAACTTTCCTCACCATAAAATGAGGCTAATAATAATAACCAGAGCCAGGTGCAGTGGCTCACAGCTGTCATCTCAGCGACTCAGAAGGCTGAGGCAGGAGGGTTAAGTGAGCCCAGGAGTTGGAGACTGCAGTGAGCTATGATCATGCCACTGCACTCCAGCCTGGGCAACAGAGTGAGATCTCATCTAAATAAAAAAATAAAAACTAAATATTAACAATAATAATAACCACCATATGTGGTTGTTGGGAAGATAAAAGGTGTGTATATATATATATGTGTGTGTGTGTGTGTGTGTATATATATATATATGGATTAAACTAGCCTCTGGTAAATAATAACTATTCAGTTCAGGAGGTTGACTACTTTCGTCATTATTCCTCTGAGGATCCTTTAGGATCTCAGAAGAAAACACAGATGGACTCATGGTCAAATAAAATGGGAAGGGAAAAGTTTCATAATCTTGGGTAGGTTGGCTGGAGGAGGTGGGACATGTGACTGGCCTAAGATCAGGAGCTTGCCCTCTGTTGGGAAAGTTGACAATCACACCAGCCTCCTCACTAGATGCTGTACAATTCTCTACTCACTGAGGATCCTCATATTTCAAAGACTATCTCACATGTACCTTCTCACAGGGGATAAACTCACAAGAGCTACCTGAGAGATACAGTTATCCTGAAGGAGGTAATACAAATAGCAGCTGATAGAAAAACAAAAACAAAAACAAAAACAAAAAAACTAAAAGACCTCTAGGGCAGAGGGTCTAGCAGCAGCAAAATTATGTGAAAACACTTGAAACCCAGAATCCCGCAAGGAAAGGAGAGGAATTGGTATCTTCAGGAGTCCCGGGAGTGCAGAAAGTACAGCATCCACAACCCATGCCATTTCTCCTCCTGTCCTAACAGGGTAAAGAGACTGGAGATATAGTTACAGGAAGGATGCAACATGTGTGAAAATTATTATACTCATTTTAACTAATCAGAAAAGTGTGCAATTGTGGATATGATATTATCCACTACTGTCATGTCAACTATAATTATAAGGAAGGGGAACTTTTCATATCTATCTTGAGATAAATGGTGGACTGCCTTATAATAATTACATCAATGTATTCAACACAGCTGCTCAAAAAGAACCTTTGGCCCATAAAATACAAATGTTCTTATTGTACTTTCACTTATTAATTTTTACATAAAGAAGCAAAGCATTTTAATGAAATTTCTATTAACCATTTTGACAGCAGTTATCTGAGCCATTCTGGTTCAAGAAAGTCAAATGAATTTTGTATGTTTCCTATTTTAATTTGACTAAAATTATTTTAAGTGTTCCTAATGAATATCTTCCTATTTAGATCTTGTCATGATGGATTTCTCTTGTAAGATCTAGGAAATCTTTCAGACCCATGTTAGAGAAGAATCAGAAGAACAGAGGTAAATAGGAAGTTCTAAGAAGCTCTGGATTGGGAGAAAGTAGCCTTTTAATTCAGTTTTAGCCCTACACTCACACACATGGTCAGGGCTATGGCCCCACACATTGGCTTTGATGTACAGAATTTCAAAAGGGTGGACAGAGGATATATTACTTTTTGTCCAACGGCATTTAAATTCCTTTTGAGGAACTGCTCTCATTTCATCTTATGGGGATGTCAATTACATGGGGTGATCAGAATCATCCCTGAGATTTTGCTTAAACCATCAGAAAGGAGTCCTCCTACTCCTCTGAGACATGCAGTTATAATGACTGTGTGTGCTAAGAGATCCTTCTAGCAACCTTTGCCTTAAGGTGAGTTCACTACAGAGGAAAGCAGAGTCAAAAGATAAAGGAAAATGGTGTCTCCATGAAACAATTTGACTTCCTGGATGTCCTTGTAGCTAATGTATCTATGGACGTTTTGGTGACATCAATGGTTCTCACAGCCATTGTGGTCTTGGAAACAGCAGGAACAGCTGCTGTATCACTTAGAAACTTGTTCGAAATATAAATTATCAGGCCCCATCCAAAACCTACTGCATCACAATCCCTGGAGCTGGGGTGTAGAGAGTGTTTAAAGAAGCTCTCCAGGGGACTTTGATGCTTGTTAAGGTTTAAGCTCTCCTGGGTTACATAAATTATTGTGCTTCATTTTTTTGTTTATATATAAAAATGTATTCTTTTCATATACAAGAATTTATAAAAATAAATTATTTGTAGGTACATGGGATTAAATAAGAATAAAAATAGCTCTTACCATGTTATTTTTACTATATTATTCAATTATTCATTGAATTATTCATTTACTAATTCATTCAACAGAATTTACTAAGCACTTAGTCCCTATACTATGTAGTCTCCAGATGCTTAGAATGAGAAATAAATGGGAGACTTTATAATTTCAAATAATTTGCAGTATAAAACATAGCTAGGGATAAAAAATACATGAGCTGTCGTTCCCCAGCACTCATGATGTTTCCTCCTAAATACATTATCATCATAATCCTTCCCAATAAAGTACTTCAGGGAAGCGATACTCATTTAACAGAATTCAGTCAATATTTTATATGAGCCATCACTTGCATTAAGAAAAATATTAACAAATATTTTTATTTACTATAATATAGAATATAAATTATATATTCTATGTATATAGAATATAAATTATATATAGAATATATATAAGTGGTTTGGGATATAAAGCAGTTTGAGATACAGATAAAAGGTGTCACTGTGACACAAGAAATTTTTGGTTGATATTCTTGAAACAATATACCTCACATTATATTACACACATACATACACACACACACACATATATATACACACACACACGTATATACATAGCATTTGAATAGTTCTTCATTTAGAATTGGATTTAATTTACTTTGGATGGGTTCAATATAGAGCATGATGTCAATTATTCAGATATGGATATCGATGACAAAGAGAATGACTCTTCGCACGTGTCCTCTGCAAACACACTGTACTGCAAGTTATCAATGAATATACAATGTGATAAAAGTTCTCATATCAATCTACTTGGAAGTATCAGGATGAAGGTATAGATTATCAGGTCTTGTAAATCATGTTAAGATCTGTAAGGAAGTGTAGATGGTAAGAAGATAACCATTGGGTATTTTTCATCAAGGAAATAGGAAATGTGGGTGGGACATAATGACTATGATTCAATTTGTATTTGGAAAAGACCATTCTGGCAGCAGCATAAACAGATTGACAGGGATCAAAGTCAAGGCTAATAGAACAGTTAAGTGGCTCTATCTGCTAATTGAAGGAATAAATAAAGGGAAAATTGAATGAATAAGTGAATTAATGAATAAATGGAATCCAAGTACTACTTTTTATTGGATTTCTTTGCGTTTGTGTATGGAGGTGGTGGAGTGGGAGCATTTTGACCTATAATCTTTTAAGCATGCAAGGTTTATAGCTCTACTTTCTTCATTATTCAAGGTCAGGGCAGTGATATGCCATAGTTTCCACAAGCGTTTTTAATTCAGTGATTCTTGAGAAACCAGAGGGGAGTTCAGGGGTGAAAATGCAAAGGCCTAGCACCAGAGCACGTAACAGGATCTCTTAATTTCCTTCAGGATTTTCTATTCTAGCTCCTCAGAGAGGAGAGGCAGGAAAAGGCAACAAGTATAACGATAGTCTGTCCAGAAATAAAACTGTGTTCTAGTTCTTAGGTATCCAAGGGAGAAGAGAAGGCCGCATAGCATAGCAATATGCCAACTAAAGAAGAAGGCCATAGGAGTCAAACAAGGGCCAATTACATAGTCAATTTCACTTGCGTTTCCTCTGGAAAGGATATGAAATGGCATTGACAGGGTAATCCTTTCTCAAATTGCTGGCCAATCCCTGGGCATTGTATTTAATTCTGTGAGTTTTCTGCCTCCATATCACCCCTTATAAATGAGTGACTGTTGAGAGGTATGCGATTTTCTTCTGGGGTGATGGAAATGGTCTGGAATTACATAACAGTGATGATTACATGACATTGTAAACATGCTAAATATCTCTCAATTGGACACTATAAAATGACTTAAATGGTACATTTTATGTGTATTCTACCACACACAAAAAATAAAACTATAAAAAAGAATGTCATCAGGTTTTCAACACCCAAACCTAAGGGTCTGAGATACCCCATGTGCATGCTCATAAGCTAGACTATCACAGTTTTATATATTCTCTATCAATATACACACACATGAAATCTCTTGAATTAAAGAACAGATCTTTATGTTTAAGCACCTACTAAATACTACAAAGTAAAATAACTATTGAATGCTTCAACTTCCTAAAGCAAAATGCTCTGAAAGCCACATCTCACCTGAAAATGCAGTGGGATTCACACTACAGGAGAAAACTCCAAAATTTTTAAAAATTTAGAGTATATACAAGCTGCTGGAATAATAGATATGTTAACCTGCTTTACTATATTAATCATTTTACTATCTACATGTATCCCGTAATATCATGTTGCAAACTTTAAATATACCCAACAAAATTTATTTTTCAAAAAAACAAGCACGCTATAAAATCCTAAAGAGATACTTATGTAAAGTGTCACTGCAGCAGACGTGAAGAGTTATGAGTTGGGTTTAAGTTTCAAGCTCCATTAGAAGTATTTTAGGAACCAGGCATTCCTGTCACATAGAGCAGTGTTGGTACTCTACAAAGAACATGTGCTCATGACTCAGAAGCCATGTCCTGCTGAAAGGAGTACACAGTGAAGAAAGCGGTGTATGTTATCACCCAGGCTCTTTGAGGGTACAAAAACACCCCATGCAGATAACAGTTAGGCCAGAAGTTTTCAAATGTTTCTTTTAATAACCTCAAGGAAAAGAACTCCATGAACAAAGTTAAAGGACAAGCTGTTAGAGTAAGAAAAAATGCTTGCAACACATGCATGTAAATAAAGGGTAAGTGTGCAGAATATGCAAAGAACCATTACAGCTTATTAAGAAAAATAAGAAAGGAATATGAACAGGCTTTTTCCCCCAAATTTGCCAATCATTTTATTTTACAGCCTTGACTTTGAGTAATTCTTTTTTTCACCTTTATTTATGTATTTTTAATTGATAAATAATAATTATACACATTCTTGGGATACATAGCGATGTTTTGATACAAATAATGTGTAGTGATCAAATAAGGGTAAATAGCATATCCATCAGATCAAACACTTATCAATTTTTGTGTTAGAGACATTAACTATAAGAGGAAATATAACTGCTCAACTGGTATGGTTTGGCTGTGTCCCTACCCAAATCTCATCTTGAATTCCCACATGTTGTGGGAAGGACCAGGTGGGAAGTGATTGAATCATGAGGGTAAGTCTTTCCCGTGCTGTTCTCGTGATAGTGAATAAGTCTCCTGATATCTGATGGTTTATAAAGAGGAGCTCTCCTGCACAAGTTCTCTCTCTTTGCCTGCTGCCATCCACTTACGGCGTGACTCCTTGTTGCCTTCCACCATGATTGTGAGGCCTCCCCAACCATGTGCAATTGCAAGTCCATTTAAATCTCTTTCTTTTGTAAATTGCCTAGCCTCAGATATGTCTGTATCAGCAGCATGAAAATGGACTAATACAGTAAATATATGCAATGAGAAGTGTGTAAATTAAAATTTTACTTATATTTTACCCTGAAACATAAACAAATCCTCTCTTGAGGAGAAGAAAAAGAGATCTCTACCTTGGAATGTAAGCAATTATCTCAGGGAAAATAAGACAGACAGTTCTAGACTCCACTACCCTTACTATGTGAGTAAATTGTTCTTAGGGAAAAGGTATTCTCCATGTTCAGATATTCCCTATCTTTATACCCCGTCAATTTCCATTGTTTAGAAGGCTGAGCCATCCAGTAATACAGAAAAAAAACAAAAACAAAAACAAAAACAAAAAGACAACACTGTCCTATAAAAGAAAAGGTCTAAAGTGTCATTTTGGTTTCTTTCTATCTCTACATTTCTCTCTTCTGTTCTGACACTCCTAGAGAAATCATCTTGTAGGACCACTTGATCTTTGAACATAAGTTTATCTTTTGGGCAACTATGTGCTAGGTCGCTAATTATAGCTAGACCATGGAAAGAACAGAGTCTATTGTAGAATTATGGTCATGTGTTGCATAATGACATTTCTGTCAACAAAGGACCACCTACACAATGATAGCCCCATAAGATAGTAATATTATATTTTTACTGTACCCTATGTTTAGATATGTTTAGGTACACAAATATCATTAAGTCACAATTACCCACAGGAGTCAGTACTGTATGCTGTTCAGGCTTGTAGCCTAGGAGGAATAGGTTATATCATTTAGGCTAGGAGTGTAGGCTATGCCATGTAGGTTTGTGTAAGTATACTCTATGCTGTTTGCACAACAATTACATCACCTAACAGTAGACACATTTCTCAGAATGTATCCCCACCATTAAGCAATGCATGACTGTATAGACATATAATAGTATTGAACATATAGATAAATAATATTTAGTAACTTACAGTATTTCATAAAAAGACAAATAATATTTAGTAGCTTATAGACATAACCACTATAATATGAAATTAATTTCTAATACTATGCCAAATTTACTCTGTTCCTTTGCTTCATTTTACCATAAATATGTTATTATTTAATTGAATGTAGTTGTTATTTTTCCTTAAACTCTTATTTCCATGCTCAGAATGTAACACAAAAACTTTTACAATTTTGCTTTGGAAATCTGGCCAATATATTTGGCTTTGAAATGTATGACCCAAAATGTATATTTCACCAGCGCTCTGAATTAATCAATTTTTATTGTTAAAAGTGAAGAGTTATCAGGGGAACCAGCCCCCAATATTTCAACATAGGTTCTTTCTATTTTCCCTAAGTGTCGGCCAGTCTGAGAAATAAAGGTAAAGTGTACAAAGAGAGGAATTTTACAGCTGAGCCTCCGGGGGTGACATCACATATTGGTAGGACCATGATGCCTGCCTGAGCCTTAAAGCGAGCAAGTTTTATTAAGGATTTCAAAAGGGCAGGGGGTGCAAGAACAGTGAGTAGATCACAAAGATCACATGGTTCAAAGGGCAAAAAGGAGAACAGAGATCACAAGCTTCTGAGGAAACAGGACAAAAGGCAAAACAGAACTACTGATAAAGGTCTATGTTCAGCTGTGCATGTATTGTCTTGATAAACATCTTAACAGAAAACAGGGTTCAAGAGCAGAGAACTGGTCTGACCTCAAATTTACCAGGGTGGGGTTTCTTCCCCACCCTAATAAGCCTGAGGGTACTGCAGGAGACCAGGGTGTATTTCAGTCCTTATCTCAACTGTGTAAGATAGACACTCCCAGAGCGACCATTTATATACTTCCCCCCAGGAATGCATTCCTTTCCCAGGGTCTTAATTATTAATATTCCTTGCTAGGAAAATAATTCAGTGATATCTTCCCTACTTGCACATCCATTCATAGGCCCTCTGCTAGAAGAAAAATATGGCTCTATTCTGCTCAACACGCAGGCAGTCAGACCTTATGTTTGTCTTCCCTTGTTTCCTGAAAATTGCTGTTATTCTGTTCTTGTTCAAGGTGCACTGATCTCATATTGTTCAAACACACGTTTTACAATCAATTTGTAAAACGTTAGATACAATTATCAGTTAGATACAATTATCACAGTGGTCCTGAGGTGACGTACATTCTCAGCTTATGAAGATAACAAGATTAAGAGATGTAAGTAAAGAAAGGCATAAGAAATTATAAAAGTATTGACTTGAGGAACTGATAAATGCCCATATTAAAATGAAATCTTCACAATTTATGTTCAGAGATTGCAATAAAGACAGGCATAAGAAATTATCAAAGTATTAATTTTGGGAACTGATATATGTCCATATTAAAATGAAATCTTCACAATTTATGTACCTCTGCCATGGCTCCAGCCGGTCCCTCCATTTGGGGTCCCTGACTTCCCACAACAAAGAGTGACGTTGTACTAGTAGAAAAAAAAAGTAGTAAACAGACTACTTTGGGCAAAAGGACTACTTGTTTTTCAATCAGTCACATCTCTTCTCATATGCTCTGTTAAAATGGAGGTAGTGCCTGATTAAAACATTGAATTTAGAATTACAGGACAATTGTATATAATTCAGAATTGGGATGCTGGACTTATGACTGCCTCTCAGAGTATTTGCACGTTTCTCTGCTATTGCCTTTACCCAGGAGGGAAGCTGGAAATCTTTATGAGCTCTGTTAGCTAAAAGCAGGGAGATCTGATGCCTTGGCATGGGCTCAGAACTTGAATGATGATGCTTTCCATTCATCTGATCCCCATTTATTCCATTCAAGTGTTAGACTTCTTTAACATGGAAAAAAGAAAAGGATTTCCAGGATCCAAAACAACAGATTCCATTAATCCAGGTTGTTTTCCTTACCCAGATATTGCCTGTCTCATAGAGAGGTAATATAATATAATGGTTAAGGCAGATGGATAAAAGTAAAAAATCCTGATTCAATTATTTCTCATCTGTGAAATAATAATGCATAATTTAAGTTTGTTGTGAGGCCCAGGGGAATGTTGTTTATTGATTACTGAACACAAGATAAGTAATAAAAAATATTACTTCTGCTTATCATGATTATTTATAGATGGGGAAACATCCGTAGCAGTTAAATTAGATAATCTCAAGCCAATCAATTATTAAGGAAAGCCCAAACACATATTTAATTCTATCCTCATGAATATTCACACATCATAGGTGGTAGCTCTAGGACCTAGGGCAACAGGGACAGTAAATGACGTTGTGTCGAAAATGGCAGCCATTTAGCCAAGTAACTATTAGTATTCACTTCCCAGTTTACAAGTAAAGAATGTAGGGCTGATTCTAATTCTAAACTCTCCAAAGGAAAACAGGTAATGATTGGTGAAGGCCCATCTTCTGCCACTAGGGTTAAATATGCAGAGTTTTACTCTAAGTGTAGGAAGTGAGCAGAGACTGTGCCTTAATTATCTCAACATTTTCATTTGAACAAATACTTGTTAATGTTCTTGTAATGAATTGTACATCACATAGAATGAATTCATCATATTAGATCACAATAAATACTTGTTTAATGATACATAAGTGAAGAAATATGATGTTTTAATAGAATATTACCCTAGAATGACACATTGTGCCTGAATAGTCTAAAAAAATAAAAGTGTACCATATTATAGAAATAAATATCTATTCTGTGTCTGGAACTTCATGAAGCTCCTGGGATGCATATATTAAGAAGGTATGTTTCACGTAGTAAGATATCCAATACTGCTCATTTCACTGCCTCCATTGTTGCTGCTTACACAGGTGCTGAGTTTGGAAACTGTCACAAAAATCCTTGAAATATTAATTTCAGTCAGCAGCCTTTTGAAGACAGTAAAGTGAGCTGAAATTTCACAGAAATATAAATCAAAAATTCATACAGCCTAAACCACATTAAAGTCCCAAACATTAGTGTTAAGGATCTTTAGACATAGATGTCCAAAGGCTGCATGATACAAGCAAGGGACACCAAAAAGGAGAAAACTTTGAAAGCTACTGAGTTCAGAGATCAGTAGAAACTGAGATCTTGCTGACAGTGGACTCTAGAAACATTTCCTGTGGAAATGGAAAGAGTTCTGGATTTAAATATATGGGTGGGCTGAATTGCATGCAGCCTTGAAGAACTAATCAATTAACATTTGCCAGTTATTTAAACTCTGATTTTTCACCTGCAAAATGGAATAATTATACCTTGTTTGGAAAGTCATTATGGGATGAAATTTTAAAAGCATCTGGGATAATAAATCAATATTTTTTCTACTCTCTTCCCTCAGCTTGCTTTTCTCTCAGCTTACTTTTCTCGTAGCTAATTCTTTTCCTCCTTTATATTTTGGCTTCAAAGAAACCCCTAAAAAAATTTTCCTGATCCTTTTCCTAAGAGAATGTCACTATTAGGCCTGAGTATTACACCATATGTTTTTCTTATAGCCCTGCTCAAACTTCATAGTTACATAATATTATGATTTCTTCATGTTTTGATTTTTGTCTTACAAGACTATAAGGTCTATGAGGGGCAAAGATCACATCTGTTAATGTAGTGGAAGCCATTTAGCCAAATAACTGTTGATGTGATTTTAGCATCTAGCACATTTCTTTGTATATATGAGGCAGAAGAATCGCTTGAACCCGGGAGGTGGAGGTTGCAGTGAGCCAAGATTGCGCCACCACACTCCAGCCTGAGGAACAGAGTGAAACTCCGTCTAAAAAAATAAATAAAAATAAAAGAAAAGCTTATAGCGTGCTTCATATCAATCAATGCAATTATTTTATCATCTCTGTGTCTGGAACAGCATCTAAGGATGAAGGAGTCAAAGCAGCTAGCTGACAATCTATTTGCTGTCTTTACTAGGGGAAGAATCCCAGGAGAAGGAAAAGAAAGGCAGGTGACCCAATCTAACACACTTGACAGCACAGTAACTGCACCTATGAGCAAACAGACTAATAATACTTGTTAGGAAAAGAGTTTTCATCTACTAAATAAGGGCGTCTCTGGTTAAAGATTCTTTGTAATAGAAAAAGAAAGAGAAGAAAAAGAAGGAAGATGAGGAGAAGGAACAGGCAAGCAGAGGGAGAAAGGAGTAGAGAAGGAATTAAAGGAGAGCAAGTAGAAACAGAGAATCATCATTTATGGATTTATGAAGCCTATCTCCCTGAACAATGTCAGATAAGCTCAGGTATAAAATGGAGATGATTCATAGGCTGAATTCTTTCTTCTGTGTCAGGTAATAACCCCTCTAACTATCTACCTTAGAAACCTTAACTATTCTTGGTCAGAAAGTATGTGTACAGTGCAGGAAAAGAAAAACAAAAAAATGACCTGAGGAGTTGTCTTGATTTTTTAGACCTCTATCTGCTTCTTTTGAGCCTCTTGATTGCCTGCATTCTTAAAATTACTAACAAGCTTTCTGTAGGGTAAGATTTCTTATTCATATGTGTCTGATTTGACAACATAATGTTTCCTGTTACCTCATCATCTTCGACCTTCTGCTGCCTAAGCACCTTGCAGCAAGAAGCGTCCATGTTAATAACTCTGACCAAGAATATGTTAAAAACAAAACAAAATAAATCTTCCGGGTAAGAATTGCAGAAAACATTTTGCTTTCCTGACGGAATGAAACACACTACCTGTAAAGCATCTTTGTTCCGGTCTTTCCCTCTTCCTATAGTGTAGATATGATCCTTATAGAAGCAGGTCCTGTTCTGTGATCATAAAGAAACAGAGAATTAATAAAGTCCAAGAGTTTAAAATGAGCACTAGTGTTGATATATAGAAACTACTGGAATAATGCCATCAGCCATGAAGCTCTAGGCTTATTATTTAAGACAAGCAAGCCCCTATGGCCATCTTACACTTTCTTGCATCCAGCTGGCAGCATTCCTAAATCATAGAGTCCTACTCAAATGGCTTGAACCATCCCAGTTAATGTTTCAGAAGCTTAAGTAAATTTCAAAGTGTTATAGATACAAATTCTCAATAAACCCATGTGATTATTAAAAAACTGTCAAGATAATTCAGGTGTCGATAATAAAAGACACACTTGCAAATGAAGCAGTGATTTCCTTCATTCTGTATTTCAACATCTTTACGCAGTACTTAATCCACACAGTTCCCTCTGTATGGCATCTTTGTGGGATTTCAATCCTGACAAGTTCGGGAAATGAAAAAGCTCTTAGAGAGACCTCTTATTATGTGTTGATCTTCACATTAAACATACTTCACAGGATGAGACAATGCTTTTCATTTAAAATTTACTTTTTGTTCCATGACAGCTTGGAAATCCGCAATGTCATCAGATAACTAACTCCATTTCTTTTTTACCTCATCACCTCATTTCATTTCATTCTGTGAGTATGGAATCAGAAAATTTGAATTTGATTCAATGTTGACTTAATAAATATAATTTTACTTCATATTTAAATTTGTGGAAAGAAACTCCTACCTCACTGTTGTTATGAAGATTAAAAGAAACCATCCATTTGCAGGCTGTTCTTTATTCTTTTGTACTTAGAGAGATAAATGCAAAGCTTGTGGCCAAATTAATGACTGTTGAACTGTGATTAGTGCTTACCTTTACTTCTGTTCACTCAAATGAGAAAAGGGGAAAGGCCATGGAATGAGAGAAGCTTAGGCAGAATTCCATTAATTTGTAAGTAACAGAATCAAAAGAGAAACATAAATGGCATTCCCAAATGGCTTCGTCATTATCTTCTCAGAAGTGAGGAAGGCACGTTGCCTATTGTAGAGGGCAACATTTATATGAAAGTGAGGGCATCCAAGGGGCAGGTATAATATTGCTTTCTGCCTGGCTATATTGGCTTCAGGTTCTCTGTGGTGGAGAGCTCCATCCCACAGTCACTGACACTTCATATGAGACCACAGTTAGGTAATTGCAGAAGTGGTCTCTGGGGCTGTTACCTGGGGGCAATGATTACACATAGGATTTGTTCATACACACTCAGAAATGTACTTCTACCACATATGGGAGTAGAGTACAAATATCACAGCACAAAGGGATCACATTTTTGAAAAGGAACTGAAAATAATTTTTGTTTTCTGAATCCCTAGGTTTATGGAAGCTTTGAGTGGCAAGAGATCGTAGAGGTCATCAATTCAAATGTCTTCATTTCACAAATGAAAAATGAAGCATTGAATGAGAGAAAGTAGTCACATAAATCACACAGTAGCTAATGGTCAGGAGAAGAACCTAGGTCTCCTAATCTGCTGTATATTTATTTCACTTTCTTTCTTATCATTGTGTTATAGTATTTTCCCTGTCAAGGTGAGTGTTAAAGCTACTTACAAATGCTGGAGGCAAGAATAGACCATATCTATACTTCTGGAGCAAGTAAATAATATTTAAAAACTTACCTTTATGAAATGGCTTTGGAGGAGGGATGGAAAATAGATAACTTGAATTTTTTTAGTATCATAAATTTAATATCTGGTCTTTCAGTGGTACGTCCCTAGGAATTCTTAATACCACTGAGCTACTGGCCTACTGTCACTCTCGCTTTGTGTGTTCTCATAGCTTAGATTTAGCTTTGATTTTCTGAGCTTATTCTAGTTTATCTGCAGTGACAGCAGACTGCCTGATTGATCTGGGTGCTAACCCCCATCCAACCTTTGTCACACGTCACTCAACATTCCTGAACCTCTGGATGATCTCATTGACAAACGTCTAGAATCACCTAGACATTGGTTGCCCCATTTGTCTCACTGTGAGCTCTGCTATGAATCGAAGGAACATAGTCATAAAAATGCATGAAGATCACAAGATTTGTGGAAACTTTGACTTGACCTCACCTGAATTGACCTCAAATTTATCATTGTATAATAGATGTATAATTTGATCCATGCTGGTTTCACAACTTGGATCTTCACTTGAGCACCCATTACCCATCCCTGGCCTAATTATCTACTCTCCGTCAGAATGTTCGTGAAGTCTTATTATTGTCCACACCCTCTAGAGTGCTAAGGAGTGATAATACTGAATAAAATTGTGTACTATCAAGGTTGCTTTATAATCCTTTTAAATAAAGCTAATTTTTGTTGGAGCAGGGAGAATAATTGGAAACAATGATCATCTAAATCAATTTCTAATCCTAGTCACAGCATTCCATCATATTTCATCCATAATTATGAAGGGCTTCTGATGATAACCTATAGGGTTATGATTGTTAGCTATTTTCCTAATATCTAGTCTCCTCTCATTTCTTCATAGGAGGGCCATGATTTATTAAAGGCAATGATGTGCTCAAGAAAAAGACTGCATTTTGTAGTCCTCATTGTAGTTAGGCATAACCATGTGCCTAAATTCTGTTCACTGAGATATAAAAGGATAGAGAAAGGTTCTAACACCTGAAAGATTTCGTGAGTGGAAAGAGAAACTGAGAAGGGCTGCTTTTGTTCTTGGCAGATAATAGAGATGCATGATATATACACACACAGACTTCTAGAAGACAAACACAGAATGCAAAGGACAACAAACAAGAGAGTTTATCCAAGGCAGAAGATCATGACGACACACTTTCAGCGAGGAAGAAACCCCTGCAGCCCAGGAAGGATCTACACTGTCCTACAGAAGTCTATGAATAGTGTCATGCCCAGGGACTGGGAACGTTTCCCAATCTCTCCCTTTCTGAATGTAGTTGCAAATATGGTAATTCTGTCTTCCTCTCTCATCATTGTTTATAGAATATGTTAGACATTTTTCTATTAACTTATAGGTAACTGATTCAAAAGAAACACTGTCTAGAAGTAATGAAGAGGACTGCACAGATATGGAGGAGATTAAATTTTGAGGTTGTGCACATGAAAAAAATATTTGCCCAAAGGAATAGACCATGGCCAAGATGAGCAGTCTACGATTTATTCTTTCCTCATACCTTGTTAATGAAACCTCTGATCCCTGATGACCACAAATCCATCTTGCCTTTCATGGGGCTGCCCCACCTCAGACAATTTTTTATGTTAGGATAAAATAAGCCACCTTTAACTTCCTTTTTGTTACCAGCAACTGCAACTACTTTCTTGCTGATATTGACCCTATCTTTGGTCTTCTTTTAAGATATAGCAAGTTTCCATATTCAACTGTACTCATGAATACATGAAATTAAGAACTTAATGATCACAGTGACCTGTGCAGTTATACATTTTAACTTTCTGATTTAAAATCCAGACATATATCTGTTCTTACTTTTATAAGCATTGCCAAAAGTATGCCAATTAATCTATTAAGTTATTAATCATGTAAAGATGTGAATTTGTGTCTACTTAAAATAGAGGAGTGAAATAGTAGGTGAATTCGGTTGGGTAAAATGATGTACATACATCATAATGACAGGATCAAATTCACACATAGCAATATTAACCTTAAATATAAATAGGCTAAATGCTCCAATTAAAAGACACAGACTGGCAAATTGGATAAACAGTCAAGACCCATCAGTGTGCTGTATTCAGGAGACCCATCTCACGTGCAGAGACACTCATAGGCTTAAAATAAAGGGATGGAGGAAGATCTACCAAGCAAATGGAAAACAAAACAAAGGCAGGGGTTGCAATCCTAGTCTCTGATAAAACAGATTTTAAACCAACAAAGATCAAAAGAGACAAAGAAGGCCATTACATAATGGTAAAGGGATCAATTCAACAAGAAGAGCTAACTATCCTAAATATATATGCACCCAACACAGGAGCACCAAGATTCGTAAAACAAGTCCTTGGAGACCTACAAAGAGACTTAGACTCCAACACAATAATAATGGGAGACTTCAACACCCCACTGTCAATTTTAGACAGATAAACAAGACAGAAAGTTAACAAGGATATCCAGGAATTGAACTCAGCTCTGCACCAAGCGGACCTAATAGACATCTACATAATTCTCCACCTCAAATCAACAGAATATACATTCTTCTCAGCACCTATTCCACATCACACTTATTCCAAAATTGACCACATAGTTGGAAGTAAAGCACTCCTCAGCAAATGTACAAGAACAGAAATCACAACAAACTGCCTCTCAGACCACAGTGCAGTCAAATTAGAACTCAGGATTAACAAACTCACTCAAAACTGCTCAACGACATGGAAACTGAACAACCTGCTCCTGAATGACTACTGGGTACATAATGAAATGAAGGTACAAATAAAGATGTTCTTTGAAACCAATGAGAACAAAGACACAATATACCAGAATCTCTGGGACACATTTAAAGCAGTGTGTAGAGGGAAATTTATAGCACTAAATGCCCACAAGAGAAAGCAGGAAAGATCTAAAATTGACACCCTAACATCACAATTAAAAGAACTAGAGAAGCAAGAGCAAACACATTCAAAAGCTAGCAGAAGGCAATAAATAACGAAGATCAGAGCAGAACTGAAGGAGATAGAGGTACAAAAAACGCTTCAAAAATCAGTGAATCCAGGAGCTGGTTTTTGAAAAGATCAACAAAATTGACAGACTGCTAGCAAGACTAGAGGAGAATCAAATAGATGCAATAAAAAATGATAAACAGGATATCACCATCGATCCCACAGAAATACAAACTATCATCAGAAAATACTATAAACACCTCTATGCAAATAAACTAGAAAATCTAGAAGAAATAGATACATTCCTGGACACACACACCCTCCTAAGACTAAACCAGGAAGAAGTTGAATCCCTGAATAGACCAATAACAGGTTCTGAAATTGAGCCAATAATTAATAGCCTACCAACCAAAAAAAGTCCAGGACCAGAAGGATTCACAGCTGAATTCTACCAGAGGTACAAGGAGGAGCTGGTACCATTCCTTCTGAAACTATTCCAATCAACAGAAAAAGAGGGAATCCTCCCTAACTCATTTTATGAGGCCAGCCTCATCCTGATACCAAAGCCTGGCAGAGACACAACAAGAAAAGACAATTTTAGACCAATATCCCTGATGAATATGGATGCAGAAATCCTCAATAAAATACAGGCAAACCAAATCCAGCAGCACATCAAAAAGCTTATCCGCTATGATCAAGTGGGCTTCATCCCTGGTATGCAAGGCTGGTTCAACATACGCAAATCAATAAATGTAATCCAGCATATAAACAGAACCAAAGACAAAAACCACATGATATTTCAATAGATGCAGAAAAGGCCTTTGACAAAATTCAACCACCCTTCATGCTAAACACTCTCAATAAGTTAGGCAGTGATGGGATATATCTCAAAATAATGAGAGTTATTTATGACAAACACGCAGCCAATATCATACTGAATGGGCAAAAACTGGAAGCATTCCCTTTGAAAACGGGCACAAGACAGAGATGCCCTCTCTCACCACTCCTATTCAACATAGTGTTGGAACTTCTGGCCAGGGCAATCAGGCAGGAGAAAGAAATAAAGGGTATTTGATTAGGAAAAGAGGAAGTCAAATTGTCCCTGTTTGCAGATGACATGACTGTAAATATAGAAAACCCCATCGTCTCAGCCCAAAATCTCCTTAAGCTGATAAGCAACTTCAGCAAAGCCTCGAGATACAAAATCAATGTGCAAAAATCACAAGCATTCTTAAACACCAATAACAGACAAACAGAGAACCAAATCATGAGTGAACTCCCATTCACAATTGCTGCAAAGAGAATAAAATACCTAGGAATCCAACTTACAAGGGATATGAAGGAACTCTTCAAGGAGGACTACAAACCTCTGCCCAACTAAATGAAACAGGACACAAAAAAATGGAAGAAAGTTCCATGCTCATGGATAGGAAGAATCAATAGCATGAAAATGGCCATACTGCCCAAGATAATTTATAATTTCAATGCTATCCCCATCAAGCTACCACTGACTTTCTTCACATAATTGGAAAAAATTACTTTAAGGTTCATATGGAACTAAAAAAAAGTCCGCATGCCAAAACAAACCTAAGCCAAAAGAACAAAGCTGGAGGCATCACACTGCCTGACTTCAAACTATACTACAAGGCTACAGTAACCAAAACAGCATGGTAATGGTATCAAAACAGACATATCGACCAATGGAACATAACAGAGCCCTCAGAAATAATATCACACATCTACAACCATCTGATCTTTGATAAACCTGACAAAAACAAGAAACAAGGAGAGGATTCCCTATTTAATAAATCATGCTGGGAAAACTGGCTAGCCATATGTAGAAAGCTGAAACTGAATCCCTTCCTTACACATTATACAAAAATTAATTCTAGATGGATTAAAGATTTAAATGTTAGACCTAAAACCATAAAATCCCTAGAAGAAAACCTAGGCAATACCATCCAGGACATAGGCATGGGCAAGGACTTCATGTCTAAAACAGCAAAAGCAATGGCAACAAAAGCCAAAATTGACAAATGGGATCTAATTAAACCAAAGAGTTTCTGCAGAGCAAAAGAAACTACTACCAGAGTGAACGGGCAACCTACAGAATGGGAGAAAATTTTTACAATCTACTCATGTGACAAAGGGTTAATATCCAGAATACACAAAGAACTCAAACAAATTTATAAGAAAAAAATAAACAGCCGCATCAAAAAGTGGGCAAAGGATATGAACAGACACTTCTCAGAAGACATTTATACAGCCAACAGACACTTGAAAAAATGCTCATCATCACTGGCCATCAGAGAAATGCAAATTAAAACCACAATGAGATACCATCTCACACCAGTTAGAATGGGGATCATTAAAAAAATCAGGAAACAACAGGTGCTGGAGAGGATGTGGAGAAATAGGAACACTTTTACACTGTTGGTGGGACTGTATACTAGTTCAACCATTGTGGAAGACAGTGTGGCAATTCCTCAAGGATCTAGAACTAGAAATACCGTATGACCCAGTCATCCCATTACTGGGTATGTACCCAAAGGATTATAAATCATGCTGCTATAAAGACACATGCACACGTATGTTTATTACAGCACTATTCACAATATCAAAGATTTGGAAATGTCCATCAATTACAGACTGGATTAAGAAAATGTAGCTCCTATACACCATGGAATACAATGCAGCCATAAAAAAGGATGAGTTCATGCCCTTTGTAGGGACACGGATGAAGCTAGAAATCATCATTCTCAGCAAACTATCACAAAGACAGAAAACCAAACACCACATATTCTGACTCGTAGGTGAGAACTGAACAATGAGAACACATGGACACAGGGTTTGAGAACATCACACACTAGGGCCTGTTGTGAGGTGGGGGAAGGGGGGAGGGATAGCATTAGGATATATACCTAGTGTAAATGACAAGTTAAAGGGTGCAGCACGCCAACATGGCACATGTATACATATGTAACAAACCTGCACATTGTGCACATGTACCCTAGAACTTAACATATAATTAAAAAAGTAAAAATAAATGATGGGCATACAACACTGGTGATTCAAATTTTGACTTCTTCCTATAAACAGCAAAGCACATAATATCAAGTTACTGGTGTGAAACAGCTCTAAGCATTCATGTGATTATTTTTTCTAGCTTTGCTTTAGACCCATGTAAGACATCATCTGTGAAACATGGGAATTAATAAAAGAGATGATAATTATCAATTATTAGGAGCATGCCATATGCTAAATGCTTTTCTTTTTGGATTAACACATTTTTCCTAGTTTGTTGTTCACATCCTCACATTATAGATTATTACACTGAGATTGAGAGATGAAAAAACTGCCAAATTTTTCTACATCTTATAATTTTCAAGCTGAAATGAGAGGACAATGTCATTTACTTTAAAGTCTGTATTCTTTCCCCTATATCAGAATTTCCATATAGTAGAGAGGTTGTGATACATTGCTAAGACTTAATGTTAGACTGACACTTTTTGGATGAGGCAGGGACTAAAAATTAGAACTGCACTCTGAGGTGAAGCAGGAACAAGGAGATCAGCCATTCGTGCTGTGAGGAAGAAGATTTTATCTGGCAGAGCCAAATATACCGAAGATGCTATTGCAAGAAATCTAATATGGCAGGAAAAGTTCTAAGATGGCCATCATGATCTTCACCCTTTGGTGTTTCCTGCTGGGTAATTTATTCCCCTTGCATCTGGGCAGAATCTGTCATTTGCTTCTAGCCAATAGGATATAGCAATGATGTGTAAGTGTCACTGCCTTGGTTAGGTTACATCACATAAAAAAGCTGAGGGGATATCAGTCTCATGAGTATGCTATGTTATATAAGATTCCATCTTAACAGACTAGAGCGAGAGACTCTCCTGCTGGCTGCAAAGAAGCCAGCTGCTATGCTCTGAACTGCCTATGTGAGGGCCATGTGGCAGGTAACTGCAGGTGGCTTCTAGGATCAGTGAGCCTTGTGCTATAGTTACAAGGAAATACATTCTGCCTACAACCTGAATTAGATTGGAAGCGGATACTTCCCCCCAGTCATTCCTCCAGATGAGAACAAAACCCGGCCCACACCTTCATTGCAACCTTGTAAGATCTTCATCAGAGAATCGAGCTATGCTATACCTAGATTCCAGACCCAAGGAAGTCGTGAGATCATAGATTTAGATTGTTGGAAGGCACCAAGTCTGTGGTGATTACACAGCAATGGAAAACTAGTAAAACTGGTGAAGCAGTTGGCACAACAGAGGCCAGGCCACTGTACCAGGGTAACATGACAAAAAGATGGCCCAAGAGGGGACTTCTTTCCTGGAAGGACTGGGCTGCTGGAGAGTGTATGAATAAATGACTCAGGAACAATGTAGGACTTGTGTTACCTGCCCTAGGGCACAACAACACATGGGTCTGGATTAATACATGAGCAAAGCAAGTCCTAAAATGAGCTGAACAATTACTCATTTGCTCAGAAATATTTACTGATGGCATAAGTGATGAGTGAATAAGTGAACTATAAGAGAGATATGAAGAAATTGCCCAGAACGAGGCAGAGAAAGAGAAAATGATGGAAAATATAGAAGAAAGATAAAAAGACACCTCTCACTCCAGACCTATGAAGCCGAAACTCGGGGGATGGACCACAGCAGTCTGTGCTTTCCCAAGTCCTGCAGCCAATTTTGATGCACACTAGAGTTTGAGAACCACTAATAAAGACTAAGGTGAAAGGAACACATTTTGCCTTAAGTGATGAGTTACCAAAAATTGTCTTCTTTTTATTATTTTATCTCTTGTTATAACATAAAAAAGAAAAGAATGAGTGTTCATTAGGTACAACATAGAAAATATAAGCATATCAAAAATGTTATGTAAGAAGTAAAGAGAATGGATTTTTAATTGAAGCAGGAAAAAATGAATATCAAAATTATTGAATTTCATTTTGTTTTAACATATGGCCATAAAATAATGAGATAATATATAAAACAACCATTTTTCCTTCTTATCAGTATAGGGAATAAAAGGCATTTTATTTTATAATAAACCTTTCTGTTTTAAAGTATCACAGTTCTCTTGGGACCTGAAATTTTTCTTCTGCTGCTTTTTTTATTTGACACCATAGTTAAATCACGCTATATTCTTTGACATGTGTCAGAATAACAAGCGATTGGAAACTTTCCAAAATGCAGGCATAATTAATGAATCCAACTGATACAATATGTAAAGTCAAAAGAGTAGATACTTCTTCCACACAGGCTAGTCCAACAAAATGTCAGATTCACTTTGTTTCAGTAGTTGCTTAATATCAAAGATTAAAAGTACATGACCCCTCAAATAACTTTTAAGTGCTGATTTTTATTTTGGCATACACTGAATAATTTTTACGTTTTAAAGACGATAGTTTTGTAGGCACATTTTAAAATCTTAAAACTAGGAGAAAAATACTGGCAATAAAGTTAGTCAAGTGTTGGAAAGTAAAAACTAGAAAAACTTGCATCATTAAGTTCACGAAACTACTTTTATATAATTTGTGTAAATGCATTTTTAATATTAAAAATTAGGAGACTTTCATTTGAAATTCTTTCTGTAGCATTAGGTATTTTAAATGACAGAAACTTGTGTTCTTCCTAAGTCTTGCTTCATTTTGGAAACCAAATATTTTACAACTTCCTTAATGTAGACTCCTTCTGAGAAAATAATTTTCTTTTGTGATATTGTGAACCAAATTATGTCTCCGCTAAGTTCACACATTGAAGCCCTAACCCCCAATGTGACCGTTTTTGGAGATAGAGCCTTTACGGAGGTAATTAAGGTCATGAGAATGGAGCTATGATCTGATGGGGTTTGTGTCCTTATGAGAAGAAGAGACACCAGGGCCCTTTCTCTTTCTGTGAGTGTGCAGAGAAAAGGCCATGCGAGGATACAGCAAGAAGGCACCATCTGTTAGCCAGGAAGAGAGTCCTTGGAATGAAAGCAACTCTGTTGACACCTTGATCTTGAACTTCCAGACTCCAGAACTGTGAAAATATAAACTTTTGTTGTTTAAGCCACCCAGTCTGTGGTATCATGTTATGGCAGACCAAGCTGACTACCATATATGGTCATACATCAATGTACTTAGAACAATGTCTAGTACAGAGATGGTGCTTAAAAGATATTTGCTGAATGAAAGAAAAATTGCAGAGAATTTTTACAATACTAGTAGAGCCATAGAAGTCTTAACTTCTATCTCAAGGACATACTTATTATCTATAAACACCAATAATATAATAATATAGATTATTTTCTATATTAAATCCATAAACATAACAAATGCTTTTTATACTGTTTTATAAACTGTACACATTTATTTTTGTGAGTGTGAACTATGTTTGTGTAATTATGAATAATAAACACAGTATGAAATCATTTCTATTGCATTGGAATTACAAGTAAAATAAAATGAGTAAAAGATTGCCCTTGGTATTCATTGACATCTAACTTAGGGCCTTAGTGCAACGCTGTTCAAAGGGCCAGAACAGGTAGATACCTGATCCTTCAGGACAAAACCCTATTTTGCCTATAAGAACACGTAGGCTACTGGAGAACAAATTATTTAATATTCTGGTTTTTATACCAGAGGCTATGTCAAGAACTTCCTCCTAGAGTCCATGGCAAAACTAAACATCAGAACCCACGTAATTGAAAATAATCTGGGCAATGTGAGTGAGCACATGAATAGTAGTTGAACAGTAAATGCATCTGCTGTATATTCAATCTTAGATTCCAACTATTTTGTGAATCTCTAAATGCTGTATCAGGAATTTGCTCTGGAAAATATCTCAAGAATTCAAAACAAGAAATTAGGTACTTACAATATGCTTGTGAGGAATAACATTGTAGAGGTCAGAAAAAGAATCTTGAGGAAGTATGAAGTCATATGAATCACTGCAGGAATATCAGACCTTATAGTACTAAAGCAAGTGATTCCTGGGAAGATTTAGGAAAGCTGTTGAAAGGCCTTCTGTGTGCAGGTGCCAAAGTCCTGTGCTGGGCAAAGATGCTACAGGCGTAGTAAGAATTCTGCCATCCTCCTACTTTCATATCTTATGGTAGTCACTCTGACTGATGGAATGTAAATTAGAATTTACTAGTAAAAATTCTGGGAAATGTGTTCTTCAGAATTTAAGCCCAATCTCTGAAACACACACAAAAGTATAGAAGAGAACAGAGAACATTCCTAGTTGTTAAGTAGAAAATGAATGTGTGATTGAGTTTATAATTGCTTATAGTTCCATTTCAGCTTTGGCCTTTACGAAATTTAGAAATTGCCTGTTTCTTAATTTTGTTTCCCATATTCTATGAAAATGAATAAAACCTACTGTGCTTTAATAAGTAGAAGAATTTGTAGCATTTAAATTCATTTGTATCTAACATGCTATAATTGCAACAGTATAATACACTCTTCCCTTTGTCAATATTTAAAATTCTCATCTGTAAAATGCAAAGATTCAAATTTGGGTAAAGCTCCCTTATTAGTGTGCACTGACAGCCTTCAGTATATGCACACACACACACACACACACACAATAATTCCCTTTTCAAGGCAAGTCCAGATGCTCAAATCTCTGAAGCTGTTATAAAAATATAAATGAGATATTAACTGCATAATAAAATATTTATGATATTTGAATAGAGTTTATATTACCCTTATTCTGAAGTTGTGTTTGAATTTAGGATGACAATTATAGTATTTTATGAGCAAGCGGTAATATGATGAAAATAATCTTTTCATTGTTAGAAATGCTATGATTTTATACTAAAATTTTTCTTGAATCATTAAAATAGTATGATGCTTATAATAAAAAAATTCCCATTTATATGGCAACTAAAACTATGAAACAATTAGGAATTTACTTACAGAAATGCACAGGATCCATAGGAAGAAAATTTTAACATGCTACAGATCATAAGAAAACTTAATTGGAAAGTCTCTCTTCCTTTTGCTCTCATTTTCTCTCACTCTTTCTGTCTCTTTTAAAGAAACAAGAATAATATAATATTGTAACAATGCCGGCGATAATGGGGCAAGTGGACAAGGAGTATCAATGGTTTGAAGGCCTAATTAGTGGAAAGCAACAGATAGTGGACTAGCCGGGAGTTCAGCTGGGAGTTCTGAGTGGTGAGACAGTTGTAGGGGGCTTGCTAATCTCCATGGCACCCTGTGTTGACTGAAGGCAGTGCGCTGGTGCAGCAGTTCATAGAAAGGGATGAGGCCAGCCACACATCCTTGATAACAAACACTGCGTGTGTGGACAACATATGAGAGAGAGTGATGGAACGTAGAAGCTGCAGGAGACTTTAAAACAGTCATTATGCTTACATTTGCTCCCCAGCTAACACGTAGATCTGTAAGCATACTGGGAATCTTATTAGCTCAAGGTGTTTCAGCGCAACCTTCACAAAATTTTGGATTGATCAAAACTTATGCTGACCTTTGTAAAAGTAGACTTAAAGCTTAAAAGTACACACACACAGACACACACACACAGACACACACACACACACACACACAGATACACACACACACACCAGAGACCATGGATGTTTAGAACTAAATTCCAGTCTGTGGAAGACAGACTTTATAGATTAAGTCTAGGCAAGTTATTAAATCACAAAACAATAGCAACCCACAGAGGAGAGAATGTCAGAATTCCGAGTATCACAATAAATTAGCTAAAATATCCAGTATTCAATAAAAAATGAGACATGAAAAGGAAATCATCACCAGCACCCATAGAGCACCCATACACAATAGTTATCAACAGAGACTGACTCTGAGTGTTTCCAGATGTTGGATTTAGATGACAAAATTCCATTGCAACTATTATAAAGAGGTTCAGAGAACTAAAGCAGACCATGTTTAATGATAATATAGAGAAAAAATTATAAATGGAATTCTCAAGGTGAAAGTTGCACTATAATAACTGACATGAAAAATTCATTACAGGGGCTGAATAGCAGATTTGAAATATCAGAAGAATCAATAAACTTGAAGACAGATTAAGAGAAGTTATCCAATTATCAAGAAACAGAAAGAATACTGAAGAAGAACAGAAATTCAACAACTTGTGAAACATTGTTTTTTAATTACTACATATGATATATATTTCATATGCATAATTGTGACTTATTTATAAATCATGTTACATAATATATTCAGAAATGCTTTATTAGTAATAACTGTATTTCCTTTTTTAAGTGTTCTTTTTTTGTATACTATAAATTCTGGGGTACATGTGCAGAACATGCAGGTTTGTTACATAGGTATACATGTGCCATGTTGGTTTGCTGCACCCATCAACCCATCATCTACATTTGGTATTTCTCCTAATGCTATCCCACCCTAACCCCCACACCTGCCCCAGACAGGCCACAGTGTGTGATGTTCCCCTCCCTGTGTCCATGTGTTCTCATTATTCAACTTCCATTTATGAGTGAGGACATACAGTGTTTGGTTTGCTGCCCCTGTGTCAATTTGCTGAGAATGATGGTTTCCAGCTTCATCTATGTCCCTGCAAAGGACATGAACTCATCCCTTTTTATGGCTGCATAGTATTCCATGGTGTATATGTGCCACAGTTTCTTTATCCAGTCTATCATTGATGGACATTTGGGTTGGTTCCAAGTCTTTGCTATTGTGAACAGTGCCGCAATAAGCATACATGTGCACGTGTCTTTATAGTAGAAAGATTTATAATCCTTTGGGTATATACCCAATAATGAGATTGCTGGGTCAAATGGTATTTCTAGTTCTAGATCCTTGAGGAATTGCCACACTGTCTTCCACAATGGTTGAACTAATTTACACTCCCACCAGCAGTGTAAAAGTGTTCCTATTTCTCCACATCTTCTCCAGCATCTGTTGTTTCCTGACTTTTTAATGATCACCATTCTAACAGGCATGAGATGGTATCTCATTGCGGTTTTGATTTGTATTTCTCTAATGACCAGTGTTGATGAGCATTTTTTCATATGTTTGTTGGCTGCATAAATGTCTTCTTCTGAGAAGTGTCTGTTCATATCCTTTGCCCTCTTTTTGATGTGATTGTTATTTTATGTGTAAATTTGTAAGTTCTTTGTAGATTCTGGGTATTAGCCATTTGTCAGATGGATAGATTGCAAAACTTTTCTCCCATTCTGTAGGTTACCTGTTCACTCTGATGATAGTTTGTTTTGCTCTGCAGAAGCTCTTTATTTTAATTAGATCCCATTTGTCTATTTTGGTTTTTGTTGCCATTGCTTTTGGTGAATTAGTCCTGAAGTCTTTGCCTATGCCTATATTCTGAATGGTATTGCCTAGGTTTTCTTCTAGGGTTTTTGTGGTTTTAGGTCTTACATTTAAGTCTTTAATCTATCTTGAGTTAATTTTTGTATAAGGTGTAAGGAAGAAGTCCAGTCTTAGATTTCTGCATATGGCTAGCCAGTTTTCCCAACACCATTTATTCAATAGGGAATCCTTTCCCCATTGCTAGCTTTTGTCAGGTTTGTGAAAGATCAGATGGTTGCAGATGTGTGGTGTTATTTCTGAGGCCTCTGTTCTGTTCCATTGGTCTATATATCTGTTTTGGTACCAGTACCATGCTGTTTTTGTTACTGTAGCCTTATAATATAGTTTGAAGTCAGGTAGCATGATGCCTCCAGCTTTGTTTTTTTTTTTTTTTTTTTTTTCCATTGTTTGTTTGTTTGTTTATGCTTAGGATTGTCTTGGCTATGCAGGCTTTTTTTGGAATATATGAAATTTAAAGTAGTTTTTTCCAATTCTGTGAAGAAAGTCAATGGTAGCTTGATGGGGATAGCATTGAATCTATAAATTACTTTGGGCAGTATGGCCATTTTCATGATATTGATTCTTCTTATCCATGAGCATGGCATGCTTTTCCATTTGTTTGTGTATTCTGTTATTTCCTTGAGCAGTGGTTTGTAGTTCTACTTGAAGAGGTCCTTCACATCCTTTGTAAGTTGTATTCCTGGGTATTTTTTTCCCTTTAAAGTACCAATAATTATAAAATGGATGACCCAGAAGGACAAGAGATCTTTAGAGAAAGAGGCAGAAATAAATACATGAAGAAGTAATGAAAGCTAAAGTTTTAAATTGATTGAAAAACATGGATCTTCAGGCCCAAGAAGCTCACAATAGGTTAAATACAAAGTGATCTACACATAGACACATTATCACCAAACTGATGAACCCAAGGCCAAAAAGAAAATCTTACAAGCAGCAGGAAAAACATGGACTCATCATGTACAGGGGAACAATGACACTACAATGGCCAGAAAAATGGGATGGTATCCAAAATGCTGGAGGCGGGGTCTGAATCTTCAAACAATAATTCTATACCCAAAACAATTATTTTTTCAAAAGTTAAGGCAAAATAAAGACATTCTCAGATAAGCAAAGACTCAGAAATATATTGATAATAGAAAATAGAGTTTTTTCTCCATTAATATCAGAAGCAAGGCAAGAGTTTCGACTCTCACCCTTTCTACCCAATATTGTACTGATGATCCTAGCCATGGTAATAAATAAGTAAGTGTGTATTGATTGAAAAATAAGATTAACAACATGATCATCATCATAAAAGTAGAAAATTCTCAGCAATCTACAAGTAAGCTATTTAAACTTCCGTGTGAGTTTAACAAGGTCAAAGAGTACAAAGTCAATATACAAAGATCAATTGCATTTCTACATACTAGCACAGGGAATTAGAAATTGCAGTGAGGCCAGGTGCGGTGGCTCACGCCTGTAATCTGAACACTTTGGGAAGCCAAGGCAGATGGATCACGAGGTCAGAAGATCAAGACCATCCTGGCCAACACGGTGAAATCCTGTCTCTACTAAAAATACAAAAATTAGCTGGGTGTGGTGGCATGTGCCTGTAATCCAAGCTACTCAGGAGGCTGAGGCAGCAGAATAGCTTGAACCAGGGAGTTGGAGGTTGCAGTGAACCAAGACCGCGCCACTGTACTCCAGCCTGGAGACAGAGTGAGACTCCATATAAAAAAAAAAAGAGAGAGAGAGAGAGAAAAAAATTATTTTAAACTAGCTCCATCAACTATGCTACTTAAATGTAAACACAAAATCACATGTATATATGGCAAGTATACATATACATGTGAATGTACACACACATATATAGCACATGACATATGTATGTATTCATATATAAACCTTTATATTGAACCTACAAAATATTGGTAAATAAAGACATAGACAAATGAAGCAATAAACCATGTTGAATTGGAAGGCTCAATATTGTTGTCAGCAATCCAAAGAACAACTACCAATATACACAAAACGAAAATTTAATCTCAGCAGCAGAATGCTAAATAAAAGAAATATCAAAGAGTACAAGTTATGACCCCATTCATATAAAATTATGGAAAAGACAAAATTACAGTGACAGAGGTGAGATCAACAGTTACCCAATTCTAGGATAAATGAGAAGAGACTGCAAAGTACTACACAGAAACTGTCTGGGTGTGAACATACCCACACTGAGACTGTGGTGGTGGTTACATGGCAATATAATCAGTGTAAATTCATCCAATGTGTATTCTTTACATGGCTGAATTTTACTGTATGTAAATAAAGCTGCCAGAATTAATGCTCCAAATATATTTACAAAAGTATGCTGAGTTATGTGAATATAGATATTCAGTATTATTTATAGTAATAAAAATCTAAAGAAAATCTGTCAATCAATAGGAAATTGTTTAAATTTAATATGGTACATTGTTGCAATAGAATACCATGCAAATATTATAAAGAGTAAGAAATATAGGTTTGTTTGTGTTCATACAGGAAAAACATCTTTTTTTTTTTTTTCACTTTTCTTTTCTTTTTTTTTTTTGAGATGGAGTCTTGCTCTCTCAACAGGCTGGAGTGCAGTGGCATGATCTCAGCTAATTGCAACCCTCCACCTCCTGGGTTCAAGTGATTCTCCAGCCTCAGCCTCCCAGGTACCTGGGACTACAGGCACGCGCCACCACGCTCAGCAAATTTTTGTATTTTTGGTAGAGACAGGATTTCACCATGTTGGCCAGCATGGGCTCCATCTCTTGACCTTGTGATGCACCTGCCTCGGCCTCCCGAAGTGCTGGGATTACAGGTGTGAGCCACCGTGCCCAGCCAAAAAGCATACTGCACAGAGGAATATTACTAATAAGATTGTACAAGTCCTTAGATATATTTATATTTGCCCAAATGTCTACCAAAAAACTCATCTATTTTTGCTCTCATACTTGTTTCTCTTCCAGATTTTGCCATTCCAGTTAATGGTACCACTCCTTGCCTGATGATTTATTGTCTTTGTTTTGTGTAACGTAAGAGCTCATTGACTGGTTAAAGATATTAACTTTTCCCCTGGGTCAAGGAATTATGTGGTAGTGAAAATATAACCTATTTGTATTTTAGAGACAAGTCCTAGTCTAGGCCTCATAATAAAAATTTTTATTACCTTAACAAATCAATTAATCTCTCTTGATTTTAGAATTTTTTATATACATTATAGGTAATGAATTTAACAATTTTTTTACATTCTCTCTCTGCTTATCCAGGAGGTGTCAGCAGAAAGGAAAGTAATATTCTATGTTTGCATACCTTTTGTGCTGTAAAGCTGAAGCAATTTTTTTTTACATTTTAACTTCCTAGGATAACATTAAATAGTAAGTTTCTTTGTCACTGAAAATGTATTCTTTGTAATACATCTTACCTACCTCTTGAAATATGTCATTCTTCTAAGTTAATCAGACAATTGTGTTACACTTTTTTAGGGAGGCCAATTTCTGGATAAGAAGCTGATTTTGAATTTTATTGCTTGTTACTGTTTGTCCTTAAATAACCGGGCACAGTGGCTCACACCTGTAATCCCAACACTGGGAGGCTGAGGCAGGAGTTTGAGTCCAGTCTGGCTAACCTGGTGGAATCCCATCTCTACAGAAAATACAAAAAATAGCTTGTCATGGTTGCACCCACCTGTAGTCCCAGCTACTCAGAAGGCTAAGGTGGGAGAGGGAGAATTGCTTGAGCCTTGGTGGCAGAGGTTGCAGTGAGCCAAGATCACGCTATTACACTGCAGACTGGGAGACAGAGGAAGACTTCATCTCAACAAACACAAACAAACACGCACACACACACATTTATCTGTGTATACATACGTGTGTGTATATATGTATCCCAACCCATAAATACACACATCCACACAGATTTATACACACAGTACACACACATAAATATATTTATGTATTTATTTAATACATGGTGTTACTATTAAGAGAAATAATATCATAGAGTAAATGAAATTTACTGAATTTAGAATCAATAAGTCTGAGAATAATTCATGATTTTTCTGTTATGATAGAGAAGTAATTCATTGTTTTCTCAACTGTAAATTGAATAAAGTAATGCTTGTTCTATCCACTAAACAGGGACATTTTAAGCATCAAAACCAAAATGAAGCAGTTGGAAAATTGTTAAAATGTGCAAACTACTGTAGGAGTCATGTTATTTCTGCTGCTCCCATGCAGCCCTTAGGGCATCTGTTGCATAAAAATAGCTGGGCACAAAATATCCATTGGCTTTGGTCCAACTTTTTTACTCACAATATATTTTTCTCATTATGAATTTACTCAGACAAAAGCATGACATAATTATTTTAAATAATTAGAACTTAAGGATGATGCATACTGTACCAAATTCTGCAAATACTGAGGGGCAATGAGTATAAGCATCATTGTGTTTAAGTGTGAAAAAGGTAAATTTTGGTGGAAAGAGTCTATCAAGTAGCCAGGAGAGGTGGAGGGCAAAGTTGGAATTTATTGAAGAGGAAAATGACATACTAATGCCTTTTCAGAAAACTGCTAGACATTGTTAAACAGGGAAGATAGAAGTAACAGCACAGAAATTAGACCTTAAAGTAGTGAAAGGGGATGTGGTTTTGAAGAAATTAATGCATTAAGGTAAACTTATAAAGTCAACTGAAGGATTTCAGGAAAATTTAAATTCAAACATGAGTTCACACATAAAAATTACAGGAAAAATGGGTAGTGTTAATATGATTAAGAAACATCACCCAAAGAAACAGAGCTAACCCAACAGACAAAAACGTACTTCAGAACTATGATCAACGAAATTTTTTTAAATAATGATGGCTTTAATTTTTTTTATTATACTTTAAGTTCTTGGGTACATGTACAGAAGGTGCAGTTTTGTTACATAGGTATACACGTACCATGGTGGTTTGCTGCACCCATCAACCCATCACCCCATTATCCACATTAGGTATTTCTCCTAATGTTATCTCTCTCCCAGCCCCCAACCCCTCAACAGGCCCCTGGAGAGGTTGTGGAAAAATAGGAAAGCTTTTACACTGTTGGTGGAAGTGTAAATTAGTGCAACCATTGTGGAAGACAGTGTGATGATTCCTCAAGGATCTAGAACTAGAAGTACCATTTGACCCAGCAATCTCATTATTGGGTATATACCCAAAGGATTATAAATCATTCTACTATAAAGACACATGCACAAGTATGCTTATTGAGGCACTATTCACAATATCAAAGACTTGGAACCAACCCAAATGTCCATCAATGATAGACTGGATTAGGAAAATGTGGCATATATACACCATGGAATACTATGCAGCCATGAAAAAGGATGAGTCCATGTCTTTTGCAGGGACATGGATGAGGCTGGAAACCATCAGTATCAGCAAACTATCACAAGATCAGAAAACCAGACACTGCATGTCCTCACTCATAAATGGGAGTTGAACAATGAGAACACATAGACACAAGGAGGGGAATGAAATTCTTTGAAATATAATTGAGGTTATTTCATTCATAATACAAGAATTTTGATTTGTACACAGAAGTGCTCACTGGAAATCTTTCAAATAAAAAACATAAAAATGAAATCTCATAAAATCTGAATAGCAATCTGAGGCACAAAGTAAAAGATAGAAAAGAGAGAGAAAATAGCTCAAGAAACAACAAGATTGGCAGGACTCAGTCTCCAGGTGAATTTAATATCTGCTTTTCAAATAATAGAAATCACATTGTCTTGTACCTTTAAACAGTGACACACAAACACACACACACACATGTACACACAAATGACGTCTGTGTTGGAAGCTCCTTTACATAAGTTTGAAGAAAATAATTTCATTAATCATGTGGTGTAAAGCTCAGAGTGAAAGTAGTACTTACATCACCAGCTCTTCTTTAAAATGAAACAACTGGTAGAAAGTCGCCAAAATTCAGACGCTAAAATTTTTGTTCCCTTAGAAACTAACTGGAATTTTTAGATTTTGCATGTTCACACCGTTTTAAAATTTAGGGTTAGGTAGAAAGTAAATTAATACCTACTATTTAATGAAATATACCACATTGTCTTAATCAGTGCTTTTATTTTATAATATTGTGTTTTTCGTACTGACATTTCTGGTTAAAAAAATTATGAGTGAAGATAGCTGGTTAATTTGGAGCCCATCTAGAATATACATGAACTTAATTAGAAATCATTCCTTGAAGAGGAGGAGTGAGGTGTCGATACTCTTGATACAATGTTTGTTCATCTTTGCATTCTTCCATTAACTTATTTGCTGATTCATTCAACATTAAAGTTTTATAATGTGCATTAAAACATTAAACCATCTGTCAATATCTTTACTGATTCATCTCCCACGCTTGGATTTGAATTCTGAGGCTGAGTAAGGAAGAAATATGGGCCCATAAACATAATATCCCTTTGTCGTACCATGTCAAAGCATTGGCGGAGTTGGAAATCAGCAGTGATATGCCTGTATACTATGCTGTAAACCACTTCTGGGAGGCAAAGCCCAGTGCTCAGTGGCCAGTTCTGTCGCGGAGAAAACTGAGAGAAGATTTTTTTTCTCTTTCCAACTGGCAAAAAGTTACTCTAGAAGAACATAGCAACTTAGCACACAGTTATATCTTCCTAACAATTGTCTTCTTTTTCAGTAACCCCCATTCTAGAATCCTAAAGTGTCTCAACTCAGAAAAATGTAACTATTGTAATTCCCAACAAATGTAGATTCTAATGCCCTGGGAAAAGAGTAAAATATGAAATTAATATTGATATATTGCTGCCATTGATTATCTCTGATGCATTGCAATGACATTTTAGTTGTCATATTTCTTCAATATGAAATAGTCCCTCAGTCCTTATTGACTTTCACAAACGTTTTTTGTTTTGTTTTGTTTTGTTTTCTTCTTTCTTTCTTTTCTTTTTTTTTTTTTTTTGAGATGTAGTTTTGCTCTTGTTGCCCAGACTGGAGTCAATGGTGCACTCTCAGCTGACTGCAACCTTCACCTCTCAGGTACAAGTGATTCTTCTGCCTCAGCCTCCCGAGTAGCTGGGATTACAGTGCCTGCCATCACGACTGGCTAAATTTTTTGTATTTTTAGTAGAGATAGGGTTTCACCATGTTGGCCAGGTTAGTATCGAACTCCTGATCTCAGGTGATTCACCCACCTCAGCCTCCCAAAGTGCTAGGATTACAATTGTGAGCCACCGTTGTGAGCCACCGCGCCTGGCCAATTTTCACAAACTTTATTCCTTCAAAAATTACAGCCCAGTCATTTGGTGTAACATCCCAGAATCTGGGAATATATGATGTTTGTTCATAATTAAATTCAGTTTCATTTGGGCAGGGATATCACAAAAATGATAGTGTGTTCTTCTCATTGCATTTTTTCAGCTAGTGTAAAATGTTGGATTGCCTCATTAATGGTTCTGTTTGGTATTTTGATTAAAATGGTGTCTGCAAAATTTTTTCACTGTTGGTTTATTCCTTTTGTTCTGGTAATTTTATCAGTATGTTTGCAGAAGTACTTTGAGACTCTGTAAATATTTCATTTCTTGACAAATATTACCTTTCCGTATTAGAATTATTAATGTTTCTTTGTCTTATTATTTCACTATTCCACTCACCAAAGGCGATTTGCTCACCCCGCCCTTTCTACGGCTTTGATTAATTGGCCTTCTTCTGTAAAGAAAACTTTCTCTTCCATCTAATTACTCACTGGTATCATTTATATCAGTAGGGACTTGGGGATTTCTACTTTATACAGTGGAACATAATTTGTGTCAATCATTATTTATTTGAATGCTCAATTTTTTCCAGAGTTGTCTAATAGGGACCTTTCTATGTTGTCTTTTTTGTTCTTTTGATAGGATCCCACTATTCTTTGGGCCCTTCCTTATTTCCTGGAACGGTAAAATGTTCCAGGCTCATCTTGGACTTTCTGGATCCTATCATCAGTCAATTTCTGTAAGGAATCCAGCTAGGGAAAGCATGAATCTATACACATGTGTGCATATGCGTGTGCACACACACACACACACACACACCCCTCAATTTATTTTCATTTCTATTTATATTGAAAACTCTAAGTTCACACAGATACTTCTATTCTACTGCAATAGCAGGAACCTCATACTTGTTTTGTTTCTTTTCATATTTGTACCTCTCTCAAACAGTGAGAAACCTATTCCCATTATCCTGAAATCTGTGCTTATTTAATCAGTCCTTATTGCATGTAATGAGTTTCCTGTTTAGCAACTGCGGTTCTTCTCTCACATACATCCTTTAAAACTTGCTAGAGTTCCAACATACTAATCTGGGTTATTGCCACCAAGGCCAAGGATTGCTCTTCTTCCCCTTCTTGGGCTCTAACCCCCAACTCTGGGCTGCCACCTCTGATGCCCCAAGCAGGGCCCTACTTACCTCACTCAGGCCCTAATACCCTTGCTCCTAGAGTTAAGCCTCAGGAGGCCAGCTAAGGAGGAGGGCATAGAATTCCTTTAAGAAACTCTATGCGTCTTAATGGATAAAGAAAATGTGGTATATACATACAATGGAATATTATTCATCCCTGAAAAGAAAGAAATTCTGCAATATGCAGCAAGATGAATAAACCTGGAGAACATTATGGGAGGTGAAATAAGCCAGTCCCAGGAAGACTAATACTGCATGATTCCACTTCTATGAGGGATCTGAAACAGTTGAACTCATAGAATCAAAGAGAACAACAGTGGTTGCCAGGGGTTGGGGAGAAAATGGGGAGTTGTTAATCAATGGGTATAAAGTTTCAGTTAAGCAAGATGAGTAAGTTCTAGAGAGCTGTAAAATACTGTACTTAGAAATGCTGTACTGTAGACTTAGACATTTAAGTCTCAAGTTTTCTTTCGGAAATAAAATAAAATAAACCCTTTGTGTCTACTTACCTTTACTTCTCCTAACCTTTATTCCTAGTCCCAGTAAAGAGAATGATTCTTTTATTTATTTATTTATTTATTTATTTATTTTTTGAGACAGAGTCTCACTCTGTCCTCCAGGCTTGGAGTGCAGTGGCGTGATCTCGGCCTCTCAGGTTAAAATTCTTTAACCTCAGTGAAGGGAACTCTCCCCTTATACCACCTGTATTCCCCCATGCCTGAAATGCCCTCAGAGAGAATGCTTTCAAGACAAAAAGCTAAAGCTTTATTTGTATCTTTTTCATGCACTGCTTTGTCATTGCTTTTCTGACTCATTAGGAGTTAGAATGACCTAGTTATCTGCAATAGAAAGGCAAGGGATAAAATAAAATATTGAAGGCAGGGTGGGGGGAAATGGGGAAATGAGGAAGTGACCGCAAATGTTTAAAGATATTATTTGCCACACACTTTTTATGTCTCTTTATATCAACCCTAGGAGACAGTAATTGTAAGATTAATTTTATAACTGAGGAAAGTGACAAATGGTGCCCCCAGGTCTTACAGTGTATGGTGGCAGAACTTTGATTGACAGACAGGTAGCCTGATAACAAAGGTCTTGCTCTTTACATTATTCTATGCCTGTTAGTCCCGGATTTCTTCAGCCTGCATATTTCAAGTTCTGAATTAATTCCCCAGAGTCCGCTTCTTTAATGAACTCAATGCTGATTTATTTCCTCCCTACATGAAGAGGCTGGAGTCATATATAATGATGTATTCTTGTAAGGCATCTTTTAGAAGGGTTTCCACAAAACAGAATGCTATGTGAGGGTTCACCAGGATTACTAATGGCCAGAATTCAGACAATGTGAAACGTGGCATTATTTACGGAAATGAGTGGTTATCAACCTAGGACCAGAGAAAAATTCTGAACCATTTACGACTTCCATTCTTTTTTATGGACCACACTTGCCAGTTGGACATTTAGATTATGGCAATTATTGACAACTTGCACTATTTAATAGAAATATGAAAACAATTTTACTTTTTTACCCCTGTGGCATGAGTTCAGGACTTTATTGAGTCTCATGAATGTCTTCTAGTAGATATTTTTAAAGCTATTTCGATATTTTTTTGAAGTAATACACTATATGCATGTTCTCTTTTTATTCTTCAGCAAAAACGTCTTATCAGTGTGTTCACAGTTAAGTACATGACTTTTTATCCATCTCTTCCTAGGACTCAAGTTCAAAAATAATTTGCTTTGTTTATATTCAGTTGTGGCTACAGATTTTCACAACCTTATTTCTGTTAAAGGACAAGCATCTCCTGAATTTAAAATTTTGTATTGGCAGACAAATGATGACTCAATTTGATTGACTTTTTTCTTTCTTTTTTTTTTTTTTTTGTCTACCTAAAACTGAAGTATATTCCAAGCTTCTCATTATCCAGGGCCATGTAAAGAAGACTATTTATGTTTGAAGCACACAGACATTGTGTATAAATAACAGTAGATTCAAGTAAGTATACTGAGTTAGCCCACAAATTCTAAGTGTGATTAGCTCATATAAGCTAAGGATTCACACAAGTGCGAAAAAGGGGAAGGAATATTTCAAATAAGGGAAGGATTCACATATATCTAAAAGTACTCGTTTGTCTTAAAGCTTTGGCCATCTGTGTATGCCGCACCCCAGTCTGAAATGTCATTCTTCCCTTGAATGAAGAATGAGATCCCAAATAGCCTTCAAAACTCAGCCATAAAGTCGCCAGCTCTGAATTCCTTACCTGACCTCCACAGTCAAGCCATGTACTTTGCTCTCTTCACGTTCTTTTGGCAGCTCTTCCGATGTTGTAATATGTGTCACTAATAATGTGTCACTTGTCTATCTCACTAGATTCTGGTATAAATTTAAATTGTCTATTCCAATAATTTTTAAGAATTTTTCATTCCTTCATTCCTTCAACACATATCAATTGAGTCTGTATTGTGATGCAGAAACCCAGCAAGCCTGTCCCACGACAAAGCTTGAACAGTAAAAACAGTCTGTGAATGCTCTCATAGGCCCAGTGAAGGATATGGGGGGCTTTTCTTTAACCACAATGCAATGGAAATCCCTGTGTCAGAACAGAACTATAAGGCCGTTGTTAGTTTTCTCATACAACAGGAGTTCACAACATGAGGCTCAATGTGCTGTATGAGCTTCATGGATTATAGGGTATAACTCTCCAATTATCATTCTCATTCTCAGGGTGGTAGCAGTGAAAAAGAAGAGATACTTGAGGAAGAGAAACATTTGAGAGTTCAGCGTGGTGGGTCTAGGTGATGAATCAGGTTAGTCTGAAACACAGAGTGGTAAGCCTGTCTCAATAGAGGATTGATCTCTCCAATGAGAAAGGAAACCATTGTAGATGAAGACCCTGGACTTGATTTTAAACATGTGGATCCCTCAACATCACTTGTTGAAAGTGGTGTCTGCCAGTTTCTCCACTGTCAACTATTTTTCCCTCTCCATAATCTATTCTCTAGAAACAGGTCACTGAGTCCAGCTCACAAACAAGGTAAGAACATTATTCTTCATCTTCCAGAGGGAGCAGTGTCAAATCAGGTATGAACATATGGTAAAGCCACCCAGTAATGAATAAATATTATAGGACAGGGATTTCGTAGCTATGCAAATATCTTATATCTCCTTAACACTCCACCTTTTTTTTATTCTATTTGGTGACGGTATTTAAAAAACAAGGGAGATCATTCTGGATTTGTTGTCAGCAGCCAGAATTGCATGAGTCTTTTCTGAATGCCACAACCCTCCCATCCTTTTGCCTACTTAATTCTAGATGTTCCAATCTGTAATGGCCAGCGTTTCTTCTAGGAAGTAAAATACCACTGATCATGTTCTTGGGATTCTGGTTGAGAACAGCATAGAGTTGGGTCTCTCTAATGTGGTAACGTTAAGGAGTGATATAGTGGTGTCTTTGTTGGAGCCACTTGATACTCTAACTGACCCTTTGCAGAAGAGAGAAGCAGTAGCCCAGTGCAGTGACCGTGGTATGCAACTGAATTTTAAAGGGACAGCCAGACAGGGGCACTAATTTCCACAGTCCAAAGCCTTATGTATGTACACAGCAGTTCTCCAGGTAGCTGAGAATACCTTTTGCTAGTTTCACCCTTTAAGGATCTTCTAATTTTTCCAAAGAATTACTAATGATATCTCTATTCCATTACCTCTTATGATAAGAAAAAATATTACATTACAATGAGAAATAGAAACTTTATGTGAACTTAAATGACTAGAACTTACTTTTCTGGTCAACATCATCTCTCCTTCAAGGATATTCTGCACAAGACACTGCGTTACCAACCAGCAGGTGGCTGGCAAGGATGAAAATCCAAGTGAGGGGAGACAGTGTACAGTCTTAATTACAGTGCCCTGGAGTTCTGCTGTACCACAGTGAAAACTCCACAGGACACAGAGGGCCGTCAAGGACACCTAGTGTCTTTGGATGCCAGGATACAGTCTTCCTTAGACAGTACTGAAAATATCAATACATTCTAGTTCTTGCTTTCTTTCTTAATTAAAACCTTTTAATCAGTGTTGAAAATATCGACACATTCCAGTTCTTGCATTCTCTCTCTAGATAATTAAAGCCTTTTAATCAGAGATTTTATAAGGCCATGACTTATTTTGTACTCACTTATTAATTTATGTATTATACAAATATTTATTAAGCACCAATTGTGCCAGGACTCATATAGAAACTGGGATATAATCCATGATAAAGTCACATGTGGCCTCTGTTCTCTTAAAGAGAAGAACTGAATAAGATCCCAGCACTTAATATTTGCACTTTATACCTGGTATATATTCTAATCCTTAGGTAGCACTTCTCTGGGTAGTGAATATTTTAAATAAATTTGCCATATTTTCTAATTTTGCTCTTCAGGGTCACTTTATTTTCTCAAACACTGAGAATGCTTCAACTTTGTCTGGATGCTGTTTGGAAGCCATCATGAATATAATCTCTATCTGATAGTCAAGGTCTGATCCAGGCTGCAAGGGGCCTCAAGCTCATGCAATTTGAGGTTGCCTCTTTAGGAAAGATAACACAAAATCACAAGTACACAATTAAGTATTAAATATAATATTAATTAATTAATTAATTTTTAAATAGAGATAGGGCTTTGCCATGTTGCCCAGACTGATCTCCAACTCCTGGGCTCAAGTGATCCACCTGCCTGACTCAGCCTCCCGAAGTGATGGGATTACAGGCATGAACCACCTACCATGCCCAACCAGAATATTTATTTAGAATAAGAAAATATTGCAAACATTTATTGAAGTCCTGGATACCCAGGTTTATTTCTTTTGAGATTCTTTTAGGCAATTTGTCAGAAATACTTACATAGAAATACAACCTAACTTCTCCCCAAAATTCTCTACACTTTTTTTCGGAACTGGCAGCCCTCAAAGGGGACCGTGCATATGAATGGCCTTGAAGCTGCAAGTTCGGTAGCTTCATGGTGGAGCGCCATCTGCCCGAGGTGCTCTTTGAGGTAGAGCAGTCAAAGGGACAAAGGCAGAGTGAAGTTAAAAACAAGAAATAAATCCAAATCAAAGTTGACCAAGGACAGAGCAAGTCACCAAAGGTGACGTTCCGAATGAGGGGAGGCCAGGTATAGAGTAAATGCCAGGAATCGTGATGCCTGAGAAAAAGACAAAGGAGTAAACTGAGTTTGGGGGAAAGTTTTTTTAAAAATGGGCTATGAGTGTATGTAAAAGGAAATGAAGACACATGTGCCTACTGGGCTCCATACCCCTGAACCTCAAAGTGTGCCTCCATGTGTGGCTCTGCATCTGGCATCTCAAAACATTCCTGCGACCTAACGGGTTGGAGTCAGGGAGAGGGAGGACACAGAAATGCAGGAGAGGACATGCGTGCCTTGTTCCCTCCCCGATTGCTCTGGTGTGCATTTAGTATGACTCACAAATAGGCAGAGATCCTCTCTCCCTGTAAGAGAGGCTAGAGACGCTTTCAGGTCCACTGTAGAAATGTGACAGAGTTGCAGAACGTCCCTCAGGCTCTTCAACTTACTGTTTTGGAAACCTACTAAAGTGTAGCAAGTACACAGATCTTGTTCTTAAAAAGCTGTTTCCTAGGAGAACCTGCATCTTCATGAAGCCATAGTCTCCTGCTGGGAAACAATGTTTTTTTGTGTCTTTCAATATGACCCCAGAAATATCCTCTAGAATCAATATATTGTTTCAAAAATGTTGTGGGAAAAACCTACCTAAGATAAACACTGACTGTCAAAGTTTGGTCTTTTAGGAAAATATAATAATGCTTGTAAGAAGCCAGGAGGCTTTATTATCTTTGAAAAAAATGCGTATTATCTTTAAGTGAAAAATGTAAAATTTCCAGAAGAAGGATACATATTAAATAAATAAAAACTCTGAGTTTTTAAGGGATAGTCTAAGATGAAAGAGAGGAAAATTTTATCCTAAAGAGAAGAAATACAGGAGAACTGTGGGCAAGGGCAAGTGGAGAGAGAGACAGAACAAGTGGAAGAGCAGGAGAAAGATTCAATGTGTGGTGGGAGATGGAATCCTTGAAAGAGCCATAGTCACTTGGGAACATTTCCATGGCAGTAAATGGCTAAATTTTTTTAGAATAGTGATACCTGATATTAAATGCTAACTTACCTCCTCCTCTTTGTTGCAATTGCTCATTGTTACGCTCACATTTTTCAGTAGAAATGAGCCATTCCCAACACCCTTATATTGGAAATGTGCCTGGAGAATGTAGTAGCAGGAGTAAGCCACACCGGGAAACACAGGAATCAAAATCAAACGTAAGGAAGAGAATAATACTGGAGACATTGACTAGGGGTGGGTTTGCTTCTAACAAATCATTCACTGCTTTCCCACTGAAACCTCAGAGGATCTGGGAAGGGTTCTATACTTCTGGGAGCGTAAAATACAAGAGAGACGCTCCCAAAAGGCTTGAGAATGTGGAGCTATTCTGTAGTTACTCGATCTTGGAGAAACCATTTTTGCAGCCCAACCTTTAAAATGAGGGCTTAGACAAGATAGATCCAATTAGATGAAGTAAAATTTCTGGTATTAACCCAATACAAACTAATTTTTCCTTCTGTGGACTAAGAAAATAAAAAAATATATGTTCTTCTGAATTATTCCTTGGAATTTTATTTTTAAGAACTACTCAGGTTATACATTTGCAGAGTTGGGATTATATGCAAATTTTATGTGACAGATGCTATTCTTATATGATTGATCTGGGGATCTTCATGAATATTATGAGACTTTACACATATGCTTATATTATTTCAGATAGATGTCAGTACGTGAAATTTGGAAAGGCACAGGTTTTACTCTAAGCAACATTTGGGAACCTGGGAATTTCTGAAAGAACTTGGATTTTAATGGTTTTTATTGATTGCTAAAATATAGGCGTCTATGAAGAAAATGATGTGAAATACACATAGTTTTTTACTCAGGATTGAATTGAAGTTATTTTACAGGAAAAAGTTGGACCTATATGAATTGCATATGTTAAATATATTATAGTGCCTTAATAATAATAATAACATTCTTGCACCATATGCTTTTATAAATGCTTACTAGTATTCAAGAATTTAATTCTCCCATCCGAGGCATAGAGATATTCACTAGTCTGTGCAAAATCAAAAGGACTATTTGGTTCCAGTCTGCTCTTAGCTGTCAGACTACAACAATTCTATAAAATATAATGCTGTGCAGCCTTTGCAAATTATGATGTAAATGTGTATTTCTTGAAATACAAAGGTGTTCATGAGAAACCAGAAATAACAAAGCAGATTGGCATATAATTTATGTACATGTGCATGTATGTGTGTATCACATACATAAATGCTTTATAAAGTCCATTTTTATTCTCCTAATGGTAACCTTAATCTTCATAAATATACAGTTATTATACGACATTTACAAATAGTTCAATTTTAAGAATAAAGTAGTATATTTTGACTTTTTCCTGACCTGAGGAAAATCTTTTTAAAGTAGCACATCTTCATTTCTTAGGGTATTTTTTTATTTTTTAATTTTTTTTGGCTAAGGTTGGAATTATTTACATGTAACTCTATACTCATCATGTGTTATGAATTATCAGATCCATTTTTACATTACAACTTCCTGACTTTTTGTTTTTTAACTTCTTTGTTTGAAAGTTTCATTGAATTCATATGACCAACAGTATCAATCTGCCTGGGACTGAGCAGCTTCTTGGGACATGAGACTTTAGTTCTAAAACTGAGACAGTCATGAGCAAATCAGGAATCTTGATTGCTGGGACAGTGTTGTGATGGTTAATATTGAATGCCAGCTTGATTGGATTGAAGGATGCAAAGTATTGTTCCTGAGTACGTCTGTGAGGGCATTGCCAAAGGAGATTAAAATTTGAGTCAGTGGACTGGGAGAGGTAAACCCACCCTCAATCTGGATGGGCACCATCTAATCAGCTGCCATCATGGCTTAAATAAAAGCTGGCTAGACTGACTGAGCCTTCCAGCCTTCATCATTCTCCCAGGCCGAATGCTTCCTGCCCTCGAACATCAGATTCCAAGTTTTTCAGCTTTTGGACTCTTGGACTTACACCAGTGGTTTGCCAGGGCTTCTCAGGCCTTTGACCACAGAAAGAAGGCTGCATTGTCGGCTTTCCTACTTTCGAGGTTTTGGGACTCAGATTGGCTTCCTTGCTCTTCAACAGATGGCCTTCTGTGGGACTTCCCATCGTGATCGTGTAAGTCAACACTTCTTAATAAACTCCACTTTATATATACATCTGTCCTATTAGTTCTGTGCCTCTAGAGAACCCTGACTAATACAAGTGTAACCTTTAAGCAAAATTTATTTACCTGAAGAGAATATTAAAGATATCTGTACTTATACCTGAATAAAGATAAATAAATAGAGGAATATATTGAGAAAGAGAAAGGGAACGATGATTGAGCGTTACAGGAAGGAAGGGAAAGATTCACCCATGTAAAGACTACAGATCTTTGGCTGGGTGTGGTGGCTCAGCCCTGTAATCCCAGCACTTTCGGAGGCCAAGGTGAGTGGATCATCTGAGATCAGGAGTTCGTGACCAGCCTGGCCAACGTGGTGAAACCCCATCTCTGCTAAAAATACAGAAATTAGCTGGGCATGGTGGCAGGCACCTGTAATCCCAGCTACTAGGGAGGCTGAGACAGGAGAATCACTTGAGCCCGGAAGGCAGCAGTTGCAGCTGAGATCAGGCCAGTGCACTCCAGCCTGGGCGACAAGAGCGAAACTCCATCTCAAAAAAAAAAAAAAAAAAAAAACTACAGATCTTTGTACATGTTTGTATGTATGTATGTATGTATGTCTGAAAAGATATACGTTTACACATGTAGCTCTCTATGTATATGTAGAAATGTAGAAATGATTAGAAGGGAGAGACAGTAGTGTGTTATAGTCTTAATTTTGATACTTATCAGTAGCATAATTTATTCATTATATAATTATAACATAATTATAAATTTAGAAATATTTTTTATGTTTTTAAAGTGCTTTATTAAAAACATACTAACTCCAACTGCATATTATCTCTTGTCTAGGTCAGAGAAAAGTCTATACACAGAAATTCTTCAGTGCTTTCTTTCCCTTGTTAGGATTATACATGAAACCTGCCATGTATCAAAGCCATGAAATTGTGAGAAAGGCTCAGCCTCTGGTCCTCTGAAGTTACCATTGCTTCTTGCTAAATGATGCTCTGTAACATGTTGGTCCAGATCATCTTCTAAAAGCTTTCAGAGCTGTGGCCCTCACTAAGGTCCTCTCTATTGGACTTAGACAAAGCACTCAATTCAAGCTGAGAAACTGAGTTACCTTCATAGACATCCAAGCAGCGGTCACCCAGCTGAGAAGATTCCTCTTCTGTGGCACTCTGTGGTGGAGAGATGCACCATTGCTTCTTATGGCACCCACAAAATTCTGCCCTCCTCTCTGGTTTCAGAGAGCCTTTTCCCAGAATAGCCCTTCTTTTTCCAGCAAGGCATGCAACACCTGCCCATCCACTTCCGAAAACCAGGTTCAAACCCCTTTAGGGGCCAGGATTCTAAAAATTCTAAATGAAAAGAGCCAAGAGCTCAAGGATAAAATGTACGATGATCCCTTGGCAGTGGAATTTTACATTTTATAATTATATTTATAATATTATATATATATTTATGATATATATTAAAAATAAAATTGTAGCTTGATTATGTGCTTTTATCAGCACCCCTAAAATGGTATCCATTAAATAATGAATAATTTAACTCCTAGTTTTAGTACTTTTATGTAGTAGATATTTAATAAAACTTCAGTAGCTTATTCTTCTCGACTCTTGTACACAAAGCACATCTGAAGCCATGTCTGCCTCTTCTGAGAACTAACTAATGAAAATATTCTTAAGAAGGGAAAAATGCTTTCTACATATCCGTTAGTGTAAACATGTTTTTAATAGTACTGATGGCAATAATTAATGAAACCACTTGAGGTAGTTCTTTACTTAAAAGACATCAATTCTATTTAAATTTACCACTCATTCTAACATGGTGTATAAAGAGTTTTCTTGTTTGGGAATCTATCTTAGTGTAAATACTCAAAGGAGAATATTGACTTCGTAATGCTTTTCATTTTCTAGATAGTTAAGATGTTGCTAGAATTGAGAACTACCAAAGGAAAAGTAGGGACAAATATAGTCTCTAGAAAGTTTACATATAAATTCTAACTTGTTTGGGACTCTTGAGTATGTTCATTTTGGCTTCCTAGTAGACACCAGTTTATTTTCTAATTTCTTGCCTTTAAGCTCTTTGGCAAGAACTTTAGCACAAAATATAAGAAGAGGTAGGTTGAGGGTCGTAGGCAAATTCTTACTGAAATAAAATCTTATAAATTGTAACTATGTATTTCCAAGACAGCAGGCATAGACCCCTCTAAGAAGGATATTTCCCCTTCTCAGGAAACTGCCTGTCATCACCACTGCCTCCTTTAACTTAGCATTCACTTTGTACAGTATGATCTTAGGGTGAGCATCTGCCTCTCAAGTGTTCCTTTGTCCAGGAATTTGAAAAACTTTGTCTCAAGATAGGTGAGCATATGAAATGGGGTAGATGTAAAATTTCGGGAACTGAGGCAGGTCATTTTCAACTGTGTACACTACAGAGCAGAGAAAGTTGCTCAAATAAAAGAAGATGGTTTGATAGCACGATTGATTTTGCCTACATCCCTCCTGTTCCTCATCCGCCTTTCTTGAGGCCCAGTTGCATTAACGCCCTTGGGTTTGTGAGACATTCCTGCATGATTACAATAAATTCTTATTCCTCAATCTCTAATTTTAGTTTCCATAACTATGCAACTACTGCCTTCCTTTCTCTCATTCTCTTTCCCCATCCTTCCATTTTAATGCTTGCTATAATTCTAGCAATTGTCAGTGTTCTATATATAACCCTTCTAAGAAGACAGTCACTGCAATTTCTAGGAGCCCATTATCGAGTGATCTTCACCCCTCTTCAACTTTCGTCGCACACGTCCTTAATCTAGGCATTAGCACTAATGACTTAAATGATGAAACTTGACCTTAAACATTCCCCAACTCAGACCACAGCCTCCCACCCTTCCATGTGCTTCACACTCATTTCTATCGCTTTTGATTTCTTAGTAAACTCCAGGCCTTCAGAGGTTAGAAACTTAAGACACCAGAGTCAGACAGACCTGGAATTTAATCTTACTTGTAAATCAAATGATTTTTGCAAGGAAAATTATTTATCTTTCTGAGGCTAAAATGATTCAGCTGAACAAAGGGAGTAATATCAGTCTCTGAAGTCGTTGCTTATGCAACACAGCACCTGGCACACAGGAGACACTCAATCGATGCTATCTGTGTAATTCTCATACTGTTATTACTCTTTTCATTTCCCCTTTAGTTTATCAAAAGGCTCCTAATTTTTCTTCCTTCTCTGGCCACTCGTGGGTGCGCAAATAATCTGGATAACCCATATCCTTAACATCAACTCTTCTGTAGTCCAGCCCTTCTGTCCTAATTATCAGAGGAAATCCAAACCCTGGATACATTTTCCAATCTATCTTCTCCCTTTCTACTGTCCTCCCACCAGAGATTCAGATTGATAACCACTCTATGTCCAAGGTTTCTAAACTCAGCTTGGTCCCAAGAATGACTTTAAATCCATTTATTTGATTAGCTTCCCCCATCATTTCTATCAATTTCTATGTGATATGATTACCACATTCCTTCAGGCTTCTACCAAGCTAGTTTTCTTTCTTTCTTTTCTTCTTTTTTCTTTCTTTTCTTCTCTCCTCTCCGCTTCTCTCCCTTCCCCTTCCCCTTCCCTTCCCTTCCCTTCCCTTCCCTTCCCTTCCCTTCCCTTCCCTTCCCTTCCCTTCTCTTCCCTCCCCTCCCCTCCCCTCCCCTCCCCTCCTCTCCCCTCCCCTCCCCTCCCCTCTTTCTAGATGGAGTCTCACTCTTGTCACCTAGGCTGGAGTGCAATGCTCAGCTCACTGCAACCTCCACCTCCCAGGTTCAGCAATTCTCCTGCCTCAGCCTCCCCGAGTAGCTGGGATTACAGATGCCTGCCACTACACCAGGCCAATTTTTATATTTTTAGTAGAGACAGGGTTTCACCATGTTGGCCAGGCTGGTCTGAAGCTCCTGACCTCAGGTGATCCTCCCACCTTGGCCTCCCAAAGTGCTGGGATTACAGGCATGAGCCACCGTGCCCAGTCTAGTTATCTTATTTTCAACAAACCAATGCATTTAGATTCACTGCAAGCATAATTTTAGCACCACATCACATTCATATATCTGCAGTCACATCTACTCTCTCTTCTTTTCATCAACCATGAGGAATGATGTGCCCATTGTCCCACTGCAGGCTAGGATTCCACTCTTCCCAGTGAGCCTGGTTTTTCTCACTTTTTCTAGAACTTTACTGTAGCGATCTTCATCTTTATTTTCTTTATCTTCAATTTTCTCTCATCTCATAGGCTCCTGTCAGCCTTTATAATCTTATTCAACTAGTAAAAATGTTTAGATAATTCTTACAAAAGCACAGGAACTAAATTAGTTAGGATACTTTTGACTTCCATAGCATAATACCCAAATAAAAACGATTCAACCAATAAGGACTGTTTCTTTTTAATTTCACAGATTAAGAGGCATGAAGATAGGATTCTCACCCTAATGATGGAGAAGAGATCTCTAAGGCATCTAATTTTTGATATAATTTTAAAGCCTCCATAACAGCCTTGACCTAGACAATGTTTAGTGGTGGTATGGGTGCATCGTTCCCATTTCTGTTTTTTGGGGTTTTTTTGAAACGGAGTCTCACACTGTTGCCTGGACTGGAGTGCAGTGGCGCGATTTCGGCTCACTGCAACCTCTGCCTCCCAGGTTCAAGTGTTTCTCCTGCCTCAACCTCCTGAGTAGCTGGGATTACATATGCCCGCCACTGAGCCTGCCTAATTTTTTGTATTTTAATAGAGATGGGGTTTCACTACCTTTGCCAGGCTGGTCTCTAACGCCTGACCTCGTGATCCACCCGCCTTGGCCTCCCAAAGTGCTGGAATTACAGGCATGAGCCACTGCGCCCCGCCCCCTATTTCTAACACCTACATGCAATTCCTTACTGGTACACGAATGCAAATGGAGAGCTCCCTGAGACAGTGGTTTCTGATAGCGTGTCTGTTCCACTGAGCCAGTGGATGCTCTGAAGTTAGCTGAGATAATCTCAGAGCCAAAACACCAATGTTGAGAACCTGTCTATATGATCAGAGACAAATGAACAAAATTAAGAGTATCTCAACAGATACAAACAGTAATAGAGAGTAATCATTTTGAGCAAATAATTGTCATTGTCCGCATCCCGATGCTTTCATGAATGAAAATAGTAGCTCAAAATGGACTGAGATTAAGTTTTCACACACCATTGGAATACTGACTCTGACTGAAAATTAAGATCAACGTTTACTAAGGCAGAAATATTAATACAGGAAACTTTTGAGAATATTTCAGTTTTGTATTGAAATTCCTATCCACTATTTCTTAAAATGGAAATCCCACTCTTCTCTTTAAACATTTAAATACTTTCTTGTTGCTTTGGAACATAGTTCCGATCCCAGATACGGGCAGTGCAGGTGGTGTAACTAAGAGTTCAGCATTTATTCTCTGAGTTCAGACTGTGGCCCATCATTAACATGTCTGTATCCTAACCTCTCTAAACCAGATGTTACTTACCTATTCTAAATTCAGTTTTCTCATAAAGTCAGAATGAAAAGAATCAGAGCATTATGAGGTTAAATGAGATAATCCAACTGAAGTGTGGCAGATAGATATAATTTGGGGGATCCACTAAACACTTCAGCTCTCCCAAAAATATAATTGGATTGCTCTTCATCATCCTCTTGTTATTAGGTGTGGCCATGTGGCTGACATGCACCAATACGATGGAAGTCATATGTGTTAACTTCTTGTGAAAAGCTTTAAGAACTAGAGTGTAATTTGCCATGCCTTCTTTTCTTCTTCCACAATGAATGGCAATGTCCCAAATGGTGTCTGCCCAGTCATCAGGGGTCTCAGAGGCAGGCTAGTATGGAACAGAACACTCAATTAATCAAAAACACACATTAAGCTTGAGTGAGAACCATACAAGGATTGTTGTAAACCACTAAAAGTTTGGACACTTTGTTACTATTGTGCAACCTAGCCGACCTAACTAGTGCAAAATAGTTGAAAACATTAGCTAGTGTTGTCTTAGTACTCATCCTCATTTTCATTGGCCTCCTCCTCCACCTTCTCATTAAGCCCTTTTTCTGCCGTCCTTCTCTAACCTCTTTCTACTTTTTAGTCTCTGTTGCCTCCTCTCCCTGTTTTAGTCATAGCAGTCTTCATCCATTTTCTTAACCAGTGCTGCTTTTACATTTAAGGTTCTAATGTTGGATTTTAAACTTTTATTTAATTTTTAACTCCCTGGTTGGAAACCCCTTTTACCCTCTTTAGCTAACACCAACAGGATGTTGACTTTGTCTTAATGGTCTTTAAGCATTTCCTGACACTTGGGAATTATTGGTCCAAAGTCATTTATTTACAATCAAGTTGATTTTTCTCAACAAACCTTTACTTGCAGGCATCTTTTTCTATAAAGTGACATCTTCGTCTACCATTACTAAAGTCAGTAGCCTAGGAGTTATCCATTTTTCTTTTCTTTCTCTTACCTCGTATCAGTCTAAAATCATGTCTTATAAAGTCTGTCTCCCAAATGTAACTTTAATTTGTCAACTTCTCCCATGTGTTTCCTTTCTAATATAAATCAAGCAGCCATCATCTTTCCTCTAACCATGAAATAATCTCTTTATTGGGCTACACCTTTGCAATTCTTGTCTTTCTCGACCTTATTCTTCATATGCAGCCAGAGTAATAGTCTGAATGAATAAATAAGTAAATAAAGGTGATCACCGTGTTTCTCCCCTTAGGCTTTCTAGTGTCTTTCCCATGCCCTTGAACTAAAATCCAAAACCCTTACCACCAAAGTAGAGCCGGACTATGATCTAACGGGCCCCCACTGGCCTTCTTTCCCATCTCTGAACTACTAAGGTCCTTTCTTAACTAGAAAATTCCAGGTATGAAGTTTCTGCTAGCTGGAATGCTGTCCCCCGTCCTCTTCACATGCGTGAAGCATGAGTGGTCTTGATTATGTCCTCCTGCGAGAGGTCCTTCTCAACTCTCTTAAAAACTGGATGCCATATCATCCTCTCTATGTCATTGTGGCCGATCCATGTTATTCATGACGCTTATCAACACACACACGCACTCACAAACACACCCACGCTTGTTTTTGTTGTTGTTGTCATTCATTCTGTGGTCTTAGAAACACTGTAAGCAGTGCAGATTGGGACCATTTCTGTTTTATTAACCAATATGTTACCAAGTTGTTGAATGAATAAGTTGGTCACAATTTCAAAGATCATCATATAATTTTTGCAAAGCATGAATCGTTTGGAACAGTAAGGGAGGAATTCTTAAATTCTGCTCCTCAATATTACCTTTGTTAGCCATATCACAACACATCAGCTATTGTACATGTATCATTATCACTTCCTGACTGAGAAGTCACTCGTGTAGTCCAGCTCCACAGGCTATAGAATTGAAAGCACAAATTGAACTATAAGGATCAAATTTTAATCCAAAAATTGATGTGTAGCATCTGAAAGAGCAAAAATATGCAATATGATTCGAGAAATTCTCTAAAATTCAAAATTTGAAAACAACATTTTTAAGTGAATATATACTGGGATAGATATGGATGGTGCAAGGATCCTATTGAATATATTACAATGATTGTGGAGAAAGAAAAAGTTATTGTTGAGTCTACCTAATGTCCTAAGGGACTAACAGCCAGATTTTTAGAAGGGACCTTAAAAATAATTCGAGATAAAGCATGAGAAACTCCATTGCAAACGTAAAAGGCTAAAGAAGTTACTTTTTCTTTAACTGTGTATAATTGCTTGTGTGCAACCCAGTCCAATGAACCATCATTTCTCACCTGTGTTACTCCATCAGCTTCTCCTTCCTTCACTCTTACCCCCCTGAAGCCATTTTCTGCACAGAAGGTAGAGTCACCTTTTAGAAGAAAATCTGAATAGATCCCCTCTTTCTTTAAAAACTCTCCAATGACATTTCATTGCACTTAAAATCAAAGTTCCATGCTATGTCTAAGGCCCTATATGACCTGGCTTGTGCCAGCCAGCCATACATTGCCATCTCCCTCAACTCATCCTAATTAACTCTACCACATGGCACTCCAGCCTATTGCCCCCACTCCAACATGGCAACCTTCCTCCTACATCAGTGACTCACACGTGCCATTCCTTCTGCCTGGGTTGTCCTTGCCCAAGTTTTTGACTGGGCAACTCCTTCAATTATTCAGTCCCATTTTGACATGTATGGAATCTCCACGGAGGTCTAAAACGTCTCCCCAAACTTCCATTCCTACCCAAACACTTGCTCTTAGCCTAGGTTTTTTTTTTTAATCACAAGCTGAAATTTTTATTCATTTGCTCATCCATTGTCTGCCTTCTCCACAGTATTCTAGCCCCATGAATGTAAGGAATTTGTCTGTTTTGTTTGCTACTGTATCTGCAGTTTCTAGACCTTGATCCCACATGCAGTAAGCACTCAATAAATATTAATACTTACGGAAGGGAGGATGGGAGAAAACACGTGGACTTGTTACATAGGGGGACATATGTGTGAAGAATTATTTCACCCATTCTACCTACCCAAACACTCTGCACAGGAAACAGTTGGCCATTATGGGTTTTAAGAGAGAGGCCAGTAGGCTCACAAGGGGAGGCCAGAGCCCTTTCTTACCACACTGGAAACACCATGTTTGGTCAGTAGCATGGTATTATTTCTCTCTTGTCACATGGGCTCTGATACTTGATACCTGGCCCCTTGATTCTCTGTCTTCTCCATCCTCAGACTTCACATTGTCAAAGAACATGAATGTACATTTCAGTTTGACTTCAAGGAGTAGTAATAATTAATCTCATTTTATTAAGGGCAAATATAATTCTATGAACCAGATCAGTACCCCATGTGACATTTTTTGACATTTTAAGACATTTTTTGAAACTCCTCAAGTCCATTCTTGGCTTCAGCTTACCAGAGGCCAAAAGTTTTCATGGATGGTTTGAGTCTGGGAACTATCTGCAAAGTCTTAAGTAATAGACAAAAGATGTGTCAGTTTTCAGAGTTGGAAAACAACTGAGAAGAAAATTGTCATTTGCCTCTGGGTGTAAGCAAAATGAGAGGGAAATTGTTACAGCAACTTAGTGCTGTTGAGACACTATTTCTAATCTCTGGAAAATGGAAGGCCTTGTGGGGAGAATGCTAGAACATTGTCCTGCCTCTTGTCACCTTCTCCACAATAAACAGCTGCAATGCCGAGGAGTGGAAAAGAAGCCTCGGTTAATCAAACCAAAGAGGCTTGCCAAAGACTAAAAGGCACATCCCTTAGAAAATAAAAATAAAAAAACACCATAATCCAATGTACTAATGAGGATTGTAAAGATAGGAAACAAAGTGATTATTTGTCAAGCAGTATTGAAATGGTTTCCCTAAATTGAACTGTTAAAAATTGTATATAACATATATTCTGAATATAAAAGTAAAATATGATCATTATAAAAATACAACATGTTGAAAACCGTATAAAATTCTCAACATCTTACCATACAGAAATAATCATTGTTTATATTTGAATGTTTTCTTCCAATAGCTTATTTTGAGAATATTTTCTAATGCATGAGATTTAATAATTTAATACTATTACATCCTACTGTTGTATCATAATTTAATTAGGCATTTATCTGTAGCTGCATTTGTAAGTATCCATCACTTGCTTTTATTAGATTTGCTTTGCCCACATGTGTAAGTACATCTAAAGAACAGATAAGAAGGAATATGATATATGATACTTACTTTATAAAATTATAGTTCAGTTTTATTCTACATCCTTAATTTGGTATAATACTGGGAACAATATCTAAGACTATTTCAACTTTATAGGGGGTTAATATGCTTTCATCATTATTTAAAATATGATTTATTTAAATATTTATTTTATTTTTCTATGATAAATAATCTATAGTAAATATATTTATACATAAATCATTATGTAACTTTATATATAACTTCTGTTATGAAATATTTCAAATAAAAGATAAAACCCATATAGACACACTGCAGTTTGTTTTCTCATGTCACGTGGTCTCTGATACTTGATGACTGGCCCTGTGACCCTCTGTCCTCTGTGTGTGTGTATCAGATCATTTTCCAGTTCCTGCCATGAACCCGTATTTCCGTTAATATGTAGTCTTCACTGAGGCATCAAACTTTATCATTCTGTTCATTGCTATATCCTCAGCTTCTAGAACAGTACTCAGCAACATTAGGTATGCAATTGTTTGTTAAAATAATAAATTAATTAATTGATATTTGAGTGTTCATTGTTTTCTTATTTTTAAGAGCTCTTTCGGATAGTAAACTTTTGTTGTGTTGTAAATATTATTCTAATTTCATTATATTCTTTCAATTTTTGCAGATATTAATTTTAAATTGCATTCCCATAAATCTAATTCATTTTTGGTTTTTCTATTAGCTTCATTCCTATAAATTCCTTGCCCAATTTCTTGCACTTTTCTGGAGTTGTTGAGGAGCCTCTACCTGGAGAATCTGTTAGTGTATCTCATCTAACATAGCTGACACCCCTGCAGCAGGTACGTCCTCCAGAATCCTATATTTCATTTAGGTCTTTTGTACTTTTATTTGTTCTTGTATGATTTCATTTCACTCTTTAGACCATTGTATTTTATGATAATATATGGTATGTGGTAGGGATGTATATTTACTGTTTTAAGGTCGCCAATACTCTAATAACATTTTTGAATAAAGTGAACTTAATTTGATTTAGAATACCCTTAATTTCTATTTTTTTTTAATTCATCAGTATGTTTCTGGGTTGTTGCTTACATTTCACTTCTTATACTTGCAACACCACAATAAGCGTAAGTGTTGTAGCATAATATTATCTTTGATTATATACTAAATTGTCCCTCATTCTATCCATATAGTTTAATTTTTCAAAATGATTTTGAGTATTTTCATCTATATGTTCTCCAAGACACTCTCAGTGTGTCTTGTCTTCAAATGTGTTTTATTTATGAATGAAATTGAAGACTCTTGGCAAGTTTATCATATGAAGTTTTTCCATTAAGAGGAAATTGTATTATCATTTATTTAAATCTTCACTAATGTTCTCTTTTTTTGGTGGTTTCACTAGTTTTATTTCAAAGGGATGTATATTTATGTTAAAATTGCAAATTGGATTTTATTTGTCCTATATTTTCCAGTCATTTATCCTCTTTGGTTTACAGACTTATAACTGAAATCATAATATCATTCTGTTAACTTTTGCATTTTCGTTTGGATCATTGTGACTCCACCTTTGCCACATTTATATCTATTTTCTTTTCTTATTCCTTTCTTATTGCCAGATCTTGCTCATCTATGTTAACTTAGTTAACAGTAATAATAGTAGAAAAGTGGCCTTGTTCTTTATTCTAATGGAAATGAATGCAATGTCTAACTGCTATGACTAATGTTGACCATTGAGTTTGTGTTGTTAGATACACACCCCCTTCAAGTAACTAAATAATTTTTCAGAAATAGAAGTTGAATCATATCTGATTTTTGCTATCTCTGGAGATAAATCATATTGCAAAAAGCACTAATATCAAGATATCTTCAAATAATTAAAATAAATCTTATGCTGTCACAGTGATTTCCTCTTTATTACATGACTGTAATCCATTTGCAAGTATTTTATTTAGGTTGTATGCATATATATTTATAAATAATATTGGACAATAGCAATTTTCCAAAAGAAGATTCTGTCAAACATTAATATAATGAAATACCAAATGTTCTTAGGAAGACAAAAAGAGTTTATGATCCAAGTGTTTATGGGAAATGATCTGGAAGTCTAAAGGGGGAGACTGGTTGACTTCCCTCAACCTTGCTTCTTTTCTTTCACACTTGCTGGTCATGGTAGCTGCCCCCACAGGTAGACCCATGTGACGAATTAAGAATAAAATGGAGGCCAGGCACAGTGCCTCATGCCTGTAATCCCAGCACTTTGGGAGGCCAAGGTGGGTGGATCACTTGAGGTCAGGAGTTCAAGACCAGCCTGATCAATAGGGTAAAACTCCGTCTCTACTAAAAATACAAAAATTAGCCAGGTGTGGTGGTGTGTGCCTGTAGTCCCAGCCACTCAGGAGGCTGAGACAGGATAATTGCTTGAACCCGGTATGTGGAGGTTGCAGTAAGCCGAGAATGCACCACTGCATTTCAGCCTGGCAACGGATAGAGACTTTGTCTCAAAATGAGTGAATAAATAAATAAATAAATAAATACTAAAATGGTCAGGCATAGATTCCATGCTTTAGTAAGGTGGTTGAACAAATACTTGAGCTTTTTCTTGTGGAGCACTTTTCTGGAGTTGTTGAGGAAGCTCTACTTGGAGAAAGCTATGAATGCTTCTCATCTGCCGTAGCTGGCACCCATGCAGCAGGTAGCTCCTTCAGCATCCTGGTAGTCACATTGCTCTTCCAGGTAGTCTTTCTTGCCTCGGGTACTCATGGAGGTAGGCGGTTATACATCCTTACGCGAGACAAACACATAGGTCCCCACTCCTTATGTCTTGGTCTCTTCAATCTACTAAGTTTCAGTTTCAGGCAAGCTCAGCCATAATGTTTGGTCTTTCATTTTCCCCAGGATCTCTTCAAGAGAACAGATACCGTAGGACCTACCAAAGGTCCTCTGAATGCCACAGCACTTGGCGTGATGGGAGAGAAAAACATTTTTTCTTCAACTGAAAAACAGAACAACATCGGGCTGGGCAGGGTGGCTCATGCCTGTAACCCAGCACTTTGGGAAGCCCAGGTGGGAAGATCACTTGAGGTTAAGAGTTTGAGACCAGCCAGGCCAACATGGTGAAACCTCATCTCTACTAAAAATACAAAAATTAACTGGGGGTGGTGGCATGCACCTGTAGTTTCAGCTACTTGGGAGGCTGAGACAGGAGAATCGCTGGAACCTGGGAGGAGGTTGCAGTGAGCTGAGATTGCGCCACTGCCCACTCCAGCCTAGGCAATAAGAGACTCCATCTCAAAAAAAAAAAAACAAAAAAAAAAAACAGGACAACATTGAGTTTTGACAATTCTCTCAAAAGTAACTAGCTCCCCTTTCAAAGCTGACATTTTTAGAGTGTGTAAATGCTAACGCTGGCAGAAACAGTTTTAACACAACATTCGGCATCTCTCTCTGAGGATACTTAAAGCTTGCTCTAGGAAGTGGAGGCGCAAAGTGCCAACTATTTTTCCCAACCTTTGGGCCTAAGTCAAAATTTGGAGCGAAAGAGTATAATTTGTTAAGTCCTATGTATGTATGTGTATATTTAAGTGTGTGTGTATATATTAATTATATATTATATTGTGTTATAATTATATGCTATATATAATGCAAATATAAAACGTATATTATTAATCATATACTATATACTTAACATATTGATATACAGTCCCTGATATACATTGGTTCAGTGTAGCATTTCACGACTTTATAATGGTGTGAAAGCAGTATGAACTCAGTAGAAATCATACTTTTAGTACCCATATGGCTATTCTGTTTTTCACTTTCCATACAGTATGTAATAAATTACATGAGACATTCAACACTTCATTATAAAATATGATTTGTGTTGCACGATTTTGCCCTACCATGGGCTAATGTAAGTGTTCTGAGCACATTTAAGGTAGGCAAGGCTAGATGATATTCAGCCGCTGAGGGGAGAGTTGTCCTTTTTGATAGCACTATTGATGGTATCTTCTAGAAGTACCAAAGTCTATCTCCCCAGCCCTTTCCTGCCTAAATGTTGAATTCTGAGGTTTCTTCATCCTTGCTTTCCTTACTTCATTCCCTCAGAACCATGGTGCCTTAGTGCCCAAAATAATTCAGCCCTGTATTTCTATATTCGATTTTCTGTCCAATTGTTTAAGACTCTGAGAATTCCGCTGAGTATCACTTCAGCTGGTTTTAAACATTTTGTGTCTTTCTTTTTATTTTTCAAATTTCCTTTAACTGAAATTTTATTTCCCCTTTGACATTTGTTATTTAGTAGAGTTGAATTATTTTTGTTTGTTGTTTTAACATTTTTAAGTTATTTTTTATTATTTTAAAATTTTGAGACAAATATTGTATATCAACAATAGGGAAGAAGAGTAGAAAATTAGACAGCTTCCTGATTCTTAACTTCCATTCTACTGGGGCATGGTATTCTATTGACAATTTTCCTTTTTACTAATTCTGTCAAATTTCACTTCTGCTTTTTTTTTAAAATATTAACTTTATTCCTTATATAATATGTTCTCTTTTTTACTGTCAGCCACTGACCTTAGCCTTTGTCTCATTTTTGAGTACGTACTTTCTTATATTTTAGTGGAAGAGGAGATAATTTCTAAGGTGCAACACTAGAGCAAATCTCATTTTGAAAGGAGTCATGACCTCTTTATATTGAAAGTGATACATTTGGCCTTGTTTATGCCTACGAATGGCTTCACAGTTTCCCCCTGAGATATTTTATGATCTCCCTGCCTTGTCTGTGCAGATATTTCTCCAGGGCTTAAGTCTAAAAATGGTGGTTGTGGAAGAGGTCAAGTGAATTTTCTTTATTTCTTCTATTGACCACATTCTTGCACACAAATTCCTTTTTTTCTGATCATAGGTTTGAGGGATGACTAGTATAAATTTATAACAGTATTTCAGTGACTTGGCACCTTGAAGTGAATGAGCAGGGAAGTGGAACCACCCACGGTATTGGTTCTTAGAGAGCTGAAGCAGGTGACCTGAGCACTGCCATTTTATATTTATTCTTCCCATGATGGGAGCAATGGGTATAGTGACTGCCATGGATATGGCTCTTCTGGCTTTCTTTCTGGCACTGCTGCCTGTCACATTTGGGACAAGAAATAGCAATGTTGCTAAATTTCTGATTGTTCTGTTTTGTATGTCAGAACTTCCAGTAAGTCACATAATTGGGTGCATCCAGTTCCATCTATTATTTGTGTGGTCTGCTCTCATTCTAGCCCATCTATGGAATTGTTGAACTAGGGTCAGAATCATCCTCGCTTAACCCTGAGGATTCTAACCTGTCTTGAACATTTAAAGGATCACTATCAGAAATTTACAAGAAAAATAATAATAATGAGAGAAAATATAAAGGAAGGCTACAGGGATTCTGGGTGGAAATGCAGTCCCTTACAATTTTTTTTATCTGTATAAGCTTAGGCATGTTTTTTAAAGCCTCTGTACTTCAGTTTTCTTATCTTTAAATGCGGATAAAGTGAATGCATACTTTATAGAGTTATGATGACTAAGTTAATGTATGTAAAACATCTAGTGCCATGCATATTCACAGTTCTTTCAAATGGTTTTCCTGTATAATAATGTCACTTCTTCCTTATTCCAAGATAGATGGCATTTAAAAAACCTTCTTCTTCCCCTCTTCTTCTCCTCTCCTCTTCCTTCTTCTTACAGTCTGAATTAGGAGGTATAAATTTAGTCAGCGGTGCAGTGGCTTCTCTAGGGATTTTTTAAAAATACAGCTGTCTGTCTATCTTAGCAAAATATTGTAAAATTGGTGATCTAAATCAATCAAGGAAGATGCTTAAAAACAAAATTAATACTGTGGGAGAACCAAATACCTTTGTCTATCTACGTTTATGTCCAGAAAAGATTAATGCATATGTGTGTACATAGATTATTAAATACTGACATAAGTCAAAGGTAGTAAATGTTTAAAATCAGTTTAATAATATATTATAAGATCAATGTTAAGAGAACACTTTGAAATATGAATGTGCTTATGCATATAATGTATGCATATAATGACTTGCATAGCCATTAAGCGTATGTATAAAGATACTTTACCAGTGAAGAAAATTATCATGGACTGTATGTAAAGTTAATAAAGTGGGATAAAATATTTTAAATACTAGATGACTGCAATTTTGTAAGAGACACACAGTAAGTATATATTCAATAAAAAATATTGAAAGGGAATGTGCTCAAATATTAATGGTGATTATAGTTTGGTCATTCTAAAACGTTTCTTCTCATATATTTTATATGTAAACATGTAATATTTTTAATTAAAAAATAAAATTAAGCTTTATTAAAGTAATACATTTCTGACTATTCCAAATCAATTACATTTTAACCACAACATGTTATACTGTTAAGCAAAGTAAATACAAAACAAACAAAAGGCTCAATGAATGTTAAAACGGTATATATCAGCCACTTCCAGAAAACAATTGAGTAGTATCTAAAACGAATTTAAAAAATGGTCATACTTTTTGACCCAGCTGTACCACTTCTTGCAAAGTATGACTAGGAAATTACTTAAAGAAAATACTCTTAACCATTGAGATTCACCTATTTTTTTAAAACTTTTTGTAATTTTTAGTTATAGAACTTTCCACTTCACAGAAAAGAAGAAACTGCATTCATTAATCTATACACAAGAATTACAATTTCAGATCTGTACAGATCTTATGAAACGTGTTTATAGATCTGCAGTTTCTTTCCAGAAAAAAAAGTAATGTGTGTTGTAATATTAATTGTGGGGTTAGTTATGGTAGTAAATAAATTGGGTGAATTTGTGTCAAATAATAATAGAATGTCTACATAAGTCATAATATAAAAGCAAACTGGAATTTATGCAGTCTTAAATAAAATATTTATAAAGACAATGTATTGCCATAGGACAATATGACATATAATTTGTTAAATTATAATACAACACAGTAGGAAAGAAATTTTGTAAAAGTATGCCCATATGTGGAAAATGAGAAAAAATATACAAAGATACAAGTTACTATGATTTTAGCATGGTGAATTAATGGTTGACTTTTTTCACACTTTCAGTGACAATTTTTAAATAAGATTTTAAAAGTGTGAAAAGAAAATCATTGATTCACTTTATATATTATAGAAATGTTTATACAATCAGGTTCCTGTCTCTTCTTTTTGCCTGGAGAAAGGGCTCACAGTAGTGCTTATTCATTTCATTTTTTTAAAGCTGAAATCTGCTAGATAAGCTTTTTTTTTTTTTTTTGACAAACGGATGCCCCATTTCTCAAACTTTGTTGCATGTTTTTCAGCTATCAGGTCATTTGGACCCAAGAAAAATTGCAACTCCTTGTGTCTGTGCTACACATTTTAATTTTCAAAATATATTTAAATCTGCCCTTATATTTGATTCAGATCTTCTCCTATGTTTAGCTTAAAAGATGGAAGCCTTCAGTGAAAGTTGTCAGTGAGAAAATAAGGACAGGATTAAAGTTAATGATTTCTTTTTACAGATTTGGTTTTTTTTTTTCCAACTTAAACTCAGATTTTCATAAATATTGTGTTAAATTTGAAGGTATGAAAAAGTGGACATTTAGTATATTTAAATGTTAGAGCTCAACACGCATACTTAATGCCCAGTAGACAATTCCTTAAAAAATAAAACATCAATATAGAAAGAAGAGTGTAGTAACAGGGAGGAGATATTTTTAAAAAACAGACTTTATTGTGCAAAACATTTGCCTCATATTTCCTTACAATATTTTCAGCCTTAGACTATATTTAATTTTTAATGATTTTAATTTGAAGCCCTTACACACATTGTTATTGGTTTTTTATTCATTGTTTAAATAATGATTATGTGTTTCTTATTTATTTTTTTTTCTTTTACGCAAATGGATGATTTTGTCTTTCTCTTATAAAATGGAAAATATTGCTGTAAGAAACAATTCTAAGAAGGTTAAAAAGTCTGTTAACAACATAAGGAAAATTAAGGGGCCCTAGGGTTATGTCTGCATATGAGAAGATAGTGGCTAAAGTCATGAACCTTATTATCATCTACATTTGAAATGTTCCTAATTTATCCCTCTACTAACACAACTCAAAAGAACAAAGCTATCTTTCTGTACAAAATCACATTAGCTTCTTATTTTAGCCGAAAGTTCCCTGTTTAATAAAGAGGAAATGACATAAGAGGTGAATGCAGTAAGAATACAACCTAAGCTGAGCGTCCAGCTTCGGCAAAGACTACTGAGAAGATAAAATTGGGAAATGGTGGCCAAGGAGTCCCTCCACAGATAAAAGCTTACTTGACAAAGTCAAGATGCAAATCGATGATTACATTCACATCTAATTTTTAATAAGCAGTATGATATATCTCCCCAAAAACAAAAGGCAGCCATAGTAGAAGTAAACTCTACAAAGTTGTTGAGGGCCATACATCCAATATATTTTCCATAGCCTTCATATCCTCTCAGTGCAGGAGATACCATTTTGAAATGGTTCTTCGAAGAAAATAGAGCTACCTGTACACTGTTTTAAACAAATTTGTTATCAGAGGCATGAGATACTGTTTCCCAGAAATTGTTTTTAAAATGACAATTGAAAATATTCTGGTTATCATTTTTCATGTATTCTGTGATTTACATTCTTTATTTAAAACCTGGCCAAATGGATTAATAAAGTCTGTTAATGATTAAGAACTAGGGAACTCATTTTGATTTAGTGTGTACAATTGTATGATTAAAAAAAAAAAAGTAAAAGAGAGCCACAGCATCCCAGCTACTCGGGAGGCTGAGGCAGGAGAATGGGGTGAACCTGCACGGCAGAGCTTGCAGTGAGCCGAGATGGCACCACTGCACTCCAACTTGGGCGACAGAAGGAGACTCAGTTTCAAAAAAAAAAAAACAACAACAAAAGAGAGAGACACGGCATTTCTCTCTAGCTATCTTTAAAATATACACAGTGGCCACCGGCAAGTGTGTAGTAATGTATAAGGTGAGTTGTCATGTTCTATTTGTATCAGTTTCAATAAATGTGTTATCTATTCTCCAGACTTCTATTGATAAAGACAAGAATCAAAAGCAGGCTGTGAAGAATAAACTTTAAACAGTAACCGCTATACTTTCTCACTGCATGCATAGACTTTCTATGAAAAATATCTGAATCCAAGGTCATCTATGTCATCGAGTTTCAACACACCATGTGTGCTGTGTGCCCTGTGTGTGTGTGATTTGCAGAGCCCTTAAATTTAAATTTATTTCAGCAAGGAAAGCATCAGTGTGGTGTATAACAAAGTTGTATGAAGGGTTCATCAGACCTCTAAATAATCAAAAACGAGTAAAAACTGCATTTTTTCTAAATCAATTTGGTAAACTACTACATTGACTTCTTATAATTTTAAAAAAATTAACTCAAATTTACTGTCTTTGAGTCAAGTATTTTAACATTTCATATTGTTTTATTGAAGACTAAGGAATTCAGACTTTGGGTTCTTGACCAAGACACATTATATATGGAATAATTAGTGCTAGTCAGGATGCTGTTGAAAAAGCACATAAATATTAATTTGTCACACACAGCAATTACAATCAAAATTAAATATGCAAGTAAACCCTGCATTGCTTTTGTCTATCCTGCTCCCAAGGATTGTTTTAAACCATGATGTGAAAGTATTTCCTGATAATTTATTCACTATTGGTAGGAGAGTTTATATTAAGTTTGATATGCAAATAATTGAGAATATTAATAAGTATCTTGTATTTGTGAATATCTAATGAGGGTGTGTCCACTGCCTCTGTAAGAGAAGGACATCTTCAATGTCTCATGCCTTCTCTAGGGAGCCCTTTGTTCTGTTTTTGATAATTCATCACATTTTCTTAAAAAAAAAAAAACTGGGGCAAATTTTGGCCTTTGTTTTCAAGCTTTAGAATTGGATATTTTCTTGTCCATCCCGTTTTTTTATTACCTGTCTGAGGTAAATTTACATTAACAACAACCACAAAAACAATCCTGTATTTTTCTCCATAGAAATTCAGTCTGATATTATAAATGTAAATATTATCCATTGATAGATATACAGGTTCTAACTATTTTTGAGCCTTAGTGAGACAGACTTACAGCCATTAATTTTTTAAAGAGTTGTGTTCAAGTGCAAAGATGACAGGTGACCAGATAAAGTCTGGGTTAGAAGGACTGGATAGCAAGCCATCAATTTGGAAGGGAAATCAGAGATAAATGGTCATCCACCTTATTTGACAGATGAGGTCATGAAACCAGTCTTATGTATAGATAAGGTATAAGTTTTCACAAAGACAACTTTCAATAGAAAATATTTTCTAATTCATTTCCAACAATAAGAGATTGTTTGCTATCACACGATTAATTCTTTCATAGTCAACAGTACACGTGCAATCAATACAGGTATCCATGACAAAAAATTATGAAAGTACTAGAAACCTGTTCTCTATTTTATCAAGATTACATCTGGTTACCCCTGCTATTATCTTCACTGGAGTATGCAGCATTATCCCTCAGCATCCCCTTTCCCCCAACACACACGCTGTCCTTATTGAAGTTTAGTGGGTACCAGAAGCAAAGGCACCTATTTAGGCACCTCTGGGAGAAGTTATGCTTAAATTTATAAAAAAATATATTTGAGAACATTATACACTACAAGGACAACAATCATTTACACTCATTTTTGATGTTCATTTCTAAGAGATAATCTAGCAGAGATGTTATTCTAGGATCTTGTGGAATTTTCTAACCCAATATTATTTCTGCTTGCCTAAGAAAGAGAAGGAACTGAAAAATGCCTGTATGATCAAAATGTTGCCAAGTTGGCTTGTCTTTAAATGCTTTGATTTCATTGGCATTCCATGAGGCAATCACTTTGATGTTCGTCAAATTAAACAAAAGTAAAACTACTAAGGTATTCGACTCACGAATTTAATATACATTTATGTGTGTGTGCGCGCGCATGTATGTGTGGTTACAGTAGGAAACAGATTATAAGAGAATGTTGTGGTTCTAAAGGAGTGAATTTCGCCTTTTACCCTCACTATTTCTTTAAAAGGGAAAGAAATAATAAACTAGGATGAGATAAAGCTTATTTAAAGCCTTCATTTCCCAGGGCATATTGGGATGCATTTAAAACTGAGAACAGCCTTGAAACCTTGTGCTGGTTTTGCCTAGATGAGGATTGAATTTCTGAAGACAAAAGTACAAACACAGTATAGACATGCTATCCATTGAAAACACCGAATCTATGCATTTGAATAATAATAAAAAAGTATTCTTTATCTATAAAATGTCTCCCAGGTACCAAAAGATCAAATAAAAATCCCACCCCTCCTACTGTGTTCCTAGGTTGGTTATATACTTACTTGAGAAATGCTTCATAGCACTTGTTTCAGTGCAGTATTTTCTGGTTTGTGGGGCTGGAATCAAACGGACCACTATTCCCTGTGCCCCAACACACAGACTTAGGAAGTCAGTGCTCCCTATAGCACCATACTGCACGATAGGTGTGCATGACCATGACTGCGGCATCCATCAGACATATTCTGGTAGAGATCTGGTTACTGATAGCCTTAGCCATGGGCACCTGAGGCCCCACTCAAATTATAGCTGTCATTCAATCCAGAAGCCAATGGGCATTCTCTTGAAGTCCGCTTGGCTCTTCTGTTCTCTTTATTGGTAGGTCTGATTTGTTACTATGATCAATACAGGTTAACTTGTGAAGTCCTATATACAACACTCTTCCTCCTCCAGACTACCTTGCTATTACCTTGCTATTGCTACTTAGAAATGTTAATCATTGGAGGTGTGATAAATTTACAAATATTTAGTTTTTAACCCATAGCAAGGCAGATATTGGGCTAGAGTGTAAAACACAGAGCATTTAATATACACAGGAAATTTAGGAAAAAAATTTTTGATGCTAATTTTCCAAAGTCATTTCTACTATTTCTCATCATTATAAGATTACTCACATATTTTGAATTGCATCCCACAGTAGTCACAGGCAAATGAGAATAACATATGCTTTACAAAACAAAAAGGGATATCAGAAAATGAGTCAAAGTAAAAAAATAACAGGTACCATCCATTCTCCAGCAAATAATGAATCTGTAGTGTATTTAATTACAAATTTCCAAATACATATTCACATAATAAAGACAAGGAAAATGAAGCAAAATCAAATGTATTTTGTTGAAATAAGCACATGAGCTTGAAGGATCAAGTACTGATGGCTCCCAGTGTTTTTCATGTTGGATTCACTTTGAAAGTACTGATGCCATCAGCACTTGTCAGCTGGCGCCCAAGGATGTAAACTTTGAGCTTGGATACTTTTCACAGGAAAGCCTCATATTCCTAAAGGAGACAAATGACCACTAAAAAGTAACCATTAATACAGATTATTTATGGAGGATTTTATCTTGACTACTAATTAAGGGAGTAATTGTATCTCTGAACTTTATATCAGACTTCCAGTAGATTTGCCAGATTATTAATGCTTTTTTAGAATACATGGGGGTGGGGTTATAGTCACATAATACAGTTTTTCATATTTTTAAAAAAGGGGTTGGACCAAGACATAAGTTTCATTGACAATCTTAATGTTTTCAGTGTAAACAATATGTTAGAATAACTGCAGTGAGTCGCACAGCATATAACTTCTTAATGGTAAATTCAGAACCAATCTTCCAGATAAGCAAGTACAACATTTTAGTTAGAAACAAAAGCAAAACAAACAAAACAAGAACAAGGTTGACTTCAACAAAGTTTTGAGGCCTTCCAGTTGTTTGATAATTGTGATAAATTTCAACACAATGACATATTGGATGCCCAACTTATTGGGTTTTTATAGACCTGTTAGTTTTTAAGACCATTTTCTAAAATGTTCCCATAGATGTATTTTTAAATGAGAACTTAGATGATCTAGACATTACAAATTTATAATAATCTTTTGAAATTCTACCAATATCACCTCCATATTCAAAACAATGGAACTATAACAGAACAAATAATAAATATCACACAATCTTTTGTTAAATGTAAAGTGCATTTTTACCAGTGTTTCAACATCTGAGACTTTGAATTTCTATTAAGTAGTTCTGATAAATACATAGTGCTCTTTCTTTTTTCTGGATGACAATATGTCTACTAATAACGGATGTTCCCGAAGAGCAATTTGCAATGTATTTTCAACAGAAACAACTTAACCTGAAGTAAGAACTGTATATATTTACTTCTTGACTCAGAAATAGTTATATTCCTTTTCCATGGAATGTGTCTTCCACCAAGAGATTTTAACCAAGGTTTTCCCAAACTGCAGTAAAAGAAATCTTTTATGCTTTCAAATACGGTGCCTTTTTATTTAAAACAGTGTAAACATAACAACTCAACACCACCAATAATTGGAAAAAGACTGGGTATGTGAACACTAATTTCCTCATATGTCCCATGAAAGTGAGGGTAAATAAACAGACAAATCTTCAGGAGAGGTTTCAGTTCACCTTAGCAGTGGTAAAAATATTGCTTTATTCCAAATGAACATACAACACAATTTACTGTTCTCTTGGGGGGCTTCTTGTGAACTGAATAGTCTGGGTTTTTTTATTTCAACAATTTATTCTTCCCATACTAACCACAGAAGCCAAAGCCTTGGTCCACACATAGTAGACTTGCTATAAAATAAATAGCAATGAGGATGATGAGAAAGCAAATGGTAACTGTCAATTTGTTAACTGTCTTGTGTTAATAATTTAAGTAGGCATGATTCAAAATAAACACACACCCTCAATTAACTCACCTTATGATACTGATATCATTAATGAGCCAATAGTTGATCCTCTCAAAAGTATTCACATCAGAAAATGGTCTAGACAGTGTCAAGAGTTTTATACGACCCCACCATGCAAGTGACCTTGATTTAAGAACTAACTGAACTTTATACTTAATGGAAAAATTTGAAGTGAACAGATCTAAGAGGGAAACACTTTTTCTGAATATTAGATTCCCTGATGTTTCAGAACAAATTTTAGCAAGCGTAATACGCGCACACATGCACACACATACGCACAATGAACACATGTGCTTACAGCATATGTGTCCGCGTGAGCAAGTCCACACACACACACGCTCGCACACACATGTGCACACAGGCACACAAAAACTGAGAAACGCTCCTCCAGAGCCTCTAAACAATCTCAAGGAAAAACATTTCTATTAGCATGATTTTAGTGACACGACATAGTGACTTGTTTGTCTCTTTTTCTGTAATAATTTCATACCTCCAGCTGAGATCTGTGCATTCAAATCTCAGAGGAAGGTGGCACACAAGAGTAGTTAAGATTGCCCCCGGTTTCTCCTTCTATCTCCTGTCCTCCTTCCCATTGCAGAGTCTTTTGTGGCATTCTCCAAAAATCAAATAGAAAACACTACATTTCTCGACATGACATAACCTGTGATGAGGCTATTGGGTGAATAGAAATTTAGGGCTTGGGACTGGCAAGCCAAATGGCAAGGGCCACCTGCTCACTGGCGCATCCACCTGCAGGATGCAGCTCTCCTCTTTTTGAAACCAGTGTGTTTTAATGAGACACTGGCACTTGTGGGGCCAAGGGTCTGAATTGCCCACATCTTCTAAGAGCCAAAGAGGACAGTGTTGGGACTAACTGAAATTGGATTCAGAATTCTACCCCAAAGCTTTAATGGTAAGCTTTATCCCTCCTGAAACATTTCTTTCCCTTAAAAAAATATTTTGTTAAAAAACACTATGATATGAGGGCGATAGACTATTTGGTTTCTTCTAAGTAGATGCTTTTAAATTAATGCATATAAATAATTCGTATTTGATTTCCTCTCTTTCCTGTTGAGCAAAGCATAGAATGCACAGATTCCTACATCTCCAGTCACTTGGTCAATGCAGAGTCTCTTTGTATTTCATTTCTTAAGACAAATTGTGCCTCTCGTTCTGATTTGGCCGTGGGACTCAGGGGGAGAAAGGCTGTGTTTTCGCTTGCACTGTCCTCGGTTTCTACGCTGGCCAGTTCGTAGTCTTCTGACCGTCTGGCATCAGTCAGAATTCGGATCTGCTCCTGGACAGTTTCTAGCAATATTTTCACTTCATGTTGTTCTGCTATAAGACAATCGCTGACTGGAATACTCACATTGACAACGTCAGCTGAATAGGAGTTTTTGCACCATTTGATGCTTTTGACTTCAGAAATCCCTGGCATTTGCAGGCAGGTTTCCTCTAAACCCACTGAAGGGATGATGGGCACAGAACTGGCCCTTGTGGATGAATAGCCCACCAGGTCCTTTTGCTCCAAGCTATTAAAATAGGGGTTTGTCTCTCTTGAAGGCAGTTGCATATTTATTGATGTATTTCGTTGAGTTTTTAAACCATTGGATGAATACCTGAAAAAGAAACACAGTGTTACTCCTTCTGCCTTCTGCTGGGCTTTGTTAGAGCAATACTCAATCCACAAAGCACTTTTCACATGCACCATCTCACTGAATTCTCACAGCAACCCCATGAGACGGATAATAGATTCCCAGTTAAACAGAGAAGTAAACTGAAGCTCAGATAGGTGAAGTGACTTGCCCAAGGTCACACAGAAAATAAGTGACAGACTGAGACTCAAACCCAGATCTTCTTACTTTAAGTCCAGGGGTCTTTCAACACACCACAGCTGTATAGGCAGGTGGGATATAGTCTTCCTGACCTCTATCCTAGAATACAAAGTAAATGGGGATTGAGCAGGTAAGTGTGGCCTTTCCATTGTGACAAACAGGACACCCATAATGGCATTAGTCCACTCCATCAACTCGACCACCCTCTCAGCCCTGGGTTAGTCCAGTAGACTTGTTGTGGCCACCCTAGTTGAAGCCAATCAAGAAGCCCAATATTAAGCATCCAGGTACTACAATCACGAGTTTTTCTGCTTCACACTGATTTTAGGGGATCCAAATCCAATTTCCACTGGTACTGTGCTCTAAAGGAACCACCTCACTGCCAGATTGCCGAGCCAGCAGATGGGAATGGGAGGATAACGATTCCTCTACCAGCCTGGGGCTGAATATGAAGTGGGTTTCATAGGGCTTCTATGCATCTAGCATCTTTCCTTATAACCAAGTAACCAAGAAACCAAGTAAGGTAGTTCTTTGGTCCATGGCAAGGACTTGTCAAGAACACCAATATGCCATTGCAAGTCATTTGAATACAGCAGAATCTTCTAACTTCCCTTCTTGCCTCTTCAGGGCTAGTAAATCTTTCTCCTCTGTGCTGTTCAGGGACAGAAAATGGGACAGGTACATAGCAGATTTGTAGAAATGGGGTTTTGGAACTTGAACAGTAGTGTTTTATTCTATTTCTTAGTTATTTGTCCCTAATTTAAACGTTAAACATTCAAATTTTGACACAATTTAAACATATCAACCTTCCATACAATAAATCTCATTTCTTTGACTTCCATTATTATGTAAATGAAAATCATGTTTATACATGTAGATAATAATTGCAATGCAGTGTGTTGCATACTAAATACAAATCTTTATTGTAAGGACATGATTGGGAGCAAATTAGAGGTCTTTCCACCAGACAGTGAACACAGACAGGAAAGAGATTTAGGCCTCTGTAGTCCCATCCTCTCTTACTGTGCCTAATACAGAATTGATAATCAATACACTTTAACCAAGTGAACACATGAATACATAAAGAAGTCTTCAAGGTAAACTCCCCCTTTATATCCTACTTAATGTCTGTTTTCAAACTTAATAACAACAGCTAATATCTGTACAGTGCTTGTAAAAATCACTTTCACCTCCAATTAACTTGTTTTATTTTTTAAAAACCTTGTAGTTTATTTATTATTATATTTAGTGGATGAGTAAAATAGACTAAGATGATTTTCCCAAAATTATATCTTTAGTAAGAGTCACACAGAGAATTTAAACCCAAGTTGTCTTATTCTAATTATTACTGTCAATGTTAGAGGTTGCTAATGAATGAATATATCCTAAGGTGAACCAGAATACCTTTTCGGGGATATGTAATCTTTATTCATACAAACTGCACAGCTACATATTTGGAAATTCTTGGGGAATATTACTCCATTCTCATTAGTGTTATATAACTGAAAATATGAGCCCAAAAGTTCAAATCAATAAATCACTTTCAACAAGAAGTAAGGAAACAAAATTCAGGCTTTTGTTTTGCTCTCAGCACCATCCTGTTAGCATGATTTGTATGTATGAAAATATAAGGCCGGGTGCGGTGGCTCAAGCCTGTAATCCCAGCACTTTGGGAGGCCGAGGCGGGCGGATCACAAGGTCAGGAGATCGAGACCACAGTGAAACCCCGTCTCTACTAAAAATACAAAAAATTAGCCGGGCGCGGTGGCGGGTGCCTGTAGTCCTAGCTACTCAGGAGGCTGAGGCAGGAGAATGGCGTGAACCCAGGAGGCGGAGCTTGCAGTGAGCCGAGATTGCGCCACTGCACTCCAGCCTGGGCAACAGCGTGAGACTCCGTCTCAAAAAAAAAAAAAAAAAAAAAAGAAAATATAGAAAGTCTGTCTGTCAGGTTCACCAGTGAAACAGGGACAAGAAATGTAGCCAGGATAGCATTTCACATAAATATCATCAAGGTATACCAGCAGGTAGAATCTGGTAAGTTGATACGCGATGGTGATAGGTAAAAATTCTTACACTTGGATCTAAACAGTTGGATAAAGGTGCAAGTATCTTAGAGAATGTTTTTAAATTGTAAATTCAACAAGTCAACTAGGTGACATGACTAAGACATAATCAAAGGCAATTCACGCCAAACTTTGAGCATTCTTCTCATTTGCCAGAGGTCTGACTAAAGGATTTAGATCAGAAAGAGGAATTGCAGTGGACTATTATGTGTCACTTTCCAAGTCAGGCTTTGAACACATGCCTGGCAACAACGGAAATTTAAAATGTTACCATGACATGAAGATGAGCTGTAAACAATGAGAACTTTCCTAACTGTGATTTTGTTTTGAATTAGACATGATTTCAAGTTCTAAAATTACTATATGCTCTGGAATCTCAGGCAAATGGCAGCCTCACTTTAATTTTGCCATCAATTAAAACAATCAGGTAGTAACACTAACTTGATTGCTCAGAGGGAAGGGGAATTTTTCTGAGGACTAATTGAAATAATGTCTCTGCCCTGTTCTACTAGAGACACAGTGGCAAGCCTCACGTCCCCCCAGAGATGCTATGAGTGTCCCAGCACTGGTATTCCAGCAGAAGTTTAAGTGAGAGCTACATTTCTAGATGTAATTTCTGAGTCAGAGGATTCAAAGTTCTGTATCCCTTGAGGGCCAATGATGTTTCCACAAGTTCTGTCCATAAGCTTGTCATTTCGTTTTGGGCCAGTCTGCCTCTCATCCTCAACAAAGAAATTACAAATGCATCTTGTCTGTAACTATGTGAGTCGAAGCATTCTTTTAAAGAAGAAAGATTCCAAGTATTAGTCACTTGGTTTGGTTCCCAGTCATTCATGAGTCATGCTAAGGAATTTGTGTTTCTCTAGGAGACTCCAAACCCTTTCAGTTCCTAGGGCACATGACAATGAATGAACAGACTATTTTGAAGGAATCCACACTTTCCTCTGAAGTCATAAAATTACATACTCCATTTACAAATCATCAGCCATAAATGTGGTTTTCTTCACATTCCTTGTTGATTTAGTGGTTTATTTAGTCAGAAAAGCCAGTATTCAATCTCAGCTCTTTTACATGGGACTGTGTATGTCACATTGGGCTAACCATTTAAATGCTGATATCCTTAGTGTGCTTATCCATAATATTTCTAAAGAATAACTGAAGGAAGTATATAAAGTTGCTAGCTAGGTGTGGTAGGTATTTAGTATATTTTGAATTTTATCTACTTCTAAGATGTGAATCCAACTTTTGTGATTCCATCTCTTTTTGTCTGGCATATGAATACATTAGCTTGATTTTCCTGACATGATACAATTAAAACTCTCTGAGCCATTACCATGGCTGTCATTGACCAGGGCTCGAGTCATGACAAAGTTTCCTCAAGAATCTCCTCTTCACCTCACTCCTTCCCCAGGCCACAATAAGATAGACGTTAGGTTCAAGCTGGGCTGAAGTTCTTGCCAAGGAAAGAAGCCAAATACGTTGGGAGCCTAACTGTCATAGACAGTGCCCACTTGCTTGGTAAACAAGCAGCAGATAGCTGATGGCTCTTGCAAATTCATTTCCCCCTCCTCCAGGCTGGGGCCAAATTTAAAGAGGGCCTTTAGCTGTGAAATTCTATTACCAATCCCATTTCCAGTCCAGAGAGACAGTCAGCCCCCTGGGAGTGGAAAATAGCTGTTTATAAGAACTGAGAATGAGATTATTCCCTGAGATTCATTGTGCTGGGCATACAGTGACTTACACTTAGAGTCACCATTTATCAACATCTGGTAGATATCACACATGGGAAAATACCTGTGACCAGGCAGCTGGAGAGAATATTCCAACCCAATCGTGACTGAACCAAAACAAAACCACCACCATGCAGAAAATAAGTGTGAGTCTCCTAGGAAGTTAAAAAAACAAAGCATTGCCTGAACATGTAATGTGATCTCTGAGCCCCTGATGATATGTGCATGGTTCAAGCTTGAGCCTGGCGTAGGCTCCAAGTACCCTTACTCCTCGAACATATGGAATGATGGTCATAACAGTGCCCAGTAGAAAAAAAAAAAAAAAAGCAGCATGGGCTGGGTTTTTTGTCCACTCACAAAATCTCTGAAGTTGGTTTTCCCTCATTTGTTCTTGTAACATTCATCCCAGGGATTTTATGTATATGTATATAGTCATATTCATTAGCAAGAGGCATCATTAGTCAATTATATAGAAAAGGCACTATGAAACATGATCAATTATAATTATGGGTTAAATGCAAGCCTGCTTTTCCACAGATAAGACCAAGAGAAATGCAAACTGCTTCTTGACTCGCATTATACATTTTGAATCCCTTGGCTGTTATGTTTGCTTTGCAACTGTCACCCTAAATCTGTACCAAATGCCTTTTACAGTCCATTTGGAATTGCTTCAAAATTATAAACCTAGCCACCAGCCATTTATTTCCTATCTTCTAGTTTTCCTAAAGAAATCTGTTGCTGAACTTTGTTAGACAGGACACTGCTCGATATATCCCATTCCCATATGAAAAGAGAAACATGAGATTCTATGCTAGACCTACCCACTGTTTTGGTCTTTAGCCTGATAGAGACAGTCTAGAAAAATCATCCAGGTCAAAGCAGCATAGAAACCAGGCCTGGCTCATTCAGAGAGATAAAAACAGAGCCACAAGAACCTGGCTTGAGTGAGGGAACTGATTTCTGAAATTTCTAGAGTAAACTCCGATTGCATTGCTCTTGAAATTATTGAAAAAATTATAACAATTACTGTAACAATAAATACCAGTACCATTTCTCTGCTTACTATGTGTCTACTACAAACTCTTTACACACATGGTTGTTTTAAACCTGCCCAACAATCTTCAGGGGGTTGACATTATTTTGCTCAATTATTTGTATTTTTCTTTTCTTTTTTGAGATAGGGTCTCTCTGTCACCTAGGTTGGAGTCCAGTAGCACCATCTGCACTCACTATAGGCTCCATCTCTGAGGCTCAAGGGATCCTCCCACCTCAGCCTCCCAAGCAGCTGGGACCACAGGTACACACTACCATGCCCAGCTACTTTTTGTATTTTTGGTAAAGATGGTGTTTGCCATGTCGCCCAGGCTGGTCTCAAACTCCGAGCTCAAGTGATCTTCATGTCTCAGCCTCCCAAAGTGCTGGGACTATGGGTGTAGCCACAGTGTCTGGTCTATTTTTCTCAATTTATAGATAAGAGCATCTAAGACCACATCATAAAATATTCTCAAAGTCACACTAGTAGTAAGGAGCAGAGATGGGATTTGAAGTCCAGTCAGTTTAAGTGGGGATCGCATGCTAAGTTGGGTAGTTTATGCCAACTACGTGAATAATGGCTAACATTCATCCTGTACTCAGCTCATCATGCTTTGAGGCCTCTATGGATCTGTGTCCACCAGAGGAAGGGACATCTTTTGCACTGTAAAGAGCAGCAGCGATGGTGTCCAAAGCCCATCCTTCTACCCCTGTACCATGAATAACTTGCAGATATGAGTTTAGTAAGTTGTACTTTGACTTTACACTCTCAAGATTGACCCAGATTCTACATTCAAGCTCAGGGGAAGCAGATACTGTATATATGCCATGAGTTATTGTTTAGTGTATTGTTCACAATACTTATCAGGAATTAACTCCTTTTTCTAATCTGCAGATGAAGGAACACTGTAATCCTCCTTTGATTTTTTAAATCAAAGAGAAATTTCCAGTTGTATTAGCAAATGATCTAATAACATATTGCCTAGATATCTACACTTACTTTCTTCCTAATTATATTTCTTTCTAATGTAATGTTTTCCCGATACCTATTTCCATCACACCTATACTTTAAAGTTGGTTCACATTTTGTAGAACAAAGATGGCAGTAAGCATATATAGCTAGTTAATGAATAAACCAATGAATAAAACCCCAAGGAACTTAAAACTTAATTTAAAGCTATGGCATTAAAGACACCTTCCCTAAATTCCACTGCTGTTTTGAGACCTACCCTTGGCAAGGTATCGTATCCTGGTCTGGGATCCTTGATTCTTCGAGTTGCTGATATGCTGGTCCCACAAGTCCGCCTAGCCTACTTCGGGGTGACGGGGGTGTCCTTCTGAAGGCATTCCTGTGGAGCATGCCACTCCTTTGCCCTGGGCTGCAGCAAGAGGATAAACTCCTGCTGAGGTGGAATGAAAACAGACAAACAAACAAACAAAAGACATCATAGCAATAACCTCACAGGTGGCTGTCCAAACTTTGCAAACACTGAATCTGCACCCCAAGTCCTCAAAGTTCTAGGCCAGGGGCCATCCATGAATATAGTATATGTGGTAGAATGGGATCAGGAATAGCCCAATCCATTTTACCTTTGGAGACACTGAGAAAAAGGGAAGTTCCTGGATTTCTGGCTTTCTAGGTTAGAGCGTGACTGATGAAAATCATTGCCACTTTCCAGCCAGGGTAAGAGGCGAACTTAAGGAATTCTCAAGCTCCTCATTCCCATCCATCCTGATTATCCAAGGCATCGTAGGTGTCTCTCTGATAGAAATAAAAATAGCCTTCTTATGAGATACTGATGAAAACTAAACACAGTAAGCCCAGAAGGGATTTATGGGGGAAAATATTCACTTATTAGTGATAGAATTAACAAATTTTAATTGGCATTTTCTCATTAACATATGTTTAAATCCCCTGTTCACTACCTCAGATTTTAATCAATCTTGACAAACTAAATTATTTTTCTTCGGAGTTTGCTTTTAATAAACATCTGATTATATAGTTTATTTGACTCATACATCCAAATGCCTAAATAACTATATGTTTATAGATACCATCAATGAGCACAACATTTAAGTGGCTTACACCACAGGCCTTAACAAAGTGAGAATTCTTACATAGATTATGTACAGAAAAGACCTAGACTCTATAAAAATCCATTGCTGATGAGACTTATTACCTGTTCCTTATCCATTCCCATCTCCACCCCACTTAATTAACCCTACTGTAGACTGGTGAGGAGAACTTTGTTCACGTGTAGACATTCCACGAGATGCTAGTTTATGTGGTCACACTGGTTCTGCGGTGCTCAAATAATAAAGAAACTGAGAATTTTGTGCTGCATTCTCATTTAACTCTGTAAATATCAATACAACCATAGAAAGAAATATGAAAACATTCTCGAAATTTTAATAAATTTATGAAGGTTCTAAAGAAACCAGTCTCTCAAAGACATTTTGCCCATATCACTATATTATTTGGGGTTTTGTCACTTTTCTTCCATCAATATTACTATTAATTCTACTTAGTCAATACAAAACAGGACTTTGCAAATATTATTTAAGGTCAGAGTTTGAAAATCTGATATTTGAGTGTTAATAGCCACTTTCTTAGTTTTGGCAAGGTGACTGATCAATCTCTATATTCCTCAAGCCAACATTAACTTCCTAAATTTGTGCAAGCAGAAGATCATATCTGGTAACATCCCTTATTATACCTTTATTCTTTTTTTTTTTTTTTTTTTTTTGAAACAGAGTCACCCAGGCTGAAGTACAGTGGCACGAACTCGGCTCACTGCAACCTCCACCTCCTGGGTTCCCATGATTCTCCTGCCCCAGCCTCCCAAGTAGCTGGGACTACAGGTGCCCCCCACCATGGCAGGCTAATTTTTGTAATTTTAGTAGAGACGAGCTTTCACCATGTTGGCCAGGCTGGTCTCAAACTCCTGACCTCAGGTGATCCACCTCCTAGGCCTCCCAAAGTGCTGGGATTACAGGCGTGAGCCACTGTCCCTAGCCCCTATACCTTCATTCTTTATCATGATACTTCTGGTGTGGTGTGTCCCTAAATGCCTAACAGGGAATGTCTAGTTAGCTCACTAAGCCCACAAGTTGGAGAAGCTCTCTAGCAGCTAATTTGCTTCCTTGCCTTCCTACTTTCATCTACCATCCAATGGCAATGATGGGATCTGCAGGGCATGAAGGATGAGATGCTAGAGTTAATTAGCTGCAACTGAGTGTAAGTCTTGGGTCTGCAGGTAACTAGTTGCTGGAAGCATGATGCTGACGGAGGTACTTGTAGCAGTCAGAGTCCCGGAGAGACATAGATGGCAGTTTAACTTGGTTCATTGCTAGAGATTTTGCTATATACAAAAGTGTGATCAGTGTTTGAGGGGAAAAAAAGCAATAAAGGAGGCTGCCGTGCCTCAGGACTACTATGAGAAGCTATTATTATCCCTCTGACTTAAGGGACAAGGAGAGGGAGCAGTTCCCAGAATGGAGAGAGAAAGTGAGTTGTAAGGAGGGGGCCGCATTGCAGGCTCCATGGCCCAGAAAAGGGACATACTGAAGGCAACCAAGCAGGGAGGAAGGGTACACAAGGGCCATGACCTCACTCTCCTCCCTGCCGTCTATCTCATGCCTGTGCCTCACACTGAACCCACAGAAACCAGAGGACAAGGGAGCCTGCAGCCGTCTTGGTGTACAGGGCAAGGCAGAAAACAGAAAAGGTAGAAATTGTTGCCAGTGTGAAAAGGGAGTGGCAAAAGGAAGATATCAGCGTTCTACTTAAGAATTTTCCTAGGTTCGCTATGGGATGTGGAGGTTTAAAGAGAGGAAGTAGGCAAAGCATGGAGCATGGAGCCTGGCACACAGTAGGTGCTCCGCACGATGAGTTCCTCTAGCTCCCCTGCCGCACCTGGCAATTCAAAGGGTCTTCTCTGTCACTGAAAACCCTGGAATTACTTCAATGTAAAAAACCTACATATGTGGTTTTATAAGTGACATGGCGAGGCACAGTGGCTCACACCTGTAATCCCAGCACTTTGGGAGGCTGAGGCTGGCGGATTACCTGAAGTCAGGACTTCAAGACCAGCCTGGCCAACATAGTGAAACCCCATCTCTACTAAAAATACAAAAATTAGCCAGGTGTGGTAGCACGCGCCTGTAGTCCCAGCTACTTGGGAGGCTGAGGCAAGAGAATCCCTTGAACTCAGGAGCTGGAGGTTGCAGTGAGCTGAGATCACACCACTGCACTCCAGCCTGGGCGACAGAGCGAGATTCTATCTCCAAAAAAATAAAATAATAAAAAAAGATAAGTGACTTACATTGCCAAAATATACTGCAATAAATATGACATGCCGTAATAGATTTATTTTCTAAACAGATGGGATTTTTTTGAACTAAACATTAGAAATAATGGCTCTGAATTAATAGCTTTGTTTCGTACATGAGTTATCCAAATGAGTCATATTTGCAGTTCACAAAAGAAATTAATTATTCATAGCTCACTAAACTGTCACAACAACAAAGTCTATCAGTATGAACTAGTGACCTGTCTTAAAAAGAGTTTTATGCCTATTGATCAATCAGCTATTCAGGCCTTCTCACTCAGTGGCATTCAGAAAGTTACGGAGCAGTTTCCAGGATGTATAAATCAGTGCCTGGGTTATCAATCATGAAAACGTTTAAGTCTATTGCATGTTTTACAAAACAAAAGCTATGATATATTAAACTATAATTTACAAAGTTCTAAAAGCATTTTGTGAATCAACCCTTGCCCATCTATCAGGACACAATGTATGCTAACAGATACTGCAATGTCATTGATCCAAACAAAAAGGAAAGTCTCTTAAAGATGTCCTTATTTAATCTGTGAGTGACTTCTAGACACCATAGCAGAAGCCAAGTTTAGGAAGGAGCATAAAAAAAAGCACATGAGAACTGGGGATAGTAATATTGCAGCTCAAACATATTAAAAGCTGATCTTTTAAAACAAATATATCAATTTTAAAGCATTTATGACAGAATATAGTTAATATAATACTAGAATGATATTATACTGAATTACTTGACTAGGTGGAATACTACTTTAACATGTGTTATAATCAGGAGGAGAAAATACCATTTGGGGGAAAATATCGGTCTTCTGAAAGACTGGTAATATTGAACTTATTTCCCTAATTAAGACAACTTCCATTAGGTCCAGTGAAATGAAACGCTCTTTTCACAGGAAAATATTCTGTAAATGCAACATTGATATAAATCAAAACTTGCAGTAAGAATAGCTAAAGCAATTATCCAAGAGCCAAAGATATTTCAATCCTGAATTGAACATAGATTCATACCATATTTTTTAAAATGGCAAACTCTCAGTGTTTTAATCTCTACTCATGTAGAATGAGAATAAAAATTACCATCAAGTGCTGAGGATTAGTGTCAAGAGTGACTAAAAATCTCAAAGTAAATGTGGCCAGAAACAATAAAATCCATTTCATGTAACTCATTAAAAGGTGAAGAAGAAAGTAGTTTTCTTCTATCATGTATGTGTCCAGCTTGGTGTTGTGCAAACTATTGCCTAGTATGTGACAACAAAGGGGCAACAACATTCAACTTTCATTGCTGGGAACGACTGTTATTTACTTTTTCATTGTTAAAATGTTTAATTTTTCATAATTTTTTCAAATTGTAAAATAGTGTATATCTCACTAAGAAAAGGAAGCTTAAATCTTTGGACAACTTCCATAAAGACTGAGGATGTGTATCTGTCATTTGTCCTAAACTTCATCTTTGGTTTAGAACAAATACCTTTAATATTTGGAGTTTCAGAATCCTGATGTATAAAACAGAAAAGTGGAGACTAGAAGATGCTGAAGGACAAGGTTAGCTTTAGAATGCTATGAAATGTGTCAAATAACTACGTTTTTGGCTTTTTCTCCAAAGCAGCCAATTTCTGGGGAGCTTGTAAGAAACTGCCACCCCATTTATAACAGAAGATTTTATAGACCCAAGAAGAAGATTCACCAGGCTTCTTCCCCGTGGAAAATTTTATTTTGTAAGAACCGTGTTGGAAAACCTGAAGTCTGTCACATTAGGCTGCACAGGGAAGAATTACTCATTAACTGTGTCATCTAGAAAAGGCAGGCCAGGTAACGTATTTTTAAAAATAGTTTTTCAGAATGCAATTTATTTTTTTAACTGGTCTGTAGCTTTGATGGGTGTTATTTATAGTTCCATCAAGTTTCTTACAGGGGTAATGCTGTCTGCTGTGGAAACCGGTATCTTTGGTTTACCTGATGTGAGGTGTTTGAGCATCTGCTCCACAGAGAACTACAGGAGAAGCAAGAACAGTTGTCTCTCCTAGGTCATGCTGCCAGTCCTTGGCATGTGCCACCCAGCATACACACAGTGTGAACGTGCCCACTCCCACCATGATGAGCTACTTGTACCTGTGGTGTTTGACAGACTGGCTTCCTCTGTCAGGAGAAGGGACTTCAGGGAATGACTGGGGGCCGACAAAACTTGACTCCATCATTTTCTCCAATGCAGTCACAGGATGCCTTTCCACCTTTGAATACTGTGGGAAATCACACGTACAGAGTTGAGATGAAGGATAAGTTACGGGAGGAGGGCCTAGAACACCAGAGCTAGGCATTGAGAAGTTACTGGAATGCCAATTCCTCCTGGTCACCTGATTAGAGGAGCAGGAGATGAGACATAATTTGTGTCCTATTTCCAACACATTGAGTATTCACCTCCCCTGCCCCAACCATCTCTGTGCCTAGACAGGATCCATTGAAGAGGGTTCTTCATGTCAGAATCCCAAGCCTGCTCTCTCATTTTTATTAATGTACACCCATGGCACACTGTGATTGACAGCCAAAAGGCGCTTACACGTATGGTTTAGTTGATGTACATCTTACCAAAAAAATTGAATTAGTAGCTGGGTTACCACTAATAAGGATTCAATAAACACTTATTAAATTTCATAACATTCTGAGAGTGATGAAAGACATTGGTTCAGAACATCTGGCCGCCACGCTCCACTGTTTTTCTCTTTCAGCTTGTTACCAGGTAATTACCATGTTTAACAAGAGAAATTTTGAGCATTTCACTCCTTATAGTTCGGAACTCTTGGTTTCTCCTTTGGCTATAATAACTCGTAAGGTGTAGAAGCCTAAAGAAGGCTTATATAGATGACAACTTCAGAAAAATTTTACCCCAAAAGAAATATCACACGGCATCTCAAGAGTCAATAAGTTGTCAACTTTAATACTCCTTGCACACTGGGCGCTGGAAGAGGTAGCAAAGGGTAGAAGATTTCTCTTCTAGAAACTCCAGGTGAAGACTTTCTTTAGAAATAGAAGTTTAAGGATGCTCATCAAAATAAAAGAGAGTTTGGAGTCTGGATAGTCAGTACCCAACGTGTCAAGTTAAAGATTCTAAGTGTTATCCTGAGTAACTATAAAACTCTAACTCAGTATACCTTTTTTTTTTTTTTTCATTTCAAAAGTAAAGAAGCCACTATTAGAGGCATTGATGAAAAAAATCAAGTTAATCAACCTTTTTGAATCTCACATCTATATGGTGGGATAATAAAATGTCTCTTACAGGGTTGTTGAAAAAATTCACAAACAATACTTAATGCATTTGATCCAGGTAAAAAGAAGGTAGACACAATAATGAAGATGATACTCTAAGATGTTTTCTAGCCTTTTAGAAATATTATCTCTGAACTATAAGAAACTACAGATAAATTCCACCCTAAGTCCCATTTCTAATCAGTTGGTAGTGGCTGCTTGTAGTCTTACATTTACATATATTCTAAAGATGACTTATGAAGTAAGAAATGGAGAAAGAAAGAGTTCTAACCAGCAGAAAAGTGAATCCAGGAGGAAGGAGTGGGAGATATTTTATTGTAATTTCTTTCTTAAAATGTCGGCTTTAAAATTAACGCTTGAAAGTAAAGTCCAAAGACTTTCAACATGGCTGGAAGATATTGACAAGAAAAAGAATATAAAAAGACAGAAGAATGAACATTTGAAAAACAAAAAATCCAGGCTGGGATTGTAGAGAATAAAGACAATGTAACATATGCATGCTGATTAATTTTAGACACTGATGAACAAAACATATGTATTTAAGTATTAGAAACTAGACAGCACTAGAATATAAGAATTATATATAAGACATGAAAAAATTAAAATAATATTAATTCAGCAAAAATTAATAAGAGGGGGCTGTAACAAGAGAGCATGGTAAATCGGAAATAAACAGACAGGAATAAGTGTGAAACTATCAGTGAGGATAAAAACTGTGGATTGTTAGATTTAACTATTAAAAGACAGATTCACGCACTGATTTTAAACATCTAGTCTTCTATGTTCTGAAATAACTAATTTAAAAACAACAGAGAAAAAACTCGACAGAATGGGTAGGGATATACTCTGCAAAGTATAGGGGGAAAAGTTTTTAACAGTAATAATTTCAAGTAAAACATAATTATGTATAAAATGCATTTTAAAAGGAACAAAGATGGATATTTCATATTAATAGAATGAGCAATCTAGCAAGTGATAAATATTCATAAATTTTTATCTACCTAACAACATAGCTTTAATATGAAAGGCTTTCTCAGGCCAGGCACGGTGGCTCATGCCTGTAATCCCAGCATTTTGGGAAGCTGAGGTGGGCAGATCACCTGAGGTCAGGAGTTTGAGACCAGCCTGGCCAACATGGTGAAACTCTGTTTCTACCAAAAATACAAAAATTAGCTGGGCATGGTGGCGTGCACCTGTAATCCCAGCTACTTAGGAGGCTGAGGCAGGAGAATAGCTTGAACCCGGGAGATGAAAGTTGCAGTGAGCTGAGATCGTGCCACTGTACTCAACTAGTCACAAAAATTATAAACCATTAACATTGTCATAACTTAATTACATACGAATTGTGGCAAGGAATGTAACTATGGATAACAGTAAAGTGTAATTTTAGTTTAATTTATATTTTTAGATTTTGATAAAGAGAAGTGATACAGTTTGGATATTTGTCCCCTTCGAATGTCATGTTGAAATTTGATCCCCAGTGTTGGAGATGAGGCCTGGCGGGAGATGTTTGGGGTGTTTGGGGTGTTTGGGTCATGGGGGTTGATTCCTCATGAATGGTTTGTGTCGTCCCTGTAGCAATGAGTGAGTTCTCATTCTATAAATTAATGGCAGAACTAGTTATTTAAAAGAGCATGGCACCCTTCCCCCTTTCTCTTTTTTCTCTCTCACCATGTGGCACCTGCTGCCCTTTCTCTTCCGCGATGAGCAAAAGCCTCCTGAAATTCTCACCAGAAGCAGATGCTGGCACCATGCTTCTTGTACAGCCTGCAGAACTGTGAGCCAAGTAAATCTCTTTATAAATTACCCAGCCTCCGGTATTGCTTTACAGCAGTGCAAACAGACTAACACAAGAAGATATGAATGAACTATTTGGTTAATGGAAATATATTAAAAACCTTTATAAAACTATATGGGAGATGTATTCATAACCTTATGGGAGAAAGACATTTGTTACCAGGACAAAACACCTAGAGACCATAAAGAAAAAAATATGTAAAATTTGACTTACTACTAATTTAAATATTTTAAGTAACAAAAGTGATTATTAGTAAATCAAAATATAAGTAAAAGCCTGGGGAAACATTGGCTATTCATACGTTAAAGATGATTCTTAAGATATAAAGACAGAAATCAACTGGAAAGAAATTAAAGGCAACAGATGAACAAGAATTTCACAGAAAAATGAAGACAGGCAACGTACATATGGCAAAGAGTGCAACTGCACTCATTATAAAGAGGTGGTAGTCAGAATAGAGAAAATTAAGCTAAGTGCAGTGGTGCACAGCTGTAGTCCCAGCTACTTGGGAAGTGGAGGTGGGAGGGTCATTTGAGCCCAGGAGTTAGAGACTCTAGTGTGCTATGTGATTAGCTATTGCACTCCAGGCTGGGCAACATAACAAAACTCTGCCTTTAAAATAAATAGAGAAATTTAAATTTCAAGAATATCTGATAAAGGAAAAGGCCCTGGAAAAGTAGCCATGGTGCTAACTTGAAGAGCGAATTGACAATATGTTTCAAAATTTTAAATATACTTACTCTTTGATCCAAAATACTACTTTTAGAAATTCTATCATGCAAATTTCCACAATTGCAAAAGTTCAAAATAATAATTTCCTGGGTATATAAGCAGTACAATTTTCCATAACGAAATGGAAATAAACACAAGAGTAAAAAAAAATTAAAAACAGTAGAAATGTCCACAAATGAATACTACACAGCCATTGAAAAGAATAAAAGGAAGGTGCAAAAAAGTACGCATATAAATCCATTTGTGTACATAAGGAAAATGCAATTAATAGATATAAATAGATTGTATATATATTTATGATTATATATACAATTAGCCTGGTGTTTATATATATATACAGATTTTTTATGTGCATATACATATATTTTTCTGTGTGCATTTGCATGTGTGTTTCTCATGCAACTACTTAGGAGGCAGATTTTTAAAATTAAAATAAATTATTAATTGCCTAATTAGGTGTTGTGCTTGGTAAAAAGTATATCCATGAGTATAAGCTATGGAGACGAGGGAACACATCAAGGTTTTGCAGCTTTAAGTTCAAAAGCTCCAATTAGTTTTCTTTTCAATAACTTCCAAAATAAGCCACATAGTGGCAGTAATGACCATGTCTTGAACCAGAATCTGAATTTTTCACAGTGGACCTATAAAGCCCGGTCAGTCTTTTTTGCAAAATAGAGTAAAATAACAGAGAAAAGAGAAGATGCAGAGATAATTTGGAAAAGGTGATTGTTTTCAACAACCTTAAATAACAAAGATCCAATGCATAATGGAAATACCTCTATGTGTGCTTTATTATTGATTGTGTATTGCAAAGTATCCATGGAAAAAGTCAGATGAATAGACATGTTTACTAAAGTGCAATGATATCCTGAATATCTGTGTGACTTCTAAGCTCTATAAAAGACATATGAGCATTTGTTATCTTTTTTTATCTAATTAATTGGTTTACAAGAAAAACCTGGGTGCCTAGAAGGCCTAGCTACAAAAACAAGTGAGATGCTCTGGGCAAATCCATGACAAACTGAAGAAAGCAAGTATGTTCAGCAACTGCAGAGAGCTGTGATATGGTTTGGCTGTGTCCCCACCCAAATCGCATCTTGAATTGTAGCTCCCGTAACTCCCATGTGTTGTGGGAGGGACCTGGTGGGAGATAATTGAATCATAGGGGCAGCTTCCTCCATACTGTTCTCATGGTAGTGAATAAGTCTCATGAGATCTGATGGTTTTATAAGGGAAACCCATTTCACTTGGTTCTCTCTTCTCTCTTGTCTGCTGCAATGTAAGAGGTGCCTTTTGCCTTCCACCATGATTATGAGGCCTCCCCAGCCATATGAAACTGTGAGTCCATTAAACCTCTTTTTCTTCATAAATCACACAGTCTCGGTTATGTCTTTATCAACAGTGTGAAAACAGACTAATACAGGCTGCCAGGGGACAATATCAGCCAACTGTTTCTGGAGCATGCAGACCTTCTAGAGAAACTGCCAAATCATTAAAAAATCAGTAATTCCCTCCCTCTCTCCCTCCCTCCCTCCCTTCTTCCCTTCCTCCCTTCCTTCCTTGTCAAAAAACCCAATTCATCTTTTGTACCATTAGTTCATAGTCTCTGCTTGGGATCTGAGAGATAGAGGGCCTTGTCCAAAATTCTGGATAACACTCATAAATAGAATCAACCTCTTAACCTGTTCTGTTTATTGATAGTGTTAATGACAGATATTTCCTAAATCTGTTATTTCAAATGTTTGACTTATTGTGATATTAAACAGTTGTTTTTATTTGTATTGTTTTGGTCCATTAATATAAATATGTTTCCAAAATTTATTATTTTAGAACTTTTTATTTTTTTCTCTGACAGCATTTTGTTTTAGGGACTACATTGTACCTGAAATTCAAGTTTAAATTGCTGGTATTCCTATCCAGAGGTTGCTTGAAACTTGTGGAAGCATGATAAAAAGTCTAATAATTTGACCAACTTCCAAATGATATTTCATACATTTTGGCTGAAAATGAATTCAGGTAGCTTCTGGTTTCAGTTTTGACAAGCTAAGAGTTTGGAAGTCACTATTCCTATCCTAGCAATAGAAAAATAAATGAACAAACTGAAAATCTCTTCTTGCGTTCATTGGATAATTGAGGTTGCAGGGCACACTACCACCTTAAATCTGGAGAAACAGGTGAATACAGAGAATAATGGCTAAGATCAGCTTTTCTGCAACTGAGTCTGCTGGAACCATAAATTGTTAGGAAGGTTTAAGAAGTAATTTGGACAGGTGGCTGGAATTTGTATGGGCACTAGAACGAGAGTTGGGGTCTGTAGTCTTAGATAGAATGTCCATACTTCCATGAGTTTGGCCTCCAGGAACCACATCAGGTTCTCACAGGAAAGAACCCCAACAGCAACAAAAATCATCTAGTGTCTCTGCCAGTGGAAGGGGAAAAGTAACCATTTTGAAATGCACACAGGGCATTCTCAATAACAACTGCCTACTCTTGTAGTAAAAAGATTTTACCAGAGTCTTATCTCACTAGAAAGAAGGGCATTTCCCCAATTCCAGCTCTCTGTAACCTTTCCATCTCACATAAAAGAGGACAAAAAGTGAAGAAACACTTGTGAAGGTCACAAGTGTTTAGCAGACAAAGGCAAAAAAAGTACCGCCCAAGTGCACCGCCTAGCCGTTAAGGTTGAACAGTGCAAAGGTATGGTGTAACCATTGTGAGAATGCTGTATGTGTATTCTGTAACCGAAAAAATAAGTAAATGAATAATGGACAGTGGGAAGGAGACTTTTTGCTGTTGGAGTGGAAATTTATAAATAAGCAAGGGGAGAAGCGTAGAATTATTGATGTAGTTATGGATTAGAGTTGGGGGTAGACATCAATGTAGACACATGTTCAGCAGAATATAGACACAGATGCTTACACAGAAAAATTTACAGATTATGTTAGTCTATATACAACATTTAATATATAAATATATATTTATATATAAGATGTATAATATATATTTTAATATATTATTTAATATAATTTAATATACATTAGTTAAATAATATAATTTAATATATATTATTTAAATAATATAATTTAATTATATAATTTATAATTAAATTATATAATATAATTTAATTATATTATTTAAATAAATCTTAAGTAGACATATTTAATATATTATTTAATATATACATTAGATATATCTCTTAGATATATAATAAGATATATATATAATAAGATTATATATATATAAAATCTTTGATCTGTCTGTTGAGAAGGTCAAGCAAAGACATCCCAGTAGCAATGGTAACATACACACCTAGCTTCCAAATCCCGGTCTCCAGCAACATTCTGCAAAGAAAGAAACTAGCTATTTCCATGGAGAAATGGCTGATTCTAGAATTCAGGCAGAAAATGTACAATATAAGGAAGGAGTGTCTGTAGTGCTCAACAACAACAACAAAAAACCTGAAAACCTACAGTGAATTGATGGATAATGTCAAAATGACATGAGCCAGCTGAAAGACCTATCAATGGCCAAAGCCAGCAAAAATGGATGACAATGTAACGTAGTATTTAACTACTTGGATTACAAATCAAACTATAAAATAGTATCCATGAGTTTATTTATACTGATTTAAATATGTGATGGAATAAATAAGTAAATGGGAGAGAATAGACAGACGCTTTGTGATAGAATCCCAAATAACTTATGTAGAAACTTGACCATACGGAAAGAAGACTGTAACTCCCCACTCCTTAAGTGTGGGCTATGCATAGTCACTTCCTTCCAAAGAGTATTCTATGGAAAAGCAGAGAGAAGAAAAGGGTAACCTTACAGTGGAGAAGCTTGGCTAATATTACCTCAGACAGATGATAAGGTAAACATTAATAATAATAAATCATATTGTAGTGTGTATCCTTGATACGACATAATAAAAATGGCACTTTTAAAATTTCTACAGAAAACCAGTAACCCCCACATAATCATAAGAAAATAATCAAATTCCAATAGAGGGGCATCCTACAAAATTCTTTACCAGTACTAATCAAAACTGTCAAGGTCATCATAAAAAGAAAAAATCGACAAACCGTCACAGGTAAGGGGAACCTAAGGAGACATGGCCATTAGATGTAATGTGGTACCTGGGATTGGAACAGAGGGAGCAATCGGGTAAACACTCATAAAATCAAAATAAACTAGAGAAATTGTGAGACTGTTAACATATGGGATGTTACGGATAATAATGCATTCTTATTAGTTTATTAATTTCAAAATTGTGCCCTACTAATGTACAAGGTTAATAATAGGGACAACTGAATACAGAGTATAGAGACTTGCTGTGGTATCCGCTAAACTTTCCTGTAAATTGAAAGCTATCCTAAAATATCAGATCTACTTAAGAAAATAAAAAATAGAAAATAAGATAAATGATTTAAAAAGTACACATCAAAATAAACAAAAAGAATTTAGAGACTAAAGGCAGAATTCAGTCTTCCTTTAATTGCCTGAGTAGCTCAGCTGTAGGCCCTCAAGGTGCATACTCCACTCAGCAAAACAGTTCACCTATACCAACCCTCCTGGAAAGTTAACTTGACTGACCACAATCATAGCTTTTGGACATTTTATGCTCTGTGCTAATATATATATACACACACACACACATACACACACATATATACATATATAATATATTATATATCATATATTTATATAATACACATTATATATAATAATATACATTATATATAATATATATTTTATGCTATATATAATGTATTATATGTAATATATATAATATCAACCTGATTGGTTCCATCCAAATGTATGCAGTTCTATCTCTGAGACAAGATAAGGTCTGGACAAATTTATTCTCAAGATTGTATCTTCAGTGAAATTTAAGTGCTCGGGTTAGTTGCCTGTCTGGACCTCCCTATTAGCATCCTCTACAATGTTACAAAGCATATATATGTGTGTGTGTATATATATGCTTTATATATATGTATACATATATACGTGTGTGTGTGTGTGTGTGTATATGTATTTTGAGACAGAGTCTCACTGTGTTGTCCAGGCTGGAATGCAATGTCTTGATCTTGGCTCACCGCAACCTCAGTCTCCTGGGTTCAAGCAATTCTCATGTCTCAGCCTCCTGAATAGCTGGTATTACAGGCGCCCACAACCATGTCTGGCTAATTTTTAGATTTTTACTAGAGTCAAGGTTTCACCATATTGGGCAGGCGGGTCTGAAACTCTTGACCTCGAGTGATCCATCTGCCTTGGCCTTCCAAAGTGCTGGGATTATACGTGTGAGCCACAGTGCCCAGCCCAAAAATATTTACTTTGGTTCCATCCAAATGTACGCAGTTCTATCTCTGAGACAAGCTGAGGTATGGACAAATTTATTCTTAAGATTGTATCTTCAGTGAAATGTAAGTGCTCAGGTTAACTGCCTGTCTGGACCTCCCTATTAGCATCCTCTACAATGTTACAAAGATTGGCAGTTGATTCTATGTTATTTCCTTGACACAGATCCTGACTTTATTGTGTGCAGGTGGTTAAGAGCTCATTTGGTATAATATACAAAAGATCGTGTTAGCGGTGAATAAGGAGATGCCCTAGTTCATTCACTGGTGCTCTCAGCATGAGCCCAAGTGGTTTTTTTTTTTTTTTTTTTTTTTTTTTTTTTTAAAAAAAAAACTCCTTTATAGGCCCTGGTTAATATTGTTATTTCCTGGGGAAACATTCGTTCAACTGGCTCCCCTGAAAGTGCCGGCTAGTGCAAATGCTCCCAGGTGCTGAAGGCATCTCCTCTCGCCCGCCCACCTGCTTTGCTCCTAGCACATTGTAGGGGGTGCACCAAAATCAATAGGCCGGTCAAATGAAGCAGGCACATGTTGGCAGTAGAATAACAGCATTGTTTCCAGGTCTGCCACATGCACACAGCAGGAGTCAGAAGGTTAAATGAAAGTAGGGTCAGTTTTGGACAGCAATGTTGACAGAGCTGATAATCACTTGGTCTGGAATCCTGGGCAATAAAGGCAGGAGGAGGATATTTTTAGGCAGTTTTAAATGTCTTTCTCTCTGCATTGCTTGGCTCAAATATGTCTGTGACAGAATTTTCTTTAGTGTCACTCTGACTTATGAGCCGGAGTACAGGGAAATTGATAGTTACAATATGTTTTCGAGAGTTATTTCATTGGGATTTCTAATGCAGGTAATTAAAAACTACTTGACCGCTGTTGAGAATTTTTGCATGGACACCACAGCAGCAAGAACTTCAACAATCGCAATCTCCACACATTTCCTTTAAAGCAAAATAATATGACAAGGGACCCTCTCCAGACACTAGGCCCAGCACAATACCCCTTCCCACCTCCTCCCCAGCAAGTTACCACTTCACCAGGGGGATTCTTCATGTGCTACTGCACCTTTTTAGAGAGCTCTGAGCTATTCTTGTTCTGATATTAATTCCCCAACCTGCCTATTATAAGCTCTGATAGCACCGTTGTCTATTTCCAGTAGGCCTTGGCATAGATGAGAGCCCACATTTGTGAGATTATTTGATTTATATCGATCACTCGCAGTAATCAGTAAACTTCTGGAAAGAAGTGGCTTTCTCATGTTTGGTCCTCATCACATGCCTGTTCCTTAATAGGTATTGTCTGGTACTTAGTAGGCTATTTAGTCTACATTTAAATAGACAAATGAATGCATGAATCTACATTCAATCAATAAGTTATAATTTGATATTTAAAACAAGAAATCAGAAGTAATTTTTAAAGTTATTTAAAATTAACTTTAATTAATGTTACAACAAAATTACCTCTTCTGACCTACTGCCTGCAAACAATTCCATGATTTTCAATTCACTCTCAAAACTCTAAGAAAAATAGCTCAGAGCAGTGTGAGCTATATGAGGTGTGCAAAATTTATCAGGCCCGGAGAGACAGAGTGTGGGATTACAGTCAGTCACTCCCACCAAACCCAGGGGTGATTGTTTACAGACATTTTGTTCCTAACTGCCTCATCACTTATTTCCATGTTTTTGGAATTTGTGATGAAAAGAACCATGGATAGCCAACGAATAGCTTATGCTATTTTAATGCAAATTCTTGATAAACAATTTGGGAACTGCGTCTTCATTTCCTATAAAAACCCACTTGTAACTGCTTCTGATGGGATCATGTATTTAGGGTACCTTAAGTCTATGCTCTCAGGTTGCAGCCCTCAAAACTGGCCAAAATAAATGCTCTACTTACATTAAGTTTGCCTCAGTTTTTGTTTTCTTTGTTTGTTTTCCTTTAGGCCAACAACTCAATTCACATGTGACTTCTTCTAGGTAGATTTGAGATTCCTCTAGTCAAATTCAGAAGTCGTTTTCCATTATCTGATGGTACTTTGATTTAATATATCTATATAATAAAGATATTATATGCCTGCACATTTTTCTCTCCACTAACCTTTGAGCATCCTGAGGTGAGGAATCATTTCTGTTTGTGTTCAAAGCTATCCCTGCAGTACCCAACACAGAGAAGTGTGGGCTTTACCAGAGTTCAATAAACATTACTGGATAAATAAGGGCCTTTTCACCGATTTTTAAGGCTTTGTTAGACACTAAACTCTTTTTTTTTTTTTTTTTTTTCTAGAGACTGAGTCTCACTCTTGTTACCCAGGCTGGAGTGCAGTGGCATGGTCTTGGCTCACTGCAACCTCTGCCTCCCGGGTTCAAGCAATTCTCCTGCCTCAACCTCCCGAGTAGCTGGAATTACAGGCACCCACCACCACGCCTGGCTAATTTCTGTATTTTTAATAGAGATGGGGTTTCACCATGTTGGCCAGGGTGGTCTTGAACTCCCGACCTCAGGTGATCCACCCGCTTTGGCCTCCCAAAGTGCTGGGATTACAGTCATGAGTCACTGTGCCTGGCCTAGGCATTAAATTCTTATTATTCCTCTTTAGTATGCAAGTATTATCTTCCAGTTCTTTCTCATTTAATGTTACCTCCCCCATAAACCTATCTTTCTTAAAATGGTTACTGATTAAAAAAAAAAAAAAAAGGTGTGAAGGGTGTATAATTTTCTTCTTTCATTTTTCAGTTGTGAATGTTTTCTCTTGACTTCAAGAGAGAACAGATTTTCTCTTTTGATGACTTTACTTTCTGATTCCTAAACCAGGCTGAGAAGTTTCACTCCTTTGCCTTCAAGGTTCTAGAGGTTAAAATTCTATCCTTAGCTCTTTCTTACTTGAGACACAGCAAAGGAGGTGAGTTCTTCTTTACTCACAGATGCTTTATTTGCTTTTTAAAAAAATGGTAGGGACTAGATGCTTCTCAGGGAGGGTAATCTACTCCAGTTCTGCAGCGTCGGAGTCAAGTGTTTCCAGAGTATCGTGTTGCTTCACTTGACAAGGTGTTTTGCATCTTGTTAGACGACTATAAAGTGAAACCCATTTCCATGAATGTTTAATGAACTTAAGGGAATGCCAGAGCCAGACAATTCATTTGTTAAACACTGCAATTTGCAAAGAATTTCAAGTAGTTAACATGAGCTTCAAGATAAAACAAAGACAGATTTGTCTGATATGGTAAGCAAGTAGAAAATTTTCTCTTCTAAGGATGAAATATGCCTGAATAACCTGTCACCCCCTGTGTAATGGAAATAAACGCCTGCAGTGGGAAGCTTGGTGATGGAACTTGGTGTTCAGAATTTCCCAATGGTCCCATTTGAAACTTGAGCACGGACTGTGAACTTCGTTACCACTTTTGACATTTTGGGAAGGATAATCTTCTTGACGGAGGTTATTGTGCATTGAAGGATGTTCATTAGCGCCAATGACCGCTACCCACTAGATGCCTGTAGCGTTCTTCTCCCAGCGTGTAATACACAGTGTTTTCAGACTTTGCCAAATGTCAAGGGATGGTGGGCAAATTGCCTTCTCTTGAGAACCACTGAGTTATAAGGATGTTGGTTTGTCTTTCAGTTACTTACTAGCTGTCTGACAGACATAACTTTCTCAAGCTCCAAACCTCATTTCTATTTTCTGCACATTTGTGGGTATACATTAGTTGTTGTTAGGACTAAATGAGACAATGCATTTATATTAATTTGTTTCTTTAACAAAAACTGATAGGGATTTTTATGGGTGTTGTGTTGAATTTAAACCACATTGGGTTATATAATCATTTAACAATATTATTTTTTCCAATCCATCATTATGGGTTGTATCTCTATTTATATATGTTTTTAATCATTTTGATCAAAGTTTGTAGATTTCAAGGTACAAACTTCTCACCTTTTTACGTTTATACCTAAGCATTTCTTACTTTAAGTTCTCTAGCAAATGGAAGTGTTTTCTTAATTTTCTTTTAAAATTGTTTATTGTTAATGTATGGAAATTCAACTAATTTTTGGTGCTGATATTGTATTCTGCAAATCCACTAAATGTGTTTATTAATTCCAGCAGTATTTTGGTTGACTCTTTGGATTTTCTACACAGAAGATCATGTCATCTACAAACAAATATAATTTCACTTCTTTATTTCTCAAAAAAAAAAAAAAAAAAAAGGCCGGGCGCAGTGGCTCACACCTGTAATCCCAGCACTTTGGGAGGCCGAGGCGGGCGGATCACAAGGTCAGGAGATCGAGACCATCCTGGCTAACTCGGTGAAACCCCGTCTCTACTAAAAATGCAAAAAAAATTAGCCAGGCATGGTGGCGGGCGCCTGTAGGCTCAGCTACTCGGGAGGCTGAGGCAGGAGAATGGCACAAATCCGGGAGGCGGAGCTTGCAGTGAGCCGAGATCGCGCCACTGCACTCCAGCCTGGGCGACACAGCGAGACTCCGTCTCAAAAAAGAAAAAAAAAATGCCCAGCCACTTCTGTACAAATTGAAGTTCAGTTCAACTATTCCACTATTCCACTAATATAGTGCTGATTAGAATCTATCCTCATCACTTTACCTAGTGTCTGGCTTTGTTTATCTTTGACATAACCAGTTGCTAAGGAATGAAACCCTCCATCACTGTGGTTGTTTTACAGTGGTGGGATTATATCCATTAGAAATCCATAGTAAAACCATTCGCTGTGTTTCTGAAGTGAACAATTCCTGCACATTGCCATGAATAAAAGTTTAACAAAACTTGGCTGGGAAGGGATTCTGATTTATGAATTCCGTGTTAAACCATTTGAGTACATCTGTTATGGATATCATAATAGTGACTTTTTGGGTAATGATTTCTTAGAATCACCAGTGATGTATAAATTTTCAGTGATTTAAGCATTTGGAGGGGTGTGAATGTGTCCTGGATGATTGCCTATTATACTCAAATGCTAGGTTTATGCAGTGGCCTTTGTTCTTTTGTTTTATGCCTCAGATTCTGAAAGTGCAATGCTGTGTGGGGTCAAAGAATTGCTACCCTAAGAAGAATATATCTCTATGTATTACACAGTATTCTCTTGTCTTTAATTTAGTGTTTCGCAATATAGCTCAGTAATGATTAAAACTGCCTTACAAAAAGTGTAAGAGGCAAAGAGTTTGCATTTAACTTCAAGTTCTGGTATCTCTGTAAGGCCTGGAATTAGAAGGATTGATTCTGAAACTCTACTTCTCATCTTTGATTCTTCTCACACCCTTAACTCAGAGTTCTCTGAACATAACATGCATTTTTGGGATTCTATGGCTTTATTCTTCCTGTATGTTCTGGTGTCTAGCTCTTAGCCCTTTGACTCTCTATAAAACTTTTCATGTCCTTCCAAACCAAGTCCGAGCCTGACTCTGTTGTGAGGCAGCCCCTAAGTCTACCCCCATCCACCTCCCACTGGCTTCCTCTTGTCCAACCTCTGCTGCAACAACAACTATCTCAGAACTCACTTCTGCTGATTCTGGGGTTTTCTGTGTTTCTTCCTACACAGAACTTCCCTTATGGCAAGGGACATTGTATTCTTGGTGTCACATCTTCTGGCACAAACTAAGGATTCGACAAGTGTTCACGGGACAAACAACTGAAGCTCTTATTTTTACCAGAGATTAGTTTATATTACAGATTGTAATCAAGAGCTGAAATTTAACTTGTCTTTTATCTGATGCATACATACATGCATGTGTGCATACCTCCCAGCCCAGAATTGTAAGACGATTTAAGCAAAACCCTATAAAGCTCTGAAAAAGATATACAAATCTGATCCCAGATTCCCAACATCTCTGGACTGGAAGCACTGAGGTAGGCTGCAGGAGGAGGTGTGTAGACATGTCACTTACATTTTGTAGCTGGACATGGCTCTTCACCAAGTTCTCTGACTTTGCCATTGTGCTGGATGCTTTGAGACTGTAGCTTTTACCATTTTGTGGCACTTTCAGCTGCTCTTGGATTTGTTTAGCTTGTTTCCTGCGGGCATAAATAAACATGTGTACAAATATTTGCATGAATTTATTCAACTCCTACTTTCAGGGCTTCATTCACTCCCAATGTCTATATTTGTTATTTGCTAAAGTTAAATAAACTCAGCTAACAAAGAGAACCCTTCTCTCATTTCCAACCCCACCAAGAAATGCTACCAGTTTAGCGATAGCCTGATATCATCCATATTCTCTAGGAATTCACATTCAGTGGCACCCCAAAAGCAGACAAACATTTAGTGCATTGCCCTGGCCCTCACAGATGCAAGGAGTCTCTAACCCTGAGTTTTAGCTGCAAAGAACTGGACATACTATGGGAAAGTGACTAGAGGAAAACAATTAAGACTTGGGCTTAACAGGTACATATGACGTATTTGTAGAGTTACATTTAGATTTGTACAATTCAAATATGTTTAACTTAATTGCACGACTTGACTATATACTATAATGTGTATATTTTTCTTTCTTTTACAATTTAGAAATAGCTCATTTATTGTTACCAAGAGCCCAAATATTAAAAATAGTTAACTCTTAAAGAGCTAGTAGTTATACAGTAATGTGTCACACATGGTTTTAAGTGCTTTACATGTATCATTTCACATATTTTTCATGATAATTCTATGGGATGAGGCCATAATGCCATACTCATTCAGTAGATGAGAACTGAAGCACAGAGAAGTTAAGCCATTTGTTTGAAGTCACATAGTCAGTGAGTGGCAGAGATTGGATCTCAGTTCAGCCAACCTGCCTGCATAGTTTACACTCTTCAACAACCACTCAGAACTGCCAAGACATGTGTTCATGGTCCCACTATTTCTGAGTGAAATGGCTGAAACTGCTCGAGGGTTCTCGACTTCAAGTAAAGTGCTCCTGTGCGCACATGTGGAATGACTGTTGTCTGGGTCACTCAGTGCCTATACCAGAAGGATGGGACAAACCACTGCCTTAGCAGCAGTTCTGTCCCAGAAGCTTCACAGAAATCATCTATCAGCATAGACTTGGTACCCATTAAACACACCACACACACACACACACACACACACACACACACACACGTGTACCTCTTTGCAGTGTTGACCTAAAAAACAAACATGGAGACTCTGTAAAAGAAAACATTTATGTGGAAATAAGTGTTGCAATGGGAATACACACGATATAGGAAACTAGCTTTTATTACTAGGAAGACAGGAAACATGAGGTACACAAGTGATTTGAGATAATTATCTCTGGCTACAAGGATCAATAGAAAGGATGGTGCCAGTCCAAGGGTGGACAGGCAGTTGCTGGGCAGATGTCCTTGCAGAAGTATTTTCATGTGTGTCTAAGGCTGCAAATGTCTTCATGCAAAGCTGTGGTTTTTGCAGAATCTTTTGTGATAGTTCTTGTAATCAGGCATTTGCCCATTGGACCGCTCCCTTCATGGCCTTCTCCGGCTCTATTTTTCAGGGTTATTAACACAAATGACTCCATTTTGATTCTGACAACTTTCCCAATAGAATCATGCCGTTGAATTTTGCCTGTCCTCCAAGGTCTCTGACAAAGGTACAGCCATCAGTGGAGTATATGGCCAGTCTTGGCAATGAACTTCTCCAGTCAGGTAGCACACTATACAGCATGGTTTCTTGTATCATAGGGACTGGGATTTGAATCCCACTCTGCCACCCACTAGTTTTGCTACGCTAATAATTTCCTAAACTTGTTGAGCCTCCGTTTCGTCCTCTTTAAATTAAGTTCATAAAAGCTATCTTCCACGGACACTGTGGTGGCTGCATGTGGGGGCACAAACAAAGTGTTCATCTCTTTCCCAATATCATCAAGCAAGCTCAGTCTTGTGGGCAGAAGCTGCAGAAGAATCAGAACACTGACCCAAAGATAAAAGATTACACTAGTTGTGTCTTCCCAAGCAATTCACCAGCACTTGCTACAAGCTTTGGAGGCTTTGAGCTTCATTACCCATTTTGAATTTATAATATCAATGTGATGTAGCTCTGTTTTTTAAGATATTTCTTTTTATCTTTCCAATTATTTGGGAGACTTTTATCTCTAGCACTCTTAGTTGCTTTAATCCTGTTGTAATAATCTATTTGCTTCCTAACAGCTAATCTATGGCTTATTGTTAAAAATAAATCTATCATATTGGCATTTTAAGGAGCATGTTACAGCCACAAGATTTTATCAGGGATTCATTCACACACACAAAAAGGGGAAATCAGGAGGTTCTAGTCGGGTAAATCATCCTGAAAAAGTAAGAGTGCACATCGCAGAGCAAGGATTCCATTTACTCTAATGGGATAAAATCAGAAACACTTAATGACTTTTTCAATAATCTAATTCAGAGCCCTGGAAGTATAAACTTGTAAAGGAATTTTCTTTATACAATATCCAACATCAGACTGCGTTTCCTAAATCCTTTTATAATTTGCCTACCTTTAGTCTTTTTTCACTCAAGTCCTGACTCAGTAATATTCCAAGATAAGTGGTCCTTCCATTCTGAGCCTGCCTCTGCCTATCTACCATCCCTCCTGTCTCACAAGCACATGCTTTTTTGCTCCTTCCTCCTTCCCCCAGCAAATGGGAACAGAGTAAACAATCAGCAGCTGATTGCAATACCATTAGCTCTCTCATGAGAGGCATTGCTCTGGGGAAGACAAGATGCATGCATTGTACACGGGAATACTACCAGCCCAAGAGTGTCAGTGTGGAAACTTTACAGTCCATTGAGTTTCAAGTTTCTTTGGTGCAATGCATTAAAAAGAAATAAGATGTAAGTTGCAGAATAGTAGACACCGTGAATCCATTGTTAGGCATTATTTGTCTTGTTGCAGATTGGGCTCCTGGGAAGGCAGACCCCGGGATAAAGACAGCATAGAGGACTTTTGTTAGGGAGAGCTCTGGGTATCAACACCTGTGGAAGCAAAGGGAAGAAATGGAAGCAGAATTGGGCTGGGAAGAAGTTGGAATGTGATGTAGTCTCAGAGAAAACCTCAGCAAACCCCACAGGGAGCTCTGAAGCTGGCATGGTCTTGCCCCTGAAATTGGGGAAAAGATCTAGGTCTTCAGAGCCTCATATTGATGCATCATTGGAGATAAACAATCCCAGAATGGAACATGAGATTGAAAAAGGTGACTCTTCATGGGTGTTTGCTGGCAAACCTGGGAACTAAATCCTCCATATCTGAAGAAGATCGTAGCACTGCATCAGAGTGTCTGCTGTTAAGAGGCTTTTCTTGGGATCTAAAATCTCTTATTTCAGGGGGTTGATGACCTATAGTCAGGGGCAGGTTGTAACCATGTCTACATTTTACTGATAACACCAATTTCTTCTTTATCCTCCTCTTTTTTCCTATTTGTGTTATTACCTCTCTCAGATTCTGCCTCCTGAAACATCTCCACTCCTATTTCATTGTAGTTTTAGAGTTGAATCATGTTTTGTATTTCCAAGCTCTACTAAGAACTCTAATACTCATCCCCATCATTCTTAACTATGTAAGTTGAAAGTAAAGAGAAAACCTTGAATAATTTATAGTCGTTACGTGAGCCACATTGGCCAGACCTGAAAGGCTCAATTAATAGTTCCATTAACTATGTATAGGAATATATGAGCTTATTGGGAGTGAAGAGAATTTCTTTCACTGTTTTTTAGAGTTACTAGGGGTTCAGTTAACTCCATCAAAAAATCCTCTAAATTCAATATGTTTCTTATTTATTCCTCATCATGTCACCTACCTTCCATCTTTCCTCAGATATACAATTTGCTGTGATATTCCTTCTGATGAAGTCATGCCATGCCAAAGGTGACAAGGGAATGGAAAAAGAATCATAAATGAAACATCTAAGTGATTATCTGAAGTAGAAGATAAATGATCAAGAGAGCTTTGGGGTAAGTCTCAACTTCCTCTGGGCAGAAACTGTACATCCCAGTATATCGAATGGAGGTTCAGGTGAATTTATTTGAATATCAACGATAGAGAGGCCTTAGAATCCTGGAAGACTTGGGGCTTCTAAGCTAAAGTAAAAAAAGTATATACATATAAACTACTTTCCTTTATAAGTTAAAGTAAGGGAAGGTCAAGGTAGAATCTGGATATTCTGTTCTCCCCAAGGTTTTGGGAAAGGAATTAGAAATCCACGAATTCACACACACACACACACACACACACACACACACTTGTGCCAGGGTTTTATGAAAATTGATATTGCTTTTAGCAATATAAATTAGGTGCTTGGTAAGGTTGTGGCATTTCTCTCAAGCAAAGAAAATTAAAGGGAGACCAAGCCTGAAAATGGTACTAGAAGAAGAAATGCACCCTAGGTCTCTAATGAAGAACATATAGCTCATCCAATTCCAGCTGGAAAATACTTCCATTTATATCACTTTATTATTTTTACCTTTAGTTATTAATTGATTCATTTTTTAAATAAAACTGTGTCCCAGGCTGGTAGACAGAAAGACAACAATGCCCCGCTTGGTTCTCCAGCTTCGGTGCAGTCCTCTGAGCCTACCCTAATGAATCTGATGTTGAACACTGTTTTCATTAAACACTTTGACCCCTCACTGAGCCCCAGGAGGAGATGTTGATCTCCAAGCCCACTTGCAGCCCAGAGTGAGACACTGACAGCCCCAAAGATGGAAGTCCCCTGGTAATCCAGCTGTTTGCTCTCATAATTACCATGGCCTGTCTTTCATTTAAATGTGGTACAACTACACATTATACTGTAAAAATAAGTGATTAACTGCTTCTTCATTATAATTTGGTTATTGTTAAGTATGGAATTTCTTTTTTGTACAAAGTTCTAGCAGGGAGACCCTTCTAATTACCACCCTGCTGAGTGTGGTTACCACTCTCGTGCTCCAGGGGAGGCTGCTAACTTTATAGCTACCCAGCCACCAAGTCCTGGTGTGGAAAACCATGGGTGTTAACAACAGCAAGGCTCTATTGGATAGTTACTCTTTTAAACACTTTGTTATGCCCTTTACATTGTGATTGTATTTTTTTTTTTTTTTTGGATACTGAATCTACTCTGTTGCCCAGGTTGGAGTGCAGTGGTGCAATCGTGGCTCACTGAAACCTCTACCTCCCAGGTTCAAGTCATTCTCGTGCCTCAGTCTCCTGAGTAGCTGGGATTACAGGTGTCTGCCACCATGCCTGGCTAATTTTTGTATTTTAGCAGACATGGAATTTCACCATGTTGGCCAGGCTGGTCTCAAACTCCCGACCTCAAGTGATCCTCCCGCCTCATCCTCCCAAAGTGCTGGGATTACAGGCATGAGCCATTGCACCCGACCATGGTTGCATTTAATCCTTAACAAAATTCTAAAAGGTAGATATTATATTTGTTCATATTTTACCACAAAGGGAACCAACGCTAAGAGACACAATATAATTTGCCTAATCAAATATAACAATGACAGCTTGAAGATTTGAATCCAAGTATGACTCACTAGTGTACAACCCTGACCGTTATGCCAGATGGCAACCTTACAGAACATAAAGTGCTATGGGCTGTACAAAAGAGGGTAAGTCCTAACCCACTCTGCGCAGCTCCACCATCTAGCAAAAGGATTATGTGAAACAATATGGTATAGAGGTTTAGAGCATGTGATTTAACCTAGAACTGCTAAGATTAAAGAACCTATCTGTAATTTTCTTCTTTATGACTTTGAAAAATAAGTATTTTAAAATAGATTCTGGCATTATTTGAAAAATGCAGTAATAATGCACAACTCTGACTGCTGTGGTGTTTGGAAGTTAATACATTAAAAGCCCAGTGTGCCTGGCAAAGAGTAAGTGCTCAGAAATTGATAGTTACAACTGTCACATCCAAGAGTTGCCTAGGAGAATTAACAGCTAATATCATATGGTAAGGATGGGGCCCTGGCATTAACAAAAGGACCTTAGGTAAATACTAAGGAAATCTGAAAATACAGACTTTAGTTAGTAATACAATATCAATATTGTTCCATTAATTCTGACAAAGGTACCATGCAAATGTAAGCCATTAATAATAGAGGAACTCTGGTTTAAGTATATGGAAACTCTTGTACTATTTTGGCAACAGTTCTAAATATCTAAAAACATTCTGAAATAGTTTATGAGAAAAATAATGGTTCCTAATTCTGAATTGATGCTTGAGTTTATGTTATGTTAAAAAATCATAATCAGTTCTCTTTGAGAATCAACACAGAAAACATGCAGACAGGTATCACAAACTGTACCTGGAAATTAATCCCGTATTAGAAGAGCGAATGGGTAAAAACTTACAGGTCCACTCAGAAAAACAATTACACATTGGCTTGAATTTCAGACAAGCTATAGAAATAAAATCTGCCAAATTCTTAAGGCTCAAGAAACCATGGGGCTAATGTTTTTATCCGCATTTCTTATTTTAAGTGCAGATTATATCCTTTTAATAAATAAACTACCTCTACCAGAGTTCATTTGGAAAAATACACACACGCACACACACATACACACACACACACACACGCACACAGAGATATGTTTATATCTACTTTCTTTTTTTTTTCTTTTGAGATGGAGTCTCCCTCTGTCCCCCAGGCTGGAGTGCAGCGGCGTGATCTGGGCTCACTGCAAATTCCACCGCCTAGGTTCAGGCAATTCTCCCGACTCAGCCTCCCGAGAAGCTGGGAGTACAGTCGCACACCACCACGGCCGACTAATTTTTGTATTTTTCGTAGAGATGCGGTTTCACCATATTGGTCAGGCTGGTCTCGAACTCCTGACCTCAGGTGATGCACCTGCCTCGGCCTCTCAACGTGCTGGGATTACAGGCTGAGCCACCACACCTGGCCTATATCTATTTCTAGTAAACATAAACACCTTCATCTGAAGAAGGTCTAATTTCTCAGCAAGATAACTTTAGGGCATATTCAACATATGCATATCAATTGGTAAACTGAAGTATATTTTTTAGTATTTATGTTCCATATTTGCCTAAAATCTGTATGAAAAATTGAAAAATTGAATTGTTTTTTCATAAATAGATAGATAATGGTTGATAATGTGTAGGTTCATAGCAGTGACCCCTCTCTTCAGAAGAGTTAGCCCTTAGTGACAGGCAGACACCAAGCCTTTAATACCGGCAAGTGGTTAATCAGTGCAAAGAACATAGAATGTTCGTGATCACTGAGAGGAATGATCAGTATGTGCATCAAAGATAAACCGCGCACACATGTGTGCACACACACATCACATACATGCAGGCACATGCCTGTACACACTCACCGCAATTTACAAAAAGGTCCTAAGGCACTTGCAGATTGTTGCTAGACCCATTTCCACAGGTTCCCTCTGTGTGGCGCACAGACCGAGAACTTAAAGTAACAGAAACTGCTTTCTCGAAAAGTAAACTTTAAATACTTGAGAGAAATGGTCTTACTTGCTTTTGAAGTAGAATGCTGCACAGAACATGCCCACGATGACAATTCCAAAGATGATACATGAAATTGACAGCACCTGCCTTTGATAAACTTCTTCACTCTCTGTGAATTTGAAAAACAAAATTAGAATGGATGCCAGCAGGGCACATCAGCAACAATCTTCATCCATGTACTTCTGAGCTGGTAGGAATCTGTCAAAGCCAACTTTTTTGTATCTGTCATAAACAGGGAATAAAACGAGGAAATTATTATGATTCAATTTATTTGCAAAGTTCTATAGGATAACTGGGTGCTATTTTTTTTATCTGTATGGCTACATCAGAACTCATACTCATATACTGCGATTACAAATTTATTATCCACAGACATTCTATGACTAGGATTTACTGGTTACCTAAGTTTGTGAAATTGTGGTAGGGTCCAAATTAATCCGCTAGAGAAACAAACTCAGGTGCTTCTGAGCTTTCCTGTGCCACTGATGCCTTCCAATTTACCTTCCGTGGTGCGGATGCCCCTGTGTTTTCTGATTCTGATTTAGTCCTTGACTGTCAGCCTCCCATTCATCCTACTATCACTATGATTGACAGCACTCATGAAGAAAAAATCAATAGGCATGTAAGTATTTTATTCACCCAGTCTCTGTCCTTCTCAATACCATGATTTGGCACAGAATTCAGTCTCTATTACCAAGGTCATACCTTGTAGCTTATCACAAAAAAGACAATAATTCAGAAACAAACATTTCACTCTGTAGCCACTACCATTTATACTCCTAGGTCCTTTCCTAACCTGTATCTACCTAAACAATTCTTCCATCTCATCAAGACTTTGTATCCATAGATCCCAGTACTTTCTCTGTTAATTATCCTCCTCTTGTCTTCATCTTTCTGTTGACACAGGACAATGACCATGGTCCATGACTACAGTCATTTACTCTCTTGCAAATACTCTTACTTACTTTATCCCTTTCATCTTCCTTTCACCGATTTGGCAAAATAAATATACATAAATCCAAGAAACTGCCTTCTCCATACCTCTACTATGGGCAGCTCAGAATTGGGGAAGAAAACTGTACCACTGGGCAAATGGACACCAATAAAGAACAGCATCACAGAGCTTAAGTAGTCATCTAATAGTCACTAACAATCTCATCAGCCTGCCTTCCTGTTTTCCTAATGATCATCCATATCATCTCGACACTACTCACACACCTGGCACACCTTTCCCTCTCTCACTCTCAGACCTTCTACACAGGTCATAAGAAAGAAAAAGCCAATTTAGAGGACATTTCCCACTTTTTAACACACATATATTCTAAAAATATACAAAATTAATTGCATCCATATACATTCTCTCTCTGTGTCATTAACATAGAACAATAGTTCTCAAATTGTAATGCATTGGAGTCACCTTGGAGCCTATTAAAAAACAGATTGCACCTACTTCTTTCCCCAGAGTTACTAATTTAGTAGATCTGGAGTGAGTACAGAATATTGGCATTTTTTAAAAGTTCCCAGGTGATTCTGATGCTACTGGTCAGAGAAACACACTTTGAGAACTTTTGAGCAGACTAAGAGTTCTCAGAACATGAATCATCTACATAAAAATCACCTGGGGAGATATGTTTTTCTTTGTTAATACCAATTATGGTTTCCTTCTTTCTAAATCAGGATTTTTTTTTTTTTTTTTTTTGATGTAGAGTCTTGCTCTGTCATCCAGGCTGGAGTGCAGTGGCGTGATCCCAGCTTACTGCAACCTCTTCCTCCTGGGTTCAAGTGATCCTCCTGCTTCAGCCTCCCAGGTAGCTAGGACTATAGGCATGTGCCGCCATGCTCAGCTAATTTTTGTATTTTTAGTAGAGATGGGGTTTCACTATATTGGCCAGACTGGTCTCGAAGTCCTGACCTCAGTTGATCTGCCTGCCTTGGCCTCCCAAAGTGCTGGGATTAGAGGCGTGAGCCAGCATACCCAGCCAGGATCTCTATTTAAGTAAAATTTTCAGGTATTTCTCATGCATACTAAAATTAGAACATTATTCAATTATAGCAAGCACTATTTTTTAAAGAAAATAATAATTCCTTTGGTGTTCATTTTTTCCTATCAGAGGCTTCTCATCACTGAAAATTACAGAAAAACAATAGATTCAAATTCATTTTATGATGCCAGTATTATCATGATTCCAAAAAAGACAAAGACCTAACAAAAAATTACAGATAAATTGCCCTCATTGCCACAGATGCAAAAAGTCTTAATAAATTTTAGGAAATAAAATATAACCATATATAAAAAGTATAGTGCATCATAAGTAAGGTTTATACACAAAAATGCAAGGTTGGTTTAATATTTTAAAATTAATCAATATGATTCACCATTTTTACATCTAAGCAGATAATCTAACAACTAGATTAGAGGCAAAAACGTAGCAAAACTTAATATTCATTCTTGATTAAAACTCTCAAAACCTAGAAATAGAAGGCACTTCCTCAACCTAATAAAGAGTAGCTATAAAAAAAACCTATATCTAACTGTGAAAGACTGAATGTTTTTTCCCTAAGATCAGGAATAAAGCAAGAATATCCACTCTCATACCTTCCGGTCAACACTGTGCCAGAGGTTTAGTTAATGTAACAAGAAAAAATAGGAATAAAAATCATTCGGCTGGGGGAAGTAGAAGAAAAGTTGTCTTTGTTTGCAAACAACATGACAATTTATACAGAAGAACTGATGGAATCTACAAAAGAGCCAGTATAACTATCAAGTAAGCTTAGGAAAATTTCAGGATACAAGGTTATAGGAGAGAGATACAAAAATAAATGCACATCATTTTATGACAACAAAGATAATTTGAAACAAAAATGTCATTTACAATAGCATCAAAGCATATAAAATACATAGAGCTCAATTTAACAAAAGGCACACAAGTCTTGTACATTGAAAAGCTTGAAAGAAGATCTAAATAAATAGATATAACATGTTTATGGATTAGAAGGCTTGATATTATTAAGATGTCAATTCTCCCCAAGATGATAGACAGATTGATTGCAATGCTATTAAGATCTCAGGAAGCATTTTTGTTTTTGTTGTTCTTGTCATAGAAATTGACAAGCCAATTCTAAATGTTTTATGGAAATACAAAAGAGCTACAGTAGCCAGAACAATGTTCCTGTAGCCAAGAGAACAAAGTTGTGGAATCACATGACTTTATTCTAAGATTTCTTATAAAATTTATAGTAATCAAAGCAGTATGGTATTGGCCTAATTACAGACAAACAAATAATTGCAACAGATAAAACAGTTCGGAAATATAATATTCGACACTCATGTGGCCAATTGGTTTTGACAAAGATGCCAACATAATTCATTGGTGAAAGAATATTTTCAAAAAATGACATTGCATCAATAGTATACATAGCCATATCCACAAAAATGAACCTGGATCCCAATCTCATACTCTATACATATATACACCCAAAAAGGATGGTAGATGTAAATGTAAATTTTAAACTACAAAATTAGAAGAAAACATACAAAAAAATCTTAGTGCCATGGATTTGGCAAAGATTTCTTAACTAAAATATGAAAGCTACAAACTAAAAAATATTTCAAAATCAAAATGGACTTTATCAATCAACATTAACATTTGCTCTTCACAGACACCATTATGAAAATCAAAAGGCAAGATATAGTCTGAAAAATTGCAAAATATATATTCAATAATGGACTTGTATCTTTAATTTGTAAGAATGACTTCTCAATAATAAGATAAGCAAACCAATTTAAATATGAGCAAAACGAGGTTGAACAGACACTTCCCCAAAGATATCTGGATGACAAATAAGTACCTAAAAAGATACCCAACATTGTTCATTATTATGAAATTGCAATTTAAATTATAATGAGATATATGGCACCCCCACTAGAATAGGTGAAATTGAAGATTCACCATACCAAATGTGAAAAGGATGTGAGCAACTAGAACTCTCATGTACTTCTGATGGAAAGGTAAAATTATATGGCCATTTCCAATGATAGCTTCACAGAAAGTTAAAAATATACCTACCTTATGATCTAGCCATTCCATTACCCACAACTATTGGGAGTTCAATTTCATTAGGTACCCAAATGTTCATAGAAACTTTATTTTTAATAGCCCCCAAACTGGAAATAACCCAAGGATCCATCAACAGGTAAATGGATAATCAAATTATTATATTTCTATATAATGAAATAGTACTCAGCAGTAAAAAGAAATGAACTATTGATATAAACTACAATATGAGAGAATATCAGAATAAATATGCTGAGTGCAATAAATCAGACAACAAACAGGGTACATGTTGTATAATTCCACTTATTCAAAATTTTAGACAATGGAAACTATAATAACATAAAACATGTATGTAGATACCTGGGGTCAGGAGTAGGGATTGATAGGGGAGATTACAAATTAATGTGGGGAAATTTTGGGGTGTTATAGACATATTACTTGTCTCAATTACAGTGGTTGTTTCACTGGTGAATACTTATGTCAAAAATGTATCTAGTGATACATTATAAACAGGTGGTTTATCTTATGTCAACTACAGCTGCAAAAATATTAATCCTAGGGTACAAAAGAATATACAAAGAATATGTAGAATATGCAGAATATGAAATAATACATAGCTTTTTATCTTTTAGTCTTCTTTTATGATTATACTCCCATAAACCATTCTCCATGTAGCAGGCTATATAAACCTTTTAATATACAAATTAAATCATATATACACATGTATATGAATGAATATGTGTGTGTCTTCTATTTTTAGTGTGTTATTGGGTTCCTATTTGACTTATAATACCTAAAACTCTTAGTGTGGTCTGAAAGACCTGCCTGATAGACACTGCTCACCCATATCAACCACTCTCCTTTTTTTCTGTTATGTCTACCATTTTAGTCCTTTGAGTCTTGAAACATGCCGTTTGCTTTATTCTTTCGTTGGCTTTTTTTGTTTGTTTGTTTGTTTTTGAGACAGAGTCCTGCTCTGTCACCAGGCTGGAGTGCAGTGGTATGGTCTCTGCTCACTGCAACATCCCTGCCTTGGGTTCAAGTGATTTTCCTGCCTCAGCCTCCCGAGTACCTACAGGTGCGCACCACCATGCCCAGCTAATTTTTGTATTTTTAGTAGAGACGGGGTCTCACCATCTTGGCCAGGCTGGTCTCGATCTCCTGACCTTGTGATCTGCCTGCCTTGGCCTCCCAAAGTGCTGGGATTACAGGTGTGAGCCAATGCTCCAGGCCTTCTGCTTGTCTTTTAAATGCCCACTCTTTTTTTTTTTTTTAATCTCAAATTAAATGTCACTAGTTCAAAAAGGCTTGCACTATCAAAAAGCCTTGCACTGTAAGCTCCACTGGTTCAGGGGACCATATTCTTCATTAATTTATTCATTTGGCTCATCACTGTCTCCTCAGCACCTAGTGCAGCACTTCTCACATCACTGACACCTCAGACTTGTTACTTGAATTAACAAATGCATATTTCTGTCTTTACAGAATTGTTCATGTTACATCAATTCTCACCCCAGAGTGTTCTTAAGGCTTAGAATCTGTCTGTGTTCATATCAAGTCCTCCTAGGCTTAAACACATCCTCCTTTCCTGAGTTGACCATCTGCTCCTGACCCCACCCGCTGCTAAACTCTATACCCAGCTTCTCCATTTGGAGCTGCTATGGTTTGAATATGTTCCTCAAAGTTCCTGTGTTGGAAATTTAATAGTCATTGTAACAGTACCAAGAAGTGGGGCCTTTATGAGGTCATTAGGCAATGAAGACTCCACTCAGGAAGGGATTAATGCTGTTATCATGAGAGTAGACTAGTTATCACAGGAGTGGGTTAGTTATCACAAGAGTGGGCTCCTGATAAGAGGATGAATTCAGCTCAATTTCCTCTCTCTGTCTCCTGAGCTCACTTGCCTTCCCCCTTCTGCCATAGAACTGCCCTCATCAGATGCTGGTGCTATGCTTTTGGGCTTCCCAGCCTCTAGAAACATGAACCAAATAAATTTCTTTTTAAAAATAAATTACCCATTTTGTGGTATTCTGTTATAGGCTAAAACAGGGGCTTTTTCATCCAACCTTGGCCTCTTCACTGTGATTCTGCACTCACAAAGTCCTTTTCACAGCACAGAGTGCCATAAGGAAAATGGTGAAAGCACTTGTCCCCTGGCCTCAGAGCATGAGCAGCATGATCAACTGATATGTAAGTATTCTGATTGTTTATCTCTGTGTTGGATTTGTGTGCTGTTCCAACCAACATACTCTATGCTGACACTGGTATGATGCCTGGTTTTATATTCTAGACTAGCTTCACTTGGTGCTGATGGCAATTCAAAGACAGAAAAGCAAGCTGAGGGGTGGTTCATGTACACAAAATTCTTCATACTGTGACTTTCTGGGGTGCTCCCAAAATGCTGCAGAAGCTTCCAGGGCCAGCTGAAATTAGTCCATGGGGACTTGTGTTGTTTCTCTATCAGTAAAGGTACTTGCAGTACTTTATCATTAATAAGCAAATGGAACCCTGATGAAACAAATCTGTATCAAAACCTACATGTACAGAGCCCACATTATAGGACCTATTTTCCTTTATTTCTTCTATTTTCTGAGACCATGCACTATATGCTCTCTTAAGATATGATTGCATGTTTTCTAGTACTTTTTCCTGTGGAATTATGTTGGGAACCAATGTTTTCAAACATTTTATGTCTTCTTAGGGTTTATTTTTGTTTTTAATGCATTTATTTGGGCTGGCATAATAGAAAACAGAAAGTAAACCTTAAAAAGTCACATTATCTACATTTCTTGGTAAGTGGAGAGGGGAAATCATGTGCCCCTGCAGGCTTGGGCTGACATTTTAAAGGTGGAAAGATTCAAATGAAAGGGATAAAAAATGTATTGTTAAGACCTGTTTAGGCATACCGTCATCTTAAAAAATGTCATCCTTTCCACCCCCACATTTGCAACTTCATTAAATTTTCCAATTGAACTTGGAAGCAAATAAATAGTTGTGCCAACTCTAAAGAATTCCATTTTACTTAATTGTCAGTTCATGACTGAAATAGAATAAGCATGACTTGCATACAATAATCTATCTACCCTGCTTCTGTAAATAAAACGAATTATGAAAATTATGGAGACTAATATCCAATGAAACAAACAAAAATATAAGACTGTACCAACAAAAATATAAGACTGTACCTACAAAAATGAATGATTTCCACATAACATATATGCAGTATGTTTTTTGTTTTGTTTTGTTTTTTACTTGAAGCTAGTCGAATGTAGCCTGGGGACATGCAAAAATAAAAAAGCAATTCTGAGTTTAAATCAAGAGTGAAATTAAAACTCAAAGACTACAAGTGAATTTATAGACCCAGGTGTAGCTACAATGATGGTATATTATCAGTGCATTTGATTCATAGGGTATTATGCAAGAACCAGCATAAATCAAGGGGCTGAGAGTCTGGTAATTTTGGATTTGACTTTAATTTTGGTCACTTTTAAAATGAGTGACTGCAAGTATATTACTTTACCTTTATAAACTTCAATTTTCTCACCTAAGTAAAGGCAATGATATCACTTATGTTTATAATGAGAATGATATCAAATAACTTTTCTTAAGCATATAGCACATTGTAAGTAATTCAAATAAATTATAGTTTTTCATCCTTCTATATTTTAAAATTTATTCCTTCTGTGTGATGGCTAATTTTAGGTGTCAACTTGACTGGAATATGGAATACCTAGAGACCGAATAAAGCATTATTTTGGGGTATGTCTGTGTGGGTGTTTTCAAAGGACATTTAGCATGTGCATATAAGTGGACTACATGGGGAAAATCTGACTTTATTATGGGCAGGCACCATCCCATCTTCTGGGATCCTGAAGAGAATAAACTGAGAGAAAATGCAAATATGTTTTTCTCTTTGTTGAAACTAAGCTATACTCCTCCTTTCCTGTCCTTGGACAAAAAACTCCAGGTTCCCTGGCCTTTGGACCCTATAACTTAAATCAGTGACCCTAGGTTCTCAAGCCGTTGGTCTCAGACAGAATCACATCATTGGCTTCCCTGGTTCTGAGGCCTTTGAACTTGGATTGAGCCATGCTACTAGGGTGGCCTGGCTGATACCTCCCCTTCCCCTGAGCCCACTCCACTCAGGGAGCAGTGTGGTCAGTGGTTGTGCATGACTACCTTTTACCATCAGCTGCAACTGTTCTTCTTCTCTTACTCATTGTCCTTACCAATAAAATAGAAAAATATTGCATAGCTGCGTATTTAGGGATTAAATAGATAAGCACGAACAAAGTGCCTAGAATAATACATGGCATATAATTGATGCACAAAATGCCAGTTTCTTTTCTTTTTCCTTTTTCTCCTGAAGCAGCATTTAGGTCAAAAAGAACCTTTAAAATACTCTACTCCCGTATGCAGAACTAGCCTTAGCCACAGGCAGTCAGTGACTTGCTAACTCTGGAGAAGTCTGTGTCCAGAAACTGGCATTTAGAGAATTTATTTTTATGTCTTTTTTTTAAACTCATTTTTTTAACTTGTACTTGCACTCTTGGTAACTGTATTTTTCAACTTGTGGTTTTCAATTTCCTGCCCAGAAATTTTGAAGGATGTAATACAAGCAGACCTTTTTGGGGAATGGGCTCTGTCTTTCATACTCCCCCTCACAGATAAACAAATAGGAAGTGTGTAGCATTTCCCCCATTTTCTTGGTAAAGACAATGGATAAGAGAGGATAAGAGCAGTTACAGCTGGTGGTGAAACAGACGCAGGCAACAACCATGCATGCTGCTCCCGGAGTGAGGTGAGTCTAGGGCAAGGGCAAGACTCAGGTCAGGCTGCCTGCCAAAAAGATTCTCTCCACTGTTCTAATGCTGGATTCTGAAATTTCACCACAATGTTACCTTCTCCAGTTTCATACTCTCCGTCACTTCTCCCTTTAAGAAAATAAATTGTGCTCTTTGTCCTTGGAGACACAGAATCCTTGGAATACTTATTGGTTAACATGATGTCTGCTTAACTGGGCAGCCACAGTTCAGACCCAGATGTGTAACACAGCCTTATGGAAATTCTCTTGGAAACTGCAACAGTATAAAATTCTCAAAGTCTCTCCATAGAAACTTGTTAAGCTGTACTACGTAGAAAAAAGAATGCTAGTGAAAGAAAATCACAGCCATAGTCCCTGTCACACTATTTCCCCTGAGAGATCTCTGTAGAGGACAGAGCGTGGGTGACCACAATAGAGCATGATCCCCTACATGTGTGAGGGAACAGGAAATGTTCTAAATGGCACCTCCATATCCCCTCCAGGTATAAGGACCTAGGATTCTAGTTCTTCTTGAGAACATTTCCTTTGTACCACCATTTTTAGGGTTTCCTAAAAGACACAGAGCTCAACTATGATGTCCATAAATATGCTGATCTTCAAGTAGTGTGAGGTTTAAGCACACACAAACACACAGACATAAACCTGCATGTCATATATATGAGCAAAAATTTTACCTGGAAAACCACATACTCAAGATATGCAAATCAGATCCTATGTGTTGCCACTAGGTATCAAAATGAAGCATGATTACTCTTATAGTCATTCTAAAAGTCAACCAAATGGTACCTCAGAGGATCCTTTCTATCCAATTGTTCATCATCTGAGGCCCTGAAGTTAAGAGTCTACCTAGAGAAGAAAAAGTCATCATAATACAACAATATTCATTAACGAACCCACTATTTATGAAGTGGGTCTTCACACCAGCATTCCTCCCTGCCTAATTCTAGTATTTATTTCTATCCATCAAACCAACCTCATCATCTGTGTAGGTCAGTCTCTCCCTGAATGGTTGCACTCTGACTTTTATGTCCTCATTTTAACTGGATTAAGTTTAAGTGGATTTAATCTAGTATCAATTATTGTTAGATAAAGCAGGTCTCCTGAATTTTATTTTTAAAAATCAACAAATGCTTGGGATAGATTAAAATATTAGGAGCTTATAAGCAATTGCAAATGAACCTTGATCAGGAAAGAGAATGAAAAGGAGAAGAATATTTAGAATGTTTGGAAATCAGGATATGCCTTTTTTAACTTGCAGATAAAAATGAACAAAGAGTTCAATGGCCTTATAAATGCCTTAAATAAGTATTTCATTTAGTTAAAAGAGAACCTGAAGGCAAACAAAAGGAATCCTTACCATGAGACCAATGAGATCAAACATACACTGGCAGGGTGGGGCAGGGACAGAGGGTGGCCCCCTGGCAGGGTGGGGCATATAATACGAATATCAGGAAGACAGAACCAGCTCCCTGAGCCTTGCTACAAGCAAACGTGAGAAAGCTGCTTGGGGATGGGGGTGCTTCCAGTCCCACCATCCATGTGCAGAGAAGCTGAGATGACCAGGAAGTACTAAAATGCTCCATGTCTTTTACACTGTGTTATTCAGGCTAGAAGCACCTTCCCTTTCTCTACTTGAAACTCCCACTGTTACGGATTGGATTTTGTCTTCCAAAAGATGTTGAAGCAATGACCCCAGTAGTTATATGCGTATGACCTTATTTGAATATAAAGTCTGCTATGGTCTGAATATTGGTGTGCCCCCAAAATGCATATGTTAGTACCTAATGCCCTGTGGAATCATATTAAGAGGTGGGGCTTTTCGGAAGTGGGTAAGTCATGAGGGATCCACACTCATGAATAGGATTAGTACTCTTATAAAATAAATTCAAGGAAGCTCCCTGCCCCTTCTACCATGTGAGGGTACAACAAGAAGGCATCGTCTATGGAGCACAGACTGAGCTTTCACCAAACACCCAATTTACTGGCATCTTGACCTTGGTCTTCCCAGCCTCCAGAACTGACAAATAAATGCCTGTTGTTTATAAGCTATGCAGTGTAGGGTACTTTGCTATGCAGCCCATATGGACTAAGAAAGGGTCTTTGTAGAGGATCAAGTTAAGATGAGGCCATGAAAATGGATTCTAATCCAGTATTACCGTGCCCTTAGTAAAAGGAGAAATTTGGACACAGAGACAGACACATACACACATAGGGAGAACATCGTGTAAAGAAGAAGTCAGAGATGAGGGCAATGCTTTTACGAGCTTAGGAACGTCAAAGAGTGACAGCCAATTACCAGAAGCTAGGAAAGAGGCAAGAGTTATCCCTTCACAGCCCTCAGAAGGAACTGACTCTGCTAATACCTTGATCAGAACTGGAAACCAAAAGAATCGTGTGAGCCACCAGTTTGCAGTGCTTTGTTACAGCAGCCCTAGCAAGTTAATCTGCCCACCGATCCCTAAAAACTCAGAATAACTACTCTGAAGTCTGAAAATTCTTCCCAAGCTTCCCTTCTGCATCTCTTTTACACCTTTTTCATAACTTCATGGTCTTGTACCAAAAATGCACCTATCCATTTCTCAAAAGTCCCGCAAGGACAAGGATATGATCTTTATTTCTGGGTTTTTGTATGTGGCTAATGCTGGCTGTGCACTAGGGGGTTACTACAAGAAAGCCTTTGGTAGACTCATTAGCTTCTGAGCTGGATGTCCAAGGACATTTACCAGTGGTCTTCTGCTTGGTGGGGCAATAAAAAGGCAGCAATTTCTTGAGGTGGGGGAGGGGGTTGAAAGTTACATTTACTCCAGGGATTCATTTTCTTGCTCTTTGCAGTCAACTATGGAAGAGTACACTTAAAAAAAATTGAAAGGCAGGGCACGGTGGCTCACGTCTGTAATCCCAGCACTTTGAGAGACCTAGGCGGGCGGATCACAAGGTCAGGAGATCAAGACCATCCTGGCTAACACAGTGAAACCCTGCCTACTAAAAATACAAAAAAGGAGCCGGGTGTGGCGGCGGGCTCCTGTAGTCCCAGCTACTCGGGAGGCTGAGGCAGGAGAATGGCGTGAACCTGGGAGGCGGAGCTTGCATTGAGCAGAGATTGCACCACTGCACCCCAGCCTGGGCAACAGAAGGAGGCTCCATCTCAAAAAAAAAAAGGAAAAACTAAAATAATTACTTTATAATAATGTTGATACTCTATCTTATTTCTAGGCAAAATGCTTTTAGATGTGCATTATCTGTTAAAGTTGATATCTAAAGGGAAATAACAGTTTAAATTCATAAACACCTGTATTCTCAGCCTGTCATTTTCCTTTCTTCCCCTGCCCCCCCACCAAATATAAACGTTTCCTGTAATAACCGCTTATCTCCTTCCCTCATTTCACAAACAGTGCAGCTCTGGCTGACTATAGATAAGTGAATGTTATAAGACATATTTTGAAAAGCAAATGAAAAGCCCTGGGTCTTCTCATTAATATGTCTAACGTGCACTGGCTTTCCAAGTGCTATTTCTTCCACAAATAAATTGTAAGTAAAAAGCAACCTGCATCAAATTATATCTCCTGGTGAGTTCTCAATACTAAAGCAAGCCCAGTCTGTGGTGTGTCAGTTCACTTTTAAAAGATCTGATAACTCCATTTTTCCTGAACCTATAATAACTGTCCCCCACTCCTGACCCTCAATTCTACGTTTTATCACTTAGGATTCACTGTTCATTGGCAAAGTCACATTCTAGGAGCAAGACATGTGACTTGGAACAATAAAATTTCATTTTCTTGACAACAGGGAGAATCTGACCTAGTGGTTTAAAGGAGTCTTCTAGCTGTGACCTATTTAGATGGAGTAGGCATTCTAACCCACTAAAGACCTTTTAACCTTGCCTCACAGAACATTCAGGACCAAGGTAACACACAACCTTCTCCATATTAGTGTAATGGGGCTTCACTTCTCTCAGACAGATGAGGTGTAAGCTAAAGGAATCTAACTCCTTTACCACAGTCAGGTATTAGCAGTGATCCTGGAAAACCTACAAACATCATCAGCACAGTCAGCTCTTTGCATAGGCGTGCAGGCTAAGAGCCCTGTGGCTATTTGACTTCCCAGGCTTAAGCTGTAACTATCCCATCAGGAGCTGTCTTGAGTCAGGTGGGTATCAGACAGCATAGAGCAGGCATCTGGACTAGAGGTAGGAGTTCTCTCCGTTGGCTACACATTAGAAACACCTCTGGAGCTTCTTGAATACACCAACAACTGAACTCCAGCCCAGAGCAGATCTGAATTTCCAGCACTAGGAGGCTGGATCTGTGTACGTTCAAATCTACCTAAGGCAGCTGAAGTTGAAAACCTCTGGTCTAGTAGAGCATCCAGTCTGGACCAGCATGATCCAACAGAAATATAATGCAAGCCACATGTATAATTTAAGCTTCCAAAGCTTCCTAGTAGGCACGGTAGAAGCAACCCAATCAATAAATCAACAGAGAAATTCACTTTAATTATAAATGTTATTTGACCCAACATATACAAAATAGTATCACTTCAATACAGAATAGCTTTAAAATATTAATGAAATCTTTTATATTGTTTTGGTGCTAAGTCTTTGACATCCAGTGGGGCTTTTTATATGAGACTTACGGTATATGAGACTTACAGCTCATTTCAGGCTAGCCATGTTTCAAGTGTTCAACTGTGTTAATTTTACCCTAAAACTGCCTCCTTACAGATTCTAAGTTTGGTCTAATGGTTTCTCTGTACATAGTGAATTTTAACCTAACAACATGCCCAAATAGACTGTAACCTACTCCTGTACCAATCACCGAGTTTCAGCTAATCACAGTCAGTTAACTGTGTTCAATGAATGCCGAGGGCTATAACCAGCTGTTTCTGTACCTCACTTGTGTTTTCTGTAGGCCACTTTCCCTTTTCCCATAAATTCCCTGTTTCCACAAATTCTCTTCCACCTTCCAGCAGTGCCAGAGTCACTCTGAATGTAATTTGGTTCAGAGGGCTACCCGCTTCACAAACTGCTCAATTAAAGTCTATTAAATTTAACTTGTCTCCAGTGTTTCTTTTAATGACTGGCACATGTTTGTGGCTACCATGTTGAACAGTGCAGACTGACAGTCAGAAAGCACAGATCTGTTCCAAGGGTCTCGCTCTATTTACCTGACTTTCGGCAATTTTATTTAACCTGTCTATGACGCAGTTTTTGATGTGAAATGTGGTGATGATCATAATACCTGCCTTACTGGGTCATTGGAAGATTAAATGAGATGCTTTGTACTACGCATTTACTGAGCACAGTGTCTGGCTCACTTCCAGTGCTAATAAAATATAATTGGTTTCTACTATATTATTACCATTATTTTAATATATCATAGAACCCATTGTGAAAACTGAATTTGAGAGGTAAGATGTAAACTATTTGAAAACAATTTCCAAGTCCTTAAGTGCATAAGAAAAATTAAGAATGGCCAGGCGCGGTGGCTCAAGCCTGTAATCCCAGCACTTTGGGAGGCCGAGGCGGGTGGATCACGAGGTCAGGAGATCGAGACCATCCTGGCTAACACGGTGAAACCCCATCTCTACTAAGAAATACAAAAAATAGCCGGGCGAGGTGGCAGCGCCTGTAGTCCCAGCTACTCGGGAGGCTGAGGCCGGAGAATGGTGTGAACCCGGGAGGCGGAGCTTGCAGTGAGCTGAGATCCGGCCACTGCACTCCAGCCTGGGCTACAGAGCGAGACTCCGTCTCAAAAAAAAAAAAAAAAAAAATTAAGAATTAAAACAGTATTGTAGTCAAATTCATTAGTTTCAGGTATAGAGTCATACTGATGATCCATGAATTATAATAATGATAGTCATAGCAATAATAAATATGTAATCTCTTTTATAAATATCAGTGCTGATAATATTCAACTTAATTCATTTTAATTTAATTTTTGAAGGATTTATTTTAAGGATCTATGTAAACAATGGATGGAAATACAATAGCATGGCTCACCTCTCTTCTTGGAGATTTTGTTATCCCTGCCCCTCCACTGCCTGCTTTGTCCTCTATGTTTAACAGTTGTCTTCCTCTACTTGCTCATAGTGCCTTTTTAACTTTTTTCAAATATATTTACTTATTTTTAAATTGACATATGAATTTATAATGTGTGGATTGTGTACAATGTTTTGATGTATATATACATTGTGGAATGGTTAAATCGAGCTAATTAACAAATGCATTACCTCACATGGTTATCATTTTTGTGGGGAGAAGACTGAATATACACTCTATGGGCATTTTTCAACAATACAAAATACGATCATTGACTATAGCCACCCTGCTGCACAATAGGTCTCTTGAACTTATTCCTTCTGTCCAGCTGCAAATATGTATTATTTGACCAACATCTCCCCCACCCATCTTCCCCCTAAACCCTCTGTCCTCTGGTAACCATCATTCTATTCTCTATTTCCATGAGATCAGCTTTTTTTAGATTCCACATATCATGTGGTATTTGTCTTGCTTTGCCTGGCTTGTTTTACTTAACAATGTCTTCAGTTTCACCCATGCTCATGGTTTCTAGTTCCCCAGGAATCTGGCTTGCACATGGTCTTGCTGAACCACATCTCTTACTTCATCTAAGAATATCCTTTCATTACTGTCCAGGTTGTGAAGCATCACAGTCTTTTATTTTTTCAAAATTCAAATTCCTGCCCTTTACAATAAACTTTGAAGGGTTATACATAACAAAATGCATAATTCATAAATTTACACTGTGAGAAAATTTTACAAAATGAACACACATAGGTACCCAACGCTCAGACCAAGAAATGGAATATGTTCAGTACCCTTGTATATACTGCTTCTTAATTACTAGCCACCTTCTCTACCAATGTAACCATTAAACTGACATCTAATACCAAAAGCTAGTTGTGTCTATTTTTGAACTTTATGCAAATCGAATCATACCATATGTTCTTTATGTGTCTAGATTTTTTTTTGCTCAGTATTATGTTATAATATTCAATCATGTTGAATTGAAAGGTAAGAAGGTAAGAAAGGTAAGAAAGAAAGAAAAGAAATAAATAAGGAAAGGAAGAAAGAAAGAAAGAGAGAGAGAAAGAAAGAAAGAAAGAAAGACAGACAGGAAGAGACAAAGAGAGACAGAGAGAAAGAAAGAAAAAGAAAGAAGAAAGAAAGAAAAAGAAAGAAAGAAAGAAAGAAAAAGAAAGAAAGAAAAAGAAAGAAAGAAAAGAAAGAGGTAAGAAGGTAGCTATGGCTCATTTATCATTGTTTCTATTACAAATACAAAAAAAATTAGCCATGCCTATAGTCCCAGCTACTCAGGAAGCTGAGACAGGAGAATCGCTTGAACCTGGGAGGCAGAGGTTTCGGTGAGCTGAGATTGCACCACTGCACTCTGCACTCCAGCCTGGGTGACAGAATGAGACTCTGTCTAAAAAAAAAAAAAAAAAAAACCCACAGAAATTATAATATAGAATTATTGTTATCATTTTATGCTATTATGAAGAATAAATTACCTGTTTTCTAAAACTTATTAATAAGTCATGGGCATTGTTTATGTTCATGCTCATAAGTCTATCTCATCCTTTTAAGTGGCTGCAGAATATTCTATCATATGGTAAAGTCATATGGACATTTATTTTATTTCTACTATTGCCTAACTATAATCACTGTTGTGATAAAGAGCCTTCTGTACTTGTGGTAACTACATTTCAGATAGAATACTGACCATCTGTAAGGTATGTGGAAAAGACAACAAAGAAAGGAAGAAAAAAATCACATGAAAGAAATGAAATAAAATGTCTCTGGGTAACTAGGGGTTCTAGAGACGATCTCGTTCTTCCCCATTCTGATATTTGGCACTTCTCAGACTAACAGCTCGCCCACTCTTGACCCTGTACAAATCTTGCTGATAAACCTTACTTATACAAAAAGTGCAAGTCAGCATTCTCCAGCAAAGAAGAGGTCTAACTGATAAACATATTGATTTATTCAGTGACAGAGATTACCCCCAGGTATCCCTAATTCACAGATATGAATGGAAAATCCTGATTCACCAGGTCTTTGAAGAAAATCTTAGTGATAAGTTCCCAGAGTAAGACATGCAGTGTTAATATAAACAGGCCTCTAGGATGGACCTTAAACGTATCCATAAAAAAAAAAAAATTGGTCTGTTTTACAAACCCATGGTATGGTGATTTCCAGCATTTAATGTTGGACATTGTGGTCCCCTGAAAAGTTTGTAAGTACCAAGTTCAGAAAGATTTGAATCAAGTGAGACTTTTGACATTTAAAAATTGTGTGACTTTTAAGCCTCATCTCTTTTACCTAAACAAAGGGCAGGAGGGGTTAATTACTGATACACAATAATTACATACTGCAGTTATCCGTTTCCTTACCAGATAAGTTAGAATGCTGGATGAGAAACAAGTTGTCCTCCAGCAGTGAAAGCAGTTCGCTTCCTACTCTGTAGTGACACCAACAGGGGTTTGGTGATAAGCATGCCTCAGCAGCGAGTGCTCTACAGGATCTAAGGATGATGGAATTAGTACCCAGAGATAAGAACAATCATAGTTCAAGGAAGGCAGAAGCAATAGAGGGTGTTTGCTACTCCAATAATTAGTAAAAGCAGTGAATCTCTGGAAGATAAATGCAGAAGCAAGATAATCCATATATGACCCACAAGGTGATTGGAGAATCTGGTTACAGCTGACCTGAATAGAATTTTAAGTTCTCTGGGGAATTCTCAAGTCTCTACTGTGTCTATGTAGACAACCTCCAATTATAAAAAGTGTGTAGAGTATTTAAGTTTACTTTATGTCCTAACCACATTATGGCAATAGTTCTTGTGACAGCAATCGTACCCAGACAGCTGCAGAGATTGCTGTTTTTTCCACATGCCTGTTCATGTTTAGAGAAAACGGAATCTCTTTTGGCATCATAGGCTGTGTATTAAGTCTATCTTCTATTTTCTATTTCTGATTCTTTGCTATCTGGTTCTTCCTGACCCTGAAGGAACTGCCTTCTCAGGACTAACCAGTTCCTAGAGATAGAAAATAAATTGCCAGAGCACACGCTTTTCAAATACAAACCAACCAATCCAGACCCCCATTTACCTCCTTTTTTGGGATTCCATACTCAAGACCATTATCTTTTCAATGGCAATCATTTCACGATCAGTTGGCCTTACCACATCTCAAATTTTCTGTTAATATACTCTATGTTAGAACATGGAATATTGAAATAAGTGTTTCAAAATGATCATGTGCCATGCTAAAATGTATTAATATTTAAAATTTTTGAAAATATACCTCCTTTCCAACGCAAGAAAGATGTGCTTAGATCAATCTTTCAATGCAACTCACAGGACTAAGTCATAAAGATTTCACCACTAAAAGAATTAAAATGTAAGATTAACATAATCTTACTATCTACATTTATTGGGTTCCTTGATGCATCTGACATTAAAAACTGTTCTAGAATTATACTTTGGCTATAAAGATGAATGAGGCACAATTACACAACTTCTGCAATCTAGCTGGTGAATGGACACAAAATAAATAGGAAATAGTGTGGTAGGTGTTAATGAATTATGAGCAAATTGCAATTAAAATATAATGGGGTAGGATAGAGGATAATTTGCCCATGCATGAAACTTGGGAAGTGACAAAGAAGATCTCAGAGAAGACATTAGGAGCAGTCGTCCGAGTGGTTGTGCAGTAGAGATACAACCACACTTCTTTCTATTCGTGACAATGACTTAGGGCAATGTAAGAAACCTAGCTTATGCCACATGCTTATGTCCCAAGATCCAGATGCAAAAAAAAAAAAAAAAAGACACAGTCCTACTCACTCTGTCAACACGAGTTGACTGTGGGATGAGAGCCCCAGGAACTGGATAGAAATGCCTCTACTGCTGCCTGGGCTACAGTGTCGTGAAGGCTCCTATGCTGCTCAGCTTTCAAGGAGCTGAAAATCTGAGAAAATTTGCTACTTCCGTATGTAAGTTAGCTAAGATTCTTTTTCCATTTGAATCATGACTCACTTAAAGATTTCTAGAAGAAGAATAAAGAGGGAGAGAATAAGGGAAAGAAGAGAAGAGAAGAGAAGCGAGTGAAGAACAGATTAGAAAAGGAGAGTTAGAAAGGAAGGGAGACGATAAGACTGGGTATGAAGGGGAAAGGAGGAGAAGGGAGAGGAGGAAGAAACCATCATTTAATGCCTGTCTCTCTTCATCCTGGATCACCCTATTTGCTGATGACCACAAGGTCTCTGACTAGTGCCCTTCCTCCTCCTTAGAAATGTAACAGAGTTGCACTTCTCCCATTGAGAGGATGTGATTTGTTCAGTTTGTGTAAAAAGCCATGTAGGGCGGGATCTCAGGGAGTGCCAGACGCTCCACTGTGAGCTTGCAGGACAGAAGTAGCCAGTGTTTCCTGAATCATCTGGTCCTGCTGAGTTGGATGCTGGCCACAGAGAGCCTCAGTCAGAGATGCAAAGACCCAACATGTTCTTTATGCCACCCACATACACTACTAGCTCAGGGTGGTGGCAAACTCAGCTGCCAAGTCTGCATACTCAAATTGGTACATTACCAATGCCCAAATTAAGAGAACATTCAATTAAAGAGTCCAGTAACTTCTAGCATAACATTATGACATCAGGACAATTGTTGACATAACTTGCTTGAATTTATGGAAAGAATAAAAACAGGTGACATCTCAATCATCCTAAATTGAATTTACTCAATTTGCATTGTTGCTGTTAGAGACTTTAATGAAGGTGAGGGGAATGTTAACTATGGTGTGTAGGGGGTGAAGTCAGAATTGCAAAGTAAGAAGGCTGTCCTATGGAATCATCAATTTCAAACAGCCACCATAGAGAGGAAAACAAAGTACTAGACACAGAATGAAACCTGTTGGAAAGCAGGTGAAGGAAGGAATGGAGAGAAGGAGATGGAACTTGGAGTGCTGCTGCAGAACCTTTGGGGATGCTGCACAAGATCCCTGTGGTCCTTCCCATGGGCAGGTGGGAGCTAAGACTGTAAACTGTTCAAGGCAAATATCCAGGGATGATCCTGTAGGCAGGATAACATAGAAGAATTTTATCTTCATTTCACAAATGAAGAAACAAAGGCTCAAAGAGGTTAATTAAACAATGTATGAGGAAAAGGCCTGGGACTCAAGCACATACTGTAACTTCAGATTGCCGTAAATGTTTGTTCTTTTCCTACTCTTTTTCCCACTCCTGAGGAAGCTGAAAGGGAGACCATTCATCCTCCCTCCTGCACTCAGAAAGCAGACTGCAGGGGACTCCCGTGCAAACCAAAACTAAGCAAAACTAGAAACATAAACACAGAAAGTGTTTTATTAAAAAACAATAACAAAGCAAAACACAAAAGCCCTAACAATAACCTTGGCCCTCAGGGACCTCAAAATCCAGTAGAAGAGTCAATGTAGGTTTCAAAGTACCATGAAAGAAGTTTCAGGAGAGAAATGAAGACTAGAATGAGAAGTGAGGATGTAGGAATTTCCACTATTGACTATTTAATAATTCTGTGGCAGGTACCCTGAGGAACACATAATTACCTTCTTTGTGTTCTTTTCTGAGGTCTGAAGATCCCAAGACACCTTCCCAAGGTTATATAGTCAGAAGGTGAAAGGTAGAGGCAAGATTCCAACCCAAATTGTGTCTGACTCCAAAGTTCAAGCATGTCTCGCTTCATTACCTCCTTCATTAACATTTATTTAACCTTGAAGTCAGATGGAAAGTACCTCAAAAATTTTATTTATCAATAAAGGATGGATGAATATGTAAATGAAAGTTGGTAAGGTTTCTATTCCTGCTGATGGAGTAAATGGGTGATATGAAGGAAATTGGATCAGGCATGGCTCCCAAATTTCTAGTATAGATAAAAATTGGATAGTATTGGTATTGCAGGAGGGAGTCAGATGGAAAGTACCTCAAAAATTTTATTTATCAATAAAGGATGGATGAATATGTAAATGAAAGTTGGTAAGGTTTCTATTCCTGCTGATGGAGTAAATGGGTGATATGAAGGAAATTGGATCAGGCATGGCTCCCAAATTTCTAGTATAGATAAAAATTGGATAGTATTGGTATTGCAGGAGGGAGCAGAACAAAGTAGTTAGTGGAGGGGATGTGCGGAGTGGGTGCTTGTCCTTCATGCTCTGGGCCTGTCTTAACCTGTGAGTCTTTCCTTTTGCCATCGCCTCCTACACTCTGCTCCAGGCTCCTGTCAGTGCATCCTCCTGTCACTTCCAAGTGACAGTACCTTTTGTTCCTTCTACCTGGAAAGGCCTCCTTGCTTCTTTCAACCCATCCACCAAACTAGAAGCATGTCATTTAGACCCAAGATTTTCATGAAGAGGAAGTTTTCTGTCATCTCCTGCCACCCACCATGAGTCCCATAGGTGGGGTTCCCATTGTATGAGCTTCTAGGAAAGTCAGTGAAGGTAACCTCCATGGGATCAAGTATCACCTTGTGTTGCAATCACTCCACTCATTATTTATCTTCACTTTGATCTGCAAGAACATTGGAAGTTTTGCTGACTGTTTTGTTCCCATGCCCTAAAAGGAAATATGGAAAAAACTATATAATGTAAATGTACACAGATTGAACTCTAAGTGGGCACATACAATAGAGACATCTAAGAAATTAAGACCATGTGTTCCTGAACATCCAGACAACATACACAATCAAGTGTCTTGGGGATACAGTTAAGGCATAGTATCCACCCCATTGCTGGGTTTGTTCACATCTGAAAAGACTCAAAAGTTGTTAGACTGAGATCCCCTTGCAATTCTCAGTATCTCTGAGGTTTATCATTATCCCTAAAGTATCTCTGAAGATCGACACTCCTGTTTATAAATTCTATTAATTAAATACCCCTTCTTAAATTCCACTACTATGCTAACCATAGTACGTATGTCATAGCATAACATAGGCTATGTTACAAATATTACCAGGATCACTGCAAAGAAATTGTCACACAAGGGGAAACTGAATAAAAAACTGGTGTGCAGGTTCTAACAACAGTGCCAAGGAGATCTAAAGGACATGCCGATCTCTCTTCTTTCTCTCAATGCCTCCTGCTACTCACACATGTTATTACCTTCAGAAAAAGTTCACAAGGTGACACTCCTGGATGAACCCAAGAATTATGAAGTATCTCTCAATGCCTCCTGCTCCTCACGCATGTTATTACCTTCAGAAAAAGTTCCCAAGGTGACACTTCTGGATGAACCCAAGAATTATGAAGTATCTAAAGCTACAGGAAAGCTCATGTACCCAAGGAAGAGATGGGCAGATGTTCTGGATGCTCTACTGCCACTACAAGTTTAGGCAGCCCAGCAGGGGGTCCATGAGAACTAAAAGCCCATCAAAATCCCTCTTTGTCTTGTATATTATAAAGATTCATTTCTTTTTCCTTTTTTTCTTATACTTTCTTTCTTTTTTTTTTTTTTGAGATGGAGTCTCGCTCTGTTTCCCAGGCTGGAGTGCAGTGGCACGATCTCAGCTCACTGCAGCCTCTGCCTTCCAGGTTCAAGCAATTCTCCTGCCTCAGCCACCCTAGGTGGGATTACAGGTGCCCACCACCACGCCCGGCTAAGGGTATTTTTAGTAGAGATGGGGTTTCATCATGTTGTCTAGGCTTGTATTGAACTCCTGACCTCAAGTGATCGTCTTGCCTTGGCCTCCCAAGGTGCTGGGATGACAGGCATGAGCCACTAAGCCCCACTTACATTTCTGTTGGAATCAAATGCTACACTGATCACTTACAACAAGTAGAAATCATCAGTCACCAAGGAAGACAAACTTGTTAAGAAAGAAAAATTGTTGGAAGACTTAGTAGCTCACAGTTGGAATAAAATTTAACCAGTAAACAAGCCTGCAGGCACTGTTTGCAGATCCTCCACTTGGAAAGATAAATCTTATACCTGGGGATTGTTTTAAAATTTGCTTTGTGAAAGGTAAAACGGTACTTGCATCCCTTAGGACATAGAAATGACAGCCTAGTTTTAGATAGCATGGCTCAAAACACAACTTCATTTTAGGAAAGAACAAGAGCGTTAAGACAGTTGAAAGCAGAAGATATTTCATGTTTCTTTTTTTTTTTTTTTTTTTTTTTGAGACGGAGTCTCACGCTGTTGCCCAGGCTGGAGTGCAGTGGCGCGATCTCGGCTCACTGCAAGCTCCACCTCCCGGGTTCCCGCCATTCTCCTGCCTCAGCCTCCTGAGTAGCTGGGACTACAGGCGCCCACCACCGTGCCCGGCTAATTTTTTGTATTTTTAGTAGAGACGGGGTTTCACTGTGGTCTCGATCTCCTGACCTTGTGATCCGCCCGCCTCGGCCTCCCAAAGTGCTGGGATTACAGGCTTGAGCCACCGCGCCCGGCCTATTTCATGTTTCATACCCTTCTTCCACCCCCACCATTAGCATGTGAGCATCTTACAGGATTGGCAGAAGAGGACATTATAATTCTGATTTTCAGCAAAATGTCTGTGCCTAAGCAGATACGCGTGCTTTGTGTGATGAGAGTGACACTCTCATCATTTCTAGGATAAAACAGTCCATTTTTGAATGCTAGAAATTTCTCCCAAATGCAAGCATTTGTTGATGATTCTGAGACATCAGTTCTCCTATAGATAGTTCATGTTTTGCCTCCACTTAACAGACCCTGAATGTCTTGACAACAGTGGAACTCCCACGCAATTTGGTGAAATCCAGCCTTCTCAGATTAGTGAGATATGCAGTATAGGCAACAAAGGAACACAGATGTACAAAATGGGTATGGGGTATGAGGGGGTGTGAGCACCGCATGGGTATACATGCACTGGGAAAGATCAGGCTCCACAGATTACAGTCCAGGGGACAAACACAGCTGCTTTTGTAAATAAAGTTTTATTGGAGTACAGCCACATCTATTTGTTTGTATTGTCTATGACTGCTTTTGTACTCTAATAGCAGAGTTGAGTAAAAGTCAACAAAGCCTAGACATTTACTCTTTGAAGAAGTTTAATGTTTACTTTTATAAAAAAAACCCTGCTGATCCCTAGAATAGACAAAAATAAATGGTGTTGGGAGAACTGGCCAGCCATATGCAGAAAAACTGAAACTGGACCCCTTCCTTACACCTTATACAAAAATTAACTCAAGATGGATTAAAGACTTAAACGTAAGACCTAAAACCATAAAAATCCTAGAAGAAAACCTAGGCAATACCATTCAGGACATAGGCATGGGCAAAGACTTCATGACTAAATCACCAAAAGCAATGACAGCAAAAGCCAAAATTGACAAATGGGATCTAATTAAACAAAAGAGCTTCTGCACAGCAAAATAAACTATCATCAGAGTGAAGAGGTAACCTACAGAATGGGAGAAAATTTTTGCAATCGGTCCATCTGACAAAGGGCTAATATGCAGAATCTACAAAGAACTTAAACAAATTTACAAGAAAAAAACCAACCCTATCAAAAAGTAGGCAAAGGATATGAACAGACACTTCTCAAAAGAATACATGAATGCAACCAACAGACATATGAAAAAAAGCTCATCATCACTGGTCATTAGAGAAATGCAAATCAAAACTACAATGAGATACTATCTCATACCAGTTAGAATGGCGATCATTAAAAAGTCAGGAAACACCAGATGCTGGAGAGGATGTGGAGACACAGGAATGCTTTTACACCGTTGGTGGGAATGTAAATTAGTTTAACCATTGTGGATGACAGTGTGGTGATTCCTCAAGGATCTAGAAGCAGAAATCCCATTTGACCCAGCAATCCCATTACTGGGTAGATACCCAAAGGATTATAAATCACTCTACTATAAAGACACATGCACACATATGTTTATTGCAGCACTGTTCACAATAGCAAAGACTTGGAACAAACCCAAATGCTCATCAATGATAGACTGGATAAAGAAAATGTGGCATATATACACCATGCAGCCATAAAAAAAGATGAGTTCATGTCCTTTGCAGGGACATGGATGAAGCTGGAAACCATCATTCCCAGCAAATTAACACAGGAACAGAAAACCAAACAGTGCATTTTCTCACTCATAAGTGGAGTTGAACAGTGAGAACACATGGACACAGGGAGGGGAACATCACACACTGGGGCATTAGGAGAAATAATGATGACGTCTTAATGGGTGCAGCAAACCACCATGGCATATGTATACCTATGTAACACACCTGAGCATTCTGCACATGTATCCCAGAACATAAAGTATAATAAAAAAATTCATAAATAAAAATTATTTTGTCATGGGATGCATAATAAAAATTTAAATAATGCCCCAAACTGATTTTTAAATATTGTTTTGAAAATTTCTAAAACAATCTGTTGAATTGTCGCAAGAATAATTTTAGTTCCTTTCCTGTGCTGAGTAAATAAAGAGACTGCCAGGCTATAGAAGCCACCACCTTCAGCACCAACAAGGAGACAAGGCCTCTGCAGCATCTACGATTAGAGCTCTGTGCTGGGGATTCAACTTCTAAAGCCTTGCAGTTGGTATTGGGGGGTGTGGAGCAAGGACAGATGGGCAGTCCTGTGAGCTCTTCAGGTGGAAAAGCTCTGCTCAAGTAGTGATGGTACTGAGGAACTGAGCCAGGGAGAGTCCCTCCCAGAAAACTAAACAGGAGACCAGAAGGATAACAAAGGTCAGTTACAATTGGGGGAAAGATCTGAAGATAAAGAAAATAAAGACAAAGAGACAGAGTGCAGTTGAGTCATGTCCAATGGGTGCCCAATCCAAAGGTGGATCTATTGAGAATTATTCACAATTCAGGAGATGAGAACTGTTCTTATTCTACTAGAACCACACTTTAATATTGTCCCAGACTCTGTGAGAGAGGCCAGGTCTCAAAGTTAGAAGTCTTGTTAATTTTAATTAGTTATTTTTCTCCTATTGCATTAATCAATGTTCCTGAATTTTGTTTTGTTTTGTTTTGTTTTGTTTTGTTTGTTTGCTTTAATCAAATGAGCTTAACACAGAGAGAATGAAATGGGAAGAAATTTCTGTCAGGAATTGGCAGCATGACAAATTGTATTCAGGACAAGATGGCTCACCTAGAGAGATATAAAGGAAAATGGAATGACTTAAGGATGTGATAGATACTTCTTGGATGATCAAGCGACTATCGCTTTTTAGCCAGTTTTTATTTATTTGGTCACCAGAATATTCCCTAAGATAGTTGGAGCTTGTAGTCCTCAGCTATAAAGCTAGGTGGTGCAACTTTATCATAATATAGCACAGTTGTCCCTGGATATGCTTGGGGATTGATTCCAGGACCCCCTGTAGATACCAAACTCAAAGGGTACTCAAGTCTCTTATACAACAAGGTATGATATTTGCCTATAGCCTACACACAACCTCCTATATACTTTCCATTATTCTTGTATTCCATTATTCCTTATAATCCCTAATACAATGCCTACACATCACTTCATTAGTGTGGATTTGATGTATTTGGCATATGGCAAATTCAAGTTTCGTTTTTTGGAACTTGGTGGAGTTTTCTTTTCCAAATATTTTCTATCCATAATTGATTGAATCCATGGATGAAGAACCCATGGATATAGAGGATCAATTGTACTTTGGAGCCAGTACTATGCTTGACATGAAGGTGGATAAATGACTTTTAGCTAGACCTTTAAAACAATCTCTGCCTGAATGATCTGCCTGACTGCTCAAATCCCTGGCATGGCAGCCTGCCATGCTTGCCTTGCCATCACTAGTTGCATTAGCCTGGGCAGGCTGCAAAAGGGGGCGCAGGGCAAGCCTCTCTCTGGGAAAGACTAAGGCAATAAGTCATCTTTCCAGTTTAAGCTGCTAGTTCTACACACGTGGAGTTGCAGACAGATGCATTCTCACTGCTCTGACCAAACAAAGAAAGAGTGAATTTTCATAATTACTCATAGGTTGTAAATAACTGTACCTACCTTTCTCTGTCATCTATGTATAAACCCTAAGTAGATTGATTAAAAAATAACAACTTTTGGTTAAAGACTCTTCCAGTTTTTCTACTACTGGGAATTAGGAAGACAGGAGTAGCATTAAAGCATGCTTGTCCCTATTCTGTGTGGCCATGCCTCTGTGAAAAGGTCTCACATACAACAACAATAGCAATGACAACTACAACATGAGCATTTATAGAGCACTTAAAATACAAAGTTCTTTATAGGTGCAAAGTAATTTAGTCCTTTCAATGGTGCTGGGACCATTATTAACCCCAATTGCACTTGAGAAGATTAGGGCACAGAGAAACTAAATTGTAAATTCAATTTCAAGAAAAAGTAAATGGTCATAGGAAGTCTGGCTCCAGAAGCCATGCTTTCAACCACCACATGTCATTGCACACATTGAAAAGAAACACTGTCTTCCTATACTTCTGTAACAGAAAATCAAACCAATAGTGTTGGAGAGGAGATATGGTAGAGTAAAAAACGCCATCCTCCTTGGAGTCAGAGTTTACAGACCAATTCTAATTTGTATTAAGTAAGCTAACCTTGAGGAATCCTTTGTCTTCCCCCAGTCTCAGGACCCTCGTCTGTAAAATGGGGGTGCTTATGTTTTCTGTACAGGGTTTTCATGGCATAAAAAAATGATGGATGCAAAGTTTTCAGCATTGTGTCTGGCATAAGATAAGTAATCACTCCAAAAAGTCATGCTTTTCTTCCTGCTCTGGTGATCTGGGAAAGTATCAAGTCTCTTTTATCCCTATAAGTATAGGAGACTTTTACCCTTATGTAACATGGAAAAAGCAATTGCATGCATTGGCTGAACTGCTAAGCAGTCAAGAATCCTCTTTTGAAAAGCTGGGGTACCCATGATATCAGAGAACAGCTTGTACCCATGAAAATGCAGAAGATCATTCTCATGATGCCTACTCCTACCTACCAAGTTGTTGTGAGTTAAATTGAAGAAGCCTGAAATATGTAAAATCTTAATTATGCTACCAGGTAGCTTTGAATGCTAGTGGTCTAGAAGAAGGAAGGGATATCCTACGCTGTGTCAACCTACAATTTTTAAGAGCTTTTTAAAAAAAAATTGTGAGATATTTGATTTTAGTACATAGAAGACTTCAAAAATCAGATATGGGCAAAACCAAACAGATAATATCATTGGAATGTGTCTGATTTGCTTCCCCTTCTGCCTTATGGTAGACCCACTGAATCTCGAACTCCTACCCCTTCCTCAGCACTACCGCACAAACTGCTGAGCCAATTCTGATCATGGTTTGGGAATGAATTATAACGGAGTTTGCAGAGAGGCACAAGGGAGTGGAGTATTTAGGGACAATTATGTGATTGATTCACTGAACATCAAGTCAGCATATTAATAGTTCAGTTCTGGTCTTGTGCTCTGCCTCTGAGATCTCAGCGACAAACTCCCAACGTTCGTTTTGGGTTCAGGTAACCCAGGTCCCTGCCTTGACATTTGTTTAGTGCTTTCTGCCTTCTAGTGGAAAGAAACTGGAATCTTGCCAACAATGTTTTCTCACCGTCTCTCTCTACCTTTATTTATTTATTTATTTTTGTGACAGAGTTTCACTCTGTTGCCCAGTATGGAGTACACTGGCATGATCTCGGCTCACTGCCTCCTGGGTTCAAGCAATTCTCACGTCTTAGCCTCTTAAGAAGCTGGGATTACAGGTGCCTGCAACCATGCGCAGCTAATTTTTGTATTTTTTAGTAAAGACAGGGTTTCACCATGTTGGCCAGGCTGGTCTTGAACTCCTGACCTCAAGCGATCTGCTCACCTGACCTCTGCGCCCAGCCCTCTCTCTACCTTTAACAAGTGCACACACGCACCTGCGCACACACAGACACACACACAGGTAGAAGGAGGAGGGGGGAAAGGAGATAGACAGATCTTAATGTTCAACCATTTTTTGTCTCCTAAGACCTGTTTTAACCTACTTAAACAACAAAAAACAGCTTTCCTAATGCTAATTGCCTGATATTCTGAATATACAAATATTTCCATTTCTTTCTTTCTCATTTCTAATACATTCATTTGTATATTTATCCCATTGTTTATTTATTCATGCATTAATAATTCATGTATTTACAATTATTGATTGAGCAACACTATGTTGTCAGGTATCAAGTCAGGCATTAGAGGTAACTATAACATGAACAGACATAGTTTTTGCTCTCACAGATTTTTCCAAGCTAGTAGAGGGTGGAGACAATGTACTTAGTGCAATGTGAGAACCTATAATAAGCACATAATCCAGCCTTTGGAGACAGGATTTGGAAGACAGGGAAAGATATTTGTAAGAGGTAATACATTGATGATCCTGAAAGGAGAGTAGAGATTAGGTGGAGGATGAAAGATGAACGCTTACTTGGTAAGTGGAGAGAGGAACAGTAGTAGGATGTTTCAGAGACAGCAAACAGCATCTGCAAGGCCCACAGTGGGAAAGAGAGCATGTAATATTAAAGAAACGGAAAGTCATTCAGCATAGGAGTCATACAAAGGGCATGGCTGAGAGATTGCAGGTAGTGGCATGATCATCTCTGTATTTTAGAATGACTTTGTTCTGTGGAGAATGGATTGGAAAGGGATGACCTTCGGTCAATATTAGTAAGCTGTTACAGTAGCTTTATTGCTTATCACATTTCCCTGCCTAGTCAAATGGCATTGAATACTCTGAGAGATGTTTAGGAACAATTGAATCAACTGGATTTGGGGATTCCAAGTCAGATGAGAGAGAGGAGGAGGAGGAGTCAAAGATAACTTACAGAATTGCTATTTGGTCAATGGATGGATGGTGATGTCATTCATCAGGAATGGGGGGATGGCACAATATGGAAGGAGGATGATCATTTCAACTTGGCTATGTAGAGTTTGAGGTGCTAGTGAGACAACTGAATGTAAAAAAGAAATAACCAGAGTGTGCCCTCTGGTTGGCAAAATCACATGATGGTGATGTTTCAGGGTCTCCTGCTCCTCAATATCTGTTCAAAACACTAAATACTAAGTGGAACCACAAGTGTCTATGATAGCATCCTCCAGACAACACATTCTGTTTGCAAAATTGAGTGTCCTCTATCATCGGCAGTGCATCTAAACTTCCAGCAGCTGTTTATCAAACTGAGGGTGGGTCCTAGCAGGACCATGATATATGGGACCTGTAACTCATTCACAGGTGAAACAAACCAGTTCACAATATTGATCTGATGCAAGAACCTGCTCCTGAAAGACAGACATAGACAAAGAAATAGCCTTATCCTAAGAGGCACCAAAAAAGTTGGAAGAATTGAAATATTGGATCAATTCAGATGGTTTTAATGGCTCCGCCATTTCAGTGCCACTCTATACTCTCAGGAGAAATAGCAAGTAAAACTTAAACAGTAAAACCTCCACGGGGCTGCCTGATGAGGAGTAAAATACTTCAGAAGGACAGTTTCAAAATTGAAATTGTAGTTCTGTTCAGTGCATAGGGCTTGGTTAAATAATATGTACATATATATTATACTATACATTCTCTTCCAGTTCTCTTCCGCCCCCCCCCCCCAGTCTCTATATATAGAGAGAGGTGGAAGGCGGTGGGGGCGGGGAAGACAACATATAAAAGCTTATCTTTTAGTGAAAAAATAAATTAATGAGTTCATACATGAGAACAACGATAACAATGATTTATATTTGTACTGAAATTCGTATAGTTTACAAAATACTTTAATGTCCATGAAACTATTTAAATCTTTAAATAAGAATCTCAAAAACAGTTGCTACTTTCCAGATCATTTGATCATTCCTTAAGAGGAATTCCACACAAACCTACATCATCAGCATTCAAAATATCCTTTTGCCTCAACAAAACCACATTTTCTAAAGCTGAAATAATTATGTTGGGACTCAAAGAAGATGAAAAGTGAGTATCTTCACACCCAACTTGGCTGAGTACTGGTTGCTGAATTTTCTCACATATTTATTTATTATAAAATTCAGGAAATAGAAGAAGCACAGAATTATTTTCAAAACAAGTAAACTGATAAAATAAAGAATGGTTTACATATTTTCTCTTTATCCTATTTGTATTGCTTACATACTTTATTTTAGGATATATTTAGGCTCACAGAATTATTGTGAAGATAGTAGAGAAATTTCACTTACATTCCATACAGTACATTTATCACAATGAATGGATCAACACCGAAGCAATATTGACTAAAGTCTATACTTCATTCAGATTTCCTCAGTTTTTAAACAACGCTGCTTTTCTATTCAAATCCCTCATCTGGAATGCCACATCACTTTTAATAGTTTCCTCAGACTCTCCTTGGTTATGACGGTTTGTCAGACATTTGTTGTTTTTAATGACCTTGACACTTTTGAGAATTACTGGTTGGGTATTTTGTAGAATGTTCCTCAATCAGGACTTGGCTGATGATTTTCTCATGACTAGACTAGGGTAATTTATTTCTGGGAGAAAACGAGAGTGATAAAGTGTCATTATAATAGCATATCAATATGACTTATCACTATCGATATTAACCTTGATCACCTTACTTGAGCTGTGCATGTCAGGTTTCTCAACTGTAATGTTACTTTTTTTTCTGTTTCCATACAGTGCTTTCTGGCAGAAAAGTCACTATATGTAGCCTACATTTAAGGAGTAAGAAGTTATGTTTCATCTCAATTATTTATGTAGATGGAGCAGCAAAATAAATTATTTGAAATTTTTCTGCATGAGAGATTTGTCTATTCTTCCTGTTCATTTACTTATTGAATCATTTTTATACCAACATACACACATGGATTTCCATTTAATACATTGGGTTGTAGTCCAATCTAACTTTATTTTGTTGCTCAAATTGTTCCGGGTTTGAAAATTGGGAACTCTTTCAGTTGGCTTCTAGAATATTTTGACATGCCCATAATATTGTCATTTTTTAAAGAACTTTTTGTTTTTCCTGGCACTACAAGCTGCTCCAGTTCATCTTGTATATTCCCTCCTCTAGTTCTAGAATAAGCCATTTATTGTTTCAAGGGACCCTGGCTCCAGTAAAAATTGGAGAATAGTTTTAGAAACCAAGATCTGAGTTACAGGTATGCTCATGGCTACTGGGGTGTCATTGCTTCTAGGCTCTCTCAACTGACAGGGCAAAGATCTGCATGTGATATGCTATTCCATGTATGTATGCATATCTATAAATATTTCCATATGTAAACATTGAGATATATGTCAACCTAAATAAGAGTTCATGCTGTTGTATCCAACTCTAATCCATTTATTCCCACATGGATCATTCTAGTCTTCTCCCCTTACTCATCTCTAAACTCTCACTTCAACAAATCTGGCTTCCACAAACTACCATCAGTTTCTTAAAACATTCGATTATACTATACATGACATGATTTCAGAAATGTTAACCCATATCTCCATGGAAAATAAGTACTTTATCAACTAGAGTACAGTACTTATGTACAGTTTCTTCAGTCTCTAGTTTTACAGAATTCATTTTCACAAACTCAGGTGTCTAGTGAGGCCAAGAAAAGTCCCTGAGTTTTTAGTCTGTCCAACTTTTACATGTCATAAGTATTGGAATGACAGCTTCTGATCTTCTTACATGTTGAATCAGAAACTGGAAATTTTTCTATTTTCATTTTCAAATATCTTTTACTTTTTCTGTTCTAACCCATCTTTGGCTCTAGTTCCTATCTGTGAATCTTTTTTTTCATTCTCACTATCACAAGACAGCAATTTGAGAAATTTTTGTTTTCATTGGGTCAACTCTAAAATTCTTCAGAAGTCACGTTCTTTTCAAGTTGAGCAAATTTTCACACGATTCTCAAGTGGTGAAAGGGCAGTCACATGAATGGCATGGATATTTATACAAATTATGATATTCCTCACTGTGTGTTAAAGTTGCAGAGATTTTACTAAAGTCTTTCCGAACTACATTTGGGTTAGCCATGAAATGTATTGATGACTTTCCTTTCCTACATGGATACTTAATAAGGATTTCATAATAGCTTGTGGTTCCAGACACTGTTTTTTCCTAAGGATCATCTGAAAAAATATTTTAAGGTTAGGAAAGGCAAAATATTTTAAAGTTGCTGAGAGTCTTAAAAGGTCTATTCATGCATAGTGGGAGATCAGTCTTTGTGCCTGGGATGCGTAGACTTTATCATCACTCCCATGTGTTCAGAGTACCTTTTATTCCCTATACACTCAATTGCTGCTTGCTTATTTCACTCTAGTATCATTTAATTTTAAAGTTCAGAGAACCATTAATAGGCAGTTAGCAGGCCAGACTAGAAGTAGGCTTAAGGAGAAACTGCTTTGCTCTCTTGGAGCGTATCTCAGTCAATTGCCAGTCTAGATGTAAAGGGTGCACACATATGTACAATGCTAAGTGTATATAACCTAGGTCAGAAAGACAGTGGTAGGTTCTCATCTCAAATATGTAACTTTCTCATTCTAAAGTTAATGCTGCTTCAAGAAAATGGAGATGACTTTTCCATTTATTACTTGTAATAGGAACACACACACACACACACACACACACTCCACTCCTATTTGGTTTGCCTACCAGATAAAAGGCTTACTGGGGCCCAGTGATTGGTTGAACGGCATTGGGCCTACCTTAAAGCAGTGATTTCAGAAACCTAGAACAGCTGGGATTACTAGACAAATTACAGGACACCCAGTTAATTTGAATTCCAACTAAACAATGAATACATTTTAGCATAAGCATTCTAAATGTGGTTGCTTTTAATTTAAAACAATTCCACCTGAAGGACTGGGATTTTTTTCCTCCAATAATTCAGATTTTCTGCCACATTGAGACATCAAATTACTGTAGTCATGGAAAGGAATCCCAGGAGTTGCAAATAAATAACTGATGGATATCAGGACTTTTCCTTAGGGTCAAGAAAGCAGGAGGGAAGGCTTCAGGCACAGTGAAACTGGGCCTCTTCAATGGTTAGCTGAACCCTCTCTAAGACCGGGTTATAATGGCCACATCCATTAATCAACTTGCCAAGTGAATTGGCAGAATGTACTCATACTGCCAGTGCCAAGCAACTCCACAGTATCTTGAATATTGGTAAAAGAGAAGATAACTTACTTTCCCAAGCAACTCTCATGTGTCAGGTACTTGTCATCAATGGTATTTGTTCGATATTTTATTTAACCTTCAAAATAACCTTGTGGTTTGTGAATTTGTTGCACATTTCACCAGAAAACAAGGCTGAGAAAGATGAAAGTACCTACTGACAGTCTTCTACTGAGGATGGTATTGAATGCGGACTCAAACTCAGGGCTGTCTGAATGCGGTGTTTTCTCTCTCCACACAGATCTCACTGCCTCTGTTAATGTTTCCCATATATAAAATATGGAAATGAAAAGTTAAATATTTATGAAACCTGCTCTTGAGTGTGTAATCTTGCCAAGTTAAATAGCTCAGCCATTTATTTTTAAATCTGTCACTGGTGATTAGAGTATATTTCGGGGGAAAATGTCAACTTTCAGTTTCTTGCTTTGCTAGAACGTTTCAAGAAAAATCCCAGGAAAAAATATACATATATGTAAGAATGTGTGTGTGTGTGTGTGTGTATAAAAATATAATTTTAATCCAATATAAAGGGGCTAAGCCAATCCCATGTCAAGGCCCAGTTAACAGTCTAGTCTACAGTCATAAGCAGGAGTTGTTCCTGTTAAATTCAGTCCAAGACAACACCATTTTACGAATTTTACTTTGAGTTTTGCAACCAAGCTCCTAGCTCCAAGACTTCTAGGCAGCAAGAGACTTCATTATTAGCATTATTTAGGAACTTAATCTAGGATATTCAAGATGTTATAAAATACACCAGAAATATGGCCCAGTCGTGATTCCAAGCACCAAAAAAGAAAATGAAGTTACTGAACTATCAGAGGAGTTAGGGATAGGGAAATGGGAAAGGGCAGGTACCAGAAAAATAAAATGATTATGGCTGGAGGGCCCAGTTATACAGCTGTGCCACCTGTTACAGGTTAACTAGGAAATCAGCCATCCATCTCTAATGCACACCAGGCTCTGCACAAGGGCAGGAAAGCACCATCCTTAAGTGAAAGCCTGACTTGTATGGCATTTCAACTTGGACTCTCACTTTTATTTCATCCCTGTGACTTCGTTGTGAAGGCTTTTTCATAGTCACTGGTGCTGGCTTTGGTCAAGATGTTACACTCCGGAGATTTACAAAAACCATAACCTGAGCTAGGGAATGATAGTTCTGTGAGCTTGTTCAGGCACTCTGGCATGATATTATGGAATTGGAAACTGCACGGTAATCATTTCAGTTCTCCTCCAGTGGGCCAATATTAGGCCCCTGTTTCATTTTCTTCCCCCTTATCAAATTCCTTACTGACAAAGTCTTTTAAAGCTCAATTAATTCAGCAGTATGATTACATTCCCTGAGGAGTGTATAAGCACCACCACTGTGTAGAAAGGGAGACGTTCTCAATACGTGTTACAGTCAGAATGCATCCCTATACAGGAGAAATTCTGACTGATTCAAGGGGAAAAATTTAAAATAGTGTTGGACATTGTTATGATTTAGAGGGCATTTTTAAAAATGTTGGCCAGGCAAAGTGGCTCATGTCTGTAATCCCAGCACTTTGGGAGGCTGAGACAGGCGGATCACTTGAGGTCAGGAGTTCAAGACCAGCCTGGCCAACATGGTGAACCACCATCTCTACTGAAAATACAAAAATTAGCCGGGTGTGGTGGCACGTGCCTATAGACCCAGCTACTGGGGAGGCTGAGGTAGGAGAATCGCTTGAACCCAGGAGGCAGAGGTTGCAGTGAGCTGAGATCGCGCCACTGCACTCCAGCCTGGGAGACCAAGCAAGACTGTGTCTCAAAAAAAAAAAAAAAAAAAAAAAAAAAAAAAAAACCAAAAGAACCCAAAAACTAAAAATGTAAATGCTGGGATCTTTATACTGTACAATTGGATTTAATATGCATCTATTTACTCACGTCTCTGAATAGAGGAGAATCTCACACAAAGGTGACTAACGTTATATAAGGTATACTGGAACTTTGCTACCGTGCTATATAGAAATTTTTATTTTTGTTCCCCCACCTTCTTCATTTTTTGAGACAGGGTCTTGCTCTGTCACCTGGGCTGAAGTACAGTAATGGAATTATGGTTCACTACAACTTTGACCTCCCCGGCTCAAGCATTCCTCCCACCTCAGCCTTTTCAGTAGCTGGTACCATAGGCATGTGACATCATGACAAGCTATTTTATTTTATTTTATTTTTGTAGAGATGGGGTCTTGCTGTGTTGTCCAGGCTGGTCTTGAACTTCTGGGCTCAAGCAATCCTCCTAACCTGGCCTCCCAAAGTGCTGAAATCACAGGTGTAAATTAGTGTGCTTAGAGACATTGCCCCATTCCTAAAGAAGTAAAACAATGACAAGAACAAAGAAGTCATAACAGATCTATTCAGATGTTAAGAGTGTTCTTTTATCCAATGTAAAGCCTTGTACAAATAGAACATGATACATTTTTTGGATTTCTTTTGCCTTCCTCAATTCTCTGAGCAAATAAAAGGCTACTGAGATCTAGCACTAGAAACAGCCTTATTCAGGAGATCTGCAATAGTACAGTATTTTGTTTACTATAAATGTCTTTAATTCAGAAAAATAAATGTTGAATTTATAAGATCATAGAAATTGAAATATGAGAGAAACTGAAAATGCATTTGTATATTCCCCAGTGCTTATAATAAAAATTATCATCTGACTTTTTTTAGATTTAGTGAGTATCATTTAGGTTGTGGAACCAACCGAAAATGGACTTCATGCATTAACAGTTTTAAAATATTCAGACTTTCATATAGCACATTTATATATGGGTCTATCAGATTAGCCAAAATCTCACTAGGAACATTTTGTGTCTAATTATTTTTTTTTACTTTGAAGTGCAAAAGAATGCACTCAATTGTATTGCTGCCACAGCAAATAGAAAAAATACACAATATTTAAATTCTTAAGGGAATATGCCAATGTAACATCACTGTGTGCTAGGAATATTGTTTATTTTAAAAAGATACACATTTTGTTTTTTAAAAATTTACTGTATTTCAAATCTGAAATTCTCTGATATTTGCTTAATTATTGTCAAAGAGCTTGTTCCTGATTTCTACAAAGTCATATTTGATTATCAAAAGCAGGTCATAGACCTCCTAGTTTCTTTTTTGGCATGTAAAGAGCTCGGAAGTTATTGCTCTTATCCTCCCAGCAAGAACAAAGTGAAACAAAATGAACAAGTCTTCTTAGCGCCTTTGGAGAATGGAAGTCACAGGGCAAACTGCTACCTTAAAAACTGGAGAGAAAGATAAATACAGATTCATAGATTATAGGGAGCAGAAGCCATTGTCAGAAACCAGTTAAAACACTTCAACATCACTTGACTAACAGTTGGACACTGGGTGTGGACAAGCATGAAATATAAAAACTTCTGCAGAACCAGCCTTAGAAGGATCCTTCATGAGTTTTCCTTCCAGAAACCTCTACAGGTTCTCATCGTGAAGATGAGGAAAATCCCCTAATGTATCTGTCAGGGGAAAAGAAAAATTATCATTTAAAATATACTCAGAATGTTCTCTTCTCCTTAACAAAGGCCTTTCCCCAGAGAAAACTATTGTACCAGAACCTAACCACCATGAGAAACACACAATTACAACTTCCTCTAACACTCAACATAGGAGGGAAATATCTAATTTGAAACTTCTCTAGCTTCCCTGTCTCATGTAAGGGAGGGGTGTGGAAAAAAAAAAAAAAAAACAGCTAAAAATCACTTGGGAAGGACCCAGTTCTGGGGCTCAAGCTCACTAGAGGATTGAGGTCTGATCATAAAGTTATAAAACACTTTCTTTCCTGAACACCTTACCACTCATAAACAGGGATCCTACACCATAACAGGAGAATACAAATAAAAGAACCACATGTTTCAGAATTTATTTAGAAGAAAGTCTCTAGGGAAGCCCAAGGACAACAGGGAAGACAAAAACAAGGGCATCAGAAGGAAATTTTAGCCTCTGACACCTGTAACTACAGTTAACATTAAACAAAAAATGACTGCCAGCTAGAGAAAAAAACTCATTAAAAAATTCACACTAAAGGCTTACTTATGTCAATCCCTTTTACCTAATATGTCATGACTAGCTTTTCACAAGAAAACTACAAGGTATGCTAAAAAGGGAAAAAAAAAAGTTAAATCTGAAGAGACAAAGGAAGAATCAGAACCAAACTCAGATACGGCAGAGATTTTTAAATTATCAGAAAATGAATTGAACAGATTGTTAGGCCAAAGGATCTAATGAAAAGGTACACAATATGCAATAACAGATGGGTAATGTAGGCAGAGAGATAAAAATTCTAAGAAAGAATCCAAAGGAAGTACTAGAAAAAAAACTGAAATGAAAGTAAAAAATGCCTTTGATGATCATCAGTGGATTTAACATTCTCAAGGAAGGACTCAGTGTGCTTAAAGATATATCAATAGAAACCTTAAAAACTGAAAAGCAAAGAGAAAAATAAGGAAAACACAGTGGAACAGAACATTGAAGAACTAGGAGACAATTTAGAAAAGATGTAACACATTATATGAAGAGGAGAAGGAAAATCAACAGAAAACAATATAGAAAACGTTTTGAAGTGATAATAGCTGAGAACTTTCCAAAATTAATGATGAACGCAAAACCACAGATCCAAGAAGCTGGAGAATACCAACCATGGAAAATGCTCTACATTATGCATGTCATATTGAATCTGCACAAAATCAAAACAAAATCCTGAAAAGAGACTGGGAGTGTGCAATGGCGGGAAGGGAAAATACCTCACTTATAGAGATTCAGATATAAGTATTACAGACTTCCACACAGAAACCATGAAAACAAGAGAAGGTAGTAAATATTTCAAATGTTAATGAAAAAACAAAACCCACCACCACCAATTTAGAATTCTGTAGCCAGTGAAATTTATTCTACAAAAGTGAAGGAGAAATTCCTTCTCAGACAAACAAACATCAAGGAAATTTGTCACCAGTACATGTACCTTGAAAAAAATGTTAAGGCTTCTTCAGAAACAAGGAAAATTATATGTCAGAAACTCAGACCTACTTAGGAAAAGGGAGAGAGATACAGAAAAAAAATAAATAAAGGTAAAATAAAATGTTTATTTTTCTTATTTTTATTTGAGCTAACAGATAACTGTTCAAAACTAATAGCAACGGTGTATTGGGTGGTTATAGTTTATGAATGAAGTGAATGACAGCAATGTTATAAGGGATGGAAATAAGTAATGGGAAGCACTTTTTTTTTTTTTTTTTTTTTTTTGATACCGAGTCTTGCTTTGTCACCCAGGCTGGAGTGCAGTGGCGCTATCTCGGCTCACTGCAAGCTCCGCCTCCCGGGTTCACGCCATTCTCCTGCCTCAGTCTCCTGAGTAGCTGGGACTACAGACGCCCGCCACCACGCCCGGCTAATTTTTTGTATTTTTAGTAAAGACGGGGTTTCACCGTGTTAGCCAGGATGGTCTCGATCTCCTGACCTAGTGATCCACCTGCCTCGGCCTCCCAGAGTGCTGGGATTACAGGCGTGAGCCACCGCGCCCAGCCGGAAGTACTTTTTATAAGTTATCTATACTAGTCAAGAGTAGTATTATTTGAGAGTAGGCATAGATTAGTTGTAAATGTACAGTGCACTCTAGGGAACCATTAATAAAATGTATCTAGGAAACATAATTGATATGCTAACAGAGAAGATAAAATACTGTCCTATAAAATACTTAATTAGATCCAAAAATGAAAAAAAAATGGAAAGCAAAGAAAAACAAACCAAAACCCAGGTCGTCAATGAATAAAAAACGTTTACAAATATAATAGGTATTAATCCAGAAATATCAAAAATCACTATAAATATAGTTTAAACCAATTAAAAACAATTGTCAAAATATATTTTAAAAAATAAGATGAAAGTATATATTGTCTTTAGGAAACTCACTTTACATATAATGGCATGAGTGTCATAAATGGTAGAGTAAGATATACCATACTGACACTTATCCAAAATAATATGGTGTGACTATATTAATTTCCGGTAAAGAAGACGTCAGTGCAAAAAAAATATCAGGGATAAAAAGGAAGCATTATATAATGATAAAGGAGCCAACTTTCCAGAAAACATAACAATTTTTAAAATGTATGTGCCTATAAACACAGCAAGAAAATATGTAAGGCAAAAACTAGTAAAACTACAAGGGGAAATAGATTAATTCACTATTTTAGTTAGACTTGAACCCTTCTACCCAGCAAGCAGGCTATCAGTAAGGATATAGTTGACTGAATAGCACTATCAACCAACTGGATCTAATTGACATTTATAGAAGACTTAATCTAACCATAGCATAATATACATTCTTCTGAATTTCACATAAAATATTCACCAAATTCTGGGTCACAAAACATATCTTAACACATGAAAATTATATAAGTTATACAAAGTAGTCTCTCAGATCATTATGGGATTAAAATATAAATAAGAAACACATGAATCAAAGGAGATGAGGCCAAAGAAATTTGAAATAAAAATGACTTAAAAGAAAATGAAAATATAACTCATCAAAATTTGTGCAATGCAACAAAAGCAGTACTAAGAGGGAAATTTATAGCATTTAATGCAAATGTTAGAAAAGAAGAAAGATCTAAATATTAATAATCTAAGTTTCTATCTTAAAAAACAAGAAAAGGAAGATCAATATCTACAGTAATCAGAAGAAAAATAATAAAAACTAGAGCAATATCAATGAAATTTAAAACAGGAAATCAGTAAAGAAAATTAATGAAAAGAAAAGCTACTTCTTTGAAAAGATAAGTAGAATTGGTAAACCTCTAAAAGTCAGTTTAAGAAAAAAATGAAAGAAGACAAAAATTACCAATATAAAGTATGAAAGAAGGATCATTACTACTGATCTCATCAATATTAAAATATAATAAATATTATGAACAAGTCTATGCCCACAAATTTGATAATTTACATAAAATTGATCAATGCCTTAAAAGACATAATCTACAAAAACCAGAAGTAGATAATCTGAGTAAGTCTACATTTATTAAAAGAATTAGATTAATAGCTTGTAACTTTCCAGAAAGAATCTATGAGGATGGGCATGGTGGCTCACGCCTGTAATCCCCGCACTTTGGGAGGCTGAGGCGGGTAGATCACGAGGTCAGTAGATCGAGACCATCCTGGCTAACATGGTGAAACTCCGTCTCTACTAAAAAATACAAAAAATTAGCTGGGTGTGGTGGCGGGTGCCTGTAGTCCCAGCTTCTTGGGAGGCTGAGGGCGAATAGTGTGAACCCGGGAACCAGAGCTTGCAGTGAGCCGAGATCGTGCCACAGCACTCCAGCCTGGGCGACAGAGCAAGACTCCGTCTCAAAAAAAAAAAAAAAAAAAAAAGAATCTATGTTACCTGGGGTTTAGTTTTGAGCTTTTAGATATCATGCCAAAAGCACAACCCATGAATGAAAAAATTAAAATTTTAGACTTTATTAAAATTAAAAATATCTGCCCTTAAAGATAATGAAAAGAGGAACCAAAGACTTTAAAAAAAACTTATAAAACACTTAACTATATCCCATTCTTTAGATCTACTAAAAAATTCACAACTCTAAATTAGCAGGCATAAAGAGATCTTAATTTTGTTTGATTTCGCTCACTGCAAAGATAGTGCATACATATATATTGACCTCTGACCCATGCTAAATGGAAAATTCAAAAGGTAAACCCACTACCCTATTTAAAGAATGCCAATGATTTTTGTAAAGGGATTTAGTTCTGCTGTCATTAATAGATATTTTAAAGTCAGTCCACCTGCACAAGAAGGGTTGAAACATAGTCACTGAGCATAGCCATAGACCAGATGTTGTGGCATGCACGCACAACTGTGTCTTAAGTCGCTATGTTCCAAGTGTTGGCAACAGCACATACAGCATTCTTTATGCTAAATTCCTTTTGAAAACGTTCCACACCCAGATTGCTGTTCACTGCTGTTAGCATTCTGTGTAAGAAAGTGTTTTTATATTTACTCTTCATTGATCTAAGGATACCCTGGTCACATCGCTGAATTAATGAAGTCATATTTGGGCAAAAGTACATGGCATAAACATTATTTTTGAGGAGAATTTCAGCTGGAGGATGAACAGAACGGTTGTTAAGGAATAACAAAATCTTGTAGTCCTCATCCAGTTCAGCTTCCTTGCAGTGAGCATAAGCCACTGGTACAAATGTTTGTAAAACCAGATAGAGAAGATGTCTCTGGTGATTCATGCCTTCCTGCTAGCATAATAATAGACTGGTAAGAAGTTAGCTTTTTGAAAACATTGAGGACTCAAGCTTATGCCTAACACAGCAAGTTTACACTTAAGCGTGCCTGCTGCATTAGCACATCCTGGTGCAGTTATTCTGTCCTTGGCATTCTTAATTCCTCTAGTAGCTGTTCAATAGCTGTAGTCAGTTTCTTTCTGGGTCAATAACACCAAAATCATTATGTTACATCAGCATTGTAGACTTGTTCTGGTGTCAGATTTTCAGCAGTGATGACATTGGCAAACGTGTCAATGAATTTCTCTTCTGCTTCATGATAAGCGATGATTTATCACAAGTCTTTACAAGTTTGTCTTTTAAAATTTTTCTGCAGACAGTGTATTGAGTCTTCACAGTTCTCTATAATTTTCAGCTCATTATGATTGATATTTTCTTGTTTCATGACCAGAATATGATTAAGTGTCGTATGTTTACCGTGACACTGCTGGATCCAGTCTTTCAATGCGCAACCAAGATCTTCATTTTTAGCTGTAGAGTGCTTTTCTATTTTTCATTAACTTCTGTTTATCACTTTCAGCATTGAACTTCAACAGTTTATCCTACTGTTTCTTCAAGTCATATATGGTAGCCATTCTACCATCATACACTTCTGTAAGATGCTTCACACTTACACTGCTGTTCAGTTTCTCCAACAGCTTGACTTTCTGTGTTCTAAATTAACAAAAATCCTCCTTCTTGTTCTTATCACTGTTACTCATAGAGGTATCTACAGGCTTTTTTGACATTTTCAACAAATGTCATCACATCCTTGACATCACAGATCACAGCATAAGCCAAAAACCTCAGTGAGCAATGAACATAGGTCTTGGCTTCATGTGGAACATCATTAGGAACCTACTGCTAGTGCTTCTGGTCTGCACATGTGTCATTTTATTATCATTGTGGGCATACTTGTGTGGGAGTATCTAGGTGTGCACAGAAAATACATATCACAGGTGAATGGTACTTGGAGGGTCTTTTTTTTTCCCCTTGGGGTCACTGAATAAACTGTGAGTGGTGTGCTTGTGTTTTGACTGCAACCTGTCACATGAGGTCAGGTGTAAAATTTTCCCGTTGTGGCATCATGTCAGTGATCAAGAATCCTAGATTTTGGAGCATTTTGGAGTTGGAATTTTCAGATTAGGGATGCTCAAACGGTATTGTTCTTCATAATGTCTGTGTGAACTGCTCACAAGATTCATTATGTTAAAGTCAAAAATCCGTTTCTCTGCATTGAAGGTCATCTCTAGCAGGTAATAATTGTGACAGAAATAAAATGAAAACCTGTTTGCATGGCAGTTTTTACTTCATAGCTGTTTAGTGTGACATTAACAGATAGAGCAGGTGAAATTGCACAGTTTCTGACCATCTGTTCAAAAGTGAAATTAAGTCTTTCTATGCAAGATATGGCCTCAGTTTCCTGATGCTCAGCCAGGCACAGACCTGAAAAGACTGCTGGAGGACAGTGCTAATGGGTTTCACGGGAGCTACAGTCACCTGGGGTGTGGTGTCTACTCACTACACTACCTCCATTGGCTTCCTCTCTCTCCTGACTGCCACAGCTCCAGTCCCTGAAAGCAATCTGAGCATTCCGGGAGTGTGTCCAAACACAAATCTCTTATCTCATTGTGAACAGAGAGCATCTAGGGTTGGAGTCAAGCTCCCTTGCCTGATAGGAGCCCCTGCAGCAGTTTAGCATGGCCAGAAGCTCATCTCTCTCCTTAGTACATGCACCTGGATTCTCTGTCTTTTTTTCTCTTCCCTTGGAAAGTGAGAGTGACAGAGAGGTTTGCAGGTGAACAGCAAGGAGTTAGTGTGGGTGTTCTCATTTTAGCATACTGATTGCCATTTTATTTCAGGGTTGAGTAGTAATTGCCACTAATGAACAACATGATAATTTGCAGCCATAAATCACCAGTTGCTTGGTTTGGATATTTAACACAACGAATTAAAGCTTCTCATGCTCAGAACTTGGCAGGTCTCAGTGTATCTTCTGTTCAGGTCAAGGTGTACCGAAATATGCAGGGTACCGATGTGGATTTCTACTCAGAAAACATTTCTGAATTCCTTGATAATGAATTCCAGGCATAAAGACATACTTGTGGACTCACTGCCGAAGTTCTGCTCATCACTGAGACATTCTCCTGCAACATTTGCCAACTTGTTCCTCCTTGGAGTAACTTGAGTTAACAGCTTACATGTGCCAAGCCATGTTGAGACCACCTCCTCATGGCAGCTTTGGCTTCTGGCCTTGCACAGAGTGGGAATTGGTTTTCCAGCACAATACACAGACATCTGAAACTCTCTTGTGATGTAAGATACTTCATCAGGGTTGCAGAAAGGTAATGGCTATTGAGAAACTACTCCAAACCAGGCACGATTTTGACACTTTATTTACAATGTCTTCATAAAAAGAGCTTAATCAGGCTCAAGGAAGAACGATGGTTTACCCATGGGTAAATATCTAGTAAGTTTCATAAGTCAGGCTAAGGTTCTAAGCTTTCGAGATAGGCAAAACATTGCCTACATGCTTTGATCAACATATATTTAAATGGTTTCATAATTTTCACACATTTTCTCTACACATGTAGACTCCACATCCCCAAAACATGGGCTACAGCTTCTACTTACACTGTATTTATGTACAGTACTTATGCATATAGTTAATGCTTAAAAATACCTGTGGAATTAAATGGAAAACCTTCTGTATTGAAATAAATGAAAAGGCTCTAAATAATACATATCTTGTATGTTTTATAACATATATCACATATTTTCTTATTTAATAGCAACTACGAAGGTTTCATAGGCCCAAGTTATATTAAAACACAGACTTTGGTTTAAGAAACAGACCATTTAAATAATTGATGATAAATTAATATCTCTTTTATTCCATTAATGCTACTTAATAGGCTCCAGACAGACTGGATCAACAATGTATAATCCTGATTAATAAAAAATTTGTCAAGATGTGAACTGACTTGAGAAAGGAGGAGACTACAATAGAACCCATGATTCGCAAACTGTTAAAAGTGGGGTAAAATGATATATTCCAGAAAATTATAAAATCATAATATAGCTTCAACTCCACAGAATATAAATTTTACGTAAGAAGATCTTCCAAAATTTTTCTGTATAATGTCAAGTAGACATAGGCGGGTATTATTTTAAACCTTGAAAGAAATTGTAAGAATTTTTCCCCAGTGGACTAAAACTCAGTGCAGACAGCAAAGAGTCCGAGAATCTCTCAGAGGAATGAAGGGTAGACTGTGCCCCCAAGAGAGGATGCCTCACTGTAGCTGCTCTTAGCGATGGGATAAAGAATGTTTTCTTCATTCTCTGGACAACTGAGAATAATAGCACTGCTAAGCCAGATCAGTTTGTATTGACTGCAGTTGATACTTTTCTATGCAGTGAGATGTAAAGACCCATTCAACTTCTGTTATTTTGCCTCTATTATAATTACCAATTAAGACCCAATACAGCCATTCTTTATTTCCTTATGTGTATAATCACCATCATGCCTTCTAAAGTTTCTATGAAAAAACAAAACACTAGATTCAATATTCCTCCAAATTGATTTCTGCAGACTTCTTCCTTAACTCCTTTAATACCAAGGTAATTTTATATGTTTTACCCTTTCTAGAAGAGAGCCATTTAAGAATAATGAAAAAAAAATATTGGTTTTATTTTATCAATGGATTGCCTTATGTTAAAAAAAAAATGTGAGAAAGCCTATTAGGATGTTAGTCATGTTATCTAAGTGACGAAACCTTTTTTCCTACTGGACATGTTTTAATTTAAATTTCATGATGTCCTGTGGTCTTAAAATTCTATCTGGCAATATAGAAATAGGCAAAATTTATAATTTATTTATTCTTCTAATATTGAAAATTCTGAGGCTACATTTATGTCAAACTGTTGCTATTTTAAAATAATTTTTTTGGATAAAGATGATTAAGACAGGTTACAAATCTTATTCCCCAACACCTATGGAAATTAATGTTTTAATAAAAGCCAAAAGTTCAACTGCAGCAACAAAAAAGGAATACAGTGTGATCTTATGCCACAATGTATTTTAACATTGCTGTCATGAAAAGTAGTATAAATTATGATATGATGTGTGAAGCCTCAAACCCCATGTCTTCTCCATAGGGTTAATATTGAGGAGTAGAAGGGAATAAAGCCCTGAAGATTCTTACTGGTTTTCCCACTCAATTTTTAGAGCTAAGGAGACTACTGGAGGGAATAGTTTTAAGAAGAGAAGCCCCAACATACTACTATGGGAGCTCAGTGGAGTCAGAAAGTTCTAGAGCAGTATGCTGAGTTTCAGAAACTGGGTGAAGCTGTAGGAGCAGGATAGCAGGTGGCTGGGTGCAGAAGGTCATGTTTGATATTTTTGATAAGATTTTGGTAAAGATAATCTAGCCTTGACTCCAGACATATGACATGGCCACAGCTAAGCTAGCCTCTAACCTATCCCATTGCCCTCAGGATACAGGAATGTGGTTAGAAGCAAAATTAGCATCCACATGAAGCCCAGGGAAAAACAGAAACATTATTAATGTCTTGGAGAGGGTCAAAGAGAGCAATCCCTCAGTGCATCCAGATGAGTAGAAGTTTCAGACAAAGCTGCCCTTTAAATAAATATGAGCAAATGAAAAGACGCAACTTGATAACTATTTAAATTCTACAGAGAAAGGAAGAAAGAAATGGGAGGTCGGGGGTTAGCAGGAATGAATGAAAATAAAGGTTCAGAAAGCAAGGAAAGTAAAAGCCAATTCTGAAAGAAAGTGCATTTAAAAAAAAAGGAAGCAAACTTTCCCCAAGATATTTGCACTATAGAAGAACCTCATAGAAATAAAAATTCAGTAAAAACATATAACAAAATAAACAAAAAACAATGAAACAACAAAACAGTGAAAACATGGAACAACCATTCAAATAATAGAGATTTTGGTGCTAAATGCCTTATTTTAGAAGCCAAATTTTTGAGCAGGTAACCTGGTGGAATGAAGAAAAAGCTTTCAATAATCACTGTCAACGTAGAAGACAACAAAGAAATTAAGGCTTTGGAGAAAATGCCTAGGAAATGGAATGGAGGACTGGGTGGACTAAGACAATCAGAGAGAAACTGATGAATACAGTGAACTGAGAAGATACAAGGCCAGTGTGATCCACGTTATGAATACACCAAACTGAACAGGCATATGGATACAGATAATCTACAGAATTTGAAAATCAAAAACACATTTTAAATATAAAGACCATGGGTAAATATTTCCAAATTGGACAGACACCCACAACCAAACTTCCTTTTTAAAACGCTACTTGCTAATGAATTCAAGCCAAAGTATGAACTCAGCCTTGGAGCACAATTAATTAAATTCATTTTCTGTATTTCAGGGAATTGTGAAAAATCCACACTTGTCAGGCATACTATAAATTTAGATCATGCTTTCTACAGGATAGAAAATGTTATTTTAAAGTTCAAGTTCTCACATTTTGTTTCTGTTAGAAGTAAGCTTGTACTCAATCAGTTCTATCTATGACTAGAAGTATGTATCAGAAATACTTTGAGTGCCTCAGGGAAAAATAGTCGATGCTATTTTTGCTGACATCATTATCCCCATTGAAACCCTCTGAAATAATTTCCCCATCTACTTGTTGGATTTCCTAATATTTTTGTTCAAGTATCTGATTCTCTAACATAGAGCTCTAGTAAAGAACAGTATTATATTAATAATTGAATTAAAAGATATTGATCACCTAAGACATAAGAGGGTCTGAGCAAGATTAGAGGCTTGTCAAAAGCTCCAAGGTCTGAACCCTCCAGCTTTGGGGTGGGGAAAATAACCATGGACTCCTTAGAGAAAGGCTGGATCAGAGTAGGGGCTGAGGTTATGTCCCAGGGTCCCTGTGAGAGGCTGCATGATGAGCAAATTGTGGCGCCTGAGCTTGGCCAAGGAGGTGTTCTCTTAGCTCATCGTGAGCAAAAGGCTCTAAGAGCTGATATTGCTGGTGAAGCAAGGTGAGGCAGACTTCATGAGCCATTCACATACTAGGAATGTGTCTTCTGGTGGCTTATACTCATTTTTAGTGGGTATGAGTCCACTAAAAATCTAAATCTAAGCTAACTATGGCTCTAACGATACAAGTGATCGGATTATCATCGTTATTTTGGAATACTTGATAGAGAAAACTTTTGCTGAGTTAGGTACCAATTTACATTATCACAGGAAATGTCAACATTACATTTGTGAATGAAAGAAAGGAAAGGATCTTTCCTTGCTATAATTTCACCTACTATAACTTTTTTAATGGTTTTAAAAATATTCTAATTTTTGTATTACTTTCTTGACTATGGTAGGAATCAAAAGTTTGCAAAGATTACTCTTAAGGAGTATTAATCAGGAATTGCATGTAGCCATGTCAAACATAAAATTTGGTGTAAAAATGTTTTTAATGAAAGCAAGCTCAAATTCTTTTTTACAATTTTTAAAAATAATGTGTGAGCAATGTGTGGTGAAACTACAGAAGTATTACATAAGCTAAGAAATTAATATCATCCTAATATTTCATTATAAGTATACAATATAAAGATCATATAAAGAATATTGCCATAAAACCCCATTCATATGCCTAAGATATGCTTCTCTGTATTCCTTCAAACCTTACAAACAACATTTTCTGTTTCCCATGATATGAAAAATATTGAGGAATACTGTTTCAACAAAGACGTGCGTAAACCATACTTTGCTGCCTCTAGTACTTCACTTTGATGCATTTTGCATGAAATATCTTCCCCACCACGCACCCTTTCTTCCTGTTTAAATGCTGCTCATCCTCCATGTCTCATTTCAAGGAGGGCAAAGGAGACCAACCATTTTCTGTTGTTGAATGATTAATGAGGATCCATGATGCATTAAAGAGAAACTGTGATTACCATGTCACCATCTCTTACACCAGGGGTGTCCAATCTTTTGGTTTCCCTTGGACATATTGGAAGGAAAAGAACTGTCTTGGGATACACATAAAATACATTAAAACTAACAATAGCTGTTGAGCAAAAAAAAAAAAAAAATCACAAAAAGACTCATGATGTTTTAAGAAAGTTTATGAATTTGTGTTGGGCTTCATTCAAAGCTCTCCTGGGCCACATGTGGCCTGTGGGACATGGGTTGGACAAGCTTGTCTTATACCATGCCTGAAATTTTAGAAAATCTATTCTGCATATTTGTTGAAAAAAAGAAGAATGTTAAAATACAAGCTGATAATGTAAAGTGACATGATTGAATGGGAAAGGGATGACAAGACATGTACAGTAACCAGAGCCAACACATCTGTAAGTTCAGACTTCACTGCTTGTGTCTGAAATCTTGCTGGTCTTTACAACATATGTGTATTCTTTACAGTTGAGCCTTGGAAAATGTGGAAGTAATAGGGAATCTGACCCCCGTGCAGTTGAAAATTCAGGTATAACTTTTAACTCCCACCAAATTTAATTACTAATAGCCTACTGTTGACTGGAAGCCTTACAGATAACATAAACAGTAGATTAACACATATTTTGTATATGTATCAGATACTGTATTTTTACAATAAAATAAACTAGAGAAAAGCAAATGTTATTAAGAAAATTGTAAGGAAGAGAAAATACATTTAAAGTTCTATATTGTATTTATCGATACCAGAAGTTTATGTCATCTGTTTACAAGATGAATCGTGTCTGAAGCACCTGCAGCTTCAGGCCTCAATCCACGCTATATATCAAGCAATTTAACTTTTTCTTATAATGTCAGGACTTTTCTCTGCTTCTTGGGAGCACTTCCAGCATCACTAGCAGAACTTTGTACGGGTCCCATGGTGTTATGCAAGGTTTAAGGTACTGCACTAAACACAATGAAAAATATGCAAGAACAGCAAGAGAGAGATCACTTTTACTGGATATACAATTTACTGGAGAGGCGAAATGCTTATGTGGAGATGATTAGTACTACATGTATTTTAGGCGAGTACTCTCAACACTTGCACTCACCACAATAGCAACAAGAAGCAACTACAAACTTATTACAGTTTTACAGTATGTGCTACAGTTAATGGTATGCAGTTAAGACAATACTACATCTTTATATTCGTTTATGTTTCTCTCAACTGCAAATGATACCACATATGGTCTGTGTTTGTGTAAGTTTTGATAAATTTTAACTTTTTATAATAAATTTGTGTATATTTTATGGTAGTTCATGATGAAATAGGCTAGTATCTACATAGATTTTATGTATTTATGACATGCCTAACTTTTTCTTTTTTTTTGATATTTCTAGGCTACATAGTTCACCTGTGACTTTTTAAAGACCCATAGATCTCCAAAAATATTTTCCAATGTTATAAAAACCTGCATATAAATGGATCAATGCAGTTCAAACCCAAAAACTCATAGATCTCCAAAAAATTTTCCAATACATTTATTGTAAAAAACTGCATGTAAATGGACTGATGCAGTTCAAACCCATGTTGTACAAGGGCCAACTGTATACGTGTATACAGATATGTACATGTATATATGCATATATATTATACATATAATAATGTACACTGAACCATAGTTCTTTTTAATACATAATTGATGATGTGAAAGCCAATGGATAGTGTGTCTCTTTGGAGTTTCTAAAAGTTATTAGGCCCTGAAGGTGGTTGACTTTGGAAACTGAGTCACACAGCTTGAACTTTTAATTACTGATCTTTTAAAAATAGATTAACTTCCTTCCTAATTTTCTTTTTTTATGGCTAAGACCAGGTGGCCCTGGCATAAAAAAAGACCCCTTGACTGAGACAAAAGACCCCTTGACTATTATGTCTTTCTTTAATATAGAATGTTAAATATACCTTTCAAAAAAAGATGCTGCGTATAACTAAGCAAATTGTTGTAACTATTCACTAACCCTCTATGGAAAAATAATGTAATCTTGTTAATCTTTCCCAGAACTTTCCTGCTTAAATGATCTTCAGACATTCCCTCTTTGGAGCACTGACCCTTTCGTTTTGGAGTCAGTGTCCTCCCGGGTTCACAACTTTGAATAAACCCAATATTTACAAACTTTGAATAAACCCAATATTTAATCAGATTGCCTGAGTCTCATCATTAAGGTTGTCCATGATGTACATAGTGTATGAAATACATGCAATAATAGAATAATGTTATTAAAAACGGTCTCATGTATCTTTTGGTTGGTTATATCCATCTACCTATATATTCACCTATTCATTTATGCATTTAGCTACAGTAACAAATATATTAAGACCTAAAATGAAACAAAAAAGCTAGTATATAAGGGGCATACTTTAAATTAAGAGTAATCTTTATTACAGTGCCTCTAAATCAAAGCAAGTACCATTGTTAAAGCATGGTGATTACTAAACTGTGAAATCTGAAGTCTTCCAAGCCAGGAGGATTGACGTTAGGTACCTGAATAACACAGAATGTGGATTTGTGCACCACCACCCAGTTCCTTCACAATTATAAATTGACTTTCACGTATAATTTTAGCCATCTGCTGCTCTGTTTGACCTTATCCCACTGTGTTCTAATCACTGCTGGTCCTTAAGAAATCTTCACCTGTTCCGTATGTACCATTCTGCTGCCGCTTGGCTATCAGCTACAGGGAATCATTAAAAGTCCAATTATTCTTCTGGAGGATCCCTCCCAGAGCTGGATGGGAGTGGAGGTGAAAGGTTGATCCTGCAGAGAGCAGTATCGGCATTTCTGAGAAAGAGGAGGCCTCTGGGCATTTGTGTAGGAAAGATTCCAGGACCTTTTATGAATTGTATTTTTTGGCTTCCATCCTTTTGTCCCTTCATAATCCACATTCTCACCATTTTTCCACCTCTCTGAGGTTGGAGCAACTTGGATCGGTGGCCAAGAAAAAGCCATACATACACACATACATACACACACACAAACACACAGAGATTTCAAAACCTTTGGAGAGGCATTTTAAAGATAAAAAACATTCAAATGTGCTGAAATTGTAAATATTTAAAACATGGTTGAAAGACAAAGAATGAAACCAAATAAATGTAATATATTTTTGAGAATATAAATGATCCCTGACATATAAAAACACTCAAAGACAAGTGCTCTCAGTGTAGGAGGGAATGAAAAACATTCTATTCATTTAAAATCAATTCAAATGGACATTATAACACATGCTGTTAGATAGTTCTGTGGATGTTTATTATTTCAAACATTTATATTAATTAACTTCTGTTAAATGTTGGTAAAATCTATATTTTCCTTTATTAGATTAGTTTGGTGATTTTAGAGCTCTCTGAATTTCAGACCTAAGGTCTCATTTTGTGTTATACCTAGTTAGCAGGACCAACTTCACTAGCAAAACAAAGCAAAATGAAGGCAAAATCCATGAAAAAATTTTAACTTTAAACTAATGCAGTCATCAAAATGTAAGTTATCTCACAGAGTTTTGTCATAATAAAGGCTTTAGCCTTTAAGATGTGACTAGATTTTCAGCTCTACCACTTACTTTCTGACTGAGCTTGGGGAAGTTGTATAGTCTCTGGGTCTTATTTTCTTGATTTGTAAAATGGGGGATCATTATACCAACCCTATAAGGCCACTGCCATTTAAAAAAATGAAATAATGCATGCAAAAGACTTAGCAGAATATCTGATGCAAGTGCTGTTTATTTTATTCTCAATAATAAGTTTTATTCGTATTTGGCAGGAAATGAGATTTTATTTCTTCCTATACCTATATAGTATTAGTTTAAAAAGTCCATGTTCATTTTCAAAGGCAATACATTATACATTCTGAAATTAATAATCTTTGAGACATTTATAATACTTAATTTATAGTAATGTCATACTAAATGATATTACACTGGAGAAAAAGTTGTTAACAATAAAATGCTGTACATAGTTAATGATAGTAACACTATCAAAGTAAAAGTATTGACATTTAGACAAGGATATGCAATCCAGATTGGATGCGTGTCCCCCGCTAAATCTCATGTGGAAATGTAATCCCCAATTCTGAAGGTGGGGCTTGGTGGGAAGTGATTGGACCACGGCAGGGGATCCCTCATGAATTGTTTAGCGTCATTCCCTTAGTGATGGCCTCACTATACTGTGTGACTTCTCATGAGATCTTGTTTAAAAGTGTGGTACCACTCTCTCTCTCTTACTCCTGCTCCCATCACATGAGATGCCTGCTCCCCCTTTGCCTTCTGCCATAATTAGAAGTTTCCTGGGGCCTCCCCAGAAGCGGATGCCACTACATTTTCTGTTCAGCCTGCAGAGCGGTGAACTAATTAAACCTCTTTCTTTATAAATTACCCAGTCTCAGGTGTTTCTTTATAGCAATGCAAAAACAAACTAGTACAATATCTTTAGTTATTAGCTTCAATTTCCTCCACCCCTCTTGTAACCGTATCAATTTCTGCTACCTTCTATTATTCTTAGAGCAGACCTGCCTATTAGTATTTGAGGGTGTCTAATTTATCCAGTTTGTCTGATTTAAATTGTTAAGGGTACTTTGAAATATGCAGACAATTCCCCAAACATTTCCCTCTACACCTTTAAATAGCAATCATTGTCAATGACTGAGACTAGTTTTAAGAATAAAAGGACCAAGCTAGTTCCTAAACGATTACATTTGTCTATAAGAATAACAATTTTATTACTAAATATGCTTCCACAGTTTCTCTCAGTGCATGCTGACAAAGCTACTGATTCTAAGAAACGCACAGGTAGGAAAAAGTTAAAACACAGAGAAAAAAATACCATGCATATTCCTGCAACACATCCAAATGGAAATTCACTATTTATATACTGATATATTTCCTAAGTCCTTTCTCTCTGGTCAGATATGGAATTTTGGTTTTGTTTGCATGATTTTGTTCATACTGTTAAGTACAGTTGTTATCTATATTATTTTACCTAAAATATGACTTGCGTTATTCATGCACCTTTGGACTCTAGGTTCTTTAAACCAAGAGTAGATAGAGGCCTAGAACAGGTTGCATGAAAGCCCCAACTCAGACAATGTGAGCATTCAGAGATCCCAACCAGAAATTAAGGGGGGACTTTTTAGTGTCCCTTATGTGCAGAAGAGTGGCTATCTATGACTTTGACATTGAGAACCTATGGTCTTGTAGAGACCCTATAAATAAATCTGGATACATCCCTCATTATACACATGAAGTCGTTAAAGACCAAAACAATTAGGTCACCTGCCAATAATTCACTGCATGTAACCGATGAAATAAAAAGTAAAACTCCTGGCTGGGTGCGGTGGCTCATGCCTGTAATCCCAGCACTTTGGGAGGTCAAGGAGGGTGGATCACGAGGTCAGGAAATCAAGACCATCCTGGCTAACACGGTGAAACCCCATCTCTACCAAAAATACAAACAAATTAGCCAGGGTGCCTGTAGTCCCAACTACTAGGGAGACTGAATCAAGAAAATGGCATGAACCTGGGAGGCAGAGGTTGCAGTGAGCCGAGATCGCACCACTGCACTCCAGCCTGGGAGACAGAGCGAGACTCTGTCTCCAAAAAAAAAAAAAAAAAAAAAGTAAAACTCCTGGCCTTCTATTCAGCCCCACACCTAATGTCTGAGAATTCCAAGGCAAGAATAAAAATGGAGGCCCAGGCCCAGAGCCTGCTCCCTTTCCCTTCTCACCCTGATTTCCTCTTGACAAGAGCATCATGCAAATGTGTATGCAATCAATCTGGACGTCCAAGGTCATTCCAAATTTTGGGCTTAGGGGTATGCACGGTGGCACACCATCTACTTTTGGTAAGTCAGACCCCATGGAAAGGGTGACCTGAGCTGGCCCTGTGAGCATCTTAAGGGCATCTGGGTAGGGAGCCTCCAGGTGAGACTCCTGACACCTGAAGGGTGATCTTGAAGGGAGAATATGAGCTCTATTTGGTACACATTTGCCTCCATGTTTCAGTTGCACTCTGAGAGAAGAATTTAGGAATTGATCCCAAGGAACACTGTGAGGGGGTTTGGGAGTTAAAAAAGGAAGGGAGAGAACAATAAAGGATGGATTAAGAAGTGGCTCACCACTGTAGGCAACCACGGCTCATCCCTGGTGTGGACAGACTCAGGGTTGTCCCAGTGTGGAGTAAGAGGTGTGGAACTTACCTATCAACTGCTGTCTCTCATTGGTTGAGGGTTGCTCTAGGGGCACTGATTCTCTCGCACATCTGGCCTCCCTTTGAGAAGACTCTGCAGGTCTGCTGCACAAGATTAGAGGAACTGAAGTTGGAAGGGTCCCTAGTTGCTGGGCTGTAAGGCTACGTCACGTCTTCCTCTTTATAGTACATATTAAGTGAACATATATTAATAGTATCCTACTCAATATGTAATTACAATATAATTAACCTACTTTTAATCACCTCATCATTTAATTAGAGAATGAAACATTTCTATTATTACCTAACACATTAACACGTGTTAGTTCTAGCTTGCAGTGACTCATGCCTGTAATCCCAGCACTTTGGGAGGCTGAGGCAGATGGATCACCTGAGGTCTGGAGTTCGAGACCAGCCTGGCCAACATGGTGAAACCCTGTCTCTACTAAAAAATACAAAAATTAGCCGGGCGCTGTGGCGCACATCTATAATCCCAGCTACTCGAGAGGCTGAGGCAGGAGAATCACTTGAACCTGGGAGGTTGCAGTGAGCCCAGATCACACCATTGCACTTCAGCCTACGTGACAGAAAGAGACTGCATCGCAAAACAAAACAAGACATGTTAGTTCTTTAAAAGCACTATGCATTCAAGAAATCAAGATCAGAAAAATAAAGAAGCCTTGGGTTTGTTTCAGTGACTGGGCAGGTTATATTCCAGATGGATCTTTTGCATATTACTGTGAATTCAGGGATGGAACACTATATTTTACCTTTCATCTGGACATTTAACCATCTCATCTCATTTAGCATTTAAACTTAGTTGTACTGAAAATTATTCTGTTCTCTCAAGCATTAGATTATGGTTTAGGAACATCTATTTGTTTCTCAAAAGGTATTTAACCCAAGACTATTTTAAAATTCTGCAGTAAATATTGAGAACTTCTAAAGGCTTCTTCTTCCATAGCACTTACATATTCATACAATTGTACATTTAGTTACATTTTAAGTCTCTACTTTGCTTCATTCAAACCATGTTGTTGTTCAGAGATGTACAGAGTGTATCCTGATGGTAAAAGTTTCCCAAGTTGGTGATCTTTACATTTTCCAGACATCCTTCACCAAAGTCAATTTCTTCTCTCATGAGCAGATGGATGGAAATGGATCAAACTAAAATGGAAGAATCAGGATGCTTTCAGCTGACAAATGACTCCTGCTAATCATGAGTATGGGATTTGGTGATGAAAAGAATAAAGACTCCAAGTTTCTTTAAAATGCAATTCCATTTGCCATTCTGAGACAGACATTTCAACTAGCCCCTAGCAACAATGGTCTCTCAAACGTAATGAGGTTAGTTTCTGCTACAGTCCACTGGGAAGAAACAACCTTTAATACTATTTACTAGCCATATAATTTGTTGAATAAATGTAATATTAAATCTAGTTTCCAGTTGTTTTGCTGACTTATAAGCCACATTTGAGGTATTGACTTTAATTTTTCAAAAAGCAAAGGTTTTCATTTACATATTTTACATATATCAATGTTCACACGTATTTTTATGTAGAAAATCAAAACATCTATCTTCTCATTAAAATCTGCTTTTAGATGTCCTACAACAATAAACAGGCATTTCATGGAAAATAGCTATTTGTTTACATTCGCAAATTCATTCACAGTCAGCCTCATCCTTCTTTGCCAGGCACAGGAAAGGTCTACAGATCCTTGATTCCTCCTTCCCTAGCCATCTCCAGAAGAAGTTCAGTAGCTGTAAAATAAGACAGGCTTGGAGCCTGGTTCCACCAAATGCGATCTTCAGCATGCGCTTCACAACTTCCAGAGTGCAGTTTTTTCATGAGTAAATGGTGTGGTAGGACCTCATCAGGTGCTGGTTGTGAGCATTAACTGGTAGGATGTCAGCAAGATGCCTGGTCAAACAACTCACATGTTGAAGAGGTTCAATAAATGCCAGCCTCATTCCTTTCTTACCTTCCATCATGTAAACTGTACTTGCAACCCCCCAAATCACTTTCTATCCAAATTGTCTCCATTTCTTCAACACCACTCAAACGCCAACTCTTTGTAGCCTTCTACTACCACTCAAGCTTAGAAAGATAATACTCATAGACCACAGAGGCACTTCCATGTCTCAGCCACTGCATTAAGTACGTAAGCAGTGGTATTTCATTTGATCCTATCAACAACACAATGCTACACTAAAATAATTATCTGTAATTTGCCAACAAGGAAATGGCATTCAGCCAGCCAGTAAATAACAGACTGGTGACTCAAACCGGCTGTCACTCACTTTCTCTTCTAAAAATTCATACAGTTTTAATTTTACAGCATTAAAATGAGAAATAAAATGTTATTGTGCTGGATTGTCTTTCATTTTCTTTCTCAGATGATCTTAAAATATTATTAAACTTTCTTGTTTAATGTTTCATGTTTATGTCTTCTGTACGATTAGCCTTCCCAGGAACAAAGAATGTAAATTTCTACGCTCAATTCTTCAATCCATTTAACAAAGGTGTATTGGATGTCCACAGGATGTGGGGAACAGTGCTAAGGGCTGGAGGTCTGAAATGAGTGACACACCCCCTGCCTTGAGTAGTTCACAGCCCAGTGAGAATAACATCCACATATTAACGCAATATCATACAGAAATTGCCATGATAGAAATGAATCATAAAACTAGTCCCATCAATGACAGACTGGATTAAGACAATGTGGCACATATACACCATGAAATACTATGCAGCCATAAAAAAGAATGAGTTCATGTCCTTTGCAGGGACATGGATGAAGCTGGAAACCATCATTCTCAGCAAACTAACACAGGAACAGAAAACCAAACACTGCATGTTTTCACTCATAAGTGGGAGTTGAACAATGAGAACACATGGACACAGGCAGGGGAACATCACACACCAGGGCCTGTCAGCAGGGAGAGGAAAAGGGAGGGAGAGCATTAGGACAAACACCTAATGCATGTGGGGCTTAAAACCTAGATGACGGGTTGATGAGTGCAGCAAACCACCATAGCCCATGTATACCAATGTAACAAACCTGCACATTCTACACATGCATCCCAGAACTTAAAGTTAAAAAAATATATATATAGTAGAGGCAAAACTCATGGAGCCTTATAGTTGTGCCAGTTCAGGGTAAGGGTTCTCAGGAATATTTCTCAGAGAAGGTAATAGATGAATTGAGTCTGAATAGGAAAAATACAAATTTATAGAAAAAGATGTGAGAGGCAGTGGAGAAGTTAAAGGATTCTAAGTAGAACATAAAGAAGAAACATCCCAAACAGGAAAAATGACATATTAACCTGAGAACCAAAATTAGTATATTGCAGACGACAAAGAAAATGGGAGATGTTGGAGATGTTGACACAAACTGGTTTATATGTAGATTTATATAGCAGCTTACATCTTACCCTTTTAAAACTATTTGTCCCATTGATTTAAAAGGAATAGTATAAAAATTTGCCCAACAGTTTTTCCTTATTTAAAAAAAATATATGCTAGGCTTATTTAATTATTTTTTGCTACTATCGAAATGATCAGTTTTTTTTCTCCTTTACTATTTAATGTGGTGATTTACATTTGCTAATATGAAAGAAATATTATATTACAGGAATAATGATTAAGCGATATTGTCTTCTTATACTTTGCTGGGTTCAATTTGCTCTTTCCTTACTGGTATTGTTTTTGACAGATTTTGTCTTTAAGGTTATGCCATGCATTTAAAATAAATTTTGGGATTTTTCCTCTTTGCAATTCTCTTTGAAAGAGGATGTATAAGTTGAAACTGTGTTGCTGGTACATTTTATAGAACTCATCTCCAAAATCAAGTGAGCATGATGTTTGTTTTGTTTTGGTTTAGAGTAACATTTTAATAATCAATTTTTGTCTTTTCTGATCCTCTCTTTATGTGATAATTTTTATTTCATTTTTTACTTGTATTCTTTATCAGTTGCTTCTATCTTTTTGGTTTATCATGATTCGTTTTTCCTAACTTTTTTGGTGGAGTTTTTGGTTCATTACACACCATTTGTCTTTTGTAATATAAGAAAAGTTCATAAATTTACCTCTAAACATGGCATTAGCTTCATCCTAGACATTTCAATATGAAGTATTTGTATTATCACTTCTATTCATCCTTTTTTTTTTTTTTTCTGTCGCCAGGCTGGAGTGGAGTGGCATGATCTCAGCTTACTGCAACCTCCAACTCCCTGGTTCAAATGATTCTCTTGCCTCAGCCTCCCGAGTAGCTGGGATTACAGGCACATGCCACCGCACCCAGCAAATTTTTGCAGTTTTAGTAGAGACTGGTCTTGAGCTCCTGGGCTTCAAGCGATCCTCCCAACTTGGCCTCCCAAAGTGTTGGGATTACAGGCGTGAGCCACCATGCTTGGCCTATTTCTAACATCCTTTTATGTGTTTTCTATTTGAATCTCTTGTGCCCTTTATATTGTTTTCTCTCGCCTCTTTCATTTCTCGCTTGCCTTTTTTTTTTTTGGCTACATTGAAGACTTTTCATCTTTAGGCCTAAAAGTGTTTGCAAGTACTCAACGTCTCTGTTTCCTCATGGTAAAATAAGGCCCAAATTATAATTATAAATGTGAAGTAAAAATCCTTCAAAAATAGAACACTTATATCTAGCAATATTTAAAAGGTATAATATAAACCAAGTTGAATTTATTCCAGGAATCCACAATTGGTTTAACACTTGAAAACTAATCAATTTTACTATTAAAATAACAAGCTAAAGGATAAATCATATGATATCAACAGAGTGAATAAAACTGGCAAAACAATTATGTATTTATAATTTAAAAAATTTTTTTGATAACTAGAAATAGAAGGGAAACTTATTAACTGTGATAGCAGATAGCTTCCAAGCCTTAAGCAAAATCATAATTCAAGGTAAATTGTTAAAAGCTTTCATTCTGAGATTGGGAATAAGAAAATGAAACCTACTATGACTACTTTTAATTAACATTGTAAAAGATGGTCCACCCAAACAGAGAGACATTAAGAAAAAATAAAATATCTAAATTTAAGAGAGAGAAAAAAATTTTAATGTTCAGATGACATGATTTTATAGACAATCCAAAAATATCTTCAGATGAATTATTATGTGTAATAAGTAAGAGTAACAAGGTTGCTAGGTATAAACTCAATATATAAAAATCAATTGAATTTCTCTGTAACGATAATGAGCATAAAATGAAAGTTTAAATTTCATGTCATTTACAATAACATCAAAAACACTAAATGTCAAAGGGTAAATCTAACAAGGATGTGCAAGACCTCTAGATGGAAGTCTATAAAATACGTTGAGAGAAATGAAAGAAAATACAAACAAATGAAAGAAGATATAAACAAATTTATATTACAAGCATAGATTAGAATATTTCATTTTTTCTTTTATTTTGTTTTCATTCTTATTTTTCAAACTATAAATTTGTATTGGAAAATATTAAAGAGGACCCAAACAGAAAAAGAGGTAGACCATGCCATGCACAGAAAGAATACATATTTTAAGCAGATCAATCAGAAGATTTAATATGTAAATATTTATCAATACTTTTCAAACTCATCTATAGATTTAATGTAATCTTCATAAAAATTGATCAAGTTCATTTTTTTCTTACTTTTTAAAAATAACTAAAGTTGATTCTAAAATTTATACAGAAATACAAATTGGTAAGAATAACTAGGACACCCTTGTAGAAAAAAGTATAATGTTGGTTTACTTGATCTACCAGAAATACAAACTTACTGTAAAGCTACAAATTGTATGTTACATAAGTAATTCCTCTAAGAAATCAATAAGAAAATAAGAACATCTATTAGAAAATAGGTAAGAAACCTAACAGATACTTCACAAACAGACTATCCAAATGTCAAATAAAGATGAAAATTGTCCAAATTCTCATTTAGGAGAGACAAATAAGATATCATTACACATAAAATAGAATGGCAAAATAGGCAAACTAGGGACAATTTAAGGTGCAGAGAAGAGTATGGAGTAACACAGCATCTTACGTAATTCAAGTTGAAATGTAAATCGGTTTAACAATGTTGAAAAAACAAAGGACAGAACAACAAAACCACAACACAAATGTGTCTGGCAGTACCTATTAAATTTGAAGAGACACATACCTTATGGTCCAACAATGCTAAATAGAAATGAGCACATTTATACAAAAGTGGCTATAAAATGTAGAAAGGCAGAATTATTCCTAATATCCTAAAACTAGAAACAACCAAAGGTTCATGAACAGTGGAATGTATAAATTATATTCACATGATAAATGTATATTATGTATGTATATATAATATGCAATAAATCAGTCTGAATCAGTCAGTTTTGTTCAGGTGATACAATGCTAAATACAAACATGAAAGTAAAGACCATAATAAGACATTTGTTGTTTTTTGTTTTGGTTCTGGTTTTGAGATAACGGAAGTACTGTGAGTAGAAAGGGGCAAGTGACTGTCTGTTAAATAATCAGCACTGTTCTTTTCAATACAGCACTGTTCCTTCAAAAATAGAACACTTATATCTAGCAATATTTAAAAGGTATAATATATGCCAACCAAGTTGAATTTATCCCAGGAATCCACAATCGGTTTAACACTTGAAAACTAATCAGTTTTACTATTGATATGTCTGGTTACATGGATTTTTCCTTTATAACAAATGTGTAAGCAACATATTTAGTTTTTTTATATTTTTCTCTAAATGTTCACAATTTTAGAAAAACAACTAATTTTTTTCCTAAACATAAAGCCACTGACATTACTTTAAAAAAAAAAAGAAACTCAGAAGGCAGGTCATCTATAGTCCCTATATTTTCTAATAAGGTTCCCATAGCAACCCAAGTAGCATGAGAATAGAGTCTATTAAATTCACTTAGAGTATTGGCTTTCTTGGCTTGCTGTCACCAGTCTCAGAATAGAAGTCCTTCAGCCTGGCAGAGTGATGCCACGAGCTATCTTTGTCAAAACAGAAGATCTACAAACCAGCAAAAATTCCTCTCAGGTTGTTTTAGTTGAAGATGGTGAGCGGGGAGTGCTGCTCATCAGCAGGATTCTTAAGGAACACTCCTATTGAGATTCCTTCAGGGGAAGTGTTGAGCCATCAGAAAGCATCCAGCAACCACTGCTGCTGTTTTACGCATAACTCCACCTTCAAGCCCAAGAAAGGCAACGAATGAGAACCACTTAAGACTGGGGCCAGTGACGCTTCCTCCTTTTGGATTTTTTCTGTTTCATTGTTTCTTCTGGAAGCAGGGCTGCACTAAGTTAGCGTATAGAATTGTAGTTCACGTTGAAGGTTCTGTAAATGAGAATTAGCTATTTAAATCTAGATGATTCTAACTTTGCAATTTCCATGTGATCCATCTATGTAAATTGAGTGACATTTACTGCCTACTTTAGTATTCCATCTGCCAAATCAACCTCTGCACCTGAATACCTAAAATGCATCTTGATATTATTATGCCTAAAAATTAGCTCCTTATATTCAACTTTCCCTCCCCAAACCTCCTTCTCTCAAGGTCTCCCTCATTCTAAGAAGTTGAAAACATCTTTTCAGTTACTGAGGTCAAAATCCTGGCTCGTCTGTGATTGCTGTCTCTCAAACCCGGTATCTGTTCTTTCAACAAATCCAGCAAACTCCCTCTCAGTATAGATCCAGAATCCGATTGGAGTTCACCAGTGCTGAAATCTTTGTTCAGATCGCCGTCATGTCTCCTCTAGATCCTTACAGTAGCCTTCTACCTCACTGTTTTACCCTCCCTCTCAACCACACCTGGCTTTTTTCAAAAAATCAGCTCTAATACCGAGTTTTGTCATTCCTGTGTTCAAAGTCCTCCAAGGGCTCCCCACTTCACTCATAACCAAATTCCTTACTATAACCTTCAAGGACCTTCCCGATCTGGGTCCTGGTAACCTTTCTGACCTCATCTCTTATAACTCCTCCCCTTGCTCATTCCTCTCCAGTCACAGCTGCCTTGCGCTCGAATTTGAACTTTCCTCTGCCTGGAAAGCTTTTCCCCTTAAAAATCCACAGAGCTTGTTCCTTAACTTCAATTTCTACTAAAATACTACGTTCTCAGTGAGCCCCTCCCTGGCTCACTGTTTAAAAATTCAACTCCTTGTCTTGACACTCTCCAGCCTTTTATCTGCTTGTTTTTATTTTTTCTTTCTTAAGAATCATCAGAATCAGTCATACATATTTTACTTATTTGTCTTGTTTATATTTAGTCTCCCCTACTAGAATATTAGCTCCACAAGGGCAGAAATCTTTGTCAGTTTTAATCATTCTGCATTCCCAATACCTATAAAATGATTGGCGTATAGTAACTGCTCATACTCTTTTGTTAATAAGTAAATGAATAAGCATTTCCCAAGATATGTCATGCTATCTACTTACATTCCAAGATTTAACAATCGTTTCTTGTAAAAGAGATTTTTGTGTGAAAAGGTTTGGGGATTTCACTAATTCCATTTCTCCCTTGGAGTTTCACAAGGCACATTTTCGGTCATTGGATATGAGCATTTACATAATTTTAAAACAAATGCTTATTTTCTTCAACCCAGGAATCCCTCAACATATTTGATCATGGAATTCTGTCATGCACATATGTAATCATTTATTTATTTTGAATGTTTGTGTGCTATGTGAGTGCGTGTGTACAAACACCTCTTAATATCACTAGGGAACACACTTTAAAAAGGGCTGCGTTAGAGTATAGAATTGGATTTGTCTCCAGGTTCAATTTTATTGAACCGGTCTATGCTTTTCCACAATTTCTAGTCATCTGGCTCCATTTAGACAAGGAAAATAAGAGCACACAAAGGGAGCTCCTATAAATGGCCCTTGTTTGATACACAACGGTGCCATAATATGTTTCTATTTTTAAAAATCTGTAAACTTATTATAAATTAAATTGTTATTTAAATAAATGTAAAATGTGTATTCAAAGTAACTCAATAACACAAATTGCCTTTATCACAATAACCAGAGTGTCAGCCAGCACTGGGTTCAACTTCTGTCTCTACCACAAATTTTTTTGATATAACCAGCAATTACTTTAATTAGACTTGCACATGTTCAACAACAGATAATATATTTATTGATTCCCTTAAGCTCAGTTTTATACATAGTCCAGTTTCTTTATTTGTGAAGTGGTGGCAATATTTACATTAGAGAAGATTAATGGAGATACAGCTTGTGCGGTGCCTGGCATCGTGCCTCACATTGCAGTTGCTGGGAAAATAGTCGCTTTACCTTCCTTTAATTGTCTGTTTCAATACAGTGGATTTGGCTACACAGAATGAGCTATAAATATAAACTGCACAAAAAACTTCAGATGAATATACCTCTGATTTATACGTGTCATGCTTTCATGCACATTTTTCTAATTACTTTACAGCAAATTATAAAACAAAGCGTTTAGTTGAAGCTCAATTATAAATGCTGATTCTAACAATTTGCTCTATACAGCAGGGATTGGAAAACATAATTCACAGCCAAATTCTATTTGCCATAAACTCTTTCAACCATATTTTTTGTTTAGTTAATTTTGTCTTTCAATGTGAAGGGAGTTTAAATGTCATCTAGGTAAGAGTAGAATAACACTTCCAGTGTAATCGGAGCTGATGCTTGCATATATAAAATCATTAAAAGTGACTTATGAAAATCCAATTGTCCAGCAACATTTAAGAGCCTGCTCTATCCTAATCTCTGAGCTGGGCATGAGGGACACACAGATGAATGCAGCACAGTAGTAGGAGCTTACAGACACCCTTTGAAAATAACACCATGACAGCGTCCGGGAGTAGAACCTAGCCACTCCGGCTACACTGCATCTTTAGCCAGATCAAAATAATGACTGCATGAGACATTTCCCGAGACATTTCTGAAGGGTAAGAACTGCTTCTGTGATATTGCATCTTTGCTAATTAGAACGATTTTACAAGGGTGTCATCAAGTCTCAAAGCTAATTGTATGAAATCCTCATTGAAGAATGACTACAACTGTCTATCTTTCTATCTAGGTGTAAATACATTGGGCTATAAGAATTGAGGAACTGAACTGGTTGTCATTTAAAGACAAAAGCAGTAATGGTGAAATTATAAGCTACACCTAGTAGCAGATAGCCAAGAAATGCGTGCTGTTGAAACCTAACTTTGTCTTTACTTGAGAAAATGTAGGCACATCTCGTAGCATCTCTCAGCCTCAATTCACAATAAGTATGCAGATCTGGATTACAGACTGAAAGGTCTCCAAAGGTCCGTTCAGCCACAATGTGCTATGATCCCATAAACTATTCATGGAAATATTCTGAACAAATCAATAGCACTGACAATACTAAGCCCCAAAGCCCAAGTGTATTGGTCGTATTATTCCATTAATTCACTAAGTCAGTTGGATAGGTAAAATAATGCATTTGAAGTAGTTTTCATTTAGTCAAAAAAAGCTGCAAAAGGTATTGATCCAATCTGAAACTTTATAAAAAGGCTCCGAATTGTCAAATACACATTCCTCTTCCTGTAAGAGAACCTGAGTTACCATGTATATGGGACAGAATCTCAGACTGAACCAGATCTTAACCATTTTCAAAGTTTCAAAAGGGGATTCATTTCCAGATATCTGGTAAACTTTCCCCCAAAGATGCCCTACAATTCTTCAATACCTAAAACCCTGAAAGCCTTAGTGATTACATTGCAATTGACTTACGATGTATAGTTTATATATATATTTTTTGAAGATCTGTATTGGCATATGACACAATTTACATTTGGTCTTAATTACTTCAGTCTCACTTTTACATAAGCAGAAGCTTTACAAACTCAAGTAGCTTTATAAACTGGCAGAAATTACAATTTATTATAGTTAATAAATAATAGTAATCATATCCTATTGCTGTTTCAACAATGGCAACTTGACAGAAATGTCAGCCTCCTAAGATGTCGGGTGTAATAAAGCAATCTCCCTGGACCATGGAATCACTGTGACCCAGCAGGTACACTGTAGTCTTCAGAGAAAACTCCAGCTTTCCCAAAGACAGTTTCTTTAATGCTCATGTTTCAGCTACAGAGGCATCATGCTTTTGCCTTCTAGTGTCACAATTGTGTTAGAAAACTCATTGTGTTCTCAGTAGTGAAATATATACATAGCTATACATTTTCCAAAAAAGAAAGAGTATTTAGAAAAGTTATAGTTATGGGCAGAAGATTATTCTTCTTGGATAGAAGATTGACTTTACCAAATTGAAGATATTTTCTTATTATAACATCAAGCTAAAAAAAGGTTTTGAAATCTGGAACTGTAGTTCTGAGATTTTGATCCCATTTCTACAGCAAACAATAAATAAGGGACATCCACGCCTATCTCAGTATGTCCTCACTTGTCAGTGTGTATATCTGAAGGACAGAATGACTGGAAAAGTTCCAGCTGTTATCAGATAGAATCAATATTTTTTGTATATATGAGAGAAAAGAACTTTAATGTGCACATTACTATCTTTTCATTGGTCAGACTAGTGGCAATAGCAACAACACTAATCCTTAGTGCAACATATATTTTTCTGTTATCAAACATCATTCAGGTCTTTGCAGTATGAAGAGTAAGAACCACTTGGTTCTACAATTCTAGGTGAAACTTGGTAAATATATGTTGGAAAAATAAACATCAGTTAGAAGTAGAAAGCACAACTATGCTACTGGTTAAAGAAGGACAGGGGATAACGTCACATTGTTTTAATAGTTTAGTATCCATTTTACAGCAATATAAGTTTTCTGTGTTTGTCATAACTGTGGGCATTGCCAAACTGCTAGATCATACCTACAATGGCATTTTAGAAGTTACTTTAGTTTTGATGAGAATTTAAACATTAATCAGGGAAAACAGAAAGGTGAAAAATATTTTCCAAATTTCTTTTGGCTGAAAGAATGTCAAATTTTTAAATCTTATTTCCTCAATATGCAAAAATATCTGTATTTTTTATCTGTGGGACAGAAAAAACAAAGGTGACAAAAGTTAGAACAATATGTAAAGTGTTATATCTCAAGTAAATCATCGTAAATATAATATATAAGTAGAAGTTGCTAAAAGGCAGTTCTAGACTAGTCCACTAAGAGTGATATTTTTGTTGACTAAAGGCTACATAAAACAACTGCGGTTATATAAGACAAGCATCTTTCTTTTTTCAAGGGAAATTTTTAATGGTAGACAGGTAAAACAAGGTGTAGACCCATTATGCTTATATCTCTTATACAACTATAAAGCCAAAACAAATTACAAGATAAATATAAGCAATATTATCATACCAAGAAAACTTAATATAAATACATTTCAAATAGACAGAATTGCATGATATCATCTCCACTCTGTAAAGTGTGGCTGGAGAAGGGGAAAAAGAAACTATAGTGAAATATTTACAAAGCTATCTCCTGGATAGAGACACAACTCTGGTGTGAAAAAAAATGATAGAAAAGATGAATCAGGATACTTTGGATCATTTACTGCATATGAGCTACTCTGGAAGTATGACATACATTCTCTCAACTAAGGTTCAAAATACCATGGGACATGGGTTTTAACTTCTGAAAAGTTAATGACAAACCACAGCTTTTCTGAAAATAGTGCACAGGAAAAGAAAGAGTTGAAAATAATATAAGTATGACTAAGGAGATAAGACTTAGAGAGAAGCCAGGATAATTATGTTGAAGTACTAGACAGACTATGAGGTGAAGGAGCAGATTAGAGAACAAATATAAGTTGACTTGGGAAACTCTTTTCAACAATTCCAAGAGTTGTTAGAATATACACTGCACTATTATTAGCCCTGTCTTACAGATAAGAGTGCTGAGACTCAGGAAAATTAATGTACCCAAATTCTAGTAATTAAGAAAGCAAAGATTAAATTCCAAGAATCTATGACTTTATGATCCTGTGCTATACAGGCAGACAGATTTCAACTCTATATACAGACTGATCAGCTAAAAGGGACAGGTTCAACTTGCTGATCTCTGAGGCTTCTACTAAATGTATAATTAGTCATAATATATCATTTATTCACAGAAATAAGAGCTTGATTGGGCAACTGCTGCAAAAAAAGACTGTAAATACATAGTGTTTGATTTTGATAACAAAAATATGACTTTTTATAACAATATAACTTTCCAAGAAAAAAAAGGCATGCCTTCTTATACAGCATATTCCGCATACGTCAACGTATTATGTAACTACATTTGAAACAAGGTCTTCTACACATTGAGAGCATCATAAACTTATAAAAGTAAATGTTTTTAGAGAAAGGGTATGCTTGTTTTCTTCCAAATACATTATTTTGTTTTATACTAACCACATTCCTATGAGAGAGGTATGAATATTTTACAGGTGAATAATAGTCTTAATCACCCACACAGAGGTAGCCACTGGCAGCTAATGTAATCATTGGTTTGTCAGGTGTTTAAACATGGGCTTTTCCTGGGGTCCTAGTCATTGGTAGCAACTGTTACCCACCTTAAACAGGCAGTATTGAGAAGATAACACAAAAGAATGTGTGACATAGACCTTTGTAGCATATGGAAGTCCTACACAAACTAGCCAAAGGCTCTGGGAAAGTATGTGGTAGACAATCTCTAAGATGCCCTCAAGGACCCCATCTTCTTGTAATGTGAGCTAGACCTACTAACTCCTGACAAATAAGATATGGCAAAAGTAGTATGATATCACTTCTGAGACCTAACCAAGGAACTTACAACATTTACCTTATTTGGTGACATTTTTGCTACGGACCAGTGATTCTTTAGTGCCTTCCATTCCCTTCACCATCCTTTTTGAGCAGGAATGTCTATAACATTGTTTGCTTGTCTGCCGTTGCATGTTAGGTGTACATGGGACAGATAATTGTCTAGTTGACACAGCTACAGTCAAGAAGAACTCTACTCATGTTGCCAAAGCTTAAGGAACTACATGTGAAGAGCTTCATCTTCACCTGGATTTGATTTAGACAGTGGGATTTGAAATTCGAGCAGAGACTGGAATGAGATGATAATGTCCTTTGTGTCTTTCACAATATTTTGGGGATAGAGACATAAACCATGGTAACACCATAATCTAGCAAAGTTACAGTAGAACACATAAGTGCCTTATACACTAAAAATGCAGATCTGCATGTAAGATGTACTAGGAAAGGGTGGTAACTCTCAGTGTCATGGCACATAGAAATTACATGCAGAAAAGATGGGCATGGACAATTATGACATGTTAAAAGAAGAGAACATGCTTCTGAATGGTTGAGAAAGGCATGAGTAGATGAGATGAGGTTAGCCAGGTGGTGACACAAGATGCATCTAAAATTCTGTAGTATTTGGCACTGTTCCAGGGGAAAAAAAATGAGGAAGACTCCTAAAGCACACAGCCCAGTTCTTGAGGGTTTCCAGACACACATGCACACTCAGTAAAACAGGAAAACACAGTGTAGTACATTAGGAAACGAAGAAAGGAAGAACATAGTTTGAATGCCTATATGTCAACACATGCATATGTGGTGTGTTACATCATCAGTCTTTATATTAATGAACCATCAGAGGTGGACATTGATATAGATAGATACAAACACACATACAAAAATACGTAGATATATAGCTAGGCAGATAGCCCATGTCTCACAGCATATAGGAGATGAAGTCAAAATTTGATAAATGTCCACCTGGCTTCAGCGTGTGAGTGTGTGAGTGTGTGTGTGTGTGTGTGTGTGTGTGTGTGTGTTTAATACAGTGCTTGAATCCCATAGCAGGCCTTTTTCTCACAGCAATAGAAAAGTAGAATCATTGAATCACTACTGTGATACAGTACAACTCTAGAAGATAGACATCTTGATTATCTTCTGGTAGGAATAAAAGGCCCTACATTCTCATACAAGCATGTTTGTGACTGAAGTTAGCAGCCTGAATGTAATGAGAAAATGAATGGGTAGTGAGCAGATAAAGACACAGCTGTTATTACTTCATTAATAAAGCCTTGAACTGCATCTTTTGGTAAGTTAAATGGTACTTTCTTCCTCAAAAACTCATTAAGTAAGTTCGCATGCTGCTATTTGCTTTTTGAAGCATCCATATCTGAGGTGTTAATCTATTTCACTCACAATAAGAACTTGGCTTTCAAACAGTTCATCAATTGCTCTGACAGCAGGATCCATCCTGCCCAGAACCAATGAGCTTGCAGGTTGTGTCTGCCTTGTTAAACAACCATAGCTGCCGAGATAATTTGGGAACAGTTTAGCATTTTGTGCCTAATTTTCATCGTGTAACAAGCAGAGCTGCCCCTTGGGACACAAAGCTCTCTCTTATTTCAATCCCTTTTGCTAAGGTTCCTCATTAATTCTGCTTATCTTCCCGCACTGCTCATATTAACTCTAACTCAGCCTTCCTGGGAACTGGAGTGTGAGACAGAAATGGGTCACTGGGGGGCTACTCCTTATGGTGCTCATGGCCCTACAGCATGGGTTGCCAGATAAAATACTCAAAAATGAGTTAATTTGAACTTCATGTAAACAACAAATACGATGTTTATAGACACACCTCATGCAATACACGAAACATATCGAGCCTAAAAAAGTATTTGTTACATCTTTGAAATTTAAATTTATGTGGTGTCCTGCATTTTTATTTACTAAATCTGGCCAACCTACCCATGATGTACCTTCTATAGCTGAGGCCCTAGTTGAATGTAGTTATGGCCCTGGCCCAGTGTGCTTGGAGCCCAGCACAAACTAGGATATCATCATATTTGGAGAAAACACACCATTTTATATTATGCTGCTAGGGAAGGATTATGGGAAGAGTTCCAGCTTTAGAGACATTTGGATCTGGATTATTATTCATCTTTACTATTTATCAGTTGGGCATATTACTTTTACTTTCATCGGCCTTATTTCTTCACGTATATCATGAGAAAAAATTCCCTTACTAGACTTTTTAAAAAGACTAACTTTCTGTGTCCTGAATCTCTATGTCTGTCTTTGTCACGAATGGCAGTCTCACTCACCCTCACTCTAAATATGGTCAACTTTCTTGAATACATACTACATAGCTCCCCAAATCCGGTATTCCCAAGGATACTAAAATGAAGTATCCTTTACTTCAGGCAGCCGGAGAAGGGCGGTGAATGGGATGGGTGAGTGCTATTCCCACGACTCCATGCTGTCGGAGGTTGGGGAAGAGAGGCCCCTGTGGACTAGAACCGGCAGGGAAGGCTGAAGCTAGGCCTCAGTGTGGGCTGCTCATCAGTATTTGGGGAGCAATTTTCTCCAAACCAAAGGTCAGGTCACTCAGGTTATAGTGATTTCATACATCACGTATTTAAGATTCTTGGTAACTTCAAAAGACAAAATATGATAAATCCTGTGAAGTCACCGGCCATGCCCATAACTTATATAATAGTGAACATTCATTCTCTTTCCTCTATGCCTCATAACTGGTGAGTGCTTGAAAGCTTCATCAATAAAAGGAGCCCATATTCAATATACTTTCAATACAGCATAATCTTCTGCTTCAATTCTCATGCAAAAAAAAAAAAAAAGGGATGAAATCCTTCTCAGAAGAGTGAATGCAACGTGCAGAGAGGCGACCTCACTGGATAAGCAAGTTTACTTGACTTCCGTAAGCTGAGTTCCAATTCTCTTGGAAACATTAATGTTTAACAACTTTAGCATTCAGTACTACTAAGTGAATTGGAAGCTTCAAATTTAAAGTCTTCTTTAGGTCGGGCGCAGTGGCTCATACCTGTAATCCCAGCACTTTGGGAGGCCGAGGCGGGCAGATCACGAGGTCAAGAGATCGAGACCATCCTGGCTAACACGGTGAAACCCCATTTCTACTAAAAAATGCAAAAAAAATTAGCCAGGCGTGGTGGCGGGTGCCTGTAGTCCCAGCTACTCCGCAGGCGTTGAGGCAGGAGAATGGCGTGAACCCGGGAGGCGGAGCTTGCAGTGAGCCGAGATCGCGCCACTGCACTCCAGCCTGGGCCACAGAGGGAGACTCCATCTCAAAAAAAAAAAAAACCAAAAAACAAAAACACTTCATTAAATTAATACCATTTTTTTAATGCTACTGATTAAACAGAGGAAATCTCAAGAAAGAAGATCTCTGATTGAGAATTAATCTAGAACTAAATTGCATGCTCTTGCGTTTCATGGGTGCTTTGCTTATACGTTTTAGGCATTTAAGCAACTTTAGAGTTAAGAAAAATACCATTTACATTTATTTTTACAAGTGTTATTTCAATAAGTATTCCTTGAACTTTTATAATTATGCTAAGCATTGGGCTGGACATCCACAACCAGCAAGTTCTGCTATCACAGAATTTATTTCCTAGTGAAGAAGCTGATGAGAAAAAGGTGAACACATAAATTAGTTAGACTTTAATAAATGCAATGGAGGAAACAAAAGAAGCTAATACGAATAAAATAGGCAGTACATAAAATAGAGAGGCTAAGTCAAATCTCTTACAGAATGTATTGAATTGAATTATTTATTATGAGAAGGAATCAACCATGTGCAGATAAGTACAATAGCTAGTGCTAAGGGAAAGGCAGGACAAAGGCCCTGGGGTAGGTAGAGAAATGAGAATAATAACGTGGTAGGAGTGGTCAGGGTGCTAGGCAAAGCCAAAGCACGGAAGACTTGGCATGGCAGCTGATAGTACCTAGATTTCTTTCTAAATCCATTAGAAAGTTTCATGCAGGGGAATGGTATCCTTTTATGTATGTTTTAAGGAAAAAGTTATATGTAATCCAAATAAAATTATAACGTGATTCCCTTTGTTGATGCGAGCCAATATTTCCAAACAGATTGCCTCATCCTCATCCTGTTTACGCTGACATCTTCATTAGGATGTTTCCATCTCTGCCCATAAAAATCAAATGCTCTTCCCTCGAAGACCAGTTCAAGGTCCACTTTGCAACTCATCTCACTGCCTCCCCAGGCATTCTGCACTTGCCGCTTTCTCTGAATCTGGCATAGACTAAATGAAAATTTATCCTTCTAATGTCCACAGGGTTGCTTAAAGGGCTAGCATTTGGTGCATATTTGAAGTAAAATCCCAAGCTCGTTCCATTAGCTAGGATTCTGTGATCAGTGCCTTCAGGCAAACTCTGCTCACAGCTACTGACAGAGTAAGCTGTTTAAGAAAATCTCATCACTTTCCTGCTTGAAACCTCAGAAGGTTTTCTTCTGCAGCAAGATAAGGTTACACTTATTTCAAAGGGCAGACAGGATGGTCATAATCTGCTCTGGCCCCTTCACCAACTACATCAAGTTTATCCAGTTCTGGGACTCCTTGCCATTTCCCAAATGTGCTCTTCCATCTCTTATTTCCTTCTTCCTTTTCCCTCTCTCTCATGTTTCCTTTCTCCAACTGCCAACTGTAGAAACATTATTTTTTATTCTTTCACTTAAAAATGGCCTGAACTATTCTGATGTATGTGGGTGCTCCTTCCTCTGTCTCCCTTTACTCCAGGATTTACCTTAACCGTAGCTCTAGCATATATGCTCCTTTGGACAAATAGTTCAAAAAAGGTTGCCTACAATAGATTTCTCTCTGAGATTCACAGATGAATAGAATACACCTAAGACTGTGAAAAAATGCAGTAGAGGTACAGAACCTAATGTTTTCTACATGTATGTGAACTCAAATCCTATTTATGTTCATGTGTGTCAAACATATATTAACATCCTGTATATGTCTGGGACATCTTCATCTGACCTTTCGTAAAACAAAACGAAACTTCAATTTAAGTCCTTTTTGCAAGAATTGCAATAATTGGTTTAAAAGTCTGTCCCATGTGGCTGGACGCCGTGACTCATGCCTGTAATCCCAGCATTTTGGGAGGCTAAGGCGGGTGGATCACCTGAGATCAGGAGTTCAAGACCAGCCTGGCCAATATGGTGAAACTCTGTCTCCACTAAAAATAAAAAAATAAAAAAATAAAAAAAAATAGCCGGGCCTGGTGGCAGGCACCTGTAATCCCAGCTACTCAGGAGGCTGAGGCAGGAGAATTGCTTGAACCCAGGAGGCAGAGGTTGCAGTAAGCCAAGATTGCACCATTGCACTCCAGCCTGGGCAACAAGAGAGAAATTCAGCCTCAAAAAAAAAAAAAAAAAAAAAAAAGTGTGTCCTATGCACTGAATTGTGAACTTCTTGAGAGTCTGTCTCGCTTGACTTACTGTAGCTGGCCCAGTACAAGGCCTGAGCTCTCACAGGGACTCAACACATTCTGACTGACTGAACCATCATGAGCTCATAAAGCAGACAGACTCTGCTTATTGAAAAGAACCTGTATCATCTTCACTTTGCTGCATCTGCAGATGTTCCATCATTGTCCTTTCTTCCCTCTCCTATTCCACTGACTTATCCTAGCTCCTGAAGCAATTGTAAGGCAGAACTGGATATAAAAAAACAATTTTTTAACCTCTCTGATAACTCTGAGAATTACTTTCTTTCTTTCTTTCTTTTTTTCTTGGCAGAGTTTGAATTTTTTTGCCCAGGCTGGAATACGGTGGCACAATCTTGGCTCGATGCAACCTCTGCCTCCAGGGTTCAAGAGATTCTCCTGCCTCAGCATCCCAAGTAGCTGGAACTACAGGCACGCACCACCACACCTGCCTAATTTTGTGTTTTTACTAGAGATGGGGTTTCACCATGTTGGTCAGGGTGGTCTTGAACTCATGACCTCAAGCGATCCACCCGCCTTGGCCTCCCAACTTCTGGGATTACAGGTGTGAGCCACCATGCCCGACTCTCTCTGAGAATTACTTTTTAATGACAATCTGAACATCATTGTTGCTCGTTATTTCCCTTTATTTTAACACATTTCACATTTTCAGAACCTACTACCAACTCACGTGCAGTTGAGATATTTGGCATACGTAAGTAATCAACTAGATACTGATTAAAAGATCAGATTATTCTGAGTCTGATTTGATAAGTCCAATGTCCAATCCTTTTTGTTAGACTTGCTCTCTGACAAAGAAGCATTCACTTTTTACAAGAAGTTCAATAATTTGGTAAATGTTCAAGCTATGCCCTTATTTCAGTTCATAAAAATGTTTCCCTAGAAGAAACTAGAAGCTCTGCTCATGGCTAGTCTTGATCTTTCAGCTAGAATTCATTGCTCCAAATCTACCTATCACGATATAATTATTACATAATTAGAGTTTCACCATATTACATAAGAAATTCATGAAAGTCTGCCCAAGATTTTGCTAACATCCATATATTCACACCTACATAGAAACTTCCGATCTAGTTATTTAACAACTTTACGGAAGATATCATACTATTAATCTAGCAAAGATGTATTGGTCTTATGTTATCCCTCAGTGAACAGCACTGCTTTTTCCAATAGTTTAATACTTTCCTCGGTGTCTACCAATCAAATTTGATTAGCTGATGTTAAAATCTTGTCCAAAAACGTCTTCACAAAAATACTCATGTTCTTTGTAGAAATTATGATTAATAGACCTGCATACTTCTTCAATACATCTTTTGGTTGTATCATTTTCAAAGATCACTGAACACTATTAATCTTACCTGAAAATTATCTCAGAATTGAATTTATTTGACTTAGTTGTCACGACTTTGTGTAAACACTTTTACTTCTCCCAGTAGGAGGTACCAATATGGGCTAATGACTACTCTTAATAATTAAGCCAAAATATTATCCTTACATGTATGGCTTGGTAGTCTTTGGAACATCCATGTCAAATAAAGATAACTTTGTTAAAACAAAATACTTGGAGGGCTTGTGATTAACAGTGCACGTACTGAGGTCTATGTTAAACAAACAAAAAATCAAAGTGTAAAGGGAGAGAGTGGGCCGGGCACGCTGGCTCACGCCTATAATCCTACCACTTTGAGAGACCAAAGCAGGAGAATCTCTTGAGCCCGGGAGTTTGATACCAGCCTTGGCAACGTAGAGAAGCCCCATCTCTACCAAAAAAAAAAAAAAATTAGCCACACATGGTGACACATGCCTCTGGTCCCAGCTACACAGGAGGATAAAATGGGAAGAAGACTTGAGCCTGGGAGGTCAAGACTGCAATGAGCCACGATTACACCACTCCACTCCAGCCTGGGTGACAGAGCAAGACCCTGCCTTGAAAAATAAAAAATAGAGAGTGGTCATATTCCTTAAAATAAAATAAGTGAGAAAACAATATTATGTAAGTATTAAATACTTCTTCAACAGAATCTTTAGGAACCAGTGGAGAGATGGTTCAAATCACTATTTCATTTGGCAAATGTTTTCTATCAGAGGAGATAGATGAGTAAGGTCTTTATACCCCAATGGCATATACAGTAGAACCACCCAACTGACTTCACTCAACACAGTCTGTACTCACCACAAAACCTTCAATACAATATAACTTCTGTAGATTATCCCATATGAGAGAACACAATGACCAGCTAAGTGGTCCTTTTTATACTGTTGGCAGTTATAATTCTGAATATACAGCTATAAACAAGATCTGGTTCATATTTCATTTGCTTGTAGCTTGGATAATTGTGAGTTACTAGCCAAGATCCTTATGACATGAAGAGATTCAGAGAACATCACCTTCAAAAAACTAAGGACTAGTCACAGAACTGCTTTGCCATTTGAAACATTGCCAGAGTATAACCTCTTTGAGGAAACATGGAGCCCGCTTGCCCCTCTGTTAGTCACCTAAATAATTCAAGAGCTCTGGAGAAAGAAAGAAAGAATTCAACTCCTATCTGCTACTTTCCTGCTCTTTAGAAAGATATTTCAGCTAATTAGTAGTCAGGTTTTGTCATTTATAAGATAAAGATATAAATAGTTACTACTTCCTGCACTTATTTTGAGAGCTTAAAGAATCATGTAACTTTTGTTTTTCCACTATATCTGATTTCTCATATAGTTTAACATGGCAAAGGGCACACTAGCAAAACTAAACTCTTTTAATGGCACTCCTCCACAAACACACATCTATGCATATATATCCATAAATTACCATTTTATTCTATACACAAATATAATATATTCAAATGAATGAAAACACTTTTTATTTTAACAAATAAGTCTGCTTCAGAGACTTCAACTTAGGAAAAAAGAATCCTCAGTTCTATCTCTAATGCCAATTCACAAACTAGAACAGAAATATGAATTCATTTGATTGACATATGAGCCTGTTAGATTTAAAGGGAAAACACCAATTCATTTACAATATGCAGGGTAGCTCTAAGAAAAAAAAAAAAAAACCCACTTCCTATCATCTAAACAGGATCATAAACTGGTCACTTCTTAGGATATTATCCCCAGTGCTCACTAAAATGCACTAAAGCCTATTTTCTTTACACAAGGGGATGAAAGAATACCCAATGTATGATCAAGTTTGAAGTAATATTCTATCAATTCTAAACCTATAAATATATTTTATATCACAGACTTTGAGTATAACACATTTCTATGCCTTCCATATGGAAAACACTGTTTCTTTCTTTTTTAACTTAAAAAATACAAAGATTATCTTAGAATAACATTTTATGATTGTAATTAAGAATCTTATTTTTCTATGTTCTATACATCTTTTGATTAAAAAAAAATTACACCAGAATTTGCTCAAACAATACTTTCCATAAATACATTATGCTATCCTAAAAACAATGTCAAATCATCAACAAAACATTTAACTGACAGCAGTCATTTTGTTTAACAGATGAGAATGAAGGAAATTTGCATGAAAGATCTTCCACATAATCTTCAACTCTCCTTGTCCCTTGCTAATACATTTTCAAATGTCATTGCACCTGCTTTCATATAAACATCTTTGATGCCTGGAACATCGAATGCATCAAGGCATTGTTAGAAAAATAACTACTTAACAAATAGCTCAAAAGGACATAAGGAGATATGTTTCATGATTGGGCATCTCACAGAGTAGCTAGATATTTGTTAGATAAGAAATCCTTCGTGATTACTGCACCTTCCAAAATGGCCTGTCTAACATGCCCTTTGGCCAGCTGCCTAAACTAAATGCTTGGTTGTTTCTCACATCACTCAATGAATATTTGAGCTTATGAGGAAGTCTGTCAATTCTGTCTCTTGATCTATTCAAACTGTTAAGGAAATTTCGAACATCTGACTGTAAAAATCTCTATTTTCCCTCATGCATGCATGAATGAATGAGGTTAAGACATGAATTTAAGATATATATTTCTGGTTACTGATTTTCTATCAACTCTCTTTATTTCAAAAACTTCACAAACACAATTCTGCTTCTGTGTGCATTTCCAAATTTCTGCTCTAATTATGTCAGAGAACTTCACTTTTTAAGTGACATCGTATTCCAGATCAGTATTTGCTGTTGAAATTTCCATGGTACCAATCCCAGGAGCATCATTAAGAAAAACTCATGAATATAAATGAAAAATCCTGTTGAATGTTGACAGTTTTACAGACATTAGGTTTGGCATGGCTTCCTCAATAGGATAATCACTCCTTAAAATTAATAGATCAACTCAAAAACCTTTTTGGTTACTTGTTTTTCCTGGAGTTGATATCCTCTTTCCAGTCCTAAAGTGGTGAGTCTCAGAAGCTGATAGATACAGGAAGAAAGACTGAAATAGCAAGTCTCACTTTAATTTGGGAGCAATATGGAGCCAGTATAGATCTGCACTATGGCATTTCTCAGTATAGCTTATCCACTTTGGCTGATACTCAGCTTAAGTGTCTCCTCTCCTGGAAAGCTGTTTCTGAACTTTCCAAGTCCATTCAATTGGTTTCTTTTTTTTGTTTGTTTAATATCGTGTCTTGACTAAACCTTTTTTAGTGCACTTATTATAACACCTCACTTACGTGTAGCTTTCTCTTTTTAGTTTTAGAAGTTTTGGACATCTAGGGATATGAATTATATATCTGCATATCCAATATCTTATACATCTGGCATACAGTAAATGTGACAAATGTGTGTCAATTAAATATAGGATTCTTGCAGCATATGACTTGGAGTTTCCTGCTATAAAATAGGAATTTGTTAAACTGTATGAAGTATTGTGGTTTTGAGACTGATCAGTAAGCTCACAAATAGAGCTGGTCATTGAGAGTATAAAGATTTGGGAAGAAGAGATGTGTGCTTCAGATCATCACCTCCCTGTGACCCTGTGTTCCTGAAGAATAAATGAAATTCATATTGCTCAAAGCAAGAATAACAAAAATAAGAGAAAAAATGTGTTATGTGTCTAATTAAAATAGAACAACTGGACAACACAAGCAAGTGACATTTATCCATTTATCTCAGGTATGCAAAGTTGGGTCAATATTAAAAATCAATTAATGTAATCCATCACATCAAGAGACTAAAAAACATCACATGATCATATCAACAGATTTAAAGAAAGCGTTTGACAAAATCCAACACCCATTTAAGGTAAAAACTCTCAGTTAACTAGATATAGAGGTGGACTTTTTCAACTTGACAAAGAATATCTACAAAATAATGATAAGAAACTTGTAGCTTTCTCATTAAGATTATGAACAAGGCAAAGTTGCCCCCTTTCATTGTTCTTTTTCAACATCATACTGGAAGTTGTAGTGAATTAAATAAGATAAGAAAAGGAAACAAAAAGTACACAGATTGGAAAGGGAAGAAGTAAAACTGTCTTTGCAGATGACCTGATTGCTTAGGTAAAAAAAATTTAAAAATTAAAAATATTCCTATAACAAATAAATGATCATATCACTGTAACAGGATACAAGGTTAACATATAAAGTCAATAATCTTCCTACATACAAGTAATAAATAAATATGATACGAAATTAAAAACACAATAGCATTTACATTAGCATCCCCCAAAATGAAATATCTAGGAATAAGTCTAGCAAAATAAAAGAAGTATACAAATAAAACAATAAAACGCTAATGAAAGACTTAAAAAATAAAATCTAAGTAAGTGAAGAGATATTCCATGTTCATGAATAGGAATACTCAATATTGCCAAGATGTCAGCTCTTTTCAACTTCATTTATTGATTTAATGCAATTCCAATAAAAATCCTAGGAAGTTATATTGCATATCTTGATAAATTGATTCTAAAATTTATAGGGAGAGGCAGTAGATCCAGAAAAGTCAACACAACATTAAAAGACAAAGTTGAAAGACTGACCCCAGTTTACTTCAATACTTACTATGAAGCTATAGTAATCAAAACAGTATGGTACTGGCAAAAAAAAAAAAAAAAAAAAAAAAAAAAAGACAAATAGTTTAATGGAACAGAATAGAGAACCCAGAATAGACACACATTAATATAGTCAGCTGATCTTTGACAAAGGAGAAAAGACAATACAATGGAGAAAAGATAAACTTTTCAACAAATAGTGCTAGAAGAACTTGACATCCACATCCAATAAAACATGAACCTAGACACAGACCTTACACTCTTCACAAAAAATTATCTCAAAATAAACCACAGACTTAAATGTAAAATGCAAAACTATAACACTCCTAGAAGATCACATATGAGAGTATCTAGACAAACTAGATTTGGCAATTACTTTTTGGATACAGTATTAAAGGCACAATACATGAAAGGAAGATTTTATAATCTGGACTTTATTAAAATTGAAAAATTCTGCTTTGCAAAGCATATTGTCAAGAGAATAAAGGGAAAAGCCACAGAATGACAGAAAATATTTGCAAAAGACATATCTGGTAAAAGATCATTTTTCAAAATATACAAAGAATTCTTAACAATAAGAAACCCAACTGATTAAAAAATGGGCCAAAGACCTTGGCAGACACCTCCCTAAAGAAAATATGCAGATGGCAAATAAGCATATGAAAAATTGCTCCACACTAAACGTCATTAGTGAAGTCCAAACTGAAACAGTGAGTTACTATTACATACCTATTGAAACGGCGCAAATCCAGAACACTGTCAGCACCAAATGATGGAGACCATGTGGAGCAACAGGAACTCTCATTCATTGTTGATGGGAATACAAAATGGGAGAGCCACTTTGGAATACAGTTTGGCAGTTTCTAAGAAAACTAAACATACCCTTCCCATATGACCCATCAACCATGCTTTTTGGTGTTTACACCAACAAGTTGAAAATGTATTTCTATACAAAAGCCTGCACAAAGATGCTTACAACAATTATATCCATAATTGTCAAAAGTTGGAAATGACTAAGATGTCCTTCAAAATGTGACAATGTAATATTATCCAGCTTTAGAAAGAAATGGGCTATCAAGCAATGAAAACACATGAGAAAATTACTAAGTGAAATAAGCCAGTACAAAAGGTATTATTCCAAATATATGACAGTCTAGAAAAGTTAAAACTATGACAATAGTAAAAAGACCAGCGGGGCTGGGCGCGGTGGCTCACATCTGTAATCCCAGCACTTTTGGGAGGCCGAGGCGGGTGGATCACGAGGTCAGGAGATCAAGACCATCCTGGCTAACATGGTGAGACCCTGTCTTTACTAAAAATACAAAAAATTAGCCGGGCGTGGTGGCGGGCGCCTGTAGTACCAGCTACTCGGGAGGCTGAGGCAGGAGAATGGCGTGAACCCCAGCGTCGCTTGCAGTCAGCCTAGATAGAGCCATTGCACTCCAGCCTGGAGGACAGAGCGAAATTCCGTCTCAAAAATAAAATAAAATAAAAAAAAATAAAATAAAATAAAATAAAATAAAATAAAATAATAAAATAAAATAAAATAAAAAATTTAAAAAATAAAAATAAAAAATACCAGTGGTTGGGGAAAGGGAAGGTCGACTAGAAAGAACACAAATGATTTTTAGGGCAGTAAACCTACTCTGTATGATAATATAACAATGGATACATATCATTATACGTTTGTCTGAATCTATAAAAAGTATAGCATCAAGAATGAACCATAATGTAAACTGTGGACTTTGAATGCTAATGATGAGTCAATGTAGCTTTAGGTTTGTCAGTTGTAACAAATGTACCCTATTGTGGGAGATCTTGATTATGGAGGTAGCTGTGCATGTTTGAAGACAGAGGATACATAAGAAATCTCTGCTATTTGCTCTCAATTTTGCTATGAACTTAAAACTGTGAACATCAAGTCTATTAAAGAAATTGACACACAGACACAAATAGAACTAGCATTGATTAATTGGTGGCACAACAATAAACTGACATTATTAAACTTACATATAGATTATGCCTACATTTCTGCTTCCAGCTGAATTTATACTTAGAGATGCCATATTCCTTGGGATGATGGCACTTTCAATGGAAGGAATTTTATCCATATGGATTCTATAATCATAAATTAAATCTAGTCTGGCATTGTGGCTCATGCCTGTAATCCCAGCACTTTGGGAGACTGAGGAGGGCAGATGACTTGAGGTCAGGAGTTAGAGAACAGTCTGGCCAACATGGTGAAACCTGTTTCTACTAAAACTACAAAAATTAGTTGAGCGTGGTGTCAGGCGCCTGTAATCCCAGCTGCGTGGGAGGCTGAGGCAGGAGAATCTCTTGAACCCGGGAGGCGGAGGTTGCAATGAGCCAAGATTGTGCCACTGCACTCCAGCCTGGGCAATAGAGTGAGACTCCATCTCAAAAAATAAAAATAAAAAAGTTAAATCTGAGAATATTGTTTTCAAAGCAACAAACAAAATTTTACATATTCAATTAGAACAATCTGTGGGGGTGAATTATTGAGGTCAGTGAAAACAGTATATTCGCTAAATTTATAAAGCTATTAAATATTGCAAACAATCCTTTGTTAGCTGCCATTATCTATATGCATACCGGCCACTCCCTTGAGCCCTGAGTTGTTCCCCAACCCCTTCCCTCCGAAAAAATCTCTACCGCTGGAGTCAAATAGTCACCCACTGAGAATTCATTCCCCATAGGGTCTTATAGCTATGATTCAAATCTATCTTTTGCAAAACTCACTATTACCTTAGTCTTGTGGTTCATGTAGATGAAGTACACAACAATCTACTATTTTTTTCTGTGTCAGTAGCTACATTTCTTTAAATGAGTTCTAAAACAGAACTCTTAATATATAGATTGCATCTACAGTAAATTGTAACTCTACAAATTACCAGTGCTACTGGCAGTCCTCAGACACAATAGGAAGCATAACAGGATGGAGACTGGTCAATTTCTTTCAACACTAATTAACATTTGCATGGCAATTTTAGTTTGCTACAGCCATGGCTACACTGGGAATATGGAGCTACCCCAGTCCCACCACCAACCACGCAGTGTTTCCTGCATTTGAGGGCATTCTGCTGAACAACTTATAAAGCCTCACTGAGCCTGCAATCACCACGGACTAGTGGGGCAAATTTCTCTTGGATAAGAGGCCCAGGGCCCATTTTATTCAAAATGATTACTGATGCTCACACCTCCATGCTATGAATCACTGCCATCATTAGCGAATGAGGAGGGTACAAATTGTGTGCCCTTCTCAACAACATATCCTTACTGAAAAAATATGCCCATAATTTTCCATAATTTGTGGCCCATGACTCAGCTATCTACTCCTCTTCCACCAGTTAAACACTGCATTTGGCTCAGTGAAATTGCTCATCCACATCCAGCAACACACACTCTGCATTCTCAATCTCTTCTTTGACTCTTTCTTTTTTTTCTCCAATTTTTTTTTTTTTTTTTTTTTTTTTTTTTTTTTTTTTTTTTTTTTGAGACGGAGTCTCGCTCTGTCGCCCAGGCTGGAGTACAGTGGCGTGATCTCCGCTCACTGCAAGCTCTGGCTCCCGGGTTCGCGCCATTCTCCTGCCTCCGCCTCCCGAGTAGCTGGGACTACAGGCGCCGCCACCTCGCCCGGCTAATTTTTTTCTATTTTAAGTAGAGACGGGGTTTCACCGTGTTAGCCAGGATGGTCTCGATCTCCTGACCTCGTGATCCGCCGGTCTCGGCCTCCCAAAGTGCTGGGATTACAGGCTTGAGCCACCGTGCCCGGCTTTTTTTCTCGTATTTTAACTAAAACCTGAATCTTTCCTGAAAAGTCTCATTTTCCTCTACCTGTCTCAAGAGCTGTTTTTATTTTCTCACTTTCAGCATTGGGAATCTGTCCTCCTGGCTTCTAATGTACATTTTCTCTTGTCTATTATGAAAAAATCCTGTTCCTTCAATGTTTATGCCATTCACACAGTGGCAGAGATTTCTAAAAATGCATTTCCTCTGTTCTCTCAGGGCTCCATTTCCCAGACTGTTTTACAGTAAAATGAGGTCATGTGATTTAGCTCTAGCTAATAGAATATTAATCAAAAAGTGATATGAGTTCTTGTAGATCAGTCTTTTAAGAATTGGGTATGCATTGGCTCTGTTCTGTTTCCCAATCTGCTTGCTAGATGCAGATAACAAAGAAACCTGTATAATAATGAAACCATAAGATGGAAGAAGCCTGGATCTCAAATTCACTACTTGGATAAAGCTAGTCATTTGCTACCTTAAACAGGAAATACATCTACCTTGGACAAGAAAAAGTAGTATCAGGAAACTGCTACTGTCTTTGAGCCATTATAATAACGTGGGCTCTATTTTTTGATGTAGCTGGCATTACCCTTAACTATACTCTTCCTTGTCATCTACTAAATTCCAGTATAGTTTATCTTATTAGTGGGAAACTTTGGCATAAAACATTTTTTTCCTCTCTATCCCAACCCCAGCATTATCATGAGTAACTGGAATATCCATTAGACAACTTATCCGAAACTATGTCCTCTCAGGTCCTTGACCTCTAGTATCAAATTATTCCCCCCTCAACCTCAGTTTGGTTATTTACACTCATAGGAATGCTTTGAATATTGTCATCTCCTGTAACTCTTCCATATTCAAAATCAAAATCAACCAATCTGCCATATGACTATAATCTCTCCATCACACCAGCTTGTTCAAGTGCTCTCATGATGACTATTAATTGATTTCATTGAGACGATCATCCTTCTTTCACCTCCTTCCACAACTATCTCACATTCCATTGTGCTTCATTTGAATAACATCCTAAATTTCATTGGTTTTCTGAGTTTTCATCACATCTATCCAACAAAGCCACAAGCCTGTAGGAATTGAGCTGTCTGCCTTTTCTATGGTGTAATAACCAGAGAATGGAGCAATAATTTGTAATACCATACAACTGCGAATGCCAATTCCAGCATAAAGATGTCTCACAAATTTCTAATTAACTCTCAATACTTCCAACAATACAACCACCAACTTAACATCTATCTCTCAAATATGTCAAAATCATCCCAAATCAACACTTTTATAAGTATTTGCTGAATGAATGGGTGAATGGATAAATTAATACAAGTAAGTATATAATTATTATCACCATAAACATTCATGTATAAAGCAAGTATTCATATCTACATCATATAAGAGAAAAAATCTGAATTTAACAGAATCCAAGGAAGCCGATGAACTTTGATTCAAATTTAGATCTTCTCAGTTTCCCTAAATCTAAATCCTGAGTGTCTTTCCATCCATACACTACGATGCATATTGAACCTTATGAAATGTTCTTTCTTCATTTAATGTACAACCATAGACTCAAAATGAGAATTAGGTCTAATTTTGAATGCAATTGTCTTTGACTATAAAAATAATGCCCATGGAAGGCCTTATAATGCTTTAAAACCTGCACCATTCACTGCAAATACTTTAAAGGAAACATTTTAATTTTGTGAATAAAAATATTTAATAGCCCACACTCCAAATTAAAATTGACACCAAAATGTATCCAAAGGAATCATCTCACAAAAGGAAGGGGATTTAGAAAAAAAATTAAAAATTGACATATAAAAATCATTGTTTTTTATCCTTTATTGAGTGTTTGCCATGTTGCAGACATTATGCTAAGCAATTTATATGTGCAGGAAAATAGAACCTCTTATTATCCCGATTTTACAGATATGAAAATTGAGAATTAGAGGAAATAATCAAAGCCAGGAGCCAAATACAACTTCTGTATTATTCCAGACACTGCATTTAACATTAAATTGCCTTTCCAATAAGTAGTTAATTATTTCATTTTGAGCCATTACTTAGTGAAAACTCGACAAGAGTATTTTTTTTCCTACTAATAGCGTCTGATAATGAGACATTTCAATTATAATCAGATGGAGGAGGAAAGCACTATGTACATTATACAGCTTAGCATTTCCAGGATATTAAACGAGCAAATTGTTTAGTCTTACCCATGAATTCAATCCCCAAGTGGTCTGCTACACCAAAGTCAGCATGGAAGGAAGGGGAAGAGAAAAAGAGAAAAAGGTTAGAAAAACTCTATACATGAAAATCAGTGCTTATAACACTAACCCTCCAAGGCAAGGAATGTGCCTCAATTTTAACCCCTATGTTTGCTTAGAAAAGATACATTACAGATCACCAAGAGTAGAGTTGCTCTGAACACTGCTGGGTATTTCCTCAAAGCCTCTGAGCTATAGCTTAGATTTTAGATGAACTAATATTGCATAAATTATGAACAATGCTAAGTATACATTTAGCGAAGAAAGAAAAGAAAAATTGTTATATACTATGAACATCTGGCACTAATATTCTTTTCAGAACCCATAATATTTTATGTGGAATAACTATTTGTTCATCATGAATTTATTTGAACCTCCATAATAAAAATAAAAGTGAATAAGCAAGGAACTTCTGCATGACAGGCCCTAATCAGGTGTACTTTACCTCCACAAAACAGCAATGATATTGGACTTTTTTCTCTCTCTCTTTCACTTTTTAGAGGAGAAAACTGTGCTTCAGTGAGATTAAAACTCTTACATAGGTTACAAAGTCTGAGACAGTTCCAGGGCACAAATTTTGTTGATCTGACCGTTAAGCCCCATGACTATTTGAATTAACAGCCCATCCTACCAAACACAAATGGCAGCTGTGTCCATGTCTGTTCTACGTGCATATAGAATGCAGACCATCTTGACCAGCTAACATCTGCCTGATCAGCAGAGCAATGAACTGTACTGGGCTGGGCCCCAGCATTCAACCTCAGATGTTCCTCTATTTAAATGGTTCTGTTTTAATCATTCAGTTATTCACTCATTCACTTTTACAATTCATTGCATTCATTAATAATTTTTTTCTGTTGCCATAATATTTGTCTGAAGCGAGAATAAGGGAAAAATCTATGGCTGCCATTGTAATTGTTTCCAAGACTAATTGCTGAGCTTCCTTTTATGAATTCTTTATTTAGCAAATAAGCTTTTCCTTTTAGAAAATATGCATCTAGTTACCTTGATTTCAAAGCCTTTTGTGTTTGTAAATAGGTCATTTAAAAAGTTTATTTAGAAAAAAAATATACACAGCATAAAATTTATCATTAAAACCATGTTTAAACTCAATGTAATTAATTATTAGGTTGGTGCAAAAGTAATTGCGGTTTTTGCCATTACTTTTGTTAACCTGATATATTGACAATGTTGTACAACCCCCACCACTTTTTTTCCCAAATTCTTCCATCATCCCAATCAGAAACTCTTTGACCCCTAATCCATAATTCCTCATTCATCCCTCCTCCCAGCCCTTGGTAATTTCTAATCTACTTTCTATCCCTATCAGTTTGCCTTATGAACTGTTCACATTTACTTATATAAAGAAAGATGGTGACAATGTTTCTAAAAAGTAGGTGCATTCATTTTTTTCCCCGGCATTTCTTGACTGCTTACTCTATGGTCATCATACACATGGTGATAGATATCAGGCACACTTTCATGTAAAGAAAGGATTCTTGTTCTCAAGTAGCTCAGAAATGAATGAAAGACCATGGAGAAAAAGCTATGGTCATGCTTTGTCATAAGTGCTATAATGGAAAAGCAGAAAATGTGCACTGGATGAAGAGGCCATGGACCCATAAACTTGCTGCTAGGAGGGAGAGAATGTGAAATACAAAGAATAAAATTTGTACAACCCCATCAAAGAGTGGGCGAAGGTTATGAATAGACACTTCTCAAAAGAAGACATTTATGTGGCCAAAAAACATATGAGAAGAAGCTCATCATCACTGGTCATTAGAGAAATGCAAATCAAAACCGCAATGAGATACCATCTCATGCCATTTAGGATGGTGATCATTAAAAAGTCAAGAAACAACAGATGCTGGAGAGAATGTGGAGAAATAGGAACACTTTTACACTGTTGTTGGGAATGTAATTAGTTCAACCATTGTAGAAGGCAGTGTGGCGATTCCTCAGGGATCTAGAACCAGAAATACCATTTGACTCAGCAATCTCATTATTGGGTATATACCCAAAGGAATATAAATCATTCTGCTATAAAGATACATGCACAGGTATGTTAATTTCAGCACTATTTACAATAGCAAAGACTTGGAATCAACCCAAATGCCAATCAATGATAGACTGGATAAAGAAAATGTGGCACATATACACCATAGAATATTATGCAGTCATAAAAAAGAATGAGTTCATATCCTTTGTAGGGACATGGATGAAACTGGAATCCATCATTCTCAGCAAACTAACACAGGAACAGAAAACTGAACACCACATGTTCTCACTCATAAGTGGGAGTTGAACAATGAAAACACATGAACACAGGGAGGGGAACATCACAAACTGGGGCCTTCTGGGGGGTAAGGGGCAAAGGGAGGGAGAGCATTAGGACAAATACATAATGCATGTGGGGCTTAAAACCTACATGACAGGTTGATAGGTGCACCAAACCACAATTGCACATGTATACCTATGTAACAAACCTGCACGTTCTGCACATGTATCCCAGAAATTAAAGTAAAATGAAATAAAATAAAAAAGAATGGAGTCTGTAGAAAAGTTGGCAAGACTTGTCAGTACTTGTTCAGGTCATTGACTTCTCCACACGAAAGGTTTTGAGAGCGAATCCCAAGTAAGAGTAGACAAAGAACCTCACAGGGTGGAGTACACCCCTGAGAGGAAGCTTCCAAAGCAAGAATCAGACAGGTACACTCGCTGTTCAGAAATATTCTATCTTCTGCAGCGTCTGCTGCTGATACCCAGGCAAACAGGGTCTGGAGTGGACCTCAAGCAATCTCCAACAGACCTACAGCTGAGGGTCCTGACTGTTAGAAGGAAAACTATCAAACAGGAAGGACACCTACACCAAAACCCCATCAGTACATCACCATCATCAAAGACCAGAGGCAGATAAAACCACAAAGATGGGGAAAAAGCAGGGCAGAAAAGCTGGAAATTCAAAAAATAAGAGCGCATCTCCCCGGCAAAGGAGCGCAGCTCATCGCCAGCAACGGATCAAAGCTGGATGGAGAATGACTTTGACGAGATGAGAGAAGAAGGCTTCAGTCCATCAAATTTCTCAGAGCTAAAGGAGGAATTACGTACCCAGCGCAAAGAAACTAAAAATCTTGAAAAAAAAGTGGAAGAATTGATGGCTAGAGTAATTAATGCAGAGAAGGTCATAAACGAAATGAAAGAGATGAAAACCATGACACGAGAAATACGTGACAAATGCACAAGCTTCAGTAACCGACTCGATCAACTGGAAGAAAGAGTATCTGCGATTGAGGATCAAATGAATGAAATGAAGCGAGAAGAGAAACCAAAAGAAAAAAGAAGAAAAAGAAATGAACAAAGCCTGCAAGAAGTATGGGATTATGTAAAAAGACCAAATCTACGTCTGATTGGGGTGCCTGAAAGTGAGGGGGAAAATGGAACCAAGTTGGAAAACACTCTTCAGGATATCATCCAGGAGAACTTCTCCAACCTAGTAGGGCAGGCCAACATTCAAATCCAGGAAATACAGAGAACGCCACAAAGATACTCCTCGAGAAGAGCAACTCCAAGACACATAATTGCCAGATTCACCAAAGTTGAAATGAAGGAAAAAATCTTAAGGGCAGCCAGAGAGAAAGGTCGGGTTACCCACAAAGGGAAGCCCATCAGACTAACAGCAGATCTCTCGGCAGAAACTCTCCAAGCCAGAAGAGAGTGGGGGCCAATATTCAACATTCTTAAAGAAAAGAATTTTAAACCCAGAATTTCATATCCAGCCAAACTAAGTTTCATAAGTGAAGGAGAAATAAAATCCTTTAGAGATAAGCAAATGCTTAGAGATTTTGTCACCACTACGCCTGCCTTACAAGAGACCCAGAAGGAAGCACTAAACATGGAAAGGAACAACCGGTACCAGCCATTGCAAAAAGATGCCAAAATGTAAAGACCATCGAGGCTAGGAAGAAACTGCATCAACTAACAAGCAAAATAATCAGTTAATATCATAATGGCAGGATCAAGTTCGCACATAACAATCTTAACCTTAAATGTAAATGGACTAAATGCTCCAATTAAAAGACACAGACTGGCAAACTGGATAAAGAGTCAAGACCCATCAGTCTGCTGTATTCAGGAGACCCATCTCACACGCAGAGACATACATAGGCTCAAAATAAAGGGATGGAGGAAGATTTACCAAGCAAATGGAGAACAAAAAAAAGCGGGGGTTGCAATACTAGTCTCTGATAAAACAGACTTTAAACCATCAAAGATCAAAAGAGACAAAGAAGGCCATTATATAATGGTAAAGGGATCAATTCAACAGGAAGAGCTAACTATCCTAAATATATATGCACCCAATACAGGAGCACACAGATTCATAAAGCAAGTCCTTAGAGACTTACAAAGAGACTTAGACTCCAATACAATAATAATGGGAGACTTCAACACTCCACTGTCAACATTAGACAGATCAACGAGACAGAAAGTTAACAAGGATATCCAGGAATTGAACTCATCTCTGCAGCAAGCAGACCTAATAGACATCTATAGAACTCTCCACCCCAAATCAACAGAATATACATTCTTCTCAGCACCACATCGTACTTACTCCAAAATCGACCATGTAATTGGAAGTAAAGCACTCCTCAGCAAATGTACAAGAACAGAAATTATAACAAACTGTCTCTCAGACCACAGTGCAATCAAACTAGAACTCAGGACTAAGAAACTCAATCAAAACCGCTCAACTACATGGAAACTGAACAACCTGCTCCTGAATGACTACTGGGTACATAACGAAATGAAGGCAGAAATAAAGATGTTCTTTGAAACCAATGAGAACAAAGATACAACATACCAGAATCTCTGGGACACATTTAAAGCAGTGTGTAGAGGGAAATTTATAGCACTAAATGCCCACAAGAGAAAGCAGGAAAGATCTAAAATTGACACTCTAACATCGCAATTAAAAGAACTAGAGAAGCAAGAGCAAACACATTCGAAAGCTAGCAGAAGGCAAGAAATAACTAAGATCAGAGCAGAACTGAAGGAGATAGAGACACAAAAAACTCTCCAAAAAATCAATGAATCCAGGAGTTGGTTTTTTGAAAAGATCAACAAAATTGACAGACCACTAGCAAGACTAATAAAGAAGAAAAGAGAGAAGAATCAAATCGACGCAATTAAAAATGATAAAGGGGATATCACCACCGACCCCACAGAAATACAAACTACCATCAGAGAATAATATAAACACCTCTACACAAATAAACTGGAAAATCTAGAAGAAATGGATAATTTCCTGGACACTTACACTCTTCCAAGACTAAACCAGGAAGAAGTTGAATCCCTGAATAGACCAATAGCAGGCTCTGAAATTGAGGCAATAATTAATAGCCTACCAACCAAAAAAAGTCCAGGACCAGATGGATTCACAGCTGAATTCTACCAGAGGTACAAGGAGGAGTTGGTACCATTCCTTCTGAAACTATTCCAATCAATAGAAAAAGAGGGAATCCTCCCTAACTCATTTTATGAGGCCAACATCATCCTGATACCAAAGCCTGGCAGAGACACAACAAAAAAAGAGAATTTTAGACCAATATCCCTGATGAACATCAATGCAAAAATCCTCAATAAAATACTGGCAAACCGGATTCAGCAACACATCAAAAAGCTTATCCACCATGATCAAGTGGGCTTCATCCCTGGGATGCAAGGCTGGTTCAACATTCGCAAATCAATAAACATAATCCAGCATATAAACAGAACCAAAGACAAGAACCACATGATTATCTCGATAGATGCAGAAAAGGCTTTTGACAAAATTCAACAGCCCTTCATGCTAAAAACGCTCAATAAATTCGGTATTGATGGAACGTACCTCAAAATAATAAGAGCTATTTATGACAAACCCACAGCCAATATCATACTGAATGGGCAAAAACTGGAAAAATTCCCTTTGAAAACTGGCACAAGACAGGGATGCCCTCTCTCACCACTCCTATTCAACATAGTGTTGGAAGTTCTGGCTAGGGCAATTAGGCAAGAGAAAGAAATCAAGGGTATTCAGTTAGGAAAAGAAGAAGTCAAATTGTCCCTCTTTGCAGATGACATGATTGTATATTTACAAAACCCCATTGTCTCAGCCCAAAATCTCCTTAAGCTGATAAGCAACTTCAGCAAAGTCTCAGGATACAAAATTAATGTGCAAAAATCACAAGCATTCTTATACACCAGTAACAGACAAACAGAGAGCCAAATCAGGAATGAACTTCCATTCACAATTGCTTCAAAGAGAATAAAATACCTAGGAATCCAACTTACAAGGGATGTAAAGGACCTCTTCAAGGAGAACTACAAACCACTGCTCAGTGAAATAAAAGAGGACACAAACAAATGGAAGAACATACCATGCTCATGGATAGGAAGAATCAATATCATGAAAATGGCCATACTGCCCAAGGTAGTTTATAGATTCAATGCCATCCCCATCAAGCTACCAATGAGTTTCTTCACAGAATTGGAAAAAACTGCTTTAAAGTTCATATGGAACCAAAAAAGAGCCCGCATCTCCAAGACAATCCTAAGTCAAAAGAACAAAGCTACCTGACTTCAAACTATACTACAAGGCTACAGTAACCAAAACAGCATGGTACTGGTACCAAAACAGAGATATAGACCAATGGAACAGAACAGAGTCCTCAGAAATAATACCACACATCTACAGCCATCTGATCTTTGACAAACCTGAGAGAAACAAGAAATGGGGAAAGGATTCCCTATTTAATAAATGGTGCTGGGAAAATTGGCTAGCCATAAGTAGAAAGCTGAAACTGGATCCTTTCCTTACTCCTTATACGAAAATTAATTCAAGATGGATTAGAGACTTAAATGTTAGACCTAATACCATAAAAATCCTAGAGGAAAACCTAGGTAGTACCATTCAGGACATAGGCACGGGCAAAGACTTCATGTCTAAAACACCAAAAGCAACGGCAGCAAAAGCCAAAATTGACAAATGGGATCTCATTAAACTAAAGAGCTTCTGCACAGCAAAAGAAACTACCATCAGAGTGAACAGGCAACCTACTGAATGGGAGAAAATTTTTGCAATCTACTCATCTGACAAAGGGCTAATATCCAGAACCTACAAAGAACTCAAACAAATTTACAAGAAAAAAACAAACAACCCCATCAAAAAGTGGGCAAAGGATATGAACAGACATTTCTCAAAAGAAGACATTCATACAGCCAACAGACACATGAAAAAATGCTCATCATCACTGGCCATCAGAGAAATGCAAATCAAAACCACAATGAGATACCATCTCACACCAGTTAGAATGGCGATCATTAAAAAGTCAGGAAACAACAGATGCTGGAGAGGATGTGGAGAAATAGGAACACTTTTACACTGTTGGTGTGATTGTAAACTAGTTCAACCATTATGGAAAACAGTATGGCGATTCCTCAAGGATCTAGAACTAGATGTACCATATGACCCAGCCATCCCATTACTGGGTATATACCCAAAGGATTATAAATTATGCTGCTATAAAGACACATGCACACGTATGTTTATTGCAGCACTATTCACAATAGCAAAGACTTGGAATCAACCCAAATGTCCATCAGTGACAGATTGGATTAAGAGAATGTGGCACATATACACCATGGAATACTATGCAGCCATCAAAAAGGATGAGTTTGTGTCCTTTGTAGGGACATGGATGCAGCTGGAAACCATCATTCTTAGCAAACTATCACAAGAACAGAAAACCAAACACCGCATGTTCTCACTCATAGGTGGGAACTGAACAATGAGATCACTTGGACTCAGGAAGGGGAACATCACACACCGGGGCCTATCATGGGGAGGGGGAAGGGGGGAGCGGGGAGGGATTGCATTGGGAGTTATACCTGATGTAAATGACGAGTTGATGGGTGCAGCACACCAACATGGCACAATTATACATATGTAACAAACCTGCACGTTATGCACATGTACCCTACAACTTAAAGTATAATAATAATAAATAAATTTAAAAAAAAAGAGTAGACAAAGAAGTTTATGTCAAAGTGAAAGTATTGCAAAATGAGGTGCAACAAACTTCTTTGTCTACTCTTACTTGGGATTCGCTCTCAAAATCTGAGAGGGAGAGTGGGCTGCTCAAAGAGAGAGATAGCCCCTAGTGTCTTGAAGGGAATTTCCTTTATGGAAACTGTACAGACATATTCATAAAATACTGGTGAGGTCAAGGATGTAAAGGTGGATCTGTGGTTAGTACATACACTCAGGATCTACATGCTCTAACACATATCGCATGTATCATTAGCATATAAAATCTCCCTCTAAGGGTGTGTTTTTTGATATTAAAATGAGAAAACTATTACTATAAGCTAAACCTGGAGTCTAGCTACCCGCGTGGGACACTGGAGGAGTCTCTCCCCGTCTCCCAATGCCCAGGAGGCAGAAATTTGTAGCTAATAGCTTCTTGTGCTTTTGGTGCTGATTGATTGGAGACTGGGGAAGTTACATCAGGAATAAGGGACTTTTGTTCTCTTTTCCAAGCCCATACTGAGTATCAGCAACTTGTAACCATCTGGCAGTCTGTTGGTATTCGGTAGGACCGCTTATTTTGCAAAAGCATTAGGTGCTGATGCATGACGGTTCAAGGGGAAAGAGACAGCTATAAAAGTGGCCCGTTGGGCTTTACACACAGGACAAGTTAGTATGGGTCCTAACCTTACTTATCCTGCCTCAAGACCATGTTTTCATTCTTATGCAAATAGGAAGCTTCATGACTGTAGTATCTAGGACACTGCAGAGAGACTAGAGTTGTGGCATTTAAAATAAGGATTACTTATCATTATACTAAAAATAGTATTTTTTAAAGGCTGGGAATAAAAGCTAAACTTTTTCATATAGAGAGAAGAGGAGGTAAACCAGGAGAGGCAAGTGTATAGAAATCAGGGAGCAGAGGACCTCAAATAGTGGACCACAGGCGTTCCATGTCATGAGTGGGCAGTTAGAAAGCCTTTAGATTCAGCCTGTTTGAACAAGAACTTTCCGGTGGAGCTGAGATGGCTCAGAATTGGCTGCCTGTCATCTGTTTTGCTGGCAGACGTAACCCAGATGTGCCCTTTCTTCCTTCTTCCATGACCTTCAGTGCTCTGCCTCTGGATGTGACAAGGGATATGGAGCATCGGGCTTTGTGAATCTGCAGATTGTGCTAGGAAATGAGTGGCATGTTGGATTAATAGAGGGCCAATCTGAATGCTTTGAAACCTCAGTACATTCATGACCAGTAGCAGAGACAGAAATCAGAATTTGGAAATTTTTCAAACACCAAATAGGATAAGTAGAAATCATCTTAAGGGAAAGAAAATCTGTCCTCTTTTAACATAACAGAAAAGTTATCCAATTATTACAGTTGTTAACTTTCAGAAATACTCTCAAGCAAGATGGCATTTATATTTTTGTATTTTAATGGGAAATTATTTATTTTTTTATAATAGCTTATTCATGGAAACCGACACCACTGAACATACAAATAAAAAGTTAACTCTAATGTAAATTACCTTTCTTTCTTTCTCTCTCACTTTCTTTCTCATGCGTATACACACACAGACACACACACACACACATGCTTCCATTGTTTTATTAAAATGTTAAACACTGTGATCATTATTGCAGGGTTTAAGACAGGATTTGGTTCATATGGAAGAAACAATGAAAATCCATGAAGAACAGATGACAAAAAAGCAATTAATTTTGTCATTTGAGTCATACACAGATCATAAACCACATTATTACTCATAACCCTTCACTGGCTATTTCTCAAAGCAAACAGTGTGCCCAGGGATATTGATGCTCGCGGGAAAACATCAAGTGAGACAGGGGAAGATTAATTAATTAATAGTTTATTCGTTCACTCAGCAAACTATGTGTCAAGTACTGCACAGATATTAGAGTGGAAGAAGAGGCACATAGCTTAAGCAAAAACAGTTTGATTTTATCTATGACATACATATATTTGAACATATAACTTCCTTCCTTTTAACACTTCAAAACTTTTATTTGTAAAATTAGCATCTGTTTTGGAACACTCCCACCTTTGGCGTGTACAGTAGTGGGTAACATTTACTGAGCACCTACTGTATACCAGGAACTGCTTTAAATATTATCTCACAGCAATTTATAAGATTGTTGTAATGCTCATTTTACAGGTAAGAAACGGAAGCACAGAGAGGGGAACTTTCTCTAAACCAGCTTGCCCGTAAGTGCTGGGAACATGATGGAGCCTAGGCCAGCTTGGCTTTTAGCTACCAGTTATACTCAAAGTTTACTTATCCCTTTCCTATGAAGAAAAAGCTAATTTTTACAAAATTATCAGGTAATGAGATCTTCAGGGAGGAATTATTTAATCCACTTAAGAGAACAAGTTGTTTTCAAGTATCCTCAGGCAGAGTAGAAGCACCACTTACTTACTTTCTCACCCCTGGTTTATTGATGAAGTGCCAAATATAAGCTAGGTAGCGGGGCGGACAAAGAAAGACAACTGTTATCTGTCTCCAAGGAGTCCAACTGGGAAATCATTAATATTTCTTCATTGGTTACCAGGGAAATTTCTTCACAACGAGGCTGGCCTAGTTGAAGTTACTTGCTTGCACATACAGCAAGGAATATATAAAATGTTGAGTCTGAAAATATGCCCAACAGTGAACCAAATGATCTTACAACTGGCAACATACTTAATAAATGCCAGCAGCCCTGCTGCAGAGCTGAAACATTCTTCAGATTTGAGGACTAGGTACCTGCCTAGTGAGACAAAATGAGTGTTGTTGTTTTTTTTTAAAACACTAAAAATTCCTGGAAAACACTTGGAAATTTGAAGCCCACATTTTTTAATTAACAAAAATTATATAAATTTATGGTGCACAACCAGATATTTTTAAATACATATACATTGTGGAATGGCTAAATCAGGTTAATTAACATGTGCACTCACATACTTGTCTTTATGTGGTGAGAACATTTAAAATGGACTCTGTTAGCAAGTACATTGTTATTAACTATAGTTGCCGCATTGTACAATATTTCTCTTGAATGTTTTCTTCTTATCTAACCACTAACTGAAGTTTAAGGCCTGGGTGTTTCTAAAGTATTCACAATTCTGTGTGACTCAACAATTCAAAACCTCTTGTTTATATGCTGACACAAAAGGGGCTGCCCCCAGGTGGGCAGGCTGCAACAAAGCAAGCGAAAACATTGTTGACTTGATTCCAATCTCAGTATGCCACCTTCAGCTTGTTACCCGGCCTATGAACAGGAACTCACTGCAATGCAGCCCTGGGACAAAGCAACCCAATGTGGGTTTCAGCATCAGCCCTGTGCTAAAAGTAACGGAGCGAGGTGATTCTGATCATACAAGAGTCCCAAATGTGATCATTTAAACCCTGGTCTATGGGATATGGAAAAGCATGTTCCAGGAAAATATTAATCTGTGTTTTAAAAAGTTAGACTACTGGCCGGGTGTGGTGGCTCACACCTGTGATCCCAGCACTTTGGGAGGCCGAGGCGGGTGGATCACGAGGTCAGGAGATCGAGACCATCCTGGCTAACACAGTGAAACCCCGTCTCTACTAAAAATACAAAAAATTAGCCGGGCGTGGTGGCGGGCGCCTGTAGTCCCAGCTACTCAGGAGGCTGAGGCAGGAGAATGGTTTGAACCCGGGAGGCGGAGTTTGCAGTGAGTGGAGATCCTGCCACTTCACTCCAGCCTGGGCGACAGAGGGAGACTCCATCTCAAAAAAAAAAAAAAAAAAAAGAAAGAAAAAACCAAAACAAACAAACAAAAAAAATTAGGCTACTGCCTTGAAGTTAAATGGGCTTCTCTGCTGCAAGAATCCCCTAATACCCTCCTGGGTGTGTGGAGAGTCTACGGGCAGTAGGTCAGTGACAGCATTTCCAACTTGATGAAAGCAGTCACGTTCTGATGGAGTGCCCAGTGGAACTAGTGATATAAGGTACCTGCTCTGGGAAATACTTGCCATAGGAGTGTGGAGCAAACCACCTACTCAGTTACAAAACGTGTCAGTCATAAATGCTTTATCTTAATAACTGAACTGAAATCTGTCACTCTGTAGATTCCACCCACAGATCCCTGTCAAGTAACTTTTTCACTGGTGACACTCTAGGTAGAGGTAGTCCATTGCAACCGAGAAGAGTAAATAGGTTTGGTGAGGAAGGCAAGTTGGGTCTTGAACATTTGCTAACCATAACACCTGAGCTCATCATGCTCTAGTAGTTTCTAAAATCACTGTAAAGCAATGTAATTGTCTCAGGTATCAACAGTGGGTCTGTGTATTCTTCTTGCTCTGAGATGAGAGTATGGACAAGATGCTGAGATGTCCTATGTTGAGACAATGCCCTGCATGTCCCAGTTTATTACAGCAAAACAGGCAAGCTAGGAAAGGCTGGCGTAGACTTTAAGATTTCTGATTAGGAGGGGAGAAAGGAATGGGACTGGCTCTGGCTGTAGTTGCTGAGAGAAGCTGCAGGCTAGAAAACAAAACACGGGATCCACAGAATACATACATTTCAAAAAGTTAAAGGGTCAAAGGGCAGGGGAATAGGGTTCGACAAAGGCTTCCAGAGCATAGGGCTGTGTCAACAAGGGAAGTGACACTTGATGGTCACTAAGAGAATATGGCAGCAGGAAGGAACGTGGCAGCCAGATCTGAATGCCTTTGGCCTTAAGTGCCACAGTGGGAAAGGGGCACAGGGAACTGTCAAGAGTGTGAGCACACTTCTGGTGAGCGAGGCAGAACAGGTCCTCTCCAGGAGCTGTGTTCAATCTTAGAACGTCTGTCTTAAAAGGAAAGGGATATTATCACTTCATCCTTTTTCTAGCATTTTATCCTTAGTGCAAGATTTAGGATGTTAATTACAGGGTTGATTTTAAACTTCATGCTCCCTTTATGAAATTATGCTAAGTTACTAAATACATAATTTCATCTTTATGGGCATGTATATTTAATTTTAGATTTTCACATGTTCACAAATAAAAAGTGGAAGGTAAAAAATCATATTAATCAAAAGAAATTGATACTGCTCTCAATATCTCTTAGAAGTAATTCCTGCTAATTATTTTATGTTCTTTCTAGTCTTCCTTCCATATATGTAAAATACACTAAATGTCAATTTTACACAAAATCATCCTGTTTTATGTGCCTAAATCAGGAGTCTATCTGTGGCCACTGCAGCTCTATAATCCCAATCTCCCACATTCAACTTCCATCACATCAGAACTGACAGCTTTTTCCACTGTGGAGAGTAGGTCACGACATTATTACTGTGGTCAGCCTCACACCAGACAGGCCATCAGTCATGCAGAAGGGAAAACCACTTTTCTAGAAAAGCACACAGCCCCAGTCTCCTTTCTCAGGGCTGTGTTACAGAGCATGATCTCTTTATTTTTCTTCCCCAAAGCTCCACTGCTGACACCTGAATTTAATAATCTCTTATCATCCTCTAAATAAGAATGTTGATTTGTATCAAAGGATGGGGAGAAGCAGGCAGCCATGAAGACTGCACCCCATGATGATGTACAGCAAACTCAAGATGAGCGCTCTGCTCTGCAACCTGAAATAGCATGACAAGGTTTCAACTGAGGTTAAGGAGGGATCATTTGCTTAGGCTGCTCCTCAGAGATGGATTTTGACTAAATAATGGGTAGAATTTTGCAGTGCAAACATCTTGGAGCATTAGACTGAAATCTTACTCAATTTTTGCAATTACTGATTAAAGGATTTAATAAGAATTACCATTATAGAGAATTCTTCATTCAAAAACAAAATACTTCTTTATTGCTTCTGTCACTAGTGATAGTAACTGCGTACAGTTAAATACACTAGAGTTCCTGCTCTTGAGACTCACATGTGTCCCTCAGGATCTTCTCATGTTTAATCAACTTTCTAAAATTCTTATATTTTGTCACTGGGCACTTCTACACATATCCTTTTCTTTTCTTTCTTTCTTTCTTTCTTTCTTTCTTTTTTTTTTTTTTTGAGACAGAGTCTCGCTCTGTCTTCCAGGCTGAAGTGCAATGGCACAATCTCGACTCACTGCATTCTCTGCCTCCCAGGTTTAGGGGATTCTCCTGCCTCAGTCTCCCAAGTAGCTGGGATTACAGGCACGTGCCACCACGCCCAGCTAATGTTTGTATTTTTAGTAGAGACAGCATTTTGTCATGTTGGGCAGGCTGGTCTCAAACTCCTGGCCTTAAGTGATCTGCCAGCCTTGGCCTCCCAAAGTGCTGGGATTACAGGTGGGAGCCACTGTGCCCAGCCCACATATCTTTTTATCTAATTTTTAAAATTAGACTGTAAAGTAGTGCAACTGAACCCCATTGAACAATTAAAAAAAGAAGCTTCTGTGAAAAACTGAAGGGCATATTTGTAGATTCCTAGATTCCTAGGATGGGAAAAAATCTGAAATCCCAGGACTGAACGGTAGTTGTTTCTTTTTCTCACTCTTTCATCACTCCACCCTATCACAGAGTCTGACATTTTGTGGACACTCAGTATGTATTTATTGCATGAGTAAAAATGCCATCTGGTTAAGCTCTCAGCATGTGACATCTATATGTCTTTCAGAGCATATCCAGCCTGTTCTCTGTCACTTCTGAGTTTTTGATGATTCCAAGCAACATGACACCTCTGGTGGCAACTCATTCAATATTGAAAAACGATATCCATAAATGTTTCCAGAAAACTTCCCCGAATCAAAGTACATTCAAATGCTACTCACTTGAATCTATAATTCTGGAATCCAGAAAACACTAGATTATTATTCAAGAAGGTCCAACTGATGGCTGTCTTTGTTATGTAATTTTTGTATATAATTTAGGATTCACTTGAGTAAGTGGTCCACCATCAGAAAAAATTTAAATTTTCCATGGTGACTAAAATGCTATTATACATGCTATTTAAGACTTGTTCCCTTTAGCAATGTCAATTTAATCAATCTTTGTAATAGCTGCCACATGTTCTGTTTTTTTTTTCTATCTTTTCAGCTTCAATCTTTATAAGTATCAATGAAGGCACACGGCTGGACATGGTGGCTCACACCTGTAATCTTAGCACTTTGGGAGGCCGAGGAAGGCAAATCACTTGAGTCCAGGAGTTTGAGACCTGCCTGGACAACATAAATAAACTCCATCTCTACAAAAATAGAAAAATCAGCCGGGCATGGTGGTGTGTGCTTAAAGTCCCAGCTACCAGGAAGGCTGAGGTGGAAGGATGGCTTGAGCCTGCGAAGTGGAGGTTGCAGTGAGCCCAGACAGTGCCACTGCCCTCCAGCCTGGCAACAGAGTGACACTGTCTCTTTAAAAAAAAAAAAAAAGACACACAGAAGAGTTTACCATTAATAGATGGAAGGGTTAGAATAAAATAGGGGAAAGTCTACTCAAAAAAGAGAAAGAAATGAAAGGAAAGAAAGAAGGATTACATGGCCAACCGCCATGTGTTCACATATGTGTTTGCAGTTTTCATACTAATGATTGACGCCTTGGGTCACAAATTGTTTTAATACCATGCTTTTATTCACACTTCTAAATTCAAATTGCAATATCGTCATGATGAACACTAGTTCACAAAATGATGGACATATTTTAAGAAACATTGCTCTGAGCTGCACTCCACTAAAGAAAAACCAAAGACAACTCACCCCCACTTCCCATCATGGATAACACCTTGTGACATGAAGATACTAGAAGAGGAACCCCCTGCTGCCCATCTGTCTAAGACAGAGGAACCAAACAGAAAGGCTACCCAAGGGGTCCAGGTAGAGTATTCTTAGTCCTGGACCAACTGCTCAAGATATTTATCTAGAGCAGCCAAATACTGTAATGTAGTGGATATGGTAGAAAGTCTCTTTACTGATGACTTAAGAAAAGAGAAGGTCCATGGCGAGAATGCAGTGAAAATAATTCATTCTAACAAGGCAAGTTGAGGCCCTAACCAGGAGGAGGTACTCTTAGGTTAGGACTCAGGAAATTAGGCAGCAACTGATACCATCAAGAAATTGTGTGAGGTAAGACAAGATGAACTCATATTTTTTTTAAAAAGTATTTTGTTAACTACTCTTCAAGTTAGGCTCATATTTAGTGGCGAGGCACTGTAGCTTCTGAAGTCGGGCTTGTCCATCGTTAAAGCTTGGTTGGCTTTGTTTACTGTATTTTGTTTTATACGATGGTGTCTGCTTATGTGGAAAAGATCATTCTTCAAATGCAGAAGGTATCTGGCTATTTAAAGTTCTCTCATAGGAAATCACTGAATGATTAAAAAACAAAAAACAAAGCACAGCCTTTACTCTGCTTTCCCCCAAAACTCCAAGCATCCTGTTCTGCTCATACTCCCCGAAATAGACCCCTATACACAACACACATCATCTTTTTGTTCCTGCCATTCCATTAGCTTAAATATCTTTCCTGATGAACTCCCAAGTCTTCCTCTAAAGAACTCTTCCCATCTTTCGAGGCCTAATTCCTCTGGAAGCTATCTCTGATTTCCTGAAATAATGTTACGTGCTCTACTTTTCTATGAGTGATGATGGGATCTCCATTTAGCATGCAGAATTATTATGCCTTGGATTATAACTAGTAGTGATAGATCTATATCATAATTAATTAGGTGAACTGTGATTTTCTTCCACTTCTAGTGCCTTTCCAATAGCATGTGGCAAGTGAATGCTTATTGAATCTTTTTGCATAATCCCACCAATTTTCTGTCTCATTGTAGGTATACTTTTGGGAAGTATAAATCTCAACAAAATTGGCATAGAAGGGACATTCCTCGAAGTCATAAAAGCCATCTATGGCAAACCCACAGCCAGCTTCATACTGAATGGGGAAAAGTTGAAAGCATTCCCCCTGAGAACTGGAACAAGACAAGGATGCACACTCTCACCACTTCTATTCAACAAAGTATGGGAAGTCCTAACCAGAGCAATCAGACAAGAGAAAGAAATAAAGGGCACCCACATTAGCAAAGAGGAAGCCAAACTGTTGCTGTTCGCCAATAATATGACTGTATACCTAGAAAACCCTAAAAATGCATCCAAAGAGCACCTAGAACTGATAAATGAATTTAGCAAAGTTTCAGGATACAAAATTAATGTACACAAATCAGTAGCACTGCTATACACCAACAGCAATCAAGCTGACAATCAAATAAAAAACTCAACCCCTTTTACAAGAGCCACAAAAAATAAAATAATTAAAATAATTAAAAATAAAAATAAATAAATAAATAAATAAGATACTTAGGAATATACCTAACCAAGGAGATGAAAGACCTCTACAAGGAAAACTACAAAACACTGCTGAAAGAAATTGTAGATGACACAAACAAATGGAAACACATCCCATGCTCATGGATGGGTAGAATCAATATTGTGAAAATGACCATACTGCCAAAAGCAATCTACAAATACAACGCAATTCCCATCACAATATCACCATCATTCTTCACAGAACTAGAAAAAACAATCCTAAAATTCATATGAAACCAAAAAAGAGCCCACACAGCCAAAGCAATACTAAGCAAAAACTTTATACTAATTTCTACTAATGCTTTCATTCAGGCCATCTTTGGCGCCATAATTTTCCAGATTTTCTGGGCATTTCCAAAAGATGTCCATTAACATACACACATACACACACTCCATATTTCAAATTATATAATTTATTGCTCATTGAATTGCAAATCACCTACAGTGGGGTGGGGGAAGGTAAAAATCCTTCCTTACCCTATTCTAACACCTCAGTCAAACCAGGCCACCATGCAAGTGACTACTCCAATAAAAAGATATTTTAAATGTCTTCTTTTAAAAAGAAAAAAATCGGGGAGGGTTGACTGCAATGGAGGAAACTATTATCTAATAATTAGTTGGAAATTCAGTTGAATCCAGGCATTTTAAAGTCTTACCCTCATGCTCCCACTACCTTCTCTTCTAGTCTTGATAACTTTCTATATGTATTTTCAAGATATTTGACTGGAAATAATTACTCCACCTGGCACCCTATTAGTGTGATAACCTTTTCAATGCGGTCTGCTGAAGTCAGAAGCTAAGTATGGATGAATTTAGAAATTTCTAATTTTACATCACTTAGCCATTACCAAGGCAAACGAATAGAATCTACAACATCCTTCCTTGAAACTACCCTCTACGTATTATAGGTTTGGGAATCTGAATGACATCCTCCTCCCTTATCCTCATAGCATCCGTGCTAGTGATGGTATTTTATAGATGAGAAAACTGAATTTCCGAGAGGTGAGCTAATTTTCTTTCTTTTCTTAAATAGCTGCATTTTATTTTATTATTATTAATTTTTAAATTTGACTTTAAGTTCTGGCATACATGTGCTGAATGTGCAGGCTTGTTGCATAGATTTACATGTACCATGGTGGTTTGCTGCACCTGTCAACCTGTCATCTAGGTTTTAAGCTCCATGTGCATTAGGTATTTGTCCTACTGTTCTCCCTCTCCTTTCCCCCCAAGCCCCTGACAGGCCCCGGTGTGTGATGTTCCCTTCCCTGTGTCCATGTGTTCTCATTGTTCCACTCCCACTTATGAGTGCTAATTTTCTTAAGATACAAAGTGTCTTACTTTGTTAAAGCACGCAGGCTTCACCCACAGAAACCTTTCCACCTTGTTTAGTGTTCCCTGTCGATCAGTGATGCTGCAGCCCTGTCCTGCTTCTCCAGTGCTATCCACATATTCCCTTTCCAATTCCAAAGTCCCGCCTTGCTCGTATGCAGTCTGGTAAGTTTCATTTGTATCGAGTCACTTCAAGTAAAACCAGTGCCGGAATGCATATCTTTTCCTACAGAGGATCACTACTACAAATGGTCTTTTGTGGAATGTTTTACATCTATATACTCGGAGTTTCATCACCCTCCACTCTAATTATTATAGTCATTAGTTTGCTTGCCCATCTCCAAGTGACTGTAAGCAATTTAATTAAATGATTTGCTTAATTTTTCTTTATATCATAGATTTCAGGACAATTCCTGGCACAGATCAAGCATATGAACAAATTAAAAAAGAAAAAAAAAACCCTAAATAGCTTCATGGACTTTTGAACTTTTGTTCAAGGTGATCTCTCTTATTTGTAGTTCCTTCTCTCCTGTATCCCTTCTTCCATTGCCTTAGGGAAGGGAGATCTTGGCAATAAAAAGAGAGAGAAAAATATTTGAGGTTATCCAATCCTTAGCCCAGAAGAAATAAAGGTACAGAATAATAGATTTCATGGTATAGACAAAGGACCAGATGTCCTCTGCAGATTAATACACTAAAGATTTTCTCGGTGAAGGTAACAAATGGAAAAAATTCCAAAACGTCTGGTAGAAGACCTTCAGCGATAAATATGCACACTGCTGCTGCTAAGCCATGCATTTCTTTCCCTGCCTCCTGCTCCAATGAGAGAAAATAAAACAAGAATCGTCAAAGCCACAGAGAATCTGCCCAACCCCCAAGTTCCGTGTCCTCAAAGAGCACCAATGCTTAGGCCCCGCATAAGTCACGCCTCTTCCCAAAGTTTGATGCAAACCCCAGGAAGCTGGAATTAGACAAACGAACTGTATCTGCACTTTTCTCTAAGTCAGTGAAATGTAACTTTAAATAGAAATTTAGAAAATTTAAATAATAAAAAATCATAATACAGCTTAAGTTTTTAAGGCTTAATCAAGGCATTCACTCTATTAACTTTACATGACTTAACTCACAGAAAACCTACAGCAACATTTTAAAGTGCGTTCTACTTTTATTACCATTTTAGAGATGCAGCTGAAGCATGGGTTAACTAATTTATTCAACTTGTAACAAAAAGTGCCGGGATTCAAACTCAGGTGATAAGTTTCAAGTTTTTACCCTTTGAATTCAGTACATCTATGGCCAATTACCACATATCCACCCCACATTTTGTAGACTGAGATTTGTTCCTGCTGCAAAATTAGGAAGATATTTAATTCACTTACTGTATTTCAAAATTAGATACAATCTCACTGAACTCAATGTTTTCTTGTTATCTTTACGTTTTACTTTATTTTAAACTTCTCTTTTTTAAAATTGGCATTTTTGTTGCTCTTAAAAAATTTGGAGTCTAAAATAAGGTAATTTGTATGGCAACTAAACAAAATATTTAAACAGCTAGGTGCAAATAATTTTTCAACCAATTTTTAAGTTTTCATGCTGTTAAGCACTTACTATTGGATCATTCTTGCTACCAGCATTTGATATTATTAAACCGAACAATTTTATTTGGTGTCAATTCAGTTCGAATTTTTGTTTTAAGTAATTTTTCTTTTTTCAGGTTGATAGATGGATGGTGAATCCAAGATGAGTTCAAAGCTGTAGGAGATTTAAATAAAACCTTTCCCCCATTGTTCAAATTGAGCTTTTGCTAGAGGTAACGAAATTCATTTGCTCATTGCAGGGACCAAAGGTGACAGCAGCGCACTGGGGACCAGAAATGTCAATCAAAGATGTGAGTGGGAGGAGTGAATCTTGTAATGACTGATAACCTCATTGCCCTGGATAACTGCACGGCTACAGCAAGACAAATTCTCTTCTGTACCAACTTCATCTGTTCCTTCCAGTGCTAATATTCAATGCTCCCTCTAAGGTTCTTCTCCTAAGTGCAAACTCCTTGAAGCATCCTCTAGAAAACTTATCTCTATTCCTCTGTCAAGTACTTCTTTGTATATGCAATGCTCTGTCTAACTGTTCACTTAGCCCCTCATGTCTTCCACCAACAAGCTGGTTCAAGCCAACCACTTCTCTCACCTGGATGGTTTTACTACAGAAGCCTCCTCCCTGATTTCTCTGCTTCCACCTTTGCTCCCTACCTACAGTCTCTTTCCACGCAGCCCAGACAGATCCCTTTAAAACTTAAATCAGATCACACTATCCCTTTGCTTGAACATCCCCTCCCATGGCATCTCATCTTCAGAACAGAAGCCAAAGTCACTGTCAGAATCTAAAATGTACCTGTACAATCTATGCCTCTATGAACTCTCTGACCACACTCCTCCTACCATTCCCCTCCCCCTTACTCCATCCAATTCAGTCCCATTAACCTCTTAGCAGTTCTTCTAACCAAAATGCATTCTTCTTCCTCAGAGACCTGGGTTGGCTGCTGCACCTGCCTGTAATGCTCTTCCTTCAGACATTTACAAAGCTCAACCTCTCACCTTCTTTCACTCCTGATGGCATCTTATCAGAGGTCATATCATATAAAGCAGCACTTCCTATCCTCCTCACCCTTCTTTTCTTTACTCCTAACAATTTACTACCATATAAAGAATAACCATGTCTCTCTGGTAATTTTCTATTTCCTTTTCTGCTCCACACTAGAGTGTAAAGCTCTGTGAGGCAGGGGCTTCACCATGTGTTAATTATCTAGGGCTTCCATAACAAAGCACCAGAAAGTAGAGGGCTTAAACAAAAGTAACACATCCTCTCCCAGTTCTAGAGGGTAGAAGTCTGAAATCAAGGTGTCAGCAGTGTTTGTTTCATCTCAGGACTGTGAGGCAGAATCTGTCCTATGTCACTCTCCTAGCTTCTGATGGTTTGCTGCAATCTTTCCTGTTCCTTGGCTTGCAGGAGCATTGCCCTGATCTCTCTCTTCATCTTTACATGGTGTCCTCCCTGTTTGCATGTCTGTGTCCAAATTTCCCCTTTTGATAAGGATATCAGTTATATTTGATTAGCACCCATGCTAAAGATCCCATTGTAACTTGATTACCTGTTTAAAGACCCCCATCTCCAAATAAGATAATTGGAGTTACCGGTATTAGGACTTGTATTAGTCCATCCTCACACTGCTAATAAAGATATAACCGAGAATGGGTAATTTATAAAGAAAAAGAGACTTAATGGACTCACAGTTCCACATGGCTAGGAAGGCCTCACAATCATGGCAGAAGGCAAAGGAGGAACAAAGGCACATCTTACATAGCGGCAGGCAAGAGAACATGTGCAGGGGAACCACCCTTTATAAAATCCTCAGATCTCATGAGACTTATTCACTATCATGAGAACAGCATGGGAAAACCCACCCCCATGATTCAATTGTCACTCACTGGGTCCCTCCCACCACGATATGTGGGGATTATAGGAACTACAGTTCAGGATGAAATTTGGGTGGGGAGACAGCCAAACCATATCATTCTGCCTCCCACCCTTCCCAAATCTCATGTCCTCATAATTCATAACACAACCATGCCCTTCCAACAGTCTCCCAAAGTCTTTACTCATTTCAGCATTAACTCAAAAATGCACAGTCCAAAGTCCCATCTGAGACAAGGCAAGTCCCTTCCACCTATAAGCCTGTAAAATCAAAAGCAAGTTAGTTACTTCCTAGATACAATGTGGGTACAGGCATTGGGTAAATACACCCCTTCCAAATGGGAGAAATTGACCAAAATGAAGGGGCTACAGGCCCCACGCAAGTCCAAAATCCAGAAGGGCAGTCAAATCATAAAGCTCCAAAATGATCTCATTTGAACCCGTCTCACATCTGGGTCACCTTGATGCAAGAGTTGGGTTCCCATGGTCTTGGGCAGGACGTAACATATAAATCTTTAGAAGACAAAATTTAAGACACCAGGATGTGTTTGTGTTGTTTTATTCATTGTATCTATGACATCCAACACAATGTCTTGTATAAAGTAGGTTCTCAACAAATATTTTTTACTGACTCAATGAAATTCATCATATTGAAATGCAGCAAAGGCCAATTTATCCATTCATACATTTCCAGCTCCCTGTGACCTTTGTATCAAACTCACGACTCTAATACAAACTACTCCTTTTACTGCCATGCTTTTTTCTCTGCATATATGTTTATCTGTTATCACCAAATAAAATCAGATTTTAATTAGTTATTTAAATTTAGCAAATATTTACTCAATGACTACTCTATAACATGCTCTGTGAACCCTTGTGAGGATATTAGAATAAATAAAATTTTAAAACCTTGTCAAATTCTGTGAGCTCAAAATACAATTTCAAAATCCAAATTTAGCCAGCATCTCAAGGTTTCTATTGATACAACCCTATACTAAGCACTGGGAATCCAAAAGTATTGAAGACATTGTCGGTGCCCTAAATACGTTTTCAGTCTCGGATAAGGAAATGCAATGCCCATCATCAAAAGTATAGAGCCATCTGACTGAAGTATTCACGACATACACATTTTTCTGAAAATTACCATCTGAAAATATTTGGCTTGATGGTACCTAAAGGAATGTGATAGAGTCGGAAAAGATACTAGTATTTAATTGTATGAGGTTTCATACCAAACTGTATAAAAGATATTAGCATTTAATTATATGGGCTTTCATACCCGACTGTACCTTTCAATAACCATGTTTGACCATAGGTAAGTTACTTAATATTTCTATGTTTCAGTTCCCCATCTATTGCAGAAATGAAATGCATATGATTTATAAAACAATTAAATTAGATAATATATCTAATTTTGTAGACACTGTTATTTGCCTACTTGATATCTACTCTCCACTGTACCACATCTATTCAAAGTGTCAATGTAGCCAACTAAAATTCTGAATTTTGCAGCCTTCCTTGTGCCATTTAAGGTGGTCATGTGACACAGTACTGTTTTATAAGACTGGAGGAGATAATTTCCTAATGGGGCTTTCAGCAAAGCTCTTTCTAAGGGGACAGATTTAATTGCCACATGCCATTTGCTGGGTGCCCTCTTTCTTCAGCCTGGAGGATGGACAGAGCAGCCTTCCTGCAATTTGAAGGCAGCTGCATGAGTTTGAAAAGCCACCTGCTACAATTGTAGATGAGAAGAACTTAAGGAACTGGATCTCTGATGAGTCTGCAGTGCTGTAACAGCCCCAGACTCCTACACCTCTGTACTTCTCACAACTTCAGAAAAATAAAACCCACAATTTACTCAAACCATGGTTTCATTGGGTTTTCTGGCTCTTGTAGCCCAATATTATCTTAATTGATAAAAGCACAAGCACAATGTCGCTCATAGTAGATATGTATTTTGTATATTCTATGTGGTTCTGTTTGCATCACAGCTCCAAGGCCAAACTACTGCAGAATTTATGTAATGAGAACTTTAGATGTGCATTGTTTTTATAAGTGGATATCCTTTTCCTAGAAATGAAGTATGTAGAAGTTGTTATACCCCATTATATGCAATTCTTACAATCATGTATTTGTTTTATTATCTTCATATTGTACACACACACCATCTTGCCATTACTCTCAAAATCTTCCATTTGTGCTGATTGTTCTGCTTTTTCAAGCAGAGAATCTTCTACCTTTGAATTTTTAGCAGTCCTTCATAAATGAACATTAAACAGCTTTCTTCTTTGAATTCTATTTGATACTGAAAAATAATCATCATTCAGGGATCCCTTAAAGTAAGCTCTATTTGTTTCATACAAATGCATTTTTTAAAATGCATTTTAATAAGTCTGTGGAGAGCAGCAGCATCATCTGCTATTACAATTCCCCAAATTTCAGAATGCTGAAATTAAATACTCCCTTAGCATTGCAGGTTGTATTATTTTCTCTTCCAGGGAGGCTTCAAGTCTCTTTTCTTCTGAATCTTGTGCCAAGCTTGTTTGCTATCTCTTTTTCTCTCGTAGCCAAAATCCGCTGGTTAGAAAAAAGCCTCGTGAGTGTTCTGCTCAATACAGAGTATTCATTTAGAGCATGGTGGTATCTGCTGCATAGCTAAAAAGATGACTTAAAGTTCTCTAAGTTGTCCTGAATCTATAATCCCACCCATGAAACAGGATGAAAATGCTAGGAGGACATTCATCTCTTCAGGGGTAATGATGAAGTATGGTTCAATCAGACGGTGTTTCTCAACTATAGACTGTTGACAATCTGTATCAGAACCAGCTAGAGTGCATGCTAAAAATGCAAATTCTATGAGCTGTAGGTTTAATAAATTCCCAGGGTTACTCTTAAGCACTTTAAGTTTGAGGTCTACTCACTTCTCAGTGTACTATATGTGTGTATGTATTTATGGTAGCTTAAAGGTTAAGTTGCATTAACATTCCTTCTTAGTTGTTTTTGTGAATGGATTTCACAGAAATATTCAAGGTAGATAAAACAAACTATCCACTGTGTTGTATCTTTTCATTTTATTTATTTTTTTCCTTTTGTTAAAATATTTATCCTCTTCCATGTCTACTTTTCTCCCTCACATATCGCAAAGGCTTGAGACAAATGTTCCATTGACTTATTTTTTTCTTATTTTTTCTTTTTCTTTTCTATTCCGAGTTTATTCATTTCCCACAACTTCTGTCTTTCTCCTGCAAAGATTTTTAACATCAATACCCCCCGCCTTTTTTTTTTACCTGCCCAGGCATGTTTTTAATTCCCCTTGTGCCTTACACGTATAAGCACACATTGGCATTTTCCTTCCAGTATGACAACTTATTTTGTAGATCGCCAATTCCTCATTTTCGTATATGTGTAAAATAGGAAATCATCTGGCCTCTTCAGGAAGGGCTTATTGAGTAGGGATAACCCCGTGGTTATGACAGTAAGAGCAATGATGTAACTTCATCAACTTTATTCCCAGATATGAAAGGAAAATGATAGTTAATGTATATTGATCATTCAGTAAGCCGAGTCCTGTATGAGGCACCACTACTGGCACGTATAGAAGTCAAAACAAGCATGTAATACTTGAAGCCCTTTATCATTCATTTGTTTATTTATTTTGAGATGCAGTCTCGCTTTGTCGCCCAGGCTGGAGTGCAGTGGTGTAATCTCAGCTCACTGCAACCTGTGTTTCTCGGGTTCAAGCGTTGCTCCTGCCTCAGACTCCCAAGTAGCTGGGATTACAGGCACACAACACCACACCTGGAAAATTTTTGTATTTTTAGTAGAAATGGGGTTTCACCACGTTGACCAGGCTAGTCTCAAACTCCTGACCTCAAGTGATCCGCCTGCCTCAGCCTCCCAAAGTGCTGGGATTACAGGCGTGAGCCACCACTCCTGACCTGTGAAGCCCTTTAAATTTCCACCCTATCTTTTGAAATTTGAGAAATAGAAGCAAAAGAGTTTTTTTTTTTTTCCAACACTCATTTAATTAACCCTTTGCTATTCCTTTGAGGAAACAATTATTTTATTTTGCAAACACTGTCTTCATCAGCCTTTTAGTTATTCTAACACAAATGCAGCTTCTTATTTGGGGGGGAAAAAGATTGTAGAGGTCTTTTGGATCCTAGGAGATTAACTATTTTGTACTATCCTGTAAAAGATTGTTAAGTTGTAGACAGAATTGCATCCCGAGAGATTGTTTCTCCATTTTTTTAGATGAGAATGTTGAATCTCAATAAGGGTAAGCAAAGCAAATTGTCCAAGATCAGATAACTAGTAAGTAATATTTCAAACTTGAACTCCAGTTTGGGATTCAAGATATGTACTGCAACTATCAGAGATTTTAAATTGCATCAGTGATAGCAAGGGCAGGACTCAAACCCAGTCTTGGCATCTGGGGACAGTCCTTTCCCTAGCACTGCATTCTGACTCCCAAAATCTTCTTTATATTTGGATTAATAGAGAGTGCAGCAGTATTGTATCAATAAGGACTAAATACAGAGTCCATCATCGTGCATAATGGGATTTAATTAGAAGGAGACACTTAAGGAAATGTTTTTGAAACATATAAACGAGGCCCATAAAAGGAGTCACTCACCAGAACATATTAGCTAGCTGGCTTTCTTTTATGATTTCTGCCATTGTCTGTGATTTATTTTACTTTGCTAATATGTAGGAATTTCATCTAAATTCCCAGCTCTTTATGGCATTTATAATCTAAGTTAATTTATTTGTGTTCATATATATATATATATATATATATAGATCTATTTAACTATGACAAATGATATGTTGGAGGTTTCAATTGTAATTATGTTTGCAACAAACTTTTATAAATCTAATATGTTTTGCCATATATATTTAGTTGCTATGTAGATCGGTTTGTACTGGTTAATGGCTGGATATCACCTTGATAAATTGTGCTTTTATCATTACTTAATGTCTCATTTTATCCTGATTCATTACGTTAACCTTCCCGTGCATGTCGCCGCTCATTAATATTGCTACTTTTTAACTTTATGCTTTCCTATATTTTAAAATGCATTTGATTAGTATCCCTTCTCCCTTCCCTTCATTTTCCATCTTATCATTGAAGTGTGTTTCTTTTAAACAGTAGACAGCTGTGCTTTGCTGTGCTCACCTAACATCTATCTTTAGATGAATTCAGTTATTTGTATTTATTTTAATAACGAATATGCTTAAGCTTATTCCTTCAGAATTCCTCATATTCATTATTGATTTTATATTGGTATTTTCCTTTTTCATTACTGTATTAGTCTGTTTTGTACTGCTAAAACAGCATACCATGGACTGTGTAATTTACAATGAACAGAAATGTATTGGCTCTCATTTCTGGAAACTGGAAATTCTAGGATCGGGGGCCGGCCAATATCTGATAAGGGCTTCCTGCTCATCAGTCCATGATGGAAGGAAGGGCAGAGAGGATCAGAGAGAGCAAAGGGGGCTAATTTGTCCTTTGAGAATGACACCTGTCCCAACCATGAGGGGGGGTGGAGCCCTCATGACATAATTCCTCTTAAATGTCCCACTTCTTAAAACTGCTATAATGGCAAATTTCAACATGAGTTTTGGAGGGGACAAACATTCAAATCATAGCAATTACTAAGGCAATAAGCATGTTTCATAGTCTAATATAGTAGTCCACCATCTTATCCACAAATTTACCTTCTGTGATTTCAGTTTTCTATAGTCAATTATGGTCCAAAAATATTATAGTATTTTGAGAGAGATAGATCATCTTCACATATTGTTCAGTACAGTATATTGTTATAATTATTCTATCTTATCATGTTATTGTTGTTAATCTCTTACTCTGCCTAATTTATAAATTAACTTTATCATAGGTGTGCATGTATAGAAGAAAATATAGTTTTAGCCAGGTGTGGTGGTTTGTGCCTGTAGTCCCACCTACTCCACAGGCTGAGGCAGGAGGATCACCTAAGACCAGAAGTTTGAGGCAGCAGTGACATATAATACCACCACTACAACTCTGGTATGGGTGACAGATTGAGAGGCTATCTCTAAAAAAATAATTAAAAAATAAAAACATAGGATTCAGTAATTTCCATGGTTTCAGGCATTCACCGTGGCTTTGGAACATGTCCCTCATGAATTAGCAGGAACTACTGTATGAGCTATTCTAGATGCTTGGACTACACCATTGAACAAAGCAGAAAAGCCCTACACAGCAAAGACAGGGTTTTGATGTGTCTATCAAAACATTTCATTTCCCTCTCAGCCACACAGGAAGACTATATTTACCAGATGCCCTTGCAGGTAAGCAGAGCCAAGTTTCTGAGTTCTGACCAATGTAAGAAAAAGGATATATTCTAGTTCCTGGGCTAGATGATGCAGCTTCATCAACTTTATTCCCAGATACGAAAGGAAAAAAGATAGTTAATGTGTATTGATCATTCAGTAAGCCAAGTTCTGTATGAGGCACCACCACTGGCATGTATAAAAGTCAAAACAAGCATGTAACACTTGAATCCCTTTATTTTTTATTTTTTATTTTTTTATTTTTTGAGACGCAGTCTCCCTTTGTTGCTCAGGCTGGAGTGCAGTGGTGTGATCTCAGCTCACTGCAACCTCTGCGTCCCGGGTTCAAGTGTTCCTCCTGCCTCAACCTCCCAGGTAGCTGGGATTACAGCGCACACCACTATGCCCAGAACATTTTTGTATTTTTAGTAGAAATGGGATTTCACCATGTTGACCAGGCTGGTCTCAAACTCCTGACCTCAAGTGATTTTTAAAATTCTCCTGTAGCCCTAGAGGAATGAACTGCAAGATGGGTTCTGTATTCCTAAATTCATTCCCAATTTTTTCTGTGGCTATATGGAGACCAGAACTCCTCTTCATCCACACCAGTAGACACAATATTTGGCCATGATGAGAGAAAGAAAGAAACTTTTGTTGGGTCAAGTAGCAAAAAGGTTGGTTTACTTTTTCATATGTGATGCTTACCTTTATATGTCAACTTCACTAGGCTATAGTACCCAGTTATTTAACTAAACGCTAATTCAGATGTTGCTATGACAGAATTTTGGAGATATGGTTAACATCTACACTTGGTTGACTTTAAGTAAGATAAATTTACCCCCAATAGTTTGTGAGGGCCTCATCCCACAGTTGGCTGAAGGCCTGAAGAGCAAAACTGAAGATTTTCTGGAAAAAGAAAAAAGAAATTCTGCCTCAAGGATACACAGTACCAACTCCTGCCTGAATTTCCAGTCAGCTCACTTGCCCTACAGATCTCAGACATACTAGACCCCACAATCATGTGAGCCAACTCCCTAAAATAAATCTCTTCATATGGGATATGATTATATAATGTGATTAGTATAGTATAATGTAGATCATTATACTAATTAATCATCACTATTCATATTTCTTCTGTTTCTCTAGAGAACCCTGATACACATTTTGGTACAAGCAGTGGGGTACTAATTTCCCAAGGCACGTGTAACAAATTACTATAAACTGAATGGCTGAAAACAACAGAATTTCATTCTTTCACAATTCTAGAGGCTGGAAGTCCTAAATCAAGGGGTTAGCAGGGCCATACTCCTTCCAACGGCTCTAGGAAAGAATCCTTCCTTGCCTCTTCCAGTTTCTGGCTATTGGCAGCAATCCTTGGTGTTCCTGGACTTTTGGCAGCGTAACTCCAATCCATGCCTCAGTCATCCCATGAACTTCTTCTCTGTGTGTCCTCTGTCTTCAAGTTTCTCTCTCTTTATAAAGGTATCAGGCATTGGATTCAGGGTCCAATTAATCCTGTATGACCCCACCTTAACTTGATTACATCTGCAGACTGTTTTCAAGTAATATTACATTACAGATACAGGTACTAGGGCTTAAAACTTCAGCATGTCTTTTTGGGGGTACAGGATTCAACCTACAACATCACAGCAGTTAGAATACTCTGATTAATACGGAAAGAAAAAGATATGAGGCAGAAGTGATAAATGCTAATTCCAGGCTTGCTCTTAAATACAGTACTTTAAGTAATTTTCAACTCTCTCCATTTAAAGCTGGCTGGAGGTAGAGAATCCAACAGAGGGTGCTCTGTTCCCTGTGTGGAATAGAGTGCCTGTGATGACACAAGAAAAAATAAACCCTTGTTCTTTTAATTCACTGAGATTTGAGGTTGGCTTTCTTATTGCAGTTACAATATTCTCTTTAGTAACTTTGACTTTGTAACTTTTCCATCCTAACAGGGCTAAATAGAAAGTAAGATAAATAAGCAAATTATGTGTCATGATTTATTAAATCTAAAATACTACAGATTGCAAGCCTCCAACTGAATTATGATGTCATTGATTATAAGATTCCACCTTTCAGAGATGTCAAAGTACACCTTTTTAAAAAAATGTGTATGTTGAACATGCACACTACAATGTGATAAGTGCTACGGGAAACAAAGTAGGGTAAAAAGGATCAAGACGGTCTAGGTGGGGTGGAGGGTGAGATTATGCTATTAATAGTCCACCAAGGTACTGCGGGGAAGACAGGCACATGAGCACCACCTGATGGGAGTGAAGGAGTTAACTACGTGGATATCTGAGGGAAAACCTTGCCTTTGTCCTATGTTAGCCAGTTTCCTATAGTTGCTATTTTTGGCCCAGAAAAAATTTGTCAAACACTTTTTGTGTACAAATGCTACACTTAAGTTAGTAAACTTGTTTTTTTATATGGATATAAGTTGAAAATTGTGGGATTCTTTATGAGCCTATTAGGATTGAACAAATAAGTATATATGTTATAGATAATGAAAGCCATACTTTTAACTGTTGAAGAAGGAAGGTAGCATAAGGAAAGAGGGAAGGCTAGAATGAATACTCTAGTACTGAATTGGAATTGCAGAAATCCGTACATTCTTGGGATATATAATACATATAGATAGATAAAAATAAGCAGAGTGATTGTTTAGAAAGATATTCACTAAATTTTTAATGTATTTAGTACTGAGTTGTAGAATTTGGAGTAATATTTATTTTTGCCTTTTATTATTTATATGTATATGTGTCCATATAAAATATATTCATGTATTTTTATTTTGTGTACCTATATCATCATATTTTAAAATAGTCATATAATATTTTATGAAAACAATAAAGCCACTTAAATTTTAAAATTAAAATTAAAAACAGAAATACTATTTAGAAGAGAGTTTTGGAAAATGAAAGCAATAATATTACTCAATAATATCTATATCTTTATATACATACATAGTAGATTTAAAAAGTATAAAAGAAAATAAATACTTATTACTTATCCCTTGGTGATGGTATTGTAGAGTCTTTTCACACTTCTCTTAATTTTTAAAATGTTATGAAATGAACACATATTGAGATTATAAATAAAAAATGCTATTAAAAACTTTTACTCTGCATTTATCTTCTCACTTAATTGTAGTAGAAGTTCAATATGATGACATCAAAATTCTAAGATTTGATAAATGTCAGTTTGTTAAAAAATGATTTCCTGACCCAACAAGCACTTGCTACTAGCTGAATATTAGAGTATCTCATAAGCGTTTTAAGAAAATGGTAGTCTTCTTAGACGTATATCATAGATTTGACAAATTATAACTCAGATTTCAAATATCTGTTAATACAAATCATACTACAACTTTCAGTTTGGATGACGATGATATAGTTTGGCTATGTCCCCACCCAAATCTCATCTTGAATTGTAGCTCCCATAAATCCCACATGTTGTGGGAGGGATCCAGTGGGACATAATGGGAGCGATTTTCCCCATACTGTTCTTGTGGTAGTGAGTAAGTCTCATGAGATCTGATGTAATGGTTTTATAAGCAGAAACCCTTTTTGCTTGGTTTTCATCCTCTTGTCTGCCACCATGTAAGATAAGCCTTCCCCCTTCTGCCATGATTGTGAGACCTTCCTAGCCATGTAGAACTGTGAGTCCATTAAACCATTTTTTAAATAAATTACCCAGTCTCGGGTATGTCTTTATCAGCAGCATGAAAATGGACTTATACAGATGAGCTCAGCTATAAGGCAGAATATGTAGAATGTAAACAAAATATACATATATATGTGTGTGTGTTTATACTTATATAATTAAAACAGAAATAAGATACACCTGGAACCTGGTCTTAATGAAGTCAGTATTCTTAAATATTTTATTTATAAACTTCAATTATTTCTTTTTAAAAAATCGTATAAAGAACAAATTCACAATCTGCTATGCAGTAAGAAGTCATACATTTTACACCACAACTCAATTTTCCACATTGCACTGACTTCTCTAAATCTGTGTTGAGCACGAGACTGTCATCATAAAATAAATAGAATACCCCTTGCTTTTATTTCAAATTAAACTTCTCTATGTGAAAGAGATGGGCATCTATTGTCACCATATAATGAGATGTTTAAAAATGTTCTTTTCGAATGTCATCACGAATGGTACAAATTCTCTTCTTTTTGTCTCTGCAGAGGTTCCCTGTAATTTAATATACACGACATTTCTGTATATACTGATAATATTTTTTAGACTCTGCCCATTACTGGACCTCTACTGACACCTTTCAGAGTTGACTTATAATCTGTTCATCCTTTTCTCTGACTGCTTCCCTCTGTATATATCAGCAAGAGCACGTGCATTTACTAATGTCTGTTTCTAAAAACTTGTTTTAAGTTCTTTTCTTTGAAAGACCAAAGTTACTCCTCCAAAGAGTACTTTAAGCTTAGTGCTAAACAAATTAGCAGCCAATGATGGTGTGCAGATGCTCCAACTCTTTCAAATTAGGCATCTCTCCTGCTCCTCCTTGATGATAACACTCTGTTAAGCCTATTAGTGGTTTTGTTTTTTGAAATAAGCCACTCTGAAAATGCGTACATGCAGGTACTACGGTTTGTTGATGATCCCATAAGTGCCTTACCCTATGACTCCCTAGGAGCTCCGTTTTCTTTGAAACAATAATGACCTTTTTTCTCTGAAATCTCCTGCATCTCACGACAAGCATTTTGTCAGCAGCATTTTAACCATGATGAAACTTTCATTCCAAAACTCCTGTTCTTTTCCTCAACAGCATTAATCTAATGGGCATTTGCATTGTTGTAAATACTAGACACACCGAAAAGATTGTCTAGTTTACCAGTGACCCTCTGCACCAGCTGGTTAGTCTGGGTTGCATCCACACTGCTTTTGCACACATTTCATTCTTTGTCCTTCAAAATCATGATTCGCATCCAAATATTTATCAGGTAGTGATCGTTATCTTCCCTTTATTTTTTCATCCTCTTTATTTTTCCATCTTTCATAATAATATGCCCTTTCTTATCAGTAGTTTTGAAGTTCTCACTTCTTTTGTACTCACTGAATATAATACAGTTAAACATCAGTTCAAAAAGGAATCCTCAAAACTCAGCACAAATACAGTCAATGGGTAATAGGCTAAGAAAATAACAATGGTCAACACTAAAGGTATTGTGTTCAATTATTGAAGTTTTTCTTCCAAATGTTATCATAAAGGACAGCTGAGTTGAAAATTAATACATGGGGGGTATCTGCATGTGCATTTGTGAGTGTATGTATCCACTGCTGCTTTGTGCTCTGTGTATGTTTATAATCAATAATATCTTGTCCTTGAAGTTCTAGAATATCTTTCCCATGAAGATGTCTTTAAACTATTAGTTACTATTTTTTTTCCCTCATGTCCTGGAGATTGTTAGCTCTGAATACATCACTGTAAACCAATGATCATCAATTTTTTTTTTTTTTTATAAAAGGCCAGATAGTAAATATTTTAGGCTATGGGGGTCAGAAGGTTGCCATTGCAAATGTTCAACTCTGTTGTAGCTCTAAAGCCACCATAAACAATAGGTAAATAATTGAGTATGGTCACATTCTAACACAACTTTTTATTTACAGACACTGACATTTGAATTTCATATGATTTTCACATGTCACAAAATATTATTCTTTTGATTTTTGAAAAATGTGAAGACCGTTCTCAGCTTGTCAGCCATACAACAAAGTTGGTGGACCAGATTTGGTCTGAAGGTGGTAGTTTGCTACCCCTCACTCTAAACAGTCCTTTCTCCTGGAATCACTTAATCCAAAGGTCAACAACTCCCTTTCTCATATCAGAGAGATCCCTCTGAGTGTACAGGACTGAATTGAACTTAAGTGAGACATTCTTTCTTCTTCAATACCTATTCTACCGCCCCCAATAATGGTTCAAAGTCTGGACAAAGCAAGTCTTTGAAAAACTTAAAAAGGGATTCTGAGGAGTGTGTTTTTTCATCTGGCTGTCCTGCAAAGCTGATGATGGGCTGATGACAATTAGATCAACTTCATAAAAGCTCAGAACATGAACAAGACGGAGGGTCATGAATTCTAGTCAGCCCCTGACAACCGCTGGTTTTGTGAAAGAAGAAAGTCAGGGACTGAGACTGTAAGATCATTGTGGATCTGTGATGCTGGACAAATTGCTTCATCATTGAGAGCCGAGACTAACCCAGGGTTTCTGATTCCGGGTCATCTCTTTCTCTTTGTTCATCTCCCCATTCTGCTTCCTTTGATAATAGTTGATGGTTAGTATTCTACACTAATGTAAATCCTGCATTTTTAATATGGAAATTTGAAAGAAATGGAAAGGGAATATACCAAACATGAATATGGTGAATCTCATCTTGGAGTGTGCTGATTCTGTTCAGACACAACCCAGGTATATGAAATTTCCTGTCTCCAGTTGCCCTGGAGTGTGGCCATTATAAAAGCATGCAGGACATCAAAGCACAGGGGATTGAGAGGTGTTTGCTGAACGTTTTCACACAACCTTTTATCAGGACCATATTTTGCTCTGATATAAGAGCCGTATAAAATGTTGTTTCTAACTGTGCCTGCCAAAGGCAGCTCTCAGGAAACCAGATGAAAATGGCATGATGAGGAAAGAATGTAAGTTTCAGTTCAAGATAGCTTCTTGAGAAAAGGTGCCAGCCTCGTTTTCCTGCACAAATCCTTCTTAATGACATAACAGATAGATATTTTTTAAAAAATTCCTCAGCACATCTGGAAATGAAGGAGGACCAGATTGAAAATGGAGATTACAGCTTCACACAACCAGAGGAGAATCTTATCTCATAATGTCAGGAGTGGTTCCAAGTGTTTCCTCCCCAAGCAGCTTGCTGCAAGTGGGACCCAAGGAAAAATGACCAGGCCAATCACAGGAATACTACAGTAGAGTCAGCCAGGAGGAATTACCATGTCCCAACCAACTCACCCTAAGTGGATACTGGTAATGAGCAACTAGTGAGTTTCTTTTCAGGTAGGAGGAGTGAGAATGGACCTCTGAGAGGAACGCAGCAGCACCTTGAGTGGTTGAGGGTATTAAGGAGAAAAGACCATCCAGGACAGAAAGATTAGGCCATTCATGATATTTCCTTTACTCTCATAACTTTTCCTTTTTATTAAGCTCAGCGACCCTGTTTTATGCCACGGCTTTCCTCAAACGCCAAATGATTCTTGGCCGTCTTTATTTGCAATTCGCTGTTACTCTACTGTGACATTCACTGAGGGTTGTTAATATGGGGCAGGAAGCAACTGTCTCCATGGACGTACCCCTTGGGAGCAAGGCTGAAAACTAAAAAGGTCAAGGATAAATGAAGAGGACTCGGTATTAGTCTCAGGAGTGAACGGGTTAGAAATTTCAGTGCTTTCTGCCACATACCTAAATTGCTAAGTGTTCCAGGGCAGGGTTAAGGATAGATTAAAAAATCAGTGGGCTCAGTTTCCTGCTTAATACAGTTTTTAGGAAGAGCCAAGAGCTGAGACCAGCAAAGGAGGCCCAGCCTGAAATCAAAAACTCCTCATTAATATAGCAAAGCTCTCACTGTCTATGAGAGCAAATATACAATGCTGCAATAATAATTGATGATCTGGGCCTGATATACCCAGGATGGGAAAACCACCATTTTGTACTGGCTGATCTCTGCTTTTTGGAAACATTGAAAAAAGGGTGCAGTATATCAAACAAAGGGACAGGCAAAGTAATTGGCTTTATTATTTTCCACAACCTCACTTCACCTCCATTCTCCCATGTGAAGTGGATTAAGAGACAGGAATATTAAATTGGCCATATTCCTTTCTTTTTACGGTTCTTAAACTTCAAAAATACACTCAAATTTCAGCTGCTTACTCTTTCCAGACAATTTAATTTGGGGGAACTGGAACAGCCAAAAGTTTAAAATTGGAAGATTCTCGAAAAAAAAATCCAAATGTGTGTGTCATGACACATAGTGTTTCAAGAATTGTCAAGGTGTTGTGCCCAGGCAGGGCAGGGTTAACCACAGTGGTGTATCCTTAGACTAGAAGATCTTGGTCTTGGACCTAGATTGGCCTGCTATGCTGGGCTTGGTGTTAGAAGGTTGGCTGCAGATGCTGGTATGCAGAAGGGCAGGGAACATGGATTCCATCAAGTAGAATGTTATTAGGCAACTGGTGGGAGGCCAGGAAAGCACCTGGACTCATGAAAGTCCAAACAGGTGGGCAGATGGAATACAGCTAGAAGCAGCAATATTTAGACTCAGGCAGGCAGGCAGGCAAAGTCAGTGGCATCTGCAAGTGGGCAACAGTACCGCACTCAGGAACTGAGTCTGGGTCAGGATTGAGATTCCCTATTTTCTTAGAGAGAAAAATAGCACCTCAGATCTAAAATGACTGAGTAGAATGCTCTCAAGATCTGTTGAAGTTCTGTATTAAAAAGAGAGAGAGTGACAATATCTGACACTTAACAGATCACATGAATGGAGTGGAATGCCTAACAAAAGTCCATATATTTTAAGTCATTAGATGCATTTTTGTTTTCTTTCTGATTCCCTTATCTCAATGCAATGTTAAAGTCCAAGAAAAATTTGAGAATTAAGGGCACCTCCTTTCTAATCGAATGGCATCCCTGAGTTCTAAGCGATCCAGCTACCAGAGCGTTCTAATGAAAGATGTCCACAGCAAGGTCCGTGGAAAGAGCTTTGATAAGAAGGCCAGGGAAGGGAGAAAACAGTCTACCTGGGTTTGGTGCTGAGCACAGGTTTGTATTTGCTTTGTGAGAAGATTGTAAAGCTGTAAGACCATTGTACTGTGGACTTTGATGTGATCTCTTTGTATCCATGGGCTAATGAAGCCTGCGATGTTCAGAAACACACACACACACACACACACACACACACACACACACAATTACATGCATACTTCTTCTGTCTGTCTTTTCTTAACATATTATGTCTTAAGCACTTTTTCACATCAGTAAGTATATTTCTCAAATACATAATTTTATCTTGGCAGAATAATATTCCATCATATGACTGCACAGTTATTTATACAAATAATGCCCTCTCATTGCACCCTTTTGAAAGAGTTGCTATAATAAATAACAGTGCAATGTTGTTACATTCTTGCATATAAATCTTTGACCACATTTTCATTTCCCAGCATGGTGGTTACTCAATCATGAGTATAGACTCCCTTAATATTGCCATATATTATTATTATTGCTTTGTATTGCCTGTTTGCTTTCCGAAAGGTTATGCCGATCTGTACTCCCACCACTAGGGAATGATGGCACCTAGAGGACAGAGAATTTTCAATCGGGTTTAAGGAAAACAGTACGTGGACTGATCAGCAATAAAAAGGAGGGATTTAGTCTGAAATACTTCAGTTAGGAGTTTGAGAACTGGGCCCAAGTTTTTATCTGAGGCATTGCTAAGGAAGCCCCTGTCTCCACAGACTAGCTCCGTCAGATTGGCCATGAGCTAAAGAAGGTCACAGCATCTGTCTTAAAGATGGTCAGAGCCATATTGTAGCAGAATTTTTTCTCTTCATTGTTTTAAATTCCCAGTGGTAGTAATCTAAATTTACACATTCTTAACAGAATGTTCCTTATGAAACTCTCCAGCAACTGCTCCCCTAATGCGACGCAAAGTGAGAAAATAGTAGCTATCAGGCAACATCTAAGAGGCAGGCCTTTCTCAACATCAGGTAGAAAGCAAAACACTTGTATACTGCTGTGTGACAGAGGTCTGCTCCTAAGGAAAATAATGTCATTTGTAATCTTATCCCAGGGAAGTAAGTAGTGCAGGCGGCATACAAGGCTTTGGACAGCAATGCTGACTCCAGTACCTGTTGCAACCCCTTTCCATCTGCATGCCCTAGAGCAAATCAGGTTTGTTTTTTTTTTTTTTGATACAGAGTCTCACTCTGTCAGGCTGGAGTACAATGGCACAATCTTAGCTCACTGCAACCTGCTTCTCCCAGGTTCAAGCAATCCTCCTCCCTCAGCCTCTCAAGTAGCTGGGATTACAGGTGCCCACCACTGTACCAAGCTCATGTTTGTATTTTCAGTAGAGACAGGTTTCACCATGTTGGTCAAGCCGGTTTCGAACTCCTGACTTCAGGAATGCACCCACCTCAGCCTCCCAAAGTGTTGGGATTACAGGCGTGAGCCACTGCGTCCAGCCAAGACTTCATTCACTAAAATAGTATTTTCTTAATTTGGTACATAAACTCTGCTTAAAACATACACACAAAAAAACTGTGTTCCATAAGATACTGTATACATTAAGGTGTCTTCTAATATTATTTCTAATTATATGGATCTGGATAGTCAGTTCACATCAGTTTAAGGCAGATTCTTTCTGGCTATGTTTTTCCTTATAGGCTTTGGATCAGCAGTCTCAGGTACAAATCTGTCTCCTATCAGTTAAGTAGACTTCTTGTTTCCCTAAAATGTTATTGAGTCCCCTGGCTCAGGGCTGCTTAGGGAGACCTGTGTAGGCCAGTTAAAACATACTGCTTGGGTCTAGTCTCTTCATGGCCTCACTGGCCCTGATAAGGAACAATTCATCTCAATGGTCACCTTAATTAGGATCAAGGCTTAGAGCAACGTTAGCAACCTCTAATTTTCCCGGGAACCAAGCAGGGACATAAATGAGTCTTGAGCAAAATGTAAACTAATAAATTAGCAGTGAGTCCTATGACTAACATAAAGGCATTCAATTTCTATTTTCTTTGCAAACACTGTCCCAGACATACAGAACGTATCAGCACGCAGAATCAGCCCAGGGACCTGCCTATTTGTAAATCGTGCCAGAAATCTGCATATAATACACTTTTTCCTTGATGGTCTTTTTCAACTCCTCCTGTTCCCTAACTGGAAGTACACCATGGCTTTAGGAACTCAACCTTAGCAAAACAGTTTCCCTAAATGGGTCCCTTTTTCTCTTTTCAGCAGGGTAAGAGTTGCAGCAACACAAACATGTAGGCACAAGCACATTCAAACCAGAATACAGCTTCTGATGAGGCTTAGCTGTTACAAAAGATTCTCATGTGCAGTAGTTTTTGAGCCTCATGATTACCTACAGGTGGGTTTTATTATATTGATAAATGAGGAAAGTACATTGAATAAATAAAAACACTATCTATTGAACATGTATAGTCTTAGGTTGTGATCAAGATGGGTTTTAACTCAGAAATTTTAACTCCAAGTTTTCTACTCCTTCTAAATTATCATGTTGTAAATCATCTAGGTATCTGAAAATGTAACCCATAAATATACTCAGGCTTAGCCTGTGGTTTCCACTGAAATTAAATATTGAGCCACTGTCCTAGAAGGAAAAGATATTTTGTTAACAATTTTGGTTAAAGTCAAATATCTTAAACCTAGCATTTTTCTACATTGTTTTGGACATTTCTAGGTCCATTGGATATTCATGGAAATTACAAGATAAATGAACTTGTAGACAAAGAAATGCAAGATATCTGAGTGTTTATACAAAGTTAAACCGATTAGGACTATTCTGAGCTTTTAATATTTTAACATGACTTATGACTCTGCAAAGAAGAGCAGTTCTAGTTTCTGTCTCATCTGCAACTGAAAAACGAGTCACAATATACAGTAGAGAAAATACTGTTAACATTAATGTCAGCCTTTAACTTTGATGAAGATCACCGTGAGAAGATACAGAACTCAGCTCTCTGATGTGAAATGCAAAAATGTTGGTAGCAGAGGTGCTTGATTTTATTTATGCCAACTAGTACTCACTTGTCCACCCAGGGGCAAGCATCTCATTGGGTGGGGCTCAGTGATCACCCCTTACCTGTAACCTTGACACAACCTTGTAGAAAAATCAACCAAAATATGGGTTTGATAAGCCTTGAGATTGGGATAATTTATTAGTTTGTAAGTAATCTGTTCCACCAAGGTTTTAAATTATAGTCTCTGTTAGTTGTAATCACACAACCAAACAAAAACAAAAACCTGAACGACCTGGCAATATTCATCACTAGGTTACTCCCCAGGCTCCAAAATATCATTCAAATCAATCCCTCTTGTCCATCTGCTGGATCTGTCTTCCAGTGGCTGTTTCTCATCTTCTCAGACCATGAGTCAAAAGCCTCTATTTGTTCCCTAGTCCTTACTGCCTCAGCACTGAGCACTTCTACCCGACTTTGCGACTCCCCTTGTATCTGATCAGTGTCATAGTTTCCTATGCCTCAGCATGGTTGCTCTCATTGCTAAGCATCTTTGGGACTTTGATTATGTTTTCCCTCTTATCTTCTCTCAGATTATACAAATCCCAAATGAAACTCACTTGTTACAGAAAACCATCTCTGACTACTTCAGAACTCATTTGCAGATAAAGTGGTGACTCCAAGGAGTTCAATTATTACTTTAAAATCATAGACTTGACAAATGACAAAGGCAAGGTAGGTATCCAGAAATGCAGAGCTCCAAAATGATGCCACTCTCTCCTTCTGCACTGTGCTTCAATCAGATCTTTCTTTTTTTTTAATCACTAGAGTTGGGTGAAAACCATGTAAGTCTTTCTATCCAATATAGGCCATTGAGGGACTATACACAAAAGGCGAGGCAAACATTGAGTCTGAAATTCCATTAACAGGAATATAATGTGTATATACTTAGAACCTAGAACTGCAACACAGGCTCTCAAACAAACAAACAAAAAGGCTTTAATAAAATGTACTGAAAGGAAAAAAAGTCTCATTTTTTCTGAGGAACTATACCTCAGGGCAAATTTTCATCTGCAGGGGAACTGTTATAGAAATGTATTCCTTGCCATGGTTTACAGAGTCTTAATGCCTTTTACTTCCCATCAGATGTTCAGCATAGCAGCTGCAGGACTGTCATCTGAAGGAAGGGGAAGAACCTGGGTTATGTTGGTGTCTGATTTTATTTTATTCCTTTGACAGTTAGATTTTGCATCTTCCTTTTTTTCTCAGATAGCCACTCCCAACTTGTTTTGTAGCCTCATATAAGCTTTCATGGTTTATAATATTCACTTTTCATTCAAGTGAAAAATCTTATCTGTGATTAAAAAAATGTGTAATGGTAAAATTCAAACAAATGTCTGTAACTCATATCAGAATATTTTCATCTTGTAATTGCAAGACTTAGGGTAACATTATGTTTATCCCAGGTCTCAAGAGCCAAATGAGAAAAATCTATGCACTTCCTCTAAAGACAGAGAGAAAAGGGCACCCAGGAGAGTAGGTAAAGTATAGCCTCTCTCCCAGCCACAGTACCTGGGACACGTAGTTTAACCTCCCTGCCTGTTTCCTCATTCTCAAAATGGACTTAGAATGAACCTCCAGTTAAGATGCTTCCTGCTGCATTCTTCTCTCAGCCTGTGACGAGGCAGGGGGAAGAAGTAAGCAATGTTAGAAAATACCAATGAGTAGGTATCTCTCATTTATTCCTGGGTTTCTGGATGGACAATGAACTTTGTACATTCCTAGCAGAAGTTTTTTATAATCAAATATATTTTGTAAAAGCCTTCTTTATGCCATCCTTGCTCAGGACAATGCTATGGCTTGGCTGAACCCTCCTATGACTGTACCAGTCACCCTGGCCAATTTTAGTGGGTATAGGAACAGCTCATGCAGAAGATAGCCAGTCGTCCTTTTTCAAGGGATACAGAATTCCAAGGAATGTCATTTGAGGATGTCCCTTCAGAGTAGGGGCAGAGGTTTCTCTATCTGGTGTGACAGAATCTAACACACTCTTTTAAAACCCCATGCAAAGAATTAAAAAAAAAGTTCAAAGAAAACACATGGAAATATTAATAGTGGTTTCCACAGCATGGTGACAGCATTAGGCATCTTTAGGTTTATAATGATTTATTTAAATTCAGTGCAATAAAAGGAATCCTAGAAAATTACTTTTAATATAAAAATATGAACCACTCTATTCTGTTTTTATCTTGTTGAAATTGACTCTGGGAGATATTTTGCTATTTGAACCTATTATATCTCTGCTTCAAGTGAATTAACTGTTGTTTTGGTTTCATGGCAAGGTCAAATTGATTTATGAAAGCTATTTTGAGATTTTGTTTTTAATCTTTGAAAACATCAAAAACAGCAGAATTATTAAAGACATGGATAATTAGCTACTATTAAAATTAAAAGTCCACCCTTTGCTTCAGAACAAGGGTTTTTTCTTTCATTTCTGCAATCATTATAATACCTTTCAGGACCTCTCCCTGAGGCTATTCCTCTGAATGGAGCCAAAGGACAAGAGTGGCCCATGCTGCTCCCGGAAGTACTACATGCTCAGCCTTCCTAGGAGTTGCTCTGGGCAGGTGCTCACTCAGCAAGAGAAAGACTTGCTTCTGGACCCCAGGGCTTTAATATCTGCAGATGGGCCAAAGGCAAGTCACACTCATCTGTGTGCTGTTGCCTTTGCTTTCTTTTTGTTGTTGTTCCAATCTTTGAAATTAGATTTTTAGTCTACAATACATGATTTTTATTTATTTATTTATTTTTATTTATTTATTTTTACAATTTGGTAACAAAAAGGTAGTCTCACAAATGGGCTATGAAGATCAGAACTCGTTCATTTGAGTATAATAAAATCTCAGTGTTAAAATTCCCAATAGCACGAGTTATTTTTCAAGCTTGATTCTCTGATATGAAATGAAAAGTGTAAAACTCAGGCATATCTGTGGGAATTTACACACATTATTATATACTAACAAACAATAATGGATCCACTTAAAAAGTGTTTTGACAGAACAAATTGTTAGCAATAAAAAGGGATGTGAAATACTATTTTAGTGGCTTTTTTTTTTTCAACTTTTATTTTAGGTGCAGAGGGTACACGTGCAGGTTTGTAACGTGGGTAAATTGCATGTCTCTGGGGTCTGGTGTACAAGATGTGTCATCTCCCAGGTGGTAAGCATAATACCTGATAGGTAGTTTTTGATCCTCACCCTCCTCCTACCCTCCCACCTCAAGTAGGCCCCCGTGTCTACTGTTACCATCTTTGCGTCCATGTGCACTCAATACTTAGCTCCCACTTGTAAGTGAGAACATGCAGTATTTGTCTTTCTCTTCCTGTATTATTTTGCTTAAGGTAAGGGACTCCAGCTGCATCCATGCTGCTGAAAAGGATGTGATTTCACTTTTTAATGGCTGTGTAGTATTCCCCGGTTTATATGTACCATGTTTTCTTTATCCAGCCCACCACTGATGAGCATCTAGGTTGATTACGTGTGTTTCCTAACACCCAGGTGTGGTCACATTTGATGAAAAAAACTGCATGCCTTTTATTCCTGTGCCCCCAACTCACAAATGTCTTAACAGAAACTTACGCACATTTTAAATTAACAGCAATGAGCCACATTGGAAAACATCCAGGCAGCCTGTTGCAAGAACTGAGCCCTGGGGCTAGGAATGGTCAGATATGGATACCAAACGGAGTCTTGTAGCTGATTCATCCACAACCTGGGACCAATTACCCCAGTCTTCTTCTTTGAGTTGAAGATTCTTTTTATGTTAAATGAAAGCACAGAGTAGCTGATTATGGTATCCTTCATATCAAACTGTCTATGATTATGAGCTCCTAATGCTTGACAAAGCTTAAAATAGCTAATCAAAATTTAATTTAAACATATAAATGCAAAAATATTCAATTCCAGTAATCTCTTACACTTTTGCCTTTAGAACTTCTGAGCATAAAGTTTACTCCATGGTACAATACAATAAGCTAAAATATCTCTAAAATGACAATCAATCTGGAAACATCTAGACCACATAATGTATGCTAAATGTACTACTTTAATTTTCTTTTCAAATAAATAAGCAGAAATCCACTCCATCTTGCATATTAGCATATAATATATACAAAGTATGCATTCTTATAGCCTGGACCAAACATAATTATATTTATTTCTCATGTAATAGGCTCACTTTTATAATATTTAATTGTATGTTACATGGTAACAATTGCTACAGAATATTGACTAGCTTTCCCTTGTTGAAATATATAAACAGATATGTAACTTGATCCGATAATATGCTTCGAATGTCAATTTGCCTGTGCTTTGAACTCTATGACTGAAACACTGTCATAAAATAGTTCAGATTTTAGAGCAAAACTGGGAAAAAAGAAGTCCAAACAAATAAGGATCTTCTACAAGACTGCCTGCCCTTTGGAAGGATGCCAGCCCTCAGAACGCTGCCTGGACAGCTGTGCTTAGAGTTTCTACCACTTCCTCAATTACGATACTGTATCTGTACTTCTATGAATAATCTGTCTGATTCTAGAAAAACAAACTTGAGATAAACATTTTAGTGTAAGAGATTTATGGGGTAGTGTACTTGGGAACAATACCTGTAAGTATTGGGATGATCAGAACCGCACAAAGGAAACAATTAACTCAAGATGTATCAAAGACATAAATATAAGAGCTGAAATTATAAAACTCTTAGAAATAAATCCATAGGTGTAAATCTTCATGACCTTGGGTTAGGCAATGATGTTTTAGAAATAACACCAAAAGCACAAGCAACAAACCAATAAAAAGATAGACTTGATTTCATCAAAATGACAAACGTTTGTACTTTAAAGAACACCATGATGAAAGTGAAAAGACAGCGTACAGAATGGGAGAAAATATTTGTAAATCATATAACTGATAAAGGACTTGGATGCATAACACATAAAGAACTCTGACAACTCAGTAATAAAAAATGACCAACTGACTGGGTGCAGTGGCTCACCTCTGTAATCTCAACACTTTGGGAGGCTGAGGAAGGAGGATGTCTTGAGTCCAGGAGGTCAAGGCCAGCCTGGGCAACACAATGAGACCCTGTCTCTACGAAACTAAGTTAGCTGGGCGTGGTGGCGCACACCTGTATTCCCAACTATTTGGGAGGCTGAAATGGGAGGATGACCTGAGCCCAGGAGGTCAAGGCTGAAGTGAGCCATGATCATGCCACTGCATTAAAGCCTGGGTGACAGAGTGAGACCCTGCCTAAATAAATAAATAAATAAATAAATAAATAAAAACAGAAGGTGTCTACAATTTAAAAATGGACAAAACATTTGTATAGACATTTCTCAAAAAAGCATATACAAATAGCCAGGAAACACATAAGAAGATGCTCAATATTACTAGTTGTGAGGTAGAGGAAAAGAAAAATCACAATGGAATACCACTGTACACCCACTACTACTATAACTAGAATCAAAAAGACAGATAATAGCAAGTACTGGGGAGGACATGGAAAAATCGGAGCCCTGCATTTTTCATTCTCACATTGCTGGTGAGAATGAAAAATGGGGTAACTCCTTCAGAAAACAATTTGACAGCTCTTCCATATGTTAAACATAAAGCTACCATATAACTCAGCAATTCCACCCCCGGGTATATAGAGAAGAGAATTAAAAACACATGCCTATTCAAAAACTTATACATGAATATTCAAAGAAGCATTGTTTATAATAATCAAAAAGAGGAAAGATGCCTATCAGTTGATAAAAAGATACACTGTGGTATATCCATGCAATTCAATATTATTTGACAATAAAAAATAATGAAATGGTGTTGCATGCTACAATGTAGATGAACCTTGAAAAGTTTATGCTGAGTGAAAGAAGCCAGATACAAAAGGCTACATAAGTATAATTACATATAAAATAAAATGTTCAGAACAGGCAATGCCATAGAAACAGAAAGTAGATTAGTGGTTTCCAGGGAATGGGGGTAGGTATGAATGAGGGGCAACTACTAATGAGTATGGATTTTTGTTGTTGTTTTGTTGTTGTTTTTGGTTGTACTGGCAGGAAGGTGATGAAAACTCTGGAATTAGATAGTGGTGATATTTGCACAACTTTACATATATACTAAAAAACTACCAAATTTTATACTTTAAATGGGTGTATTTTATAATGTGTGAATTATATGTCAATTAAAAAAAAGAACTGGGTCTAGGGAACAAATGAACTGTAACGTAGTTGCAACGGAGACCTCAGTCAAGCCCTGGGGTTGCTCTGAAGATAAAATTTTTCTGAGGTGAGGGAAGAGGGCTAGGTCCCTGTGTCCACCAGCTGCAAGATGCTAGCTGACACCTGTGTCAGCTCTCCTCCGCAAAGGCAATTCTGGAAGAGATACACAGTTGTGAGCTCTCAGTTGTCAGCAGCCAAGCCTCCCAGTAGCTGGGAGAATCAGTGCCTTAGTCCTGAGTGGGAGTGGGGAACGTTGATGGTGCGCCATTCTGACCACATAACAACAGTCTCCCTCACCACTCTCTCAGCTCTATAAGCCTAGAACCAAGTCTGATAGGTTCACCATCACATTCCAGTGTCTTGATAAATGTGTGAGATGAGTGAATGATGTTTCTTTGGATTTGTTCCCACTTCAGAATCCCATATCCTGGTTCCCAAAGCCTTTCCCTGCTTTGTTCTGAGAGTTTCTCTAAACCATTAGAATATCTGCCTTATTCTCAAAGCAGCCAGTCTCTAAGGATGTTCACTTTTTCATTTCAGTGCTCTTACATTCCCACGCCTATTAGTCCTGCAAGTACTAGAGAAACACCATTCGTGCTTGCCCTCTGTCCACAGGTAGGATTACCCTAAGGAAGATTTTGTCATCCTTGGCTCTCAGAGGAGAAAAATAACCTGGAGTGGCAGATTATGATGTAAATGCAAGTGTCAGACGGTGAGCACACAAATGAATACCCAGATGATCTCTCCGGCAGAAGAAGGAAAAGTAAAAGGGGAATAACAATGATGAGGCTAGCACTCTACAGCGGGTATACTAGGCATTTGAATTGTTATCCTAGTTAGCCGCAGTCAGCCTGTTAGCCCCGCTATATACTTGAGAGTAGTGAGGAAATTAAATGGCTTATTCAATCTCACACCACTATGTTGAAACTTTGGGGCTTAGAACAAAGGAAAGACCCCATAGTGGCCACTTGTAGGGAAAGGTAGCTTCAGTTGTCTGGGTTCTCTGTGGTCCAGAATCTTAATCAAGCCACCCAGACTCCAGGACAGGTTAGAGAGGGGACTGGAACTGGCCTCACAAACCCAGGCAGGGCATATTGGACATATCTGCTGCAAAATGCTGCCCTACTAACCATGCCCCATACTGGATTCCACATTAAACATCTGTTCACCTAACCAGAGTGCGTGCCTCGCATTTCTAGGTCTCAATAACCTGGAGTCCACTTGAGCCTGCCACAGGCCACCTCTAGAAATCACACCTGCAGTCACCTTCAGAACAATGTGTAGAGCAAGTTATGACCCCAGAGATCCTCTGAGGAGTCAAGCTGGGCAAAACCCAGAGTATAGTGCTGGCACCATGCATTTAGACCTTTGTGGTAGTTCTTGGACATGGACCCATTGGCTAGCGCCTCTCTCCCTGCTGGGCTGCTGCTCAGGAAGCTTTCCCTGCTCCTGAGCCCAGGAACTCCCCATCTCAGATGTGCGTAGACACCTGTCCTGCTCAGCTTGCAGGAGCTTCCCTGTAGTCTGGGTCTGTTTGGACTCAGACTTCTGGAATATGGTGCTGAAGCATGGTCCCACATTATACTTTGGACAGTTGTTCCTGCTGGAAAATTCTCTGGGCACATCCTGGTGACTATTCATCATAAGTCCAGTTTGCACTCATCTCTGAGAAACAGAACTGTTTTTGCCAGTTCTGTTGCTTTTCAGGGAAACATAAACCCGTTATGTTTTGGTCCCGTGGGTCTGCATTGGCTCATGTGTCTGCAGGGAAACCGAAGACCATGCTGGCTGCTGCTGTAATTTTAGAATCCAGTTCTGCCTTTTGCAAGCCCGGCTGGCCTGTGGTGGGCAGGGGAACAGGGAAGCAGGGAGAAATGTACCATTCAACCTTTTCACCATATTCAGAAGAGTAACTGTTTAGACCAGAAAGGGAAGTTGAAGGTTCAATTATACATTGAGTGTCAGTCTTTTTATGTATGTTGTCATATTTGAGCCTCAGAGTAATGATGAGTATAATTTAGTAATATCTCTATTTTTCAATGGGAAAATGTAGTCAGGGAAATTAAGTGACTTGCCTGGAAGCTCTCTGCAGATGTTAAATGCAGTATGGCAATTCTAACCTGGGATTCTCAGACATCTAGATTTTCATTCTGTGTACTCTGCAGGGCTGGCTTTCTAAAGAGGCCACTTATAAGTGTCACCTATTATGCTTACTAAGCTTATAGATTTCCAGGATTTTTCCTCAAATCTGATTCAGCAAGACTCAGATGGGGCATAGGAATCTATTTTTTTTTTTTTCAATTAAGTATGGGCAAAACTTCACTAACCAGACTATGCATCTGTCCTTTGCCTTCCCAGTGACAAGGATTCATAATTTAGGAATCAGCTTTAAATTTTGAAGGCAGTGGCAAGATGACTTTGGATGCAGTGTAGACAATAAATTTGGGGACAGAAGAAATCAGCAGTAAAAAGGCCCTTTCGGAGGTTATTTCTGTTATGCAGTTGAGAGGAAATGATGTCTTACACTTATAAAAGGGCAGTAGGGCTGGAAAAGGGAAGAGGGGAGGTGACTCTGTGGGGCAGAGGGACAACGTGATGCCACAAAGAGGGCAGCTCCGCTATGTGGCTCCAGGTCGCCTTTGCTCAGGTGAGTTCGGTCCATCTGACTCTGTGATGGTGCTTGAAACAAAACAAGGTCATGGAATGGATAGAAAAGAAATAAGAAGTAAATGTCTTGCTTAAATAAGACAGTAGAATTGGAGCCATTTTAAAGATATTCACAGTCTTTGAAAGCATTAAAGCATTTCTCTAGTCTTTTTAACATGCACCCAAAAAATGTTTCTGATCTTGTAGTTGCAAAGAACTGGAATGAAAGAACAACAGAAAACTGAATGAAAGCAAGGGAAGACTCTAGTTATTTCATCATTTATCTATGCTCTAATGAGAAACCACGAAAAGGATTAAAAGAAAGGTCACCTTTTATTTAGAAGTAGGGAATGTATACTGAGAGTTGATGTTCTGAACCACTTAACAAGATGAACTCAAATCTGGAATCATCAACACTTAAAAATAGCTAGTTTTTTTTACAATAAGTAGACAGCAGCCAATAGGTAGCAGAGGATACTTAACTGATGGCCTATCTTCTCCTGGACGTTGCTAATATAATTCAGAAGTTTTAAAGGGCTTTGATTTAAATGAAAAAGCAATTTCAATTGATTAATAAAAAATTTGAGGGCTGCATTTATCTGCTTATCTATTTGTCTTGTTAGAGATGCCCTGACTATAATAATTTCCAGGCCCAGGCTATGTAGGAGCAGATGATATAAATATAAGAGATATCTGAGTCATAAAATGTGATAAGGGAAAAACCACAGGGTGCTTCCACTCTAAATTAAGGGCCAGAAACTCCACTGCCAATATAAACAGAAGGAAAGGGAAAGTAGAAAAATAAAAGTGAAAGTGTATTAGGAATTTAATATATGCCAGACACTGTGATGTATTTATTTCACCTGATCCTCACAGCAATAATGAGACACAGAGATTCACAGATGGGATAGCTATGTGTTAAAGTTTGTAGCTTTTCAGTGGAAAGTATCACTGATAGATCTACGTTCTAAGTCATTCATCTGATGTTAAGTGTCAATTCCCCTTCAAGGAAGAATCATTCCACTCTTCTCTGCTATTCAAATCTCTCCTCATTTTTAGCTGTTAGCCTTTTCACTCACTTTATTACTCTTGGAAACCATCCTGTAAGTAGACTGATGTCCTTTGTGCATTCCCGGACCCACCTGTGTTCACTGAGTTTCTCCATCTTTCAAGGTTCAGTGCTGTGGATCCCCCTCTAAAATGTCCTCCCAGAGCGCTGCTGCCTACGGCAAGTTCTGCTTCAAGTCCACGGAGGGTGCTTTTCACTAACACTCTCATTTGCAAACTGCAGTACTAAACCCAGCCTTGGGCATTCTCTTTCCATACTCCTCTATTTTCTAACTCTTTCCATTGTACTGGATGACAAAGCATGTAAAGCCTGCAACAAGGTCTTAAAAAGCCTTCTGCTTCTTATGGAACTCAGCAAAGGACCCAGAGTAATAGATGTTTCATTACTAGCACAAACAACACTAATGACTGTAGGTTTTCTAAAATGCTTCCACTTCTGTTGTCTCATCTATTTTAGTATGTCACCTCATCAAATACTCATAAGAATCATGGATAAATATTATAGTTTACAGTAATTATTACATTATGCTGTAGTGGATATTTTTTCCTTCATGTTACATTTAGGGTAACAAAGGATCAGAGAGGATATAGTCATTGGCACAAGGTTACACTGCTGGGAAATTGCAGCTGCCTTTGCTGCTTCTCTTAGGGTCAGTGCTTGATGTTCGTTTGATGAATAAGTAAATGGGTAAATTAAAATTCCTAGCAGGTCTCCTAACACCAAGCTTTCTACCACATCATTCAGAATGATTTATTTGACAGCTTATGTATGTTTATGTTTTTCACATAAAGTCTTAGTCCAGCATAGTTGACATAGCATTGGCTTTACAAAATCTCACAATTATTGTGAATATCAAACTCATTAATTGAGACAGAGAGAAAACAATAGCTAACCTAGTTTTAAGAGAAGTAAATTCTTTGTTAATGATGATTTTAATAAAAGCAATGTTTGCTTCAAACAAGGGAAAGCTTGAACACTTGGCAGTCTGAATGATCCCAATTACAAAATATGCCTAATTACGTTTTTAAAAACTTTCTTAAGGGCATTATCATAATTACTTAAGATTTTTTTAAAAATCATTAAAATACATCCACTTTTTTCTTTTCAAAGTAAATAGTGTTGGATGCAGCAGGTCAATAACAGTTTCTCTCCAAAGCAGAAATTGAATTTCAAATAAAATCATGTGGACAATCAAATGTATTTAACATTTAGAGCACAAAGCAGGGCTGAGAGAATATGTTTTTCTAAATGGCAGGTGGATCAGGGAAAGGCAGGAAGAGGTGAAGTGTGTTGGGACACAGTGGAAGATGCTATAAAGTCCTCCCTTCATTAGAATCAGAAACTTGATGGAAACACTCGGATAGATCTGTCCAGCCTGGACTTTATGTGTAACAATAGCTGGAGAACTTTAATTTGCAGCTTTATGCAGAGAAACAAAAGAAAGGCTCCTCCACCCGCTGCCAGACAGGACAACATATACATAAAAACATGCTTAAAATTTAAAAGTCTCAGGTTCCGGTCTCAGTGTCCAGACTGTTCTTGAGAAGGAACAAGGAAAGAGTCATGGCCCAGGTGTCTAAAAGAAGAAAACCTTTCTTCTTTCTAAAACAGGAAAACCATCTCCTCCTGTCTGCTTTTCCTTCCATAGGCTTCCTGTCCTGCAATGGTCTGATCCCTCCTGAGAAGTTAGTTGCTTCTTCCACAGCCTCCTGAAGTAGGAGATTTGCAGGGCTTGTTTCCCAGACCAAAGGACACTGGCCAGAACCAGCAAGTGGCACAGAAAGCAACCTCTAGTTGCCCTCACTGCCCATCAACATGAGACTCTCCCACCAGTGCCATGACAGTTACAAATGCCATGGCAACACTGAGTTTCCACCCCTTTACATGGCAGCACCTGGTAGTCACCGTCCCATTTTCTATTGATTTCTAAATAACCCACCGCCTAATCTGCATACAATTAATAGTGGGTTTAAATGCAGCTAGACAACAGCCGGTACATGGCTTCTCACTATGCACTGCCTTTGGGCTAGCCCTGCTCCTAAAGTAGGAGCATAAACCAATCACCAAGCATAAACACTGCTGCTTAAGTAAAGCTGCTTTCCTCCATTGCAGGCTTGAGCGAAACCAAGAACCTTCCCTGCATCACACTTACTCATCATAAATTGTTCTTACAGTTTGCCTAGTGACGCAGCTCTGTCTTCCTAACCTGAGGAAGCTGGGTCTTCAGCGGATCAGTCACGTTATTCTGTGCATTCAGCAGCCACCACGTGGAAGCTGCTATACAAAAAAGAAATGAGGGAGAAAGGCTCTAATGTCTTTTCAGGAGAGAAGTCCCCAGGCAAACAGACCTTTTTACGGCTGCTGCATTGAACTTCTAGTGTAATATCCTGGCAAACTTCCTTACCAAGAGTAGCCCTGTTCATCCATTTAGTCCATGTTTATTCAGGGTTTTGGGGCATATATTTTCATTCACGGAGACAAGAGTCCAGGCTTACCTGAATCAAACTTGGACCAATTTGGACAAAATAACCAGGAGTAGAGGTAAGAGAAGCAAACAAAGCAGTGTATGCAAAAAAGAAAAAGAACCAACAAGACACAAGTGCCTGGAAACAGGCCACCGAACTCTGAGAAATGTGAGATTTATATGAAATGGCAATTTTCATTTTTCAGTCTTAAAATATAGAAAAAGTCTACCATATCAGGTTTGTAGTCCTAGCTCGGGCACCATTTGGCTTTTGGTAACTTATTTAATATTGGTGGGCTTCAGTTTTATCAGCTATTAAGTGGTAGTTTTGCTATTGAAATCTGTAGCTTGAGAGATTCATTGAGGTCCTGGAAAGAAGGCAGTCCAGGAACCAAAATGTTCCAAAGGCCACAATGATACAGAAGGGGCTGTTACTTGGAAAGCCATCAGTAGAATTGCTGAATTAAAGGGGAAGAGACAAATGCACAATGAAAGACTGGAAACTGGGGCAATCTTTTCAGCAGCATGGAAAAGGCAAGATCATTGAGAATTTAAAACCAAAACTGACACAATTTCTTCTACTTCATAGATAAGTACAAGTTCGTTCAGGAAAATACTTTGTTACTTTCTAGTAGAGGAGTCCTCATTTACGAAAATACCCACATATTCCTCCATACAAACTGGGACACTCTCAGGGATGGTCTGGGAGAATGAGGACTGCAACAAAGATATTACATGTATCTAATGTCCAGAGCTAGGTGCAGGGATGCCAGCTGCAGCAGGAGAGGCTTGGCTGGGGCTCTGTGGAGCCTGTGGAGTCCGTGGGAGCCTGGAACAGATGGGAGCCTCACCTCCTTCTGAGTTGGGAGTGCGGAGGGTGGCTCAGTGTGGGCCTGCAGGCGCCCCTCCACTTGAACAGCCTGGGCACCATGGACAACATAATTAAGGAAGTGGGAGGCAGACAGGCTCCTGTGTGGGAAGGGGTAAAGCCCCACCTTCAGGTGGAATTCCATGTGGAGTCCACTGCCAGGAGTGAGAACTTACGGTGCTTTTTCTGGGCCCACCCATGGCTACCCATGGACCCATCAGCATGCATTTCCTCCCTTCTGAAGCCCAGAAAAACCCTGGACTCAGCTAGACTCACAGAAAGACATCAGGACAACCTGTCTGTGAAAAGGAGCTACCCACTCTGGGTCTCCTCTCCACTGAGAACTGGACACTCATCGGGATGACCTGCCTGTGGAAAGGAGCTACCCACTTCGGGTGTCCTGAGAGCTGTTTTGTTGCTCAGTGAAGCTCCTCTTTGCCTTGCTCACCCTCCAGTTGTCTGCATACCTCATTCGTCCTGGATGTGGGACAAGAACTCGGGATACACCAAATGGTGGGACTAAAAGAGCTGTAACAAAAATCATGGCTGAAACTCCCCACTTCCCACTTGCTACATTGTGGGTGACAAGAAGGAGAGAAGATCTGTGGCCCTTCAGGGACCCCAGACCTAGGGGATTCCCGAGCCAGGGCTGTGACACCCTCTTTGGGGCTCTGTGGTTCCTGGTGTCTCCAAGCTTCTGGGTAACACCATGTTCCCCTCGTCCAGATGCAGATGCCCAATTATACCATTCAACCATGCCACATGGACCACATCTGGTGCAGCCACAGCTTCACACAGAGTCGAGACCCGTGCTACCTCCTGGAGCTGCCTGCCCTGCCACAGCAGCCAGCATGCCTAGACAGTGCACAGTGGCCAGCCCCTGTGCTTGCTTGCCCACACACCCCTCACTGCTGCGCCCCTGGCTCACCCTTAGCAGGTGTGGGATCCAGGTCAGTAGCATGAGCTGAGCACAGCCTGCCAGTCCAAGTGGTCAGAATGAGCCCAGCAGGTGTGAGCAATACTTAGGCAGAAGGTACAACTGGACACAGAGGTTTCCAGCTGGTGAAGTGACACTTGGAGGATCCCATGATGTATCCACATGTTACAATGAGAATACTGAGATTTCTAGACCAAAGGGAATTTATAAGTTCATGACATCAGGAGAGGAAAGAGAAGGGTTCTAGTCACATGGGGGAAGGCAGAGAGCTCAAGAGAAAGATCAGGAAGAGAAAATTTCAGAAGAAATTTAGGTAGTAGACACACAAAATTTAAAGAAACAAAAGTGTCAAATCTCTCATGATGTTTGTTGTAAGCTTTTAAGTGAACACCTCCTATATCTCCCCAAAGCTTTGCTATGTCTTTGACAAATGGTGGGGAAATAAAAAAAATGGAACCAGGTCCCACATTTGGGCCAAAGAGTAAGGAGCAATTTTTCCAGGTGAGATGCAAGGGAGGTCCTGAGTTTAACTGGAATAGAACATGAAAGCAAAAAGTGCCTGGGCATTTTACAGAAACTCTGGAGAAGAAACAACAAACTTTCATCAGGATGCCATAGCAAATTTTTAAAAATTATTTCCTAGGACGATATGACCCAAGCCAAGCTCTCACTAACATGGGTTTTGGAAGATACTTCTTTAAACCAGGAGGACAGTGATGACTGCAATCTGCAATCTCAGAGCAACAATCATAAGAACGTTTTTCTAGAAGCAGATAAGCATGGTGGGTTTGGACTTTTGCTCCAGCACTGAGTATCTTTGTGATCTCCAGAAGTCTATGCAAACCTTCTGTACTGCACTTTCCTCCTCTGTAAAATGGACATAGTCTCAGGTGGCACAACACAGAGTTGTGAGGATTAAAGGAGGCCTCTCACATAAAGTGCTTAATCTACTGCCAAACATGATAGTGTGCAAAAGTGTTCACTATGACTCAAACAGGCTTAGTGCTGAAAGTGAAGTAACATGATAGTTATAGAAGTGCTTTGTAAATTATACAGAAAATACATGTGAAATTTTTGGTTATTACAAAATGAAAACAAAAGAGTAAAATTCTGACTTCCTGGTTCTAAAACTCAAAAAATAATTCTCTCTTAGGCTTTATAGGATGAAGTGTTTTCTCATGGGTCAGAAGTAGCTGTCGGCCTTTCTACTACAGAGGCATCATGGGAGGATGAGAGAACGCTAAATTATTTAGCACAAGGATCAACAAATTTCCCATATCATAAACCTGGCTCCCCAGGCTTCCTAATCTGTGGTAGTCTTAGGGGAGAAGCCCCAAGTGGCCTCTGGGTTTTAGAATGTGCATTAGCATTTACTAGTAATGATAGTGATTAATATTTATAAAATTAATCCTAGGCAAATCTCTAAACACTTGCCCTGTTCTACTCTTTAATGTAAATTAATGATCATTTTATCTTTCTCCATTTCAGTTTAATTAGAATCCATAGTAGTCCATGAATTGGTATGTTTGCCAACGTTAACTCAATAGTGTATACAAGTAGTGGTCAATGAAAAGACCTGTTTGGAAAGCTACATGCTGACATAATTGAAAACCACTTGGTTATGAGTCATAGAGCTTGGGAGGAAATGCTTTCATCCGCTGCAATTCAATTATACTACAAATTACATCAAAGGAGATCCTGATAAAGCCTGCAAAGATGATGGTGAACAATGATTAGCAATGAAAAGTAGAGCATTCCTGGGAGTGAAGCATGCCACCTGCACAGAGTACGAGTAACTTCTAAGTAGCAGCCCCGATGCTCCATGAATCTGGGACTGAGGAGTCACCCGCCAGGCCAGCTGCTGTTTCCCATAGTTCTTTCAAGACCTGTGTGTACACACATTCCAAGTCATGCTTCAGACATAGCTTTAGGCCCTCAGTTACTTTAAAAATTAAAATTGGGTTTGGAAAAGATCATTTCAATATACAATCTCTAAATTTGATTTGTCAATGATTTTTATGGTCCCTACCACAAAAGTCTGAAACGTGATCAGATCTAGAAGTTAAGAGAATGAATATAAATGAGATTGTGTCACAAAAGAGAACCCGTTTAATTAATAAGCATTTTCCGAGCATATTGTTGATAATGCAAATAAAGGTGTAAAAGTGTAAATAAAGATCTTTGTCCTCAAGATTACCATGCTCTCGAGGAAAAGTCTCATATGGAAGCAGCTACAATGTTATAATGCAACATACTGAGACTTATTTAAAAAGGTATAGGCTGGGCACAGTGGCTCATGTCTGTAATCCCACCACTTTGGGAGGCTGAGGCGGGTGGATCATTTGAGGTCAGGAGTTTGAGACCAGCCTGGCCAACATGGTGAAACCTCATCTCTATTAAAAGTACAAAAATTAGCCAGGCATGGTGGTGGATGCCTGTAATCCCAGCTACTCAGCAGGCTGAGGCAGGAGAATCACTTGAGCCTGGGAGGAAGAGGTTGCAGTGAGCTGAGATTGTGCCACTACACTTCAGCCTGGGCAACAGAGTGAGACCCTGTCTTAAAAAAAAAAAAAAAGAAGGTATGAATAATGATGAATAATGTACTTTGTGTCTTTTTTACTTTAACTTGATTGACTCATCAAAACACTCATACATTTCAGATCTAGGACATGCTGTGGTCTGCCTTGAGTGATATGAACACAGGTTTCAAAGATTGATGCCTGCTGATAAATTTCTTGAGTTATTGCATGACTGAAAATGTCTTTCTGTTGCTATTACATTTAAGGACAACATGTCAAGATGTAAAATCTTGGTTCACATTTGATTTTTCTAACACTTTTATAGATCTTTTTTTTTTTACTTCCTGGTTTTAACTATTGCAGAGGAGAAATTCAAATTTTGTCTGGTTGTCTTCTTTGAAATAAACCTTTTTTTGTACTATGTAGCAGAAAACATCTAACTTTTGCTTTGAGGTTTCAAAACTTATCAGAAAATGTCTACATGTTAGTTTGTACTGAGTAGTTTTACTTGAGTGTGATAAGCCAGGTTTCTCAATATTTCCATGGTCCTGAGTTTTGTGTCATTTATAATGCTCACGCTAATTTTTATCTTCTGAAAGGTTGCTTTTGTATCCTGAGTACGCTTTTTAAATTCATCTTTTGTTTTATTGATGTGGTTTTCAGCAGTGTTGATTCTACATTTTCCATATACAATAAAGATCTTATTTTTATTTCACCCACATTTTACTATAATTATGCCTGTTTAATAGAAACACTATTATTTCTTTTCTCAACCAGGATTAAAAGAAAAATAACTAGGCTTAACATTTTATTTTGTTTCATGTCAAAATATAAATTTCAAAGTAGACTTTTTGTTCCTGAGCCGAAGAACCTTTATTGTTTGGTTGGTTCCAGTAATTTGCCTCAAGGAAAAGCAAAACAAAAAGGCAAAACAAACCACATATCTTTAAATTTGGGTTGTTAATTTTCAGCACTTTGACCAGAAATCTAGGTGCGTTGCTTCTCAAAGGATGATTGAGGGACTAGGAATATCAGCATCAACTGACAGGAACCTGGGAGAAATGGAGGATCTTAGATTCCCACCCAGACATAGTGAACTGGAACCTACATTGCAACAAGATCTCCACAGAATTATATACACATTAACATTTGAGAGACCCTGGTCTAGAGGAGCCATGTACTTGGTTGTCGGGAGTCATTTAACTCAGCTGAGACAGTACGCTTCATACTAACACTGAAGCCAGCTGACATCTCTGTAAGTTTCTGTCTCTAAAGTATGGCTTGAAGACAACATGTCTGCCAAGCTCTGATGTGACCAAAGATTGTAGAATCCAGTCTACAAGGTGTTTTACATGTTTATTCAATCAACTATCGTGGTTTCTTCCCTGAAGTATGGATTAAGGCAGACCCGGCACTCTTAACTCTGAAAATTTCAAAGCCCGCCCCCTGGAGGACTGCTGGTGAATGCAGCTCCACGGCAGGGAAGGAAAGCAATTGAACAGGAAGAGCTTGCTGCAATCCAGGCACGTGTTGAAATATGGGCCTATTAATGTTCACAGTTTTATTTTGCTTTATCTCTAAGGATACAATTAATTTAGAGGTCATTGCTTTTACTGTCAATGTGGAATAAAGATGATGAATGGGCTAACCTCGGCATGTGTAGCCCATATTGGTGTATTCCCAATGGTTCCTACTTACTGTCACCTTTATTCTTCACTTGTTCTGCAAGTGTTACAACAAAATCTAATAGGAAGGTAGCTCTAAGCCAAATGGGTCACTGGTATCTCCCCAGAATTTCACCATTGCAGGAGAAACAAAAGCTGGTTAAAATTCCGAAAACTTTAGAAGGTTACCACAAGCCTCTCTTTCTAAAAAGGGAATGCACATCTTTGACATACGAGTTCTTTCTGTCCTTTAGTTTATTCAATGAATATTTAATGGTACAGAAGTAGGCTCTGGTGATACGGCAGTGAACACACAGGTGAAGCTTCTTCCTTCATAGAGTTTGTTATCTAGTGAAAATATCAACACTACAAAACAAATCATGTGAAGATGGTTATAAGTCATATGCAACAATATAAATCACGGTAAGAAGCTAGGCAGGCATTCGTTGCCAGGTATTTGTATGTATATACACTTGGGAGGCAGATATGGCTATTTTGCAAAGGAGGTTCAAAGAAGTCCCCAGTGAAAAAGTGAATTTCAGTGGAGATTTGAAGGAAGTGAAGGAAGGGGCCCTGCAAATGACTAAAGGAAGAACATTGCAAGTAAAGGACACACAAGGACACCTCTCCACAGTAGGGCAGTAATATATTTTATTCTGAAAATTCATAAGAAATTAAAAATAAAAATGTGTGACATACCCATTAAAATTAGATAATAAGTCCTGTTTTTAGTGGCTTTTAACTATTAATATCTTGTATGTCTCCCCATTCTTCCTATTGCCAGTGTCCTAATTCACACCGTCAGCATCACTGGCTTGGACTATTGCAGTCTCTTTTTTGTGTGTGTGTGACGGAGTTTCCGTCTTGTCGCCCTGGCTGGAGTGCAGTGGTGTGATCTTGGCTCACCACAACTTCCGCCTCCCGGGTTCAAGCAATTCTCCTGCCTCAGCCTCCTGAGTAGCTGGGATTACAGGCACCCACCACCACGCCCGGCTAATTTTTGTATTTTTAGTAGAGACGGGGTTTCACCACGTTGGCAAGGCTGGTCTCAAACTCCTGACCTCAGGGGATCCACCTGCCTTGGCCTCGCAAAGTGTTGGGATTACAGGTGTGAACCACTGTGCCTGGCCTGCAGTCGCTTCTTTACTGGTCTCTTTGTCTTTAGTCACGTACTAATCAAGTCCATTTTCAAGCAAAAATGAACCCAGTGCAACATCTCAGCCTAAAACTCTTCAAAAACATTCACATAGAAAAAAACAGCATTGGAGATCCACTGCTAAATCATTCACAAATGTCAATCCCAAATGGATTTGATACTTAATTATAAAAAGCAGACCTTTAAAACTTTTCAAAGAAAATAGACCAATACATATCCATAACCCTAGGGTAGGGCTACTTTAAAACAAGACACGAAACACACAAAGAATAAGGATGGGCTGATATCTTTAACTGTATTACAATTAAGAACCTCTGCCTATCAAAATCACAGGGCAAGCCATAAACTTGTAAAACTAATTTACAAGACACATAATTGGCAAAGAAATTAGTATCCAGAATATATAAAAAATACCTATCCTATAAATATCAATAAGAAAAAATAACTTTGAAATCAGGAGTGGGCTTCCACAAGAGCAGAAATATAAAAATCAACAAGTTATAAGAAAAAAAATAACCTGTCTAGAAATTGGATTATTGAAATGCCTTTACAGCCCAGTAGGTTAGCTTAAATTTAAAAAAAAAGTAATGAAGTATTTATTGACAAGGTCATGGGAAGCAGATTGTGAGAATGGGGGTGTAAATCACTGAAAAAAAATTGGAAAACGACTTAAAGCATTTCTTACATAAAAATTCTCTAGTGTTATTGATAGTAAAGCAAAAATCTAGAAACAAGAAATGTGGTTGAAACACAAATGAACCCTGAGAGTAAGTTCTCTACAGCCATGTTAATCAACAGAGACTAATGTCACAAACATAAGATTGAATTTCTTAAACATCACCAAAATATACACTATGTGTTAAACTATTTAAATAAGTTTCCATACGATAAGGTATCATATATTATGGGGACATAGACAAACTTAGGAATGCTAAAGAAAGTAATTTACATCTCAGAGGAGCACAGGACTGGTCTCAATGGTGTTATTATGTTCACATTTTTTAAATGGCATAGATGGGAATACCAATACTGCTTTTTTCACATTTTATAAATATATAGTTTTTGTATAAATGATATATTTTATGTTTATAAAGAAGAAGAATGAGTGTTGAAAACAGTGGATCTTTGGTTCAAATCCCTTATCTTCTACTTTGTTTAATATGCCCTGAGAGTCACCATTTTTTTCTCCTTTAAATACACAACTGAATTACATACACAGTCACTGGCACAATCATTGGCAAATAGGAAGTACTATATATATATAGGATAATATGGGAGGGGGCTCTTTAATGACTTCTCATGGCTGTTCCCTTCTTTGCATGGTGCATGTGTTGTCTTGAACTGGCCTTGGCCCTTGTCCAGCTTCATGTCTCACCATCGCCTCCTCTCAGTCACTGCTACAGCACATGCCAGCATTCCTTATTTCTTTGTCTTCAGTACTAAACCCATTTATCTGCCGTTATTCCTCAAGGCCCAAGTCAAATAGCACCTATACTGTGAACAGACAACACTGTAGCACTGACCCCAATACGTGTAATTCATGCAATTTTAGTAAAAATTCATGTAATTTTAGTGTTTATATTTGGGTTTCATCATAATATTATGGCAGGGGCCATATATTGTTTTATCACCTTATCCCAGGACAGGTGAAAAAACAATAAATCAATAGCTATATAAGAAATAAATTCATAATTTTGAGATTACTTTAGTTGTCTAAATTCTGGGTTGGATTTAAAACATGAAGCATGGGTAATTCTACTAGTCACAAATAGGTAAAAGTTTTGTCATTGCAGAAAAAGCTAATGAAGCATTTCTAAAAAATAGAAGTTTAATGTGAGAGATTTTTTTCATTCTAAGACTATCTAAAAAAGTAAACCACATATATAATCATCTATGAAAGATCTCACACATTTATATTATCCTAAGAATATCCCAAAATTAAAAGAAAAATGTGTATGTTTAATTATGTAATTTCACTAATCACCCAAAATTATAAGTAATTTGTAATAGTAAAATGAAATTAGTCAAGTTCTTTATTGAATGCAAATGAATTTGAATATTTATTTTCTGGAACATTTAGTAAAATCATCTCAATGTATCATTCAGATTTAACTGTGTGATACACAGTGTAAGTAGAAACTGTGTTTATAAACTATAAACAAAATGAAAGGAGAAACTCTCAGGTGCTTACTCAAAATAGCAACAATATTGTGCTTTTTTTTTTTACTATGTATGTAGAAGTTATGTTTGAGGGGCACTTATGAAAGATGAGATGAAAATAAGTGGAGAACCTATGAATTAACCATAAACGTTCCTCATCCTCAACACAGAAAGGGTAACACCAGATACATCTGCCCCCTTACGACAACGGGAGTCAATTTATTGGAGAAAATTCGTGCAGATATTGAGAAAGATGAAGAAGGAAAGAAATTGTCTGGAGAAGAGACTATTTAGGTAAAGAAAGAAAAAGGATTTGTAAACAAGGAATAGTACTGTGAGTCCCTGGACTGGTCCAAAGAAAATTAGATGTGTTTTACGAAAAAATAAAAGAAAGAAATTTATTTAAAACTATGCCACATGACTGTCTTTGCAGTCATATAAGAGAAGACAGGAAACAGGGAAAAAGGGAAAAAGAAGCTTGCTTTGGAGGCATGATGTATAAATCAGTATTTCTCACTCTTTCAAGTGCATAGGATTCATCAAGGGAGCTTATTATTAATAAAATAAAGATTCTGAAGCACTTTGCTCTGGGGTGGCACATGAGATTCTGTGTCTCTAACAGGCTCCCAGATGATGCTGATGTTGCTGGCCTTGGATCACACTTTAAATTCCAACGAGAAAGGAAATTACATTGTAGTCCCATGGATGTGTGTTCACATCCTAACTCTGATTCATGTAATTATGTATTCTGGACTCATAGAGGCCTCTGAGCTTTGCGCAGGTGGACATGGGTAGTAACACTCTGCACACCCTGTTGCAAGGTAATGAAATAATGTTAGTAAATCCCCAGACACAAAGTAGGTATTCATGTCTGTCAGTTCCTCTTACTGAGTCCTTGCAAGTTTACCTGCTCAAATTGATGTTACTGAACATGTAGTAATTATTATATTTCAAGTGTAATGAAAACATGTAAGTCAAAATGTCCCCTAAATAAGTCAAAAATTAGATGTCATTTCATTTTTATAACATTTGTCTTTTTATGTACTTTGACAGATGTCTCATTTATAAGCGGAACATGATTAGAGGGAAAGAAATTGTTGGAAAGATATTGCAAACATTTGGAAAAGCAAGAGGCTAAAACTCATGTTGGGATGGTGACTTTCTCCCAGGACATTTATGTCCAATAACCAATTAGGGTCTTGGCAGCAAACAATGTGTGGAAAGTTGTAATTCCATCACATTAAAGCAGGAAACAGTTGAAATAAAATAGAGTGTGAGTCTTTAAAGTCTGTCTAGATAATGAATAGATGTGCTTCAAAAATAAAATGATTTGCAAGTAGAACAAATAGAAATAGGAAGTGTTACATGCAGATGGGACCTATCTGATGTCTACAACAGGCTTGTAGACAACCTTATGATCCAATATCCTTATGATCAGACAACCTTATGATCCAAACTGCAGAGGAACATGAGACTTACCTAAATATTAGGCACTAATTCCAGTACCCCCATCAGACTGTCATCTACATCATCTTCTCTACATATCTGGTTGTCACTCCTAAATTATTCTCTTTTTTCCTCCTAATTAGCCACTCCAGATTTATGTACTAATGGTACATGGCAACTCATAGATGCATCTCAGAAATGTGAAACAACATCCTCAAATCAATCTCTTTTCTAGAGAGAAATACTTGAAAAGTCTTAACTAATCATCAGGTTGGGTCTTTCACTTCACTTCTCACATTAATTGTAGGTACCTGAGGAGAAGCCACGCTCATTACCCAATACCTTATACATGCTCTACTAATATGTGATGTGTGAATGAGGTCAGGATTTTTGTCTTTAGTATATGTTTTTATAGAAACAGCAAAAACTAAGTCGAAAGACAAACCTAGAACTTGATCACAAATAAAATATATAGAAAATCATGCTGTCTTCATGCACATGTATGCTTATTGCGGCACTATTCACAATAGCAAAGACTTGGAACCAACCCAAATGTCCATCAACGATAGACTGGATTAAGAAAATGTGGCATGTATACACCACGGAATACTATGCAGCCATAAAAAAGGATGAGTTCATGTCCTTTGTAGAGACATGGATGAAGCTGGAAACCATCATTCTCAGCAACTATCACAAGAACAGAAAACCAAACACCGTATGTTCTCATTCATAGGTGGAAATTGAACAATGAGATCACTTGGACACAGGAAGGGGACCATCACACAACGGGGCCTGTCGTGGGGTTGGGGAAGCAGGGAGGGATAGCATTAGGAGATACACCTAATGTAAACGATGAGTTAATGGGTACAGCACACCAACATGGCACATGTATACATATGTAACAAACCTGCATGTTGTGCACATGTACCCTAGAACTTAAAGTATAATAAAAAAAATTAAAAACATATAAATTAAATAAAATTAAAAAAGGAAAAGAATGCTGTATTATCTAAGTGTTCAGTTGGGCATAATTCCAGGCCTCAATTGTCATTGTCATTGTTGAAAATATCTGTAAGTCATATTTATAACAGGAAGTGTCAATAAGGCACCTGAGGAACTCAAACCTCGTTGACACTCATATCTGCTTAAAGACACAGCTGATGTTTCCCTGAGGTGTCACTTGCCTTCTGATATGAAAGGACCCAGTCTCTATGTAAACAAATGCTTCTCTAGCAGTAGAATATGATGCATAAGTTCTATTTCTTAAATGTTCACAAGAAATCTCTGTAACATTTGCTATTAATAAGTTCAGATAGAATATCCTAAAGCAATGTTTTCCCCTCATTCTCAGTTGATACTTCAGAAAAATCTTTGACAGAAAAATTTGAGAATAAAGATCTTTAGCAATAGAAGTGACGTATTAAAATGTACTAATCCAAACTAAGAAGTCTTTGGAGCAGGCCTGTGCCCATTTGCTTACAGCCCACCAAATTCAGAGTATTTAATCTGAAGGATAATTTAGAGACTATAGGACAATCTCTGCAATTTTACAGACAAAGGCCCAGAGGCTCAGGTTGCTTAGCCAATTTGCCCAAGTCATAAGCTCATCAGGAACATCTCCATGGAGATCGTCCTAGATTCAAGACCACGTCAACTCTTTCATGCTCTAATACATTAGCCTCTTAACTGGTATATCTGCTTCCATCCTCCATACACTTTCCCACCCTCCAGCAGATTTCGTCCAAGAGTCTCATGATCTGGCAATGACACATCTCCCCTTCAAGCCAGTTTCTGAACGGAGGAGGAGAGATTTGAACTGGGTCTGGAAGGATGAGTAGGAATTTGCAAAGCTGACAAAGGGGAAGGGTACTTAAAATAAAAATTAAAAAAAAATTAAATAAGAGAAAGAAACAGATGGTCAAAAGCAGCAGAGAGAAGATTAAATGGAATAATTTGAGGAGTAGTGAGTGTTTTTACTCTAAGTGCATTCACGTTTAAATGAAAGTATGCTGAGAAAACGAGACACAAAGCTGACAGTGGAAGATAAATGACTTCAAAGGAATGTCTGAGGTTATCTCCTGGTCAAAGCTGCAGTCTAACTAGGGTGAGGGCTCATTATCTACCACAATGTTAGCAAGGACCCAAGACTCTAACCACTCAAAGGGTGGTCTTGCAGCATTGCCATCAACTGAGACCTTAGAAATTCAGAACCTCCAGCCTCTTCCCCAACCTCCTGAAACTAAACCTTCTTTTTTCACAGGGTCATCAGGGGATTTGTGTGCACATACATTTGAATAGCACTGACTAAAAATGAGTTCCAAGAAAAGCTGATGAAAGTTACATGATTAACTTCAATATACTGGGATGCTCTAACCCCCAGTAGCAGAAAGCTAATTGATATCTAATTAGATAAAGTATGGGTCAAAGTTTCCACACTTGGTAACTTCTGTAGTCAGGGAAGGTAACTTTGAGAATGTGTACCTTCCCAGCTAGGCTATGTTGAAATTCTGGGGCTCTGAAAATAGCATCAGTTTTGACTATCTGCATTCCCAAGCCTAGCAAAGGGCAATTAGTTGACAAGAAAGTGGTGTCTGGATGAAAATGGATGGAGAAGAGTCATTTGCATTTATTAAGGCTTTGTGTTATAAGGCAAATGCTTCACACATGTGTTCTCATTTCAACCTTAGTTTTAAAGATTGGAATCTGACACCTGAAGAGGATAACTGATTTTCTCATGTGTGATTATAGCAATAATAATGATAATGATTTTGTGGCTAGCATTTACTGAGCACTTACTATAGTGGCCCCCTTTTATCCTCGGCCCCCTGTGGATGCCAGAAACCACGAACAGTACTGAACCTGATTGCTGTCATTTGAAATACATTTCTGTTCATGTCTTCCACCCTCAAATGCAATGCCCTTTTCCATCTTAATTAAGCCCTTATCATGTATTGTAGCCATAACTTCTGCCACTTGATGTGTGACAGCAAAATTAGCATGAATTTATTTTGCCTTCTTCAGAATTTCACTTAGAAGGTTCATTCTTACCATAGATCATAGCAATGTGAGCATATAATTTTTTCTTTCCTTATTAAGTCCAGAAGTTTCACCTTTTCACTTAAAGGAAGCACTTTGCAGTTTCTCTTTGGCAGGTCCAAATGGACAGCATCACCACTCTTGCACTTTGGGGCCATTAAGTAAAACAAGGGTTACGTGAACACTAGCACTGTGCTACTGCGATGGTTGATCTGATAACTGAAAGGGCTACTAAGTGGCTGGTGGGCTGGTAGTGTGGACGGCATGGATGTGCTGGACAAAGGGACAAAGCATAATGGTGTGAAATTTCATCACAACTGTTCAGAACAGTACACAATTTAAAACTTATAAATTGTTTAAGCTTGGAATTGTCCACTTAATATTTTTGGACTACGGTTGTCCTTGGGGAACTAAAACTGTAAAGTGAAGCCATGGATGAGGAGGGACTACTTAGTGTGTTCAAATTTTGAGCTAAATATTTTTTGTACGCAATACCTCATTTATTTTTTGCCACAACCCTGTGAGAAGTATTGTTGTCTTCGTTTTATAGCTTAAAATACATATTTATGCTTCATCATGGGCATGTCTGACTTGAAAGCCCACACTCTTTCCTCAACACCAGAATAACTCAATCACCACCCTTTTATTCATCTGCAATGTTCTGCAAATGATGTCAAAGAGATTCTGATTCTCTCATAAAGTCAAAAAGATGAATGAATGAAAGAAGAAAAAACCCTTTAAGGTGAAAAATTATACATCACAAGATTTCTGAGGTTTACAAATGAGATTATTGAACTATCATTTTGTTAAACGTGCCCTTCAGCAAAGATGAAATACACAAACTTTTGTCGATGCAATTGTCTTCAATGATGTATTAGGAGATAGATGGGTCATAGATTTCCCGATCTATTCTGTCATTTAGAGTCCCATACAAATAAGTGCAGAAACATTTACAGACAATTTAAAAGAAGATTGACCATACTTTTCCAAAATAAACTTCAAAACCAGCTCCCACATCCACAGATCAAGTTTTCTACCGCCCCTGTCATGCTTCCACCAAATCCCTTGAATGGTCTGCATTCATTCAACACAGGTGTCTTTACTGGAGGGCAGGAAAATCTAGAGGAAGTATAGGGGTCTGGAGTCCTCACAGAGTTCTGAATGCAAAATTCCTTACTCAAGAGTCATATGACCTCAGACAGTTTCTTTGATACTCTTTAAACCAGAATTTTCTACATCATAAAATGTTTGTGTTAGTTCAGAGGATTGTAGTAAAAATTCAACACAATCACAAAATAAAGAACCTAGTGAGGCTGGGTGTGACGCTTACATCTGTAATCCCAACACTCTGGGATACCAAGACAGGTGAACCACTTGAGCCCAGGATTTCGAGACCAGCCTGGGCAAAATGGCAAAGCCCTGTCCCTACCATAAAATCAAAACAAAAATAAGCAAAAACCGAAAATTAGCTGGGCTTGGTGGCACGTGCCTGTAGTCCCAGCTACTTAGGAGGCTGAGTGGGGATGATGGTTGGAGCCCAGGAGATCAAAGCTTCAGTGAGCCGTGATTGTGCCACTGCACTCCAGCCTGGGTGACAGAGCGAGATCTTGTCTCAAAATATTTAAAAAAAATAAGAATAAAGGGCCTGGTGAATAGTACTACTCCATGGGTGGTCCTGTTCTTCTACATTAAGCCTGATATTTTACGTAGACACAATTTGAAAGATATATTTTTGTCTTGAAATCAATATATCTGAGTAAGTATCATAAATTGATAAGGATACACAAGGTTCTGGGCAGTTGCTGTAATTTTTAGTTTTTCAGTTTTAGTTCATTAAACCTGACCTTACCAATTTGATCCCCTTGATGAGCATGTTTGTTTTCAAAGAAGTGAGATCATGCAGAGTAGCTTCAAGCTAATTTATAAAGTTTGAAATATTTTCAAACCCTTTTGCACATTCATTTTCTGCTCATGTCCACCCTCTCCTGACTTCCAGATATTTGCATTTATCCAAGATGCTACTCATTTATGACAACACACGAGGGCCTCCTCTCTCTGTTGTGAATGAGCTCTGTTTTCTCCCACTTTCCTAGCACGTAATCAAACATTCTTTAAATATATCTGATCTCACAAAGGTACTAGAGTAAAGGAATTTGGTTAAAAAACTCATAGTAAGCACCTCTAGTGGATTCAGCCCATTCTTTTACCTAGATGACTGCTGTTTTTCACATGCTATTTGAAACAAAGTAAATGTATAACTAATGGTGGAATTTTTCTGTTTTTTTTTTTTTTTTTTGGCAAGAGATGCTTTACTCTCATTCCTAAAAGAAAATCAGTCAAAGCAGCTCACATACAGGAGACTTTGGTAATTTAAAGGAATCCGAAGAAAGCAAAGCATGGGATAGCAATGGATCATGTGGAGTGTTAAATTGAATGTGTCTATTGGAACAGATAATCTGAATTTACCATCACATCACACAGACGTTACATGGAGAAAACAAATGCCACAGGGGCATGTGAACATATCCATCCTCCAGAATATTCTTCTACCAAGAAATTCCGTGTACTCTTCAAATAGTGTCTTGAAAGATAAGCCCTGTTTGCACCAGGTAAACAGGCTTTTTACCAGTAATATATCTGTCACATTAGACTCTGCTGCCATTCTGCAGCCTGGCAAAAGGCAGCTGAAGATTACAATTTTCCATTTGTAGAAAGTCCAAAATTATGAAGTCTGTGGATACCAGTGACACAATGATTAACCCTTACTTCTATAATGCCACAGCTTGACAGTTGTAATTCATTGTTGGAGGGCTTGGCAATCTGCTAACGGCCTTAATGACACGTTCCATCTGGAATGTGTCAGCTCATTTTTTGAAGACAGAAAGAAAAACAAAGATGTTTTTCTACCAGTATCTTGCCAGCACGTAAGGGAGCTGATGGAGTGACCACTTCAACTACAAGTTTTCATAGTTATTTCAGTCTTATGCTCTTAATTTCCAGTGCTTACTGATCCTGATACCATGGATAAATTTCTACAGATTCCTGAGATTAAACATGGTGGTTGGACTGATATGGATATAATGGTTTAAAATATGTACCTCCAGACAGTGGTCACATCTTCGAAGTGCAACTTTTCTCTAGCAGAGCACACTAGTCTGCATAACAGGCCTGTTCCGTCATCCCAGGACTCAGTCATTTGAAATACCTTTGTTGCATTCACTGTACCACTATTTCTCTCTCTGAACAAAATACTCACTTACTTTCACATCCCTGCCTTTGTCCTTTGGTAAAGAATAATTCAATTCTTTCCCACCTTCCAGCTCCCCAGATCTATTCCCCTTAGTTAGGCAGTCTTAGGATCCTTCAGTTAACAGCCTTTCCAGCTCAATTGTGCCCCTAGCTCCTCTGTGCATCAGCCGTCCACCCACATCAAGTCTAAGGATTTGGATTCTGCTCAGGTCACCTTAAGGGAAGTGAAAATTCAAATTGGGAGACTCCTAGTCACATTTTAAAATGTCTCCTTCACTAGCATTTGAGGCTGAACTCTTGCTTTAATATATCTTATTTGGTACTTTGCAGCTTGTTTGCTAATCTCCTATAACTTCTAAATATTATAACACAGAAGATAGACTTCATTAGTGCTATGTATGCCACTTTCATCATTTTTGTCATCATCAACAGCCAGATATACTAACATTAATTAAGCACCTACTAAATGCCAGGCAATATCATTAACATGTACTATGCACACTCTCATTCCGCATAACATTCAGCACAGTAAATTACTGTAAAACAGAGTTCAATATTTGTTAGATGAATGAATGGTGCTAATGATTGGGATGCTTAAAAATAAAGCTAAGTCAATGTTAGTGGTTGAATATGCTTCCCTTTCTTGCCCGTAGGTAAGAATAATTGTTACAATAATCAACCTGGGGCTTGCTCATTTGTTAAAACCAAAAATCACAAGGGAAACTAAGAAATATCCTAATCAAATGGAAGATGTCTCTCACCTTCCCCAGAAGAGTAAAGCTAGAGAAACCCAGAGCATTGCTAAAACATTTTACTAATGTTAACTTGATTTTCAAATAGCTAGCAAATCTAGTTTTTAAATCATAAGTAATAGTCTAGAAGGTGATAGGGACAGAAAACTGAGAAATAAGATTCAAGCACAAGAGAGTTAGAAACTGGCTAGAAATCCAAAGAGGAAACAGAGAGAACCAAAGGCTGGAACTTTAAGAAAGACATTGAAGTCAAGGGACCTATCCAGACATGAACAACATGTCCAAGGGTGTATCATGGCGGGTCTAGCTCTTCTATTCTTGGACATTGGACCTCCATGAAGCCAGGAGCAAGGCAAGACAAAAAGTCAAAGGGATTTACAGAAACCACTCTTCGAGTTGAACTGTTGCTAGGGAATAGGACTACTTGCATTGTAGGCAGTGAGTCTCAAAGTTGCCAGTGGAAAAGGCCGATGTTTCACAGCCCTTGTCTCTATCCTCTTTGCTCAGTACCTGCGCTCAGTACCCTGCCTGGAGACACTGTCTGCTACAATGTCTCACTTGGCTTATTGAATTAGAAGGAACCCTAGAGACCTAGAGATCCTAGAGTTCACCATTGGGCTTGGTGCACGGATCCCCCATCAGTATTGTCAACAAGTGCTACACAGCTTCTGTCTGCATTTCTCAGAAGACCATCTCTTACATAATATTCCAGTTTCTAAGTTTGTAGAAAGGTTTCCTCTACATTGGGCTGAAATGTCTTTTTTTTTTTTTTTTTTTTTTGAGACGAAGTGTTGCTCTTGTCACCCAGGCTGGAGTGCAATGGTGCAATCTCAGCTCACTACAACCTCTGACTCTCCAGTTCAAGTGATTCTCCTGCCTCAGCCTCCTGAGTAGCTTGGATTACAGGTGCCAGCCACCATGCCCAGCTAGTTTTTGTATTTTTAGTAGAGATGGGGTTTCACCACATTGGCCAGGCTGGTCTTGAACTCCTGACCTCAGGTGATCCACCCACCTCGACCTCTCAAAGTGCTGGGATTACAAGTGTGAGCCACCGCACCCAGCCTAGGGTAAAATCTCTTTACCCTTTTTACTTTCCAGACACCAGAGCTCTTCTCCAAATATACAACCCCACCAATAAGTCTCAGCATCTTTTGTTAGAACTCTATCATGCTGATATTCTCTGTTCTTGAAAATTATCTAGCCCCTGGCATATAGCAGGTACTCAATAAATTATTGGCAGACTGCTTGACTACATATTGTTTAAATAATCCTCTTCTATATCATTGAATTCCACTATCAGAATAATGACTGACATCCAATTATCCTATGAACCTTGAGTATCTCCCAGTCACCTGCTGAGCCTCTGTGTGACCTACTACTGTCTGAATTCCAACTGACTCCAGACCACTCAGTCTTTCTCTATATTCCAAGGGGTCCAAGGTAAGGATGTGGGAGTGGGAAATGTGACTAAAAATCAAGTTGATGTGAGATTATAAAATACATTAAAAATTCCACACACAAAAATTCTGACTGTATCTCTATAGCCCAGTGATTTTCCATTTATATGCAGTAGCTTGCAGATGTTTCCAGAACTCTTCATTACCATGCTTCTAGTTTCTAAGGAATCTGGGATTTGTTGTTGTTACAAGTGATTGTAGTTGCAACAGTAAAAATAAATTATAAAATTTTCTTTGAGGAGAGAAGTGGCTTCATACTAACGCTTTTCTCCTTTGGGGTGTTTCCTTGTAAACTTAATGAACCCCCAAACAAGATAGACCTTTTGATTTTAAAGTATAGTTTTCTGGCCTTCTTCCCCTTGGAATTGTAAACCTACAAATGAGGTCTGTGCTATCTCACAAGTGTAGAGCAGATGACAGGGTACATCCATTTATCTCTCAAGGAGATAAGAGAAGTTTCCATTGTTCTTTCTTTGAATGCTGTATAGATTTGTGTAATATTCTGTCCAGAGTTTATAGTTTCTTGTGTGCCACCTTATATACATGTCAACCTGGTAATGCTTTCTCGAAATTAAATTGTGTTTCTTTTCTTCTCTTGTATTGGAACTGAGGAATCTTTTGTTGCAGTATTGTTTCATTTGCCCAATGCTATAACTTACTGTGTATATTTGGTCAGCACCTAGCTCTGTGGGTTTTGTGATGTTACAAATATCAGGTACAATGTACTGTGAGTAAGAGGAAAACGGTGTTACACTTTTTTACAAGTAGGTTCTCAAAGGCATTGCCTCAGGTATAAAAAAGAGTATTGAAAAGGCAATAAATAGCAATACACTTCTAGAGGGTAATACTTTGAACCATTTTAGAGGTATTTAAAAATATTTTAATGCAGTCATGATTATTTTACTAGTTATTGTACTGTAATTTCTTCTGACTTGTTTTCCTTAAAATTAATTCTTTCAACTGTACTAACAACAAAACCAGGTTGAGAATCTATTGCCCTAAAGAAGACAGAGCCAGGTCAAAAACGCAACTTCAGGAGGCCACACTCTCAGTATTGTCTACATTCATAAACTCCCCTAGAAGACAACTCCAATCTTACCAATTGAGATCAGGCTGTACAACATCACTAGCAGATGAGACAAAATGAAGTCAGAGAAGGCAAAAAACAGTTATTTATTGCAAGTAGTGAGTGGTGTTGAGGGAGTGACAGTGAAGAGTTAAAGGAGAGAACAGATTCGAGGTACTTTGGGGGCAAACATGAGCAAACAAGGACATTTGATATAATGAACATGATAAAGAAGAAACCAGTGATGGTTGCTTCTGGAGTTTTGAATCTGAGTAAGTGACAGAAAGAAAACATTATTTTCCAAATTATGAAATTTTATATGAGAGGTAGATTTAAGCACTGAGTAGTAGATGACTTCAGACATAACCCATCTGAAATGCTAGTGAGACATCCCAAAGGCACCTGGATAGTCAAGTATGGAGCAGGTCAAGAATTAAGGGGTCTATTTGAAATGGAGCCACATTTAAGGTTATTTATAAACTTTAAAAGTTGTTGGAGCCAGTGAGCCGAGTTAACTGAAAGATGTGACCCAGAGAGAGCCATAGGAAACATCCCATTTCTATGGCAGTGATGAAGAGCCATGCATTAGAGCAGGAAGCAGTAGCTGCTGGAGAATTAGAAGGACTAACATCTTCCAGAGTCCAGAGCAGGAAAGACTTTCAGAACAACGGTGTCGAATGCAATGGAGTAAAAATGAAGACCAATTTTAAAAAGGTTCATTTTCATTTCTAAATTTGTCCTGTTACTTCTCTTTTCAGATCTTAATTTTTCTAATTGCCTCTTTTCAGAGTTTTTCTAATTCTGATATATATCTTTTCTTTTTTTCATAACTTCTTATTTTAGCTATTTTTTTAAAATATTAGGTTGTAGTTTTCATTTGTTTTAGGATCAGCTTTATGGCATAATTTCCTTGTCTGCATTGTTCTGTTTTTATTCTCCTTCCCTTGTAAGAATTTATAGTAAGTTTGTATGAGAGTTGACCAAGATCTATTTTTACCCCTACTCCTCTGTTCTCTTCCTTCTCCTCCTCATGTTTCTCCTCCTTTCTTCTTTGGAATTTCTTTGTACTTTTAGGAAGGAGGAAGGGTCAGAATAGTTTTCTAGCATTATGGCTCTAGGGCTCCCTCTCCTGTCATTTTTGCAAAATAATAAATGAGAAAATAATTTTAAAATTCACATTCATTGTGGTAGTGCTGCTTTTTTTCCTCCTTTTCTTTGTCTCCCTCTTCCTCTCTCTCTTTACCACTTTATTTCCTTTGCTTCTATTGTAGCTATTTGATAAATTTTGGTTTCCTCCCAACAATTTCACATTGGTTTGGGGCTTTGCCTTAGAGGGACATTACATTTGATTAGTTTAGAGAGTCCACAGGGTCCAGAGGGCTGCAGCACTTTCAGACTTCACTGCAGAGTCCTCGTTATCTCCCATGAAATGGTTTGGCTGGTGCTTTATGGTGGACTTGACAGGCTTCCAATAGGAGCTGATTGACAATCTGGGGTACTAGTCGGCTTTGAGACTCTTATTTTAGTATTAAGTTCATGAAGATTTTGCAATATACTCTCTAATCTATCTGTGTTTGTTTTAATGATAGAATAATGTTTTTAGTACTTTACTACCAAGTAAAATTGATACTTCAGGAGAATGCACCATATTCATGATCTCACATGAGCCTAAAAGTACATCTACAACACAGTTTGATAAGCTCATAAGTCTGTCTTGGGCATTTTATTATGATTGTGGGGACATTGAACAGACTTCAGTATGCAGTATTATTTAACTTGCCTTTGAGAAGATACAAAAGTAAACATGAATCTATAGGTAAATAAGAGGGATGAAACCGCACAGAGGAATAGAGTTGAAGGAAGACTTTCTTTTAGAATTGTTAAACAAAATTATGGAAGGCCATTGTTTCAGAATGAACTCCTGCACTAGGCCCTAAATGACCAGAACAAACCAAAATGGGGTCACTCATGCTAAATGCCACATAATTAAAATGAAAATTTAAGAAAACAGATAGATCCCCAAACAAAACAATCTTTCCTGAAAACAAGAGATTCCAGTTTACCTCAGTTAGCCTAATAAGGAAGTCTCTTTTGCTTTACCCCTTTAAAAAAAGTAACCTGAGGTCATCTGATGTTTACTAGATGTTTTCCATTTTTCTATTTCCTACTTTTCACCTTTCAAAATCCAGTGTTTTGCCCCTGCCTAGAAGAACACTCCTTCAGTTTTGTAGAATGAAGGCTGCCCTGATTCATGGATCACCTATAAAAGCCAATTATATCTATAATGAAATTTATTGTAATGTTGTCTTTTGACAGTCTCAAGAAGACATTGACATTTTTTAAAGCACGGGGAAGAATCAGGAGAGATGAGAAGGAAAAATAAGTGTTGAATAAAGAATATGATCTTAAAGAATAAAATTCAAATGAATAAAGCTTTTTTAAATAAAGAAATTAGCTCTGTAACACATATCCCGTCATGAACGTGCACACATACACAAAAACACGTCATCTTGATGGATATGTTTCACACCTTGGTTGTGGTAACAGTATCACAAGACTGTTTGTAATGTATACAACCAGACTCATTAAGGTTGTATACATTAAGTGTGTAACTTTTTAAAAAATATCATTATACCTCAGTTATGCCAATAAAGCTTTTATATAAAAAATACTGCTTTCTCTTTTGTGATATCAAATTACCATTGATCATTTATTTGAAGATATCCAGTAATGGAAATCAATTATTCTTCATAGGACTCACGTAACATAGGGATTTACTTCTGTATTTTTATACATGAGTTTTATATATTCTCTCTTCTTCAGTAACAGCATAGAGAAGAAATTAATTTCTGTCCACATGATGATATGACTGAAGAAATGTGAACTTTTGGTGGGGAGAGAGGTTAGAGCTTAGTTTCCCTTTGTCTGGTACCAATATTACATTTGAGTGAGTGGCCACTATTTCATACGTGAGACATTGCTCCATTAGAGGATGTAAAGTTTGATGGAGGAAGAGAGTTAGAGTGTAGATCAATGGTAGCTGAGCTCCACTGATCCACTCTGGTAACAGAGCATTTTACTCTTCGAAGTATTTAAAATTCATCTCTAAGCCCAAGATGAATTTTGTGACAATTGGAAATTAAGCTTGAGGGCAACTTGGTTAGTCCTACCCAAGACCTGTTTGAGCTGCAGCCAAACCCAGCTCTTAGGTACACAGCAGCATGGCAGTGCCTACAATTAACATGCTTTCTTCTACTTATTAAGCATTGTTTTCTGTCACAAAGCATAAGCCTTTAGGGGGTAAACAGTGTAAACAAATGAGCAGATTAGGCTTTTATTAAACCGAAAGTCCCCAAATTGCACAGCTCGGCTGAATAAGCAGCAATTTATAGTAACTAATTAGAGAACATTTCAGGCCAAGGAATAAATTTTGGTTACATAAAAATTCTACCAGATCAATTAACACCAAAACCTTAAAAAAATATAAAGATTGCATCCTACACCAGACACACAGGATGTCGGCTCCCTATTCTGATACTAAAACTGATTCCAAAAGGTGATTGCTTTGTGGGAGAGAGAGGAGATTTAATTATGGATTTCTGAAGCTTTTTTTTTTTTTCTAAGAAAATAATGGATGCCATTATGAATGAGATGGGATATTTAATTTATTATCTGAGGCACCTTCCTATGCTCCAAACATAGAACAATGAGACACAAAGAGAAAAATACAAAATCAAAGAGATAATTGTGCTAAAATCAAGAAAACAAGTACACAGAATACAATAGAAATAGAAAGTGTTGTTCACAGCTTAAGCAAAAGTCCAGGCAGTTTGAGGGAATCAAGGCAGACAGTGGTAGCTAAAGGTTACACTATTGCAGGTAAAAAAAATAAGTGAAAGAGAATTTGGTAGACCGTATTATATTTTCACATAAAATATTAACCCTCTAGTGGGGCAGAATCTACTTTATTGTGCTACTAATGTTAGGCGTGGCCTCATGACTTGTTTGAGCCAATGGAATGTGAGCAAAAATGATATGATGCCTTGTGGAAGAAGCTTTAGAAGTCACTGATCCGTTTTCCCATATGCTTTTGATCCAGAAAGAGACAATCTCATCTACCTCAGTCACAGAATAAAGGTGATGACGAGACACAGCCACAGGACCCACAACAGACATTAAGTATTAGTGAGAAATGAAACTTCGTTGCTGTTTTTCAATGCCACAGAAACGTTAGGGTTATATGTTATTGCAACATAACCTTATTCTGAATGACACCTGGATCTGAGAAGGCTTAAGTTTTAAATCTCCCCAGGATAAATAAGGGGGTAGAGGGATGTCACTGAACACTTTTCAGATTTCTAATTCCTGGGTAGCTGCAGGCCTAGGGAGATGACAGCCAGAGACTTAAAATGAGACAATGAGATGCTTCCTGACTGGGTGACCATATCTACCCTGTCCCTAATACCGTTTCAGCACAGATACATCCAATTACATTGTAATGATTCGTTCTTTAATGTGAGCCAAGAAACGGTAGGGAGAAAAAAGTAAGCATAAAAAAGAGGAAAAGTGAAGTGAAACACAACAAACTCCCACTCAAAAATGAGCCAGCAAATCGAAATTCCAAAATTCATGTGAAATTTAACGTTAAAATTACAACCATCACAAACAATACACAGAAGAATTACTCCAGATGGAATGATCAATATTTTAAAAGTTATACAATAATGTTTCAGGAGAGAACTTTTAAAAAAATCTTCATTTTCAAAAACCAAAATAAAAAACCCAAGAGATTGTTTAAAAAAAGAAAGAAAAGAAAAGAAAAGAAAACTCTAAGTTTATTGGTAGGATTAAAAAAAAAAAAAAAAAAACTTCTGTGGTGACTTACACCTGTAATCCCAGCACTATGGGAGGCTAAGGCAGGCAGATCACCTGAGGTTGGGAGTTCAAGACCAGCCTGACCAACATAGAGAAACCCCATCTCTACTAAAAATACAAAAAATTAGCTGGGTGTGGTGGTGCATGCCTGAAATCCCAGCTACTCAGGAGGCTGAGGCAGGAGAATGGCTTGAATCCGGGAGGCGGAGGTTGTGGTAAGCCGAGGTCACACCATTGCACTCCAGCCTGGGCAACTAGAGCGAAACGCCATCAAAAACAAACAAACAAACAAAACGCCTCAATTAAATTTAAAAAATAATTAAACCATCCTAAAAATTTCAAAAACTAGTCACAATATAAAAAAGGTTGTTAAACTGGAAGACAATATTTAAAATTTAACTCAGAATGCAGTAGCAAGACCAAGACAAAAAACATTGAAATAGCACCTAATAGAGATGAAGAATAGATTAAAAGTGCCAACATGAAACAAAATAAGTCTCAAAGTCTTGAACAAAAGGAATAGCAAAGAAGTAATAATTGAAGATAAAACTAGTGAAAAATTTTCAGAATTAAAGATACAAATTAAAATTAAAATTCCCTTTGAGTACCCAGCAGAATAATGAAAGATAAATTCACATAATCTATGTTGTACTGAAATGCCAAAACTTTTAAGACCTATCAATGAAGAAGATTACTTCCAGATGATAAAGTAAGTCCCTCCAAACATCGGTCTCTCCATAAAATCCATGAAAGATAGGTAACTTTTTTTAAAAAAATCAATGTTTTTTAAAGAACTCTAGAAATAAACCAAAGGCTTGCAACAACCTAAGGACTGTTTATAGAAGAAAAAAGGCAGAGCCTTGGTAAAAATAACAACAACAAAACCAGCATGCTTTGTATCATTTTAAGCTCTATTTCCATCCCCGTTTCCCCAGCTCTGTGTGAACTTTACAATTTAACAACGTAGCAGCCATAAAAGCAGTAAAAACTAGAAGTCCACTAAACACTGGAAGAGGTAGAGTTTGGAGACCCTCAGAAGTTCCAAACTGAAGAATTGTCACGGGTTTTTAAAGTTTATCTGACCTGACTAAAAGCTCATTCAGGGAGGAAAGCCCTATCATGAGAGAGTTTGTTGAAGCAATCAGCAGCAATTGTTTAATGTGGCTGATGCCTGAGGCAGCAAAGCAAGTTGGGGCAAACAAGAAGCTCGTCAAAAAGTTTAAAAAGAAAATATGGGGAATAATATTTCATAGTGGGCTTTGAAAATCTCTACATATTCCCAGGGATTCACAATGTTATACACAAGAACAGAGTTGTGCACAAGGGTAGGAAAGATCTGAGCAGGCCCTACTCTCTCACCTCTGTCTGCTGTTGAATCCTGAAAAACCAAGAAGTGAAGGTAATCACAGAGTGGTAAACTGCTGGAGCACTGAAGGCTTGCCCCAACACAAACGTGAATATTTGGCAAAGGAAGAGAGTTCTACTTGACAAGATATTAAAGGCAATCTCTGTAGAAATCAGTGGACCACTAAGTTAATGGACAAGAGACGTCAGTGACTGCAAATGATAAATAACACAGACTTCACAGAATTATTCCAGGAAAGTTACCAAAACTTAAAAAAAAAAAGCCATAAACATCAGTAATCACATAAGAGCTTTGGCAAGTGAGGTGAATCTGACTTTCAGAGTTGTCACATTATATTATTTAAATTGTTCAGCTTTAAATAAAAATTATGGGATACATGAAGAAACATATAAGTAAACCCATGTGGGGGCAAAAAGGGGAGAAGAAAAGCACAGCAGTAAATTAAAGTCTCTCCAAGGATGCCCATACATATATTGATGTCAATTAAAAAAATACTTTAAGTCAGTTAAACATACCTTAACATATCATAATATGTTCAATAAACTACAGGACTTAATATCTACGTAATCAAATAAAAATCAGAATAATACCTTAAACAGAGAATATTAATAATTATATATAAATTATTTTAAAAATAAATAAAATGTGCCATTGAAATGAGCAATAACTGAAAGAAGTTCACTAGAGGGGTTCAAAAATAGATTTAAGTGGCCGGGCACAGTGGCTCACACCTGTAATCCCAGTACTTTGGGAGGCTGAGGTGGGTGAATCACGAGGTCAGGAGATCAAGACCATCCTGGCTAACAGGGTGAAACCCCATCTCCACTGAAAATACAAAGAAAAATTAGCCGGGAATGGTGGCGGGCACCTGTAGTCCCAGCTACTCGGGAGGCTGAGGCAGGAGAATGGTGTGAACCCGGGAGCTGGAACTTTCAGTGAGCCAAGATCACGCCACTGCACTCCAGCCATGGCAACAGAGCGAGACTGTCTCAAAAATATATATATATGTACTAGATCTAAGCAGGCAGAAGGAAAAAAACAGTGAATTTGATAATAGCTAAATTGAGATTTAATGGTTTGAGAAACAGAAACAAGAAAAAGATAAATAACAGGTAACAAAACCTCAAGAAAAGCTATGGGGTACCATCAATCACACTAACATATGCATAATGGAAGTCCTAGAAGGACGAGAGAGAAAATAAGCAAAAAGAATACTTGAAGAAATTATGGCTGAAAACTGCCCAAATTTGTTGAAAAAAATTAATTCATACATCCAAGAAGCTCAATGACCTCCAAGTAAGAAAACCTAAAAGATACAATAACTTAGACTCATCATGATTAAACTGTCAAAACACAAATACAATGAGAGAATTGTAAAGGTATCAAAACAAGGAGTCATCACATATAAGATTTCCAATGAGATTAGTAGCAGGCTTCTTATTAGATACCATAGAAGGCAGGATGTGGTAGGATGACTTATTCAAACCATTGAAAGAAAAAAACCAATAGCAAAACTATCCTGCAAAACTAAAGGAGAAATAAAGGTCTAGGAGAGAAATAAAGAGAATATTAATTTATAGCAGACCTGCCCCACAAGAAATACCAAAGGGTGTCCTTCAGGCTAAAATGAAAAAATAGAAAAAGCACTGGACAGAACCCTAAGTTCACATGAAGAAACAGGGTACCAATAAAGATAACTACACAGATAAATATTAGAGACAATACAATTCATAAGCCCCTTTCTTTCCCATTTGACTTAAAGGGCAGCTACATTAATCAATAAATAAAAACTTCATTGATTATATTACAATGCATAAAGTCATATGCATATTCTACTGATAATAGTGCAAAGGAGGAGAAAATGGAGCTATACATGAGCAAAGATTGTGTCTACCACTGAAATTAAGTTGTTATTAATCCGAGATTGTTTTAAGTAAAAATGTTTTTTATAATCCCCAGATTGTTTTAAGTGAAAATGTTCATTGTAATCCACAGGGAAACCACTACAAAAATAAAATCTAAAATTACATAGTTAAAAAAAAACACGGGAATTAAAATGGTATCCTAATATATTCATTTAATACTAAGGAAGACTGTAATAGAAGAATAGGGAGTAAAGAAAGACCCACAATACCTAAAAACAAAGAGCAAAGAGGCAGAAGTAAATCCTCACTTCTCAGCAATTACATTAAATGTAAATGTGTTAAACATTCCAATAAAGGGCAGATATTAGCAGAATGGACTTAAAAATGATCCAACTTTATGCTATCTACAAGAGATACACTTCAGATTCAGATTATATGTATCAAATATCTTGAAGGTAAAGGATAGAAAAATGATATGCCATGCAAACATCAACCAAAATCGAGCTCAAGTAGCTGTACTAATACCGGGCAAAATAAACATCAAAGAATATAAAAAGAAGATAAACAGAGTGAGATAAAATATTTGAAATTTTATTTCTGATAAGACACTTGTCAACTGAGTATATAAAGAAACCTTACAACTTAATAACAAAAATGTAAAGAACTCATTTAAAAATGGACAAATAATTTGAATAGATATTTCTCCACAGAAGATTTAAAAATGGTCATTGAATGTATGAAAAGATGCTCAACATCATTAGACACTATTAGAATGCAAATTAAAACCCTAGTGAGATACCATTTCTTGAATATTATCATGACTAAAATAACAAGAAGACAAAAAGTGTTGGTACGAATATGAAGAAAATTGAATTCTCATATATTTCTGATGGAAATGTAAAATCTTTACAGCTCTTCAAAATGATAAACATGGAATACCAGGTAACCCAGCACTCTATTCCTTTTGAGTATATATTTTCAAAATAAATAAAAACATAAACACATGAAAACTTGTACGTGAATGTTCATAGCACAAATTTGAGAATGACCCAAATGTTTATAAACTGATAAATAAGTATGTAGCATATCCATACATTAGGATGTTATTTTGCAATACAAAGAATAATATGTAGTACAACACAGGTGAATCTTGAATACATTACCCTAAGTGAAATATGCCAGGCACAAAAGACCATATAGGGTATGATTTTATATAAACTGTCTAGAATAGGCAAATCCATTTCCTGAAAATAGTTCAGAGGTTGCCATGTTGCCATGGATTGGGTGGCAATGAAGGAAATGAGGTTGAGGACATAGGGAATGACTGCTAATTCATATGGGATTTTATTTTGGAATGATGAAATATTCCAGAATTAGATAGTGGTGATAGTTTTAAATTTTATATGTGTATACACACACACACACACACACACACACACAGAGACACATATACACACATATATATACATACACACAGAATATATATATATATACACACACACACAGAATATATATATACCAAAAACAACTGAATTGCACATGTTGAATTTACATGTCATGTGAATTTCATAGTACGTAAATTGTATCTCATTAAAGTTGTTATTTAAAAACTACCATAAAGAAATAGTAGAAATATAATTTTCTTAAAAGGAGATAAAATAAAAATGATAGCACAGTAATCATTGTAATATTAAATTCCAGAAAACAGTGAAAAATATTTTTAAAGTGCGAAGAGAAAATGATTATTATCCTTAGAATTGGACATAAAATATCTTTTTAGAGAAATACAAAAGAAAGACAGTTTTTCGGATTTGGGGACAAATAGAACTTATCAACCTTGGACTTTTACCCGAAAAAAGTCCTTTAATAAGAAGAAAAGTGAGCCTATTACACTAGAATTTCAACAATGATGATGAATATAAGATTGACTTTTAAAAATTCCACATACCTAAAATAGTCCATTGGAACATATTCCATCGGAAAATAATATCCATTGGAAAATAAATGCTATTCACAATAGCAACAGTGTCTTTAGGGCAGTTAGAAATAAACTTAAAGCTTGTAGTTGTAGAAGATCATTACAGAAAAAAGATGTAGATAGATAAATAGATGTCAATATAGATTCATAATAGAAAATCTAAATAGAAAAATAGGTTCATGAGTGAGAGGACCTAATTTTGTGAAGATAACAATGTTCCTTCAACTAATCATCCTAATGCAATTCCAATGAAAATGCCAATAAGACTTTTCACAAAACTTGACAAATTTATGAAAAGTTTACATGGAAGAGCCAAGCCAGTAATAATATTCATAAGTAATGGATTTATCTTACCTGATATTAAGGTGCATAATAAAGCTATAATAAGTATGATAATGGCAGAGGTTTTAAAATAAAATAAAGCAGACGAAAAGAATAGATAGTCCACAAATGGACACCACTAGATAGAATATTGATATACAATCAAGGCAGCAATAAATAAAGCTTTAAAAAAGTATCTTTTATTGTTAACCATCTAAAATCTGTATGAGAATAATAATAAAGAAGGACAGTATCATGGCTTTCTTGATAGAGTGATAGAATATAACTAGGGAAGGCACAGAGTTTCACAAATAACTACAATTCTTGATTCTCTTAAAAGTCATTCTGAAATAAATATAGTAAAATATTAACATTTGATAAAGTTAGGTATTGGGCAAATATGCATGTTTCTAGTGAGGGTTAAGTAAAATAATATATGTATATTTTTTAAGTTCCTGATTCAAACTTGGACCTTAATATATCTTATTTTCTCCTTTTTCTTCTCAAAGGAGATAGTATATTCTCTTTTCATTATTTTTTTTTTTTCATTTATTTTTTTTGAGAAGGAGTCTCACTCTGTCGCCCAGGCTGGAGTGCAGTGGCGTGATCCTGGCTTATTGCAACCTCCTCCTCCCGGGTTCAAGCGATTCTCCTGCCTCAGCCTCCCAAGTAGCTGGGACCAAGGATGTGCATCACCATGCCCAGCTAATTTTTGTATTTTTAGTAGAGACAGGGTTTCACCATGTTGGCCAGGCTAGTCTCGAACTCCTGAGCTCAGGTGATCTGCCTGCCTTAGTCTCCCAAAGTGCTGGGATTACAGGTGTGAGCCACAGCTCCAGTAGTTTCTTACCTTTATGTGATTCTATTTACTTGCATAAGATCTTAAAATACAACATAAGGCATAAATACAACGTAGGATCAACAACCCCTTCTGCTCCTGCTGAATAATTTGAGTTGCTCTGCTTGTCAAATAAGTAAACACCAATAACAATGCTAGATTCTCTAATTTCAACCTAAATGAAGACAACACCGCAATAAAAAATCAAATATATAAAGTACAATTGCTTTTAATTGAGCAACTTTCAAAATTTCTCTCACAGGAAATATTCTTAAAACTCATAAAGTAATTTCAAACTCTATTCTTTTTAACTTGATGAGTTAGTCTGTGCTTGTATGGCATAAGAAGGCCATTTGCCTGCAACCTAGGTCTGTTATGCCTGGAGTAGCCTTTGATTAGTAAATGGAGACATAGCCAAGTGGTTCTCCCCAGCATAGTAGCCTGCACAAATTGTGCTCAGAATTCAAAACAACCAGTGATGTGGAATGGTCTTGACATTTGTATTTCAGTTTTGACATTCAGATTTATTGGCACTCATTCTTCATTCCTACACACTGAAAAAAGAGCAGTAACAAACAAGGCCAGGCAATGTCATGTGGACTCCAGGGATCTGCAAAATACCCATTTCTTAAGCTTGCAGAAGCAGCCCCAGCATGGATTTGAAGGTACAGATGGATAATGCCCATGGGGACAGGGGGATCTGTTCAGTTTCATTTTAACAGGTGGTATATCTCTTATACTTGCCTGTCTCCATGAAATACCTTTCTACTGCCTGAAATGCCTTCTTGAAACTAAGACCTGGAAAATTTCTACTCCTTTTTCAAGGTGCACCTACTACAAAGACTCCTCCTTGTTTACCTAAACATTATAATTGTTCTCTTCTTCATGTACTCATAGCATGATATGATCGTTTAGAGTTTTTTAAAGTGGATCACTCGAGAGCCTCTTTGTTAGGTAATAAGGGTCAAGTTGTGAATAAGACACAATTCTTTCCTTGTAAGTTGGTGGGATACACAGCTAATACCAGGCCACTGCAGTAGGGTATAATAAGTGTGATGGTGAAAGAAGTAAAGGAGGTTGAAAAATCAGCAGGGCGTCACCTAGTTTTGAGTGTAAGAGAGAGTTGCAGAGCAAGTATTGGAATGAACACAGAAGCATAAGAGACAACACAAGACATAGGTCATAGGTGTGTGTGCATGTGTCTAGAGGGAAAATGGCTGCATGTCTTAGTCTGTTTTGTGCTGATATAACAGAAAATTTGAGACTGGGTAATAAAAAACAGAGATTTATTTATTACAGTTCTGGAGGCTCTAACGTCTAAGGTCAAGGGGCCCACATACAGCAAGAGCCTTCTTGCTGCATCATACCATAGTGGAAGGTGGAAGGGCAAGACAGCATAAACGTGAGAGACAGGGGAGGGCGTCTGTTTATCAGAAACCCATTCCCATGACAACTACCCCACTCCTGCAATGATGGCATTAACCTACTCATGAAAGCAGAGCCCTTACGACATAATCACTTTTTAAAGGTTCTCTTTCTCAACACCTTTGCATTTAGGGACACATTCAAACAATAGCATGCTGCCCCCTGGCTTGTAAAATGTATGTCATTCTAACACACAAAATAAATTCTTTTTATCTCACCCTAGTCTTAACTGGTTCTAGTATCAACTCAAAAGTTCAAAATCCAGAGCCTCATCTAAATTAGATATGGGTCACACTCAAGGCATGATTTATCTTGAGGCAAATTCCCCTCCATCTGTGAGTCTATGAAATCAAAAAAGTTACATGCCTCCAAAACACAATGGTGGGGCAGGCATAGGATATACATTCCCATTTCGAGAGAGAGAGAGAGGCAAGACAAGAGAAGTGACAGGCCCTAAGTCAATACTACACCCAACAACAAAAACCACATTATGTCTAAAAACTAGACAATAATCTGTGTTGAGCCCTTGTCTCACACCTGGGCACAATGGGAAGGCAGTTGGCACCCACATCCTCATGAAGCCTTGTCCCTAGGGTTTTGTTTGGCTCAGTCCACCCAGCAGCACTAATGGGTTAGAGTCTTAATGCCTGCAGCTCTCCCAGGCTGCAATTGCACATTGGTTGCTGTGTAGTTCTGGGGTTTCAGGATCCGCTTCACTCCCATGGCTCCACTAAACATTATGAGAGTAAGGAGTTTATGTGGTGGCCTCACCCCTATGGCTCTGCCGGACATTTCCTTAGTGGAGGCTCTCTGTGGTAGCTCCATCCCTGTGACAAGTCTCTGTCTTGGCCCACAGTTTCTTCGCAACATTCATTTAAATTTAGGAGTAGATCACCGTGGCCCTACAGCTGTTGCATTCTGCACACCTGAAATGTCTTAGGGTCGTTCTTCCGTTGTCTTGACAAACAGAACCTGGTGTTTTTCTAGCCATATTAGTTTCTTTAGCAAACACCTTGGTCACACTATTAATATTCTCTCTCAAACATGCTTTACTTGGCTAGGCTCTGAGAGTTTTCTAAATATTTTCATTGTTTCCTTTTTAATTACAAATTGCATCTTTAATCATTTCCCTCTTCTCTCATTTTACTATAAGGAACCAAAAAAAGTCATGCAGCCCTGGAAACACTTTGCTGCTTCAAGATTTCTTGACAGATGTCCTAGTTCATCCCTCTAAAGTGTTACCTTCCACAAAGTCCTAGGACACAGACATAATTCCACCACATTCTTTGCAACTTTATAAAAAGAATGGCATTTACTCCATTTTTCAATACCCTATTCCTAATTTACAACTAAGACCTTGTCATAGTAGCCTTTACTGTTTAAATTTCTACCAAGAGTCTGATCTCAACCACTTAAGTAACTCCTAAGAAACTGTAGGCTCTCCCTACAGCTCTTGTCTTTTTCTAAGCCCTCACCAGAATTGCCCTTAACACTCCATTCATGATGATTTAGCCTGCTCATTCAAATTCTTCTACTCCATTACCCAACTCCAAAGCTGCTTCCACATTTTCAGGTATTTGTTATAACAACAGTCTCGCTACTCAGTATCAATTGTTTGTCTTAGTTTGTCTTTTGCTGAGGTAACAGAATACCTGAGTCTAGGTAATCTATAAAGAATAAATATTTATTTCTTACAGTTTTATTGGCTGGAAATTCCAAGGCCAAGGGACCTGCATCTGGTGAGGCCCTTCTTGCTAACACATGAATTTTTGGGATACATTCAAACCATAGTACTGGAGGAGAATGGAGTTGAGTGTTTCAAGCAAAGAGAATAGCATGACCATAGTCTTCAAGGTGGAAAAAGCATGATACATCTAAAAATCTGAAAGTGCTTCTCAATGATTTCTTGGGAGCACAAAATGACACACTGGAAGAGTGGAGAGTAGCAAAGCAAACAGGTAGAAATGAGGGCAGTACTTGTAAACCATTGTAATTACATTTGCAGATTTTTTTTTTTTTTTTTGGTCCGGATGAACCCATTTCCCCTTTCTTTAAGTAATAGGAACTGAATTTTCACTTCCTTATAGCCCATGTGCTTCAGGAAATATTGACTACTACACACTCTTCAGGAAACAGGAGTAAGAAGATGCCTTCCCTGACCCCACCACATACTTAGAGTTCAAATACGGAGAAAGTTATCTCATCAGAATTAAATCCATGACATTTAGCCTTCTTGCTTAGTGTGTAAGGGTGGGATGTGTTAGGGTCTAAATATATTTTTCTTGCTTTGGGGTATGAACATGAATAAGCTGACCCTAAGAAAAAAAGTGGCAAATATTTTATAAACACTATGAGAGAGCCAATCAGAAAAAGCAGACTAGTGATGGATTCTGGTCATACGGTTTAAGCCTGGCATGAGGCCACACTTGAAGACTCTGAACTTTACAGATATAAGCCAAGATAGAGGTTTTTAAAATTATTATTTGAATTGCGGTTTCTGTTACATGTAGCACAGGGTCCTAATTGATAAGGTCAGATTAAGAAGTATTGATTTTACTTGAGAGTGATGGGAATTAACTGAATAATTTAAATGAGAGAGTAACAGGAACTTGACCTGTAGAAAGAAAGATACCTTGACATGCAGTCTGGATGAGATGGCATAGACTCGTCATTCCTTGTTCCTCTCCTCTAAGCACAATTATAAACCTTAAAGATAACACAACAGGCAACCATAGGAGGACTCTGAGATGCAGAAAGAGGAAGGTAGACTGGTTAAGGATTGCAGGATTGAAGGAACAATACTGTGCCTCAACATTTTCCAGTTCTTGCCCCAACTCCCACACCAGCACAAAGAGATCCAGTATTGGCATCTTATAATTCCCAAATCAGTAAGAAAAAGAAACTCAGGTAGGACCCTTCCTCCCTTTATTGAAATGGAATCCTGCTGACAAGAGGCCAAGGGAAGTGCCTGGAAGCTAAAGTTCCCCAGCCTTTACAACTCACACCAGACACTAAGCAACCCATGATGCCTGAATGCTGAGGCAGGAATCAGGCGAGAACCCACAGACAACAAGGGGCCAGGAAAAGTGCTCTTCCAGAGCCTAGCTAATGGAGATACCCTGCCTGGGGAAGCACTTTTGGTCCCCACTGGTGGCACCAAGAAGGATTAGAAAAAGACCTAACAGCATCAGGCCAACTAAGCAGATAAAAATAGTATCTCAAAATTAAATTGTCATTAAAACTGTAGGCCAGAAAATTAGGTCAGTATTTACATGGTTAAGCTAAAGAGTGTAATTGCCTGTTGAAATAAAAGACTGAACTAGGATCCAGAGTCTCCCAACATACCAGCCAAAATGTACAAGATATAATAAAACAGCTCTTGTCAAAGCAAGAGCCAAGTTATCACAACTTGATTGACCAAAAAAAAAAAAAAAAAAGAAAAGAAAAGAAAAAAAAGAGACGCAATGCTGAGATGGCAGAATGTTAGAATTATTTGTCAACAAAAGTAATTCAACAAGAAACTACAAATATTCTCAACAGATGCTGGAGAGGATGTGGAGAAATAGGAATGCTTTTACACTGTGGGTAGGAGTGTAAATTAGTTCAACCATTGTGGAAGACAGTGTGGTGATTCCTCAAGGATCTACAACCAGAAATACCATTTGACCCAGCAATCCCATTACTGGGTATATACCCAAAGGATTATAAATCATTCTACCATTAAGACACATGTACATGTATGTTTATTGTGGCACTGTTACAATAGCAAACACTTGAAACCAACCCAAATGCCCATCAATGATAGACTGGATAAAGAAAATGTGGCACATATACACCATGGAATACTATGCAACCATAAAAAAGGATGAGTTCATGTCCTTTGCAGAGACATGGATAAAGCTGGAAACTATCATTCTCAGCAAACTAACACAAGAGCAGAAAACCAAACACCACATGTTCTCACTCATAAGTGGGAGTTGAACAATGAGAACACTTGGACATAGGGTGGGGAACAATCACACACTGGCACCTGTCAGGGCATGAGGGGCTAGGAGAGAGGGACAGCATTAGGAGAAATACCTAATGTAGATGACTGGTTGATGGGTGCAGCAAACCACCATGGCACATGTATACCTATGTAACAAACCTGCATGTTCTGCACATGTACCCCAGAACTTAAAGCATAATAAAAAAACAGAAAATTTCACTAAAGAGATAGAACACACGAATAAGGAAATCAGCATTTTAGAAATGAAATATACAATAATCATAATAAAACTCCCTGCAGAGACTTAGCAGAATAAATATGTCATAAGGAATTAGCAAACTTGAAAATAGAACAATAGGAAGATAGAGTTTTTGAGACATCATCAAGATGTCTCACTAGAAGTGCCTAACTCTCATCCCTCTCCACCAAAAAGATTACCAAAACAACAAATAAATAACTACGTTTTGGTCAGAGCAACTAAAGGAAAGCATTGAAGTACAGCAGGGCAGTGAAGAGACCCTGAGGATCACAGAAACTCAGAAGAGCTGCACAGAGATGAGAAGAGAACACCTTGACTCCGCCACACATTCCCCCAGCTAAAATCAGCTCAGAAACAGGGAGTATTTCTCCCATGATGGAAACGGGAAGGAGGAGGCCCCTAGCAACTTTCATCGCCATGGGGAATACCTACAATCTTTGTTACTGAAAAACCCTGCAGTATTCACCGGTTCTAAGCCCAGCTTAGGGTGTTGACTGGAGTTCACACAGCTGCACTACTCTAAAAGATCACACGTTGCTCCCCACCCCCTGTGGTCTATGCTTCTACTGTGCATCACAATCTTGAAACCAGAGCCCTTGATAGAGTATGCCCTGCTCCAGGGGCAAGTAGCCACTGCATCCTTTCATTCCTGAGGCTCTACCATCATTACACCACATTCTCACACAGGGAAAAGCACCAGACCCAGTTAAACTGCTGCAGCTCCTTGTCCTTGGGAAACATATTGCCTAGGAGAGAATCCCTCTCCCTCATCCCATTCACTGCTGAGCTCTACCCCTGTCCACTCAGAGCCTAGGCTCAGGAGAGCAGCTACTCTCCCAGCAACTGAACCAACCAGCTGCCCACTCCTTGGGAATTCAGCCTTTGACCCCACAAGGCAGTGTAACCTTTGTGCCTGAGCCCATGTGGTGCCCTGCCACCCAAGGACCAGACACTTCTGCCCAGCCAAGAAGCCGTACTTCAGCCGGAAAAGCAGCCACAGCCCATCAGTACCTAAATAAACTGATATGATTTGGCTGTGTCCCCACCCAAAATCTCATCTTAAATTGTAATCCCCATGCGTCAAGAGAGGGACAAGGTGGAGGTAATTGGATCCTGGGGGCAGTTTCCCCCATGCTGTTTTCATAATGAGTGAGTCTTGTCAGCCCTGATGGTTTTATAAGCTTCTGTCATTTTCCCTGCTTGCACTCACTCCATCCTGCCACCTTGTGAAGAAGGTGTCTGCTTCTCTTTTGCTTTTTGCCATGATTTTAAGTTTCCTGAGGCCTCCCCAGCAATGCAGAACTGTAAGCCAATTCAACCTCTTCCCTTTATAAATTACCCAGTCCTAGGTGTTTCTTCATAGCAGTGTGAGAATGGACTAATACACCAACCCAGTGTCCTGTCCCCCAGGAATTGGAGCTTTAGTCCTGAGGATAAGTCAGAATTCCATCATCCAAGCACATGCAGCACTCAGTCCCTAAGAATCACATGCTCCCCTGCAGCAAAGAAACTGTTGCCAAGCTGGAAGAACAGCAATACCCCCTCAGTGCCTGAAGCAATCTAATGTTTGGACCCCAGCCCAGCAGAGCAGCTGTATTCCCTGTAACCTGAGTTAACAGGCACCCTTCCCCACAGGGAAATAGAGCCTTGGCTGAGCTGGGTTACCTTGTCTTCTGGGCTGAAGAGCCTCAGCACCTTACCTCCCTGAGTCTGTACAAGCCCTTTGGAATCTGAACTGCTGAGGCACCTCACCTCCATGGGGAATGAAGACACCTTTGTACTGCCCCCTACTCCCTGGAGTCCAAGTTATAGCTGCGCCACATCATTCCTGGGTTATCGCTGCTGATGCACTGAACCTTGCAGAGCTTTGGCCCACGGCTATGTCCTACCACTCCAGGGTCCAGAGTCACCACTACATGGTACACCCCTCTCTCAGTGCTCAAATTGTCTGTCCTCCACTGCTTCCAGGATCTAAATTGCAGCTGTGGCTTGATCCATAAGTCCTAAGCCTCTAGAACACCACTTCTTCCCTAGAGCTATGTCAGTATTACACCTTGACCCCCAGGACCAAAGTCAGAACTACCTCCCTGTTTTCTTGGTTCCAAGCTACAGAGGAGTGCCTAAGAGCCACAGCCCTAGCTTGGTGGGATGGCTGCATCCTCCTGCACCTCCGAGAATGAACCTGCATCAATGTCACAGGTGTTATAGTAATGAAACAAGACATTGAGCTCAGGATCCCAGCTCTATAGCCACTCTGAGTACCTGTGCCTTGTAGTACAGCACTACTGTGGCTGCCTGTGGGACATGTCAAACCAGACAACAAGAGGGATCCCCTCAGCTGAGTCTCTCTACTGTGGGGAAAACATAAACAGAAAGACCTCTAAAGCCCTTTTTCACCAAGAACCATACAACTTACCCTGCCACTACTGCTGCCATAAACTCCTACAGTGTAGACCACTGAGGCACCTGCAGTTACCAATGTTGATCACAGCTGAAGAAGATACACAAAGACTATACCAATGCACTCACACAGAATCAGAGGCAATGCACCCTGTCCTATTGACAGCCTAAGACCCATCTGCAAATGAAAGTCTTTCCCTACAAAAAATCTGTAAAATTAAAAGTAGTTACTATTCCTCTAGATGCACTGATATCAACACAGGAACAAAAGATACATGAAAAAGCAAGGCAACATGACATCACCAAAGAAACACAATAGTTCTTTGGTAGCTAACCCCAAATAAATGAAAATTACAGATTGCCTGAAGATGAATACACAATAATATAAAGGGAATTCATGATATACAAGACAATACAGATAGACAATTTAGTAAAATCAAGAAAATAATTCATAATCTGATTGTGAAATTTAAGAAAGAGATAGATATAAGAAAGAACCAAACAGAAATACTGGAGTTCAAGAAGTTACTGAATAAAATAAGAAGTACACATAAGAGTCAACAGCAGACTAGATCAAGCAGCAAAAACGCTCTCTGAACTTGAAAACAGATCTTTTAAAATAACCCAGTTAGAGAGAAAAAAATGAAAAAGAGTGAAGAAAAAGAAAGTCTATGGGACTTATAAAACACTGTTAAGTGAATGAATATTCAGATTATGAGAGTTATAGAGGGCAAAGAGATGGAAAAAGGCACATAAAGCTTATTTGACAAAATAATAGCTGAAGACTTCCCAAGTTGGATGAGAGATATGAACATACAGGTCCATGAAGCTCAAAAGTCTTCAGGCATATTCTCCCAAAGTGGTGCTCACTGAGGAATATTATAATCAAAATGTCAAAAGTCAAAGACAAAGAGAAAATTGGAAAATCAGTAAGAGAAAAATGTCAAGTGACATAAAAGGGAATCCTCATTAGACCATCAGTGATTTCTTAGCAGAAATATCACAGGTCAGAAAAGAATGAGATAAGACATTCAAAGTGCTGAAAGAAAAAAACTGCTTACCTAAAATACTATAGCCAATAAAGCTGTTCTTCAAAAATGAAGGAGAAACAAATTATTTCTTAGATAAGCAAAAGGTCAGAAAATTTATCACCAATAGAACTGCCTTACAAAAAATGTTTAAAGCAGTTCTTCAACTGGAAATAAAAGGATTATAATTACTATAGTGGAACTATATCAAAGTATAAAACTCACTGATAGAAATAAATTTATAGTAAAATTCAGAATATTCCATTACTGCAATGATAATGTGTAAATATTTCCAGTGTCCACTATGAAGGTTAAAAGTCAAAATGGTCACAATTATAGCTACAGTAAGTTATTAAGAAATAAATACACAATAAAAAGATGTACATTGTGACAACAAAAGTATAAATTATAGGGAGTGGGTAACATTAAAGCACCTAAACACATAAAGCAAATATTAATGAACATAACATAATAAATATATAACAATACAATAATAGTAGGGAACTTCAATATCTCACTTTCAGCAGTATAATAATACTAGTGGATGCCAATACCTCACTATTAATAATAGATCAGCCAGGTAGAAAATTAATGAGAAAATATAGAACTTGAAATGCAATTTTGATCAAATTGACCTAATAGACATGTATAAAAGTTTCCATACAACAGCAGCAGAATATACATTCTTCTCCAGTACACACACGGAACATTTCCCAGAATGCACCATATAGGCCACAAAACAAGTGTTAAAAAATCTGAGTAGATAGAAATCATATCTAGTATTACTTTGAACTATAAGTGTATGAAACTAGATATCAGTAACAGAAGGAATCTTGGTAAATTCACAAATATATCAAATTTAAACAACATGCTCATGAACAACCAATGGGTCAAAGAAGAAATCAAAGGAGAATTTAACAAAAAATTATTGAGTCAAATGACAACAGAAATACAACATATAAAAACCCATGGGATGTAGGAAAAGCAGTTCTAGAGGAATGTTTACAGCAAGAAATGCCAACTTAAAAGAAAAAGGATCCAAAATATATAACCTTATATTATGCCTCAAGGAACTAGTGAAAAAGCAAAACTAAACCCAAATTTAGCAGAAGAAATGAAATAATAGGGTGGGCACAGTGGCTCACACCTATAATCCCAGCACTTTGAGAGGCTGAGGCAGGAAGATTACTTGAGGTCAGGCGTTTGAGACCAGCCTGGCCAACATGGCAAAACCCTGTCTCTACTAAAAATACAAAAATTAGCCCCACTTGGTGGCAAGCACCTGTAATCCCAGCTACTCAGGAGGCTGAGGTATGCACAAGAATCACTTGAACCCAGGAGGCAGAGGTTGCAGTGAGCTGAGATCATGCCACATTAACAGCCTGGGCAACAGAATGAGACTCCATCTCAAAACAAAACAAAACAAAACAAAACAAAACAACAACAACAAACCTATGGCAGGGAATAAAAAGGATCAGAACATAAATAAATTAAACAGAGAACAGAAAAATAAAACAAAAAAATCAATAAAACCAAGAGACGTTTCTTTGAAAAAGTAAACAAAATCAAAAAACATCTAGCTAGACTAAGAAAAAAGGAGTGAAGACTCAAATAAATAAAATATAAATGAAAGTGAAGACCTTATAACAGATGCCTCAGAAAGAAAAAAAGGATCACAGTGGGCTATTGTGAACAATTATATGTCAACAAATTGGATAACCTAGAGGAAATGAACAAATTTCTAGAAAAAAATATAACCTACCAAGATTGAATCAAGACAAAATAGGAAGCTTAAACAAACCAATAATGCAATAAAGAGGTTGAAGAAGACATTAAAAACTTTTAAACAAAGAAAAGCCTAGAGCCAGATTACTTCATGGTTTAATTCTGCCAAATATTCAAATAATTATTGCCAATCCTTCTCAAACTCTTTCCCAAAATAATGAGAGAGGGAGTACTTCCAAAAACATCTTACAAGGCTAGAGTTACCTTTCTACCTAAGCTAGAGAAAGATCCCACAAGAAAAGAAAACTAGAAGTCAATATCTCTAATGAACATTAATGTAAAAATAGTCAGTAAAACACTAGCAAAACTAATTCAGAAAAACATCAAAAAAATGATACACAATGATCAGGTGTGATACATCCCTGGCATGCAAAGCCAGTTTAATATATGCAAATCAGTCACTGTGATATATCACATTAACAGAATGAAAGATAAAAGCATGATCAGCTCAACTGCTGCAGGAAAAAGTGTCACCAAGTTCAGCATCCTTTCTTGATAAAAACACATAACAGTTTTGGTACAGAAGAAAAGTTTCTCCATATAATAAAAGCTATTAATGAAAATCTCACAGCTAACATTATAATCAATAGGGAACAACTATAAACTTTTCTATTAAGATCTGGTACAAGGCAGAGATGCCCACCCTTGCCACGTCTATTCAGCATAGTACTGGAAGTGCTAGCAAGAGAAATAAGATAAGAAAATTAATTAATTAATAATAATAAAATAATTAGAATAAACATCCAAATTGGAAAGGAAAAAGTAAATTTCAAGCTACAAAAACAAAAATAAATAAATGGATCTATATTAAACTAAAAAGCTTCTACACAGCAAATGAAACAATCAACAAAACGAAAAGGCAATCTATAAACTTGGAAAAAATATTTGCAAGCTATATTTCTGATAAGGGATTAATATCCAAAATTTATTAAGGTCATTTACAACCCAACAGCTGAAAAACAAATGACCCAAGTAAAAAATGGACAAAGGACCTAAACAGACATTTCTCCAAAGAAGACATTAAAATGCCCAAGAGATATATAAAAACAGCCTCAGTTTCACTTATTATCAGGGACATGTAAATTAAAATCACGACGAGATAATCACACCACACTGGTAGAATGGCTATTACCTAAAAGACAAGCAATAAGTGTTGGCAAGGGTGTGAAGAAAGTGAACCCAGTGCACAGTTGGTGGGAATGTAGATTAGTATAGCCATTATCAAAAACAGTATGGAGGTTACTAAAGAAATTAAAAACAGAACAACCATATGACTCGGCAATCTCTTTTCCAGGTATGTACATAAAAGAGATGAAATTGCCACCTCACAAAGATATCTTCACTCCATGTTCACTGTAACATTATTCATGATAGCCAAGATACGGAAACAGGCTCTCCAGGGTGGCTCATGCCTGTAATCCCAGAACTTTAGGAGGCTGAGGTAAGAGGATCACTTGAGCCTCGTAGTTCAAGACCAGCCTGAGCAACATAGGGAGATCCTGTCCTGTCTCTACAAAAAATAAAAAATTAGTTGGTCATGGTGGCACATGTTTGTTGACCCACCTACTTGGGAGACTGAGGCTAGAGGGTTGTTTGAGCCCAGGAGGTTGAGGCTGCAATGAACTATGATCACACCACTATATTCCATCCTGGGTGATAGAGTGAGACCATCTCAGAAACAAACAAACAAACAAACAAACAAACAAACAAACAAAAAAAGATATAGAAGCAAACTGGAAACCATGTGTAATACTTTAAAAAGAAGATGTTGCCATTTGTTATGACATGGATGACCCCAGAGGACCTTATATTAAGTGAAATAAGCCAAACACAGAGAGAAAAAAATATTGCATTATCTCAATTATTTGTGGAATATTCGGTAAAAATATGTCAAATATACAGAGATATAGAATAAAACAGTGGTTATTAAGGGCACAAGCAAGTGGGGAATGGGGAGATACAGGAAAGGACACAAAGTAGCAGACATACAGGATTAAGCAAGTCTAGAGATCTAATGTACTACATGACAACTATGGTAAATAAAATTGTATTGCACTAAGGATTCTCCTTAAATGAGTAGATTATAGTTGCTTTTGTCACATGAAAAGTAACTATATGTTTTCTGACTGCTAGAAGCAGATAAACAGAGTAACTATGTTAGATGATAGATCTGCTAATCCGTTTAACTAGAGTAACCATTTTACTCTCTATGTGTATCCCGTAACATCATGTTATAAACCTCAAATATGCACAATAAAATTTATTTTAAAAAAGAATAAAATTAGCTTACTTCAAAATTTGAAAAAAGGTGGACATCAAAAGTTAATTTAACAAAAAAGAAAGGCAAAGAAGTTGGCTGGGAGATAATATTCATAATTGGAAGGATGGTAGAGTCTAAACTGAGATAGTGACAATGAAGAAGGAAATAGATTTTGAAGTGCTTTTAGATGAAGAATAAATAAAGCATAAAGATTTGTTTGAAAATGAGTGCTAAGTAAGAGGGAGAAATCAAAGGTAAATTCAAAATTGATTTAGACAACAGAACGAATGCTGGTAAAAATGTCAAAGGAAACAGATTTGGGAGGAAAAAAAATAATGAGCTCACTTTTATTGTTTGCTTGAAGTGCTATTGAGGTGGACAATTTGTTGTCAGCCACTGATGTTATAACAGAGTGATTCATCAATTCTTCATTGAATGAGCTCGTCCAGGACTTAGCATGTGTTAAGTATTAATAATTTTGGTAAGTGTTGAATGAATAATTAAGTGAATACGTTTATTTTCCTACAAGCACTAAGAATGTTTTTCCCTCTGTGAGTACCAGCTTAGCAGACAAACTTACATGGAATAAGAACAGATTGCTACACTTCTGAAGATCAGCCAGACTGCTGGGGGCATCAAGAGTCCACAGTAAATGAGCCTGACTATAAATGTGGGATGCCTTTCCATACACCAGAATGGAACCCTTGTCAGTAACTATAGTACCTATGATTTACGTCCCAATGTAAGTGGTTATAGAATAAAATACTGGCTTTATTTTATGCTTCCTTTTTAATTTTTAATCACTTGAAAGCATTTTCTTTTTTAACATTAAAAAGAATACTTCATTCCTATGACTCGATTAGATAATTGAAGTTGATCAGTTGATTAAGAACATGTCATATGTTATATCATACTATTTCTAATTTTTCCAAGATCAGTAACTTGTTTAAGAAGAAAGGTAATAAAAGTATAACAAATTTATACCCGAATGTTAATCTACCTGGCACCCTTTGCTCCATCCTAACTCACCCTAGCTGGTTGTACTGAGGCACTTGCATGATCTTTCATTACTATCCAGGAACCAGAGATAAATCCTTGGATCATTAATCCAAGAAGTTTTGCCCCACAAATCAGCACATTATTACTACTTTTGCTAAACAAACTCTCAGGGAGTTCATGCCAGAGGCTCACCTGATACCTTTACGATGCAGCTGCTTGTTTATTTTTTTTCTCTTCATTCTGATAAATGTCTCCAGGGGAGACCAAAATTCCATTTTTCCCTAGAGCTCCTGATATTCTGTTCCTTGTCCAAGACACCCAAAATAGAGTTCCAAATTTTGTTCCACTTAGCCCCAAGGAGGACAGAGTTTCCCGCCAGCCCTTATCTCCAAATAGGTAGCAATCTCAGCCTACATTTCTACCATATCTACTATGCCCTTCTGAGGTTACGGTCTACCCTGCTGTCCATTCTGATGATGCTTAACCTGGAATATATTTAAATTGCCAAAACACCTCCTAGTGTTTGTTTTTTTCCTCCTCTGATCTGAGGGCTCTTCTGTTTTTCTCAGCACTCTCTGCTTCTACAATGTCTGTCAGCCACGGCAGAGAAGCCTAAGCCACCTCCTGAATGAGACATATTCTGGTACAAACTAGGATGTCCGTTTGTGTTGACCGTTTTAGAAAATCATTGTATTAGGCATTTGCAAAATAATGTGTTTCCAAGAATAGAGCTGTGAGTAAGAACGTGACTTTGTCCACAATAGGGATTTGGAAAGAGGGGTCATCACCAGGAATAGTGTCTTGTAAACTCTGCTAAGATTCTTGATGCACTCACCTGTTTTACTAAAGTACTTGAACAGAAAATAATGGAAAGTTTTGAAATACCTTTCTAAATTATTATGATCATTCAAATGTAAGCCTTTCGCTTTTATAATTTATTGTAGTTGAAATACCATGCATAGTCATGCTGCTATTTCATTTTCATATTTAAAAAACAGAAGGGAGAATAAGAGTACATGCAAAAACTAAATAAATAAGAATAACATAGTGATTCATTTTTATTCTATTCATTGAAGGAATAGAGTTCATGGTTGCTTTATATACATTTATATCCCACTCTAAGTACAGAATATTTCTATTTTGATGATATTATGATTGGTTAAGTTACAGACTCAGGATTCAATTCTTACAGAAATGAGGGCTGGGTCTGCATCACGTCCTAAATTGGCAGGTTTATAATATTAAGCAAAGCAACTTGTTCATCAATGAAATCTTGCAAGTCTTAAACACTGCATTATGTATGTGTGTCTGAGTGTGTACACAAAAAATGTTATATTTGGTTATATTTATACAATTTAGATAAAGAAAAAAAGGTACGTAGGAAGAATTATATAAATCCACACTTAACAGAGGAGAAAAGAAAGGCTTGATTTTTTGACTTGTGCAAGTAATTTTTAGACTTGCGATTTTTCACAGCTGAGGTTTAAAATTTAGTCTTCTAATCCTAGTCTATTGCCTTTTACCTCACTGTGCAGAATAGTTACTTGTTAAAATCAGCAATCTGAATCACACATATCCTAAACACACATCACAGTGATAAGAACTGATTTACTCTTAAATTACACTTAAAGAGAAATATATCTCAAAATATTTTTAACATTGAAATTATATTATTAATTTTCCTAAATTCAAGTAATTAAAGTTATTTAAAATTGACAATCATAATTCAGCCCAGAATCCATTAAAATACATATTTACAATTTAAGGTAAATGATTAAACTCTTGAAAGTATATTTTCTCAAGATATCAGCCAATATTTGCAGGAACTATGGAAACTTTAGAATATGTAAGTGCAACTCAGCCTTTGACCTGGTGCTTCAGGTATTCTAGGGAGGCAAAAAGAATAGAAGCCACATGAGAATTATGTAATATCCTAGTTGTTATGTACTAAAAATTAAAATGACTTCTAATGGCAAAAACACATAGGTTGGTAATGATAACCATATTTCACAAGCTATTTCCATTTTCTGTATGGGTTAAAATGTTACAAATAATCTAGATACAATTTGGAGCCTTTCATCTTTAGTCGTCAAAGACTGACAAAGATGATGATAGAGCTACTGAAAATTTTGATTGTTAGAATCTCGGTTTTATTAGTAATTGCTTCTTAAAGTGTATAGGATCTTAAATACATAGAAAGACAACACATATAACATTTCTTTTTGTTCAAAAATCAAATTTCTTGAGGGTTGAGTTTAAATTTGGGAGCAAACTTGAACATCAGAAATGCAGATACATAACAAAAAAAGCTGTTTCCCAGACTGTGAGATGGATTTTCTGTCAAAAGCCTTTGTCTTTGCATTAAATGACTTAAGAAGCTAGAAAATCTATTTTAATCAGATGAAAGAGATACAATGAAATTACTTAAAAAAGTGAAATATTTTATATCATTAAAATAATTAGTAACATGAATTGATATCAGTGAAAGAAAAATGTTTTATATACTGCATACAGAAAGCCAGAGGACGAGAAAAGTATTTTATCTGTTTTCTTGAAGAGATGAAAATCTCCACAATTACTTGGTGCTAGGTGGGTTATTAACATGGAAATTAAAATTTCTTGGGGTAACTTCTAGCTAAGGATGAGGGATTAACCACATGCATCTATTTTCTTTCCTTCATGGGAACCAAATAAATGTAAGTGTAAAAAAATAGGTCATTATAACAAACAAGAGGCTGATAAAGCACCATCAGGGTATAAGAAGTTTCTACAAACTCTTGAAGGCCACATGTCCATGGAAGAGTGACAACTGTTGAATAGGGATGGAGAAAAACTTAGTGTGGGACACAACTGAGAAGAGAGACAGCTCTCCCAGTAAAACCACAGAGAAGTCTGAGACTGAAAATGTGCCTCGTACACATGAAATTGATAGAAAGACATGGAACTGAACACATGAAGTGGGGAGGGGGACAGATACCATACATACTCCTAGACACATTTCTCCTACTCCTGACTTGCAACAGTCGGTGGTCAGGCATCCAGGCTTTAGAAAGGAGACTGGAAGGCCATCTGTTGAGAGAGTGTGACTCCAGTGACATTCTGGTATTTGGGGGCCTCCAAAATGACACCAGCTCCAAGTCAAGCATCTTAAAAGGAAGGCCTGCTCCAAGGTGACGAGCACTATGGGCATATGCAGAGTTCTCAAAGAACTCCTCATACTTTACTCTTAAACATGAACAGAGGATGTGAGGGGAGAGAGAGAGAGCGAGAGAGAGAGAGACAGAGAGACAAAGAACAGAGATAATTCATAGAAAATAAGAAAATATGATATTACCAACAGTAATATCCTTAGAGACATTCAAAAAACGTATTTCACCCATAAAATGTAATGGAAATTCCTGAGGAAAGGAGAACTCTGATATCTTGGAATTTACAATGTTATGGTTAAGATAAAAAGAATAAATAAAAGACTAGGAATATATGAACATTTCTCAATAAATAAGAAAAATGGACAAAGATTGGGAAAAGGTAAGATAATAAGATTAAGAAAACCAATCCAGGAGATCCCATAGCCAACCAAGAGAAATTTAAGCATGAGAAAACAGAAAAGAAAAAAAACTGTGGAGAAGAAAAGTATCCAGACAATCATAAAATGTATTTGATAGAGCAGATGAACAGGAATCTCTAGATTAAAACAACTCATGAAAAGAAATGCTAAAAGATCCTGGTGGTGTGAGCATAGAATAAAGACATTTTTCAGACACTCTGGAAATAGGAAATACATGGTCCTTATTTAGCCAAAGGAGAGAAAAACAAAATTAAACACAGGAAAGCAAGAAAATCCAAAAATGAAGTACACAACCCAGGCAAACAGTGCAGATAAATCCCATGAAGACATGTAGGCAGCCGATTGAGAAGGTAACTCTTTGTGTGATAGACAGGTGCTCCAGGAGAAAAGGTGAAATAACTGATCACTATGAGTATTGGAGGGAGAGAATTAATAGAGTTGCTAGTTGGACCAACAATCCAAGAAGCTATACAGAAAGGAAATATAATCAAAATCTCATACTTGATTTTACAATGGATCATTGTATCCACATATTAAAGTGATTAGTCTTTATAGAGTACCAGGTAACAAAAATATATTTATGGTGACACAATATTTAAGTGTTCTTAATGAACAGCAGAAATGGGAAGACAGAAGGGCCTAGGGAAGAGAGATTAAAAAAAAAAAAAAAAAAAAACTACGGATGCTAATATCCTGATTTAATAAGTAAGGAGTCAGACATCAGTCAAACTGATTGATGAAATAGGAAATACATGTATACTTTTTTCTTTAATTACAGAAGGTAATCAGCATACTACTTGATGTAGAAGATTTATTCTGGGATGAAGAAACAGTTGTCTAACAGCTGAACTGCAAGGGAACTCTATCCACACTCCATCCTCACTAGCAAGATCACAGAAAGGATAAGAGAAACAACGTTATACTAGAACATTTAGACCTATATTTAAATTAGCTACTAGCCCAACCAACCTCAAGCAAATTATCAAATGTGATCTTTATCCTTAAACTAGACTATTTTTAAGGTTCATTTCCATTCTATATAAGCAGATCTTTATAGACAAAAGTGTGAAAGAAGCGTTTTCTAAGTCTTTGACTAGTTGTGATCATTTTGTTATTGTTCAGGATGACCACTGCAGTCTTCATTTTCTGTATTACAAATCAGTATCACAATAAAGATGAGAAGGCCCTCCTAAGAGAAAAGAGAAAACCTGGCCACAAAATATTTTCTGCTTTAGAAAGTGGTGGTTGCTGCTGTTTACTTTTGTACATTCACACGTAAAAATATTTAAATTATGGTTCATTCCCTATCAAGAAAATATCAACAAATGTATCAAAATAACTACTTTTAGAAAACTCTAAATTCTTCATCAGCATTTTGCATTTAGGATTAATTTCAGAGCAACCACGAGCTCACATATCAAAAGAGCATTTAAAAAGAGATTTTGTTCAAAGAAATAGGCACATCAAAGCAATTGAATAGGAAATAACTGTCTAACTTCTGCAAAGCAATATTATCCTTTCTACAATGAAAACCTTAAACACACAAATTCTGAGTGGAAATCAAATCTGATATTAAATTTTATTACTTAGAGATGACTTTCTACGTCAGTTAAGAGCTGACATTTCAAAATAAATCAAAAAATCACGTTCCTATGATGATATTTATTCATTTGACAAACTAAAATTCAGTCTACAAACCTTGCTACACATTTCAAGAATGTAAACATTTATATGCCTACCACATTATTATCATTTTAGATCAGAATACATTCCTCCAACAATAGTTTTCCATCAGAGGGAACTTGCATGAGGAAAAGAGAAAAGTAACATGAATTACTGAATTGATTGCTTGTCATGGCTTTTTTCTTTATAACATCTTCATTCCTATATTCCTATCTTTGGTATTTGTCACTTCTCCCAGTAAATAGTGTTAATTTAATGAATGGTGATACATTTCAATTTCTGAGTAATTAGCATCCTTTAGTTTGTATTTTCTTCACTACAGTGAGGTTGAATGACTTATCCAATTTCACTTTCTGTTTATTTATAATCATTTCTATAATAATTCAAACATTTGTATCATGCATAAGTATGCTTTCTATCCAATAAGATTATATTTTTGATTGTTTAGTTTACTTATATTACTTTGTCTTTGTATCATATGTAAAACTTTCTCTAAAATTTATTTTGTGTAAATTGTGAAAAAAATTTAATTTTATACTTTCATTTTTATATGGTTAGAGAGCTAGCCCAATATTAAATAACGCATTATTTTCTTACTTAAAATATCATCTTTATTTTCTGTTGTTCATAGGCACCAGGTTTTGTTCTGGTTTTCTTATGTGTTTATTCTGAAGAACTTTAAAATAGTTCAAACTCTTTCTAAAATATGTTTTTAATGAAAACTGTACTGAATTTACCAATCACTTTAGCATGTACTTCCTTCTTTATAATATTGATAGTTTGATATTGGATCATACCGAATAGAGAGTTCTAGGTAGTATAATTTAAATTACACTTTGTCATATGACATGATTTTCAAATCAGCAGCATGGCAGGACCCTTCTTCTCTTTCTCTGTCTCTCTCTCTCTCCCTTTTCTTCCCTCTCGTTCTGTTGCTCTCTCTGTCTCATACACACACAGCCCAAAACATAGTTTCATAGTTTTAGTCATATAGTTGCTGCAACGTCTTGTACTATCTTATGTTTTTATACCTAGAGTTTAATGACTTTGCATTGCTTTTACAAAAGGAAATAATTTCCCTATCATGTTATCTCTTTTTAAAAATTCTTATTTGCTGGCCAGTTGTGGTGGCTCACGCCTGTACTTAGAGAGTGTTTTGGGAACACTTTGGGAGGCTGAGGTGGGCAGATCACCTGAAATCAGGAGTTCGAGACTTGCCTGGCCAACATGGTGAAGCCCCGTCTCTACCAAAAATACAAAAATTAGCTGGACGTGCTGGTGGGTGCCTGTAATCCCAACTACTCGGGAGGCCGAGGCAGGAGAATCGCTTGAACCCAGGTTGCGGTGAGCCGAGATTGCACCACTGCACTCTGGATTGGGCAACAGAGTGAGACTAAGTCTCAAAAAAAAAAAAAAAAAAAAATTATTTGCATAGGGCAATGTGGTTTAATAGAAATATAACGTGAAGCCGGGTCTGGTGACTCACAGCTGTAATCCCAGCACTCTGGAAAGCTGAAGCAGGCAGACCACTTGAGGCCAGGAGTTCAAGAGCAGCCTGGCCAACATGGCAAAACCCCATCTCCACTAAAAGTACAAAAAGTAGTCGGATGTGGTGGCACATGCCTGTACTCCAGGTACTCAGGAGGATGAAGCAGAAAAATCTCTTGAACCTGGGAGGCAGAAGTTGCAGTGAGCTGAGACTGCTCCACTGTACTCCAGGGTAACAGAGTGAGAGTCTGTCTCAAAAAATGAAAAAGGAAATATAATGTGAGTCAGATGCAAGCCATGTATGCAATTAAAAATCTTACACTATCCATATTAAAAGAGTAAAAAGAAACAGATGGATTGATTTTAATATATTTTACTTCATTCAATACGTCCAAATATTATCATTTCAACATCTAATAAAAATTAGAAAGTAAAATGAGTTATTTTACATTTCTTTCTTTCTACATGAAGTCTTTGAATTCTAATACACATATTTTACTTACAGAGTATCTTAATTTGGACTAGACACATTTTGTATGATCAACAGCCACATGTGACCAATGGACACTATATTGGACAGATAAGACATTATAACGTAAATGATTTTTGTATGAAGATTTCAAAGTCAGCCACTTTTTGAACGTAGAATGTGTTCAAAGTTGTTTCTCATTTATCTTGGGGTTTCCAAGTACAAAAACTGCATATATTGATAATGTTCTTTACTCCTATATTAATAGTTTTATTATTTGTTATTAATTTGGTCAGCAATCCAAAATAGTTTTTTAAATTTTATTTTTTTTTGTTTTATGCTAGCAGTCTAAGTTTTGTTTTAAATTTAAGAGGAATTCCTCTATAATTCTATTGTTATTTTGATATTTGTCAATTTAGTTTAGATAATTATCTTTCATTATATGAGGAAAGTACTCATATATGAGTACTTTTCAATATATATTTTACTAAGAGTCTTTAAGGATAAATGGATATTTCTTTAATACCTTCTGCATTTCAGGATGATTACATGAATTTTTCCTGTGGCCTATCAATGTGCTTTCACATATTTATTCATCGACATCCTAATGCTGAGTGATTATTACAAAAACCTTGGAATAGGTCGCTCTTTGTCATGGCGTATTTGAATTTTAATACAATCTAAGACTCATTCCTTTTACATGAAACAATTGTTTGCCAAATTTCAGCTAGGTGTGCTTTTCATGAAATCACTGTACCCAATAAACACTGGGCAAGCAAGAATTAGGAGTCACAAAAAACCATGTTTGTCAGTGTATAAATATTTTCACTGAAAAGGGGCAGTTTGGCCATAACTCTTTATATGAATCAAATGCATTTCAGAGATTTTGGATGCATCATTTTAAAAAGGAGATGGACGATAACAGCATTAATCCATTCATGAGGGCAGAGCCCTCAGGACCTAATCACCTCTTATTGGCCCTGACTCTTAATATCATCACCATGGCAATTGAACTTCAACGTGAGTGTTGGAGCAGACATTCAAACCACAGTATCCTATGCATGACTAAACAAAAACTAGTTGACATGGAAAGCTTGGTACACGATATGGTGTTATAACTATAACATTCTCAGTGGAATATGTTGAAGACAAGAGTTGAATACATTGAATAAAGTCTAGGCTATTTTGTTAACTATTATTTTCATTCCTTAGAATCAAGTATACACAGACATACACGCGTGCATGCAAATGTACATATGTACAAGGACTGATTTCCACATTTCTGCATTACTATTCATAATTCAAATTGATTTATATATTCAATTTATTGCTATCACTGTCACATTTCATGTCTCATGTGTGTGTCTTATTCAATGAATTGAGTTTGCATTGTATGCCTACGCTTTAAAGTAATTTAAACGGCATGGAATTATACAAACATTGGGGGGGGGGGCTGGTAAAATTTTCAAGTATTTTAATTAGCATTTGAAAAATTTAATTTTGTAATTCTTGTTTTATTCATTTTTCCCATTTGCAATGGAAATTGGAAAATTTCTATTTGTGGCTGGGTGTGGTGGCTCATGCCCCTAATACCAGCACTTTGGGAGGGTAAGGTGGGTGGATTGCCTGAGCCCAGAAGTTTGAGACCAGTCTGGGCAACATGGTGAAAACCCATATCTACAAACAATCCAAAAACCTAGCTGGCATGGTGGCATGCACTGTAGGTCCAGCTACTCGGGAGGCAGAGGTGGGAGGATCGCTTGAACCCAGGGAGGCTGAGGTTGCAGTGAGCCGTGATTGCACCACTGCACTACCACCTGGGCAACACAGTGAGGCCCTATCAAAAAAAAATAAGAAACAAAGAAAGAAGAAAGAAAGAGAGAAATGAAAAGAAAGAAGAAAAAGAAAGAAGGAAGGAAGGAAGGAAGGAAGGAAGGAAGGAAGGAAGGAAGGAAGGAAGGAAGGAAGGAAGGAAGGAAGGAAGGAAAGAAAAAAACGAAAAAGAAAAAAGATAATTTCTATTTGTGCACACACATATATATGTTTTATAATTCTAACTTGATGTATTTATTTTGAAAATACTGAGAAGCATTCCATTTATGTTTTTCCTTGCTTTCTAAATAATTATTTCATTCCATTACCGGAATTATTATAAGCCAAACTGATTTATTTCTTAATTGTATATATTTTATTAATTTTATTTTTTCAAATGCATTGACTTTTGATTTTCCTTCTCTTAAAATTATTTCTGACTTCTGTTTTATGTTGTTTTTACTGAAAAGTAGCAATTCAGTCTCAGGTTCTTATGCTGAGCACTTTATCAGCAGAATTTAAATGATGATTGTCTATTGTTATTTTCTAAGTGGTTTTTATTTGCAGCTTTGATTCCAATTTAAGCTAAGGATTCTTTAGAAGAGTTTTGGTTTCTTTTTGTTTGAATAAGAAAGCATTTGTGTTATTTTCTGTTACTTTGTTTTTGCTTCTTGTTTTATTGCACTATGGCCACAAATGGTCTCTAAAAATGCCTTATTTTCTTAAAGATATTACTTTTTTATTATAGTTAGGTTATAATTAATTTAAAAGTGTTCCACAGATATTTCTGAAGAATTGCTATTGTGTTTTTAGATAAGCCTTGATAAAACAGAAGAGAAGTCAGTTTGCTCTAACTTTGGTTTAATATATTTCACTTTCTTTCTTGAAACAATTACATTTTTGATATAGGTCATAAAATATCCTATATTTTCTTCTCAAAGTTTCAGAGTTTTGTTTTTATAATTAGTTCAAGTCATCTGCAGATTTTTAAAAATATGAAATACGTCTAATTATTTTCATGTGGGCACCCAATTTCCTCAGTGCTACTTATTGAATTTTTCTTTATAGTTCTAGGAGTACCTATTCTCCTGAGATACTATGTTATATAACATTTGAAGCTGTTGGGAATATGATATTTTTAATTTTTTTACAATACATACTTAGTTTACATTTGTAATATACATTTAATTGTGTATGTCATTGCCATGTACATACCATAATAAAATCAGAAAACATAATAGATTTCTTATGAAAAGGTTTGTTAAAATTATATTCTCTAATTAGTTATAGTTGTCTGTATGTAAGATTGTCTTCTGTGTGCTGATTTTATTAGTTCTTTAGTTTTGGTAGCTATTCTTTCTTGCTTGCTTTCTTTATTTTTATTTTCTAAGTAGATAAACCATAGCCTCTGCAATGCAGAATAATATAGTTTTATTTCATTTTGTAAAGTTCTTTCTCTTTTTTCTTGTTCTGTTATTAGGCTTGCTTAAAGCTTCAGTATGAAGTTGGATGACACAGGCGATAGTGGTACTTTGCTTTTTTGATGATTATGCTTCACTATTAATGATCAGAGTAATGTTTTTCTCTTCCTTGGTATTTGGTTTGCTATTTTTATCTGCTTTTAATTCACACATTGTTCATGTTTTCTCTTTGGCTGCATTCTGGGTTGATTTCTACATCTGCTGACAATTCTCTTATGAAAGATTTTCTTATATGCTTTTTCTTATTTTTGCTGTAATTTTTCCTGTGAGATCACTAGCATCATGAGTTATTCTTTAGAGACCAGATGTACTTTTGGCTGTGGGCATCTCTGTTGGAAGTTCTTCTATTTGTCTCTACTGGGGCCCTGTGTGTTTCTGGGGTTGTGGGGCTAGTTTATAGGCTATTTTCTCAACTCAGGCAAAAAGGTTCCCAGGCTACATGCTGAGAGTAAATTAAAACTCCAAGCCACAGCCAAATGCTTATTGCTGGCTTTCTTTTTTCTGCAAATATCCAGGGGGTTACCCTAATCCTCTGATAAAACTGAGAGCACTGAATGGAGTTTTTTATATTTCACATGCTACACATTAATTCGAAACTCCTGGCTTTAGCCTTAAAGCTCATTTTCAGCAACTCATGCACGCATAAATCATAGAGTTTCCTCTTTCTGTGTCTTGTGCCTATTGTTACCTACCTTCCTTCCTTCCTCTGTTTCTTATTATTTCATCAGTAGATTAGTATGATTATTATTATAATGGATTTCAGTTTTTTGACTGATGAGGATGTACTGAGAAGATTTTCTCAATGAAAGCTAGGAACCCTGGTTAAGAGTCTTCTTTGTCTCAAACGCTTGCATATTTTTGTGTTATGCTACTTTTGCTGGAACATACAACTTCTCATCACTTTGGCTAAGGATATCACCACTGGTGTTCTCACTTTAGAGTGTGCTATCTGCGTCAAGAGGTAACCAGGAGCTCTATGTGCAGGATCTCAGTGATGTGATTGGTTTGACATTTGAAAGACTTCCCAAATATTTTGGTAAAATATTTGACATTTTCTGTCCTCATGACATACTTTTGGTTTCATTAACTCCTGCTTTTGGTGAATGTCTATGTTTAGAGTTGTTATAAAAGAATACCTGAGGTTGGGCAATCTACAAAGAAAAGAGGTTTATTTGGCTAACAATTCTGGTGACTGGAAAGTTCAAGATTGGGCAGCTGCATCTGGTGAGGGCCTCATGCTGTTTCAATTTAAGGCAGAAAGTAGAATGGGAGTAGGCATATGCAAACAGATTGCACAGTAAGAGAGGAAGTAAGAGAGAGAGAGACCAAGAAATCCAGGCTCCTTTTAACACCAGACTAACCCATTCCCTAGAGATGGAGAACTTACTTGTAAGAGGACATTAATCTATTCATGAGAGATCTGCCCCCATGGCCCAAACATCTCCCACTAGGGTCCTACCTCCCAACACTGCCCCACTGGGGATCAAATTTCAATATGAGTTTTGGCAGGGACAAACCACATCCAAAGCATAGCAGTTCAAGATGTTAATGTGGCTTGATTTGGGTGGTGATGCTCTCTTTCACTTACCACCACACAGGACTTTTTTTTTTTTTTCTACATTCACTGAATGTAATGAGTCAGCCTTTTGCCAAGACCAATTTTACCTGCTTATTATTTTATAAATTTCTCTCTGTATACACAGTATTGGCAAGACAGCATTTCACTAGTTTTTCATGCTGATATTGAAGTGTCTGTACTGTTCCATTCGTTTGAACACTGACCACTCACTGTAAGACATATTTAGGGGGGAGAAAATGGAGAGCTACAGACTACTGACCAAGACCTTCACTGGTGAGATGGTAAGGGGTAGGCAATCAGTAGTCACTAGATTTCTTCCTGCTAAAATACTGAAGTCGTAAAAATTTTTGTTTCCTAGATATTCAGTGAGAATAAACAGGGGAAATTGAGTCTTACCATATCTTACAATGAGATGTCATACATTTATTCATAATTTTATATTTTCTTATCAAATGAGAGAATTTGTATTCATTGACATACTTCTCTTCCTAGCTTTTTCTCTCTGCAAGTCTTTCCCCTTATACTTTATTACTCATAAAAACACATCTATAGATGCTGATCTGGTCATTTATAATACAGAAAACTGTTTTGACTTTGAATTTTAAGTCCTAAAATGCTCTCCAAAACTTGCTTTTTAACCAGATGTTCAGCAGACTTCCTCATCTGAAAGTGTCATCCAGGGCTATGCCCAACACTGAGCATTACAGACATTTGGAAAAACACAGATTCAGGGAGGTTACTGGAGCATAAAGGTCAACCTCAAATGACACAATAAAAGCAGAATCAGGCTTGTAACCTTCAGCAATCTCTCTTCTACCTCAACTGCAGCAAATCAAAGCTGCTTTGTTTTGACTAGGGTATGACAAACCATTTGAGGTGAAATAATTGCAATTCACATGGGACATTTGTCTAAGTTGGCTTCACTGATAGTATTAACATAGAGAAAGACTGAGAACAAAAAATATTTTGGAGCCATTTAGAGCTCTAAAAATAAAGATACTGACCAAATCAAGCCAACAATGCCCAAATTAAAATATTTTAAAATTTAAATAAATCTAGAACTAAATTTAATTAAACCAATTTGTTAAGAAATTTTTAAAAATTTCATTAGAGTGAGAGCAATTGTTCCTTACTTCAAGAAATATTTATTGAGTCTCTCCTTCTAGCAGACTTTCGTTTCTCAATTATACGACCAGATGGGGCTGCATGCCTGCTTGTGGCCTGGTTATTATTATACAGAGCATCTCCTTTCACTCTCAAAGGGGGCATGATTAGGATGACAATGATATGATCACATTCCCCTTCATCCAATATATTGCATCATTCATTCTGACATTTTGTGTGTATGTTTTGTTTTGTTTTGTTTTGTTTTGAGTATATCAGGTTTATCCCAGTCTTAAAGTCTTTTCCATGGATGTTTTCCCCCTTTGGAATGGTCCTCCCCTGAAAACTTTTCTTTCTTGTTATTCAGATCTCAGTTTAAATATTTCATTTCAGTGAAACTCAAAATAATGTAGCAATCTAATCATTCTCTACTGAATTACCTTATCACTGTCTGATAAGTTTATTCAGTAATTTCCATATTTATTTTCAGTCTATCACTCTCCAACCCAACACATGTACGAAAAGAGGTAAAGCGTCTAACTACTTAGAACAGTGGTTAGGGTTTCATAAACTCTTCAGTACATAGAAAGATTGAAGTGTATTTGCAGATTTTCATCAGATAATCTCTTCCTGAAGAGGACTATAGCTTTTTGCTCATTTTATGTGAATATAAACACATTTTATGTGAATCTAAGACACACTTTGCATACTCCAGAGTAAATCCTGTGCATCACAAACTTTTCATGTAATGAAGGCAATTTTCAGCCCCGGATGCCATTGTTTCTGTTTAAGAAGAGAGGAAAATAGTTTCTTTCTTTTTTTTTTTTTTTGGAATAGTTTGGACTGTTATTAAAATCGACCTGTTAGGAAAAGATTTTTGAGCCCAGAAAACCTCACCTAGATAAAAATAACCAAAATACTTTCTCCAGGTAAAGCAACTTACAAGTGCTTTTGTATTAACGACCTTTGTTCAGAAGAGTCAATGAAATATCCAGCTTTTTTCCAAAAAAGAAAAAAATAAAGAACAGTGCTTGGTTCACAGCAAGTGTTGAATGAATGACTGAATGCATATATTCCTGAAAACCTTCTCTCCAACAAGGTTCAGTTTGTTTCACTGTTATGTATCATTATTGCATTCTGGACGCTTACTTCCTGGTACTTTGTACAACTTTTAAATTAAATAGTAACCAGTGTTACTTATCATCTGTATAAGTTCCATGAGGACAGGATCCATATATTCCTTTACCAACTCTGAAAAGAAGAATTTGTGCTTACTTGTGAAATGTACTACTTGTATATTTCAGGTGCACAATCAAATAAATCAGTAGATTGCAGTTAGCGTATACTACAAACTACATATATTGGGCACATTAAGGAGAATATATTATCTGACTGGAAAGTTTAATTTGAATATGTTAAGAAAAGCATAGATTTATCCTTGAGAATTATTTTACAGTAGTATGTAAAACTGGGAAAGGATTTGCCTGCCATTGGAAGCTGTTGGAATAAAGTGATTCATGATTGACCCTAAACAGAATTAGTCAGAACATTTTCTGTAGCCATGCTTTCTGTCAAAGAGAAAGGAGTTCTGCAGAAAACAATAAACAGATGCTGAAGAGCAGCTGCTGAAGTCCAGAATGATGGATAAGAGCTCACAGGAGTAAAAAGGAGTTCCCAGGTCCCAGGCTGCTTGGATTATATCCCATATCTGGAGAGAACTTTGGCCTGAGGTCTGATCCACCATCTGCTTTCTTAGAGGAGTTACAGGAAGACGGAAAACAAACAGTATGTTTTCAGTTTAGAAAAAAAAGATGTCTACAGAGCGAGTCCTGAGACTGTAAATCAGGGAGATGTTGCGTGCAACTGCAAAGTGCAAGAACACATGTATGAAATATTGGTCAATATGAGCCAATGGAAGATGCTGGCATCATTGAGGGACAATGTGGTTTACAAGGAACAAGTAAAGCTGTTCCTTTCCTTGTTTGATTGTGACATTAAACAGGTAGATTAGAAAAATGTGAAGTAGATGGTGTACCTAGGCCCATCATCAGGTCCTTAAGGACATAAGTAAAGTAAAATATGTGTCAGTTTTTCCTGTGCAAGAAAACCTGTTGTTGTTTGTATGTGGATTAATCAATAGATTTACAGTGGAATGGTTTTCTCCTTCTTATCAGATAATCCTATTTCCAAATATTTCCCAAATTTTTTTTGGTAGAAAGAATTCTCCCTATCTCTGTAGAAGCTCCCCACCCCAGTGGAAGCCAGGGGATTCAGATTCTTCCCCTCCCTTATCCTGATGCAGCCTGAAGTGAAGCTATGGACTAAGCTTCATCTAGAAATAGGATTCAGCATCTAACCTGCAAAATGACAGCAGTAATATCAATCTAAATGACTTTTTGGGCAGAGAGGCTGAGATAAAATGAGATCAAGTGTTCAAAAGAAGTATTAGGTGTCCAACAAATGGTAGATCCTTTTAAGGTTGATTGTTTGAGAAGAGTATACAAATTACTATGAGATTACTGTAGGAAGCAAGTAACTCCATTGAAGGAACATGGTAGTGACTATAAAGGCAGTATAGTAAAATTTATGTGTTTGGAACAAGGAAGGATAGATATGTCTGGCTACAGGGTCTATCTCGGGTCACCATGTAAACAGGAGCCTTGTTTACTGATAATACTACAATGGTTGCTGTGAATCATGTTTGTTATGAAGGGAACAGGAAGAAAAACTCAAACTACCTGAGACTCTCCTGAGATATATCTCCCCACTCTTGACCACTATCCCAGGTATAGTTCTTTTCTAAGCAGCTCAGAGATATCATTTGTTTCTTTTCACAAAGCACAAAGAAGATGTCAGTGTTCAGCCTCTTTCATCTTGCTGATTCACCTAGATCTTGAGCCACTCAATCTCAAAACGGTGGCTCAAGCCTGTAATCCCAGCACTTTGGGAGGCCGAGACGGGCGGATCACGAGGTCAGGAGATCGAGACCATCCTGGCTAACACGGTGAAACCCCGTCTCTACTAAGAAATACAAAAAAAAACTAGCCGGGCGAGGTGGCGGGTGCCTGTAGTCCCAGCTACTCGGGAGGCTGAGGCCGGAGAATGACGTAAACCCGGGAGGCGGAGCTTGCAGTGAGCTGAGATCCGGCCACTGCACTCCAGCCTGGGCTACAGAGCGAGACTCCGTCTCAAAAAAAAAAAAAAAAAAAAAAGAAAAAAAGCATAGTAGTCTATGGCCATACACGTGCTGGTGTCTTTCTGCTCATGCTCATTACATATTAGTAATGTCTGGTACCATGATACTACACACAGGTAATGAGTCACCCCTCATAATGTTACAATTTTTTATGTTCAAGTAATATATATTTGCCTTAGATAATGAAGCACCCCACAAAATGGAAAGATTAAGGGATGTTAGGAGTCAAATAAAGCTACACAGCACAACAGGACTGGTCTTTGGATCTCAAGGTAGAACTAATTCAATGGGGTTGAGACTTGCCATTTGGAAAAGAGAGTAAGTTTTCTTTCCTGGCTATGAAAAAAAATAAGACAGTTACTTGGGTTGCAATCTTTATCTGCTTTTTTTTTTTTCTTTTCCCCCATTTCTTTCTTATTTTAATCTTCTCTCATTATGTAGGTTGGCTTCTTCTGCATCATTAACTTGTGTTTCATCATAGCTATCTTTAAGTGTAACAATGAATTCCTAAGTATATATTACTAATCACTTGTGAGGCAGAAATGAGTTCATAAAACTCAAATATGAATTTTGGGGGATATGGAAGACAATTAAAGAAGGGTATACTCTTCTTTTATATATTTTAATATATTTAATAAAACCCCAATAATTAAGAGTATTATAATGAGGTACGAAATATGGATCCATAGAACAGAATAGAAATAGAACCAAATAAATATGAAATATTTCATTATGTATCTTAAGTTTTCATTTATTTGTAAGAATATGACATTATTAATACATAAATACCATTTAATACTGACATATATGCTACTGATAATATTATTAATTAAACGATCTTGGGAATCTGTGTAATCATCTAGGAAAAAAAGAAAGCTGGACTCTTTTCAAGATTTAAGGATAAAATACTGAAATGATTACATACCTAAAATTTTTTGATAGAAAAAATATTGAATAAATTTGGAATGAGAAGGAACTTTTTTTTTTTTTTTTTTGAGATGGAGTCTCACTCTTTCGCCAGGCTGGAGTGCAGTGGCATGATCTCGGCTCACTGCAACCTCTGACTCCCCGGCTCAAGCGATTCTCATGTCTCAGCCTCCCAAGGAGCTGGGATTAGAGGCATGTCCCACCACGCCCAGCTAAGTTTTGTATTTTTAATAGAGATAGGGTTTCACCCTGTTGGTCAGGATGGTCTCAATCTCCTGACCTCGTGATCCACCGACCTCAGCCTCCCAAAATGCTGGGATTACAGGGGTGAGCCACCTTGCCCGGTGGAACTTTTTAAAGTATTAAACAAAACCCAATAGCCACAATGGTAAAAAATCAATTATTCTAATAAAAGAATAAAAGAAAGAAAGAAATAAGGAAGGAAAAACAAAGAAATGAAGAGAGGAAAGAAAGAAGGAGGGAGGGAGAAAAGAAGAATGAATGGAAAAAAATAAAGGAAAAAGAAGTTTCCTGTTTTGCTTGAACTATCATAATCAAAGACAAAATGCAAAGATCAAAAGAAAAAAAAAACTACTTCAATCCCATGTCATAATCAAAGACCTCATTTCCCTTAAATAAAAATAGCTCCTACAAATCAATAAGAAAATCACCAATAACTGAATTACACACTGGGGAGGAATATTAAGAGACTTCACAGGAAAGAAAAAATAAATAACTTTTGAAATATAAAAAGATGTTTTCATGTCACTCATCATAAAAAGAATTAAATTTAAAAATGAATGAGTTAGTACACTTCATTTCTAAGATTAAACAAAGACAAATATAGTTTCATAAAACAAACCGTCATGTCAAAGAGACTTTGGAAAACAGAAGATTTAAGATTTTAAATTGGTACCATTCTAGCAGGATGATAATGAGGAGAACCCAAAGGTCTATAAAGGTACATATATTTTCCCCAAATTTTCCACTTTAGAAATTTATTCTACATACTACTTCAAGTAGCATAATTTAAACAGCAAATAAACTAAATGCGAATTCACAGATGGGTCGTTACCTCATTTTCTGAATCCCTTTGGATTGCTGTAACAAAACACCATAAATAGGGTCATTTATAGGTAACAGAAATCTATTTATTATGGTTCTAAAGGCTGGGAAATCCAAGATCAAAGTGCTGGTGGGTAAAGGGTCTTGCATTTATATTGGATCTTCTTGCTGTGTCCTCACATGATGGAAGAAGCAAGGCAGCTCTTGGGCCTCTTTAAGGTCATTAATTCCATTCATGAGGACTTCACTCTGATTATCTAATCTACTTCTTAAAGTAATCACATTGGTAATTATGTTTCAACATATGAATTTTTGGTGGGAACACAAACATACAGACCATAGCAGCCATATTATGCTACATGCAATGAATGGAATTGTATGCAATTATAAAAAGAATCAGAATGTTCTATATGAGCCGAAATAAAATGATCTTGAAGATCATTTTAGATGAAAACGCTGGATCATTGCTAGATGAAAAAGGAAGATGTGGAACACTATGTATTATGAGCTGTTATTTATATAAAAAGAGATAAGGGATTTTTGTTCATTTTACTTATACATTTATACAGTAGTTTTATAAAGATTTACGAGGAATTAGCAACATTGATTGCCTATCTGAGAAGAACTGGGTGAATGGGGGATAAGGGTAGAAGACTTTTTATTGTAAACATTTTTATGCTGTTTGATACTGAACCATGTGAATGTATTACTATCCTAAAAATTAAATTCAATTAAAATAGGATTTTAAAATAAAATAAAATATACTGTTACTCTATTAATTATCCATAATACTTAGCAAAGTCATAGGCATTGGGTGAATACTAAATAAATTTTAAAGTAGGTGTACTAAAACCACATTTAAAATGGGAGCTAGTAAAACATGTTACCTTGAACAAATCTCTCTTTCACTCATTCAATCCAAATTACCTGAGTGCCTGATGTAATGGAAGCATGTAAGGTACCTGAGATGTAGTGGTAAACAAATCCAAATCCAGCATGGTCCTTGTCCTCAACAAGCTGCTGAGTAAGTTCCATAATTAGATACACAAAAGCAAACAAACAAAAACTAACAAAAACATTTAAGACATAGTCTGAGGATTGTATTTGGAACTATAGGGATAGATATTTAAGAAACAATTCCATTTTACAAAAGTATTCTATGGTAGGTCATGCTCTATCTCTCAATTTAGTTCTTCTTATATCTTACAATAAGTCTTAATGATTTTCTTCATCTAGGGTTTCCTTTTCTAGTCTTATTGACATAGCTCCAAAATGAGGATAGTAATAGCTACTTTATCTTGTAAGAGTTAAATGACAGAACTTTTGTTCATGTACCTGGCAAGGTTTCTTGCATGAACTAGAATAGGCTGTTAATAAATGTTACTTGTAGCTGAATAGGCTTACACTACAGGAATGTTTATTTGACTTACAAATTCCCCATTGCTCACTCTTAATTAAAGAACACCATTTACAGATTATCCACAAAACACTCCTATTGGGTCTGGAACGTGTTCCTGGACAACTAAAGTGGGTTATGCCCAATATTTTAAAATGTCCTGCAGGTATAATCACAGAGCTTTTCTGTGAAGACAAGAAATCAGCAAAAACTGAGAATTTGATAACCTCCTCATGGTTTAAAGCACAGTGGGAATCAAATGTTTATGTGCCAGATCAATTCCACCTTAATTCTCAAACAAAGCTTCCCTGAAGGGATTAACGTTTTCAAGATTCCAAAGAAAATGGAGACAGTGGAGACACCAACCAGTATAATTGAACACTGACAATGTATTCATAAGGAGACACTAAAAATAGTTGGGGGAGCTAGGAATTCAGAAGATCCAGTGCTGGTTCTCAAAAATTTATCCACATATCAAACAAATTGTCAAAAATTCATTTTAATTGTTCACAGTTTTGTCAAGTGCCTATCATGTACAAGAATTAGGTTATGTACCTTGAGCTGCTTTGCTAAATGCAATGATTTTACCCCAAACTGTACTAATTATGCATCCATCTTTTGACCTATTTCATTACATTTTTAATTGTACCACTTATTATGACACTTAATGAAGATATTAATTTCAATAAACGATGGAAAATGTTTTGTTCTTGACCCTTCATGAAAAAATAAAGTAAAATAAATATTAAAAAGTTTCCTATTACAATAAAATTTGATTGGCCCATATCAAAAAGCCCTTTGATGGCTAAAATGTAGACTCAGCAGATTTGATTTCAAATTCTTACAAATTGATTATCTTTGTAGGTTAATTAATTTATCTGAATGTCTGTTGCCTCAACCATAAAATTACTATAACTCAGGAATAATAAATAAGGACATGTAGACAGAGACCTAGCACAAAATTTGGCATATAGTTAAGTCCTTATTCCATGAAAAACTCTGTTGGAACTTGAAATATGGGCCTAAGAGGACCTAAGGACACGTTTCTCTTAAGAGAAAATTCCAAACCCTGTGTCTCTGATTACTGTCATCAATGTAGTCAGCTTTTCTGTTTCTCTCTGCTCACGTTCTTAATCCGCATTATGAGATATTATTTATAATTCATGTGTCCAACTTTTTAGAACTATGTTAAAAACTGAAATGCTGGTAGTCCCAAATTAGAAAAAAAGATGATAATAGCTCAAACCATTCCATTGCATGTCAGTCACCAATGTGTGACTGACATGCACACCAATGATATGATAGAGATTGCTCTATCATATTCTATGAAAATAGCTCTCTCAGGCAAAGGAGGATGGTGGGCGTGCGGCTTGGTACAGCACTGTGTTGGTCGTCTCCTAGCATCAGTGTCATGTAAAACACCATCAAAAGAAACAGGTATTCTGCTATTTATCTTCACAATGTAGCTCTTGGGCATAGAATGTAAATAAATAGATTCATTTAGGAAAATCTAATTAACAGAGTTGAAAATGATTATGGTTTTTTTTCCTGAATTTTGCAGAAAGTGGTTATGTCTATCTAGTGATACATGTGATGCTATTAGATGTGATTGAAATTTATCCAAAGTGGACTATGAGAAAGAAGCACAGAAAGCTATGGATGGAAGAATGAAAGTAATCTCCAATGTGCTGGACCCTTTTGATTGAGGGCTAATTGGATTTTGTGGTTATCGGTTCTTTGCTTTTAATCTTCAGGTAGTCTTGGCCACATTTTCCATCCTTTTTTTTTGTTTGTTTTTCAAATGCTTCCTTCTACTCACTCAGAATTGAACCCTTTGGAAACTTCTAGTTAAAAAGGCCATTGGAATACTCACAAAAGACTGTCCCTGTTTATGCTTTCCATGGAAAAAAAAAAATAAACTATGAATATGGGATGTGGAGGGGGAGATACATCAATAGATCAATCTCAGAAGGAGACACCATCCTCACATGTAAGTGACAGGCCAAATACAGTGAAGGTAGAAATACACTACAAAAACTTGTATATCAAATTAAACTGTATGGAGACTTGAGCAGAACCAGGCTCCAAACACCTTACAGAAGCGATAAGAACTCTATTAAGATTGTTCAAATGGAGAGGATGAGGGCAAAGGTAGCAGAGGGTAGGGACAGTGGTGACATTCAGGCGTTTGTCCTGGGCTTTACACCTTCTTGAGCAGGTAGCCATGGCCACGAGACACCCACCTGACACCAACCTCAGCTGTAGGTGCCCTATTAGCGGAGACCAGAAAGACTGCTAGGATTTTCTCTCTGGGCAGTCATGGTATGAGCCAGCAGAGTGGAGAAAATTCCTACTTACCAAATGAACAAAAACAGCAAATTCCTGCTTACCAGATGAATACAGAGCTTCACCTCAGGGCATGTCTCAGCAAGGTGGCTTTCAGTAAAGCCTTCCTTACTCCAACCGCAACTGAAGTTGCGACTGTCAAGATAAAACTAAATAAAATCCTTCTCTCTCAAAGTCTGCAAGTTTTACACAGGAACCCATGGGATACAATTTGTTAGAAGACACCACAATTCCTAATACAGCAGAACAGTATGAAAAGTCACATCAAAAATAAATGATGCTCAAAAGAAGAGAAGCAATATGAGGAATCATAATTATAACTCCATGGGAAAGCAATTCTCTCAATGTTTGTAACTGTTTCTCCATGTTCTTTTTTTTAGACTGTATACCCAGTGGGTTTAAAATTTCATTGCTTCCATTGACTACGTGTGTATCCTTGGGCAAATTATTTTATTTATTTATGTATTTATTTATTTACATTATTTTTCTCAGTTTCCACACATTAGAGTGGGAATTGATTTAATCTACCTTACAAAACTGTGTGAGGATTATCTGTTAAAACCTTAGATCAGTCCCTGGCAGTAATCATCAAAAAAGCATTTGTCGTTATTGTCATTCCTTTAATATTTATTAAATCTAAAATAATAATTAAAAATAAATAATATAATAATAGATTATATACAATACAAATGTGTTGCAGAAAATTGGGAGAATACACAAAAGATATTGAAAAAATTGTGCAATCCTACCATATTTTGCAATACATTGCCTTCAAGTTTTTTTTAAGCCTGTATAGTTAAGTATACACATGCTTATGTTACAAATTTGGGTGAGTGTATAGTTCTGCCTCATATTTTTTAATCCAGTGTAATTATTCATAGCTCTGCTTTTCACTCTCCAAATATCCCAGTTTAGATAAGTTATATGGTCACCCTAGTCATACCACACATATTGTTTTGAATCCTATATTGTATTTAATATCATGTATTGGTTGTTTTTGAAAGCATATTATTCTAAAATGCATATGTAATCAAGTTCAAATCAATATATGGTTGAATCATATTTAACCAATTGTATATTTTTAACTTGAAGAAATAATATTACCAAATGTAAACTACAATTCTCTTAAAATTAAATACTCTCATGGTGTTACCCCTATCTGCAGAGTAGAAAGTCCACAGACAGCACCAAATATGTGCAATTATAGATTATATAATTAATTTATCTTTATAAATCATCAAGAAATGTCAGACTATTCAATAACTTCTGTTGGAAAAACTGAATGTATTTTTAAACATATTACTCTTAATATAAAACTACACACTAATATAAATTTCAGATAGAAATATAATAAAATTGAATAGCTTAATTACTATTAATTCATTTCATTCTTAGGCTAAGGATAGCATTAGCTCATATGAACTACTTTTTAAAAAATAACTAATAGGTTTGACTCCATAAAAGGCAAAACTTTTGTTTGCCTTAAAAAATGCCATAAATAATAAATCAAAGAACAATCTGGAAAAATTATATGATAGTGAATAGTTTATCATCCTCAAAATAGCAAACTCTTTTAAATAAGACTGAAATATTACAGTATTTCAAAGTAAGCAAAGGAAAATAATTAAAAATTCATAAAGGTAGAAATGAAACTGACCAATATACAAGTGAAAAAATGATTCAATATTGCTGGCAATCAACGTGCAATATAAAATATTAGTGGTATATAATTTTCCTTGTACAAGTAGCAATTAAAACAATACTATCCAGTGCTGGTAAAGAAAAAACTAAAATCAATTTTACTGTTCACTCATGGAAACGTAAACTGATATAATCTTTCTGGAGGAAAAGTTATCAAAATATATCAAAATCTAGAAATTTATCCTCAAGAAATCATTTGGACATCAAGGTACAGAGACTTATGCATAACGGTTGTTAATCACTGTAATCAGGCAAAATTGGAAACCCACTAAACGGCCCTTCATAGATGACTGGTAAGCTAATTTATGTGAAATCCTTATAATAGCATAACCTTTAAAATAATAGTTTAAAAGAATATAAAATTATGAAAATGCTGTGGGAAAAAGCTCACAATCTATTGAGTGGGAAGTAGAAGTTACAAAATACAGATAATATAAACGTGATGGTGTTCCTCTTTTTAATTTTTTTGTTAATTGAGAGAGTCTCACTACATCACCCAGGCTGGAGTACAGTAGCACAATCACAGCTCACAGCAGCCTGGAGCTCCTGAGCTCAAGTGATCCTCCAGTTTCAGCCTCCCAAGTAACTGGGACTACAGGTGCACACCTCCATGCCTGGCTATTTTTTCTTTTTCTTTTTTTTTTCTTTTTTTCTAGAAACAAGGTCTTCCTATGCTTCCCGGGCTGATATTCAACTCCTGGGCTCAAGGAATACTCATACCATGGTTTCCCAAAGTGCTGAGATTACAAGCATGAGCACCCAGCCAATCCTAATTTTGTAAGGCAAATGAGTATATTGTGTAATAAGATATGAATATTTAATTTCTGGTACCTCAGATTTGATTAAGGTGTCAATATAATGAATAATAGATAATGAAGTGTGAGACAAATCACCACATGCGGAATTTATAAAGGAAATAATTAGATAATCTAGAACCATTCCGTAACACTTGATCTCCCTCTCTGACTTTGAAACTATAGAAAGGACAGAGGAGAGATGAGACAGAGGAACTGTCATCTTTGATCCTGACGGTCTGGTGACACAGGCTCCTGAATGACCAGCTCTCCCAGGGCACGATGAGACAACAGAGTGAGCATGTCCTGTGGACTAGCTGTGGACCACACAGGAGAACCAAGAACCAGTTGAGAGCTGCCTTCAGACCTGCGCAACAGGCTCCCTGGGAGGGCAGAACAATCCATCTTCCCCGGGTAGAGTGGGTAGAGTGGACCCCCAGTGAGCCAGGGCCAACAGGGAAGCTGCTGTTAGCAAGCTGAGCAGACAGACTCAAACACTAGAGCTGAGAGAGGCAAGGGCAGGTGTGCTTCCCTCTGGCCCTATGAGGCCTGCTTTCGACGTAATGGTTAAAACCAAATACAAGTCTGGTGCAGTGGCTCAAGCCTGCAATCCCAGCACTTTGGGAGACTGAGATGGGAGGCTCTCCTGAGGCCAGTAGTTCAAGACCAGCCTGGGCAACATAGCAAGATCCCATCTTTATAATTTTTTTTTTTTTTTAAGTAGCTGAGTGTGGTGGCAGGCAATTGTAGTCCCAGCTACTTGGGAGGCAGAGGCAAGAGGATCACTTGAGCCCAGAAAGTTGAGGCTACAGTGAACCAAGATCATGCCATTGCACTCCAGCCTGGGTGACAGAGCAAGACCCTGCCTCTAAAAACCAAACAAACAAATAAAAATGAATACATATGTATGCCACAGAAAAAGCAGAAAATATTTGGAGTAGTATGCACGAACTGATTATCAGTGGTTATCTCTGAATCGTGTACCCATAGGAAATTTTTCCTTTCTTGTAAATACAATTATTTTCCTAGTATCTAGAAATCATGTGTTTGCATACATGATTGGTAAAAGATTGGTGTTCATATAATTTAAAAGGGAAGACTTGAAGATTTAGCAATCAAATATATAAAAATGCCACAACCTGACAGAATTAATGGGTTTTGTGAGATTCAAGGTGACATGGTCAAAATCAGATAATTCTCTGTTTCTCCTTCTCACGCCAAGCCAGAAAAACGGTAATAAGAGTAACAGATTTTACATATAAATCCATTCTGCTAACAATGTTTTTATGGCTCCTGGAAGGCAGAGTAGCTTAGCAGACTTAAGTATTCCCAGCAGACCCCAGTCTGAAAGTTATACCCTTTCATCTGTATGGATTAATAGACCGGGGGAAAGTGATAATTAGTTTCTGCTTTGTGTCCTCAAGAATCTGTTTTTTATCTATCAAATTTATTCATGGAAATGTCCTTCCCAGGATCAAGTTGCACCCCTCTACAGAAGGTTCTTCACACTCTAGCATAAATGATACCAGTGAAGTTGGGCAATGTGCAGTGAAGTTGGGCAGTGTGCAGGTTGTACAACAGTTCACAGATACACGTCCTGTGTGAATAGCTCACTATAATCTTCTCTCCTAGAGAAATCCTTTCCTGAGTAACCCAGATCTCTCCCTCCACTTTATGTGAACTTTCATTGCCCCTCCATTTTTAGATTTCCTTAGCAGTCAGGTCTTTTGTGTGTGTCCTTATTTGTGCTTCTTTGTGCATTTTTATTTCCTCAGTACAACTGGAGATATTCGAGGCCAGGTAATAGGCTGCATGCTTTTTAATTCCTGGTAGCACCTGTCTCAGTGCCTTGTACACTGTGTAGTAATCAAGGTGACAGTTGAAACAACAAAAATAATAATGATGATAATAGCTAATATTTATTGAGCTCTCACAATGTGCCAAGCACAACATGCTCTGAATGGAGTATTTTATTTCATCCTAGCAACAGCTATATATGTTACAGATTAGAATATCTTAATTTATAAAGAAGAAAGCCAGGGTTTATTAATGTTATGCAACTTGTCCAATGTCAAATTATTAATAAGATTTTGAATGAGTGAAGGAAGAAAACATTTCAATACCTTGCAGACATTACATCCTTTCTAGTCTGTAATTCAATGTCAATAAGCACAGCTAACTACACTATGAGTTTACTGATGGTAGATGCTATGGTCTGAAAATTTGTGTCCCACGAAAATTCTTATGTGGAAATCTAATCCTTAATGTGGTGCTGGTAAGAGGCAGTGCCTTTGGGAGGTGATACATCAGAAAGAAGAAATCCTCATGAATAGGATTCAAGCCTTTCCAAAAGTGGCGCAGAGAGTCGTGTCATGCCTTCCACAATATAAGGACATAGAGAATGCACTCTCTATCAGAAAATTGCCCACAGCAGACATTGAATCTGCCAGCGCCTTGATCTTGACTTCCTAGCATGCACAACAGTGAGAAATAAGTTTCTGTTGTTTATAAGCCATCCAGTTAATGGTATTTTTTCATGGCATCCCATGGATTAAGACAATAGGATCTGTGGTTATTATTGTTTGGATCCAAAGCATGGTATACGTTACATGTGCTTAATTATCTAGGGAAATGAATGAGTGAGTGAGTGAGTGAAGAAATCCACTATTGTGGTGGTGCACTGACCTCCCCTTCTGAATGGCTTGCCAGGACAGCCTGCTCTACTTGGGCCCTCACTTTCTTTAAGCTGGATGCCCATGGAATTGTTCTACAGATAAAGAAACCAAGGTCCAAATCAACTGTGATTTTCCAAAGACCACACCACAAAGATCAGGTGGTCACAGAATTAGCAGCAAAACCCTTTGACTTCCAATTCAGAGCACCTTTTGTTTCACCCTTTCACCTAATTGTTGATACACAGAACACATGTTCCTATATATTAAATACGATTGAGAAAGGCAAGAGTGCAGAACATGGGTCTTTTGGGGGAAAACTTCCTGTTAATAACCTTCAGGAAAATCTCCTTATATCTGCTTAGCAAATGCCTGCCCAGGCTCCTGGCCCTACATTGGCGTTTCCAGGCTGTTCTCAATTATTTTTTCCTTCACTGTGACGCATATGGCAAAGGAGTACCACTTTGCTCTGAGCCTGATGGTCTAGGCACTGGGAGTGACAATCCCTGGGAACATGAGGAAGGAGACCAAGCTTGGGCATGATTTGGTTGTCTCTGCAGGCCATTTGGAAGCACGGCTGTGTTTATAAATTTATTTTCTTACCTGACGCCCTCTCTGGGGCTAGAACCACATTCTATAGAAGATTGTTTTTTTTCTTTTCTTTATGGACTTGTGAAGTGGTTCTTCCTGGAAAGCTGAGGCACACAAACCCAGTTTGGGCTGATGAGAAGTCTAAAGCTGTATCTGTATCTTTTTCACTAGTCTTCCTCTGAATCACATCCAGACCAGGATCCTAGCATCTTTCCAGATGCTGTGAGAACAGAGCCTGGTTCTAAGAAGCAAAGAAGCAAAGTGTGAATCTAAGTCAGCACATATGAACGCGTGATGGAAGTGATGCTCCTTCCTTCCACGGAGGGGCTAGACGACTCCAGGTGTTTAAGCTGTATACGCTGCATGCCAGAGCTTGAGCCTGCAGACTCGAGCCTGCCGTCACAGCCAGGAAGAAGCCATGTACTGGATGCTGACAGGGAGAGAAAGGCACAGGGTGGTATAGAGACAGCTGCCTCCAGCTGTGTGTGAGGAGACGTGCCCTTGCTTCCAATGGGCACCTTCTCTACCCCACCCCGTTCTTTGATTCTGTTCTGAGTCTGTTCTCTGCAGCATCCCCCACACTTCCATTGACTGGTGATTATTTCAGGATCTTGATGGGAACTCAGCTTGGCATGTGCTCATGAGAGGGGAGATGGAGAAAAACCTTGGCTGGCTCACAGTTCTGACTCACACATAGTTCAGCTCCATCTAACTCTGCTTCAAGGCTGAGGATGGTAACTACCCTGGGTGGGAATGGGTAGTAAGGAAGGAAAACCAGGGCAGGAGTCTACAAGTCAGCTTCTGGGAAGCTTACTGCTGCCATCCCTCAGTGCGCTGGCAGCATAGGAGGCAGGGGCCAGAAACATGCCTTTCAAGAATGCCACATCAGCTGATGCTGGCTCCTCCACAGAAGGTCCCTTCCTCTTGACTCTGACCAAAATCTGAGTCACTCACTACGTTCCTTCTGAATCCCTGCTTGCTATTCAGCCTCATGATCTGAAGGCGACTTGTGGTACATTGAATCTATAGAAGGGTTTGATTAATCTGACAGATTGATGCATTAGATATTTTTACAAAAACTGTCATTGAAGCACTTTATAAGGTTGATATTCATAGGTAAATGTGTTCCTGAATGGAGTTAGCTATAGGTTCTTGGGACTGAAAAGAGAACAGAGGGGATGAGTTTTTGAAATAGTCTGAGGACCCAGCTCTGAACCACGTCTAAGACACTTAAGCCATTAAGGCTCTCACAGTGACATCCTTGCACCATTTTCCTCAATATAGGTCATTTAAGATTTTATTTTGTTTTTAAAATTTAATGTAAAAGACACACTGGCCAACTTTGCATCACCTGGAAGAGAATAAAAGAGCAGGGGTTTCTCATCCGCTGATAACAGGGATTTCACTCAGGAAAAGTATGCATTGGATAGACGGGGAGAGAGGGAGGAAGGAAGGAAGACAGAATGCAGAGAAGAGAGGAGACAGAAGAGAAAAAATTGAGGGAGGGTGTTGAGTGGAAGCTTATTTCCTGAGCATACAGTCATTCCGAAGATATCATGAGCAGCAAATTAAACAATCCTTCAGCAAGAATTTTGACAAGGAAATTTCATTAGGGATTTAAATCTCTATGGAAGCTCAAGTTGCTGCATTAAGATATGAAAATTGTGCAAATATTGCTCCTTAGAATAATGTTTGCCGCAGGTCATTGAGTTTCAGTCAATGGAATTTAGAGTGATAAATGTCCTGTTGAAAATAACTGGAGAAGGGAGGGTTCTAGGGGAGGGAGGAAAGTGCCCTGCAGTTGGGAGCTCAGGTCCTGGAGTCATTTGAAATGGAAGTTAAACTCTAGCATTAACTAGCTGTATGACCTTGAGCAAGTTTACTTAGCATCCCTGAGGTCTAATTTCCTCAACTATAAAGTGTGGGCAATTGTCAGCACTCTCCTTACCAAACTATGATGGTGAGGGTTTAATAAAATAATTCATGTAAAGCCTTTGGCACAGTGCCTGGCACATGTATCATTTAAACACATATTAGTAATGATTATAGTGATGAATAATGGAAGTGGGCTGACATTATCTGGCATTGACTCTGTTCTTCTATATGATAACAATAATGCTTATAAGTTATTATTGTTACCACTGCTCAGGTAAAAGCCTGAGGCCTGGGAGCCAAATCAAATCTGCTAACGTCAGAAAGGGGTAAATGTTACACCAAATTCATCCCCATGTTTATATAGCCACATGTTTTCCCCTCACCAATATGCAGGGTCCTCAGAGCCTAAATCCTGTTTGCACACCTTTGTATTAACAGAGCCTGACCGATTAGGTGGATCTTGATGGATGCTCAGAAAACACTGATGAAATGAATTAATGATTACCTAAAGAAATGCAATAAAGAAATGTGTGCATGGATGAATGGAAGATATAATGCTTTTCCATTTAAGCTGTGTCTCAAGCACTCATCCATGGGTTCTCTGTGCTTATTCCTTCTTTTTAAATTTCAAGGAATTCTGGCATTTTGACTCATAATGGTGATATACCACTTTACAGAAAACTGGAGAAATAGAAAAACAATTTCATAAAATTCCACACCCTTTCAACATTTTAGTGTATTTCTTTTCTACATTTGGGCCAAAGTATGTTCCTTTTGCAATTTTATATAGAAATAATTTTCTATCTTGCAATTTCACTTAATAGAAACATTTCAGAGAGCTATACTTTTTATTTTTTATTTTATTTTATTTTTTTTTAGACAGAGTCTTGCTCTGTCACCCAGGCTGGAGTATAGTGGCATGATCTCGGCTCACTGTAACCTTGCCTCCTGGATTCAAGCGATTCTCCTGCCTCAGCCTCCTGAGGTAGCTGAGACTACAGGCGCCTGTCATCACATCAGGCTAATTTTTGTATTTTTAGTAGAGACAGGGTTTCACCATTTTGGCCAGGCTGGTCTCAAACTCTTGACCTCAAGCATCTCTGCCTCCCAAAGTGCTGGGTTTATAGGCCTGAACCACCGTGCCTGGCTCACATAGCTATAATTTTAATAGAAATAGTTTTTCAGGGATAGTGACTGTAACCATGGGACCATTTTGTTCTATGAGGAGAGAACAGTCATTATGGTGGACACATCCTCCACTCTTGCAGTGATGAACTATGATATGTAAATGGATGGTAAAATTTGACTAGATTGTTTAAAGAGATTTTTTTACCCACTTTGTACCATGCACAAGGCCTTGCCCTTTGTAACCTGTACTCAATAGCTATTCCACATCCATATGTGAAAAGAAAGCAAAAAAGGAAGGAAGGGAGGGAGGGAGGAAGGAAGGAAGTGGTCCAAGTCACTTGATAAATAAGATACAAAAAACTCCAGTAATACCATCCTCTCTGGGTAATTCCTAGAGAACTGTGCCTCACATTTCAGGAAATACAGATATCCCTGTGGCGACCTTCACTTTTCTCAAGGAAAGCTAAATTTGCAAAGAAAAAGTAATTACTGTATGGTGAATTGCTTTGTCAAGATAAAATAGAATTAAATTAAACAAAACCTTTTTCTTTCAAATAACTGTGCATTTACTCGAGTAAATGTAGCTAGAAATTCAGGGGAAAATGAAAATATGCATTTTGAAAGGATGTTGGAAGATGGCTAGACACGTTCATTATGCAGCAGAATGCACAGACACAGGCAGGGCGACCTCTGTCTGTAATCAGTACAAAATATTTTGCTGAAGTCTGTGTTACATATGTATGATATTCAGAAAACCATAACCTGGCCTTTACAACTGCAAAATGCCTATCATTATCCTCACTAAACTAAACAGGTGATTCAGTAAAAATCCCCTTTTCTTAGTAATGATTCAATTCTAGCAGCTATTGAAAGAGCAGAGAATTCTTTAAAGATAAACATTTCACATTTGACTAGAATGGGCGTTTAGGCATAAAAGGTTACTTTTATTCATATACAAACAGAAACTAATGACTAGCTATATTTTTTAATCTGCAAATTGTCTTTTTCCATGAATGGAGAAAAAACAACTTGTCCTTAGGACAGTAATCAGCAATATGCAAATAGTGTTGCCAAAAAGAGAGTTTTCAAAGTCTGCTTGAAAACTTCTTACATGATTTTGTACACGTTTTCTTACTTTAGTAAGGTATGGTTTAACACTATCTTAAATTAACAACCAAAGCGTAAGAAGCAGTATAATACTGTAGTTTCCACAACATTATTTCAAGTAAATAATAAGTTCTTTTATTTTTCCAGATCCCCGCTTTTGAAACGAGGTGGGCAGAGGGAGAGCTAAGGAGTCCCGGGTTGTTGGGGGTTCCCAGGAGGGATTCAAGGTGGAATCCGGAAGCCAGACCTCATCATCGGAGAAGACCTAGACTCTAGAGCCAGCTCTGAGGATGCTTTGAACATCAACATCTGCCATCAGCTTCTGTCCTTGGCAGATTTCAGAGACACAGGACTGAAATACAGCTTTCAGCTGAGTTAACAACCATTGCTCAGAATAAGAGCTGCCTATTAGAGAGAAGAAAAATGCTTGACCTACTTGGATCCGATAAGATGGAATCAGTTTTCGGCAGAAATTGATCACAACGGACTCCTTGGTAGCCTTCTTTGCACCTGAGAAAAGGGGATAAATGACAAACATACGCATGTGGTTGTGAAAGATTTAAGATTTCAACAAGTAAAATAGCCATCAATTACATAAATGTGAGAACAGTGCATTCATGCTTTTGTATTTTTCGATTCAGTCTGTTTCTGACTTCAACAGGCAGATTCTCAATTCTACTTCTGTGCCAAAAAAGGAGAAAGCCAACAATGTAGTTTGCTTTTATAGTTTGATATGCAATATCTAAGGAGCAAATTGAATCGCATTTTAAGATACCTCACAGCAATCTAAATAATGGTTCTTAAAATTATAATTCTGGATGCAGGTGTATTTTTCTTTATGCAACACACTGGCTCTAAAAAGGCATTTAGAAACATATTGCAAGTGCCATTTTTCTAATAAAAGATATTTTGAAATATAATTGATCAATTAGAGATTTTGGCTAGCACTATTAATTTTGTTTCCATGTGTTTTATTAGCTTGTTCACTGTTAGTCCTACTTGTTTTTTTTTTTTTTTAACCTCTTAGTTGTTCTTCCAAGTCAGTGTCATCTAACCACTTTTCCAGAAATAACAGCATTTTATCCGGCAAGGTCTGAAAGGTATCTCTAAACTCAGATTTTTTTCTCTCCCTATTTTTCTCTTTTATATTCAGTCAACATGTGCAAAGTGTCTACTTTCTGCCAGGCATTGTACAAGCCAACTGTCCTGAGGCGGGCACAATTTGAAGGCAAGGAATTTGCCTGGAAGCACTGGCAATGAGGCATGCCCCCTCAGCCCTGCCAGGCCTCTGTCGGGTCTTCACACAGCTCGCTCAGTCAGGGCTGCTTGGCCGCCTCGGACAGCAGTGGCTCATCAGCCAGCAGTTCCAGGAACAAATACAGCGAGGCCCCAAACGCCTGGCTCTGAACAGCCTTGTTAAGTGGGGAGGTGGCATCTACTGGTCTGCTCGAAGCTTAATCTGTCATGCTCGAGTTCAGCAGGGAAGCATCCATTGTTGCTTATAGGATGAATCTGTCCTACTTACAGAGGAGGAAATAGTGCTGCTGGCATAAAAAAAATCAGATTTAAAAAACAATTCTCTGCTTGTTAGAAATCTATGAAATCGATAAAAGAATTGAAAGAGGCCGTTCTGTCAAGAGACGGGAGCCATGAGTCGTGAGTTCCTTCCTGAGAATATGCTTTGTTTTCTGAGTGTAATAAGATATTAAATAAGGTCTATTGCAAGGGGAGAAGCAACATTGAAATGCATCGAGGTAATTTTTCTTCCTTTCATCATGAGCCAAATTGGAATTCAGGTAATCGGGCAGGCTCTCTTCAACACCTTTTTAAACTTGGCACTCTGAAGTGGATTTGGCAATTTTCCTTGTAGACTGAGAACAAAGACCTCCAATATATGGATATTCCAGATATCCAACATGTTACTGGAATAATTTTTTAAAGCATACACATATTTCCATAACCTTTAAAAAATTCATTTATTTCACTTGAAATAAAGTAGGCATATCACAGTAAGAGTCAGAAAATACTTTGTGTACTTTGTACTGAGGCACATTTGTCATACAAAAAATAAATTCTTGTTTTCTGAAAGCTGCCCTAATGCAATTAGCTTGTTCTTATTCAGAATTATCGTACCATGGTGCTCTCATTTTCTTTTCCCAATAATAACGAGTTACATCCTGGGTATGTGCTATAGTATGCATTCACTTTTTGAAGAATTTATTTCCAATCTTTGTGAGAGATTTTAAGTACCCTTTACTCTTTGTATCTTTATTTAATATAAGAGGAATATCTTAAGGAGATAGTGGCTTTTAAGGAGAAATGTCTTTTTGTTTTTGTTTTGCTTTTTAAGTGTTCTTTGTTACTTAAAATGCATTATTCTGTTTGTGTGTGGGAAAGAAAATAAGGAAAGATGTTTGAAAATTTCCCATCTTAAACTGATTTTCCATGAGTGCTAACCCACCCTGAGGTGCTCAGGCCTCATGGGGTATCAGGAAAATTGCACAGTGAGTCCTTTCCTCCTGCCTCCATACCTCTGTGCTGTAACTAAAACAGTGTGATGATGTTGCAGCAGCCCAGCCCAGGCTAGGAAGCCCCCCGGGGGGCTGTATGGCTGGGCAGGCAGCAAACCCTGTTCCTTTGTTAAGAAGGCGAGTCGCTGCTAATTGACACCCAGTTTTAAGAATAATGAAGTAAAATTTCCATTAAAAATCGCACATATATCACCTGGATAAGTTCACACCCATCCAAATGTGAAGATGGAATGTTGCTAGCAGGTAATGCTAGTGAAGTGGATTGAATTTACAACAATATTAAAGACAAGAAGCAAAGAATAAAAGTTCTAAATGCACTTCTAGTGCATAGATTGGAGTTGGCAGACCTTCTGATAGTATGTCAAGCATATCTTTTGAGAAATATTATTGCACTGCTTGTTTTTCATTTGGTTTTTTGGGGGAGAGTTGAGTGTGTATTTGTTTGTTTTATTTTCTTTTTTCTTTTTGAAAGACACAAGAATAAGAAAAAAATTCATATAATAGAAATGCCTTTCTGTTCATCTTAATACATAACCAGGTTAATAACATTAAGAAGTACCTGTGTAATCTTTAATGGGGAATATATGTTTTAAAAAACACAAATCTTGCCTTAACCAGGCTAATATTCTATTATCTTTCTTTTTTTTTTATTTTACTTTAAGTTCTGGGATACATGTGCAGAATGTGCAGGTTTGTTACCGAGGTTTACATGTGCCATGGTGATTTGCTGCACCCACCAACCCGACATCCAGGTTTTAAACCCCACATGCATTAGGTATTTGTCCTAATGCTATCCCTCCCATAGCCGCCCACCCCCCAACAGGCCCCGGTGTGTGATGTTCCCCTCCCTGTGTCCTTGTGTTCTCATTGTTCAACTCCCACTTATGAGTGATGACGTGGTGTTTGGTTTTCTGTTTCTGTGTTAGCTTACTGAGAATGACGGATTCTAGCTTCATCCATGTCCCTGCAAAGGACATGCACTCATCCTTTTTTATGGCTGCATAGTATTCCATGGTGTATATGGGCCACATTTTCTTTATCCAGTCTATCACTGATGGGCATTTGGGTTGGTTCCTAGTCTTTGCTATTGTAAATAGTGTTGCAATAAAAATAAGTGTTCATGTGTCTATATAGTAGATATTCTATTATCTTTCTACTCTGTATTGCTTTCAAAGCTCCACTCAATCTGTCCAGTCACTGTTCTTTGTATTTCTTTATCCCTTAGAAACCTGGCATTACAGAAATTATATGAAAAAACTCAATGTTCCCCAGTTGTTTTACAAAACAGGGAGTATGCTCAGGAGAGGAAGCATAGCCAAAGTTGATAAACATCGTGTAAAAAAATGAGAAAATCATTATCCACAGTGACATAACAACACAGCAAACTCAGTTCACAAGAGCTAAGACATTGGAATTGTTTTTTAAAAAGTCTCCAATTCTAAGTGTACATCTACTTTGAGATAAAGGATTTGTTACATTGGAAACCAGTGAATCCTTCCTTCCTTCCTCCCTTCCTCCCTCCCTCCCTCCCTTCCTTCCTTCCATTTTTTTTTTTTTTTTTTTTGAGGCAGAGTCTTACTTGTTGTCCAGGCTGGAGTGCAGTGGCTAGCTGCAGCCTTGACCTCCTAGACTCAAGGAATCCTACAGCCTCAGCCTCCTGAGTAGCTGAAACTACAATTGTGCACCACCATACTCAACTATTTTTTTTTTAATTTTTTTTGTAGAGGGGGGTTTTGTTCCGTTGCCTAAGCTAGTCTCAAATTCCTGGCCTCAAGCAATCCTCCTGTCAAGACAGGAGGATTTGGCCTCCCAAAGTGTTGAGTTTACAGGTGTGAGCCACTGCACTTGGCCTGGAAACCAGTAAGTTCTTGATCATGTTATTTGTTTTGTTTTCTTTTTTTCACATTTAAAAGGCCGTACGGATGGGCATAGTTGAGGAGATCATGTGCAAAGCAGAGTAGAGCAGGTAAGAGGTGGAAGGGATGGTAAGAAAACACAGAACAAGAGAGATTGGTCCCTCGCAGTGGGAGGGAAGGAATGGGGAGGGGCGGGAGTCCTTCTGAGCCCAACTGAACTATCAGGTTGATGAGCCTCAGGGCCAAATAGAGGTTCAGGACCTTCCCTTCCCCACAGCAAATCTTGCCTTACCTAGGTGGATATTCTATTACTTTTCTACTCCGCATTGCTTTCAAAGCTCCAATCACTTGGTTGTGTAGAGAGTTGTGTAGTTTCAAAGGCAGACATCACTATTTCTACTCTTGACATCCTTGGAGCTTTGCCCTCACCCATCCCACCTGTCCAGCTGTACCTGAAATAAAAAGCACCCCCTTCTATCATTGTTTTCCTCTTCTACATTGTCCCCAAGGAAAAGTCCAGTGGCTGGTTTAAGTAAAGAGTTTTAAAAGGCAATGATTGAGTGGGAGAAAAGCAAACAGTACCAGCAAGGATGAGACAATATAAGATCTGTGATCACTGGTTGAAATTCAGTACTTGTTTTGCCTGGTGTGGTAAAGAAGGTTGAGCAACATATCACCCAGGCTGGATGTGGAGGACCCTAAGGAAGAGACTTAAAATGGTCAGGTCACTCGCTTGCTGATATTCCCACAGAAATGATCACCTTTTGACCAGCTAAAAGTGATTATCCTGGCCACTTGGCCACACTGCTAACTTCAGCGCAATTCTCATCTGCCAGTGTCTTTCAGCCTATTTCCTGAATAACAACTAAGTTAGAGCTAATAATATGACAATGAGTGAAAATTGAACCCCCAGTTGTAATCAACAGGCTCCCTACCTTTCCAGATCGTTCTTCAATTTCTCCTTCTTCATCTTGTTAGGAAAACAAAACAAGACAAATACAAAAACAAGCAACACTAACATGGTTCTATTGAGGGAACTGTGCTACTATCTGGCTCCACATCTGTAGATTTCCAGGACATTTACTCATTGAGGAAAGGTGTTATTATTGCTTCACTCTCCAATTCTACTCTGTCTTCATTTTTAGGGACTTGATTATCTACATAGATAGCCCAGTCAACATATGGTTGCTTAGCACCTGTCTTCCTCATTAATATCATAATGGTTAAGAGGGTTGGTTTATATTATGGCTTACCCATTTAGTTGTATGGGTATATTTTAGGAAAATTATTTAATATCTTTGTTTCTCAGTTTCAACCAAAAAAAAAATATGTAAGATGGTATTAGGAAGGAGAAAAACAAGCGCAGGTAGCTGATATTACATACAATTGCATTTTAGTCATTTTTATGCTTAGGGATCTTACACTCTGTATCTACAAAAATGGATTTTATATAATTTATAGAGACAAATATATGAAGAATACAAATATGTTCAAATGTTTGCTTCAATTCCTGCATAGTGCCTGATCTCTTTATAAATGCTATAGAAGGTATACATACTTTCTTCTTTGGACCTTGGTTTTAGATATAAAGTTTTAACTAGCCATAATCAATTAGCTTAGCAAGGAAAATGGTTGTAGACAAACTATATGGTTTATTTCCTGACAGTAACAACTTTTATTCGTAGGAAAATAAAAGTGGCCTTTACTCTTTGGTATTACAGGAAAATAGACATGTGGTCAGTAATATACACATCTGCCAATTTAACAGGGGCTATTAAACACTAATTTGAAAAAGGAACAAATCCTCCAAGTATTCTTTTTCTCTCTTTTGCCAATTCTCCTCAGCCTCAGTGTCAGTCCTCGGTTGGGGAAAATGGAAAGATCGCCTGGCATTTCAAGTTTACATTTGAGAGGCAAGGTGATCTGGAGCTCTGCCTGGTTTTGAAGGCTGGCTGCTCTGCCTTTTTGTGCCTCCTTTCTCTATGTGTAAAATGGAGATAACAGTAGCCACCCCCTGGATTTATTATTAGGAGTAAACGATACAATACCTGTGGTGCATGATAAGCATTCAAGAAATGTTAGCTTTTAGTGCTATTTGAATTTGAAAGCATCATCCCAGCTTTTCAACTGAAGAAACAGAGATTGAGAAAGGTTAAGTATCACACAGCCAGTAAGTACTTGAACTACATACAAACTCAGCTGGGACTGACCTTAAAGCTCTTGCTTTATCTGTGGTACCTTCTGGCATTTTGTATGGAAATTCAGTGGAGACATAAATTGCGATATACCTACCCAACTTTCCCAAGATTAGGATTAAAAAATGTGGCCCAAATATCATGAACTAAAACCATGGTTTATTTTAAAAATGAAAAACCTAGATTTATAAATTATTCTCCAATCTAAAAATGTTCTTAAGCAAACCATATCACAGATACTGGTTAGTGATTTAAAGGCATACTTCCTGAGCTTTATAATCTAAAAGACACTCATCAAGTATGGGTAAGAAGACTTCAGGTGAATTGTCACTAAAGAATGATAATGACATTTCTTTTTTATTGACATAAAATTATATATATTTATAATGTAAAACATGATGGTTCAATGTTTTAAAACATGATGTTTTGAAATATGTATTCAATGTAGAATGGCTAAATCAAGCTATTAACCTATGTTGTACCTTACCTTATTTGTGGTGAGAACACTTAAAGTCTACTGTTAGCAATTTTTTTGGGTATATAGTACATTGTTATTAACTATAGTCATAACTATATTATGCAGTAGATTTCTTGAAATTATTCCTTCTGTGCACTGCTGGTGGGAATGTCATTAGTAAAGCCATTAGGGAACATAGAATGGATATTCTTCAGAAAATTTAAAATAGAACTACCATATGATTGAGCAGTCCCACTACCGGATATATAGCCAAAGGAAATAAAATTAGTATGTGGAAGAGATATTTACATTCCTACGCTTATATCAACACTATTCACACTAGCCCAGAAATGGAATCAACCTAAATGTTAATCAACAGATGAATAGATAAATAAAGTATGGTATCTACATATACACAATGGAATACTATTCAGCTTTAGAGAAAAAGGGAAATTCTGTCATTTGTGACAACATGAATGAATCTGGAAGGCATTATGTTAAGTGAAATAAGCCAGGCACAGGAAGACAAATACCACATTATCACTTATGTGTGGAATCTAAAAAAGTTGAACTCACTGAAGCAGAGAGTAGCATGGTGATTACTAGGGGCTGGAGCTGGATAAGGACTGGATAAATATTAGTCAAACACTAATGAAATTTATTTTTCTTTTTTTTTTCAGACAGACTCTCTTTCTGTAACCCAGGTTGGAGTGCAGTGGCACGATGCCAGCTCACTGCAATCTCCGCCTCCTGGGCTCCAGCGATTCTCCTGCTTCAGCCTCCCCAGTAGCTGGGACTACATGCATGTGCCACATGCCTGGCTAAGTTTTGTATTTTTAGTAGAGATGGGGTTTAACCATGTTGGCCAGGCTAGTCTCGAACTCCTGACTTCAAGTGATCCGCCCACCTTGGCCTCCGAAAGTGCTGGGATTACAGGCGTGAGCCACTGCACCTAGCTTCCAATGATATTTCTTGACTGCAGACTACCCTTGATTTAAGAGCCAAAACCAAAATCAAAATGAACAAACAGAAAAGAGAGGATGGATTCTCAGTAAGGAAAACTGAATTGCCCAGTGTCAAGGAGATGGGAAACGTAGGAACCAGAATTTCAAACGATGCCTCGGTCTGAATGCAAAGTGTGTTCTGGGTGGACAAAACCTTTTCTAGCTAAGGATCTACAGCCTAGAGTTATTGGCTCAAAAGGTATTAATGGTGGGAGAACACAGTCCTTTCCCCAGTCACTCATTACGGAAACTGAGATCTAAGTTTGACTATGGAGAATTTTGTGACATTGATTAAAGAATAAGGTTTGCTGAGTTGAGAATTTAATTAAGAATTCTTATTTAAAAAAGAACACTAATTAATACAGGAAGATCTTTAAGTTAACCACTTAGGTATTAAAATTACCTACAGACTGGCTATGGGTACAGCGTTTACAAAATCCTCTTAACTATAATTGAAAGAATCTAAAATGGGATTATTTTAAATTTCACAATAACAGTTGCTTTAGAACTCTTGAAGGGTTTCCAATGTGTTGTCAATAGATTTCAAATATATCGTACATTTTTTGTCTGATGCAACCGTTGCTTAAAATGTCACTCTGACGTTTCTTGCTAATGGAACTATATCTTAAATTTTACAAAAATGTAGGGATTGGCCGGGCACGGTGGCTCACGCCTGTAATCCCAGCACTTTGGGAGGCTGAGACGGGCAGATCATCAGGTCAGGAGATCGAGACCATCCTGGATAACACAGGGAAACCCCGTCTCTACTAAAAATCCAAAAAGTTAGCCAGGCATGATGGTGGGCGCGTGTAGTCCCAGCTACTCGGGAGGCTGAAGCAAGAGAATGGCCAGAACCCAGGAGGCAGAGCTTGCAGTGAGCCGAGATCACGTCACTGCACTCCAGCCTGGGCAACAGAGCGAGACTCCATCTCAAAAAAATAAATAAAATAAAATAAAATGTAGGGATTTTCCCTTTAGCAAAGTTTAAATTCAGAAGTTGATGGAGGCCAATTCATCATAAAATTGCTATGGTTTTTAAGTGTGAATTTAAAATCATTTGCCTAAATCCAGGTGGTGTACTGCATGCATCACTATTTGAGCCATAAAGAAGGAAAAGAAAAAGAATGAGTTCAAGTTTATGAGTTAAAAAATATAATATAAAATGTATTTGCTCAACTACAAGGTCTTCTCAACCATGCATCGAGTATCAGGGACCTATGTCCAGCAGCTACCCATACACTTCATTGGTCACTTTTAGTACCCGGGAGACAGCAACCCACTCACATCAATTTTTTACTTCTAATTCTGACATATTTGTTCTTTGAGAATCAGAGGCTGAGAAGTTCTCACATCAGTCTGAATAAACATTTGGTCTTTATAGAGATTTCTGCCTCTACTTAGTCATGAGCTTCACCTCAACCTCACCACCTCATTGACAAAACTAAAACACCAAACATGGGCATGAACACCCCGTACACATCAGGGTGCATAGCGATATTTTCCAGAGCAGCTATGTGGGAGGAATCACCCATTCTGTCTAACTTGGCTTTGATTTTATCACATCTGGTATAAAAAATCTATTTTTGGTATAAGAAGGTATAAGTGGCCACTTGGAGGAAAGCCTTCATAATTTTAATACCATTGAGAGGTAATAAAATAATAACCGCCCTTATGAAGAAGAAAAGGTTTAGGGGGGTAACAATGACAGGTTGTTGGAAGATGGATGAAATTTTGCTTCACGTCAATTTGAGGAAATGCACTGTTACTGATTTCTTAGTACACAAAAGATCTATTGTGAAAAATGTGAGATTCTGGTTCTCAAGGTAGGTAGCCAGTTATGGAGAAAAAGGCATGTCCTTTGGCTGCAGGATGCTCTCCAATTCTGCCACTTAGAAGGATGATGGAGGCCTGTGATTAACCTCTCAGAAGTCTCAGGTGCTCCTTTCTAAATGGGGTTACTAAATCTTGATTTGGTACATGCTGTGTGTACCTTTACACACACACACACAAACACTGCCCTTATTCCTTGTAAATACGTCTAATAATCAAATAATTTAGGTAGATAATTTAGATGCTAATAGCAAAGTCAGAGAACAGTCAGGCTATCTTCCCCTATTTCTCTACTTAATTAAATGTTCCCATCAGTGCCTTTAATATTTTTCAGCCAATAGTAGGCTGGGTTCACTGTCACATCTACCCCCAAGATTTCTCTTTATTGTTCTGATTTATGATATGATTAAAATTGAGAAATTAGCCAATCATGGAATATGATGTTTAAGGGACAATCATTGGGAGATTCCTTCACTTGTTTCTACTTGCTCAGAATTAGAAGAGTAATTGACTGACATGTCCAGACTAGAAAGGTTGTATTAGTCTGTTTTCACCCTGCTGATAAAGACATACCCAAGACTGGGAAATTTAAAAAAGAAAGAGGTTTAATGGACTTACAGTTCCACATAGCTGGGGAGGTCTCACAATCATGACAGAAAGCAAGGAGGAGCAAGTCACATCTTACATGGATGGTAGCAGGGAAAAAAAGAGCTTGTGCAGGGCAACTCCCATTTTTAAACCATGAAATCTTGTGAGACCCATTCACTATCACGAGAGTAGCAAGGGAAAGACCAGCTCCCATGATTCAATTACCTCCCACTGGCTCCCTCCCATGACATGTGGGAATTGTACGAGTTACAATTCAATATGGAATTTGGATGGGGACACAGCCAAACCATATAATTCCACCCCTGGCTCCTCTGAAGTCTCATGACCTCACATTTCAAAACCAAAACCAATCATGCCTTCCCTACAGTCCCCCAAAGTCTTAACTCATTTCAGCATTAACTCAAAAGTCCACAGTTCAACATCTCATCTGAGACAAGGCAAGTACCTTCTGCTTATGAGCCTGTAAAATCAAAACCAAATTAGTTACTTCTTAGATACAACGGTGGTACATGCATTGGGTAAATACAGCTGTTCCAAATGGGAGAAACTGGCCAAAATGAAGGGACTACAGGTCCCATGCAAGTCCAAAATCCAGCAGGACAGTCAAATCTTAAAGCTCTAAAATGATCTCCTTTGACTCCATGTCTCTCATCTAGGTCATACTGATGTAAGCGGTGGGTTCCTATGGTCTTGGGCAGCTCCATCTCTGTGGTTTTGCAGGGTACAGCATCCCTTCCAGCTGCTTTCTTGGGCTGGCATTGAGTGTCTGCAGCTTTTTCAGGTACATGGTACAAGCTGTTGGTGGATCTACCATTCTGGGGTCTGGAGGATGGTGGCCCTCTTCTCACAGTTCCACTAGGCAGTGCCCCAATAGGGACTTTGTGTGAGGGCCTCAACCCCACATTTCCCTTCTGCACTGCCCTAGCAGAGGTTCTCCATGAGCATTCTGCCCCTGCAGCAAACTTCTGCCTGGATATCCATACATTCTCTGAAATCTAGGTGGAGGTTTCCAAACCTCAATTCTTGACTTTTGTGCACCTGCAGGCTCAACACCACATGGAAGTTGCCAAGGCTTGGGGCTTGCACCTTCTGAAGCCATGGCCTGAGCTGTACCTTGGTCCCTTTTAGTCATGGCTGGAGCAGCAGGGCACCAAGTCCCTAGACAGCACACAGATGGGTCCTAGGCCTGGCCCACAAAACCATTTTTTTCCTCCTAGGCCTCTAGGCCTGTGATGGAAGGGGCTGCCATGAAGACCTCCAACATACCTTGGAAACATTTCCCCTATTGTCTTGGGGATTAACATTCAGTTCCTTGTTACTTATGCAAATTTCTGCAGCCAGCTTGAATTTTTCCTCAGAAAATGGAATTTTCTTTTCTCTCACATTGTCAGGCTGCGAATTTTCTAAACTTTCACGCTCTGCTTCCCTTATAAAACTGAATGCCTTTAACAGCACCCAAGTCACCTCTTGAATGCGTTGCTTCTTGGAAATTTCTTCCACCAGATACACTACATCATCTCTCTCAAGTTCAAAGTCGCACAAATCTCTAGGGAAGGGGCAAAATGCCACTAGTCTCTTTGCTAAAATGTAACAAGAGTCAGCTTTGCTCTAGCTCCCAACAAGTTTCTCATCTCTATCTGAGAGCACGTCAGCCTGGACCTTATTGTTCATATCACTATCAGTATTTTTGTCAAAGCCATTCAACAAGTCTCTAGGAAGATCCAAACTTTTCCATATTTTCCTGTCTAGTTCTGAGCCCTCCAAACTGTTCCAACCTCTGCCTGTTACCCAGTTCCAAAGTTATTTCCACATTTTCAGGTATCTTTTCAGCAGCGTCCCACTCTACTGGTAACAATTTTATGTATTAATCCATTTTCACTCTGCTGATAAAGACATACCCAAGACTGGGCAACTTACAAAAGAGGTTTAATGGACTTACAGTTCCACATGGCTAGGGAGGCTCACAATCAGGGCAGAAGGCAAGGAGGAGCAAGTTACATCTTACATGAATGGCAGCAGGCAGAAAGAGAGTTTGTGCAGGGCCAGACAGCTCCCATTTATAAAACTATCAGATCTCGTGGGACCCATTCACCATCACGAGAACAGCACGGGAAAGACTCGCCACCATGATTCAACTACCTCCCACTGGATGCCTCCCATGACATGTGGGAACTGTGGAAATTATAATTCAAGATAAGATTTGGGTGAGGACACAGCCAAACCATATCAAAGGTAATGACTATGCTTGTTAGATCTCAGTTCTGCAAGAAAAATAAAACTGTGCCCTAGTAAGACATCCTACAGTTACTGTATAAATCAGCTTGGGCTGCTACAACAAAATACCACAGACTGAGTGGCTTAAATAACAGGTATTTATTTTCTCAAATGTCTGGAGACTGGGAGTCCAAGATTAAGGTGCAGCATGATTGGGTTCTGATGAGGGCTCTCTCCTTGGGTTGCAGACCCCACCTTCTTGCTGAGTCATCAGCTAAGAGGATTCTCTCTTTTTATAAGCCCACAGTACTACAGGATTAAGGCCCCATCCTTGTGACCTCATTTAACCTTAATTCTCCCCTAAAGATCCTATCTCCAAATACACTCTCATTGGGAGTTAGGGCTTCAACATGTGAATAGCAGGGTAGGGGCAGTACAATTTGGTTCACAGGAGTTACCAAGTTGGGGAACCTAACATCTATACACTAGCAAAGATGAGAACGTGAATTCTACTATATGTAGGGTTGCCAGGTAAAATACAGTACACTTCTTCTCAAAAGAAGACATTTATGCAGCCAACAGAAACATGAAAAAATGTTCATCATCACTGGCCATTAGAGAAATGCAAATCAAAACCACAATGAGATACCATCTCACACCAGTTTGAATGGCGATCATTAAAAAATCAGGAAACAATAGGTACTGGAGAGGATGTGGAGAAATAGGAACACTTTTACACTGTTGGTGGGACTGTAAACTAGTTCAACCATTGTGGAAGACAGTGTGATGATTCCTCAAGGATCTAAAACTAGAAATACCATTTGACCCAGCCATCCCATTACTGGGTGTATACCCAAAGGATTATAAATCATGCTGCTACAAAGACACATGCACATGTATGTTTATTGTGACACTATTCACAATAGCAAAGACTTGGAACCAACCCAAATGTCCACCAATGATAGACTGGATTAAGAAATGTGGCACATATACACCATGGAATACTATGCAGCCATAAAAAAGGATGAGTTCATGTCCTTTGTAGGGACATGGATGAAGCTGGAAACCATCATTCTCAGAAAACTATCGCAAGAACAGAAAACCAAACACTGCATGTTCTCACTCATAGATGGGAACTGAACAATGAGAACACTTGGACACAGGATGGGGTACGTCACACACTGGGACCTGTCTTGGGGTGCGGGGAGCTGGGAGGGATAGTATTAGGAGATATGTCTAATGTAAATGATGAGTTAATGGGTGCAGCACACCAGCATGGCACATGTATACATATGCAACAAACCTCCACGTTGTGCACATGTACCCTAGAACTTAAAGTATAATAATCAAAAAAAAAAAAAAAACTGAGTTTAAATAGACCAAATATATACATGTTAATTTATGTTTTACTTAAGAAAACTTTAGTTTTTTGATAAATAAATAAGTAAATAATAAAGAATAATAAAAATACAGTACACCTGTTCAAATCTGAATTTCAGACAAACAACAATTTTTTATGTGTGTCCTAGAAGCAATATTTGGGACATACTTATACTAAAAATACATTCATTTTTTATCTGAAATTCAGATGTGAACAGGTGTACTGTATTTTATTTGCTAAATCCATTAATTTTACCTATGTTGGAATACAATAATCTGAATAGTCAGGGTAGTATGAACTATTAACAGGAACACCTAAAGTTTAATGTATACTATTTTTGCTATAACGATATCCCATTCTGATCAATTTAGCTATCTCTTGTTTAAAGGATAAGGCACGGCCGGGCGCGGTGGCTCAAGCCTGTAATCCCAGCACTTTGGGAGGCCGAGACGGGCGGATCACGAGGTCAGGAGATCGAGACCATTCTGGCTAACACGGTGAAACCCCGTCTCTATTAAAAAATACAAAAACTAGCCGGGCGAGGTGGCGGGCGCCTGTAGTCCCAGCTACTCGGGAGGTTGAGGCAGGAGAATGGCGTAAACCAGGGAGGCGGAGCTTGCAGTGAGCTGAGATCCGGCCACTGCACTCCAGCCTGGGCGACAGAGCGAGACTCCGTCTCAAAAAAAAAAAAAAAAAAAAAAAAGGATAAGGCACTTGGGGAAAATTACACTTCCTCTGTACACTACACAAGGGATATAGTGAGCTCACACAGTCTGCAAGGGTAGAATATGAATTTCAATACTGACTTCTTAAATAGCCAAAGCACTGAAAGGCTACCTCAAGAATGGGGTGATGACTAAATGAAGAAATGTTGTTTATAAATGCAGGTTTCTGGCTTGATTTGGTGAATCGCCAGCTAAAACTTTGCATAAAATCCAAATAATCCATACCAGCATGCTGGCCAGAAGCCCAAGTGAGAAGAAAGGAAGAAAGGACCTATTGTTCCTGCTTCATTCTGTATCTCACTTGACTCAGGATAATTTTAATACTGAGGCTCTTACATGCTATTAAATTTGAAAAGCAGTGAATACAGATGTGTAAGAGAGGGCAATGATAACCTAAAAATCACAGATGAAACACAAGAAGAGACTCATCTGGAGGGTGGTAATGTCCTTTCTAGAAAGTTCTGTTCTCGGAGACACTGTGCTATCCACAGGAGATCAAAGAGGTCAGCCTTCTCTGCCTGGGTTGTGTAGGTGATTCCCTGAAGCAAAATAGTACATAGCTTGATCGGGAAGAGTGAAAAGAAAATAAATCTGGTAGATAAATTGTATTTAAAAGGCATCCTTATGATTGATGTTATAAAGGAGAGACAGAGCTCATTAGCAAACAACTGATAAAACCACTCGCAGCATGCTTCAAAAAGAAGTGGTAATAATTATTTTCTCTCTTAAAAAAAGGGGCAAAGTGTCCACAGGATGTCATTCAGGAATCTGTTTGCAGACATCACAGAGCAAGCTGAAAAAAGTCCCACAGCTTTCTGATTTAATTAAGTGAAGAAGGCAAAATAAGACTTTTGCAGTTCACATGCCTGAATCATAGAAGGTTCTACATGAAACATGATTTTTCTACAAGGCATTTTAGAAACCCCTAGAGTTGCCAAACCCTCATTCAACAGTATAATTTTCCCTGTTTCTCCCAGGATATTGTACAATCAACCAACAGGGTGCAGCATTTCTGCTGGCTAAAGGAAGTGGGCAGCTTTGATCAGAATTCACAATAATATATCCCTCTTGTGTGATAAATGATTTACTGCTGAGGATAAATGGATATAATCTTTCATTATGTATGACATTCATCAGCAACAAGGAAGCTTTGGACTGAATGGAAAGTGATTTCATATTAAAAGCCTCATGTACCTCAGACTGAGATGAAAGGGAGGTCTGGTCTTAAAAAAAAATAGCATAGGCTTATAGGTTTAAATTGGCGCTCAGTCAAATATAATTGTTATTCTAAGTTTGAAAATTTGTTGGGGGAAAACCGGGGAGTTATATAACTACAGCAATCTTAATTTTATACAAAAATTCCTGTGTCTTGTTTTTTTTTTTGAAGCTAAGCTATTTATTTACTTATTCATCAATTCATTCATTTATGCTTTTATTTATTTTTTATTTATTTACTTTTTTTTGAGATGGAGTCTCGCTCTCTCACCCAGGCTGGAGTGCAGTGACGTGATCTCAGCTCACTGCAACCTCCACCTCCCAGGTTCAAGTGATTCTCCTGTCTCAACCTCCCAAGTAGCTGGGATTACAGGTGTGCACCACCATGCCCGGCTAATTTTTGTATTTTTAGTAGAGATGGGGTTTCGCCATGTTGGCCAGGTAGGTCTCGAACCCCTGACCTCAAGTGATCTGCCTGTCTCGGCCTCCCAAAGTGCTGGGATTACAGGCGTGAGCCACCATGCCTGGCCTATTTATGTTTTTAAAGACAAATCATTAAATCTTATTTTGAAAATTTATTGTATTTTCCAAAGGTTTCAGGAATTATCACAAATTTGTAGACTATCATTCTATTTCTTTTGTTCCAAGTCAAAATTATTTTTATTGGCAAAATGTTTTATCATTTCAACATGGATTTACATTAATGATACAAATATTTTCCAAATATCTTTTCTGTTTGTTTTTTGATAATCTAAACTTTTATTTTAGATTCAGGGTGTACATATGCAGGTTTGTAACATGGATATTTTGCATCATGCTGAGATTTTGGGGTGCAATCAACCCCATTACCCAGGTACGAAGCATAGTACCCAATAGTTTTTCAACCCTTGCTCTTCTCCATCCTTCGCCTCTCTAATAGTCCCCAGTGTCTACTGTTGCCATTTTTATGTCCATGTAAACCCATTGTTCAGTCTTCATGGGTGAGAGCATGCAACATTTGGATTTCTGCTTTTATATGAATTTGCTTAGGACAATTGCCTCTAACTGCATCCATGTTTCCGTGAAAGATGTAATTTTATTCTTTTTATGGCTGTGTAGTATTTCATGATGTATATTACCACATTTTTCTTATCCAATCTACTGTTAATTGGCACCTCGGTTGATTCCATGTCTTTGCTGTTGTGAATAGTGTTGTGATAAACATGCAAGTACATGGGCCTTTTGTTAGAATAATTTATTTTCTCTTAGATATATATACTAGTAGTGGGACGGCTGGGTTGAACGGTAGTCCTGTTCTAAGTTCTTTGAGAAATCTCCAAACTGCTTTCCACAGTAAGCCCTGTTTCTTAACTATACTATTATCCTCAATTAAGTGTGTCATGAAGACCAACTCTAGAAACTGAGAATAATGATAAAGGCAGGGAGAAGACAGAAGAAGTGGCGTGTGGAGTAAATGACTTTCATTCTCATTATCAGTAGAAAATCAATGCTCCATATCTAAAGTAGATAAATCAAGAAATAGAGGCTTAGTGTGCTCCTTATATATGTGAAATTAACAACCGGAAAAACCGCAAATGAAGTGATTTAATAAGCTTTTCTGTGTGTGTTGGGCTCAGGGTGTGAATGAGGAGATTAGGGGTGGGGGCTTGGAGCAGTAAAATAGGTCCATAACTGGTGGCTTTTCATTATGAGTGCATTTGTATTTTTTTTTGCATTTTTAAAATTAAAAAAATACACTTGATGATGCAATATAAGATGGATCAAATAGTTTTAATAAATGTTGCGCATTCTTTGCTTTATTGACTATGACCCATTTATAATTTCTCATCTTCCTTTTATTTTCAATACCAAGAATCGCTCAATATTTATAGCATATCTTAGACACAAAAATATTGCAATTAAAGTGGATAGATGCAAGTGCAGGTTTTGTCTCAAATATAAACATTTTCTAATACCATGAAACTGTGGAGATAGAAGAAATAATAAAGAGTATGTTTCAACAAAGATGAGGGACTTACCGAAGACATCAAAAGGCATAAGGCGTCGAACAACAATTAGTCCCCACATGATCTGTTTCTAAATTCAATGTACTTTCTGCTATTTTATACTTCCTCTTAAAATGCAAAGACTCATTCCTAAATTCCACATGCCATCCCTGATGCCAAATTTTTCTGAATCTTTCCAATGAGAACGTATGTTCTTTTGGAAAGCAGTCAGCACAATTCAACTGGCTAGAGTTTGAGTAACATGTCCCCTCCTTTTTTTTGTTTGTTTGTTTTTTTCTTGTAACAAAGCAAAGTCCAAAAGAGGTGGCAATATCAAAGTCACTAGCTTGGGCAAGATTGCATAATGAGACATACCATTCTAAATCTGAATGTCATATGGAAACTGCGTAAATTACACAAACACACATGTAAGGATAGATAAGCTACAGAAGGCACTGTCGCAGATATTCTTTCAAACACTGATATGCATAAAATTGTTGACCTTTCATTAAAACAAAGAAGGGTTGGGTGTGGTGGCTCATGCCTGTAATCCTAGCATTTTGGGAGGCCGAGATGGGCAGATCACCTGAGGTCAGGAGTTCCAGACCAGCCTGACCAACATGGTGAAACCCTGTCTCTACTAAAAATACAAAAATTAGCCGGATGTGGTGGAGGGCGCCTGTAATCCCAGCTACTTGAAAGGCTGAGGCAGGAGAATTGATAGAACCTGGGAGGTGGAGGTTGCAGTGAGCCAAGATTGTGCCATTGCACTCCAGCCTGAGCGACAAGAGTGAAACTGTTTCAAAATAAATAAATAAATAAACAAAACAAACAAACAAACAAAACACAAAATGCAACCTGGAACAAGTAAGTTGACAAAAATTAAGTAGATATCCATATACAGTAAACTCAAAGGGAAATTCAGAGGAATTATTATTTAACTGGACTGTTTGACAAGTTGAAATGGAATCTCAGAAGATAAGCAGTGACTTGAACTCAACATATACATGGTGATTATTTTCCACTAAAGGAGAGAGAGAGATTCAGTTATTCAAGTGATGGGTGATCTCTCTCTCTCTCTCTCTCTATCTATCTATCATCTATCTATCTATCTATCTATCTATCTATCTATCTATCTATCTATCTATCTATCTGTCTATCTATCTATCTCTCACTCCTATATGTGTTTTACTTAGGAATAAATTGACCAGGGAGTGCTATCAGAAAGAACTTCTACATTTTGCAGAGGAATAGATGTAGAAAGAACCAACCTCCTTGAAGACCCATTCTATGCAATCCCCATGTGCTGAGAGCATTACAAAGGTTAGGTAAAGTAACCCTCGTGACACTGTTGAGAAGGAGATGTTGTTACCACTATTTTATTAATTTAGAGGTTGAAGTTGAATCAGTCTTTCAAGGGCACATGAAAAGCATGTGCTAAAGCTTGCATTTGACTTCAACATTAAACCAACAATGGAGACTTATGTTTATTTCTCTTTCTCTTGTTGCTCTTGAGCACTTACATAGTGTTACGCATATTTCTCAAGTGCTCCATTTTATTATTATATTGTGTTTTGTTTTTGTTTGTTTGTTCTGAGACTGAGTCTCACTCTGTTGCCCAGGCTGGAGTGCAGTGTCGTAATCTTGGCTCACTGCAACCTCTGCCTCCCGGGTTCAAGTGATTCTCTTGCCTCAGCCTCCCGAGTAGCTGGGATTACAAGAATGCCCCACTACACCCAACTAATTTTTGTATTTTTAGTAGAGATGGGGTTTCGCCATGTTGGCCAGGCTGGCTGCTCTTGAACCCCTGACTTCAGGTGATTCGCCCACCTTGGCCTCCCAAAGTTCTGGGATTACAAGCCTAAGCCACCTTGCCTGGCCTTAACTATCTTTTGAGGAAAGTCAAGCCTATCATTTTAGACTTAACTATACAGATAAAGGTAAAAGAAAGACCATAAGTTTAGTGATTTCCCCACAGCCACTTAATGGCACAGTTAAATCAATCTGAAAATGTCTAAAGGAAAATTACAGTGATATTTAATATAGCTTTAGATTTAATACATACTAATATCCTAACCTCTCAATTCATATGCTCACTCAAGATTAAAATACTGAGAAAGCAAGAGTTGGTATACCCGGAAAACAGAAACCTCTTTAAATATGTGAAATGAGAAAATTTAATAAAGACAATTGACTACACAGGTGAAGAAGTGGCAAGAAGCTAAGCAGGGGATGATAAAGTAACAGGGACTGGCAACAGCATGAAACCATTCTCATCCCTAGGCTGAAGGGAGAAACGGAGACATCTGATTCACAGAGACTAAAACAAAACCAATGGGTCTATCAGACAGGAGCTGAAACTGTAGATGAACCTAGCTGCTGTTGGAAGTGAACAAGAAAAATAGACAAAACAGAAAAATAGAGAGCCTTCACAGTTCGTGCTTCCTACTGGCCAACTCCCCTCAAAGCCATTGGTCAAGCGAGCCTAAGAAATGTGGTGCTCTGAAACAGGGAAGAGAACAGAAGAAGGACCAGGACATGAATCTAAGAGCAAACAGGTTTACAGATCAGCTGGGTTGGCCATATACTCTATATAGCATACATTAAGGTATATATCTTTATCTATAGAACATAAACACTCATGCATGTTTTTGTAACACTAACAGCAAACAGCAAAAGGTTTTTCCCCTAATCATTCCACATAATAGAGATCTTAAATTTATCAAAACTAGAATAGCAAACCTCTGCATCCCATCTTCTTTTGCAATCTACACTATTATTTCCAATACACACACACACCTCCACCACAAGCACTCTCACCCACACACAACTGCATGTGCACAGGTACACACACTCACATTCACTGCTTGCTCACAGAACTTTGGGGAGACTGATTTATCTCCTCTGAGCACTCATTTTTTCTAATGGCCCTTGACTGGTGCACAAAAGAGAGCCATGCATACTTATTACTTACAAAGCTCATAAACTTTTTTGAAGATAAAAAGCTCTAGATTTTTTATTCTGTGCCTTGGTTTCAAGCTACATTATATAAAGGTTTCTGGGGGATTTATTACCAGACCTCTATCTTAAAGAAATTCACACTACAATTACAACTTTAATGACCTACTCTAAAACTTCCCAAGGCTACAACATAATTAGGCGATTTTATAATTAGTACTTTAGAAAAAAAATCACTTGTCAGAAGTAAATAAGAAGTGACTGGGGCTCTTGGAATTAATCTACATCATTTTTATGTAGAAAAGGCAGAAGTCATATTTATTAAGTGCCTACAATTTTCCAGATTCTGTGCTAGACATTTGACATAATTACCTACATATTCCACCCTGTATTGTTAAATCAGCACTGCTTTATTTATAATTTTAAATATGGAAAATAGAGATTTGGAATAATTTAAGCAAGTCACAAAGCAAATAAGGTTTGAAGCTGTAACTTATGTCTAGGCCTTTTTGATCATGAGTTTTCATTGTCAAAAGCTGAAAAACTTTTAAATTACTTTGCTTTTGTCCACAGATGTCAATTTATATACTAGAACTTTTAATGTCAATACTAACAGTTGCTTTAAACAAGTAGACACTGAACCTCGAAGAATAAGTTAATCAGCATCACAAAGATGATCATCCTGTTCTTAGTATACAGAAACCACAACAGAAACCTCTTCAAATATCTTTTAATAAAGACATTTGATTGCACAGGTGAAGAAAGAGTCAGAAGCCAAACAAGGGATGATAAAGTAACATAGGGGTTGGCAACAGAATGAAACTATCTCACTCCTAGGCTGAAGGAGAAAGTGAGATATTTGAGTTGAAGAAATTAGGGTAAAGCCAGTGGGTGTATCAGATAGGAGCTAGTAGACTACTACATGTAGATCTCATCCTCTTTATTTATTTTTTTAAATGTCTTCCTTTAATTGAGACATTGAAAATGAATTACTCAGAGGAATATGTTAGTGAATAGAATAAGTGGAGTCAGTCTTCTTTTAGGGAGGAGGGTGTGGTGGTTATTATCCCACAGCTGATAGTTGTTTTGGGATACTGACGTTGGGCTCCTTTCATGAGGCCTTGAGATACAGAAGGACATACAGGTGAGTGGAAATGGAAGGACAGAGACATTGGCTCACTATTAAAAAAAAAAAAAAAAAAAAGACTTTTCAATAGAACCATACAGAAACAAAATGGTCTCTGCCACTGGGAGTGCTACAGTAGAAGCCCAAGAACCCCTTGGTTGGGAGATTCCTGTACACTCAGATTACTTAAAACCTGCTGTGCTTGGAGATTACATGAAAGCTTTTCCAATGCTTGACTTTGTATATTTTCTGCAAACCAATGAACCTGGATGGATGGACCCACTATAGAAGCAGATAATGCCCAAAACATTGCTTACATAGTATTCCAAAGTCATGATCACTGTTCAGTATGAAAAATTATTTATATAATACATGCTCAGGGCTCAGAATTAAGCCTCAGATAGACCAAAATTGTTTCTAGATGTAAAGCTTACTTAATTTCAATGCACCTACATCTTTAATGTATTCTTTTTATTTTTTCTTTATTTTGATTACTGTCACTCTTATCATTCGGTGTCTTTGTGAATAAGTTGTACAGAATTTGGTGTTATGTTTAGCTCACATTAAACAATAAAAGAACTAGTAAATAACTAGTTCCAGTGAGAGACTATACAATTCCATATTAATAAACTTATTTTCACTGATTAAATAGAAACCACTTTCCTCAATAAAATGTATATTAAAATTATGTTTTCATACTATGTAATTTTATCATCTATATTCTAGTGATCAAAACATTTGAATTTCCTGTTACAGGATAATTTATTTCGGAGACTAGTCCACCAGTTGTTCTTTATGGATCATTTAAATTATATATAAAGACCTTTGCAATCAGCAGCAATCAGTTTCCACCTTAATTTGCTTCCTATGATGTTATTAGACTTGGAATAGATAGAGATTGTTGAGAGTCTCTAGGGCCTGTGGTTTCTTCCTAACACCTTTCCTCAATAATTATAAGTGCCTCTCCTGAAATGAGTCAGGGCCTCATTTTGGCTTGGACAAAGAAATATTAATTTATCTGATGTCACTGCAGCTGACTTGAATTTTAGTTCTTATCAGCAGAGCACCATGCCTCCTCTATACCTGCACCCTTTTAAACAGGACCTCGATGGGGCCACCAGCCATGTAGAAATGTGTGCACACTGAGTCTCAGTGCTAATGATTTTGTGGAGAAGGCTACAAGTAATCTATATTCGCTCTCTCTAAGGTTCCCACGTGCCTTAGCAGATCAGCATTCAGAGATACATTTAGCTATGTGGGTGGGTGGGGTTTGGGTGTGGGGGCCAAACAACTAGGTTCATGGGAAAGTGTCTATATAGATGAGATATGTGTATGTCATACGTGTGTATACATACATATATGCTGAACCCAACCCAATTACAAAACTTACCTGAATATTAAAATTGAAAATATTCTCTTTGTACCTTTAGTTCTTCCTTTGTCGTTGTTTTCCATAGAATTATTCTGCCAATCACTCGGGTTTTTAAAATTATTTCTACAGAATTGCATTTATATCAAAACAATCTCAAGTTCATTTTCTGTGTGTATTATGGAATGAATGTTTGTCTTCCTCCAAAGTTTGTATGTTGAAACTCTAGTTTCAGGGTGATGGTATTTGGAGGTGTGGCCTTTGGAAGATAATTAGGTCACCAGGGTGGGGCCCTCATAAATGGGATTTATCTGCTTATAAGAAGAGGGTAGAGAGCTAGCCCCCTGTCTTTTTGCCATGTGAGGATATAAGGAGAAGTTGGTAGTCTGCAGCCTGGAGGAGGCCCCTTACCAGATACAACCATGATGGTGCCCTGAAATTCAACCCCCAGCCTCCAGAACTGTGAGACAAAGTTCTGTTGTTTATAAGACACTGGTCTATGATACTTTGAATTAACAAAGTATGTTGATATCTTAACCTTCCAGTGACAGTGTATCACTTCAAGGCAAAGATTTGACACAATTTACTGAATATTTGCTGAATATTTGCAATCCCGATAGCACTGATACACATTTTATATATATTATCTTATGTCTCACCACTATAATATTTTCATTTTGGTTCCCATTTATTAAAGAAATTGATGTTCAAAGAATGTAAATATGTACATGAAAATCATAGAACCCACAAGACAAAATGCACCATTCTAGAATAAAGTGCATTTACTGTCACTGTAGGACTCCAGCAGAGGAGGGATGACAACTTGTCAGAGACACCACTAAAAGGAGTCGAGATTCACATCCAAGACTTTGTCGCCCAGGCTGGAGTGCAGTGGCGAGATCTCAGTCCACTGCAACCTCTGCCTCCGGGTTCAAGAGATTCACGTGCTTCAGACTCCAAGGTAGCTGGAAGTACAGGCATGTGCCATCACGGCTGGCTAATTGTTTTGTATTTTTGGTGGCGATGGGGTTTTGCCATGCTGCTCAGGCTGGTCTCGAGCTCCTGGCCTCAAACGATCTGCCCACTGCAGTCTCCCAAATTGCTGGGATTACAGGCTTGAGCCACCACGCCCAGCCACACGCAAGACTTTAAACTCGATTTTACTTGAAATTGACTAAAAAAATTTAGTCTCTCTATTTAAAAACTAAATAGTGCTGATGATGGTGGGTGGAGATAGGAAATGAACATCTCTGGCCTATTTACTATTTTGGAAACAAAGATTAAGCATTTGTAGTAAAAGGAGTAAGTTTTATTTTTCATCTTTATATTTAAGAATACACAGTCAGAAATAATATAAAACATAGTTAATAGATTTTTCACTACCTTCTTTTTAATAATCAATAGATGTGGACTTTTCTCTGTGTCCTGGTGGTGTGCCACGGATAAGGTGGCCAAGGAAAAATTCATTCAAACATAGTTAAAAGTTAGTAATTAAATGAGAACTACATACATTGCTAATTTAAAAAAAAATTTCCTCTGATATACCACAATGTTTTCTTGTTAGACTATTAGCAACAGACATCAATCCTTATTTAGAATTTGCAATTTTCTTATCTTGCGTGAAAACTTCATTTTTAAATTAAGGTATGATCCATTTTATACCCAGGGAAAACCAAAGGCAATTGTAGTTAAGCTGAAAAGCATAAAGTACAAGTTTATATAAGATAAATATTTGATCATCAGAAGCAGAAAACATTCTTTCTGTTTTTTGAGGAATAATAAAAATAAATGCAAAGGAAAATGACACGGAAGCATGAGGTATGGGTAATTCTACAATATGCTTTTCTTTGTTGCTGAAACAGAGCTGCTGTCTGTGGCTGCTCACAGCAGGCATCTAAGTGTGGAAAGGAAAGTTCAGTTTGTTGAGGGAGCGTCTATCCACATTTTCTTTTAATATGGTGAGTATAGTTAATATATTGTATTCTTGATAAATCCTAAGAGAGTAGATATAAAGTGTTCTCAGCACCAACATGATAACTATATGAAGAAATATATTATGGTAATTACCTAGATTTAGTCATGGCATAATGGATATATATGTCAAAACATCAGATTGTACATAGTAATACATATCATTTTATCTGTCAATTAAAAAGTAAAATGAACTGGACTGGATTGTTATCGTAAGTTAAAGGTGATACATATTACTATGGAATGACTGTAATTCCTCAGGGAAACTGAGCCCTATGGTGTACATTCAGCACACCATCACAACTATGGCGGTCCCTTCAGGTCTGTCTCTGGGACAACAGGGCGTCCATCTGCATTTTCAGGAAAAAATGATGAGAGTTGAAATGACTACTGTTTTGTGGCAGCAAGAATCAAGAGGTAGAATAAACAACAAGTTGAATCCATGGCAAACTTTAGTGTGGCCATATAGGTTTCCACAACTGAGGGAGAGAGGTAGCATGGTAAAGAAACTTGGGTTTAGCATTAGACAATATCAAAATACAATTTATGTTTTTCACAGGGAGGTCCACAGTGGTACCTAATCCTTTAATAGTCTTTCATAAAAAATACCAAGTCCCATGTATGCACTTGATAAATTCTTTGTATTTGTATTATTTGGAATATCCTCAGCACTTTCCACACCCAGTGCATTAGGAGAACAGTTTCCTTTCTTTACACAGTGTCCTCATTTAAGGGAAATCCTCAGTTTCCTTGAAGTGGTTCAACCTTTTTTGAGTTGCTCATGCCAAAGGCTCTGGCAGCATCCATGACTCCTCTCTTTATTTCACACCCCTTATCCAATGGTGGGAGAGTCAAGTTCAAGGTCTACCTTTAACCATACCGAAATCTGATCACTTCTCCCCACCATGGCAATAAATCTTGTCTGTATTATTGCAACAGCCCCTTTCTTGGCCTCCATGTTTCTACCCTGGCCCTTTAATGCTTACTCTCAAAGGTCAGATGATCCTTTAGAAACATAAATCATCTTACTCTTTTTTTTTTTTTGAGACGGAGTCTCGCTCTGTAGCCCAAGCTGGAGTGCAGTGGCCGGATCTCAGCTCACTGCAAGCTCCGCCTCCCGGGTTCACGCCATTCTCCTGCCTCAGCCTCCTGAGTAGCTGGGACTACAGGCGCCCGCCACCTCGCCCAGCTAGTTTTTTGTATTTTTTAGTAGAGACGGGGTTTCACTGTGTTAGCCATGATGGTCTCGATCTCCTGACCTCGTGATCCACCCGTCTCGGCCTCCCAAAGTGCTGGGATTACAGGCTTGAGCCACCACGCCCGGCAAAATCATCTTACTCTTGAGAGCAAATCCCCAAGTCATTTAAAATGGAAGACACAGTGCTTATGATGATCCTTTAAAGTGGTCCTCCTGGCCTCCCATTAGCCCTCTTGCCTGTCTTCTATGATTTATTTTTTATTTATTTATTTTTTTTGAGATGAAGTCTCGTTCTGTCACCCAGGATGGAATGCAGTGGCACGATCTTGGCTCACTGCAACCTCCGCCTCCCGGGTTCAAGTGATTCTCCTGCTTCAGTCTCCTGAGTAGCTAGGATTACAGGCATCTTCCACTATGCCTGGCTAATTTTTGTATTTTTAGTAGAAATGAGGTTTCATGATGTTGGCCAGGCTGGTCATAAACTCCTGATCTCAAGTGACCTGCCTGTTTCAGCCTTCCAAATGGCTGGAATTACTCTTTTCTGATTCTTTATCAACCACACTACTCCAGCCACTATGGCCCTCTTGAAGTTTCTCAAACACATCAGTAATATTCTCATGTTCCACCTGCCTAAGAAGTTCCTCCTCCAGGAATCTTCATGCCTAATGCTCTCATGTCCTCAAGACCTTGCTCAGGTGGCAACTCAGGCTCCAGTGAGCCCTGCCCTGACCAGCATCTTTAACTTTGCCATCTGACTCCCATTGTGAGCATCCAGCCTCTCTGCCCACTCCATCACATTTCTTTTCTGACCATCAGCAGCATCTCCTGAGAACTTGTGATGGAATACAAATTATCTGCACCCAGCTCAGATTTACTCCTTCAGAAATGCTGGCCATGGAGAATCATAACCTTCTGCTAACCAAGACCTCCTCGTGTTTCCAATGCACCCGAAGGTTTGAGATTCACAGCCCTATGTAATCTATTACATAATGCGAAAATATTTCGAGGTTTCCCTTTCACGTTGGAAACAAATCAAGGATACTGTTATCAATACTTCAATTAGACAGTTAATTGGTGATTTTAGCCAGCAGAATAATGAAAGATACAGTTTGTTATTTTTTAACCTTAGTAGAATCCTTTAAAAAACTCTTTAAATTAATAGTGAACTTTATTAATCTTGCTTTATAGAATGGAATATATAAAATCTCTATTTTTCCTCTATTCCAATAACAAATATTCAGAAAAAATATTTTTTAAAAATCCCATTCAAAATAGCAACCAAAATTACAACTACCATGAAAAGAAACTAGCTAATGGTACATAGGATCCTTTTGGAGATAATTATAAGATTTCATGAAGGAGCTCTAAAATATTTCTATAAATGGAGAAATATGGAGGCATATCATTTTCCTGAATAGAAAGAAAAGCATTGTAAAATGTCATTTATTTCAAATTTATTTACAGATTAAATGCAATTTCCATGTGTGTATCTATGTGTCTGCGTGTGTGTGATCCAAAAACAAGATAGAATACTAAAGTATGAGAGTGCTGTGAAAGTAAACAAAAAATCCAAGAGGATTTTCCCTACAAGACATAAAGAATGGCAATAAAGATGGTGTAAAATTGATCATATGATAAACAGACCAATAGTACAGAGGAAATCAAATAGTCATATGTGGGAATTAGTATAGTACTTAAGTAGCCTTGGAAGAAGTCAGAGGGGAAAGGAAAACCCATACACAAAGGATCATAAGACCACCTATCATAAATATGGACTAAATAATTAAATTATGCACCATCACACACACACACACACACACACAGATAAATCCAGATATATTACATACTTAAATATGAAAAACAAAACTTAAACATAGGAGGAATATATTTTTATAAATTTGAGCTAGAGAATAATACACTGAATAATGCACAAATCAGAAACATTCATAATTAAGAATAAATATGGCCAGGCATAGTGGCTCATGCACGTAATCCCAGCACTGTAGCAGACAAAGGTGAGAGGAAAACTTGAGGCCAGGAATTTGAGACCAAACTGGGCAACATGGCAGGGGTCCATCTCCACAAAAAAATAAAAAATAAGATGTCAGACATGGTCGCACACACCTGTAGTCTTAGCTACTCAGGAGGTTAAGGCAGGGAGATCACTTGAGCCCAGAAGTTTGAGGCTGCAGTGAGCTATGATAAGGTGACTGCACTCTAGCCTGGGTGACGGAGTGAGACCCTGTCTCTAATTAATTAATCAATTAATCTGCTGAGCAAAATGGCTCAGGACTGTAATCCCACCAACTTAGGAGACTGAGGCAAGAGGATCAATTGAGGCCAATAATTAGAGACCAGCCTGGGAAACATAGCAACAAGAGTAAATAATATATTTGACAAAATATAATAATATATTTGACAAAAACAAACACTTCTAAACAAAAGCCATGAAAACAAAGTTAAAAAGAAAGCCCAAGGCAGTAAAAAGATCATTGCAAATCATATAACCAAAAAATTTTTACTTTTATGAATGGATAACTCTTAAAAACCAGTAAAAAGAAAATCATAAGCAAAGGCCATTAACAGGCAAACAGCCAAAGAAGAAACACAAATGACCCATCCAGTGAAACAAGAAATGAAAAAGATATGATCTAATAATTGAATAAATGAAATTAAAATCAGATAGCATTCTACATCCACCATTTGCAGAAATAAATTCTTTGTTTTGTTTGTTTTTGGAGATGGAGTCTCACTCTTGTCGCCCAGGCTGGAGTGCAATGGCATGATCTCAGCTCACTGCAACCTCCTCCTCCTGGGTTCAAGCGATTCTCCTGCCTCAGCCTCCTGAGTAGCTGGGATTACAGGCATGTGCCACCACGCCAGGCTAATTTTTGGTAGAGTCATGGTTTCACCATGTTGGGCAGGCTAGTCTCGAACTTCTGACCTCAGAGGATCCACCCACCTTGGCCTCCCAAAGTGCTGGGATTACATGTGTGAGCCACCGCGCCCAGCCAAAAATCAATTCTTCATTTCGAGAAATGCTGAGGAATAGTGATTAAACAAGTGAAACGATTCTGAAGAATAATATAAAACAATGATTAGTGTACACATATCCTGTGATGTGGCAGTTCTATTTCTTGCTATATTTCCAACAAAGGAACTCTCATACTTGTGCAGAAGTGCAAGATGTTAATGTCCGCATTCTTATTAATTGTCAAAATTGGAAGCAGCCAAAATGGCCATAAAATCAGTATGTGTAAATAAATATAGGTTGTTCAAAATATAATAGAACATAAGTCTGCAATAAAAGCGAATGGACTATTTACTTCTTGGTCAAGATGCACAGTTCTTCAGCAATCTCTTGGCTCCAAATAATTATTTACAATGGTTAAAATATAGAAGGAAAACTATAACGGCAGCTTCTGATTTGAAGACCAGAAAAGGAACAGAAAAACAAACCAGTGAGTTATTTTGTTACCATGGACTTAAAAGCCCTGGCCCCAGGCATTGGGAGCTTGGACTTTATTTAGGACCTGCAAGAAACAGAGGGCTGAAAGTAATTCGGTGGAACAGGGAAATAAAGTGAGGCTTTCTGCTTGAAACGAGGGGGGCATGGTATATGGCTCATCCATTCCCAAGAAAACAAGCCAAGCTTAAACAGCTGCTGGTCCCAGCACTTTGGGAGGCCGGAAAATGAGGTCAGGAGATCAAGACCATCCTGGCCAACGTGGTTAAACCCCATCTCTACTAAAATACAAAAATCAGCTGGGGATGGTGGCGCGCACCTGTAGTTCCAGCTACTCAGGAGGCTGAGACAGGAAAATCGCTTGAACCTGGGAAACCGAGGTTGCAGTGAGCCGAGATTGCGCCACAGCACTCTAGCCTAGTGACAGAGTTAGAGTTCATCTCAAAAACAAAAAACAAAACAAAACAAAAAAGAACAGCTGCTGAACAAACTAAAAGCAAGAAGAAGAAGAAAGAAAAGACACCTGGGATTCTAACTCTAGAGTCACACCATCCAATAGAACTGTCTGTCACGATGCAGGAGAGCTGTCCTTCATGGTAGCCATTAGACACAATTGGCTAGTGTGAATAGAAAACTACATTTTACATTTTATTTAATTTCGTTGGCTAAATATTCAACTTAAATATTCATCAATGGCTAGTGGCTGCCTGATTGGACAGCGTCGCTCTAAATAACCTAAAGGCATAGGGGGAAGAGAGGACGTGGAGGGGGACTTCATGAATTGAGGGCAGACTTCTGCTGGTTCTGGGATGGGATCTGCCCTCCCCAGAATCAGTGCCTTATAAAACCTAGTTACAAAGTGGCTGCTCAGGGGTTACGAGAGGCAATTGCCAACAGCAATACAAAGATAGATGAGCACCAAGAAAAGTAAGCAGGGAGAGAGACAGAAGGAGAAAAATATAAAATATAATCTCATCAAATGAGACTGGAATCAAATGGTTCCAACACATGAAGAAATTGTACCTTATAAAAGTCAATAAAACTCTAGTTAAAGCAAATTTTATGGAACTAATTGACAAACGTTTTGGAAGATGTTTAAAATGCTCAATAAGATGAATTCTATATTAATTTAAAACAAAAACAACCAAAAAAACTTTGTCTTATGAAAAAGAATCGTAACATATCATAGAAATAAAAAATATATATAGTATTAAGTAACTGTAATATAAACTGGAAAGTACATTAGATGGGATGATCATAACTCGACACAATTCAGAAACAAATTTGTAAATCAAAAGGTCGTACTGGGAGTGAAACATTGAGCACACATGGACACAAAGCAGGGAACGACAGACACCAGGGCCTACTTGAGGATGGCAGGTGAGAGGAGAATGAGGATTGCAAAACTACCTATTGGGTACTATGCTTATTACTTGGGTGACAAAGTAATCTGGACACCAAACCCCCAAAACACACAATGTACCCATGTAACAAATCTGCACCTGCACCTCCTGAACCTAAAATAAAAGTTGGAAAGAGAAAAGAAAAGAGAAAGATGGTCCTGGGAAACTCACCTATAACCATAGTCAGAGGGACAAAGGGATATATCACACAAAACACTTAGGACAGAAGGAGAGGATATAGCATATGCTCCATAGTATCCCACAAAAATAAATGGAAACAATAGCAGATGAGCAATATTTGAAAAAAAATAGCTGAGTATTCATAAGATTAAAAACGGATATGAGTTCTTCAATCAAAAAACACACTAACAGTGCCCAAACATGTAATTTTATTTTATGTAATTACTTATTTTTAAAATTTTGAGGCAAAGTCTGCTGTGTTGCCCAGGATGGAGTGCAGTGGCGTGATCTTGGCTCACTGCAACTTCTGCCTCTTGGGTTCAAGCGATTCTCCTGCCTCAGCCTCCCGAGTAGCTGGGATTACAGGCGTGCACCACCACACCTGGCTAATTTCTTTTTTCTTTTTTTTAGTAGAGATGATGTTGCAACATGTTGGTCAGGCTGGTCTCGAACTCCTGACTACAGGTGACCCACTCACCTCAGCCTCCCAAAGTGCTGGGATTACAGGTGTGAGCCACTGTGCCTGGCTCAAAACACATAATTTTAAAATTAAACAAATCAGGCCTGGGAACAGTGGCTCACATCTGTACTGTAATCCCAGCACTTTGGGAGGTGGAGGCAGGAGGAGCACCTGAGGCCAGGAGTTTGAGACCAGCCTGGGCAACAGAGTGAGTCCCTGTCTCTCAAAAAAAAAAAAAAATCAAACAATTAACCAGGAGTGGTGGCAGACACCTGTGGTACCAGCTTCTTGGGAGGCTAAGGCAGGAGGAGTGCTTGAGCGAGGAGGTTGAGATTGAAGTCTTGCTCTGTTGCCCAGGTTGTTTGCACCACTGCACTCCAGCCTGGGCCAGAGAGCAAGACCTTGCCTCAAAAGAAAAAGAAAAAAAGAGAAAAATCTCAGCCCACAACTAGGTACTTTATAATGAAATTGAAAAATATCAAGGGTAAGGAGAAAAATCTCAAAACCAGCCAGTGGTGGCATTAGAAAAAAATTCATAAATTGTGAAATGTTGAATTTATTATAATTGCTACCTTAAGAAGGAATGCAACAAAAGGGACATTTTCAAAAAGCTCTTCATTGTTTCTGTTGTTTTACTTTGTAAAAGGACCCTGACGTTAATATTCAAATAATTATATGATGAAATTGAGTGCAAAAGTACTCATTTTGTTTTTCTTTTTCTTTTTTTTTTTTTTTTTTTTTTGAGATGGAGTCTTACTTTGTCACCCAGGCTGGAGTGCAGTTGTACGATCTCAGCTCACTGCATGCTCTGCTTCCTGGGTTCATGCAATTTTCCTGCTTCAGCCTCCCAAGTAGCTGGGATTAAAGATGTGCACCACCACGCCTGGCTAATTTTTGTATTTTTAGTAGAGACCAGGTTTCAACATGCTGGTCAGGCTGGTCTTGAACCCCTGACCTCAAGTGATCCACCTGCCTCAGCCTCCCAAACTGCTGGGATTAAAGGCATGAGTCACCGTGCCCAACCTCAAATTTACATTTCTTTTTGATTGGGTGTCTAGAATAAAACATTCAAAAATAATAAACTTGATATACATGTATCATTTCTAAATGGTTAGATTTATAAAGCACAATGCTATTTAACAAACAGGTTTTTGTGGTGTATATCAGCTGAGCATCAGCCCCGCGTGTGAAAAAGATATATAAGTACTTGTCCAGGATAGAGACTCACAAGATTTATATAAGGAAAAAAGAATTTGTTCAAGATGCTTTAACGTTGCCTATGATATTTTTAATACAGTAAGATTTGAAGTAAATATTATTGATATTTGTAAAGAATTACTCCATCTGGAAACTTAATCAAGGAGGGCATGGAAAAAAGTATATAAAGATTTCAAATCCCAAAATGGTAACTAGGCAATCATCTTGGAAGCTTTTTCAAATTTCACATGTCTCCCTGGAGATTTTAATATGTCATTTTGGGGAGGTATGCCTTCTGTTGCCCTAACCACCCACAGGCAGCATTTAGCATTGCCACTCTAATGAGCTACTATTGCTGAAAAGATTGTCACAAATCCCTAAGATATGCCTACTTGCAAAATGTTGAGTTCAAATGCTGTAAATTGATAAAAAAAGAAAAGAAAGGGAGTGGTTGGTTGATCAGGGGGAGGAAAGCTTAAGGGCCAGGTTGGAGCTGTTCCTACAGCACCATGTTCAAATGTGGAACTCCAGACTGTACAAAATTCTAAATATAAACCTGGCCATCAGATCATTAGCAAGGTAAGAGGATAAACGTATTTTAATCCATAGTTTTTACTTCAAATGATAACTTGAGTGTTTTCATATATTGTATGAAAGTAGACATAGGATCCACATAAATTCTAATTCTAAGAAAGATGAATGGGAAATTGGCAGGCAAGCTTGAGACCCTGTCAGGCAAATGCCAAAATAAAAAATGCTTTAACATGGGTGGATCACTTGGATAGATTTTCTCCCTCAGCAGAACTGCCTTTTCTTTGTTCCTCCTTCTTATAGATGGTAAAAGGATAAAGGTTATCTCCAAATTTGCTTTGTTCTACCTCAGATAACAAATCAACACTGTAAGTCCTCCTCCGGATCATTGATTAATTTCTTCTGAGACCAGCGTTATGTAGGGTTTTAAGCCTGAGAGAAAACACTCGTGGGCCCTGCAGCTTGGATCAGGGGAGGGAATGGAAATGTGGTAAAGGTAGGTAACAGGTCAGCTGAACTTAATGCACCTGTTCACTTACCTAGTAGAGGGGCCACATTTGAGCATGTATCCAAATGCTCTGGAGGGCTTGTTAACAAACAGATTGCTGGGCTCTGCCCTCAAGAGCCTCTGATCAAGACCCTAGATATTCAAAGAAATGTTTAAGGATCAGCAGTGTTAGCATTGTCTAGCATGCAAAGCAGACTCTTGGCCACCACCCCAGACTTTCTCATCAGACTGCATTTAAACACCTTTCCCACGTGATTTGTGTGTCGCCGACATTTGAGAAGCACCAGTCCAGAGGGCTTGTCTTGTATCTGTTGATCACGAAATTCAAATATTACAGAACCTGACTTTCCCTTTTCTATAGTTTTTTTCTTTTCCATATGTAAATGATGGCTTACTCTTGTTTCTCCAGCAAACTAATTCCATACGCAACACATTTTCAGGGTTTTCTGTCCAATGATTGCTGCCCCTTAATTGTTTGTGAGCACTATTATCAATTTATTTTTACTTTTTGTATGATTTCTAGTATTCAGTGATTTGTGTGAGATAGGCACAAGATAGGTGCACGTGTCCAGCTTGCCTTCTTGATGTAATATTCTGAGCATATTATTTTATAAAGAAGATTTAAGCAAGTATAAAATTGGATTATGAGTTGAATTCTCAAATACGAAAGTTTTTATATATTTTGAATGATAAATTCTTTACAAATGGACAAGCTGCAAATAGCACTCAGAATAATTATGAATTAACATTTGCAAAACTTCGGAAGATAAAGACATGCCAATAGACTGATAGTGGTCAAATATGCTTATTTGATATGAAAACATTCTTACTTGCTATGAAACATTTGCAATGAAAACAGAATTGCATAAATAATACCGGGAGTGTCATGACATAAAACAATGAAGATTTATTACAAATTTCTCTCATGGATTGGAATAATAAGACAAGCCAAACTAGTACAAGTTCCTCCTTTGGTAGTGTTACTAGATTGGTAAACTATAAGAATTAGATAGAGTGTTTCTTGATTTTTAGCACAGCATATGATATCCTTGTTGTCAAGATGAAGGAGTAGGATATTGTCTGGTAGATTTATAGTTAGTGTAACTACCAACTGTCCCTCAAAAATGCTGAGTAATATCAAGTTGGGCAGAAGTCTTGAGTTGCGCACTTAGGTGTTGGCCTTGCACTGCCTTTCCGAACATTTCATCGGTATATAGAATAAAGATCTGGACGGGGTGTGTGTGTGTGTGTGTATGTGTGTGTGTGTGTTGTGGTTGGTGGAGTGTATCATGAAACCTATCTGAAAGGAAGAGCTAACAGCATGAACAATGTATTGCTCAAGGTTCTAACATGTTTACAGAAGCACAGAGTCTGAAAGAAAGGAACAAACGATAGAAGTTGAAATTTTGTAGGGCTATGTTTCTTCAATACTACATTTAATTAGACAAAAGTCAGTTAGGTAAGATAAAGGATTCTTTGTGGGTAGAAGGTTTGTAAGCACGAAGTCTTGGCATTAGTTTAAGTAGCAGTTTAAAAAAATTTTAAAGGTAGCTTAGTTGGTATTCAGATAAATATGCTTCCCTGATGAATAACAGTATGGGAATAGAGTCATTACGATTTGATTAACCAGCTTCTGAGAGCCTTAACAGAAATCTGATGTTCAGATCCTAACCAGGACCAAAAAGAAGGTTTCTTGTGGTCCTAATTCCCTTACAATGACTCAGTGTGATAAATTTGTGAAAAATCTGATATTTTTCACTAGAACAATTAGGCATTGTTTAGACAGTATCCCTGCTTAGACAGTTAGGCCAAATACCTTAGCCCAGGAACTTACGAATTTCTTATACAATATATTGTAGCAAGTGTGTTGGTAGGAAATTAACAATAAAACCCTCTAAAAGGGCCCACTAAAGGAATGAATCTGACCCATAAGAGGGTGCCTGTCGCATGGTTCTTCCTTCATTATTGCTCAGAGCCCCTGACAGTACCCAAAACACATATTCACAAATATGTGTCGTTAGTGCTGACATGTTATTCCTGCCGTGAGTAACAGGATACAATAAATCATCTGTTTACCCAAGAGTGATTTGGGGTTGCTAGTTCCTTAAGTTCTATTGGTATTACCCAAGTTAGGGTCATTGAGTATAAGTTTGGAAATAAGTAGGTAAAACAAAATTAAGTAGTTATCTTAACTGCAAAATGTTTTAATCTTTAATTTGCCAATATATATGTTGAAGGTCTATGGAGAAATATAAAATACCATATTTCTTTCTGTTTGTTAGCATAGATCCTCCTAAAAGTATCTCATACAACTAATTTATTATAAAACACATTTCAGAAAACTCTGAACTAGAAAATTTCTAGGTTCCCTTCTATGATACATTTCTGTATATATAGCACTGTCTTACCACTAGGACTTCCAGTAAGAAAGAGAAAGAGGGAGAAAGTGAGTGAGAGAGAGAAAGAGGAAAGAAGGAAGGGAGGGTTAAGAAAGGAAGGAGAGGAAAGGAAGGAGACAATAAGAAAAAAATAGATAAAATAACAGCAATAAAAAAATGGCAGAAACAGTGGAGTCTGAACATAGCATTATTATACAAATACCATTTTTCTTAACTTTATGTCAGTTATCGTAATTTAAGAATGTGACTACAGTACTTTCAAAACACGTTTATCACATTTATGTACATCTGATACAAAGATTAGGTCCCTTATTATTTATTCAGCAAATTCCCTCTTCCAAAACATCCCCAGCTCCGTACATCTGGATCACTCAAGGAATCATCAAGGGACTCGTGTGTCCCTTCAGTTTTCAAGTCGGAGATCAGGATAAAAAACAACACTCGTGCCAGTTGGAATTCAGTGCTTCCTGATAGTTTCAACACCTGACTCTATTCTGGGCTGTGTTCCCTTCCTATCCGCACTGTATCTGCCTCACTCCAACTCCTCACCCCCAGCACAACCTGCCACCTTGTCAAGTTCTTGTTTTTGAATCACATAGTGGTGGAAGTTTGTGTGTATGCGTAACATGCACAATACTCCTAAAATAAGTTACTTCAATAAATTACTACATATGCATTAAGTATCCCTGTTTTCGTGGGAAATACTAGTTTAAGGCTGTGGAAAATTCTTTGGTAATTATCGTAGTCCCAAATTTTAAAATGAGTTGCTCTGGAGTTCGAAATTCTAGAGGTAAAATTTATAAACAATTTGTTTCCAGATACTGCTTTCAAAAACTTCAGTCTTCTATATTGTCAGTCAATTTATTATCTCTATCCCATTGTCATGAAGCGAATGCAGCTGTTACAGTCAGTGTGTGATGACAGAAACTATTGGAATCCATGAGGAAATTGCCAAGTATACTTTTACAAGATAAGATGCATCACAGCCTGGCAATCATGGTGTGACGCTCTCTTCAAAGCAGCACTGCTTTCCGTGCTATGGGTTGTTTCTCTTCCTCCTCCTGCTTCACAGCCAGCCAGCATCAGCCTCACAGAGTGACCCAGTGTCTGGGCCTGAACAACACCCATGCTGGTGAAAAGATCAGAAGACTCAGGTTCAAATACTAACTCCATCATTAATTTTGTAAGAGATGACAAGTTGCTGAGCCTCTAGGCTTCTAATATATCCCTATATGTTGGAAAATTACATGGTAAGAAGAATGAGAAAGTTTTGCATTTCATAGACACTGAACATGTATAAGCTAATGTGGATCTTGAGCTGTTTGCTGCCATAGCTCAAAGTTAATATCTGCAAATTGGGATGCACTGGTGGGGACTAAACATTGTGAGATAACATGTTTTAAAGCACTTAGAAAAGCCTCAAGTGCTCAACAAATGTAAACAAATAACATTAACACTACTACTATTACTACCAATAAATTGATTATCCAAAAAGATTGCTTTATGTTCCTTATGTGTAGAGTACACTTTTGAAATTTTCATCATCCATCAGAGTTTATTGAACTGTTCTAAGTACATTGATTGGTGCTTACAACGGGTGCTTCTTGCTTCATCATAGGGCTCTATCCATACATTCCTGAACTGAGATTGATGCTCTTGACCTCTTAATTGCTTGTGACTTACAAATATGTCACCAGACTCTTGGGATCTCAAAAGGACTCAAGTACAACCATGTAATTCTGATCAAGTAAGAGGCAGGAGTACTTGACTGCCAGATTTATGCTGGGAATGTAGGTTAAAGTTTAAGGGAAAACAAAATGTTATTTTATAGTCATTAGCCTCACTAGCTTGAGAAAGATGAAGTATGCATGCATGCATATACACATTCAGCAAAACATGTACAAGAAACTGACAAGGGAAGAAGTTCTGGAGTAACAAATGGTGGAAAATTGTGGTTTAATGACTCATACTAGCTTGCTTTCTAGTGGTTAATAACTGTTTATTATAAAGATTAAAATACACACAATTGTTATAACTTGCTTGTTTTGTATTTAAGACTATAAAATATCTTCATCTATAATATATAATTTATTATAATATAGAGATTCTTCTGCATTGTCCTCTTATATGTGAGTTTAATTAATTCCTTACCAAATCTCCCATTTTTAAATAGCAAAATTCAGGCTCAGAAGGCAATATGATTCAAAACCTCACCATTTTGAAAACAGAATTTCTTCCTTGTGATACGAGTTAAAGGGGATGTGTTCCCTTGTGTCCAAGATCACTGATATTTTCAATTAATTGGTTTGTTTAATTGGCCAATTATTTATTTATTTCTTCTGCTGGACTCCCTGCATTCTTTCTAGACAGTTTAAAACTACCATTCATGCCACAGGATGTAGAAACAAAGAACACAGAAGATAACTTTGAAAAAAGAAAAGCACAAATGCTCTGCCTGCATATGGCTTCTAAAGGAACTTTTATGACAAAACAGATGGTTTTAAAAAAAAGAAATGATTCTCAAGCCCAGCTGACATTATACTAATTAGACGATCAGAAGATACCTACCGAAAGTGATCTGATTGTAATACCAACATTTATAAAACATCATGTTTGCCTCCACTTCCCAACAGGCTCTGTCAAAACCTAGCTGCAATTCTTTTCTTCAATTTGAAATTCTTTATTCTTAAAATAAAAGCTGTGCCCTCTTTCCACCTCCAACTATTGGAGACATCCCTTCCATGAGGAAAGACGGAAATTCTTGGCTCATCAAAGTGATGTATTAATTATCTTGGCAATATTTCAGTTTAGTATAGGTACTTTCCAAACTTCCACATCAAACTCTTTTCATATGTCCAAGTCTCCTCGAATGACAAGCCTTATATTAGTTTCAAGCTGGTTTTCTCGGGCAGAAATTTTCAATGTATTTCTCAGTCTACCATGTAACCTAGATGAATCAGTTTTTAGTGTGCGATCTAGCTTGAGACTTTGATCAAAATGATTTTCACTTGCAATGTCTGTCAAGGGCTGAAAGTAAGTTCACATGGACTGCAGCCTACTGGTCCACCACAGGTGAAATACCATATCCCTAATTGTACTTACCCTGCTGAATTTCTTCTTGAGGATGGTCAAAGTGTGATGGGCTTATCATGCTTCATCTTGAATACCTTCCTTTTTCCCAAATTATTATTTTGTATCTGAGTCAATGCATAGACCAAGTGATGCACTCATAGTGTATGTTGGAAATCATGCTGTGTGCTTTGAATGCACACACACACATCCACACACACACACACATCATCCATATATGCATAAATGTTTTGAAAATCAGAAAATGTTTATTTGTGCAGTATTGTGTTCTGGAGAAGAATAATTCATGGATATTGTCTTCTTACTGGGGCCATGGACCATAGGGGTGGGAGAGAAGGCAAATATAAAGCATTAAATGCGAAAGGCTAAAATAAGAAATTCTCTCTGCATCAAGGAGTGGAGCAAGTGCATCAAGTAGGGCGCATCTGCTCGAAGCTATTAGAGATTGACATGATTTGCTATAATAAGTATTAGATAAAGGGCACATTTTCAAGTATAAAAAAAAGAATTGGCCAAGAGTTTAGAAGGGAGGAACAATGTCTTAATGCCAGCTTGACAATAAAACAAGGATGCAGCTACAATTTTGGACAAAAGTGGTGGGATAAGGATGATCTTTGCTTGTAGCTAAAGAAGAACATTAAAAATAATTAGAGCAAGAAGAAGATCCCCAGGCGTTATAACTAATAATTAATTTATTGATACTTCCTCCCTCCATCCCTTCTTCCTTCCTTCTTTCCCTCCCTTCTTCCCTCCCTCCCTCCCTCCTCTCCTTCCTTCCCTCTGTCCTTCTTTTATTTTCTTTCTTTCCTTCCACAATCATTAAGTGAGTTCTTAACAGGAACTTCCCTTGGTTAGACAATTACTTCAAGATTAACACAAATTGATCCTAATCCATTTCAGGCTCTTGGAATGAAGCTTTCCCTAATGCCCATGTGTCTCAGAGACCCATAATATGTTCATATTTCAGAAAACTTTGATTTGCCCTTGGAAAGCCCACTTCCTCTTAGTAAGATGTTATAAAGTTATGCGGTCAACAGTTCTGTGATGAGTTAGCCATAGAAATGTCAATGAGACCAACATTTGCTTTTTTAAACAATGTAAATATTCTGAAGTACAGGTGTGGTATAGTAGAAAAATATAGATCTTTCTCAGTAAATAAGTTTGAGTGTTAAGCATACTGTGGAATTTGGAGAAAGGTACTGAGTACTATTAGAAGCAGTACTGACAGCGAACCCATCGTATACTTTCTATGAGCCAGGTACTTTATGTGTGTTCTCCTTTGTTCCTCACAACCACTCTGTGGGCTAGATATTTATATTATTATCATTTTACAGATAAGAACACTGAGACTCCAAAAGGTTTGGTAACTTGCTTAGTAAATAGAACAAGAGTGACGTACAGCTAAGACGTGAATCCGAGTCTGTCTGAACTTTAAACTCATTTTCCTAACAACTACACAATGTCTCCTCAAAATAATTTATTTAATAGGGCTTATGTAGATCAGTAAAAATGTTTTCTTTGGTATTTTTTGTACTTTAAAATGTATTTTTGCAATTGTAAGTCATTTTATCATGGTACTATTTAATCTTTTGGATTATTTAAAGCATATGTTAATGTAGACTTTTTCCCCTGTTAGATTCCAAGGTGGGTTACTCATATCATCTTGTATAATTTTCCTGCTTCTTTAAGCACACCCTCATACACTAACCAGTTTTACACTAGTATTAAGTAACTTCTTTCTAATTTTCTCATGATCAATCAGCAATTCACATCTGTTTGAACTGGTTTTATCCTGGCATTGTGCAAATGGTTCATGAAAGAACATTTCCAAAGAAAAGAAACAAAAAATCAAATGTGTTATGAACTGAGATGCTTTTGGGTTCTCCTTATTTACATGTTTTGCTATAGGTAGGAAGTGAGAAAATCTAGGAGGTTATCAGATGATATTTTTTAAAAATAGCTACAGAAATACAGTTCTGTATAGCTGAAAAATTGGTTGCCTTGATAAATTTAGCTGTTTACAATGTCAGATGGACTTTTCTTGCCAATCCTCTCCCTTTCATAAGACAGGGCAACTGTGCTTCACCTATAACCCACTCACAACGGGACTGTCACAGCCTCAAAAAAATCGCACATTGATCCAAAAAGGCAGATACCGATGGGTCCCAGACACGCAGGCCAATTACAGACTGACACATTCCTAATGACTTTCTGAAATGAGGTCTGGAGGCCCCTCACCTCCCCCGCCCATGCCCTACAACCACCAAGGGTCCTCCCTTCTCTGCTTCCTACCCCTTCCCACATATTTATGCTGCTAACACAATTTAAGACTTACTAAAGTCACGTTAAAAAGGATATCATTCCAATTGCCCACTTGCTATTGGAGTACCAATAAGTCCCTTAGTTTGTTGGTAATGTAATATTTTACCCATCCAGCCATTGAATATTTTAGACAGTCTACTGACATAAAATTGGATGCAGTGTTTGTATCTCTCAGTTCTCGTCATAGAAAATGAATATGTATGATCCTCTCTCCTCTAAGAAGAAAAGTTCATGAATGAATTTCTTGGGATCACCACAAGATGGCTAGCTGCCTGAGTCTTCTGCACAAAATCCAGAGATCACCTTGGGAATATGGATTTCTCTATAATTTTTTTTTATAAAACATTTCTTCGGTTTGACAGCCACTTCCATTCCTTTCAGTTACCTTAAGCAGCTTTAGGTTTACTTTATGGTACTTCCCTAACAGTTTCTCCTACTTCATCATCCAACAATTTCAATCATGTTAAAATTGTGTTTGTGTTGTCATTTTATGCCAGTTGAATTCAACAACAAAAAGTGGTGCAAGTATCTCTGATTATTGGATCTTCCTTAAAATAGGAGCAATTTATAAGGCCCCAAATATGAAAGTTTTTGTTTTCCCACTTCATCTACATTTTCTAAGCATTATATATCAGCATCTGATAGTTGTACCATAATCTTTGAAAGTCTCAGTCTAAAAGAGGCAGAAACAAGTGAAAACAAACTAGCAGAATAAGATGCTCTGACAGAAGTACCTAACGTATGCAAGAATGCAGTGGAGGGATGTTTTTCATAGATCGAATCATAGACAGTGGCCTTTAAGTAATTCATTTAATTTGCAATATATCAGCATTCAAACTGGGCAAAGTATGTGCTATCCATTTTACTCGAAAATAGTCACATTCACGAAGAGAAAGTCATATCTCTCTGCTTGCTCATTTTCTTTTGCCCAGGTAAAGTTGAACACACTCCTATAAGCATTCTGTCAAAACTCTTGGCCTTTTGCTTGACTCTTGGACTTGGTTTTTCCATTTGACCAAGAGTTCTACAAAGGGGGCATGTGCTTGGCCTTCTCAGGGCCAGACCCTACAACATGCCTGTTGCTAAGGAGAGCCTCAAAAAGTGCTGAGCAAATCTTAGAAAAAGATTGGCTTATTTACTGGTCTAAGCATGGCTAGCTCTAGGCAATATGGAAATCAGGAAAAGAGGAAGTTATTATTTTTCCCTTAACCATCTTTCCCTGTGCTTGTCATCATTCTAGGTTTGTACCTCATTCTTGTCCTATTTCCTAATTAATTTCCTTTCAGCCTTGTTAATTCTGTGATGACAAACTACAAGGTCAGAGTGCCCATTTTAAATATATACTTTAAGTATATACACATATACTATGATTATAAATTTGTCAATCACTCTGGTATAACAGGAAAAGTTTCACTACCGTGATGGTCTCTAGGGAAAATATTTTGAGTTTAGCAGTTAAATTATGCGAAGTAAACCATGGCCTGGTTTTCCTTCTTGGGAGTCCTATCTCTGTTCAAAAATTAATAATAGTCTTGTAGGGACTTTCTGGAAGGTGTCTAAAAAGTCAGTGTATCTTTTATAGCAAAACAAAAAGTGATTCTCCATTCTGCCTGAGAATGTGAGCACTTAGGAGAGGCAAAGAATGGATTGAAGAAATGTTGCATGTGCACATAAGACAGGGGCTGATGATATAATGAAACAGACGACTGTCAAGGTGATTTAGCACATCCTTTCTCATCTTGGACCACAGATGGAGGTGCTGACTCAAAAGCCTCCAGAGGAAGCTTGCAGGTAAAGGTTTTAAGGGAGAGGCTATTCCCCCGCAAATATCCTATAATGCACTACTTCAAAATGACATAAGTGAGGTTGTCATTCCCTGGATTAAAAAAATTGGTGGACACACCATCTGGGAGGAGTCAGAAAAAATTTAGCTTAAAGCACTTGTCAATGGAAGAAGGAAAATACAATATTTTCTTTAAGAAATTACATTTAATAAAATATCTTTATTTTCCTGGCTATAAATTTATTAACAAAATAGTAGAAAATTTTGGAAATGAAGAATAGAGAGAAAACAGAAACACCTCTCCCCAGAATTACTGTCAAAACTTACAAAAATTTTCTTCTAGCCTTTTATCTAGTCATAGTCATAGTATTTTAAAAATACATTTTAGTCTATATCTAGATGCACACACATATAGCTGTATCCAGTTTTCATCTCATAACATATGAGTTTTCACACTTATATGTTAAACTGCGATCCTATTATATTTAACCATTCCGTGACTATTGTTCCTTTGTGTTTCAATTTTCTAGTCTTATATATCATGCTGAAATTTACATTTTAGTACATATTTTTCCTTTTTTCTTCATTATTTTAATAAATTACAGTATCAAAAATCAAATTACTCAGCAGTAAAGAATTATATGGGACATGAAATGATTAGGAAGTACTAGGTCAGATGCTAGAATTACGTTAAATATATATTTTAAATACATACACATAAATTCTGATTTTAAATTGTTATAGGCTCACTGCAGAAAATTTGCAAGTTATTCATATTCTTACTGTATGTCCAATGTACATGAGTTTTAATGTAAATTGAAGTCATTTGTGTAATTTGTTTTCTAAATAATATACAATATTCTATTTTATAAAATTATTATTTGCCATTGTAATTATTAATGGCTCCCTTAAAATCATATTGATGTGTCTTATGTTATCTGTTTAAGTTCCTATTAGGAGGAATCATGTTCAATGAGGCTGTATGAACCTTCTTACAGACATGTGTTTCTCATAGTTTTTTGTATAACTAATTTGAATAAATTTATAAAAATGAATTTATTCCAAGAATATGAGCATGTCTTTCTTTATTTCTTTTAGAGACAGGGTTAAACTCTGTCACCCAGGCTAGAGTGTAATGGCACAATTATGACTCAGTGCAGCCTCAACCTCCTGGGCTCAAAAGACCCTCCTGCCTCAGCCTCCAAGTAGCTAAGACTGCAGGCATTGCCACCACACCCAGAAAATTTTTAAAATTTTTAGTAGAGACAGGGTCTCACTATACTCCCAGGCTGTTCTCAAACTCCTAGCCTCAAGTAATCTTCTGGCCTTGACCTCCCAAAGAGCTCGGATTATAGGAGTGAGCCACTGCACACAGCCAAGTTTGACATTCTTAAGAAATACACACACACACACACACACACACACACACACACACACACACGAAGATAAAACATAGCAACAAAAAATAACTGCCAAAAATAATCTGCCCAAATTTTAAAAGTTCCCCCAAACCTATATCATTTTGAGAGGTGAAGCCAGCTGCACTTCCTGGGTTGAGAGGGACGAATTGGAGAACTTTTGTGTCTAGCTAAAGGATTGTAAAGGCACCAATCAGCACTCCATAAAAACTCACCAATCAGCACTCTGTAAAATGGACCAATCAGCACTCTGTAAAATGGACCAATCAGCAGGACATGGGCAGGGCCAAATAAGGGAATAAAAAACTGGCCACTCCTGCCAACGCGGGCAACCCGCTCGGGTCTGCTTCCACACTGTGGCAACATTATTCTTTTGCTCTGCACATTGAATCTAGATGCTGCTCACTCTTTGGGTCCACACAAATTCTGAACACAATTTTATTTGCATCTAACCATAATTATATAACAGAGGGATTATTATTATCTTTGTTTTATAAGAGAAAACCTAAGCACAGAGTGATTTAGTAACTCACTCACAGTCACATCGCTTGTAAGACATGGAGCCAGGATGTGTACCAGTGCAGGCTGGCTCCAGTGCCAGTGCTCTTCAAGTAGAAACAATTATGACATATTTAAAATGGAATCTAGTATTGTTGGAAAATAGGCAATGCATAATGATTCCTTTGCTCTTTCAAAAAAATGGAGTTATCACCATTCATTCATTAAATAAAATACTTGATATTCAAGACTAGCAATGTTAAAAAAAATTTCTAACTGTAAATGTATTCAAAATAAATGGATGCTGTTGGCTTGACATCATGTATCACATTACTTAGGGAGATTGAAAAAAATGCAATTTAGCAGGATTTTATACTAAAGGATAGTCAGAAGACGGGAAGATGTGGCAAAGTAGAATGTGGCTAATTGGAAATTAGTAAGGAAGATCAAATAGGTCAATAATTAATTGTGAAAAACAAGACTGACCGGAGTGGGCAGAGGCAACCTGGGGTAGAGCAACATCTTCTGTAGTGACATCCAGTAGTGCAGCAAACAGTGTTGAGGGGTGGCCCATCTATGAGATGCTGCTTCCCTTCCTGTGTCCTGACCCTCTCCTGGCCAGCGTTCAGGGCCATGAATATTACAGGGAAGGAAGTAGCTCTGCCTCATAGTCTCAAAAATTACCATATATTTTTCCCCTCAGTTCTAAACATCATTGTATTGATAGAGGCAGGAGGCAGATAAAGGCCTAGGCAGATATGGAAGAGTCCCTGCAGAATCTCCAACCGATTCCACAAGTGTTTATACCAGATGTTTTGTGCAGATAAGGGAACTGCACAGGGGCCTTGCCTGGGCATACCTGCAACGGACTGGAGGCCCACCTGCACTTGGAAAATGGGGTGGAGCCACCAGGAATTCGTGCCTTATGCAGGGGAGGAGCTCAGCCTCTTTGTCTCCTGTGTGGTGGCCCTGGTATTCAATTTGGGAGGTGGAAACCTGCTTGCAGGACTTCCTGTCTTTGCTAAGAGTTTCCTCTTGGCTTAATACATTCCATCCTTCTCACTGTTCAATATCTCTGCATGCCTAATTCTTCCTGGTCTTGAGACAAGAACCGGATTAGCTGAAGTAAGGAGCAAAATATCCTGTATCAATATCATTGAAAAAGTGCTGAACTGGAAGCCTGAAAGTTTGAATTTCTAGTCCTACTTCTTCTTTTTACCCAAAAAGAGTCAACAAATTGCATACATTCCCAATATCTAGTTTTCCCATAAAAATTGAATTAATAGTTACTTTTTTGTGTGTGTGTGAGATGGAGTCTCACTCTATCACCCAGGCTGGAGTGCAGTGGCACAATCTCAGCTCACTACAACCTCCACCTCCCAGGTTCAAGGGATTCTCTTGCCTCAACCTCCCAAGTAGCTGGCATTACAGGCGCTGCCACCACGCCTGGCTAATTTTTGTAATTTTAGTAGAGAGGGGGTTTCACCATGTTGGCCAAACTCCTGACCTCAGGTGATCCACCCACCTTGGCCTTCCAAAGTGCTGGGATTACAGGCATGAGCCACTGCACCCACCAATTGTTACCTTTTATTCTGTTTTATTAGGATAAGTCTTATTGGTTCAAAAAACATAAAGTACCAGGAAAATCTTATTTGAGGGGAGGAATCATGGCATGAGAGAAGAGCACGTGTTCGCTAACATGCGCTGGGTTGGAACCTCTGCTTAGCTATATGACTGTGGGCATTTGCAAGTTAATTGATCCCTCTGGACTTTGGCACCTCATCAATTAAGGAGAATCATTAACAGTTCTTTTATAGGTTTGTATGAGAATTAAACAAGACAGTGCAAGTACGATGCCTGGAGCAATGTTAGACACTATAGGCACATCATAAGTTCCAATTTCTTATGTTTGGAAATAGGTATTAAAGAGAGAAGAAAATGGAGAGAACCTTGTCCTTCACACAAATAAAAAAGTAACACTGAGATCCTGTTCTAGGTCTATTTATGTTTCTGTCCTCTTCATATCTCAAAATATGAGACTTGGCCTCATAATTCTAGACAAAGCCCACAGTCAGTGAGATCTGGAAGCATGTCAGCAACCAGGACTTGGATTTGGATCTGGAATTCATCACAAGTGTGTGTGGGGGTGGCAGGGGAGGCAGCAGGTTGGCAGGCAGACAGTGCTAGCGAAAAATCAAATAAAGGTAATGTCTAATTTTAGGACAAGAAGACAGTATTTGAACAGCAGTGAGGTCAACAGGCAGCAGTTAGGCTCAGGGCTCAGGATCCCATCACTGGAACTGCTAGCCCTTCATAAAAGATTTGTATTGTGAAGCTGTTTTTTCTGGGCATGAGAGAGTGCGGTAGGGACTTGGGGGACATTTGTGCTTCTTTCCCCAATCTCGTACTTTCACTGAGGGTTTTCTAGAATCCAGCCGTTTTTCTTAAGGTTGAGATAATCATAAGTTTTATTCATTGGGATTCTGATTCAGGTGCATCATAAGCTACTTCCAGGTGAGGGAAGAAGAGGGGGAAGGAAAATAAAAACAAGAGAAAGACAAGGCAAAGAAAGAAGAAAGGAGAAGAAAGAGGAGGAAAAGGAGGAGAAGAAGGAGAAAGAGGAGGAAGGAGAGAAGTGAAAGAAGTATCAGGCTGGAAGAAAGGGAATGAGCAGGGGCTGTCAGGGAGACATGAGTGTTGAGAGATTTTAATAGGGATATGAGATGAACTTAATTTTTATATCATTTAAAAAATAACTGAAGAAACCAATAGAAACCAATATTCAGTTAAAAACAAACTGAAGGAACTGAAGAAATACAATGAAATAAGGAAGCTAACAATACTTAAGGTAAAGTGAGTAATTTTTGTTCTGGATTGATGTAAATCTCTCCAAATGGTGCAGTGGGGTTGGGAGAGCAGGTTTAGTCATATGAAGGGGAGATGGCATGTTGTCAGTTTCATGTGAGCAAAGGTTCTTTGCATTTTCTGTTTTTATACCTCATTGGAAATTTTGCTCAGTTACACTCTATGTAGAATTATAAATTCTGCTTAATAACATATAATTGATACTTTATATTGCTGATGGTAACATTATTTATGTGAAATATTTTGGAGGAAGAGGATAGCATGCACACTAGAGCCACTCTCCACTCCCGCCTGCATGAAATGAGGCTTTCTCCATTTGATAAGGCTTAGGGGGAGCTTAAGGGGGCAATCCTCACCCATCTAGGAAGAGAGATTGCACGCAAATTGCTTCTGAAGTTAAGATTTCCCTATGTTCCTGTGAAGTGAAAAGAAATGACAAAAAATGTGGCCAATTCTAAGTTTAAGAAAAACACTCTATTGAAATTTGAATTTTCTCTCTATATAAGAGATTCTTCATGTGGGCATGCTTCTCACTGGCCATTCTACTCCAAAGCTAAATATTTCTGTCTGCCATTGTAACTCATTCTGCTTATACATATGGAAATAAATTATGAAAATGAAGGCACCAGACAAGGCAAAATCTTGCTATGTGGAGTTATGTCTGGTGTGGCAAATAGAATGAACGAGGAAAGAATCAACAAGGCAAAAAGAAACAAGGAAATGGTCATTATAAAATAGTTTCAAGAAATTCAGCCTCTTAGGTCTCAGACTTTCATCTTCATTTACCCTAGTTTGGCAATGTATCTTGGAAAGATTTCCCCAAGCAAGAATGAAAAAATACTAAATAAAATGTACGAAGTCTATTTAGTCTTACAAACTATGGTAAAGATGTTTAGTGCTCAACCATATCTGATTTTCCTCTCCTTTCTTCATTCATTGTACTTCACTTTTGCCTTCCAATTAGGTGAGACCAGAGTCCTAGCAAATAAAATGTAACTAGAACTGAGAATGTGCCACTTCAGTTTGAGGTAATGCAAAGTATGTAATTGAGTATTCTTCCCCTCCAAAATCTGCTCTGGAAAGTCATTCAATTCACATCATAATTTTAAACATAAACATTAATTGTGTTATGCTATGAGGATTTGGGGTACTTGTTTGTTATTGAAGCATAACCTATATTGACTACTACTGGGGCTTTACGGAGTCTTTAGTCACTCCTGGGCATCCAGCAGACTGTGATCATCATCATTAATGGTAATTCTGATGCTTTTTGAGATTCCTAAACATTCCAAATGGGTGAGAATTACATGCATTAACTGACAGAGGAATGGAAACCAACTGAATTTATTCTACTAGTGTGTGCAGAATCCAGGAGAAAAATGCCTTGTTTAACCAGGTTACAGGCATTTTTATGAAAATACATTTCATAATCAGTATATCAGCATTCACTTTATAGTTCTTTCTCAGGTATCTTTTGAGATTACTGGAAGATAACATTTTTACGTGCTTCAATCCTTTTTCCTCTCAAAGAATCAAGCTCATGGTAAGTATTAGGGTGAACCACATGAAACTGCCAACATTTGACCATTTTTGATCAGCAGTTTTATAAGGTGCCATCTTGTGTTTCCTTTACTTTGAAAAATGAAGCACTTTATAAAAGCAGATATGATTCCTCCTTAACAGTTCTAATGATAAACATTTTTCTGCTAAGGAAAAAACTAAGAGAGCTTTAAAAAATCAGGATTCAGATATACAAATTATAGATATGTGTTTAAAAAATTCTTTCTCTCCATCTCTCTATGGAAAATTATACTGGGGCTTTTATATGCTTAAGCAACTTAAAAATCTATCAGGAGCAGCAATCAATCTGTAATATACAACAATAAAATGTGTATGGAAATTACATCTAAAATTATTGAGGCTACATTTTCTCTTTTTTCTTTTTTTTCCCTAAAAATGACCTATGGATTTGTTCTAGGCAAATGCCATCCTAAACTACATGATTTATAAAACTGCTACCTAATAAAATTCTAATTTATATGCAGAAATGTGTTTACTTCTTGGGAAATAAATATTGTTGTGATTCAGAAAACTGAAATTAGCTCATTAATTGGAAGTGTTCAGTAAATCCTTTCTAAGTGAATGACCAACAACCACAGAAGCAATTTTCTAGAAATAATTTTGGCCATTAAAATCCCAAAACTATTTGTTAACCAAAAAAAAAAAAAAAAACATGAAGGCTGACTAAAGAACAATCTCTAGTAGAAAACATTAATTAAACAATAACCAGTCATGTTATACCACCAATATCTGGGATGTTTTAGGAAAGAACATTGTAGTGATTCTCCATTCAAAACACTTTGACAAACATCGATTAGGTATCTACCATCTATCAGGTACTATGAGAAACTTTAAGGGGAACATGGGTAAATAAAAACTGCTGAGCTCAAGTCTAGGTGGCAGATTAGACATTTAAGTACATAAATACAATATGTTGTGATCAATGCTATAATACAGATATGTTCAAGGGTACTGGATGTACATGTAGGGAAGTAAATAACTATGACTGAGGAATGATATAAACAATGACTTATATTTTACCTGTATCTTACATACTGTGTGGGAGTTTATAAGTGCACTGGAGGTGGAAGATAAGAGCAGGAGAGCACATGGGTGGTAATGTGGAAATGAGTGTTCATGGTGAGTTCAAGGATGTACTGAATGTGGCTGAAATGTGAGGTGCCTGGCAGGAAAGCAAGGACTGAAGATTAGTTTGGGAAACTCATGTGTACTGGGACCTGCAATGTTTAGAATGGCAGGAGAAATCATTTGAAATTTAGCTGAAGGCACTGGAGACTCATTGAAAGAACCCGAGTAAGAGAATAAAAGGACCAGATTTGGGAGATAAGTCTGCCTGCTGGGTGGCTGTGAGGTTAGTTAAAGAGGTGGGGACCAGCTTCCTAGACCTACTCTTATTCTAAGGTTTATATTATTTCACACCCCCGCCACCCACCATATTACATTTCAAACTCAAGGGTGTACCTCTCTATACCACACACATCACATATCTTCACCAACACACAACTTGATTCCTGCCTTTTAGCTCTGTTCCTAAAATCCCTATATGCAGCACCCTCTTCCATCCTCCCAAACTATGGCCACTCCTCAGAATGTAGTCCAATTTCTCTTCTGACAAAAGCAAACAAACAAACAAAAAGCAGAATCACAGAATCTGCTGAAATAAGAGATCTAATAACCGCAGTTTATATCTAATAATTTTGAAGCTTAAAGAAGAGCTAACTCAGAAGTACTAAAACGATTTGATCTATTGATATATTCCTGATGGTTGAGAAAACAAAGATGGCATGAAGAATAATTATAAGCAGGGATGCAGTGATGGAGGAATGTTAATTAGGCACCTAGGAGCAGCCGTATGAACTCCTTGATCGTAGAGAAAAATATAAAAGCTGACAGTCAAATGACTGCCTGCTGAGTAAAAGCACAGAACTTGGTTCAACTCAACATGAACCAGGGAAAAGTACATTTTGAAGCCCATTAAGCCTTGGGAAGACTATAAATAATAAAGTCCTAAGATAAATCCAAAGTGGTTAATGAGGCCAAATGTCTTGATTGACCTAAGATGGTTGCTCTGGAGGGCATGATGACTTACTTACTGAGATAGAAAGCTGGTCAGCAGGAATGCTGAGTTGATTTTATTCTGTTTCTTTAACACGAAGTCATCTGGACCCAAGTGTGGTTCTCTGAGAAATCTAAAAATATGCTTCCTCTCCCATAACTCATTATTCACTGACATTTACAACTCCCAGTAAAGTTCTGTTATTGTTCTCTTCAGAGCTAAAATATGCATTTTTTCATAGACCCAAAACCTATATTCATTGATCAATATCAGTGATTTTTGTCAAACCAGGTTGAAAGGGCATCTAATTTTGAGGAAAAGGAAATAAATCAAAATGGAGGGCTACTGGGACTTAGACACAGCCACTTTAATTCCTGAGATGATTGTGTTGCATCAAATATATTCATGCACTGCATAATGACGTTTTAGTTAACAACAGACTGCGTATATGACAGCGGTCCAATAAGATCATAATGGAGCTGAAAAAGTCTCATTGTCTAGTGACATTGTAGTCATGATGTTGTAGTGCACTGTATTACTCACGTGTTTGTGGTGACGCTGGTATAAACAAACTTCCTGTACTGTCAGTCCTATGAAAGTATAGCACAGAGGGCTGGGCGCAGTGGCTCATGCCTATAATCCTAGCACTTTAGGAGGCTGAGGTGAGCGGATCACCTGAGGTCGGGAGTTCAAGACCAGCCTGGTCAACAACCCGTCTCTACTAAAAATACAAAAATTAGCCAGGCATAGTGGTGGGCACCGATAATCCCAGCTACTTGGGAGGTTGAGGCAGGAGAATTGCTTGAATCAAGGAGGCGGAGGTTGCACTGAGCTGAGATCATGCCATTGTACTTCATCCAGGGCAACAAGAGCTAAACTCTATCTCCAAAAAAAAGAAAAAAAGAAAAGAAAGTATAGCACATAGAATTACGTACAGTACATAATATTTGATCATGATAAGAAATCACTCTGTTACTAGTTAGTATATTTTCTATACTATAATTTTTATGGTTGTCTTAGAGTATACTCTTTCTGAGTTTACAGTATTACAAGAAAAAAAGTTAACTGTAAAATAGCCTCAGGCAGTTCATTCAGGAAGTATTCCATGAGAAGGCATTGTTATCATAGGAGATGACAGCTCCATGTGTGTTATTGTCCCGGAAGACCTTCTAGTGGAACAAGATGTAGTAGAACATGATGATATTGGTGATCCTGACCCCATGAAGGCCTAGGCTAGTGTATATGCTTATATCTCAGCTTTTAACAAAAAAGTTTAAGAAGTAAAAAAAAAAAACAAAAATTATAAGCACAGAAAGAAGCTTATAAAATAAAGATATAAAGAGAGAAAATATTTTCATATGGCTGTACAATGTGTATTTTAAACTAAGTATTACTACAAAAGAGTAAAACAATTGTTTATGAAGTAAAAAAGTTACAACAAGTTTATAATTAAATAAAAAATATTTTTTTGCAAATATAGTGTAGCCTAACTGTACAGTGTTTATAGAGTCTACAGAGTGTACAGAGTAATGTGCGAGGCCTCCACATTCATTCACCACTCACTCACTGACTCAACCAGGACAACTTCCAGTCTTTGTATCACAAGTTGCTAAGGTCCTGGTCAGTCCTTCAGAACAAGAGTACTTACTTCCTTTTTACTGAGCAGGACTGAGTTTGAACTCTATGAGAAAACCATGAAGCTACTTTCTTTCGGTAATTCCTTTCCTTCTTTCCAACTTCAGTGCATTTTCTGTAATTTATTCATCCCAGGGTGCACTTACACAGTGCATCTGCTTCATCATTATTTCATTATTTCTTCTTGCTTTAAAATTGCATGAGCCATTGAGCAGCCGAGATGATAAATAGGAAAAATCACCTGGGGTCTTGGAGATGAGAGTGTGGTTAAGTTTTGGGGGGCCTCTATCTATTCGGCTATCTACATAGTCTTCCTTGTTCATTTTTCATGTTTTTTCTTATTTATCCTTTAATGTTCAAAACTAAGGCCTTCTTATTTTGTAGATGACTTGCCTTACCCTCCCTTCCTATATTCATGATCTCAAACCGATTGCTATCAAGATTTTTCCCTGCTGAGAGATCCTCCAGATATCCTAAGTTTAATTCCTTATCAAGGCACTAAAGGTTCTTCAGAATCTGCCCAAATGATATTCCCTTGATACTTCCTACACTCCTAGTCAGGTTTTTTCTGGAACAACTTTTTGTACCTTTGCTTGCTCCACATCTTTTTCATGCCCCAATCTTCTGTTTCGCAAGACCCAGCTTTGATCCTTTCTCCTTCCTAGAGCATCTCTTGCCTTCCTGAGTTCTTCTAGAACTTTTATTGAGACCACTGTGTTGTACTCCATTAATTACTTAAAGGCTGTACATAGAATATATTCAAGAGTTTTACTGTTTCTTTGGTTTAGAGATTGTCATACATAATGGGGGTTAATTTTCAAAGCTAGAAAAGAAAAAAAAAACAGTAATATTGACAAAAATGTATTGTTTTGTCTGCTCCATCAATGGTAACTGATTACTTCTAGTGCTCAATTTTGAAATTTGGTTTTCAATGGCATTGGAAGAGAAGGTTTCTATAGAAAGATATATCCCCCAAAGCATCAACTAGCATTATACGTATTTGCCTTTTGGTTCAATTTAAAATACTTTTCAAAAACTAGGAAACGATGTATAAAGACATGTTAAACGGCCTTAGTTTAGAAGCAGACTGCCATCACTTTTGAAAGAAATGGAAATATGAATCTCTTCCATTGTGATGCAATCAAGACTTCTAATTTATTTGCTTAGTGCAAGAGAATGATTACATTACCCATTATCCCTGAGGGAATGGGCTGCTTTCTCAATCCTCCTGCTTTAATCTCCGTATCTGTATTATTAAAATGTATCCTTGTATCTAAAGATAACAGGATTACCTGTCTACGGGGAGCTAATGCTACTTTATTGTTTAGCGAGATCTCTAACCCAATACTTAAAACAGTGAACACAGGGGTGCTCTGAATATATGCACATTTCCAGGAAGCCTCCTGTTTGCAAGGATGTAAACTCAATTCAGTAGCATGCAGGCAAATAGTACCTCAGAGCTTTTATCCATAAAACAGCACTTCCACAACATTTTTTTGCCTGTTTATAGTTTAGGAAACTGTAAAGAAAAATAATATAAGTAAGAAAGTTGTTTTCTAGCTCTAGCTCTTAACTGTTTTGAACTAAAATCACTGGAATTTGTTATTTTTGGAAGCACAACCATTTCACCACAAAAATACAAGTATTACTAAAATATATGAACAAACATATTTCAATAGAATGGGCTAGTAAACTTAAACTAATGTAGAGTGTCTTTTATCACTATAAGGTAAGTGGAATTCTAGGTTGTATCTGCTACTTATAGTTTTTCATTTCTTGGAACTTTGCTGAAAATCTCATGTAAGCTTCCTTAGCCATTTCTTTAATATTAGCTTAAAGACACCAATTTACTTTGCTTCTGTAGAAACGTAATGATAAAAATATATACATATAATGACAACAATAATGGTAACAGCATTTTTATTGAATATTATGTGTATATTAGGTGTTACTGTAGGCAAGTTTCCCATTATTTAATTCCTCTATTTCATGATGCTATTATATACAAAGTTCTACAGTATATACTGTGATCAAGGGAAGAGATAGAGGAAGAAAAAGAGAGGAAGGGAGGGAGGAAGGAAGAAAAGAAAGAAAGGGAGGGAGGGAGAAATACAAAATTAAGACATGGTCTGTATTTTCACGAATCTGTTTGGGAGAGGGTGTGTGGTAAACATCTGTCAAATTTTCCCTACAGCATAATTTGCAAAGAGTTTTAGTTTTTGTTCTATTTAAAGAAACTGAAGCTAGAAATCATAGATTATATGTATAGATTATATATGGGAGTGAGTTTTGTAAGAAATTCAAACAGTAGACCAATACTCAAGAAAACCTTTAAGTCTCCATCAAAGGACTGGTGAATAAATTCCTATGTTTGCAAACATAACATATTTAAGAGATGTATGGATATTCAGAATATTTTTCTCTTAAACATAATTTTAAAAATAATTAATCAACTATTCAGCAGTCCTTGCCCATAAAGGAGTCATTTCCACTAAATTGTACAAGGTCACTCAACTTGTTAGAGCAAGCACTATTATTAACCTAACTAAATCAGGTTGACTCCAAACTTCAAGATTTCCCATCACCAGATAAATAAAAAGACATTTTCTATCTATCTATCTATCTATCTATCTATCTATCTATCTATTGTCTACCTATCTATCATCTATCCATCTATCTTCTTATCTTTCATCTGTCTATATCTAAGTGAACAGTGTGTGATATTCACAAACACAATGGTAGCTCCAAAGAGTAGGAAGGGACAATGTGCATGTGACAAGATTTGTGGTGACAGAGCCTTGCTTAGTATCCAGTCTAAGGGTACCTGATAAACAATAAACGGTGAGAGGACATGGTGCTTCAAGAGAAGAGCACTTTAAAGTCTCTTTGTTTTCCTCCTCCTACTCTAGTCACCTTTCTAAACCTTTTATTCTCCAAATTTTCTTCTGAATCTATGGCTCTCATCTCTTGGCAGACAGAGCAGCCTCTTGAGAGCTATCAGTGCCTTTAAAACCCCTTGTTCCCTGGCCCAGTGTTCTATTCAGCAGGTGGTTGTTGAGAACTGAGCTTACACCCACCATAGCCTGTGCGGGAAACCAGGGAAAAAGAAATGCAGGTATTAAGAGTCTCTTCTGAGGACCTTACCAAGCACTGGTGTATTAGAAGATATAAAAACAATGGGAAGTGTTCTCCTCCAAAAAGTGGCTTGCAAATCACTGTAGATTTATTTTGTGCCTATTACAGAGCAGGAAGTGTTGTAGGCACTCTATCAGCTTTGGAGGAGAATGTCCATCACAGTCACTCAGATCACACTAGTTAATAAGTTAGTTCACTTCTGAACATGCTATTAAATAGCAATGAAACCAAAAGAGTAACTCCTTCATTTTAGAAGGTGTCACTTTTATTGACAAATGACATTTGTCAATCTATTGATTTATTTGTCAATTTATTTATTTGAGGAGAATATTATGCACAAGAAAAGCCTAGGAAAGCACTGGTGTATCTGCCAGTCCCGGGGGAAGATTTCACCAGCTTTCAGCAAAAATATTGGCATAATATTTCCAACTGGACTGAGTTATTCTGAAATTGTTCTTCCAGCACATTTTAATTTTATTAAGCTTATAAAATCTAATATTTATTGAGAATCTCAGCATATTAGGTATTTCACATTAATTGTTTCAATTGTCATTACCACAGTTTTATGAGGTAAGTACAATTATGATCTCCAGTTTACAAATGAGGAAACTGAGTTACAGAAAATCTAGTAAATTATACACAATCAGTCAATTGTTCAGTCAATAGTGGCAGTGGTAGATTTCAAAGAAGGCAATTTTGTTCCAAAACTCAAGCTCTTAATTGCTACCTTCTAAAGCTTACCCAAAAGGCAGTTTTTTTCTCACATGGTTTTTTATCACAAGTCAGTCTTAACAACCATGAGTGATGCCCCAATTATATTTTAATATTATACTGTTCTTTGACATAAAATCCAGGAATGTCTGGTCTAGACCCTGGGCTTCAAGGCTCTAGAGAAAACAGCCTGAGTTGTTTAGAAAGAAGTAAACCTGCCCTGTGGCAACGCATTTAAACTCTTGCTCAGAACAGCTTAACCTTGAGCAGCCCCAGGATCATGTGGCTCCTTGGCAAGGAGCTTTCAGGCGGGGATTGGACAGTAACTGGAATTGGAGCTGCTTATAATTATCTGCATCATTTTTAGCTTTCAAATTGAATTCCACTGAAACTGCCTAGTGAAACTAGGGCATTTATTATGTGTCTGTAGCAAAAGAAATGGCTCTGAAGAAAGCTTCACCATATTCATGATCATATTGAGCTGCATTGAGTATGCAGAGCAAACATCAACCCTGTCGGCTCACAACATGACCAACAGCAATTCATAAACACAGAGCACTCCTAGAAATCTTGATCCTTACTGGAAAAGTCCAGAGAATAAAGATTAAAATCAAGACAAGGGAAGGGAGAGTGGTCTGGTAAGACGTTTATGGTTTGCTTTCTTTAGACCATTTTGTTAGTATTTTAGAAGAAGCATGTGTCCATGTATTATTTGCATGATTAAAATTTTAATTTTCAAAAGACTCAGTGCATTCATTACTTCATCAAACATTGATCGGTTATTTAATGTGTCGGGCATTCTGCTGGTCATTGGTGATTTAGCAGTGGATAAAATTAAAACAATGGCTCATCTCATGCATCACAGTCAAGAGACTAACGTAAAGTACCTTGAAGACCGCAACCAGCCTGTTGGGGTTCAAATTTCACCTCAGCAGTTATTAGATGTGAGGCATTGCTCAAGATATGTATCGTCCATTCCTCGGTGTCCTCATCTAAAATACTATGATTGCAATAATACTACCTATTTCATACGGTGGTATTAAAAGTTATATGATGTCAATATAAGTAAAGGGCTTAGACTAGTGTTTGGTGATTGGTAAAATTCTTATTAGCTTTGTTATAACTAGTTACATGGATAATGCTTTCCATCAGATCTTTTTCTATTTGTATAAACCATGGCACTGATATATATGAATATGGTATATTATATGATCATATCAAAATGGATATTTTCATAGCTCTGAAATAAAATACATAGACAGTGCAATTTATAAAATGAAGGTTAGCACATAAACAAAAGACTTTTTCTTTTTTCTTTTTTTCCAATAGGTAAGAACACAGACTCTGAACACTAATTACCTGGGTAGAATCCCAGTTCCATCCCTTCCCGTCCCTGTAGACTTGTGTGAGTTAGCTTTTCTCTGTTTGGTATTTTTTTAATCTGCAATTAATAATGGTGTTTATCTCATGGAATTGATATGAAGATTGAGATATGTCACCTGGGTATTTGTACACTGCCCTGTAATCAGAAAGGCCCCACTCTTAGTTTAATGCTCTGACATCACCATGTTAAAATTCTTAATAATTTTTAAACAAACAGCTTTGCATTATTTTTCACTGGACTGACCTTACTAATTATGCAACCAGTCATCATGAGAATTAAATGAGCTAATATATGTAAAGACTTAGAACAGTGCCTGGCACAGAAAATGCTATGTAAATATTAACCATTATATTATTATATCCCTTTATTTAGATACCAGGAGTTCTTATTTCAAGTGATTATGTAAATGCAAGATTTTTCTTTTCACTAGAGTAAGAAAAATATTTGTTTTTTGTATGGAATTTAAACAATTACTTAGCTGAGCATTAAACATGACATACCACCTGCTATGAAATGCCATAATTATGATGAATATGCTAGCTTTATAATAGACCTTGGCCACAAAGCTCTTGAGTATGACTATACAACAGTCCAGAGTCAGACGGAGTGGGAAGAAAAGATTCAAAACTTCCTGAGCACCTACTATGTACAAAACAGCACAATGGTCATCTCATCAAGTCCTTTCAGTTCTCCTCCAAATTATAACTCTACTTTTGTAGATCATGAAACTAAAACTCAAGGCATTTAATACAGCCCAGTCAACATCACAAAACAAAGCATGAAAGTTGAAATCCAGGTCTAACTACAATGTCTCCATTTACAATGTCATAGACTGTCCACCTAAAATACTGAGTATAAAAGTGGCATATTTGTGAGTCCATCATTACATATGTATGTATACACAGTGCTCAGAAATATCAAGGAAGACATGATCCCAGGAATTTTTTTTATCCTGTCAACACTCTTCTGAGGAAAGGAGCTGCATAAAATGCAGTAGGCATCAGAACCCACAGTCCTGGAGGCAGAGTGATCTCTTAGGCAAAAAATCTCTGGTAATGTCCACTGTTGTTCTGTTAGAGTAGGTAGTTAGGCAGGCATGAGCAAGGCAGGAGAGGGGCCCCCAACCTAAGAATGTCAGGCGATCATCAGGTGATGGTCAGGCAGTTGTCACACTGTCCTTCTAAAATAATAATTGGTTTAAGCCAGTTCCAGGGAAGAGCAGTCTCCCAATAGATAGGAAACACCTGAAGCAGTGATCAGCCGCTTCCTGATAAGATCTCAGGAGTTATGTGTGTGGGCTCAAGCATGAGCACTAAGAGGCAAAATGGCAGAGTTTAACTGGTATATGACCTTCCTCTTAGAACACTTGGCTGGTAAGGGAAAAAGGCCTCAAGTGAGCATGTGTACAACTTCAGTAAACACACGTGCATGTGGCCCCTTCCAAGCGCTGGCAGGCCACTGTGCATGTGGGCAGCCACTCCAAAGGGAGAATCAGGGGAGAAGTAATGCAACCCACCAAATCATGCAACATACAAAACCCAAGACAAAAGTCAAATAGTGCACTTGACTCTCTCAAGTTGCCCACTTGGTCCCCTTCCAATTGTACTTTACTTCCTTTCATTCCTGCTCTAAAACTTTTTAATAAATCCCCACTCCTGCTCTAAAACTTGCCTCAGTCTCTCACTCTGCCTTATTCCCCCTTGGTCAAATTCTTTCTTCTAAGGATCAAGAATTGAGGTAGTGTTGCAGTCACATACAATTTACCCCTGCTAATAGTTCTATGATTCTAAGAAGTGTTCAAGTCTATGAAAAGAATTTCAGAGAGTAAAAAAGAAAGAGAGAGAAAATGGCCACAAGGGAAGAAAAGTCAGAGAAAGATAAGAAAAAAGCAAAAGAGATTCATTTTTCTATTTCTTCATTTTTGCATGAATGATGTTATTGTGTGTAGAAGTGTCAGTACCAAAAAGAGCACAGTCTGAAATTGATTCTAAAAACAAACAAAGGAGCTCCCCAAAACTTTCAACCACCCCACGCAAACTCAAATGAAACTAATTTTGGGCCAGGTGTAGTGGTGCACACCTGTAATCCCAATAGTTTGGGAGGCTGAGACTTGAGCCCAGGAGTCTGAGACCAGCCTGGGCAACGTGATGAAACCCCGCTCTCTATGAAAAGCACAAAATATATCCAGGTGTGGTGGTGCACACCTGTAGTCCCAGCTACTAGCAAAGCTGAGGTGAAAGGATAGCTTGAGCCTGAGGTTGTAGTGAACTGAGATCATGCCACTGCACCCCAGCCTGGGTGAAACAATGAGACCCTTCTTCAAAAAAAAAAAAAAGAAAGAAAGAAAGAAAAATAATTTTGAAGAAAATAATGGGAAAAATTATATTTAAATTACAAAATACATGCTCCAAATTAAAATAGTTCAGATATCTAAGAAAACTAAGAGGACTGATTGAAGTTTTCTCTGCCTCAAAGTGACCTAGAGACCAACAAATGCATTAACTTACCCTAAAAGCAACTCCAAACTACAAAAGAAAAAAAATGTTCAAAGGAAAAGATCAAAATTCAGAGTCCTCTACTAGAAAATAACAAACAGAGGCTGGGTGCCATGGCTCAGGCCTGTAATCCAGCACTTTGGGAAGTCGAGGAGGGCAGATCAGTTGAGGTCAGGAGTTCAAGACCAGCCTAGCCAATATGGCAAAACTCTGTCTCTACTAAAAATGCAAAAATTACCCGGGAGTGGTGGGACACACCTGTAATCCCAACTACTCAGGAGGCTGAGGCAGAAGAGTTGCTTGAACCTGGGAAGTGAAGGTTACAGTGAGCCAAGATTGCGCCACTGCACTTCAGGCTGGGTGACAGAGTGAGACTCCATCTCAGAAAAAACAACAAAAAAACACAAATAGAAATGGCAGACCAAAATATGTTCACCTTTTTCTGTGATCTAGGAACATGAATAAGAGGGTAGCTGGGGGCAGTCCCCTGATGTGCCTTCACCTTTAGAGTGACAAAGAATGCAAATACCCTTAGCAGGAAAAGAAAATAGATTAATCTTCCTTAAGGCAATAAAAACAGATGTTTCAATTTTTTTATCAACATAATATATGTTGGATTATGATTATTAATGAAGAGAGAAGTTCAATTTTGATATTATGATAGTTTTTTTTTAGCATGTGAACAAAAGGGCTGGGAATTTTTTCTGTTGATTCCTATAATAACTCCCTCTTCTGCATAGTGTGGCTGGCCTCGTATCAATTAAACTCTTTCTTTACTGCAATGCTATTGTTTTTTCCTGTTGATTTTAAGCAAAATAAAGACATTTTGTTTCTGTTATTGAATGAGAATACACCTCCCTGATTCCTATATGATTTTTTTTTCTAGCTCTGTGTGGAATTACAGAAAGATCCTGTGAATACTTTTATATTTGGATGGATTCAAAGAATTTGTCACCCTTTTAGGATGGCTCTTGCCTAGTTATGTAGGTACAAAATATGATCTCTGCTTATTTGTGAGTGAAGTAAGGTACATCCCAGATAGAGTACTAGAACTGAAGCTGCCTTTGCAAAAATTATAATGGTGAGAAAATTATGACAGTGGGGGAGATCTGATCTAGCCAATTCCCCTCGTTTTGAGCCTTCAAACTCCTTTTAATTATTCCTTGGCTGCTTAAGCCAAGCCAGTTTTGGGAGGCATTTAATTTACAGTTTAAAATGATAGTAGCCTTTCCCCAAAACGCAACCACTTTTGTAAAGCTAATGAGCGACCACCAGGCTAGGCGGATAGAGGGGGCTGAATTCTGCTAAGGTGTAGACATAAAGAATTGCCAATCACTATTCAAGAGATCAAAAGATATGCAGTTTTCCCGATTACTCCTGCAGACAGCATCACTATTATTGAACCTAAGATTGGCCTTTTGAAATGACTTTACAGATTCTTTGCATATCTGACACCTGGCTTCACCTGGACTTACCAACTGCTCTTGTGGCCTCACCAGACGCTATTCAGCACACAGGAGGATCATCTCCCACAATCCTATGACTGCACCCCCAACCAATCAGCAACAAACATCCATTGCCTAGCCACTCCCATCACTTCCCCAAAACAACCTTTGAAAAACCCCAAGGTCACCTGGTGTCGTGGCTCATACCTGTAATCCCAGCACTTTGGGAGGCTGAGGAGAGCGGATCACCTGAGGTCAGGAGTTCAAGAGCAGCCAGGTTAACATGGAGAAACCCCGTCTCTACAAACATACAAAACTTAGCCAGGCATGATGGCGGGTGCCTGTAATCCCAGCTACTAAGGGGACTGGGGAGGGAGAATCGCTTGAACCCAGGAGGCGGAGGTTGTAGTGACCCGAGATCGCGCCATTGCACTCCAGCCTGGGTGACAGAGTGAGACTCCGTCTCAAATAAATAAATAAATAAATAAATAAATAAATAAATAAAACCCCTAACCTAGAAGCCTTTGAGGAGATATAATTCTCTCTCCCCCATGGCATGGCCAGCCTCCACGTCAATTAAACTCTTTCTTTACTGCAACCATGTGTAATTTTGTTTGTGCAGTGGGCAGGAGAACCCATCAGGTGGTTAAAGAATTCACTACCGCAGGTGGGGTTGGAGAACAAAAACGGTACTTCATCTGAGAGATTTGAGACTTTGCATCCAGCACAACATTCTCACCTTACCTGAATGCACTTCCCTGGAAACTGATGCTCCCGATGTTACCAGATATAAAGTGCTGGATGAACCATCTTCCTAGTAAATTCAAATGAACGATAGACAATAAGGCTTATTCCTTGCTGGGATCATAAAGGGGACTATATTCAATTACTTATTAAAAGTCTAGAGAAGATGATACTTAAGCCATGTTAAGTGTCAGTATAAAGGCAAATGTGACTCTCGGGGAAAGCTAACAAGTAAATGAGAGACTGAAAAAATAGGCCGGATGAACTAAGAGTTTGGGTTTTTAGCTAGGGATTCTAAACTCTCTCTTTGACAACTAAGAGCCATTGTTGTTTTTGAACAAAAATGAGGCTATATGAAAAAAGATATAGTGTGAAAAGTTTATGTAGTAATATGTAGGAAGAGATTAATAGGCAAGAATGTCAACTAGATGGTATTTGATAACTAATTCCATATTGAGTTCTGTCTCTTTATTTTCCTGGTGTGCATATCTCTCACAATTCCAACCCGAATAAATCTAAATACTTGCTTTCTCTAATTTTGCCATAGAGAGTCCCAGTTTACACATGTTGCCTTGATACTCCTGGTTCTCACTCTTTCACTTTCAAAAGTCCCCTCATTTGGACAAGAAATCTTATGGCCACCCTGATGTTGCCCAGCCACTCTGCTGAACATCTTGTATGCTGGACTCATTCAATCATTCTCCTAAACCCACCTTTTATTGCTGAAGTTCCAAGGTTCAGTGTTGAACCCTAGGCTCGTTCTCTCCTGGCTCTATGTTCTTTCCCTCTGAGCATTTGAATTCATGACACTGGCTTAAATTTTCACCTACTTAAAGATACTTCACATATTTATATTTTTAGCATAGGCCTCTCCTTTGAGCTCCAGACCTAACCTTCTAGTTGGTATCTTCACATGGATCCCAACTGCAAAGTCATCTCAAACTCAACCTGTCTGAAAGCCCAATGAAGATTTATAGCTGAGGCTACCCTTCCATCCCCAAACCCCCAAACTTTGGATTGTCTCCAGTGTGCTCTCTCCTGGTAGACCTCATACCACTCATTCTGCACTCAAGCCAGAATCAAGGACTTATCTTGACCTGTCACTTTCCTTCATTCCCACATCTGATCTCTCAGCAATCTATGTCACCTTAATTTCAAATACAGTAAGTCTTCACTTAATGTCATCAATAGGTTCTTAGAAAGTGCCACTTTAAGCAAAATACTGTATAATGAAAACAATTTTACCATAGGATAATTTATATAAACAAGAGTTAAGTTCCTACTGCCTATATCTGGTCACAAAAATATCACACAATTTTAAATAAAGACCTCTACTATTAACCATTGAAATACATGTGAGCTATATATACATTTAAGAAAGATTAATTTAAAAAGTAAGATCATTATTTACCCAATTATTGAAGTTCAGAGTCAAGGGAGGCTGCAGCCTGTCCCAGCAGCTCAGGGTGCAAGGCGGGGCCAGCCCTGGACAAGACGCCAGTCATCCCATCTCAGGGTACACTCATTCATATGTACCCACACTCACTCACACTCCAGCAATTGACCTAATGCATAGATCTTTGGGATGTGGGAAGAAACAGCAATACCTGAGAAAACTCATGAAGGGCTGGGCATGGCGGCTCACACCTGTAATCCCAACACTTTGAGAGGCCGAGGCAGGTGGGTCACCTGAGGTCAGGAGTCTGAGGCCAGCCTGGCCAACATGGTAAAACCCCATCTCTACTAAAAATACACAAAATTGGCTGGGTGTGGTGGTGCATGCCTGTAATCCCAGCTACTAGGGAGGCTGAGGCAGGATGATTGCTTGAACCTGGGTGGCAAAGGTTGCAGTGAGCCGAGATCATGCCACTGTACTCCAGCCCAGGAGACAGAGTGAGTCTCCATCTCAAAACAAACAAACAAACGAACAAACAAAAAAAACCATGCAGATTTCAAGGGAACATGCAAACTCCACACAGGCAGGGGCCCAGGCCTGGAATTGTTTTGTTTTGATTTGTTTTGTTTTCTCCTTGTCAACAGTCTAACAAAATGACAGCATTTGAGGACCTGCTGCAGCATTCCTCCTTATGTCTCCTCCCCACCACCATGATCACCCAAGCCGCTGTAATTAGTCATGAATGAATGCAGAAAGCGCATTACTACTCTCTACATTGACATTAGCCCCTAAAATCTTCTGTTTGCCATGGGGCCACACATTTCTTTTTTTTGTTTGTTTTACTATAAATCTGATCATGTCTATCACCTAGGTGCATTTTCAAACAAATCAATAACCCCATTTTCCTTCAAATCAATATAAAAAGATGCCCCCTTCCTCCTCTCCGGCCTCCTCTGATGCCACCCCTCTCCTGTGCTCTGGCCATATGGCCTGTTCTCCATTCTCCTGATGGCCTCAGCTCCTTCTCACCAGGCACGCTTTGCACTTTCTGTCCCTACTGCCTAAAATATTTCTTTCCTAGTACCCTCGCCTGCTTGAGGCCTGCTTCTTTCTGGCTCAGCTTAGTCTTCACTATCTCAGGAAAATCATCTTCATGATTTGGGCTTTCTTAAAAAAGCAAATCTACAACTTAGGGAGACAACTGAAATTTTGCTGATATTAGAGATCAGTAAGGAAAAAACCTAGAAAGAAAACAGGAGTTCAGGCCTGAAACTTGAGAAACTTGACCATTTAAACACAGGATGGATAGGGAGATAGAGACAGTGAAGAGAGTAGGGGAAGCCAAAAAACAAAGTCCTCACTCATTTAATTAATCAAAACTTTGCCTGTGATAAATAGATGTTAGCATATCTTCACATTATTTTTGACTGCTGCCTAATTATCTCCCACTTGTTCTTGTGGAGGAATCATACATGTGACATTGGAGTATTCCTAATTCTGGTTCATCTCTCTGTAATCAGCTATTTCACCACCTGTGAAGTACAATTTACCTCATTTTATAAAGGATGAAATACAGAGGAGAGAAGTTGAGCCATGTGTATGAGGTCACAGAGCCAATGACAGGGTCAAGATTGGAACTCAGAAGCCAGAGCTGTCCAACCTGAAGTCCAAGCACTGCACCCTGTTCAGCAGAGCTTCCAAAGAATGACAGCCTCTAATCCACTGCTCCCTGTAGCTTCAGATTGGCAAAAAATGACAAATCCAGGCTGGATCAAAGACTCTCAAGGCAATCTGCTCCTTGACTGGGAGTCAAAGATGCTAGGGTTAGCCAGGTTCTGAAATGACCTTAATCCATATTTAGCTAAAAACAGACCACATATTCTGGGCTTTTCAGGTCACATTAACGTATTTCAACTAACGAGACCAATACTACCCAGGGTAAGGTCCCAGCCAGAGATTTATTCTCCTGTAATAACTGGAGCTTACTGAAAGTGACATAATTAAGAAAGACACACAGGAGTCACAGTGTTGCAGCTCTTTTAAGGCCTTAGTACAGTGAAGCATGATGGGTTTTTCAGGCACCGGTGAGGACCTTAGGGCATGGGAGGAGGAGCTGTGTGCATGGATGGGCAACACATGGCGGATGCAGGCTAGAGTCCCAAGCTTATTGTCACAGCTGCCTTCCACCTAAGGGGGAAAGCTGGAACTTGGGCTTATTGCCTCCCAGAGGTGGACTTACTGTGCAGAGAATGGAGCCCAGGCTTCAGGGTTCATCTCTTGTTCAACCCTCTAAGGAGGATGAGAGTTGATGGGAAATGCAGAGGACTGCAGGTGGAGAGGAGATGCCAGGTTGCAATCAGGAAACTCTCTATGCAAACATGTTTCAATGCATTGCCTAAAAAGAACACAAAAGGAGGACCTGCATCTCCCAGTCTCTGCTAACTTTGGTGAATTCTCTCTGCTTGTAAATTTGTGGTTTTTTTCTTAAAGAGAGCCAAAAAAAAAAAAAAAAAAGTATAAGCTTTAGGATCTATAGGAGAAGATACCTGTTTTTTGAGTCCTGGAGATTATGACCTTAGGTTTCTCTTTATATATGTCCTTTAAATCCATTGCTAGACAGGTAAGCTAGGGAAGGAAGATACTGCCTGAAATAACATGGTGGTCATGAGGGAATCTTCCTACAGGTTTCAAGAAGAGCAGGTACTCTCTCAAAATCTCTACAACCATACTTGTTCATTTGGGTGTAGAAAAATGATATAGGACTGAATAATATGCATGACTGAGCTAATTCATAATGACAAGTATTGGCTGGGCATGCTGGCTCACGCCTGTAATCCCAGCACTTTGGGAGGCCGAGGTGGGTGGATCATCTGAGGTCAGGAGATCGAGACCATCCTGGCTAACACATTGAAACCCCATCTCTACTGAAAATACAAAAAATTAGCTGGGCGTGGTGGCGGGCGCCTGTAGTCCCAGCTACTTGGGAGGCTGAGGGAGGAGAATGGTGTGAACCCAGGAGGCGGAACTTGCAGGAAGCCAGTGAACGAAGATCGCGCCACTGCACTCCAGCCTGGGAGACAGAGTGAGACTCCGTCTCAAAAAAAAAAAAAAAAAAAAGACAAGTATTACCAAATCTCTGATAATTTACTGTGCAATGTAGACAAAAATGAGTTTGTGTGCCATTATGCTGCACGTATTTGTACACGTTTGTGTTGATGTGTGTTTGTGCTTCATTTATGCGGTGACTACTAGGGAGAATATTGATTTGTGAGGGAGAGATAGAACAAAAACAGAGATGTGAAAGAAGGCAAAGAGACAAAGAGAGGGAGACATGGTGAGTAGTGGGAAATGAGAGTGGGAAGAAATGATGGATAGAGGGAGTGAGAGTGGGGTGAAAGAAGGCAAGGAGTTCAGGTGACACAGGGTTTTCTAATCATCAGAATCAAGGTCATCTTGACCTCTTTAAGAAATAAAGTTATTAATTTTTTTTAAAGTCTTATAATGGTCTAAACAAAGTGATTCTCCATAAAGTACTCTTTCTTCTTGTCACTTGGGCTCCAAAGGGGAGTGGAGGAGGATGCCATATGTTGCAGCTTTTTAATTCTCATTTCACATTTTTGATGAATGTGTCTCAGAGGGGCCATTTCTGCCAATGGCAAAGTTTCTTTATGTTTTGGAATGTGCCTTCTAGCAGTCACACAAAATCTCACCCTGCAAATTGCTGGGGAGCTTTGGAACTTTGAAGTAAAGTAACCATAATTGGTAGTAAGTTCAGGTAGCACAATTAAACTGAAGAACCAGGAAAACAAAGTACTAGAAATTTGTTCTGTGTTCAACTAAAGGACATCATTACTTTTAGAAAATTATGCATTGCCCCAAAGCACCTTAGTATTAGGACTAGTCATCAAATATCTCAGCTTCACAGTTACTTTGTTATTCCTGATTATTATTGTTATTATTATTATTACCATCATAAATGGCTGACTAGTCCGAGTTACCTTCATTTTTGCTTATTAGTGAAACTCTCTAATTGCTCCTTCATATTTATAGGATGGTGGACTTTCAATTTGCAACATACAATATTTGGATCGAACAATACACATCTCTGATTCTACTTACACCAATACCTAATATCATCATGGTGATTACAGGTGACGATGGTGATGATGATGGAAAATAAAGAATAATGAGGAGAAGGCCCTATGATTGATTTCTTGAGCATTTATCAACTTTAACAGCAGTTCCCAGATGGGAAGTAGCATAGCTCAGCCTTAAATTCATGCCCTTCAGGATCTGTGGCTCTCACCAATATCATGAGGCTAAACTCCCACCAGAAAATAGAGGCAATCCATGATATAAAGGTACACAATTCCCAGATTGATACTCCTTTCCCACTACTTGTGAAAGCATCCTTTTTTGTTCATCCTAAGGTCACCAGAGCCCTCGAGATAATCTGGCACATGAAAGGTACTCAGTCCTTGTTTCCTGAATGAATTATTCAATGGATGGAACAGCTGCTGATGGAGGCTCAGAACGCTTCTCAGTCTCTACACACAGCATGGAAACCTGGTCCTAAATATCAACTTACAGATCTCACCTGTTTGCTCTGGCCATTCCTAATAATAGACACATTGGGATATTATATCAAGATTACAGTGTCTGATATTTTCAAATTGGGGTAAATTTGGCCTGTATCTAGCAGGAACAATTCTAATCTAATAATATGCAGACTTAAGACTCATACGGGAATATGCAGGCTTGACTCATCAAGGGGAAGGCCAAATACTTATTTCTTGTGGAAATCTCACTGGTTACAAAATACATTAAAAATATAGAATCTGAGAGGATAATAAAATCAGATTTCCCAACAATGAAGCATACTAGCCACATTCAGTATCATTTAAGAGCAGTTATTATTGGCTCTCTGTAGTACTGAGAAAGCCAACTGTATCATAAATAGTTCTGCATTTCCAGAGAACCTAGCTAATTTTAGACATTCTGTCAGAAGTTCATCTCTGCCTGAAAGGGCTTTGAAAATAAAAGTAAAGGCAAACAGGCAAATAAAAGTTAAAAAGGAGAGGGTGGGGGCAGAGAAGAAGAGGGAAGAGGAGGAGAGAAGGGAAAGGAAGAAAGAAAATAAGTAAGGGATGGAGGGAGGAAGCTGGTTTAATTTTTCACTTCCTTGATATTGAAGAACTGCGTTGGTGAGCAAGAAACTGAAGTACAAATTTAGCTCCTGTATTATTTTCATTGATATATTTCTATTGCTTAGCAAATTTCTACAAAAATTTTGGAATGTTGTCAGCTTTGCATCTAAAATTTTCCTCATGCCTGTGGGTGTGTGCATAAATATGTATAAACATGAAGTTATCTGAGATGTTACTGCCAGAAGGGCTCTTGAGAGCTGTTCTTGAGGTGAACAAAGAGTTACTAGCAGAACCATGAAGTCTGCTAATGTTCCTGAATTCTGGCTTCCCAGGTCCAAGTAACTGCTGGGAGCACACACACAACAGGATTCTGACATCCTTGGCGAGGAGTAAGACTTAATACCATTTGGCTGGGGGTGCCCCAGGGCAGGTGGTATACTTTCACCTCCTCTGAAGTCTTTCTCTCTTTAATTTTATTCTCCTCTCTTTTTGTCATTATCCAAGGCCTGTGAGTTAGGAAAAAATTAGCCTTTCCTTCCAGCCAGTAACTCTGTGTAAAGCCTTTTGAGCACGGCACTAAAGGCTACTTGGAGTCAATGGGTACTTTGGGTGGACTATTCCACTGTTGAGATATCCAAGTCACAGCTGGAAAAACACTTTAACATCAGATGGCTAAGCCCTGCTCCTGGTGCTGGAGATATCATCTGCCTCACACCCGAGGCATGAAAGAGCCACATCTGGGCATTGTTTACACTCAGAACCATGGTACTGCCTCAGGGTGGTGCCTGTTTCAGTAAAAAGACAAAAATCTCTGTGTGCCACCTAGAGAAGAGTTGGTTATGAGAATCATCTCACAACTCTCCCAGCTTCCTTTGGGCTTTAGATTATATTCTGACCACTTCTGAGTTCAGAGGACTATAGTCCCTCATTTTTGTGTCAGTGTGGGAACCCAAGGTGAGGAGAATGGATGTAGAGGCAGGGGCACTCCGCTGTGGACTCCAGTCAGAAACACAGAACTCTGCTTTTTTCACCTTAAATCAGGTGCTGTTCAAACTCCCAAAGATGGAAAGGAGGTTTATGTAGAATCACTGTTGCATTAAAGTTTTTCGATGATGTGCAAGTACCCTACTACACTCTGTATATGTAATGTATCATGCATTTATTAAAGTCATCTCACAAATGTTTATTACCATATCCAAGTATAAAAACGAATAAACACATGGCTGGAGTAGGAAGAATAAGGAGTCCTATTTTCAGATTACCTCTGGAGAAGCAAACTGAGCAACAGGAAGCCATGACGGGATTTAACAGTGGAGGATAAGGGGTCAGAATTGGGATAGAAGTCAGATCTGCAGTTTGTAAAGAACTCTAGCCATGGTGGGAAGATGATTCAAGGGGTTAACTATATGGCAATATCAAAATAGAAATTATTTAACATTCGTCCAGAAAATTATAAATGGTAACTTGGGCTATGGTGGTGGAAATGGAGATGAAAGTGAAATGGATGGATCTGAGAGACAGAAAATCAATTTTTTTAAATGCAAATAAGGGAAAGAGTAGCGTCAGAGGGCAGGCTGAGGATTTCAGAGTATGGAACCTGATGGGAATAGGGTCTCACTCCAAGAAGCATACCTGGAAAATAACCAGGTTAAATGGGATAATTAACATTTTAGTTGTGAACAAGTTGAATTTAATTTTCCATTCAGACAGTCAAGGGAAGGAGTTATGAACATCTATATCTCTCTAGAGAGTTTTGAGCTATAATAAAGGTTTGAAGACTTGCTCACATAGATGATAAAGAATAGCACCAAGGAAGAGAATACAGAGTAATTTACGAAGGGGGTCTGAGAGCATAAGCAGAGGCTCTCCAGCAAGTGTTGGCTTAGAAGAAAAGGCTCAGATTGCAAATGGATCTGTAAAGAAGTAGTAGCCATTGGGAGGCAGAGGCCAGCGGATCACCTGAGGTCAGGAGTTTGACACCAGCCTGACCAGCCTGGTGAAACACTGTCTCTACCAAAAATACAAAAATTAGCTGGTCATGATGGCACATGCCTGTAATCTCAGCTACTCTGAAGGCTGAGGCAGGAGAATTGCTTGAACCTGGGAGGCGTATGTTGCAGTGAGCCGAGATCGCACCACTGAACTCCAGCCTGGGTGACAGAATGAGACTGTCTCAAAGAAAAAAAAAAGGAAGTAGTAGCTAGATAGTTGGAGCAAAGCTAGTAGAGTGGATGTCCAGGGAAAAGTCACCATAGAGAGGATGGGTTCAACGGGTAAAATACTGTTGAGATTTCATGTGAAATAAGCACTCAGAAATGTTCTTTGCAGTCTGTGATGTGGAGGTGCACTGAAGTTACTGAATTGATAGGTCAAGGAATCTAAGCAGGATAAAGAAAGAAATGAAAATGTTAAGGTTGCTGGTCTGGTATTAAAAAAAAAGGGATCAAAGGACTAGAGATGCTTAAGAAGGTTAATAAAAGATCAAGGTAGGTATTACTGAATCAACCAATCATGAGGAGACAAAGTTTTCTGAGAGCACAGCAATGGAATTAGTATAGAGTTGAGGATTAGATCCAAAGTGTGATCATGAAAGTGGGTGGATGTGATGAAGTGGAAGAAAAAATTATTGGAGATGAGACTGTCAAGGTCATGTGTAGAACTGGGATAATAGCAACATTTTAATAAAAGATGGTGTCTACAAAAATTTGTTGATGATAATCAACAGACTAGGATGAATTGTGACATATTGTATCTCAAAGAATAACACTATTGTTCAAGAACTGAAGAAATACGTGCTATATGAAGGGCTTGAGTAATCAGCAGGATATCAAACCTACTTTCAGAACCTGAGGAACAAAAGGGGAACATAGAAATCAGCCTTCTCTGAAGAAGGTCAACAAGGTGCCATCAGGTTTCAGGAAACGGATGGAGCAAACAATCAGAACAATGGCTGGGAATGAAAACAGAAGGATATTCATCAAACATGGAGCTGAATTCCACACATCACGGTGGAAAACTGAAAAAAAAAACGGAAATAATGGACATCATCATGAGAAGGCAGAGAATATGGATCATGAGCTGTAGAGTATTGATGAAAAGAAAGATGAGATACTAACACTTTGTTAGTTAGCATTCAGTGACAAAAATTAGAATGAGAGACCTGGTTGTGGTGATCTTTGTGGTCTCTTGAACTCTGGGCTGTGATTCTTTTGTCAATGAGTTCTGGCCTCACTAATGACTAGTTACTGGACCATCATGGAGTGAAAGCTGCAGGGTGGGAGTGCATGCTGTGGGACCAGTGATGACAGTGACCCCAGAGACTATTGCTCATACTCAGCCATCATGTGCCTCATTGAGAAGCTGAGAAAGTTATGGAACATAGTTCATCAAATTTTATGAGTTCATGGACCCCCCCTGAAGATTCTCCATCCATAAGCCTCAACTTAATTACCATGGTCTGCATTATTAAGACTAAACTCCAAACTGCTTAACTTTGTTGCTAATATGATAACTTTAAATAGCTTGTGCCTAGTGGGCTTGGGACACATTCCTGGAAATAATTAATCTGGATGAAACCAATCTTCCTTTCTATTAATTAAGAAATGCCTTTTCCCCAATAATTAAAAGAAAATCTTCATTAGCAAATTGTTACTAATCTACCACTGATGAAAAACAGTCTCGGGAGTGTGTGTCTCAAATGTTTCACAGCTTACTAGATTTATTGGCAGCATATCTACTTTTAAATCAGCTAGTACTAAAGATGGACATGATGAAACTCATGGAGGAGAAAAGGTGGTGCAGAGAGTAATGACAGAAATTGTATGGCAGTATTATTTAAACTATTTATTAGTTCAAAGTTTGAATCAGCCCCAGTACAACTGTCACCACAGTGTAATGATACATGTATTATGGCCAGACAAATTCCTTTTAGAAGCGTGGGGGTAAAGGTGTAAGAGAAAAACAGATTTGAGCACGTTAAATATCAAACTGTAAGCCTGGGGCTTCCTTACTCCCACCAAATGAAAAGCCTTCCCCAAAGAGTAGACATACCATGAGTCAGCATAATAAGGCTGCCCAGTTCATTGATCCAAGCTTCCCATAAATCTTACATTCAACTGTGGTCAGTGACCTCACAGGTCAATTGGCTTGGGTGGGTTTCCTGAATCAGGCAGTGCCCCTTGCCATCGGTTTTTCAAACTCCAGATATAATTTGGGAATTGAAGGCTTCCTATAAATGTATCCATTATTGATGGGCAACCTGAAGCAAGTGGAAGGTTGGCTGTAACCTCGAGTGTCTTCTTACAAACCTGATGTTTCTAGTGTTTGTGCTAATATCATTTTCTAGTGTTTGCAACAGTGCTCATGTCCTCCTTTGACAAGAACAGATCTTCCCAAAGCTGCAAACACTTGATGAGCTGTTGACATTGTTGAAGGTCTCGCTGAGCTCAGGGCACACTGTGTTTTCAAAAAGGTCAGTGAATATTATCTTTTTTACTCCGTGTTGATTGATGCCAAGGCTTGGTGATCCTAGAATTATCTTTCCTCTTTTGCTGACTCCTTAGGTTTGGATATGTGCTTGTGAGGCTCTTGTTAGAACAAGATACCCAGCTAGGTTATAGCTCTCCCTCACATCCCCTCTCTTCACAGTCCTTTTGAGGTCTACATTCTCTGTACACCCTGGTGATTTTGTTTGTCTCATACAAAAATTAGAATTCTAATTGACTTATGCAATTAAATCTCAGGAAACCTCAATGGCAGATGAATTCAGACAACCTCAGCCCCTGGTTAGACTCAAGCTCTGACTCCTGTGGTCCATGTCATAACAGAGGTTCCTCTGGGAAAACTGTCAGTCGCCATTGACTGACTCTGTAAGGACCTTGGTTCGGTTCATTTATCTCTTTGAGACTCAGTTTTCAATGGGAATAATTATTCATTTTTGCTCAGAGACTGCTAGTTATCTATCCAATATTATTCTGCCTTCTTTCTTGGTAAGAGAACATGGTTTTTTATTTGCAATGGCAATAAGTACATCTAATTATCTAAGAGATTACAGATAGAAGTCATGAAATGGGCTTCAAGAAAGGCTCTTTTTACCCCATGTTGTTTTTTCCTTCTTCCTACCTGGAATACAGTTTCATTGGCTGGGGCTCTAGTAGCTGTCTTGTAACCTTGAGGATGGAAGCTTCATGCTAGGGAGGGCAAGGTATAAAGTTAAAAGAAGCATGTGGCCTCCAAGTCTTTATACAGCCTTTATACATGCTGTTGACTCTTACCTCAGGTTCTAATTATTTGAGAGAGAGATGTACTTCTACCCTGCCTAAGGTTTTTTGGCCAAGTCATGAAGATCTAAATGTTATGCTCCCTCCCAGTGATGGAGAGGGGCTTAAACCTGGGAGTTCATGTGAAAACGCTAGTGCAGTAGCCGGGCACTGGCACTTGGCACATATCCATTCCCTTGCTCTGTGGCTTCAGCCTGGCTCTTCTGAATTGTCCACGTGGCTATCTGAACTATGGTTGACTGTCTGTGCCTGCTACTGAGTGCTGAAGTTGTTTCCTGTGTGGTTTTGAGACAAATACCTTGATAATTTCAAGGACTGTTTTGTGTCTAAGCATCTTTTAGAGGATAGAATACCCCAGGCCTTCTATTAATTATAAATACAGTTTGTGAAGTGGCTCATGTGAATTCATGATTCAAAAAAAAAAAAAAAAAAGAATCTGTTTGAGCCTTGCCGATGGCTTTAAAAGTTTTCTAAAGCAGAGTGTGATTACACCTGATGGACAAATAGTCCAAAGCCTGCAGGGCACTTCTTGCCCCCTACCCACACCCTACTTTGTGAGTTGCTTTGTATTCACACAAAAAAGTCACTTTAAAAACACAACAAAAGATATGAAAGAAAAGAAAAGAGACAGCGAGGACAGCAAACAATATGAATCTATTACTTTAGAAAAAGAACTATTCATGTACAGCAAACATGACATCAATATTGCCAACAATTGCAGGGGCATTTGGCTTTGGGCTCTCTTTCCTGGCTTGTTTTAATCAGGGCATTGGGAGGAAGAGATGCTTGTCCTCAAAACCCTCTGTGACAACTGGGTCCCCACCCCCAGCAGCTGGGAAACAGCTTCGCCACTGATGAGGCGTCTGTAGATCTGAGTTTGTTAGTTCAAAGGCATGAAGCTTTAATGACCCAAGGGTCCCTGTTTAATGCATTTATTTGGAGCATCTGTTCTTGTTCCTTATTCCAAACATTTGATTAGTGCTTCTGTTTTGTGTTGGGTAGCAACCCAACCTCAGCAGACCAACCTAGACCACCTCAGCAGACCACTGGGGCTTTTACAGTCATGCATACATCAATACGCCACACACATGGTCTTAGCTCTGGCTACAGACTTACCATCATTGAACACCTGCCCAGCACCCCACAGGCATGCATGTGCACACACACGCACGCACACAAACACATGCACACAAATATATCAGAGGACCAATAATAGAAAGGCACATAATAATTTTAGTAGCCCTATGAATTGGCACAGTAATAGGGAGGTAAATGAAATAAAATTACTCAAAAGATATGCCTCTCTCTATATATATACACATTTGTGTGTGTATTTAATATCACATATGTAATATTACTTATATATACTTGTTACAATATATAATAGACATTCTATATATTTAATATGCTCTTTATATATCTATATGTGTACGTTATATTAAAATATATATGTGTGAGTAAGGTTGTATATTCAGGGACTGGGGAGAAGGCTGTTTTCCTCAATAGAATTCAATCTCCAAGAAAGAGGACTTGAGTCAGTTTGTGTGTTGGTTTGCTGTAACTACTGTATCCTAGCTCCTGAAACAATGCCTAGGATATAGTAAGAGCTCAGTGAGAAACTGTCAGATGAGGGAATGAGTAAATATTTAAGTAAGAACCTTCAGCAATTAGCATATGGTCTGGTATACAGAAAATGCTCAGTAAATATTGGTCAAAGGAGTTAATGTATGCATGCATGATTTAGGAAAAGTAGATTCTTACCTCTCACTACATACAGATTAACATATTAACAGTAAATCCATCCAACTTACATAAATAACTTAGAAAAAATAGGATAGGTTCTAAAAACGGAAGAGGGAGGATATTGAAAATAAAAGAGGGAGGACATAAAAAAACAATGATAGCTTAGCCTGGCCAGTTTTCATACTAAGAAAACTACAGACCATTCTCTGTCGAAGTAAAATAAAATTAAACTGGTAAGAAGTGAACCGTAAACAAAATATATTATTACTAAATTGACAGATAAAGAATGGAGAGCACGCTACAAGAAACGCAAACAGGTAGAAAAAAATAACAGGAACGCAAGAGATAATTGGGTAAAGATCCTGAGCAGAAATCTCAGTACTGTTCCATGTAAAATTTATTTTTATCTGAAGTTTAGCTGTGAAGAGAGGGTTGGTCGTCAAAATTACTCTGAAAATTTATTCGAACACTGCAATTATCTGGCTATTAGCACTGCCACTTTACATTAATGTCTTTAATTTCACTTGCAAAAGCAATTTTAATGTCCACCAAAGTTTCCTGAGAAAACTTAGCATTTCACCAAATCTATGCATTAGACATTTCAAAGGAAGAGTGAGTCACTAACAGCATGACTACAGAGATTCAGCTTTCAAGTGTTCCAGTAAATTGTGAATTTAGGGGGCCAAATGTTTTAACACTGTCAGGAAAACACTGATAATGAAAAAATAGCAAATCTGGAGGCAGTTGGGCAATTTATTTTATCTATTGATTGCAGTAGTCACTTTATTTCTTTTCTTTTCTTTTTTTTTTTTTTTTTTTTTTTCCGAGACGGAGTTTCGCTCTTGTTGCCCTGGCTGGAGTGCAGTTCACTGCAACCTCCACCTCCCAGGTTCAAGTGATTCTCTTGCCTCAGCCTCTGCAATAGCTGGGATTACAGGCACCTGCCAACAAGCCCAGCTCATTTTTGTATTTTTAGTAGACAGGGGGTTTCACCATGTTGGCCAGACTGGTCTTGAACTCCTGACCTCAGGCGATTTGCCCACCTCAGCCTCCCAAAGTGTTGGGATTACAGGCATGAGCCACTGCACCCGGCCATCACTTTATTTCAAATAGTGTCCTCCTTTAGCAGCTGTGGGCATCTTATATGACCAGTGCTACCAGTTCCAACAGTCCAGTAATAACAGAAGCAAAGGCAACCATTGGAAGATGAGCGGGATTGATGGCATTGCCATTATGAGAGTCATTCATGGTAAATAAGATTATGGCAAATTTATCTCTGACCCTATTAAAACAACTACTGATTTTTTTTTTCTTTAGAATGCTTTTCTTTATTTGTTTTCCTTTGTCTTGTTGGAGACAGAGTCTCGCTCGCTCGCTCGCTCTGTCACCCAGGCTGTAGTGCATTGACACGAACTTGGCTCACTGCAACCTCCACCACCCATGTTCAAGCTATTCTCCTGCCTCAGCCTCCTGAGTAGCTAGGACTACAGGCACCTACCACTACGCCCAGCTAATTTTGTGTATTTTTAGTAGAGATGTGGCCCCGAACACCTGACCTCAAATTATCAAATGTCCTCCCAAAGTGCTGGAATTATAGGTGTGAGCCACTGTAATGTTTTAGTGTGTGTAAAAGTTTAAAAAAAAATTTGCAGCGACATCTATACTACTATAATTGCATTTGGGACTATCACATAGAAAGTCCAGACATGTACTTCTCCAGACTTTTGATGATTTTCTGTGAAACATTTTAATGATGGAAGAAAATATCTAGACAATGCACTTGCTACTGTTTGGGATTATTCTAAAATATAACGTTGATACATGATTGTTTCATTTGCAATGTTTATTTCTTTCCTTATGTCTCTGGTAATAAATCCACTCCCAGATTTCAAAGATTACTTGAGCTCAGAATAATGAAATCAGTGAATTTGTACTATCTAGAACAAGCCATTAATGTTTGAAATTCCATTGTCAAAGAGTCAACAACTATGGCCTCATCATTTCCATTTAGCATTTCCCAGCTTTATTTAAAAATAAAAACTGTAAAGCCTATTTATTCTCTTCCGCTTCAAAATGGCATGGCTAACATAAACTTCCCTTGTGAAAAATGATTGAAAAAAGTATCTTTTAATAACTTTATCAAGGTTTAATTCATAAAATAAACTGCACACTTTTAAAATGCAAAAATTAATACATTTTAATGTAAGTATACATCCATGAAATCATAAATCTCAATCACAATAATGAACGTATGCCTCACCCAAAAAGTTTCTAAGTATTCCTATTTAATCCCTCCCTCCCCCACTTCCACAGTCCTCCTCCCCTGGCAACCACTAACCTGTTTTCTATTATAAATTAGTTTGCATTTTTTAGTATTTTCTATAAATGGAGTCAATCAGTACATACTCTTTTTTTCTTCTTCTGGCTTTTATAACTTTCCATAACAATTTTGAGATTCACAATTCTGAAAAGAAGTGGTATGAACATCCTGTCTGAATCCTGATCTTAAGGAACAAACTTCTAATCTTAACTAAAAACTATATTAATTGTAAATTTTTCATAAATGCCATTTACTGAGAAAGTTACCTGCCATTCCTACACTCCCAAGATCTTTTTGTTTTTTATCAGGAATGAATGTTGGATTTTGTTAAATGAGTTTCCTCATTTGAAATGGTTATATGTTTTGTTTTAGTTAGTACATATACTGAATTACGATGATTAATTTTCAAATGTTAATTCACTTTTGTGTCTCTAAGATAAATACTTGTTTGATTATGATGCAATATACTGTTTTATAGAAAGTGTGGCTGGATTTAATTTTTGAAATAATTAAGGACTTTTGAATTTATGTTCACGGAAAATATTGGTTCATGTTTTTATTTTCTTGTGAAGTCTCTGTCTGGCTTTGGAATCGAGGTAATGCTTGACCTTAGAATTAGTTAGATACTATTTCTTTCTTTAAATATCCTGGAAGAGTTTGTGTACAATCAGATTTTCTTTTGTTTCGTTTCTTTTAAATGTTTGGCAGACTTCAAAAGTGAACCATGTGAGCTTAGAGGGATTTTTTTTTTCTTTCTGTGTGTGTGTAAGCTACCTAACACCATATTCAATTTCTTTTCTAGATATCTATTATGTTATCTATTTTTCCATGAATGAACTCTAGTAGTTTGTATCTTCAAGGTGTTTGTCCATTTCATCAAAGTTGTCAAATTCTTTGACATAACGTTTTTCATAATAGTTCCTGTTGTCTTTTCAACGCCTATAGAATGCAGTAATTTTACATCCTTCATTTGTAATGTACAGTTGTGACAGGTTTTTTCCCCCCTTTTTCTTGCACAAGTGTTAGCCTGTATTTCCCCAGGGTGAATATAGTCTAAGAGGTAGCCCATGATTAGCATAGCAAGTTATACAATTTGCAGCTTTGTCTTTCCAAAAAGGACATTGTTTTCTAATTTGCACAAAGCCATCACCATTGGCTACCAACAAACTTATTCCTTCAAGATATCTCAGATTAAAGTACAAACTGATTCATAATTACTTGAAAATAATATTGACATCCAAGAAAAAGAAAATCAGCCACTCAAAGTAAGGTATTTGACTAGCACTCCCTGTATCTCAAACATTGATATATCTTCTTAACATAAAAATGGAAAACAAAACAAAACCCCTTCCCTGATGGAGCTGACCTAGACAGAAGAGAGAGAGAGAGGACAAACAATATACATAAAATAAATAAATGTTATATAGAATGTGATCAGTGCTATGTAAAAACTAAGGAGCCAGAGAGAGTGAAAGAGCAAAGTATGAGGATTTCAAAGTAGGCATCGAAGGCTTTTCTAAGGTTGGTCTTGGTTAGTTTTACCAAGAAAGTGGCAACTGAATTAAAACCTGAAAGAGGTAAGAAAGTAGGAATTGAGACATACGGGTGTGTGGGGAAACCTGCCTGGCATGTTGGAATGAGAGCTTGGAGGCCAGCGTGATAAGGGAAAGAGAGCCAGAGAGGAGAGAGAAGAGAGCCACGGAGGTTGGCAAGGTGGGGGCAGGGCAGATCTTGAGACCCTACATCATGACCTGGCTGAAGTTTTAAAGGATCTTTTATTTTCTAAATTTGAAGGGGTTGTTATAAAATAGAGATATGAGGCATGATATGACAGATAAGAGGGGGCATGTCTTAATGTTTTAGATCCTCCTTCTCCTCCATGACTGCTGATGGAGAAGCAACCTTTCTTACCAGCAGCTTCCAGTCCCTTGCTGGACAGGTATCAGCAAGGGCTGAGATGCAATGACAGAGGCTTAGACCGGGGCAAATGGCTCAGACAGGTGGACTGCAGCAAAAGAGAATGGGAAATGAGGGCTAGAGAACTAAAGATTTGGGAAGGGGAAGAAGAGGAGTGGTTCTTTAGGACAAGATATGTAGAGAAAATGACCCTGTCAAGTTTCACTATGATTTGATATGATTTCCATTCTCAGGACATTCAAGAAAACCCAAAGTGGACACCTATGTAACTGTTTAATGCTTTTCTATTTTCAAATTTGGTATTTATTTGATGCAACCATATTAAAATGTACTCGGAGGCATTCCAGCATGTGGAGGTTACTACAAAAAAAAAAAAAAAAAAAAAAAAAAGAAAAGTAAAAGATCACCAAAGTTCTTGTAATATAGGTGATAGGATTATGTAAAGATTTTTCAATATATTGCTCAACTTTTTTTGTCTGTTGCCAGTGCAGTTATTTATTTTAACTTGTGTAATTAAAAAAAAAAATCTTTTTCAGCTGAAAAGTAACACATGAACTTGTTTAAAAACTTAAAATTGCACCTGCCTTCTGCATTAGATGCTCTCCCCAGAGGCAAACAGTTTCAACAGTTTCCTGAATATCCTTCAAGAAGCTACTTTTAGATATTAGTTGGAACTCTATGAGAGTCCCTTTTCTTTAGGTTAAAAATGTCAAATATCAGTAATTTTAGAGTGCAAACTAATACAAGGTCATATGTGTCTTTATTAAAATGAATGAGAAAATTTTACAAAGATGTCCTGACATCTTGTTTGTGTGTGTTTAGTCCTATATCTACATCTCTTTGATATAATTCCAAATAGGTACATATAGATTTATATTATGCTTGCTCATAGTCACATAATATTCTGTTTTATGGACACATGATAATTGATCTAGTTCCCAGTGATGAGCTTTTAAATTGTTTCTGAGATTTTGTTCTTTCAAACAATATTGTAATCAGCATTACTGCTATCAAGACATGTAAATAGATATGTAGGATAAATAGATATGTAGAAGTAAAATTGCTTGGCTAATTTCTTGTAGCTTTTACTAAATTTGTCTAAAGGATATCTTACTCCCCTTCCCAGGGTAGATGAGGGTATCTCTATCTTCACATTCTTCTAATCCCGTGAATAGCTGTCAATTGGATGAAGGAAAAATCATGTCTAATTATTCTAATGTTCCACACCTGAAAAAATGAAGTGCGCATTTTTCATGCGTGTTTGCATAATCTGTTTCATGTACTTTAAAATATCTTATTGTTTTTATTGATACTTTGATTTTCTCTTTTAAGTATATTTCTGTGAATTTAGAAAATTAATGCTTATTTGTTGCAAAGATGTTTACTGCAGGTTGTCATTTTTTCTTTTGCTTTTTAATGCCATTTTTAACTGTAGAATATTTTTAAATGTAACAATTTTATCATTTATTTTTCATTAAGAAAGTATACAAATCATTTTATTTTGTCTTCATGTACTTTCATTGTACTATTCCTAACACAAAAATCCTTGATCCATTTGGAATTTATTCTGATATATAAGAAATAAGACAGTATATCATTTTAAATGAAAAAAACCCATTTTATTTAATATATTTTAGATAACAGTTAAGGCAAATAAAACTTTCTCAGTAAAATAAACTGCCTACTACTGATTTAGACAACAATTTGCTTTCAGAGTCAATATAAAATTGTTTATTTTTAAAAAACTTCAGAAATTGTACCTATAACATGTTTTTGGTGGGAGATACATATGACACTTTACAAAAAAATATCAATACGCAAACTTCTATGTTACCTGAAGATTCAGCTACCAAGGAAGGTTTCTTTCCATGGAGAAGAATTATTTCCTATAACGTTTATCTTTAACATATCATTTATTACATTGCTGTATAAATTTCCCTGTCTCTTTAACAGATTCTAAAATCCTTGCAAAAAGAATCATATTTTATTTACCTTGATATCAACAGAAAAAAGTTATGCAATACAGGAAAACAATTAATACATAATGAAATAACTAATGATGAGACTTTCCAATAGGCATGTTTAACAATGTTCATTCATTTATTAATTATTTGTGCTGTGCACACATTTAGAATAAATCTAAGGTGACTATATAATAATACTATTGCTTTATACCTTAACCATATCTGTGTGTCTGGAGTAATTTTGTTTTCAAAGATTACACATTGCATGATGTAGGGATAGAATAACTGCTATTTCTGAATTATTTTTAACCCAAGGTTCATATTCCTGCTCATTTTATTGGAAAATGACACCAAGCTATATTCAGAAGACTGAACACTACACAGTCAGTGAGCACACAACCCTCTTTATTTTAAAATGATTTGCATGGAATCTTAACTACCTGCCAAAAAGCCTGCAATGAGAGATAAAATTCTTGAGAATAATAAAATGTGTTTTAAATCCTCTCATTCAGCACAGCTCCTTCAACCTTCATTTAAGAGGGAAAGGGGTCGTGTCCAGCCTATCACCATGATGTGCTCACCTACACTTGCATCCCATGCAGCCCCAGGAAACAATGGTATTTCTAGCTCCATTTCACAAGCCCCGAAAAACTGCACAAATAATGTGGTGCTCTTGTCTAACTGCTCAGTGCAGCTTACTTTTCAGTTACAAATTTTGGCTGCCACAGAGTCTTGTTAAAAGAAAAGACACCCACAGTAGTACCTAATCTCTGGCTCTGCACCCCCCTGCCACCTAGAAGTGTATGTGTGTGGCATTTCTAAAAGCTGAAGCTTCTAGTCCTCTTGTTTCTGTGATTGTGTACTGTCGCTCAGTAAATCCTATTTATCCCAACTTGATGAGGCCCTCGCTCTTATGGCACAGCTCATCACCACTTTATTTATTCCTTGCAGCTATTCCAAACCATTGCCCTTCCTCTACTGCTTTCCCCCTCTGTTCCCATTACTTTTACTCTTGGCAGGATCATGGTGATCCACCCTCACCACCTTTTTTTTTTTTTTTTTTTTTTTTAAACCTGAACTAGTGAGAATGGATCCCTTTTCTCATCTTCCAAAGATGTGTCTTATCAACATAATTCCTTTTCATCTCTGAGGTCTTACAAGAAGAAATGTCCTCTCTGCAGAATCAAGTTCTTCCATTTTCTCTTGGGACTTGTTAGTCAAATGCAGAATCTGCAACCCCTCAATCTGCATTTCCACAGGCTCTCCAGGGAGTTTGCATTCAATCACATTTGAAGAACATAAGCCTCAACTTCTCTTCTTTGAGCCCTCCACTAAAGTTTACAAAGATGACAGCATCATCTCTAACATACCTTGCTTCTATCCTGGTAGCTTCTCTTTTTATCACCTACTCACTTCACTGTTCAGTTTGTAAATATGCAACTTCTGTTTTTCTTTACTTACTGATTCCATAAGGCCTTCTTGCCTCGTTCAGCACTCTTAACTATTCCTGGAAATCTTGACAGTTACCAGTGTCTTTCTGCCAAGAGGTATGGAACATGTAAGTTTCAGCTCTAACAAGCCACTTGTTATAATCATCACTAATTGAGCTTTGGTAAGTCTCATGAACTATGATAATAAAATATACTTTACTGCCCAACATGCTGTTTAGCAGAAATATTTATTCATATTCTTTCTGTCCCTCCTGTGCCCTCCAAATACCACTAGCATGTCCAGCCTGATTTGGTTACTTAAAATATCCAATCCAACCCTACAGAAACATTTTGGGGGCTGTATTAGTTATTTGATTTGTTGCTGCATAAGTAACCCAAAACTAAGTAGCTTAAAACAACACATTCATTATCTCACACACATTTGAAAGGTCAGAAATCCTGGAGCAGATGAACTGAGTGGCTGTGGCTCAAAATCTCTCATGACATTGATGGGGACAGGAGGAAAAGAAATTCTAGGCAGACAGGGGCAGGTCCCTGGCAAAGCCCCACCCTCAAGGCGAAAAACCTGAGACTAGCTCGAAGTGAGAACTTACATCCCTGTTTTCCTGCTCGAATGCTGCCTTTTCCAAAACCACCCATGGCCTGCCCCACCCCGCATCCTGTACCTATAAAAACCCCAGGCTCAGCCAGCAGAGAGAAGAGAAGCAGCTAGATGTTGGAGGCTACAATTGGGGAGAAGAGAGAAGCAGCTTGACTTCAGAGGAAAAGCGTGAAGGCCTAACTTCTGAGACAAATCCATCTGGAGATGGCCAGTCTTCAGGGGAAGATTATCTTCCCACCTCGTCCGTCCGTCCCCTTTTCAGCTCCCCTTCCTGCTGAGAGCCACTTTCATTGCCAATAAAATCCCCCTTATTTACCATCCTTCAATTCATTCGTGTGACCTCAGTTCTCCTAGATGCTAGATAAGGGCTCGGGAGCCAAGAGTGTGGATACAAAAAGGCTGTCACACTGACCCTTTACCCTCACTGGCAGAAGGCAGCTGCCTCTCGGGCTTCAAGGGTTGCAGGCACCCCCTCCAGGTGCTGCTGCAGGGCCCACAATGGAGAGTTCACTCCTGCTGGCACCCAAAAGCGCTCATCCTGGCTCCTGCACGAACTCACCTGCATGCTTCCTCCCACCAGGGGCAGATCACAGCAGGTCCAGGTGAATGCAGTTCACCCCCGCTGGCGCCAAAGTGGCTGGCTAGTTCTAGTGCCTCTGCACTCCAGTTTCCGCCTCGCTCACTTGTGTGCTTCCTCCCAAAAGGAGTTGAGAACTGTGGGTTGAGTAAATGAGGCACCCCCTCTGCGAGTCCTGTGAAGGGGTCCGGGAAATGTCCTGCTTCAATGTTGCAGTTCAAATGTCAACTGGGATGCCGTTATCTGAAGGCTTGACTGGGACTGAGCAGGTTTGTTTATCTTGGAACTACTGATATTTGGGGATGAATCATATTTTGTGTGTGTATATATACATACATATATATATATATATATATATATATATTTTTTTTTTTTTGAGAAGCCTTCCTGTAAATAATAAGATGTTTACCAGCACCCATGGCCTCTACCCTTTACATGCTAATATTACCCCCACCTCCCAGTTGTGACAACCAAAATGTCTCTAGACATTGACAAGTCAACGGGGGGATAAAATCACCTTTGGTTGAAAATTACAGGCCAAAAGCTCTGCTTCCACAGTGGCACACTCATGACTGCTGGCCGAAGGCCTAAGCTCCTCACTGGCTATTGCCAAGGAGTCCTCAGTTCCTTGTCATGTAAGCTTCTCCATAGGACAGCTTGAGTGCCCTTATGACATGGCAGCTGACTTCCCCAAGACACAATGACCCAAGAGAGAGCAAAGAACAGCTGTGGTGTCCTTTTTGACCTAGTCTTGGAAGTCTCATTCCTTCACTTCATCAATATTTGTTAGAAGTCCCCATTATTTCTCTTTTATTGGACATTTCTTTTCTCCTTATTAGGAAATATGGAGATCTCTTTATAATCTGGAGATCTCTAAAGTTCTTTTGACACAGACATCACATTCTAAGCTCAGCTTCTTATTGTAGACCTCCCCAGCCTAAAGTGGTCTTCCTGTTCTCAATGCCCACTACCTCACCTTACACTTAGTCCATGTCATCTTCTTCTAACCAATGCAAACTAAACAAGAAAATGAAATTAGTGCACTACAAATAGTTGGCTTAATTTTCTTACTGTTTTTCCTCTTTATCTCAATGGCCTCCTGTTGCTTTCTGCCTTTCTCAACCAGCAGCCCAATTATATGCTTCCATCACTTATAGATTTTTGTATGCAAACTTGAGCTAAAGCTTCTCTGTTTAAATGTGTTAAGTGTCTGAAAGCAGTTTTTCCCAATGTGTGGGCTTGAAATACATCAAAATCACTTGATGAAATGTAAAAATCTAGGCTCCGTGTGGACAGACCAACTCTGTCAGATCTCTGTAGGTGGAGCCCTGGCATCTGCTTCTTTTATAAAAGCTAAATGACTACTGAATCTTTCTGTTTTTCCTTTTTTTAAATGTCTGTAAAAATAGCAAATAAACAATTACGTGATGGTGTGGAAGTTCTTTTGAATTACCAAGAAAAAATATGTACCTCAAACTTTTTCTGTGTCTGGAAAATGACTTAACCAGTTAACCACTGTTACTTAAACTGATGTGGATGCATGGCCCAGCATTCCCTGACATGCAATCAGTAGTAACCTACTGAAATTTTAGTTCTAGTGTCTATGGTAATCAACGGCAAAAATCATTCACCAAAATTTGCCCATCGCCCTTGTGACTCTATTTTTTTAGCTGTTGAGACACAGATGTGTCCCTCATGCTGATATAGTAGAGGTCAAACAACATTAGGTGTTTGTTGACTTTGTTTCCTTCTTAATGAGATGCTACAAATTAGGAGGCAGCATATTAAGTAACAAAACATTTTTAGAGAATTAATAGCTCACTGGGAGGAGCTGGAAGCTGCAAGCATAGCCCAGGGCCAGTATCCTGCTTAATGAATAGCAGCCTAGGCAAACTCTTAAGGTTGTTGTAACAATTACAAAATGTTAACTTCAAGGGTTGGAAATATATTACATGGCCTGTAAAGGAAGACATACACATTCATATACATATCATGACAATGAAGAAGCTTAATATTTTGGGAACTAGGTCACATTACTTTTATTTGTTTGTTGCTTAGGTTTTCATTGGACTCCAAGTAATCTCACCGTATCATCTGGCCCCATGCTTGTCTGGCTTGATTGACTGAATAGGGTCAATTTCCTGAGAATTCTTGGATTTTTCTGAGTCTTTGAGAAGCTTACTGGGTTGTAATCTGGTACAAAGATAATCTTTCACTGCCAATGTCCACAATTACAGCAATAAGGTCACTAGTGGGTTATTTAAAGAAATAACTTCCATTGAGAACTACAAAAAGTTCTGAGCAATAACCAGTTCACCCAATTCCTCCACTAAGAGACTTAACTTTAGCATGGCTTGTAGCAGTTTAAGGCTGTGTCCCAAAGATGATCCTACCCTCATTAAAATGCCTGCACCAGCCAGGTGCGACGGCTCATGCCTGTAATCCCAGCACTTTGGGAGGCTGAGGTGGGCAGAACACCCGAGGTCAGGAGTTCAAGACCAGTCTGGTGAACATGGTGAAACCCCGTCTCTATTAAAAATAAAAAAATTATCTGGGCATGGTGGTATGTGCCTGTAGTCCCAGTTACTAGGGAGGCTGAGGCAGGAGAATTGCTTAAACCTGGGAGGCAGAGGTTGCAGTGAGCAGAGATAGCACCACTGCACTCCAGCCTGGGCCATGGAACAAGATTTTATCTCAGAGAAGAAAAAAAAAAAAAAAAGCCTGCACCAGAAAGCACAATACTGCCAGGGGAATTGACTGTTTGTTCCAGCCAAAAGCTTGTGATAGGCTTATAGACCCCTAAAGCTCCTCTTAGAGCAGATACCTTAGAAAGTTTGCAATTATAAATCCTTTCTCTGCTTCTTTATATGTAAATATTCTGCCACCCCAAACTGTCTTCTCAAGGACTGTGAAGGGAGGCAGGAGGTAGAGGGATGTCTCTTTGAAATGCAAAGTTTAAAAAAGTTATCTCTATCTCTCTCTGTCAGTCCCTGTGGGAAGACAAAGGACTAAATTTGGTGGGCACCTTGTTCCAACTTACTACCTTCTGACACAAATATAGGAGAAGTTTTTTCCTCCTCTGGATAAGCGCCAGTTAGCAAACCCCGATGGTCCAATCATATGGTCTGATCCCTGCTCCCCCACCATGCTTAACACCCATCAGTGCCTTTCCTTGAGCATGCCCCAGCATCTAAGAATGCTTCTGTCTCTTGCTCTGGCAAAGGTGAGCTCAGTTTACAATAGACTTTCTTCCCTATTGCAATAGTTATTATGTGAATAAAATCTGTCTTAACCAACTCCTGGATGTCTTTAACCAACATCCAGCTTTGTCTTTGACATCATAATTTACTGTAACGGGAAGTTAAATCACATTTGTCATATACTTGAAAAACTGGCAGATATGCTATGATGTACTTGCAGAAAGAACATGAATGCAAACCACATGTGACAGGTGACCATACTGTACTTTACATGAGTCCTAAATTCCTAGAAGTTGGAACACAGTGAAGGTTGAGAAGTCTCCCCATCCTTCTGTGTTCTAAGAATTAAGAAATGGCTGAGTGCAAGTGATCACTGTGCTCTCACATATTTCAAGATAAATTCCATCTCCATCTTACCTCATTACTCCCATAAACTTATGGATTACTCCCTCATCTGCCTGCCTCTGTAAAACCCAAGCCCCACTACGTTTGTTTACGATGTTTCTCAAAGGGCATAATAGAGTCAGCTGTAGGGCCAAGAGGTTAGAAGGCAGCAAGGAGCACGCATTCAGATCCCCAATAATATATACTTGTTCCTTTTCATTCTTTGTCATGGAAAATTGTTATTTCCTCAATTCTATGTAAAGTGTCATATAAACATGGTTTCAATATTCTGCCTGCCTTTTTCCAACCAAACTGCTGATGTTAATCCCTGACTCTATAGAAATTGTATAGCTGCTACTGAAATATGTTTAAACTATATTTAAGCTGCAAGATGACAGCTTTTATCTTCAGACACTATAGCTGAGAGAAGAGAAGTTGCTCAATAAGATAGGAAAAATAAAACATAGAAGAAAGGGATTTGGAAAAATGGAAGAGGTCTGAAGGCAGGTCTCAATACAATATTCTTGTTTGTTTTTTCCCCAACTATAACCATGAAGGGCTGCAAATCTCTTACTGCAGACTTAGTGGAAGACACAAGGAGAAGACATGAAAAGCAGTAGTATTCAGGAAGAGTTTATATTCTTTTATCCTAAAGGTCTTATTTTGCCATGGATTTGGGCAGTTGCATTTAGGAACAGAAATAGCATAAGCAATAGGAATTCATTTGTTCAACTGATAATGGTTGACGCAGAGAGTCTGCACATTGAAGAATGACTTTGGAGTCATTATGAATGCAAGAAGGAACTGGAACACTGAAAGCAGCTGGGGCTGTGGACACAAGGAACTGTTGAGAGGACCATATGGGTGGGGCAATTCTAAAGTAAATAACAATTCTGATTAAGCCAAGACAGTGACTATCACAAGGTATTCCAAGAATTAGAAATTCACTGATGCACTTGATCTGGTATTTTGATCTCATGCACAAATCAAATGATCTCACATCTTGCAGAAAGTGCTGGAGGAGAAAATATTCTCTGGCTATGATAGACCGTGGATGCTTTTCAAGTCTTGTGTAAATGTTGGTGAAACTGCATTGATGAGATATTTTCAAGGGTACCTCGTGCCATATAATACTAGCTTAACAGTTTTCTATCATGATACTTCTGACTCATTAAGATGTTTAGAAGAAAAAAGAAAACAATATGAAAACAGCAGCAAAATGGAAAAGGCAGGCAACCTTTGTCAAAAAACCTTTGGTTTTCTCAAAACTATAAAGCAAATTATTGATTATTTTGTATTGATAGAAAAACATGCAGGCATTACTTCATCATCTAGTAAAGGTCACCTAAGAAAAAAGAAAGAAAGGCAAATTAGGTATGGATACGCCCACTTAAACTTGAATAGTTGATCCCATGACTTCATCCAGTTTAAGCCATGTAGGGGAAAAATGTGTTTCACTGGAAATGTGGCCAATGTGTTAGCATACTTTTCTGTGATATCTGATGATTCTGATTCTAGGGGAGTTATTTTACAACTCTGTAAATTGCCAATAACTAAAAGCAATGCAAAATCATCCCTGCCCATAGACACACACATTCTGTCCTGTCTGGTAGAGTTTTAATTGATTTTACTCTCCTACTGAAGAAAAAACAAATTTTGCCTCTATTTGCACATTCATTTCAATATTGCTAATTATAAATGCATCTGTTTCTTGGATTCTTCTATGAACTGGTTGTAATGTCTCACTAGTTTCCTCATTAGTAAGTTAAATAAAATCTTTAACATTTTGAGAGTTATGATTTTAGTTATTTTTGGAAGTTATCTCTAACAGCTCAAAACCTCATTTAACAGTTAAAAAAAAAAGAAGAGAAAAGGCATCAGCCCTCAAGAATAAAAGAAAATAAGCATAGATATCACCAGTGGTTTGGAAACTAGAAAGTCTCTTTCCAGTCATAACTCATTTAGGGAGCAAACACTTTAGAAACTTATCATCACCTATGCAGATAGAGAGGAAAGCCAACAGGAAGCAACCCATTCATTCCTGCATGCGAGTGCTGGAAAGGGTCAGGGATGGAAGGAATCAGGTACATCTGACGGTGGGGTGAGCTGAAAACACAGGTGTCTTGAAATGTATATAAGGAGCATTAGATTCCTATCTCCCCACCCTCAAGAAAAGCTCTTCTGTTAGCTTCTAGAAAGCTGGCAGACAAGGCAGAAGGTTGGAAGATTTATTGCTGTAGAAACTGACCAGCCAAAGCAAAAGGACTTATTACTGCTGATATAATTCAATTAACCCCCATATCCAGGGTTTCCAATCTGCTTTTTTTTTTACTGCTTTTAAATAAAAATGGTTAGTCGAGGATCAAACATTTGGGAAATTCTTGTGTGTGTATGTGTGTATGTGTGTGTGTGTGTGTGTGACAGAGACAGAGAAAGAAAGAGAAAAAGAGTGAGAGAAATGCAAAGAAACAGAGGAGCTGAAAAGCTGTGAGACAAATGATGAATAAGTAGAACCCAGGTTTAGCCCAGGGACAAGCCAGAGAACTGAAGCATACACAGTGTACTTGAATGAAGCAACAAGGTCATTTCACAATAATGGAAAAAGAAGAGACTATTTAATAATCAGTATAAGAAAAACTGATAAATTTTGGAGAAAAATATAATAAAATTGGAATACAAAAATTCTAAATCAAGTTTCTTTCAAGGTCTCACAGTTTGTAGGTTTTAGACCCTCTGATCCATTTAATGAGCAATAATATATTATTAATCATGCTTTGGGAAACCTTGGCAATCATGTGGTATTAGTCAGTTTTCACACTGCTGATAAATATATACCTGAGCCTGGGCAATTTACAAAAGAAAGAAGTTTAATGGACTTACATTTCCATATGGCTGGGGAGGCCTCACAATCATGGTAGAAGGCAGGGAGGAGCAAGTCACATCTTAAATGGATGGCAGCAAGCAAAGAGAGAAAGAGCTTGTGCAGGGAAACTCTCCTTTTCAAAACCATCAGATCTCATTAAACTTATTCACTATCACAATAACAGCACAGAAAAGAACTCCCTCGCCACACCATGATTCAATTATCTTTCACTGGGTCCCTCTGGCAACATGTGGGAATTATGGGAGCTACAAGATGAGATTTGGGTGGGGACACAGAGCCAAACCATATCACATGTCTTCAAAGAAAACTTTGTTATAAGAAAGAAAAGTCATTATATTTTAAAGTATTTTATTATTAAATTTCAAAAATATGTAAAGGTAGACAGAAGAGTATAATGAATCCCACCATCTATTTCAGTGATGGTTATCTTGTGGTTACCTTGTGCCCTAAAATTATTTTAGAGGAAATTCATATCACTGTATCCATACACATTTTTAAGGATCTATTTCTATAAGACAAATATCCTTTTAAATATATATATATATGTGTATGTATAATACACATAGACACATAAACACACTATCATTTCACCTAAAGGGGAACAATGTTTTTTTAAATAATCAAATATTCAGTGTTCACATATCTAAATGTTTCATAAATGTTGACATCTTTCAGCAGTTTTTTGCTTAAATTAAAATATAAATAAAGTTCACATTTTGCAATTGTTTGATATTTTTATTTAAGTTTCTTTTACCCTGTAGGTTTCCTTCTTGTTATCTCTTTCTCTTCCGTATGTATGTATATTGGAAGAACCAGGGATTTTTTTTCTCCTTGTAGAGTTCCCTACAATCTTATTTTTGCTAGTTTCAACCATGATATCATCTCATATATTTCTCCATCATCTGATTTTCTATAAATTAGTAGTTGGATCTAGAAGTTTGACCAGAACTAGGTTCATATATTTTTAAACAATACTAGTTCATGAGTGGTGTGCATTATTTCACCAGGAAGTATATGATATTTATACTCGGTTTTAGTGACGTTAACAGCTGTTAATAATCAATGTCTTGGTCTATTCATTAATTTGGAGTTGGAAAATTGTGATATACTAATTTTATCAGTTCTTTCTCACTTGCCAGCTGTAATATACTTCCATAAAAAAAAATTAAAACAAAAGCCTCCATCTACTATTTGGCTACTTGTCGATAGAGGAGATAAAATGTGGCATATATATAAAATAGAATACCATGAAGCCATGCAAATGGATAAGATCATGTCTTTTGCAGTAACATGGATGGAACTGTAGGCCATTATCTTAAGTGAAACAGCTCAGACACAGAAAGTACCACATGTTCTCACTTACAAGTGGGAGCTAGAAAATATGCACACGTGGACATAGATATTTAGTGGGAGGTAAATAACATGCACACATGTGGAATAATAAACAATAGGGACTTGGAAATGGGGAGGTTGAGGGGATGGATGATAAGAAATTTCTTAATGTAGATTAATTTAATGTAGATGAATACCCTAAAAGCCTTGACTTTGCCACTACATGATCTATCCATGTAACAAAATTACACTTATACACCATATATTTATGCAAATAAAGACAATTTAAAATAGGATAAAACCTTCTTCTTTCCTTCTATTTATTAGTTAGTTGTTTTAATCATAAGTTGATTTAAAAGCATCCTGCAGTGGTAAACAGTTATTTTTTTACTTTTGTATTATTTTGAAGCATGGATTTTTAACATATTTGATGTATATCAATCCATTGATGTTATTGCCTGAATTGTCCAACACTTAGCCAGTTGGCTTCTGATGCTGTGAGTGCCTGGGCTCCAGATTGGATCATGAGTACTCCCGATGGGCCCTAGTTTTCTTACTATATGTTATGAAAATGTTTCAAGCTCATCTTATACACCAGACCTAGGATTAGCCATTTGTCTAAGAAACCCTGCTTTTTTGCTTCTTTACTTGCTTGTTTACTTGTTTTTAGTGAAAAAAATAGCATTGCAAGGCCATAAATAGTGTGGGAAGGGTGCTCTGTTTAATATTTTAAGTAGAAATGGAATATATAAGACATTATATACAATAAGACTTACACTTTGTGAAAGAAATACAGACACACACTAACAAAACATTTCTGAAATATTAACAAAGACTTTATTTGGGTAGTTTAGTTATTAACAATAATTTTATTTTCATATTTATATGTATCCGTATTTTTAAATAAGTATACATTACTTAAAAAATGACAGACTGAAAAATTTAAAGAGCCTAGGTTTTGTAGTAGGCATTCTATATTATAAGAAACAAAAGTACTGTCACAATTCCTCTTAAATCCTACAAGCTGTCCTCAAAAGAATGTAAGCATGAATTTGTTAATATTTGCAAGGCATTTTAAAAATAATAGGCCTATGAGGCATTATTCCATTTAGTTTATGACTTATTAATAATGCATCTTATTTATCTACCATTTGAAGTAGAGCTTAATGAATTAATAAACATCCAATCACGTTTAATGAAGAGTTTTAAAATTACTCATCTAAATGATTGTCATAATTTTTCAATAATAATTATATTTAGCACTTTTATTGCATTTTTTTCTTGAAAGTATTTTGCAAATACCTAGTTAGTTAATACTTAATACATCCATCTTCATGTGAAATGGAGAAGAGGTGTCCTTGCTATATTCCTCTTAATAGTACAGTCTAAACACAAAGATGGGCTTATAAATGTACCCTGTCCAGTCCATGGAGAAAACAGGTACTACCTGATTATGGATTTGCATTCAGGATAAGGTAGGTCTTAATATTAAGAAATGTTACCAGGCATTCCAAAGTTTGACTTATTCCTTATGAATAAGACCAAGTGGCCTAACTGGCTATGGCTATGCTTTAGTAATCACAAGTGTATCATCAACTAGGTAAAAGAACCAGGGCTCCATAGTATTCCATGGTGTATATGTACCACATTTTATTTATCAAATCTACCACTGATCAAACATTTGGGTTGATTTTATGTCTTTGCTATTGTGAATAGTGCTGCAATGAATATACACGTGCATGTATCTTTATAATAGAACAATTTACATTCCTTTGGGTATATACCCAGTAATGGTATTGCTGGGTCAAATGGTATTTTCTATGCATCCATCAAAAAGAATACGATCATGTCCTCTTCAGGAACATGGATGGAACTAGAGACCATTATCCCTAGCAAACTAACACAGGAAGAGAAAACTAAATACTGCATGCTGTCACTTATAAGTGGGAGCTAAATGATGAGAACACATGGACACATAAAGGGAACAACACACACTGGGGCCTACTGGAGGGTGGAGGGTGGAAGGAGGCAGAGGATCAAGAAAACAATTAATGGGTATAGGCTTAATACTTGGGTGATGAAATAATCTGTAAAACAAACCCCATGGCACAAGTTTATCTATATAAAAAACCCTCATATGTACCCCTGAACTTAAATAAGAGTCAGATTACAAAAAACATCAGGGTTCTCTCAGCCATTACCAAGAAATACTTACAGCCGAGAAAATCTTAAAAGGGGGTTAAATTTGCTCTGATTCCAATATAAACAAGAGCATAGCTTCTTTGGTTTTTAACGGGAATGTTTTTTAAAAAGTCTAACTTCTAGTGGCTTCGAATAATTTCAATGAAAATTAGAAAAGAAATGTCATCTGAACATCTTTCCAGCTAAATATCCCATTGTCTTTATTCAGTGCTTGCAACTGACCAACTGTGGTGATAACCAGCTTCTTGATCACTGGATTTGTTATTTGCATGAGTAAATAGTTGCTATGGTCTGAATGTCTGTGTCTCTCCAAAAGTCATATGTTCAGACCTAAACCCCAAGGTGGTGGTACTAAAAGGTGGGGCCTTGGAGGTGATTAGGTCATGAAAGCTCTGCTCTCATAAATGTGATTAGTAGCCTTATAAAAGAGGTTCAAGGGAGCCTGTTTACCCTTTCCACTATGTGTGGACATAGCAAGAAGTTACCATCTATGAAGCACAGAGATCTCACTAGACACTTGAACTTTCCAACCTCCACAGTTGTGAGCAATAAACTTCTATTGTTTATTAATTACCCAGTTTAAGTGATTTTGTTATACAGCAGGAAGATTAAGACAATGGTATCCTGTGTTTGGTTTAAAGCGTTCATACATAAAGAGACACTGGGTAGTATATTATTCAATTTGATCTTTTCATGTGGAAACAACAGAATTGAAGGAGATGTGTTCAAACAGAAGATTCTGAAAGGTTCACCGAGATAATGGTTATATGATAGAAGATTTAAAAAAATGTGTGGCCGGGCACAGTGGCTCGTGCCTGTAATCCCAGCACTTTGGAAAGCCGAGGTGGGCAGATCCCAAGGTCAAGAGATAGAGACCATGCTGGACAACATGGTGAAACCCCATCTCTACTAAAAATACACAAATTAGCTGGGCATGGTGGCACGCACTTGTAGTCCCAATTCCTCAGGAGACTGAGGCAGGAGAATCGCTTGAACCCAGGAGGTGGAGGTTGCAGTGAGCCGAGATCGCACCACTTCACTCCAGCCTGGCGACAGAGCGAGACTCCGTTTCAAAAAAAAAAAAAAAAAAAAGTGTATTTCACGAATCCCTTGGAGTGTGATTTTGGATGCTCGGATCACAGGTGTCTGGCAAGAAGTCATTCACAGCAACAAATGACATCCAGTCCTTGCCATAATTTGGGAACACCAGCGGGACATTAGTCACAATTCATTTCAGCCTCCAGGTCAAACCGGGCAAACGTAATGCTGTGTTAATAAATGCCTATAATACTGAGTATTTTAAAGATAACAGAAATATTCCCAAGGACACAGTGCAGTATGTTTTATTTTTTATGAGTACTTGATTTAAAACAAAACCAAACTCCAAAATTTCATCCACCTAATCATATTATACTTAGACTAATTACAAGTCTCCAGTTCAGATATAATTTACATAGAATGATCAAATTCACCTTTGAACATGGCATGGAAATCGGTATGTTCCTCCTATTAACCTACCAGCAGGCTCTGTACCAAGAGCATTTCATCCAAGAGTGGCACTTGTTGTATGTGATACACGTGTTTAATTCAGCATCGTATCTTTTTTCCTCTTTTCTTATAGTTTCATTTTACAGTTTTAAAGCTCAGATCTCAGGTGTCTGTCAAGAAGTCACTAGCCCTAAACTTACAGGAAAGTTTCCAACATAGTTCAAGGAATGTTTTTTTCCTGCAGATTTTTAGTGTAAATTGCCAAATTGATTCTCCACTACGCTTAAGTACTCTCGTGTGTATTTCTCACAAACAAGGATATTTTCTGTACATGACTGTGATATAGATATCAAAATTGGGAAATTAACTTTACTACATTGCTATCATTGAATGCTCTGGGAAATTAACTTTACTACAGGGCTATCATCTAATTTTCAGATTCCATTCAAATGTCACCACTTGTTCCGGTAATGCCCTTTGTGACAAAAAGCTCTGGATCACAAGTAAGCACTGTACTTCTTCAGTTTGAGACATTTCTTCAGTCTTTCCTTGACTTTCATTACTTTGACATTTTTTTTGAAGACTACAAGACAGTCATTTTGTGGACAATCTACCAATTCTGGTTTTTCTGATGTTCCCTCATAATTAGATACAGGTTACACATTACAGATGTGATGTCACATTCTTCTGATTATATCCTATGGGACTTGTCCCATCTTTAATGATGTTCATACTGATTACTTGATTCAAATGGGGTATGACTGGCCTCTTTAATGTAGATTCACTCTTTCCTATTGTAATTAATAGGTATTTTGTGAGAAGGTGAGACCATGTAAATATCCTGTTCCTCAACAAATATTTATCTTCTTCATTGATTTATTTATATCAGAACAAATTCTTTTTTCTATGTCATTTAATAAGTGATAATCAATTACTAACATTATTTATTACAATGCTCAATTCATCCCAAATTTGGTGAGTAGGAGCCCTTCAAAAAACCTTCTGTAGATAGACTCCGTCTCCAAAAAAAAAAAAAAAAAAACCTTCTGTGTCCTTTTACTATATTCTCATCATTTTACAAAATAAATGTTATTGTGTATACTTAAGGCATAGTATATGTTGTTATGAGCTACACATATACAGTATAACAGTTACTATCATGAAACAACTCATCTCACATAGTTATCTATTTTTCCTCTGTGGCAGGAACAGTTACAATCTAGTCATTTAGCAAAAATCCTCAAAACAATACAATATGATAAACTATAGTCCTCATGTCGTACTTTATATCTTTACATTTGTTCATCCTACATATCTGCTACTTAGTATCTTTTGATCTACATCTCCCCATCTCCTACCCCCAATCCTGCCTCTGGTAACCACTATTTTATTCTCTGTCTCAAACACACACACTCTCTCTCTCTCACACACACACACAGCCCACAAGAGATTAATTAAAAACAGTTACCATAAGACCCAGCAATTCCTCTTCTGGGTATATACTCAAAGAAAATAAAATCACCACCTTATAAAGATATCTCCACGCCCATGTTCACTGTAACATTATTTACAATAGCCAAGATATGGAAATAACCTGAGTGTCCAGGGAGGACAAATAGATAAAGAAACTGAATATTATTCAGCCTGTAAATAGTAGGAAATCCTGCCATTTGCTGCAACATTGATAACCCTGGAGTACATTATGCTAAGTGAAATAAACCAGATACAGAAAGAATAATGTTCTATAGTCTCACTTATATGTGAACATCTCATCATTCTTTTTGAGAACTCCTTTGCTTTCTGGTACAAAAAGACATTCCAGGCTTTTCTTGTACTTTTCTTGCAAACTAGTGTTTCTCCAGGGCAATCTGGTTTCTTCTGGAAGAGAATGGTATTTAGATGCCAAGATGTGGAGTGTCATTAATCCCAGGCCCTCTCACCTGTCAGAACTAAGGAATGCACACACACACACACACACACTGCATGCCTGTACACATATTTACATACACACACACACACACACATATGTAGATAGACACATATATTGAAAATCGTGAGTTCAGATTAATGGCTACAATTCTAATCTCATGCAAAAAGGTTCATCCTAGTTTTCTTTCTCTTACTGGCAATTTTTCTTCCCCTCCAAAGAGAAGCATGGCTCCCATTGCCTTTAATATATTTACTTATGGATCAATATTACTATATGTAATCAATTTTCCATTGTTGATAATACTCCCTTCCCCATGAAGATTTGCTTGGACTTTGACACTATGCACGAAGCCACTCTACATATGGACACCCCCTTACCCACTTCAACTCTGACACCACTCACCAGGCAACACCCTTGCTACTTCATAAACATTTTACTTTTTCCTCTCGCTTGGGCTCCAAAACCCAAGCCCAGTTCACTGCAGCCTCCCTGCCCAGCACCAACCACCATCCTGAACACAGCCTTTGCACTGTCTCATATTATGTCTTCAGGACTGAATTATTTGAGAAGAAAAGGGAAAGAAGAAGAGAAAATTCTAGTATTGTTTAGTATTCTTTATGTTGGTGCACGACAAGTAATCCTATGGATGTCTAGTCTGTTGTTTCAAACCAAAAAATGTATTTAGCTTCTGCTATGTTGAGGACATACAACAATAATAATAATGACAATAAACAATTTAGTCTATGAGAAAAAATGGAGCTCAGATAAGAACGGGTGTTTTCCTCACCAAAAGTAAGACCATGAATCCTCCCCCAGCCCAACAGAACATCTACAGCACCCTCAGAAGACAGGAATATGTCCCTTCTTGGGGACTGGAAAGCATGCCCTGAAACTCCATCATGGGCATGTATTCTTCCAGAATCCAAAAATAAGAAAAGAAGCTAAAAGCATAAAAGCTCTTGAATTTGGGGTCCTTGGAGCTTTAGAAATTTAGTCAAGCTTTAATCTTTAGATTATGGGAAAAGAACCTTTCAAATAATTATGTGGGTTCTGATGCCTGGAAAATGAGATAGAATAGAAATTATGGGACAAAGAAGAAGAAAGAAGAAAATCAAATGAAGGTGGTAGTAAGAGACTCCAGAGAAGTTTAGGTTTCATGCACTATATTACCCTCTCCTAACCAAGAACTGCTTGGAGTTTAATATGAAGTCATTGGGGTTCAGGTCCTTTCTTCAAGTATTTTTAAGTTATTTTATTATCACCTTTATAAATCCCAAAGATATACATATTCTTTCTAATTCTGTTAATTGTTAAGAGGAAAATTCTAGATTAGTCAAGCTAACCCATATACCGTCACTCTCTCAAGGCCCAAGGAACCTAATCACAACTGTCCTCCCTTTTCATCATCCCAACCCACATTTATAGATAGGTGCCTCTGATGACTTCTCTTGTCTTCTACCCCTACATTTATAACAATGTAACATTATAAAATGCAACACTATCGAACCATCATCTGACCTGCATATGGAGGAAAAGTGAGTAATAAAGATGTGTTGAATAACATGTGTCAAATATGTACTTTAATCATTTACTGGTTCCTTACACTTTCTCCAAAGGACTTTCTGGGTATCAATAGTTAACTTTGCTTTTAGGAAAAACCATTGGACTGATTTGTATCAGACTTTCTAACTATATTTCTCTAAATAGATATTTTTATATATTAGAGAGGAAAGAACTGGCTCTCTTCTGGGCCTGTTTCATGAGATCTCTAAAAATATTGAAAAAACACTTATTTTGAGCTTTTTAAAAATGTGTATCTCCCAAATTATTGTAAAACTAGACATGCTATTTTTAATTACCTCTAAACTTTCAAAGATCACAAAAGAAACAATGAATAAGGGACTCTAGGGATTTATTTCTGTGTGTGTAATACATGCATACATACATACTTCTGTGTACTGTATACATAAACACATGTGTACATGTACATTATCAAGCCTTGCCTTGTGTCTTCTTCACCCTTTTCTACTCTCTATGATTCTGCTTTTAACTGATCTTCCAGTCATGACTAGACACCCTGTGCATTGCAGCGCTCTGTCCCCTCAAAAAAAATAACTCCACTTTTACCTTGTACATGGCTCATTCTTGAAAAATTGCTTCTACAATTTAAAGGATTCACCTGAACACTTCTAGTCCAGTGTTCAGATGATCCAACAACAAAGGACTATGCTGCTAATATCACATGGGCCCATTGTCCTTTATGATCCATATTCTCTATATGCCCAAGCTCTGATCACTGAACTTTGCTTATCAATGTTTTAATATCTTTCTTAAAGATCTGCCTGAAAATTCAGGTTCTTTTTCTCTGACTAGGCTTTCACCTTTTTCTTGCCAGTTCTCCTTTCGCAATTAAGGACACACAACACTTACCAAATGTATCTAACTGAATTAAGTGTAGGAGCTTTTCTGTGGACAAAAAGATTGATGGTCAAATAAGCTTCAGAAACACTGACGACTACAATCTCTGCTTAAAATGTGTACGTTTTGGTAGATTAATGTCAAATAGCCCATCTCCCAAACTTGGCTACAGCCTCCGTTTTTCTAATAACATCTTGTGGAAAGAGAGCTTGTTGGAACAGACTTTAAATAAGCTGGTAAAAGTCCTAACCTTTGTAAATACCAGCCTGCTGACACACTCCTGATGCTTGGACATCTTGACTCCTGGTCCACACTTTAAGCCTTTGGTGGACTGCACTAATACTAATTATCTCTATCTGGTGCATCTGTCTCCTCTCTTCTCACCCTCCAGATCATGATTAATGGCATTACACTTGTCTGTTTTTCACCCTCCCAACTCTATTGGAATATATGAGTTTTGGATTGAGTTCTGAAATGATCTATTGATTTGTGACTGTGTCATACAACTTGATATTTCTATCCAAGAACTTAACCTCCCCTTCTTTGCTCAGAGAAACTTGGCTTTGTTTATGATGATGATGGACCCAATCCAGATATGATTAATGATTATTTTAAAACAGACTTGGAAATTGTATTTTTCTATGCCAGGTACTTACTTTTCCAACACCTCTTGCCACTAAGCATATATATGTGACCCAGTTCTAGCAAATGCACTATAAGGAAGAGTCTTCTGGACAATTTCTGGAAAACAGTTTTCATCCAATTTAAAGAAATCTCCATTTACCCAGATCTTTTCATTTCTCCTTAAACATGATCAGATGAAAACGTGAGGCTTGGGGGTACAGTAGCTATCCTGCGACCATGAGTTAACAAGCCTGTCAATGGCAGAGTGAAAAGGTCAAATAAGCCTGAGAACTTGATGATATCGATGAGCCACTGCATCAAAGACCAAATCACCTATATCCAGATATCTTAACTATAGATTTTCTTGTGTTGCAGCCAATAGAATTCCTAACTTTTGTAACTTCCCACTTGAGCAACTATCACAGCAGTTTGCTTACAGTAAGAGCTCAGTTAATGGGGTATTAAATGAACCAAGTCAATCATCAAGAGGAGAAGCAAACTAAAAGATTAAACAAAATAATAATATAAATGAACAAAGGCAGATGATTTATATTACTATGATTCACAAGTATTTGGGGGTACCTAAAACATGGCACTTACTAATTGCTAGATACCAAGGAAAATTATATAATACTACACAGTCCTTCTTGTCCTTCTCTTTTGGGAAGATTACCATCTACCAGGAAAAAAAACACACAGGAGAAAATGAAATATGATAATGAGTTGTAATAAAGGAAATTTCTGCCAGGGAAAAGTTCATAGAAAGTCCCTAAAATTGAATATTTGAACTGATCCTTCAAATATTGAAAACGAGTATTTTTGAAATACTCGAGATTTCAAAAATACGAGTATTTTCAGTAACTGAAAGTGTAATACAAAAAAGGGATAGAAATAAAAAGAAGCACTCCAGGTAAAGGGGAGCTCATAGAGCTATAAAATCTGACTCCTTTAGGTAATATCAGGGGCCTGGGAGAAAGCATTTGGATGTCTTATGTAGCTAAATGCAGGAAGAATATATCTTCAAGTCTATGAAGTAGTAGCCCCAGAGTATATTATATGCCCAAAGGCCATTTATGGATCAGAAAAAAATGTTAGCTATTGATAGATGGAAAATGATGAAGTAAATGGGTTGGAATGTTATCAATAACTGAGTCTCGGAAAAGGATATGTGGGTGTTATGATTTTTTTTTTTTTGAGACAGTGTTTTGATCCTGTTGCCCAGGCTGGAGTGCAATGGTGTGATCTTGGCCCAGTGCAACCTCTGTCTCCTTGGTTCAAGTGATTCTCCTGCCTCAGCCTCCCGAGTAGCTGAGATTACAGGCACCCACCACCACACCCAGCCAATTTTTGTATTTTTGCTAGAGATGGAGTTTCATTATGTTGGCCACGCTGGTCTCGAACTCCTGACCTCAGGTGATCCGCCTGCCTCGACTTCTTAAAGTGCTGGGATTACAGGCGTGAGTCACCACATCCAGCCATGGGTGTTATTTTTAAATTTTTCTTTTATTTTTAAATTTTCAGTGTGGAATTACTTGCAAATAAAAAGTTAAAGCAAGCAAACAAAAATCACAAAAACAAAATTAACAGACACGTGAACCGTATCAGAGGCTGCATGGGGCTATCCTGCCTTATGAGAACATGAGATCAAAAAAGGAAATTCAGTGCCAAAGTGGAGTTCAGCGTTAGATATTACAAAGACTAAAAACAAACAAACAAACAAACAAAAAACACGGCTGAAGGCATCTAGGGATGCCCACAGTCAAATGGAAACAAAAGCTGAAGGAAACTGTAGGCACAAATTTTAAACATTGCCTGAAAGACTTAGCAAATTTTATCATTACTTTCAGACTGTATGTATGTCTTGGGAAGAGGGCAGAATCCTGAACTAGACCCAAGGGTTCTCATGAGTTCACAAGTACAGAGACAATGGGCATGGCAAATGCAGCAGCCCGGAATCTTCTAGGAAACCTCTGGAGTCAATGGGGGTCGTTTTTAGCAGAAGTCATGATCATCTAGCAAGAGGGCTGTCCCTCATCTGGGGAATTTGAATTGGCATCTGTCATATCCATTTACAATATTTCTTAGTAAATACTGCAGTGGAGACATTTCTACCTCCTTCCCACACTAGAGAGTTGGAATAATTAATTAGCAGCTTTCTGCAAAGTTCTATATGTTCTCTTTCTCAGCAGACAGAGTAATGACTAATTCCCAGACCTCATCCTGAAAAGAAGGTTACAGTAACTACCAAAACCCTGCCTCAGAGAAGTGCTAAAAAGTCATACACTGTATTTGCTCATCTGAAGGCACTTGGAAAACTTATTGCAACATTATATATCAAAATTTTAATTATATTCACACTCAATAATCCCAGGGTAGCAGTATAATTTAAAGAAAAAAAGTCTTTGTGAGCAAAAATATAATTAAAACTTATTTTGAATAGTAAAAACAATGAAAGCAAACTTTGTCGTTCAACAATCAGAAGACAGAATAAGTTAATGTCTATTTAAGGAATATTACATAGGCATTAAATTGTGTTTTTGAAGAGTTTACAATAACCAAGAGAAATAGTTTAGATTTATATGAAAATTAAATTTAAAATTGGCCATTAAAACTATTTCAACTAAAAATTCTTTTTTTTTTTTTCGACAGTTTCGCTCTTGTCGACCAGGCTGGGATGCAGTGGCGTGATCTCAGCTCACTGCAACCTCTGCCTCCCAGGTTCAAGTGATTCTCCTGCCTCAGCCTCCTAAGAAGCTGGGATTACAGGTGCTCACCACCACATCCAGTCCAACTTAAAATTCTTCTACTGGAAATAACTGGTGGAAGGGAATTATCTAAAGATAAACAGTAGCTCTGTTTAGGTGCTAGGACTAGAACTGATGTATCTTCTTTCTACTTTTCCTTATAATCCAGGATTTCTTAATTAGTTACTGCTAGTTTTATCTGGATTAAAAAAAAAAAAAAAGAAAACCATATATATCTTGCCTCACCCTGTCCACAAATGCTTGGCTACACAACCCTATGTTGAAAAGATTTTCATATTGCTGTTCTTCTCTAAAATTACCTTTGTTTACTTTTCTCTGACTGTTTACTCTTTATTCCCTCTCATTTTCTTCTTATTCTGAATTCTTTTGGGATTTGGAATTTAAATCCAGTTCTTGAGGTGTGCACTGGAACAAACCCATAGTTTGTGTTGGGCAGCAGGGATGTCACCACACTCCCTGGCTGGAAACTGCAAATTTAATTGCTGGAAGCTCCCACCCCTTTTATTGCTGGGGAAGAAGGTGAATCCTGGCTCCTGGTCCATGGGTCCCTGGATTCCCCTTGGTGTCAGTTCCCCAGAATGGTACAAAATCGCATCTTCCATTGGGACATCTGCTTTTCACTCCCTTTCTCTTCATACACAAAGAGTAGAAATAAGGCTGACTTTACCTAGAAGGCAAAGGTATTCTTGAGGAAATCATTTTATTCTGTCTTCTGTCCTTATTGTCAAGCTTATCTGAGGGTTCCTTCAGTTTTAACTGTGGTTAGTCACAGATCCATCCCAACTAGTCCCCATTTTAAAGTCCCGAAGTATAATGGAATCCTGGTAGAAAGGAACTTTCTACCATGTTTACTTCAATTCTCTCACCTATATGTGAAAGCTCTGTGAAACCTCTCTACCCAGGGGTTGCTCAAGGAATTTTTAACTGAAGCATACATTCATGGCAGCAAACTCACTACTTTAGGAGGATGCTCGTTTGGGGGTAGCTTGCTTAGAAAGTTCTACCACGGATAGAAATACTTCTGTCTATCCTGTATATTCTTCCCACTGGTGAATATTTCATTTAAGAATGTACACGCCTACAGCCGTCTGCATCTTGCTTACTGACCAGAATGGTATACACATGTTCAAGGATTGTGCAATTCACACAGGTTAAGAAATTGTTTCCAGAAGATAATACTAAAATGCATACATTACTTATTTTCTTTTTCTTTTTTTGTATTTCAATCTTCAATTTCCTAAATCCAGACTAAAGAAACATATTTAAGTCATTATAGGTAAGTGAATCCCTTAATGGACTCCAGGGAGAATGGTAGACATTTTCACTTTTCATAGTCACTGTGTTGGAAGCAATTTTACAGGTTTATTGTCTTTTTGAATTCCCATTTGACAATCCTGGGAAAAGGCTGCACAGCCTGTACTAATCCCTCGAGTGCTCCTCCCTAATGTTACTATGCATGCTAACTGATTTATCTTTCAGTAGTTTTATCTTCCCCAAATCTAAAAGATAGATATTACTGTGCTCACTTAACATTTGAATTAATGAATTTCAGAAAGTCTAAGCAGAAAAACCTCATGGGAAGACAGCAGCAAGACTAGGATCTCAGTTCAGAATGAAATGTTCTGAATAAATTTCTGTGCTCTTTCCAATACACTCTGTAACCATTTTATATTCTTCTTAATACTGAGCCAGATCTTTCTCTTGTTTCTCCTGCACAAAAGAAATTAAATCCTCCTTCCATATTGAAGCTGTTGAAGTCATCGAATACAGTGGTAAATAAAGTCCCCAAAGATTCAATCGCACCCCTACTTCCGTAACCGTTCCTGAAATGACAGAGCTTCCAGCCTCCTCTCTGCATGAGGTCATCACTTCTAAGGGCTTCCCAGAGTGTGCCTGGAACTCAACAAGCTGTTGAAGGAGTGTGTATGTGGAACCACTTTTTTTTCTTGCAGTAAAGTCAACAACCAAGGTTCATCTGAGTTCTTTACAGTGGCATCACCAGAGTGAGAAGCCACTAAAGGCCCTACCTTGGTTTGGCAGGACTTTCTTGACCAAACTCTGTGGCCACCTGTTTCTAAACTGATTCTAGTTCCCTGGGATGGTGACAGTCAACTCAAATGATGGTAAACACCCTATTTTTCCATCCTGTCTATACTCTATGGCTGCAGCTAAGCCCATCTGAGAATCTGGATGTTCTTACCAGTATAAAAGGACAAAAGGAAAAATATGTTAGAGAATGTTTTAAAAAATAATGTCTCCTGAACAGTTTTGTAATGTAATCATTTACTGCAGAAAAAGGCTAACGGCAATGTTTTGATAACTAAAATATATATAAAGTGAAATTATTCATAGTTCACTTCCAATCACTATTTTTAAAATTGAAATCACATGAAAATATGTAAAACATATACCATGATATTAAGAGACTCTCTCCACCCCACAATATAATGTAGTGTCTGGTGCAGACTGTGAGTTCAAACCCAATTCTCCCATTTACTAGCTGTGACCTTGGGCAAGACACTTACACTTTGTAAAGTGTCTTTGTTTCTTTACCTGTAAAATGGGACGCTATAGTAGCACACATCTCATCTGGCTGCTGTGAAGGTTAAATGAGACAATTCTGGAAAAGCACTGAGATCGTACTACCTGGAACTGGTAAATAATAAACGGTGTTGGTGTTCTTGTTTTGCCGTATGACTGTATGAGAATATTGTGGGAGTTCTCAAGCTACAGAGAGATGGCATTTGGGGCTAAGGTTACCTTTATATAATCTAGAAGTGAGTTTTTAGGTCATGGCTTGAATGTTGGGTAATTTTTTTTTTTTTTTTTTTGAGACGGAGTCTTGCTCTGCCGCCCAGGCTGGAGTGCAGTGGCCGGATCTCAGCTCACTGCAAGCTCCGCCTCCCGGGTTTACGCCATTCTCCTGCCTCAGCCTCCCGAGTAGCTGGGACTACAGGCGCCCGCCACCTCGCCCGGCTAGTTTTTTGTATTTTTTAGTAGAGACGGGGTTTCACCGTGTTAGCCAGGATGGTCTCGATCTCCTGACCTCGTGATCCGCCCGTCTCGGCCTCCCAAAGTGCTGGGATTACAGGCTTGAGCCACCGCGCCCGGCCGAATGTTGGGTAATATTTAACAGTGGTGGAGGAAGGGATGTATGTGAGAGTCCATTTGGCACCTGTGTTAGAATAACTGCAGTGGCACTGTCTGTGGGCCTCTCTGTGTAGAAGAAAGGTAAACTTTATGAAAATTCTGGCAAAGATAGTAAAAGGAGTCTTGCAGTATATAATAATTTCTATATATGATAACGTTTATCATTCCAATTCCAGAAAATTGCCAGCCATCTTGCTTCGCATTATATGGGGTTGTTTTTTCAGCATATTATTCTTTTATTTTTTTTACAGCAAAAATATAAGCTGATGTGATTTTTCCCTGTCCTTCTCTTCATGCTGTTGACTGCAGGCAGTCAAGATGCTAATTAAAACCACCTAATTTAAATGCCAAGTTTGCCCTGAAATAGATTCCCAGTAATTTTGCAAAATTACTACTGGGCATGGAGGATGCAAAAGATATGCTTAAATAATCTGTGTTTTGCTTAAAGTGATTTAAATGGAGAAGTCAGGCATTTTCAGCCTCCATGTCTTGCAGAAAATGTGCTGGAAGGAAACCATGGCAGGAAGTCCAAGGATGGAGGCACGTTCCAGCTCCAACGACAGAGTCCACAGGACTTCTGAAGATCCTTATTTTCATTTTTGGTATGTTTCCAAAATCGGCCAGGACTGTTGTCAGGAGCAGCCTTATTAAAATGTAACCACTGTAGAGTTATTTAAACTATAATGAATATCAATATGGTAAAAAAAAAAGTAGCTAAATATATGATCTCTTGTCTTCCTCAAGGTAGCCGATAATAGAAAAATAAATGTGTGGAAAGTACCAGATTTGAGCAGGAGGAAAATATTATGGGAAACTAGCATGACCTATGTCAACAAGTCAGCTGTGAGTCTGATAGAGGAAACTCAGTATTGGCAGAAACTGGAAGAAGAGACGTACCAAGAAATTGGTTTGTACAGGCCCCTGCTCTTGACTGTCATGAGTCAGGAATTAGAGGACAGAAATTCAATATTTTGGGAATAAATTTGCCTAAAAGTTATTCTGCGTGTATGTTGCAGGGTGTGGTAAGGGGTCCCAAGCACTCAATGGAAAGAAGAAACAATTAGTTGTAACAGCCCTTGTAATTCTTTTAATCTATAATTGTTAAGGGTAATGCTCTTTACTCAAGTGAATTCACACTTACAGCCAAGAGAATAAATCCTTCAGATAACACGTGTGCATGGGTTTGTTTCCTTTTGACTCTTCTTTGTATACTATACTCTCACGGATAATGACACAATTTGTGGGTGATTTCAGAACCTCAGATCCCGGATCAGGTTCAAAACACTCTTCATGGTCGGTACGGAAGCCTTTATTGGGCCTCACCTTTCCCCAGGGTGTACTGAGATCTCCACGAAGCCCAGGGTTCAAACAGCTGGTAGGTTATCTACATATATATTTGCTTCTTTCTCTCTTCTATGCCATCATTGTTCTCATAACCTCAACAAGAAAACTGCTAAAGCCCATCAAGCAAACCTAATCAATGGATAAGTATTGATTGATCATCTACAAAAGTGCAAGGATCTCATTGTTAATTAGCTGATTCACAGCATGATTTGAGTCAGCCACGGATGGTGAGGCTGAGTGAATGGGTAATGATGAGAGTGCCTGAGTGTAAGTCCCATCATCTTCAGTGATGGCAAAGCCCTATCTACATAAATCATCACAGACTCAGCCCTATTACCAAGATGACTTGATTAAGCCCTGTAAATGGCAGAATGCAGAGTCCAATCCAATTAGCCTTACACTGGTCTTTATTACCTACCAGAAAGCCCATGATTTCCAATGCACATTTGACAAATTATACTTTGTCTTCTGATAATAAGGAAAGGAAATGTGAAATGCACATTTTTCCTGTTCCTTCTTGCATCATAGTTGTTGCTACAGTGGTGACATATTTTACCACTTACACATATTGTGACCATATCAAGCAACACACAATATATTTCCATCTTTAATTTGGTAATGCTTTCTAAAATCCTGCACATCTGCCACCAACTTAGATAAGATTGAGGAGAAATGTTTGGGTCAGTGGTGCATGAAATCTAATTGAATGGCTCAGAACTCTACCATTTACATCTGCCGTGCTTTCCAAAGACCAGACAGATGCAAAACAAGGACAAGGACTGAAATACTCCATCTCTAAAGTGTCCAAGCAAAGCTGGGCCCTACATTAAGAAGGATTGCTTCATACCTAATTCTCACTTCCAAGGCTATAATATCATGTTTTACTCAAATAATTTTAACCACTTGTCTTTCTTCATTTCTACGAAGAGCATATTAGTTACACTCTCACATAAACCAACTTGGTACTAAAAAAGGTATTTGTGTATTTAATTAAATTGTGGATAATAGAAGCATTATTCTATGTTGCAGATGTTTACCAGTGATTTGTGATAGATTTTTTTTTAACTAAAAGAGGTGTAGGAGACAGAAAAGTGCATAGGCTACATTTAAATATCATAAAAGCCTCAATGTTTCTCCACTTACTAGGTATGAGAGAGGAAGTTAGCCTTGAGAGATGTTGTCCTTATCCTTAAGTGGCTATTTTGGCATTTTAAAATAGGGTTGCTGGAAGATTAGAGGAGACCAAGATTATGAAGCCACTAGCACAGTATCTGGTAGATAACAGACACTGAAAAATGCATCAGCTTCACTTCTGTTCTATCTAGAATAGGAAACATCTTTAACGCCCTTTAGGCTCACTCTGGTCTAGCCATTCTTTTAAATGTATTAAGGCTCAAATAATGTATTACTAAATGCACATTATACACACACACACACACACACACACACATATATATATATATATAATCTTTTCTTAAAATTAATGAGGGATTTAAGATTCCCAAGTACTAAGTTAGGTTTAATATTTCATGGATTTATTAAACATTCTATTTACATATATTTCTCATTAAAAAGTGCCAACCTGGTACATTGGGTTCATTGTAAAATTAAACTTATATTAAATATTATATATGTATATAATATATATGTATGCATATGTGTATTCATATATTTAATAGTAGAAATCATAGCAAATATAGACTTACAATTTCCTGGAATAAAAGTTGTTAAAAATTAACGTGAATTTAAAAACATTAACTCAACACAATTTTATTTGATAAACATTTTATGCTGTAATTTATGTTTCCAGTTGCATAAGTTAGAGTATGAGGTTACGATGCATTCCAGAGGCAAAGAGATATTCTACTGTGACTTAATACTCATGATTAAAGATAGGAATCATTAGATTTTGCCATAAGGGAAAAAGGAGAATGGTTAAGGTGGGGAAAAAAGGAAGGAAGGTAAAATTTGGTAGTAATTAGGATGAAATAGAGCAAAAGAGAATTTCTACCTTAAATATAAATCTATGTTGCTTCAACCATGAGTTACATAGCAATTCAATAAAAGTGGCAAGTTATGAAAGCAGGGAATTTTTTTCTTGTTGTTTTTAATAAAATGTACAGATTTCACTATTTTCAAAGTCATACTAAGCAAAGAAATAATACACATATTAACTGCTGGAGGGCTTTTATGAATATTATCTCATTTAAATTTTACAATAATGCTGTAAAGGCGTGCCACTTATCTAGATAGGCCTTTCATATGACAAAATTAAACCCAGAGGTATTAAGTAAAGTAGTGAAGTTAAAATTAAATGCCAAGTTTTTCCGTCTCAAAGCAATAATATTTAGCATGCTTCCTATGGCAGTCATGCTAGAAGAATTCAGAGGAGGGCAAGGAGGAGTTTGAAAGTTTTGATCTGGCTGCAGGAAGCATTCTGGGGTCCCTCCCCTATCACATATGTCTCTGGAAGAATAATTGTATGTAAATTTGGGGTAAGCAAATGCAATAATCTAGACTGGGGGCATGGAATGAGTTGTTGTGGCTGAAGCTGAGATTTTTATTTTTGCACATGTCAAAGATATATCTCAGAACACTGGGTGGGGACTATATATTTAAAAATAAATGTCATAATTATCTTCAAATTCCATTCCTTATTTTGGAAGGAAAAGGCTTTACATTGTACATTTCTGTCTCCTCTACTTTGCTTCCTGCCTTGCAAGAGGTGCTAGGCTTTTCTGTCTCACAGGTACTAAGATTTGGCTGAAAACTCTAGGAAGACTGGGCCCATGTCTATCTTGTTGAGCCATGTAACTATCCTTGAAGTCCAACATAATGCCTGGCACGTAGAAAATGCCACAGTGTGGGATGGATGAATAAATGAGAAGCAACTAAAAATCTGAAAATCCTGGGAACAAGGAAGAGAACACATCTGGTTCAGAGTCCACATTGGAAAAGAGATAAATGAACTAAGTAGATCTGGGGAGAAGTCGTTCAGGCAGACCCTTAAAGGCAATAGTACACAGAATGCACACCTTTTATGACTTGATGGAGAAGCAGGCTGGGGCTCAGAGAACAATTCTGGCAGGATATAGAGCTGTTATCGCCTCAGCTTCAGAATCCTTACGCCCTCTCTACTCTCGAAGTTTAAAAGGAAGCGTCCCAAAGTATCAAGTTTTTATATCCTTCTTTAATTGCTAAAAGAGAACAAAGAGAAACAATAGAATGCCTGAATTCAGTTGGCATTGGCATTGTGATTAGTGGTACCCTGGGTGAAACAGTCAAATAAAATTGGGAATCTCAAAGATTAAAAAATGTCTGGCAGAGATGATAGGTTAGAAATATAATACAAATGCTCCTTAACTTACAATGGGGTTATGTCCTGAAAAAAAAAAAATCCATTCAAAATTGAAAATAGCACACACTGAAAATGCATTTAATACACTTAACCTATGGCTCATCGCAGTTTAGGTTGTTCCACCTCAAATATGCTCAGAACACTTCCACTTGCCTACAGTTGGACAACATCATCTAATGCGAAGTTTGTTTTATAACAATGTGTTGAGTACTGCCACAGATGGATGTTTTATAGACATGACGGGATGCAGAAATACATAACACAAACCCACTGGCAACACACTGTAGAGTGTAGTGTCAGTTGTTTACCCTCGAGATTGTCTGGCTGGCTGGGAGCTGTGGCTTACTGCTGCAGCCCAGCATCATGAGAATATCCTGCTACTTACTGACAGCCTGGGACAACATCAAAATTAAAAATTCTAAGTATGGTTTCCACTGAATGTGTATTGCTTTCACACCATCTTAAAGTCAACACATCGTAAGTCAAACCATCACAAGTTAGAGGCTGTCTGTGCGTGTATAGTTTCTCTTTTTAGGTTTAAGAAATGCTTTGAAAAGGGATGTGTGGTGGAGGTAATGAATAAACACAATGTTTTTGATAAACACATCTTGGGTAAATGATTTTCATCAACTGCATTGACATATTATCTTTGTATCTTTCCCACAAATCCGAAGACCCTCATGACCTCCCACCCCACCTCCTGAAAGTCATGATATGATTTTCAGGGTAATATCATTTCTCTTCTTAGACACAATCTACTTCAAAATCAGAAAAGGAAGCACCATCACTGTGAAAAAATAGTATTAACATTATGATAAATATCATAGCTAACTTTTGAAGTCCTTACTAGCTTTTTAAATGTTAAATTATATTTTAGTAAAAGAAAATGCCAGTGACAACAGGTAGTCTTACCTCCTTGCAAAGTAGGCTCTACAAGGATGTTAAACATGGACATAAGTTTCTCAGCTATGACCATTTTTTGGCCATTTCCTGACCCAGATGGGAAAATGAACTGGAAAATTCTGTTTCCTTGCATATCCTGTGGTGACATATAACTTGAGGTAGGAAAAGTGAGCCTTGCAAACTACGGTTATTACATGGTTTCTACCTCATCTACCACTGGCTTGGTTCTGAAAAAACAAGATAGACACTTGAGAAGCGTGAAAGTTAACAGCCTTGAGTCAGGGTTTGACTGAAGTAGTTGTGAAAATGTAGTCCTTTGTTGCCAGAGTTTGCAACCTTACTGTACTAGTTAGTAGCTGCCTGACATTGGAAATTAAGCTTTGATTTCGTCACAAAAGCAGGTTGGTAAAGGAAGCTTCAGCTCAGGTCTATGAGGAAGATGTGATGATATTTTTACTATCTCCTTCCAGTCTAAACTATTTCAAGTTAAATTAATTTTCTTTTATAGACATTGAGAAAAAACTTTTTAGTGGGATCTCTGTCTTTTGATCATCCCCACATGACATCAGATGATACTAGTAGCCAACAAGCACTGCTTATTCTACTTCACTCTGCTGTTTCACATGCAGTCAATCATTTCTTCATCACACCTCCATAAACGAGTTATTATCCTCAGTTTAAAGGGTCAAAACTGCAGCTAAGAGAAATCGTGCCAGATGGCAGAGTTGGTCGGTTGTCAAGGCAGGAATTTTCCCCAGGTCTGTTTGTCTCCAAGACCCCCTTACTGGGTTTTGTTGAGGAGAAGATGAGACAGGCCCACAAACTCATTTCTCTCCACCATCCTTGATGTAAAGTTACGGCAGGTCTGACTTCATCCTGGTCAATAAGTATGTTAATCAGCAAAATAGGAAAACCTTGAAAAGACAATACTTTACGTTCCGCAAACCTTCAAGACTTCAACTCTTCTAATTTACGCATTGAATAATAAAAACTAAAATGAAAGTGTCATCTCAACACTGGGAGACTGGTTGGTAGTGACACTCAGCAATTTAATTAAGCTCAGTTACTCTAAAATGAAATTTAAAATCTCCATCTCACTAAGATATTATGAATACTAAATAGGATATATATGTAATATCCTTGATAATGCCAATTATAATAAGCATATAGAGATTATTATTAATCTGTAGACCACAGAGACCAGTCAAAAGCACGTTTAGAACAGGAAAAGAGCTAGTGTTTCATATTTTTATAAGGCAGAGGTGAATAAGGTGGCTTTGTGGTTGTGTTAATGATAGAGGCAGGAAACAGAAATTCTAGGCAGACAGGAGTATGTCCCTGGTGAAACCCCACCATCAAGTCGAAAGCCTGAAAACTGTGGCCCAAAGTGAGAACTTCTACCCTATTTGCCCATTCTCTCCTGATTCGTTCTTTCTGAATAACGTCTTCTTACCAATAGAATGTTGCCTTTTCCAAAACTATCTACAGCCTGCCCTGCTCCCCATCCTGTGCCCTATAAAGACCCAGACTCATTTGGCAGAGAGACAAAAGCAGCTTGACTGGAGAGAGGCGACTTGACTTCAGGGGGATGGCTGGGCTTCAGAGGAGAGATGGCTTAACTTTGGGGAAGAGCCAGCCAGAGAGGGCCAGAATTCAGGGAAGATTATCTGCCTGCCCCATCCCCTCTCCAGTTCCCCTCCCTGCTGAGAACCATTTCCTTCTCTGAATAAACTTCTCTACCTCCATCATCTTTCAAGTGTCCATGCAACCTCATTCTTCTTGGACGCTGGACAAGAGCTCGGGACCCACCAATTATAGGTACCCAAAAAAGGCTTCACATTAGCCCTTTGCCCTCGCTGGTGGAGAGCAGCAGCCCCACGTGACAAGGGAAGAGGCCCACTGAGCTGATAACATACCACTGTCCACAGATGGTGGACCTAAGAGAGCATTGTAATATGCCCTCTGGGGCTTTGGGGGTTGCAGGCACCCCCACCTAGGCACCATCGCCTCAGGGCCCACATGAAGCCTACTCTTGCTGGTGCCCAAAGTGCATTCTTTGCACAAGAGGTTGAGCATGACAGGCCATATAAATGGGGCATCCGTGTCGCAAGTCCGATGAAGGGGTTAAGTAAAACTCCTGCATCATTAGTTTGCTAGAGATGCCATAACAAACTGCCAAGATTGGTTGGCTTAAGCAGCACAAATTTATTTACTCACATTCCTGGAAGCTAGAAGTGTAAGGTCAGCAGTATTGGTTTCTGCTAAGGCCTTTCTCCTTGGCTTGTGGATGTTTGTCTTCCCCCTGTGTCTTCATATGATCCTTCCTCTATGTCTGTCTGTGTGTCCTCATCTCCACTTCTTAAAGGACATCAGTCATATTGGATTAGGGCTCACCCTCATAACCTCACATAAACCTTATTACTGCTTTAAACATATGTCTCCAACTACATTCACATTATGATGCACTGGAGATTGGGACTTCAACGTAAAAATTTTTAGGAAACACAATTTAGCCTGTAATACTGAGCATCCAAGAAAAGGTGAGCGATCTCAGGGAGACCAATCAGGAAGCCCTCGAATATCCGAAATTGAGAAATTTCACATTTTTCCTCAGGTATTTTTCTTTTTAAAGGTTTACATGAGGCTACACTCTAGCATGCAGAAATACCAATCCCTTGGCTAGTTTCCATGGTCCCCAGGAACATAAAGATCAGAAGAAATTTTGCTGCAGAATGTATGGGTTAGTCTTAGTTCTTTATCAAGCCTTGTGCTCGCCCCTCCTACTCTCCAGCTCACACTGGCATTAAAGGCTCCCCTGCCCCATATTCACATAATGGTGCCAGATTTCAAGCTTTCTAGAGAAAACTTTTTTTATTCTTTATTTTTTATACTGCATTTTCTTTTTCCTAAATATTATATCCCCAATTTTCTCTAACTTACATTAAAGGAGTTTCTACATATTGAAACTATAATAAAATCTAAATGAAAAAATAGTGGTAATACTTAGCCCAACATGATAGATAGAAAGACAAATCTCTAATGGTAATGCCAAAACCTCCACTTATTCTTGGATTTGCAGTAGAATTTAAATTTTTTTTTTTTGTCTACGTATACATGATTGTAGCTTTATCATGGTAGAAATTTAGAAAATACAGCATAAATTTAGAAATCACAGTAAAATAAAGTTAAATAAAAAAATAAAAATCACTCTTATTACCTCTATTCAGAAAGAATATGTTAAAATTTTGCACTGCTCCAAACTTCAAACATGTCCACGAAAAGGGTGCAAAATTTGCATTATATCATTTAATATCATAGTTTTTATACTCAATCTCATACTATCATTGTATAATTATGACACCATAATTTTCCAAAAATGGGAGTTTAATGAATAATTAACATTTCATAATATAAATATAGTACAACTTATCTAACAATTTCTGTAAAGTTTGAAATTGGAAGTGTTTATGTATTTTTTATAATTTTTCTTCTATTGTGGTTTCCATATTTATTTCATTTGCTCATTTTTCTGCAATGTTTGGTGATACGACAAATTTTCAAGCTGAGAAATGCATGTTATTATGCTTAATGAAATATCACCCTATTTTATGTTTAAATGTTTAACTGGTTTAACTCAGGATAGACGGTGTGAGACAGGTACAAGATAATTTAGGTACACTCTTTCCTAATGAATTAATTAAAGCTATCAGTCACCAAGTGATACCCTTACTTCATTCAACTTTGGATTATCCTCCTCTGACTATTTTCTAATGACCATTGGACCAACTCCCTGCATAAATTCCCCTCCTGTCTCCCTGCCTCATCACTCTCCCTCTCCACAGGCCCTACACACACACACCTTTAATCTGGGTAGGCTGATTGTCGCTTGCACTGTCTGGCACCACAGCTCCGGCTGGCTGACTAGAGATGATGATGACAAAGAGGCAAGCTCCCTGCCAAAGTCAAAGACAAATGTCACTCTTGTAATAAAACTCAATTACAGTCAAATTAATCATAATAAATCTACGGCTGTTAGAGAAAATGGAGCCATTTGGAGGAAATCTGTCTAAAACACTGAGTAAGCAGTGGACCCACAGAAGCCCCAGCAGCCTAGGTGGGCAGGGGACATAGATCACAGGTGGACTTCTAGGCCAGGAAATGGGCCCTCACCAGAGTTCATGAGAAGCTACATTCTCTCTCTAAATGGTATCTTATTATACATGACTTTTTTATAAGAGCAGTGAATTATCAGAATTAAGGAATCTTCACAGCACATTAGATGCATTTGCCGGAGTAGACAGATGCTCCTTAGCTGTCAAAACACAATAGAAGACCTGGGGATACATCTGTGTGGCTCAGAGAATGAAGTGATTTCCATGCCAACTGGCCGTGGCTTCCCTACAGCTCCACACTTAGGAGACTCCGTCCCACTGCTTTGTCCTGGCTGCATGCCAGGCAGTACAAGGTGCTCATTTTGACATTGTTTTTACTAAAAAAACTTCATCTTTCTTAGTAATTTGTGATTTTCTTTTTAGACTTCATAGGAGACTCCACTTTTCTCCATGCTGCCTTCTTCTCCAAACTTCAGCTGGCTGTGTGTGGTGTGTGTGGTGTGTGTGTGGGGGGGTTTGTGTGTATGTGTCTGTATGTGGGTGTGTGTGTGTATGTGTGTGTGGTGTGTGTATATGTGTGATGTGTTTGTGGTATGTGTGTATGTGTATGTGTGTCTGTGTGGTGTGTGTGTATGAGTGGTGTGTGTGTGTGTGTGTGTGTGTGTGCATGTATGTGGAGGGTCTTCAAGCTTGCACAGGCAGAGCCTCTGCGCATTACTGTATTGGCAAATAATTCTCCTCAACCAATGCACTCAGAAAAAACAGGGACTATCCAATCCCCCAATACGTATGCCCAGAAATATGTTTTACATTCAATTTAACAAACTACAGAATTTACTTAGCATCTCAGGGTTTCCTTTTTTTCATATACAAAGTAAAAACAATTCCTACCTCATGAAACACTGTCAGAGATTAAGAAAAATGATCTATTTAATATATTTGTACCTAATAGAGGGTTTGGGCCAGAGACTTAGAATTGAAAATCAGTGTCCTTCTCTCCCTTATGCCTGAAAGGTATTAATGGAAAGAGAAAGAGACATAAGGTATAGAAAGTAGAAGCAAACAGTTCAGGAAAGATATAATCTCTTGATATCAGACATTACATATTATGATACAGTTTTTAACAAATACAGTACAACAATGAAATGTAAGGAAAACAAAGAACATACTGTAGAATGCTATGATTTATCACAATATGATCACGTAAGATGTGATGCTTTGAGATGGGACATGGGATAATTTTGACACCTGAGATAAGAATAAGAACATTCAGTGTGAGATCAGATTTCAGATAAAGTTTCTTGTATGTGGAAGGCTGGGATTAAGAAGGCAGGAAAAAGTGCTTACACCATTACTTCTAGCCAAAAGCAGAATTCAGCTTGGATATGCTATGAGTAAATGAGTTTAATGTAAGATAGAAAAACTGAAAAAAAGAATTGTACACAAGAGAATAATGTGAAAAGCCACTTCTTTCTGGATGAGTGAAATATTGGTGCTTGTTTTTCAGTATTTACATCTAAGGTTTTACCTCCTTCGGCATGAAAAAAAAAAGTACATCTAATTAAATCCAAGTGATAGGACATAACATAATCAATATCCTGAACAGCAAAAGAAGGTTATTTTAATTTTGAGGGCAAACGAATTACCAGGTACAATGGCAACTAAAATGCATTTTTAAAAGATGTTGAAGGACATTGCCTTGGAGAAGGTTTTCAGTATATGTTTGCACATGGCAGTCATCCCTGTGGATGTGTGTGTGTGTGTGTTTGTGTGTGTAGCGTATGTGTGGCCTGCTTAAAAGCAATTATCATTGAGACTAACTATATTCGTGCTCAAAAATAATATATAAAGTACATTCTAGGTTTTCTTACTAGCCTCTTTGTCTCACACGAGTAGTCGGCTGCAAGAGAAGGTCAGGTAATCAGCATCCATTAATTATCGTGTGATTGTCTGTTTCATATGGTACATCTACCTGCCTCTCCTTCCCTTTCCCACCTCCCTCTCCAAATATTATATGGTTAGATTTTATTAGATCACTCCACATTTTTACTATCTCTTTCTTCAGTTGTGATAAGATGAGTTTTAAAGTGTGAAACTTATTAAACAGATGTAGAAGTGAAGAATCCTTCCTAGCACAAAACACCACTTCTAATGGCATCTACTGAAGTCTGATCCCATACTATTTCTAACTAAAATGATTTTAACATCTGCCTAGAATAGATTTAGGATAAGTTACATGATTTTAAAAAACCATTCCACATGGGGATATTAAGACCCTACAAGAAATTGTTTATTTGTAGAAATAGCTTTACATCAAAGTATAAAATAAAAAGGGCAATAGTAAAAATTTTAATCCAATAGTCTATAGGTGAAGTAATACAGAAATAACATACCATAAACAATGAAAAAATAGATACAATTATTAAATTAAAATGAATGTACAATTATAATATATTCCTTTCATCTTCAGTGGAAGACTAGATACGTGCATGGCTCAGCAGCCAGACCTCTTCTTTTATTTCCATTTTTATAATCAGATAACATATCAATCAATTCTCCAGAATACATTTCTAAACTCGCAAACTATGTCTAGTCTAGACTGACTGAAACAGCTCTGCCAGTTAACGAATAACAAATTAATCAATTAGGACTTTTATGTGATAGGTAATTAACAAGCATTTGAAGAAGGTACTAGAATATTTAATATCATCTTCAAATCAGTGACATCTGGACTCACTTTCTAAATCTAGTTTAATTAGAACAGGTGTATAGAATAGTAATAGAACCCAAACAATGGATACCACCTGTTTTGTTTATCAATAAACATAAGAGAAACTGTAGGCAGTGGTCTTGAAACTATGGCCCCTGGATAAGAAGCATTCATATCACCTGGGTTTTGTTTTTGTTTTTGTTTTTGGAAATATGTATTATAAGTATGCACCTAAACTACTGGCGGAAACTCTTGGGGCTGGAGTCTAATATTCTGTGTTTTATATAACAACCCTTCTAGGAGTTTTGGATGAAGACTGAAATTTGAGAATGACAGTTTGTGAAGAATGTGATGAAAGGGTCAGAAGAAAACAAGCATTTCTAGAGCAGTAGAGTAGAATAATGTTAAGAATGTGAGATCGGAGTAAAACGTGAATTTGAATCTTGCTTCTATTACTTGAAAACTTCTGAAATTCATGCAAGTTACTTACATTTTGTTAATTTCAGTTTCCTTGCCTGTTAAAAATATCATAATAAAGCATTAAACTGGTTATTTTATTAATGATTCTTCTAATACACAAAATTAGAGCTCATAAATGCTTGTTAAATTCAACTTTTAAAAATCAATGTATTAACATTTTCCAATTTGTACAAATTAATTCTGAGCTAGCAGCATAAAACTCTAGTATTTATACTGCTGCACCTGTAAATCGAACAGAGCATAACCATGTCAAACTCATTCAAAAATGCTGCTCTACACATCTGCACTGAAATAAAAATTTTCAAACTTGCCTCCCATGAAATTTGAGTGCTCAACAAAGTGGACCACATAGTCTGTTGTTAAAATTACAGTGCCCCGGCTGGGCTAAATGGCTCACGCCTGTAATCCCAGAACTTTGGGAGGTCGCGAGGTCAGATCATGAGGTCAGGAGTTCGAGACCAGCCTGGCCAAAATGGTGACATCTCTTCTCTACTAAAAATACATAAATGAGCCAAGCGTGGTGGCGGGCACCTGTAGTCCCAGCTACTTGGGAGACTGAGGCAGGAGAATTGCTTGAAGCTGGGAGGTGGAGGTTGCAGTGAGTCAGGATTACACCACTGCACTCCAGCCTGGGTGACAGAGTGAGACTCTGTCTCAAAAATAAATAAATAAATAAATAAATAAATAAATAAATAAACAATTTTTAAAAAATAATAAAAAGAGAATAAAACAGTGCCCCTTCCATAATTTTTTAATGATTGCTGAAAAGTCAAATATAACTAAACAAATGACCTAGTCATATTACAGATCTGAGTCCTTAAAATATTAGATGCATTATATGAAGCACTACATGAGTAAAAATAGGAATGTATTGTATAATATATGTATTGCCATTTCATAATATGATGAACTATGTTAATCCTTTAGAATATTTCACAAAGTACTTCCTGAATTGCCATCTCCCAAGACTAATTGGGAAGTTATATTCTTACAGAATGCTTATTTCTAATTGGATACAAGATTTTTCTTGTAATCTATTGAGTAACAACTATGTCAATACCATAGATATTAAATCCTACTTCTCAAACTATTAACTACAAGTCTGTCATCTAAGTAGCTACAGAAAAATGCTGAGGACCTGGAATCACATTCACTTTAGAAAACAAATTCATTTTATATTCTAAGAGATAATAGTAATGCTTCATGCTTCATAGCCACACAGCATTTCCTGCAACACTCAGCCACGCTAAGCAGTGGCTTTGAAGGCAGAAACATATTTTAGAACATCAACACATATTTTGAATGTCAGACTCTCAAAACAAGAAATGTAGACTTAACAGCACTGCATATGTATTTCAAAGGTACATTACAAAAAAGTGACAGTGTAAAAATCTTGTAGCAAATCTAAGAAGAAAGTTCTAAAAGAACTTGGGAAACTCCAATACTTCAAAAATAAAATCAATATAGCTCAGTAAAACAATTTTCAAAAGAAAAAAAATACATTCATTTTAAACTGCACAGAAAAAATTTTCACAGGTATCAATTTGGAGAACTTTTAGAATCTGTGGAAATATTTTTCATTGCATATTAATGCCATATGTTTTTCTGCTAATTCAAAAAGCATTTTTATATTCCTATAAAGCCATATAAAATATCGTTATTTTGGGGATCCAGAATAAGAAGCAAATATATTTTAAATTTAACATCACATTGATTTTTACTGGATATTGCTGTCTACTTTGTAACTGCAGTACCATGCTGTTTTTAAACAAAAGCAATTAGAAAAAAGAGGAGGAGGAAAGGAAGGAATGAATGAGGGAAGGAAGGCAAGATGGAAGGAAGAAAGGAAGACATACAATGCTAAGAATGTGCTTCTGCACAGCAAAAGAAACTACCATCAGAGTGAACAGGCAACCTATAGAATGGGAGAAAATTTTTGCAATCTACCCACCTGACAAAGGGCTCATATCCAGAATCTACAAAGAACTTAAACAAATATACAAGAAAAAAACCACCCCATCAAAAACTGGGCAAAGGATATGAACAGACACTTCTCAAAAGAAGACATTTATGCATCTAACAGACACATGAAAAAATGCTCATCATCACTGGTCATCAGAGAAATGGACATCAAAACCACAGTGAGATACCATCTCACACCAGTTAGAATGGTGATCATTAAAAAGTCAGGAAACAACAGATGCTGGAGAGGATATGGAGAAATAGGAACTTTTTACACTGTTGGTGGGAGTGTAAATTAGTTCAACCATTGTGGAAGACAGTGTGGCGATTCCTCAAGGATCTAGAACTAGAAATACCATTTGACCCAGTTATCCCATTACTGGGTATAAACCCAGAGGATTATAAATCATGCTATTAAAAAGACACATGCACATGTATGTTTATTGTGGCACTATTCACAATAGCAAAGACTTGGAACCAACCCAAACGTCCATCAGTGACAGACTGAATTAAGCAAATGTAGCATATATACACCATGGAATACTATGCAGCCATAAAGAAGGATGAGTTAATGTCCTTTGTAGGGACATGGATGAAGCTGGAAACCATCATTCTCAGCAAACTATCACAAGCACAGAAAACCAAACACCACATATTCTCACTCATAGGTGAGAAGTGAACAATGAGAACACATGGACACACACTAGGGCCTGTCAGGGGGTGGAGGGGCTGGGGAAGGGATAGCATTGGGAGAAATGCCTAGTGTAAATGATGAGTTGATGGCTGCAGCAAACCAACATGGCACATGTATACCTATGTAACAAACCTGCATGTTGTGTACATGTACCCTGGAATTAAAGTATAATTAAATAAATAAATAAATAAATAAATAAATAAATAAAATTTTAAAGGAAGAAAAACTCAGTTTGGATGAATACTCATTGCAATCTAAGGATAAATAACTACTTAATAAGACACAAAACGTCTTTAAAAGCCATCAGCCAGTATTACAATTAAAGTATGTTCATCATTTATTATGCAGATGACAGACTAAAATAGGTGTTTCTGTATAAAATCAGTGAGAATTTAAAGTAGAATATTCATTCTAGGTAACAGCTATACAATATATATTTATAATCATTCAAATATTTACATTTTGGCCTCATCCAAGGCTATATGTTCAAAAAAGTATTGTGCTGTTAACAAATATTATTATTTCCAAAATACAGATTTGGTTAAAATATTTGTCCTTTCTCATAATTGAATACAACGCAGTCATTAGAAACCAAATCTCAATTTAGAGTATAGAAAGCTTCTCAATCTTTTCCTGCTCAAGATGTGTACCCTGAATGACATTCAGATCAAAGTCATACACAACTCCTGGAATGAGACCTTAGGTCTTTGTCTCTTCTCAAGAAAGTAAAAAGAATATAAATGCGTAAGGTGACTTTGTATGACCAACACTAAATCTTCTAGATTTTTTAAGATGCTAAGTCATTCTGAATTTTTGTGCTTTAAGTATTGTGGGTACAAAATTATGTGGAATTCCTCACTCTTAGCCAACAGCATCCCAGTGGGCTTGACACCAGGACAAAAATGAACACTGAGCACATTATATTAAAATATGTAGCGATGCCAGTCATTGTTTCATGAAAAAGTCAATTACAAAGCAGTATATCCAGTATAATTCCTATTTTTAAAGGAATTATATGTTAATGCATTAAACATCATAAAATTGAGGGACATTAAAATGTGATAATAGGCAGAATGGTTCTCCTGAAGAGGTCCACACCCTAATCCCTGAAACCTGTGTGAATATTGCCTTACAGGGGAAGAGGGTCGCTGCATGTATAATTAATTGACCCTGAAGTAGAGAGTTTGTCCAGGTTGTTCCAATCTAGTCACTTAAAAGTCTAGGCTTTTACTGAAATTGGAGGCAGAAGAGATTGAAGCATGAGGAGGGTTTGAAGCGCTGGTTGCTGGTTTGGAGACAGAGGGGCTAAAATGACAAGGAATACAGGGGACCTCAACGGGGTGAGAGAGGTTCTGACTGACAGCCAGCAACGAGACAGGGACCTTAGCCCTGCAGCCATTAGGAGGTGAATCTGCCAAGAAGCTGAGGGAGCCTGGGAGCAGCCTTTCCTCCAGATCCTCTAGATAAGAGCCCAGACTTGGTAGACTCTAAGCAGACTAACTAGCCAAGTACACCCAGATTTCTGACCTAAAGGACTACGAGACAATAATTTTGTTTTACTTTAAGCTGCTAAATTTGTGGTAATTTGTTGTGATATAAATGGAAAACTAATATTATATACAAGGGTTGTGGGATAACATTAATTTTACTTTCTTCTTTACTCTTTTGACCTTTTCTAAATTTATGATGAGGAATAAAGAATAATTAAATGTTAATGCAGTTATATTACATTGGCTTTTCATTGAAATAAGGTTTAGTACAATCATGAAAATTCTATTACCAGATTGATTATGAGGTTTAACACATATTTTCCGACGATTTTATATTTTCCAATTTGCTCTTTTCTTCTTGGAAAATATAATCTATTGGCACAATATAACTTGTTAATGTTTGAATCCAAAGTTTTGTGATCTTCTCAGTTGATTAGCACCATTACTTTGATACAGAAAATGACACTTCAGCAACTGTAAAGTAGAAAGGTAAGATTTTCCTCTGGATAGATTGTAGTCCTGAAAGACAAACAGAAGTAAGCAGGCCCCTTGGACTTGCCCAGAAGAGTTGCTAAGTTTAATAAAGCTATATACCAAATCAGTGCTAACCAAAACCTGGTCCATAGATTGGCACTCTTTGAATGACTCTTTACTCAATTATCAAGGATAGAATCACGTTATTTTCCAATTTAATACAAAATTATTACAAACGAAAGCCAAGGAATTAACAAAGCTTATTATTGATGCTTTTGAATACGTTACTTTGATTCTTCAAATCTTTCTCTTCATACATTCAAAGTTGGCTTCTTTTTCTAATGTCATAAATTTGTAAATCACATATGGTAAAGTGTTAGTAAGAAAAAAAAGATTATGAGATCTCTTCATAGAAAGAAGGGAGACATTATTATATAATGATGTACAGTACATTTTTTCTTTTTAAATTAAAATCAAGAGGGCAATCAGGGTAGGAACATTTAAATTATAATTGACAAATTATTCAAGCTCAGTATGGAGAAACTTGAGAATTAAAAAAAAAAAAAAAAAAAAACACCAGGGAGGCCCAGTCCTGACGGGGAGGGGTGATACATTTTTTTAAAGAAAAATATCATGGTGCTTCTAGTCATATGTGTGTGTGTGTGTGTGTGTGTGTGTGTGTGTGTGAGTCAAGGGGCGGGGGAAGTAGCCATTTGAAATACACAGAGCTTTCTGTTGTGCTTAACAAGGACTACCCTTAAGACAAAGGGTTTTTACCAGAGCCTAACTGACCTGGAAGAAGGGCAATACCCAATTCCAGCTCCCTCTAGCCTTCTTTTTCCACCTAAAAGGGAAGAGGAGTTGAGAACAAATTGTAAAAGTGACAGCCCAGAGACACAGTCTCACTTTAAGAATGGTATCTAACCACAGGGTTATAAACCTAACTTTTCCCTCCCCAAACAATTTACCACCACCACAACAGGGATCTCATATAGCAGGAGAGGCAAAACCAAGGAAATATTTGAAACAATAATAATTAAGAATTTTCCAGAAGTATTAATAGAAACCAAATCACAGATCCAGAAAGCCCAGAGAACATCAAGAACGATAAAAATAAAGAAAGACACAGAAGTCTACACAGGAGCATATCAAGTTCAAACCACAGGAGGTTAAAGGCAAAGAGAAAATCTTGACCAAAGCAAGATACACCTTACATATAAAGAAGCAAAGATAAGCACTATGTTAAACTTCTCTTGTACATTCAACAGAAGCAGTGCAAGAAAGAATTTAAAGTGCTGAAACAAAAAACCCACCAAGCTAATATCTTTATCCAGTGAAACTGTTATTCAGAATGGAAGTCTTCAAAAGTTAAGACTTTCTTAGACAAACAAAAATTGAAGGAATTTTTTGCTATTTATAGTAGACCCGCCTTGCAAGAAACTTACATGGTATAAGTCAGAAACTTAGAACTATAAAAAGAAAGGAAGAGCATTAAAGAAGAATACATAAAGATAAAATCTTTCCTTTTTCTTATTCTTATTGGGCTGTCAGGTTTAAGTTTGTCAAGATAATAATGGCGAAGTATTTGGTCATTGTAATCATGGAAAAGTGAAATGAATGAACATAATGGTATAAGGGCTAGAAGGGAGGAATGGGGACTTCTCTGTTATAAGGTACTTGCACTACACAAAAAAAAATGTTATTGTGTTATATTTAATAGGACTTGGATTGTTTATAAATGTATGTTGCAAACTCCAGGGCAACTACTGCAAAAAATAGGAAAAAAGAAGTATAGTTAATATGCTAAGAAAGGAGGAAGAAAATGAACTCTATTATGAGCTCAGTTAAAACCAGAGAAGGCAGACAAAGAAAGAAAAAAGACAAAAGGAGAACAAGAGCAGGATAGAATACAGTGGCAAATATGGTAGATATTAATCCAACTATATCATCATTTAAGTATCAATGGTTTAATACATCAATTAAAATACTAAAATTGTCAGAGTGGGGAAAAAAGGCTTAATTATATATTGTCTATAGAAGTCCACTTAATAAGGACACAGACAGAGTAAAAGTAAAGGAATGGAAAAAAATGTACCACGTTAATTCTAATCAAAAGAAAGCTGGAGCAGCTATATTAATTTCCAATCAAGGCAACTTCAGAGCAAAGAGAATTATCAGTGATAAAGAGGAGCATTACATAATGAAGAAGGGGTAAAATCTGTGAGAAGATATATAATCCTTAGAGTGTGTGCACCCAACAACAGTGTCAAAATATATAAGGCAAAAACTGATATAATTGCTATAAAAATATATATCAATCCACTATTACAGTTGAAGATTTCAATAATCCTCTAACAGTTATTGATAGGTATGGCAGATAGTGTTACAGGACCACCAGATTTGATTTCTCATTGCACAGTAACTGACCAACACACTGAAACAGTGGGAGTTGCAGCACAGAAAGCATTTAATAATTGTAGGGCAGCCAAACAAGGAGACAAAAGGGAACCTCGAATCTGCCTCCCTAAGAGGTCTAGGAATGGGTTTTCTAAGTGGCCTGGAGGGGTGATGGGCCAAAGTGTGGGATTGCTGATTGGTCAAAAAGTAAGGAATGAAGTAACGGGACAGGGAGATGAAGAAACAACATTTTGGTGCTGAGTCACTTCCTTGGTGGAGGTTTTCAAACGGCTTGGTGTCAGCTGTTCTGCTGAAATTCAGGATATGAAGAATACCTTTAGCAACTTTTGGGTAAAAACGTTCGGTGTCAGAGATTCTATCTTTAGGAACAATGAAGGAGCAGGTGGTTAGTGTGCTATGTGACTGGGTTATTTAGCAGCTGCAGGGAAGTAGGTCAAAGTGTACCAGCACATCCTGTCCGATGCCTGACTCTAATTCTGCCTAAAGTCAGGCTTGTAATTCTAGTTAACCTTGTGGTGGTGTTTTCAGTAGGAAATCAGTAAGAACACAGTTGAAATGAACAGCAACATCAATCAACTAGATCTAATTGTCGTCTATAGAATGCTTCATCCAACCACATCAGACTATATATTCTTCTCAAGACAATACAGAATATTCACCAAGATAAATCACTTTCTGCATCATAAAAACACACCTTAACACATTTAAAAGAACAGAAATCATGCGAAGTATTCTCTCAGATCACAACGAAATTAAATTGAAAATCAATAAAGATAACTAGAAAACTCAAAACACTTGAAGATTATATACCACGCCTCTAAATAACACAAGTTAAAGAAGTCTCAAAAGAAATTTTAAAATATTTTGAACTAAATAAAAATTCACCTTATCAAAAGTTATGAGATTCAGCAAAGGCAGTGCCTAAACCTAGCAGTAAATTTATAGCATTTGATGCATAGAGTAGAATAAAAGGAAATCCAAAACCAGTAGTCTAAGATCATGCCTTAGGAAACTAAGGAAAGAAGAGCTTATTAATTTTAAAGTAAGCTGAAGAAAAGGCACACACAAAATTAGAGCAAAAGTTGATTAAAGTGACAATGGGAAATCAACAGAGAAAATCTGATTCTTTGAAAAAACTGATAAAAGTGATAAATTATTAGCCAATTTAACTAAGAAACAGAGAGACAAATAATATTAGAAATGAAAGAGAGGTCATCATTATGATCCCATGAATATTAGAAAGATAATAAATGAGTACTGTGGAAACTTCTATGTCAAAACCTATAGAAGGAGAAACAGGTAGTCTGTATAGGCCTATATCTATTAAAGGAATCTAATCAATAATTAATATCATCTGAAGCAGAAAGCAACAAGCTCAGATGGATTGACTGGTGAACTTTACATTTAAGGAACATTTAAGGAAGAAATTTAAGAAACAGCATTTAAGAAACAACATTTAAGAAACAACATTTAAGGAAGAAATACCAATTAAAGAAATACTAGTTTAAGAAATATAAATTATCTATAATATTTTTCAAAAAGTAGAAGTAAAAGGAATACTTTCCACTCATTCTGTGAGACTAGCATTACCCTAATATCAAAACCCAATAAAGGCATTATGAAATAGGGAAGCTACATACTCATATTTCTTATGAATATATAAAAATTATCAAAAATATTAGCAAATGGAACCCACTGATGTAGTAAAAGAATTCCGTACTGCAAACAAGTGGTATTTATTGCTGGTATGTGAGACTAGTTCAACATTTGAAAACCTGTTAATGTAATGTATCACATCAATGGGTTAAAGGAAACAAATCTTACGATCATATCGGTAGGTGCAGTAAAAAGCATTTAACAATATTCAACATCATGAATGGATATGATAACAATATTTATCATACCATTTCATGATAAAACCTCAAAAACTTTTACTAGAGGGACATTTTCTCAAATTGGTAAAGAATATCTACAAAAAATCCTATAGCTAACAACATACTTAATGATGAGAAATTACATGTTTTCTCACTACGATCAGAAACAAAGTAAGAATGTATGCTTTCACCACTCCTACTCTACAATGTACTAATCCTAATTAATCCACTGATACAAGAAAAAAAGAAAGAAGAGAAAGGTGAACATATTGAGGAGAAAAGCAATAAACATGTGTTTGTAGATGACATGATTCAGTAAAGAACCATTTGTGAACTGGTCAACTATAGCAAGGTTACAGGACACAAAGTTAATATACAAAAGATAATTGCTTTCTTATACACTAGCAATAAACAATAGGGATTTGAAATTAAAACACAAGGCCATTTGCATTAGCTCATGGAAAAAAGAAAATTAAAAAGAAAAAGAAATTTGCTTAAGTTCAGTTGTTTCAGCACCATTTTTTGAAAAGGCTATAATTTCTCCATTGAATTGTGTTTGCTCTTTTGTCAGACATCAGTTGACTATATATTTGTGGTCTGTTTCTTGGTTCTCTATTGTAGCTTCATAGCGTGTCTTCAAGTCAAATAGTGTCAGTGTGAGCCAAAAATTGCACTCTTTGGTAATTACGAACATGAGTTTGAAATTGTCCACACAAAACCTGTACACAAATGTCTATAACAGCTGTATTTATAACTGCCAAAATGTGACAGCAATCAAAATGGCCTTCAATATGTGAATGGATAAACAAACGTGGCACATTTATGCAATGAAATATTATTCAGAGAAATAAGCTGTCAACTCATGAAAAAAATACAGAGAAACTTTAAACATATATTGCAAAGTGAAAGAAGCCAGTGTGAAAAGGCTACATATTATATGATTCCAACCGTATGACATTCTGGAAAAAACCAAAACTATGTAGATAGTAAAAATGTCAGTTTGCCAAGAGTTCAGGGGGAAGGAGAGAGGGATGAATAGGTGGAACAAAAGGGATTTTAGGGGCAGTAAAATTAGTCTGTATGATTGGACACATGCCATTATGCATTTGTCAAAACTCATAGAATGTACGCCACAAATAATAAACTTTAACATAAACGATGGCCTTTCGGTAACAATAGTATTTTGATATTGGCCCATCAATTATAACAAATACAACACACAAGTAGTTAATGTTAGGGAAAAGGTAGGCAGTTAACGGTCATATGAAAACTCTTTGTGTTTTCCATTCAATTTTTCCATACATCTAAAATTGCTTTAAAAAGGCTATTATTTTTTAAATATATTCCTTCATTTCAAATATACCATTTGTGTGAAATCCAATGCCATGTGTATAGAGAAACAACTTTTTTGCCTTTATGTTGTGTCTATTTTATCCAAGTATTCTATTTAAATTAATCCTATGTAAAAGCACACAGTTCACATGAATAATGAGTAAACATTTTATCTCAAAATAACTTCACCTGAGACTCTTTTTTTCTTCAGAAACAAATTTATTATAGCATCAACTTTTGCTTTCCCTTCAGCTTAGGCTTGCACATCACACATTGGCTTTCAAACATGAAACTGTGGGTGGTCATAATTAAAAGTACGAGGGCAGACCCTGCAGGAAATGTGGAGCCTGGGATTTCTGACTGCACTACAGTTAGAGTTGACCACATGTTTCCTCTCAGCTGTTTGCTGTTCCATAAAAGAAAACTTAAGTGGTATTCAAAGATGACCAGTTTTGAGACTCTTGCCTTTGTGACTATACAAATGAGGAAAATCTTTCTAGGGCATGTACAGAAGCAACCTTACTCATGATACAATATGGTCTGAATAAAAAAGAGGGAGTAACTATTTTTGATTTGGGGTCAGTTACATAAATGTGACTGATTTTGCCTCCCAAGAATGGGACTCTAGCATCCACATTCCCAAAGACACCTCAAGCTAGCCTCCACAAAGTGGGCTAATTCCCATGAAGGCAAAATTGCACCAATGCTTTCCCTTTGTTTCACTTACCATAGCTAGTATAAAATTTACTGAATCAGGGAAGAACATAATGTACATACAAATAACAAAACAATAACACATCTTCCAAGTACCAGATTCCAACATTAGACCCAAAGGGCTAGTTACATTTACCAATTTGTTAGACTGACTCCCCTCCTACTTCCTATTCGTCAACTCAAATTTTTAAAACTTTTATTTTGCCACATGCAAACTGGAATTGGTTAAGTATCATTGTTTCCTTAGGCAAGCACTGCAGAATTTGACCATGGGGTCAAACTCTTATGCCCTCCTGTCATTCCAAAGGCCTCCTCCAGGAACAAATGGCCAAGGTGTGTTAGCTGACAAGATGCAGGATTTCACTCATGTATATCCCAGAGTTGTGATATGAGAATGGCCTTGTCCATTTCTTATCAAGAGAATGGAGAGCCAGATAACTAATAGTTATTGAGCACTTATTGTGTCCAGAACTGCACTTGGGTCTTCATCAATGATCTCATTCAATTCTCAAAAAAAAAAAAACATATTAGGTGGACATAGATTTTATATTTCATAAATTTTCATATTTTAATTTATCCTGGCTTGGATAATTTTACAAATATCTATTTATGCTAGGAAGTGGTGGAGTCTGGGTCTTAATTTTTACTTATCTTCAAAACTAAGAGTATATTGAAAATAATATAATAATTCAATATATATAATCTATGTATAAGACTTTCCACTCATACTGTAAGTAGAGGATCATTCTTTAACAGTTAGTATGTTACATCTTCCCTGAAATTAACAGCATTATACTGTGATGTGATAAGAAATTTATGCTATTCCTTGACCTCCACTAAGAATCTTAAGCAAGCATGGGATACAGAACATGATAGCAAGAACACAGGCATAGAATCATTACCGCAAATCTCTCTGCAAACCCAGCAGGCCAGAGAAGAAACACATTAATGGGAAAATTTCAAAAAACAGATAGCCAACTGTGTACTAGACATTTAATCCTCGGTTAATAACAAAATGCCTAAAAAGAATTGCATATACTACGCTCAAACGCCACTTTACCTTTTATTGTTTGTTTATTTTTTAGAGACAGGGCTTCACTCTGTCACCCAGACTGGAGTGCAGTGGCATGATCATAGTTCACTGCAGCTTCCAACTCCTGGATTCGAGTAACCCTCCCATCTTTGCTCCTAGAATAGTTAGGACTATAGGCGTGCACTGCCATGCCTAGTTAACCTTTTTTTTTCCCAGTAGAGATGGTTGTCTTACTGTGTTGCCCAGGCTGGTCTTAAACTCCTGACTTCAAGCCTTCCTTCTGCCTTGACTTCCCAAAGTGCTAGGATTACATGTGTGAGCCACCACACCTTACCTACCATACTTTAAAAAATGCATTTCTTACAGTAGCAGACAGTGGGAAGGTCCACCGAGAAATTAAAGACAAAGATGAAATGAATACCTTGTATATCCGACAGACATGTCCAAATGTCCAGTGCTGATAATGATACAGTAACGTTAGGATTCTAACAGATTGCCAGTACAGGTAAGATGGCAAAGCTTTTGGAGAATGCTGAAAAAATACATTAAAAGCATGACAATAGTCATCCCATTTGATTCAGTACTCCCAATTCTGAAAATAAAAATCTAACCAAAGAACAACGCCAACATGAAAAAGTTCTTTGCCTGAAAACATTCATTTTGGAATTTTTCTGATAGCCACAAATTGGAAACCTATATTCAACATTACAAATATCAGTAGTAACTACTAAGTGTATGAACAAACTCAGAAAACTACTGATGACACAATGTTAACTAAATCATTTTACCAAAAAGATACCAGCACTAGCATGTTTATCACAGTACTCTTCACAATAGCAAAGTCATACAATCAGCCTAGGTGCCCATCAATGATGCATTGAATAAAAACAATGTGGTACATATGTACCATGGAATACTACACAGCCATAAAAAAGAATAAAATCATATCTTCTGCAGCAACATGGATGCAGCTGGAAGTTATTATCTTAAGTAAACTGACACAGAAACAGAAAAACACATACTGTGCATTCTTGTTTATAAGGGTGAGCTAAACTTTGGGTACACATGGACATAAAGATGGGAACAACAGACACTGGGGACTCCAAAAGGGGTGTGAGGCAGAAGTGGGTTAAGGGCTGAAAAACTTCCTGTTGGGTTCTATGTTTACTATATTGGTGATGGGATCAATAGAAGCTCAAACCTCAAGTGTCACACAATTATACTCTTGTGATAAAGCTGCACATGTACCCCATGAATCTAAAATAAAAATTAAAAATAAATTAAAAATAAATGAGATATGGCCAGGCACAGTGGTTCACGCCTGTAATTCCAGCACTTTGGGAAGCTGAGGTTGGAGGATCACAAGGGCAGGAGTTCAAGACTAGCCTGGCCAACATGGTGAAACCCCGTCTCTACTAAAAATATAAAAATTAGCCCAGTGTGGTGGTGCACACCTGTAATCTCAGCTACTCTGGAGGCTGAGGCAGGAGAATCACTTGAACCTGGGAGGTGGGGGTTGTGATGAGCCAAGATTGTGCCATTGCACTCCAGCCAGGGTGACAGAGTGAGACTCCATCTCAAAAAATAATAAATAAGTAATTAAATAAGATACTGGTTTATTTATAAATTCAAATTTGTCTAACTATACAATACAATACATTCCATAAAAAAGGACTATAAGAGTACATTAAAACAATTCAGCTGTTTGAAATAGGGAAAGGAAATTGTAATTAATACATTTTTTTTTCAGAATTTATACATGCTAATATGTGTCTTAAGATAAAATCTGGCCGGGCGCGGTGGCTCAAGCCTGTAATCCCAGCACTTTGGGAGGCCGAGACGGGCGGATCACGAGGTCAGGAGATCGAGACCATCCTGGCTAACACGGCGAAACCCCGTCTCTACTAAAAAAACACAAAAAAATTAGCCGGGCGAGGTGGCGGCGCCTGTGGTCCCAGCTACTCGGGAGGCTGAGGCAGGAGAATGGCGGGAACCCGGGAGGCGGAGCTTGCAGTGAGCTGAGATCTGGCCACTGCACTCCAGCCTGGGCGACAGAGCGAGACTCCGTCTCAAAAAAAAAAAAAAAAAAAAAAAAAAAAAAAAAAAAAAAAAAAAAAAAGATAAAATCTAATCATTGATTTAAATGACAACTACTGGCAGGATGAACACTTCGAGTGCAGATTTCTAGCTGTATTCATTTCCCACCCCCATACTTACAGCTATTGAAATAGGCAAAGGCACTTAACAATAGGACAAGCCCTCTACCTGTGCTGGGAATAAGGGAAGCATGCCATCCACAAAATTTCAACAAATTTATACTAGATGCTTAGTAATCAATTAGATCATGTAAACAGAATGGTACTCATCAGAGGACACCTGAACATCACTATTTTTTTTTTTAAGTAATGTAAGTAGAGAATGTAGAGAGCATTTTCATATTACATTGGACAGCTATGAGATATTTTAGTTCTATATTTAAAAGGAACTGATGCTTAATATCATCCTAATACCACTACTTTCCATTTCATTTCTTGTTTGGATTGATTCATTATTTTGTTTTGTTTTGCTTTGTTTTGTTTTGTTTTGTTTTGAGAAAATCTTTCTCTGAAGCCAAGGTTGGAGTTCAGTGGCACGATCTTGGCTCACTGCAACCTCCGCCTCACGGGTTGAAGTGATTCTTACGCCTCAGCCTCCCAAGTAGCTGGGATTACAGGCGTGTGACATCAACACTCCCGTTTTTTTTTTTTGTATTTTTAGTAGAGATGGGGTTTCACCATGTTGGTCAGGTTGGTCTCAAACTCCGGAACTCAAGTGGTACGCTCGCCTCGGTCTCCCAAACTGCTGAGATTACAGGTGTGAGCCACTGCGTTCGGCCGGATTAGTTCTTTACAGTCTCTAAGTATTCTTATTTACAAAATTATGTCTATTGCCTTTGTACCTAATGTACTTTATACTTGGTTTGAACACTAAAACTCTCTGAGATGACAGTTCCATCACTCATCCCCTCTTCAAATCTCCAGCTGCTACTTGGTCTCCTCTCTGCTAATGAGGTAGCTGCATCCATGACTAAGAAAATAGCCTCACCTTTCCACCACAAGTTCCACCAACTTGCATGCATCTCTACCTATTTTTCTAATATTAAAATGAAAAAAAAATGTGTATTCCTTTTGAAGCCCACGCATTCATTCACTTTTGTCCTCTCATATGTATATATGTATAATTGGCCTTGTCTCCTTCTGTAGCCACTATTCTAGTTCTCAGTTCTTCTCAGAAAAAAATCCCTGATGAATTTGAATATACTCACTGCCATACCTACTGATCTTCAGTTTTCTTCTTCTCATCTTTTTCTTTCTTTCTTTTTTTTTTCTTTTTTGAGATGGAGTCTCCCTTTGTTGCCCAGACTGGGGTGCAGTGGCACGATCTCGGCTCACTGCAACCTCCACCTCCTGTGTTCAAGCAATTCTCCTGCCTCAGCCTTCCGAGTAGCAGGGACTACAGGTGCCCGCCACCATGCCTGGCTAATTTCTGTATTTTTAGTAGAGACGGGGTTTCACCGTGTTGGCCAGACTGGTCTTGAATCCCTGACCTCAGGTGATCCGCCTGCTTCGGCCACCCAAAGTGCTGGGATTACAGGTATGAACCACCGTGCCCAGCCTCTTCTCATCATTTTCAACTGGACTTTCATACTCACCACTCCAATATAATGGCTCTTATCAAAGTCACCAGTGACAGTGTTTCGCAAAGCAAATGGTCACTTATCTGTTCTTATCTTTTTTCTAAGCATAATTTGATATAGACAATTGCTCCATCCTTCCATCCCTCCATGGTGAAATTGTCTCCTCTTGGCTTCTGTGACATTACATTTGCTTGCTTCTCTTGCTACTCTATGGCAGGCTTTATCTTTTTTACCAGACTTCTCAATATCATGTATCTAAGAGATATGAACTATTTGAAGAACCAAAGGATAGATAAGGAATGTTCAATCCACAGGCACAAGCTTGGTGTGCATATTGCCCTTCTCCCATTTGTGGCTTGTTTTCCTTCGTTTTGAGCCCTCCTCCACATAGAAAAGAGTCACGACTTAATTTTTTTTTTTTTTTTTTTTTTTTTTTTTTTTTTTTTTTGAGACGGCGTCTCGCTCTGCCGCCCAGGCTGGAGTGCAGTGGCCGGATCTCAGCTCACTGCAAGCTCCGCCTCCCGGGTTCACGCCATTCTCCTGCCTCAGCCTCCCGAGTAGCTGGGACTACAGGCGCCCGCCACCGCGCCCGGCTAGTTTTTTGTATTTTTTAGTAGAGACGGGGTTTCACCGTGTTAGCCAGGATGGTCTCGATCTCCTGACCTCGTGATCCGCCCGTCTCGGCCTCCCAAAGTGCTGGGATTACAGGCTTGAGCCACCGCGCCCGGCCAGTCACGACTTAATTACACAAAACTGCCTTTCATTAAACTTACTTGGATTGCTTATCTGCAGGCATTGACATCTATATTCTCTGAGGAGAAATGTATAGATTTGTCTACATGAAAGAGAAATATTTGAAGCGTCCGCTAGCTATTATAGTACAAGGACAGTTTTCAAAATAAGATATTTAATTTTGAGTAAAAATTTTAAAAATACACACTGCTTGGTTGTTCAGGCCTGTCTTAAAAATGATGAATTTAAATAATTTCCAATCACAATGACTCAGACCACTGTAGTAACACAGCAGAGCTTTAGGAGATTCATTTGTCAGCCTAGAAAGATCACAAATCACATGTTATCATCAAGGTACATGCATTATAAAGTACATTGTAAGGTCGCAGTCATAGATTGAAGCAAGTAGATTTTTTTTTTTTTTTTTTTTTTTTTGAGAGGGAGTCTTGCTCTGTCACCAGGCTGGAGTGCAATGGCGCGATCTCGGCTTATTGCAACCTCCAACTCCCTGGTTCAAGCAATTCCCCTGCCTCGGCCTCCCTAGTAGCTAGGACTGCAGGTACATGCCACCAAGTCCAGCTACTTTTTGTGTTTTTAGTAGAGACGGGGTTTCATCATGTTGGCCAGGATGGTCTCCATCTAATGACCTCGTGATCCACCCGCCTCGGCCTCCCAAAGTCCTGGGATTATAGGCATGTGCAACTGCGTCCGGCCAGCAAGTAGCTTTTAAGAGCACATGAAAAGAGAGATAAAAAGCAAAAGAAGCACAGTTTAGTAGCAAATTACATGAAATTAGTGACAAAGTTAGGTTTTATGAGGAAACCTGCCCCTGCTTCTAATTCACCCAGAAGCCCAGACCTGTATGTATGTAATTTGTAGGTTTATAAATATAGAAATATTTGATAGATGCAGATAGTGTATGGATAAAAAGCTAATCTGCATTCTCTTTACAAGCTAGAAATGTGCAAGGCGTTTGAAGGACCATGGAAGAATTATCTCTTATTTCCTCTGAAATTCTGCATTTGTTCTAATACATCCTTGGCAATGGCTATCTACTGTAAATTTAAACTTATCTTCCTCTCACACTAACCTCATGTATATTGCCAAATCCTTCCTATATCTAACCTATCCCCACATGCAAACACACACACATGTATACATTTCCAGCTGGTTCTTTACGGTTGCTTAAAATTTGAAAAGATATCTTTTACTTCTTTAAATTAAGATTTTTAAACTCAATACTGAAAACTGGTTTTGTTAAAACCCATATGGTAGGGCGGGAGAAGGGGAGATAATCATGCACAGAAACAAAGCCAAAAGGGTTGAAAGATGACACAGCACAGGTGTTAGAAAAACCACAGGGTTGGGGGAAGAATGACAATAAAAGTAAAAGCATTGCAAAGATTCCTCAAAAATGAGAGACAGGTAATTGCAAAAAGCAAAAGGGACCTGGAAACAATGGGATTTGAAGTCATTGAATATATTTATGTTTTGACTTTTGCAGTCTTTTCCCTTGGAGCATTGCCATTGACTTCTCAAAGCAAGTCATACTGTCAGATTTGCACTGCAAAACACTGGCCTCCACTCTCAGATTATCTTACATACACCTGTGAGGATGAGTTTTTACAGAGAGTGGTAGACAGCAGAAGTGAAATTAATTTCTTTTACTAGGTAAAAACATACCCCCAAAAAACCTATTTTTGTTGTTGTTCTGTGTGGCCTATAGTTGATTAAGCTACCAACGCTTACCTTACTACCAGGGACTGCTGAATGCATTTTCCTCAGGGCTGGAATATTTTCTCCATCCAAGACTCTTCCAGATCAAAATGAGCCCAACCAGTTTGAAATGGCAAAACTTGCCCCTCTTATCTTGAGAAACAGGGAGTAGCCACTTTGCAGACACCAAAGTTATCCAAAATCTCTGAGGTTCTTACATGCGTGCCTCATCAAAATCTTCTCCCTTCTTCTCATTATTATCTGCAACGAACTGCCAATCACAAGTCCCCCTAAAAGCAAAGCCTGGCCTATAGGTCCTCCATTTGCAATTCTGTTCTGGCCCAGCTTCTCATGATTTAAGCACAAAGTGGAACAACAGCAGTCACTTGCTATGTGAGGCTCCTGATGTAGCTTCTGGGTCTTTGTCTCTTACTGATTGTATGAGACTCTCTGGGGAGTTAGCAGAAGGCTCCTTTTGCAAGCAAGCATGTTCATTATTTTTAGGTCTAGGAAATGGGATGCCACATATATTTAGACATACATTTAAAAGTATAATTTGAATACCACTCATTAATTCATCAATTCATTCATAGGTTTATTTATTAAATATTTCATTTCCTTCTATGCCAGAAAAAATCATGATAAAATTAATGAACTGCATTGGCACTATTTTCTCATTTGAGCCTCTCAACAATTTGGAAACTTAAGGTACAAAAACTGTCCCTCATTGGCAAGTGAGTCTAATAGCACACAAGCAAACAACTAGTGAACTAGAATTCAAGCTGAACGAATATGACTAAGTTCCAACCAATTTTTTTTTTTTTTTTTGAGACAGAGTCTTACTCTGTCGCCAGGCTGGAGTGCAATGGCACAATCCTGGCTCACTGCAACCTCCGCCTCCTGGGTTCAAGTGATTCTCCTGCCTCAGCCTCCCAAGTAGCTGTGACTACAGGCACCCACCACCATGTCTGGCTAATTTTTTGTTGTATTTTAGTAGAGACGGAGTTTCACCATGTTGGCCAACAGGGTCTTGATCTCCTGACCCCGTGATCCACCCGCCTCGGCCTCCCAAAGTGCTGGGATTACAGGTGTGAGCCACCGCGCCTGGCCCCAACCTATTTCTAACATGCTATGTTGTGCAACTCTGCTTTATAAGGCGGTAATCCTATCTTCAAGAACCTTACACTCTAAGGCAGTCAGACAGAGCTAAAAGGCTAAGTATCAAAACTACTGAAGTCAGGTTCTGACCAATGTTGCACCTAATCGGGTAACAGAGGTGAATAAACATGTCGTAGTAGCTCAAGGATATACTTATCACAGGATGTCATAGTTTGAGTCATTCTCTGAAAGTATCAATCCCTCTGTAGTGAGTAAGTTCGCTACACGCAGGAGACTGTTCCATGTCAGCTGAGTCAGGAGCTTTCTTTTCAATTAGAAGGAACTACTGTCTAGCTAAAGTGTCTATGCATAAACTTTGGAATCATGAAAAATAAATTGGGCTGGGCGTGGTGGCTCACATCTGTAATCCCAGCACTTCGGGAAGCTGAAATGGGAGGATCACTTAAGGCCAGGAGTTTGAGACCAGCCTCATCAACACTGCAAGACCCCATCTCTAAAAAATAAAAATAAATAAAAAGGAAAACAAAAAAAGAAAAAATAAATTGGATATTGATTTCATACAATCCTTCTTCTATTGTTAAAGACATCAAATGCAGATTTTTTTTGAGGGGCGATGACCATGATACCATGGTAGGGTCCAAAGGCACATTATTTAAAAAAATGTATAAGAGCAGATGGAGCCAGAAAGTAAGAACATGCAGGGGTCTTAAAAAAAAATTTCTGAGGGCCATGGGAAGAGAAATTGTATATGAATAAGACCAGGAATGGAGAAACAGGCAAGAGGGTACAGCTAGAATCTAGACATCTTTGCTAGATGTAGGAAATAATTGTAAAAGACAAAAAATATTCAATAAACTAATGTATTCAGAGAGATTAGCATAATATTAGTATTACCTATTTTGTTGCTACTAGTATCTATAAGCACCAGTACTGTGGATGAGAAATATTTTTTTAATAACCATTAACAATAGAGATATTTATTATATATATATATATTTTTTGAGACGGAGTCTCGCTCTTCGCCCAGCTTGGAGTGCTGTGGCGCGATCTCGGCTCACTGCAACCTCCGCCTCTTGGGTTCATGCCATTCTCCTGCCTCAGCCTCCCGAGTAGTTGGGACTACATGCGCCCGCCACCACGCCCGGCTAATTGTTTTTTTTTTGTTTGTTTTTTTGTTTTTTGTTTTTGTTTTTTTTGTATTTTTAGTGGAGACGGGATTTCACTGTATTAGGCAGGATGGTCTCGATCTCCTGACCTCGTGATCCGCCCCCACCTTGGCCTCCCAAAGGGCTGGGATTTCACGCATGAGCCACCACGCCCGGTCAACAATAGAGATATTTAAATATTTGTTTTAGGTTCACCTTACTAGTGCTTAACATTTAAATGTTACAATTTAAATGAGTTTTGAGAAATCCTTATGCTTTTCCTCCAATAATTATAAAACTTGTTATGGCAACAATGCCTTTCTGGATTAGAGAACACAAAAAACTTATTACCATGATATTCTTTATATTATTCATTGTTCCATATTAAAACTGGATAGGCTAGACAGGGGCTACTATGAATTTGTGCAGAAACGATATACTCTGAGTTTTCTCATATGCAGAAAGATAATAAAACACAGACTCACTTCTTATGAACCCAAATTCATCTTGAAGAGACTATGTATCTCCTTTGTATTCTCAGTATATATTACAGCCATTATTCTAGCAATCCATCACTTTGGGTTTCTTAGTTGGAAAATCAGTTTGCCAAGAAGTATTTTTCCACTCAGCTCTGATTCTTTAAAGCCTCAGAAAACAAACTAAGGATAAATCAAATGTGTCCTGAGTCTGACATAAAACAAAAACCAGTTCTAGAATAAAAGTCCTCTAGTCAAAGAAAGTCTGGCTTTTACAAATTCATAAAAAATATTCTTTTAAAGACCTAAAATGACTTGTAAATGAAATATTTATAACTTTCACAGTAGAATCATCAGTACTAAAAATAAACTTAAAGAACTATATATTCCTATGTATTAAAACATATATATTCAATATATGTCAGTATGTAATATTTAATATTAATATCAATAAAATCTGATCATTTTATTTAAATAGTTAATAAAAAACAAAAATGAAGGTGCTTCTTAAAAGTATGTATCTATTTTTGCCAAATTATTGATAGTCAGTAATAACAGAGATCATAATGGATCACTATGCTAAGTGCTTTGTATATATTATCACATTTCATTCTTAAATTAAGCCTGTGAAGTAGGTGTTATTTCAACATCTTAACAGAGAAAAAAAAAATGAGCTGAGAAATGTTAATTTATGGCTTTGAGGTCATACCTGAAGTGGGGTCAATAGTAACTTGAACCCAATTCTGACTCCCAGCAAAGAATTCTCACTACAGCATGCTTCTTTATAAATAAAGGTAGCTCCTATAATCAAATGCAAATATAGACTGTGACATTTCTATCACAATCTCATGAGCTCATGTTATAAATAATATTTGTTTGTTGGAATTAACTACAGCCTTTTAATCACATTCCTGACCAACAGTGACCTGTTCAGTAAGATCAATAGTAAGGCTTTGGTCCAGCCCCACAGGGCAACAAACTTTCACAGACCCTTCAGTAGAGAACTTCCCCCTGATATGTTCTTGGGTTACTACTCTTACAACTCTTATTATGGGATGAGCTGGTCCTTTATCATAACACTGAAATCTTGACTCTAAGGACAGTGCAAACAATGGGGTCAAAGGGAAGGGACAGACAGTCTGGTAGCAGAATTCAAACAAACTAAGAGAGTGAGAAATTAACAAAGGAAGAATAAACAGTAGAAAATTTAGATATGATTGTGTAATTTTTTTGTTTATGCATCAATTACTCCCATTGGCCCATAAGCTCTTAAAGTGCCTAGAAGATATTAAGCAAGTGTCTAAGTCTGAGCCAAAGTGGCTTCACCCAAGCATTAGAAAGGAAGCATGATTTGGAGGACAACAAAGAACACTCATATGGGTTTAAACCCCTGTCCCAGCTGACACTACCTCAAGATATACACATTTAAATATATGTCCAGGCAAGGGGTCTTTAGTAAAACAGCGGTGAAAATTTAATCATCTATTTCATCCAATCTCTACAACCTCAGCTGACCATGGTAGAGGCATGGAGTCAACAGCATAGATAGCTGCATGAGTGTCACATTTTCATTGAATGTGAGCATTCTAGTCTTGGCTGATGACTGTCAGCAGGGGAAGTGATCTTATAAACACAAGCAGTGGTATTGACTGCCTCTGCTACGTGCTGGTACCATGGCTTCCATTTGGGACATGAGTAGTCTCACTGAGAGTACAAGCTGTTCACCAAAAATGCATTTCCTCCTCTTCTTACGCACAAGGCAAACCATATTTCTTTGCCTGCCTAGAAATTGTTTGTCATGTGACTGAGATCTAGCCAGTGAAATGTAAGAGGACATCATCTGTACCATTCCCAGGCCTGGCCCCAGAAAACCTCCACATGTACTCAATTCGTATTCTCTTCTTTTAGCCGATTAGACTGGTGACCCTCAGGAAGTCCTTAAAAATCACACATTAAAGATGGCAAAGCTGACATCATCCAGAATCCCTTAATAAATGTGGAGATAACCCCTATCTTCCTTCCCCCTGCTTTACCTGGAAGCTCTCTGAACTATATTATGGAGAAATAAATAATCTTATGTTTCACTGAGCCATTACATATTTGGTTGTATTTACCTTGGAAGTTTTGTTGATCCTTACTAATCCACAGTGACCACAGAAAACTTAAGCAGGAAAGGAAAGAAATGTCACACAATCTGTGGTAGCAAATGGGATTTATTCAGAAAGCAAAGGATAAAACCTCTGGTGTTTCCCAGAAGTGTTTTGTTGGCACTAGAGAAAAACTAGAGTTCTCTGCAGAATGGAATCAAAGCTAAAGAAACATTGTTTTGTGACAGTTTTTTATCTACAGGTCCCCAGGACCTGTAAGATAGGAGTAATTGAATGAATAAGTTACTGAAGAAAGAAAACCTTTTTGCTTAAAAGATTTGATACCTCACAAAGGCCTACGTAATGAGATTCAAAATCCTTAGGGAATAGTAGATAGAGTCAATTGGAAAATTTTCAGAAGTTTTTTGAGAGTTCTACTTTACTGAATAGCCTTGAGAAAGTTACTTAACCTCTCTAAGCCTAATTTTAATCATAAGGCTAAGAATATTTACTTCACAGTGTTGATGCAAGGGTTTAAAGAGATAATACAGTCAAAGAAAGTCGATATTATTAAGACCTTGACATATTGAAAATAAAAAATTCAAAGGTAATTCCTTAAGAACACACAAGTATTGGAATTATTCATGATAAACTCTGAATCAAATTGAGTTTACTAATTTCAAGCTTTACTAACTTGTTGGTTGTTACTACACTTTAGATGCCATTAAAACTATGCATGTTTACCATGAGATCCTGTCAAGTTTGACCGCACTGAAACCGCACAGTTGCATTAGTATTTTGTATCATTATCATTTTTTTCCAATTTCATTCATGAAAATATCAATTTGGTATGCCTATCCTTCAAAAAGTACTGTTTCTTAGAGATATTATTTATTGGATTGAGTTTGCTGCACTCCCCCACTTTAAACTGAATAGGTTGGGACATTAATCCTTGTCAGCTAGGCTTTAAGGACTCAATGGAAGCCTGTCACCCGGGCCCTACGCTCAGGAGAACCTGAGAAGCCTTTTCCCACTAGTGAAGGGAATCTGAAATGTGGTCCCCAAGACTGACAGCTGATGTGCCTCAGGGGAACCCCAGGACACTTGCCTTAACCCATGCTGTATGGCTGTGGTCTTGAGGCCATTTTTATCTTGATGTTTTAATAACCTGATGTCTTGATGGAATAGGCAACGACTCATTCATCTTGGTCTGCAGCCCTGAATTTAATGAACTAAAGCCTGACAGGGTTCTTGGCCATAGTGCGGCCCCTACATGGATGGAACCTCTCTTTCTTTGATACTGACTTCCTTTGCCTCCAACACCTTGACAATTCATTGAAATCTTTGATTCCAAACTGCAAGATCTAGGTGGGACACCAACCTGGTCCCTACCTGATGTTGAGCATCAACAGTGTCAGAATCCCAGATGCCTCACTTATCATGCCAGCTGGTACTCTACAGCCCAAGCTGAGCACAGGTACACCACAACCCCTTGTTAATGGAGTTTTGCAGCGTCCATATAAATCTTACGGGAAATTTGTTAAACTGGTTCAGTAGGTCTGTGGGGAGCTGGGGGACTGAGATTCAGTTCTAACAAGCTCCTGGTAGAAGCCAATGCTACAGCATCCTACAGGTCCACGGGTCACATTTTGAGTAGACAATATTTATTGTAATGACCTTCCCTCCTCAGTATTTATCAAGCTGAGGGTTTAGTACTTCTGCTCCACCTGAGGGCCTTCTTGGATTCCTCTGATAACTTGTTTTTATACAACTTAAATTCCAGTGTGTCTCATAATAAATTAGCCTAGGGGTTAACGTCTTCAGATATAGAGACATGAACTCTGTACACACATGCCTATTCAAGGTTTATACTTCATACTTACAAGATTCTTGATCATTACCATTACGTTTTGCTAGAGCTAAAAATTAAATAAAATATCTGCCTAACTTAGCTGCTATTGCACCCATTGGAGGTTGGGTTTCCTTCACAGACTGGCAAAGACATCAATAATTGGGATATCAAATCTAATCAGATGGTAGATACAGTAAGACTCCTTCAGAAGCTCCAGTTCTCATTAAAGTGTTGAAAAACAACCAAAAACGTCACTGGCAATTAACGTGGGTGGAAGGTTGAAATAATATGCAAGAAAACAACCATTTTTCAGTGACTGTTCTACAATTACATCTGGGTACAAACTCTTATACATCCTAAACATTTCTGGAAACAAGTCATTTCCACAGTTGAAGAACAAATATTTGATCCTGATTTTATACTGTGTTTTAGTTAAAGAGAAAAACAGATTTTTAAGTTAGCGCACAGGAATTGCCAATTACCCTAGTCAATGGGAAATTGCAAATTTATAATACATGAAAAAGTGCATCCTGTGGTAGTGTGAGTGCAGAAGATAATGTTATCTCAGTTACCTGATTCGTTGTATTCCAAGCTTATGGAACTATGCATTTACCTCCCCTCAAAGGGAGGGAAAATCAAAGTCCCTGTCCATCTACTTAATGCATTTTTTTTTTTTTTAGACTCTGAGGGGTGTCTTTAGTAGAAAGTCCCCTTAACAAGCTATGTAAATATCGAAATCAAGCAGAATTGCCCCTTGTTACCAGTTCTTTAGCAATGTGATCTCACACCTGGAAGGCTTCCCACCTGATATTTCAATAGACTCATTATGAGAATCAGGACTGTTGAAGTTTCTCCCTAGTAGCGACACCACATGCCTGAAAGAACATCTGGTTGAAAACGCAGCTGGAGATGTCTCAATTCTGAATTGAGTGATACACCTTCAATTAATTAGTGACATTTCTTCAGGGTTTGGGTTGGTATTTTGTTTTTCCGAGGTGCCTGCTTTAGCATCCAAAGAAAGAGGTTCTGTCTAACCTCATAATTGATGAATGCCTTGGGTTGTGCTTTCTTTACTATTTCTTATCTAAATTCTGGTAATGCATCCATAGTTTCTGAAAAATAATTGATATGAACAGCAGCAATTTTCCAAGCAGGATCTGGGAGAGACCAGCATTAAGGGAGACTGACAGAGAGTCTGGGTGCTAAGAAAGCACTAGGGTAATGCAGAGAGGAGGTAGGTCCCCTTGCAATGCATAGGCCAGCAATCCCCATGTTGTAAAGAGTGGAACCAAATATAAGCTTAATTACTGGTCAACATCGGAGGCTAATATAACCAAATATGAGAGAGCCTGAGGGAATGGCTCTGGGAAACTGGGCCAACTCTGTGGGAATGGTTCCCTGCTAATATTAGAAATTTGGTGCATTAGGTCATTTTTGTGTTGCTATAAAGAAATTTCTGAGGATGGGTAATTTATAAAGAAAAGAGGTTTAGGCTGGGTGTGGTGGCTCATGCCTGTAATCCCAACACTTTGGGAGGCTGAAGTGGGCAGATCATGAGGTCGGGACATCAAGACCATCCTGACTAACACGGTGAAACCCTGTCTTTACTGAAAATACAAAAATTAGCTGGGTGTGGTAGTGGGTGCCTGTAGTCCCAGCTACTCGGGAGGCTGAGGCAGCAAACTGCTTGAACCCAAGAGGAAGAGGTTGCAGTAAGCAGAGATCGTGCCACTTCACTCCAGCCTGTGTGACAGAGTGAGACTTCATCTCAAAAAAAAAAAAAAAAAAAAAAGGGTTTAATTGGGTTACAATTCTGCAGGCTGTGCAACCATGGCTCCAGCATCTGCTTCTGGTGAGAGCCCCAGGAAGCTTCTAATCATGGAGGAAGGCAAAGGGGGAGCGAGCATGTCACATGGTAAGAGCAGGGGCAAGAGAAGGAGGGGTAAGGTGGCACCCTCGTTTAAACAACCAGATTTCACCTGAACTACTAGAGCAAAAACCCATCATCAAGAGGATGGTGCTCCCCATGATCCAAAAACCCCCCACCAGGCCCTACCTCCAACACTGGGGATTACATTTCAACATGAGACACAGAGGGGACATATATCCAAACCATATCAGTTGGGAAAAGTCTTACTATGGAACCAGGAGGTCCTGGGTAGGCCTGTGCTCACTTGTACCTGTCTCCCAAATTTTGAACCCGGCAGCCTCTCAATTCAAAGGGAAGCTAAATTATTTTTTGCAATTATATTGAACTATCAAATGTATATAAACACATGTATATGACTTGTAAAAAATATGTAGTAATTCAACCTTGTAAAATAACACGAAAAAACTACTTTCCTCAAAATGGAAATAGAATTTTTAAACCTCTGAGTATCATCACATTGACTATTTACACTTTCACATCACTTTTCTCTGTGTGCCTACATACTGTTTTAAATATGTATTGCTGCCAGCTTTCAAATATCAGGAACTCTGGTTGAAAAATGTCACTCAAATTCATGTTTTTACTGACTCTAAACAGAGAACCCCAATGCTATCTGATTCATGGCCTGTCCATCTGTTGTATCAGTGGCTCTAGAACTGAAAGAAAGAACACACAGAAGCTAGTTGCTCCATTAATCCAGAGAAGGTTGGGCTGGAGGGCCTGGATGATGCTGGGCCTGCCTCTTGGTTGTTCCACAGACTTGCACAACTCCATTAAACCACTTGCCCAAGATGAATTTCTAAGAGGCTACAGATAGTCTAATGCAGTAATTTTAATTTTTTTTTCCAGGACCCCTTTACATTCTTAAAACTTACTGGGGATGCCAAGGAGCTTTTGTTTAAGCCAGTCATATCTATTAACAATTAATCTAAAGAATTAAAATTTTGAAAATTAAAAATATTTATGCATTACTTCATTAAACTGTATAGTATTAACATACCATGTTTATATGAATAGCATATACTTTTATAAAAATACATTTTCAAAAACAAAAGAAAATTAACAAGGATAGTGGTGTTGGTTTATAATTTAATGAATATCCTTAATGCCTTTTTTAATGGAAGACAGTTGAATTCTCAGATCTGTGTCTGCATTCAACTTTTGTAATACTATAGGTCATGTAATCTCTGAAAAATATAATGATATATTTGTGAGACCATGAGCATGAATAAGGCAAATCACATCTTAGTATTATTTTGTTAATAGCTTTGACCTTGTGAACCCTCTGAAATAGGCATGGACACCTGAGGGGTTCCTGGGTCACATTTTGAGAAACATTGTCCTAATGCAAAGATTTCAGTATCATTTAAAGAACATTAACATGAAAAAAAATCAACAAATCACAATTATCCAATCCATTTCCTCTTCAAAATATCTTTTTGATTACATTCAAAATCATTAACAATTATTAACAATATACATAAATTCTACAAGCCTGAGCATTTGAACGATGTCAAAATTTAAAGACATGTGTATTGTATAGGTATGATGACATGCTTCTTGATTTATTTTTCTAATTTCAAAAGCAACTAAACAGAAGATAAAATAAAGATAGTGAATAGAATCTAACTGATCACCAATTAAGAAATATATTTAATAAATACTTAAAACATCAAGTACTATTCTAAGCAATATTTTCACATTTACTCATTATAACAACCCAATTAGATTATCCTTATTTTATAACTGAGAAAATTAAACCACAGAGAAGCCAAGTATTTTGTCTAATATTTCATGATAAGTGGCATAACCAGTAATTAAACTCAGGCATTTTGGCTCCAGACTCTGAGTAACCAACAACCATGCTGCCCAACCCTGCCTTTATCATTTATCATTGACAGTCAGTGTGATTGCCTTCCAAGGCCATTTTGGGAATATGGTTTTAATGAAAATTTTGTTAGAGCATCAAACAGCCAACAGCTTCTCCCTATCTTCTCCCAAGGATAATAAACATATTCCTAATTATTTCTCAGTTTAGCTTTGTTTCATTTTCTTGTGTTTTTTTTATAACTTCAACTTTTATTTTAGATTCTGGGGTACAAGTTCAAGTTTGTTACCTGGACTTATTGCATGATGCTGAGGTTTAGGGTATGAATGATCCCGTTACCCAGATAGTGAGCATGGTACCCAACAGTTAGTTTTTCAACCAATTATTTTTCTCTGAACCTATCATCCATGATTTGAAAATCATTATGTTCTTTCAAAACAAGAAATATTCTTCCCTATTTTAGTCACTTTAGAAATCATTTAACTAGTGTATAAAGTTCTAAATGTAATTACAAATCAGATTTAAGCTATTGAATATTTAAAGCACAGTTTTTAAGTAATCCTATTTCAATAGTTTGAACACATTATTGTGTTAACATCAATAATATTAGTATACCTATTATAATATGCCAATATGAACACTATTATATTCAATTGAGGGGGCACATTAAAAAGTGCTTCAGTGTATGTTTTCTTTTTTTTTTTTTTTTTTTTGAGACGGAGTCTCGCTCTGTCACCCAGGCTGGAGTGCAGTGGCCAGATCTCAGCTCACTGCAAGCTCCGCCTCCCGGGTTCCCGCCATTCTCCTGCCTCAGCCTCCCGAGTAGCTGGGACCACAGGCGCCGCCACCTCGCCCGGCTAATTTTTTGTGTTTTTAGTAGAGACGGGGTTTCGCCGTGTTAGCCAGGATGGTCTCAATCTCCTGACCTAGTGATCCGCCCGTCTCGGCCTCCCAAAGTGCTGGGATTACAGGCTTGAGCCACCGCGCCCGGCCCAGTGTATGTTTTCTAAGCCTTCCCTTAATACAGTGTTTTGAAGAAGGATGAGCAGAGGTTATTATCATTATGCTAAATTTACAGATGAATACATGGAGGCTTAGAGAGTGTAGGTGAGATGGCCACAAGGTTGTAGAGAAGAAATAATGCCCTCAAAACAGGTGCTCAGATAGGATTTCATTTGGTACAGCAATGGCTATTTAAGAATCTGCTGTGGATCTGGCAGGTCCACATGAGGAGGGGTAACTACTGTGTAGCCGGAGAAGGAGGATGGGTCGTCTGTGACTAGGACAATGTACAGTAAAAATCTGTAGTTAACGAAACTCTCGAGGCTGGTTCTGCCCTCCAGAACTAAAAGTCTATGTTATTTAGTGCACAGTTGATTAAGTTATAGGGAAACTGGTTCATGAACCTAAACTCACACAGGCTGCGAGTTCAGATAGGTTATATTTTCTGCTTATTTTCATTTGTCCACAAAAAATTGTATGACCTCAGTTTATTCATCTGTCAATTAATATGAATGAGCTAACTAATTACCCATCTTTCATGTTCCATAGTTTTAATTATTCTTGTTGAAGAATACTTTTTCAATTAGAAAGGCCTATTTGGAAAAGTAATTAAGATTTAAAAAAAAACCTTATGAGTTGAGAGCAGAGCTGGGTATATCTTTGGGCTAGTCTACACAATTACTTGCACATCCTTCCCTCTCATAAACTCATTTATCTGCAGTCTTTGATGCATTTTTATTAATTATATTCACATATACAGCCAAAATTCACCCCCCCCCCCGCAAAAAGAAAAAGAAAATGACAAACAACAGCAACAACAGCAACAACAATTGCTTGGGGAAGAGATGCTCCAGTAAATCTTGATCCCTCATTTAAAACCCTGTGCTAACTGTCCAGATTTCTGCAGCCGAAAGCACTGTGTCCTTCACCTTCCATACAGAACATACCTTCAAATGAGGCCAGTCATAGCACATAAATATGGTTCATAAGAAACCAATGCTAAAAGACAACGGCTGGCATTCTATCAAAGCATCATGCTTCTATCTGTATTCTCATTCTTTATCTGAGTGCCCTTCTCCAAAGTAACAAATTATGTTTTGATTATTAAGATAGGAGATCGCTTAAGCAGAAAAAAAGGCAACAATTATGAACTAATATTGATGCCCTAATAACAGGAGAGAATTTGGAAACATAAAAATATTCATTCCCAAAGGAAAGTGAGGATTGCAAAGTGCTAGCTAGAGTCTCTCAAAGCAAGGTTTTAATCACGAACCCAATAATTTGTGGCTTAATTTATACACAGTAATATCTATTGCCTAGAGAAGAGTTTAGTGTTAGCTTTTCTGGCTAAAGTTTACCAGGAAGCCACCCAGATTTAATGGAGTTGGCTCCTGAGATTAAAAACAAAACAGGCCAGGTGCAGTGGCTCATGTCTGTAATCCCAGCACTTTGGGAGGACGAGGAAGGTGGATCACCTGAGGTCACAAGTTCAAGACCAGCCTGGCCAACAAGTTGAAACCTCGTCTCTACTAAAAACGCAAAATTAGTGGGGTGTGGTAGCATACACCTGTAATCCCAGCTACTCCAGAGGCTGAGGCGAGAGAGTTGCTTGAACCCAGGAGGCAGAGGTTGCAGTGAGCTGAGATCATGCCACTGTACTCCAGCCTGGGTAACAGAGCAAGATATCATCTCAAAAAATAAATAAATTCAAATGAAACAAACAATAAACCATATTTGCCTTATTCGTGTGCGGTTCTTTAAATGTTTTATTTTTCAATTCCCATTATAGCCCTTTGAGAGAGACAGTTTTAATCCTTATTTTATAAATAAGGGTTTTAAATAATGGTAGAATGGCTCTCTAGCGCCAACTAGCTTTTCCATGTTCACTTGGCTGCAAGGCCCAGGGGTTAGATTGAGGCTTTGGTCTATTTGTTACTGAACTTCTTATTCCAATATACCAGACCAGCTATGTGATTTGAAAGTATCAGTACAAAATAAAAATGTAGAAGCCTTTGTTCAAAAATTAATAGTAGTTTCAGACCATTCAACCAAGTGGAAGGCCCTTTTTTAGCACAGGGTCCTATGGAACTGTATGAGTAGCATGCTTATGGACCAAAAATAACCATACTTGGGAGTTCCATGTCACAGGCAAAATAATATAAAATAACACATTTCATTTCTTATAAAACATGAAGGTTTTTATAGAAATCACAAGCATAATGTTTAAAGCTAAACTGGAAGACGTAGGTTTACAAGTAGTTACGACAAACACAGTACCAAACACTTAAGATCCAAGCAAATGCAATCACACACAAACATAGGAGCAACAAGAACAAGGTATGAAATCTTGGCTTATTTTCTCTCTTGCCGTGACTCTACTCATCACTTTTAATTTTCAATCGTGAAGAATGATGTGCCTGCAGGAACTGAGTTATTTATGGCACTAGTGGAGAAAATTCACTTGGGGTTTAGACTGTTACTGAATCAGTATTATTTTTTTAATAGAGCAAGAGCTAAAGGAGAATGTTCTCATATCACCTTACTATTGATTGTTTTGTAAAACTGAAAAGTACAGGTATTTTAGGCACTTACTTCTAATGATCAATCATGTGCTTTTTTTCCTCACCTATTTTTGTCACTATTTTTTCATCCTCTTCCCAGTATTTCTTGAAAACACACTTTTAAAACACAAATTCCCGTTAAACCCATGGAAACATTTCTTTCTCCAAACTGCCTAAATTCAGAATTTGATATGCAGCTCATATTTCAATTCCTTATCTGTCATTTGATTTGCTGAATTCTCAGTCTGCTATGCTAGATTTAATAGCCTCCTATCTGTCCTAGGGGAGAAAATGACTTGCCAAGTAAAAAATATGCTCAAATGTTTGAATTCCCACCCTGAAAATAAACCGCTTTGATGTTAATTTAAAAGAGGGAGCTTCTTTCCACTTTGGATTAAATAAATTATTAAATGTAAAAGCACTTTGAGCATGATGCTACATAAATGTAAACTATTTTGTCATAAATATTTTCAAGTTAGGAAAGAAGAGGAAACTAAACATCTCTGCGTGTTCGTGTGTATATGTGTATAAAACATACACACACACACACACATATAGATATTTTTCCCTCTTCTGCATTCTTTTTTGGTCCTTTTCCAAATGCAGATATATATTGTAATTACCTTTAAAAACAGCACTGTCTCTGATGAAATTGTTACAAACCTGGCCAAGTATTTCCCCCAGAACATCTGATTTTTAAGCTGAACAGATGTCCAAGAATGATCTAACTGAGAAGACTTAAAGAATAGTGCAAGAAGGGAACCATACCGTTTAACAGAAATGATCAGCAGCTACATAGAAGAAACCGTGGCCAGGTCCCTGTGTTCACTCATGCCCCAGTCCTTTGTGAAAACAGACGTTTACGGGTGGTATATTCTGTCATCTCCCAAAGCTACTTAATAAGAGCTATGTATCCTTACCTCCCATTTGATTTCCCCACTTTTCTGATGATACAGAATTTGAATAATGAAGCTCTTCTATCCATGACCTCAAATACTCTCATATACTGAAAAGAATCCACACTGTTCATAGCAGCCAAAGCAACTAAGACTGAAAAGGGAATTTTTTTGCCGACAAGTATAAATATTCAAACAAATCCATTCAAATGAATGCCTAGATACTGAATTCCCAGCAATAAGGAAACAGCAAAGAAGAACCCTAAAACACAGGCATTTGATGAGCTTCTTATTTTGGAAATATTGATTTGATGCTATAAATATCAATAAAGAAGCAAACAAAAAGTTAACTTATGTGTCTGAACAACTGAACATCTCTACGCAAAAAAAGTGAACCTAAACACAGACCTTACGCTGTTCACAAAAATTGGGTCAAAATAGATCATAGATCTAAGTGTAAAATACAAAACTGTATAAAACTTCTATAAGATAGTAAAGAAGAAAATCTAGGTTACCTTGGGTTTGGGAAGAAGGTTTTTCCAAATTTTTTGGTGGTAAAATACACATAACATAAAATTTGCCCTCTTTAAGTGTGCACTTAAAAATGCTGTATTATTGTATTAAGTACAATAATAACATTGAGCAACCATCACCAACATTTATCTCCACAATTCTTTTCATCTTATAAAACTGAAACTGTGTACCCATAGAACAATAATTTCCCACTCTCCTCTTCCCCACACATATTCTAGTAACTCTCATTCTACTTTCTATCTCTATAATTTTTGGCAATTAATTTTATATAAATTATCATCTATGAAAGAAAAAACTTGGTGTGGGACTTATCAATTAAGTTTAAATCAATTAAAATTTGAACCTTCTGCTCTAGTGAAGAACACTATCAAGAAAACTAAATGACAAACCACACACTGGGAGAAAATATTTGCAAAACGCATATCTGTCTGAGAAAGAACTTGTCTGAAAAATATAAAAGGAATTTCTTAAAACTGAACAATAAGTAAAGAAACAACCTAATTAAAAAGTGGGAAACAATCCATACAAATACCTCACCAAAGAAGATATACAGATGGCAAATAAGCCTGTGAAAATATACCCAACATCACATGTCATTAGAGAATCAAAATGAGATACCACTATACACTTATCAGATGGTCAAAATCCAAAACAGAGACAACAAAGACTGGCAAGCATATAGTGCAACACGAACTTTCTTTCATTGTGGTGGGAATGTAAATGGTACAACCACTTTGAGAGACAGTTTGGGAGTTACTTGTAAAACTAAACATACTCTTACTGTCAGCAATCACGCTCCTAGATGCTGACTCAAATGACTTGAAAAGTTATGTCCACACACATACACAAAAAAAACCTTACATACAAACGTTTCTAACAGCTTTATTCATAACCGCCAGCACTTGGATGTAACTAAGATATCCTTCAATGGAAGAATTGCAAATAATAAATAAACAAGAATAAACAAATTATGGTACATATTCAGAACTAAAATTCAGAACTAAAAAGAAAGAACCTATGAAGCCACGAAAAAAAGGCAGAGAATCCCAAATGCATATCATTAAGCGATAAAAATAAGATCAAAAAGACTGCATATTGTTTGATCCCAACTACATGACATTTTAGAAAGGGCAAAACTATGGAGACAGTAAAAAATATCAGTAGTTACCAGGAACCAGGGGAGGATGGAGGGATGAATAGATGAAAGACAAGATTTTCAAGGAAATGTGAGTATTCTGTGTTATACTCTGATGATGGATACGTGACATCATGTGTTTGTCAAAACTCATAGAACACAAAGAGTGAGCACTAATGGAAACTATGGACTTCAGTTAAAAATAATATTTCAGTATTTGTTCTTCAATTGTAACAAGTGTTAATAATAGTGGAAACTGTGGGGAGGAGGGATGATATAGGAACTCCGTACTTGGGCTCAATTTTTCTATAAACCTTAAACTGCTCGAAAATACACAGTTTATTAATCTTCAAAAGATATATTTATGTATTTAGCATGCTAAGAAGTCAACGAAGCAGTAGGCTTTCATGTCTACAGATTTTATATAAGTGGATTCAAACAAGCACACAGGAAATTTTAGAAAATAATAATACCAATAAAAAATGAAGTATAACAACTATTTATGTAGCATTTATATTGTATTAGGTATTATAAGTAATATAGAGATATATAAATGGGAAGAGGTGCATATGTTACAATAAAATATTATGCCATTTTATATAAGTGACTTGAGCATCCTTAGATTTTGGTATCCTTGTGGATCTTGGAACCAATCCCTCACAGATACTGCAGATACCAAGGGATGACTGTATTGGTATTCTATCAAAGCTCATAGCATAATTTTCAGAGACAGCTTGACCCAAAATTTTGACTATTACTATACAGATAAATAAGATTTTTTTTCCCAATGATTACTTTTTTATGTAACCATGGCCACAAATGCAGAATGAACAGAATCTGCATGACTTCAGAAAGATACTTAAGTTATTAAGACAGTTTTGAAGTTAGAAGATTAGTCACCTAAGACTGCCTATGCATGGTCAAACAATCCTATGAATGGAGCCTTACAGCTCAGACTTAGGAATCAGGGAAGAAAGGGCTCTTCACAGATGCTCTCTTTCCCTGAGGTACATTCCCAAGTCTTCCCTAGACTGGTGAAATGAGATTATGGGGAAATGTTTGTTGCTACAACATGGAGTTGAAGCAAGAAGTTAACTCTTGAGTATCAAGCAAGATGCTACGAATTTTACTGATATGTCACAGAGCACACAGAGACACACACTCATAGGAATGCATTTCCTGCCAACCACATGCAAACGCACATGTGTGCTTGCATATAGACATACGAATGGAACTGTGAAAGTCTGACAGGTTTACTGAGCCCTTATTCGAGAAAATCAAATCTGTGCCCAAACATTAGAAAGAAGGAATTAAAGGGTGTGGAGGGGAAGTGAAGCAAGATTAGTTGTTAGTTACAGAATCCCTAGTATTTAACTGAATTACATTTGGCCAAATTAAATTCAACCTATCGCCCTATGCCTTTTACCTTTATTCAAGGTGATTATCTTTATTTATGATATGTTAACTTAAACTGGGTGTTTTTCAATCCAGTAGAAAAAAAAATCTTGCAGTATATAGTTTCCTTAATTTACAGATTAGTAATCATTCTTCCACTGGCATTGGCTGTTTTCTTTTTTTTAAGGATGATTTTAATTAGAAATTCTAATTAACTGCACACTACAATTACCCTTTTTGCCTCTTCGTGAAATTACACCTCATAAAGTAGACTGAATGGAAACCAAGTTACAATCAAAGTAAAGCTGCAGATTAAGAAATAAGCATTGCAAATCTCAAAGCATCCACCAGAACTCAGGCACTCTTCAAATGTGCATGGTCCTTTATATATTCTTGAGATTATAGAGGTCACATTTAAAAAATGATTTCATTATTTCAGTCACTGAATTAAGTAGAATAAGTTAATTTGAACAACAATGAGTTACTGCTTTATTGACCTTGGAAAATCTTCTTAGATTTCCCAAGTCTCTGTTCTTCATTTACAAAAAGAGAATGCTAACCATACCTATCTCACAGGGATTTTCTAAGTTAAAGAAAGTAATGGACATAAACAGTTGAGCACACTGTGGTCCCATTAGGCACCAGTGTATGCCAGCTATTGTTATTAAATAAGCGTAGCTATTTAGGAGCCAGGCTTTAAAATGCAATAGATGGCCGGGCGCGGTGGCTCAAGCCTGTAATCCCAGCACTTTGGGAGGCCGAGACGGGCGGATCACGAGGTCAGGAGATCGAGACCATCCTGGCTAACACGGTGAAACCCCGTCTCTACTAAAAAATACAAAAAACTAGCCGGGCGAGGTGGCGGGCGCCTGTAGTCCCAGCTACTCGGGAGGCTGAGGCAGGAGAATGGTCTAAACCCGGGAGGCGGAGCTTGCAGTGAGCTGAGATCCGGCCACTGCACTCCAGCCTGGGCGACAGAGCAAGACTCTGTCTCAAAAAAAAAAAATAAATAAAAATAAATAAATAAATAAATAAATAAAATAAAATGCAATAGACTTGGTTTGTGTTCTGATTCTGCCTCACCTTGAGCTGTTTAAATTCTCAGAACCTCCATCTGCTCATCTGTAGAATATGAATAATACTACCTTTACCTTATAATAAATGAGATTGGCAAACTATAGATCAAGGGGCAATTCTGGCTCATTCCCTGTTTTTTTAAATAAAGTTTTATTGTAACACAGCAACACCTATTTGTTTACTTATTGCCAAGTAGTTCACACAGAAACCATATAGCTATTGGAGTCTTAACTGTTTACTATCGGGGTTTTAACAAAAAATATTTTCTGACATCTAGGCTAAAATTCGATCATCAGAGAAACTTGAGTTTCATTGATATTTTAGCCTTGATGTCAGAAAATATTTTCTTACAAAATTCTTATATGAATTTACACTAAATGGCATTTAACATTTTTTATTCTAAATCAAAAATTGTCACTGTACATTTTGTACTTTTCTCCATTTGTTTTTATACTGAGTATTAAAAAATCTGCTTGCGTTAATGAATTAAATGTTGAAAGGAGGGTAACTGCAGCCCTGATCACCTTTGCTGTAATGAACATGTGTTTGTGTGTTCCTTCCTTATTGGCCTTTGTCTGTGTTTTGCTGGTAACATTGGTTTTACCTCTTTATGAGAAGATACTTAGAGCATATTATGGTTACTATGGAAATAAAGACTTTCACTCGAGTTTGTTGTAATCAGTTTCCTGCAACTTTTTAAAAAGCTTGCAAAGAAATTTTGTAATAAAACTACCTCATTTAACAAAACCATGAGAGAAAGTAAATTGTTGAGGGGAAGAAAACCCATAAATATGATAAAAGTTTAGGTCAAAACTAATGTTATGAGGGATTGTGTATTTATCTTTTACTGTTGAGAACAATGGTCCTTTTAATCCATTAACAAAGATGAACAGCAGCAACCCTAAAATTCATGAAACATGCATAAAAGAGGCCTTTGAGAAGAAACACTTTGCATTTTTCAGTGTTTACTGAGTTCAAGGTCATAGAAAGATTTTTTTTTTAAGCTATTGCAACAAATCAATGGAATTATTTTCTCTTAAATGTAGGGATCCTTCTGATATGATCAAGCTTCTCTTCTCAGAAAAATAATACCTAAATATCAATGATATATTCAACTTTACTTTTAATTGTATAGAATTTATCTAAATTTTTCTGCTAGATATATTTGACTGTGTAATTTTAGGTTAGTTTGTAACTTACAATGATTTTTTTTAATTTGTTCTTATTCCTACAACTATAAAAGTTTTGAGTAGAAATTCCACTTCAGTCAATTTAATTCAATTGAAATACATATTGAGGACTTCCGTTAGACCCTTCCCTAGGGTAGGAAGATCACAGCATGGTACCTGTCCTCCTGTAATAAAATGCAGAGTTATTACAAAAGCCATGCTCACAATTTTGAAACAAGGTAAGATAGTAAACTTTAGCTAAAAGAATAAGACACAGGCTCTTGGTATGTTGGGAATTACATATGGCATTTCAAACTAGAGGTTGATTCAGAGAAGAAATTTCTAAGAATGTAGCATTTAGTTACACTCCCTTGAATGACTGCAACCAAAAAAGTAGAAATTAGTGGAACAAAATAATAAAACGTTGGAAAACTATTAACCAAAGCAGAGAACTGGCAAATAAAAGTCACTCGTTGCTTTGAGATGAAGAGTCCAGAACTGATTGAAGATATAGGTGTCACTAGAAGGAAGCTGATGATGCGCAAATTCCTTCAGCCTTCTGCAAAAATAAGGCATCAGCATGTACCTAGAGATATTTGTTTATTTACTAATAAATCTATTATGGCCCAGACACTGGGCCAGTGACTGGTGCTGCAACAGTTTACAAGATAAAAACCTTAGGAAATTTGTCCCCTTTCCTGGGGGTTAGAATTTTCAGCAATTGCAATAAAGAAGTGAGGACTTCAGATGGTAGACTGAACACAAAAGGCAGTTGTCTAGCACATCAAGTTCTTCAAAACAATATCAAAGAAGTAACTATGCTGAATCCAATAAATTAAGTTATAAGCTTTTCCTTTTTCTATATTTCCCCAACTACGAACCCTCACATATTTCAAGATGACAGCCTGCTTTTGTGTTTCTTTCCACAGGGACCTTCCCTGGGCAGAAACTAAACACAACTTAATTAAATGGTTCTGCTTGCCTTTTGGAAAAGCTCAGGCCCATTGGAAAGATGACATGAGATGTCTAGGAGGGCAGGGGAGCAGGAATGATTCTTTTTGAGACACCAAGGAAGGAAAGCACAGTGGAATATAAGGGAAAAGAAGTACACGGGGGACAAGTATGTATAGAAATGCCCAGTAAGCAAAAAGATAAGGCATCCCAGGATTGCATCCTTGGAAGTAAGATATTTAAAGTGTAGGAATATAAAAACGTCCAGTAAAAGAGAAGGTAGGAAAGAAGAGACCGTCAAAATTAAAAAAAAAAAAAAAAAAAAAAAAAAAAGAAAAGAAAAAAACGGAGGAGAAAAAGACGTCTGAAAACTGATTCATAGTTTCTCCTCTCCCACTACACTTTCTCCAGACTAACAATATTAATACAAAAATAATTTCCTGGAAGGGATACAATATAGGTTGTTCACTTCCAATCGCATATGTCACTTTGTAGTCACTTCCATAGTAGTGGAAGATGGCTCCCAGAACATTTTTTGATCCTCCTTACTTAGTAAAAGAACACAGAGACCCAGAAATCCATTCATTTATTCCCCCAAACATTTATGAAGCTTCACTCATGCATGAGAAACTGTTTTAAGTTCTTGATATACATTGAACTTACACCTAATAGGAAAGGAGAAATACTTTGTCCAAAATTATGTTGCTAAAAAAATGGAAGAACATAAAAGAAGACCCATTCTTTTGATTTCAAATGATTTGCTGTTTCAATTAATCTGTATTGTCCCTTTGATTTTTGGCCCCATAAGAAATGCTAATATGAAGTGGTCTTTGTTTGTTTGTTTTGTGTTCGTTTTTATGGTGGGGGCCCGTCAACAACTGTGCCAAAGGAATAATGTCATCAGAACAATTGTTCTACATCGAAAATCCGATCACATCACTCCTGCTTAAAATTATTCGCTGGTTCTTCACTGCCTTCAGAATAACATCTACACGGACTTCATTTCATAAATTGGCACCTGGCCATGTGTACTCTTCACACATTGCCATTCTGCCCTATGCACCCTATTGTCTCAAAAAGTAATTTAATAACCTGCTATTCTTCCAATCCTCCAAGCTTGCCACCATAGCTCTAAATCTTTGATCCTTTCTTTTTTCCTTCTTTTTTTCTTATGCTGTCCCCCAGGACTATCAGCTTTCTTTCAGAGGCCATTTTTGTGATTAAATTCAGTATTCTTTAATTTCTGATACTAAACTCTTTCTCCTTACAGATTTGTGTTTGTTTTTTAACAGACAAAAAATGTATACATTTCTTGTGTACAATATATTGTAAAATACGTACGCATTGTGGAATGCTAAGTGGAGCTAATTAACATATGCATCACCTCTCGTACTTAGCTTTCTTTTCTTTTGATAACACTATCCACTCTGCAATTTTTGAGAATACAATACATAATTATTAGCTATAGGCACCCTGCTGCAAAATAGATCTTTTGAACTCATTCTTCCTGTCTAACTGAAATTCTGTGTCCATTGACCAACATCTCCACAATCCCCTCACCTCTCAGCCCCTGATAACCACCATTCTACTCTTTGCTTCTAAGAATTTGACTTTTTCAATTTCACATGTAAATGACATTGTGCAGTGTTCATCCTTCTGTGTCTGGCTTATTTCATTTAACATAACGTTTAAGCAAAACATGCTTCAATTAACATAAACGTCAGGTTTATCTATGGTATCATAATGATATGATTTCCTTCTTTTGTAAGGCTGAATAGTATTGCATTATGTATGTATACCACATTTTCTTTTTTTAATTGATACATAATTATAAATATTTATGAGGTACTTGTGGTATTTTGATACATGTATACAATGTGTTATGATCCAGTCGGGGTATTTGGGATATCCGTCACCTCAAACAATTATAATTTCTTTGTGTTGGGAACAAATTTCAAAACTTTTCCTTTAACTATTTTGAAAAATACACTCTGTTGTTAACTGCAGTCACCCTACTGTGCTACACTAGAACTTATTCCTTCTATCTAATTGTATGTTTGTATCCATTAGACAAGTCTCTTTATTCCCTCTGCCCTATCGTTCCCAGCCTTTGGTAACCATCATTCTACTCTACCTCCATGAGATTCACTTGTTTAGCTCCCACATATAAGAGACAGCATGTGGTATTTGTCTTTGTATGCCTGGCTTATTTCACTGGACATTATATGACCTCCAGTTTCATCCATGTTGCTGCAAATGATATGGTTCATTTTTTAAATGGCTGAATAGTATTTCATTGTGTAATAAGACCACATTTTCCTTATCCATTCATCCATTGATGGACACATTGATGGTTCATATCTTGGGCTGTTGTGAATAGTGCCGCCATAAACATGGGAGTGCAGGTATCTTTTTGGTATTCTGATTTCATTTCATTTGGATATAAGCTTAGCAGTGGATTGGTTGGATCATACTGTAGTTCTATTTTTTAACATTTGAGGAACCTCCATAGCGTTTTCCATAATGGCTATACTAATTGAAATTCCTGCCCTTCTTCTTTTGTCAAATTTAGAAATGCCTACAAACCTATCATATTTCATAAATCTTGTCTTTCTGAAGGAAGCTTTATTTTCAGGTCTCTTCCACTTTCTCCAGTCCCTTCTCCCAGGAAGCCTTGGGTAATCCGACTCTCAAAAGTGCCTCCATTTTGTCTGGCATAAACTTCCCATGCAGCAACAGCCATGCAGACCAGCAGGTTTGTGTTGCACATCTTCATTCTAGCCTTTGAGCTCCATAAGGTAAGGGTGCTTTATCTGTGGATACTTGTAATCTCTACATCTATGCACTACACAGCACACAGCAAATGGTAACTGATGAAACCCATGCGTTGCATAAACACTTGAATCTGGAAATGGAGGTATGCAATAAGATAAAGGAGTCATATATTATGCGGAGAGGTGTAAATGGAGAAGGGGTTCCAAATGAAATCTTCTGAAAATAGTTAAAATGGTATTTTATAAGTAAATTGTTTTGAAACATTTACAGCATAGGTGCCAAAAGATACCTCCTCTGTGAATGTGATATGAGGAAAAGGCTTTGAGAAAGTTATTTATCTTGATAAACAAACTTATCTTGAGTAAATTTTGAAAAATTAAAACCAACAGAATCTCAAAATTGAGTCAGGGCTCCATTTAGACTGAAAGATTTTTCCAAGAGATTGGCTTAAAGAGCAACTTGTCATCTTTGCTCCAGAGGTCAACCTTGGGTCTCTAACAAAGGCAATGCAGTACATTTAGGTAGCACACACAATTTGACTTTTCACTCAAGACTCAGCAATGTGCAATAAGATCAAAAGGAAAAGACAATCTCTTGTCACATATTCTCACATATCCTTCCATAGCCATTATCTGTGTCTATCTTCTGCCTTCCCTGCTAGTCTATGCCATATTCCTTAATGCAGTCGTGAATGGCAGCTGCTTGTCTGATGAGATCCTCATTTCCTGCCTCCAGCCCTGCTTGAGCAAGCTGCACCTTGGCATCAAATCGAATGCCAGATAAGCAGAATTCTTACATGTGCAATTAAAAGCCACTGAAGTGGAGATAACAGCATCCCATGGTTAACTGAATAATTCATGGCAAAATGTTCTCTCTTTATTCATAGCTCCTCACACCCTTGACTTGTTAAGCAGCTAGCACTCTTACTAAAGTACTGGTTTCAGCTGAGACATTTCTTAAGCAACTCCTCTGATCAGGTATTCACATTTTTCACATTACTTTTACCAGAATTTCTGGGCAAGTAGAAAAGAAAGAGGAACAAGGGCCAAAAATTAAAAAGAAAAGAGGAAACCTAAACAAATGTAGGCACACACACACACACACACACACACACACACACACACACGACCAGATTCAATTTTTCTTTTAAATGAGTCCTTTAAATTCAAAGCATATGAAATATGTTTCAGGGTTTAAGTTGTTTATTTCTGCCTGTTTTTCAGAACTATTACTGCAAACAGCCTGTAAGAATCACAATGAAATGTAAGTAAGGGTGTCTGTTCTATTTGGAGCTCTATAATTGAGTCCACTTTACTAAGTACCTCCAAAATCAACTGTTAATGTTGAATAATGATTTTTTTTTCACAAAATAGTTGACTTCAATTTTAGTTGCACAATCCTAAAATACCAAGAACTTCCTCATAGCTGAATTAGCAGCTTAATAAGGATCTATTCAGTAAGTAAGAACACACGAAGAGGTGAAAAAATGCTGAGGGCTACAGTTCGAAGAAAAGAGGATAAATTATACAATATTAAATATGTTCAAGTATAGAATTCACTTCCACAAAAGGGGGAAGAATTTTTAAAATCCTTAGCTTTAGAATTTTTTTGGGAAGCATAGAAATTAAAATGGTTTAATGTCAGTTATTTTTGTAAAAAACATGACAGTAATACACATACTGTATAATAAATACTTAGTACAAAGATAGTTACAAAATGAAAAAAATGAAAAGTAAGAGTCATTCCCTCCCTTACTTCCTAACTGCACTACCTTCCCAAAGGTATTCATTGTCTATACATTTTTATAATGTATCTTTCAAGAAAACTTGTTTCATGTATATTTTTGCATACATTTGTATATACATTTTTATTTATACAAAGTAATTACTGGTTATTCACCATGGGCTTTTTGTATATTTGTTTCTTAATGGTTACCATTTGAACACACTGTTAAACTGTTTGATTTGCTTCATACTTTTCATCGGCTGAATCAATACGCCTTACCTAATCACATTCCTATTAATGCATAGGTAGCTTGTTTCCAACATTTTTTGTTTGATAGTTCAAAGGGTTGTACAAAAGAAATTCCTGCAGAAGTATCTTGCCATTCTTTTGAAAATAATCTGTTGAGTAAATTCACAACAGTAGTATGGCTGGTAAGGAAAGATATGTACTTACATTTTGACAGACATTGTTGATGTATTCACCAAATTTTTGTACTACTTTTCACTCCAAACAGTGATGTATAATAATAAATACTTCTCCATAACCTAGACGAAACATTTGTTATCAACCTGAGCAGATTACAAAACTCACATTGCTTTGTTTTGTATGTCTTTAAATGTGAGGGAAAACATTTTTTTCTCTAAAATTATTTATTATTTCTATTGCCTTTTTTGTTCAATCCCTTGTCTAGTTTCTATTGGCCTATTTGTATATTTCTTACTGATTAATATAAGTTATTTATAAGTTAAGGGAATGATTTTTTCATGTCAAATGTTTAACAGTTAAATAAGGGAGTTCAGAGCAGGCTTTCATTAATAGGATACAAAACCTAGAAGCTATAGAGAAAATATTAATAGATTTTCTAAATACATATTCCTATGTATGGAAACACTTATAATAAATTGAGTCAAGGAGAAAAAAACAAGTCACAACAAAAATACAACATATAAACCACAGATAAATCTATATCTAAAGGCACAGAAAAGGGGAATTTATAGCTGAAAATGTGTTGAATATTCTAAATTTTCCAGGTTTGAGATATATATGAGGAATGTGTGGTCACTGAGACCTGTCACATGGAAGGAAAGATAACAATGAAAGACAGTTACAATCTTTGAACAGAAAGGATTGAAAGGTTTGAGAAATTTTACATATGAGTCCTCCAGAAAATCAGAGATCAGAAGCGGAAGCTTCTTCTGTCAAGCCCTATATATCAAACCATATTCTGGGAGAAGATTTGCTGCTGCTTCCTTAGTGCAAAATTTCCCCTCAATCTGAACTGTTTTTAGGCATATTTACCAATAGATCCTGATTTCCTTGAAGGTAAAATCATGCCCATTAATATTTATGGTTTTTGTGCCTTTATCGTACCTCTTGAAGAGTCAATCTCAATACACAGTTAAAAAACAGGCCTACCTACTAAACCCTTTAATCATTTAACACATATGTATTAAGTACTTGAGGTCTGCAAAGCACAGTGCTAGTTATTTGAGGTATACCTCTCCCTACCATCAGGAAATTCAAAGTCTCCAATGAGAGAAAAAAAATATGTAATTGAGTAATCAATCAAATAGTAAAAATAACGACTATGGAAAGTATTAGCAAGACAAAGTTGTAGAGAGAACATTTGTTTGACAGGAGATGGGCTACAGAATTAGATACCAACACATTGCATGTGGTCTTTAAGTCCAGTTTAAGGAATTTAACCTTTATCCCCAAACAGTGGTAACTATTTTTAAGTGATAGCATAAGATTTACATTTTGAAAAGATTCAGTCCAGGGAATAGATTGATGAAGGAAAGAAATACCAGTTAAGAAAGTTTTTCCATTGAAGGTATAAGAAAAGGTGGGGATTTGGATTAGACTCTCATTAATGGAACGAGAACACGTGGTAAGGGGTTTGTAGCATGTAATGTAGCATGTAAATACTTCTTGGCATTGTGGATGAAGAAAGAGAAAATCTATATTTTGACACTTCAAACTAAGTAAGTGGTTGTGCCATTTGCAGAAAAAAATAAACACTGGAAAATTGCAAGGCTTATGAAGGCAAATGTGAATCAAGAGCGTGGTTTTGGCAATGATTTGCTTGAGACACGTTAGTATACCCAAGTAGAGATACCAACCAAGAACTTGGATTTATCATTCATATGAGAGATCTTTGACAGGGATATAAATATTTGTGAGTTATCTGTACATAGATGGAAATTTATGTTATGAGTATGAATGAACTTATCTAGCAAAGCGTGGAGAGTAGAAGGGATAAAGAGAAAGGTTAGCTGTACTGGTCAGCTAAAGGAGAGGTAGGCAGAAAACTAGGAACATAAAATGTCATAAAACCCAAAAGGTTTTCTAAGAAGCATTCTGTGAAGAAAATAGAATGGGAAACAGAATTAAATGCTACTGAAGAATCAATCCACTGTAGACTTAAAACCAGAGTTTAGCTTTGGTATATCAGAATGAGGACAATTTATGTAAAGTACTTTCACATACTATGATCTCATATCTGACCTGGTTCTCCCAACAATATTGTAAGACGGAAGGGTAAAATCACTTAAAATTCTTTCTCATCCATTTCAGAGTTGAGAAAACTGAAATTCCAATAGGTTAAAAAGCTTGTTCTAGGTAATATTGCTAGTTAGTAACTGGGGTGCAACTGAAATCCAGAATTTTTAGAATATCTAATCCAATGCTCATTTTATATTAGGCTGATGCCTCCACTACATGTAACATTATGATTAATTTTATTATTAGTATTATTATTGAACTGCTATGAGTAAGACACTCACAAGTGGGGCTACCTGATGAATCAGGCATGGACTCTACCTTCAAAAGTTTTCAGGCTATAATACTACATCATCATATATAAAAATGACTATAATATAATGTTGGGTCTAACAGTGAAATAAAAGTTAATGGAATATATTACTACAGAAGTTCATATCAGGAATGGAAATTTAGGGCATTTGAACTTGAGAACCTGACATGTTAGAAGGATTACCGGCGTGAAGAGATTCAGTTAAAGCACTAATGGTAAAGGGACATCAGAGACAGTGATGTAGAGAAAGACAATGCATTGATGAGAAAACCAAATAATTCTGCTTGGACAGACCAAAGATAAAATGAAGTGGAGCAGTATAACATATAAATAGGAATGTAGTTAGGATTTACATCATAATGAGTGTTAATGACAACAAGGGGTTTCTGTGTTATAAGGAGGTAAAGCAGATCCAATAAACGTAATGTGAACTGAGAAATGAAATAATCAAAGTACACTTTAATAATAACTAGAGCACTTAACAATGAGCTAGACATTGTATATTTAGACATTACCCTGGCTCTTCAATATGCCTAACTCACCTCTTCTGAGTACTTCTCTACTATTTTAATGATGGGATGACCATGAAACTTGCTTTGGTCAATGGAATATGTGCAGAAGTAATGGGGGCCACCTTCAGGGAGAAGTGCTTTAGAGCTATGGACAAATCTCCAGGCTTTGTTCCCCAGCTAAGTTCATCATTCTAGGAATAAACTAAATTTCATTAACACCTGAAGATTTGGATTTATTTGTTACTTCAGCATTTCCTAACCTAGGCTGACTGTACACTGTGTTCAGTGTTTTCACTGAGTTAACTAAAGTTGATGTTCAGCTGATAGGTAGCTCACACTAATATTAAAATACTCAACTGCTCCTGTAATGCTGATAAATGACCACTGCCAAAACCTGGTCAAGTGTGTCCTCCTTCATGACCCTGCCTCTTTATTCCTTATCAAGGATACTCCTAGAAGCTTCCATGACCCAGCGATGAAAGGTATGGCAGTTGTCCAACTATGGCCTGCATCTGTTCTAGTTCATTTGTGCCATGATGTTTTAATGTATAATATTTTCATTATTATCCTCTTTTAGACCCATAAAATACTCTTATCTCCAAACTAAACTAAGGATAAAGTCTAAGAAAAGTCCAAGGTTACAGGTTGTCCCACTCTAGGACATGCAGGCTTAACTACAATGGTCCTTTCCGTCTCCAGCTTTAGGTGTATGATTTTGGCAGCTGCATAAGAAAAGGTGCTACAAAAAAGGGGAATGCATATGAGTTCATTAATTAGTTTGAAGATGAAATATGAGGGCCTTCATTAAAGAAAAAAATCATTTGTAATGGTATAAAGAAACTACCTCTGAAGAGATACTTGGAAGCAGTACCAGGAAGATTTAGGACAATTCAATGAAAGAGTAAGGATTTTTAAGCTCCTAAAGATGGCAAGAAGGAGTACAGGATCATTTATAGAAATAGAAATATCTTGCATATGAGATTGATTTGTATGTATTTGTCTCACATATTATCTCCCTAGCTGAGCTATTAGAGACAGCTTTGAACAAGCAAAGCAAATGTCAAGTGTAACTACCTATACACACAGAGGAGATTTACTAGAGAAGTCTCTTGGCGCTCTTATGCATCTAGGGATGGGTGTTTACCAGATACAATACATTCTTTATACCCAGGCAGACACTAAATTTTAACTGTGGGTAGTGTGTATTTCTCCAATTTAAACACTCTTTTCCAGGCATTGTTTAGTTAAAGATTCATTTGATAAATTTCACAAACCCTGATTATTAATCACTGGAATGTCTGACAGTAGATTTAGGATTGTCCTATAGTGCAGTCATGAGAAATATCCTTAGTGGCCGAGAGTGTTAGGTGTTTCCTATATCACAGGAAAACAGTATTTCCAAGACTTCCTCACAGACAGAGTGAGAGCTAAGTATAAATATTAGGAAACAGAAAAAAGACCATAAAAATGTTCATTTCCAATATGAAGAATTAAGAACTGATAGGGCTCCTCTGTCTCTCTCTGCCCTTCAAAGATGACCATGGAGCCTGTGTGTTTAGATGGTGGAGACAGAGATGAAAACGGCATGGATCCTTCAGGTACCGCTTGGAAGAGTATTGGTGTAAAGAGTCACCAGACCTGCAGCAAATCTACATGAACAAGAAATAAACTCCTTTACTGTGAGGACACTACAACTTTGGAATTTATTTGTTCCCACAGCAGAGCAAAACACCATCACAAGTGATTATCTTGTATTGACCTAAACTACCTCCCACTAACAAAGCCCATTATGTTTCAGACGATTATTTTTTTATTTAGAATTTTTTTAATTGATTAAATATCTACTACTTGGTAAGTTAATCTATCACTACCAATTCTCAGGTCCAAACAAAATACCACATCATAATAAAGACAAAAATCTGTAACCCTCATGTGACTATTCCTGACATGGTCTTTGCTTTTGAAATTTAAGTTTGTCAGAGCATTTTGGGATACAAATATATGTCTTTCATATGTTTTCCCTTTCTGTCTGAATGGGTAACTTGTTAATTATTTTATTAATTATAACTTTATAAACGAAATTGCATTTTGAGAGATAACTAATCCATTAATTTCAGATTCTTTGGCCATGCCTTCTTCTTTTCACCCACAGAACTTTTTAAAATGTACAGGATAATCCTTTACTTCTCAGTTGGTCCAACACCTAAGATATTACACGTGTGCTATTCCATGATGTATTATAATGAAGCATTCTTCTTTGATTCTGATAATTTACCATATTTAATACATTGCATACATCCATCTCCCAAAAAAGTAAGAACAGTCAACTGTTACATTAAAAAATAGCAAATATCTATTGAACACTTAACAAGCAAACAAACAAAATAAAATAACCAAAAAAAGAAGCCAAAAGGAAAAATTGTTGTTATCTTTTCTTGGGATTACAAACCATCATGAAAGTAAGAATAATCGTTAACATTCACGGAGTGCTTATTAAGTGCCAGTACTGGGAAAAGGAGCTTTGCATGCATTATCCTATTTTTTCATCACAGTAAAGCTAATAATGTGGAAAAACATTTTATGGAAGAGGAAACTAAGTCACTAGTTACGTACACTGCTCAATCATTTCTATGGCTAATCAGAGGTAGAACAAGAGGAATTTCAAGCCAGGTCTTGCTCATAAACCCATGCTTTTAATATCTGTATCATACGACTTCTCATTAGAAGTCTGAGTGTTTTGTTTTCATTTTTCTGTGTTTCTCCTCTTTGCCCCGATTCTGGAGTGACCTTAATATCACAACAGAATTACATACTTTCCAACACTGGAATGAATCTAAGTACTAGATTAGAAGGTGATGAAACAGTCAAAATTTAATATGGTCCAAACCAAATCATCTGAAGACAGTCACGTCAAAGACTTTCCCAGCGTCCTGGGATTGAGGACAGGTGTGCATCACAAATTCTCCAATCAACCGAGCCTGAGAGTGTTAGTGCCAATCAAAAAGGAAAAATCAGCCTCAGATGGAAACAAGGAGACTGTTAGGTATCTGGATTGCATACAGTGGACCACTGGAGAGTGGCTTATCTGTCAAAATCTGTCTGTGTGTGTTTGGTGGGGATTGAAGGATGGAAGTCAAGGCCGTTACTCACAAAACAGGAGCTACAACCTGGATCTTGAGTATGAATATCCTGAGAAAACTGCTTGCAGCATTTTTCCAGTTATCTATTAACTAGTTTCAGAGACTGAATCTTCTGGTGTTAGAATCCAGGGAAGTCATTAACTGGCTGTACAAGGCCAAGTCAGAACCCATATTCACTCTCCATGCACATGAGATAAACTGCTTAGAAAACCAAATGTGTAAGGAAGGAGAAACAATGATTCTCTGTAGTAGGGTGTGGCTATATGTCCTGCCTACCTGCCATTTTCCCCAACACTTCATATTCAAGTCTTCCATGCAATTTATAGTTTGCCATATGCTCACATTATTCCATCTTAGGTCTGCTCCTCTTGCTGCTGCTTTCTCTTGCCAGGGAATGCCCTTCCACTTCGTATCCCTATGACAAACTCTTCTTGAACCTCGCTCCCACCAGTGTTCTTTTTGCCCTGTCATCTAATTAATTGTATTAGTCATCTAAGCACACGAGGTCTCTGCATTTCAGGGCATTATATAAAATCTGGCACCAAAGAGGCCCGCAATAATTTTGTCAAGATTAAAAGAAAGAACACACAAATTGGGAAGGTGCCTTTTGTCTTGTATGCTTTCTATATTACAAAGAGTATTCCTGCTGAGTTAAGAAGATAGTGAGCACTCAGAGAATGTCATCTCACAACAAAGAAATAATTGCCATTTTTTTTTTCTTTTAGCAGTAATAGCTATGAGATGCCAGCCTGTACTCTGACACACTCAGCACAACAGGATCCTATTGTGTAAAATAGGCACTTTGTGTCTGGATTCACCTGGAATCTTAAGAGCAACAAGATAGAGTGTTAGAATCTAAGAATTTCTCTTTCTCTATGGTTCAAAGAGAAGTGTTATGCTGAGAAATGTTGAGCCTGAAAGGTTACCCATTACAAGACTTTAACTTTATTCCAACCATATATCAGAGAGAAGGAACTGGTAACCAGCAAATAAATGGTACAAGAATCAAGGTAAGTGGAAATTCCCAGGCCCCTCACCTTCTATGCTTTCTTTTCTTTTTCTTACAAATGCCCTTGAGAAATGATGCATCAAAATGTCCAATCAAAGCAGAATTTCCAGATCAAAAATTAAATTCAAATAGGTGATAAAATGGAAGTTTTAATCAATTCAGAGAAGCTCCATCCAAAGAAATATGGAAAATGAATCAACAGAAAATATAATTACGCAAAATAACATCACTGACAGCCTCAGCTCAAGCATTCACAAACACTTTTATTTCCTACAAATACATTTTTGATTGAAAGGATAAGACATCATTAATCAGTTGTTTTTCCAAACAAAGTATGGACATGGAAAACTGGTCTGTGAGCTTTTATTCATTAAACTTTTATCTGTTAGCTATATACTTGAGAAAAGAAAGTAAAATAACAGCTGTTTCTCAAAAAATGACCCCTTATGTATCAAGAGCTCATCACAAGTAGAAGTACTTTTCTTTTAATTTTAATTTGTTTAATATCATTGAACATTTGCAAAAATGCTTAATAGCATTATCATGTCGAATGATCTCTCTTTGAATACATCAGCTTAAGATACTCAAATCAATGACACTTCAGTTATTAAATATTTTCAAAATATTGAAATTGTTGAAACATCAAAAAGATAGAAAAGAAAATTTTAGTTTCATAATTAGCTTGGTATCTATAGTTAATGATGTACTGTATATTTCAAAATTGCTAAAAGAGTAGATTTTAAATGTTCTCACCACAAAAAAATAAGTAGGTGAGATGACGGATATATTAATTAGCTTGATTTGTTTATAGCACATATATCAAAACATCACATCGTTCACCAAAAGATGTGCTTTTGATATATGTGAAAATATATGTGAAATATATCACATATGTAAGTATGTGACATATTGTATTTAAGGAAAAAATAAAAATATAAATATTCACCTAATATTTTTTTCTGAAAATACACATAAATACTAAGTTTTCTGGGTATAAAAAAATAGAAGAAGTCTCAGGAAACAGGTTGACTCTCAGAGGTGGAAACGGCCATATCACATGATTAAATGAAATAAAATGACCTAGATAATGATTTTTGATGTAAAATAAATTACATTGTTAATTAATTATGAGGATACATATTTTTAGTTAAGAACTCCTGGTGAAACCCTGAGGGGAAAATATGTCAACAGTATTACACTATTAATCACACACACGTAGATCCAATTTTTCTTTTTTACGTACGTGAAAAAATCTAAAATGAATAGGACATGTCATAATTTTGACAATAGCAAGGCTTCAATACACAATGTTCAATTGTTTCTCATTCATAATCTCACAGAAGTTTGAAAAAATGACTATGGAATTTGTCCATTTAAAAAATAACTATGGATCTGGATGTCATGTTCTAAAACTTTAGCTGTTGCTGGCTTGTTATATACATGGGTATACACTCACCTCCCCACATCCCTGGGTTTACTAAACTGCCCATTTTTCTCCTTCTGCACACTCAGGAAGTCTGTGGGCCAATATCAGAAGGCTGAAATATACATTTACACTTGACCACGTGACTAATATCTGGCCACTAAAACGTGATTGGAAGTGCAGTGTGTCATGTTAGGACTCAGGGAGTAAACAGCCAGGGTGCCGTCCCCACCCACTCTGTGTCTCTTGCCCTTACACCTAGAAATAGAAAATTCCAGCATGGCAGACCACAAGATAGAAGCAGTAGGTCCCCACATCACTGCAGAGGAGTGGTGCTGCTCAGGAGAGCCACCCACAAACATTAAACTGTGATGTGATTGAGAAAAAACTTTTACTATATTCAGCCATGGAGTTGGTTATTTCTCATAACTGTTAGTTAGAGTTGCATGAACAATAGAATTACTTGCTTTTAAAAGTAGCGACTATCCGCAAATGACAGAGGGACTGACTGTGTTTCAAAATAATGAATGCCAAATTTTCTCAGTTTTTTGTCTCCACAATTACTTTTCCATTAATGCTTTTATCAAAAACATTTATATCATATTGATTAGAATGCAGTATTGACAGCAAGGTATGAAAGAAAGAGAAAGACCTTTCAACAAAATAAAAACAAAAGTTGAACAGTCGGTATTGGTTGGCAGCTGACAGTGAGTTCTGTCAATCTGCTATACTCTCATTTTTCCAATCAAGACTGTGGGGAAAATCTATATGCTTCACTAAAAAGACCACATTTACCTATATCTGTAACATAACAGAGATCAAAACTATGATGAGGATGAAGATGATGGTGATTATTGACTTGATATCATTTATTGAGTGTTTACTTACTATGGAATAAGCACTTTGCACATAATTTAGCAACTTAATATTTCAGATATCCCTTGTGAAAACAAAATTAGTATCTCGATTTTTACTGATATGGAACCTCAGGCTTAAAGTCATAAATCAAATAAATGTGGGAAGGTTTGCCTAATTTCAAGACTCGTGTTCTTAACGACCACTTTAAGAGAAAACAAGTAGAGAATTTAAAATAAACCAGTCTCATTAAGTAACGTTGGTGCTTAATATAGTTCTATGCGCTACCCCTATTGCCCTCATATTGAAGTTCAAATGGCTTATAATGGTTAAAAACCGTCTCCTCACCTCTATGTCTTTTCCTCTCAATTTCTCTAGTTACAGTTAAGGTTATTTTACACATGCAAGTCTGCATGAGACAGAGAATATGGTGGAGAATTCGGATAGACTAATCTGGTTTAAGCAAAACTGAGAAATGTGATTGGGATCTAGCATATTTCTTGAAATTCAAGGGTTAGGATCTGTTTTAAGACCGGGAGTGGGCCGGGCGTGGTGGCTCACGCCTGTAATCCCAGCACTTTGGGAGGCCGAGGTGGGCGGATCACAAGGTCAGGAGATCGAGACCATGGTGAAACCCCGTCTCTACTAAAAAAAATAGAAAAAATTAGCCGGGCGCAGGGGCGGACGCCTGTAGTCCCAGCTACTCGGGAGGCTGAGGCAGGAGAATGGCGTGAACCCGGGAGGCGGAGCTTGCAGTGAGCCGAGATTGCGCCACTGCACTCCAGCCTGGGCGACAGAGCGAGACTCCGTCTCAAAAAAAAAAAAAAAAAAAAAAAAAAAAAAAAGACCGGGAGTGTTGGGAAGAAATACAAAACGTGTAATTTACCTATTACTAGCTTCTATTTTTTTTTTTCTACCTGTTTGCTTCACTCTTACCCCTACTTAGTATAATCCTCAATCACAGATCAGAACAGGGCCATACATGGATTCCAAGTTACAGCTGTCCCTTGTTCCAGCCTCTTGATAAAAGATGGAATTAAAAGATAATACAAATATGTCAATACATTTTTTTTTTTTCAGATGGGGTTTCACTCTGTCACCCAGGTTGGAGTGGAGTGGTGCCATCTTGGCCCACTGCAACCTCTGCCTCCCAGGCTCAAGCGATTCTCCCACTTCAGCCTCCCAAGTAGCTAGGACCACAGCTGCCTGCCACAATTTCTGATTAATTTTCTGTATTTTTGGTAGAGGTGGGGTTTCACCATGTTACCCAGGTTGATCTCAAATTCTTGAGCTCAGGGGATCCGTCTACCTCAGCTTCCCAAAGTGCTGGGATTACAGGTGTGAGCCATTGGGCCTGGCCAAATATTTCAATACATTTTAAAGGCCAGGTAAAAATGATGGCATACTGTAAATTTTAAAGCAGTAAAGTTAACAACAGCAACAACAAAAAAGCAGAAAATTTAAATAGGCCATTTCTGGTGGAAGATGCAGGTAAGCGATTAAAGATTGTATCCCTTCCTCCCCCAAGAGGCATTAAAACAACATACTTCCTTTTCCGAAGTCTAGGTTTCTTTTTAAATAGCAGATAATTACAAAGATAATTAAAATTTTACAGACTATAGGAAGAGACAGACACTTTATCAATTCATTTTTAATGCAGGCATGAAATGAAAAATCAATCCCAGTAAAGATAGTAAAAGAAAGAAATTATAGAACAGGAATATCAGTATATTAGAAATAGATCTATGTCTACAAAGATACAGTAATCTTCAACAAATACTACCATGTAGAGCACAATAATGACTTAGTTAATATATTAGGACCTATAAGACTCATGCATCATTGAAAAAGTAACAGAAAAAGAGTCATATAATTATTTCAATACATAACATTACTTAATTAAAGCAGTCATTTCTTATTTAAAATGAAATTAAAATAGTAAAAGAAGAAATACTCTTTAATATGAGATATTTCACAAAATACTTACAACGTTTAAAAACCAAAATACTAAAGCCATTTCTATTATGATATGGATAAGATGGAAGTGTCTATTAATACTATAATTACATAAAATATGATTAAAATTTTTAATAAATTCAGATAAAGATTGAAATAAAAATAAAACTATAATTTTACTGAAAATGTCATAATAAATCTAGATTAAACAAGATGGCCAATTTAAAAAAGCAATCAAATTAATAAAGGAACTACTTAAGGTAATTGGATATACGATACTTATCCAAAATATAAGTAAAAATGGAAAACATTCTGTTTTCAGAAGTGATAATACTATGATGTACATAAGAATTAATTTAATAAGAAAGTTATAAAACATATGAGGAAATAATTATTAAATCTTATTGAAAGGAAAAAAAACATAGCCTGAACTTAAGTAATGACATATCTTATTCTTGGATACAATAAAAAATAATAAAAATGTCAGTCACCTGAAAATCAAATCAGTTCTTAATATAAAATTCCAAATAAAATACCAACTTTTAAAAAACTGGAAAAAATAAGTTAAAAGTTAATATGTAACAATAAGTCATGAAATATATTAACACATTTTTATTTTTAATTATTCCTCAAAGCAAAAATGAGAATTAAAAACATTAAGTATATATATCTTCAAAAACATTAATGCTTGAAGATAAAGTTAATAGGAAAGATGATGACAATGAAAAAATTGATGTCAACAAAACTTTGGAAGCACAAGGAAGATGGAAGTGTTACAACTGACTTACATACATGTATTAAATTCTTAATTTTAAGCAAAACAAAACTTGGAAATTTTTTATTTGCAAATGTTTTAATACTTTATATTTAGGCCTCAAGAATTCTCATTAATAAAAAATGGCTTGAGTAAATTTGGATATATAAGTATTGCAAATTATGGTGTTCCTTGAAAAGAATGAGTTCTATATTTGCTGTACTTGGATGACTTTCCATTGATACCATTTAGTGACAAGAGCAATATTTAGAGTAGTGTACATAAAATGATTTTATTTTTGTAAAAACAATGACTAAGGACCATTATGCATGCATGTGCATTTGCACTTTGCCATACACATATGAAGGAAGCTACATGCTGCTCAGATCTGCTGTAGGAAACATACCAGCTGTCCTTCTAGGCTGCGGGAAACATACCAGCTGCTGTCCTTCTGGGTCCAACCCTTGCTCATAGTAAGACCACTCTTCATACAGACTACTGGCACCTGATGACTGGACACAGCATGGCGCATAATATAGGCCCATTCCTTCAAGTTGTAGGTATTCAACTGGGTGAGTTTGGTTCAATGAATCCCCCTCGGCTTAGCCAAACTTTTTCAGAACTAGACTGCAGTCTCAGACTTTCTATTTTCCTTCATGGAAGTCAGGCCTGTTTAAAGGCTCCTCTCAACTTCTGCTTCCTTCCTTTCATCTTGTGTAGGTAATTCCCTAAATATATCTTTATTCACATATAATCCTGTCTTGGAATCTGCATCTTGAGGACCTGAACTCAACTGAAGTCTATGCTCCAAGCAATTAACAGTGGTTACCATGTTCAGCTGGATGGTATTAGGAAGAAAGAGAAAAAAAATACATAGATGAGAGGGGAAAATAAGTTAGGATGGAGTAATAATATGATTTTATGAAATTTTATGCATGCATACAAAAATATGCTTATGCACAAACAAATGGAAGTATGTTCAACAAATTATTAATGGTGGTTATCTTAGAGTACTATGATTTCATGTGATTTTGAATTATTTTATGTTTTATATATATTTAATATTTTTAGAAGAAACATGTAATATTTAAATAATCAGAAATAATAGAGCACTTTCCTTTGTAGAAAATAACAAAAACTTGGAAGACTATATATCCGATAGGGAAAGAAATGCCCAAGCATATGAAGTTAAGCTCAGAAGCAGACCTCTTAGACAACACAAACCTGATAAAAGAAAACAAATAGAATATTAGAGTTTAAAAGAATGTAAAAATAAAATGAGCATCTCTATATTTATCTAACAGTTATCCTATATTTTAGAGAAACACCAATTTGAGGTCTTTGCATTATGAGTTGTCATGCATCTTATCTCTGGCACATTAAGTAGCCTTCAGATAGTTAATCTCATTCTTCCTGATTTGTCTGCAATTGCCGTACGTATTTCAGTACTTAATGTAACGCAATCGAGGAACCCCCTCAGTCCCAGCAGGTCTTGATTGTTGTTCACTCTGCTTTTAAATGCTATGCAATAGGAGGTGAGGCCTGAGTTATGTGCAGTGACAGAACTAGGCTTAGATCATCTAGATTTATCTGCAGGAAAGCTGAGTCATGGCTTAGGGTTCAGGAGGTTTTCTACAACTACCAAAAAAAAAAAAAAAAAAAATCTTAGCTGAGAGACACCGGAGGGGCTTTTCTTGTGTAATTGCCTTATGACAGAGATAAAGAAGAACGGTCATTTGGGCAATTGGCACTTGAGCTGAGCTGCTGATGGCCAAGCTGGTGACTTCGCATCATTCTGAGCCATCTCCTTCCTCACAGCAGCAGGAACACAAGCTTCTCCTCTAGCCACCATGAAAGTCTGGAAGTGCCTCAAGATGGCCACACCCCTCCTTGTCTCTGCAATTTGGAATGCATTTCTCTCTGGTGAGACTGTTTCTACTCCTCTGTTAGAAATGTCAAATCCCAGCCCAAATGGCTATTGCCTCTGGAAATCATTCGCAGGTGGAGAAAGGACCTTCCTCCCTAGAGCGCCACATGTTCCAAACCTCTCTTTTCATCTTTTACCACCTTGTAATGCAGCAAGTGTTGTGTCTCTTCTCACCAGCTGGTGACTTCAAAGATTTGGAGCCAAACCTTCTGGGTGCAAAGCCAGCTCTGCCACTTCCCAGCCTTTTGACCTTGGGAAACTTACTTCGCCTCACTGAGTCTAGGTGTCCTCATCTGTAAAACGTGGTATTTGAGAGGATTAAATAAATTTACATGTTACAGGACTTAGAAACATGTCTGGCACAAAGTAAATTCTATGTCAGCGTTAACTGTTATTATTATCTCAGTCCCAGAACCAATATCAGTGTCAGGCTCATGATCAAGAAAAAAAAAATGCTAAATCAACAAATGGGAACTAATTAAACTTAAGAGCTTCTGTGTGCAAAAGAAACTATCAACAGAGTAAATAGATGACCTAGAGAATGGGAGAAAATATGTGAAATCTATGCATCTGGCAAAGGTCTAATATCCAGCATTTATAAGGAACTTCAACAAATTTGCAAGAAAAAAATAGTCCATCAAAAAGTGAGCAGAGGAAATGAAAAGACACTTCTCAAAAGAAGACGTACATGCAGCCAACAAGCATATGAAAAAAAGCTCAATATCACTGATCATTACAGAAATGCAAATCAAAACCACAGTGAGATACCATCTCACACCAGTCAGAATGGTTATTATTAAAAAGTCAAAAAATAAATGCTTGCAAGGTTGTGAAGAAAAAGGCACACTTATACACTGTTGATGGTAGTGTAAATTAGTTCAACCATTGTGGAAAGCAGTACGGCATTTCCTCAAAGAGCTAAAAGCAGAAGAACCATTCGAACTAGTAGTACCATTACGGGTATATACCCAGAGGAATAGAAATTATTCTACCATAAAGATACATGCACGTGTAAGTTCATTGCAGCACTACTCACAATAGCAAAGACATGGAATCAAACTCAATGCTCATCAATGATAGCCTGGATAAAGAAAATGTGGTACATATACATCATGGAATACTATGCAGTCATAAAAAGAAAGGGATCATGTGTTTTGTGGGAACATGGATGGAGCTGGAGGCCATTATCCTTGGTAAACTAATGCAGGAATCAGAAACCAAATACTGCATGTTCTCACTTAAAAGTAGAAGCTAGATGATGAGAACTTATGAACACAGAGAAGGAAAAAAACAGATACTGGGATCTACATCAGGGTGGAGGCTTGGAGTTGGGAGAGGAGCAGAAGAGTCAACTATGGGATACTGGGCTTAATACCTGGGTGATGGAATAATCTCTACAACAGAACCCCATGACACGAGATTACCTGTGTAACACACCATCACATGTACCCCTGAACCTAAAAGTTTAAAAACAGAGAACGATCTGCTTAATGAAAATTACAGAAGCAATGGTACATTCTCACCAGACAAACCAGACAACGCAGAAGGGGCAAGGCAGGCCACAGAGAGCAGAAGGGCAGATGCCATTGGTTGGCGTTTAACAAGAGGGCTGCCACCAATGCAGCTCACATGCCCACTTCTCACACTATACCCACACTTACAGCAGTCTCTAAGAGAGATGAAGTCCTTACCAATAACAACTAGATTCGTGCCTCAACTTTGCTGTCAGATGCACCAGGCTTACCCAGAATTTAAGTAGCTCTAGAGCACACTGCCAAAAACATCTTCAGCATGTCTAAGATTGTAACTTAACTCCCTGGGAAGGAATGAGATAACACAGGAGAAGACAGTAGAAAGGAAAGTGGAGGAGCCCTGTGGAATTTAAAAATTTTAAGATTGAAAATAGAAAAAAAATAGGCTTCAAGTTAGATTGTGAAATAGCAGCCTGAGAGACAGGAAGAATCCAGAAAAGTGAGATGTAACCAAAGACCAGAAAGTGTTTTAAACAGGAGAACATCATCAAATGTGTCAAATGAAGCTGTGAGGTGAGAAGGTGAAGACAAATACAGGGCAATTGAATTTGGTGACCTTGACAAGAGCAGCTTCACACAGTGGTTTGAATGAAATCCAAGTTGCAATGGCTGAAGAATGAAGAGAGGAGGTTAGTGATAGAATATATAAATGACTTCTTAGAGAAATAATGGTATAGGAAAAACAACAGGTAAAAGAAATAGGCTGGTAGCTAGAAATAAATGAGAAGCAAATACGGTTTTTCTTTCTTTTTCAAAAATGAGAAATTCTAAACTACGTTTATAAAATGTTATCAATGACCTTTTAAGAAAGGGATATGTATGTTTCAAGAGAAAGAAGGAATAATCAAATGGCCAAATCACTGAGAAAGTATGCTTGAAAGGAATCAAACTATGAAGGCACTGGCCATTGGTAGGAGGCAGGCTATTGAGTTAATTTGAACAGAAGGGCAAAATAAGACGACAGATATTGAGGACATGGATTTTGAGGTTAGTTTTTGGGAGGATGAGGAATTTTCCATTTAGATCTTCCATTAACTCATGAAATACAAAGTCTTCAAGAAGTACTTAGAATGGTCAGTAACTTTTAGGAAAAAAGAAGCTCTATGTATTAGTTTTCCTTTACAGCATAAAAATGAGGTTTTTACACAATTGTGGTAAGATTATTAGACAGAGCTGACTCATTTTCGAACACACAGTGAAGCCCGTCTTCTGGTTTAAGAGGTTTTCTCCAGCGATGTTCTGCTCTTTTGGATGTGGATATAGAGAAACTGGACAATGGGTTCAAACAGCATTGAGAATGTGCCACCCTCGAACTAAAATATTATGAGTAATCTGTATTTGCAAAAAATATGATTATAATTGTAGACCAGAAATTAAGATTAATCTATAGAAAAACTTAAGAAATTGTAGGAGGGATCTTTGTTCTAGTGAGTAATAGTAGTAGCAACAGATTAGAGATCTCACAATATCTCCTCTAAATATGGACTGGCCATATGGCAATTGGTTTGTCAGATCCCAAATATTCAGAGTAAAGTCATCTGAGTTTTTAGGGGACTGGAACACAGTGAGGGAGCGGAGGAAGGCAGAACTCTTCAGAGGCTGGGTCACTGCAGGGAGGCAAACACAAAGTGCAACAGCAGGCAGCATGAGGACCGTCTATGTAAGGAAAGAACCAAACTATCATACAAAAGGTCCTCCTAACTGCTCTTTTCACATAAAAATCCACGCACTTCATGTCTTAACATCAATATGTAGAGGTCTCTAACACTGCTTTTAATGGTTATATAAGATCCAATTAATATATTATATATTTAGTTTGATTTCATCTTGTTAAATTATGACTAGAATTAAAACACTTCCTTGCACATTCATATTGGAAGATAATCTCATCAATTATTTCTGAACATGCCTGACCTCCCTTAGGGGTCCTCAGATTATTCCATTTCATGACCATAACAGCCTTTGAAAGAAAGGGATATGCAAAAAATGTCACAGCCTTCGGGAAAGGCCATCTGCTCCAAGAGTGATGTGGTTAGTGAGAACAAGCTCCTTGCCCTTTTCTAGTTTGAGATTCTATCCCAGTTTAAACTATGAAGTCACTGCAAATGCTTCAGGGCAGCTCATTTGATTTTGTAAAGTTTTACTTTATTTGTAATTGACACATAATCATTGCATGTATTCCCAGGGCACAGTGTGATGTTTTAATACAGGTATACACTGTGTAATGATCACATCACAGAAATTAGCTTATCCATTACCTCAAACATTGATAATTTCTTTGAGAACAGTCAAAATCATATTTCCTACGTGTTTTGAAATATAAAATACAATATTGTCTGTCACAGTCACCCTACTCTGCAGGGGCTAGTTTCCATTCCCAAGACAATTCCACTTAAATCATACTGTGAAATCAAGAAGCTCATCTGCATCTTAATTTTAATTCACCTTCCTGTAAAAACTAAAGTTCCCATTTTGGGAAGCACAGCATTTTGGTGCATCTGTTTGTTGCAAACCCAGTCTTACAGGACGCCACGTAACAATGTACTAACATAACAGATGATCCTGAATCCTGAAGATTTTGAAATACAATCTGTGTTGCTATTTGAGGCAATTAAATCTATAGGTTTGCACTAAATCGAAATATCATAACTGTCTTGTGAACTGTTGCTTTTTTAGAGACCTAATTACATCTTGCAGATAAACAGAGTATTTATGGCAAGTATACACGTACTTAAATATCATGAGGTGAGGGGGATGTGCCTTAATCCAATGTTAGAACTGAGTAATTGTGGAAGAAACTTTTATTAGTTCAAGTATCTAACAAGAAACTTTATTTTCAGTATTCCCCCACGCTACCCATTCAGACTTCCATGAGTCATTCTCTGAGGTATTCCGAGCACCAGCTCCCAGCATATATAACAAATAAGCTTCCATAGAATCTTTCACATTTAGCTATCAAGGCACTTCTATTCCAAACATCTTAAAGACTGCATATATTTTTCTTGCGACCTCATCGAAAATACCTAAATAACAAGCAACTTCAGAAATCAGCATTGAAAAATTCTCTTCAGCAAACCCTTCTACTTATAAAAGAAGTTAGTAACTCAGGGGTACACAATGATCATGGATGCACTGTAGACTTCAAAGAAAGATGGATGTGATATAAAAAAAGAATTTAGATCCATATATGTTTTTGCAAATATACCCGTCTTAGGAAACATGAAGTGGTGGTTGTGCGGGGGGCGGTTCTCGCTAGTTCTCCTCCTCCCTATTCGTTTGTCTTTAGAAAAAGCAAAAAGAGGCCGGGCGCAGTGGCTCAAGCCTGTAATCCCAGCACTTTGGGAGGCCGAGACGGGCGGATCACGAGGTCAGGAGATCGAGACCATCCTGGCTGACACGGTGAAACCCCGTCTCTACTAAAAAATACAAAAAACTAGCCGGGCGAGGTGGTGGCGCCTGTAGTCCCAGCTACTCGGGAGGCTGAGGTAGGAGAATGGCGTGAACCCGGGAGGCGGAGCTTGCAGTGAGCTGAGATCTGGCCACTGCACTCCAGCCTGGGCCACAGAGCAAGACTCCGTCTAAAAAAAAAAAAAAAAAAAAAAAAAAAAAAAAAAAAAAAAAAAAAAAAAAAAGCAAAAAGAACAGTATAAAAAAATGCTGTAGAAAGTAAAATAATTAAAAATATAAACTTCAAGAGAAGATCAGACATTGAGTTACTATGACCGCAGTGGACAATAACCTGCATACAATTCCATTTGCCTTCATTTTAGAAAGGTTCCTGACTTGATTTTTGGAATTGCAACATTCACGAAGCACTGCTATTTGTTGTAAAACTGTGCATTGTTCTCTTGTCATAAAGGTGTGTGTGTGTGTCTGTGATCACTTTTCTCTATTTGGACACAGATAAGCAGATTCGCCACTGGGATTGGGCCTGTGACATCATATGGAGGTACACTGTCAACTATCTCCAGTCACTTCAGTGATCACTCCATGGGAAGGACAGTACTGCTTCAAACGACAGCAGGCCCAAGGCTAGAATTTGGTCATTATCTCTTATGAGGCACATATACTATATGTTTTTGAATCCGTCACTTCTCTAAGTCTCCATTTCCTTGGTAAAATGGGGATAAATGTAGATTTGATAACTCACATAAATCTTTTTGCTATAGGAGACAAAAACTAAATCTGAAAATTAAAAAATTTGATGAGTAAGCTTGTACCATAATAAATGCAGCAGAAAGATTCAAGAAGGTAGCCCTGACTTCTGTTGCAATTTTATCTAAGGGAACTTTGGAGAGTTACTTAAATGTTTTGTGCTTCAGCTTTCTAATTTGTGAAAGGATACTTTGAGAACTTCTGGGAGCATTATGCTGAATAATACATATAAAGTACTCAAAAAAGTTATCAGTCAATACACATTAGTCAGCATTTTTAAAATAGAAAATATCATCTTCAAATAAGAGACAATTTTATTTTCCACAAGGTTAACAGTTGCAATGTATTAAAACACATCAAATAAGTAAGTTTAAATCCATGTGTTCATAGTACCATGCTAAAAAAAAAATGATCACCTTTCAAAGATGATAGGAAAAAAATCATTATCTTGAAAACTGGTAAATGTCTGGCTTTTATCCTGCCTTTCCTATATGAACGATATCATTGGGTAACTAAATAGATGAGAGCGAGTGATTCCTACAGAATTATTTCAACTAATATGTAAAAAAAAATATGGATTTTGAATATCACCATTTTCAACCCTCAATTATTTAATGGATTTACTCATTTTGCACCTTTTGAGGGAAAGCAAATCCACCTACAGTCCTGCTAAAGTCATGAAGGCCTGGCTGGATTCAGAAACTTCAATCACGAATTCCAGGCTGTGGGGAACTACAGTTCAAATGGGTCCAGTCCCTCATGATAAACTGTATTTTTAAATTTTAAAAAAGAAGAGAATGGTGGATGAACCTGTAGACTAAAAAAGACACAAAAGACATAACCAAATAGAAAAAAATAGCGGGATAAACTCTAGTGTCTATGGATGCATATTTGAATTATGAAAATATAAAAGTATTAAGGAAGCAACTACTATAAAAGTCAGCCTAGGTTGTGGGGGAGTGAGGTAGGTGGGTTTGAGATGAAGCACTTGGGACAGGGATTCTGGGCTGGCTAGCAAAGTTATTCATTGACCACTGTGGTGGCTGCAAAGCTATTTGGCTTGAAACAGTTCATTAAGCTAGGAAGTTGTTTTGTGTGGCCTCGTGTATCTGATTAAAAAACACAAAACAATATTTTAAAATAAAAATAAAAACTTAGACCTTGGTATCTTTATCATCATCATCTAGTCTACTGTATAACCAACTCAATAAAAAATCACAAAAAGGAATTTGCTTCCAATGAAAATATCATATTACTAGAGGGTTAACTTAATTTCATTTCATAGTATTACAGTCATAGTTGTCTTCTGCAAATATTTACAGACTTTTTTCCTTCTCTATGAGAGAACTGGAGAAAGATTTTGCAAGCTACTTCTTATCCATAAATGTCAGGAGATTTTTTTTTTTTTTAAATACAAAGTGCATGTAACAAATGTTAAAAATAGTACTTGAAAAAGCAGATTTATTCCCTTTGATTCTTGTTTCTATACCAAAAATGGTATTGTAAACTCTTTCTCTCTCTCTCTTTAGTAAGCATTCCATTTATCTCTACATGTTACTTCCTCAAATAATGTATTTTAATCTCATGGGAGACATTGCTTGAAGTCAGCTCAATTTGTGATTTAAGCAATAAATCTCTGTTTGGTATACTCTGTGTTATCTAAGGAAAATATTATGTCACTGGATATTTAATGAACCTTTAATGAGAACAGACTTTGGTATTTTCAACAGTTTGGAAATGCAAGCTTTAATTTTGGGGGGAGGGAAAGGTGTGGGGATCTGGTAGTATGTCCCAGATTAGGATTGAAACCAAGTACCTTGCTAATAAGTCCCAGGTATGGAGGTACATTTCTTCTGCATTTCTGCAGCATAGAAGTGAAGTAGTTGGGGGTAGGTACTGGATTTTCTGATATAGAATGTTAGAATCCTAGAATGTTAGCCCTGCAACACATCTTCAAGACATACTCGTTCAATTTCTAGCTAATGGAGGAAACACTTCATTATTTCCCTAAGTTTTACACGGGTCTAACTCCTAGCTAATGCTTTCAACTTGGGGTCTTGCACAATTCCATGTTTATTATGCATTCATTACATAGGACAATCCAAGGAATTAGATATAATTAGAGAAAAATAACCTAAAAACACAAAGGAATCTTGGAGTCACCCAATTAAGTTAGAGAGGTGCAGCTGCAATGTAAATCCATGCCAACCCTATATCATAACTCAAGTCTTTTCATTCCCTTTTGCTGTTGTCTTGTTTCCCTAGCAAAGCCACTGGATTGAATGGAAAGAAATACTCCTATTGGGAAATGGAAATACGATAGGACCAGTCAGTGGAGTGAAATGGCTGGGCAGAAGTAACACAAAACAGACACTCACATAACCCTCCAGCAAGGGTGATACAGGACATTACTATCCTGACTTCCCTGGCTGAATATGTTTTCTCATTGGTTGGCTGAAGTATTCTAGCAATTAGTCTTCACTGGAGGTAGACAATGGGGTAAATTACAAAGGAAAAATTATTTAAATGTTAAATATGTATTAATGTTGAATATACCTTTTTCCCTCCAGCCTTTCACCAAAGATAAATGGAATATTTTTAGAGCTTTCTATGTGGCAAGCATTATGCTAGGAGTTCATATTATAAATTGAACTAGAGGAAACTCACACTCTACTCAAGGACTTCAGCACAGATCATTTGCAATCTGGTTCATCTTTGGGGAAATTTCTTTAGATGAGGAAAAACGTGTTTTGCTGCCTCCAGCAACACAGTCCTTATTTCTACCCACCTTCTTCTCTGGCCGCTGTCTCTTCAAATCCATACTCTCTCAGTGTGTCTCACTGAGCTACCCAGAAAATCATGTAGAAAATGGTGACCGATATTGGATCTTTCAGTCAACACTGAGAAATTCATCTAATTGGAAAATGTCAAGTTTCCCAATTATTGTCACCCAAGCATCACCTTATTGACCACTGATAACTCCACTGATGTCATAAATATGCCTGAGACAGAAAACTAATCATCCAACATTGATGAAAAGGTAGGGGAGCATGAGGAATCTCCTCCGGGTACTGCATAATTCTGCAGAATTAAGGAATTTGTGTAATTTCTCCAGGGACATGTTCAATTATCCTGCATCAGCTTTGTAAGAGATAGTGATAATAGCTATTTTAGAGTTTAATATAGCAGAATCTCAGGCAGAGGAACAGGTGCAAAGGGAATTGAATTAAACATCTATTTCTTTGGAAAATCAATCTGCTGGCATTTTCTGCATAAAACCACTCTCTTGTCTGACTCCCTACCCTCTGCATTTCCCACTTCCCTGTGCAGTCCCAGGATTACTTGAAACCATTTGAAGTCTCACCCATTGTCTGCTAGAATCAGCTCTAACTTCAACTCTGTCAGTATGGGCAACAAGAATTTAATGTATTTTATGATGCACATTGAATTCAGTCATGCATTTCTTGTGGCTAACCTGCTCTTAAACTCATTTTTTCCCTAGCTCTAAAGAAAATTCATAAACTATAAACACTTGTTACATGCTGAGTACTATCCTTTGTGTTTTACATATATATATATGTATATACATATATATAATATATATATATTACTTTGTCTAATCTTCAAATGAGTAAAGAGATGTTATTAGTTTTACAGATGAGGAGGTTAAGTGGTTTACTCAAGTCTACAACTTGTAAATGCAGGGGTGAATGCAGCACCTTCCAACTCCAAAGCCAGTGCCAGTTCCACTGTTCCATATTGTTGACAGGTTCCCCCAGCGTGAGGGCTTTGTCTCGCACTTGCCCAATACCATCCAAGAGCTGTACATATAAAATTTAAATTTATTTCTTTTAAATGGCCCAGAGCATGATTGTCCACTGATTGAGCTCCCTGGTGCTGACCACACACCCTCTGCCTGGATTCCAGATCATTGCTTCTTAGTTACCTCTTTTCTGCTTTCTGCCTGCCCTTTTGGGTTCCAGGATGCTTTTTTTAATTATTATTATTTTATTTTTTATTGCTCTCCTTCCTCATGCTTATCACCTGCCCAAACTGTACACTGTCTATGTCTTTGCCTCTTATCTACTTGCCTGTTTCACTTGACTTCCTCCTGAGCACGTCTATTTGGTTCTGTTTTTCCAGGCCCTGCCTTGCCCGACTGGACAAGTTCTTAAATTTCCAAGGCTGGATTGGATTGTGTATGTGCGTGTGCATGTGTGTGTGTGTGTGGGTGTGTGTGTGTCAGACAGAGAGAGAGAGAGAGGAAGAGAATATATTTGTATATTTTGTTTGTCTTATTATTGCTATACAAGGTCATGATTATTCAGATAATAAGTATCAATGAGAGAGTTCAGTCAATTGTTGAAATCTATCATGCCATTGAACCAGCAGACAACCTGGAAAGAAATAACCATTGTCCAGGCCCTTCTGGCACAAGATTATTGTCTTAATTAGTCAAGGAAGGTTCCCCTGTCGTGGTTAGAAATTTATAATAACCTTTCAATAGTCTCTTTTAATTAGGTCTTTTAAGGTGTCCAAAAATTTATGCAATTTTGTCTCACATAGCAAAATGTAAACTTGGTACTTGGTCAGTTTTACTAGACAAAAATATTTAAACTTGAATATAGAATTTGGAAGAATTTCATAACAAGTTATATATCTTACAGGGAGTGGTTTTATTATTATATCCTAGAATTCCTTCCATGATTTAAAAAAAAAAAGAAATCCATATGAGTCACTTCTTTTTTTGTCCTCCAGGTTCTAGGTTGTCCTCTGATCTTCTCTCCTGTACCACGCTATTCATATCACAGGACAATTTGAAAATAATTCTATCTTTGAATCTGATTTATTAAAAGTTCACTCAAAGTGCAACTGCATTAGTTTCATCTACTTTATCTCCTCTTGTTACTATTTTTACATATTTAAGCATAGCTAGATATCCCAAGTGCCCTGTGAAATGCTGACCATGGATCTATATCTTCCCTGGCTGTTTAAAAGCATCCATGTTGAAGCTGAGGAAGAACTGAGGTCTATTCTAGACTTGAATGGGAAAAAGCCAGAAAATCCAATGTTTTGGCTCCATTTGAAAACTGGAATATATGTGTGTGTGTGTATATACATATAAACACACACGTATGTATATGTACACATATACATATATCAATGTATATATACATCAGTATATACATATATCAATGTATATATTCATCAGTGTATATACATACATGTATATATGTTTATATACATACATGTATATATGTTTATATACATACACACTATATATGGAATATATATACACACATATATGTATATACTGGAATATATATACATATATACATACATATGTACACACTATGTATGGAAGATATATACACATATGTATGTATATACTGGAATATATATATACATACATATACAGATAGATGTATTTGCATGTATGTGTATATGTGTGCATATGGTTTGTGTATATTTCTATATAGAAGATCTGGAAGATCTTCTGCATCTGAAAATGAATGAAGTTATACCATTTAAAATGGATAAAATTAAATTATGTAGCATTATTTTATTTTAAAAAGAACAAAATTGGAAATATAAAACTCAACATGCAGATAGTATGTGGTTTTACATTTAATAAAACTTAGGTTTAATTGTTCCATATAATAATTTTATGAATGAATAAAATATGGCTCACGTGCTGATACTTTTGAGTAATTTCTCTCTACAAATTTTATGATTGCATAGATTGCTTAATCTTTTGGTATATTTTTAGAAAATATTTTGCAGTGCGAATTCTATCATCGTCATATTGCTTTCCTCCCTCCTTCTCTACCTTCCTCCCTTTCTTCTTTGTTTGTTTTTTCCCCCTATTTTTCAAATACAGTAATTGATGGGCAATAGTTTTGGGTGGGATTTGAGTAATTCTTCAATCTTACTATGACAGGTCCATGAAATATTGCATGTAGTACATGATATGCAATTCCATTATGTGTTTGATTTGCCCTGCATTTATGTTGTTTTGTGGAATGCAACATTTAGAAATCAGTTAGAGATGATTTACACAGGCATGATATATGAGTGGAAAAATTAAGTGAAGATGGATGATTAGGTGGAGAATAAAGTACCCTAGGAATACTTTCATTATAAAAACTCACTTTTATACACATATTTCTAACTTTAGGAACTTGGGTAATTAGAAGCCCATATATATCATCACAGGATTAGAGCATAAATACAATTGTTTGAGCTCTTTTACTCAACTTATATCATAGACATTTTTCCATATTAACACATATAAAGAAGGCAATGGTTGGAGAAGTAAAGTAACGTACAAAATCACACAGCTTGTTAATGACGATGCCAGCACCATGTTGTTTTTAAGTTAAACTATATTTACTACAGACATCATTTACAAAAATAAACTATCTTGGTATTTATTATGCAACTTTTATACTTCCCTAACATTTCAATTATTGGTTAAGAAGAGATGAACAAATAAATCTAGTGTACTTCAAATTGTATGAGTAATTCTGTAGTTAGAATGCAGTTGCTAAGAACTGGAGTTTGGTTAGCATAGAAGCCCTAGCATCTGTTCTCCTAAAACAAGATTTTGTTATGCACTTTCAAAACAGGACTGCAATATTTATTATTCTACCTGCAAGGTGGCCATGCAAAATCCATTACAGAGGAATGGAGTTTAAAAGTTGATATTATAAGCCAGGCGCAGTGGCTCACGCCTGTAATCCCAGCACTTTGGGAGGCTGAGATGGTCGGATCACAAGGTCAGGAGATAGAGACCATCCTGGCTGACACAGTGAAACTCCATCTCTACTAAAAATACCAAAAGAAATTAGCCGGGCGTGGTGACGGGCACCTGTAGTCCCAGCTGCTTGGGAGGCTGAGGCCGGAGAATGGCATGAACCCGGAAGGCGGAGCTTGCAGTGAGCCAAGATGGCGCCACTGCACTCCAGCCTGGGCAACAGAGCGAGACTCCGTCTCAAAAAAAAAACCCAAATATTGTTATTGGCAAGATTACTTTAAACATTTGGAAGGGAGATTTACAATATCCTTACTTATTTGAATTATAACAATAATTTAAGAAATATGACTGCATATATTAATAGAGTCAAATAAGACATTATAAAATAATTACACTAAAAGAGGTTTATATTTCAAATCAAACTTTTCCTCCCATGCATCCAAAAAGAAAAGGGATACCAGCTCCCATAATCCCAGAGGAAAAGCTCCTAGATGATTTAACTGTTTCCATTTACATGGAGTATTCTAGGTCACAGTCATACTTATTTCTTTATTTCTATACTAAGCCCTAGATAATATGTGCAATGGGAAAGATTTCAAGTTCAATATCAGCATCTCTTAAGTAGTTGCTATTTTATTTTCTAAATTAATTATTTCCGAAATACAGTCCTTAGTTGCTGCAGATATAGGGGCATCTAAAGGTAATGTTGAAAATAGAAGCTGGTAGGTATGAAAGTAGTATTGAAGCTCCGGGTTTCATGTTAAAGTTACAGAAACCTTGCTTTTTAGTTTATCATAGAATATATGCATGCCTTATTAAAATCACAATGTATTGTTTAGGAGCTATCGATAATAAGTGTTTATTGAACGGAGCTATCTGTGGGTAGTAAATGAGATGGTCTTGTCAGCTGCTTGGTGCACTAAGTATGTGTACAGATCAGCTCTCTGTCAACTTATCTAGGAAGGCAATGGATGTGTGGAGCAAACTAGCCCTCCTCCATGTCTCTCACCCTCCTGCTGAAACCAACTGCTTATCAGCATTTCCTTTCAGGGTAAAGCAGAGGACAAGTGGGAACAAACCCAATCAGCAAGACTTCAAGCCTCTGATTGTGTCACACATGTTAATATGCCATTGGCTAAATCAAGTCGTGTGGTTGAGTTCACAGTCTGATTGGGAGGATGTTACGTAGTTGTAGGGCAGGGGAAATGGATTGAGGACAGTGAAAGATTGGAATCAATTATGCAGTCACTCTACTGCATTACCACAGCCTGAAACTTTAAGGAAAAACGAAAAACGAATGCCTGGAGATTATGGATTGACTCATCTATGAGGGAGAGTGCATTCTTTTGTTCTAACCTATGCCCTAATTATAAGGGCAACTCAGCCAGGCGCGGTGACTCACGCCTGTAATCCCAGCACTTTGTGAGGCCGAGGCGGGTGGATCACGAGATCAGGAGATCGAGACCATCCTGGTTAACATGGTGAAACCTCATCTCTACTAAAATTACGAAAAATTAGCCGGGCGCCTGTAGTCCCAGCTACTCGGGAGGCTGAGGTAGGAGAATGGCGTGAACCCGGGAGGCAGAGCTTGGAGTGAGCTGAGATCGTGCCACTGCACTCCAGCCTGGATGACGGAGCGAGACTCTATTTCAAAAAAAAAAAAAAAAAAAAAAAAGGACAACTCATACCCAAATACAAATCAGCATCGTGCTATGTCAATATAGCACCTTTAGAAGTGCAAATCACTTTTAACTCATCATCTCATATATTCTTTAAATCACCTAATGAAACTACAGTCCAGGAGGTCATGCCCGTTCTAGGGATAAAGCAACTGGGTCTCTGAGTGCCTTAAACAGTCACAAGAAAAAATAACTGACAAAACCAAGGCAAAAACTCTCATTATTAAATGGCTAACCTAGGTCTACTTCCACTGAAATTTATGGACTCCCTTGACAATTTCTCAGAAGTCTTTGCTTCGTTGTCATATCCCTAGCACTGCAAAAAGGCTCCAGAGAATCTTACTGCTTGACTGAAGCTTATCCCCCTAAGCCAGATGAAGTTACCATGATTTATCAGAAAGAACTCCAGGCTGCAGGAGGCACTGAATTCTGAGCCCTGATGTGCAGGAGCTGAATGAATGAATCCTTGAACAATCCATTCAAGTTCTCAGAGCCTTATCCTCTTACTCTGTAAAATGCATATACAAAAACTTACCTCTTGGAGCTATTATAAATGTAAATAAGGTAATATAGATGAAAATACTCATCACAGTCCCTGGATGGACAGTGGAACCTGAGTTTTATCTTTTCTAACTCTCAGGTAACAGACACCATAAAGTTGTCAATTCAATATAAGAATTAATATGAGTTCAAAAAGTTTCTGAGTTTAGTTTTCTTTAATAGGAGATGGATAAAGACATTGGTGGATAAATACATGGACAGATGGACAGATAAATTACTTGTAACAGCAATACTTATTTTTTTCATCTTGAATTTTTCAAAAATAGTACAAAAAATATATTTTTTTCCTGAACCATTTGAGGTGTGTTGACATGATGCCCCACCACCCCTCAATGTTTTACATTATTTCTACAAAATGATGACAAAATTAGGGCTGAATATATTACTATTATGTAACCCACAGACCACATTTAAGTTTTGTCAGTTATCTCAATAATCAGCTTTATAGTAAAAAAAGATCTAGGCTGGGCGCGGTGGCTCTCACCTGTAATCCCAGCACTTTTGGAGGCCGAGGCGGGTAGGTCACCTGAGGTTAGGAGTTCAAGACAAGCCTGGCCAACATGGCGAAACCCTGTCTCTACTAAAAATACAAAAATTAGCTGCGTGTGGTGGCGCGTCCCTGTAATCCCAGCTACTCAGGAGGCTGAGGCAGGAGAACTGCTTGAACCCAGGAGGCGGAGGTTGCAGTGTGCCGAGATAGCACCATTGCACTCCAGTCTGGGAGACAAGAGCAAAACTCGGTCTCAAAAAAAAAAAAAAGATCTAAAAGAAGATCATTCATTACAATTATGTTTACCTGTCATGTCAATACTAGTCTCCTTCAACCTAGAAATTTCCCAATCTTTCCTGACACTTAGGAAGATTGCCCACCAATTATATTACAGTATTTTCTCAATTTGGGTTTGTCTAATGTGTTCTCAGGATTATATTCAGTTTTTATGCCTTTGGCAAGACTGTCACAAGAGTGATGCTCTGTTTTTCTTGGTTTATTCTATCAGCTGTTCCAAGATTTTTATTTGTCACTTCTTTATTAGCACTTCTTTTTAGTCACTTTTATTAGTCACTTCTTTATTATTTGTGATTGATAAATATTTTACAGGATATTACCTTGAAATGATATAAATATGTGATTCCTCACCATTTGATTTGTTCATTTATTAATTTCTATCAGTTTATACTCAACATTTATCTTATTTCACTTACTGGATGAAAATCTCAAGCTTTTCTAGTGCGATGCTTGATAAATTGACTCTCCTCTCTATGTCCCTATAATTTTTTGATCATATCTTTTCTTTCTGACAAAATAAAATGTTCCAACTACATCTTGAATTTTCCCTGCCCAAGTCTAGTAATCAGCTGTTTCTCTAAAAAGTCTGGTTCCTTCGCAGGGACATGGATGAAGCTGGAAACCATCATCCTCAGCAAACTAACACAGGAACAGTAAACCAAACACCACATGTTCTCATTCATAAGTGGGAGCTGAACAATGAGAACATATGGACACAGGGAGGGGAACATCACAGACCGGGGCCTGTCGGTGGGTAGGGGGAAAGGGGAGGGAGAGCATTAGGACAAATACCTAATGCATGTGGGGCTTAAAAGCTAGACGACGGGTTGCCAGGTGCAGCAAACCACCATGGCACCTGTATACCTATGTAACAAAGCTGCACATTCAGGACATGCATCCCAGAACTTAAAGTAACATTTTTTTTTTTTTTTAAAGTTTGGTTCCTTTTAGTGTGGAACAGCATTTAGCAACCAAGAACTGGGTATTCAGAAGACAAGCTTTTCTTACTGGTGTTGGTGCACTGCAGTTCCCAGACCCTCTTTAGTGGACAGAACTAGGCAATATAGATTAAGGGAGGAGATCACCGCTCATATTGTCTTATGCCCAATTTCTGCCTCCAAAGAAAGAAGAAGTAAAAACTAAAAGGCAGAAATGAAATCCACAGGCAGACAGCCCGGCGCCACGCCCTGGGCCTCGTAGTTAAAGATACACCCCTAACCTAACTGGTTATGTTATTATAGATTCCAGACATTGTATGGAAAAGCACTGTGAAAATCCCTGTCCTGTTCTGTTCCATTCTGATTACCAGTGCACGCAGCTCCCTGTCAGGTACGCACTGCTTGCTCAACTGATCACGACCCTCTCACATGTACTCCCTTAGAGTTGTAAGCCCTTAAAAGGGACAGAAATTGCTCACTTGGGGAGCTCGGATTTGGAGACGTGAGCCCACCGATGCTCCCAGATGAATAAAGCCCTTTCCTTCCACAGCTTGGTGTCTGAGGGGTTCTTGTCTGTGGATCGTCCTGCTACAAGATGAGTATATATATTCACATACAGATAAACATATACATATATGCATGTGTTTTTATATCTAAATTTATTTCTACTCATATTGACATTCATTTTTATTTTCATATTTGTTTCTACCAGTAAGTATTAGTTTGCTAGGGCTAACCTAACAAAATACCAGTGACTGAGTAGCTTAAAGAATATAAATGTATTTGCTCATGGTTCTGAAGGCTGGAAGTCTGAGATCAAGGAGTCAGCAGGGTTGATTTGCCTGGAAACTCTCTCCTTGGCTTGCAGAAGGCCTTTCTTCTGCACATGTGCACCCACCATCTCTCTTTGCGTGGTCAAATTTCCTCTTATAAGGACACCAGTCATATTGGACTAGGACACACCTTAATGACCTCACTTAACCTCAAAATGTCTTTAAAGGTCTTATCTTTAAAGATAGTCACATCCTGTGGTACTGGGAGTTAGAACATCAATATATCTAATGTATCTTTCAGTTTAATTGTGATTTATACTGATACCTCCAAACTCAAGCAAAAATCATAACTCTTATTCTAATGTTTTCTATTTCCATGTGCTGTAAATCTTTTCTCCAAGAGTGAGAAAAGTGGCTCCCATTATACTCAATATATTTATATATTGGATTAATCCCTCCAGTATATCATCACTTTTCCATCTCATCTTGCTGGCAACTGACCACTCCCCTCTCCACATTTCCCTGGGTGGATGCCTCCTTATTCCACTTGGGCTCCAACACTCCAGGCTGCGTACTGTCTGCCTGCCGTACAACATTCACACATTCACACTCACACCCTTTCACACACACACACAAACACACCCCCACCCACATCCTTACACACACTCACACACGCACGCATACGCACTCCCTACCTAATTTGTCTAACTCCCCCCAAAAATATCTTTTGGACTGAATTATTCTCAAAGAAAGAAGGAAGGGAAGAAAGTAGAAAGGGAAAAAAGAGAAGGAAAGAAAAACAGAAGAAGGGAGAGGGAGATGGAAAAGTACAACACTGGAAGGCAGCAGGCAGGAAGTGCAGTTCAGTTCTAAAGCATATTAGGACAATTATTTTTTAAAGAATCCCATGGATAATTGGGATAACTGAATAGTTAGAAACTACTGACTACAAAAGATTATTAATTACAGCATGGCTATGGAAAATATCAAGCTGAAAAACAAAGCAGCAATAGCAGTCAGCTTCTCCAACTGCCAAGTTCAAAATAAGGAAAATGTATTTGTCTTCTTAGAGCGAAATTGGAGTAAGAGCAAAATAAATGAGAAAAGGTGTTTTCAAAGTTGCTCTACAAAGGGAGACTGGTTACCTGACTTAGTCAAAAATAGTTGATTATATTAACATAAAAAAAATAGCAGTCAAGATGGGAGCTGGTTAACAACGGACCTTAGATTGAAAACATTGTAGTAATTACAGAGGCATTTTTTTTTTTTGCAGATATTATCCAAGGACTGTCCTCAGAGGTATGGTTGTCTTGATTTAGTATTCAAGTCCCTGGCACAGTAGACATAGAGAAAGATGTATGTAAATATCATTAGCTGATTACATAAAATACAAATAAATGAAACAATCATCTGCTAGCATCTCAATAATCGCAAAATGATCCTTTGATTACAATGGGATTTTCCTATAGAATTCTCTGTAGCAGGGGTAAAGCCACAGTGCTATGTTAAGAGGTAAAGCTAGAGCTCATGCTTTAACAATTGCACAAAACCCTTATCATGCAGTCCATGTAGACATTCCTCATTATCTGGAGTGTTGCCTGTCTGTGGAAGCTCTTTTCAGGTAGTGTTACAGGTATGAACTGTTGCTCTAAATGGAGACAATGAGCTGTTCAGTTGGTTGTACCACTGTAGTTTCAATTGCAAATGTATTAAGTTGCTGTGAATTATATACCAGTTTCTCTTGTAAATAGAGTAAATCCAATCTTACGGGATGAAGCCCTCTCAGGGTACTAGGTAAAGGTTTGGGACCTGAGCAATGAAGACCAGAACACTGGTCTCTCCTGATGTCATGAAGATAAATTGCACTTCTGAGGCTGTGGAGACAACCTCTTCCCATCTGCCCACTGCCTTCCAAACTTCAATGTTTGGTGATCCTTCTTCCCACTGACCTAGAGTATAGTTCCTCTACCTATTAATACATGGGTTGGACAACAGTAACATAACTTCTTTAGAATGTAGTTTGGTCTCGAAGGTAATAGTTCACTGATTTTGTTTTGTCAGATATTTCTGTTAGCAGAACCTTGTGAGAAAACAATTATTTAATTTTTTTCTGGTGAAAAAATGTGGAGATTCTTTGTAGAATCTCAAATTCATTTCATACTTTTCAGAGTGTCTGCTTGGCTACTGTTGTAGAGTAAGGCTTTTTCCATCTTAGGTATGCAACATAGATTGGAATAAATGGAACAATCAAGTACTCCTACACAGACAAAAAAAATTGATAACAGAAAAATCTCCTTAATAACCATGTAGCATTAGAGTCTGATTATATCACGGTAAGATATTTTAAAAGGAAAAGCAGACAGAACTCAGGTCTTAGTTACTGAATTGTTGTTTTGTTTTGTGTAAAAATTTCTAGTTGACTTGTGTAATCAAGGTATAATACAATCAGAAATGATTTATTTAGGATAGAAACTGCAGCTAGAAATAGGCAGAATGTTGTAAAGGTGAATAGTTCACATTCTGAATCCAGGGCACTACAGATTCAAACTCTGGCTCAGTCACTTTCTGCCTGGGAAAATCACTTAAGCCCTTTTAATTTCAGTTGAAAATCCAGGGTGATAAACTGAGCTTTTGCTAGAATGTTGTGACTAACAAATGAGGTAACAAATGTACACATCTGGGGCATGGAGACCTCTCAACCACTGCTCACTATTATAAGTCTCATTGTTTGAAGGTCTCTGGAATTCACTTGGATCCTCAAAAAATTTGCATTCTTTCCTCATAAATTCCAGGTGACCTATATGAATGAACAGGGAATGTGTCGCCCTATTAACAACACTGTCAACATCAAGACAGCCCTGCCCAAATCTGAGGCAGCAACACTTCTGCTTCTCATTTTCCAACATCAGTTCATTTAATAACTATTAATAATGGGGTCAACGAAGTTCTAATTAGAAGAGATTTTCATACTCACTCAGTCTAAACCCCTTGATTTATGGAACCAAAAATTGAGGTCAAGTAGTAAATTCATTTGTCCAAAGTCATAGGATATATTAATACCATTATTTTAAGGAAAAAAAATTGAAAGTACAAATTTTTGTAAATCTAAAATTATACCCCTTCAGAAATTACATTAAAAAATGTTTGAGTAACCTAGAAGTGTTTGTTTTCTTACTTGAAGGTTGTATAACACTTTTATGTAATTTAAAATATATTTTGCTCAATAGTAGTCCAGGAGTTTCATACCCCACCTTTAGGTGTCAAGTCATTGCTTATAAATCTAACTGACTCTTATCAAACTCTATTAAAGGTGCAAGGCAAGGCCAGTTACTAAGATGGATGATCACGTAATAAACAAAAGGGGTCCCAATTTACATCTCAATAAAAACAAAGGTGCGAAAGTCACCATTGTCCTGCAAGCCCTTAACCATCTACATAATACTTGATCATACTTGCTACTTTGTTTGGAGGGTTTGATATGTAGAACTTTTTTTTATACCCTGTTCATTCCATGAAAATGTAGGCAAGGCATATCATAATTTAAATGTTACCATTTGTAAATGAATCGACCTAAGGAAATTCTTCAAAAGGCAATTTTAACTTAAATAAAAATAATAATATTTTATATTTAATTGCAAGTGTAGCTTATAGACTAGGTCTGGATTCCGCATATCACTAAATATTCACAAAAACCCATGAGGTGAACAATACATGCATTTTACAGTAAGTAACCAGAAACTCTGAGAAAATTTTCACAATGTCGTGTTGTCAATCAGTGTTGGGTCCTCAACTTTTTCCTAAACCTACTTTCTCCAAGTTCAGAGTGCTTGCTTATTCATGTCGACTTATCTTTTTTGGTCAGAGTATCTTTAATAATAAGTTAATAAATCCTCATTCTTCATTTAGTGCATCTAATATTTTAATAATAAAATCAATCAATTTAATAATAAAAATTTAATTTTACCAATTTAATAATAAAATTATATAATAATTTGCCCTATAAGGAAATGTGAGGCCCAAACAATATCCCAGTTACCTTGATGTCATCCTCTGACTCATCAGTCAACAGAGGTAGACCCTGATGAATCCCCTCTGAATTAATAATCACAAGGTCTCCAGATTACAAAGTCTTTGCTACAACATGGTAATCCATTCCATCAGAATTTCATGACTGGGAATTAAGCACAAATCTGTTATCTCTGAATCCAAGCAAGAGAAGAAAATGGGTCTTCATGTCAATTACCAAAGTTTTAACCACTTGTAAAGTGAGTATGAGCAAACAAACAAAAAAAATTACCATAACTTTCAACTAACAAGTCAAAGACACCTCAATTGCCCATCCCCCACACATAAGTTCTTAAAGTGCAAAAGCAAAAGGAAAAATAAGCTGTTTGGAAAGTAGAGAAATTCCGGCCACTAACTCTATGTGAATGAAACAAATTTAATTCGTATAGGGGGGACAGCACTAGTTTGAGCCATCCATGTCTAACGCAAAACTATTTGATTCTTGTTTTCCTTTTTTGCTTTTTGCTTTCTTTCTTCCTGTCCCCTGGCTATCCTGAGGTAGCCAAGAAGTCATTTTGTTTGTCTTCCTGAATCCGTCAAATCCTCAGTAGATCCAGACTTCATGAAAATTGTGTTAAAAAATCTTGCTGAGTGATAGGTCTGCTTTGTAAAGAACACAGAAAGGCTGACCAATTATTGCAGCGTAACTGATTGCTTAGCAAAATAAGCTCACAGGAGACTCTGGGACAAACCATACCAAGCGGCTAAAATAAGTGGAGCCTGAGATTAACATTTACAAAGCTGATACAATGCCATTTGTCAAATATCTCCGCTTAAGGATTGTCCAGCACAAAATAAGGTCTAGGTCTAGATTTTACCTGCTAATACAAGAGTGCTGCAGCTTTTGTGAATGCCAGTCTAAGAAAAAAAACCAAAAAAACAAAAAAAAACCAAAGACTACTTTTTTTTTTTTTTTTTTGAGACGGAGTCTCTCTCTGTCACCCAGGCTAGAGTGCAGTGGCCGGATCTCAGCTCACTACAAGCTCCGCCTCCCGGGTTTACGCCATTCTCCTGCCTCAGCCTCCCGAGTAGCTGGGACTACAGGCGCCCACCACCTCGCCCGGCTAGTTTTTTGTATTTTTTAGTAGAGGCGGGGTTTCACCGTGTTAGCCAGGATGGTCTCGATCTCCTGACCTCGTGATCCGCCCGTCTCGGCCTCCCAAAGTGTGGGATTACAGGCTTGAGCCACCGCGCCCGGCCAACAAAGACTACTTTAAAAAATATTTGCATTTTGAATTGTTGCAAACTACGTTTAATTTAGGCAAAGAAGGGCAGAGCCCATTACTTAAAGGAAAATGTGCAGGCAACTTGTATCAAACAGTACGTTAATCTTGAAATATAAATAAGTCCACTCAAATTATGTTTAAGACATTTAAGCGTTTTTATATGGGCACTCATCCCAAGCTCTGTCTCTTTTCAAAATTTGTGATCTCTCCTATGCAGGTTCTCAGGCTCTCTGCATCCGTATTAGTGTGATTAAATGTAAAACAATTCCAGCCTTTTATCATTTCTTTCCCGACAAAAGCAGTTTTTCTCTAGCAGCAGTCATCTAAATTTATTTGGACAACTCAAGAGATTCTACAGCCCTCCAATCCAACTCCTATATATCTCAAAATATGAAATTCTGATTTATGTTCACTTACCAAAAACCCTTTAAATATTTTCTTCTGTGGAGAGTGGGATTTCCAAAAATGTGTTTGGTAGCACTCCAGTTCCATGAGTGTTCTGGGCTAATTCTATTACCTGTGTAATATCTATATCCAGCACAGATTTCCAATATGACAACCCATTGTGATTAAATTACATATATATTTGTGAGCAAATATATAGTGTGTGTATATAATTTTCCTCACTAGATTGTGCTTTGATATAAGGACTATATCTGATATGGCTATGTTTTCCATGAGGTGTGGGACCTTCTCAGTACTCTCTCTCTCTCTCTCTCTCTTTATATATATATATATATATATATATATATATATGTATACAGATAGATAGATTTTTTTTTTTTTTTTTTTTTTTTTTTTTTTTTGAGATGGGGTCTCACTCTGTCATCCAGGCTGGAGTGCAGTGGTGTGATCTTAGTGCACTGCAGCCTCCAACTCCTGGGTTCAAGTAATTCTCCTACTTCAGCCTACAGAGTAGCTGGGATTACAGAGGTGTGCCACTATGCCTGGCTAATTTTTGCATTTTTAGTAGTGACAGTGTTTCAGCATATTGGCTAGGCTGGTCTTGGACTCCTGACCTCAGGTGATCCACCAGCTTTGGCCTCCCAAAGTGCTGGGATTACAGGCATGACCCACCATGCCTGACCTCAATGTATATTTTTGAGTGAATGAATTAATGACGGAAGAAACATTTGAAGAGACAATCCTTTCTCCATTGTGTGTTTTTAGCATCTTTGTTCCAGATCAGTCAACTACATATACATGGATTTATTTCTGGGCCCTCTGTTCTGTTTCATTGGTCTACATGTCCTTATGTGAGTACCACACTCTTTTGATTACTATAGTTTTGTAATATATTTTGAAATTAGAACATGTGATGTCTCTGGCTTTGTTCTTTTTTCTCAAGATTGATTTGGTTATTTGATTATATTGTGTGATTCCATATGCATTTAAACATTTTTTTCTGGCCAGTCATGGTGGCTCACACCTGTAATCCCAGCACTTTGGGAGGCTGAGGTGGGTGGATCACCTGAGGTCAGGAATTCAAGACCAGCCTGGCCAACATGGTGAAACCCTCTTCTACTAAAAATATAAAAATTAGCCAAGTGTGGTGGCATGTGCCTGTAGGCCCAGCTACTCGGGAGGCTAAGGCAGGAGAATCACTTGAACCTGGCAGGGCAGAAGTTGCTGTGAGCCAAGATTGTGCATCACTGCCCGCCAGCCTGGGCAATAGATCAATACTCTGTCTCAAAAAAAAAAAAAAAAAATTTGATTTTTCTATTACTGGTAGAAAATACCACTGGGATTTTGATGGAGATTGAACTGAATTTGTAGATTGCTTTGGGTAGCAGTATGGATGTCTTAACAATATTGTTTTCCATGAAAACAAAATATCTTTCCATTTCTGTGTGTCTTGTTTAATTTATCATTTTTATAGTTTTAAATGTACAAGTAATTCACCTTCTTGGTTAAGTTTATTCCTAAGATTTTATTATTTTTGTGCTATTGTAAATGGGTTTGCAATATTTGGGATGGTTTTCCTAATTTTCTTTTCAGATAGTTTGTTGTTAGTCTATAGAAATGCAACTGATTTTTATATGTGGCTTTTTTACCTTACAACTTTACTGAATTCATTTATTAGTTCTAACATTTTGCTGTTGTTCTTGTTGTTACTGTTTTAAATGGAGCCTTCAGGATTTTCCATATATAAGATCATGTTGTCTACAACAGGTACAATTTTACATCTTCCTATTTGGATGCCTTTTATTTCTTCATCTGTCCTAGTTGCTCTTTCTAAGACTTCTACTCTTTGTTGCATAGAAATGGTGATCACAGAGGAAAAGCTTTTTCAGCTTTTCAACATTGAGTATAATGTTAGCTGTAAACTTTCCATATATGGCCTTTATTATGTTGAAGTAATTTTCTTCTGTTCTTACTTTGTTTACACAGAAATATATTCTTTATAACAAATGGTGTTGGAAAAAATGGATAATTCCCATGCAAAAGAAGGAAACTGGACCTTTATCTTATACCATACGCAACAACAAAAACAGAAAAATCAAAACAGACTATCAACATAAATTTGAAGTCTGAAACGGTAAAACTTCTAAAAGAAAACTTAGGGGAAATACTTCATGACATTGTTTTTGCCAGTATTTTCACAGATATAATATCAAAAGCTCAAGTAATAAAAGCAAACAAGTGGTATTACATCAAACTACAAAGCTCCAGTACAGCAAAAGAAATGATCAGCAATGAAAAGTCAACCCACAGAATGGGAGAAAATTATTTGCAAAGAATATACGTTAGACCCCCAACTATATAGGGAATTCCCACATCTCAACAGAAAACAAACAAACAATAAGCCAACTCAGGAATTAGCTAAGTTCTTGATACACATTTCTCAAAAAAAAAAAAAAAAAAAAAAAAAGATGTACAAATAGCCAACAGGTATATGTAAAAATGTTCATCATTCTAATCATTAGAGAATAGTCATTTTATACCTGTTAGGGTGGCTACCTTATTTAAAAAAAAATAAGAGCAAACAAAATCCTAGAAAATAACATGTGTTGGCAAGGAAGTAGAGAAATTGGAAATTGGAACTCTTGCATATCGTCCATGGAAATGCAAAGTGGTGTGGCATCAATGGAAAAAATTTGGAGGTTTCTCAAAAAAGAAAAAACAGGACTACCATAATCTGGCAACTCTACTACTGGGATTTTATCCAAAAGTACTGAGATCAGGATCTTAAAGAGATAGTGGCACTTCCATGTGCATTGCAACACTATTCACAATAGTCAAGAGGGGGAAACAACCTAAATTTTCATAGATTAAAAAAAAGACATATATATATGTACAATGGATTACTATTCAGCCTTAAGAAAGAAATGTGCAATATACAATAACTTGGATGAACCTTATGCAAAGTGAAATAAGTCAGAAAGAAAAACACTGAATGATTCCACTTATATGAGGTGTCTAAAATGATTACAAATATATAGTCAGATAGAAGAAACAAGAGCTAATGTTTGGTAGCATAATAGGGCAACATTAGTTAACAATAATTTATTGTATATTTCAAAATAACTAAGAGTAGAATAATGTTCCTAATACAAAGAAATGATAAATGCTTCAGGTGATGGATATCTTAATTACAGTGATTTGATCTTTGCACATTGTATCCTTATATCAAAGTATTGCACGTACCCCTTAAATATGAACAACTATTATGTATTCATAAAAATGAAAAAATAAAGAATAATCAAATTTATAGAATCAAATTGTGAAATAGTGGTTGCCAGGGGCTACGGGAAGGAGGAAATGAGAAGTTAGTAATCAATAAGCAAGATGAATAAGCTCTGGAGAACTGCTGTACAACGGTGTACCACTAGTCAACATTTAGAAATATATTAAGAGGGTAGATATCATGTTAAATGTTCTTAACATTACAAAATAAATATTTAAAGAAAAGATGCACTTACAATCTGTTGACTAAGATTAGGTGAAGGTGAAAATACATTTTTTTTTAAAATCCTATTATTTGCTAAGAGTACATGTGCCCCTCTGTGTGTATATGTGTGTTCACAGAACACTCTGTCATTATTATCACAGATGAGTGATTTAATGTGTAAACTGGGCTGTTTTGGAGAGTGAAATCGGGTTTCAAAAATAATGTATCACATTTTTAAAAATAACTGTTTATTAATTAACAAATTGACTTATTATGTTGGTAGATTATAAAATATTTCTACTCAAAAACAATGTTGAAAGTAAAATTACTTCTAAGATATATAAACAATATATATCTCCTCTCATTATATAATAGCAATAAAGGCAAATAAAAGTGTTTTGTCATTTGAACATGTGTAAATTAACAGTATCAAACTAATCATCTTTCATAGATATTCAGATATGTTCATCAATTTTTAATTGAAATCTGTCGCTAATACTATGTCATTGGTAACGGAAGAATAAGTCTTGAAAAGGTGGCATTATTTTTAATTACCTGTAAACCTGTATAGATTTGCATTTTATGTATAATAAATTTCATACTGTTAATACTTTAAATTTATTATTGATATACATTATTGTATAGACCATAATGTCTTTAACTGAGAAAATACTTTCACTAAAATTGTTGCAACAAATTTAGAATCAATTTTTCTAAGTGCATTCTATTCTCAGCTCTTTATTTTCATATTGAAATATGCAAATGTTTCAATCCAAATATTTTCATAAGTACGTTTTTACTTCAATTTACAGTACCTTACTTTGTTAATAATTTTAACAAGACACAATTCAACAAATAAGTTGCCTTTTATCATTCCTTAAAATATTTCACTAAATTAGGATACTGCAAAATTCTAGGCCTTCTCAAATTGATGTCATTCTAACACAATATAAACTCATTTGATTAAAAACAAAGCTCCAGGAAAATCCTTTTTTTAATAATTTTTCTGTGAGTCAAGATATTCTAAAATGCCAAAATGGAATTATAAAATTCAATGTTGCCCAAACTTTGGATTCATGTTTAATTCTTTCAGTCTTTCCTTTATTTTTGTAGGGATAATTTTTAATGTCATATCATTCTGGGAACTCTACCTTCAAGAAGGCATGTCTTTGGAATGCATAAGTTTATTAAAATTTCCCAACTGAGTTTGGTAAGAGAATGCTTAGAAATGAGTTTACCAAAAAAAGTTATATATGATTATGGAACATTAACGTTAATTTGCCAAGTATTTATGTAAAAGCTCAACATTTAAAAAAAAAATTAAGGATAACCCTTGTAGAGAGAAATGAGGGCCACCAGGCTAAAATATATATTTAATAACAAGCATTAGTTTTTCTTCTAAAGTTGCTTTTATTAAACATATTTGTAAATTTTGGCAACTATAGCTTCTCTTTTTATTGGTAGATTATTGAAAGCTTTTTGAACCCAGTTATGAATTATGTTTGTACCCAGGCTGTTGTTACTACATTTCTGCTCTATGGGTTCCATAATTTAATAAGAACATTGCTTTTATCATGACACAAGAATCATTCAAAAATTGTATGTGTATTAAGCTGTGAAAAAGAAACAAGTAGTTTCTCTTTAATATTCATTTTGAACTCTTATAACTAAATTTCTTGTAGCGTTGAAATTACCATGAGATGCATTACCTACATTGGAATGAACTCCCTAAACTTTTAGTTTGATTCTATGAATTAGAAGAAATTCCCATATTGGCCTTAACTGCCTTTCTCTTTAAACCATCCACTAACATCAATATAAAACTGACATCGTTTAACTGTTTGCAAATTTATCTGTTAATAAATTCAAGACATTTGCAACTACTTTGGTTTCCCTTTTGTTGTATATGCATAACAATACTTGCAGTAGAAAATGAGTGAAATTAATTTAAAAGAACAATTATTTGATAAATAGTCCATTTCAGAGCTGTAGTAATTTGTCATCATTAGGCACAGTTACCTAAAATAACAAGTGATTTTTTAAGAACATGCTGGTGTTTCTTTACTGGATTTAGGTCTTCTGGCTTCTCTGTGGTCAGTGATTTCACTGCAGTTCCCATGGAGGATGCTCAATGTAGAGAAACATTTTGCTCAAGTACATGTTTATCATTGACTTTCTCAACAATTGGAAGGCTGAACTTTTATTACCCTCACGTATTTTACAAACTCCTAACCTGTAATGCCACATGTATTACTCTAACTCCTCTCCCAGTTGCTGTACTGCATCTTCCTGCACCAGGCAGATTTAGCACAGGCCATCGAACTGGTTGCTACACCAAGTGGTTGCTGGGGGCAACAAGCCCGATGCCTCTACCACAGACACCTGAAGCCACAAAGAGTTAGCAGTCCTTAGTCACATTTGAGAAGACTTTGCTATGTCAGCAAACATCTGCCTGCTGCCTTACAAAGAGAGATTTAGCTATGATGCATTTGGAGAGAATCATGAAAAGCAAGATGTGCAACTTCTAAGCGCATGTTAAAAATCTTGCTCCTAGATAAGACTGTATCGGAAGCTAAAAGTCAAAGTTGCAGTCTACCAAAAGCATTCCAGATGATTTAAATGCCATGATTATTAGTGACAATTTTATTGCAAGTGAAAACCCTAGAATAAGTGCTAAACTAGACAAGATGCCAGGTAGAAGGATAACCAGGGCTTTCCTAGGTCATCCAGGTTATGTGGTCCCCCCAAAGCAAAGAGGGAATATTTAGTCAAAACATTAATGATGATTTGAAAGAGTCTTTCTACGCATTTTTTTTCTGCAATTGACAATACATTTTTTACACCAACTAAAAGAAAAAAGCCAATCTTCTTTTCTAAACTAAATAGCAATTGCCTGGCTCAGAAATGCTGGAAAAATGAAAATGTATTTTTACTCAACACTGGGTTTGAAGGCCACAAGCAATCAAAAAAGCACTGAAAAATCCTTAATAGCAAACTCTGTCTCCAAGACAGGAGAGAAAGACATTGGCTTTTTACTAGACACTGCCCCTGATAAGTCCAGGAGTCCTTTATTTAAAGGTCATCCTCCCGACAGTAGAGGAGACCTTGGAAACCAGAACTCTGAAATGTTCAAATATCCGGGGATAACGTCTTCAAAATTCCTGAATTACTGCAGCTTCTGCTAGAATACTACCCATAATGTGAGATCCCTACCTTATTGTATTTGCAAATCACTTTAATGATTAGGGTTTTTTAAAATTTCCTGTTGTCATTCATCTGATCAAAACTTCCACTCCATTTTCACCATCTAGAGCCAGCAGAAGATGTAACCTCCCTTCAATATAGTAGACCTACATATATTTAGCTATGCCTCCTCATGTCCTTTCTTCCCAAGGTTAAACCTACATCTATATAGGAAGCCTAAATGTATACTTACTGATCCAACAGTAGGTGTTAAGGACTCTTTTTTCCCCATAGCTGTAGGTCAGTTGTTTCTAGCCCAGTGCTTTTTTTGTCTAAGTGAAATTTAGCAATATTTTGAGACATTATTGTTGTCACAACTGGGAAGGAAGGCTGGGGGAAAGGAGGGTGTGCCACAGACATCTAGGGGCAGAGACCAGAAATGCTGCAAACATCCTACAATGTATAAGCCAGCCCCACCCCCACCCCAGCCCTCACTACAAACACACCAAATAATTATCTAGTCCAAATGTCAATAGCATCTAGGTTGAGACAATTTGTTATAAGACTGCATAAAACTGCTACCGCGGGGACCATAAAACCTGTCATTTTTGTAAACAGAAAGGAGAGATGGAGAGAGGGAGGTAAAGAAACAATACAGCTCATTAAGATCAAGTAGAGTGAGATTTTAAATTTCCTTGATCTGGGCACTTCAAAGTAGGACATAGCAGAGTGGCCTCCCTGGAAGGGTTAGAGAAGATAAACATTGACTCCTCCAAGGCTCTCAAGGCAGTCAGGCAAAACTTGAGACTCCCTTTTGGCTGAAAGCTACTTCTCCCTTTTATACCTATAAACCCTAAAATATTTTCCATTTTGCTTTTTAAAAATCTTCTTATTTGTCAAATATAACTTACAAAGAGAACAGTGTGGAAACTATATATGTTTAGATCATTCAGGCTGAAAAACAGAACACGGTCAACATGTAAGAAGCCCTCTGTAATTCCTTCCCACTCTTCGTGCAGACAGCCACTATCTTTACCATTGCAATGCACATTTTTAAAAATTGTAGTTTACGATTTATGTACATATTTCTAAACAATTATATTTACTAATATTTGTTTTTTGATTTTACATACATGGAATTATATTTTAAGCATTATTTGGTATGTTACTTTATTTACTTAAGATTTGATGGCATGATTCATCCATGGTGACTCCTGTCGATGTTATATTTTCTCCATTTGTTGTATAGAATTCTTTTTTGGTAATACAATACAGTTTTTTTAAAATCTATGCTCCTTTTGGTAGCATTTTGGGTATTTCTAGTTTGTAGCTATTATAAATAGTCTTGGTATGAAACATTCCTGAATATATGCCCTAACAGACAATTTCATGATTTTCTGAAGGGTATTTTTCTTGATGTGAGACTGCTGGTTCAAAGGTGTGTATAACTTCAAATATACTATCAATAGATATTATCCACCATTTCCAAAATAGTGATATCAGTTTACATTACCACACCTAGTACTTGATCAAATTTTGTGAATGTTCCATAATGGATACAAATATGCCTAAAAGTAATTTGTGTTTTTCAGTTGTTTGGTGTGGTATTTTATTGTTCAGTTCTTCTAACTCATTCCTACTCTTTGTTTTCTCAGTTTCTCAAATTTTGGTCAATATTTGTTTCTTATCAGGTTTTTCTTTATATACCTTAAAAGTGTTACCAGGTAAATATAAATTTAGGATTAGAGGACTCAAACCTTCATGATTATAAAATGAACCTCTTTATCACCAGTAATTCTTTGTGACTAAAAGATAATTTTTGTGATATTTATAGCTACACCTTTCTTTTGATTATTTGTACTTTTGATTACTATTTGTACCTATTTTCATTTTTATTCTTTCATTATCTTTATGTTTTAGGTACATCTCAATAATGCATATAACTTAGAAGCAGAATATACATGTTCAATCTGATCATCTGTTTTTAACTGGAGCATTTAATCAATTTGCATTTCATTTCATTGTAAATATATTTCATTTTTTTACCACCCTGTGTTCTCCTTTCAAATTTGTACTTTCAAGTTTAATTTTTCTTACTTATCCTTTTATCTGCTTTTGTTTTTATTAATATTTTAATTTTTAAAATAAATTTTATTGCGTATATTTAAGGTATGCAGCATGTTTTTATCTTTCAATTTTTGTGACATAATTTCTGAAGTTAATTTACCTATTTATATTCCTTTAGCGATTATAGCAAATTATATTAAAGTATAAATAAGCAATTTATTCTAACACCCAGAAAGTAACAGGGAATCAGAAGGCTTTGCTTCTGTTCATACCTCTCTAACTTAGGGTGTATCCACCCAATCATCTAAATTTACTGCATAGTTTTATCTTTTCTTCTCTGCAATCTTATTTCCAGATAATTTCCCTGATCCTTCTTCCTGGCCATCTCTTTAGTTACATCTAATCTGCCACTTAATTCATCCATTTAGTTATTTATCAGTTATTATATTCTTGATTTCTACAAGTTGTATTTTGTGTAAGTTTTTAATTTGATCTGCCACTTTTTATAGGTTTCTGTTTTTGGAATATGTTCTCAATTCATCTTTTATTTCATACAAGTAGTAATCATGGCTGTTTTATGATCTGTCTCTCATCATTCCCATATATGAAATTCTTTGTAGTTCTATTACTTGCTGTCTGTTTTTTTCTGTTTTCTAACTCATGTTACCTCATTTTCTGTGGGGCTGATTATATTTGATATGCTTTATCATTATTGTGTGATGTACCTTACCCTAGGAAAAAAATCTGCAGCAATAATTTTGGGCTTAAGATAAAGATGCAACTTTACAAACTGTTTCTTTTTGTTTTAAGGTACCTAGGAGACCCTCTGCTCTGCTCATAAGTTAACATAAATTCAGAGTTTGTGAGCTTCTAATTGATGTCAACATGGGCTTGACATGAGTATGAAAGCTGATTTTTAAAAATTTCTTCTCAAGAGCTATTCGTTTTGGATAACCCCTCAACGTTAGGAGGATTTCCTGTTAAATCTCAAGTTCTGGATGTGTTCTGGAGTTGGTCCTCTCACACATTTTAGGCAGTTAGAAAAACAAAGTTAAAATTTGGCTAGATGGATTTTTTATTTTTTCCAAAGTAAATGCATCTTCTATGCTCTACTTACTTTGTTAGGTACCTCTCTCTCTCATCTGCTTTGTAATGATAATTGCTTACAAACCTTTTAGATTTGTTATGCTTTTTAGAAATTTTCAAGCCTGTCCTTTTTGTTGTTGATTGAGATAAGCTAATCCACCTTTAACTAAGTAGAATTTCAGTGCTTTAATTGTCTATGTTTGTCATGATAAGAATAGGTTGGGGAGCACTGCTGCATATCATTTATTGGCTCCTTCTAACATATTAGTAAAACATTCTAGTGAAAGATCTATCACTGCGAATATAGAAGGAGAGATGATGGGAGAAGAAATAAAATTATGTGAAAACACCGAGAAACCAATAAATATAAAAATGTAGAAAATGCTAAGTACCATAGGAGGGCCCAGGGAAATTACTCTGCAGGTCTATTATGGAACAAATTACTTCCAGTCAGAGTGATCGGAGATCTCTGGAAAAAGAAACATTTGTAAAATATACAGGATTTGAAATGAAATGTTCTATATTAAAAAGAACATGAGTTTTCAGGAAAGACTGCTCTGTATTTGAAAAGCAGCTTTTATATTACCACTTATACGAATTTGAATATGTTACTGGAACTCAATGAATATAAATGCAACCTAAAAGTGATCATATATATCTAACAGAGAATTATGGTAAATAAATGAAAAATTATGGGTTAAGTCTCTAATACAATGCCTAGGCCTTTTTATAGATATTTCATATTTTGCAGTTACTGAATTATTCCAGTTTACAAATGTAGGCATATAATTTGATACCCCAGTGAATTATTTTTAGGGGTTTAAATTTTAGTCTTGGGTAAGGAAAACAATGATTAAACTAACGTTATTCAGCACCTACTATGTATCTCACATAATGGTATATATTTTTATGTAAATTACCTTTAAATAGTTCCATTAAATTGTTTTCCTGTAATATAAGAACACTACTATCTTTAAAGTAGGTCACAACTGTATTGCAATTTTTTGTTTTATTCATTCTGAAATTGCTATTAGATGGCTGGTGGGTTACTATTGGAGATGATACAAATGCGATATACTTTATAAGGTGTCCTGAATAGATAATCACAAAGGTGCCTCTTGTTTTGGTTTTTATGAGAAAAGGGTGTGTTTGTTAGACATGTACAAGGAGATGTTCAAGGGTAATTGTGAAGACCACTTATCACCCATTTCATGATTCAGGCTCTACATTTTAACTCAGTAACAACTTAAGGGAAAACAAGATCTTCTTTCTCAGTACCCGTTTTTGATGAAAAGGGTTCAACAGAAAAGGGCTGAAAATTGCATGACTAATGAGAACACACAGAAATTCAATCAGGAAAATAAATAAACTTATTTTAAAAGTCAACCACACTTGGAGCCAAAAAGTCCAGGAGGAAAGCAAAATTCCTTTAAATGAGAGAACTGCTTCTTTGTTTGGAAAATACCGTATGGAGACTTTTGAGTTACGTAAGGTGAGTGTCCTTGGTATAGAATTAAGCAAATACAATTTGGCAAATAAAAGTACAGAATGCTACCCACAGAATGGGAGAAACTTTTGCAAGTCATAGGTCTGAGAGGTAACTTGTACGTAGTATACATAAATAACCATCGCAGTTCAATAGTGAAAAAAGGCAAATAATACAATTTTAAAAAGATGAGAGATATGAATCGATATTCATCTAAAGAAGACATAAAATTGGCCGATAAGGACATAAAAATATGCTTACCATCATTACCTATCAGAGAAATACAAATCAAAACCACAATCAAAAAAGAAACAATAACAATTATTTGAAAAGATGCAGAGAAGTTGGAACCCTCATGTACAGATGGTGGGAAAGTAAATGGTGCAGTCACTTTGGAAAACGACTTGGCAGTTCCTCAAACTGGTACACCTAAAGTTACCAGATAGTACAGTAATTCTACTCCTAGATATATACCCTAGAGAAATAAAAGCATACGTTTACACAAACTCTTGTACACAAATGCTCATAGCAGAATTATTCACAATAGCCAAAATGTGAAATAAATGTCCATCAAGTGATGAAATGACAAATAATATACAGTAAATCCATACAATGCAATATTGCTCCATAATAAAGTACTGATACATGCTACAACAGAAATTAACCTTGAAAACGTTATGCTAAGAGAAAGAAGCCAGTCACAAAGGTGTACATAGTTTATGATTCTATTCATATGACATGTCCAAAATATGCACATCTATAGAGAAAGTAGATTTGTGTTTTATTATGTCTGGGGATGACAGGGGATGGGGCATTGAGAGGTAATGGCAAAGATGTACAGGGGTCTTTTTGAGTAGCAAAAATGTCTATTATGACCATGGAGATATGAATTTGTTTTTACTAAAAACTATTAAATTGTGCATTTCAAATTGCTAAATTGTATGACAGGAATTATATCTCAATAAAGCTATTAGAAATAAAGGAAACCATGTTAAACTGAATTTCAGATAAAGAATGACTTTTTTTTTTCCAGTAAACAGGCATACCTCTTTTCATTGTACTTCACTTTGCAGATATGCATTTTTTTACAAATTGAAGGTCTGGGGCAACCAAGTATTGAGCAAGTGGACTGTGGCCATTTTACAAACAACATATGCACACTTCCTTTTCCATGTCACCTTTTGGTACTTCCTGCAACATTTCGAACTTTTTAAATTAAAATTAAACCTGTTATGGTGATCTGTGATCAATGATTTTTGTTGTTATTATTGTAGTTGTTTTGGGGTGCCACAAACCATGTACTTAGAAGGTAGAAAACAATACATATTGTGGTGGAAGTTGATTCTAACACTTATCAATGATCTTGAGGGGCTCAAGACTTCAGTGGAGGCCAGGTGCGGTGGCTCATACCTGTAATCCCAACACTTTCAGAAGCTGAGGTTGGTGGATCACCTGAGGTCAGGAGTTCAAGACCAGCCTGGTCAACTTGGTGAAATCCCCTTCTCTACTTAAAATACAAAAATTGGCTGGGTGTGGTGGCGGGCACCTGTAATGCCAACTACTCGGGAGGCTAAGGCAGGAGCATCGCTTGAACCTGGGAGATGGAAGTTGCAGTGAGCCGAGATTGTGCCACTGCACTCCAGCCTGGGCTAAAGAGAGAGAGACTCAGTCACACACACACACACACACACACACACACACACACACACACACACAAAGAAAAGAAAGAAAGAAAAAAAAAAACGACTTCAGCGGAAAAGTAACGGCAGATGTGGTGGAACAAAACTAGAATTAGGGGTGGAGCCTGAAGATGCAACTGAATTTCTGCAATCCCACTGATAAAACTTGAACAGATGAGGAGTTGCATTTTATGGATGAACAAAGAAAGTGTTTTCTTCACCTGGTGAAGACTCTGTGACCATCGTTGAAGTGACAAGAAAGAATTTAGGGTATTCCATAAACTTAGTCGTTAAAGCAGCTGCAGGGTTTGAGAGGGTTGACCCCAATTTTTAAAGAAGTTCTATTGGGGGTAAAATGATATGAAACGGCATCACATGCTACAGAGAAATCTTTCATGAAAGGAGGAGTCATTCAATGCAGCGACCTTCATGGTTGTCTCAAAAATTTTCCACAATCACCCCAACCTTCAGCAACCACCACCCTGATGAATCATCAGCTATCAACATCGAGGCAAGACCTTCCACAAGCAAAGAGATCAGGACTCCCTGAAAGCTCGGATGATTGTTAGTATTTTTAGTAAATAAAATGTTTTTAATTAAAGTATGTTTTTTGCAGACATAACGTTATTGCACATTTCATAGACGACATTATAGTATAAATATAACTTGTATATGTGCTGATAAATCAAAAGAGTGTGGCTTTCTTTAATTGCAGTATTTGATGTATTACGGTGGTCTGGAACTGAACTTGCAGGAGGTGTACCTGTACTGAGTATATCCCACATTGCAACCTTATACTTAAAAATTATTTGTTTTTATCTGAAATTAAATTTTAACAGGGAGTCTTGTATTTTAACTCACAATCCTGTAGAAAATAGATAAGAGAGGTTTAGACAGAAAATTAGAATGCCCTCATAAGCAAGACAAACAGTTTCAGAGTTTATACCCGAACACCAGTGGATTTTCAGAATCCAGAAAGGACAGGGAAGGAATTAATTAGGGGAAAAAGAGGCTACTGATATTTCATTATAATCCAAAGTACTTTAAATTTTCCCCTAGACTGGGAATGGCCAATATATTTTGAGAATAATAATGTTCGACATTCAGTTGTTCTCTGCCTGCATTGTCTTCGTCTTCCTTTACCCGGTAAAACTACGTGACAGCGTGCTACAGAATTTTATTTTGGAGGCTGGCCAATCCAATAGGCCTGAGGCTGAGTTCAGAACCACAGCCCAGGGGCAAGTTATACAGACAGACAAGCTGAGATGAGAGAAGCTGGCTGAGATGAGAGAAAAGAGCTTTAAAAAATCTCTATCTTTTACCCTCCTAGGAAAATACCAGATAAAAATAATTCCTGAGAGGTTTTGGTTTTGTTTTTTGTTTGTTTGTTTGTTTTTAGTAGAGCAGCTACAACCTTCTATTTCCAGGAACAGTGATTCCCATCATTTTACTGAGTAAAAAGTAAAGCCCCAGGAGACTAGAATATTTGGATCCATTTAAATTGCTATGTGGAAAAAGGCTTTTTAACCACCATTTCCATGTATTAATTTTGACTAAAGCTGCCCTTAATGGATGTGGACAGGAAATCATCTTATTCCATACACTGAAATAATATTTATAGGGCTCATACTAGGTGGAAGCTCTAGGACAGCTTCTGGGAAATATGTAAGTGAATTAGACAATCCACCTTCTCAAGAATCTAACAGACTAGTCGAGGAGAAAGAAACTAACACATACTCCCATAGCATAGGGAAAATGATCTACCATAGCACACATCCCATCATATTCATTTAAAATACTACTATTTTAGTTTAGGCAAAGCCCTAAACATTTTTCTTCCAGAATTTCTGTTCCCTCCCTACAAGTCTCATTTATAGTCACCTTTCAAAAACAAAGCTTTAATCATGGGTTCACTGCCCTTAAAATTCTTCATTGACTACATGTTTTCAACTGCATAAAGTTCAAAGACTTCACCATAGCCACTAATTCTTCCCCAGTTTGGTTGCATCTTACCTGTCTAACTTCAACTCATCTTTCTCCCCCATGGACCTGAGGCTCCAGCATGCCCAATAATTTTTGCCATGTTAAAATAATAACAAAATTATTTAAAATCACATATTTCTTCTGAGCAGGAGGACTGTGTTAAGCAAGGTCCTTCTGCTCTTCAAAGCACACCGATACGGTTGAATACACAAAACAGAGCCCAGAAGAGAGATGGGGCCAGGCTGGGTACTGAGGACATAAGCTGAAGAAGCTGCCTGTGGAGTGCTCCTATGAAGGAAAGGGAAAGGGAATTTAAAGAACAATCAGGATTTAAATAAATGTGATGGTTTTTGTGTTGTCATCACGTAAGCCTCTGCCCTTACCTCCACCCTGTAACCCCTACATTGCTAAATTTTCAGAACAATCTATTACATTCAAATGACTTTTAAGGTTGGTTGGGAGTTATCGAAATTGAGCAGGTGCTGAAGTTTCACATCTGCGTCCAGGCAATGAAGAACAGAGAAAGCTTTCACAGAATGGTAAGGTAACTCAAATTTAGAGGATGAAATAGAAGCAGAAGTGACCATGAAACTATAAATTCTCCTAAGTACTCTCTGAACACTTGAAGTACTCTGGACAATCAAGGAGCTTGGGATGAGGATCCATTTGATCAGATCTCCAGGGGCAAAGGAACCTGCCATGTAAACTCCACCTGTTACACCACACACAGGTTTTCAGTGCCTCAAGTTTAGACAAAATTGTTTAGTAGGATTCCTATGAAAGTCTTTGAGATCACATTGTAGCTGCACAGGCCAGGAGTGAACATCTGGGGAAATGCAATAGGATTACATTGATTCATAGGGGAACACCCATAATATCATTTCCCCTTGACCTCTACGGAGCTGGCTTCATCATCGAATCTCTTGGTGTTATGAGAGGCATTAATTTCTGAACTGTTCAGGCTGGTAGGTGGATTGTTAGTATCAGGTGTCATCTATTATACCTCACAATGGGATTTTTTGAACGTGAGCATGCTGATAAAATCAGGGATCAATCCAACAAATGAGAAATTGCCCATTCAGACCACCCTTCCTTCCACCTCTCTCTGTGGACCTTAATGGCACTGTCACCAGCTGCCCTTGAAGATGAAACCTCTACAGTGTTAACATGAGTTATGTTAACTTCTTCACATATCATAATAAAAATACAAGCCTAGCCAGAGAAAATTACTTCCATGTGTAAGGCCAAACAAAATATTTTTAAAGAAAATGTAACTTTTAATGTTCATCATTCTAAACATTTACAAATGACTAATATGTGTGTGTGTGTTGGGGGGGAGCAGACACTTTTTTCTAGTGTATCTACTATTCTGCCATGTTGTGATCTGCTTATCATTCATTGTTAGATTTAAAGTTCCACAGTAGCATGGATTTCACCTCCCTTGGTAACTGACATAGCCTCAGCACCAGCCTCTGACACATGGTAGATGAATGTATTTCAACAAATGATTCATTAGGCAAAGGATGTTGCCATCTGTAATTATTCTGTTGGTCCATTTCCTTTATCACATGTAAACAATTTCGACTTCAAAGTATATAGCCATATAGTTAAAATATGTTATTTAAAAAGGATTGGCTAATTTTTATTGTTTCCTATGTGCTAGGTACACTTTTAGGTACTTTATCTCCTTTTGTCTACTCCACTCATTTTACAGGTTGGTAAAATTTAAGAAATGTGTCCTATGTCAACAGTAAATGTAAGAGTTGAAAACTGAATCTAAAGCCTTTCTTATTCCAGAGCTACTCTTCACTTTGGACCACTGGCCAATGTGTTTCCCCAAATACACGTAGATCTATCCCATAGGACAGAGTCCCTGATGCATGAGACAAAAGTTGTCAGGATGTAAGTCTCTGCTTAATGTTATTTTCTCTTTTCCTTATCCAGTAGGGAGCTTATATAAAGTTTTGCATTAAAAATATTGATTATGAGCTAAATTTGTATATCTGGTGAACAAGGAAGCTAACAATGTGAGTCCTAGCATAATTGCCTCAAATTTGGATTGCTAGCTCTTCATCTTAGTGTAAGATTATATTTATTCTTACCAACCCTCCACTTACTTCTACAGAGAGAAACATACAGACACACACACACACACACACACACACACACACACACACACACACACGGGGGACAGCATGAGAGAGAGAGAGAGACAAGAAAAGGAGTGAAGATTAGTGATTGAGAAAACAATGAAATACTGCTTAAGAAGATTTCTTCCTAACATTTTGAAGACACACTTGTGCTACCACAAGATTACATATTCCTAGACTAAATCCATCAGTGACTACAGCAGCAATTTTAGTTTAGGATCATTGGATATTTAAGCAAGGCAACATCCTTTGGACAGTGTTCAAACTGAACACTTACGTTCAGTAAATCAAACGAATAATTGTAATTACTTTCCTTAAATGACAGAGAAAACTGCTATGCTTATTTAACATACATACTTTTTTCCCCTTATTTTTCCATTTCACTCCCAACAATGACTCCAGTGAAAAAATGCAAATATAAAGAAAGAGTGTGTATAGAACTGTTAGAATCTCATTAGGCCAGATTGTATCTATAAAAGAAAGAAATTTCCACGGAGACCTAAGAAGAATACCTGGACAAAATCCACTCCCATATTCTGTTGAAAAAATCTGTCAGACAGAAAGAGTGTGATGAACCTGGGATGAAAACAAAGTATTTTCACCCAAATTCATGAAATTTATGTGCATAGGAAGCATCATGTATATTACAAGATTAAAAAAAATTTAAAAACTCGTTAAATGCAAAATGACTAAGAAAGAGCATTGTTCCATATATGCTTTACTGGTGGTTTGTATTTTCAATTGCATTTTTCCCTAATAAAACTGGGTTTCAGTAATGAATACCTTCTTATTTTTGGCATTCAGTGGGTTGAGTTTGACACATATATTTTTTCTTTCCAGTAACATTTGCCTCTTGGTCACCCTTGTAAAAGCATTTGAAAATAACTCTTACTTCCTGATTTCTTGAAAAATCCTAAAAATACAAAATTAATCTGGAAAGAAGCTTTGTCATTTCTAAGCCAAAAAGTAAATAATTATCTTGGTACAAATGTAATTAAATTTGGTTGGTAAAGAAAAGGTGAAATTGTTGATTAAAAAAATCTTTCATTAAAGGCCATGAATAATACAAGAGGTTTCATTATGGGTTACTTTACCATCCTTATTTTTTGCAACCTGCATTGAGGATTTACATTTTCCTTCATTAAAATCTACCCAAAAGGTCATTATGCATTATTTGTATGTGTGGATGCTAGACATATTTTTGAAATGGCTCCCAGTTCAGTTCCTTATACTTAGTATATTGGTTGATTGGGCTCCCCCTGTTACTCCACTAACCATCGAAGTCTGGTCATGAGGCTGACCTTGGGAGAAAGTAAAGATGCAAAACCTGGAGGTCTGTGGTGGTAAGTCCTACATAGATGGAAAAGGAAGTAAAGCAAAATTGAAAGTGGTCTGTTCTGGATTTTGTAAAGAAACGAAGCAACTAAGGAGAGTGAGAATGTCATAGACAAACCTCATTGCCTCCTATCTTCCCCCTTACTGTACTTACACTAACTCAGGTGCATGTGCGCATGCACACACACACACACGCACATACACGCACACACATACACACACACACACAAACACACACACACACGATGTTCCAACCATTCAAAATAGACACCAATCTATGCTACTACAAAAGAGTCTTAGAGGCCTCATGTAGAGATTGGCCACACAAGTTCTGAGACAATTGCTTATTGACCAACATACATAGGAAATCTTCAATATTTTAACAACTGTTGGGGTCATCCTGGTACAAACTGTCTTGGATGTTTGGGATCATCGCTGATCATGTGTGCTTTCAGGGCCCAAACATCCCAGAGTAAGAGACAAATAAAAAAAGTACACAAAAGTTGGGGAACCCCATCTCACTCTGCAGAATGGGCACAGTTGGCCCTGAATGGAGATACTGTAAACTTCTAGAAGAAGACCTGCATGGAGCCACTTTCAAAATGGTATGGTGGTAGTGACATGGAAGTGGTGGCCACTAAATTGGCTTAAAAATTGTTTAATGGTTTTGTTATTGATGTTGTAGGCAGGGCAACAATTTGGAAGAAGGAGAAGCAAGCGAAGAAACAGATAACTTTTATACAAAATAAAGGCCTAATGTGTCACTGCATGTCCAATAAGTGATGTGAGCAGATCTGAAACCTTCTTACACTTGGAAAATTTCCCTAATTCCCATCCTTGTTCCCATTTGTATAGTAACTAAAGGAAAACTGGTGAAACAATAGAGTCACCAATGACACATAGCAGCTCTACTTCCCAAGGCACCCTGCCAAACGCACACATTTCTTACTGTTAGGTTGATCTGTATAGAGAATCTGCCTGTATAGTGAGGTAATCTCCTAACAGCTGAAGATAGAGCATGCATTAAAACAAAAACAGTAAATTACTCATTGGCTCAAGAATGGTAATTTAAATGAGGTTCCTTGGGTATTTATTTTGTGTGTGTTGTTGTTGCCATTTGGTTGTTATATTGGTTGCTTTTGTTTTGTTCTGTTACATTGTTTGTTTTTTCTTTTGAAATGAGACACAACTGGAAACTTACATCATATAGTTTTCAAGTAAATATAAATAAAATCACTTTGAGATACCACTAAATCTCCTACAGACTGGCAAAAATCAAGAAGTCTGACAATCCCATGTGCTGCCTCATGTTAGCATATGTGGAGCAGTAGAGGCCCTCACACCCTGGCAGCTGGAGTGGAAACTTGTATTATATCTTTGGAAAACAACTTGGCATTATCTTAAGAAGACGTAGATGAACATGCTGTGATCCAGTGGTTATATTCTAGTGGTCTCATTTAACATGGCGAAAAGAAAAACAACAAAACTAGAAACAACACAAGTAATATATCAACAATTTGTGCCATATACTTGTGAAAATGGCCATACTGCCCAAAGTAATTTATAGATTCAGTGCTATTCCCATTAAACTACCATTGAAGTTCTTCACATAATTGGGGAAAAAAAAACTACTTTAAAATTCATATGGAAATGAAAAAGAGCCCTTATAGCCAAGGCATGCCTAAGCAAAAAGAACAAAACTGGAGGTATCAAATTACCTGACTTCAAACTACAAGGCTACCGAAAATAAATACATAAATAAATAAAACAAAAACAAACAAACAAACAGCATGGTACTGGTACAGAAACAGACACATAGACCAATGAAACAGAAAAGACATCTCAGACACAAGATGGCACATCTACAACCATTTGACCTTCAACAAACCTGACAAAAACAAGCAATAGGGAAAATATTCCCTATTTACAATTGGTGCTAGGAGAACTGGCTAGCCATAAGCAGAAAATTGAAACTGGACACCTTCCTCATACCTTAAACAAAAATTAACTGAAGGTGGATTAAAGCCTTACATTTAAAACCCAAAACTATAAAAACCCTAGAAGAAAATCTAGGCAATACCATTCAAGACATAGATGACAGAAATGTCAAAAGCAATTGTAACAAAAGCAAAAATTTACAAATGGAACCTAGTTAAACTAAAGAACTTCTGCAAAAAAAAAAAAAAAAAAAAAAGTATATTATCAGAGTGAACAGACAACCTACAGAATGGGAAAAATAATTTTGCAATCTATCCATTTGACAAAGGTCTAATATCCAGAATCTACAAGGAACTTAAACAAATTTACAAGAAAAAACAAACAACCTCATTAAAAAGTGGGCAAAGCACATGAACAGACACTTCTCAAAAGAAGACAGGCATGCGGCCAACAAACATGGAAAAAAGGTCAACATTATTGATCATTAGGAAAATTCAAATCAAAACCACAATGAGATACCATCTCATGCCAGTCAGAATGACGATTATTTAAAAGGCAAGAAACCACAGATGCTGGCAAGGCTGTGGAGAAATGCGAAAACTACTTTTATTTTATTTTATTTTGTTTTATTTTATTTTATTTTTTGAGACAGAGTCTCACTCTATTGCCCAGACTGGAGTGCAGTGGCATAATTTTGGTCCACTGCAAACTCCACCTTCTGGGTTCCAGTGATTCTCCTGCTACAGTCTCCCAATTAGCTGGGACTACAGTTGTGTGCCACCACACCCAGCTAATTTTTGTATTTTTGTAGAAATGGGGTTTCACCATGTTGCCTAGTAAAATAGAAATGCTTTTACGCTCTTCATGGGAATGTAAGTTAGTTCAATCACTGTGAAAGGCAGTGTGGAGACTCCTGAAAGAACAGAAATACCATTTGACCCAGGAATCCTATTACTGTATAAACCCATAGGAATATAAATTATTCTGTTATAAAGATACATGCACGCATATATTCAGTGCAGCATTATTCACAATAGCAAGGACATGGAGTCAACTTGAATGCCCATCAATGATAGATTGGATAAAGAAAATGTGGTACATGTATACCATGAAATACTATGCATTCATAAAAAGGAATGAAGTCATGTCCTTTGCAGGGTCATGGATGGAGCTGGAAGCCATTATCTTCAGCAAACTAAAGCAAAAACAGAAAACCAAATACTACATGTTCTCACTTATGAGTGAGAGCTGAACAACGAGAACATATGGACACAGGGAGGGGAGCAACACACACTGGGGCATGTAGAGGGTTGTGGGAGGAGGGAGAACATCAGGATAGATAGCTAATGCCTGCTGGGCTTAATATCTAGTTGATGGGTTAATAGGTGCAGCAAACCCCATGGCACACATTTACCTATGTAACAAACCTGTATGTCCTGCACATATATTCCAGAAATTAAAATAAAAAAATCTGTGGCATATCCATGCAGTGGAATATTATAAAATAGTGATAATGAAGAAATACAACTATTGGTATCTATGTGAATGAATTTAAAAATAAATGACATTGAACTGAAATGACAAATTTACAAAGGAATATACTACAGTTTCATTTATATAAGAGTCAAATAAAGGCAAAACTATATAATTAAATGTTTCTTATACTTACATATATGATAAAACTAAAAAGAGAAACAAGAAAGAAAATCTACCAAAAATCCACTCTGGCAGTGATCAGAATAGCATGCAATGAGGGAGTGACATAAAAGAGCTGAAACTTACTGAGAGTGTACATTTAAAGTAGGCCTTGGATAGATTGGGGTTTTGTTATTCTCCTTTAAAATATACATATATGACAGGGCACGGTGGTCCATACCTGTAATTCCAGCACTTTGGGAGGCCGAGGCCAGGAGTTCAAGACCAGTTTGGCCAACATGGTGAGACCCCATCTCTACTAAAAATATAAAAAATAGCCAAGCGTGGTGGCATACGCCTATAATCCCAGCTACTCGGGAGGCTGAGGTAGGAGAATCACTTGAACCCAGGAGGCAGAGGTTGCAATGAGCCGAGATCACATCACTGCACTCCAGCCTGGGCGACAGAGTGAAACTCCATCTCAAAAAAAAAAAAAAAAAAAAAGAAATAAAAATAGATTATACATGTATGGGATATGTACATGTATATTCACTATATATAGCCTATATATGTATATTTTATATATTTACACATAATATTTGAATGTTTCATGGATTTTATAAGCTCAAAATATAGAAAAGTAAGAACAATAAACTTCAGCTTTGCATGCACATATCAGCAACTACCTTATGGTGCTGTTTTATTTATCAGAAAAGATACCAGAAAATTATCTTCATATTCATTGGAGAATTTAGGCACACTCTCTAAGAAGTGTGCTTTATCTGATCTTAAAAATGAAACAATAGGCCGGGCGCAGTGGCTCAAGCCTGTAATCCCAGCACTTTGGGAGGCCGAGACGGGCAGATCACGAGGTCAGGAGATGGAGACCATCCTGGCTAACACGGTGAAACCCCGTCTCTACTAAAAAATACAAAAAACTAGCCGGGCGAGGTGGCGGGCGCCTGTAGTCCCAGCTACTCGGGAGGCTGAGGCAGGAGAATGGCGTGAACCCGGGAGACGGAGCTTGCAGTGAGCTGAGATCCGGCCACTGCACCCCAGCCTGGGTGACAGAGCGAGACTCCGTCTCAAAAAAAAAAAAAAAAAAAAAAAAAAAAACAAGAAGAACAATACAGTGTCTGAGGTCATTTCCATCTGCAATTTGAATACGGCTATTATAAGCCCAAACGATAGCTTACAATGAAAAGTTGAAGGAAATCTTATTTTTTTTAATCTAAACTGGGGGATAAAGTAGACCCGAGAAAACTTGAGGTGTCTGATAGATTCCTGACAGGATCTATTTATCATATTCCTCCCATTTCCCTTGTTCACTACAGGGCAGAACAAGGACATCCGAGGCTACGTGAAGGATTTGTTCTGTCCTTTCTTCCTGTGACTCTGGTGTTTATTCACAGAATCCCCTGGTTCCTTCCTGCTTCTTATTGACCGTATTATTTCCTGCTCTTTTGAGCAGAAAGAAAATGGCCAGCTTCTGTGCTACCTGGCGCCACTCTTCCCCACCATATCTCTGTTGGACTTGTTCACCAGCTCTGAATCCTCCTCAAATTCACCCTCATTTCCCTAAGGTGCCCAGCGGGGATGAGTAACAAGGCGTGACAACTCACCCAGGTGGCTTTTGATATTGTTCGTGTGAGGAGTAACACTTTTCAAAGTGCATCATACACAGAATATGTAGGCAAGGGGAAGGAAATAGGTCATTGATTTTAAGTGATAAGCTGGGATAAACTTGAACCACTGTAGAGAATCGTGTACAAATTAGAGACACAGTGCATTAGTTTTTTTTTTTTCTTCCTCTCTATGATTTGTTGTTGTTGTTTGTTTGTTTATTTTGTTTTCTTTCTTTCCAACAGATTCAACTATTGTAGAACAGATTTAACTGCTATATGCTTCCAAATGATCTGAATATCAGAAAATGCTTTCCCTTGTGTCCAGAGTTGAAGGGCAGTCTTCTCCTGTTCATAAGAGAACCAAATATCCAGCCTTACTTTTTGGCAGCAGATTTGTGGTTTTACAACAGGCTAACATGCAGAAACGTTGAAATGAAAAAGCCTTTGGAATAAGTGAGGGTCAGGAGACTTGCTCCTACTGATATTCATTCACTCATGTAATAAACATTTCTTTTTTATGTGTCCTGAGCCTCTTGTAAGTGTCAGGCATTCAAGATTGAACAAGCCCGTTTAGGTCCCTGTCCTGTCTTTATCCTATATTTATTTTCTGTTCTTTTCCACCCTGCTCTTTACCCAAGGAGCTGATTTCAGTGGGATACATTGCCTGGGTTTCCTTGCCCTCTGGCAGCTTCTGGTGGCAAATGGTAAAAGGGAAGTAGAAGAAAGAGAAAAGAAAGGACCAAGGATGTGGAGATAAAAGAGAGGGAGAACCCAATATCCTTAGCCTACTTCATCTTATACCTCTCTTCCATGACTCCTGTTCTCAACTGGACCTTGGGTATAACCATTCTGCTCCTTGTTCCTTCCGTTCTAATGGAGTAACATTTCTTGATGGTTCTGTTAACTGTATCCATACTTGGGTAAATAATCCTTATGGGAAAGTCTCTCCAAAAGTCCCATCTGGGAATATCATCTGCTGCCTGGCAAGACCTGGACTGAAACCACCGAAATAAGAAACAGTATGCATAGTCTTTCTGCTGAATGTCTGCGCAGAGATGCACATGTTTCACCAGCAGAGCCCTGCCTCCATGGAAGGGGCCTGCGCTTATGAGCTGTCAGCATCACGCTTGTGGGAATTTGAAATTTATCTAACAAATACCCATTGAGACCTAACTAGATGCATGATGGAAACAATGATAAGATTAGTATCTGCCTCTGGAAGCTCATTCTCTGGGGATAGAGTGTGAAACAGATATCACTGGAATGTGGTATGTTGAGGGCTAGCAAAATGGGATGTACAGAGACCAAGGGAAGCAAATGATTAATCTTCTAGAGGTATGGAGGAGTTTGGTATAAATAAATATTTCACTGAAAATGGTATATTTGAGCTGAGACTTGAAGGATGAGTTAGAATCCACTAGACCACAAAGGGGATACTGGGTCAGGGGGAGTTGGTAAGCAGCACAGGGATGGAAGTGCGGGGAGAAGTAACCTTGTCTGCGAGGAAACAGGAGTAGGAAGGCCTAGAAAAATGGGGCCCATGTTCTTCTGTTGGAGGAAAAGCAAATGCACAGTAGAGAATGGTAGGGACAGAGGTTGTGGAGAACGTCAGCACATGAGCTAAGAAAGGTGACAGGCGGTTGACCATAATGGGTCCTATAGGTCAGGTTGAAAACTTTTATTCTGTTGGCTTTGAAAATACAAGTCATAATTATGCAGTCAGGAATTCAATAATCCTATGTGTATTTTAGGCATGTAAATCAGTGATATCTAGATAGAAGAACCAGTTACTGGGGGAAAAGAGTGGCATCTTGGAGTCTTGCCTCTGCCCTAGCTCCCCTTCTGAGCCATGAGTCTTACTTAATTTCAAAAATGCTATTTAGCTGTTATACATCATAAGTGCTTACTGATTGTTTAGGGCCAGGCTTTATTGTGATTTGTTGAGGCATGCATTCTGATTGGCTCATGCCCATGCCTTATCCTTGTAATATGATGCTTTTTCTTTTTAATTATTTATTTATTTATTATTATTATACTTCAAGTTCTAGGGTACATGTGCATAACGTGCAGGTTTGTTACATATGTATACTTGTGCCATGTTGGTGTGCTGCACCCATCAACTCATCAGCACCCATCAACTCATCATTTATATCAGGTATAACTCCCAGTGCAATCCCTCCCCCATCCCCCCTCCCCATAATAGGTCCCGGTGTGTGATGTTCCCCTTCTCGAATCCAAGTGATCTCATCATTCAGTTCCCACCTATGAGTGAGAACATGCAGTGTTTGGTTTTCTGTTCTTGTGATAGTTTGCTGAGAATGATGGTTTCCAGCTACATCCATGTCCCTACAAAGGACCCAAACGCATCCTTTTTTATGGCTGCATAGTATTCTATGGTGTATTTGTGCCACATTTTCTTAATCCAGTCTGTCACTGATGGACATTTGGGTTGATTCCAAGTCTTTGCTATTGTGAATAGTGCTGCAATGAACATACGTGTGCATGTGTCTTTATAGCAGCATGATTTATAATCCTTTGGGTATATACCCAGTAATGGGATGGCTGGGTCATATGGTACTTCTAGTTCTAGATCCTTGAGGAATTGCCATACTGTTTTCCATAATGGTTGAACCAGTTTACAATCCCACCAACAGTGTAAAAGTGTTCCTATTTCTCCACATCCTCTCCAGCATCTGTTGTTTCCTGACTTTTTAATGATTGCCATTCTAACTGGTGTGAGATGGTATCTCATTGTGGTTTTGATTTGCATTTCTCTCATGGCCAGTGATGACGAGCATTTTTTCATGTGTCTGTTGGCTGTATGCATGTCTTCTTTTGAGAAATGTCTGTTCATATCCTTTGCCCACTTTTTGATGGGGTTGTTTGTTTTTTTCTTGTAAATTTGTTGGAGTTCTTTGTAGGTTCTGGATATTAGCCATTTGTCAGATGAGTAGATTGCAAAAATTTTCTCCCATTCTGTAGGTTGCCTGTTCACTCTGATGGTAGTTTCTTTTGCTGTGCAGAAGCTCTTTAGTTTAATTAGATCCATCACACTACCTGACTTCAAACTATACTACAAGGCTACAGTAACCAAAACAGCATGGTACTGGTACCAAAACAGAGATACAGACCAATGGAACAGAACAGAGTCCTCAGAAATAATATCACACATCTACAGCCATCTGATCTTTGACAAACCTGACAAAAACAAGAAATGGGGAAAGGATTCCCTATTTAATAAATGGTGCTGGGAAAATTGGCTAGCCATAAGTAGAAAGCTAAAACTGGATCCCTTCCTTACTCCTTATACGAAAATTAATTCAAGATGGATTAGAGACTTAAATGTTAGACCTAATACCATAAAAACCCTAGAAGAAAACCTAGGTAATACCATTCAGGACATAGGCATGGGCAAGGACTTCATGTCTAAAACACCAAAAGCAACGGCAACAAAAGCCAAAATTGAAAAATGGGATGATACTTTTTCTAACATGAAATTATAGCAAGCTGTGGTTATTGAAGAGTTTCTCTTGTAATGTAACTCACATCGGAAAATATAGACCTAGATACTTTTTGCATAAGAATTTTCTCAAAATATGCTCTAAGTCACCACTTTTCACAACACCTGGGTGACAAAACAATCTGTACAACAAACTCCTACAACATGAGTTTACCTGTGTAACAAATCTGAACATGTACCCCTGAACATAAAATAAAATAAGAAAAGGCTGATTCTGTTGTCATTGATTGCATAGTAGAAGTGTGGTAAGGAGAAGAAAACTAGTTAGATGGTGAAAATCAAGACAGAAGACAAAGGAGGGAGGGGAGTTTGGGGGATATGGAGAATGAGTTTGGATTTAGGAATGTCTAACTGGAGCTATTTATGGAAAACTCTGTGAGGGTAATTAGTAAACCTGTGGGTCCATAGATTAAAAGATAAAGTTATGTCTTTGAATGTCATGAGAAACAAGGTAGGGAGTTAAGTTGTAAGTATATAAGATCACTAGGAAAACTCTGTCAGTCCCAAAGATGAAGAAGAATAGAACCCCTGATGAACTCTACATTTGAAGTGTGGACAAAAGTGAAATTCACAAACAAGGAGACTGACAAGGAATGGTCATGAGAAAAGGACCCAGGAATGGGTCATCATTAGGGCGACTATCGTACTGATTTGCCTGGAAGAGTTCCAGTTTATGCTTATCGTTCCAGCATCCCACTTGGTTCAACAGTTGATCTAGAAAAACAAAAAACAGTCTAAATGATTAAGTCTATGCTTAAGTCAAGAGAAAATTTAAGGAAACAGCAGCAAACACCACACTAAATGCAGATCTGTGCACAACTTCGTGTCTACCAACATTTGTGGAGTCTAAAAAGTAGTCTTTTCCATGAACCTCAAACATATTTTTGAGGATTTATTTTCAATGGTTTGTAGTTATTATTTTGGATATTGATTGTCTCTCTGGATTTTTGGTGTTTTCATTGCTGTTGCCTATTTTCAGAATTTTAATTTTACTACAGTTGTTTTTAGGATGGTGATGTTTTAACTTCCACCATTGTTATTTCTTTTTCACCTTCAGTTTTAACTTGAGGTCTCTGAGCATTTTGGTGTCAATAGGCTAAAATACATTTATCTGAGAAGAATACATTTGTCATATCTGATGCACTCTAACTCCCCATAAACAATGGCCCATCTGAGATTCTGTTCTAAACACACATATGAAAACAATGCATTCCATGCCAGATTTGCAATTTGTTACATGTTAACGTTTTAATCATCTCCATTGGAATGAATAGTACATTCCCACAAATCTTAGAGAAATATTGATTTCTTGTGGGAAAGCAGTCAGACTACTAAATGCACATGCAACCCATAGGAACCCAATTTAAACTCTGGAACATTTAATTACAAAGCTTTATGTCTAATTGATGCAAAATAACCTTGAGAAAATATGTTATTAGAGAAATGCTATTGGATAGGCAAGGTACCATGATTTGATAATGTTTTCTGTAATAAAATCCTTTATCACAGTGTGAGTTGCCCTTATCTGACCTTCCACTGTGTTTTACTTTTTCTGTCTGTAGTCAGCAGAGAAACAGGCAAATAACAAATAAATTGATTAATTCAAACAATCACTATTTCTCCATGTATATGTTCCCCTTCCTTAGGGGATATTTTCTGCACAGAGGAGAAACAGGCATGTTTCTAGAATACACAAGTAGCTTGCAGAAACCTAGTCCCAAATACTGCACCTGAGGTCACTGCCTTCTCTAGCCTGGCCCAGTAGCCACCCAGAGGCTCAAAACTGCCAGGTCAGGCACTGAGATAGGAAGGTCAGTGGCCTCCCACCCTTGGGTCGGCTGTGTTCAGCAGAGTCAGATGTGGCATCCAGAGACACACTCCAGCTACAGGCTTTGTGTCTTCGGTGCAGGGCTACTCTAGTAGACTGGGTATAGGGTTTTCACACCTGTTCCCTTCAGGCTTGGAGGCAGAGCCGGCACCAGGCTTGTATTACTCTTTTCCTTCTCAGAATGAAATTTTTATTTTTTTATTTACAAAACCTCTCAGGCAGGGCCTTACATGCCCATAAGCTTCCTCTTCCCACCTCACTTCTTTCTCTTTATTGTACTGCTAGAAATCAACCCATGCACTGATTGTACCAACTCCCTCAGGCGTGGAGCTTTACACTGTGAACCCATCATGGGGGAGACAACATCCCAACTACTAAATTAGCTGCATAAGTTTAGGAAGCGTGGTCCCAACTCAATTCCTGTTCCTCCCTCAGCTGTCAGGGCCCAGCATGGCTTGAAATCATTATACAAGGTTTTATGACAGTACATTGCTCTTTTATTCTCCTTTGTCCTTAATAGGCCTGGGACAGCATTGTTCTGAACACAGTTTTCACCTCACGATTACATTTTGACATGAACAGCAGTCCTTACAGCATATCTTACCTGTACTGCTGTGTAACTTCACTGATAATCACACAAGGCAGTGAAATTGATCAGGAGACAGAACCACCTGAGATGCTGTGTGAAAACCCTGAGACGTGATCACAGCTACAATCAGGAAAATTACTTCCATAAGAACAGACATCATTCAGTCAGGTAAACCATTCCATAGCATGTGAACTTTACCTAAGAATTAACTTATGTGAGTAACTAGTTCATTCTGAATACATTTCCTGGTTTATAGAGTAATGCATATGAAATCATTAGATTGCTTTCTCAAATACGTTCCCCAAACATGTAAATTCCATGAAACTGGAAGCCTGCTCCACAGCTGATTTATTTAGAAGATGCAGAATTGATTCCACGTATCACAACTGAAAACAGAAAGACAGGAGACAGGAAGAAGACAGGTAGGTAGGTAGGAAAAGAGGGAGTAAGGGAGGAATAGGAGGGAGGGAGAGAGGGAAGGAGGGAGAAATTCCACTCAGATAGAGGAAAGACCCAAGCAGTGGCGTTTGTGTCTTTGAAAACTAAGCAGCTGCTTCTCTACAAAAAGTTTCCGTGACTGCAGGCAACAAAACTTGATATGTCAGATTTAAGCAAAAGAGTAACTTGTTGGAAGAAATTACTTACAAGGAATCAAAGGAAAAGTCAGAGTACCTTGTCTGAAAACAGGCATCAAGGCAGCACTGGGACAGCTTGCAACATTCCTTGCGAAGTCTCTCTTTTTTGTTGTTGTTGTTGTTGTATGTTTGAGACAGAGTCTCGCTCTGTGGCCCAGGCTGGAGTGCAGTGGCGTGATCTTGGCTCACTGCAACCTCTGCCTCCCAGGTTCAAGCGATTTTCTTGCCTCAGCCTCCCGAGTAGCTGGGATTACAGGTACGTGCCACCACGCCCAGCTAATTCTTTGCATTTTTAGTAGAAATGGTGTTTCCCTGTGTTAGCCAGGGTGGTCTCAATTTCCTGACCTTGTGATCCACCCGACTTGGTCTCCCAAAGTGCTGGGATTATAGGCATGAGCCATGTGCCCGGCCCTTGCACAGTCTCTTAATGGCACTTGTCTCAAGATGAATACATTTTAACCATTAAAAATCCTTGCAGCACTCTTCTTAAACATACAATTGTAAGGAGAGAGTATAAATTTGCATTAGCTTAGGTTTTCTGCCTGCTCCTTGGCCACAGGATGACCACAGGATGTTCAGGATGTTCAGTATCTAGATGTTCAGTGCCCTCAGGGGTTCTTCAAAGTGAGGTTGGAAAAAGAATACTGGACAAAGCAAAATCAGGTATTCTCCACAGTTAGACAGGAATCATGCTTCAGACTTTGCATTGCAGTATCCCATGCAATTATTTAGTCATATGCATCTACCAGCCTTATCAAGTAGGTAGTGGCAGCCTCATATCACTGCCAATGGGGAGAAAGGGACTGGGGTGATTGTGCACTGACTTACACAAACGTCAACAGCTAGTGAGTGACAGAGCCCTAACTAGATCTCGATGAGCCTGAGACTTCCTGTGGCCCAATTTGACAAGAAAATAGAAGTCAATGGTCTATCTCTTCAGGGCTCACAGTCCACTGGCATGTACAGTGATACCAGCTGTTAAAATACTGAAATACTTCCCAATCAGTTGGTAAATAGCTACAGGCTCTCTGGATGCCATATGAGCACCCCTGTGGCCACTCTGGCCCTTTTTCTAGGTGCTCAGGTGTTCCTGCTATTCAAAGACTAAAGAGGTAACACATGGCACATCAGTGAACAGCTAGGATTCTGCTCTTGTATTATGGCTGACATTCTTTCTGATTAGTTGCTCTCAGTTTCACGCCAGTTAAATACTTTGCATTTCCCTACTGTTTCTATTTCAGTCTCCAGGAAGATGAGGGTAGGACTTTAAATAATTGGTTCCACTTTCAATTCCAAAATTATCTTTGCAATATTTAAAATAAAAATAGCTAGATCATTACTTTCACTATGGTCTTAAAGAAAAAACTAATAAAAGTAGATTACCTCTTGTCCCATAGAGTCTGTACTTCACTGAATTTTCCATTTTGGTGCCCTTTCTTTCTTTCTTAGCAATTTTCCTAATTTATTAGAAACATTAATCTAATGAGAGTGTAGCTTATGCTATAGTAAAAAAAAAAAAAAAGTAAAAGAAGTGTGATGTTTAGAAGGATATAATTATCATTTATTTATTAGCCGGGTTCCAGGAGGGTCTATAAGAGCCACCCCAAAAGAAGACCATAAATCACAATCAAATGTTTTCCCAGAGGACTCTAATGATACTGTACTTTGTTTTCATCCCAAACGTGATGGCACTTACTTTGTATTCGGGCTCTATTTTTCCATGTTATAATACATTCATTTAAATGCAGATTTTGTTATTCTGCTTAACATCATCAGTCTATCAGACAAACACCTGTGGGGAAATATAAATTAACCTATCTCTGTACAGTGTTGGGAAGCACTGGGCTTGCCACAATTATCAGTTGGCCCTCAGGGTCACCTTTTTATCATTCATACATTAAGAATCCCCTTCAGAATTGCATTATCATGCCTTGCCATCCAAAGTGCTGTGACTCTCATTAATAGGATAACTTTGGCTACACCACAGCATGAGAAACTCATCCATAATTCCCAGGAAAAAAAAATGCCTTGCTGAGGAAAAGGGCCACTATAGATGTGCTGATAACAGTGTGATACATTACAAGGTGTCCCATTGCTTTATCTGAAAGATTCTAGTATGGCTCTTCCCAACACAGGAACATTCAGGCTGCAAACACAAGACAGTACTCAATGAGCACCTCATTAAAGGCATCTGACTGATCATTCATGAAGGACACAGAGGCATAGAAACCCATCCCTTCTGAAAGGTGAATCAAGACCACAAACCAAATCCACAGACAAGAGCTTACTATAATGTCACAATCAATGGCTCAGAAAATCAGACCTAACATTAATAAGTGTCAGCTTTGGTTCTGTCTTCTACAGGCAGTATGTCAGTGCATATTCAGAGCAAATTGAGAAGTAAGAGTGGTATTTTTTTCCATTTAACAGATGACATTCAAAGATTACTTTATACATAGCTGTTGTCCAGGTCATCTGCCTCCTTTAAAGTACACCCCACTACATTAGTTCAAAAGCAAGAAGTGTAGTGTCTGAACAACATTCCATAGCTTGACTGCATGTAAATGAAATCACTGGTCTCATAAGCAGTATGACTGTGTATGAGGTTGTGTAAACTCTAGAATTCGGGACATTAAGTGTTTAGTACTGGGTTTGATAAAATCTTTCCTGAGCTTCTAACCAGGTTAGGTGTCCTTATTGGCCAAAGTTGTAGTATCCCATAGTGTTCTGCCCTACACTCAAAACTATTTAAATTATTGTCCTGGAAACTACATTTCTAAATAGATTGAGGGCCCCATCAGACCTACTGTCATAAAGCCTTGTTAACCACAGTGCCCACAATTTGCCTACTGCATGATATTTCATAGATATATGTTGACTGAGTAGTCAATCCCCAAGTCAGTCCATAGCAGACAGAAACTGACGTCAGATATACATGCCTTACGAAGTGGAGGTGTCTCCCAATAGTACAGTTAGATGCATCAGATGTCACAACTCTCTTCTATAAATCCAGGTTTCCTTGTCCTCTTGTCTCTGAATCCAGGTTCTCCAAGGAGCCATCTGATTGGTTTTCAGTGTCTCACTAGGTTTTCTGCAGAAGCAGGGTGTGCAGCCCAGATGGTATAAATACATTTCTCTCCTTGGATTTTCATTTCTCAAACTAAGGTCACATTGGCATTTCAGTCATTTACTTGATCTCCATGTGTTTGGAGATTGTGGAGGTAATCCCCTGGAATTCGGCCACAGTAAAATAATATCTCTGGGCCTCTAAGGCAAAGACACAGGCCTAGAAATATGACGACTTACTATGACACCATATATTGAGAAATCAGTGGTGTTTGTTCAAGAATACTACAGCTGGGAACCAGCTTCTCGGCCATTTTTTAATGTCCATATTTTCTTACAAAACTATTAATTATCTTTATTTCCTTGAAAGTCCTACAAAACACTGCAAAATACATAATAGGCATTTTGCTTCCAACTTTCTAAATATATTCCATATATTAGAATATGGTTCATTCTATGAATAAATGGTTTTGTGAGAAATATGGACAACAATAATGGTTGGAAAGCTGGATCCAGCTATAGGTATATTTATTAAAAACTCTTACATCTTCTTGAAATCAATGGATTTATACCCTACTTTCTACTACCACAGTCCTTCTCTCAGAGGACTCTACTCACCAGATTTTCCTGAGATCTCTAAGCTAATGATTCAGCCCATGTGGGTCTGCAGGCCTTGATCTTTCAGTATTCATTTTGGTCATGCCTGTAAAATGTATCTCTCCCTCACCCTCTGCTAAAGTTCATAAGTTTACTTCTATGGGGAAATATTTACACAGCTTATAGATTTCAATCTTCCCTTCTTTTCTGTTTCACTTATATCATTTTTAAAATCAATTAGGAGGTTCAAAATATAGACGCACCCTGATGCACTTCTGGGCTTTCGTCTAGTCGAAATGGATAAGCTACAAAATGAAACTGTTATTTCCATTGAGACAAGAAGCACCTTTTAATAGCTCCAGAAATACCTTATAATCATTTAGTCATACACTCTTCACAACATATCAGACAAATCAAATTGGAAGGCAAAAGAATGCAAATCCGGAAACAGAATAACATTTTAAATGAGTCGACTATTTAAAATATGTACATTTCACATACTAAGACCTAGAATTGTCTGATTCAGAGGATCTACAAAGAACTCCTAGGGGAAAGTAGTTTCTCCACAGATAGTTATATGATAAATAAAATTCATAAAGTTTTATGTTTTACAAAATAATTTTTAAATTACCTTGTTAAATTCCATACTAGTGTGATTTAAGGCAGAACTGATATTATTACCCCAATTAATATATGAGGAAACGGAGGAACAAAGAAATTTTTAACTCTTCCAAAGTCACTCACTTAAAAAGTAGGTGACGGGAGACTCCAGTTTATATTTCCTGACTTTGGTTCTAGTGTTCTTGCCAAAATATAGAAATATAATTACCTTTTCTTATAATTTTTCATTGAAATATCAGAAAAATGCAATTAATATTTAATTAATAAAATTTCAATTGATCTTTATTTAGGTGCTTAGCACTGCAAGGTATGAGAAGAAGGAAAGTACTTTGCCCCTGCAATGAAGCCTTTTACAATTTATCTGAGGGAAAATACAAACACCAAGAAAACCTGGGAAGTTGTGCTGCTAAACTGATTTTTTTCTTGAGTCTGCAATTATCAGAGCAAGTGAAGGACACTGCTGACCTGAACAGGTTCACACAAGCCTACCATTCACACATCAGTGTGTGTTAGTACATGAGGAACAGGACTCCAGAAGCTGGGAAGCTCACTTTAGAGACTTTTAGATTGCTAATAAAATGCAATAGTTTTTTTTTTTCCCCCGAGAAAGCAATCAAAGCTATGTCAACTCCTGCCAAGATATTTTTTGACATATGCTTATATCACCCATAGCATCCAAATGAACCCTCTCTCTGCCATCTATCACTTAAGACACTGAATCTCTTCAGATTTCATTCATCCCCATCTTCATTCAGCCCTTCAGCAATCATTCATTGAGTGGCTCCTATGTTATGTGCCAGGCAGTGTTTGCGGTGTCATGAGTACAGCAGTGAACAGAAGAAACACAATCCTTACCCTCATTAAGTTAACATTTTGATTGGGAGAGATAGACAATGCATAAATAAATAATGAAATATGCAGGATAAAAATATTAATAGTATCAGCTATGGAGTAACACAAAGCAGGACAGAGAACTAAAACGTCCCATTTTTGGTGGTTAGAGAATTGATAGTTATTAAAATGTGGTCAACCAACACTTGATGCATGGTCAATATTTAAGCACAGGTCCGAGAGAGGAAATAGAGAAAGACACGGTACTTTCTGGGAAAAAAATATTTTAGAGAGAATAGCCACTGAGAAGGGCTAAGGCAAGAGGCTCCCTGGTATATTGGCAGATGAGTAAACCATGTAACACTTGGGAATGGAATCAAGGGGCCAGGAGATTGTCAAATAAGAGACCAGAAAGCCCATGGGGAAGGGGCTGGCAGGTCACGGAGGGCCTGTGGCACCTTGAAAGTATGTTAACTTTTGACCTGAGTGTAACAGGGAGACCTTGGCAGGTTTCAGACAGGAGAGCGAGGTGACCTAACTTCCATGTTAAAAGGTTTGCTCTTGTTGTGGTGCTGAAAATATCCTAAAGGAGGACAAAGGCAGAAACACTGGGGCCATAGTAGGAGGTGAATGCACAGTGTGGACAAGAGATGACAGCTCTGTCTCTGGTCCACTTCTTTCTTACTTGGCTGTGCTTAGATTTCTACCCATTCCTATCTGTTCCTTCTCGCATCACCAATGTCCTGATCTCTTCCAAATCTGCCTCCAACTTGGATCCCTCTCGCCAGCTCCATATAGTTTGCAACAACAGCCTACAACCAAGCCCCTCTATCTGGAGGTAGAGCTATCCCAGACACAATATGTTCAAATTAAATCTATTAATTTTCCCTCTTGGCAAAGATCAGAATATTATTTTTCCTGTCTTATTTAATGATATTATACCCCCAATTGTCTACCTATAAATCTAAATCATCCTCCATCCTTACCTCTCATTAAATAACCATCTACCATTTCTAGACCTTTAAATTTGCTACCATTTTACTATGCTTATTGTTGATACCCGAGTTTAGGACACGCTCATGTTTTTCCAGAGGTTCATACATAACATCATTTTTCAACTGGTAAGATCATTTTTCATTTTTCATGGGTAAGATGAGTCCCCTTAGACACATAGAAGCAAAAATTCAGTATAGACCAACTATAAATCCAATGATTCCTACCCAAAGTAGCATAGTCACTGTTTAGAACAGACACAAGCTTGTTCTACTGCTTCATCCTTATTGCCAAAGGACAAAGATTCTAAAGACCCACTGAAAGGATTTTAGCAGATCAGATGCAAGTTAGAAAGATCTAGCTGCTGTTTGTATGAAGAATGCACTGCAGCGGAAGCAAGGATAGCAATTGAAATTGCTGAAATAATTCAACCTACAAAAATGTAGCATTAAATGTAGTCATGGAAGTTAACATGGAGAGAAACGGATGGATCCCATCGATATTAAAGAGATAGGTTTGGGGCCAGGCGCGGTGGCTCACGCCTGTAATCCCAGCACTTTGGGAGGCCGAGGTGGTCAGGTCACGAGGTCAGGAGATGGAGACCATGCTGGCTAACATGGTGAAACCACATCTCTACTGAAAATACCAAAAAAAAAAAAAAAAAAAAAAAAATTAGCCAGGCAGGTGGTGGTGGGCGCCTGTAGTCCCAGCGCCTTGGGAGGCTGAGGCAGGAGAATGGCATGAACCCAGGAGGCAGAGCTTGCAGTGAGCCAAGATCACGCCACTGCACTTCAGCCTGGGCGACAGAGCAAGACTCTGTCTGAAAAAATAAAAAATAAAATAAAATAAAATAAAATAAAATAAAAAGAGATAGGTTTAGGTGGACTGGCCAAGTGTACACAATGGGGATACTGAGGAAGAAAGTAGCTTAGAGGTTAATTCTGGCTTTTACGTTTATGTGCTTAATATGGTTTGGCTGAATTTCTGGCTTAATGCAACACTTAATGGAGCCAGTGATCATTAAATGTTCCCTAGGAAGAAACTAAGAGGCTAATTGTAAGATTTCAGGGTAATGGTCATTGTAAGCATCAAATAGAGACTTCAGGACTTACATAGGGGCTCAGAGATGACGTACTACATCCCTATCCTCCTCCAAGTTCTAGCATATGCCTCTCCTTTTTCAATATGTCCTCACTGCTCTGATGGCTGCCTTATTTTCTTGTCCTTCTCAAGCAACTACAGCCTGAACTGACACTTTAGCCCTTATTCATATATAGTTTTCAAGGTCATTTGTCTCAGCTTTATACTCATAATGAAGGCTACTTGAAATCAGAGAGCTTTGTGTCAGATGTTTTGTATCCTTCATTCTATTTAACCTTCACAAGAACTCTTTGTTAGATTATCGCAACTTTCAAGCTGAGGCTTAGCCTGTACACCATGGAGTGAGAATTTACCTGCAGGTTGTTCACACCTCAAAATCTGTAGTTTGCCCTGCATATAATCATAAAAGTAAAATAAATTTAACTAAACTATTATGGGTGATTTATAACTTATACCTAATCAATAAATATTTTGAAGACATATCATTCAATTCACATATTCATCTTAGATAACTTCCTGGAACGTAAGGAACAGTAGCAACAGAGGTCTTTTCTATTGTCCTATTTTTTGCTTGGAGACCATTTGAAAAAACATTTATATTCAAGAAAACAATGCTTCTAAATTTTAGAAATTTAATTTCTAAAGGAAATTAAATCATATTCTTTCTAAAAATCATCTGTATAATGGTAAGCCCTAAATAGCAAGGCAAGGTCAAGAACATGTGAAGAAATGAAGGAGCAGATTGCTAATTATCACTTTTATTATCTTCTAGGAAAGAAAGGAAGGTTTGTCTGTAATTGCTTTGGTAAGCAGTCATAGTAAATGAACCTGAAAATGCAATATTCCTTCTCCAAAATTGTTAGTTGTCTCAATTTCCCCTTTGAAAGTACCAGCCGAGTCTCTTTTTAACTGTTTGGAAAAACAAAATCAAACTGAGTTACAGCTCAGATTGTAGGGAATACATGTTGGCTCTTTGCCTCAAGTGGTATGGAGTTTGCCTAAAAAAGAAAATTCTTTTTCCAGCTGAATTCAGTACTCCTGCTATATGACTACCATACAAGGAACATGTCACATGTCATTTCACTTGTCACTAGGCCAGACTCTTCTTCTCAAGGCATCTTTGTGTTTCCACTGAGAACCTAATGGCATTTCCTTTTCAAATGGGCTTTGGTTCCTGCTACTCAACATGTTTCCACCTTTGTCGGTCAATGCTTTCATCATGCAATCTTGTTGATGCCCTGGAGTCTCATCTGGAGTCCACAAGCTTCCCAAACTGAGCTGTGGGCCATGAAATGGGTGACCTACATTTTACTGCATAATACACTGTGTACCTTCATGGTTTACAGGATTTTACCAAAAAAAATTTCTGTAAGTTTTTGCTCACACTTTCTCAAGAACCCCCACCATGCCATCTGAATACCTGGGTTGAACATTGAGTGACAGGCAACAGGCAATTCACTACTCTTCATCGATAACTAAAGCTTACTCCTGAGCCAATGGTTGGGAGTGTTTCTCTCTTTCATCAGAGTGTATTTTCTCCTAGTAATCTCACCCCCTTTTCTTCTCAGCCATTCATGAATCCCATAGGTCTGCCTCCCAGCTATAATAAACTTGGTAAATTTCAAAGATGAAAAGCAATTTTAAATTCATGGAATTCATCTACCCACCAATGGTAAACCCGTTTACAACATTCCTACCTAGAAGTCACATTTGGTTTCTGATGAAGGCATGCACTGATGTTTAAAAGACAGAATTTTTCATTTTGAGCTCAAGGTGCCTCTTCTAACTTCTGCATACTTCTCCTTGCAAGTCCATATAAAAGGTGCAGTGGAAGTGGTTTTTTCTATCTTTTTATCTCAATTCTAATTAGTGCTGCAAAACTCAAATTAGGTCTCAAAAAACAAAAAACAAAAAACAAAAAACACAAAGTGAGAAAAAATCACCCTTATTTATTTCACCTTAATGATGGATTTTTTTTCACCGCAAACAATCAATGAAATGAAAAGATAAGCTACAAAATAAGAGAATATATATGCAAACCATATATCTGATAAAGGATTAATATCTAATATATTTTAAAAACTCATACAAATCATTAGAAAAAAAATACTCAATTTAAAAATGAGCAAAGAACCTGAACAGACATTTTTTTTTCCAAAGAATACATACAGGTGATCAACAGATATAGGAAAAGATGCTCAACATCACTAGTCAGCAGAGATATGCAAATGAAAACCACAGTATCAACTCAAAACTGTTAGGATGGCTATCATGGAAAAGACACGAGGCAACAAGTGTTGGTGAGGATGTGAAGAAAAAGGAACCCTTGTCTATTGTTGGTGGGGAGAATTGGTACAGTCATTATGTAAAACAGTATGAGTGCTCCTAAAAATTGAAAATAGAACTACCATGTGGTCCAGCAATCTCAATTCTGGGTATATATCCAAAGAAAATGAAATCACCATCTGGAAGAAATTGCTGCACCTACATGTTCACTGTAACATTATTCACAATAACCAAGATATGGAAAGGACCCAACTGTCCACTGATGGATGAATGAGTCATGAAAGTGTGGTTCTATTTTATACACACACACATGCACTAAAGTACTATTCAGCTTTTAAAAAGAAGAAAATCCTGCCATTTGTAACAATATGGATGACCTTCGAGGACATTATGCTGAGTGAAATAAGCCAAACACAGAAAGGCAAACACTTTATGATCTCACTTATACGTGAAATCTAAAAAAATTGAAGAGAAGTAGAGAGTAGAATGGTGATTATTCTGGGATGGAGGATTGCAGGGGAATAATAAAATTTTCAAAAACTCATTTTATATCAGTGTGCACCACACATCAAAATGTAAATCATGGTGAAATACTATTCCATTATAAAGACTGTTAGTTTGATTTTTGTTTGCTTATTTATTTAATTTGCCTATTATGGATTAAAAAGAAAAGTTCAAGTATTTTAAGATGGTATGCAAGATTTAATGAGAAGGATGAAGAGAGCCAACTTGCATTTGATGTTAATTATTTGCCCCACACAAAACTCAGGTTTTTGAATAGGATATATACTCAACAGAATTAAGAAAAACCTGACGCTTTTACCCAGAGTGACTGGCAGTCAGTCCAAATCTGGTAGCTAGTCCTGTAACTGACAGAGACAGTAACTTTTAAATAAAGACTGATGGAAAAAAAAATCGAAGTTAATTCAGTAGAATATTTCACAAATTTAGATACTAAATATGAAAATTAATGGATTCCATTTGGTATGAGATTTGGAACGATGTATTAAAAACACTTTTTAGAAGATTCAAACCTTGGAGTCTCTAATTCTACTTCTGGGAATATATTCTAAGAATGCAATCTGAAATATAGAAACCGATTAGATAGAAAATATTCAGGGCAATATATGTTTAATGAAGAAAATTTGGAATTAATCTAGATATTCAACAATGGGAGGAAAAGTTTGCTCAACTTTGATATTTGGTGTTTGATATTTAAGGTAAACATCTGCAAAAAGACTGTTTACAATAAGCAATGTTAGCATAGAAATATGTAAAGAGAATAAAACAGGATAAAACATAGACAATATTTCTCAAATATGTTAAATAAATACTTGTAAAGATAATAAAGGCTGAAAGGAAATAAACAATCGTGTCAATAGAGAGTTCTGGGAATAAGGGCAGTAGTTTTGTAATTCTTTTATTTTATCTCTTTTTTAATGAATGGAAATAATTTTTAAATGGGAAAAGAGGGATACTGTACATGAAGAAAAGCTGACTCCCCCAGAAATAGAATATCATCTCACATCCAAAGTAGCTGTGCAGATTACAGTGGTGTTATTACTAGGCTTATGAAATATGAATGCTGACCTTGTCTCCTTGCCTTGTACCGACAGTGAGAGGTATTTACTGGAGGCCAATTACTTTTTCTCTCACCCTTAATTCTTCTCCAAATTTTATTGCTAACAACCATGCTACAAACCTAAAATTGTTTGAATGAATGTATCAGTCTCCTTAACATTTTCTTCTTTTCTTTCAAAGTAATTCTGAATATATTACATCAATTGCATGCAAAATGCTAATGCCAACATTTTGTGCAAGACGGCATCTTGTCAGAGAGACCATACCTGAGTTCATATTCTAAGCAATTATCAGCTTCTTTATGAACGTCAATAAATGTAAATTCTAATAAAAAGAAAAACAAAATCTTATTAATTGTCCTCTGGAGCCATCAAAATAGTCCTACATTCTTTAGGCAAGAACTCACTGAGAATGTTTATAGTCTCACATTCTGCCAAAGAGAAAGTGGCAGGACACCAGCATTTTGCATCTTTGTGTGTGTGTGTATGTGTGTGTGTGTGTGTGTGTGCATGCTAAAACACTGGAACATACAAAAGTAGACACAGCCAGAGAGAGATGGGCATATATGGATTTACCAGGAATTTGATGAGGCTTACCCTTTGGGTTCCCACTTTCTTTGGGCTTCTGCTAAGACCTTTTAACTGTTTAGATTTGTCATTTTGTAAAGAAGACCCTTCAAGTTGTGGAAGACACAAAGTCTATATTGTCTACTAGGCATGACCACCTTGCCCAGATTACTCTGGGAAAACAGTACTAGGAGGAAACACAAAAATCTATTACATCTGATTCTGAGATGTGAGACCTAGTTGGGTAAATGGAAGGGAGAGAAGAGCAAAAGAGAAATGCATGGGAAAGGCATGTGGGACCAAACAAAACAAAACAAAAAATCAAGTAGGAAAAAGCTGTTTGCTGAACTATAAGATCTGAGATTAAAATCAAGTCTTAGGCTTTTCCCAACAAAAAATCCTAAAGTGTATAACTTATTATAACGCCAGAAGGGTCAACTTTAAAACCATAAGAGGGATGGTCTTGGGACTACAATTGTTCAAAGCTATGATTAAGAAAGAGCAGGGATCGGCCTGGTGCGGGGGCTCACGCCTGTAATCCCAGCACTTTGGGAGGCCAAGACGGGCAGATCACGAGGTCAGGAGTTTGAAACCAGCCTGGCATGGTGAAACCCCATCTCTACTAAAAATACAAAAATTAGCTGGGCATGGTGACACACATCTGTAATCCCAGCTACTCGGGAGGCTGAGGCAGGAGAATTGCTTGAACCCGGGAGGTGGAGGTTGCAGTGAGAAGAGATCGAGCCACTGCACTACAGCCTGAGCAACAGAGCAAAACTCTGTCTTGAAAAAGAAAAAAGAAAGAGTAGGATCAGCCTATCATGGTGTCTGATATGCATAGAATAGCCAAGTTCTTAGCTGCCAAGGTCTCACATGCATATATTATTTTCAATCACACAAAAAAACTGTTCATACAATTTCTGTCTCAGAAAATAGTGGAGGCGACCTGCAGTTTGAGTTGAGTAGCAAATTACCACATAGACACTGATTATTAACAAAGGGTCTTAGCAAACTAGTTCAGTTCTTTCATTTACAGATGTAAAATGGGCTTTAGAAGGGAAAATGAGAATGCCTGGGGGTGATGGATTTAGTGGCAAAGCAGGCATATTATTTTTTTCTTGTAATACATCTTTGCATATTAGATGATACATTTATTAAAATCATGTTTTCTGATACATTATGGAAAAAATACGTTTTTTAATGTTAATGTGTAATTCTCACACAAATCCATACACACACACACACATTTGCACTTACACATATACACGCAACCTCATAAGCTATAGTGGAAGAAAGTTACATATTATCACACGTCCTACTATTTCAAAATCTCATAATAAAAATTTTGCAAAAGGAGATTGTATTTGAGTTTTCTTACTTATGCGTGTGTTAGCTTTTATTTTTACTAATTGAAACTTTTGCGGAGGAAAGGTAGAAGTCAACAGAAGATAAAAAACTAATTATATTCTCTGCTTAGAAATACTGAACTTCAATAATGGGATTGCTGGGTCAAATGACATTTCTGGTTCTAGATCCTTGAGGAATCGCCACATTGTCTTCCATAATGGTTGAACTAATTTACATTCCCACCAACAGTGTAAAAGCGTTCCTATTTCTCTGCAACTTTGCCAGCATCTGTTGTTCCTTGAGTTTTTAATAATTGCCATTCTGACTGGTGTGAGACAGTATCTCATTGTGGTTTTGATTTGCATTTCTCTAATAATCAGTGATGTTGAGCTTTTTGTCATATGTTTGTTGGCCTCATGAGTGTCTTCTTTTAACAAGTGTCTGTTCATGTCCTTTGCCCACTTTTTAATGGGGCTGTTTTTTGTTGTAAGTTTAAGTTCCTTGTATATTCTGGATATTAGACGTTTGTCAGATGTTTTCCCACTCTGTAGGTTGCCTGTTTCCTCTGATGATAGTTTCTTTTGCTGTGCAGAAACTATTTAATTTAATTATATCCCATTTGTCAATTTTTGCTTTTGTTGCAATTGCTTTTGGCATTTTCATCGTGAAATCTTTGCCCATCCCTATGTCCTGAATGGCATTTCCTAGATTTTCTTCTAGGTATATACCCAGAGGAATATAAACTATTCTGTTACAAAGATACATGGACATGTATGTTCACTGCAGCACTATTCACAATAGCAAAGACATGGAATTAACCCAAATGCCCATCAATGATAGACTGGATAAAGAAAATGTGGTACATATACCATGGAATACTATGTAGCCATAAAAAGGAACAAGATCTTGTCCTTTACAGGGACATGGATGGAGCTGAAAGCCATTATCCTCAGCAAACTAACACAGAAACAGAAAACCAAACATCGCATGTCCTCAATTATAAGTAGTAGCTGAACAATGAGAACACATAGACACAGGGAGAGGAACATCACAAACTGGGACCTGTGAGGGTGTTAGGTTGGGATAGGGAGAGCATTAGGAAAAACAGCTAATGTATCTTGGGCTTAACACCTAAGTGATGGGTTGATAGGTGAAGCAAACCACCACGGCACACATTTACCTATGTAACAAACCTGCACATCCTAGGCATGTACCTCGGAACTTAAAATAAAAACTGAAATTAAAAAAAATTAAATAAAACTGAACATCAAGTGTTTGATCTTCTCCCCACACAGGCACCTGGACTGCACTTGTTCCAGAGAGCACTGAAGTCACAGCAATCCAATGCCCCAGCAATGACACCCAACTAATCCATCCATGCTCATTAGTAAGAAAGAAGTTACCATTGTTTAAAACTGACTACAAAGCTCAATTTAGTTTTACATGGATTCTTGGATTAACTTTACATGGACCGTGGACCAACTGTGTTTTGTAAAATAGTGAAGTGGACCTTGGTGCCTCACATTAGAGAGATCACAGACCTTTGTGATAAATTGCTAAGGACACTTTTCTCAAACAAATGTTCTGTAAATATTCAGCAACATTTGCATGTAATTGTATAGCTTTATTGGACTAGGTCAAAAGACCAAGGTTTGCTATTGGTCTCTGCCCAATTTGATGCAATGTGAACTTATATATTCAACTTTCCTTTCTGAGCTTCAGTTTCTCTACTTGCAAACTCTTTTATGACTCGGTTTCATAATACCTAAGACTACTTTTAGCTCCAAGATGCCGTCAGTTTGTGTTAGGTTTCTATGCAATCTCTTTTGAATAAGTAAATTTATATAACCACTTTGAGCCTAGGGGGAAATTTAAGCTTACCGTGTCTCAGAGGTTCACAATGACATTAGAAATTATGTTGATGATCTAAAAAAAATCACCACTGAGTGTTACTTAATTTTCATTTAAATGAAAGAAATAATTATCCTGACAAGACAGGGTATATTTCTGAGAGAGTTAACTTAGTTCACTTTGGTTCTGCATGAGATTGAAACCGTTTAGCAGAAAATTAAATTAACGTTTGCCAAGAAATTAAGATAAAATATGAGGATCACCATGTAACACTATTTGTCATTCTGGAAAGAATGGATGATCCATGTCAACCTTCAAGCTCAGCTCCATGAGCAACTGGAAATTATCAAGAGTTTTAGAAGTGATGGACAAATAGAGTTTGATATGGGTAAATGCCAATTGATTCAAAGAGTGAAAGGACAACTGACTGTGACAGATAGATTCACTGTCCATGAAGATCAAATTATTGAAATACAGTGTTCAAGGAATTCTAGAAAGGCTAGACTTTGCTGTTGTAACAAGAGATTTATCTTAGGGCAATTAGAGTAAAGTTGAAGAAAATACTTATGAATGATTCTAGTTCTTCCTGTTATTCCAACGATTTTAAATTCCCTTTATTTTTCTAACCAAAGAAAGAGCACAGATAGGCATATGACAACATTCAAGGACAAGAGGAAGGGTCTCATGAGTTTGCAGACATTTGTCCACTTATTTACATGCCAGAGGGCAGGTAAGCAAAAGCTGACTCATGGTGTTGCCTGGAGTTGATCACTGACCAACCCCATTAAATGGCAGTAAAGATCAATATCATTGAGCTGCTCAGTGGTTTATATGCAGCCTGAAATAAATTTACATAGACTAATTGGTAGGAAATTAGACACTAGTTAAATAGCAGAGATTATGAGGGGAAAAAATGTACCCTTAGACACTTCAGAGAACAACCTTAAATTTCTGCAAAGTTAAGACAGCTAAAAAAGGTCTGCAATATACTTACTTTTATTCTCTCTTTCAACAAGTATTGTTTGAGGACCTATTATGTCTCAGGCACTGTTTAAGTGCTCGTAAAAAGACCAAATTTATGCCCTTGTGGTATTTACATTCTAGGGGAGAAAACCAACAATAAGCAATATTCATGCTAAATAAACACATTATCTAGAGTGTTAGAAAGTGATGCAACTTTATTTTATATAAATGTATATTTTTATATATATATATTTAATGGGAACAGCATAAGCAGAATCAGGAGCACAAAGTAAGATGGCAGGCAGTTTACTCCGTTAGATAGTTCACAGTAGGGATTACTGAGCGTGTAAAATATGGACAAAGACTTGAAAAGGATGAGGTAGTTATTAAAGCTGATATCTAGGGATAGGGCAACTTGATCAGTGCAAAATTCTACAGCCAACATCCTACAGCTGGAATGTGATGGTATGATGGGTGTAGAGAAAGAGAGAGGAGCTCAGAAGAAGACCATTGTAAATGTTTCAACTGTTTCTGAGTCAGGTGGTGAGGTGACCTTTGAGAAGGGGAATGACATAACGGGACACATTTTGGTCACACTGCCGTATTGGCTGCCATACTGAAAACAGACCCTAGATGAACTGAGTTTGAAGTAGGAAATCCCATTAAATATTTAGTTTTTATTATTTTTTTTAAATAATCCAGACAAGAAATGAGAATGGTTTGGATCAATGTGTTAACAGTAGTAATAATGACAAAGATGCAGATTCTTGAGATGAGAAAGGCAGCTGGTGAGGCAGATTTTGAGGGAAGAATAGGAATCAAGTACTGGAAATATCTGTTAGACTGCCAAATAGGGATATAAGGTAGACATCTGCAAATACAAGTCTAGAGTTTAGAAAACAGGTCTCAGCTGAAGCTCTAACTTTTAATATTGTTGAAATATAGGTGATACTTAGAGTTATGAACATGGCGTAAATTCACCAAAGTCATGAGGAGAAAGCAAGAGACAGGGGCATCAAAAAAGAGATGCTCCTGTATTAAGAGCTTGGAGAGAAGAAGGAGTGTTCAGTGAGGTAGGAGAAAGATTGAGTATATACGACACTATGAGCCATTTGAAGAAAGTTTACCCAATAGAAGGTCAAGATGGCCTTGCTGATAGATCACCCAAGACTGGGAACTGGTCATAGATTGAGCAGTATGGGATCAGGGTGACTTCTGTATGAGCATGAGAGGGGAAAAGCAATCTGAAAAAGCTAGGAGAACAGAAGTAGAGGAACTGGCTGCCAGAGGTAGAGGAACTGCCAACATGAGTGTAGATACATCGTAAAAGAATTTTGCAGCAACAGGAGCAAAGAAGCAGGGTGGCCGCTGGTGTGGGAGTTTGGGTCAAATGACAGTTTTCTTAAGGATTAACAATATATTAACATAGAGATGGCAATGATCTAATTGAGAAAATTTTGAGATCAAATAGACTGGCAGTAAAACTTGGTTCGGGCACTTAATAATTTTATGACCTCAGAGAAATCATTCATCTTCTCTGTGCCTCGGCTTCCCTGTCCTTCCAGGTATGAGGTTGAAAATGACTTTCGGTAGCAATCTCCAGGAAAATAGCACTGGACTGTGGAAAGATGCACAGAAAGGGTTTATATTGTAGGATCTTCCTTAGTAGCTGTATAATGTTAATCCAAAAACTTTTTCTTAAGTCCTAGCATCTTCATCTTGAAACGAGATAACAATACTTGTTTCAATAGATTTTGATAAGAATACAACAAAGTTGTGCAAATGAATTGCCTGGCATAGTGTCTGGCATACATCAAGTGTGCAATAAATGTGATTTGTTTCGTTTGCTCTATCGTGTCTCAAAGATCCAAATTCCCTAAATGGATGCCTTCTGCACTATCAACAACAGGCATGTTCTTTGATGAATGAATCCAGGCTCCAGCCCCTGTTTGTGACAGTATCTTAGCTTGAGGGTGTACCATGACCATTTTTTTGGCTTGGGTTATTGCTTCCCTCCTAACAATGACTTTGCTGCCTCAGCCTTTGCCTACCCACCATGACCCAGGCTCTGATTTTCTTGAACTCTAGACACAGAGACTGCCCTATTGAAACTGCTGCTGATGCAATACCAGCCATAGGGAAGGTTATTTCAGAAAACTGCCTAAAGAAACTTCAGATGAACCTAAACAAAGATTGCTAACTGTTTCCTGGTACAGATTTTTAGGTGGATTTTCCTTCTCCATATATCTCTAAGAACATGTTAATATGCTATGTGGTGATATGTTACAAAATAGAGGAACTGAATAGCACCCATTTCTGAATCAACTAGCTCTGCATTCACATCCAATTTGAATCACACTAGTTGGGTGAATTTAGGCAAGCTAATGAGCTTTTCTAAACCTCCAGTATCTCATCTGTACATGTGGTTTACCATACTAATCTCATATGGGCTGTGTGAGCGTACTGAGATAATTAAACAAAAGCTCCCAGCAGAGCGCCTGGTATGCATAAGCAGTAGTCACGTCTATTATTGATTAGGCCTATCTATATATTACATAACTGGACACAAAAGTGATACCAACTGAAATTTCATTTTTAAAAATTCACAATTCAAGGCAAGAGTAACGTGATAGAAAGTTTAATCCAACCTTTTTTTTTTTCGAAATATTTGAGACCCTATGGTAAGAAGATCTTCATGAAAATATAAGAAAATAAATACAGAATATGGTATTAAATCATTAATTCCTGAGGTTTTATGTAACTCTCCATTCAAGACCCAGCTGGTCATGCCATCCCTGGAGATGGCTTCACAGCCCCCAGAGTTTTAGTGAATAACCCCACCCTCAGAGGCAGCTTCCCCTTTGAGGGCCAGGTCCACTTGAGACCACAAAAGTCATCTCTCCTTCCATGGAACACTGTTGTTGGAAAGAAATCCCTCAGTGGAGATTGTAGTTATTCAGACTAAAGTTGGACCTATCATTTTGTACTCAGCATACTTTGAGATTAAAAAAAATAATAATTTTACGAGAGCTGTGTGATAAAAACAAAACAAGGGTTTTCTTGATGTTTTCCAGATGTAATCAAAGTAAGTTATTTTGTATTTATTTAAATTTTACTTGCAGTTTGGGAGGCCTCATTCTATGTTCAGCCCTACTGTGATTTGTGTGGCCTTTAGCAAGCTACACGTTCTCTGGAAGGCTCAGTTTCCACATTTGGAAATAATAACATTTTTGTGGAAGACGGTTGTGAAGAGTAAATGAGTTTGTATGTTTAACATACCATGCAGGTATAAGGTGCTTAAGAATTATAAGTTCTTTCCCAGGATGACTTGTTGATGACTTTGAAATAACCCTGGTTTACCATGGTCTTGAAATTATCAAGCAACCAACTTCATGCAATAAACAACAAAGAATAGGCTCATAATTACATCTCCCATTCTCTCCATAGAAATTTAAATGAATTCATATCATTTTAATTAAATTTTCTTATTTTCAATAGCCTTGAAAAACATTTGGTACACATACAATACAATTGTTAGGGCTTCTGTATCACACATGAAAATCTTGAGAATTATCTGCTAAACAAGTACTGTATCCATGTGACGGTCTTTAATTATTGTGAGCCCAAAGAGACTGTAATCAATAATATATTGATTACAACTCATAATATACTGAAATGTCATCCTGGGCTCCACAAATTGGACTTTAAAATTCAATATGCAAGATTTTCATGAGACATCCAGAGGAATTTGATAGAAAATAGCATTGCTGTGTTTCTATATTTGATCTGTTTCTCTTTTCTTAGAACTAACACAAGTAAATAAATCAATAACATAAAGGCAAATGCCTTTTCTTTTTCTAATAAACTGTGTATAATAATTGTAGTCTTGGTCATTTCCAAATAATCCCAACTAGATGTGAAGTGGAAAAAGAGATTCACATGAAAGTAAAATTAGCAATGGCCTCGGGACATGCTGACATGTTTAACCTGGATTCTGGAGACTGGAGTGCACTCACTATAACACCGTTTTTTTAATACATATCAACCTCTACTCAGGGTTACAAAGCTGGTCCCTCAGGTGGTTCACAGAATAGTGTCACCCAAGTTTGTTTGGAGGATTAAAATAAAACAAATGATAGAAAGCATGTATTAGACTTATACATTCCTCCCGATGTAGACAAAAATTAGTCCCTGGAAACTGAGTCCACAAATCCCCTTTCTAAAGTGTTCATTTTTAAATGCATTTACACATTTGCAGGACAATGAAGTATCTGGCTTTTACACTGACTTACATTTTTTGTTTATTCAGAAATAGGTTTATGTTACAAGAACAAAGTAAAATACACTTTTATTCTTTGTATCCTCAGGATTTAGCACATTGATGATGAAAAATTATATGTATATCTACATAATAGATATATATAGTATATATATTATATATACATATTATATATATATATAACAATTATGTTAAACCTCTTAAACTTTTGTGTTCAGTACAGTATTGTTGACTATAAGCACAGTGTCTAATAGAAGATCTTTATAACTTTACAACTTACATGACTGAAACTCTATACTCTGATCACCCCTTCCAGGCCCTGGCAACTACCATTCTACTTTCTGCTTCTGTGGGTTCAGCTGATTTAGAGATCTCATAAAAGTGGAATCATATAGCATTTGTCCTTCTGTGACTGGCTTACTTCACTTAACATAATGCCCTCAAAGTTGATCTATGTTATGGCATTTGACAGAATTTCCTCCATTCTTATGGCTGAATGATATCTCATGGTATCCATTGTGGCTGGGCATGGTGGCTCACGCTTGTAATTCCTGCACTTTGGGAGGCCAAGGTGGGAAGATCACGATGTCAGGAGTTCAAGACCAGCCTGGCCAACGTGGTGAAACCCTGCTCTACTAAAAATACAAAAATTAGCCAGGTGTGGTGGCACATGCCTGTAGTCCCAGCTATTGGGGAGGCTGAGGTAGGAGAATTGCTTCAACCCGGGAGAGAGAGGTTGCTGTGAGGCGTGATCGCTCCACTGCACTCCAGCCTGGGTGACAGAGCAAGATTTCATCTCAAAAAAAAAAAAAAATTCCATTAAAGGCATGAGCCACAATTTATTTGTCCATTCACCTGCCAATGGACATTAAGGCTATTTCCGACTCTTGACTACTGTGAATAATGCTTCATTGAACATGGGAGTACACATATGTCTTTGAGAAACTGATTTCAATGACTTTGATTTTCAATTTTTTGAGGAACATTCATACTGTTTTCAGTAGTAGCTGCACTATTTTACAGTCCCACCAATAATATGCAAGGGTTCCAATTTCTCCACATCCTTTCTCCAACACTTGTTATTTTCTGCTAGTTTGTTTCTTTGATAATGGCCATCCTCAGAAGTGTGAGCTGATATTTCGTTTTGGTTTTGAATGGCCATTTCCCTGATGATTAGTGACACTGAGCATCGTTTCATGTATCTGTGGGCCATTTGAATGTGTTCTTTGAAGAAATGTCTATTCAAGTCCACTTCCACTTTTTAATTGGGTTATTATTACTTTTTTTTTTGCTATTGAGTTGTAGGAGTTTCTTACATTTTTAGATATTGAGTCCTTATTAGATATATGGTGGCTAATATTTTCTCCCGTTCCATAGGTAATCTTTTAACTCTCTTAACTGTTTCTTTTTCTGTACAAAAGCCTCACTAGCCTATTTTTTTGCTTTTGCTGCCTGTACTTTTGTGGTCATATAAATGAAACTACTCAGACTATAAATGTCTATACTCAACTATAAATGTATTTGTATAAATAGGAGGAAAGCACAGTACAAAACAAAGCAACTTGCTATGGATTCTTTCCAGACATTTGCCCAATATTTAATCTGGTGCTCAGTTACATTTTACTTAGGGTATCTTGCTCTTTGTCAGTTGCAAAATATCCCATATGAGAACTTCAGATAATTGTTACATTTTTAAAAAATGCTAGTGGGCCCTATTTCTGATTAGATTACTCTTCAAAAATCCTACTATTCTGCACATGTGCTTACCATACTGGATGGCCTAATATACCAAATTAGTCAAATTAATATTCACAAGCAGAAGCTCTCTTAGTACTTGGTGCTAAAATCTATTGGTATCCTGTTTCTTGAATTATTCAAACATACATCATTATCAATTTGTATAAGTGTGTTTTATAAATTATAAATAGGCGATCATTTAAGGATACATTCCTTTGCAAGTTCATCTAAAAATCAGCTCATCTTTGAATTCAGTCAGGGCACTGGAGGCTTGTAAGACTATTTGGTTAGAGCAGGGTTACGGTGGGGACACAGTTGTGTAGTTAAGTTCCTGAGTCCTACACTGGGGTCGTAATGAACAGGTATCACAGTAGCATTCAAGAGACAATGTCTAACTGTGCTAGTGTGGAGCAAGGTGTGTTGTGAAGGGTGCTATAAACACATTATCTTGTTCATCCTGCAGCACACCCTTCCCATGGTATCATTTTTACGTTATTGGTATATAAACTGACATTATTCCCAATCTTGTAGATGGCTAACACTAAAAAATGTTAGTAACTAGCAGCAAGTATTCTGGAAAAAGCTGGCAGAATCACATACATCACTCCTGCATACAGAAACAGGACAAGACGTTATCGCTCTCCTTACGGAGGTTAGAGAGTCTGGAAATCCTAGACCTCAGACCTGGAAAGATCTAAAACGTCCTCCAGTCCAGCTATATTCTTTGTCAACATTGTGACTGTACTAGGAATGTAGCTCTCCTGACAAGATCTCCATATTAAATTCTGGCTTTGTACCAGGGTATTTCATAAGGAAATCCCTGACAAATGTAGCCTCTGATGCTAAAGAACAGGGACCACTGTGATTGGAAGCAAAGCAAATCAGATCAAGTGAAAACAGGGAATTTGTAGATGTGATTAATGCCAAAGACAGCTTACTTAAGGGACAAACAGACAAGAATTTTTTTAAATAAAATAACAATAAATAATAGCTGCAACTTTAAAACAATAACAATAATGACGACAAAACTGTTATTGTTGACTTGTGCCAGGCACAGTACTAAATTCTTTACATATATCATCTCACTTAGTCCTCAAAACAAACCCAAGGACAAAGCTATTATAATCTCCTATTTTCCAAAACATAATACTAAGTCTCAGTGAAGTAAAATCTTTTGGCCAAGGACACAAAGCCAAAAAGTGGTGATACCTGGATTCAGAACCATCTTAGATGAATTCTGAAACTCAACTTCTCACCCACTGTAGTACACAGCGTACTTAAAAGTCAGGAAAGAAAAAAACAGGGATTTGGTTCCTTCACTCGATATCCGTATGTATCCCAGATTCTAAGTGCCAGTCCAGGTGGGAATGGGCAGGTATGTGACCCTGTTTTAAATCATTACATTGTTTTAGTGCAAAACAAATAAGCCATTATAGAAAAAAAGCAGCATGTCTGTTTACAGATTCAAATACAACTTCAAAAATCTTTTCTAGGCACGGGAGATTAAAAGTTTGAACTATAATTACATTTCCAGATGGTCTCTGAATATGAAAAGCAAATTAAAATCTAATGCATATAGTATTATTTTTAATTTTCTTAGAAGTAGTCAAAAGAGTTAAAAGGCAGAATTTGCTGCCATTTCTAAATTCCAAACCCTTGTTTGTACCCATACACTAGCAGGCAAATCAAGAGCAATGCACACAGTCATGAAATCCACCAGGATGCTCAGGTGCTGGGGTAGCCAGAGATTATTTTCCATAAACTAAACTTGAGCAACTGGTGATGTCCCTCCTTTCCAATCCAAGTTGTGATTCTAGGAAATATCCATTAGTGACAGAGAGGAAAATCTTTTAAAAAGAGGAATAGGGTCTGGCGTGTGTGTGTTTGTGTGTGAAACGTGAAAAGCTACATTGCAATTTTCTGGGAAGCAATCTACATTAAACAGAGGGGAAACACTTACTACATCTACTACTAGCATTGTCTGCTTTACATCATCGGCAACATCATGTCATCATCACCAACATCTTTATAAATACATACAAGAATTCCCATTTGAAAGCCAGATTGTTTTCTCAACTCTACAAAGGTCCATGGAGTTTGAGATGACCAAGCAGTAAAGCTGCTTTGAGAGCTGAGAGTCAGAAGTTTCTGGACCCTTTAAAGGGCAGAAGGAAGAGCTGCCCTCCGTTTGGAGACCCAGTCACCACTGTACACCTTGCACTCACCTGACTCTGTATGCAAATCATGTTTTTTATTTCATAATAAAAGCATCATTGTGTTAGTCCCTTTCAATTTTGAAGTCCAGTTCTCTAGTAAAGGCCAAGATGGCCTCTGAACAAGGTTCTGCATGGCCAAGTAGGGAGTGCATATTTTCCTAGAAATCCCCCACATCAAATTACTTTTTTTCATCTCTCTGTGCCCATCTGCCCTGCCTTTCTTGGATAGAAACTTTGAATTTTTGAATTTTTTGAACTGAAGTTACTTGTTAATCCATTTAAGAAAATTCTTGCATCCTTGCAGCTGTAGGATCTGTGCTGGTTGGTGAACCTGATGCTTGTCTACAGTAAGATTTACTCCCTCCAAGGCTCATTTTGATTCACTCAGACTCTGGATTTATGACTCTCTCTCATGTGCCCCCACACTGTAATCCTGTAGGTACATCATTTTATCAACCACAATCTCCTACTCACTACCATTTTCCTCCCATAATTGTACCTCTATGAAGATTAACAAAACCTCATTGCCTAAGCAGAGATGACTATCCCTGTGCTTCCTAAACTTTAATAAGCACATGAAACATCAAGAGAGCTGGTTATAACACAGACGGCTGGCTCTCAGCCCTGAGACTCTGACATAATAAGTCTGGGTGGGTCTGGGTGAAACCTAGAAATGTGCATTTCTTCTAAGCTCCATGGCCCCTTTGATGGTGGCTATCCAGGAACCACACTTTGTGTAGCACTGACCTTGCCTGTTTCCCTGCACCACACCTCTCCCAAGTCCCTGTGCTCCAAGGTTAGTGCCAGGAATAGAAACCCAAATCTTACAGCTCTTATCACTATACCACAAAATCCTTTTGATTTCAGCTAAATATTGGAAAAGGGGGTCAGAATATTCTTCGCGTTCCCAGAACACAGTTCACTGTGGTAGATGGGTTCAGTCTTGGTATCAGACTATTCAAGACAGTTGAATAGTTCCAGGATGACAATGCTAAACACAGTGTGGCAGCCTTTCTACTAAGTGTGCTCAATGCTCATAAAGACAACATGATAACTAAAAATAGTGATTTAATAAAAACAGTTGTTGTATATTTACATTTGCCTGAGTATTTTGCATAATTCTATGTGTGGATATTTTTTTCACAAAGCACATCTAATTCTACATGAATAATCCCTAATATTTCTTATTTTTATGTATTTGGTTTAAAATGGAGAGAAAAATCACTAGATACAGGCACTGAGCAAAGCTGTACTTCTAAACACAATACTGTATTTCTACTCCAGAATTGTAATTTTTTCTTTTTTCTTTTTTCCTTTTTCTTTTTGAAATGGAGTCTCACTCTGCTGCCCAGGCTGGAGTGCAGTGGCGTGATCTCAGCTCACTGAAACCTCTGCCTCCTGGGTTCAAACAGTTCTCCTGCCTCAGCCTCCAAAGTAGCTAAGATTATAGGCACCCACCACCACACCTATCTCACTTTTTTGTGTTTTTACCATGTTGGCCAGGCTGGTTTTGCACCCCTGACCTCAAGTGATCCGCCTGCCTTGGCCTCCCAAAGTGCCAGGATTACAGGTGTGAGCCACCGTGCCCAGCTTACAACTGTAATTTATAATTTGCGAACTAATTTCAACTACGTAGAGTGATATTTATGAATAGAATTATTAAACCTAAGATTACCTTTAAATTTCCCAGAAAAGTGTTTTCTGTTTCCATCCTATTCAAAAACAGATTAGCAATGTTAATATGTAAATGAATAATTAATTAAATAGAGCAATCATTTTGATCCTTTAATTTCTTACTCAAGAAAGCCAGAAATAAACATGTTAAGATAGGAGTCACTTTCTCAGAAAGTAAAACCTGGGACTATACAAGATCACACAGGAAGGAAGTGTGGAGAAGAATGTGGAACTTGGCAAAAAAGGAGAATCAGACATGCCACACTTTATGAGTTCACAGTACAAATACGACTACCATCAAAATAAATAATAGCTGAAGAAATGTCCATGGATTTGGCAACTAGGGCTATTAGAGGCTTTAGAAAGAGTAAATCCAATGGATTGAGAAGCTTCAAGTCATAACACAGTTAAATATGATAGAGAAATAAAAACAATATATGATAGAGAAATAATAAGGACACCAACCACTCATAATTGTGAAGTCTGGCAGTACAAGAAATGGAAGGTATGAAATGGTAGCTGGGAATGACAGCAAGCTCCTTGGCAGAGTTTTTCATGGTGGGGGAGAAAAGGGTTTATGGTAAATCCCAGTGGGAAAAGTGGAAGATGAGATATACTTTCCATAGTAACAGAGTAGAAGGGATGGGGGGCACTGACAGAAGATTACGCTCAAGTCAGGATGTTAGCCAAATCGTCCTCCAACACTGGTAGATTGTCTCATTGTATTATTGTTCACAAATATTCATAATCCCCTCATTCCATGGGAGGAGCGCATGTTTACCTCCATCAGCACTAGGCTTGACCATGTGAGCTGCGTTAGCCAATGAGACAGAAGCAGCTATGAAACAAGCTATACCTGTGCAGAAGCTTTAAGTGCGAATAGGTTTGGCTTAGTTTTCTCTTCTGCCATGAGAATAAGCATGTGCCATGCACAGGCTATATGAAGACGTGTGGACCAGAGCTAATCAGAGCAGAGTGGGGCTGGCAAAACACAAACTTACATAGACTTGTATAGATAGACTTATAATAGGATAAGTCTATCTAGATGCCAACACGTAATGTAAATGAGAAAATGATTCTTATACACCACTCTGATTTGGGGAGTTATTACCAAAAAAAATGGCCAACACACAAAAAGAAATATGTAAAGACAAATATAGGAGAGACTTCCTTAAACCCCAAGCAAAAATAATGTTTCTTTTTTTTCATAAGCATCAATTATTTTACTTAGGATAGTCAGGTTAGTATATAGAAATATCATCCTTTTAATTTTTAAATGGCTTTTTAGGGATATAATTACTGTAGCTTAAACACCACCTGTTGAATGTGTGCAATTCAATAATTATTAGTACATTTACAGAGTGATGCAACCACTACCATATCAAATGTTAAGATATTTCCCATTGCAAAAATAAAATAAACCTTGTACTTGTAAACTGCCATTATCAACCCAACTACCCAATCCTAGACAATCACTAATCTACTTTGTGTCCTAATTAAATTTGTGAATTTTTGACCTTCTTATGAATGAAATCGTACAATACACAATCTTCTGAGTTTGGCTTCTTTCATTTATCATAGCAGATGAACCTCAAAAACGTTAGGCATTTTTTTTTAGGGCAGGACAGAATACATTTTTGAAATGTTTAAATGGTAGGGTTTTTTATTTTTATTTTTTGAGAAGGAGTCTCCTTTTGTCGCCCGGGCTGGAGTGCGGTGGTCCGATCTCAGCTCACTGCAAGCTCTGCCTCCCAGGTTCACATCATTCTCCTGCCTCAGCTTCCCGAGTAGCTGGGACTACAGGTGTGTGCCACCACACCTGGCTAATTTTTGTATTTTTAGTAGAGCAGGGTTTCACCATGTTGGCCAGGCTGGTCTCGAACTCCCAACATTGTGATCTGCCCGCCTCAGCCTCCCAAAGTGCAAGGATTACAGGCATGAGCCACTGTGCCCGACCTTTTTTTTTTTTTTTTTTGAGACAGAGTTTTGCCCTTGTTGTCCAGGCTGGAGTGCAATGGCACGACCTCGGCTCACAGCAACCTCTGCCTCCCTGGTTCAAGTAATTCTCCTGCCTCAGACTCCCAAGTAGCTGGGATTACAGGCATGCACCACCACGCCCAGCTAATTTTCTTTTTTTTTTTTTTCTCCAATGCCCGACCTCGGGTGATCCGCCTGCCTTGGCCTCCCAAAGTGCTGGGATTACAGGCGTGAGCCACCACGCCCTGCCAGTTCTTTTTTACTATGTGCCAAGACTATACACTAGTTCATATTCTCTCTCCCCCCTTCCTCTCTGTCTATATGTGTGTATTTGTATGTCTGTGTGTATACATATATTTACATATAAATATATGTATGTACCAAACCTCATAACCCTGAGTTAAAGGTATTTTTGTTCCTATATTTCAGACAAAGAAATTGAAGCACAATTATTTAATTCAGTTTCCACAATTCTAGAGCTCTTAAGTGCCAACACCAGTATTGAAAATCAAGTCTGTTTGATTTTGACCTTTTTTTCCACTCTATCACATCACCTATTAATTTCAAAGGATTGTTTCTCTAAAAATGTCAGTTATCTAAGGATATTAAATTGGATAGGGGATATCCTTCAACTTTATACTATGAGCCGTTCTCCATTGTCTTGCACCAAAAGAGAAACGTAAGAAAACTATACTGTGCTTTCGAAATAGGCAAAGTAATTTAAAAAGCAGATAGAGTCGAAAGTAATAACAAAAGGAGCCTGTCTGAATATTGAAATGTAATCCACTTTGCCCAATCAATTATTTCCTAAATAAAATAATACTATAAAAGATTAGAAGGTTCTTGTCTATTGTTTTTAATTATTTCCAAGCTTAAACTGGCATGGCATATAAAAGGATATAATAGGATAAGTCTAAAATACTTCAAAGTAATTTTCAGGAGACACACAAGCCAACACTCAGTGTAATCTCAAATAACTGGAGCAGTCTTGTGATTGCTGAACTCCTAAATTTCACCCAGTTAACAGAGGTTCTTGTGCCCTATTAAAGAGCTTAGTATCCATGGTAGTAAAGGGATTCGTAAGCATTTTAGGATTCATGCTATTACGTTCAGACTAATTATGCATCTTAAAAATGTATTCTTCAAATCCCAGAGGGCATTTGATCGAGGATTTCTGACAATTAATTCCAATCACCCCAGAGTAGTCCCATTTTCCTTATCCCTGCTTACATCATTGCACACTTGGCCTCACCATAGTTTCAGATGTCCCAGAGTCATTGCAGGCTCTACCGGAGTCTTGGCACTTTTAAGCTAACTAGTAGCTAAATCCAATTGATTCAACTTTCTCAAAGGTTTCTGAATCCACACATTCCATTCCTGTCCCCTTGGTTTATGCCTTATTCCTCTATGTTCCCTAAGTGATCTCCCTAATTTCAGCCTTGACATTCATCAACTTATTTCATTTCTGTGTTGCCAAATTGTCTTTCCAGAACAATTTCTGTTCTCATCTCTTGCCTGCTAAAAACCATCAAGGTTCCACAATGCCCAATAAATGCCACCACCTGAAGGTCAGCCTTCTAAAATGTGATTCAAATGACTTTATGTCTTGTGTTATACTCAGCTAATTCTCTCTGTATAGCATAAGTGGTCAAGGGCATGGGCTCTGAGGTCTTTGAGTTTAAATACTTGCTTGGACATGTAATAGGAAAATTACCAATGACAAAAGGGATAATACAATCCAATTAATGAGTCTGTGCTCATATATGTTAAAGCCCTTAGTGGTCTATGTTGGCGTTATTATTATTATATATCTCAATAAACCTATTTCTTGTCTCACTGCCTTGGTCATGTTCTCTCTTCTGGAACCCAACTCTGCTCGTGAGACTTTACTTGACATTTCCTTCCTGAACTCCTTGTGTGGATTTGGTATTCCCATGTCTCAGGTCACAGTTGAGGTTCTTGTTCTCCTTATTCTCCTGGTGCTCTCTGGGGATCTTTGCCATCAGTCCTTACGGTTCTCCATATGGAATCCCCACACTTTGCCTCCTTTTTGATTTTATGGACCTTTTTGAACACCAGTTTCTGTAACACTAGTTCACGTGTGGTTTTATACTCAGATTCTGCTGTTCACCCTGGCCCAGAAATAGTGCCAGACTTACCATCCATCCTTTCCAAAAGGGAAAGTCTGGATGAATTAACTGGATGAACTCGGAACTCATGTCAAATGACATTTATTCCATAAAGCTTATTTTGATTCTTTTCAAAAAACTTTACTATTTTTTATTGTGGTATAATATACATTACATGAAATTTCTTATTTGACCATTTTTAAGTATACTCTTCAGTGTTATTAAGTACATTGTTGTGTGACCATTATCAGTATCATTTCCAGAACTTTTTCATCATCCCAAACTGAATCTCTATAACTGTCAAACAATAACTTCCCATTTCCCTCTACACATATCCCTTGGCAACCAACATTCTACTCTTTGTCTCTATGAATTTGATTACTTTTTGTACCTCATATAAGGAGAGTCATTCAGTATTTGACCTTTTTGGATAGGTTTGTTTTACTTAGCATAATGTCTTCAAGATGCATTCATACTGTAGCATGTGTTAGGATTTTCTTCCTTTTTAAGGCTGAACAATATTCCATTGTGTGTATATACCATATTCTGTTCATGTATTCATCCATCAAGGGACTCTTGGATTGACTTTATCTTTGGCTATTGTGAATACTGCTGCTATGAACATGAGTGTATCAATATCTCTTGAAGTCCCTGCTTTCAATTATTTTGGGTATATACCTACAAGTGAAATTGCTGGATCATAAAGTAGTTTTATTATTAATTTTTTGAGGAACTTACATACTACTCCACAGTGGCTGCAATATTTTACATCCTTACCAGCGGTGCACAAGGGATCCCATTTCTCCACATTCTCACCAAAACTTGTTTTTTGTTTTGTTGTTTTTTCTGTTTTGCTTTGTTTTTCATAGTAGCCATCCTCATGGCTGTGAGGGACTATGTTGTCATGGTTTTGATTTGCCTTGCCCTAATGATGGTTGATGTTGAGTATCTTTTCATGTTCTTATTGGCCATTTGGATATTTTCTTTGGAGAAATGTCTATTCAAGTTCTTTGCTCTTTTTTTTAAATCAAGTTTTTTTTTTTTTTGTCAAGTTGTAGGAACTCTATATATTTTGGACCTTAACTGCTTATCAGATGTGTAATTTTCAAATGTTTTCTCCCATTCCATGGGTTACCTTTTCACTCTATTGATAACATTCTTTAATGCATGGAAGTTTTTAATTTTGATGTAGTTCAATCTATGTTGCTGTTGCTTATGGCTTTGGTGTCATTTCCAAAAGATCATTGCCAGATCCAATGTCATGAAGCTTTTCCCCTGTGTTTTTTTTTCTAATATTTTTAGAATTTTAAATTTACATTTAAGCATTTGATCCACTTTTAGTTAATTTTTGTATAGTGTAAGATAAGGGTCTAACTGATTTTTTTGCATGTGAATATCAAATTTTTCCAATATAATTTTTTAAAAAGATTGTTATTTTCTCGTTTAATGGTTTTGGTGTCTTTGTAGAAAAGCATTTAACCATATATGTAAAAGTTTATTTCTCGGCTTTCTATTCTATTCACCCATGAAGCCATCTGTGCCTAGGCTTTTCTTTCTTGGGAGCTCCTTGATTACTGATGCAATCTCTTGGATAATTATATGTCTATTCAGATTTTCTATGTCTTTATGATTCAGTATTAGTAGGTTGTATGCTTTTAGGAATTTGGCCTTTTCCTCTAGATTATCCCATTTGTTGATTATATTGTTTATAATACTGTGTTATAATTATTTGTATTTCAATAAAATTGGTGTTAGTATTTTCCCCTCTTTCATTTCTGAATTAATTGAGTCTTTTCTCTCAATCATAGTTAGTCTAGCTAAAGGTTGGTCAATTTTATTTAAAATTTCAATGAACTAACTCATGGTTTCATTTATTTATTTTTTTCTGTTATTTTTCTGCTCTCTATTTTGTGTCTATCTGCTCTAATCTTTGTTATTCCTTTCTGCTAGCTTTTTCTTGCTCATTTTTGAGGTTTTATACACCTCAAAAACGTGGATTTAATGTATAAAACCTCAAAAATGTGGATTTAAGATCTTGGTTCCTTTTTTTTTCTTTCAGCACATTAAATACACCATCCCACTGCCCTCTGGCCTGCAGTGTTTCTCAAGAGAAATATCCTGATAATCTTAGAAAGAAGCATCATGTATTTAGAAAGTACATGACACCTTGCTTTTCTCTTGCTGCTTTCAAGATACTTTCTTTGTCTTTGAAGTCAATACTATGATTATAATTTGTCTTACTATGGGTACACACTCTCTGAATTTATCCTACTTGGAGTTCACTGAGCTTCTTGTATTTGTATATTCATTTCTTTCCTAAATTTAGTATATTTTCAGTCATTATTTCTTTAAATAAGATATCGTCCTCTTTCTCTCCTGCTTCTTTTTCTTGGACTCCTGTAGTACACACATTGGTCTCCTTGGTAATGGCCCACACATCCCTGAGGCTCCATTCATTTTTCTTCATTCATTTTTCCTTTTTCTTTTTCAGATTCAATAATTGCAAATGACTTGTCTTCAAGTTCTCTGATTAGTTCTTCTGTCTGTTCAAATCTGCTGTTGAACCCTTCTAGTGAAATTTTCAATTGTTATTGTATGTTTTAGCTCCATAATTTTAGTTTCTTTTTAAAATATATTTTATCTCTTTGTTGATATTCTCATTTTGTTCATATATAATATTCCGGATTTATTTTAGTCATCCATTCATGTTTTTCTTTAGCTCCTTGATAAAATTTAAGTCAGGTGTTTAAAAGTCTTTATCTAGTAAGCTCAATGCCTATATTTCTTCAGAGACTATTTCTGGGGATTTTTTTTTTTCCTTTGAATGGACCATGCAGTCCCATTTCTTTGTATATCTCTGATGTCTCAGAGAAAATAGAGTATTTGAAAAAAAACAAAAAAAACAAAAACAAAAACACAGACATCTCTCCTATCTTTGCACACAGTCCATGCAGAAGAAGGCATTCACTCATCAGTATGACATAAAGCCTTCAAGTCCTCTCTTAAGGCTTGAGGGACTGTTCTGAACACATATATTCCTGGTCCTGTGCAGGCATTATTTTATCCCCCAATTCTTCAGATACATTATAGTTTTTAAATGCCTTATTTTATCTAAGAGTCACATCCCTGCTTCTCCTCTGGGTCTTGGCTGTTCAATTGTGTACCTCAGCAGGCAATCTCTTGTCTCAGGGGTCTTCACATTTGTAGCTCCTCCTTGCAATTTTCATGAGCCATCACCACTGCTTCCCATGGATTCCTTCAGACTGCAGTCCAATCTAGTTTTACTCTTTTATACACTGAGTTAGTGACACCTCAGGCAGCCTGAAGACAAGTTAGAATGTCACAAACTCAGTTCTCTGCAATCTTCAGTTCACCGAAGGGAGCTGAGGACTGGGCCACCAATTCCCTCACACTGTGCTGAACGACATTGGGAAGGCAGTGGGGCAATGGCAAGTGAAAATGCCATAAAGCTCCCCATCATTTTGAATGTGGCTTTTCCATGACTGGGTTTTAACTTGGTTGCTGTATACCTTTGCTGATTTCTAGAGTTCCTAGAAAGTTATTTTAGTCAGTTTTTAGTTGCTGGGTTTTTGTTTGTTTGTTTTCATGTTGCCATGGGGGAAATCTTGCTGACACCAGTCTATCTGTTGACTCTTTTAAACTGAAAAACAATTTTTGTCACCCCTAATATATTTACTATACCTCTCCATGACACTAGCTGCATTTGGTCTATAATCCATTTATTTCCTCCTTACTTTATAACTCTTGTCACCCTCTAAATTTCTAAAGGGCAAACAGCAGTTCCTTTCTTCACCCACTAAAACACACAGCTCAGTGCCTGGTTCTGAATAGGCACTCCATTTTAGCTTGATAGAGTGAACACTGCAGAAAAGCAAGCTGGTGCGCACAGACATCACACTGTCTAGCACCGTGGCTGTACAATCACAGGATTGCTTTAGAAAGTGTGTCAACAACTGGGTGTGTTCACAGAAAGCCCACACTAATTTTCCTGAAGTTGGTATATTGTTATGTTAGCAGACTGTTTTTAGAAATTGCAGCAGGCACTGTGCATCAGCTCAGAAGGAAAATGAGCACCACTTCCCTACAATGTCTGCACCACACCCCTTCTCTTAGTGAAGAGTGGGTATTTACCAAAAGAGAAGGCAGCATTGTTCCTATTGTTGGCTTGGCTTATTCAAGAAATTCTAGAAGCAGTCCTGGTGTTTTCAAGAATAAGAAAGATCAAAACGAAATAATAAAACAACAAAGTCACTTAGTAGGTGAGTCTCTTAAAGTAGAGTTTAAACTAAAAGACTGCAAGACACTAATTAATTCCTGTTATCTGAGATAATGGAAGAGAAGAAAGAAAAGGGGAAAACGTGCTTTCATTACCACACACTGGAGTCCTTCTGAAGAAAGACGTTAAATGTCTCCCCTGAGGTGTCTGTTGTCCTCCTAAATGAATTAGTCAAGTAGAAATGCACATTATTTGGACAGGGATACCCAAAGGGGAATTGCCATAAAATGGAGATGCTTGATCACCCATTTGAAAATATTGTAATGAGTAGCCTCTGTCATAAAAAATATTTTAAGGTAGAAGAGTTATTGGAAATCAGCACAAATTCTCTTAATCTGAATCTCTCTCTCTCTTTTCAAAAACACCAGTCAGGGGACTCCAAACTGTCACTTATATACCAGTGAAGCTGTTTTTGCAGAAAGTGAATTTCTCATCATTGAACCAATGTATTTTAAGGGGCTTCCTTGCTGTATCTCTATCTCGCTGTGTCTGCCTCTATATGGAATAGGTACACATCCATACAAAACATATTTCAAATAAAATGTGTTCAATGCCCCAGGCTTTGGGACCCAATGTCTATTTAATTTTTCAATGACTGGCCAATCTTTTTATAGGTGGTAAAATATATTAAGAACTTGACCATGGTTAATTTGAAGATTAAAGGATTATGGTTACATAGGTGCAAGAGACAGGATTTTTTGTAGTATTTTTTTTCAATTTCAAATATGATTTATCTCCACCATCCACTCATATTAAGTAATTTACCCTACTTGGCTTATATACAGTCCTTCACAGTAGATGCTTGGTAGTTATTTGCTGGATGAATCAATTATAATTTGGCTCCAAACTTTAAGAAATATGCAGAATTTGATTTTTTTTTTTTCTTTTTTTCCGAGACGGAGTCTTGCTGTTGTCACCTAGACTGGAGTGCAATGGCACAATCTCAGCTCACTGCAACCTCTGCCTCCTGGGTTCAAGTGATTCTCCTGCCTCAGCCTCATGAGTAGCTGGGATTATAGACACCTGCCATATTTTTGTATTTTTAGTAGAGACGGGGTTTCACCATGTTGGCCAGGCTGGTCTCGAACTCGCGATCCGCCCGCCTCGGCCTCACAAAGCGCTGGGATTACAGGCATAAGCTACCGTGCCCAGCCGCAAACCTTGATTATTAATAGAATTCTTTCAGTTTTAATTTTCCTTGAAGTTTTGTTACAACTTTTCTTTGAGAAAGAGTGAGCCTATAGATTAAAAAAAAAGCTTTATGTAATATAGTTTGTAGAGAAGATGTCATTTAAACTGGGCCAGAGGAGGAACATTAAGAAATGCCTTCATAATGTCCCATGATCTCTCAATAGTTCAGGTGGGTTGGCAGCCAGCAGACAACCAGGTAACAGAGAAGGAGACAGTCAAGTTTAAAGAGATCCCCAGAGAGCCTCCAACTGGCCTGCACACTGGGAGAATGGGGTAGAGCCATGGGAAGTTCGGACCGTTGGTAGGGGAGAGGAGCCTGGCCTCTCCAGTTCCAGGCTGATCACCTGGGTTTCAATCTGTGAGGCAGGAAGTCTACCTGCAGGACTCTTGCTTTGCTGAGAGTCACTGTTTCCCTTGTTTTCCTTTTCACCCAATAAACCCTGCCCTTCTCACCCTTCGAAGTGTCTGTGTGCCTAATCTTTCATGGTCATGTGACAAGGACCCCGATTTTTAGTTGAACTAAGGAGAAAGTCCGACAAGAGGACCACAGAAGAGCCTGCAGTCTCTGTCAGCTCTTGCACAGAGAGGTGAAGGGACCATCACAGAAGAAGGACAGCTGCAGAACCAGGCCCCCGGGAGAACCAGGGAATTGTGTGGGCAGCAGACTGGGGAATGGAGAATGGGGAATGGGGAATGGGGAATGGGGCAGGTCAGCTGTATAAACAGAGGTCCCTGATGAGGCTGAGTAGGGCAGAAGGGCTTGAGGAGGGAGGGTTGGAAGCTCTCGCTTCAACCAAGGACTGTTTCTGGGAAACGGAGCTGAGACTTGTTTCTGGAAACAGCAGTGGGAAACGGAGCTGAGACTTGTTTCTGGAAACAGCAGTGGGGAAAAGGATTGCTGAGCTGAAGCCAGGCAGGACAGCCACCAGAGCTGGAGCTAACAGCAAATGAGACCATCGCCAGAGGACACGGGTCTGTCACTGAGATAGCGTTGCTGTTTTACCTGGCTGAGTTCTGGGCACTGCTGGAACCTGCCTCCAGCTTATCAGCTTTCTTTGCAAAGTGCCATTAGGCAGTCATGGGCCTCTGATGAACTCTATCATGAGGATGCAGAATCTTTCCCGTCTTAACAGAGTACTGTTGAACTCTCCATGATTTCTGTCCCTGTAGCTAACACTGTTAAATAATTATCGTTCTCTTTTATTGAGTACTTATAATGTGTTTTACACATTCTGTCTCATATTATCCTTATAATACATTCTCAAGAGAGGAGAAAATTGAAGCCTAGAGGGTTTCAGCCACTTGTGTGAAGTTACCCACAGCATGAGTAGTGAGGACAGATCTTTCATCCAGCTCTATCTGGCTCCAAGACCTCAGCGATTTCTACCAAGCTACCTGACTCTCACTTAAAGATATCTTTACTGCAAATATTAATGATCAATTAATCTCAATAAATAAAGAGATTTGTTTAGACGGGAGCTCAGAAACCCAAAGCCCTTCTTTTACAGTGTGCCTTGACATGGCGTTGAATTTGAGCTCTGCATCTCAGACACAGGTTATAAAAAGACCAGAGGGAGGGCTCCCACCTGACAGCAGCATACACAGAGGCTCCCATCACTTCCCTCTTCTACAGTCTGAAAAAGTATAAACATGGCCCAGTTTTTTGTACAATTCACTAGGTGAGATGGGATGAAAGCAATTAGCTTGCCACTACATTGCATTTCTTAGCATGCACATTCAAAGATGCAAGGGAAAAAATGATCACCACTGGCTCTATTTTGACCTTAACTAAGGAAGTCATTAGAAGGAAATAATAATGATAACATCCATTCATTTTCACCGTCTAATCTGAACTGCAATATCCAGTAAGTAAACATCTTGGACTAATGTGCATTCAGACACACAGAGCTCATGTCTGCATGCCTGTGCAGGCCAGGCTTCCTGCACACTCAGAAATCTTTGGCAAGGTCAGGTACCCAGAGGAGTAGCTTGGCTCCTAGGTACTCAGAGGCTGGCTCTCCACCTTCACCATTGGTTCCTGATATGCCATGCATACCCACCCTTATTTTAGCCACCATGACCTAGCCATGATCACTCCCTGGACTGTATGTCTTTGTCAGTTTTCTCATTTACATTCCTCATCAGAACCTTTCCCCCAGCACAACGCCACCACGACCACCACCACCACAACCAAGAGGCAGTCTCTGGCTCCTGAAGTGCCACTCACCTTTCAAGTTCTGTTTGATATGCCTCTTGCTCCATGGGTCCTTTAGCTTTCTACAGATCTGGGTTTCTTTACAGTGTGCACCAGGAGCTCTTTGTGTCTGACCATTACTATCTTCTTTGTACTTGTCTCAATGCTTTGTAAACAAAAGCATTCAATAAGTGTTCATAGCAGGAAAAGAAGCAGGGGGAAACTGAAGGAAAGCGGAAGGAAGGGAGGGAAAAAGAGAGGGAAAGAATGAAGGAGGCAATAAACATGTATCTTTTCACTTAAGAACCATTTTTGAAAGGAAAAATGAAAAGAACTCAACAGGCCAAATGAATAACTGTAGTTTCCTTACAAACTTATTTAAAAATGCACGTGATGAGCTGCAGGTGAGCTCATTCACTTCACAAAGAAGCTAAAACCTAGCTGACCAGGAGCTTGTCTTTCTGAGCTATAAGAAACCTTGCTCGATGACAGCAAGAAGTCAGGAGTGTTGTTTGTTCTCTCTCCCACTGTCACTGATTTAAATGCAAAGATTCTCTTCCTCCCTTTCTCCCTCCTTCTCTTTCTTTCTCTCTCTCTCTCCTCTCAATATCACTCCCCATCCTTCCCCATGACCATCACAATAAGGGGAATCAAATCAGAATCTCTACTTCTTTTAACCACACTGAAGATTCCATTAGATGCAATAGATCTAAAGTGCCTGCTGATATTCAGTGAGGCATTTCCCTGTAGCTGCGGCGCCAGCAGACTATTCTATTCCTAGATGTAATTCAACACCCCCCTCACATAATTCTCTGCCTAGGAGAAATCTGTCAGGTCTTTTTTGTATCACCTGTCTCCTGGACAATGCCAACATATCCATAGAAATCTCTCCTCAGTGCTGAGATTTAAAAAGGTGGTGGTCAGGGGGTAGATGGTGGTGAGGACAGTGATAACTGTTTTTTAAAATAAAACAGATCTAGGTCACACTGAAGGTCTCTCATATGTAATCTCATCCTTCTCAATGATTCAGCCTCTCAGCAGTGCCCCCTCTAAAGGTCTGATATTTCCATATAAATTCAAGAGAATTATTTTATATCACAGTTCATAGTTGTTAAACCTCCTGCCACAGCCGCCCACCCTTCCCATGCAAGGGAGGAGCAGTGTCACTGCTAACCTCCTCCTTCTTGCGGAATCCAGTGTGATGTGGTGGAGGGAGGCTGAGCTTTGGGATCACATGACCTGGGTTCAATTCCTACTTCTACCACTAACCATCTATCCTAGTGCAGAATCACTTAACTCAATTTGTTGTCTATATAAAGAGGACATTAATACTTCATAGGTTATTCTGAGGTCTCAACTTGATTGCCTTAGTGATGTGCTAGAAACAGGGGCATATATAGCAGGTGCTGGGCAAATGTTTTCCATTTCTCTCAGGAGATATGTGATCATATAGCAGTTCTGCAAAATATGTGACCTTCAAAACACACACACACACACACACACACACACACACACACACACCCCATGAATATGGGCACATAGGCCATATTACTTGTTTCCTTAAAATCAAGTTAAATTTAATATGATATATCCTTCTCTGCCAAGGAGGAAAGAAAATAAAATACACTTATGACTAAGCTTAAGTCCCTTCCTCTAACATGCCCCTAAGTCCCAGAGTAGTAGAAGGCCCAGAGTTGTTTGGTAGCATGAATGTCTTAGCTCATCAGTCACAGGACATCCATCCTCACGAGTCACCAGAGAGTGCCCTACTATTCCTGTCCTCCAGTTCCCTTCCTGTCCAGCAGCTTAGGGTCCTGGGGCCCTTTGGTGTGGATTCACAGTCTTGTCTCTCTGAAAGCAGGCCATCTTCCTGGTCTACTTCCACGAACAGAGCACAAGTTCCCTCTCCCGTAGGATTCAAAATCCTTCCTTCCTTTTCCAGGACTGCAAATTGTCTTCAGATCAAAGGAAAACATATCCCATTTTTACTTTTTTCCCTGAGAGGGTCTCTGCCTCTTAAATATTCACCATGAGTTTGGCAGCATGGAAGAGATAAAATGAGGAACAGAAGGATATTGCAGTCCAGGAAGCCCAGAGCCTGCTACCTTCTTGGATAAGGGCAAGAGGAAATGCATAAATGTAAATTAATATTTCACAGTTTTCCCTGCCACATCATAATAGCAAATGTTTGAGTAGCTAATATTTAGTGAGTACAATAATGGGCTCACAAAACACCAGCAGTTCTATAAAGGATAAATTTGTCAATAAAGTGCAGTGCTTGAGTGTTTACAGGGCTCCTTCACATGCTATCTCAGTTGATTCTATCTGCTGGGGAACAGGTAAAAATTCAATAATGGTTCCTTGTTTAAATAAGTTGATAGAATCTCTGCAAAGTCAATCTGCGGACTTACCAGCTTGCACATCCTTGAAGCTCTTTGTGGATCCCTGTCCATCTGCCTTCACCTGCTTAAGAATGTATGACAGATTTTTTTTTTTTTTGTCAGGGTACTAGGGCCTCACATCCTGAAACCCAGCATAAAACCTTTCCCCTTCCCCTTGCCTGTCCTCACCTTGTCATTGTGTGTGCACCTCCTTCCAGGACTGAGGCTATCTCATGTTCCCCCTGTGCCCATCTAACCTGAGGATCTAGACTCTGCTTCAATTCACCCTATTCCCAGCAGCACACGTCTGTCTGATTTCTTGGGTACTGGCCTGGCTTTTAATGCTGTGCCCTTATTTCCAGAGTCGCTGACCCCACCTGCCTGCTGGATCTCCATTAATCACCTTTCTGCATGGGTTCTTCAGACAGCATCCTGCTTATTTACCAGTCTTCTTCCAGCTTCCTGGCCTGAGCTGCCTACCTGTTTACTTTTAGAAGCAGGTCAATTTCAAGGCCTAAACTTTCCTAGTCCAGTAATTCTGTTTTATTAAGACCCTATCTTCCTAGTTGCAATCAGAGGAGTCAGTTTCCAATAGAAGATGGATGTTGAAGTTGATTTCTTCCCAACAGAATCCATCAAGAAGCCAAAGAAACGGGCTAGGGCATTGCTTCAGAGATCCTATCTCCCTACTCAAGTGCCTCTTGTTATGCATATTCTCTTTGGGGAAGAAAGCCTGGTGGATTCTCCTTCTAGAGTTCATGATTCTGATGAGAAGTGGTTGAGCTGGGGAGGGTTTTATTCCACGGGCAGTCAGAGTTGCTGTACCAAGTAGAAGACACAGAGGTTGGAAGAGAAGAAGAGGAATAGTCAGAGGATGACAGGATTTGAATTATCCATCAAAGAGAAAGGCCAGACTCAGGTGCCTGGAAGTGAAGGCAAGAATAGAGGAGGTCAAGGGAGTGCACCACTGGGCAGAGCCAATGAAGTCAGGCGGGTTGGGACCTCAATCTAAACAGGCATGTGTGCCTGGGCAATCACAAGGCACATCCTGATAGAGACATCAGGCCTCTAAAGAAGCTGGATAGATCCAGAAGCAATGACTGTTCCCTGAGTATTTACTGTGTCCCTGGCTAGTCTTAAACTCAAGCTCCTCAAAACTTCATGACTCTTACATGACATAGAAATGAATAAGCCCATTTTAAAGGTATTGAAAAAGGCCCAGCAGAATTAACATGATGGCTCTACCCCACAACCAGTGGGAAGAGCAGAGGTCACGTGAAATACAAGGTCCATGTGACATCGTGCTTTCCCTACTACTTTGTTCTGTTCTGCTGCCCCCCAATCCCTCAGCACCCAGGTTCTGGGCACTGGCCTCAAGCTCCCCTTTGATCCTGATTCACTTCCCAGCACCATTTAACTGCTGCTGCTGCTGCAGGTAGGAGAACTGCTCAGAAAGAGCCCATCCAGGACTGCCAACTGCTTTTCAGCTCTAGTAACCTAGGTACATAGCCGGACGGACTTCAGCCCTTATTAGTGGGACAGAAACAGTGGACTCCCAGTTGAGGAGCCTGTAAAGTTAAACTGTTAGTCAAGGAAGACAAAGGGATCCTGGCGCTAATCTATTCCAGGAAGCTAGGTCTTAGGGAAGCAAGTCCTCTCTTCTCCTAAGAGATTAGCCCACTTGGAATTCTTGGTTTAGACAACTTTTTAAATCACACAGTGACTGACTTGAGACAACCCAGAGGGAACACTCTTAATTTGACACCAGATTAGTCAACCAGAAATCTCTTGCAAATGTGCTCCATCTCTGCTTCAGCCAGAGCCTAATTAAGATCCTAGCATGGCTGTTTCTTTGTGCCAGCACCGTTATTTAGTTAATGGCCCCATTATCGTTAGCCTTCCAGCCACTCTGGTGTGCCACTGTAGAGATGCTCTTCAGTAAGACAGAATTTAGAGACAAACAAACAAACAAACAAAGAAAAACCAGTTCCTGGGAGAATCAGCTGTAAACCACACCAAGGCTACTCCCCACTACCATCCCTAGCACGCATCAATGCAGGCAGCCCATAAGTCAGAAGCTTGCATTCCTGGCCTGGCTCCTCTTGCCTAGGAGATGTGGGAAGCAGGGCATGCACTTGCCCGCTGGAAGTTGGGGGAAATACTCCTGCTTCTTAAGTGGCTGCTGTTGAGAGAGCCATACACTCTGTAAACTCCAAAGCACTGAACACAAGTTAGCATCATTAGTGTATTCTGAGCCCCCTTTTTCTGATAATTAATTGATTGATGCAGCTTCTATTTGCCTGATTTCCTCTCTCATTGTGCATTGAATCTAATCACTTCCTTTGCCAAGTTTTCCCATTTTAGCCTAGAAGCACAGCCTCCAGAGCACTCATTAGGGGCTGAGAAGCTGCTGACAGGGTGCTGCTGGCTGCGGTCTTGGCCAAACCCAGGCCTCAAGCTGACCGCCCCAGGGCCGGGCACTTTGACTCTCAGACTGTCTCCACAGTGACAAGGAAGGCTGGCTCTTTTAGTTCCCCATGATATAAATATCCAAGATATCATGTGCATGTGATTTCCTTCTTCTTTAATTGGTAGTTTGGATTCTGCTGCACAATCAGCCTTCCCCCCATCGAGTCAATTAGCTTCAGCAAATGCACTGGGTGCTTCTCAGTCTCTATAATTATCACTTAGTGTCAGAAATTGAAAAGTGGAAAGAAGTAAACCCTAACCATATGACTTGGAGCTGAATGTCAGCTTCTAAGAAAAAAATTTTCCTGAGCCTAAGTCTTCATATTTTTGCTACTGCTTGGATCTTCTTTAGGAGAGGCCATGTAAATCTACATGTCTACAGTCTGATTATTTAAAAGCTAGCTGACCTTCAATAGCAGTGGCACCAACCGAGCCTCCATTCTCTGACCTGTAAAATGGAACTAATTCAATTTCCCCACCTGATTCATAAGACTTGGGTAAGTGAGTGTAAAGATTGAAAGCTAAATCATACAATTATATTGACTAATAAAGTCTAACTCACACAACAGGCATAAAAGAGCATCATTACTTTATTTAATAAAGTATTTTTTTAATTGGCAGGGCAAGAAGTTAATTTGTAACAACATATTATCCAGCAACTGCCACTCTCAGTGTCACCTCTCAGAGCCATGCTTTTCTAGATTCACACAGTGATATGATGGCATCTGCTTTCAATTACAATCTAACTTGGTTTGTTAAGTTAATGCACTACAAGAGAGTGCAGATAAACAAGCTTGTACAAATGCATAGGCTCTGGATTCAGGCAGTTGAGGGGTTGGATCTCTGCCATGCGGTAGCTGCATGACTTTGCCCAGTTATTCAGCCTTGACATGTTCTGAAGAGGAAGTGAGATCATATCAGTAAATTATCAAGCATAGAGGAGGCCATCAGTCAAGTTAGTTCCTTTCCTTCCTGAATTCTCACAACAGTACTAAATGGTCAGTATGTTAATTAACAATACTAACATGATCAAGGAAAATAGGCCATATTCATGTCATGGCTTCTAAATACAAGGCTCCTTCCACTTGCTGCTCTATAGCTATTTAAAAAGACAATGGAGAATATGGTTTCCCAACACCAGTGGTGCCCTCAGGCATATATTGAGAGAAGACAGAGCGAGAGCATTTTGTTCACTGTTCTTGACTAATGTTTCAGCCACAATTAAATGTTGCTACTGTACTTAGGACAAAGGACAAATGATCAAAGAAGACTAATTATAATGAATTATGATCCTTCTCCAAGTCTGTGCTTGATATTTCATCTGCCATGTGAAAGATGACAAAGCTGAGGAAATAACCGCCTGCCATCTGTCTAAAAATTCAAAGCAGGAGCAAAAAGTGCTCAGAGGGCAAGTCAGTTAATGATTAATGAAAATCTTAAAAGAGCTGCTCGCTAGTCAGTTTCTGGATACATCCAATCCTAAGGAGGCCAAGAATGCCTGGGGAGCTGGCATTCATCAATTCCAATATGACTTTCTAGTAGGTGGACACATAATGAAGAGATTAAAGAATGTAGTCATCTTGGGTTCAAGACCAGCCCTATATTTCCCTGGCTCTTCTCTATTTTGGTCATTCAAGCAACCTCTGTGAGCCACAATTTCCACATCAACAAAACAGGAAAAAATAAAAAAAGACAGTTATCAGCCTACCCACTTTGCAAAGTCAATTTTAGACTTGTATAGTCATATCTCCCACTCAATCAACTCAAATCAGATTCACTATCTTTCTCCCCAAAACTATTCTTACAGCACCTGTCTCTGAGAATGACACTGCTATCCACACAGCCCCCTAATCACTCTCAATCTTGGGATCAAGGCAGACTTCCCCTCTCAGTCCCCTCATCCTCCAGTGAGATGAATATTCCTAGCTTCCTGTCCAGCCTATCTCCTCTTCTCAGCTCCCATCTCCTCACTGACCCTTGGGCCTCCGGCTTCAATCTCTTCACCCCATCACTGATGCTCCTGCCCCATCCAAAACTTATATCCCAAAATTACAAATCTCAACAGGACATTTCCCTGCCTGAAGTCCTTTATTGGCTCCATGACATCTATTACAGAATTTTTAAATTTCTTATGAGTAATATAAACATATATATATGTATATTTGGATCATTAATACACACAAGAAATAAAGGTAGAGCAGCAGAGATAGAAGAAGAAAACGGGACCCTACCTACTCATCCCCCAAGGCTGCCCCTGACTTACCTCTAGAAAATATTTTAACTTCTATGATTTAAAGTCTCACACTGACTTTTCTTCATTTCCAAATCAACCTCTATGGACTTTTTAGATAGATAGATAGATAGATAGATAGATAGATAGATAGATAGATAGATAGTTTTTTTTTTTTTTTTTTTTTTTTTTTTTTTTTTTTTTTTGAGATGGAGTTTCACTCTTGTCCTTCACTGTACTTCAGGCTGGAGTACGGTGGCATGATCTTGGCTCACCGCAACCTCCACCTCCTGGGTTCAAGTGATTCTCCTGCCTCAGCCTCCAGAGTAGCTGGGATTACAGGCATGCACCACCAAGTCTATCTAATTTTGTATTTTTAGTAGAGACGGGGTTTCTCCATGTGGGCCAGGCTGGTCTTGAACTCCAGACCTCAGTTGATCTGCCTGCCTTAGCTTCCCAAAGCGTTGGAATTACAGGTGTGAGTCACTGCACCTGGCCTAATACGAAGATATTTTTATATGCTCAATTGTTTTACTGCAGCAGTCTCTTACATTTGAATACTGCTTCAGAGTCTATAAAGCTTATGCCATACGCCTCATTCAGTTATTCAATGCACCTGTATCAAGTATCAACTACACATCAAGCACTGTGCCAGGTGTTGCCAAAATAAAGTAAAAGTTCTCCTTTTTTTCTCATGTAACTAACAGTTTAATGGGGTGGGTAGATAAATACTAGCTTGAATCATGTGAAATAATCAAACAGTCAAAAATGGTCAAATTTCAGCAATTTCAAATCTACATGAGCTGTATTTTATAGGATTCAATCCAAAATCAGTTAGTGGGTGTGACATGTGTGATGATAAAAATGTGGGAACAGAAAAAGCAAATAGGAGGGATGTACAAGTCTGAGCCAGAAACAGAAAAAATCTCCCAGAGGAGAGGAAGCTTGACACACAGTGGAAATGATGGTAATGGTGGGTGCTGGTGGTGATGGTGTTAACAGTGGTGGTGGTGATGGTGGTGGTGATGGTATTGACGATAGCAGTGATGATAGTAGTCATAATGGTATTTGTGATGGTGTCAGTGGTGGTGGTGGTAGCGGTGTTGGTGGTGGTGTTCATGGTGGTAGTGGTATTAATAGTGGCGGTGGTGATGGTGGTGGTGCTGGTGCTGGTGATGGTGTTGATGATAGTGGTGATGATAGTAGTCATAATGGTATTTGTGATGGTGTCAATGGTGGTGATGGTGGTAGTGTTGTTGTTGGTGGTGGTGGTGGTAATGGTGGTAGTGGTGTTGGTGGTGGTTGGGGTGGTAGTGGTCTTGGTGGTGGTGGTTGTGGTGGTAGCGGTGTTGGTGGTGCTGGCGGTGTTAATGGCGGTAATGGGTGGTTAATGGTTGTTGGTGGTGGGTGGTAGTGGTGTTGGTGGTGGTGGTTGTGGTGGTAGCAGTGTTGGTGGTGCTGGTGGTGCTGATGGTGGTGATGGTGATGGTGTTGATGATAGCGGTGATGATAGTAGTCATAATGGTATTTGTGATGGTGTCGGTGGTGGTGGTGGTAGTGGTGGTTGTTGTAGTGGTGCTGATGGTGGTAGTGGTGTTAATGGTGGTGGTTGTGGTGGTAATGGTGTTGCTGGTAGTGGTGGTGTTAATGGTGGTGGTGGTGGTGGTGGTGTTAGTAGTGGTGGTGGTGTTAATGGTGTTGTTGGTGGTGTTGGTGGTAGTGGTGTTGATGGTGGTGGTTGTGCTGGTAGTGGTGTTGGTGGGGGTGGTGGTGTTAATGGTGGTGGTGGTGGTATTGTTGGTGGTGGTGATGATGGTGGCAGTGTGTTAATGGTGGTGGTTGTGGTAGTGATGTTGGTGGGGGTGGTGGTGTTAATGGTGGTGGTGGTGTTAATGTTGGTGGTGGTGTTGTTGATGGTGGCAGTGGTGTTAATGGTGGTGGTTGTGGTAGTGGTGTGGTTGGTGGTGGTGTTGGTGTTGATGGTGGCAGTGTTGTTAATAGTGGTGGTTGTGGTGGTAGTGGTGTTGGTGGTGGTCGTGGTGTTGATGGTGGCAGTGGTGTTAATGGTGGTGATTGTGGTGGTGGTCGTGGTGTTAATGGTCGTGGTTGTGGTGGTGATGGTGTTGATTATAGTGGTGGTGATAGTGATCATAATGGTATTCATGAGAGTGTTCATGGTGGTAATGGTGATGATTTTGATGGTGGTGACAGTGGTAGCATTGTTGATGGTGGTGGCAGTGGTGGCGTAAGCCAGCAATCCAAGAACACATAAAGAAGTATAACTTAGAAACCTTTCAGAGTAATGTGAAAAACAGCACATATAAATATTAGGCAATCCATATGACAAATGGAGAAGGAAATAATTCAAATGTCCTGAACAGATGACTATTGATCAAAGAGCAGGCATGTGGGAGGATAGAGGGCTCCTCTTGGGGAAGTGCTCCTCACACTGCAGCTGCTGGTGCAAGCCTCTAGCAGGGTCACACAGGGACTGCAGAGCCCTGAGAACAGGCCCCCCGTAGCTTTATATCTGTGCTTCCTTGGAACTTCTTCATCAGCCAGGGACCCTATCTGCTAATTGCCTACACTGCCATAACCCTGCTTCACGTGTAGCTAAGAAGAGAAGCCAGAAAACCTGCACTGTCTCCAGATTTTATGTCATTCTCATCTCAGTCTTTTCCCGCACTGAAATCAATAGAGAATTGCATGAAAGACAGAGATCAAAACAGAGCAAATTAAGTAGCACTCTCAAGGTAAAGGGAAGAAAGGAAAGATGTAATAATATTCATCATAAATTTAGTAGCTAGCTATATTCACTACTTACTATGTGGGACACTGTGCTACATGCTTTGTAGACATGATTTATAAGTCATAATTACAACTTTAAGTAGCTATCGGATTCTTTATTTTACACTGAGAGGTTAAGATTTGCCTAAGGTAAGTCAAAGCAAATAACGAAGCCAGGAAGCCAAACTCCAAAGCCTTAGCCACACAACCCTTTAGCACTCTACTGTGGACATGTTTCTGTAATCCAATGTACCAACTCAGTCCTCAAAACCTATCTTGATGTCAGTATGGCTATTATTCCCATTTTACACATAAGAAAAATGGCATAGGGATGGAGAAAGAGAATGTAACGGAAAGGGCTTGTAGAGAAAGTGAGATCGTGTAGGCAGCAAAAAGAGGAGAAAGATGGAATCCTCACTCCAGTTAGGGAGAGGCAAGAAGCAAATGCTCCACCAGCTATCAAAACAAAGAGAATCATGACCTTGCCATTACTCAATTCCTCTAGCAGTTTCCAAACTGATTCTTTGTCTTTTGTATTCCCATATCATACTCCTGACAATCATGGGAATGAGCAAATGAAGTAGAATTTTTTCTTGAAAAATAATCTGACTGGATCCAAGGGGGTCCAACAATTAGGGGTAACTTTTGCTGATATTTTCTGTATTCCAGCTCCTGAAATAAATGGTATTCCCAGGGAATCATGGCTGGCAGAAGCTGAGGTTGATATGCTTGTTATTTTTAGGTGAATATTACTTCCTTTCTCTGGGATCAAGTGGATGCTGTTGGAGGGCTCACATGGGAGAAGCACAGACTACATTCAAAGGATGATGCAGAGATGTTGAGAAATAATTCAATACAGGACAGAGCCGCGCTGTTTTTCTTTTCTCCAGGCAGAAAGGTGGGAGAGAAGACATGTTTCTAGACTAGAAACTTCTGAATGAGGTCAGGGATTGGGTCAGCTGTGCTCACTATTGCATCCTCCTTGTCTGAAATAATATTCAACATGCAATAGTTGCTCAGTGGGTGGTTTCTGAATGAATGAATACATGCACTTTCACTTGCTTACAATCCAATTCTATCAGTCAAAAAAGTCTGTTGATAACACTAACAATGGTGGTAGTAACAGCAACAATTAGAGACAAGTGCAACTCTGTAGAGAAATCTGAAGTAGGTGCAGGGCCCTCAGCAGTGGTTGTAGTAACAGCAACAATTAGAGACCAGGGCAGCTCTGTAGAGACATCTGAAGTAGGTGCAGGGCCCTCAGCCCACAGCAATGCATAGCAATGCAAGATAAAGGCTCACAGACATGGCAGAATGGTGAGAACTGAACAGGGTGATGGAAGATGTGGCTCAGGGTAATATACAGGTAATAAAGCATGCCAAGAAATAAACAAAGCACTTTGATTCTATAATGCTCCCAGTGACCCAAAGGTATGGAATGGGAGTATGGACAAGAAGGGCTATTTAGTAGCAGCCCTGGCCATGGCGATGGGGCAAGCTGCTGTAGCTACAGTGTGGCAAGCAGCTGCATCAATCTAAGAGAAATTGCCGGTGAATGGAGAGACTCAATGTGGGAGGCTGATGACCTTCTGTTTCCTCCAGTGGAGACAATGCAGCTGAAAATTCTGGGCATGAATATTAGTAAGCCTTCATTTCTACCCACAAGTCACTAAGGCCTGGGGAATGCTACCTCATAAGAGACTGTGAGAACATTATGTGAGCATGCTTTATGTGAACACTCAACTCTTTTAACCCAACGATGATACATATTCTTTCTTCCCTTTTTCAGATTAGAAAACTGATGCTGCATGAGGTTGGGTCTAGGCTTTGGAATTTAGAAATATCACAGTAGGGACTTAAATCCAAGGCATACACTACAATCACTGTTCTTTGTGTCCTTCTTGAGAGACAGAGCGAGGACTTGGTCCCTGTTGCCTCTGGTTCCAGTTTCTCCAGCCTTTTTCTACTTCATTCTCCGGTGACATCTCTCTTCTAGAAGCCAGTCCCTTAATGACTTTTGTTTTTGTCAGTGTGTGTATGCACTTCTGGCACACAAATAGACTGAATTCCCTATAGATAGATGTGACCAGTTCCCCAGGATGGAGTTCATCTTTGTACCCTGGCACCTCTGAAAATGTCTGGAACAGAGTGGATGCTCTGTTTGTCATTGATAATAAAGACAATGCAATAAGATTACAAAGCCAAAGAGGAAACACTCTTCTTAGAAGATTTTTTACATCTCTCAGTCCTCCAAGGAGCTTATATACCCTGGTTCACCCATTTCCCTTGTCCAGCTAGACCATCAGCACAAGCATGGACACCTGTCCCCTGGTTGGGCTGGGAGTCATGTGATGAACTGAGGCGTCCTTGTGAAGAGCCTGGCTGGAACTGAGTCAGGGAGGACTCTGGAGAAACACAGCGGACTCTCCCAAGCTCTCAGGGTCTGAGGCCCAGTGGCAGACTGCGCTGTCTTCCAGCACACCCCACCCACCCAAACATACACACCATGGTGTGTGCCTTTCTTGTCTTCTTTTCCTTTAAACCCAATTTACATGCTCTTTTTAACCTGCATCGAACTCTTTAAAAATGGTAACCCCACAGTGGGTACTAGGCCCTCCTTAAGATTTTCTTAGTGGAAAAAAGGAAGAAAAGAGGCGTTGAGTTTATCACTGCCAAATTTGTCCTGAACTTTCCATTCCAGTGATCAGTGCCTTTTCCACAAGGCAGCAGTAACCTTCACTGATGTTCAGATCCCTACAGGCTGGGGCTGGTCAGGGGATCCCCTTCTGTGCTCCCAGTGTGTGCTGAATTGTGATATGGACCTCAAATGAACACATCGGAGAATAAACACAGAGCACTGTTGTTTCACCATGGAGTTTGGTTCAGTTCACCAGGTATCATGCAACTCTTCCTACGTTCCTGGCTATGCTGGATTCAGGAGACACAGAGATTATCCAACACAGGGGTCCCCAATCCCCAAGCCATGGACTGCTGCTGGTCCATGGCCTGTTAGGAACCAGGCCACACAGCAGGAGGTGAGAGGTGGGTAAGCGAGCATTACCACCTGAGCTCCACCTCCTGTCAGATCAGCAACAGCATTAGATTCTCAAAGGAGCACGAACCCTATTGGGAACTACACATGTGAGGGATCTAGGCTGTGTTTTCCTTATGAGAATCTAATATCTGGTGATTTGGGGTGGAACAGTTTCATCCTGAAACCATGTTCCCCCTTTTCCCCCACCACCAGTTTGTGGAAAAAATTGTCTTCCATGAAACTGGTTCCTGGTGCCAAAAAGGTTGGGCATCACTGGTCTAAAAGACATATTGGAGGCTTAATAATAGACCAACTTAATAGAGGAATAAGACAAATGAACATAAAATTACTATCTAGAGTGAGTGACCTCACAGATGCATGGAAGTTTTTTTTTTATTAGGAATGATTACTTAGCTCTAGGATGACTTCAAAGACATCCTAATGCTGTCTAGCACTTTGAAAACCAGTTTCCTAGATACCTAGGATGATCGCAGGCATTCCAAGGAGAGGAAATAATACATTCCGTAGTAGGGAAGTGTCCTGAAAATGCAGGTTGCAGAGGAGAACTGCAAAAGGATGCTGGCATGGACCAAAACTCTACAGAAAGGCTTCCTTCCTCAGCACTTAGACATGGCCAGACCTGGGACAGGCCGAGTGTCAGGCCCGGTGCTCAGGAGACAATGAGGCTTGCTGCAGCATTTCTAATGGCAGCTCTATATTTCTAGGGAGTTGTTTTGTTTTTTTAATGTCACAATTTTGTTTCTGTGTATTAAATATTGAACTTTCTTTTACTCTAGTTAGAAAAAAATTGGAGTAGAAATCCCAAAATTACAGTCATTCACCATATAATGACATTTCAGTGAAGAAGGAACTGGCATATATGATGGTGATCCCATAAGATTACAATGGAGCTGAAAAATTTCTATTACCGAGTGATGCACTGATGATCCTGACCCTCAGTAGGCCTAGGCTAATGTGTGTGTTTGTGTCTTATTTTCTAACAAAAAGTTTTAAAAAGTAAAAGACACCTGTAATCCCAGAACTTTGGGATGCCAAGAAGGGAGGATCGCTTGAGCTTAGGAGTTTGAGACCAGCCTGGGCAACACAGGGAGACCCTTTCTCTACCAAATAATAATAATCATAAGTTAAAAAATAAAAAAAATTAGCCAGTTGTGGTAGCACATACTTGTAGTCCTATCTACTCAGGAACCACAAGAGGATCACCTAAGCCAAGGAGTTTGAGGTGGGAGTGAGCTGTGATCACATCACTGCACTCTATCCCAGGCAGCAGAGCGAAGCCCTGTCTCTACCAAAAAAAAAAAAAAAAAAAAAAGTTAAAGAAAAACATTTTAAATAGTAAAAAACTTAAGAATAAAGATATGAAACCAGATATTTTTGTGCAGCTGTATAATGTGTTTGTGTTTTAAACTGTTATTACAAGAGGCAAAAAGTTAAACAATTTAAAAGTTTAAAAAGTAAAATGTGACAGTAAGCTAAGGTTTATTATTGAATAGATCAAATTTAAAAAATAAATGTAGTGTAATCTAAGTGCCCAGTGTTTATGAAGTCCACAATAGTGTACAGTAAACAGGCCTTCACATTCACTCATCACTCACTCACTGACTCACCTACAGCAACTTCCAGGCCTGCAAGCTCCATGTAAGTGCCCTGTACAGTGGTATGACTTTTCACCTTTTGTCCTGTATGGTTACTGTGACTTTCCTATGTTCACACTTGTTCAGATACAGTAATACTTACCACTGTGTCACAATTGCCTACAGTATTCAGTATAGTAACAAGATTGTATCCTAAGAACAACAGGCCATACAATGTAGTCTAGGTGTGCAGTAGGCTATGCCATGTATGTTTGCCTAAGTACATTCTGTGACATTTGCATAACAAAATCACTTAATGATGCATTTCTAAGAACATATTCCATCATTAAATGATGTATGACTATATATTATCTGAAAGTAAATGGCTGCTTATTATGGAGCAAACAAACAAAATCATGGCACCCTTGCTTTAGAGCTGTTTTCTTACTTGAGGGAGTCACGTGTGAGGTAAAGAGTGTCTGGAGTTTAGTTTTTGAGGGTTCAAATTCCAGTCCCTCCACTCATTAGCTGAATGACCTTGGGCAAATTACTAAATTACTTAAAGTGTCTGTGTTCTCAATTTCCTCGTTATAAATGGAGATAATATTATCTACCTCACAGGAATATTGTGAAAACTCAATGAGAGTATGTTGCAAATGTTTTCCTCAGGTTAATATTTGCCTCTCAGTTTTGTTTAATATGCTTTCAGATTTCCTTTAGCAGTTAACTTCCCAAATATACAATTTGCCTCTATAGCTGATTTCATTGTTTATTTTTTGTTTGCTTAGAATAGCTTCCCCCCCCCCCCCGAAATCCAAGAGATATCACCTGTGTTTTCTGTTTCTTTTGTAGTGTTACTTTAAACATTTAAATGTTTGGTCCATCTGAAATTGTGTGCATTGCTGAGCGTTTTGAGATGAAACGAAGAACTAACTTTTTTTATCTGAACGGTTGTGCAGTATATATGAAGTAACTGATCTTCTCCTCATTCACTGTAAATACCATCTTAATAATACATTATATTTTACACTTGGGGCTTTGTATTTTGTCTCTTTGATCTATCTTGTAAGTTATTTTGGCATTGTTTTTTATTTTCTTTTAACTGTTTGAACATGAGTGTAGCATATCTTCTCCATTCTTTGTTTCTAAGATACTCTTTTATATCCTGTTGTACTCTTTCTCATAACCAGTTTTAGAAAGACAAGGACTCATAGTTCAAACTTCTTAGAAAAACAAACCCATTACAAATAGATAAAATTGGTAACACAGATGAAGTACACAGCAAACAACTTTATGCCTAATCTATGAAATGGGACTTCCTTGACCTTCCCCCATTAAGAGTTGCTGTCATTGAAGAGAAGGTTCTGGGAGAGCCATGATCTCAGAGGGTATGGAGCTGTTGTGGCTCCACTAGTACTGTGAGGAATGCTCAAGTCTAATATATAGATGACTAGCGAACAAAATACCCACTTTCATCTAGCACAGATGTGAAAGATAACAATAATTGCTGTGAGTTACTAAGCAATTACCATAGGCCAGGCACAACGCAATGCCCAGAAAGGGAAGAAAATATGATTATGAGAGAGAGCTTTGGATTCAGACAGTCGTGAGTTCCAGCTCCAATTTTATTACTACCTCGCTGTGGAACTTTATATATCCATAGCATTTCTGTGACATGTAAAAATGACACATGAAAAGCATGTGGCTAAATCCCCACAGTGGACTTCCCCTGCAGCTAACCCTTTAGAAGCATCATCAAATTCAACTCTGATAAAAACAACGTGCTTTTAACCTTCTCTCTTTTGAATAAATGAGAAACAGAAGACAAGACAGTTAAATAACTCACTAAGATCTATGCAATTGGTTAATGTACAGACAAGTTCAAACTAGGTTTTTTGAGCTCAAAACATCAGGCTTTTAACCTGTGCATGATCTTCCCTATATTTATTCTCATAGTATAGACACCAGGTGCCATTTATACCTTGCACATTGGTTTCTCTCTACATAAAGCTATTGTGGAGACAATTTTGTGTGATATTTAGTTTAGGTATTGTCTTTGGTTGATAATTTTTACTATTGAATTAATGCAATGGTTACAGACAACAAACCCTGGAAATGGTCAAAATCAGTTTGTAGATAGGGTGATCAATCATCCTGGTTTTCCCAAACTCTTTCTTTTTATCTATAAGTTTTGACTTCGTCAGCTCTGTTGGCACACCCCAGGAAGACACAAAAGAAGCTCTGAAGAAAAAGTACAATTATGAAGATAAAGACAATTTACTCATAATACGGCCTAGCTCCTGAGTGCTCTTCTAATTCTTTAGGTTAAGGTCAGATAAATAAATAAATTTTACTCTTATATCATTTATAAAAACAATGAATCTGTGTAGCATTTTTCAGCTCACATTTTTTGTGTATATAATCCCATATAATAATAATAATAATAATCTGTAAAGTAGTTAAGTTTTCTTCATTTAAAATATAAGAAAACAGGCTCAGAAAGTCTTCTAAGATCACACAGAGTGGTACAGTTGGCAAGCTGTCTACTAAGGATTCACACTCCTCTTTTAGAGTACAGAACTGTTTCTGGGGCAGCCCCTAAGCCACAGACTATATTACATAGAACCTGTTGCATCTAAGTGGAATCATGTGACTGACTGTTGGCCACAGAAATGTAGACAGAAGGCATGGGAATCCCCTTTCAAACCATCTCTATAAAATCCTCTACATTTTCTCCTTCCCATGTGCTCAATGGATGTTGGGCAAATACTCAGGGAGACTTGACAGTTATATGACAAATGTGATAAAGCCAAAAGAGGGAAGAAATCAGGTTATTTAATCCACACACGACTATACCTAATATATGTGCTTATTATAAGGGGTTTAGAACTCCAACTGTGGCAGGAAAAAAAGGAAACTCCACAAGATGACAGCTGATCACAAGCACATTTTGATCCAGTTTTACAAAAATGTGCTAGTTCAGTCGCTCAGTGAATGAGTAAAATGGTGGTTTGTATTTCTCTATCCGAGGTGAAGAAAGACCATTCTCACATGGATATTATACCATAGCAAAAACAAAAAGGAATTTCAACATGTAACACAAACTACAAGCTATGGATAACAGAAACCACAAGGAATAAATTTAATGGGAGAAAATGAAATAAATTGTGTTCTACACATTACAAGTCAAATCTTACAGATTTTCACCAGAAAGCTTACGGAGTTCTGAAAATGAGGATATGGTATTCACTACACAGACCCAGCTGATTCAGCAGATGTAGTGAATACATAATCTGTCATGTTCTGGATGGACAGTCTGACTTCATAGTCGTAAACAGAATTGTGTCTAACAGCCCAAGGCTAACACCACAAACAATGAAACACATCATTATGAGTTTATAGAACAAGGCTAAGAATACTAATAATTACTTCCATCATGGCTGTGCCATAAATAGGATTATCAGACATCAGCTAGGATAACAACTCAGCTTTCGAAAAATATCATAGATCTGGGGACACTCACAGTCTGGCAGACAAAACACTAGAAGAGGCCATGCAGGATTCCAAATAGAAGAGATATGAATCCTATTTAACCACTGTGACTTTCCATAGAGATAACAATTTTTGTTTTGAATTGTCAAACCTATAGAACCCTTTCAACTATATTTCTCTTTTTTTTTTATCCTGGATGAAATTCTTCAAAAACAATCATGCAAGTAGGTCTATATTATCATCACTCTGTGAAGCAATGTATAATTCACGTGGTCTTTTTGCCCCTTGGGGCAGACTTTCAAAATGTTTGATGCATACATTGCTGAAGCCCAGTACAGCGCAGAAACCCAAATGAAACATCGTATATGCAGTATCTTGAAATAAAATAGACAAGCAGAGGCACACAGAGGAAAGCTGATATACATTCCCTGTTAAGATTTTTCAGTAGCGGTTATTGATTTTATTTACATTTGCTGCTATTCCTCTGAGAAGTTAAATAAACTATTTCTTGAGAATGGAAGGTTGGCTGCTTTGTTTTGTGAAATAGGAAACAAACACTCCAGCTCCCCACACCATCACTCCTGGGTTTTGCTAAATTGTTTGCATTTATCAGATAAATTTTCTAATGTTAATATTTACCTACATGAATTCTCTCTATTCACCATGTTCACAGGTGATTCTTCAATTCTTTAAATATTTGACAGCCAAATCAATTGTACTGAAGGCCTTCTAGGATCAAATCTGTACTAATTCAACTGAGACAAGTCACATAATATAATCCTTACGAGCGTGGACTCTGAAGGAAGACTGCTTGGGTTCAAATTCAAGCTCCAACAACATATGCTATTTGAGTCATCTAGATGAGTTATTTAAGTTCTCCGTATTTCAGTTTCTAATTATGAAATGGGAATAATAATTTCATCTTCCTCTAGAGTTGTCTTGAGGTGTGTATAAGTTGAATTGTTTACAGCACCTAGACCACTGTCTGGCACCCATAGGTACTACAGAGGTACAGAACTGCTTACTATTATATTGCTGTTCTTTTTTGTTCCAGGAAGAAGCAGCTCTTCAGTAGCCATGCAGTTAACATAGATGATAAGGCTTTTAACTTGGAAAAATACCTGCGGTATCAATTTAATGATTAAATGATGTTGAGTTAAACACTAGGGAAAACATATAAACAGAGAGAATGACTATGGAAAACGAAGTCTTCAGGTGTGGCAGGGCACCTGTTGAGTATTTTATTAGGCTGTCCATTACATGGCAATTTTTGTTGGATTCAATAAGATTTACCAAAATAAAAATGTCAATGTTGAACTTGATAAATGATTTTGTGTTGACCAAGTTAAATCCACACTAATTATGCAGTCAATAAATGTATTTAAAGTGCCTTGTTTAAAAATCCACCTAAGCAGAGGATGAGAACAGTTTGACTACAGAGTGGCTTTGGGTTTGACGAGTCACATTTCTGAGAAGCCTTGGCAACAAGAGATTTGAGGGATGCTTTCAAATCTGCTCCAGAAGAGGGTGTAGGCAGATTTCTTCAGAACACAACATCAAAAAGAGAAGTCAAAAGTTGTAGATTTTGATTTATTATATAAAGCATGAGTTTTCCCACCAAGGAGAAGCTGAATAACCAGCTGCTAAGGTCAGTCTGTAGGGTTTTTAACTACTTGACTTGCTGGAAGATTAGCCAGAATGAGACCAAAAGTTTGTTCCGTCCTCAAGTGCTCTGATGGCATGGGTTCTATTGCAGGTCTTGTCTGTGCTCACCAGGCCTACAGGCACCCACAATAACTCAGGGAAGCCATCTGGAAGATATAAACCAGCATTCCCCAAAGAGAGGCCCATGGGTGTAATTAAATCCTAAGTTAAACAAAACAAGTGGGTTTCTTTATTGCAGGATTTATGAGAACTTGTAGTGTGCTAATCCATTTTATAAAAATTTACCAGAGAGGGAAATGTTGAACTTGATATATAAAACTAAAGGCATATCTCAAACTTATTTTTCTACAGACCACTCCACTCTGTCATGCATCCTCTTGCAGAACTACTGCTTAAAAAAATTCCACAGAAACCACTTTTATAGAGCTTCTTTCCAAACCCATGGCTAGTGTCTCTTTATGGAGGAGAAGAGCATATCATGCCACCCACAGTCTTCTGCTATCTCTCTCCCATCAGACTATGAGTTCATATAGCCCTGAATGAGTTATTGTTTTGATCTTCACCCTTTACACTGTCCTTGATACAGACAGGTTGCTCAAAAAAACATATATGAATAAATGAACAATTGGAGTAAGTGGAGCTGTTTCTACCTTGAAAGATGTTGAATAGGGAATGAGAGCCTGGGACCAGACATATGCTTGATGTGACCCCATGTGAGGAGGTCCTGATGATATGAAGATGTGATTCCCTGGGAATGGGTCTCTTGGAGGCACTTAAGTTCATCTTAGTAGAGACAAATGCAAGAATGCATGAATGCATGCACAGATGGACTCATCACAGACTTCAAGGTATTCATTCTTTGTTATTGATTGTGATTATGAATTCTTTCCTTTTCTTCCTCAGTACTTACAGCAATCTGGGAAGCCAGACCAGCCGCAAGCTAAGGCAAATGCAAAGATGATTTCATCTTGGAAAATGAGTTCTATCTTTCATTCAGGCCAGGCCTCGTGCCAGTGCATGGGTGCAAGGATAACAAAAAAATTGGCTTTTCTTCTGAAGATCTCACAGGCTCTTCCAGATATCTGTCAGCTGACTTCATGTTTTGCAAAATGTCCACTAGACATTCTTCCTTTGTTGGACCCCTGTTCAACTTGCATCTCCTCTGAGAAAACTTCCTCTGCTACCAGGGAAGCTGACTGCTGCCTCACCTTGGCTCACTGCATCATCTGGAAGCCTTGTTCCAAATGGCCCCACGTGGTTCAGGCAGCTCCATCTCTTTCAGACCTGCCCCAGGCTTGCAGAAAGAGTCTTTGCTTAAGGAACAGAATAAAGGGCTTGATGGCTGCTGCATTCATTCCAGTGTTTCTCCTTTTCTTGCTATTTCCCCTATTCATTCAGTGTGAAAGATAATTACGCACTGAATGAGAGGAGTTATGTTACTCTTGAGAAATTGCAGAGCTAAGACTTGACAGTTAACTTTCAGAGCAGGCACTGGAGTTTAATAGAGTTTTCAGTTACTTTGAGCGTACAAATTGGATATTCAATGTTATACAAATAAATATATATATATATATACGCATAATTGCTGAATTACAGACAATTAAATATGCAGGAATATATAAACATGAATATATACATGTATACAAATTCACCAAGTCAGTAATTAAGTGCAATACAAGTTGAACAAAAACTTCTTATAAAAACATTATCAATAACAAGATCCAGAAAGAAATCTCTTTCATGATATGGAGGTGAGAGCATTCTAATACAGGTGAGCTGGGAAAAGAAGCAGCCATTCGTGGGAGAGAATTGTGATTTGGATGTTTTGGACACAAATTTGATATCCCTATGTTTATGTTCCTTAAAAATTAAATCTGTTACAGCCACAAAAGTATATTAATCAGATATGAGCCCTTCAAAAGTAGAGACCATGCCTAACTATCCACCACATGCTCAGTTTCTGGTTCACGGAAAATACTCTGTAAATGTATGCAGAAAACTTCATATGTAAAATTGTTTAAAATACATATTTTAAAATCCGTATCTTATAACCCAGTGAAAACATGATTTCTTTCCCCTAGTGTTTTCTTCCCTTGTTAAATCTCAATTTTTCTAGATGCTGTACCACGGGTGGGGGCTGCCACAGGCAAAATACAAATTCAACATCCCTCTCCAGAAAAATCGCAAGTGGAGCACATTATACATTTCCCTAGTAAAATTTAACACCTGTTTCTAATAGTAGATTATGATTCTAATGGCTGAAGATATCCTCCAGGCACTGACTGGAAATTATCTGCAGCACTGTATTTCTTCGGGATGCACATTTCTTGGGGAAACTAGATAATCTTTGAATGCTTCCTCTATTTGGGTCTAAAATCAATATTCTCAACACCATCCCTCATTTACCCCTCCAATAAGTCCTATTTTGTCATCACTCAACATTTAAAAGGCATAATGGAACTGTATCTAGCGAAAGGAGAACTCTAAAGGATAAGCCTTGCACCAGGTGAAGGTGTGTAGGAATGAGTGTGAACATCAAGAGCAGCTATTTATATTTTACACAGCAGAAGGTCTTGGAGATTTTGTATATTCATGGAATAATTCTCCATCCACTAGAGCGCCACATGCAGAGGAGCCTTAAGCTCTTCTGACACACAGTTTCTGAACACCTCCAAAGTTCAGTAACACTTTTGCAATTTTCAACCCAAAAACTGCTAAAGAGAGGAATGCAACTCTGCTACTTGTTACACAGAATACAACGAGGTAAATTCCCTAATATGAAATGGCTGAAAGTCATAGGTAGGTGTGTGTACATCAGCGGGTGGAAGGAGTAGGTGGGAAGAATAAATACATATAAAATCATGAAGCATACTGACTTAGAAAAGCAACGTTTAAAATGTGAGTGGAATTTTGGAGAACATATACGCACTGATTAATTCATTGACTTATTCATTCAGTGATATATGTTTTTCTTACTTATTAATTTTTTAGGGATGGGGTCTCACTATGTTGTTCAGGCTGGTCTGAAACTTCTGGACTCAAGAGATCCTCCTGCCTCAGCTCCCAAAGTGCTGGAACTACAGGCATGGGCCACTGTGCCGGGCCTCCCCCACTGCTGGTTGCCTGCACTCCATGGCCTATAAACTTAAATTCAAATAGAAGAACATTCTCAGAAAGAAAGAAGTTCATTTTGGCACTCTGTATTTGCCATAATTTAGGAGAAGCATCCATTTCTGCCCACTGTCTCCATTCCTAGAGAGTAGCATTTGAGACCTTGTTGTTTCCTCGCACAGTTTGCAGTGGCAACCACAGCCCCAGTAAACAAGTTTTGTTTGAGATTCCTGTCTTTCTTCTCCTCCTATTAGAAAACTCTTAATTACTGTCTCCTCTTGATTCATTTTTCTGGCATTCTGGGGCTACCCTCAGGGGAGGTTCTGTCTAATGACATACCATCTACCGTTTCTAGGAGCAGGTATGTAGATTCCTGAGGAATAAGAAATCTGCCTTCTTAGAGAAATACGACTTCCAATTCAGAGCCAAAATTTCACAAGGTTTTCAGGCATGGGGGCAGGGGACATTGGGGGAAGCAGTTTTGAATTTTTTATTCCTTCAACTTTTAAGTTCCAGGGTACGTGTGCAGCATGTGCAGGTTTGTATCATGGGTAAATGTGTACCATGGTGGTTTGCTGCACAGATCAGCCCATCACCCAGGAATTAAGCCAAGCATTTTTCCTGGTTCTCTACCTCCCCTGTACTCCCTCCCCATGATGGGACCCCGTCTTGTTGTTTCCCCAATGTGTCCATGTGTTCTTATCAAGTTCAGCTCCCACTTACAAGTGAGAACATGTGGTGTTTGTTTTTCTGTTCCTGCATTAGTTTGCTGAGGATAATGGCTTCCAGCTCCATCCATCTCCTTGCAAAGGACATGATCTCATTCCTTTTTATGGCTGTGTACTATTCCATGGTGTATATGTCCCACATTTTCTTTATCCAGTCTATCATTGATGAGCATTTGGGTTGATCTCATGTCTTTGCTATTGTGAATAGTGCTGCAATGAACATATATGTGCATGTATCTTTATAATAGAATGATTTATATTCCTTTACATAATTATTAAACACCCACTTTGTGCCAATACTGTGTGAGTTTAAAATCCACAGTTTCTTCCGTTGTGGAACAGAGTGCATGGTCCTGTGAGAAAGATGCCAAAGCAGGTAAGAACATTCACAGCACAGGGAAGTAAGTGACCTTATCAGCCTGAAATGTGAAGGGAGTTTCCTCAGACGTTCTGACATTAAGCTGGGTCATGAACAAATAAGTAAGAGGTAGTTGGGGAAAAAGGCAGCCTCTGATATTGATCACTTAGTATCACAAGTGAGGGTGTGGTCTTAGGAATGCTGATAATTTGAGCAAAGATATTAATTCCCATTTAAGTATCTGAGTGTTGACAGCCAAAGAAGCACATTAGAGTTAGGTAGGTTGAGGCCAGATAGTAAAGTAGCCTGAATGTAAAGCTAAGAATAAACTGGTTCTGTACTCAGTAAAAGCCTTTACCCAGTCTAATGAGATGAGACTTTTAGTAAATTCAGGCTGGTGGCCTTCTGGAGGACGAAATAGAAAGACTCAAATCAGTGAATTACTGGACTACAACAGAGGAGAAAAGAACCTGGCTCCCAGGCAAGCGTTTAGGCATAGAATCAGAAAGTCTTGGTGTTTGAGTGGTATGACAGGTGGAGAGGAGAGGAAAATCCAAAATATTTCCCAAGTTTTTAGCGGGAGAAAGTACTTGGATAACTACACCAACTAGCAAGCCAGGGGAAACAGCAGGAGAAAGGCATTTAACGAGAAAATTTCATTTTAGACACAGAGAGCCTCTAAGAAGCCATGCTTATGACATCCTTCTCCAGATGAACCTAGGGCAGAAGTGACAGGCTAACATCCTTCTCTCAAGGAAAACTCAAAGCTATGTCCTATTTGTCCAGCACAGAAAAAAAAAAAAAATAGATCAGTAAAATAGATAATTGCCGAGGTCTTTAGGTGAGGAATGACATCCACAATACTCTAATTTCCTACTGTATGCCTCCAATGTTTACGTCCTTCTGGGTAGTTGGGCTGACCACCCTGGTGTGTGTCTAGAAAGGATACTTACAGTTTGGGAGTCATCTGCCAAGGCAGCTCAAATAATGGGATTTAACTATGTCATTCTGGGAGAGGTTATAGGGTCAAAACAAAACAAAACAAAACAAAAAAAAAACACTGGTCTGGGGACAGCCTCTATGAAGAATTTGCTTAAGAAGAAACTTAGACCTTCCAAATGCTTTGTGTGTTGGAGTTAGACAGAAGATATTAATTAGCATCTCAACTGTCTCTGTAGCATGGCTTTTGAAACTAAATTAAACCTTATTATCCTTAAATATTTGATCAGCCTGTTATAGTATTTATTCTTTCATATGTTACATGCATTCAGATCGCTGCTTATGCAAATCCATCTTTGTTGGTTCTGTATTAAGTAATTTTACAAAGAATCTGATAGTAACATCAGTCAAGGATTTGACCTGTAGCAGTCTTTATTGTAAATATTTGGAAGGAAAAATGAGCCAAGATAGCTGAAAATAGATGCAATCTTCCAATTGTTTTTTTTATGCTTCTCATAATATAGTTTCAATGAAAACTTTTCTGTTCCTATGTCCTGAATGTGCCTGGGAGCTTTCACACCTGTCTTTTCCTCTGCTTTGGAAACTTCTAGTAGCTCTACATGTCTAATGCCTTTTCATTGGTCCTGCCTAGCCCACTCTAATCAAGAAGGCCCTCCCCTCATTTTGCTCCTTCCACCTTAGTATTTTCTATCAGTGTATCTTTACTGCAGCACTAGTCACAAGTTAAATTATATATTATGTATTTATTTATCAATTGTTTGTCTCATTTCCATTCTGTGTATAGAATGCAGCTCATGAATTATTCAAACTTCTTCTTTTCTTTAGTCACATCAGAATAATTTTTTGGGCTGGGCGTGGTTGCTCACGCCTGTCATCCCAGAACTTTGGGAGGCCAAGGTGGGTGGGTCACCTGAGGTCAGGAGTTCAAGACCAGCCTGGCCAACATGGTGAAACCCCGTCTCTACTAAAATTAAAAAAACTAGATGGACGTGGTGGCATGCGCCTGTAATTGCCGTCACTCAGGAGGCTGGGGCAGGACAATCACTTGAACCCAGAAGGCGGAGGCTGCAATGAGCTGATATTGTGCCACTGCACTCCAGCCTGGGTGATAGAGCAAGACTCCATCTCAAAAACAAAAACAAACAAACAAGAAACAAATTTTTTTAAGAGAATGAACATGTTAGTTTATTGCTGGAGGAGGACTGCCAAATGTTGATAGTCTATCATTTCTTCTTTCATTTATTAGTTGGGATACTTTGATATAGAAAAGTGCAGATTATTGCTTTCCCTTTATTTCCCAGTATTTATGATAATGGATGTGTTCCCTATTATCCCCATAGGTGACCAATTCACCTCTTACATTTCTTCACAATGAAAGCACTATGGAGGAACTCTGTGTTTATCACATCATAGTGAGTTTCCAGGGTTTGAAGACAATTGGCCCAGATCAAGAGCACTGAGCTAGAGCACAGATATTGCCTCTTCTTTAAAACTTTCCTTAGTTCTTTCAGTCAGAATCACATAATCCTTCCTAGATGCTCCCTTGGCATTTTGCATATACTTTGATTGACACATTTTGTTGGAATAATATATAACAGTGGATTAGGAGGATGATCTGTACAGAAGAGGAAACTGGATTTAATCCTAGTTTTGTCACTTATAAACTGTGGGTACTTGTCAAGTTACTAGAGTTCTTGAAGTCTTGGTTATCCCATATGAAAACATGGTTGTAAAAGGATTGATGAGATATTTGGTCAAAACCACTTATCAAAGTGCCTGAAACTGTATGTTCTTAAAAAAGTTAATCTGTATTATTGTAATTTTTCACATGTCTAGCACCCAAATGGACTATGAAGTGCTTAAAACAAAGAAACACAATTATTTATCTTTTTTTTTAACCATCTAGAACAATATAGGTGTCCAATAAATATTTATTACATGAGTGACAACCCAAATTACCCAAGCTGGTGATTTTGTCCTAGGCTACTCATCAATTGTAATAGTAATGTGTCAAGTGGGATATCGCAATGGAGAAAAACCCAAGAGCATCTCCTGGATTCTAACGTCACAGAAGTTGTCCCAGGGCTTTTTTCTCTCCCTCTTCCCTTCTTTCTTACTCCTCTGAAGTCTACAAATATGCTGTGGAAGACTCAGATTGTGATCTATAACCCTTTCTTCTCTGAGAATCAGGTTCAAATCTAAATGTCAGGGGAGGTATATAAAAGTCAAAGACATCCCAGAAGTATCTATTGAAAGTTCCGGCCGGGCGCGGTGACTCAAGACTGTAATCCCAGCACTGTGGGAGGCCGGGACGGGCAGATCACGAGGTCAGGAGATCGAGACCATCCTGGCTAACACGGTGAAACCCTGTCTCTACTAAAAAATACAAAAAAACTAGCCGGGCGAGGTGGTGGGCGCCTGTAGTCCCAGCAACTCGGGAGGCTGAGGCAGGAGAATGGCGTCAACCCGGGAGGTGGAGCTTGCAGGGACCGGAGATCCGGCCACTGCACTCCAGCCTGGGCGACAGAGCGAGACTCCATCTCAAAAAACAAAACAAAACAAAACACAACAAAGTTCCACTGGTGATTTATTATTCTAGTGGCTGTCTTCCTCTAAGGAAAGACACATACTGAGCCCAGTTATTTCAACTTCAGGTTCAGCCTAGAACACCAAAAACCAGCTGACAGAACAGGCCTGTTAGAAGTCACTTCCAAGTGACTTCTATGCACTTGCCTCCTAGATGTATCTTACTTCACTAAAAAAAAAAAAATCCCCACAGAAATAAAATCTTTGGTGCTCAATAGTCCTTGCCTGAGGGCTACACTTTTCATTTCTGATATGATTTCTGGCTGATGAATTTGATGATGTATAGACTCTGCCTATTTTTCTTTCCATAGGTAACACTGAGCCTTAAAAGTAAAGCAGAAGCAGAAGGGCATGGAGACCGTGCTGTACCATCTCCCAATTCCTCTCTGAACTCCAGCCACCCTGCTGTTTCCTTATTTGCTCAAATGTACCATAAGCCTTCTTGAAGCTAGTACTTTGCCCGTGTTATGCTTCCATGTGAACCTCCTCACTAAACCCATCCTTTGCCTTATTAACTGTTACTGACATTGGAGATCCCAGTTAATTGCCATTTCTCTGTGAATGTATCCTTAACCAGGTCAAAGTACTTTCTATCAGTCCTTCAAATTCCATCTTACAATTTATCATTATGTTTACTGGCATGAGTGATTTAATATCTACCTCCCTCTTTCATTCACAAGCTCCATTATGCTGGGACTAGGAATCCTGTTTTACGTGTAACACGGAGTAGTGTCTCTAGCATAGACTCAGAATCAATGACTATTAATTGAATGAATGCTTAATGAAAAACATCAAGTAGTCAGAAGGAAAGGTAATTCACATGCATCAATCATTAATTAATCCTAGGCAAGGGACCAAGTCAGTGAATGTAAAAACACATTATATCCTACCATTCTCACTCTGACAAGGAGGCATCATCACCATCTTGTAAAAATGCAGAAACTAGAACTTGAAGAAGTGAGTCATTTGCCTACAATACAACAGCAATCCCACAACAACAGGTATTAGAACTAAATTATCAAGCTCTGGAAAGAAAATAACATTGCAAGGTGTAAGAATCTCTACTCAGATGCCAGGCATTCTTGACTAAAACTTGCAAATATCCTCAACGTTTAGTAAGAGAGCCTCCTGGTGATCTGACTGGTGATTGGTCACCACAGCAGGCTGTGTGTGCTTCTGATGATGTGGTAAAGATTTTCTTTTCCTCAGAATTTTCAAAGAGATTTAATTATTTTCCTTATTTTCATCTGTTATTAATACACCACCCTTGGTTTTCCCCATCTAGGAACCAATTTTGTCCCTCTTCTTAAAGATTTGCTGGGATCGTCTTCCAATGCCCATGTTACTACAGCACTCTGTCTCATCACTGTGCAGGCCGGTTCATTTTCCCTGCAAAACCAGGACAGTCATTGAATTGGCCTCTTATAGAAAGTACTGATATTTATAAAACTTTTTATGCATGCGAAAATGAAGTTTCCGAATGAAAGTGACTATCAAGTTCATGGAAATAGTGAATAGCAGCCCCTGGATTTGAAACTACATGTACTAACATGAAATCCAATGTTGTTTCTATTGTAGTACAGTTGACTCGCAAATCATCCTCCCTCCATCACAGATGCCAAGGACAGGAATCTGCTACCAAAACCATTTTCTCTGAAATCATTTCTATGTGTGTTAATGGTTTATTGCTCCCATTTGAATACCAATATACAAATGGATATTTTTGTTCGTTTTTTAAAGTGAACATATATTTCTCTCCTTGGTGCCAGACAAGTATTCTTTGTGTGGACCTCATTTCTTGCTTTCTAGCAAAATAATCAGTGTCCAGATTAAACTATTACTTCTAAGAGTCTACAAATTGCTCCAGTATTTAAACCTAGCTAAGAAAGAAGGATTAACTGCTAATCTGCAATGCCAAAGGAAATTTCACAAATTTCTAAATCCAAGGGGATTTGTTATGCATTTATATGACCTGTAGCCACATTTCTTTCTGGGAAGAAATCCAAAATATGTGCACATTTTCTAAATTTAAGCTGAGTCAGCAAACAATTTCCATAGTCAGCAAGGACCACAGTAAACAATAAAACTGCCATTTGGATTGTTCTTAAGATTTAAAATACATTTGCAACTGAAGTTTAATAATTAGTGTGAGGCAATATGAAAAAGCAGAGTACTTAGTGTAAGCTAATATAATGTAATGTCTTAAGTGTTTAGCACATGATTTTTATGAATCCAGATAAAAGAATTGCAATCATTTACCATGGGACATATCTTCTTGCAGCCTCCTGGATTACAGGTAAATTGATTGCATAGTTCAAAGCTGACTCAAGCATTCAGGAAAAAGTTACCAGCTCCACAAGAGTTCCACAAAGTCATGTTTAAGCAATGTTACAGATAAGATATTAGCCACATCTAATAGCTTCTGAATCTCAATTGTGTTAACAATCAAGTTTCACTGCAAAGCCTCTGAGACACAGGAAACATCAAAATCAACCATAATAACAGGGTGGAGAATTAAAGAAGTAAGAAATTATCATTAATGAAGCAAAAAGCCCAAAAGTATAGCATAAATACAAATAAAACTAAAAGAAGGCTGTTTGAAAACAACAAAAAAAATCAAACAGGCAAACTAGTAGAAAGGATGATTTTTTTTTTAAAATGAGAGAAGTTAAAATGAACATTATATATAATAAATGAAATGTAAGTATGTACACAGAGGAGATATTTGCAAAAATTTCAAAAAATATGGGCAAATTTGGTAATGAAAACAATAAAAATCTAGAGAAAGAGAATTATTTTCAACAGAAAATCATGTTCTCAAACTAAATACCAAAATATAGAGAATCTGAAGAGTCCAATGATCATAGAAAACATGGGAAACATAATCTGCCATTAGAAAATGTCCTAATGTGCACATGGCTTTCCAGATATGTTCTACTTATCTTAATATTAGAGATTATACCTATTTTACATCAATAATGTTAAACAGCTGAATAATGTACAATGTTCTAAAACTTACTTTATGAAACCTAAAAGAAAACAAAGCAACAACAAAATGCATTATTAGCTAAAGTAACAACAATAAAACCTATTAATAGCTAAAGCTAATAAACATAATACAATAAAAACATGATATACATACTACTTGTATACATGGATACAAAATTCAAAGTGAAATACTAGCAAAGTGAATCAGTAGTGTATTACAAGAATAAAACACCATGACCAAATTAATTTTATTCCAAGAACACAAGGATAATTCGACCTTACAACATATAAACATATAACTAACTAATTAATTAATTTTAAAAAGTAAAATAGAAATTAGGACTTCCCAGTCACAATTATTCAGAATTGTTTTAATGATTTAACTAATGTAATAGGATATGTAAATTAAGTAATAAGTATCAATTTCCTATAAGAAACATAAAAGTAAACTTTATTTACAGATATTATGATGATACACTTAGAAAAACCCTAGAAATTACTAAAGAGTTAAAAAAATCCTAAGGTAATTTAATAAAACATGTAAGTTATACATATGGGGGCAATTTTTGCTTATCATCATTGTCCCCTTCTCGAAAGCAGAAAGATACATTTAATAAAATAGTTGAAGGTCATAATTTGTTTTAAAGTATAAAATGTATTGAAAATTACACAAAAGAACCACAAGCAAATAGAGAATATCCTGTGCTCATGTGGGAGACATCGTATATTTATAAATGAATTATTTTCCCCAATTAATATACAAATGAAATGCAATTTCAAAAAAATTTTGATTTTACAAAAACCCAGCAAACGACTTTGGTGTTATATGGTAGAACAGATATCTAAGAACTAAAAAAATACTGAGAAAAAAGATGAGAAACACTCTTTCTTGATTTTAAACCATCACAAATAGTAGTATATTGACCTATAATTGGACAAATAAGCCCTAAGAAACAAGTAAACATTTCATAAATAAACACAAAGGTATAGTAAAAATTAAGGTACAGAAAGTAATAATTTAGGGTTGGGGCCAAGGTGGCCAACTAGAAGGACTGGTGTTCAGAGACTTCCATCAAAAGAAAAAAACATCAGCGTGTGAATCCATCCCCAGCAACAAATGTATCTAGGTTCTCCCATCAAAATCGACTAGAAAGCTAGCGTGACTCACGAAGAGAAGGAAGAGCAGTGTGATGTGTTGGCCTACCTGAAAGCCACACGGGAAAGAGGAACCCCCTCCCCGCAGCCAAGGGAGGTGATGAGTGAGCTTGTTACCCAGCCAGGCAATCTGTTTTTTTTCACAAAACTGTGCAACCCATGGAAGGGAAGATCCCACTTGTGAACCCACGCCACTGGAGCCTAGTATCCCAACCCCAGAAAATGCAGATTCTTAAAGCCTCTCAGCTGAAATCTGCTTAATCCTAATGAACTCCCGGGGTGAGGGGTGACGAGCACCAACTGTGACTTCCTGCTGTCTAAGCTCCTTAGGGAAGGGGCAGCAGCCAGTACTGGGACTTGCAACTGCCTAACGTGCTAAGCTCCCTGGGCAGGGGAAGGGCAGCATCAATTTCTATAGCTCCAAGCTGTACTTTTTGCCTGCTGGAGCCAGGGAGGCTGGATGGTTTAGTCCCAAGACTTGTCCCCACAGCCAAACACACCGGCTGTGGCAGTCTGTGGCCAGAGGATCTCTTCAGGCCTAACCCTGACCCATCCTTCCTCAATGGGCTGGGCTTCCTTGCAGGACGTCCAATAACTCCAGCCAGAGGCTCAGGGACAGATTTTGGATCTCCCTGGGCCTGAGCCCCTAGAGGTAGTAATGGTCACAGTCTCTGTAAAGCAGCAGACTTAGCCTCACCTCCTGGTAGTTCTGAGGAATCTGGGCAGCCCAGAAGAGCGGGTTTCCCCCCAATGAAACACACTCTCCACCAAGGGACAAAGTGCTTTGTAAAATGGGTCCTGCTCCCCATCCTACCCAACTGGGTGAGACCCTCCAACAGGGTTTGTCAGACACTCTTTTCAGGAGTGATCCTACTGGCATCAGGTTGGTGCCCCTCGAGGTCAGAGGTCTCAGAAGAAGGAGCAGGCACCCATCTTTGCTGTTTACCAAGCTCCTTGAGTGACATCTCCAGGCATGGGAGCAAATCAGATGAATGGGGCCTGAAGTGAGCCCCCAGCAAAGTGCAGCAGCCCTACAGAAGAGGGACCTGACTACTGAAAGAACAACAAACAAGCAGAAAGCAACAACAACAGCATCAACAACAACAACAACAAAAGGCCCCTACAAAAACGTCATCCAAGGATCTGCACCCTCAAAGACCAAAACTAGAAAAATTCACAAAGATGAGAAAGAATCAATGAAAAAACTGCAGAAAACCCAAGAGGCCAAAGTGTCACTCTCCTCCAAATGATTGCAACATCTGTCCATCAATGGTACAGAAGTGGACAGAGAATCAGATGGATGAATTGAGAGAAGTAGGCTTCAGATGATGGGTAGTAGAAAACTATGATGAGCTAAAGTAGCATGTTCTAATCCAGTGCAAAGAAGCTAAGAAACTTCATAAAAGGTTAGAGGAATTGTTAACTAGAATAGTCAGTTTAGAGAGAAACATAAATGACCTGATGAAGCTGAAAAACACAGTGCAGGAACTTTAAAAAGCATACACAAGTATCAACAGCTGAACTGACCAAGCAGAAGAAAGGATATAAGAGTTTGAAGACCACCTTACTGAAATAAGACATGCAGACAAGGATAGAGAAAAAAGAATGAAAGGGAATGAAAAAAGCCTTCAAGAAACATGGGACCATGTGAAAAGACCAAACCTATGATTGACTGGAGTACCAGAAGGAGAAGGGAGAATGGAAACAAACTGGAAAACACACTTCGGGATATTATCCAGGAGAACTTCCCCCAACCTAGCAAGACAGGCCAACATGAAAATTCAGGAAATACAGAGAACACCCTAAGATATTCTGTGAGAAGATTAACCCCAAGACACATAATCATCAGATTCTCCAAAGTTGAAATGAAGGAAAAAGGGCAGCCAGAGAGAAAGGCCAGGTCATCTATAAAGGGAAGCCCCTCAGACTAAAAGCAAACCTCTCAGCAGAAACTCTATAAGCCAGAAGAGATTGGGGGCCAATATTCAAACATTCTTAAAGAAAATAATTTCCAACTGAGAATTTCATATCCAGCAAAACTAAGCTTCATAAGCAAAGGAGAAATAAAACCCTTTCCAGACAAGCAAATCCTGAGGAATTTTGTTACCAGCAGGCCTGCCCTGCAGAAGCTCCTGAAAGAAGCACTAAATACAGAAAGGAAAAACCAGTACCAGCCACTGCAAAAACACACCAAAATGTAAAAACCAATGACACTATGAAGAAACTGCATCAACTAGTGTGTAAAATAACCAAACATCGGCATGATGACAGGATCAAATTCACACATAACAATACTAAACTTAAATGTAAATGGGCTAAATGCAAAAAATTAAAAGACACAGACTGGCAAATTGGATATGGAGTTAAGACCCATTGGTGTGCTGTTTTCAGGAGATCCATCTTACATGCAAAGACACACACAGGCTCAAAATAAAGGGATAGAGGGAAATTTACTAAGCAAATGGAAAGCAAAGAAAAAGCAGGAGTTGCAATTCTAGTCTCTGGCAAAGCACTTTAAACCAACAAAGATCACAAAGCACTTTAAACCAACAAAGATCACAAAGGACAGCATTATGTCATGGTAAAGGGAACAATTTGACAAGAAAAACTAACTATTCTAAATATGTATGCACCCAATACAGGAGCACCCAGATTCATAAAATAAGTTCTTAGACACCTACAAAGAGACCTAGACTCCCACACAATACTAGTGGGAGACTTTAACACCCCAACATCAGTATTAGATGGATCAATGAGACAGAAAATTAACAAGGATATTCAGGGCTTGAACTCAGCTCTGGATCAAGTGGACCTAGTAGATGACTACAAAACTCTCTACCCCAAATCAACAGAATATACATTATTATCAGTGCCACATGGCAATTATTCTAAAGTTGACCACATAATTGGAAGTAAAACACTCCTCAGCAAATGCAAAAGAATGGAAATCATAAGTCTCTCAGACCACAGTGCAATCAAATTAGAACTCAGGATTAAGAAACTCACTCAAAACTGATCGTGTCACTCAGTCTGGGGAACAGAGTGAGACTCCATCTCAAAAAAAAAGAAAAAAAAAAAGAAAAGAAAAAGAAAAGAAACTCACTCAAAACCACACAATTACATGGAAATTGAACATCCAGCTCCTGAATGACTCCTGGATAAATAATGAAATCAAGGCAGAAATCAATAAATTCTTTGAAATCAATGAGAACAAACAGATAACATACCGGAATCTCTGAGACACAGTTAAAGCAGTGTTTAGAGGGAAATTTATAGCACTAAACACCCACATCAGAAAGCTAGAAAGATCTCATATTGACAACTTAACATCACAATTCAAAAAGCTAGAGAGGCCAGAGCAGACTAATCCAAAAGCCAGCAGAAGACAAGGAATAACTAAGATCAGAGAAGAATTGAAGGAGATAGAGACACAAAAAACCTTCCAAAAAATCAATGAGTCCAGGAGCAGGGTTTTTGAAAAAAAAAATAACAAAATGGATGGACTGCTAGCTAGACTAATAAAGAAGAATAAGAGAGAAGAATCAAATAGACACAATAAAAAATGATAAAAGAGATACCACCACTGATCCCACAGAAATACAGGCTACCATCAGAGAATACTATAAACACCTCTATGCAAATGAACTAGAAAATCTAGAAGAAATGGATAAATTCCTGGATGCATACATCCTACCAGGACTAAACCAGGAAGAAGTCAAATCCCTGAATAAACCAATAACAAGCTCTGAAACTGAGGCAGTAATTAATAGCCTACCAACAAAAAAAAAGCCTAGGACCAGACAGATTCACAGGTGAATTCTACCAGAAATACAAAGAGGAGCTGGTACCATTCCTTCTGAAACTATTCCAAACAATTGAAAAGGAGAGACTCCTCCCTAACCCATTTTATGAAGCCAGCATCATCCTGATTCCAAAACCTGGAAGACACACAACAAAAAACAAAAACTTCAGGCCAATTTCCCAGATGAACATCAATGTGAAAGTTCTCAATAAAAGACGGGAAAACCAAACCCAGCAGCACATCAAAAAACTTATCCACCACGATCAAGTCAGCTTCACCCCTGGGATGCAAGGCTGATTCAACATACACAAATCAATAAACACAATCCATCACATAAACAGAACCAATAACAAAAACCACGATTATTTCAATAGATGCAGAAAAAGCCTCTGATAAAATTCAACAACACTGCATATTAAAAACTCTCAATAAACTAGGTATTGATGGAACATACCTAAAAATAATAAAAGCTATTTATGACAAGCACACAGCCAATATCATATTGAATGGCCAAAACCTGGAAGTACCCTTTGAAAACTGGTGCAAGACAAGAACGCCCTCTCTCACCACTCCTATTCAATATAGTATTGGAAGTTCTGGCCAGGGAAATCAGGCAAGAGAAAGAAATAAAGAGTATTCAAATAGGAAGAGAGGAAGTCAAGTTGTCCTTGTTTGCAAACAACATGATTTTGTATTTAGGAAACCCTATCATCTCAGCTCAAAAACTTCTTGAACTGATAAGCAACTTCAGCAAAGTCTCAAGATACAAAATCAATGTGCAAAAATCACAAGCATTCCTTTACCCCAACAGTAGGCAAGCAGAGAGTCAAATCATGAATGAATTCCCATTCACAATCACTACAAAGAGAATAAAATATATAGGAATACAGCTAACATGGGATGTGAAGGACCTCTTCAAGGAGAATTACAAAGCACTGCTCAAGGAAATAAGAGAGGACACAAACAAATGGAAAAAACATTACATCCTCATGGATAGGAAGAATCAATATTGTGAAAATGGCCATACTCCCCAAAGCAATTTATAGATTCAACACTATTCCCACCAAACTACCATTGACATTCTTCACAGAATTAGAAAACACTAGGTTAAATTTCATATGGAATCAAAGAAGACCCCATATAGCCAAGACAATCCTAAGCAAAAAGAACAAAGCTGGAGGCATCATGCTACCTGACTTCAAACTATAGCCCAAGGCTACAGTAACCAAAACAGCAAGGTACTGGTACCAAAACAGATGTATAGACCTATGAAACAGAATGGAGACCTGAGAAATAACATCAGAGATCTAGAACCATCTGGTCTTCAACAAACCTGACAAAAACAAGCAATGAGGAAAGGATCTCCTATTCAGTAAATGGTGCTGGGAAAACTTGCTATCCATAGGCAGAAAACTGAAACTGGACCACTTCCTCACACCTTATACAAAACTTAACTCAAGATGGATTAAAGACTTAAATGTAAAACTTAAAACCATAAAAACCCTAGGAGAAAACCTAGGCAATGCCATTCAGGACATTGACATGGGCAAATACTTCATGACAAAAATACCAAAAGTAATTACAACAAGAACCAAAATTGACAAATGGGATCCAATTAACTAAAAAGTTTCTGCACAGCAAAAGAAATTATCATCATAGTGAACAGGCAACCTACAGAATGGGAGAACACTTTCACAAATCTACCCATCTAAGAAAGGTCTAATATCCAGAATTTACAAGGAAGTTAAACATATTTACAAGAAAAAAACAAACAACCCCATCAAAATGTAGGGAAAGGATATGAACAGACACTTCTCAAAAGAAGACATCTATGTGGCCATGAAACACACGAAAAAAAGCTCAACATCACTGATCATCAGAGAAATGCAAATCAAAACCACATGAGATACCATCTCACAACAGTCAGAATGGCCATTATTAAAAAGTCAGGAAACACTAGATGCTGGCAGGGCTGTGGGGAAATAGGAATGCTTTTACACTGTTGGTAGAAATGTAAATTATTTCAACCACTGTGGAATATAGTATGGTGATTCCTCAAGGATCTAGAACCAGAAATACCATTTGACCCAGCAATCTCATTACTGGGTATATATCCAAAGGAATATAAATCATTCTACTGTACAGACACATGCACACATATGTTTATTGTTGCACTATTTACAATAGCAAAGACATGGAACCAACCAAAAGCCCATCAATGATAGACTGGATAAGGAAATGTTGTACATATACACCATGCAATACTATGCTGCCATAAAAAGGAATGAGATTATGTTTTTGCAGGGACTTGGATGACACTGGAAGCCATCATCATCCTCAGCAACTAACAGAGGAACTGGAAACCAAACACAGCATGTTCTCATTCATAAGTGAGAGTGGAACTTTGAGAACACATGGACACAGAGAGGGGAACAACACACAGCAGGGCCTGTTGGAGGGTAGGGGGTGAGAGGAGGGAACTTGGAGGATGGGCCAGTAGGTGCACACGTACAGCTATGTAACAAACCTGCACGTTTTGCACATTTTTTTTTTAGAAGAAGAAATACAGAAAAAAAAAAAAACCCAGAAAAAAATGTAGTGTATATACACAATGGAATACTATGCTGCCATTAAAAATACTGAAATTTTGTCATCTGCAGCAACATGGATTCATCTGAAAGGTCATTGTGGTAGGAAAAATAAGCCAAGCACAGAAAGACAAATATCACATGTTCTCACTCACATGTGAGAGCTGAAGAAAATGGATCTCATGAAAATAGAAGGTAGACTGGTCGAGAGGAGGAAAGGATGAGGAGAAGTTGATTAATGGGTACAAACACACAAGTTTATAAGAGAAATAAAACGTAGTGCTAGATAGATCAGTGGGCTGATTATAGTTTACAATAATGTACTGTACATTCCAAAATAGTTTATGCTAGTTATGTTTCTAGCATAAAGAAAAGACAAATATTTCAGGTGACGGATATGTCAAGTACACTGATTTGATCTTTGCCAATTATATGAATGTATTAAATTATCACATGTATTTCAAAACTGTACATCTATTATGCATCAATAAAAAATTGTGTTTTAAAATAATTAAAAAGTAATAATTTAATTCACTGAGAAAATTTAATAAAAACAAAAGAAATTATTTAATAAATGATGTTTGCAGAATTGGCAAGGTATCCAAAAGAAAATAAAACTACAATGTGACCACAAACCACGTATCAAAATAAATTACACATATATTATATGTATTTGAAAATTGTCAAATAGATGAAAAGTAAATGTATGAGATTTTTGTTTAAAATGTGAAATAGGGCCCGGCGCGGTGGCTCAAGCCTGTAATCCCAGCATTTTGGGAGGCCGAGACGGGCGGATCACGAGGTCAGGAGATCGAGACCATCCTGGCTAACACGGTGAAACCCCGTCTCTACTAAAAAATACAAAAAACTAGTTGGGCGAGGTGGCGGGCGCCTGTAGTCCCAGCTACTCGGGAGGCTGAGGCAGGAGAATGGCATGAACCCGGGAGGAGGAGCTTGCAGTGAGCTGAGATCCGGCCACTGCACTCCAGCCTGGGTGATAGAGCAAGCCTCTGTCTCAAAAAATAAAATAAAATAAAATGTGAAATAGGTGAGAGTCTAAATCAGAATTGAAATTTCAGAAGTCATAAAGGAAAGGAGGTAGGACATTTACCACATAATACATAATAATTATAGCACTCCTACAAATTGGTAAGAAAAATAAACTTCCAATCATAAATAAGCACAGAATTTGAACAGGTAAGAAAGATGAGGGCAGAAACAGAAATGCAAATTTCCAATAAAGACATGAATAGAAAAATACACTTACTTTTAGATAGGAAAAACATGTTTTAGAAATAGATACAATTTTTTCACTGTAATATCTGCACATATGCATAAAAGTGAAGATTCAGAAGCTTTTTATTAAATAAATTGGCACAAACATTTGATTCATTAAGTCTTTTCTAATGGACTTTCCTCTACAGGAATGAAGTCAGCAGTATGTAAATCTACTTGCTGTTTTGTTTTTAGTGTTTAAAAAATATGCTATAAACCTGAATATCTGGTCTCAAGGGGAATAACAGATCTATCCTGTGAAATTATGAGAGTGATTAAAGAATAAATTTGATAAGCAGATCAATATATGTAAGTATATTTATATCCATGGAGGAATGCCCATTTCTTTCTATGTAAAACCATTCAAGCTGCAGAATATTATGTATTGTCCATTTTTTAAAGAATATTCTCCACACGTATGCAGATTTTGAGCAAGAAGATAAACATGGTAGGCTAATATGATTATCACATAGAAGAAAAGACATTATCTTTTTTTCCTGTTTTGATGATTGCTTCCAGAAAATTTAGCAAAGATACTTGTGAGTAGGCCAAAAATTAACCCCTTTTATAAATCTAACTTAATTTCTGGTATCAAGGCAGTTAAAGACTTGAAAGCACTTTCAGAATGGCGGAATAGGGACATTTGAAAACCTACTCCTCCCTAAAATAAATTAGAACACTGACAAATAATTGTCAAATCTACTTTGTCATTACTCTTGACATTTGTAAAGGCTTATACAAATGCTAGAACAATTTATTCAAAATAAGTGAATAAATCTTGGCAAGAATAGTGAGCTTTATGGTATTTTCAGTAACTGTATTCTCATTCCCCTCACCTTGGTTCCATAGACTTAAAAATTAGCAAACTCAAAACAATAGCAGTGTGAAAATCAGCAACCCAGCATACATATGATAGGGAAGAAGGAGTTTGGAGATCAAGGATCTTCATCATTATAGAACTGTTACTAGTAGATCTCTTTGGCTTTTCCCCGTGGAAAAGCTCCTTTTATGAGGCTAGTATTTACTTCTCTGACTCAGAGTTCAAGTATTGAGAAGCCCTATTCATAGGGCATTTTTTGAAAACAATCAGAGACAATTGTTTAAATCATAGCTTTCTGATGTGGTGATATCAGTTGAAGCAAATAAGAAGCAAGCCACCAAAACCCTTAAATATGAGGAAAATAAGGAACTTTGGAAAGGTCTAACATATTCCTGGGGATCTAGAAAGTTGCATTAAAAGTCTGTGTGCATACCTAGAAAAGACTTGAAAATGTCATAACATCTCACCTTGACTGTTGTTGAGCCTTTCCACAAATAAAAGTTAAGGTTAAAACAGAGTTGTAAATAGCCAAAGATTGAAGTCATCCCCCAGAACAAGTAGAGAGCCCATTGGCAGACAGTGGGAAACATTGATTGAAGTGATTGAAGGAAATCAATACTCCAACCATTAGCTGACACCAAACCATCCCAGTAAATACTTTAGTAGTTACTCATGACTAAAAACACAGACTATACAAAATTAGTCCATGAAAGGCACTAAAGGCAAACAGCAACAAAAACAAAACCAAGAAGTAGAAACAACAAAAGCAAGAGGGGAGAGGTATTTGATATACAATGTTGGCATATTATTTTAATGTGCAGTTAAAAATTGGTACTCAATGGCCACGCGCGGTGGCTCATGCCTGTAATCCCAGCACTTTGGGAGGCAGAGGTGGGTGGATCACCAGGTCAGGAGATCGAGACCATCCTGGCTAACACGGTGAAACCCCCTCTCTACTAAAAATACAAAAAATTAGCTGGGCGTGGGGGCGGGTGCCTGTAGTCCCAGCTATGCAGGAGGCTGAGGCAAGAGAATGGCGTGAACCCAGGAGGTAGAGCTTGTAGTGAGCTGAGATGGCACCACTGCACTCCAGCCTGGGCGACAGAGCGAGACTCCATCTCCAAAAAAAAAAAAAAAAAAAAAAATTGGTACTCAATGAGACAAGAAAGTATGGCCTAAGTACGTGTGGAAAAATAGTCAACTAAAATTGTTTCTGAGAAGGACTAGATGATGGACTTACTAGAAAAGGACATTGAATGACCTATTATAAATATGTTTAAAGAACTAAAGGAAACCACATCCAAAGAAATAAAGCAAAGTCTGGGATGGAATTATCCAAAATGAGATTATTAATAAAGGATTAGCAATTATAAAAAATTACTAAATAGATTCAGCAGAATGACACTATAACAACAACAAAAAAAGTGCTAAATAGAAGTTTGGTCAAAAACAGTACAATTATTGAAATAAAAATTCGCAAGAAGGTGTTAGCGGCAAATTTCAACTGTCAGAATAATGAACCAGTGAACTTAACAATAGATCCGTTGATTATTATCCAGTCTGAGAATAAAAAGAAAAACAAATAAAGAAAAATGAACAGAGACTCAGAGATGCATGGGACACTATGAAGCTTACTAATATGTGCATGATGAATGAGAGGCCAAGAAAAAGAAAACAGAGTATAGCAGAACAAATATTTGAAGACTTTCAACTGAAACTTTAAAAATTTGATGAAAAATTCTAATCTACATTTTGGAACTTCAAAAAACTCTGATTTGGATAAATTCAAAGAGATTCACACCTAAATACATCATAGTCAAACTGTCAAAGGACAAAGACTGAATACAAAGAGAAAAAAAACAGAAAAATTTATAGTACACAACGAGTCTTCAATAAGATAAACAGCTAACTATTCATTAGAAACCATGGAGTCCAGAAGGCAACGAGATGACATATTCAAAGCACTGAAAGAAAGACTGCCAACTAAAAATTCTATATTTATTCACTTTATCATTCAAATGTTAAGAAAAAATTACACCCTAAATAAAAAGGGGGAATACTGAACAGGAACTCAAATCCACAAGAAGAAATAAAAGCCCTAAAGTACATAGGTAAATATAAAAGATAGTATAAATATACTTGTTTTGTAATGATTTTCTTTTCCTATCTGATTTAAAAACAACCGTATCAAACAATAATGATAAAACTGTGTTGATTGACTTATAATGTAAAAAATCAATTTCTATGTCAATAATAGTACAAAAAGGAGTTTAAGGTTTGACATTAAGTTGCTACGAATACAATTAGATTCTTAAAAATTAACATGTGAATTGCAATCCCCTGGACAAAAACTAAGCAAATAACTCAAAACATACTATCAGGCAAAAGAGACTTTAAGACAAATATTATTACTCAGGAAAATAATGAAATTTATAATGATAATTTTTAATCTATCAGTAATATATGGCAATTATTAATATAAACATGTATACACCTAACAACATAGACTGAAATGTATGTAGAAAAATGATAGAATCGAAGGGAAAAATAGACAATTCAGCCCTAATAGTTGGATATTTTGATCACCTTCTTTCAATAATGAATAGAACAACTAATCAATACAGAAATAGAGGACTTGAACAAAACTACAAACTAACCAGACTTAAACAGACATCTATGAAACACTCCACCTAAAAACATCAAACATTATTTTCCAGTTCACATAGAACATTATCTAGGATAGATTGCATATTAGGACATAAATCAAGGATTTATGAATTTAAAAATAGTGAAATCATACAAAGTATATTTTCTGACCACAATTAAATGAAATAAGAAATCATTAACTAAAGGACATTCAGGAAACTCACAAATATATGTAAATAAAAAACAAACAAACATCAAACAAAACTTACACTGTTAAATAACAAAGGAGTCTTGACTCCTTTGTTATTTAACAGTGTGTATATATATATAGGCATTAATGTAAATGCCTATATTATTTACTAAATGTAAATAACAGTATATATATAGGCATTAATATAAATGCCTATATTAAAAAAGAAGAAATATCTCAACTCAAAACCTAAACATATACCTTAAGTGGAGAAATAAGAGTAAACTAAATAAGGAGAAAAAAAGAAAATAATAAAGGTTAGATTGGAAAAAATAGTAGAGAATTAGAAATACAGAGAAACTCAACAAAATCAAAATTTAGCTCATTAAAAAGATCAACCAAATTGAAAAATTTTTAACTAGACTAATCATGAATACAGAAGTTGCAAATTGCTTGCCAGAAATGAAAGAGGAGATATCACTTCCAACCTTAGACGAAAATAAGAAGAACAAGGAATGCTATGAACAACTGTCTGTTAGCAAATTAAAAAATCTTAATGAAATGGACAAATTGTTAAAAGGGTACAGACTATAAAATCTGACTTAATAAGAAATAAAATATCTGAATATATATAACAAATAAATTAAAGTCAGTTTAGTAATTTTAAAACCTCCTACAATAAAAGACCAAGCCCAGATGACATCACTGATAAAATCTACCAAATGTTTAAAGACGAATTAATACCAGTTCTTCATAAATCTTCCGAAAAATAAAGGAAGAGAAAGAATCATTATCAACTGAAAGTGAGACCAGTGTTATTCTGATACACAACCAAGCAAGAAAGACCTCACAAGGAAAAGCAAAACAAGCATGAACACAAAGCTATGAACCAATATTCCTTCTAAATATAGACATACAAAGTAGAACTCAACAAAATAGTAATAAACCAAATCTAGGAAGATATAACTAGGATTATACAACATAACCATGTTCTACTTATTGTATAAATTTATGGTTGTCTTAATATTCAAAAATCAATCGATGTAATACATCATATCAATAGACTAAAGGACAAATATAAATAACGTATAATCTCCATGATAGTAGAAAAAGCAGTTGGCAAAAAGTCTCACATTCTTTCATAAGACAGACTGCCAGAAAAGTAGGAATAAAAAAGAACTTTCACAGACTCATAAGGAGCATTTATGAAAAACCAACACCATTATAATGAATGATGCAAGATAGAGGGCTTTCCCCCTCAAATAAAAAACAGACAACATGCCTGTTCTTGCTTCTTATATTCAACATTACAGTATATGTTCTAGCTAGGACAGTCAGTCAAGAAAAGAAATGAAAGACAAGATTGAAAATGAAAAACTAAAACCATCTCTATTTGAAGATGACATTATCTTGCAAAAATACCAAAACACACAAACACACACCCACACATACCCTACTGGAATGAATTTAAAAGTTCAGTACGATTGTAGGAAATGAGGCCTATATACAAAAATCAGTCATATTTCTATATACTAGCAATGAACAATCTGAAAATGAAATTAAGAAAATATTTCCAGGTTGGGCACAATGGCTTATGCCTGTAATCCCAGCACTGTGGGAGGCTAAGGTGGGTGAATTGCTTGAACCCAGGAGTTTGAGACTAGCCTGGATAACATGGTGTAACTCCATCTTTACCAAAAAAAAAAAAAAAAAAAGAAAAATTAGCTGGACGTTGTTGTGCATGTCTGTAGTCCCACCTATTTAGGAGGCTGAGGCAGGAGAATCACTTGAGCCCAGGAGGCAAAGGCTACAGTGGGCCAAGATCACATTCACTGCTCTCCAGCTGGGGTAATAAAGTGAGACCATGGCTTAATAATAATAATAATAATAATAATAATTCCATTGAGGACTTTCAACTTTCAGTCCAAAAGGTAAAAGCTTGAAAGTTGTCATCCATTTCCTGTCCTCACAACAAGAAAGAAGCTAAAAAAAAAAAAAAAAAAACCTGAAAATAGATAACTTTTCTTAGATATATCAGAGAATTTAGGTCACAGGGCAAATAACCATTATACAAAACTGGAAACACATTTGAATACATAGAGCTTACAAGGAACAAAAGAAGCCACTATTGGAGACACCAACAGTCATAAATCTTTAAAAAGGAATTTACTCATTACTGGAGACTGAGTTTGGACTATAATGAGAAAATAAAATTCCTCTTGTCCCAGCTTTAGCGGGAGCCCTCACACTTTCATAACTTTTACCTTCAGGAGTCCCACCAGAGGTCTCAGAGTGAAGATGGGAGAAAAATCCCTGGTGTTGTATTTTGAAATATACTCTGAGTGCTCTGTTCTCAAGAAAGGTCTGCCCTCAATGGAAATAATATTACCCGAGCAGAAAGGCTAGAGTAGGCTGGAGTTGGGTATTTCCTTTGTCTAAGATTGATTAGACTCTAGCAAAACCCGTTTTACCTAGGAGGAAGGGAGAAAGCCAAGTATTATTTGTGATGGTCACATCTCAGGGACACAGGTTCACCAAAAGGTTCAGATCTAATCACAGGTTTATAAAATGCTTCCCCTCCCATGGCAGCTTATCACTACATCAATAGGACTCTTCTATAATAACGGGATAGAACAAAAAAACTACAAGGCTAAGGAACTATTTAAGAAGGAGTCTCTAGAAGAACCCAAAGACCACAGGCAAGACCAAAACACATCATTAGATAAATTTAGTGTCTGAAATCATAACTACAGCAAACAGTAAACATAGCCTATCATAACTACAGCAAACAGTAAACACAGCCTAACTCCTTGGCAAATGAACATAAAATGTCACATCAAAGACTAATGTTCTCAGTTCTTATTATCCAATACACCATGTCTGGCTTTCAACAAAATAATTACAAGACACACCAAAAGTAAAACAAATAAACAAATAAAAAACACAGTCTGAAGAGACAAAACACGCATTAAAACCAGACTTAGCTATAACACACATTTTGGAATTAGCAGAACAGAAATTTAAAATAACTATGATTAATTTGCTAAGAGTTCTAATGGGGAAAAGAAAAGGACAACATACAAAAGCAGATGGGAAATGCAAGCAGAGAAATGGAAACTCTAAAAAAAAACCTCCATTTAAAATAGCATTACAAATAAAATACTTAAAAACAAATTTAAGAAAACCACAAACATTGTTGAAAAAATTAAGAAAGTCTAAATATTTGAAACGAGACTCCATGTAAATGAATCAAAAGACTTAATATTGTTTGAATATCTATAGTCCCCAAGTTGATGAGCAGATTCAATGTGATGCCTGCTGTAACCCCAGCTGGCCTTGTTGCTAAAATTGAAAAGTTAATTCTAGAGTTCACAGAGAATTTCAAGATTCCAGAATAACCAAAACAATCTTGAGAAAGAACAAAGCAGAGGACTCACACTTCTTAATTTCAATACTTGTTACAAACTTACAGTAATGAAGACACCAATCAAGACCTATGGAATTTGTATTTCAATTTACATATAGATAAATGGAATAGATTTGAGAGTCTAGAAATAAATCCTTGCATTTATGGTAAATTGATTTTCTATATGGGTGCTAAGACAATTCAGTGGAAGAAATAATTTTTTTAAAATAAACTACTGAGACAACTAGATATCCACATGCAAAAGAATAAATTTGGAACCTGACCTCACACCATATGAAGAGTTAACTCAAAATAGATCATAGACCTAAATGTAAGAGCTAAAACCATAAAAACTTTAAAAGAAGCATAGGAGTCAATCTTTGTGTCCTCGAGTTAGGAGATAGTTTGCTAGAAATAACAAGAAAAGGTCAGCAACAATAAAAAAAGAAATATGTAAATTAACTTTGTCAAAATTAACTCTTTTGCATTTTAAAGGATACAATTTTATAAAATGAAAAGATAATTCACGAAATGGATAAATATTTGGATGTCATATGCCTCAAAACGATTTGTATCCTGAATATATGAAAATGTCATATAATAATGATAAAAGCACAAATAACCCAATTTTTAAATGGGAAAATAATTTGAAAAATATTACTCCAGGCAGGCCGCAGTGGCTCACACCTGTAATCCCAGCACTTTAGGAGGCCGAGGCAGGCAGATCACGAGGTCAGGTGATCGAGACCATCCTGGCTAACACGGTGAAACCCCCTCTCTACTAGAAATACAAAAAATTAGCCAGGCGTGGTGGTGGGCACCTGTAGTCCTAGCTATTCGGAGGCTGAGGCAGGAGAATGGCATGAACCCAGGAGGTGGAACTTGCAGTGAGCCGAGATTGTGCCACCGCACTCCAGCCTGGGTGACAGAGCGAGACTCCGTCTCAAAAAAACAAAAAAACAAAAAACAAAAACAAAAACAGAAAAGAAACGTATTACTCCAAAAATGCACAAATGGCCAATAAGCATACAAAAAGTGCTCATTATCATTCATCAAGAAATGCACATCAAAACCTCAATGAGGTAACACTTCACATCCAATAGGATGATTAATATCAAAGAGGCAGACAATAAGAAGTGTGGATAAAGATACAGAGAAATTGGTCCCCTCACATTTTTTGTTGGTGGGTTTTAAAATGCTAGAGCCACTTTGCAAAACAGAAAACAGTTTGGCAGTTACTTAAGATGTTAAATGCAGAATTACCATGTGATCCAGCAATTCCATCCCTAGGTACATGCTCGAAAGAAGTGAAAAAATATGTCCGTACAAAAACTTTTGGGCAAATATCTATAGAAGCATTATTCACCATAGCCAAAATGTAGACACAAGCCAAATGTCCATCAGCTGATGAATGAATAAAGAAAATCTGATATAGCCATACAATGGAATACTATTCAGTCATAAAAGGCTTCATGTCACATTATTCAGTCATAAAAGGCTTCAGTCACAAAAAGTACTTCATGCTACAACACAGATAAACTTTGAAAGCATTTTGTTAATTTAAAGAAGCCAAGGACAAATGGTCACATGTTGTAGGATTCAATTTGTATGAAATGTCCATACTAGGCAAATACATAGGTAGATTAGTGGTTGTCAGGTTATGGAAAATGGGCGAATGTAGACTAACAGCTAATGGTATGAGGTTTCTTTTTGAGTGATGAAAATATGCTAAAATTAAATAGTGGCGGTGATTGCACTACTCTGTGGATATCAACACCTTTAAATTACCCACTTTAAAAGGGGGATTATATAGTATGTGAATTGTTTCTCAATAAAGCTCTTTAAAAAATAGACTTAAAAGTGTCACCATAATTTCATGAAACTTTCATAATGGTAATTACTGTTTGCTTGTGTTTCCCTCCACATGTTGGATTCAGGGAAAAAAAAAAAAAAAAAAAAAAAAAAAAAAAAAAAAAAAAAAAAAAAAACCTGCCATTCTGATCAAATTAAGAACACTTTAAATCTTCACTCTAAGTTTCAGCTGGATCAAGTGATTGATCAATTAAGGTTTCAACTCCTTCCAGAATCAGTCAAAGATAGCAAGATTGCATTAACATATAACTTATTCTAAATTCACTTTCAATAATAATGTAGTGGATCAGTTCTCTTCCTTCAGTCATTAGATATATATAATTATAATGATAATATATACAAAATCATTTTAAGCTAACATGCTTGTATATTACAGATTAGCTGTTTGATGGACTCTGGCAGTTAATTAATAAAATTATATTTTCCTAAAACAGTTGAAATTATGATTATATTATATTATATTATATTAAATATAATGCTACACTGAAACTAAGTTCATAATTTATTTTAGACATCAGAAAAATCATCTTAAATGGCAAGCCAACATGTTTTTCTAGAAATTGCTTTTAGTCTGTAGTCTATTTTATTTGAACAAAATTCTATTGATGTGCACAAACTCTTTGGAACTAAGAAGTTAATTCAATAATCAAAAGTCACCTTAGCTTGGCATTAAATGTTGCAAAACTATATTGGGGCAAGTAACAGAAAGGAAAACGCATTTAGATATTAGGTTTCTCTTCAAATTACTAAAAACTCATTTATCAATTTTATAATTCATATACTCAATGTCGTTACAGCAGGAAACCTACTTATACACTGAGCATGCCAGTCTCACCACATTCTGACACCAAATCTCCCATTTTTAGTTGACAATTGTTACCCACGCATAGAAAATAATTTACCACAAAGCAAAGCTGCCTTAATCATCTAGTTCTTCCAAAAACAAAACAAATTTGTATGTACACTATTTCCAAAATCCTGACCACTGACATTGCTAAATTCCTATTTGATAAACAGTAATTCACAACATAACAAAACAAAAAACCATGTTGTATGTTACCAGAAGCTTGGCAAACAACACTTCAGGCACTGCTTGCAATTTCCCTGGCTCTGAAGCAGTAAGGAGCATGGCTGATAATAATGAATACTAAAAGACATAAAAGATATATTTTTTTGCTAACATCCATACATTTTGCAAAGTGTGTAGAACAGGATACCACAACTATAAAGTTCTCTGAGAAAAATGAATAGGGGCTTTCGCAGTCAGAGAGCTTAGAGAATCATTGCACATTAGATTCCATTCTTGAAAGGTCACTGTGCATATTAATACATTACAAATTCTGGAATCCTGTTTAAGTTTGATCAACCCAGATTTTATCAAACATATCTCACAACATGTACTTTTCTCTGTTTTCTCTACATTTTCGTATCCCATTCCCCAAACACACATATAAGCATCTTTTAATATCCTGAGCTTATGTCTGATTTCTGGTCCAGGGTAGGCAAAAATAAACTTCTGTTGATTGAATGAACAACCATATCCACAAGGCTTAAACAAACGTATTGAAATCACAAGTGCACAATCAATGGATGAGGCCAAAGTGAAGCTCCTCTGTATCACTGTTGCTTAACTAAACGATCATATATCACATGTGAATTATTACATTCTCAAAAGCAAATGTGGCCAAGTTCCTTCTGGTTCTCAAGCTAACAATGCAGGCACTGCTTGGTGGGTTTATTTTCCCTGGACAAGCTTGAAGTTGAACTGAAGGTAGTTGAAATGACATACCCAGAAGGGACTGTTTTCAAGGCAGTGATACATGTTTTTTTCTAGAAAGTTTAAAGGTGCTTTAAATACAGAAAGTGATCCTTTTCAGAAGCCATGCAAATACTACAAACCATTAATTACAGCTACTCAGGGACTGAGCTAGAATGAGCATGCTCTCACTAATTTAAAGGAGCCAGCAGATGCAGAACTGGGGCTTAGTCCGGTTCTTAATACCATTCTCACCATGGCCATGAAAAGAAAAACAGAAATGCAATAATAAAACTTCTCTAAGCAGAGCTGAATAAGCACTATAGAAGCATGTGGGAAATTCATTTTTTACAGATGAACAGCAACCAACAATTCAGCCCTACATCTGCTGGGGGTGATCCAGATCTCTTACATAATAGACTTATTATTATTATTTTTTGGTAACTGAGTGCAAAGTCTTTAATAATTTTTCATAAGCTTCCATGTGTCATGCTAAGAGCACATCATTGTTGCCGCAGACATCTTCTCTATTCCCTTCCATGTAACATTTAGCAAAACAAGTGTTAACTTATCCCAGCGTAGCACTCATTATTTCCCAAATTACTAAAATCTCATTATCTCCCAAGATGTCCCCAAAATTCTGTATGTGTCATACAAAATCACAAGCATAATTAATTGGAAAACCAAGCATGATGTTATGCTGGGCTTCAAGCTTTGGAAAATGAAAACAGATATGAGTCACAGGTGTTAATACTTATTTATTTTATTTGCCTGTGACAGAACTAGTGAAGGTTCACTCATAGCTATCTCATTTAACAGTCAGTAATATTCATATGATTGCTATACAGTTTTATGAGTTCTAGCTCATGCGAAGATTCTTGTAACCACCAGCACAGATACTGAAGATCCCAGCAGCACAAAGAAATGCCTCATGCTGCCCCTTTAATTAACAAACCCTACTGTCACTGCCAATCCCTGGCAATCTCCAATCTGTCCTATAGTTTTACATTTTCAGAATGTCATAAATGGAATTACAAAGTATTCAATCTAGCTACAGTCACTTATACTGATGCCTCTAGAGAGTTATCCAGATTGCACATATCAATAATTTTTCCCTTTTCATTGTCTGTTGTATGTATATAACCATAGTTTTTGTCCATTCACCCACAGAAGGAAATTTGGGTTGTTTCTAGTTCTTGGCAATGGCACTTTCCTAAAAATTATTATGCAGGTTTATATATGAACATAAATTTTATTTCTTTAGGATAATTTCCTGGAAGTGAGACGATAAGGTCACGTGGCAACTGTATGGTTAACTGTGTATTAAACTGCCAAAATGTGTTCCAGAGCAGCTGTGCCATTTTGTATAATTTGGATTTGAGCAGACAAAGCTACGGTATTCTGGGAGGAAAAGATACTTCTTAGGTAGTTTACATAAGAAGAAATAATTTTTTTACAGCCGAAGATGAGAAAGGAAATATTAGATAAATTCAGCTCTGTGTATCTTAAATCCAATTCACTTGGTTCATTTGTTCCTTGAAGATAAATACAGTATAAGATAAAAATTGATGAGCATTAAAATGTAGTTATATGTTCTGTAACTACAGTTTAGTGTGAAATCATTGCATCCCTAATTATGACTTCTATTCTGCTTAGAACAGCTGGTATGACTGAATGTTTCAAATTGTGCCACAGACTTAGTGTGACAAGATCTCTGGGGATTGTTTCCTTCCATTACCAGGACACAATGGCAAATTGAAGCACGAAAAACAAATGCACAGAACAAGTCAGAAACCCAGACTGAGCTATAGGCCGACTGCAGCCAGATATTTCAAAAGGAAGTACTCTACCACGTCCTTCAGGGAGAGAGGTAGAAGTGAGAAAAGATCTGCAGGCCATTTACTTAGAAAGGAAGAAAAATATGTAGAGAAACTGAGTCCTGGATGACTTCACTTGAGTTTCTGGATCACACCTTCCTAGAGGAACAATATAGACCAATACATCCTGTGAGTATTAGTGTGTCTGAGCTGAGTTTCTATCACTTACCATATAAACTGTCTTCACACAAATGCTCTATTACAACTCTGTAAACAAACCTAAAAGAATACAAATATCGAGGAAAAACAGAGTCAATATGTAAAAGACTGAAAATAAACTCTAAAAGATCAAGTCACTGTGTTTGGATAGCAGAACCACATGACTGTTTTCCGTTTGTAAAAATGTCTATTCCTAAGTTTTATGTGATGAACTTTTAGAGACATGTATATAAGAATATATGATTTCAAAATACATTATTTCCACAAAAGGGTTGCACTTTTTAAAGAACATATAAATTTGCAATGAAAGAATACTGCATTAACAAGTCACACACATTTTGTTGTGTGCTAATCATTTTTTTGGGCGGGAGAAAAAAAAGTCAAATAATTTAATGGAAAGACTTTAGTAACTTGCAAAGGTACAGAAAAATTTAGTTTTTTCTAAGTATCAGAGACAACCATTATAAAATGAGATTGTGTTGTGTGGCTCTTAGTTACTGTTTTAGCAAACAGCAATGCAGAGAAACTGCGTTGTTCCAAACCCAAGCAGGGCCTTGCATTTGAAAGTGCAGATAGTTATTTCTGGAATGTCTAAACTGCATTTCAATTATCCAAATATGTTCTCTTTCAATTCTTCGTGGCTCAATTTGCCTTAAATTAGGAAAAGTATAATAAAATCTAAGAATCTTTTCTCAATTTATGATGTCATTTCCATTAATGGATTTCCATTTTGTGAAAATAGTTAATTTCACTAAGCTCGGGGTAGTTCAGCAGTGGAAACTAGTCTAGTTTAAGACATAACGCTTGTATTTCCTTATAAACTTCAGTAGCGCTCTTGGTTTATCCCTGAAGGGTTAAGTTTAGTGTGTTTCACTAATCATATCCATCCCAATTATAATTTTGAGGGTTTGGATTTTCAGAAACCATTTATTACAAAATATCTTTTTCATCTAAGAAGTAGCTCAGTAAATCTTCAGAAAAAGTTTGTGAGGCTTAAATATCTGACTGATTTATGCTTTTTTAAGTATTCTGTAATCCCAGTGCTGAGGGAGCCTGAGGTGGGAGGATTGCTTGAGGCCAGGAGTTTGAGACCAGCTTAGGAAACATAGGGAGACTCTGTCTCTGAAAAAAAGAAAAAAAAATTAGCAGGGCATGGTGGCACGTATTGTCCCAGCTACTCAGGAGACTGAGGAGGGAGGATTGCTTGAGCCCTGAAATTTGAGGCTACAGTAAGCTATGATCTTACTGCTGCCTTCCAGCCTGGGCAACAGAGTGAGATCCTGTCTCTAATAAATAAATACAAGTCTTTATACTGGAGGGTTTTCCTCCCACAAATAACAATGTCATAACTTCTTCCATCAAGGACATTAATCTGCAAAGTTCAAATATTCCCAATGAATGATGCAAACATAGCATCTTATACCGTCTTACCTCCTCTCTTCATTTGCATAAACTAGTTAATTTGCATAAATATTTGCATAAACTGGTTAATTTTTTATTGCATCTTTGGAACATAACATCAACTTTTCCACATTTACACTAAATTTCTCAAATATCTACCTTGCGGGTGATTTGATTTTAGTAGTTCACATGTAGCAGTTAATTAAATTCAACCAATACTGTCCCCAAATCTGGTTGTTCAACACCTCAGTCAGTCCCCACTTGGAGAGAAGGTGAACTGCCTTTTTCCCTAAACTTACATTTTTTTTTTTTTTTTTTTTTTTTTTTTTTGAGACGGAGTCATGCTCTGTCGCCCAGGCTGGAGTGCAGTGGCCGGATCTCAGCTCACTGCAAGCTCCGCCTCCCGGGTTCACGCCATTCTCCTGCCTCAGCCTCCCAAGTAGCTGGGACTACAGGCGCCCGCCACTTCGCCCGGCTAGTTTTTTGTATTTTTTAGTAGAGACGGGGTTTCACCGTGTTAGCCAGGATGGTCTCGATCTCCTGACCTCGTGATCCGCCCGTCTCGGCCTCCCAAAGTGCTGGGATTACAGGCTTGAGCCACCGCGCCCGGCCCCTAAACTTACATTTTAAACACATGTACTATAGGCGCTGGCAGTTATTTCCCTCAAATAGTTCCTTCTGTAAAGGTGCAGCACGGCACATTTGGCCCTAAAATGTTTCAATCACTAAAACGGCAAATTCTGAAAGCAATTTAAAACCCTCTTTCCAATTCAAAGCCTTCACTTCAAGGTGCTCTGGTTACATCGAAATTTCCTTCCACAAAATACCACTAACTATTCTAGTCTGAATTACCATCATCACTCATTGAGATTTCACATTCCACCTAACCAGTGTGTCAGCTCCCCCTCTGTCCTCTTTCTGATCAGCTCTTAAGAGCCAGACTGCTGTTCCAAGGCCAGTGCACACATGTAGATGTGTCTGGGAGTCCGCTCTCCCAGCTCCTTCCCTTGCTCGCTGAGGCTGGCATGCACAATGATAATCAGCAGGAAACCTGGGGCCTCATTGTGTTCATTTGTATTCAGAATCCATCATTTCACTGACTGTGAACATTCTGGGAGTTACTTCACTGCCCCGTGCCTCAGTTTCCCCTTCTGTAAAATTGGAATTCTAATAGCAACTACCTTAGAATACTGTGGACAATAGCATAAGTTAATGTAATGAAAGCTCCAAAGAACTTCCGGTATGTAAGAAGTACTCAGTAAGTGGTCCTATCAATATTATTTATAGAATGACATAAACACTGTTCACTGTGCCCTACAGTCCCTACCATTACCCAGGGAAACAGGCTTATTACTGCTGCACTGGCCTTGCAGGGCCTGAGTTTCACTATGCTCCTTCTTTGTGCATAATTCCCCTAGAATCTATGTCCATGTATTTTGCCTGGAATACTATTCTCTTCTTCCGTTGCCGCTACTCAATTCTTGGATTTCAACTCAAGCATCACTTCCACAAGGTGTCTGTCTCTGGTTGAACCATGTTCACCTCTGGGCACTGCAGCATTATCAGCCTCTTTTATTCACATTTTCAGAGAACCAGAAAAAGTTTCCATTTTAATTTTGGAGAAATCCATAATGATTCTGATGTTACTTAGTGTATAATACATTTGTAAGTGGATTTTTATGGAGTTGAAGGGAAAGAATGAGTGATTCTGGGGACTGAATCAGAGAATGATGGATAGATCTGGATATTAAAAGTTGGATTAGAATCTGCCTCAACTTTCTGACAAAAATGATACTAAAATCTATTGATAACCACAGTGTTGAGCACCATTATGAGGGCTGTGTGGATAATACCTCATTTAATTATCTTGAAAACTCTCCATGTTAAGTACTATTTCCTCCATTTTAGACATGAGAAATCTAAGGATTGAAGTGATGTGCATATTACACAGCCCACCAAAAGCAGATTCTGGAGGTGAATTTAGATCTGATTTTCTCACATCACCTTTGCACAGCAGGTATCCTCTAGGCAAAGGCATAGGGGACTGAAAGACAAGATTTATTCCCAAATCACTGACATGGTCATGGTGGGTGGGGGCAGAATATAAGAGGTATTGCTATATGAGGCTGAGAAGACACAACAAGACTAAAGCAGACAGGAGGGCTCTACGTGTCTACCAATGACAGCATAAAACCCGGTCAGGTGAATCCAGGCAAAGGGCAGGTGTTTTATCCTTAGGGCCCAAAGGGGACCTGAGCTCACTTTATCTGGGGGCCCAGATGGCCCTTACCACTCTCCTCCTCTCTCTGCATTCTGTGGACAACCTTCTTATGCTTGTACCTGAACTAACATGTCTTCCAGCCTTTCAGAGCTTGGCACTCTATACAAATTGACGGTAATTTCTTGGTCACATAGTTCAAACTAAGTAAGGGGATGAATATGTTCCTTGGTGCCATCTTCCTGCTATGCACATGGGTGCTGTCACCTGATACAAACAGGAATTAAAGGACTAAGTTAATTCCCTATAGGGTGGCTCTCAGTTTGAGGAGACATTCCAGAATAGGTTAACTACATATTGCATACTAAAGAGTTTGAACTTTGTCTCGAAAGGTATGTTTTACAGTTCCTAAAATACTACAGAACATTGATTTGTAACACATTAATGCAAATTAACTGCATTCAACAGCTGATGTGGTATGCTTTGAATCCTGGGAAGATGCACTCTGATTAAATATTGACTGTCTCTAGCTTAAAATTTGCAAGAAATTATCTATAACAAGAACTGAGAGGTAATATGTTCATCATTTTTTAACGTAACACATTTAGCATTGCACTGACAATTATCTGAATACACAACTGTGTATGCCAAAATGAGAGTGAAAAGTAGTTCTATATTTAAGACAATAGATAAGCCCACAAATTACCTGAACATGTTTACATCACATATACTTTAGTTTGCCAGAAAATATAGCATCATTATGTTAGTTATGATTAGGGGAAGGGGAAGGATGTAATTAATGGTTCTTTCACGTCCTACCAATTTTACAGTTCACAGCAAGCCCTGCAATATAAACTTTGTCACAGAACGAAAACAAGTATTCTCTTGAGTAGCGTGACTCAACTTTATAAAGTATCACTTTCCTTAAAACAAATTCAAATGTGCTTGGATAATTAAGGGAAAAATTAATAGCATGGTCTCCCTACAATCACTCTTACATTAAACTCTGTACATCAAAATCAAAATTATTTTTATGCATGATGGGCAGTTTCCCACTAACAATTTTCTAAATTGCCTAATAATTTTATGTAGCATAATTACAAGACTCCTTCTTGTGTATTTTTGCTTCTCTTTGCTTCCATCTGAATACAAATTAAGGGCACTTATTAGCAAACCTTTGTGGTAGGCACTTACAATGTAATGCTGCAACAGAGCTAAATGAAATAAACCTAACAGGAAAGCCCTTGAAACACTTATTCACTTAACAATAGGGCATGCAACCATATGAACGACATTTTCCAGACTAAGTGACTTTCCGAATAAACATGGGTGAATAAGTGAAGGCAGATTGATTGCTCATGAATTGCTTTCATTTCTAAGACTTCACTGAACATTTTTTACCCCTAGAATCCAGCAGTACCTGCAACTCAGTATTTGTAAATCTGACCTCATCAAATGTTTCCCTCTGGAATGGTTAATTTTAATGTCAATTTGGCTAAATGATGGTGCTCAGTTGTTTGGTGAAATAGTAGTTTTGATGTTGCTAATAAAGTATTTTATAGATGTGATTAATATTTATGATCAGTTGATTTAAATAAAAGAGATTATTCTTGATAATGGGTGATGGGTGAGCCTCATCCAATCAGTTGAAGGCCTTAAGAGCAAAAACTGAGGGTTTCCAAAAAGAAATAATTCTTCCTCAAGACTGTAATACAAGAAACCTTCCTGTTTTCAGCCTGCTGGTCTACCTACAGGCTTTGAACTTGCCAACACTCAATTATGTGAGCCAATTCCTTAAAATCAAAATCAATCATGTCTCTCTTTGTGTGCTCACACACATATATCTTCTGTTGGTTTTGCCTCTTGGTGGAACCCTGATTTATATAACCATATTTATTCATTCCTTTCTTCACAGATTTGACACTAAAAGTATAGCTTATTTTATTGTGCTTCACTTGATTGCACTTTGCAGATACTGAGTTTTTAACAAATTAAAGGTTGGTGACAACCCTGAATTGAGGAAGTTTAAATCAGTGCCATTTTACCAACAGCACGTGTTCACTTCCTGTCTTTGTATGTCTTTCATTAACTCTCGCAATATTTCAAACTTTTTCATGATTTTTATATCTGTTATGATGATCTGTAATCCTGATCTTTAAGAGGTTACTACCATAAATGTCTTGGTGCACCACAAACCATGCCCATATAAGAGATGGATATTAATCAATAAATGTTATGTGCATTCTGACTGCTCCATCAACCAGCCACTCCCTTTCTTTATCCCTCTTCTCAGTCTCCCTATTTCCAGACATCCAATATTAAAATTAGGCCAATTAATAAACTTACAACAGCCTCTATGTGAGCAAGCAAAAGGAATAGTCACATATCTCTCACTTTTAACCTAATGCTGGAAATGATTAAGCTTCATGAGGAATGCATGTCAAAAGCTGACACAGGTGGAAATCCAGGGCTCTTGTGCTAAACATTGAGCCAAGTGGTGAACGCCAAGGAAAAGTTCCTGAAGAAAATTAGAAGTACTACTCCAATGAATACTCCAATAAGCAAGCAAAAAAGACTTATTGCTAAAATGGAGAAAGTTTTAGTGGTCTGAATAGAAGATCAAACAAGCCACAACATTACCCGAAACCAAAGCCTAATCCACAAGAAGGCCTTACCTCTATTCAGTTCTATGAAGGCCGAGAGAGGTGAGGAAGCTGCAGAAGAAAAGTTGGAAACCAGCAGAGGTTGCTTCATGAGGTTTAAGGAAAGAAGCCATCTCCACAAAATAAAAGTACATGTGAAACAGCAAATACTGATGTAGAAGGAACAGCAAATAATAAAGAAGATCTAGCTAAGATAATTGATGAAGGTGGCTACAATAAACAACAGATTTTCAATGCAGATGAAACAGTCTTTTAATGGAAGGGATGCCATCTAAGGCCTTCACAGCTAGAGAGAAGTCAATGCCTGACTTTAAAACTTCAAAGGAAAGGTTGACTCTCTTGTTATGTAATGAAGCTGGTTACTTTAAGTTGAAGCCAAGGCTCATTTATCATTCCGGAAACCCTAAGGTCATTAAGAATTATGCTAAGTCTACTCTTCCTGTGCTCTATAAATAGAATGGCAAAGCCTGGATGGCAGCATATCTGTTTATAGCATGGTTTACTAATTTTAAGCCCACTATTGAGACCTACTGCTCAGACACAAAAAGATTCTTTTTAAAATATTACTGTTCATTGACAATTGCACCTGGTTACCCCAGAGCTCCAATGAAGGCATATAAGGAGATTAGTGTTGATTACATGCCTGCTAATACAACACCCATTCCGTAGCCCATGGATCAAAAAGTAATTTCAACTTTTGAATTTTATTATCTAAGAAATACATTTCATAAGGCCCTAGCTGCCATAGATAGTGTTTCCTCTGATAGATCTGGGCAATGCAAATTGAAAACCTTCTGGAAAATATTCACCATTTTAGATGCCATAAAGAATATTAATGATCTATAGTCAAAATATCAACAATAACAAAGGTTTGAAAGAAGTTGATTCCAACTCTCATGTATGACTTTGAGGGGTTCAAGACTTCAGTGGAGGAAGTAACTGCAGATGTGGTGAAAATATCAAGAGAACTAGAATTAGAAGTAGAGCCTGAAGATATGACTGGATTGCTACAATCTCATGAAAAAGTTGAACAAATAATGCATTATTTCTTAGGGATGAGCCAAGAAAGTGTTTTTTTGGTTAGATGAAATCTACACCTGTTGAAGATGCTATAAACATTGTTGAAGTGACAACACAAGATTTAGAATATTGCACAAACTTATTTGGTAAAGTAGTGGCAGTAGTTGAGAGGATTGACTCCTATTTTGAAAGCAGTTCTGTTGTAGGTAAAATGCTATTAGGCAACATCACATGCTACAGAGAAATATTTTGTGAAAGGAAGAGTCAAATGATACAGTAAAGTTCATTGTTGTCTTATTTTAAGAAAGTGACAAAGCCACCCCAACCTTCAACAACCACCACTCTGATCAATCAGCAGCCATCAACGTTGAGGTAAGACTCCCCACACACAAAAAGATTATAACTTGCTGAAGGTTCACATGATTGTTACCTTTTGTTAAATCAATAAAGTGTTTTTTTTAAATTAGGATCTGTACATTTTTTGACATGATGCTATTGCATATTTCATAGACTGCAGTATAGTGTAAACATAACTTGTATATGCACTGGGAAGACAAAAAGTTCTAGTCACTTGCTTTATTGCACCATTTGCTTTATTGCAGTGATCTGAAACCTCTGGAACTCAACCCACAACAGTCCCAATATATAACTACATTTACCTATTATCATAATTCTTTCAACTGAATTCAAAACAATTCCCTGTCATTATTTGCCTACTTGTAGGAAACATTAACTGTAATATCACATACTTGATATGTTAGTTTTTTTTCCTACTACAACACAGTAAGACACAACAACTGACATTTTTAAAATGGTTATCCACATGAAACCTAAAGTCATGCTAATGGCTCCTGTGCCACTCCAGAGAATTATACTCCAGGCTCATTCTTCTTCTTGACTTTGCTTTGATTAATAGAATCAACTTTTTCCTATAATATGGACTCAATTTATCTCGCTTTCTTTTTCCCATCTCTTTTTATTTCTCTTAATCACATGTCTAACTTTCTTTTTATTACTGCTCTGCCAGAATTTAGGCCTCTATTACCTAAAACCTAAGATATGGAACTTCTGGCGAGCTAAGGCCCCACCTTTAATTCCCCCTATTCATATTAACCGAGCTCTTGGCCAAACAATTATCAGAATCTACAATTGTGAAGATAATAGCCTTTTTTCTGACCCCGGAGCATTTTACAATTTAGTGAAGGACTCATTCTCAAACAGTATTCACTTAGAACTCAGATTAAACGCTCATATGTCTGAGAGCTTAAGAGAGACATCACAGTTTTCTGATGAGTGTTCAGAGTCCAAAGATTAGGCTGGAGTTTTCTAGGCAAAGAACAACTAAGGAGTGGAGGAAATATCAGTAGATCTGGACATTTGCAATTGTTGATGCCTTCATTTGATTTTTGAGGATAACAGAGGCTCTGAGACATGCCTGAGGTTACCCCAGTTCATTGCCATGATACTAATTATACTTTTGGTCATGGCTTCCTCAGCCTCCATTCCTCCCAGCAAGAGCTTGTTTTGAATTAAGGTAGAAAAAAACAAATAAACATCATTTGGTAAAATCAGTCTTTCCTTCCAATTGTCCTCTTTCCCTCATTTTTCCTCCTTCCTTTTCTCCTTATAAATATCAAATAAAAAATATTGGGCCAGGAGCGGCAGCTCACGCCTGTAATCCCAGTACTTTGAGAGGCCAAAGTGGACCACTTGAGGTCAGGAGGTCGAGACCAGCCTGGCCAACATAGTGAAACCCTGTTTCTACTAAAAATACAAAAATTAGCCGTAATCTCGGCTACCCAGGAGGCTGAGGCAGGAGAATCGCTTGAACTTGGGAGGCAGAGATTGCAGTGAGCCAAGATTGTGCCACTGCACTCCAGCCTGGGCAACAGGGCAAGACTTCATCTCAAAAAACAAAACAAAATGGATTTGATCTCTTTTAAATATTAATAAGAGCATAAGAGTCTGCACCCGAATCTCACTTGCATTTGTCTTCTTATCTGTTCACAGGAGAATCTCCCTTACGCAGTTCCTCACCTCTCCCACCATGATTCTCAGCTCACCTGATTCACCTGGACATACAGGGGTCTACTGATGCCAGTGACTCCCAGTCATGTATTAAACACACAACAGCGTTTCTGTTCATGTAAACCACCTATCAAAGCCTTCAAAAGTCCAGCTCTCAGTTGCCTGATCTAAATCTATGCTTGATATTGAGGACTGAGGGTGGAGAGTTAGAAACCTGCAATCAGGCTGCATCATTCTGCTTTAATTGTGGGATTTAGCATCTAGGGATCTCTCCTTAAAATCTTACTACTAATTGAAGGACTTGGTGCCGCCCAGTCAGCACTAAGACAAAGTGTACTATGACCCCTAGACAAAGGAAGTGCTCAGTATATCAAGTTCTTCGGACTACATGGCAGATCTAAGGGTTAATTCCTTTCCTGTCTTTCCTCTCAAATCAAGCTTTGTGAGTGATTACTGAATATTGATGCATGCACGTTATCTTAGGTATTATTATATTCTAAACATAATATAATGGGGACTATTTCTTAATGAAAGCTTTGACAATGAAGACCTCAAAAATACATGGAGGCATGCCACAACATAGATGAACCCTGATGCATTATGTATGCATTATGTAAATGTCTAGAATACGTAAAGTCCACAGAGACAGAAAATAGATCAGTGGTGGCTAAGGGGTGGAGGGAAGGGGAAGAGTGATGAAAGGTTGATGGTTGTGCAACCTTCTGAATATTGTAAAACCAGTGAATTGTATAATTTAAAAGGGTAAATTTTTGTGATATCCAAATTGTATCTCAAGAAAAGAAAAAGTTCACAGATGAATTTCTAAAATCTCAAAATACTGTGCTATCAATTCCAAAATTAATATTCTTGCATATGTTAGCACTCTGGGATTAGTCTCACAATAGCTGTGTGATTGTTTTCTCTCTCAGTAGTACCAAAGTAATGCTGTATCATAAAGTTCATGACATTTTAAAGTTGATAAAATATGGCATATTTCTGATTTTACTTATCACTAGATACAAAGGCAACTATTGCAAATCTGTATTTCAAGTAGTTTACACTGGACAAATAGTTGGATAGATTTGCCTCAGGCTCCTGAGTAGCTGGGATTTCAGGCGCCAACACCACCCTTGACTAATTTTTGTATTTTTAGTAGAGGCAGGATTTCACCATGTGGGCCAGGCTGGTCTTGAATTCCTGACCTCAGGTGATCTACCTGCCTCAGTCTCCCAAAGTGCTGGGATAACAAGCGTGAGCTGCCATGCCCAGCCATTGATTTCTTAATGACCACAAATCATTAAGAAATCTGTAGCAGTCATCATCTTTACCAAACAAAAACCTTAACTCTCTTTTTATAAGGAGTTGGACTCTAGGTTTCTTCTCTTTGGGCCTGGGTAGACTAACTGCTTTCAACAATACAGTATGGAGGAATTGACCCTGGGTGACTACTAAGGCTGAGTCACAGAAGGCCATGCAGGCTCAGCTACCCTCGGGTCTCTTGGGGCACTTGCTCAGGAAGGGAAGCCAGTTGCTGTATAAGAAGTCTGATTATTTTAAGAATACAAAGCTGACGAAGCCACATGTAGATGCTTTGGCTGACAACACCAGCTGAGTTCCCAGCTGACAGCCAGCATCAACTGCCAGCCACCTGAGCAAACCATCTTGTATGAGCAGCTCAATCAACCACAGCCCAGAAAATATTTGACTGTAACAGTGTGAGGGATCCCAAGAGAGAACTGTCCACCCGGGTTCTTTTATAATTCATGAGCCACAAAATCATGAGCAAAATAAAAGAGTTGTTTCACACCACTAAGTTTTGGGCTAACGTATTACACAGCAAGAGTTGCTAGAACAAAAAAGCAGTGAAGAAAGTTGTTTTTTCTGACCATGAGCCATCCAGACCACTCAGTATCCAGTACAAATAATGGACACATTTTTATCCCACGTCCTTCATGAAAGAATGTTGACTACTATTAATATTTTCTACCCAGCTCAGACTCATTGCAGCTCTTTGTTTATCTGGGCATGGGTTCCCTCCCTTTCCACTCCCCAAATCATGATCTCATGTGTTCTTAATGGAGTGCTAATTTATTATTTATAGATATGTTTGAAAACATGTACACAAGCATTATCCAAATCACTATTGGTTTCTTCCAACTGCTTTATGTTTATATGCCACTATTAAGTAACTTGTAAACCTGCCATTGGTTTGAAATATAGTTAATGAAGTGTTCTTCTGTGCAAATAAAAAGGACTTATCTAATTTGGAAACGCTTTACTTTAGACCTAATTATTGCAGTAATTGGTAGACAGTCTTGATAACTTGCTCAGAAAATTTTCATTCTGACTGTAGACCTTCCATAGCTTTTGGACTGAATTCTCCCTGCCATAAAATAAAAAGGCCTAAACTTCTTAAAATACAAGATCCCCTATTACATGGGGCCACCTAGGTTTCCCCATCTATCATTTTCCTTCAGATACCCTCTGTGCCACTCTAAGCACAATGCTGATATATGGTATTGTATATAGTCACTTATCAAAATGAAATTCCACATGTGGAAAAGTTTCCTCATCATGTCTATACAATTAGGATTTATAGATTTCCTATTCTGCAAATTTTTTCATAAATTTTCAGCAAGAAATAATGTCTTCCTCCTTGGAAATACAGCACCACTCTTAGTCTATGTGACTTCTTCTCTCTTGCATTATTATTATCATGGTATCTACCTTGCATAAATAGTTTTCCCAAGAGCTTTCCTGGACTAGATGATTAGCAAATGCCACTGAGGAAAATCACAGAATAAATAAATAAATGAATAAGAATATGTATATATTATATATATGAAATGTATAGTTTTGTTTGTCATTTTCCTTGAGAAAAGTCAATATGTTCTTGAAACATTCATCAAGAATTGGAGTATAGCTCTGTAATATGTAATAACTTTGTAAATTTAACTACTTAACTTCATGTGAAAAGATACCTCTTGCCCTAAATTCATCTATTTCATGAACTAGTTAAAATATCATGTCTGAAAAAGGTACATTCATCTTTTACTTAAGGAGAGCTGAATTGAATCATGAACTCCTTAATGAAACATCAGTTTTAAGTGGTTTTGATCACGTCTCAGAGCCTTTGCACAAGATATGCACTGTGCTAAACAGCCTTGACCACAGTATTTGATTACATGATGCATACTCTTTTGGGGGCTTTGTGTCAAACATCCTCTCAAAAGGCCTTCTCTGACCACTTTAAGTACGTATCCTCTCTGTTTTCTGTAATAACATCTTACTAGTTTCCTTCGCAGTATATTTCCAAATTGTTACTTTGCTTTATATTTCACTTCAATATCCACCTTCCAGGTTCAAGCGATTCTCCTGCCTCGGCCTCCTGAGTAGCTGGCTCTAGAGGCACACGCCACCACACCCGACTAATGTTTGTGTTCTTAGTAGAGACAGGGTTTCACCATGTTGGCCAGGTTGGTATCGAACTCCTGACCTCGTGATCCACCTGCCTCATCCTCCCAAAGTGCTGAGATTATAGGCGTGAGGCACCATACTCGGTCTATAGTTTTCTATTTTAACATGTACACTTCTTGAGGAGAGGGATCTAATTCCTCTTGTTCTCCCCTGAATCTCTAGCTCCATTCAGATTGCCTGGCAGAGGGAGCGCTCAGGATATAGTAGTCATAAAAACAAAATAACAGTGATCAGCAGTCCACCCACGTGCATCTAGGGTTGATATAAATCCATCTTTAAGCTAAACTAAGCATAGTAACGCATTACTTTGTGTGTCTTTATTCTCTTCACATCTTCTTTATGAGGGACAAAGTCATTTTCCCATTTGAGTTAAATGAGTTAACATTTAACTCATTGAGTTAACATTTAACATTGACAGATGAGTTAAATGAGTTAACTACCACACAGAGGTTCCTTAACTTTTAAACAATCACAAATTCATAAGTGATAGTGTTGAGGTTTGAACTCAAGATTATCTGATTCAAAAACTCAATCTTATCATCACTTTGCCCTTCCATTTAGAGTAGGTTACCTCTGTATCCCACTTATGGTATACATATTCTAAAAAGAGAATTCCTGTTGAAGGCAATTTAAGGATGAGAAAGGCTAACATCTTAAAAAAAAGTATATGGAAACAGTTCACACAGTTCATACCTGTGTGATTCCAATTTTAATTGTTCTTTTTTGTTTCTCATTTATGTCTAATGATGGATCCTAATCTCTATTTAGGCTGCTCTCCTCATGCTATTTCTTATGTGATTCTCTGAAACTTAAGCAGGATCAAAATAAAAGGCACTGGAATGGCTGGGGGGGGGGTGGTCCTTACAAAAGGTTATTGGGGAAAGTAGAACAAGAAAAAAAAAAAGAGGATCTAGAGATACCTTGGATATGAAAATAATAAAAACAATAGCAAGGACAGGAACATCCCAGTTTGAGTTCTGGAAATGAAAGGTCCATAAAAATAAATTACATCCTAGAGAATAGTCATAAGAGAAAATAATTCAATTTTGTCTTTGGATAGAGGAAAACGGTACCAGTCCCAATGTAAAAAAGACCTAGTTGCTAAGTCAACAAGTTCCCAAGCTCATGGAATTAGTGACAATTTTTATATACTCAAAATATTAATAAGAAAAACAATCCTCAGAAGTTAGAATGTAGTATTCTATTACTTTCTCTGACTGAAGTCACATTATCTCCCTGCACCTCAGTTTCTTTGTCTGTAAATTAGGCCATTGGTATCTGTATTATCCAAGATCTAGTGTTACTGCTGGGCTTCAAGCACATAATGCAAGGCGAGGTGTGAAACCTTTAAGAGACTGAGCTCTTGAGGTAGAACTGAGAAGTGACTGAAGGAGAAGACATGATTAACACAAGACCTGCATTTCCATGAACTTGCAGTGGAACCAGGGTCATTTAACTTTCCCAGGCCAGTCTCTTTCTCCCTCACTGGTTTGTCTAATGGCGTATCTGAAAATGCTCTGAAGGCAACAATGTGCTGTAAAGATATGAGGTATTATCACTGTTGTTGCTATTTACATTATTTCCCATAAGTTCTATGATTAATTTATCAGAGGATTTAGTTATGTCCCATGAACAATGGAAAAGTCGTGTCCTCATCTGCTATTATCCCACATCTCCTAATACTTTCACATGTGAATCAGCAATATAATTGCTATGCAGAAAATTAAAGTAGGCTTAACATCTAAGTCATCCAGCCCCCTCTATATGGAATTGTGCATACTTCTTCCTGCTTAGCAATCACTTTAACTCTTGTGACAGGGTGTCCTAAATTACCGATACTGTTTGAGGCATCACCTTGACCTTCTATCTCCATGCCTTTTCACAATATTGACCTTGATATTAGCAGCAATGGAGCAATGCAAATTGTTTTTAATGTACCATATTCCGGAGCTAATGATTGGACAAAATTAGAAAAGAAAATGATTCAAGCAAATCAATTCAAATCTGAGAGAAAAACTTTCTCAAACCTAGTTTTGTAAGTTAACTTGCCAGTCTACTCAGGGTCCCATCATTTGCAAAGTATTTTAATAATCATTCTAAGCAATAAGATTGAGATCACTCCAGGCCAGGCGCAGTGGCTCACACCTATAATCCCAGCGCTTTGGAAGGCTGAGGCAGGTGGATCACCTGAGGTCAGGAGTTTGAGACCAGTCTGGCCGACACGGCAAAATTCCATCTCTACTAAAAATACAAGAATGAGCCAGGTGTGTTCATGCACACCTGTAGTCCCAGCTACTCAGAGGCTGAAGCATGAGAATCACTTGAATCCGGGAGGGGGAGGTTGGAGGTTGCAGTGAGCCAAGATCACGCCACTGCACTCCAGCCTGGGCTACAGAGGGAGACTCCGTTTCGAAAACAAACAAACAAACAAACAAACAAAAAACTGAGATCATTCCAAAGATAGAAAAGGTACTTCCATGAACAACCTCTCTCATGCCATTAATACGTGATATCTTCCTGCTCTACCTTTCACTCACTTTGTTCCAGCCACCATGGCCATTCTTGAGGTTCTCAGGCAAAGCATGCCACTCTCAGCACAGAGTCTTTGCATGGGCTGCTCTCCCTTGGATGTGCTTGCCCCTGGTATGGACACATCCTTCTAATTCACTCTCTTCTTTCAAACATCACCTTCATATATCTAATATAGTATGTGACTTGTCAAGAGAGGCCTCGTTCGACCACTATTCTGAGGTCTTTTCCACTTTGCTTAGTAACCCCATTGTCCTCAACCACACGCCATCCCAATGTCCTTTGGAGCACTCCTTCATTTGTTCCATATATTCATCAGAATGGAAATTGTGGATCGTTCTTTCACCATTCTTGACCCAGCTCCTAACTCAGTGCAGCAGGGACTTAAGCAGTTGGATGAGAGAAAGATTTAATCCACTCATTCTCAGCAAGTCTTTGTAAAGCACTCTCACTGTACCAGGACCTGTGCTCCATGCTGACAGGGAAACAATGGTAAAATGAAGAGTATGCTATAATTTCAAGGTGTTCTCAGACCAGTTAATGGCATTTAATGCAAAAATGGTGTCCTTTCTGTTTACAACCATCTTCCTTATAGCGCATTAACTCAGACCCCATAAAATTAACTGTAATAGACTCCAGTTACGACATGTGGCATCCTAACTTTGAAAATTACTAATTCCTTAGCAAATACACAGAAATAACTATCTCAGAAATATTTTCCCATAACTTAGGAAAGCTTTTATATAATAAAATATCTCTCTATTACCCATTCATCATTCATTCATTCAATCATTCATTCAACAAATAAGGTACAATATAATGATTGAGATAGCAGGATTTGGAGTCAGAAAGTGTAGCTCTAAATTGCAGCTTCTCTATTTAGTAATGTAACTTTGGCAAGGCTGTGCCTCAGATGGACTGGCTGTAAAATTGGATAATAATAGAAGTGAGACAGTAGGTGAGGTTAAATTAGGACCTCATAGTCCCAGCACAGACTAGCCCTTTAAGAGCTGCATCCTACCCAGGCCTCTTACTAAGGTCCTTGTGGGGTGGCACAGTATCATGCCACCCTTTGCAGTCCAATGAGTACCAAGAAAAACCCTCCTGAAGGGGTGAGCAGTGCAGTCTTACACAGGTTTGTGAATTTGAATGAACCAAGTCTTTCTATTCTGTATTCAGACTAACCATTTATACTAAGGCTTGAATGCCTTCTCCCTAATTGTGATAAATACTTAGAAAGAATAAAAACCTAAAATGTCAGAAAGCAAATAGTCTTGAGCATGAATGGCAGAGCTTACTTTCTGCCTAGAAGTTAGTATAATTCCTATATCTAAACCTTTAATCTCACAACTTAGGTCAGCAAACCTCAAGTTACAAAATTCTATAAATAATTTAAGGCACACAAAATTGTTTTTCATGTATTAGTTCACTTTTAACCCCCCCACTATACCCAAATATTTGTTGAGGTTGAGGGTTTCCCATTTTACAGATGGGAAAACTAAGACCTTGAGATTTAGCATTGTATGTCCAAAGTCACATTATTGATAAGATATACAAATGAGCCCAGAAGGCAGGCCTTATAAAGAAGAGTTCATACCCTAGTCTGCCATTGCCCTTCTATTTCTAAATAAGCAAAAGCAAGCACTTTACAAAGAATTCTGAACCCTCTTGTTTTCAGTTCTAGAAACATCCCCAGGCAGAAGAACCATATGAAAACTTCGAGGCTGCTATTTTTCTTTCAAACTATCTTTATTTTGTATCAAAAGCTCATGTTTTAAATCATGTGCATTAAAATAGATGTCATTGGGGAAAATGTTTAAATTTCAAGATTTAAAAGTGATTTTGAAATATGTATGCCCTTTTCAAGCTGAGGAGGAAGAGTGACACATAATATATAAATTATAGTGGAATCTTGTTAACTCTAATGAGAATCCGGAAGGGCTGTTGCCAATTAATGAATCTTACAAATAATTAAATGACATAAAATGTTGGCTAAATGGCAGTTTTTCTGAGTGGGGGCGGAGTGTGTACTTTTGCTGCTGAAGACAAGATGCGGATGACAATCTGGACCCTATTCCCAAAAAGACGGTGAAAGGATTTATAAGGTTTGGAAGATGGGATGCCCAAATGAATAGAGAGTGCACTGAGAAAATAGAGTGAATATTTCATCATTAAGTCAATGGTTTTATGAAGTCCCATGGAAGCTGCTCTGAAAATAACTACCTAGCATGAAGGCTTCCTTGTGTCTTCATGTGTTTCAGACACAAAGGCATGTCACTCCTTTTCTGTGGCTGTATATTACTTGTTCTTGACCTCATCCTAGGAAAGTTATTTTTGCAAAGATCACCTAGATTCCTTTAAATTACAACAGCTATGAACAACAGTTGCTTTGAGTAAGCTATCTTTTTTAAAAAAGTTAAAAACAGATTTATTGAGATACATTTCAGTTGTCATTTCTGTCAAAATCAAAAGCAAAAATGAGAGAGAGGATCTCACAGAAAATAGCTTGGGACCATGTCCAAAAACACAGGGATCAATTTTTGCTGGAATGATGTCTTCAGTGTCCTTACTAGCAGGTACACACACTCACACATGCACAGGCACCCACATAGACATATTTGAACCTAATTCTGAATGCGAAATAATGACTAAAAGTTTTATTGATTTCTTTTAAAATTTAGATAACAGAGGATATTATAAGAAGATTCAAGTTAGTGATACTGAAAGAATTCACTCCACACTTCACAGGCTGTCCCTGGAAAGATGAAGAAGGAAATAAATAAGTAAAAAAATTCTCACATAGTAAATATGACAAAGTTCTAAAGTCGCACCATCTGGTCTGTTGTACTGGGTGGGTCAGTGTGTACCTGAGGAACCTGCTTGAGCAACAGCTGAAAATAAATAAACAAATACCAAGTAAAAACACTTCTTTGGTTAGAAAAGGAGAAAAGCTTGTTTTTTCCCCCAAACTCAACCTTCTGATTACTGACTAGACACAGCTATAGATATGACTTTATTTTCTTCTTGGCCTGAAATTTCAGAAAGTTCATGGCTGAATATTGTGGTTAACAGAAGTAACATTCTCTTTGGGGAACCATAACCACCAGCACCCTTATTTCTATCACTATATATTCTTAATAAATAGTATTCTTAATTAATGTATGGCTTCTCAATGACTTCTTTAAAATAGATATGCCTCTTATGAGAACGTAAGAGGCTAAATATTTATAATCAGAAGATTTCAAATGCTTTCTTTCTAAAGATTTTTCTTAGAAAATGTCAATATAAACAAATAAAATCATAATTTAATTATGAGGTTTTATCATAACCTAATTTGATTACTTTCGATATTCCTTAATATCAGTTTCATTTTATATTAATTGTATTGCATATAAACTTTGTTTTAAATAACTGAGTAAAGCCAATAAAGAAATAGAACATCATCTTACAAACTTCTAGGTGCTCTCATATTTTTATTTTCTATGACTTTAAATGGATTCTGATATCTGATTTTCCAAATTAATGCCAAATAAAAACTTTACAAATCTTAAGAAAATGAGGTTGAATTACTAAAGGCAAAATCAAAAGCAATTTAATTCAAATAAAACTGAAATAAGAACATCAAATCATTCAAATAAATTATTTTTGTGAATTGACAAGACCTAGGGCCCTAGGTATTCCAAGATCAAGAATTTCATGGCCCCTATTATTAAACTTTTTACTGATAAGTAGAGAATCAAATCAATAAGCTACTCTAAGTGTCCTATATCCGGGTGCCCCTCATGTAAGAGAAGGGAAGAGAAAATACTGTGTGATCTACGTGACCTGTGGAACCAAAGTGCATTCAAAATTTCAAGCTGTCCTGTGATCCTGCCTCATACTGTATGGAATCTGTGCATACTTCTCTCTATCTAGAAGCACAAGATAGATATCAAAATATATGTATATGTGTGTGTGTCTATATGTGTCTGGGAATATACACATACCTATTCATATACATATATACATGCAATGTATATACATACGTTATATAGAGAGACACACCCATGTACATGTGTGTTTGTATAAATTTTGTATATTATAGATTTACATTGCATATATATACAATATAACATATATAAATACATGCACATATACATTCTTATGTGTTTATGTGTAAAATCTTCTTCCATCTTCTAGGTTTAGCTTACCAGACACCTCTTTTTGGGAATCATCCTGACTTACCCAGTTGGAATTACTCATAGATATTCTGCATCCCAGGAAGCCCTTAGTGGCAGAGACGGTGGTGGAATTCTTCTTTGCCTCTGTCTGAGAGTGTGTTGCCATTAGTACTGGGTCTCAGTCATCTTTGTGCACATCTCACTCTCCCCACTAAGCTGAACCCCTAAACCCAAGGAAGAGATAGCACAGGGTGGCAAGATGCACTTGCAGTTTTGAACTAAACAAATAAAGTTTGATCTTTTCTCCACTGAGAGTCAATCTGGGCCAGGCATGGTGGCTCATGCTGGTAATTCCAGCACTTTGGCAGCCTGAGGGAGAAGGATGGCTTGAGCTCAGCAGCTTCAGACCAGCCTAGGCAACATAGCAAAACCTCATCTCTATTAAAAATAAAATTTTAAAAAATTAGCCATGCCTGGTGGTGCACGCCTATTGTCCCAGCTACTCAGGAGGCTGAGGAGGAAGGATCACTTGAGCCCAGGAGTTTGAGGTTGCAGTGAACTATGATCACACCACTGCACTCCAGACTGGGCAACAGAGCAAGGCTCTGTCTCAAAAAAAAAAAAATATATATATATATAGATAGATAGATAGATAGATAGATAGATAGATAGATATAGATACACACCTCATGTACTTGACTGAGTTACTTCACCTCTCAAACCCAGCTCTTCTGTTTGAATCAGCACCTGAAGCTTGTTAAAAACAGAGAACCTCGGGTTCCACCTAGACCTAGTGAATCTGAAGCTGGGTTTTAACAAGATCAGTAGTTTATTTGTATGCAGATAAAATTTTGAGAAGCACAGTACTTAAGAACCATTCATATTCTCACCTATACAATTTAAATAACAGTAGTCAACATACAGGGATGCTGGAGGATAAAGCATACGTCCAGTGCTTAGCCCAGGCCCTTACGCATGTGTGTGCTTGAAAAGTGATAGCATTTTTAGTTTTTATTACTAACATTACCGACAATGCTGTTTATTATTAGATAGTTTTATCACTTAAATTCTCTGAACTGCATCTCTAAAATTGGGATAATTATATACGTTATCTATGCTTTGCTTTCTTTTTCTAGCGATTAAATTATTTAATATCTGTAAATGATCAGATATGGTGTTTGCTCACTGTTAGTTATCTTCTCCCATCCATCCTCCCTTAAGGGCAGACATCAATTTGAAGGCTTTCAGAGAGCGGGTATTTGTTGAATGGCATACAAATACATCAGAGGAATTTTAGATGCCTCCATAATCCTATTTCTGTAGAAAAATTTATATATTTCCACATGGTAAATTAAACAGAGGCAACAATTAGCAAATGCCTATGTGACAACAGCCATATTGATGACTTGTCCTTGATTCTGCTTTGGCTCATATAAATCTCCAGTCTCAATGCCTTACTGTTGTAGATTGCATATTTGTGTCCCCCCAAAATTAATATGTTGAAACTCTAACCCCCAATTAGATGGTACTAAGAGGTGAAGCTTTTGTGGGTCAACCCCCTAGGATAGGATTAGTGTCCTTAAGAAGAAGTTAGACTTTTATCTTTCTGCCCCGTGAAGACACAACTAGAAGTTGGCAGTCTGCAACCTGGAGGAGGACCCTCACCAGAACCAGGCCATGTAGGCATCCTGATCTCAGGGATCCACTCTCCAGAGCTGTGAGAAATAAATTTCTATGGTTTATAAACCACCCAATGCATAATATTCTGAGATAGCAGCTCGAACTAAGACACTTGCCTATTGATACTCCTAGAATGGGAAATACAACTGTTTTTGTCATTGAGTTTCAGAATAGCTAAATTTTCTTCTGACATTTTAGGAAAGACATTTTGTATTATACTTGTATTTATTTACACGTGCCCTGGGTTTGAGTTGGTGTACTTCCCTTCTATTTGGTACGTCTAGAACAAATTAAAAAAAAATTATCCTGTCGTTCATCATCACAGTGGTCATTTTGATCTTTTATGTTTCTTTGCTTATTAGGTGAATGAACTTTTTCAATGAGAAACATTTGTTAATTACTGTAATTCTAATTTAACTAAAAAGGAAGCATGTATCCCAGATAGCACAATGAATAACTGTGCTAAGAATAAATGGCAGCCACAGTCAGCAATGTCAAAATTAACCACCACCTGTCATAGTCTCAGGAACTGTAGAAGTTGTTTAAGCATATTTCAATACAGTCTTGCATTAATCCTTTAGAAATACTCTAAGCAATTGGTGTATCCTGCTTCCCTCTGTACTTAAGGGGTGGGTGAGAAACTGGCAGTAGGAGGAATGCCCTCATCAAGTCAGAAAAGCAGCTCAAGCTGATTCCTTCTGCCTCATTTCCAGGGCATCATGGCAGGTCCTGAAGCCCAAGAGTGATCACCAGCAGGAATTTTTGGTACGACCTTAGGTTTGCTCTGCTATATTATGTACCCAAATTCTACTCACTCTTGCTTTGCTGTAAATGTGCACATTTCTTGGGCCTTTTGGAAGTGACTTTTACCTTTCCTGTTTTCTGAAGCGCATGTTAAAATGACTATTTGCTTACTTACTATGCTTAAATTCAACTGGGGAAACAAAAGAACTTGTTAATCCCTTACTGATTTCACATTTGCCATGCACACACTCACTCTCTCTCTCTGTCTCTCTCTCTCTCTCTCTCTCTCTCTCTCTCTCTCTTTCTCTCTCTCTCTCTCTCTCACTCACACACACACACACACACACACACACACGAAGTCAAGATGACTAGAAGATCCCAATTGGAACCAAAGTTGTTTGATCTCACTTGTTCAAATCAGCTTAGCTCTCTCCAAAACTCCTTTTAAAATTTGGGAGAGGCTGTATTGACCTAACAAAATGTATTGAACAACAAGCCCCGGCTTTTCTGTAACCTTCTCTAGATTGTAATCACTTCCCTTCATTCCAAAACCTCTCTCTTTCTCTTGCTGTCCATAGCTGACCTGTGAGCTCCTATTTGGTTTCTCTCCCCATACTCTAGCTCTTTCACAGGACTATTGCTGCTGAGTCTGGCCTTGGCTTTCCCACTTCCCTTGATTCTGTTAGTTCTAAGATCCAGGGGCCACTCCAGCCAGCCCTGCAGGCCTAGCCCAAGCCCTGGGTGTCTGGCACTCTGACTGTTGCATAGATTACATCCCATTGCCTAGAGGAGAGTTTCAGAGAGAGTCTAGCCTAGTGATTGACAAGTCAGAACTGGCCTACTCTCCTTGCGTACACTGTAAGTGCTCAAAGACAGACTGCCCTTTTGGGGGTGAGGAAAAGCAGCAGGTGTCTCCAAAACCAGCAGCAGGAGGTCTTCCTTGACCTTTCTTTGCCCCTCTCTCAGGAGGCAGCTGGTATTTGCCTTCTACTCGCTGGGATAAGATGGCTCTCATTAAATGTCTGAAAGATAGTTTAGAGGAGACAACAGTTACTCTTTTTTCTTTGTGAAGAGGGATGTTATCTATCTTAAAAAGAAAAATACTGGTTTAGCCTCCTTACCACATATTTCCTGGGAGAGTATGGTATTTTGCCCTTTTGCATTACAAAGTGTCCTTGTAAAAATAAGGTAACAAATTCATTTTTGACAGGCATTTAAAAGCCTGGCATTTAGAAGCTGGCCAGTGGCTTTTGCACTGACTCTAGATTAGAAATGTCTAAAAGATACTGAATAGGATAAGCAGAAAGTGTCATGAGTGAATATTGTCACAATGATACATATTCAGATCGTTTCTTCCTAATTGGCTCACTGTGTTCAATTTTATTTCTTGCTCAGACAAAGCAAGACATTGGGACCATGTTCTCACTATGAAATGCAAATGTTTCCTTTCCTTACAAGATGAATTTGCTTTTTAATGTACATATTTCATATTCTAAATAACGATTCAACTTCAAGATTACCCACATAATTTGGGAGCACCTTTATCTTCCCAGTGAGCATTCTGAACCAGGCATGAGGTGTGGCAAACCAGATTAAACATTAATAGCATTGAAAGTCCCAGGCTGTGGAGGCAATAGTCTTAGGAGTCTAGACATTTGCAAGAAGAGAACAGACACCCTGAGAAAAGTAAGGAGGCAAAGGGAGACCATCTCCTTCCAAGATGGGCAAATTACTACCTGAAAACTCCCAGAGGGACACCAATTGCCCCACATGGGGGAGAAGGATGACAGACACAACAGAAAGGCACAAAGCTCACAGGAGAGGCAGCCCTCCTAACTTTGGAGACTCACAGAGAGACAAAAATGAGAAAAGTTACAGGGCCTGTGATTTAGAAACAGAGACTACAGATTCTAAGTGGCTGATAGCAAATTCTTCAAGTGACTACATCCAGCAGCTACAAAACATTGCTATTACCTTTATAGGAAAAAAGACTTAGAAATCCATAGTTTAACCACATGCACACACACACACACAGAGAACGAGAGAGACAAATAAATATGGTCGGTCCCCACTGAGCACAGTTTAATTAAGTAACACCTGTCATCCAACAACACAGTTCAAATTTAAGTTACTGTATTACCTTAATTGTGAGTAATTACATAAGCTACAAACTTCCTTGCTAGCTCTTCAGTCAACAAATCTCTATGTAAATAACAAATTCATGACCAATGACCAACCACATCACTTCTTTCTAAGTCAGTCAGCGATTGGTCTCTGTGCATATATTTGTTCATGAGTAGACAGCAAGTGTGTAGCTGTGTTACCCCCTTCTCCCCCAGGGATAAACTCATTTAGAAAATGGATAATTGAAAAAGGAAACTGGTCAATAAAGATGAAAGAACAACAAAGAAACAAAGAGTAATAAAGCTGGAAGTGGAATTTGAATTAAATGTAAATGAAATCATAGGAGCAATCGATGACCTTGGAAATATTGGCACTTCTGCCATGTGGGAGTCTCCATTACGCACTAGAGGCACTTAGTAAAGGCAAAGTTATTGATATAAATATGGAAAGTGGTAGTGACAAGAAGGATGAGAAAAATGTTCCAGAGGCAGTGAGGGAGGACAGCAAATGAATCTTCACATTAAGAAAACTCTTGGGGGATATTTCACACCATGAAAATCTCAAAAGGATAAGATATTGGAAACTCATCCAGTCTTTCAAAGGAGTATGGCAATTTGCCAAAGCTTAAAAAACTCATTCCCTCCATACTATAGATTACGTAACTGTGAGAAAAAGCCAAGCCCTGTTCAAACTGCTCCTGATAAGATTTTAATAAAGAAATAAAATGCTTAAATTCTTAATGTTTCTAGTATCTTAAATTACATTTTACATTTTACTAAATAAATGTCAGTCTTTCTATTTTTTTCATTTCTCTATATTGAATGGTAAGAGCATTTTAAATGTTTTGACAAAAATGTTTAAAGGTCATGGAGCAATAATAATTCATCCTATTTATTATTAAAATCACATTGCACTGACTCAGCTTTAATTGGTCATGTTTATATTCCCACATGACTGTTGAAAGCAACAACGCCTGGATTCCTAAATGGATGGATGGGTGGATAGATGGATGGATGTGTGGATGAATGGATGGATGATGAATGGATGGATGATGAATGGATGGATGATGGACGGATGGATAAATGGATAGATGGATGGATGAATGATGGATTGATGAGTAGATGATAAATAGATGGACAGATGATAGATAGATAGATAGATAGATAGATAGATAGATAGATAGATAGATAGATAATGCCATATTTTCTATAATTTACTTTAAAAGATTTTGGCCTAGATCAGGTAAACTGTAAGTCCATATTACTTATTCTGGTTTTACACAATTAGGATAAAGATATTATCCCAGCTGTGTGTACCTGACATATGGACAGTCTACTGAGGGAGGGATCTATCCCTGAACTTCAATCAGGTGAGCAGAATCCTGCCCTGATCATATTTTCACATCTGCAATATGCTTGGTGGAATGTCTAAAAGAACTGGCTGTATAATTTCCTCTGTGCTTACTTGCTGGTATGTGGTCGTATATATGTGCCTCAATTAACTGTCACCACAATAATGTGCAACAAGCTTGATATATCAGTGACCTACACCATATTTCCCATGGCTTATGGAACTGTGGGCTAGTTGAGTTTCAGCTGATCTTGCACTTACAGGATGTACTTTGAGGGTATCATTTCACTGAAGCAGCAGCAGCTATCTGGCATATGTTCTCCTCATGGTGGTGACAGAAGCTGAGAAAGCAATTCCAATTCATGAGCCCATTTCAGGCCTCTACTTCCAATTATCCACAGACTTCCCATTGACCAAAGCAAGTTATACATCTGAACCCCAAATCAAAAGTGGGGAAATCGTGGACCCACTATGAAGCATGGCTAGGTTGTGCTTAATACTACTGGGAAGGGATGAATTTAGACCGATAATTCATTCCACAGCAGCACGGAAGCGTTCAGGCTAAGACTTACTTCCACTGTAATATAACACCTGGCAGTTGCAAGGCTGTGAGAGAGACCTCAGGCCCTCATCTACCACTATGAAGGCTAGTGGGGAGTCAAAATAACTTATTAATTATGACAAACCACATTAATTAAAGTCCATTTGTAACGAATGGTTTGAGTGCTGTCATTCTAAAATTAGATATTCTCTGCATTTTACTAATGGTTTTAAGAAAATACTGCTGATATGAAAATTAAATAAAAATAGAAGATTGGCTGGGTGTTTTAGCCAAATGCCATTTCAGAAGCTCTGTTGCTTTTCCCTAGCTCGGTGCACCAAGTCGTGTTTGAGGAACCACAGGAAAGAAGAGAGTAGAAATGGAAAAAAGAGTTCATTCCATAAATTTCTCACTATCCCAGACTGTGGATGTCTCACCCTCTAAATGGGAATCAGGCCGACAGTGAGTTTGCTTCCTGATTTGTTCCTCCTGTGTCTACCCATTATCTGCCCAAGCTAATACATGAGGGGGCTTTGCTTTGGCAGCCTGCCTAGGGAGGATGCTGGGCACATCTCAAGCCTCGTGGGTGCCCGCTCATCGTAGTCCTGCTTTGTAAATGTGCTCCTGCATCTGTTCCTTAGAGGACTGGAGAGCATGCCAAGCAGAGTGTGACATGAGAGAGGAAGAAGAAGCCCCCTCATGCTCAACCCAAAGGGAAATGCTCTGTTTAGGCTTCCTGTTGGCTCTCTGTGTCTGCCAGCATATTGGAAAAACAGCACAGTGTTATGGAGGGGGACCTGGGCTCAGAGACACAACTGGAGACAAAGCATACTAAGCAGCAATGCACAACCTATACAGTGCAATAGGATTTGTATGGGAGTGTGTAGGTGCAATTATACATAGGATATTGGAATTAAAAGGTGAGTAATCACTTGGCAGGCACATGGAAGTATCTCTGACCCCACAAAATACCCTCTGCATACAATAAAGGGAAGAAAACAGTTCCAAACATAAATTATCATAGAGTGGGCAGGTACCAGCAGGACAGTAAGTAGATCCCTAACAGGAGCTTGATGATGACCATTCCATTATTCTTTTAATAAGCACTTATGAGAACTGACAAGGAGCCCACATCTATGCCAGGAGCAGAGGTCTAGTTGCCATGCATATGCTGCTCCTTTAGAGCTCTACTCTTGGCAGTAGAGGTGAATCGAACAGCTGACTCGCTTATGTTCCTGGTGACATGATTATTCTAGTTTATCCTTCCAGATAGCACATGCATTCCTAAGGGACAAGATGAAGACGGGTTCAAACACAGCTCTCTATTTCCTTATCCTCAGTATGGCAGATTCCTAACTTCCTTATAGTATTTCTTTCCCACTTTGGTACATCGCTTCCCTCCTAGCAGTGACTTCTGTTGTTCTCTTTCCAGGACTTTATTCCTTTCTATCAGTCAGTCCATGTCAATCAGTCATCTTGAAACAGCCTAAATGCTAACTGTATGCAGAGCTGAGTCTTTCCCACAGGGCTCCTTCCTGGACCCCATGCAAATTACCAATGCACCTGCCTCCTGGGTCTTTGAAAGTGAGATGAGAAGTTAGAGCCACACAGTATCATAATCTCAGCATAATCCAATTAAGACTCATGTCTGTCTTCTGTTTCAGTTTCTTTACTTCTGAGGGGTCTTCTAGGAAAACACTACTTAAGGCAGCTACACAACATCCCCTCCTACTGACAGCTACACCTTTGTCTTAGTGTTGATACTTTGAAGTGCCAAAGGGTCCAGAGGGGTTCCATGAAACAGGTTTGGAAGTATAGACAAACCATATTTAAGAAGTGAGAGCATTTGATCAACATTCCATTTTAACCCATTCCTGCAGAAAAGTGAGTTACTCATGATGTCAAGAAATTATCTCCAGACATTCTTCAACTAACAACCTTCTTAATCTTTCAGATTAAGAAAATGGCCATAACTGTCACTAAGATCATATGAAGCCTGTAAACAAATACATATATGATCTCACCTCCAGAAATATGGGATTTGAACAAACACTGCAGCCTGCAGATAACACTCCTTGCAGTGTGGAGTCCATTCAGCACAGCTTTTCTTTTTCCTGGTTAGATCAATATCTCACTGATACATGTTCTGCCAGCCAAGCTATAATGCTGCATTCTTCCAGGTCTCAGTAATATAAAGTGATTTAGTGCTTTCAGCTTGAAAGATATTGCAATGAACACTGTGATTTATAAAACAAATGGGCTATTGTCCTAAATAAGTTTAAAATTATATAGACCTGAGGAAATAGAGTTAACTAAAGTTTTAATGCTCTTAGCCTATTTTCTGCTTAGCAATTTATACAGACACATAAGCAATTCAACTCAGAAAATGCAACAGTAATTTATCGCCAGACTCCTCCATACATAATTTCCTTAACCTAATGTACCTTTTGGCATTTATTAGTACACAAAGTCAACTTCCTGCATACCCTTCTTTCATCCAAGCAACTGTCTATATATTTCCTGGACCTATAAATCATTGCATCCTAAACACTTGGTCTATCAGAAAAAAAATATGCTAATTGTAGAGGACAGCATATCCTGTATTGAATGCTAGTGGCATTTTGGCATATTATTTCTCACTTTATCACAGAAGCGTGGTAGGAAATAGAAATGATGGGAGCACTACAAGCCAGAGGAATCTAGGCAATACATTGAAAAGCTGCCATCTCTTATTCTCAGTTCACACTGGTGAAGACAGCAGAGTGTGATAACAGTAGATGGGATATTTTCATTTAATCTTTTAAATGTATTGGCTTTGAAATGTGAGTGGAATTCACATGGGGCAATTCTAATGCTTTTCCTAGTTTTGTGGGGTTTTTTTTTTTTTTTTTTTTTTTTTGCATGTGCTTGAAAAAGGATTCAAATTTGGCAGCACTGTTGATGAGAATTGTTACAACCGAGAGACAGAAAAAAGAGGCAACCTGGATGAGAATTTTAAAAGCAACTTGGTCACAATCTGAAGATTGTATGGCTGCTTTTGCAGAAGACCTGTAGGTACCTAGAAAGGGTGTGTATTATGTAAGGTCAATTTCAACTGCTGTAATATAGAGACTATGAAGGAGAGTGACAAAAAAAAAAAAAATCCTGATTTCTTTCACACAGATCGTCTTTAAATCTGGATTGGTGAGTGGACCCATTTTTTTCCCAAATGTTTATCCTTTTGGGCATTATCCTCATCCGCATGATTGGAAGGTGGGTCATAGACATTCCTGTGATCACACATGGGAAGGGGGAAGACAAAGGGATTCCATGGCAAAGAACTTTTATTTTATGTGGAAAATGCCCCCAAATTACACGTATCACTCCCACTTATGTTCCGTTGGCTCTAGTTTGGCCACATAGCTTCACTAAGTTGCAACAGAGGATAGGAAATGTGGCTTACAGCGGGGTGGCCAGGTGCAGAGCTGACACATTACCTGTTGACTCTTTGCTGACATTTAAAGAGTACTTCTAAACTGATAATTTACTTTTCAAAGTTTTTTCCAGGTTTCCTTAACCCCTTATACCTCTGTTGTGTTCTTTCTGTTCTGGGCCTTCCTTTCTGGCAAGATGGTATAAAATGTAGCATATTCCTTCTCAGACAGAGAGGCTTTAAAAGAAGCCTCACAAAACTCTACCTCATACCAAAACCAGGGCTCTTTGAAAGTGCTCTCAAGTGTTTGATAAACAGACATGTTGAATCACGGAATTAGCTACTGGTAGCAATGTTGTCATACGTTTATGTTTAGATTTCAATCTGGCAAAATGCTTTTGAAAGGAAAATCTTTGTCACTTGAGCCAAAAGCTAAAAAACGTCCTTGTTTAGTAATTACATAGACACCCACACTATTCAAAATCTTGTTTTTCCAAAAGTATATTTGTAGTCCGGAAGCCAGGGCCCAATCCACCCACTTCATCTTTACCATTACTCCCAATCCACTTTCCCCTAAACTGAATTCCAGAGCCCTGGCCACATCAGAGCTGTCCCCATATTGCACGAGTGTGTCTACAGGCTCACTTCACCGTGCTCTCTTCTGCCACTATGCACTTGCATTATTGATCACACTCTCTGTTTTGTCCAATTACAACCTGAATGTAAAATTAGTCCATTTACCAGTCCTCTTCTGCAGAGAAGTAGAAAAATTCCTCTTTTCATTTCCTAGAGTTACTGTTTTTGGTCCCCTAAACTCTTGATGCTAGCAGACCTCTAGGTCAAGACAAGTAGCTTTCTGCAATAAGTTGGTTCATACACCTTATTCAAACTACATATTTTTGAAAGTAAAAGGGCATGATTAATAATTATGTAGGTGTGAAAGTGTAAACAAGGACTGTCGTGGGCAAATCAGATGCATAAGTAGGTCCCCCTAGTTAAAGAGAATTTTCCCTAAACGATTTGTAAAGAATGTAATTCTTCTTCAAGATTTATTGAAATATCCCTCCTAAGAATCCTCTTTTACCTAAAAGCTTATGCTGGAGAATGTCAGTAAATCATTTTGAGAACAACCCCCGCCCCACCCCCCAAAAAAAACACAAACAAACTTGACTTCAACTCAAGTAAAATACGGCTTTCCCCTAAATCATACCACCTAAGCAGTGACATAGGGAAATGCCATTAAAGAAAGTAGAGGCAAAAATTTCAGAGATGGCCTTTTGAAAATGGATCACTAAGAGCCAGAAAACTTAACCACTATTAGTAGTGAAGGAAGGTGACTTAAGGTAAAAAATATCACTAGTGGACAGATGGGTTTGTACTCTTGTTTAATTCCCATAAAAACGCATTGACGTAGGTATGTTCAATGCACTACATAGACAGTAAATTGAACATCAGTGTGGTTAAGTGACTAGCTGTAGTTTTGACTGAGTGGAGATTCCAACCACGGCTTATCTGACTTGTTGGAGACAGGCCACAGTACAATAAATGGCCCAAGTAGCCTCTCTAATGGGCCTGTCACACAGCATTTCTGACAGAATTATCTTTCAAAATTAAGAGTTGTTATCATACATGTTAACATCAATGACTTCATAAAGTCAAACTCTACATGTATTCTTCATCTCCCTAAGACCAGCTACTGCTCTGGTACATAATGGAAACTTTTTTGAACCTATTTTAAGTCCAGAAACTACCCATATATACATATATGAGTGTATGTATATATATATAAAGCTATTTATTGGATATTATCTGTAATGTTGATTTCAAAATGTGTCTTCATTTTATTAATTCAGAATATTAACTTATATATTCACCAGTTACCCTTGTTTGTCTACTGCCATATAAAAAGTACACACCAATGTTTGTATTTTTTCTCCCTGTTAAAAATAGCTAGCTGGCTGTTGAAAATATATGTGGGATACTTGTTGCTTATATAAGTTAATCTGAACAGAATGTTCTCTGAAGAATAAATGAGAACAATGCATAAGGATATGAGAATGTGAAGTAAAATGAGAAAATCTCTTTTAGCAAAGTATTTAATCTCCTATGAATCCTAGGCAGTGAAAGGCTGAGAAAGGCATGACCTTCCACTGCAGAGCAAGGTTTACTGAGGCATTGACTCTTCAAAGTTACACTGACACAGTGATTTTTATTTACAATGAAGCTATTCCTATCAGCATGGACAAAGCAGAAATTTGCGAGTTGAATTCTGATTTGCATTGTAGCATTTTATACTTATATATATATATATGTATGCTCCCACCTGCTCATCAACAACATGTTATCCAACTTTGTTCTTTGCCATTCTGACAGGTAAAACTATATATTATCTCTGTATAAATGAAATGGATCTGCATTCTTTCCAAAGAAAACAGAGCATTCCTTCACAGAAACAAATGTAATTTCTGGCTTTATATTAATGTTAAAATAATCCCTTTATCTTATTTTGATTTAATTATGAACTTACATTTTTTTTTTTTTTTTGTAATTTTTTAGTAGAGACGGGGTTTCACCGTGGTCTCGATCTCCTGACCTTGTGATCCGCCCGCCTCGGCCTCCCAAAGTGCTGGGATTACAGGCGTGAGCCACCGCGCCCGGCCTGAACTTACATTTTTAATGGGAAGTCATTCTAGAAGAAAGATGATGGGTGAGTTCATGGTCAGGGAAGTTGATGGACAGCCAATTCTGAGGTCATTGCTGATGCATGTATAGAATTCACTGTCCCATTCTAATTGACTTGGTAGGGACAGCTAATTTGCATGCTAACGTGAGGGATCATCTATTAAAAATATTAAATTTACATCTGTTTTCAAGCTAAAAAAATGTTCAGATTTGGTCTTTCCTTTTCTTGTTCGTTAGGGTACATTCACTGGCATTCTGAAAAACAAGAATGTTATACTGCCCACAGCTGGAAGATGGGGGAAATGGTCCATGCGTCACCTATGACAATGCCAGCCAACCAGCCTGGCAGTGCCATCACATGCATAACTGGAAATAGAAATGACAATCAAAGCAGTTGTGTGCATTCCATTCTTTCCTCGAAAATACAATTTAAGACAATGAGGGGATTGGAATTAAAAGCATATATATTTGAGTGTTTTATGATAAAATATAAGAAGAGTTAAAACAAGTCAATATAAGTTTAACAGTAAAAGCAGTTCTGTTTTCATTTTCCACAAGAAAAAGAAAATAAAATAAAGCTAAAGTATGTAACATAATTGGCAAAAATGAAATATGACATGGTGTATTGGAAAAACCTGTCAAGGCCGGGTGCAGTGGCTCACGCCTGTAATCCCAGCACTTTGTGAGGCCAAGGCGGGCAGATCACTTGAAGTCAGGAGTTTGAGACCAGCTTGGCCAACATGGTGAGACCCTGTATCTACAAAAAACACAAAAATTAGCCGGGCATGTTACTGTGTCCCTGTAATCCCAGCTACTCAGGAGGCTGAGGTAGGAGAATAGCTTGAACCCAGGAGGAGGAGGTTGCAGTGAGCCGAGATTGTGCCACTGCACTCCAGCCTGGGCAACAGAGCAAGCCTCCATCTCATAAATAAATAAATAAATAAATAAATAAATAAATAATAAAAGAAAAATAAAAACCTGCCAAGACTGAACTAACTCCTGTGTTTAGAACAACAGCCTCCAAGAAGTAATTTGATAAGACATATTAGTGGGTAGTTATTTTTAATGTGTCTTTGCAAAAGTGGATCTTTCAGAGTATAAAGGAAAGTATTAAAAATATCTTTGATACGAGTCAATTTTTCATGACCTTTGAGATTAAATGTTCAATAAGATTTCTTTAGAGAAAATGAGAAAGAAATAAGAAGAGGAGAAGAGTTGAAAATGTTTCTATGAAGACTCTTGTCCCTATCTTAATTTAAACCAAAATTAAGAATTTATGATGACAATGAGACCTAGGCTGAATATTTCATTCTCCAGCTTAACTTCTTCTGATTTACGATTTTTGATAAATACACAATTAACAGTTTAATATCTAAATAAACCCATGCCATTCTATTGTTAATGTTTGTATTGTTTATCCTCTTGCATAAAAAAGACTTTTAATAAGGAGCCATTACAAGTAACGGTACATATAGCCAAATGCCAAAGAACACTTTCATGCTTGAGAATTTATATAATTAAAGTTTCAATGCTTGCAGTTATTAACCTTTTCATTTTCCTTTAAATATGTATAGCCTTTTAAAAATGCCCATGTTAGACTTATTCTAGACCAGAGAGGGTAGAATAATGAAGAATAAAAGTAAACAAACGTGTTTAAACTATATAAAAATTTATGTTTGATGGAAAACCCTCATGGAAAAATGATTTCACTGATGTGATTTTTTTTCTTTCAACTGAATTACCACTTGCTAGTACTACTCTCTATATATCTTTTTTTTTGTAGTTAGCAGTTTTACAATCAAATGCTCCCAATTGCAAAAATGAATATCTGCCCATTTTAAGACAACATGAGAAGCAGAAATGCGATTTAATATCCAAAACATTATGTTTAGCTTTTGCCTTTAAATTTTTGTTTTTCACTATACCTCTTGCCCCTTTACAATTTTCAATAGGACAATCCATTTTATAAACACACCCTACTAAGTATTTTTAAATAAAATTTGTATCCTATAATTGTATCTAAAATCATATAAATTTACACTCTATAGCAACCATCCCTTCTTTATAGCAAAAATCCCCAATTTCGTATACTTTCATATACTTACCTATAAAATATTGCCCCTTATTCTTCATATAGATTCTCTCCATTTTTAATTACATTTAATCTAATTCAACCTCAGTGAAGAAGAAAAACTATGATAAATGTTTTGGAAAAGGGGCTTGTTCTACATCATTTGAGACCTGTCTACCAGTGAATATCATTCTATACACTTTGCATATTAATGGCATGATAGTTGTTCAGGAAGTATTTTTTATATCTTTCCTCCAAGAGAACTTTGTAGCTATTATTATTATTCTTGATTGTCTGATAAGAAAACAGGTACAATAAATACAGTCAATAAATCTAAATATATAATGACAAAACTAAAGAGCTTCTGCACAGCAAAAGAAACTATCAACAAAGTAAACAAACCATCTACAGAAACAGAACAGGAGAAAACTTTGCAAAGTATGCATGTGACAAAGGTCTAATATCCAGCATGTATAAAAAACTTAAACAAATTAGCAAGAAAAAAATAATCCCTTTAAAATGTGGGCAAAGGACATGAACAGACATTTCTCAAAAGAAGACACACATGTGGCCAACAAACATATGAAAAAAGCTCAACATCACTGATCATTAAAGAAATGCTAGTCAAATCACAATGACATACCATCTCATACCAGTTAGAATGGTTTTGTTAAGAAGGCAAAAAACAACAGATGCTGGCGAGGTTGTGGAGAAAAAGGAATCCTTTTACACTGTTGGTTGGAGTGTAAATTAGTTCAACCATTGTGGAAGACAGTGTAGCAATTCCTCAAAGACCTAGAGGCAGAATACTGTTCAACCCAACAATCCCATTACTGGGTATATACCCAAAGGAATATGAATCTTTCTATTATAAAGACACATGCATGTGTATCTTCATTGCATCACTACTCACAATAACAAAGACATGGAATCAACCTAAATGACCATCAATGATAGACTATATAAAGAAAATGTGGCATATATGCACCTTGGAACACTACACAGCCATAAAAAGGAATGAGATCATGTTCTCTGCAGGGACATGGGTGAAGCTTGGGGCCATTACCCTTAGCAGCTGAATGCAGAAACAGAAAACCAAATACTGCATGTTCTCACTTATGAGTGGGAACTAAATAAGAACACATGGACACATAAGGGGAACAACACACACTTGGGCCTGTTGGAGGGTAGGGGTTGGGAGGAGCAAGAGGATCAGGAAGAATAGCTAATGCATTCTAGATGATGGGATGATCTGTGCAGCAAACCACCATGGCACATTTTTACCTATGTAACATCCTGCACATGTACCCCTGAATTTACAATAAAAGCTGAAAATTGAAAAATTTAAAAATAAAGTTTTATACTTTTAAGTTTTACATTTAGAAAAAAAGAAAAACCCAAACAACCTAAAGACGTTTTTCAAATAGAGAAAAAAATCAGATGACACAAATGTGAATAAAATTAAATAAGCCTGTCAATATTAATATAATGGAATTAAGGTATTAAGTGAATTAATAATGACAGTTTAAAAAGTGATAAAATTATATTTAAAATTATCTGTCAAAAAGGTTTTATTTGAAAGGAATAGCAGATTAATGTTTAGTGATGCAGTAAAATTGTTTTTAAAATATTTAAGTATAGGAGAAGATAAATTATCATAAACACATTCACTTGATAAAAATAAAAAGACATAAAAGAATGAGAAACATATTTAACCAGGATAATTAAATAGTAAGAGTTTGAATTTTGTATCTGTGAACACTGAGTTTTTAATAAAACATTTAGAAAAATTATCATTTATTTAACCATTGTGAAAATTCTTCCTTGTTCTAAAATCAGCAAATTTAGCTGTAGAGATGTATAAATGCAGTCTCTATGCTTATAGATCACAATCTCAGATTACTGTGACATAAACTTTGAGATATAATTTTAAATAGTAATCCCCTCTTTTATATGTTTAATCTCTTTACCAAGTAACAATTGAGTGAAGAGAAAATAAATAATAACGTAGTAACAATTCTATTAAATAAAACCACCAAACAAACAATTATACATAACTCACCCAAAACAATCATGGTGTTAAGTACTTTTATTATTAAAAATGTAAAAGCAAACAAAACATGTAACCTAATTAACCAAAAATTACACAAAAATGAGTCAATGCTAAAGAAAATGTATTTTTTTGTAAAAGGAAAAGCATAAATCGTTTAAATAAGTAAATAAATTTAGGCATGAATTCATGGAATTTCTGATAGTATATGTAACAGCCTACTAAATACACTCATTTGGGGAAAGAAAACCTTAAACACTTAGGAGAGAGAAGCTATAAACAAATTTTGATGTTATGAAAAAAAATTACATAAATGTATAATGCAGTCCTGAATTATAGAAAAGAAAAATGTTAACAGAGATGAGAATTGGGAAGCTGTCAAAAAATTACCCTACTGAAAACAAATATGGTAGATTCATTTATTGGAAAATTCATTTAAAATATAAACAAACTTTAATACCATTGTTAGACAAATTGCCAGAATATGTAAGGAATAAATGAAGGCCTTTTTGAAGGTATTTTGTGAAATAAAAGCCAAGTGATATCTAATGTAATAAAGCTTTAATAAGAATGAGGTCAGGCCAATTTCACTAATGAATATTAAATTAAAGGCTTAAGTACATTATTAGAGGTTGCAATTAGGCAGTAGGATTAAATTCATCCTATGAATACAAGAATATTTCTATATGGGCAAAACTATTAGTTTAATACACCATATGAATAGCTTAATGAGAATAAAGTACTCCGTTGAATGGGTTTTGATAAAAAGGACTATGCAGAAATTTATGTCTATGCCTAATAAAAATATATTTATACATATGCATTATGTATAAAATGCATAGATAAGCACTTTACAGTCTTATACACAATAAAGGTACCTTTAATAAGCTTTATCATATTTAATATCGGTTTTGACTGCTGGATCAATAAAATAGTATGTGAGAACTGGATTTTTTAAGAATTAACAAAAGTCTATGAAACAAAGATGCACTATACTTATAGTGCAGGATTACAGGCCTGCAAAAGGCAGACAATTCAAAATCTATCTAACAGAAATGTTTAGTACATAAGGTAACTAGATGTAAGATAAAAATACAAAAATTTGTGCCTTTCCTTTATCATTGTAAAACACATATATCAGGGTTATCACATACTAGGTTAAGCAACGAGAAGATTCTTGATAAAATAATTATTAAGGGATTTGAATGAGTCCATAAAAATCTATAAGCTACTAAAGGGAGTATCATAAAAACATCTGAATAAATGCACAGAAATACTACATATGAGAAGGATAAAATGAAATATTATAAAGATGAATATTTCTGACCAAGACTGGAAGGCAAAGCTATGAATAGTAATGATCCCACGGGTTGCAAATTTTTCTTTTCATTGTGCACTTTATAAACATAATAAAATTGTATTTCTATAAAGGTAATATAAATAAAACAATTATAAAACAGGAAAATGTGTTTTTTAAAAATTTTAAATTATCAAATTATATTTGGATAAATTGTAACAGTGAAGAAAAAGAACTTTTACTGCTAGGAATTAAAATCTCCTAAAAGTAAAGTTAATTAACACAATATGAAATGGCATAGAAGAGCAAATATGGTTTAAACTAAAGACAATGTTCATAAGCACACACACACACACAAACTCATGTGATAAGCAACACATTAACACAAGAAAGGAAAGAATTCATCAGCAGTGGCCTTGCTGTGTTATCACCTTCTTGCTATGAAAGGTGACCACGTGCTCCAGTTTGTCCAGGACAGTCCCAGTTTATGCTTGTTTTCCAAGAGTATTGTTTATTGCATGTTACTCTCAAAGGTGTCTCAGTTAGTGTCATAAAGTCTCCCAACCCGTGAGGCATAAGTGATAAAATAAAATATGAGAAAAGTTCATTAAGATATAAATCTCACAATTAGAGTAAAATATTAACTACGAAGTTACCTAGATGTAAAAATCAAAGCACAGGCCGGGCGCGGTTGCTCACGCTTGTAATCCCAGCACTTTGGGAGGCCGAGGCGGGCGGATTACGAGGTTAGGAGATGGAGACCACGGTGAAACCCCGTCCCTACTAAAAAAAAAAAAAAAAAAAAAAAAAATTAGCCGGGCGCGGTGGCGGGCACCTGTAGTCCCAGCTACTCAGGAGGCTGAGGCAGGAGAATGGCGTGAACCCGTGAGGCGGAGCTTGCAGTGAGCCAAGGTCAAGATCTCGCCACTGCACTCCAGCCTGGGCTACAGAGCAAGACTCTGTCTCAAAAAAAAAAAAAAAAAAAAAAAAAAAAAAAAAAAAATCAAAGCACAAATGAAATAGCTTTTCAGCCTTTCAGAGGTAATTATGTACGCGTTGAGAATCTAAGCTCCGGAGGCTGATCGCCTTCCTGCTCTGTCTCTTGGACAAGTTACTTAACCTCTTTGTGTTTCAGCTTCTTCTACTATAAAACGGGGTATAATAGCAATGTTTATCTTAAAGGATTTTTATAAGGATTAAATAAGCATTTAGAATAGTGTCCAGAATACAAAAGGATCAATAGATGTTAGTTATTGTTATCTCTGTAATGTTGTCATTTTCCATTACAACATATACCATTCTCAAACAAGATCTTTAATCATTATCATCATCATCATTAACATCACCATCACATACAAAAGCCACCGTGTTGGAAAACGAAATGTACTGGATTCAGGAGCCCTCTATGCATCTTTAATTGATGGAATCTTCTTCCTTCCCCCAAAACACCAACTATTATCCTGCCTTTTTTGATGGCTGTTCTCTTGCTGCTATTTATAATTTTACAATATCCTATTTTGACTGCTTGCCTTTTAACTTTGCCTAACAGAAGTCATACTGCATCTTCTTACAAATCTTGCTTTTTGCATTTAATATGATTCTGCTGTGGTCCATCCATGTGGTTACCTGTAGGTATTAGCATTGCTGATGGCATTCCATTGTACGAATGTAATCTGCCTGGCGTTCTACTATTAATGAAAATCTGACTGTTTCCATCAGGTATTACTACAAATGTTTCTTCTAGGAATTCTTGTCCATGTCTTCTGGAGTGTTAATATTAAGAATCTCTCTGGCCGGGCGCGGTGGCTCAAGCCTGTAATCCCAGCACTTTGGGAGGCCGAGACGGGCGGATCACGAGGTCAGGAGATCGAGACCATCCTGGCTAATATGGTGAAACCCCGTCTCTACTAAAAATACAAAAAACTAGCCGGGCGAGGTGGTGGGCGCCTGTAGTCCCAGCTACTCGGGAGGCTGAGGCAGGAGAATGGCGTAAACCCGGGAGGCGGAGCTTGCAGTGAGCTGAGATCCGGCCACTGCACTCCAGCCTGGGCGACAAAGCGAGACTCCGTCTCAAAAAAAAAAAAAAAAAAGAATTTCTCTGGGAGAGGAAGTGATTAGTTACAGTATAGGTACATGTGCAATGTGACTAGTGGTAATAACAAACTGTTTTATAAAGTTGTTATACCAATGTGCACTTCTACTACAGTCCCTCAAAAATATGTTTTTCCAGTCAAATAGATACATGAAGATAATTTGTTTTAGTGTTAATCTGTACTCATTTCTATACTTTCCCATCTTTAATGACCCTTTAACTAATTGAAGTCTGCCACCTTATCACATAGTACAATTAAAATAGTTCTTACTATTTTCTCAATTGACTTCTTGCTAAATCCATGGGTATTTCTACTGGATTGCTGCGTTTGACATTGCTAATCACTCCTTCCTTCTTAAAATACTCACTGCCTTTATCTTTCACAACGATGCTGTATATATAGTATTTAGCACATTTCTGGGCAGATTATAGAATCTATAAATACTGGTTAACTGGAATTTAATTACCTTTTTTGTGAATAAGCTCCAATAAATCAAAAGTAATACATATTTTTAAAAGTTTTACCACAGTGCTATGTAATTGCAAAAAAAAAAAAAATCTAAACTGCTTGTCTATAGAGAAATGGTTAGAAATAGTGTGTATTTTTATCTGTGGAACATAACAAAGTCATTTTAAGAAATGAGTTAGATCCTGGAAGCCATAAGTAAAAAGCTCTACATGTACACTAAGTAAAACATGTCTTTTTTTAGACATAAAAAAAGAAATGAGGGTAAATATCCAACAAACTGTGGTTAAGCCTTGGTGAGGAGGATTGAGGAATGGCAACAAAACTTTTGCTCTCCTATTTCGCACAATTTAATATTGAGTATTATAAAATCGCTTTGGAAAATATTATAAAAATAGTTGAATTTGTGGCTTTTTGTTTTTCTTTTTCTTCTTCTTCTTTTTTTTTTTTTTCTTTTGGATCGTTCATTTTGTTGAATCTTCCTACCTTTCTTCAGGAAACCTTTTTTTATGTCCTACAGACATCACTGTTAAGGCTTCCAGTCTACTTGAAGTCTCCTGCTACAATGTCAGAGACAGTTTATGCCAAATCTCTGGTTTTATACTTCTGGCCCAGTTTACGTTGAGCTTCAAATGTAATATACATATATACAAAGATACAAATGTCCAATTAGAATTTCACACTCAATGTATTCAACCGGAGTCCTTCTTCCCCAAATTCTATATTTGAATCATAATATAAAATTCCATAAGAGTGAATATTTATTATACTCAATGTCTAAACACATTATAGCCTGTGCACCACATATATCAATTCATTTAATCCTCATAATAGTCCAGTAAAGCAAAGATTGTTACTATTGCACCCACTTTTCTGTGGATTATCTTTTTCAAATCTATCTAGTATTCTCTCTTTCAATTCTCGCTTCTTTAGATCATTGCCTCTGTCTCCTTTTCTTGGTCTAAAGATTTTCTCTAATTCATGTTCTTTTGAAATAGTGCTGCTCCTCTGTCATTATTTGGGCCTGTGAAGTTCATTTCCCCCGAGTGTTGGCTAATTTTTCAGGCAATTAAAATGTAAAAGGAGCCATGGTTAGACTTCCCTAGACTTGCAGTCCTCCTGGGGTGTTAAGAGTAGAAATGGGATGAGCTTGAAGTGAGAGTCACAGGTGGCAGGAAGTCACAGTTAACCCCTCTCCACACTACCAAACCATTCCTTAGGCCCAGGATTCATGCTCAGTCTCCCAGAGGGAACATCATGAGGAAGAAACACTCCTTTGGGTGCAGTCCATCACTTATCAGGATTTGGAGAAGGAAGGATGGGGAAATGGCTACCTGAGCCTAATTAGTCCCCATCTATGTCCCCTCTGCTCCCCATCCAGGAATACTACTCAGATCTTCTAGGGGCCTTATCCTTGTAGCCTGAGCCTCCCTGGTGTGAGTAATATAGCACACCAGGCCACAGAAGGGGAGAAGCAAGAGAAAATTCTATCAGTGGCCAGGCACAGTAGCTCATGCCTGTAATCCCAGCACTTTGGGAGGCCGAGGCAGGTGGATCACCTGAGATCAGGAGTTTGAGACCAGCCTGACCAATATGATGAAACCCCATCTCTACTAAAAATACAAAAATTAGCCAGGTGTGGTGGCATGCACCTGTAATCCCAGCTACTTGGGAGGCTGCGACAGGAGAATCGTTTGAACCCAGGAGGCGGAGGTTGCAGTGAGCCGAGATCGTGCCACTCCGCTCCAGCCTGGTCAACAGAGTGAAACTCTGTCAAAAAAAAAAAAAAAAAAAAAAAAAGAAGGAAGGAATGAAGGAAAGAAGGAGGGAGGGAGGGAGGGAGGGAGGGAGGGAGGGAGGGAGGGAGGGAAAGAAGGAAGGAAGGAAGGAAGGAAGGAAGGAAGGAAGGAAGGAAGGAAGGAAGGAAGGAAGGAAGGAAGGAAAGGAAGGTTGGTTCTATTAGATCTTTCCCTATGTTACAGGGGTCCAGGCTTAAATCTACAAATTGGAGAACAACCCAGCTGCTTCTGCATTGCCACATGGTAAAAGTGGACCAGTCTTTGCTGGCTTAGAGCCAGAGCTCCAGAGCCCCAAGAGCTGCCTCCTGTTCTAGGTTTCAAATCACACATACTCCAAGTTCACAGCAGTTCCTGTCTCCCACAGAACTGTTTCACTGGAGTTTCTCAGAATATTTTCCATGTCTTAATGCTTTCCCTCTGTAATTTTTCCAGGTTGATGTTGGGGAGTGTGAAGGAAGTTTAACATTTAGGTAGAAACTCCTCCAATTCATTCTCTCCCCTGCAACTATGCAGATCTCCCTAAACAAGTAAGAAAAAACGAAATGATCCTGTATCCATAATTTAAGAGAGTTCTAAAACCTCCACCTACCCTTAGTGACTGAAAGCTCAAGATTTCCCCTTCACTGATTATCCAGATATTAGATTTGTTTTCACTTCCTAGCCCAAACGCCTAGTAAAAAAATGTGGCTGAATCTATCAGCTACACTACAGCAAGTGTTGTTACTGTAGCATTTGCCACAAGGTGGCACCAGTGAGAGAAGTGGTAATCCTCCAGAAATCCCAATAGAACCTGATTTGTAAACTTTACTTGCAGAAATCCCAGCCTCCTAGGATTATATTACACATGCTCAAAAGCCCAAAGCAGGGAAGCCAGGAAAGCCTGATTCACTTTTACCATGTGATGATACAGAAGCAGCGTGACTGTTCTCTAGGTTTAGATTTAAGCCTGGGTCACCATCTGACTCTTTCCTGGTCTCCTGGTCAGCTTCCCTTTGTGCTCTTGGTGTCCCTTCTTGCCATTGATCTCAATCAAGTCACTGCTCTTCTCAAATAAGTCCTGTTGACTTTGAATTCAGAAGGACACGCTTTAGAGTCTTGGTCTCAACCCTGCCAGAACTTGAGTATTATGTTACGTTATCCCTTGTCGGGCAGGCTGATGAACTCACACATGTGCACATACACACACGCACACACACACACCTCTCTCTCTCTCTTTCTCTCAGATTACTTACCCTCATCCTGCAGGACCATGATGCATGTATGTCTCATATTTGCAAAGCTAAGAGGCTCTGGTTTAATCAAAGAATACTTGCTGTGAGACATCCTTGTTGTCCCTGCCTATATAGAGAATGAACTGGTAGCTTCTGAAGATGAAAATATATGACACGTGCATAAAATGAGCAAGTTATTCGATGGTTTAATACTCTTTACTGGTTTCTCACTGCCTTTAAAACATTCACTATTAAAATAAAAATAAAATTTAAATTCGCCTTATAGCCAAATAAAGAATACAAAGAATACACATTAATCAAAGACATAGGCATTAAATAATAAGGAGGGGCAAGCTTACATAGATTCAATCAGCAAATAGAAGCTTACTGAATGCAGGCAAGATGGATTTGGGTCAAGAGTCGTGAACATATTCATGTTCCTGAACCAAGTAATTTCACTTTTAGTATTCAATTCCAAAGAAGCAGTAGAAGATAAGTACTTCATCCATGTACAGACTGCAATGAAGCACCTAGCATAGGCTAGACAGAGAGCAGGCACTCAATGAATATTCATAGAAGGAAGAGGCAGAATGGAAAGAGCGAGTATGAGAAGGAAAAGGGAAAGATGATCAGAAAGCTTGTCAACATGCAGCCACGGAAAACTTCACTAAACTTGGGTACGGTGACCAGCACGGTAACAGGTAACTTGAAGGTGACACTTACGGAGACCCATGTAGCCATGGGGAAATATGCCACAAGCGGTGTTAGTGGTAGCATTGGTGCTTGGGGAGCAGAATAAAAAGTCAGTCTCCTTCATAAGGACCACCTCTGGAAAATTCTGTGAGTGTGTAAAAGACCCCACCAGATAAACAGCATGATCTCTTGGCACAGTCGGTTTCACTCTACTGCTTATGGTAAAGTGAGGGTGAAATACCTATTTTGTGTTCTACCATTGTGATAAATGTGTTCATAAATAACCGAAACCCAAAGTTTTAAGGACTTGGGAAGCCCCAGTGGAGGCCTGTGGCAGAAAGATAGAGCAGGGATTCTCAACCTGGGCTGCCAATGGAAATCACTTAGGCAGCTTTAAAACACACATGCCCTAGTCCCACTTACAGAGATCCAAATTTGTTTGCTCTGCATGTGGTCTGCTATCTGAATGTTGAATCTGGGCAGTTCAACTCTGCAGCTAAGGTGGAAGAGCGCCGGTGTAAAGCCTTACTAGACAAGGACAGGCCCACGTTCAGCGATACCCCCTGGCACCCAGAGCCTTGTTAGAAACACAGAGTTTGAGCCCCACCCCAGACCTACTGAAACAGAATGTGAATTTTTAAAAGCTGCCCCGGTGAGTACATAGACACACCAGTCTGTGAGGCACTGGCATGAAGGACTAACAGGTTTTCTTTGTGCTGTCCTTCTCCTGACAGTCACACCCTTCTTAATTTGGCATTTTATCTTTTGTGCTTCAAAACATAGAACAGCTATGTTTTCTCAGCAAATACTTGCTCTTTCTGAAATGTCTCCACTTTTCTTTGATAGAAATGCCATAAACGCATATACTGAAGCAGATGAAATTGCGAAGGATCACCTTGTTTCTTCATCTGAATTTAGAATTTGAGGAGAGCTAGGAATTATGTTCAATCACGCCATTTCACAATGAAGAGATTACGGTCCACTGGAGCTAAGATATTACCAAGGGTCACCCTGCTAGGAATCAGAAAAACTGAGGTTTAGAACAGATTTCCCTAATCAGAATTGTCCCTTTGAAAAGTCCATGTTCCATTGTGAAATTCACTTAGCGTTTTGTCATGTTTACACATCACAGCTTTCCTAGTTATAAAAAAATCAGTAATTTTTTAAAGACTCTGGTGAGTTATCGTAGATGAACCTAAGTCCTGAAGAGGTGTGATGATTTGCAACCTCTAATAAGTGCTTCTTCATTCATTTATCTGAATGCTGCAGAGAACATTTTTCCGCCAACTTAAAAGTTCTACTGTTTGGGAAAAATACCAGTTGTCCAGCCTAAACCTGCAAATAGCAAATGTGATCTATAAAATCTCCCTGTTATAACAGAAACCTATGGAAACAATTGGCTTATAAAACCATCGTGGATGAGATGGGCATGGGAAGAAGTTGTGTTGCAAGTACCCAGAGATTCTTATTTGGTAGGCATGTGAACTAGCAGGGTAACTAATACAGATAAACAGAGGTTTCCATAAGCTTCACAAACACACTTGCAAGGGTATGCAGGAAAGCTTGCTCTGGCATAACTGCCGGGCTGCACAGTTGGAGCTGGAGGGTGTACGGTAGTGGCAGAATTACGAAAGGACCCCTGGGGTGGGAATAAGGGTGCTATTGTGAGCTGAGCAGCAAGGCTTAGTTCCTCACTGCTCCAAGTGTGGCTGTGGACCCGCAGCACAGGCATCACCCGCAACCTTGTTGGAAACACAGAATCCCAGGCCCCGCCCCAGACCTACCACTGTACCTTGATCTGCAGTTGATCCCCACAGGATTCATACACACTCACTAGAGTTTGACAAACATTACTATTATTCACTGTTTTCCAAATTGGTCTCAATAATGAATGCATGATTATTGGGTCCCAGCTGATGATACCTAAATTAGAATCTTCAGAGGAAGATATTAAGAATCTGTATTTTTAACCATGGCCTTTGGAGATTCTTATAATAAAGCAAATTTGACAAGATTGGAGGATCGAGAGCTTTATAGTCAGGCAGAACTGAGACTGGTGATCAGTCCTCTTACTTACTGGTGGGCGTCTTTGAGGAAGCGACCTTCCCTCTGGGAGCCTCCTTCTTGTCATGTATCAAATGTGGATACAACATTCCTTAGCATATTTTAACATGAACACAAGGCAGGCAATTATGAAGCAGTGTAGAAAGGGTGTAAGCTTCTGCCTTGGGCTTAGTAGGTTTGAAATAGAAGATTGATATTAACATTTCTGTCTCCTCTTTAACACCTCAAATTTGTCCTCTAAAAAATGAGGGTGGTAGGTATTTAGCGTATTTTTCATTGATTCAGTTTATCTTCACTGAGTAGGTGGTAGGTTCCGGAAGCACAGATGAACTCAAAAGTCTACTGGGAGAGTCAGGTAGATGAACAGAAACATTATAATAGATATAGAGGTATTGTTCACAAACGAATCATTTCATACATCCAGATAATGTTTTGGTTAGCTTGTAGGGGGAAGAGATCAAAGCTACTATTTAATATCATTAAAATAATCACTATTTCTTTCACATATGTTAACCCAGGCAGAAAGGAAAGAGCTTTCTAGTGCACTGAAAATAAAACCTTGTCAAAGAAAATAAGGCTTCCATGTGACTTTGATTGTGACTATAAATTAGCACAGGAGAACACCCCAAACTGTGGCAAAATCATGACCTTATTTAAAGTAGATGCTTTATCAGCTCATCTTTTCTGCCAATTCTTTCCAACCTCATGTTTTTCACTCTCCCTTGTCCTATTATTAGCTTCTATTTCATAACTGCTGTAGAATATGTTTCCTCCAGCAGTGGAGCTACCCACTGATATACTAGCCTGAGCCTCAAAGCTGAAAGCTGAGAGTTCCTAATTGAATTTCTGCCCTTCAGGAGCACAGGGTCATTGGGATTCAGCCGCTGTCAGAGGACTCCAGGGAGGCCAGGCTCTGAGCATACTGGCCTCTTGGCATTGCCTTTGTCTCTCCACATCTGCATCTCCAAGCATCCCTACTGCCCCTAAGCCTGGGGTCTGTTTGTTTAATGTTCTACTGCTGAATTAATAACTCCTTTCTCTGATGTTAGCTGTAACTGTATCTTGGATTTGTTTAAATCAGAAAGTAGTATTTGAGAAACTAGAAAGCCACCCTGTTTTAGGAACTCTTACGGACTTTCTTTCTCTGATCTCTGCTGTATGTATGTGTTGCTATATGTGCCAATACGGTAAACTGCTGCCAGACCCATAGCAAGGTACATCCTTTACAGTTATCTTACTTTCACCCTATGGGAGCCTCGCAGCAGCTCAGTTAGAGAAAAGAAATACTACCCAGGAAAATGTAGAACATTTCCACTTGAATGTGCCGGTAAGTATCCCTAAACTTTCATTATTCAACAATGATCAGGGATCAATGCAGCCTTGAATGGATATGTTTAATTCTTGAGGAAAATTTTAGAACTGAAAAATCATTTCCTACATCTAAAATGTTAATACAGTCCAGGTGCGGTGGCTCACGCCTGTAATCCTAGCATTTTGGGAGGCCAAGGTGAGTGGATCACTTGAGGCCTGGAGTTTGAGACCAGCCTGGCCAACATGGCGAAACCCCGCCTCTACTAAAAATACTAAAATTAGCTGAATGTGGTGGTTCATGCCTGTAATCTCAGCTACTCAGGAGGCTGAGGCAGGAGAATTGCTTGACCCAGGGAGATGGAAGTTGCAGTGAGCCATGCCCCACCGCACTCTGGCCTGGGCAACAGAGCAAGACTCTCAAAATAAATAAATACATGAATAATAAAATGTTAATACAATTAATGTTTGACTGGAACTATAAAATCATCTTTGCAAATATCTCATATATGTAGATAGAAGTTATACATTAATTTGGAATTTAAAAAATCTTGATTTCATAATTTAACCAGTGTGATATGCTTGTTAGGCTTGAAGAATCATACTATTCTCTATACTTTCCATTCAGACAAATTCAGAGCTTGAGTGAAAGAAATTAAAAATGTTATCATCTTCTGATATGTTTATGAGAACCATCTGGACATGAGAGAAAAAATAATTCAGAAAGGAAGGGACCAATTGCATCAAAAATTTATGATATGAAGCTGATTACTTCTAATTGCATCTAAAGTAATTTTGAAATTTCCCTCCCCCTTGGATTTAAAGAGAAACTTCTCCAATAGCAGCTCAACTCTCCACGCCTTTGTTGGTCAGCAAGAGTAGGTTTCCAAAGGAGAAATAAAAGGGCTCTTATCTTTCCGAATGCAGCTTAATGTGTTACCTCCTCTCCGAAGTACTCCCTGGCTTCATGAGCATTGATTTTTGGAATCTTCTATGCACATGTGAGTTTTAGGATTTGGATATGGTTTGTTTGTCCCCACATAATCTCATGTTGAAATTTGATCCCAAGTGTGGGAGTGTTGGGAGGAGGGGCCTATTGGGAGGTCACTAGAGCAGATCTCTCATTAATAGATTGATGCCTTCCCGCAGAGGAGAGTGAGCTCTCACTCTTTAGTTCCCAAGAGAACTGTGTGTTGAAAAGAGCCTGGCACCTCACCACTGCCTCCGTCTTTCCTTGTGTGATCTCTGCACACACTGCTCCCCTTCACCTTCCTCCAGGAGAACCTGAGACCTTCACCAAATGCCAAGGCCCAATCCTGAAGAATCCTGAGCCAAAGGAACCTTTTTTTCTTTATAAATTACCCAGCCTCATGTATTCCTTTACAGCAACACAAAACAGACTGAGACAATGAGCATAGCTCATATCTATCACAGAACTTGTCATATTGAATTGAACTAGAAAATATCCATCTCAACCCCCCTCTTATGAGTTTTTCTGAGAACATTTATCACTATATTCTTACCACTTTACAGTGGACTCGGAACATTGAAAATGCTTAATAAACATTGGCAGAATGATAAAAGAATGTATTAAATTGCCATTTACTTCTGAGTGTACATAAAATAGAACAAAAAGTGCCATTCTATAGCACTCACATATGGCATGTATATTTCTAAAAACATATTCCCCAAACCAGGTGGAATGCTCTCATCTTTTTTATTCTTTTCATTTTATCCTTAATTTCTCATCTGATAGGACTTGCATGAAGGATTTTATATACTTGAGGTAGATACTTTCCCTCAATTTATCAGCCTAGAATGCATTTCCCTATTATCTCAAGTATGAGCTTCACTGCCCAGTATGGCCAGGATCTGCCCTTTGTGGTCCCTTTCACATCAGAATCTGTTGGCTTCCCAGTGCTCATACAGCAAGTTATTGACAGGAAGGAGCTTTTGGTCTCATTTGCCACTGAACTTCAGTGTCCTGCATGATGCCAGATACCTAGTAAACAGACTGTGTATATATGCATGTGTGTGAACATGTGTGTCTGTGTGTGTGTGTAAGGTGCATTTTGTTTTAAGTTGCCTCTAGTAGAAATATTTTCCTGATATTCATAAAACCACCAGAATCGCTGTGAGCATTTAAAAAAAAAAACAAAAAACAAACAAAAAACAAAAAACAACAAAAAAACATACTTTTAGAGATTTACTCCGAGATAAACTTTGGAAACACGGTCTTTGTCTTTTTTTTTTTTTTTCTATAAAACAAGGAATGCTTCGCCCTTCTGTCAATTTTTTAGTTTTCTCAAGTAATAGGCAGACAAAGGCAACTAAATAAAAGAGTAGTTGGATGTTAGCATGCACTGACACAGAGTTGGGATACAGTGAAAAGAACGGATTCTAGGGCCCTCTCTTTCACCTTATTGATATGGACAGGACATGGGAAATTACTGAGTTGAAGAGGGTGGTTCCCTGGTAAAGGCCCCACCTTTAAGCCTAGATACCCACATCCCTGAATGAGAATAGGCATTTCTGTTTTCATGCCCAAACAGTTGCCTTTTGGTTCTCCATTCCCCTATCCTGCCCCCATATAAACCCTGAATCACAAGCTCTAGAGCAGACTAGCAGACCACCAATGGCAGAACGACATGGCAGAGAAAGAGAAGAGGAGGGATGTCTGGATGCCAAGGGGAGTTCAGCAGGGGGTGGTTGGAGGATTCTGGCCGCTGGGCAGCCCCACTTCAGGGGAAGATCACCTTCCCACTCCATCCCCACTTTCAATTCCCCATCCATCTTGCTGAGAGCCAACTCCACCACTCAGCAAAACCCTGCAGTCATCCTTCCAGCCCGCATGTGATCCAATTCTTCTGGGCCACTGGGCAAACGCTTGGGATACACAAAGCTGTCACACTGGCCCCCTGCCCTTGCGATAAAGCAGAGGGTCTACTGAGCTGATTAACATTCAAGCCATCTGTAGACGGCAAAACTAAAAGAGCTTTGTAATGTGGAGGGCTGCAGGCATAGGCATCCACCTCTAGACAGTACTGTGGAGCCAGAGCACTTGCCCCAGCCTCTGCATTGCCTGTCTGCATGCTCCTCCTTCCTTCAGGGGTTTCAGCTGTGAGGACACCAAACAGGCAAGCCACACCCCTGTCATATGTCAAGGAACTCTCCTATTCATTCTCATCCAAAGCCTGCTAGGACTTAGTGACTCAGGAAACTCTCAGCTAATTTCTGCAAAGTGGGGATAACAATACAGAGGCTGTACATTCTGGTGAAAGTTACATTAAGAAAAATCCACAAAGTATATGACAGTCTTGTTTTTCTATGAATTTGAGCATCATCAAATTATAATTAGGTCAAGTATATGTCATACTCATCATGGAACATCCTTGGATTATGCTTATTTGACAGAGAAAGTTATTAACATTTCCCATTATGCCTGAACAGTTTTGGGAGCTAAGCCAGGCACAGTGGCTCACACCTATAATCCCAGCAGTTTGGGAAGCCAAGGCAGAAGGATCACTTGAGGCCAGGAGCTTGTGACCAGCCTGGGCCACATACTGAGATCCCACCAGTACAAAAACATTAAAAAAATTAGCCAGGCATGGTGGTGTGCACTTGTCATCCCAGTGACTTGGGAGGCTGAGGAAGAGGACACTTGAGCCCAACAGGTCGAGGCTGCAGTGAGCCATGACTGTACCACTGCACTCCATTCTCAGCAATAGAAGAAGAACCTATCTCTAAAAATAAGTAGAGTACATAAAGCCAGAATTTAAGTGTCTTATTTTCAAGCAGTTTGAATTCCTGAACCACTGGGACAATAAAAGAAAGAATTTAGTGGGGAGGCAAAGCATGTAGAACCTGGTGTCAGCCTGCCTAGTCTGGTACACAAACACTGACATTTTGGTTTATGCATAAAAATTGTGATCTGGCCCTTAAACCATCGTTTAGGTTTTTAAAGGATGCTCAGACCAAAGTGAATTGGAAAGAAATCACATGCTCAGGAACCCAGAAGTGCTGCCTGATGCTGTGAAACTCAGGCTGGAGCAAGAATACTTTCAGTAGCCCCAGAGATGGGCAGACCACAGAGGGACACGGCGAATTCCCTCACTGCCTCAGCAGAGTCCACAGAACAGCTGAGCCATCTTCATCCTGTTTTGAGAAGGTTTTATTGAAATATTTACCCAAGAAGCTTGCACGGCAGGGCCTGTGGTACCACGGTTACTGTTTACATTTGTACTGATAGATCATCTCTGGCTAAAATAATATTTATGGATATGTTCTTAATTTTTAATTTGGTGAAACAATCCATAATCCACTTAAACTATATAATTTTATCTGGGATACAAAATATTGCATAATCCTCTCTCTGTCTGCATGGGGGAAGCTTCCAGACTGTTCCATCCCTCACAAGATAGGGAACTTCTCATGCAGGAAGCAGGTGCCCAGTGAGGCAGCTCCAAAGGGAGCTGTCGAGGACACATCTGAAGGGTCAATAGCAGGAATGGCCTAAACAGTAGGTGGTCAGGAGTGTTTTTCCCATGTTTTTTCTTCAGAAACTGTTAAAAGGGAGCATTTCCCTAACAAAAGGTGGCCTCCTATTTCTGCTTATCTTTTAAGTTTACTACCTGAATAATTACAATGATCCTTGATTCTAAAACGTGTTCTTGTGTACGATCTGGTATTACTGTGTTTTTAAATAATGTATCTGTGCCTGTTTTCTTTTATTCCCATTAGTGGATCTAAATTGAACACTATGCACAAGGCTCACTGTGCTGGGAGACTGTGAGTATCTACCAAGGAGTTCTGACACAAGTACGTTGACCTGTCAACAAAGCTGTGGAAGTAAAATAACAACACCTGTAACTTACTATATTATACTGCACTTACTCCAAATTCCCTGTGTTTACTCAACACCAGGCACCTCAACTTTACCTATATCAAGCCTCAAATAATCCTGGGAAGTAATAATACTGTTTTTCCCATTAACAGATAAGAAAATTGAATCACAGAGAATATGTACAATTTATTTATTTATTTACGTTTTTTTTTTTTTTTTTTTTTTTTTTTTTTTTTTTTTGAGATGGAGTCTCACTCTGTTACCCAGGCTGGAGTGCAGTGGCATGATCTCGGCTCACTGCAACCTTGCAACCTCCACCTTCTGGGTTCAAGTGATTCTCGTGCCTCAGCTTCCCAAGTAGCTGGGATTACAGGCATGCACCACCACACCTGGCTAATATTTTGTATTTTTAGTAGAGACTGGGTTTTTTTTTTTTTTTTTTTTTGAGACGGAGTCTTGCTCTGTAGCCCGGGCTGGAGTGCAGTGGCCGGATCTCAGCTCACTGCAAGCTCCGCCTCCCGGGTTTACGCCATTCTCCTGCCTCAGCCTCCGGAGTAGCTGGGACTACAGGCGCCCGCCACCTCGCCCGGCTAGTTTTTTGTATTTTTAGTAGAGACGGGTTTTCACGGTGTTAGCCAGGATGGTCTCGATCTCCTGACCTCGTGATCCGCCCATCTCGGCCTCCCAAAGTGCTGGGATTACAGGCTTGAGCCACCGCGCCCGGCCGAGACTGGGTTTTGCCACATTGGCCAGGCTGGTCTTGAACTCCTGATATCAGGTGATCTGTCCACCTCAGCCTCCTAAGTTCTGGGATTACAAGCGTGAGCCACCACGTCCAGTTCAAGAATATGTATAATTTGTCTTCTAGTAGCAGTGGAGAATTGAATCCAACCAGCCAGACCAAATAAGAATTATTAAGAAAAACAGAAGACAAAAAGACAGCACGTTTTAAAGAGTCTGCAAGGAAAAAAATATTTTTATTTATCTTCTAAAAAATTTATCTTCTAAAAATATTTTTATTTATCTATTTAAAATTAAATACTTTAAAGACATTATTACATAATGAGATCTTCTTTAAATAATCAGACTAGTACAAAGAAAGTTTGATAAAGTTCTAAATGCTATATAAATTCTGGAGTCTATTGGCTATAAAAACACTCCAGTAATTTTCAAGGTGTTTTAGTTGCTAGTACTCTCATTATAAGCGATAAGGGACAGACCAAAATCAATTAGGTAATTTTAGGCTTTGCATAGCTACAATACCTTGCATTTATGTAGCATTTTACAACTTCCAATTGACATTGACATATATTATGGTCCAATGACTGCCAGGAAGGACAGTTATCATCATCCTCATTTTACAGCTGGTAAATAAATCATCGTGGGAGCAAACAAAAAGAGTGTGTGCATGGCTGCATGCATCTATGAGATTGAATAGTTATACATAAACAAGCCTGGTCTTAAACCTTACAAAGGAGAGCAGCTAAAAGCTACATATCCAAAGCAATGTACTAATTGCCAGAGATCTGACACTGTCTAGGTAGAGTCGAACATGCCTTGCTTATCTTGGGTTCCATATTCGCCGCTAACATATCCTGCATTTAAAAATATTCCTTTTTTTATCATTTTCTGTAGGCTTTCATAAATCAGATGATTTTTATTTTATGCCATTAAGAATTTTAGTGCCTACATATTTTAAACACTGAAGCATACAGATAGCCAAACTTTCAGAAAACTATTTTGGGAAAGAATTTAAAAAGTAAATCACTTCATTTTTTTTTAATCATATATTTTCCACAAGTAAAACCTATAATTTTCAGTGTGTACATTTTCACATGAAAGTGTATTTTTCTTTTCCACACACACACAAAAGTCAACAGGTTATTGTATTGTGTCACAAAATTGCAAAATCGACATCAATTTCACGTTATTGACACAATTATGGCCCATTACATTAAGTAGGAAAGGAAAATATGTATACATAAACATGCTTATTTTATATGTACATTATACATATACATGCTTAAATATTTCCTCTAAACCTATGAAGAGTCATTAAGAAAAGAAATCTGGGAAATATCAAGAAATGCTTGCAGAATGTAACAAATAATAGAAAATTGCTAATTTGTCAAAGTATTAAAATTAGCAATAGGAATTCTGAGTCCTGAGAATATACAGTAGACATGAATTCTCTGACATGCCCCGCCCCACATTTAAACTGAAGTCTCCTGTTAATTAAATAAGGCAGATGATACTGATACAATTTCTCTCACAAGATTCTTGCAAGAAAAAGCATGCTTTTCCTTGGCTTCAATATGACCATAAAGGAGAGAGGAAAGGGCTATCATATATATACACATAGTATCTATTTCACATTCATAGTTTTCTATATGTTGCTTTCAATTCTTGCATCAACCTTTTGGGGCAACTATTAGACTATCTTAAAAAAATTAAGTATTGAAGGTCTGATTAAACGACTTGCAAAAAATCATAGTCAGCAGAAAGCTGAGCAGAACTTTGAACTCAGGTCTCTCAGCTTTGAACACTCACATTTGCCTCCTGTACGTCTTACCCCAACTCACACAGGGAAGGTATTTTACATAAACATATTGGTGTCAATTCTTGGATACAAAAGCAAACCCAAATCATAATGATCTCCTTAAAAAACACCATTTCCTGCGTCAGCTAGAGCCACTATCACAGAAGAAAACATTAAAATAAGGTAATCTTTGGCTAATAACTAAATCCCAATCACAGAAGAAAACATTAAAATAAAGTAATCTTTGGCTAATAACTAAATGATGCATTGGTTGAATGTGCTTTTTCATTTTTTTCCATGATACTTAAATATCCATATCCCAAACAATGTACTAACTGCCAACTAATTTTAAGTATACCAGCTGGTCTGAAATACAAAGAGGTCGAACTAGAAGAGGCAAACCACTGCTTAAGTGTTATGGAATTACATAATTATGTTCATTGTGTTGTTTGTTTGCTTGCTTGCTGAGTTTATAAGACTATCATGACAAACTATGTCCACAGAGAAGAAGAATCATTACTTTGTTCATTTCCTCTTGTCAAAAGCAATCGGTAGACCACCTGTTATCAATATGGCTATTGCAAATTACTTAAATTATGTCTGGGCTATGGCAAACATTCTCCTGAACATTTCTTTGAAGAACTTGAAAATTCTTCTAAGGTTCTTCACCTTGTAATTAACACCATTCTGCAGGGACTCTGCAGCCTGGCCTGGATTTATAGACATTTTAGCCTTCATTCCCTCCTGTTGATGGAGTTCAGGGATGTGTGCCAAAACTCCATTTTCATTCTGACTTGCTCCAACCACAGGGAATCATTAGCTGCTGCTCTCAGAGCACTTACTGGAGAACCATTTGATAAAGAGGACCCTCACTGAATGGAAGAGCTAATGGACCTCCAAAGTGACAGAGGAAAGCATTAACTGGGATGGTCCTATTATATTGTAGAAATGTCGTTACACAATGACCAATCAATTCTCTTAAAAATGGAAGCTTTTATTTCAAAACCGACTCAGAAAGAGCCAGTCACAATAGGGAGAAAACACTGCTGTTAGGGTTCCCTTCCCCTTTCTCAATGGCTGCCCTCACTCCCCAACTCCTATCAGCATGTCAGATTGTGACACAGGCCATCAGTCCTGTTACCAAAGTATCACCCTGGGCAATGGTTGCTATTGGGCTGCCTTATTCTTTTTCCAGCAATTCCATATTTCAAGTGCTTCAAATATCTTCAAGTGAATTGCTTGGTTGATTTCCAAAATGGTCAGTACAGGTCAAATTCTGCTCAAATGCTATCTTTTCCAAAGTTTTGAAAATCCATTTTTGCAGGAAGGCTGGTGAAACATTTAATGAGCTTCAATTCAGAAGAGACACATCCTTTGTACTTGAATTTGGCCTTAAAACACATTTGGTCCATTCAAATGTGTAGTAGCAATCTCTTCTATTACAATGGCTACCTCTTTTCACTCTAGTGCAATATATTATACATAGCACCATTGTCAAAATTTTTTAAATTTCTAGAAATGGCATAAAAATGAAAAGATCATAGAATATTCTGATTTTATTCAGAATATTTTGATTCAAAGTGTTTCTGGTGACTTGTTTTCCTTCTTTATCCAGCTTCGTTTCTATAGGGTGTATTTATCTTTTATTAAATCCAATGTTTTTAATGTTTTCAAAACATGACTTCAACATGAGAATTATTATAAAAAGTACCAATGCATTATTAATAAAAGAAGGAGCAGACACATTCAAATAGACTTAGTAGTGCTTAATCTGAAAGCACTTGAAGTTCTCTTATCAGCTTAATAATAGTGAATTACAATGATTTTACAGAGACAGGGACACTATCCATATTTCTTAATGGAAAGACTAGAGGCGGGAGTCAACTGTCTTAACCAGGTGTCACATACATGAAATATATATTACATATATTTCATTTATATTTCATTTATGTAATATAGAGACCTTAGAAAATTCACAAAGTTGAAAGAAGCAAATAGTTGTAAACTATCAACCTTTTTAGTTTTTTTTTTTTTTTTTTCCAGAATTAGGATTCTACTGCATGTTCAAGTTTGCAATTTCATATTAAATTTTTATACCTAACATCACATAGTGACCATTGGATATCCTCAAAATACTATGAAAATTCATCCAATGTACAAACATATTCTAATTTATATAGACATTTAAATTCATAATTTCAGACTTGTTAAAAAGTTTTGCTATTACAGATAAAAATGTGGTGAGCATCCCTACAAATAAATCTTCACAAGCATGTATGTGGGTTGGACACTTATGCCTGTAATCCCAGCACTCTGGGAGGCCGAGGCGGGCGGATCATGAGGTCAGGAGATTGAGACCATCCTGGCTAACACAGTGAAACCCTGTCTCTACTAAAAAAATACAAAAAATTTGCTGGGCATGGTGGCAGGTGCCTGTAGTCCCAGCTACTCGGGAGGCTGAGGCAGGAGAATGGCGTGAACCCAGGAGGTGGAGCTTGCAGTGAGCCGAGATGGCACCACTGCACTCCAGCCTGGGCGACAGAGGAGACTCCATCTCAAAAAAAAAAAAAAAAAAAAAAGAAAGAAAGAAAAGAAACACTCTAAGGCTTTTAAAACATACTAAAATATTACCTACAAAAAATATATTTAACAAACTGCATTCCCTCAAGTAGCATTTGAGGACACGTGTTTTCACAGCCCCCTTGCCAAACTGGGTACAGTAGTCACTTTTAAAAATCTTTAAATAAAGGATAGGGAAAAAAATACCTAATTTGCATTTCTCTGTGAGGCTGAGAATATTTGTTTGCTGCTTATCTGTATTTCTCTTTAGGAAGATTATGTTCCTCCCCTTTGTCCATTTCCCTATTGAGATTTTATTTTAATGTTACCCCTTGATCTACGTGACTTCTTTGGGGTTTTAATTCTTTGCCCTCTTTGTTATTCGGTTTCCTCATAGCTTGTCTTTTAATTTTGTTTCTGATTTATGATATTCAGATAAAAAACAACGCTGTGTCAAAGTTGTTAATTTTTGCCTTCCATTGCTTTTATTTGCTCACGAGGTCCTTACAATTGCTGACATACATGAATACGTAATTTTATTTATTATTTTCCTTAGGCTTTATTTGTTTATTACATTAACTTTTGAAATCATTAGTATACTTTTGGTATAGAAAGAGGGGTCAATATACACTTCTGATACTATTTACCTGATAGTCAATCATTAATTGAAAAATTGTTCCCTCATTTTCCTCTGGTTTATGAATCAATCCTTGTTCTATATTCAGTCCCACAATATACCACAATGTGTTTTCACTAATTAGCCTGTGGATGGTCTGTGGATTTATATTTTGAGGCTGGCTATAGTAACTCACACCTGTAATCCCAACATTTTAGGAAGCCGAGGCAGGAGAATCACTTGAGGCCAGGAGTTGGGGACCAGCCTGGACAACCTAGTGAGGCCCCATCTCTACAAAAAAAATAAAAAATAAAAAAATACAGAAATTATCTGTGCATGGTGGTGAGTGCCTGTAGTCCCAGCTACTCAGGAGGCTGTGTAGGGAAAATGGCCTGAGCTCAGGAGATTGAGGTTGCAATGATCCAAGATCACACCACTGTACTCCAACCTGAATGACAGAGCAAGCCTTCCTCTCAGAAAAATAAATATATACATACACACACATACATATATATAGATAGATACACATTATATTTTGAATTTAGGAAAATCTATTTTCTCTATTTCTTGTTCTTTAAAAATCCGGCCACGCGTGGTGGCTCACGCCTGTAATCCCAGCACTTTGGGAGGCCTAGGCGGGTGGATCATAAGGTCAGGAGATCGAGACCATCTTGGCTAACATGGTGAAACCCCATCTCTACTAAAAATACAAAAATTAGCCGGGCATGGTAGGAGGCTGAGGCAGGAGAATGGCTTGAACTCAGGAGGCGGAGTTTGCAGTGAGCCAAGATCCTGCCACTGCACTCTAGCCGGGTTACAGAGGGAGACTCCGTCTCAAAAAAAAAAAAAAAAAAAAAAAAAAAAAAAAATCCTTCTGTCAAGTTTTTTTTTTTTTTTTAAATTAAATTGCTTTATAATTTCTAAGTACTGGTACCACAAATGTTTCTTGAAGAGTTGGAATAACAAAATTACAAAGAAACAAAAGTGTCCCCCACTTTCAACACCTCCCTTTTCTGAGATCATTATTCTCTTTTTTTTTTTTTTTTTTTTTTGAGCATGTACTTTCAGGATTTCTATCACAAATAGTTTGGTAATTGTGCACCTATTGTTCCTTGAGAAGAAAACAGAAACGTGTCAGAGCATGGTCTATTTTCACAACATAGAAAACTATTTGATGCAGTTTATTATAGGATTACAATTTTTTTTTTAATCCAAGAAATATAATTTTAATTTCTTTCAGATTTAAATGTCTAATCTTTTGAGACATATAAAAATAAACTATTGAAACAGCTAGGGTCACACACAAGCCTTTACACTGCCACTCAGATCTATTAAATGGCATCTTATCTAACTTGAAACAAAATCCAGTAACTACTATGTCATAAAGATACTCCTTGTAGTATGTCAGTCACTCTGAAGTATTTTGCTTTTTAAAATTTCCTAACGATGAAGTATTTTTCTTACTGCAAACACATTATGAAGCACTGTGCCGTTTAATTTTTAAATACATTTCTGTATTTATTCAACAGTATCTTCGTGATAGGAGGTGCTCAGTAAACATTTGTTGAATAGGAGAATGACTGAAACATACTACTTAAATAGAGTGCTGTACAAAATGGCACATTATTAATAACTACATTGGAATTTTTAGAAGTGGCTGATGCAGGAACAAATGTAAGCCTTTTATTCACAGCAAAGCTTGAGAGATGAATAGCAGGCACATGTGATGTGTGATTTATTCATACACACTAGTAGGAGATTTATAGGCATCTATTAACCTACTCGAGTTCCAATTTTGTCTTAGGCTAGTCTTTTGTCATGATTAGCTATGTTGTGAGTCTATGTTAAATAACAGGCTGTCTGTACTGAAATATGCAAGAAATATGAAGACAGAAGGCCAAAATTATTAAATATGTACATCATTTCATTTAAACTATAGATATATATCTGCTTATGTTTGTGTTACAAAAATTAGAGATGTACATGCATATGCATAAAAGGAAAGGATTTTTCTTTTATGGACATGAGATTCATTGTTATGGACTGAATTTATCTACAAAAATTAAAATCCCTACATGAAGTAAACTCCAGTTCCTCAGAATGTGATCATATTTGGAGAAAGGTCTTTACAGAAGTAATGAAGTTAAAATAAGGTCATGAGGATGTGCTCCAACCTAATATGGCTGATGTCCTTAGAGGAAATTTGGAACACACACACCTACAGAGGAAACATGATGAGAAGATACATCTCCTTGACCATCTACAGGCCAAGGAGAGAGGCCTGAAAAGGAATCAACTCCAAACACAAACACCTACAGAGGAAACATGATAAGATACATCTCCTTGACTGTCCATAAGCCAAGGAGAGAGACCTCAAAAGGAATCAACTCTGCTGACACCTTTATGTTGGACTTCTGACCGGGACTGTGAGAAAATAAATTTCCATAGTGAAGCCACCCAGTCTGTAGCACTATGTTACAGCAGTCCTAGCAAATTAACACACTCATGAAGTAATGAAATATACAGCACGGTCAAATGACGGAAAAGAAGAATTACTTTGTTCTCCTGAGAGTCTCAGTTTTGGAAAAGATGAATCATCTCAGCCTGCATACTGTGGTGGGACCTGATCCAATTCTTCCTCCGGGGAAAACACCATCAAAGAAAGCCACTGCTTTAGCCAATGCTTCTGATTCATCTCTTCTTCAATTGATTACAAATTCAAACATAATTGATTGCATTGCCCACTTCCAAATGATAATCTCATTAGATTGACCAAGGTAACTGTAACATGGTTGAGGATCTAAAAGGGCTTGCATGCACATCACACTTTGAAGGAGTAGTGCATTCCTGGATTTTCCCTTAAGGTCTTAATATCACTTGTGTGCTTCGTGTCCATACGTGCACAGTCACAAAAAAATATGAGAGAGGAGAAGTGTGGAGAGAAACAATCCCCATTCCCCTTCTTCCCCAACCCAGGTTTGCAGAGCATAGGAATAGGGTGCCAATTTTGCAACTCGGGTGCATGCAGTGGCACTGCCAAAGTCATATATGAACACCACATGTCAGGGGTGAGGAAAGGTCACAGTTCTATTTGTCCTGACACAGGACATACGGTAACTTTTACAGAGCCCTCCTACCATATCATGTATCTGTTCTTCCAAACCTGTGCCATTGCTCAGTGTGGCAATACATCTTCCCTGTGGACTAAACCTGGCTCTTGGATCCAGGCAGCTTCCGCCGGCATAGCATGTTCTAAGTTTGTAACTATACGATACATTTCTCTACATCATCTTAGTGAAACAACATGGGAATCGAGTTTTATAACAGTAATAGAAAAAAGTCATAATTTTCCATGCCTCATGATTCCGAATAATTAATTTAATAACTGTGTCATATGAGAAGAGCAAATAAAGAGAAGAAAAGGGGTGTGGATATCTATGATCACCGATGCATATACAATTGCAAAGAAAAACAAATTACCAGGGTATTACTTGAAGTGAAAACTTGGTAAGAAACATTTTTCAGATGTTAATTTGATTCTTCTATGGAGTCTTAAAGCTGCAGTGTCTATAAGTGCACTCTTTATCCCCCCTTGTTTTTACTTTTACCAGTTACATAACTTATGTCTCTAAAAACCAATTAAACACCTTCCTGATCTCTACTGGGAGTTTTCCCCAAGTAGTTCTCTACTTAGACTATAACAGGACTGCTATTTCATTTACAACTTCTTGCTGGAGAGTGTTTCATCAGAAGTGTTAAGAGAAAGTATTGAAATTAATAAAGGAGGGCAGAAACAAAATAAAATGCAGTTTTCTCTGGACACAGTTAAAGTCTCTGGGGTTTGTTCACAAATAAACACGGAGATTCTAGATCTTAGATGAGCAGTTTGCTTCTCCTGCCACAGTCAGCAGGTTCTCAAGAACCGATTATTTCTGAGTACTAGGATATATGCCTAAGTTCCACATCATAAATATACTCTTCTAAAGTGTGTAAATAATTATTTCCATTAACTTTGCAGATCTAAAGGTACATCTTCGTTTGCTTAGTCAGGTAAAACGTAAACCGTGACTGCTTTGTTTCCGTTTTGTCTTCAACTGTTAAAGAGACAGCAGCCTTGCCCTTTCCAAATTAAAACTCCCAATTCTGCTATTCAAACAGTGGGACTGTGTGTATCCCGGACATGACACATTACAGATGCTGCCAGCACCCTCCACCCCCAGGCCTTACAGAGGGCCTGCCCTTTCCACCAGTGTCCTCAGTGGCTTACCGACAGTGTTTATGGGATCCGGTCAGGGTTTCGATCACAAAGCACTCGCCATCGTTGAGACAGTATGCGAGGTCCTTATCTCGGCAGGGTTTGAAGTGCTCGGATCGCTCTGTGGAATATGTCGTCGTATCTGTCAGGGAAAGCACAGAGGGAAATGCTGTCAGCAGCACATTCTGACACCAACAACTCCTGTCACTGGTCCTGGATCTCTGTACGGAGGCCTTCTCATGGGCTCTGACCTCTGGGACTCTAGACAGACAGCTCCAACCCTCCATGGTACTGACCAAAGGCAGCTGGCTGTAACCACTGTATTCAATTGTCTTATTTCTCCACTAAATTTTAACTATTGGAGTCACTCTGGAGAAGCCCCATTTGAGGACACATAAACACTAAAAGCTCAACGATCCTGAGTCAAACACACCCCAAATCCACCCTCATTAATTTTAGTTTTAACAAACAAGTTGTATGAAGGATTGAAACAACATTCCCTTCCCTTTATTGCTGCCAAATATAATTAAACATCTGATCAATGTATATTGTGACTATTCTGTGGAATCCAATGTCAGTTTGGGGGATTTTTTTTTAGTTACAGCTATAATTGGCTAATAGCTAAGCCAATTATTCTTTCACTTTCTCCTTTTATTATGTAATTAAAATGCAAATGTTCTAAATTCTGAACCAGATTCTCAAATATGAAGAATGTTTCTGGTAAATATTTAACAGGACCAATTATTGTCATTTTTTAGCATTATCTTAAACATGCATTTTTAAAATCATAATTACATACATTTTCAAATTAAGTTATACATCAATATCTGCATCCCAAATACGAGACTAACCATAAATATGTGCTATCTACAAGATACAGACTTTATTACCATATGTAGACATTATTCTAATTACAGAGCTTTAAGCAACTAACTATTAGCACCAATTCCACCATAACATTCAACAAAAAATATACTTAAAAAGTCAAAGAAGAAAAAATTATTCAGCGCTTAAGCTTTTAATTTCCTTTACACATATTTAGATTAATAATAATATTCAACAGCACAGGATATTATACCAGCTTATTAACCGCCCTTGTTTGAATGTGTCTCCTAAATTCCATGTGTTGGAAACTTAATCCTTAAATTTTTATGTTGATGATATTTGAAGATGGGGCCTTTGGGAGGTAATTAGGAATAGATAAAGTCATCACGGTGAGGCCCCCATGATGGAACTGTTGGCTGTTTAAGAAGAGAAAGAAGGACTGAGCTGACATTCTCTTGCCCCCATCCATGCGATGCCCTGCACTGCCTCAGGGCTTGCAGAGAGTCCTCACCAGCAAGAATGCCCTCAGCAGATGCAGCCCCTTGACCTTGGACTTCCCAGACTCCAAAACTGCAAGAAATAAATGTATTTTCTTTGTAAATTGCCCAGCTTCAGGTATTCAGTTAAAGCAATAGAAAATGAACTAAGAAAGTAAATGAAGGTCACAATGAGCTTCTTCCCTGATTATCATCACAACTGATGGTGAGTGATCATTTTAAAAGGAAACTCATCCCTATCTCTCCCACATCTAAAAATCCTCATGGGGCTCTCCTGTGGGAATAACTTTAAAATCCATAGTAGGGCAAACCAGGGCATGGGCCATCTATATGTTTATCTGTCTGATGGTCTCTTCTTGTATTTTAAAACTTCATGCAACTTAATTTTCAACTATCATTCTATTTTCTCAAAATACCAAGAACTGTCACACTGCTCCTTCTTCCCAGACCTTCATTCTTTGTTGAGGACACCCAGAAATCCTCAGAATTTAGATGATCTCATCATGTGCCTCCCAGTGCCTCTTATCACTTTCCTCACTGCATTCAAAACTGCAAGTAATCCTTTCTTTGTTTTATCTGTTCTTTTCCTCTGTAACGTCCTTGAGGGCCAGCATGGAGGCTTGATAAGAATTGGTGCTCATAAAAATATCTTCAAAATATCTGATCTCTCTAACATCAATAATTAAATGCTAGAAATGAAAGCTGTAATTAAAAACCTCATTACAATTTTACAAAAGTTAATGCATTTTGTACAGCAAAAAGTGAAATATAATTTAACATTTATGTTATCATTTTAGTATACGTTTTGTAATATTGATAAAGATTGCAAAAGCAAGGCCTTCAGATTCACACAGACCCTCACACATATGTTACTCATATTCCATGAGCACTGAAATAAACCACTATTGGTGTTGCAATGGGAACCTATGTTTTCCACTTCAAAATATCTGCTTGTTAATACTTTGGCACAAAATAAAGGCTCTGCAAAACACACACATTTTTCATCTTGCAGGAGATTCTCTATAGTAAAGATCTGTTATTCAAGACAGTATGTGACAAACAGTCACACAGAATCAATCTCTCTATGGGAAATATTTAAAATTCAAGAGCTCTGAGCAAAAAATTCAATATGAAACCGTGCACATTTGACTGCTACTCTGGCTGCTGAAGTATATTAACTCATGATCAGTTAGTTAACTTTTCCTTTAATTTCTTATTATCCATTTATTGATATTCACTGATCATGCTTCTAAGAACAGCTTTTCATTAACATAATCTACAGCATAAAAAGTGAGATCCTTATTTTATAATCAGTGGTTTTAACAAGCTACAGACTTCAAGTGCAATACAATGGCAAAGCAATTACAATCAATTAATTTCCATCTGACAACTGCTGTCTCTAGTGGTTACCGCCCCATTCTACCAACGGATTTCTCCATCATGTTATCATCTATCAGCACATTACAGAGGATCAGAGACCCGAGTAAATGGCTCTGCAAAAGTCTGGGGTGGGAAAGCTCAGATATCAGGCTTAACATGCACTGAGGCTTTCCATTTCCACAGCTTAAAGAATCCCCAAATTAATTTAAAATACTCATACTTAACCTTCACAATGACTTTACTGAATTCAAAGAAAACATCATTATTATAATTTTTAAATGACAATAAACAATAATAAAACATTGGGCATGATCATTCTTTAAGTAAATAACTGCAATTATCAATACATTTGAAAGCTTAGAATGTACCTAAGCATTTTATAATAATAGTATTATTACCTGAAATCACAGAGGCATTGGGTAGGGTAAGTGTAATTCATCACCAGGTGAAATTTTATTCTTGAAAGTCATGCAAAAGATGTGTATGGAAATATAGGCAAATTCTGGACCCTTAATAAAATCACTAGGTTGCTATGCTAACTCTAAGACCACCTACCTAGATTTTTGTTGAATGAATAATAAGCATACTATGTCTAAGTCACTCTTATTCAGGTTTTCTATTACTTACAGCCAAACAAAGCCTAATAAAGAGATGCTAATAATTTTGGATGATATCCTCCTACATTGGTACATCTGATTAAAGTGCATGTATGTATTCATACATCTATTTAATTTTCAACATATAAGATATACTACAAAACACATAAAATACAACATAAATAAGAATGAGCCAAAAAAAAAAAAACTATAAGGTGCAATTCTTTATTGTCCTTCTGTGCCCTAAGGTGGCATAGTGTGCTCTAATGTATCCAGCTGAGTGTTTTATTCTGAAGAAGGAACATGGAACATTTGTGAGAATGAGAACGTGGATAAGATCTAATGCCAAACTATAAAAGTTATGACCCTAAACAACCTTGGTGTATCTCTGTAATCAGATATAAAACTCTCATCTGTGAGCAAATTCAATACTTTCGGAAGCTTGTTTATATTTTTTAAAGCTATGCCACTTTTAAGACAGTCCAATACACTAAGCTGGCTATATACTATATGGTACTATTTTGGCATGTACTTAATCAAACTTCTGTTTCTAGGAATGTAATTTGGTAAATAATTTGTTATAGAGCTATTGCCTTCAAAACAATTATATGGATGAAGATTCCTGTAAGTAAACAAGAGGGGCCTAATGTTCCTGTGAATTCCAATTTGTATTTCAAGGCTTTCTTTATGTTCCCTTATTCCAGAGTGGGCCCTGCTATCAGACGTCATTCTCTCCACATTCATCAGCTTCTGAAGCTCCCATATGACTGGACCATGAGCTTGCTTCCATGGAGCAGAGAAGTCTTCACTTCACATCTTTAATCCACGGGCTTATGGAAGGCTTGACACAGAGAGGCACAGAATAGGTATTTATCTATATAGTATTACATAGATAGAAACTTTGGCCAGGCGTGGTGGCTCACACTCATAATCCCAGCACTTTGGGAGGCCAAGGTGGGCAGATCACCTGAGGTCAGGAGTTCCAGACCAGCCTGGCCAACACGGTGAAACCCTGTCTCTACTAAAAATACAAAAAATTAGCCAGGCATGATGGCAGGCACCTGTATTCCCAGCTCCTTCAAGGCTGAGGCAGGAGAATCACTTGAACCCATGAGGTGGAGGTTGCAGTGGACCGAGATTGCACCATTGCACTCCGGCCCGGGCAACAAGAGGGAAACTCCGTCTTAAAAAAAAAAAAAAAAAAAAAAAAAAAGGACAACTTTTTATATATAGTCTTTTTCTACTTGTTGGTGTTAAAAAGTGGTATCATAGGCTGGGCACTCTGGCTCACATCTGTATCTCAGAACTATAGGGACCAAGGTAGGAGGATCACTTGAATCCAGGAGTCTGTGACCAGGACAACATAGGGGGACCCCATCTATACAAATAGCAATAACAATAATAAATTAGTCGAGCATGGTGGCACATGCCTGTGACCCCAGCTACTCAGAAGGCTGAGGTTGGAGGATCACCTGAGCCCAGGAGGTCGAGGTTGCAGTGAACTGGTATTGCGTCACTGCATCCCAGCCTGTTTGAGGCAGGGCTGAGTGAGGCCCTGTCTCAAAACAGAAAAAAAAAAAAAAAAGTGTTATAGTGAACAAAAACTCTCTTTTAAAAATATCTGGGAAGCGAATTAAGTTAGGATATAAGAAGGGCTCCAAAACAACTTAGGGAAAGAGCATAGAATTTCATTAAAGGAGGGAAAAATCAGCTCAGCAGCATGGAGGACAAAGGAGGAGAAGACAAAGCAAAACAATTGGAAAGGATTTTCCAGAAAAGAGAGACAGGAAGAATAAAGGAGTGTTAGGATTAAGATGAGCAGAGATTGTGCTGAGAAAGCGTTTTCCAAGCACCATGACCAAGGTCTAGGGATCAGTTTAAGGAAGTACTACTGCTGACATTAGAAATAGTACCCCATCACTTGGGGCCACAGGAACTGTGCAATTATCTGGATCACTCCTCTGGTACTTGTTATATGTAGTTTATGTGTTTTCTTATGTTTTTATACGTTTCGGTCTCTATCCCCAGGCAGGTCAGGGAGTGCTTTGCTTTTAAGTTCTCTATCCTTTCCACATCATGTAGCATACATAGTAAGTAATCAGTACAGTAATTAAAAGCACAGTGAGAGGTGGTGGTGGTGAATTCATTAAAGGCAAAAGGGAAGAAAATGTTGGGTTGGAAGACAGAAATCCCCGCAGATTTTGCAATTAAAGTTAATTTATTAATGAATTAAAACGATGACTGGTTTCCCCCTGAAGTACTGAGTTCAACCTGAATATTACTTATGGAGGTTTCTGGGTTGCCGGCACCATGCAGCACACTGTGGGAACACATATTTTGTTGCAGGAACAAGAGTACTAAATTGGTTATTACAGATAATAATTGCATGAGATAGTCAAAGGAAGGGAGAGCTTAATTCAGGCTATAGTTATCTCTGAAGGTTTCTTAAAGTGTTGGCATTGGAGCTGGGCTTGAATATGTGTGATTGAATTGGCACAGGAAAAGGAATCTTGGATGGGAAAAGCAAGGTCACCCCCCACTCCCCGCCACAAAAAACAAACAAACAAAAACAAAACAAAACAAAACAAAAACAACACAAAAACAGAAAAACATTGAGACTCCGATGAGATCCTAAATAAACTCTTCACACTCCTGGCTTAAAAATGTCAGATTTCCTCTTTGACCGCTAGAGTTGGGCAGTCGGACGCGCCACTACTTTGTAGCGGTTTCGGGCGGGCCACGCGTGCAGCAACAGGAACCCAACCCCGGCTGACCTTGAGTTCCAGGAGTTCGTTTCTTATGTCCGCGGAAGTGCAGCGGCCTCAATTCTTAGTGCAGAAAAATAACTACACATGGGCAAAGGAGATCCTAAGAAGCCGAGAGGTAAAATGTCATCATATGCATTTTTTGTGTAAACTTGTCGGGAGGAGCGTAAGAAGCAGCACCCAGATGCTTCAGTCAACTTCTCAGAGTTTTCTAAGAAGTGCTCAGAAAGGTGGAAGAGCATGTCTGCTAAAGAGAAAGGAAAATTTGAAGATATGGCAAAGGCGGACAAGGCCCGTTATGAAAGAGAAATGAAAACCTATATCCCTCCTAAAGGAGAGACAGAAAAGTTCAAGGATCCCAATGTACCCAAAAGGCCTCCTTCGAGCTTTTTCCTGTTCTGCTCTGAGTATCGCCCGAAAACCAAAGGAGAACATCCTGGCCTGCCCTTTGATGATGTTGCAAAGAACCTGGGAGAGACGTGGAATAACACTGCTGCAGGTGACAAGCAGCCTTATGAAAAGAAGGTTGCGAAGCTGAAGGCAAAATACGAAAGGGATACTGCTGCATATCGAGCTAAAGGAAAGCCTGATGCAGCAAAAAAGGGAGTTGTCAAGGCTGAAAAAAGCAAGGAAAAGAAGGAAGAGGAGAAAGATGAGGAAGATGAAGAGGATGAAGAAGATAAAGATAAAGAAGATGAACACGATGATGAATAAGTTGGTTCTAGCACATTTTTCCCTGTCTATAAAGCATTTAAACCCCATGTACACAACTCATTCCTCTTAAAGAAAAAAAAATTAAAATGTAAGGCTATGTAATATTTATTTTTAAACAAACAAACAAAAAACTGTCACATTCCTCAAGCAGTTTTTTTTTTTTTCCCCTCTCCCATAGAGTTCACAATATGACGATTCTCGAAGAGAAGGTAAGAATCTGGCAATGCAATCTAAAAGCTTTTGGGATTAGCAAACTACCTTTACAAGCCAGAAGCCATTTAAGTATGGTTGTTGACTCCAGCAGCCTCTTCTGTAGGAATACTGTAAATGAAACCTGCTGCCATATATTAAAATTTTCTGTAGAATCCGTCATTTATCAGGCACCCAGGAAGGCGCACTGGCATGAGACTAAGTTATAAAATATTTAATGGTAAAGGGAAATTGCAAGAAGAATGCTGTGGTGTTTGAAAAGGGAAACAAACCATTTCTCAGCTGGCAAGATGCAAAGATAGCTTTCTCCCTGCTGCCAAAGATCAGACAATTGTTCACTTTGCTGGCATGGGAGAAATGGGGAGTATAGGGCAAAGATTTTAAAAGTTCAGTTGATTCGTGGGGCTGCTGTGAGAACTGACAGTTCTAGATGTATCCCAGAGCCATTAATTCTTGCAGCAAATGAAGAAAGGGCCCTTGTTAAAGTTGCATGACATATCTGCCACGTTGCAGTTTGAAATCCTGCTTTTAAAAACTGTTTCAGCTATTTAAACCTGAATGGGACATAGCTTGTTCAATGGAAATGCATTTCTTTGGGAATTGCAGAGTTTATCCTCAACTGAATATATTTCCTTTAACCAGCATGCGAACACATGCATATTACAAACTGCTTTGAACTATGATAATAATAATAGCATCTACTGTCACTGGAGCCCTTGGCGTATGCTAGGCTCTGTGCTATGTGCTTCACAGAATACCTCTGCACCCCACATCGCTTTCCTGAAATGGCCTATTTTATGTTACTGTTATCTCTAAATCCAATAGTGGTTTTTGTTTGTTTGTTTGTCTTGTTGTTTTTTTCTGTATCTTGTTGAAATTCTCAAAAGCAACTGACACTCATAACCACTCTTGCCTTTGTGAAAACCCTTCTTTCCTTGGAATCTATGTTACCACATAGTCTTGATTTTCCTCTTGACCTTTGACTTTCACCAACTCAGTATCATCTAATCTATATTTAAATGCTGGATTACTTAAAGACTGGCTTTCAAATGACCCCAAACATATACTTAACACCATGCTAAGTGTTTTCCTTTAGCTGTCTTTTTTGACCTTAAAACAACACTATGAATTTGTGCTATTTGTATTATTATTATTATTATTATTATTACAAATAGAGAGATTGAGTCTTTACTTACTTTGTTTACTTCATTGACCCAAGGTTCGTGGCTCTTACCTGGGAGCTTCTGAATACAAACCAATGCAGCTTGACTGACTCTGTTATAATGTTTCCCATAGGTCACATTTTTATTTCCATTCTTTCTTTCTTTTTTATTTATTTATTCTCTAGGTGAGTGCTATTCCCAGGTGGTACTCAAATTAGCAGCATCAGAACCATCTCTGAGTGAGTATGTTAGAAATGTAAAGCATGGACTCCATCCATGACCTACTGCACCAGAAACGTTGGAGGTGGGTCCTGGATGTTGCTTTAGAAAACTTTCTAGATCATTCTCATGAACCCTAAACTCTGAAAACCAGCTGCGTGGATGATCCTCTCTGTTATCTACATGCCAATAACCTTGATTTTACACATCCAGCTCACAGGTTTCTCTGAATTCCAGTCTGCCTATCTCTTCCCTCTTGATGGACCTCCCAAAAGCACCTCAGAATTTGCTTTAGAAAATGGAACTCTTGCTCTTCCTCAACGAACCTGCTCTTCCTTTAGCAATCCCAGTCTCAGTTAATGTGACACCACCGATCGCACTGTCCAGGCCAGAAACCTAGTAGCCATTCTCTTGATCCTGCATGTGCAATCACCAAACACTCTTGATTTTAACTCCTAAATATCTTTTGAATCCACCACTTCTTTCCATCTCATCTTACCTGGAATATTCCTTACAGACCTGTCTGTGCACATGCTAGCCACCCTAAAATGAATTATTTACAATAAAATCTGTTTCCATAATATATGCGGGGAAAAAAAAAAAAAAAACCCCATAGCAATCAGTCACTGCTGTTCAGAAAATCATGTCATGGCTTATCTAGGCTCTTACGATGAAGACTAAAATCTTCCCAAGCCCTCTGTGTCTCTCACTCCTCATCTCATACGTAATAACTGCCCCCCACTTTCAATACATAAGCCACAATTGTTCAAATGTCCCAGGTCCCCTGAGGCCTTTGCACATGCTTCACTCTGCAGGTTGCCACCTTTACCCCAACAATCCCACAGTTGTCCACAGATTTCATCCAGAGAACATACTATAAGACAGAGAAAACTTCAGCAAAAAATAAATTCCCATTGGATATTTCTGTTCTCTACAAAACTCTCTATAGTGTTGCCCAGTAAAGGCTTTCTTCTCTGGGGAATTTTCACCGTTTAGGTCACAGAACTACACCCCTCTCTTTCTGCTCTTTGTCTCTCATTCTTTCAATCAGAGCTATGACTGCTACTCATAGTCTTGAGCCACAGATAACACACATGTCTGGGAAGCCTAGCCTTTGAGATGATTTATCAAAGTCTAACAAAAATGAGCATCACCCTATGGGATATTCTCAAACTTGCTACTAGAAATAATAACCTTCATTATTTCCATTTGTTTATCCCATAAACCATATGCTTCTGGAAGATACAAACATGTTTTATATCTGTGTGTGTGTGTGTGTGTGTGTGTGTGCATGTATGTGGGTATACGTATTCCTAAGAACTAGCTCATCACCTGCTATCCAATAATTATTCAATAAATACTTATTGAATGAATATGCTCACACTAACCCTAAATTATGGACTTTTATCTATTGTAGATGAGATTTTCAGTATACCCATAGAGACTTCATTCCTTCTAACAAAACAGCCTCCCTGGGAGTTTGAACTACTCTATAGGCTAAGAAAAGCAGGAGTACATTAAGGATTGAATGCTACGTAGAAGCGAAGACAATTGCTAACCGAGTGGCCTAAAAATCCAATATGCTGGAAGACTGTAGTAGGGCTTGCTATTGACAGAGAAGGAGCAAACACTTACCTCACATAGGTCAGAAGTTCATACTTATACTTTTTCATGGGTGTACAGTGGCCTTGTCTCTGCCTCATTCCATAAAAAATCATGAAGTAGGTTGGTTGACTATTGTGTGTGCTTATTTAGAAATATTATGATCTGGATTACAGCAGGGTCATTTTCCACTTGCTCGAATTTTACCATACTTACACATGAGCAGTGAGCAGCATGTATGTAGAAACCCCAATACTTTCTGCTAAGAAAAGAACATGGCCATTTGTAGATGGATCTTAAACTTCAAAGAGAACTGAGTCTATGTTCGTGGGACCCTTTTCATGCTTCTCCAGCACAGAAAGACCTCAGCTAACAGACTGATTCTATCTTCTGAGTCAGATGCATTGGGAAACTTGAAAGAGATGCCATCATAGACTTGAATTACATGGCTCTCCTTCCTCTGACAACATGTTTTCTAAGCAATTTTCTAATTGAAATTTGATTTCCAGCATTAATCTGGATGCTATCCATGGTGGGGATGGTGTTCCATTCTCTACAACATCTTTATTTCCCAAATGTGTCTTTATATGAAACTTTTAGTGGATAAAAGTTTCTCACACATAGCAACAGCCTCCTGTCTGATCTCCCTGTACCTCACACTGGCTTCTACTACTTACTCAAGAGTTAACACACCCACCTCAAGAGCACATGTGAGCTCTCTTCATCTTGTGGCTAAAACTCCATTGGGTCTTCATTACACAAGATTAACAAACACTTCCTAGCTTATTCAGCAATTCCTCACACAAGCCATCAGAGAAGGCTCTCTGGGACTGCACTTCCTAATCCCTCTTACACTCCTTGAGCTCCAATAGTACTGGAACACATACGGCCACTTTTAGACTATGAACTTAAATGTGCTATTCCCTTTACATTGTACACAGCTACATATCTCTGCCTAAAAAAAAATTTTCTAATTGTTTTAGGTTTATGTGAAATGTAAGCACATACTGAAGTCTTCCCTAGCTCCTCAGGTTAGAAGTGGCTGAAAGTATTCAGAACTCCAGGCACACTTCCTATTCATCTCTAATACTGTGATGATCATTCTGAATTGCAGTTTCACTGCTTACATGTTCATTCTCCATCCTCTTCTCAAACTAGATTATGGGAACTTAGGGACCTACCAAGTCAATCTCTGTATCACCATAATTTATTACAAAGCCTGACACACAATAAATGCTTAATCCATCCTTTCTATGACTAAGTATCATAATGGTTATAACAATGAAGATTATACCAACATCATAGGCATACACAAAACTTCAGAATGACAAGATAACAGCATCTTGTTGCTGCAAATCTGTAATAATGTTTTTGGAAATGAATGATGAAAAACATATCTATACTTCTGTGAACATACCTGAAGCTGACTAATAATCAAGGGTTTTTTTTTTTTTTTATGTTCATGGGTTCCATGTAAAAAATAAAGCAGTTTTTTAAATGAAAATTAATATTTTTGTTTATTAAGGAATTTTCTCCCACATCCAAATTTCTTGTCTGGAAAGTATGTATGTATGGATGTGACATTCAAAATATTTAATAAGTCATATGAAAATTAGAAGACTAATCAGAATAAATCTGTACAGCCATAAGAGAGAAGCAGGGTCCTGGAGGTCCCTCTGGGGCTATATGTTAACTCTTGTTTCTGGATTAACACTGAGGAGGTTTGGGAACCCAGGCATCCAGGGTGGCATAGGGGGACAATTTTCAGGGGGATTTGAGCAGTGGTTATTTACCACATAGAATAAAATTATTGTAATTTCTTAACAGTCAGTACAATTAATGAAGTGTACTGCTGTACATCAGGTCTACTTTCATGGTCTAAATCTGTCTTTAGTATAATTTGAAGTCAGGCATGTGATGCCTCCAGCTTTGTTCCAGTTGCTTAGCATTGCTTTGACTGTTAAAGCCCTTTTTTGGTTCCATATACATTTTAGGATTTTTTCTTTCTAATCCTGTGAAAAATGACATCGGTAATATAATGGAATGGTATTGAATATGTACATTGCTTTGGGCAGTATAGTCATTTTAATGATATTGATTCTTCAAATCCATAAGCATGGGGTGATTTTCCACATGTTCATGTCATCTATGATTAGTGTTTTGTAGTTTTCCTTGTAGAGATCTTTCACTTCCTTCATTAAATATATGCCAATGTATTTTTTTGGTAACAATTTTAAATGGGATTGAGTTCTTGATTTGGTTCTCAGCTCAATTATTATTATTGGTGTTTAGCAGTGCCACAGATTTTTCCATGTAGATTTTGTATCTTGAAACTTTATTGAAATCATTTATCAGCTCTTCATTCTGTAACATTTATCTATATGTCTATTTTTTATTCCAGTACCATACTGTTTTGGTTACTATAGCATTGAGAGCCCTAGATTTGATAAAGCCACATACCTGTGACCAACTGACCTTTGACTAAGTCAACAAAAATGTACACTGGGGAGAGAACACTCTGTTCAACAAATGGTTCTGGAAAAATTGGATAACCATATGCTGACGAATGAAACCATACCCATATCTCTTACCATATACAAAAATTAACTCAAGATGAAATTAAATACTTAAATATAAGACTTGAAACTGTAAAAATCCTAGAAGAAAACCTAGGAAAACTTTACTGACCATTGGCCTAGGCAAAAAAATTATGACCAAGTCCTCAAAAGCAAACATCAAAAAAACAAATATATAGGCCGGGGCAGGCAGATCACGAGGTCAGGAGATTGACACCATCCTGTCTAACACAGTGAAATCCCATCTCTACTAAAAATACAAAAAAATTAGCCAAGCATGGTGGCGGGCACCTGGAGTCCCAACTACTCGGGAGGCTGAGGCAAGAGAATGGCGTGAATCCAGGAGGCGGAGGTTGCAGTGAGCTGAGATCGCACCACTGCACTCCAGCCTGGGAGACAGAGCAAGACTCCATCTCAAAAAAAAAAAAAAAAAAATATATATATATATATATATATATATATATACACACACATACACACACACATATATATACACATATATATATATATGAGAGTTAATTAAACTAAAAAGCTTACACACAGTAAAATAAATAATCAACACAGTAAACAGACAACCTACAGAATGGGAAAATATTTGCAATCTATGCATCTGACAAAGGACTAATATCTGGAATCTACAAGGAACTCAAATAACTCAACAAGAAAAATAAACAATTACATTAAAAAGGGGGCAAAACATGTAAACACACACTTTTTAAAAGAAAACATACAAGCAACCAATAAACATTTGAAAAACATTCTCAACATCATTAATCATCAGATAAATGCAAATTAAAACCACAGTGAGATACCATCTTACACCAGCCAGTATGGTTAATATTAAAAAGTCAAAAAACAACAGATATTGTGAGGATGTGGAGAAAAGGGAATGCTAATATGTTGTTGATGGGAGTGTAAATTAGTACAGCCTTTATGGAAAACAGTATGGAGATTTATGCAAGAACTAAAAATAGAACTACCATTTGATCCAGTAATCCCACTACTGAGTATATACCCGATGGGAAAGAAATCATTATATCAAAAAGATATCTGTACTTGTATATTTTTGGCAGTACTATTCACAATAGCAAAAATATGGAATCACCTTAAGTATTTATTAATGGAGTGTGTGTGTGCATATATATAATATATATGGTATGTGTATACATATACACACATATATATAACATAAATACCATATTCTATATATATACACACACACATATATAACATACACACATACACACACCAGAAATACCATATACCATAAAGTATTACTCAGCCATAAAAAAGAAATCATATCTTTTGCGGCAAAAGATTTATGAAATCTAGGACTCTCAAGGCTTAGTAACCAAAACACTATGGTACTGGTATAAAAATAGATATAGATCAATAGAACAGATTAGAGGAACTGGAGGCAATGAGCCTAAGTAAAATAACTCAGAAACACAGTAAAATACTTTATGTTCTTACTTATAACCTGGAGCTAAACAATGGATACACATGGACATATAGCAGTAAATAATATACATTGGAGACTACGAAAGATGGGAACATGGGAGGAAGGTAAGGGTTGAAAAACTATCTATTGGATTACCAAATCGTTTTTTGGGTGATGAATACACTAAAAGTCCAGACTCTACCACTATGCAAAATATTAATGTAAGAAAGCTGCAGTTGTACTCCCTAAATCTACAAAAATAAAACAGATATATACATATAAAATAGATAAATCTGTCCTTAGGAATTATAGTTTTAACAATTCAAACCAGCAACCTTGAGATAAAAGAAACTTTAGAAGTCAGCATGCAATAATAATGCTTGGAATAAACCTATTAATACAATATAAATATCATTTTCATTTTACAGAAGAGAAACTGAACTATGGAGGGCCCACACAGCAGTCTTATTATTTCACACTTCATCCATAGAAAGGCAGGGAAAAGCCGAAAAAGCCCAACTCCATAAAGAAATCTCTTTAATATTCTGCATTTCCAACCGGGCTGAGTTTTGGACTCTTTTAAGCTACATATATTCAAGCTTCTGCTTGCCAAACACTCTATTTACCACTCCAGAGTAATAAACATAAGAGCAATTAGAAGGCACCATTTTTTGGTAGTTCATTCATCTTGGAACCCATCTACCCAACACCATTATTAAAAATATTTTTATTTTTAATTATTGGGGGGTACATAGCAGGTGTATATATTCATGGGGTATTTGAGATGCTTTGATTCAGGTATGCAATGCATAATAATCACATCATGGCAAATGGGGTATCCATCTCCTCAAGCATTTATACTTATTGTTACAAACAATCCTATTACACACTTTAAACATAAAGTGTACAATTAAGTTATTATTGACTATAGTCACCCTGCTGTGCTATCAAATAATAGGTCTTAAACTTTCTATGTTTTTTTTTGTACCCATTAACCATAAAAACAGGGAACGTTTCACAAATTTGCATGTCATCCTTGTGCAGGGCCATGACAACTTCCTCTATATTGTTCCCATTTTAGTATATGTGCTGCCAAAGCAAGCACCCAACACCCATTTTTTTGAGCACACACTAAAATACTGTGCAAAGTAGGTACTGGGGTGAGGTAGGTGGGTACAAAAATAAAGACAGTGCTTGACTCTGGGGATTTCTATTACTTTCTCTTTCAAATTTTCTTTTCATTTCATTATGGCTTTGGATTAATGTCTAAACACTGACTTGATCTTCAAATTCCTTCATGAAAATGAATATCACTCACTTTAATTACTTAAAAATCTTATTTTTCCCCTTAATAGTCTTAGCTTTTATTTGAATCTTTTATTGTGGTGTTCAGAAATCCAAGCACTTTCTTCTCTGCCTGGGGCATAAAGAAGGGATAGGCATTGCAACACAAGAGCCTGGCTTGAAGCCCTGCTTATGCATTTGCTAACTATGTCAAGTGTCATGGCAGAAGCAGAAAAAAATATTCTAGTAGAGCTCGTGGAGAGGGCACTTTTGTCAGTAGTGGTGTGGTGGCTCCTCATTTTACACAAGAAAGGCTTAGAGAGTGGGTTGAGGTGGGAACTAGACATATCTTAATGCAGTCTTTGCATAAGAAATATGTTTTTACTTCTATGGTGTTCTCCTTTGGATGGGTTGAGGAACTGAGATTATAACAGGGCTAACTCTAACACTAGCCCCAGCCACCACCCCCAGATTCTTAGTATCTTGTCTGCAAACCACGCTGCAAAAAAAAAGTCAATCAAGAGAAGTTTCCTCCTCAAAAAATAAAGCCAACTGTCAAAGCCACTTTAGAGAGTATTCACTCTGGCTGACTGGAAAAGTTATGAAAATTATATTAAAGTACTTTAAAAGACGGATAGTTGTTTAAGTAAAAGGACTATATTTTTAAGCTGTCTTATATCTCCAGCTCCAACCTAGATGGCATATTGATAGCTGCACAACAGAAGATAAAGAAATGCTAAATCAGGTTGAATGGATACAACTTCCCAGACATGGCATGTGAGAAGTGCACACAAGCAGGAGAGGAAATGCAAGCATGCAACCAAAGTGTTAAGAACCAAAAAGACCAAAAGCGACACCAGAAATATATTAAAAGTCAAAAGAGCACTTGGAAGCTTAAGATATTTGAATCTCAACATGTTCAAACTTAAAAAAAAATAGAAATTTAAAAAATTTTAAAAAGAGAGAAAGTTACTGATATGGTTTGACTGTATCCCACCCCAAATCTCATGTTGAATTGTAATCCCCATAATCTCCACATGTGGAAAGGACCTGATGGGAGGTAACTGAATCATGGAGGCAGCTTCCCCCATGCTGTTCTCATGATAGTGAGTGAGTTCTCACAAGATCTGATGGTTTTATAAGCCTCTGGCATTTCTTCTGCTGGCCCTCATTCTCTCTCCTGCTGCCCTGTGAAGAGGTGCCTTCTGCCATGATTGTAAGTTTCCTGAGGACTACCCAGCTATGTGGAACTGTGAGTCAATTAAATCTCTTTTCTTTTTAAATTACTCAGTCTCAGGTATTTCTTCATAACTGTGTGAGAAGAGACTAATACAGTTACTTCCTAAAAATACAGGAAATCAAGAATGTAGTATTAACTCCTAAAATGTCACATTTGTTTAAAACAGGCAGCTAGAATGTATTCAGTCATTAAGTCATTTATCATTTCGAAAACATCCAAGTCTTAGGGATACGCAATCAGATAATAAAACAATTACATTGTTCTTCAAATCTTCTCACATAAAGTACCCAATATATCAATCATTTCACTTCTTTGAAGAAGTCTCATCCTGTACACCCCTGTTCATTTTCTTCATGACAGTGTTGGTATCATCTTAAGCAAATGTGGGAAAGGCTTGTTTCTTGATACTACATTGGGACTCTGTGTTTTAGCCTCAGATGAAATTTAGTGTGCCGAGTTCTGAATATACAACTTAATGCTTCGTAATGTACTTTTGCAGATCTGGGTTTGCATTACTACTTTACTACTTGCTGGCATTTTGAACATGAATAAGGTGAATATATGAAAGCATATAATTCACGGGGTTTCATGAAGCCTAAATGAGAAAAGAAGACAATGGGTGGTAGAGGGATTTTCACAGTGTTTGGCACCAAGCACACCTTTCCCGTCTTTACTAAATAAGTCAGCACATATTTATTGAGTATCAGCTGTATATCTAATTCTGTAATATCTCTGCATGATGCCAATTAAAGTCATTTATTTAACAATCTATCATTGAGTATCCACTATAAGACTGCTGAGTACTGTATTAGTTCCTGGGGTGGAAAGTGAGGAAATAGTTCAGATAATAAGACACATGACTTTCTCCCAGGAGCAACAAGGCATGTGTGACTGTCATGTACCCAATCTAAACTCTGCTAAGTGCCGGACAGGGGAGAGTGGTATTTAGGTGGCTAATATACTCATAATGCTTGCTAACCTCTAAGCACTTGTTTAGAGACACTGGATGTGGTTATAGCATTTTAAAAGATAAATAAGCCCTCCATAGGGTAGTTCATGGATTTCTCATGTGCTATTACATAGACTAGATCAATAAAGTGTGGGATGCCCCCATTAATCACTAGTAAGGTGATGATCTCACGAGTGCACTACTTACAACTTGACTATCATATTGATATCAGAAAGAGAATTGATCCTTTTCTGCATTATTCCATAAAAGTTTTTTATATTTTTACTTTTTTCCAGAGAGGAGAGGGGCACACGTTATGCTTTATTCAGTCATGTTTGTCTTATTCATGTCTGTAAGATGTACATCTTCATATCAATGCACATGAAGGATATCTACATGGGACAAAGGGAAGGTGTGTGGATCTTATTTGACTCTTGGCTTAAGCATAGCCAACTATTTTCTTTAGCAAGTTCTTAATTTATCCGAACTTACTTATGTAATATGATTAAAATATTACTTATTATTCATTTTTATGAGTAAAGGCCCCAATGCATTATAGACATGCAGTAAATATTAATTTTATCATACATCTTCTGTTCTTTAAACTTTTCCTTTCCATTTCAATAGACATTTTTCCAAAGTATACATACATCCAACAAACACATAAAAAGATGTCCAAAATTGTTAGTATTTATGTAAAGTAAAATCAAAACTACAATGAAATATCACCTCACACCCATTAGAACGCACAACAATGAGTATTGGCAAGAATGTGGAGAAATAGCAACAGTCATACAATGCTGGGAAAAGTAAAACCACGCAACTGCTGCAGAAAAGTTTGATCATTCCTCAAGATGTTAGAGTTACCATATGACCAAGCAATTCCAATCCTCACATAGGAGAATTGAAAACAAAACGTTCATACTTCTTTATGAGTGTTTATAGAAATATTACTCATAGTAGCCAAAAAGTGGAAGCAACTCCATTGTCCACCAAGTGATGAATAAACAAAAAAAGTGGTACATCTATACAATGGAGTATTATTCACTAATAAAAGACATTAGTTGCTGATTCATGCTACAGCATGGGTGAACCTTGAAAGCATTATGCTCAGTGAAAGACAGTAGGCATAAGTCTACATATTACATAATCCCATTTATAGAAAATATCCAGAATAGGCAAATCCACAGAGACAGAAAATAAATTAGTGGTTGCCAGAAGCGGGGAGGAAGAGTGAAACTTTATGTTCCTATCTTTTAACCTTGGTTTCCTATAAATCCTTTTTTTATGTTTCCAGTTTAGTAAGAAGTAAAAGGGGACAAATGTGGCTCATTAGTTAAGATTCTGCAAATAAATAACAGTCAATTTCATGTTATGCCTTTGTAAACCATTTGAGGAAACAAAAAACAAAAAGCCCCATGTACCTCCCCAAAACTCTTTGCGTTATTGACAAACTTGACTCTCAGACCATTGTTTCAGAACAAATATTATTGAGAAAATTGGTTCATTCTCTGTGATATTTGGAAAGCAATTAAAACAAAAATCAAAGATCTATAACCATCTGTTCACTTTCAATTCTTATCTCTCCATTTGCAGAAATAACTGCTATATATTATACTGCTTGTGGATCATTCAATATTTTAAGTATGAAAGATAATGGTGGCCTTTAGCCTGGCCAACATGGCAAAAGTCCGTCTCTAGTAAAAATATAAAAATTAGCCAGGTGTGGTGGTGGGCACCTGTAATCCCAGTTACTTGGGAGGCTGAGGCAGGAGAATCGCTTGAACAAGGGAGGCAGAAGTTGTAGTAAGCCAAGATTGTATCACTGCATTCCAACCTGAGTGACAGAGCAAGACTGTCAAACAAAACAAACAAACAAACAAATGAAAAAAAAGAAAGAAAAGAAGGAAAGAAAGAAAGAGAAAGAAAGAAAGAAAGAAAGAAAGAAAGAAAGAAAGAAAGAAAGAAAGAAAGAAAGAAAGAAAGAAAGAAAGAAAGAGGGAAGGAAGGAAGGAAGGAAGGAAGGAAGGAAGGAAGGAAGGAAGGAAGGAAGGAAGGAAGGAAAGAAGGAAGGAAAGGAAAGGGAAGGAAGGAAGGAAGGAAGGAAGGAAGGAAGGAAGGAAGGAAGGAAGAAAGGAAGGAAAGAAGGAAGGAAGGAAGAAAGAAAATGGTGTGGTGGTCTTTGAAAGTTATTGCTGAGAAAATTTGGCATTTTTAACAGAAATTCCAATTTAAGCACAGATAGTAGGCTAGAAATCTACTATCTAACCTTGCCTCTCTGATGGTGGAAGCCATGAGCTCCCCTCCCTTTGTGTTGTCTGAAGCTGTTTCCCAATCTGCACTACAAAGTAGGAAAATAGTCATTTTCCTTGTTATCCTAAAGTTTGAGAAGAGGGTGCATTCTCTGTCCCTTCCACACTGCACTCCATATCTCCTTTTCTCTTCTACTGGTGTGACCTTTTTTTGGTACACACATAGTAAAATGAGCTTTTACGCATCCTACCTGGCGAACACTTCACCAAGAATCAGATTTACTTCATGTAGAGAAGGGTTCAGTATATTATGGTCCCAGGCCCAAAATCTGGTCTGCCACCTGTTTTTGTAATTACAATTTTGCTAAAACAGTGCTGAGCTCATCTGTTTATGCATTGTCTATGGCTTTTCGAGCTACAATGAGTTGAGTAGTTGTGAAAGAAACCATATGACCAATAAAGTATGAAATATTTATTATTTGACCCTTTACACAATTTACCAACCCTTGATATAAAACATTACTGGGGAAAGTGGCTTTCTCACAGATTATATATTTGAATTACTAGACATTTTTGGCACTTATTTCAGTGCTTTAGTGTGACATATTTCAAAAAATACATGTAGAAGATGTCTAACCACCAATTAACCACTAGGGTATTGAAGTAAGACAGACTTGTTTTTGATCCTAATTCTGATATTTTACCAGCTGTATGATATTCAATACGTTCTTAACTTATTTTTTTGTTTGTTTTTCTTTGTTTTTGAGAAGCAGGGTCTTGCTCTGTTGCCTAAGGTGAAGTACAGTGGCATGATCATGGCTCAATGTTGCTTTAAACTTCTGGGCTCAAGTGATCCCTGCCATAGCCTCCAAAAGTGCTGACTGAACTTACTGAATCCCCCAGTTTCCCTATTTGTAAAATGGAGATAATGAGAGTACCTACCTGTCAATGAGAATGATTTTGGCTGAGAGTTCAGAAAACTCAACACAAATGGCTTAAATGTGAAGGAAAATAACATTATCTCTTTTAGCAGGAAAGGGTTCCTTGATTGTCTAATATAGTGATTTACCTAGATCCCCAAAAATAAAGGACTCATTCTGCTGAGCCATCATTGGCTATATCTTTAGGCTAGGCTCCCTTGTCACAGATAGCTGCCATGATTTTAGGCATCACATCTAAATATCATCACTCCTATTAACAAGATTTGAGTCCCATGCCCACTTCTTAAGCATTCTCAGTCTGAACATTGGCATTCCCCTGAGTAGCTTAATGAAACAAATGCATGGTCATGTGAAGGACAGTGGGCTGATTGTTGGAATAAAACTGAAATTCAGTTGAAGCAAAAGGCACGGAGGATGAAATGTGAGCAGTAGCCAACAATATCAGCTAAGATTTTTTTAAATGAGAATTATATAAACGAATACATGTAGTAACATGTAGTGTGTAGTCAATAAATGTTGGCACCTCCTGAGAGCTATGACATCATCTTTTTTGGTAAATTTGTGGGTAGTGCTCTTCCAAAATATATTGTTTAATATAAAGTATGCTTGAATTAATTTTATTAAGAGTTTCAGAGGAACTGCATATTATTCCATTCAATAACTGAAAAACTTCCAGGATGTAATGAGATTGGATAATTATGATTACTCAAACACAGATGGACTCTGTATCATTTTGCAGCACACGCTCACCTATCAGTGATATTTGCATCCACCTCATATTAAGTCTGTATCAAATACTTATATATCCCCAAGGTCACTCAGTGTAATTAACTGCAAAGTAAACTTAATTAAGATGAATGAATGTGCTATTTTCTTTATAAAATCACTTACTGAATGCTCAGAATTTTTAAAAATATGCCCATCTTTTTGCCCACCTAATTCTTGCTTGACTCAGACATCATCTTTTAGAGCTATTATTTGCAGTCTCTCTTATCTGCCCTCAGAGACACAGGATTCCACATTCCTTTTGTCACAGCCCTTATCATACCGCATTGTAAATGCCAGTTTACATGTTTCCTTCCCCTTCACCAGACTGTGAGCTTTGAAAAGGCAACTCCTGATACACAGCATGTACTCCTTCCCTGCTTCAGGGAAAAAGTAATGAATGAATGTAAATGTCCATTGAGAATGTCCATATTGAGAGAAAGTTGCCCTTATTTACACATCCCTGACCATGACCATGGCGAGACTCTTGCTTGCACTCACCAGACTGAAAGTCCCATCCCTTTTGCTCCCTTTCCTTCTCCCACTGTCTTCAATAATACAGAAATATTGGAGCCATCTGGCAGTATGCTGTTTTTCTTTTCCTCCTTCCTGGCCAGGACATGACATTTTTCCATGAGAAAAAAATAATGAGACTGAGACCCCAATCAAAATTAAAAGTCAATGCAGTGGGTACCTATGAACCAAGAAAAGTACCTTGTAGGTATTCTGAGTAGGTGTGAAAAGACTCCAGGAACTAAAATTGCTAAATTATGAGACATTTATTTAAAACAATCCCATCAATTATATAAGCATAGAAATCTCCAAAACCTTAGCTATGGATACAGTGACAAGACATACAACAAGAAAAAATGTCTATAGAAAATGATGAATACAGAGTTTTGAAAGCCCCTGCTTCCTATACTGAGGGACATTCTACGAAAATGCCTCCATGTAGCAGTAACTCTCTCTTTAATCTCTGCCTTTTGAAATCTCATCCATTTTCCCATACACAACTCAGAGTCAATTCAGCTGTGTACTCTTCCCCAGTCTTTCACCTGGCATTAACCTTGATCTCCTCTCTGCTTCCTCAGCATTTTGCTGCTATTCTTATTAGAACATGTATCACTCTCTGCCTTGTGCACTGGCTATTTTGTGGATGTTTGTCATTCCTGAAGCCCACTGGGGAGATCCTGAACTCCTTAAGGTCAAGGGCCATAATTTGCTCATCTTTTCTTCCCCATTGTTATGGACCACCTAAGCTAATATAGAATAAAAGACAGGGGTAGATCTTGATTAATAAACATATCTGAATATATTCTTCCCATTACACTTCACTGCAAAACTGAAAGTCTCTTTATGAACAGACTGTTTTCTTTACGCAAGTAGGGTTTTGAGAAATGAAAAATTATGTTCGAAAACTCGATTGTTGATCCTTTCTGTGTGATCGGCTATATAAGTAGAAAAACATTCTTTTTTTGTTAGGGTGAGGATATTGCACCAAATATAAATGCCTATGTTTGCCTAGTTCTGTTTCTTGGGAAGACCTACATATCCTTCTAATTTAATTGCCTCAAGAGATTGGACTTGGCAGGTAATTTTGGATCCTAAATATCAGTTTCTTTCTCTATCTACTGTCTTCCCAAGCATTTGAGACCAAAATATCACAAATGGATCATATCAGAGCCACGAAAGGTAAGTGATTGATTGTCTCCTTGATATTGATCTCATGCCAGTAGAGAGGTGAGACAACATGGAAATTGCCTTCTTTTTGATTTATTCAAGAAACAAGAATTTCACCAAAGTCTGGATATCATTCAAAACCTAACCATAGGGCTGCTGTGTAGGGTGGTGGATCCCCCATTATTGCAAGTACAGGTTGGGTCAGCCACTGATCATGGTGTTGCAAAAGGATTTCTTACTTTGGTCAGTGTTGGACTAAATAGCCACTAAGATCCTTTCTAGGTGTGTTAGTTTGTGAAAGGTCAGCCCTGTATTTAAGCTGGGAGAAAGAGCTAGAGTGGCAGAGGAGAAACTGTCTGCTCCCCATTACCCTTGTTCCCCATGACATCAACACGCAGTTGGTGGTGTCACGATGCTACACAAATGTGAGGCGTAGGCTTCCAGGCTCAAACACAGCATGTACCAAACACACTGACACAGCGTCTCAGTCAAAATTTTGAACTGTGAAAACTGATTAATTTTGTATCCAACTAAAATTCTATTTCACAGCAAAGCAGTTCCCCAGCTGTGAGAGGCTGAACACTATGGCTCCAAAGAAATCAATAATCCTTCTCTGGTACTCAAGGCATCTTTATGTTTCCCTTTGGGTGACAGACAACTTTATTTGACCATGGTTCTGATAAATCCAACGTAAGGATTTCAGCCAGTGGGCAAAAAATTGCCCATGAAGTTATCCACTTCTCTCTGTTAGGTAGTCTCTGGATCACTGCCAGCAGAGCAGAGTGGAGCTCACAGGCTGGGCCTCTGTCTGCTCTCACTCATGCATACTCCTTGGCATCCAGCTTGTTCCCATCTGCAGAAACATTATAATTTCCAAATGTTGAAGGGGTTCTAATAGTGCTGAACAGAAATGTGTGCACAGTCCAGCTCCAAAATTGGAAAATGTTTATTTTTGTCACATCTTCCCCTTGATGTAAAACCATGGTCCACTTTCATAAACAGGTTGCATGGTCAAACCAGGTTTTTCCAGATAGGTTTTAAGGAAAAATGACTCTAGGTATAGCCATAAAAAATAAAAAGAGAAAAAAAATAGTTCCTCAGTGGGGAGCGACCAAGTTAAAACATATATTTTTTCCTTCTGATGTCTCCAAACCATTAGATATGGTAACATGAACTGCAAATCTTCAAGAAGACCATTTAGGAAGCACAGTTTGCAGTTTATTTGACCATGGGAACCTTTGTTCCTGGCTCCCATTGAAACTGAACTGAAATTCCACAGAAGCACGGTTTAGGAAATGCTGAGTTAAAGTAAAACCCATGGGTCTACAGCATCAGGGAATTTTCATAGTATGGTCCAGAAAATATCAGAGAACCAAAGCCTTTTACACAATGCAGAGACTGGTAAAAATAGCACTTGCATGGAAATGGTTCCTTTTTATGAAAAGGCTGAGGAAGCTATAAAATCACTTCTACTTGCATGAGTGTCAGACCAAGAATAAAAAGAGAGAAGACGAAAAGACGACAGGTGAAAGGAGGGAAAGCGTTGAGGAACATGGGCAGAGAGTGACCCGGTTCAGCAGGTATTCTGGGCACAGGCAGAAGGTGTTTTTCCAGGTCTACATGGAGACAAAGCTGAATTCTCAGGTCAGTAGTAAATAGTGTGGGCCTAGTTTTCAAGACATAGACTAGAGATAACTAAGTTTCTATTCTAAAAGTCCAATCATTGCAGACAATGAGAGTTCTCTGCAGTAAATATGAAAGCTAGGAAGCAGCAGAGATAAGCTCAAAATGTTGTTCAGTAGAAAACACAGACTGGACCACTAGATGGCCAGGACTGAGACATTAAATGGAGCAGTGGGCAACAGAATCACTCCCCAATCACACCTGGTTAATGTCATCAGCAATGCCAATTTAAAAGAAACATAAATTATGCTAAGAACCTCAGTGTATATTATTATATTTCAGATGTTAAGTTGGTGCAAATTTATGTTGACAACTTAGTAAGCCAGGTGGACAAACTTGTACTTACAACCAGGTAGGAAACAGTATGGAAAACACTATTCATCAAAAGGCTTAAAAATATTTCTAAGTTTTGACCTCATATTTCCACGTGGAATCTGTCTAAAGAAAACATCCTAAATATGAAAAGAAAATGTTGTTCAAACATTTGTATTGCCCTATATCTATATGAATAGAAACATTAAAATGGCATAAATTTCCAATAATAGAATAGTTCAGTAAATTATATTTGGAGTCAAACAGTGGGATTTTATGCAGTTATCAAAGGTGATGTTTATGAAGCAACTGTTAACCTGATTATAATACAATGTTAAACAAATAAAAGAGAAAAACCGAAGTATATTATGTAATCATGACTACAAAAATCAGGTAAATATAGCAAAAATGACCGGAAAATATAGCAAAACAGCAATAGTAGTGTAAAGTTTATATAATTATAATTTTTCATGACTTTGCTTTTCAAATTTATTCAGAAGCTTCTAATTTTTCTTTAACAGGTATCATTTCTCTTAAGAAGCAATATTTTTAAAAGAATATTAGCCCAGGGAAATAAATATTCTTAAAAATGGTGCCAATACTGAGTCTTCTTATTAAGTTATTCCTAACTACAGATGCATTATTTTGGAAAAGATCCATATATAGAAAATCTTTATGGCCAAAATTATTATTTGCTGTAATGAAATATCATCAGGAAAGTGGAAGAAAGAGAATCAATGCACACTAAGAAATTCCTACCTCAGGCAGACTGCAGAGGCCAGGTGTGGTTTGGGGGAAACCCTTGGTTTGGTAGCCATGGTCCATAGCTATAGCAGCCCAGGGAGCATAGGACCAGAAGCACAGAGCTCCAGCTTCCTGTGATGAACTGCTTAGAGAGTGGCCTTCCTGAGTAGCCATTTTGGCTTCCAGGAGTCTATTTTACATGCTGACATATAAGAAAAGATTTGGAAGGGGATTTAAGTGACATTGCCAAGAGAAAAAGCACATTAGACATTTGGTTGGGAGACAGAAATGTCATATACTTGAGCAGTTTCTTTGAAGGAGTAAGACAGATTATCCTATGTGGTCAATAAATTTAGTCTCATTATTTACAATGATTCAATATGACAAAAGATCTAAAAACATCCTTGCTTTTTTACTTGGAAATATATGTTGTGTGCTCTATAACCCCTGTTTTGGATGTCTTCTTATTTCAATCTGTCCCAAACCAGGTATATGCCGCTGAAATGTAATTTCCAGTGATTCTTTTTTTTTTTTTTTAAAGACCAAGAAAGAAAAACCCATCAAACAAACAAAAAAACTTAGCAAAAATCTCACCTCTATTTTAGGTGATTGAGGCAAAAGAAAAAAAAAATAACTTGCAAAACTATTAATTAGTATGTTCCTAGAACAAGTGAGATTTTTATAAAAGCGCACAATGGATATAGAATCAAGGAAACTCTTCTTGTATAGAAATAATTCTTTTTTAAAAAGTTTGACAGCTCCTCAATAAAGTAGCACCCTGGCATGAGCCAAGGAGAAAAGACGCCACTCTAAAAATATCTCAGTAAAAATGGAAAGAGCTGACATTTCCTTCCATGCTCCTGGAACAGCCGTCTCTGGGACTGCATAGCCTTCGGCTGTCCAGTTGCTTTATTCTCCACTCCCCTGTATACCTCTGCTTCAGAGGCAGGGAAAGGATGCAGAAAATGGCTGAAATGTGTAGTTGGCATGAGCTTGCTTTTACTTTTTAAAACTGATCAGCTATAAAAAAAGCACTAGGAATGAATGCCAGCAACAGAATATATGGCATTCTAAAAATAAGCATTGATGAGGCAAAATTCAGGGATAAACACATTAAAACTTTAAATTCCTGGCTCATTAACTTCTAGTATGTTCCCACATCTTCCCCTCTGGCATGGACACCTGAATAGGTGTTATTTGCTCAATCATTTATTTAAATGGTTTTATTGAGTGATGATGTGCCAAGAATGCTAGGAGGTTTCTGTGAGAATAAGAGATGACTGGAAATGGCCCAGCATCTTGAAATCACTCCAGGGCAGTTACAGGTCCCCAAACCCTGACCATGGTGAGGTTAACAGAAATTGAGCAATTCTTGCTCAAACCATTTATGGACTTGACCAGAGCCCACAGGAGCAGAGGTCCATAAACCATGTTCCTCTATATTCATGAATTAGAGAGATGTTGGCCAACCAATCTGTAAAAAATATGAATTATGATGGTTATGTTAATTATCCTGGTCTGATCACTACACATTGCATAGTATTGAAACATCATTATGTACCCCGTAAATATGTACTATTATCATGTGTTAATTTAAAACTTTAATTTAATTTTTAAAATTCCTTAATCCAGAATGCTACTTCAGCCACTGAGGGATGTGGCTGAAGATCTCACCCTTTTAAGACACACACGTAACAAACATCCAGCAAGACCCTCATCCAAAATACCAGTGAAGATACTGGCCCTTCTTCTAGCAAATGTTCGTTCCACAAATCTCTGAGCCAGAGTGTTGGCTTCTGCAAAATAAGGATATGGAATTTTTGTTCAGGAGACAAATTCTATGTAAATAGCTATTCCTCATACCATGTTATGAAATAAATTGTGCACCCCCCCCCAAACCCTTGCCAAAATTCATAAGGTGAAGCCCTAACCCCGCAACGTGCCTGTTTTTGGAGACAGGGCCTTGAAGGAGGTAATGAAAGTTAATGAGATCCTAAGAAGAGGTCCCTTATATGATAGGTCCGGTGTTTTTAAGAGGAAGAGACATGGGAGGGTATGCGGATAGAGAAATGCTATGTGAGGACTCAGACAGAAGCAGCTGACTGCAAGCCAAGGAAAAAGACCACTGGAGAAACCACACCTGCCACACCTCGATCTTGGATCTTCAGCTTCCAGAACTGTGAGACATTTCTGTTGTTTCAGCCACTCAGTCTATGGTATGGCAGCTTACCTAACTAAGACATATCATGGGATGGTTTACAAGTCATATATGTTAGTCTACGTGAGAGAAGAAACATATCTAGTAAATTTCAGCCATCATGTGAACACAAAGAAAGGCAATTGCATTTGGTTTGCAGTTTTAGCTGCAGTACCATTTTTTTGAGATGGGGGATATGAGGGTCCCTAAGCTTCCATAATGTACTCACATCTCTGCCTCTGCTGAAGTAAACTCTTTGGGGTTTGATTGTCTTTAAGATCATTTCAATAGTGAAGGAAGTTCATGTAAATGAATAAGATAGATAGATAAAGCAAGAAACAATATTTTCAATTCCTGTCTTTCTCAGACTCTCTTGATTGTAGTCACAGTTATCTTCACACTGAAAGCTCAGCCCCATCTACTGATGAGCCAGTCTTTCACACAGAAAAATCTTATATGATCTCAAGTAGTACAGTGGCAAGCTGAGAGTATCCACCTGGTCCTTGTAGTTTTCTCTTGCTTTACCACTGATGCTCAGGCCATGGACTGGGCATCTAGTCCCATGTCCTGTTCTCATGCTAATCTTGCTTCTGAGATGAGAGTCTAAGATCCTAGGATCCAAATAATCAAATACTCTCATTGGTTCTGGTTTGCTTCTCATACTTCATGGCCTGTATGCATTCCCTCAGCCCAGGGTCATTCTTCCAATGAACTGATCACATAGAATAAAGCATCAATGCCTAAAATGACTGCAAGCATCACTTCCTAATTTTGACCATACTAGCCTTTACTAATTAAGATGCTTCAAAGAATACACTAAGCTGTCTTTCTGGATCACCTTATTCTTTAAACAATCTTTTTTGACATAGTTAATGTGTATTACTATTTTTTAAAAAAAGAAAATTGAGAGTTAGAGAATTTAATTCATTTGGAAAAGATTACATACATTAAAGGTGACAAGAGATTTCCAATCCTTGCCAAAATGTAGTATCATGGACTAAGACTTTAGATTTCTGGCAAAGAAGGACAGTGATCCTTGAGAAATGGAAAACAAATGAGAGATGAAAACTACATGGTCTGAAATTACAAATGCACTGGATGGGACGGAAGACACATTAGACATTGCAGAAGAAAAGGTAGCATAGGTCCCTTGCTTGGGTACATAGCAATAGAAACTATCAAAAATAGGAAGTTAAAAACAATAATGAGCATCAGTGAAGTATGGGACAACTTCAAAGTATATATTAGGCACACAACATATGTAGAATTAGAGTTCCAGAAGAAGATGAGAACAAAAAGCTATTTTTAAATATAATAGTTAATTTAAAAGATCATGAAAATTATAAACTCATAGAGTTGAGAAGCTCAACAAATTCCAAGCATAAGAAGGATGAAGAAAACTGTATAAAGGCACATCATAATCAACTTTTTTACGTCAATAAATTGAAAACCAGCATTAAATTGTAAATCTTATAAATGACTGACAGTAAAAGATGCATTATACAGAAAAACAAAGGTAATCATAACAGTAGAATTCTTATAAACCTTGCAACAGAGCTGATCTGTAAGAAACTGAAAGGGAAAAAACAGAAACAAACAAGTTAATCTAGAATGCTTTACTCAACAAAAGTATCTTTCAAAAGCAGAGGTGAAATAAAGCCACTTATAGGCCTACAACTGCTGAGAAAATCCAGCAGTAACAGAGTTGCATCACAAGGAATGTAAAGGACATCTTTCAGTCAGAAGAAAATTAACAGCCAGAAATATGTATCTACCCAAAGAAATACAGAGCACGGGAAATGGCAATTATGTGAGTAAATATAAAGTTTCTTTTCTTTTTATTTAAATATTCTAAACATAATCAATTGTTTAAAGCAAAAACAGTAACAAAGTATTATGAGATTTATTTACATAAGTGTGTGTGTATATATACACATATATCTATCTTATTCATTATATATACTATATATTATATATAATTTATATATATACACAATCTTTGATAACAGTAGCATAAATAGGAGGGGAGAGGCAATTGAAGAGTACTACGTAGAATTTTTATACTACACATGAAGTGATATATTACTTACAACTTGACAGTGAAAACTAGAGGTATATACTAAAACTACCAAACAATGATATTACTTACAACTTGACAGTGAAAGCTAGAGGTATATACTAAAACTACCAAACAATGATAAGGCAACCATGAAAAAAAAATAAAACAAAGAATTAGAGGTAAGACAACAACAAAGGAAATGCAAAAAAAAAAAAAAAAGGAAAGGTTATCATATTGGATAAAAAAGCAAGACTCAATTATATGCTGCCTACAAAAACCCCACTTTAAAATATATAAACAGGCTAAAAGTGTAAATGAAAACAGATATACCACACAAACAATACCCAAAAGAAAGCAGGAGTAATTACACTATCATCAGACCAAGTAGACTTTATAATCACCAAAATAGGAATAAAGAGTAATACTACTAGCCTGGGCAACACAGCGAGCCCTTGTCTCTACTAAAAACAACAACAAAAAATTAGCCAGGCACAGTGGACCTGCAGTCTCTGCTATTCAGGAGGCTGAGGTGGGAGAACCTCTTGAGCCCAGGAGATTGAGGCTGCAGTGAACTGTGACTGTACCACTGCACTCCAGCCTGGGCAACAGTGTGAAAACATGTCTCCAAAAAAGAAAAAGAAAAAGAAAGAAAACAAAAGAGTAATGATACTACATAATACCACATAATGATAAAGGGATGGGTAAACTCTTCAAGGATGCATAACAATGATAAATTATCTATGCAACTAATTACACAACTTCAAAATACATGAAGCAAAAATCAATAGAACTGCAAGGGAGAAATGGACAAATCCACCATTATAATCTGCTATTTTAACCCTTACGTCTTGATAATTGATAGTCAAGAAGATAGCAAATCACTGGGGATATAGAAAACTTGAACAAAAGTCAACCAACTTGAAAAAATTCAGTTATGGTACACTCCATCCAGCGACAGCAGATAAACATTCTTTTCTAGTGTGCATGCCACATTTACTAGGATAGATCATGTTTGGGTTCATTAAACAAGTTTCAATATATTTAAAATGATTCAACTCATACAAATGTGTGTGCTCTGAACACAGTGGAATTAAGTTAGAAATCAATAAGTAAATGATATCAGGGAAAAGTCCAAATACTTGGAACTAACATACTTCTAATTAACCAATCGAGAAAGGAATAATATAAAAAGTAATTAGAAAGTATATTAAACTGAAAATAAAAACAGAGCATATCAATATTTGTAGGAATAAGCAAAAGTAAGACTTTGGTGGGAAAGTTAGAGCACTGGTAACCTGTATTAGAATTTTAAAAAGGCATCATGTTAATAATCTTAGTTTCCACGTTAAAAAAGAAGAAAAGGAAAATCAAATGAAATACAAAATAAGCAGAAGGAAAAAAGTAATAATGAGATCAGACATTTTTTAAAATGGAAAAATGAAAATCAATAGAGAAAAATCAGTGAAATAAAAACTTGATCCTTTGAGAACATTAATAAAATTGATTGACTCTACCAAGAGAGTGACGACGGGAGGGAAAAAGGTAAACACAAATTATTGATAACAGAAATGAGAGAAATGACAGCACTGCAGACCCTAGAGCTACTATTTTTAAAAATAAGAAATTATATTGAACAAATTTATGTCACCACCAACAAACAATTTGATGAAATAGAAAAATTACTTGGCCAGGCACAGTCGCTCACTCCTGTAATACCAGCACCTTGGGAAGCCGAGGCGAGTGTATCACCTGAGGTCTGCAGTTAGAGACCAGCCTGGCCAACATGGTGAAACCCCGTCTCTACAAAAAATACAAAAATTAGCTGGGTGTGGTGGCAGGCACCTGTAATCCAAGCTACTCCGGAGGCTGAGGCAAGAGAATAGCTTGAACCTACGACGTGGAGGTTGCAGTGAGCTGAGATCGCACCATTGCACTACAGCCTGGGCAACAAGAGTGAAACTCCGTCTAATAAATAAATAAATAAATAAATATTACTTAAAACATCAAACCATCAAAGGTTTTTCAAAAATAGATAACTTGAATTTTCCTATAGATAATTATTGAACTATCTATATCAGTAAACTGTAGTTGAAAATCTTCCCACATAGGTAACTCCAATCCCAGATGACTTTACTGGGCAACTCTACCATAAATTTAATTTAAAAATACCAATTCTAAAAACTCTTTTGGAATATTTAAGAGGAGGGAACAGTCCCAAATTATTTCATTAGGCCAACATTCCTCCAACACCAAAACCAAACAAACTACAAGAATATTACATACAAGTGTTCTTCATAAACATAGATGCAAAAAATCTGAAAACAATTTTAGTGAACTTAACCCCCCCCCAAAAAAAAGGATAACACATCATGGCCAAGCGAGGTTTATCCCACGCATACGAAGTTTTTACATGCAATATTAACAGATTTTAAGAAAAATATATGATTATTTCAATTTATTTTTCTTTGAACCATGACTAAGCCCCACCCTGGCTGACACTACTGAGGTCTCAGCATACCCTGTGTCTGAGTCCTCCTGTTTTGAAGCAGTTTTGATGTATACAAAAGAATCAGTGCATTAAATACATGATGTTTATCACAGCATGATAAAAGGTAGATATGCCAATTTCGTACACACATTTGGATGAACAATGTTAAATGGAGGATAGCTGGAATCCTATTGTTAAAAGTTATAAGCAACATTGTCATAATTTAGAGACTGAAAGTAAAATAAATTCTTGTGGAACATCCAGGAAATACTTCCCACAGTAATTCCTATTTTATTTTAATTATGCAGAAATGGTACCTTTTCTCCTTTTTCCTTTTTCTTCTTCTTATTCTTATCCATTAGTACCATAGTATTCATCAGAAGGCTCTGAATAACAGTCCTGCAGACGGAACTGTTTTATTCAAGACTTGGAAGAAGAGACTCTTTTTAAATGATTTTTGATTTCTACAATTCTGTTCACATAGCAAATGTTATCATATCAAATAGCATCAAATGTAAATGACTGTGTATAATATAACTCTGTGATATAAAAGTAAAGAAATATAATCAACACTACTCTTCTCTACAGATTGCAATTCATGAAAACGTTTGCCTTCCTTCCTGAGTCACAAGAACTGATTCTTTCATAAGTAGTACATAAAGATTCTCAAAGATTAATAACTTGATTACACTTTACCTGTATGCATTGAATTTGTAAATTCACAAAGAGCTGGAAAGCAAATCAATGAAGGTTATATATACCAATGAATACCAGAATCACTTAACTTCAAATGTCTACAAAGCAAAATAAATCAATAAATAAATAAGCTAATATGGAACATAATCCCTTTAGTAAAATCTACTGAAAATCTTTGGAAAGTCAGAACTAACTAAGCAATATAACTCTTGTATTCAAAGCTCCCTGACCCTTTTCTATAAAGATTTCTTTAATCTCATATTATTTGAACTTTATTTATCACAATCCCTGCTTACATATTTTTCGCCATCCTAGAGTCAACCACACATCCAGAATAATATCACACTTCAGATGGGAAGAAAAAGGAATTGAAAAAAGCCCCTAAATGTTAATTCTGGTATTTTTATCCACTCTTATAAACTGTTAGAATGCCTGACTTATTATGGGCATTTAATAACTTTACATCTTCTCATTTTCACAACATAGGCAATCTTTTGCAAGGCATTCCTATTTTGATGTTGCCTCTATGCATTAGATCATAAAAATAAGAGAGGATTCAACTTATTCAACCCATTCCTAGAAGAATAAAAACGCTACTATGCCAGGAGAATAGATACTAATAAAATATTATAAGATGATGGAGTTTTTTATGTTTTTGAAAGTTTCTTACCACTCTGGCAACATGTCATTTTCAGAGCTGTCATTGACCTCATCATGCCATTATTCTCTAATTCAGACAGCATTTGGATGCCCCAGGAGGTTTGGCAACAGAACAAATTCTAGTGACTGCCCAACCAGAAAACAGATGTCAGTCTTAGGAAAAGAAGGGCCATGTTAACTAGTGGAGAAAAAGGTTCTATGCCATCAGGAAATATACACATCTCTGCTGCCTTTTAAAACCACTTTGGTGCAAAATGTCATCTCCAAAAAAATGTGTTCTTACATGATCTATGCATACATGCTTTGTTCCTAGCAAGACAAAGTCATATCTTTATTTTAAGGTCTCCTATAACATACAACTACAGAATAGCCAAGGAGATGGTAGGTGGGCCCCTATCTTGTCAAAACTCAAAATCAGGGGGTCACTATTAGGCAAATTAGAATTTATAGAGGTGGAACAAAGCAGAGATTCAAAATGCAGGACATCCCATTTCTCAGTGAAGGGATTTGGGGCAGTCTAAGTCATTATTTTCTCAAATATACAAGAAGGGAAACAAAAATCATGTCGCAGGTGGTTTTAAGGAATAATCAAGGTAATGTATTTAAGGTGCTCAATGCAGTTCTTGGCATACTGTAAGAACTCGAAGAATGATAGTTATTTGGGGGGCTGCAGGCGAAACAGGAGAGTTCCCTGACCACCCCGCCCTGCCCCCCCCACCCCCAGTTGCAGGATGTGTGACAGGCTTACCTGTTCAGCCACCATGCGCTCAAACCCCTTACTTGAGGGAGAGCACATAGACAGGCAGGAGCTGGGGCAAATGCTTTTGGGCTCCAGACCCAAGGTAGTGTCTAGGGGTGGGTGCCTGCAACCACTGAAGCCCCAGGGTGCATGTTACGGTGCTATTTTAGCTCTGTTCTCTGCAGACAGCTTAAGTGTTAACCAGCTCAGTGACCTCTTGGTACCTGGGTCCTTGTCTGGCATCCAGAAACAATCAGGTCACATGGACAAATTGAAGGATGGTAAATGCAGGGGATTTTATTGCCAGATGGAGGTGGCTCCCAGCAGAATGGATGGGAAGCTGGAAAGGTGATGGAGCTCTTGTGCTCTTCTGCTCGTGGATCTTGGGGTTTATATGAGCACAGTATAGGGCTGTTTCCATTTAAGGCCACAGGTTTCTAGGCTTGGTGATGGGGCCTTTGCTGGGGAACCAATCACTTCTACACAGTATTTCCTTACGTGTTGTCCCACATCACAGGGAACTTGGACCTCCGTCTCTACCCAAGTCCTGCTACCCTGTTTCTGGCTAGTATACATACCCCAATCAGCTTTGAAATAGCTATAATAACCTATTTAGAGGACAAATAAAATATTTTCTGAATATTAGATTTCAAGGAGACCTCATGAAATTATTAAGTCCAATGCCTTCATTTTAAGGAATGAAGGAGTGACTTGTCAATTTCACCTAGCTAAGTATTCAACGAGTTCTGACCTATATTTAGATCTCTTGATCTAAAAATTGATCTGAAATTGACCTCCAATTTTAGTTAAAATGGCTTCTCTCTGTCTAGCTTTTCTTCTCTTTTTCTCCTCTTCCACACCCATTCTCTTTTCCTCTTTGGTTTCTAGTTGGCATATCAAATGACTAAGCATCAAATGACTTAGTATTTTACTAAGCATCAGAAAAGAACTTCTCAGTCATCTGTAAATTGCCCTGGTCACCCTATACCAAAATTATCCAATATGGTTACAGTAAACATATTGGCAATCTTTGGTCTTCATGACTTACCTTCGTAAAACACAAACATGCTATTCAGAAGAAATCATTTTTGAGCAGTTAGAATTTATTGACAGGTATGCTCCTGTGCACTGCATGCAAAATTGACATTGCCTATCAGATGATAAATGGAATATTAGAAGACAATTAGCAGGCAGTTCTCCTGAGCCCTTGATTTGTTTACACATATCCCTACTCTGAAAGGCTTTGAAAAGTAGAGTTAGTACCCATCCCAACACAGCCATGTTCTCCAGCCCAGAGCAGAAAGGAAAGTGGGGTCCATCACTGGAAGATGCAGCCAAGAAACCAAATCCTTTCTGAGGCAACTTAGACAGACAGTTCTCTAACTGTCTGTCCCCAAACAGATTGACAGATTGAGCTGTGAAGTCAGCCACAGAGGACTCCATCAGCGCCTCCTACTCTGGGCAGCTGCACGCTCAGCTGGTCCTAACCCTCTCCAGGCAGGTGGGCTGCAGGCTAAGGAGCAGATTCATTAGAAAGACTGCCCTGGGTGCTGGCAGAGGTTTGCCAAACCCCAACTTATGCTTCCAGAAATGGTCAAAGCAGGCTCAGCAGGTTTCTGAAACCACTATTAAACAGGGAGCCCATGGTAATCTGGCTACAATCTCAGAATTAGGCATTCAAAGAACAAGGGAAAATAATTTAGAAGAAAAGCAACACCATACCAGGGACAATAGATAGGAGGAGGGCTTGAAACCCCCATGCAAATTGCATGCCTCTAGGTACCAATTTGCCTTGCAGCGGAATTTAGGCTTCCGAAAGTTAAATTATGCATACAACAGCCTCATTATCCACAGTGGTATTTTCATATAAAGATCTGAAGACAAAATGTAAGCTTGCCTCTCGGAACCTTTAGAAAAAGCTTAGAAAAAGCGATTGACTAATCCGCATACGGAACAGCTCAGGTTCCACCTGCTGCTGTCTGTACAGATGGGAAGATGTAACCAAGGGGACTCCCCACAGCAGCCAGCTCTGCAGGGCCAGCTCTGTGTGCACCACTATCCTGTACCTGTCTTTCAGATGCTGCAATTTTGCAAAGCATTTTAAACATATTATTTTAAAGTCACAAAGCATGCAGCTGGGTTGCAGTAAGATATGTTTCCTATAACAATATTTGGTGGGTTTTTGTTCCCACACCAATATACACTTTCTTGTATTAGACCAAAATAAACATGTTTGGGAGGTCTGTTTTTTCTGCACAAGAAAAAGCCGGGTATTTATTATTTATAAAGACATTCTTTAGGAGTTACTTTCCCCAAGAGGCATAATGTTGTTGCTGGGTGAATTTTTCACTCATTCAGCAAATATTTATTGAGCTGCCACTCAACTGAAAGTAGGAGTTGAAAGACAAACCAGATATTGCCCTTGCTTTCAAGATGTTCACTTTCTATTTGTGAGGTAAAGAGGTCTGATTTTGCTGCAATACAGCATGTTCTGTGCCGTGGGGGCTGAGCAGAGGCAACTGTGAGAAGAGTGGCAACATTTGAGCTGAGTCTTCAAAGAGCAGTGGATCCGTCCAAAAGACTCTGTGTCCAGAGCGCAGCATTTGCAAAGGGATGAAAGTTGTGTGGACCACAAGTCATGCATGAGGAGGGCCACGAGACAGTCACTATTGCCAGAATGTAGACTCAAAGTTTCTCAGATGCAAGAGAAGGGTCCTGAAGAACCTCGCATACCCTGCTGAGTTTAGATTATAAATTAAGGATCACGGGGCGTGACTAATAATTTCATAGAGGAGTGAAACATGGTAATCTTAAACCTCTTTTCTTTTCTCTGTGTATAGTGTTTACATACATATGTCACAGGCAATGTGGAAAATAAACTCTGTGAAAGGAAATTAAATCTTGGGACCCCAAAGTCATTAAGCCAATGGGAAGAGTTAAGCTGGGAACTGGGTCAGGCAAACCTGCCTCCGCCTTTGGTTCCTAAATAAGATGGCTACAAGATGAAAGCTACATGCCCCCCTACGCCCCCACCCCACCCAAATTTTGCCCACGAGGAAATTCCTAGTGAGCTGCAAGATCTTTTAAGGTGTTTCTGTTAAAATTTTGCCATAGCAATGTAAATCAATAGCTTATCTTTACAGGTGCAATCACTCCCTGCCCACCAGACAGAAAGGAATATCTCATTGTTCCCCTGCCCAATTTTGTCTGTTATCTTATGTAAAATGCAGATTCCCTGAATTTTTCCTGTGCCTCATTTGTCTATATCATCTTATGTTAAAAAAAAAAAATGTAGATTAACTGAGCCAGACAAACGCACGAATGACTATTTTTTCCCTGCCTTCCTCTTACATGAAATTGTCTACTTCTCAGCATTCCGCCCTTTCCTCTTTAAATTTGGAGCCCTCAAAATCATCTTCAGAGAAAGGCATAGACCCATCTCCCAGGAGCTGTCCTTAACTTTGGCAAATAAACGTCCTCCTAAAATGATTGAGACTTGTCTCATTATTTTTCTTGATCGACAGCACTAAGAACATAAACCACCTGTGATGCCACAAACATGATCATATGCTTATGTTTCATCCAGCACTCTTGAAGCACTGTGGAGAGCCTATTGGCCAGAAGTAGCTGAAAGTAGGTGACTTAGGAGGAAACTGTGATAATCCAAGGAAGAGATAAGAAAGAGAAAAATCAGTGAGCAGCAGCACAGACTGAAAGGACGGAAGGATTTGAAAACAAGGGCTGTAATCACATAGACGATTCTTGAAGACTGGATGTAGAATATGACCTAAAGGGAAGAATATTAATTTATTCATTAACTCACCAAATATGTCATGCCAGTAATGTGCCAAATACCTTTCTAGGTATTTTTTCTAGAGAAAAAAATTCATTTTCTTCCTGAATCTGACATTTAGGTGAGGAAAATAAAATAGTGTCCAAATCTTTAGCTTGGCAAACTAGATTACTGTTGTATCACTGAAACACAAAATTCATGCCCATTACAACAAAAAATCTATTCTACCTTAGACATATTGAATTTGAAATCTCTATCTTCTGTAATCTCACTTGAGGTATTACACATTCTACAGGCTGTGAAGACACTGCACATTCTATACCTTTCTGGAAAGCATAGGACTGATATTTTAGGAAGAAAACGTTCCAATTTTGGGAGCTGGCAACGACGACAGGTCACAACCAGCTGACTGGAAAGGTAAGCTAATTGGCACAAATGACCTGCATGCTGAACACATAAGCTAGACTGAAGAGGGGAGGGACTCAAGGGTGACAAGTTCTTCTGCCTCACGGTGCTGAGTAAGCAGCCTGGAGTCTGCTCCACAGTTTCCTCGGGCCAAGGTTCTCTTGCTCCATAGGTAAACCCAGCTCTGCTTTTCTGAAATTATAGAAAATTGAACCTACAACTCGGCCTGGGAAAGAGGAAAGCACCACCTTTCCTACAGGAAAACAAGGACATAAGGGAACTTGGGCAGAGATTTTCCACCTTTTCCTTTTTAGAAGTAGAAACACTTTTTGTTTTGTTTTATGAAATGAAATCTTAGGCCATTTCTGTCAGGTAAAATGGAGCAGATGACAGAAGTGTGGCCGGGAGCAAGGCCCTACCTGTAACGCAGGCCACAGTGGACTGTCACTTAAAGCAGATTTCTGGTCCCACCCCTTCACTTTACCAGGAGGGGGAAAAAACAGGTACATAGAGGCAAAAATATTTGTTCAAATAAAAGCAGCAGCTACTGAATTTGATTTGGAATCCAGGTCAGTGTTCTTTTAATTTTCCACTATTTTTTCTCAAGACATCAGGGTTTTCAACAGGACTGGCTTTAACGTATATCTCCTCATAGAATGCACTGGGGCACAAAACAAATTGTTTCCTTAATTCATGATTGTTAATGCAGTCATTCCCAACACCAGAGTGTCCTTGTATTCCAGCACATTGATCACTATAATCTTACGTTAGTTACAGGGGTGTTCTGAATATTCTTTTAAGTTCCTAATAACAATGCTTTAAGTAATTCTTTCTCAAACATCTTTAAAGTGAAATTGCAATGCGCTCTTTTCGTGGGGGTTGAGATCTCCTACTTAGGAGAGGGAGGGCACAATTAGAAGCTTCTGAGGGAATGCCCCAGTCACAGCTCCAGGTTCTCACATTAACACCACCGTTGCTTGTGGTCAGAACTGAATTTCCTTAGAATAATTATGCTAGGCCAAAAATCTCCCTCATCCTTCCTATTGCAACTATGGACAAAGGATGGTAAAAACCACATATATGGGCCAGGTGCAGTGGCTCCCACCTGTAATCCCAGCACTTCGGGAGGCTGAGGTCAGAAGTTCAAGACCAGTCTGGCCAACATGGTGAAACCCCATCTCTACTAAAAATATAAAAACTAGCCGAGTGTGGTGGTAGGCGCCTGTAATCCCAGCTACTTGGGAGGCTGAGGCAGTAGAACTGCTTGCACCCAGGAGACAGAGGTTGCAGTTAGCTGACATGGTGCCACTGCATTCCAGCCTCAGTGGCAGAATGAGACTCCATCTCAAAAAAAAAAAAAATATATATATATATATATATATATGATTCTATTGTCTTTGACACAGAGATATGATCATAAGATAATAATCATACAGTTTTAACAGAATCCATCCATGTTCCCAAAGTAATGTCATCCTTCAAAGATGTTACTTTGGGAGGCACTATTCACACAGGAGCAGCCACTGCCTTCTAATTTCCTGCCAGCTTCAGTGTAAGATTGACACAAGAAGATCGTGTCGTATTATCTGCAAGGCACTGCTGGCCTTTGACTAAATGTAGTTTTGCCCATATTGATTGCTATGCTTATTTTATTTTAGGCTATTTTGAAAACTGAAATCGTTCCTGAAAGGCACAAGCAGCGTGAGACCCATTGTGCCCCAGGCTCCACAAAGGGCTCAGAAAAGGAGTTTCAAAAGTATTCCGGGCAGTGAGGATTTTCAGCAGGTATTGACTTTAAAAGACATCACACATTGCTAATAACAGACCTTGCACTGCCTTTCTTTTAAATGAACTCTACTATATTAACATATCTTATGTGTACACACATCATTTTAACTATGGACCGTCAATATAGTATGGAAATTGCATTATGTTGATAATGGGTGGTATAACAAAAATCTGTCTATATTTATTACCATAATTCAGGTAAATATCAGGTAAATGGACACACACATATACATTCAGTTAGAGATTGTCAAATTTATCATTTTATAGTGTAAAAAATGAGGTCCTAGAGAGTTAAGAGTGACATAACCAAAGTCATAAATTTTGGACAGAACCAAAGGACCTGGGACAGTACCTAGGGCAGCTTACCTCCCGTGAACTCTTTTATTGCTATTTATTGGTTTTGTTTGTTTGTTTGTTTGAGACGGAGTCTCCGAGTCTCACTCTGTCCCCCAGGCTGGAGTGCAGTGGCGCGATCTCCGCTCACTGAAAGCACCGCCTCCTGAGTTCGCTCCACTCTCCTGCCTCAGCCTCTGGAGTAGCTGGGATTACAGGCGCCGGCCACCAGGCCGGGCTAATTTGTTTGTATTTTTAGTAGAGACGGGCTTCAATGGTGTTAGCCAGGATGGTCTCGATTTCCTGACCTCGTGATCCACCCGCTTCGGCCTCCCAAAGTGCTGGGATTACAGGCGTGAGCCACCGTGCCCAGCCTATTTATTTATTTATTTATTTAATGCAGTTACAGAATACTGGAAACAAAGGGGTCGGTCAAATTTTTTTTTTTTTTTTACTTTTGCATTAATTTCCCATTATAAAAATGAGAGGGTTGGATGAGATGATCTCTGGGGTCCCTGCAAATTAAAACCTGACATCTGGCAATTTTAGAAGGCGTGACAATACCAAGCCAATGAATGAACATTTGAAGTGTCATCGAAAGATGAGGAAATGTGGTTAGAATTTTAAAATAACATCAGTCCACAACTCCTTTATTATAGGGCATCAACTCGTGTGGATTAAAGTTCTGTTGTCAAGCTAATGAGAGAAAACGGGGGATAAAATGCTTCTTTACAAATGAAAAATTCACAAGAGGTAATATGTCTTATTTAGTATGTGCTGAGGATTTTGCTAGGCTGTCTTGTTTATCCCGAGAAGCCTGAGTAGGTTCTATTATGATCACCCCTATTTCACCCATGAACTACATGAGAAGTCAAGTAACTTGCCCAAGGCTACATAGCTGGTTAGTAAGTGGCAGAGCTCATATTTCAAAACAGTTAAATCCGGCTCTTTTTTAATAGAAGAAAGGTTAAAATAGGAGAGTAGAAAAAATGGATCAGAATCAAAGAGCTGATGCTCAAGCATATAGAACTGTCTTTCTTGAACTGTTCCATCTTACTCATACAAGACTTAGCCTTGCTCAATTAGCCATTCTTCTGTTTTCCCCCAAGCCTTCAATTGCCAGAGAGGATAAAATGGATGTGCAGTCAGCTCTATAAAGGCCTCTCAAATGTTGACTTGTAATACACAAACTCATATCTGCTGGCCCTGACATAGGTGGAAATCAGGACTCATGTTCACATAGAATCTGACCTGGTGTGGTCTGGGGATGAGGTCCCAGCTCATTCCCACATCCATCATCAGGTTGTTTATGGGCTATGGCTGCTTTTTGAGAGGTCAGGGCTGGCCAGGTAGCTGCTTCCTGGTGTCCTGGGTAGGGTCATTTCAGGAGATGGCATCTGAGACCTTCGGTGTTCAGGTAGCACAAGCCAAGCCCTGCCTTAAAGCACTAATACTATTAAAATACATTCAGGATTGGCTCAGCTAAAAGATGATATAATAATCATAATGGTAATCGCAACAATTCCATTTATTTTTATTTATTTATTTATTTATTATTTATTTTTATTTATTTATTTTTTTGAGATGGAGTCCTGCTCTGTCAAACCAGGCTGGAGTGCAGTGACACTATCTCGGCTCACTGCAACCTCTGCCTCCTGGGTTCAAGCAATTCTCTTGCCTCAGCCTCCTGAGTAGCTGGGATTACAGGCACACACCACCATGTCCGGCTAACTTTTTTGTTTTATTTTGAGACAGGGTCTCGCTCTGTCACCCAGGTAGAGTGCAGTGGCACAATCTCAGTTCACTGCAACCTCCGCCTCTGTAGCTCAAGAAATCCTCCCACCTCAGCCTCCCAAGTAACTGGGACTACAGGTGTGCACCACCACACTCCGCTAATTTTTAGTATTTTTGGTAGAGATGGGGTTTCACCATGTTGGCCATGCTGGTCTCGAACTACTGAGCTCAAGCGATTCATCTGCCTTGACTTCCCAAAGTCCTGGAATTACAGGCATGAGCCACCATGACAGTTGACAATTTTCAATACATTTTCAATTATCAATCAATTTTCATGAACACCATTTATTCAGCAAAGTCTTTTGATTGAGCAAAAATTACTATCACTGTACAAATAGAAAAGAAAAAAAAAGAAAGCTCTAAGGGAGTTGTAATTTATCTAAGCTCTCTAGCTGAAGATTTTTCACTACAATTTTTCTTTTCTTTTTTTTTTATCCTTTGCCCCTACTTGGCAATTAATAGTTTTCATACACTAGGTGCTATCTTGTAATACCCCCTAATTCAAGTACAAAATCAAAACAAATCTAAGGAACGAACAGAATACTAACATTTACAACTTGTTCTGAATACGATCACATTGCATTCTTGCCTTTCAGGCCCAAACTTTTACTGCAGACATTCGGAGCTGGTGAGTAGAAGACACAGGTAAAAGGATTGAAAATGGACCATGGAAATGTACCAAATCTTTATCTCCTACTTGAGGGCATTTCAGATTTTCTGCCAACCTTTTTATATATGAGTTTTTCTAGGGATATGTTTTGCTGCTTGCTTGGACACTTTTCTCAAGTTATTTGCTAAAATTCTGGTCTTCAGTATAGACTCAGATATGACAGTATGCCTTCAATGGCCTCTTCAGAAATGCCAGCTTCCAACACTTATGTAAATCAAGCCTTCCCTCTAATTCTTCTTTTCTTTTGATTATTTCCTGTGTGAGATGCCCTCTGTTAACTATTGGTGATATAAAATAAATAAGAAAATATCCTTGCTTAGGAGTATTCAGGTGGAAGAAAATCACCCGAAAAGACAACCAATATTTACTAAGTGCCTGGCCTGTACCAGGCTTCTGTGCTGAACACTTTATACCTTTTACATCACTGAATCTTCACACATTTCTATCATATATGTCTTACTGTGTTGAGTTGGCAGAGAGGTTGAATAATTTGTTCAAAGTAATAGAGCCAGAATGTTCTGTAATCACGATGAGGTGGTTGAAAAAGCATCTATAAGACTAAGTCCATACTATGGAGAGGATCAAGATCACAGGGAACAAAACTCAGGTCTACAATTTACTACGTGAATGATTGTGGGCAAAATGATTAACCTCTCTATGCCTCAGTTTCTTTGTCTATAAGAAACTGGGGGAGTGGTGGGAATAGTAAACCCTCCTTCATAGATTTGGTGTGAGTATTAAATGAGTTAATACAGGGAGTGTACCTAGTATTTGGGTCGTGGAAAGTGCTTGGTAAATATCTGTCAGCAAAAACACACTTACTCATCTGCTTTCCTGATCCTGCCTGCCACTCTGAACATTCATATCTTCCAGATTTTTGTGAGTTTTGTTGTTGTTGTTTGTTTTTTAATTTTTTTTAGCTAAAATGAAAAATAAATATACTCAGATTTCAGCACAGCCAGTGAGTGCTTTACCAATCATGAGAATATTTGTTTCACAGATATTGACTTGATTTGTCCCCATCTCTATACAGGTGGATAAGGGAAGAAGATAAGAGGTCATTTCATTGTGCTGTACAGAAGCATTTATGGAACATGGTATGATCTCAGTTATTAAAGAAGATTATTTTAGATAAAAGTATAGACATCTAATACAAATGAAAGATTGCTTTAAACAATGAGGAACCATTATAAATTCATCTCCTGAATGATGCTAGATGACTGCACTTCCTCTTTCCTACTAGGCAACTCAGAGAGTAATACCTCATCAGTAATCAGCGGAGGAGCTGAAAAGAACTGTCACTCTCATTTGGCTCAACCTTAGAGTAAACAACACAAAAATTTCCCCAGGTTTGGCTACATTGAGTGGCTAATTTCCAATGCTCATACTTGTCTGATGATGTATTCCTTCTACCTAGGTGTGACATATTGCAAGTATTCTAAGGGAGTAGAATGAGGGAGAGAGGAGAAAGGGAAGAGAGGGGAAGAGAGAGAGAGGGCAAGTCTGAATTTTTTATTGCCACTCAAAGAATGAACAACTGTCTCTCTAGTTTTTGTATCTTGTCCCTGCCAAAAATGTAGTCACCCTCCTGGGATAGAGTTCTTATGGTATTTTGCAATGTAAAAAAAAATGATTGGAAGAAATTGTTGGCATATTCTACCCAGCTACCTTTATGGCCCTTTCACATACAATAGCCTAAAGTGGTTGATGTGTATATTTTGGAAAATACAATATTATTCTTTTGTGCTCAGTTGTCTCAACGTTATTCATTTTCTTTCAATTTTGTTTGAATGAAAGTTGAAATCTCCAGACTGCTTTCATAGTTGTATAAAAACTGTTTTTATATTGTAGAGAATTATTCTATCCCAATGGCATAAGAGCACACTAACATTTTAGGGTTATTCATTATTTGCAGGATAATAGACACAAACCCAGAAATGAACAGCATTCAACCTGAGTCAGCCTGGTAGAAAAATCCATAATTCACCTCTTGGACTTACTCAGAAAATACAGCACAAGTCACAACACCTTTTTGGTGCCTGCTCCATCCTTCCAATCACAAAATACAAAGTGCAAGAATGATGGAGATAAATGACAGTGCAGCAATGCTGCGCTTACAATCGGAGGTCACTCTTACATGAAAAGATTACTCTGACAGCATTGAGAAGGATGGATGGGAGGCAGAGACAGGAGGCTTCTGAAGAAACCAGTTAAGGGAATGATGGCAATTGTCCAGGAGACATAATGGAGGATGGAAAAGGAAGTTTTAGCAAAAGTAGGAAGGGGAGTGTGGTTGGGGAAATAATTTGGAGATAGAATGGCCACATACTGTTTAAGTGGGTTAAGAGGCAAGGGAAGGTTGAAGCTGATGTTGCCATTAAAATAATAAGCTAATGAACATTCAAGAAAGGACAGTACTGGGAGAAATTGCATTGACAGATGCTGAGTTTACATGTTGTCTTAGGACACTTTCCAATTTACTCGCTCACACCTTCACCCTGGATCCTTACCTCCCTGACACTGTGATTCTAGGACTCTGTTTTTGCTCCTAATAATTGCTACTCACCTCTTTGTTTCAGTCAATTGTTTAGCCTCCCTACTCTTACTGACCTACTTTGGCCCTAACCTGCAATATAGACGATTTCCCTGGAAGTCAGACTATTGTCTACTCCCTTTTCCCTGCAGCTAGGCAGCTTGGATAGAGAAACTGGCATTCTCCCAGATGCTCAAATTTAGACCCTACAGACCATCAGAAACCATTAGCTAATCAGTGAAGGGCTTCTTAAAAGACTTTAAACATTTTTTTTTTTTTTGTAATGCAAAGCAATTTGTAAAATGAAGTATAACTACCCTCAATGTAACTAAGAGACTTCAAAATACTGCAAGACTTTGAAATAATACGAGTGGCAGAGCAAAAATTTTCCTTTCAAATTTCACCCCTGGAAGTTTATAAGTATAAAGAAGTGTGTTAAAAACTTGTACCAATTTATTTTTCACTAGTTCTTCAATCTTGTAACAATTTGTATAAAACCCATTCATAGGCAAAATCAGGAAGGACAATGGGCGATCGTGGCTTAAATACATCTGTGCTCTCCTTCACTCCCGAAAGCTTCTCTATTCAGACCTTGATGGGATCTTAGGAATTAAGGACGGAGAATTCCAAGGGGAGGGCAATAGTAGTGGATATTGGCAAGAGCCTGTCTTGCAGAAAAGTATGGATCCCACGAAGAAATATGATGGTATCAGTCCATACAAGTGTACCTGATTTCAGTAGCTTCTAAACAAGGAACAGATAAACCAGTGATAAGTCTTGTTTATACCTTAGGCTGAAACCTCTGGAAGAGAAGGAAAACAGAGGCTTCTCCTGGCTCCTTTAGTAGAGAACCCACACTGCTTTCACTATATCAGGTGGAGGAAACCACAGCACTTCCTGCCACCCACGGCACAGCTCTAGCTTAGAGTACTGTGGAGCTCATCCTGAGTCCCAGAGAGCTGAGAAAAGAAAATCTTAGCACATGTGAGAAGTCCTGCAGCCAGAGAAAATCAGAGCAAGTGGAACATGCAGGAAATATCCTAATAAAATACAGTTTCTGAGAATTACATATTAATACTTGAACTAAAAAACAGGAAGAATATTGGTATAAACATGGCTGCATATGTCAAATTTTTCCCTATTATTTTTCTGGTAATCATAAAGATGCAGCACCAACAATGTTAATATACACAAAATCCATTTTCAGGGACATTAGGTGACAATTCTAATCTGCATATTCAAAAATATCAGTAAGGGCTTCCATAAGTAACTGAATCAAGTAGAAGCCATATGGGATATTACAAGACAGCCCAGAAGCAGGAAAATCTCAGAGAGTACCATCAAAAATGGCCTTCTGGCTGGGAACGGTGGCTCATGCCTGTAATCCCAGCACTTTGGGAGGCCAAGGCGGGCAGAGCACTTGAGGTCAAGAGTTTGAGATCAGCGTGGCCAACATGGTGGAACTCCGCCTCTTAACTAAAAATACATTACTTAGCCAGGCATGGTAGCGTGTGCCTGTTATCCCAAAGTCAGCCTGGGCGACAGAGGGAGACTCTGTCTCAGTCAATCAATCAATCAATCAATGCCTTCTTAAAGATGAGGGGCTAACTCAGAGTTCAAAAACTATAGTTTTGTTTGGAATAAGAGATGAGATTTTGAGGAATTAGCCCTCTTAAACTAAGTAGAATTTATAACATTTTAAGAAAACATACCAAATAGCAATGGAATTTATCATTTGATGTAGATCACTCACAAGTAAGAAATACTGATATAAAGCAAAAGTATCCAAATGTTTAGCTGAGAATTCATAATAAATTAATGAAGTAATAACATTTTTAAAGAAAAGAAACCTACAAAGCATAAATGTTAAAAAAAAAAAAAAGTGAAAAAAATAGTGAAACCATACAGAGATACCATGTAAGTATCAGCTGGTAAAATTCAGGGAAAATAATTAAAATAGAAGATTTTTTTAAATGACAGAAAAAAAGGATGAAATTCGAGGGAAAAAAATGGCCAATGGCAAAACCTGCAATTACTTTTGCACCAACCTAATAAATATTGCAGATATTTTAATAAGAAAATATTGAAAACTAAGGAAGATGACTCAAAATTGAAAATGTTTTCATGTCTGAGGGAACTGGTTATAATAGTTAACAGTGTGAAACATCCTGGTAAAGTATTGGAATTTTTAAATGACTTGATCATTTTGTCCTATTGCCCAAAATATATTTTTCCTAATTTTTAAAAAGGAAAATATCATACTAATCTTGGGTTTCTCCAGATAATTTAACAACCTACGATACGCATAATGAGAAAATATGAACCAGTGACTTCATGTCAAATTCTGTCTCTTAATCATAAAGGTACACACGAGTTTGAACAGGAAAGAACCAAGTTAATTTTGTCCTCTTTCTTCATGAGCGATTTTAATTTCTCTCTCACAGATAATTACACAAGTAAATAAAAGGACTTAAAAATATAGAAAAGAATAATTAGTAAAATAGACCATACTGACATATATATACACACCACACCTATATGTTTATCATTATGTATATATGTGTGTGTATAAAACATTTGTCCTTTAATAGAGAGTACCATTTTTATGTGCCTATGGGATATTAACAAAAATTGACAGTAGCACCCAAAACATATCAAAAATACACAAAGTAGTCTTCAAAAAATTTGATAAAATAAGAAATTAATGACTAACCAAGAAGACAAAGAGCTCTTCCAACGAAGAATTAAAAAAATTAAGTTTATAACTTTATGTCAGAGGAAATTGCAAATTAAAATCAAGTATTTTAAAGACTGGTGCTGAATATCAAAACTTCATAGAGCTACAGCTTGATGAAGTGAATAACAGTCTAGAAAAACAAAATTTACCAAAACTCACTAAAGGAAGATTCAAAATCTAAATAGACAAAATACATGAAGTTGTCAAAGAACCCTTCCTTGCCCCATCAAAAAAAGCAATAGGCTGGAATGTGTCCATGGAAGAATTCTGCCAGACTTTTTTTTTTTTTTAAGACGGAGTCTCGCTCTGTCTCCCAGGCTGGAGTGCAGCGGCGCGATCTCCACTCACTGCAAGCTCCGCCTCCCGGGTTCATATCATTCTCCTGATTGGCCTCCCGAGTGGCTTGGACTACAGGCGCCCGCCACCATGCCCAGCTTTCTTTTTTTTTTTTTGGATTTTTTAGTAGAGACGGGGTTTCACCGTGTTAACCAGGATGGTCTGGATTTCCTGACCTCATGATCCGCCCGCCTCGGCCTCCCAAAGTGTTGGGATTACAGGCGTAAGCCACCGCCCCCGGCCAAATTCTGCCAGACTTTTAAAGTAGATTATCATATTATTCAAACAGTGTTAGACTATAAAAGAACACTTTTTGAATTAGTTTAAAAATATTTTATTAATCGTCGTTCCAGTACCTGATTAAGATCTATTATACACCAATATTACCTAATAATTGTACTGTGAAAGCCCCATATAAAGTATCAGCAAATTGAATGCAGCAGCATGTAAAAAGAATAATACATCATGATCAAGTGTTCATACAAATAATCCAAGCACAGTTCAATAATCAAAGATCAATTTATAAAAACAGTCATATTAATAAGTTCAAGAAGGAATATTATGTAATCATCTCAACTGATGCTTTAAAATACATTTGGCGTAGTTCAACAATAATTATTTATTTTTTAAAAAACCAATGAAACAGTAATAGATGGACACTAGCTTTTCCCAGATAAATATATCTATCTCAGCCTAGAACAGTTTCATGGTTAATGTCAAACCTGCAGGTATTCCTACTTATTCCTACTAGTGTGAGAGTAAGAAAACAATATCCCCAGTCACCAGCATTCTTTAAAATTATATTTTAGTAGCAGTTAGTTAGAAAATGAAAGAAATTGGGTGTATAAAAAATAAAGGACAATTGTCACTATTTACAAAAGTTAGAATTGTATAAGTAGAAAATCCAAGAGAATGAACTGAAAAATTACTGTATATAATGAATATGCTGAATTCAGTAGCTTGCTTTTAAGAAAATAATAACTATAAGATATATTAGTAAAATATTGCACATGTAATCAAAACAAAAAGATAAAATATCTTAAAACAAATACAACATAAGAAAAAAATTAAAAAGCTATTAATTGAAACCAAAGGAATCTGAGTAAATGGAAAGTCAATATTTTATTGAAAAGGAAACTTCTCCATCACTTACATGCCACTCCTCCATAAGTTAACATGTATATCTTATCATGATGCTTATAAAATTCTCTACAGGGGTTTTTGAACAAGATAAGCTTATTCTAAAATCCATATGGAAATGTTATCAAATAAATATAAGCCAGCGAATTGCAACAAGAGAGCTGGTCCTATCAGATATTAAATGCATTATAAACCTGCTTTAAGTATCTGATGAATCAATAAACATGCAAACCAGAAGATGAGAAATTTCAAGAAGATCTGTGATAGTCAATATTTTAAGATAGCTCCCAAGATTCTCAGTATAATCCCTCCCCTTGAGTATAGACGGAACCTGTTAATATAATGGAATGTCACTCCATGATTAGATTACATTATATGGCTAAAGTAAAAGAATTTCCCTGATGTAATTAAGGTCACTAATCAGTTGGTTTTAAGGTAATCAAAAGAAAGATGGTAGGGAATTTCAAGGTCCTCTAGGAACTCAGATTAGCCCCAAGTTGACAACTAATGAGAAACCAGTCCTATAGCTGCAGGGAATTGAATTCTACCAACAACCACATGAGCTAGGAATAGCATAACCTCACCTATCCTGACCAATACAGTACAATGTCTCCAAACAGAGAAACTCTAAAAGAAAGAAAGAGAGAAAGGAAAAATAAGGAAGAGATAAATTTAACTACAAAAATATTTCAAAATGCTCAGTGGAAAAAGAACCCTGCAAGTAAAATCAAAAGACAAATGATAAACTGGAAAAATAATTTTTATCTATTACTCTGCAAAGATTTTATGTTTCTAATAGGTCAGGTGCTCCTGGAAAACAAGAAAAAGACAATAGTCAGAGAAAAGATATGGGCTAAGAAATAGAAAGCTATGACACAGCAATTGCAAATGACTCTTAGACATATGAAAAGAGTCCAATCACATTCAAAATAAGAAAAAATAAGTTTAAATTGCACAGTAATACAACTTTTTACCTATCAGATTGGCTTTAAAAATCCAAACCTCCAAAATTTTTGCAGGAAGACAGGGATTTCCATATATTTATAGTGGAAACGTTGATTGTAGAAACCCTTGTAAAACAATTTGGCACTGTCTAACAAAAATATACAAACCCACACTCTGATACCACAATTCTACTTCTGGGATTGTATCCTAGGCATACTGGCCTACACAGGAAATGACTACATTGCTTGTAATAGCAACATTTTAAACAAGCTAAACATCCATAACAAAGGAACCAAGTTCATTTATACATTTACACTCATCTTTTTTTTTCTTTTCTTTTTGAGATGGAGTCTTGCTCTGTCCCCCAGGCTGCTGTGCAGTGCTGCGATCTCGGTTCACTGCAACCTCCGCCTCCAGGGTTCGAGCAATTCTCTGTCTCAGCCTCCTGAGCAGCTGGGATTACAGTCGCTCGCCACCAAGTTCGGCTAATTTTTGTATTTTTAGTAGAGACGGAGCTTCACCATCTTGGCCAGGATGGTCTTGAACTCCTGACCTCATGATCCACCCGCCTTGACCTCCCAAAGTGCTGGGATTACAGGTGTGAGCCACCACACCCTGCCCATTTATACTCACCTTCTAATTAACAGTGTTTAAGTGTTTTTCTAATTTTGTAATTACAAAGACTATGACTTTAAACATTTTTATCAGTCACTGACCACATCAGATGACAATACTCAAGGAATTATGTAAGAACACCTCCCCACTCAAATCATAGTAGAGTCCTCAGATGAATTGGAGAGGATAAGAGGGGAAGAGTGGTAGGTTATGTGTCCTTCCGTGTGTGTGTGTGTGTGTGTGTGTGTGTGTGTTTAAACACAAACAGTAGTACGTAAATGAATAAGCATAGGCTTTCTGGAAATATATGAGATTTTTCAAATTAAGAGATGTAATGACAGGATAATCTTAAAGTATTCTGGACTATAAAAGTACTGAACTATTTTAATAAAACCCAGACTTTGAGGTGGAAGATGGAGTGAACATTAAGCCTATTTTAAAGTTTATCTTACTTAAGTGGGAGAAACAGCCTTGAAAGTGTCTTGGTGGAGAAAAGAGAGATATTTCCATCTAATAGGAGAGAGATATGTGTTTGATTATTAATGCTAGAAAAGTGAAATAAAATGTTCAGTTTCCAAATTATCACCAACTTCAGATAAAATTGTGGTTGATCCTGGAGGCCACATGTTTCATTGAACAGATAATGAATCATCTTAAAAAACAGAGAAACTATTGACACCAGTGCCTTAAGAATACATTGCCTTAAGCTAGACACTATGGCTCATTATTGAAATAATGGCCAAAGCTTCAGACTGTTTACAAGTCTGCTATCTTAAGGACATTAAGTCTATACACATTAGACACACTGGGGCAAAAGTCTTTTCTTGTCACATTTAAAGTTACTCGAAATCTTGTCATCATGAAATTGAGTCCGAAATCTTGTCATCATGAAATTGAGTCCTGTCTAGTTTGTTTGCAAGAAGTTCTTTTGGGATAGCCTTTATTAACTTAAATAATTTATTGTTAAACAATCTTCACTTAAACTCTGTTATTTTGACAGGTCTGTGATGTGAAATTGTATTGCCCTTTAATGTTTGTGTTAGGAAATTGAAGAAATTGAACTTATTAATCATTGATATTTAACCTACTAACAATTACCTCTCAAAATCACAAAATGTATGTCTTATAGTATACAAAGTATATACATGGTATATACAGTTTATACAAAGTATACTATTAATATTGAGCAGAATTTTATGTGACTATCAAAATGTTCTCTAAATCTGCACTATAACAATATGGTAGCCAACAGACATGTATGATTACTGATAAACTGTGGCTAGCAATGGATGTTTAGATTGTAATTAACTTTAATATAAATTGCCATATGCAACTGTGGGTATAGTATAGATTTTTTGGAATAATTTCTTCTTTTCTTACATAGGTAATGCTACTAAAATAAATATAGGTTCCAGCAAAAATTTCATTTAAAGTACAACATTAACTTTTTCTGCTGCATATGGTAACCTTTAATGGAGTCAAAAACAGAATTGCTAAAGAATCAAGTAGGAAAATAAAAATAGTATTTTGACCAAGTTGAAAAAAAAAATAGGAAAGGACAAAAGAAAAATACAGTAAAACGTATAACATAAAATAAAAAGAAAGAAAAAAATTATACATATTGCCACCTTCTCTCTGAATGGAGTCAATTTTCATATCAAAAGGTAGTCTATTAACTGAGATTGTTAAACAGAACCATGCCATTTGTCATTTCCAAAAAGAAATACACAAAAAAGTGACGTGACCATCAATAGCTTAAATAAAAGCCTGGGCAACAATATAGCAGGCCAAAACAAAAGTTAGTAACAGTAACATAATTAGCAATATCAGGGTCAGACAAGGTGGAATTTAAGCTTAAAAGTACAATCAGGGTAAAGTGCTTCTTTATTAAAAATAAAGGCAACTGTTTACACACATATATATATAGGAATGTATGTGTATACATATGTATATAATAAAAATGGAAACTGAATGTATATATCAAAAAATGCAAAGAAAATGTGATAAAAATAATTGTAGTGAGAGATTTTAATTTGCTTTTTTCAGAATAGATTAGTATCAATAAACAAAAACTATACTAGGATGTAGATAAATTCATCTAACCTATATTGTAGTGAATGCTATAGCAGCAATTTCATTTAAAAGAGCAGGATTCTGTCTTGTTCCTTCCTATTCTTGCCGTGCCTGCAACGGTGCCTGGCACAAGACAGTATTTGTTAAAAGATTAAATGGCTAGATACATAGAGAATTTTAGTTTTCAAATAGAGATATAAATAATGCATCTAGAAATCATAAATACTTGAAAATTAAGAAGGCAGGAATGCATAATCATTGGATCAAATTGGAAATCAAAATGGAAATGATAGTGCCAGGGCTAAATTGATAGGGCAGCATGTCAGAAAAATGTTCTGCAGTCTTTTTATTAACAAAACTTTCATTTCAACAGATGTCACATTCCACCGTTAAAATACAACACAAATATTACATATTGATGAAATATATCCAAATTACTTGCTGCAAGAGATATTTTAATGTACATTTTAATCTCCTCTTTTTAAGGACAGGAAAATTATCTTAAAAAGTTGTTTTCTTTTTTTTCTTCTTCTTCTTTTTAAATTTAAAGATGGGGGTCTTGCTATGTTGTCCAGGCTGATTTTGAGCTCCTGGGCTCAAGCAATCTTTCCACCTCAGCCTCCTGAGTAGCTGGGACTATAGTAATACAAGTGGACACCACTGCACCAGGCTGAAAGGTGTTTGTGTGTGTGTGTGTGCGCGTGTGTGTGTTTTAACTCAGAATGTATCTGCCACCCTTCCAATGGGTTGATGTGAAATTCAACCATTTCATAATCTACCTACTGGGAATCTAAGAGAATCCATTAGGGAACTGTTTATTAGCTTGCGCTTTTCTGTAGATATAAATTTCCCTGTACCGTTTGCCACTCCTCGCACTTCAGTTCATGTTTGTGGTGATGGCAAACAGGGCAAAACAAATTTGTTTAGTAATTTTTAACTCCCCAATAAGTGTCTCATCTTCTTTTCTTAGCTATGCCTCGGACCAATTCACTAGTTCTCTCCCGATAGTACAAAGAAAATAAGGGATGAACATTATCACGAGAGTGTAATGAAACCACTTAATTTTTCTGTATTCACTTCATGATAAAACATGAAACTGTCTAAATAATTTACATTGCAATTTTTAAAACTTTTGATTATGGGTGTTTTCAAACACACAAAAGTAAAAGGGATGGCATAAGAAACCATCATCTATTAATCACTTCAGCTTCAACAATGATCATTAATTTAACATAAAACATAAATACTAACTCATAACAAATATTAATCCCCAAACTAAGAATGTGTTTACACTTCATTTGTATATATAGTTGGCATTCTTTGTGTGTGTATATACACAAATACATGGTGTGTGTGTATGTGTGCACATGCACACGTGTACTCCTGTCATTTTTTCTCAGCCCCTTGATTAAATATCCAATATGGTTTACAATTTACACTTTAGGCCAAGCCAGTGGTTAAATGTCTGTTCAGGTATGATGGGGTTGCCCATGGATAAAATGACCCCTTCTGCTTCTATGGATAAAAAGGCATCTAAAAACACATTGATGGTTTTTTGCATCCCATGGAATTGGGGGATTCCCTTGTCTTGATACTTTTTGCCCACTTCAAGAGTCAACAAACTTTTTCTGCAAGGGCCAGATAGTGAATATTTGAGTTCTTGCCTCTCACCAGGTGTCTGTTACAATTACTCAACTCCGATATTGTAACAGGAAAGCAGCCACTGACAATACAAAAATGAATTAGTATGACTTTGTTTCAGTAAAGCATTATTCAAAAAAACAAAACAAACTAACAACAACAATAAAAAAAAAAAACGGGGGTGGATTGGAGCCCTGGTCCACTTGGCCATTTTTAAATATGCTGGCCTCTTCGCTATGGCTCGTGGATTTTGTGCTCATGGATAGTGGGTGCAACACAGCCTGCTGGTCAGAATTCTACATCAAATCCTGGCTTACCATTTATTAGCTGTGTGATACTGAGAAAGTTACTTAACCTTTCTGTACTTAGTTTTCTCATCTGCAAAATGGAAGTTATGTGAGTAATTACCTCATAGGGTGCAAAAAGATATTAAGTGTACCACATACATGTCAAGTGCTTAGAACACACTCTAATCCCTTATTTTGTCAACCATTCTTACCTCAGGGAACATCAGCCCTCTTGTCATCCTTGACTCAGCCACTCTTCTTGCCTCTCACTTGGCTGCATATCCCTAAGTTTTTGCTAGGTCTTCTGTGTAGAAACTGACCCATCATTTTAAACCCAATCTCCACGGTAGGTGGGGTTGCTCCCCTTCGGGCCCATGGCATGCCACTGGATCTCAATACACTTCCAGGGTCAGAACACCACGGAAGCCTCCATCTCTCTGAACACTCTAATCTATCCGGTATCAGTTTATTCTAGGCAGCCTCCAATGCAACCCCTTGAGGAGCCTACCTCAGCTCTTTCTACAGAAGGCCTCTCCCACAACCCCAATGGATAACTCAATATGAGAAGATGGAATCTACGTTCCTCTCCTCAAAACATCCTAAAACTGGAGTAAAGGCAGATTTTTCTTTAATTTCCACTATATCATATCCCAGGAGTGGCCCTTGTTGCCATAGGTAGACAGGGCATTCTGTCCACAGCATAGAATTCCTCATTGGCTTTGATATGTTAATATGAAAGAAAGGAATGGAGTTGGAAGGACACTAAGCATAGATACTAGCAAGCAAGTAAGGTTTATTATCATTTGCATAATCTAATGATGACTGTCAAAAGCTAAATGCAAACTTCAGACTTACTCTTTGTATTCCATCTCAGTGGATGTTAATTGCCTTCTAAATATGTTGCCAAAGGTACACAGAGATGAAAAGTCTACTTATAAGTCTGCTTGTAATTTAGCACAATTATAAATATTAAATGTGTTATATAGTAAAAATGAACTCATATATTCAATAGATTTTAAAAGTTAAATGTTAACAAAATTACCATCCATTCATTCAACTTTAATAAATAAGCATCACGCCACTAACTCACTACTTTTAGATAGTTAAGAAATAGATCTGAGGATTAGATTCCAGACCGACCGACCTTCCTTCCTTCCTCCCTCCCTCTCTCCCTCTTTTCCTTCCTTTCTTCCTTCCTTCCTTCTCTCTCTCTCTGTCATTTTCTCTCTCTTTCTCTCCTTCCTTCCTTCCTTCCTTCCTTCCTTCCTTCCTTCCTTCCTTCCCTCTTTCCCTCTTTCCTTCTTTCCCTCTTTCTCTCTTTCTCTCTTTCTCAGAATCTCCACTCTGTTGCCCAGGCTGGAGTGCAGTGGCAAGACCATGGCTCACTGAAGCCTCCACCTTCTGGACTCAAGTGACCCTCTCACCTCAGCCTCTCCAGTAGCTGGGACTACAGGCACACACAACCAGACCCAGCTAATTTTTTGCAGTTTTTGTAGAGATGAGGTTTTGCCATGTTGCCCAGGTTCATCTCAAACTCCTGAGCTCAAGCAATTCGCCTGTCTTGGCCTCCCAAAGTGCTGGGATTACAGGAGTGAGCCACTATACCTGATCCAGATTTTTTCTTAATACAAAATACTATTGTCATTCTATTAACTTCTTGAAGGAAAAAAGGAATACAATATACACAATAAATATGTGCAATAGCACATATGCCTTATATACATATGTATACTTTATATATAAAATGTAATACAATTATTTATATGTTATAATAACCTATATTTATACATTCCAATCCATCTCAAAGAGTCTTCACCTGTATCATTTCATATGCATAAAATACATCAGCAAACTGAAGTGTCAGAAAAGTTTAGGGGCTTCTTCATGGGTGACTTTAGTCAGAATCAGGGAACTACACTTGTTCATTCTGAATTTTCTTCCTTACTAAGCAGAGAAACCAGTCAAAAGCTCCTATAATGTTATACATGTTACCCTCCTCTCCAATGGTTAATCTACATATTCTAAGCAGTACTGGTAGTCATCTGCCCTGATCTTCACCATCGCTTCCTAGACTCCCACTCTCCAAGTCCTGCTAAATGTATTCTCAAATTCAATATCCAAAGAACTAAGAATAGAACTACCATTTGACCCAGCAATCCTACTACTGAGTATCTACCCAATGGAAAAAAAAATGTTTTATCAAAAAGACACCTGCATTTTTATGTTTATTTAGCACTATTTACAATAGCAAAGTCACAGGGTCAACCTAAGTATCTATCAACAGTGGAATGGATAAAGAAAATGTGGTACATATAGACCATGGAATATTATGCAGCCATAAAGAAGAATAAAGTCATATCATTTGCAGCAACATGGGTACAGCTGGAGGCCAGTGTCCTATGTGAATTTATGCATCAACAGAAAATCAAATACCACATTTTCTCATGTATAAATGGGAGCTAAACAACGGGTACACATGGACATAAAGATGAAAACAGTAGACACTGGGGACTCAAAAAGAGGGGAGGAAAGGAGGGAGGGAGTAAAGGGTTGAAAAACTACCCACTGGGTACTATGTTCACTGTTTAGAAGGTGGGTTCACTAGAAGTCCAAACCCCAGCATTACCAAATATACCCATATAACAAACCAATATATGTATGTATCCCCCGAATCTAAAAAAGAAATACATACACTCATATAGAAGGAATAAGTTCTGATGTTAGATAGAACAGTATGATGACTATAGTTAACAACAATGTATTGTATATTTCAAAATAGCTAGAAGAAAAGAGTTGAAATGTTCGCAACACAAAGAAGTGATAAAAGTTTGAGGTGATGAATTTCCTGAGTACGCTGATTTGATCATTACAATTTGTATGCATGGTCAAAATATTACATATTCCCCATAAACATATACAAATATTATTTATCAATAAAAATAAATTAAAATAACAATTAAGCAAATTTATCCTCCAATAACAACTCGTGTCACCTGCTTTCCTCCACCACCACCATCATCCTAGCTGTGAATATCCCTTCTCTCAGCAACTCCACTGGCTACCTTGTCCAACTGCATCCACGAAGGCAGCCAGTCTCCGCATGCAAGGAAGGATGATCTTGTCAGCTACAAAACGGATCATATCACCTCACCCACTCTCAACCCTGCCTAATAAACGTTGATGGTTTCTCATTGCCTTTGGGATGAGTTTTAAGGTTAGTAGTACCACCACTTCTCCAGCCTTCCTCTTCCTCTCTGAGCTGCAGCCACATTGACTTCACATTTACCACACCTCTCTCAAACGCACGACTGCCTCACGTGTCATTTTCTTCACCTGGAATGCTCATGCCCAACCTTTTACCAAGTTACTCATGCTCATCCTTTAGATACCGGTAAACAATTATTTCCTCAGGAAAGCCTGGTCTCACCTCCATGATCAGTAAAAGCTACCATTACATGCACAGATTGCACCAGGATCTCTTCTTCATAGCACTTACTATAGCAGTAATTATACATGTATCCATGTAATTTTTAAAGCTCTCTAAAATAGGATTTTTGTTTTGTTTTGTTTTTTGTTTTGTCCCTTTTCACTTTTGGGTTCAAAGAACTTAGCACTGCTCCTGCCACATAAGCAATTAAGTAAGTATTTGTTGAATTAGTGAATAAATTAAGAAAAAAATGAATACCAAGGTACCCTATGGACTGGTAGATGATGTTGAGAAAATGTACATAGTAGAAATATGAAGCTAGAATACTTAGCATTGAAGCCGGAGGTTAAAATAGCAGACTGAATCCTCCTGAGTAAAATCACTGTATTTGACAATAATTGGAGAGGGCTGAAAGGTTTCACAGGGAGAAAGAATTTTCTTTATTTTTCCTATAAGATATTTTTGGAGTGTCCATTTTGGGAACTAGGTATACCCAGCTCCCGGGGTACGGAAGACGACATGACAGAGAGAGTCCCTCAGATTCTAATAGTGAATGTGTTTATGACTCTTCACTTTACTCAAGACCCCAGAGGGGCTCACCTATTAAAAATGTACCCTTGATAACAAAAACAGGCTCCACTGAGGTCATACTGTTCGAGATTTTGACACTAGGCTCATTGTTCATTCCACTACAATGCACCTGCCACTCTTAAATTGAAGCTTATCGCTGGCAACCAACCAATTCTATTACAGCACAAACATCCATCTTTGTCCTTTTCCATGGAATCCCATCTACATCTTAAATGAAACGAGTCATATTTATTTTTGTTTTAGGAATTCAACTGTTGACAGTCAACGTTGCATTAGATCAACTGTCATAAATTTGGGAGGGATTAGTCATAATCACAGTGAAACAAAACAGACCAAGGTCGTGTACAATCTAAAGTTGAAGATTTAACATTAGTCATAAACAGGTTGAACTTTTGTTTTACATTAGTCAGCAAGTAGCACATGAATCTCATCCTTAATTTTTATCATTTAAATTTTCTAGCCTCCCTGATTTATTTCACAAGTTACTTAAATTCATTAGGAATTGATATATTTATATTTTATTGTTTCTTAGTAACGCAGGGCTATAACTTACCATATTCAGAAACTGTCAAAAATCAGAATAAAAAGCTAGAAGGGAACAAACAGAACCACAAGGCTATTGATTTGTCTGTAGCTGCAGAGCTCAAATATTTACATTCCTCAAGTACATGAAACATCAGAAAATATGCATGATGAATTCAGATATTCCAGGAGTGAGAAATAAAGAAATGTCAGTAGACAGGAAAAATCACAGAAGAACCCAAGGAAGTGTGTAAATTTCATTTAGAGAGAAAATCACGTGGTGAAGCTGGAGCCTAGGACCAAGCAGGCATATAACACTGATGCAGATTTTAAAGTAGTATTAAAAGTGCATTGTCTTTATATGTAACAAGCCAGAGGGATCAATCATTTCCTTGAGGATGACTGAAGAAGTCTTATAGTACAATATGGAGGTGGCAAATGACTGTATGTGTAACTCCCAAACTTTCAAGCACACACACACACACTTCAATAGAGTATGTGTTTATTAGTTACATAACATCACTTCATATAAATTATCTAATGCGTCCTAGGCATCTTAGAAATGGGTCTAGAAATGGCAGACTACATGCTTTCCGTTTATAACTAAAATGCTTTATTCATCTTGGATCAATCCAAGGTTAATTTTACTTAAGTTAAATAAATCTATTATTTTGAAGAGGATTTGTGATATGAATTGAGTTTAGTGGGGAGTGAAATGTTTAAAGGATGGTTTCCATCAGAGAAGACTGAGGCTAAAATTAAGTTAGAATGCATGTCCAGGGCCTACTTGCTCTTTGCCTTTTTGAGTGAATCTCTTAGAGCTGAGGAACAGCATGGGATGGGACACTTCTCATCCCTGGTGAGAGGACAAGCAGGGCATTTGCTGGGAGGATGTCAAAGGCCAAAAACCAGGGTAGCAAATTCAAACTGGCCCATTCATCAGAGGGTTAATGAGAGAGGAAGTCAAGATACAGAAAGAAAAAAAAAATTGCAAAAATATGTTTGCTAAAGAAAAGGTTGAAGGAAATATAGAAAAAATCCAGAAATAGATGGTTTTTTTGTGTTTTAATTTTTCAATATGCTTCCAGGACAGTCATATGCAATTATGAGATAATAAGAGGCTGAAGCAGGTACATCAAGATAAATTTATCTTTATTCCTTATTGATTCACATAGAGATTTAAGGCAGCTTCTAAAGATTCAGAAACTTAAACAAGATACATTAATTAAAGGTAAGATGCAGAAGTGAGGAAAAATAGTTGGTCATGCATGAACAATGATATATAATGACCCCCACATTGCTACAGAGTAGATCAAATTAGCTCTAGAATTTCAGTAGCCTAAGAGAAGGAGAAAAATTGGTCATATAATTCAAAATCCCCATAGGAAATTTAATGCCTCAAAGAAATCTTATTCTTTGACTAAAGGAAGATATTTCTTCTAGGATCACCGAGGTGTGATTCTGTAAACACAATTTCATGATGGCTCAATAATAATTGAACTTAGGCAGCCAGTTCTCTCCTCTCTATGCCTGCTCTAGAGATAAGTTTTTAGAATTGTGCTCTTCAAGTATTTTTTTCTGAACAATGCTGATACCAAGTAAGCTTTCTGACAAATATTGGATGTACTGAGGTCATTTTTGCACTGTCTGCCAAGTGTTTACATTGCCATCTAAATACAGATCTTCTTGACTTAACAAAAAATTGAACTAAATGTAGACCATCTGGGATGGAGGCTGAGGAGCCCATCTTGTACCTATAAAGACAGTTCCCTCTCTAACAGGGGAATCAAGAGAGCACTCCCATGGGGGCCAAAAGCCTCCTCCATGTATTGTTTCTTTTGTCCGAATTCAACTTTTTATTTTGAGATAATTGCAGATTCACATGCAGCCACAAGAAATAATAGACTGATCCCATGTAGCTCTATGAAGTTCTCCCAAAGAAAATATCTTACACAACTATAATGCAGTGCCATAACAAAGATGTTGACATTGACACCCTCAAGATGCAGAATATTCCTTCACCATAAGGATCCCTCTTGTATCCCTCTTATAAGCTTCCTCACTTCCCTCCCACTCTGAACTCTTGCCTAAACCCTGGAAACTACATCTTGTTTTCCATTTCTATATGTTGGTCATTTTAAGAATGTTACATAAATGGTGCCATGAAGTATGTGACCTTTTGAATTTGGCTTGATAAATTTAGCATCATTCCATCTAGGTTTATTTAAGTTGTTGAATGTATCAATAGTTCATTATTTTGTATTTCTGAGTAGTATGCTACAATATACATGTGCCACACTATGTTTAATTATCACCTGTCAAAGAACAACCAGAGAACAACTAGGGTGTTTTTAATTTTTGGCTACTCTGACTATAGCTGCTATGAACATTTAAGTAGAAGTTTCTATGTGAATTTTTTTTGTTGTTTTTCAGGGGTTAATATGCAAGAGTGCAAGGGCTGTGTCATATGATATTTGCATGCATAAGTTTTTTTTTTTTTTTTTTTTTTTTTTTAAGAAATTGGCAAACTGTTTTCCAGAGTGGTTGTACCAAATATATTTCCACCAGCTGTGTTTCAGAGATCCAGTTTCTCTGCATGCCCGTCAGAATTTGGTGTTGTCACTACTTCCTTTTTCTTTTTTTTAACTTTAGCCATTCTGATAGCTATATATTGATATCAAAGTGTGTTTTTTATTTGCATTCCCCTAATGATAATAATGTTCAACATCTTTTCATGTGCTTACTTGCTCTCTCTGTATTTACTTAGAGGAAATGTCTCTCAGTGTGTTTGGTCCACATTTTTAATGGGATCGTTTTAACTGTTGAGTTTTGAGATTGTGTTATATATTCTAAATACTTATTCTTCATCCGATATGTGGTTTGCAAATATTGTCCCCCAGTCTTTTCATTCCTTTAACAAGCTCATTCTCAGATAAGCATTTTTAATTTTGATAAAGTAGACTTCATCAACATTTCCCTTTATGTACTGTGTCTGGTGTCAAGTTTAAGAACACTTTGGTGAATCCTAGATCCCAGAAATTTTCTCTTGTATTTCTTTCCTAAAAGTTATACAGTTCTATGTTTCCAGTCAATAATTCATTTTGAGTTGATTTTTATATAAGGTATGAGGTTTATGTTGTTTCAGTTGGCTTTTTTGTTTGTTTGTTTGTTTTTGCTTATGAATATATGACTGCTCCAGGACCATTTGTTGAAATTGTATCCTTCATGCATTGAATTGCTTTTGTGCCTTTGTCAAAAATCATGTGGGCAAATTGGTGTGAATCTATTTAAAGAATTTCTATTCTGTCCAATTGATCTGTGTCTCTCTCTCTGCCAAATTGTCTTAATTACTGTAGTTCTATAATAAGCTTAATATTCAGCAAAGTAATTCCTCCCACTTTATAATTTCTCAGCATTGTCTTAACTATTCTAGGATCTGTCATGCACATTTCACAATCAGCTTATCTACAAAAGATCTTGCTAAGATTTTTATAGGAATGACTATTAATTTCAGGAGAATTACCATCTTTACTAGGTGAGACTTCCAGTACATGAACACCGTGTGTCTCTCCAATTATTTATGGTTTATTATTTCTTTTGTCAGCATTTTTAAATTTTCAGTATGTAGAGTGTATGTTTTTTAAAGTTTACATCTAATCTTTTTTTTTTCTCTGGAGTAATTATAAATACTATTGCATTTTTAATTTTTGTATCCCTGTTCATTTTCAGTATATAGAAATGTGACTGGTGTATGTGTGCATGTTGTTAATCTTGTACTCTACAATCTTGCTGAAATAATGTATTACCTCTAGGATCCACATATTCTCTTTATATATATTCTAGTTCAACTGCAATAGAACTAGCTGAGAAAACATGTACAACAATTGAAACCAGGTGTTATTTCAGTTCAAAAGAAAAATAATGTATATGTGTGTGTTTGTGTGTGTGTATAATCTTTAAAATTATTTGAAGTCATTGAGCACTGCTAATTCTAGTTTATCCACCAAGATTTGCAGCTTATAAAACATATACAACTAACTGTGCAATCATGGAATCCATATCAAAATGAATACGCTTTTCAGCATTAGTTAGAGTTCAGAGAACCAACTGAATATAATGTGTTGTCTTAAAGAAAATGACATTAGTTCATTGTTTCAGTATTAATTCTCAGTATAAATAGATATCAAATATATAATGTGGAGAATACTAGAAACTCATTCATGATTACTAAAACATATAAAATGTGAAAACTTCATGTTTAGAATGCAATGAGAGCACTGAACATATAAACTGTAACTGCTGAAATTTTAACAGAAGTTTGACAGCAAAAATCATAATTAGACAAAACAATTCTAACAGTGAGGCCTCAGGCTGACCACTAACCACTTAAGAGAACAGCCAAAGCATACTACATCTAAGTAGTCTTCTCTTAAGGATGCTGACTGCAACTCCAAAGCCCTTCCCAAGGATGACAGTGCAGCAGGAATGCAGGTGTCACTGCCAGCAACAGTGAGGAAGGGTGAGTTTGTAGTTAGGGAGATTAAAGCCTAGGTGATAATTGAGACAAATCCATTTTGAGTGATCATTTATTCAACAGATGCCATACACTTACTTGAAAATGTCAAAATATAGTCAAAATTAGGAAGGCATAAATAGAAGCTTCTCAAAAACAGGGCCATGGAGAATTGCCTGATGCTTGCTGTCCTAACAATGCTGAGAGGCAGACACCAAATGGAGCAGTGGTTATTAAAGCCATTATTTTTTCTGCAATTACTAAATGAACTTTCCATTTTGCAAATGTATATGTATACATTAACTGGGGAATTGTTATTTTAAGAACGCTTGTTAAAATGTTATATTGATGCAAAAATGGTTTTCAGTTGGCATTCCCACATATGTAGAAAACCTGAAAATACATCTATAAAGGTATATATCGTACAAAGCTTCGTGATTAAAACAATTGAAAGGCTGGAGGAAATGAATATTGTTTTCATACACAACAAATTCTCAGTAAATTAAATCTTTTATCCCATCTCAAGAAAACAAATTTGAATGCAAGAGAGCAAGAGACAAGTTATTTTAAGGAGAAACTTCGATCTAATCTACTATTATTTCTTTCTTTAATAAGTCTATAGCAGATATTGGAACTTAAATTCTTGTTTATATGATGAGTATTCTACCCATGGTGCAATTACTTTGCTCTTTTCCTAAATGGATCACAAGGTAACTAGTTAGTTGTTGGTCCTTTCTGATGTCTCATTGCACCTGAAGAAGGAGTGAAGGGATTTTGCTTGAGGAGGAGGAAAAATGGGGGATGGAGAGACAGGTACTACTCATCTCTTTCCCTGCTTCTTTGTCCTGTTACCTTTGTCTCTAGAGCTGATGGAGTGAAAGGGGGAATCAGAAAATGAAGAAGCCAAAGACAAGGTTTAGAAACCGAAGCAAAGAGTTAGAGAAAAAGCCAATGTCCCACCCTCCCTGGCACCTTATACCACAGAAAAGCTAAGAAGTACAGGGACCAGCATAGAATTAGAAAGGAATATTGCTCCTGGAAAGATACCATCAATGCCATCAAGGATGGAGTGGCAGCACTTGTTCTAAAGATACAGGTGCTTACAAATCATTGTCCAAGGTGGGAAGAGGTACCCAAGTCCAGCAGTCATTACAACATGTCCATTAATGGTAAAGTGACCAAATGTGGATTTCTAGGCTGATCAGTTCTGATAGTAGGAATGTGACAAATTACTCATGAGCCATCTCACAATCCTGTGTTTCACAACACAGTGCGTAGGCAGATAAGTCAGCATGCTCCGATGTGCCAATCATCAGAAGGAATGTCAAACCCCTCAACAATAGATGGTCTGGGTGCTGCTGCAAACCATTGAGTCAGTGTCACTGCCTTTGTGACAGCATCATTCCACTGGATCGTGAGCTCTGGAGGATTTCTTTTGTTCACTTTTTTATCCACCCTACTTGGAGCAGTGCCTGGCATGTGGTAGGCACTCAATAAATATTTGTTGACTGAATGAACACATCCCACACGGCACGGCATCCTGGCCCATGTTCAGGCTGCCTCCTCCTTGCCGCCCGGCTCCTACTGCCTGAGCCTCAGTGAAAGCACTTCCAGCCCTCTACAATCCAGGAAAAACAATGTCTTTTCCATACACACCTCTGAGCCTTGAGCCCTTCCCACTTACTAATAGAATAATACTGAGTAAATTACTTAACCTCTCTAATCCTCAGTTTCTTCAGTAATAAAATAAGAATGATAATAGCCACTCAGGAGAGTTTTGAATATTAAATACATTAATGTAAATGAAAAGGGTATCATACAACAGCCTCTCAACAAACAGTAAAATTATTTTCCCTATTCAGTAGAGCTATAGATAATTTATTTGAATGGAATTGGGCTCCACAATTAAGATAGTAAGAGAAATTCAGATTCATCAAAAAAAGATCTGCCTTTCAATTTTCCTGGCAATCCTAAAGGAATAAATGGGACCCCATGGGGGGTCCCCTTATAATCACATATCCGTAGTATTGCATCCACAGAAATTTACTAAAATGACTTGAGTACTGACCTTGATTTGGGGTGAATTAAATATAGCCAGGTCAACTTTGTTGACACAGAATTTACTCCTGATAATCACGATCAACAAGGGACCACTGGATGGCATGCTATGAGCAACCTGAGTGGGGAACCATGTCTTCTGATTTCTTGAGAATTTGGTCCCAACCTATGTTGGACCAATGGTCATCATATAGGTTGGGCCCTAAGTCTCAAGAAACCAGAATCCCAGTGGTCCCTCCAGCTGTGGCCACTCCTTCGCCAGCTTCAGTTTTCAATCTGTGTCAGCCTGAAAGCAGAACACAGCTTGAATTTGAGTCTACCAAAAATAATTCTCTTATAAGAAAGATTATGAACAATAAAAACTAAAGACATTTTAGAAATCTCAGAGAAGCATTATCTACTCTCTTCCAAGATGCTGCCCACCCTCACCCCACTCCCTGACTCACACTCCTACCAAAGACCTCCTCTACTTTGACCCTTCCTGTTTGTTCATGCTCAGCCTGTGTGTTCGGCCATTCTTGCATTGCTATTAAGAAATATCTGAGACTGGGTAATTTACAAAGAAAAGAGGTTTAATTGGCTGACAGTTCTGCAGGCTGCACAGGAAGCATGGTGCTGGCATCAGTCCAGCTTCTGGAGAGGCTTCAGGGAGCTTTTACCCATGGCAGAAAATGAACGGGGAAGCAGGCACATCACAGGCGAAAACAGGCACAAGAGCCATTGTGGGGCAGGGACCACACTTTTAAATATCCAGATCCTGTGAGAACTTACTCAGTATCACCGGGACAGAATCAAGCCATGAGGGACCTGCCCCATGACCCAAACACCCCTCACCAGGCCCCACCTCCAACACTGGGGATTACAATTCAACATGAGATTTGGTAGGGACACATATCAAACTATATCAGCCAGCTATCATCCTCCTCCTTCTTCTCAGTGACATTGCAGTTCCTACTGCCCAATTCTTTTGATATAACAATACTTTAATTAACTCTTCTCGCCTGCTCCCTAGGTGCCAGACCCTGGGTCCCAGATCAGGATTTCCTTAACACAGTTCTTTCCAAATATTCTTCAACAAAGATTGTGTCTTCCTATAAGAAATGGTTATATCTGGCTGGGCACGGTGGCTCACACCTGTAATCCCAGCACTTTGGAAGGCCAATGCGGGTGGATCACAATGTCAGGAATTCGAGAACAGCCTGGCCAATATGGTGAAACCCCATCTCTACTAAAAATACAAAAATGAGCCAGGCATGGTGGCTCAAGCTTGTACTCCCAACTACTTGGAAGGCTGAGGCAGAAGAATCGCTTGAACTCGGGAAGCAGAGGTTGCAGTGAGCCGAGATCACGCCACTGCACTCCAGCCTGAGTGACAGAGTGAGACTCCATCTCAAAATAAATAAATAAATAAGTAATAAATGCTTATATCTGAGGACAAAAGAATTAAATGGTCTGCACATTGTTACCCATATTAGGAATATGAGATATAAAGATCAAAATACAAATGTTCAAACTTGGAATTATCTATGTGAATTTTCCTCTGCCCTTTGTGTTCGATGATAAAAGCTGGAGTCAAAAGACTCCCACCTTAAACACTCACACCTACATACATCCACACACAAACACATATACACATACACATATGTGTCAACCTACACAACCACCATCTCATCATGAAATGTTAAATGTAACTAATAATCTATAGTTTCTATTTTTTCACTATTGTCCTTTAAAACTTACCCCAAACTCAGGTCCCTCGGGATAAAATTCCTTTGCCAAATCATTTTGAAATCAAAAGCTTATGAGTTTTTAGCACAATTTCTTAGACTCTTACCCTTCCTACCTGCACTCCTCACCTCCATTGGGAATAAAAAGGACATAAAGGTATAAAAAAACTGAACATACAGGTGGATTTAGTTCTTCTGTTTATAGAATCAATACATAACAGACACCCTCTACTCTGCATAGCCACTCGATATTGAAAATCAGAATGTCTATCACCAAAGAATCAAAAGTTGACATTTGTACAATTCTTGGGAACCTCAAGGATACTCTTAATATACTTCCAACAAGAGCAGTATGCCCCTTCCATGTAAATGAACCTGGGAATTTGAAGGAATAAAGAAGCTCTACATTGAAGGTAGGGCAGCTCTGACTTGTGGTTGGAAAGCTAAATAAAAAGAAGGTGAGTGATTTAGCAGGAAGTCACAGGAGTTCAGAATTTGGAGGCAAACATACTAAATGCTTTGAACAGAAAGCATGCTCTTGAGAAGAAAGCAGCCAGTGGCTTCCACTGTTGAAGTTTCCCTCCTTTCTTCCCTTTGGCCACCAGCCTTAGCAAGTGTTCTGAGCCAGGAACTGTACTTTCATGTGATAAGAAAGTACTGATAAACTGCTCTGGACATTTCTATTAAAAAATACCTATCCCTTCCATCTCAGGATAATGCTGTCTAATGGATTCTAACATTCATCAGTTTATTCATTAGACCATTACATCCTGGGGGAACTGGTTATTTTAAAAAAGGGAGACTTAAAATTATTTTGAAAAATTAGCTGCACTTTCCTTTCATAAGTTTGGTTAATGGCTGGTGCAATGCTTAGTAAACAGACCATATGAACAAGAAGTGGGATAGATCCAGGAATGAAAATGCCCAGATTCCTCTCTGTCTGTTGAAGTCGGAAGAGCCATGTTGTCTTATAAGAACTTGGTAACCCGAGTCTCCAACCCCTGACCCAGGTGCTCTTTAGTAACTGTGGGAATATAAGATGCTGTCTTCCTCCAAAATCAGCCTCTACAGCGTGAATGAAAGCCTGAAACATCTCACAAGGCAGTTATGTTTTTTGCTGGGGGCTAAACATTTGCTATTCAAGGCCTAGTGGAAGGCGACAACTTCCCTAACTCCTTTTCTGAACAGAAAGATGGCATCAGCCAAATAAAGAAAAGTTAGAAACAGGAGTTTAACCACAATCTGTTTTCCAAGATAAATATGGCCTCATGGGGGATTATTCAGATTCAGCTAAAATATTAATTTAAAGCCAAATGGATTTTAGACATAATATGTTTTTCTGTCTACTAGCAAGTGCCAATTAGGAAAGAAAAATGCATACTATAGGAACGGGAGACAATAACTTCCTGGATGTAAATGGAAAGAAAAAGATCCAGTACTGAGTGAGGCTCACAGGAAACACATATGATGCGCTTACAAAACATCCTAAGGTGAAGTGATGAGAATAATTTTAAAAAGAAAAAAAGACACTCAAGAAACCTGTTTTTCAATGCCATGTGTATTAGGTGTGCTAAAATTAAACTGGCATATTGAAAACAGATCTCTTTTTTAAATGAGAGAAGAGACAAATAAAACTACAGAAAGTTATTAAAGAAATCATTAAAGAAACGGAAATTGTTTTGGTGGAAAAGTTGACCTTTCCAAATGAATAAATTAAATAGAAAATGGGTTTATCTGAATGCCTAGTCTGATAAACACTGTTTCTTGTTAATAAACTCCTCACCCTGTAGGAAAACTAGACAGATAGTCCAGCTTAAACCATGGGGATGACATCAGTGCTTTTCATTCCTGTTCTTATATCTGTGTGTAACAAGCATCTCTATAGCTTTTGATATAGAAACATAACTGCTATGAATTTAAATCTATGACAGCCCATGTTTCTGGTTGATTAAACTAAGTTGTTTATGGCGTCTGCAGTATGAAATCAAAGTGGGAACAATTAAACTATCCATCTTTGGAGCAAGGGGCTTGCTGGCATTGGCATCTGACCATTCATCACCTGCCATGTACCTTTTCATTGTCATCTCTGCAGCTCCCTGATACGCAGATATTGGCTCCCGTTCTGAAGTGGGTTCATTTGTCATTATCATCAGGTGGTATACAATGGGTGCGAGTTAATTCAAAGTTCTGAGCTTGCACTCTGTGTTGGAACAATTCATTACAAAAGTATATCCTGGAAATTGCAATGCTCTCAATGCTCTCTCTACCTTTCTGTCTTTTCATTTTCCTCCTCAGCAAACTATGAGCAAACCAGAAGCTGCTGAAATGTCAAATCATTATCAAAGCTTCATTTACGCACTCATTCAAGAAACCTTTCCTGAGCAACTCCATGAAATGTGGCATGTGCTGGGTTGTCAAAAATTCAAAGATAAAACAACAATAGGCTCAGGCCTGAGAGATCTTCAATTCTGTGAATTGGGACTAGAGATGCAGAAATGATGCCCTGTGATAAATGGCAGGACCCAGAGACATAACAGGCAACTTCCATGACCCAGTCTGAGGCTGGACACCAGGCTCCTTCCAGATACACAGCAGGAGAAAATCAGTATATTTAGTATAAATATCATGGGTTGTATGGTGCCTTCATTATTGAAAACCTGTCGCTAAGTGTGTGCGTGTTTTTTTGTAGAATGTTGGATACTATAGGAACCGAGCTAGAGATTTCTTACCCTACACCTTTGCTCCTAACTGGCTATATATAGACTGAACTATCTTTGACAAAATAATAAATCAAGGTTGCATAGGAAAACTTACATTGCTGAGTTTTAATAGCTATTTTCCAATGAAAACTTGACTCTGTGTACTGCCAGAAGCATCATATGTGAATATGATCACTAGTTTTCTTTAAAAATGGAGCCTGAATTCAAGCTGCTCAATTATATTTAGGCAAACAAATACGAGAAGCCACGAATGTACTCATACATGGCATTGTAAAACAAATTCACCAGAGGCCAACACACAACCAGCTCCCTAAGTGATTTGATTCCACTTCAGAACTAAGCACACAAAGGACCCAATCTTCACCCCTGGGATCTCACTTTCTTCCTCTTTGTTTCCTTAGGAGTGTTTCCCAAGTCTTGGTGGGGAGACTTGCATAAGACTAAGACCGAGAAGACAGGAGAACTCGTGTTATGGAGTCTGTGTTAAGTGCCATGAGCTCTGCCAGATGGTCAGCCTCACAGAGCAGGTCACGTTAGTGAACATTTGGAAACCAAAGAGATGGGGATGAATACATAGGAAGTCATCAGCTCAAGGCAACACTGTTAGTCAACACCAGGGCCAGGATCGGACTCCAGTGACCAAGCTGTCTCTACTCTGCAAGTGTTTCTTTCAGAAGTCACCTGGGAGGTGTTTCAAAATCTCAGATCCCTCATCCTACCCTTGGAATTAAACATTTTGTGGAAGTGCTAGTGGAAAAGCATCCCACAGGCATGGACACAGCTGCCTCACAGACTGCGACTCAGGGGACCACCATGTCCCACCTTGCTCCCTCATTCCTAACAGTAAGGGCGCATACCTTTGCCACTAATTTGCAATAACTCATTTAATCATCACAACCACCTTAGGAAACACATACTTATATTTTCGCCACTTTTTACATGAGGAAACCAAGGTTAGAAGCATAAGTCAACTTGGCTGGTCACATGACTGGTAAGCAGCTGGACTGGAATTCAAGCACAGGCAGTCTAGTCCTGAGCCCTCCTTTTAACTGCTGTGTTACACAACTTTCTGTCCTGCTGCCCTGAGTCCTATGCAGGGCCCTGGCTTCCAGGTGACCTACTACTGATGGTTCTACTTTAGCATAAATGAAGTGACTTTTCAAAACACAGATCCACAACTCTCACTGGCTCCCAATTACATCAGTGCAGGTGAATTAGTGGCCCACAGGTCAGCTAAACCCTCCAGATTAGAAAATTATAATAATAATAAATAAATAATTGTAATGTTTTCAAAATTAAAATGTTTCTTTAAAACAATCTAGTTGTCTGCCTAGTATGTGTCCACTTCTAGAAGAAATGGCTAGAGTAACCTCCTCTAGATGAGTTTCATTAGACTGGTCATGCAGCCTTCAGCTGACTACAGCCCTCATTACCCTGCTCCTGATTTACATTTCTGCTTGACTTCGGTAGATACATGAGTTTGAGACCCACAGCCATACAAGCACAGGCTTGGAATATGTAGTATTAGCGTTAGATGAAATAAAACAAAGGATGTCCACCTTGCTTGTTATCAAAAGGTTACATATAAAATACAGAAGAAATCCAACAAACAGCCATGTCCACTGCCAATCCTTTCTGTATGAATACACTCAACGAAGAATGTAAAAATGAATTAAAAACTGATACAGGGTGGGGGCAGGCACGGTGGCTCATGCCTGTAATCCCAGCACTTTGGGAGGCCGAGGCAGGCAGATCACACGTCAGAGATCGAGACCATCCTGGCCAACATAGTGAAACCCCATCTCTACTAAAAACACAAAAAATTAGCCAGGCATGGTGGTGCGTGCCTGTAGTCCCAGTTACTTGGGAGGCTGAGGCAGGAGAATCACTTGAACCCAGAGGTCGGAGGCTGCAGTGAGCCGAGATCACGCCACTGGACTCCAGTCTGGGTGACAGAGCGAGACTCCGTCTCCAAACAAAAACAAAAACAAACAAACAAAAAACTGACATGGGGCGAGGGAAACACAATGTCCTGAGAATATGAGATGATAGCTGCCAGGGCACACTCTCTCCATCTTCCTCTGCCCTCCCTTGATTCTCATATCTGGCCACACCAAGGAAAGCACCTCTGGCTCCATCTAGACTTTCTTGGTGTAAAATGGAATTCAGATTCACTTTCAGGACTCAATTCCAGGAGTCATTCGAGTGTCCCTGTCCTCCTCCTGCAAGCTGCATGTTGAATTATATTCAGTCTTATTAACAAGAGTCCCTGGAGTTAGTTTCACCCCATCGCCACATTCCTCTCCATCCTCACCAACCATGGCAGCTTAACTGTGCAACAGATTTCTTCTTCCGTTGTTTCCTCTGGCTCAATACATCTTACCTAGTACCCCAGGTCTTTGCTGAATAGTGATACCTCCTCTCTTAATCACAACAGGATATCCTGTTTTGCTAGTAAGTTCCTATCCATCTCTTTACTAGGGATAAATTCTGTGTCCTTCTGCATGCCATTCAGCAATCATGCTATCTTTCTTACAATCACCATCTGGACCCATGACTGGACATCGGAAGACGATACCTCATCCCAGATGGAAATTAGCTCAAGAACCTACACTATGACAATGCAAGTATTTAAAAGAAAATAAGCCATATGATCTATTCAAAACTTGGTAAAAATTGTAGCATGTCACTCCAAGTCTTCCAGTCCAGAAAAATACCAATGTAATCCCAGGATTATTTCCATAGTTCACTATCTCAGAAAATTTCTATACAAGGGCCATTTTGCACGTAAGTTAGAACAAAAAATAAGATCTATTTAATCAGGCTACGATTATGAGACACCACCAGTAATTTTTAATATTTCTGGGACCAAACATTCCGCCTCCCCCTGCAGAAAGCAGGCATGGGTCTGCTCCGGGTGGCCATGCTGGCACAGGACAGGATGGATTGTCATTGGAGAGTTATTAAAGCTTCAACTTCCCTTTAGTTAATTGCCCATGCTTCATGCAAAGGTGCAATTAGAGAGCTGCTTGCTAATGCAGAGATAAGTAATTGCCTTACTGAGAGCCTTACTGGGAGCAGAGGAGATGTAGGATGAGTGAGTAGAGAAGTTAAGTTATTTTGTGTAGTCCAAATGGAGATGATAGACCTTGCTGAGAAAAGGTCAAGGAGAGTGTTCAAAGTGATACCTCCAAATGCCTGCAATGACCATCAAAAACATAAGAGCTATGGTCAGGTGACTGAAACTTTCTGTAGAGTGTATTTGGTCATCTTTGGTCATGTTCTAAAGTATTTGTTTAAGCTTTGCACAAGCCATAAAAGGAAAGTCATCCTTTGATATTTGACAGTGATTCTTGTAGGGTACAATGAATAAACATTTAGGACAAAGTCGTCCAAAAGGGGATTTTCCAAGGCCAAGACATTTGTCATTTTTCCAAGGTCCATCACATTTGTCAAAAGGCTCTGCCAGTTGGCAGCACACCAAAAAAAAAAAATTGTCACTTGATATGTTGAGCCTAAGGGAACCCACCTGTTTAAGTGATCTATATCTTGTGCCCTATTTAATATCATTCTATAATGTTAGTGTTATACATGGTTCCACCTTCATTAAATATACATTTAGAAAATAAAGATTTTTTTTCAGCTTTTCTCTTTGATTGGATAGGGGGAACAGAGGTTCTTAGATGTCTAACCCCTACTACTCCACTTCCCTTACTTTCATACTCCCTGTTTTAATTAGGTACCTGCCTCAACTGTTAATCAGAACTGATCCCCCTGCCCACTGGAAACTCCTGATAGAACAGCCACTAAATCAGCCCGAAGACTTCTCTCGTTCAAATTAAGTTTTTCCAATCCCATTGGTCTCTCATGTATTTTAACAAGTAGATTCAATAGCCAAGTATTTGTTCACTACAGTTTAAAAACTCTTCCAGAGAAAGGCCATTACTTATTGCAGTAAGCTGAGGATAGAAGCGATTTTACTGTCTTTCAGAATAACTAATTTTGATTGATCCAGTAAAGCTGTAAAACATGTTGCCAAGGTTAATTATAATTCATCAATCACATCAACACATGGCATTCACTGATGGAGACAGCCTCACATATTTGTTTGAGGTATGCAAACAACTTCAGGAGAAATCAGCTTTAATAATCTTTCACTCTGTGTTCATTGTCAGGAAAATGTGATTTAAGCAAAATCATTTATCCATCCCTAAATACATTAATGCAAAACAACTTTACTTTTTAAATTCTTTATAAAGAAAATCAACTCAGCCAACAGAAATCAGTTGACAAGTATAAAAGGTTTTCAGTCAGTTTAATCTTCATGGAGGGTTTATTGATGTTATGTGAAATCAAAACATTATTTAAATAAATGCCTTTATTGTCTATGTGGATTTCGGAAAAAGAATCTGATGGGTTTTTTTTATGGTTCTTTTTTAGGTAAACTTTAAAAAAGGATTGCAAACAAGTCAGCAGTAGTGCTAGTTTGATGGTTCTTTTCAGCAGGTGCTGACATTGATGAAAAACCTGGAGAGCTGGAATCAAAATGACACTCATCTTCCAAGGCCAGGGGGTATTTCCCTTAGCACAGTTTGAGTCAAATGGCCAGCATGGGCACTGCTGCCTAGAAGGCTTTATTTGGTAATGACATCTCCAAAAATAAATCCATTCATTTCTTCCTGTGAAATGACTATTTATGAGACCTTCTCTACTGGGCATTGAGCTAGGTTCTGTCAGATCAGCAATAAGCAAAGTAGCTATGACTCCTGTATCCACATAACTCACAGTCCTATGAGGAAGCAAATGTTAAAGAAATCACTGCAATAACGTGTGCTGTGCAATATCATAAAAGAAGCACATAGAATACTGTGTGAGGAAACCGAAGCAGACACCTAACTCACCTGGGCGATAAGCCTGGAAGCAACTTTCAGTTCAGATCTAAAGCAAACACAGAAGTTGTCAAGGCGAAGAGGAAATAAGAGCGCTCCATGAGGAGGTGGTCAGGGCTTCTGATACTTTTTAGCTATGAGACCCTCAGCCAAATTGCCAGGCCATGTATGGAATACAGAGCCATGAAAACCATCAAGGATATAGGATTGTCAAAAGAGAAGAGGATCAGAGCAAAGAACAAAACACCATTCTCTTCCAGTCACTGAGAAACCTGTTTATTATTTCAGACGGCGCTAGTTTCAGTTCTCAAATCATTGTTAAACAAACCAGCAAAAACCTGCCCACTCACTCAGCTTTTATCAATTCTGTGTGCATGAACCTCGATGAAGAAAGCCAATTACTCTTATTGACACAAATCATCTTGCCAGAGAACATTTTCAACAGAAGAGAGGAAATGGAAGAAAGACTGAGAGAGTAATCAGGAATCAGCTCCCAGGTATCACTAATAACCCCAAAATAACCTTCCCCTATAGCTATAGAAGCCCTAACATTCCATTCAGCACCACTCACTACAGAAGCAAAGAATTCCTCGGCAAAATGTGTAGGTCTTCAAGAAGCCAGAAGCGCATCTGCACTTTCTCCTGGTCTCAGCTTGTGAGATTTTATAGTGTCATGCAGTCAAATGAAAGAAACCAAGAATGATTTAAAAATATGTGTAGTCCATCACTTGTAACTGTTCATTTTCTTGGAGGTTTAGATAATTTTAGTGTAAATGGTCATTTCAAAAGATGGGCAAGTTTTGGTCCATCCCCGAAACCATCATCAATTTTTGTCCTAGTCATCTCTGCTTACATATGTGTGGTGAGGGAATTCCAACTCCTCCTTCTTTGGCTTCAAAGATGTGTAGTGTGTGATGATATTTGAATTTACTGAAGATGAGAAGTATTATGGCAACAAATCATATTTCATAACACCAAGTGTCTATCATCTTATTGACTCCTCCAAAGCTCTCCAGAGGCTGAGGAGGGTAGACCAATCCATTTTTCTCACTGCTTCCCTCAGAGGGATACTATGCCACTTCCTGGAATTCTGGTGAAGAAAAAAGTGTTGATCTTGTTACTTACTGTGGCTGGAATCCAGCTAAAGCATAAACATTGCACATTTAAACATTATTTGAGCAACTTTAGAAAGAATACTGAGAGCTTCTTGCGAGATCATAGCAATATTAAGGCCATGAGGTGAGCAGACCAGCATGGAACAATAGGATGCAGTATCCTCCAACAAGGGCTAGTGACCTAGATGGAGGATGATAGGAAAGGAATGAGGCATGAAAAGGAGGTTATATTAGCCACTACTAAATCTGGAATTTTACCATACTCCCTTAGTGAGAAAGATATGATTACTATTATTATCTATCCCCCAAGTAGAGATTCTTAATGATCATTTGTAACTGACATAATACATATGTCAATGCCTGAATTATCTATAAGTAAAATAAGCATGGTTTTAAACCACTATATAATCTTTATTATTTTCCAACTTAGAAGTCCTACTCTGGAAGAGAATTATGTGAGCTGGGTGGCCTTATCTTACACTTGCAATCATATCAGCAAGTTCTGTTTCAGCGAAAACCATAAATAGAAATATTTGCTAAACTAATGATTATTTAAGATGAAAGATTTTTCCATTTATTTTATGATCCAAAATGTACTTAAAGGCCTTTCTCGGTTAAAGGCTTCAAAAAGACACAAAAATGATAAATCTTATTGCGATGAAAATGTCTAGTAATGACCAATTTGAAAGAAGTAGCTTAACATGAAAGAAAGTAAAAAACAAATATCTGCTATGGAGCTTCTGAAGTTTAAATCATCTCAATTGTATGGTAACATCGTCTTCAATAAGGAGGGAGAAAAATATTTCATTAAAAACAAATCACATTTTAAAAGTTTATAAGACACTTCAGGAAATTAAAACAGCTTCAAGTTTAACCTAATGCTAAGGAAGGAAATGTACTATCTTCTTTAACTGCCACATTTTAAGGTTTGATACATTTTCTGTGCTAAACACACATGAAGTTCAATTAAAAAGTATTTTGAGTGTGTATTACGTGGTAAGCATTGCAGATATATAGATCAATATGTCATTTTTTTAATCCTGAATGGTCCCACATAATACCACATAAGAAGAATTACACATGTGTCCACCAAACCAATTCATAAAATTATGTTATACAAGTTACATATTGTTATCTATGCAGTTAGAATAAAACTATAGTGTTTATTTCTATTTAAAGATTAACTCTTTTGACCTCTTTACTGCAAAAAATTTAAAACGTTGGTTGCATTATTTTATTTAATTCTGTGTTTCATTTCTTTGTGACAATGCAAAGAAGAATCAGGTTAACCTGGTCTGTTGAGTTCCTTTACATCTTTCTGAAAAAAGGGATTTATAAAGATGTCAGCCAGTTATATAATAACTTATGAAAAGACAAAAATCCCTTCTCTTTGTTTTTGAAAATCACTTTTCATGAACTATATTTCTAATTGAGAATAAGAAGTACATTTTAGAGTCAGTTTATTCAAATTTTGTAGAATGAGATTTCATTTAAACTAAATGCAAAATATATGAATATTTTTAAAAAATGTGGCCATTCTTGAACAGGTATTTGTGGTGTATTTATTGTTTACTTTGCTACTTTGTGTTAATAGATTTATACAGGAATTCAGGCCAATTACTCGTGGATACCCATTATAATATTTAGCCATGATATGGATTTTGGAAAGTGAATTCTTGATGAATAAAATGAACTTACTGTTGTCATTAAATAGGTCATAATCTTAGTTAAAATTGTGTCCTATGCACAGTATGTATGAATATGTTCAACTTTTGAAGGACCATTGTATCTCCTTCCTTTAGTTACTGACATTTGCAGAATATGTGCATATTAAAGCATTAATAATATCACATAGTAAGTGATCATTTTCTTTGCCAGGATATATGTGACTCATAATATCATTGGAAGAATGGGTTATGTTTAGGTTTTGCTCTTAAACTTCAAGGAAAAGCACAGTTACATTCTGCACATTTTATATTCTAACTCTTAGAATTATTTTTTCTTCATATATAACAAACTTATTCCAATTATACCTTTAAGTTTTTTAAAGTTAGTCATTTAAAGTGAACATACATCAAGAGCTTGGTAAAGAAATATACTGACAAGAGTTAGTATTTCTACTGGCTCCAAACAATAGGGAAATCATTTGGAATTGGGAATTCCAAACAATTCCCTCTCCACCATCTGAAAACACACAGCCCCCAGGCTTTGGAAACCATAATTGCCACCGTCACTCTGTGCTGAAAATCACATTAATCCAGCCCTGAGGATCCTTCACTGGCCTTTTGCTCTGAGATAAGTTAGACTCTTATTAACAAATGGAGTCTAATTTTTTAGGTCATGTCAGTGCCTTAAACCTTCTAGAAAATTCATATTCCAATATCAAAGAACTAAAATAAAGATCATATTGTTACTGTCCACGTGCTGTAATTTCAGCCTATGGAGATACTGTCCAAGGTAGACATTTACAAAATTTCCTAACTGTATGCTCATGACAACTCAGGAAAGATTTTTGGTAAGCAATAAATAAGTTGCTTTCAATTCAAGATGGTAGATTGAGCATCTGCATTACCTACACTAAACAACATCAATAATTTAAGGAATAGATGTACAAGTGTATTTTTTAAATCATAGAAAACTTTCTATCCATTGGTAGGTTATTGGATTCAAAGCTGTATTGGAGCTTTAAAACTTTCCTCTTATTTTTTGAATTATTTTATATTTCACCACATAGGAAACTACATATGACACTCTAGATGGAGCCAGAGAAAATATTCCACAAAAGGAAAAGGCTGGCAGTCCAAGAAAACTGCATTCAGAGAGAGGAAGCAGAGGCTAGTCTAAGTGGAAGGCATGAAGTTTGGATTTGGGCAGCTCCCACCCCTTCTAGTTGGGTGCTTTGGGCAAGAGGTTTATTCTGTTTTGTCTGGTCAAGTGAGGTAATAAATGGAAATTGCAGCATAATTTTAAGGGGAAGTTGAAATAACCCTATGAAATACCACTACAGCTTGCAAAAACTTAGGAACAACAAAATGAATCCACTTGAGAAATAATTTAAAATTTTAGTTATTAACATTTTTACTAATTACCAATTTAGACTTGGTTACAGTTCCCTAACAGTGCCAAGGGCTTTAAAATAAAGTGTCCAATTAATTAGAAAGTGTTTCTAAATAAATGGTATGAATGAAATGTTTCTTAAATTTTGAGTTGGTCTCTTTTTGTAACTTCTCATCATATTATTGTTCAGAAAATAACCAAACACAATAGATTACAGCAATTTTCATTCATTTTCATTCAGAAATAAAGTACTTACTATGAAAATTTTAAGAAGAGAAGCAACAATAAAGGCCAATAATCATTCTAGATACGACAACTAATTCTTCTTTTAATATGAGAATTCAGAATTGGGAGAAGGTTGCAGGTTTTTAGTTCGTTCAATCTTCCATCCAGTCTTGAATTTTCAGTGAAGTTTCTATGAGCATGGGAAGAAAATTTTGTAGACACTCTGCTACCATATTCTGCTAAGCTACAATTTTTTCACATTCATTTGCAGACAATTTGTTGGTCTTCTCTTTTTATGATTCTTGAAGGGTTATTTTATATTAATTACACATCTAGAAATCATTTTTTAAATTTTAAAATAAAAGTAATATTTCTGAGAAATGTATTCTTTATCCTCTTAAATCCTCTCTGAAATCATTATCATCATAGGAGGTGGAAAACCAGGCAGGCACAACTGGATCCATTGCAAGAAAGTTTGCAATAATTTTAAAGCTTCCCTCTTCCAAACAGAAGCATAGAATAAAGTTATGTATTTGTAGGTGAATGATACTTGGGAGGAATGAGCAGAGTTTCAAGATTCGTCTGGCTCATAGTCCTTGCCTACAAGCTTTGTTCTTTCTGGGCATGGGGAAATGAAAGAATATCATCAATGTTCTTTCAAAGAAGATAAAAGCAACGTGTGGCATTTTTTTCTCTGCCTAGGTTTTGTATTAACTGATTTTCTTCTACTTTTGGATTAATTCTTATTTAAATGATTTCCTTAATCACTATTATTCTTTCAAAGTTCGCCCCAGGAATTTACATGAAAAATAGTATTTTCGTAACAGAAACCACATATTATCAACACATTAAGAAAAATTTTTAAAATGGATGTTATATATACTGTGTGTTAGAGACTTCAAAAGCTCATTCAAAATATTTTTGAAACATTTTCTTTAATTAATGCAATTTCAAATGGCACATTAAAATTCTGTGGTTTATATTTAAATTCAATCATATCCATTTAAAAAATTTTAAAAATGTTTTCAAAATCTTGAATCATATAAAAATAATGTAACTAAGAAAAATTAAAAATAAATTAACAAGTCATTGTGAAGGAAAGCACAAAGTATGAATAAAACATCACCCTTGTACTTTTCTGGCACTACATATGCAGAACTAACACAGTTGTCGACTCTGCAGAAGGGTCTTTAGAGCTTCAGTGAATGTGCTCAATGTGACTAAGCAGCCAATCAAAGCCTTGGGACAAATAATGTATACAGGTGAAGATCAGGAGGTCAACATAAAGGCATGCCAATTTAGAACAGTCAAGAGTAATGTACAACTCTTGAAAAAATATGTAGATACAACAAATATAATAAAATAAGAGAAATAACACAAGAGTTGGAAACATCTGTTTGAAATGGAAGGGAATTGCCAAGTCTATGAGTGAAGTTAAAAGACAACCCCAACCTGAAAGGGTGGGGGACAAGAGACAAAAAGAGAATTGTTAAATTGTTAGAATATTCAACCAGACAATACATGCAGAGGCTCATGCTGCTCTCCCCAAGAACTGCAACTAATTAATAACCTGAAACAGGCCCACAGTTTTAAGGCCATAGCAAGCCTTCTAAAGGAAAGTCAAGTAATCCAAGGACAGCCGAGGCAATTTTTCTATGTTAATATCTCCTCAGGTCCATAAAAGACAGAAATACAAAGAGGACACAAGATAGCTTTGGGAAAAAGAAAGAAATAAATAATGTAGCTGATCAGGGTCACATTGAAAATTATTGTCAGAGAACAGGATGACATGAATATGTTACGGAATATATTAAAAACCAACTCAAAGGTTTTCAAATTCAGGAACAACAAAGTAGAAATGAGTAAATCCTGTGCTTTTTCAATGGGACAAAATTTGAATCTAGAAAACAAATCATAGGTGAGTATCCACTTCATCTACATAAACAGCCACAAAATTCTTCATAAGGTTAGATCTACAAGCATTCGGTGTTAACGTACATTTGGAAAATGAAATTTATTTTTCTTGCTACCATCTTTATAATGTTTCACTGGCTTCTCTTGCACCCAAGCCATTCCAAACTCCCTAGGTGACTTCCAGCAACCTCCCAGGATCAGTGCCGCTAGCCCCTCCGGCACTGATTTTTAACACTGCTTTCCAAACTCCTGGTAGCTACCAATCAGTCCTTCCTTCTGTCCTCATGCCAGTTGAATCACTTGCTTTTCTTGCTGCTTAAAGGACTCAGAATTCACCTTTTTTTCCTGCTTCATCCTTTATCATCATGCAGGTATCAATTCAAATGTGGCCAAAGCTCTCACCACAATCCAAAAATGATTACCCATACCCTACCTTGGTCATGTCTACTCCCTCATCTTATTTTCTTTAGAGGAAATGTCAACATCTAAAATTGCAAAGTGGTTTTGTTTGCTCACTTGCTGAGTATCTAAATTCCATCTCCAGAAGATAATCTCCAGTAGAAGAGTAGGTTTATATGTTTTGTACACAGTTATGTCTCTAATATCTAGAATAGAACCTTGGCCCCATGAGACATCCAAAAATATGTGTTGAACGAATAAATTACAATATTTATGAACCCATGTGTTTCAAGGTATTTAATAACATCATCAGGACAAGAACAAGATAAGCCAACATATCTAAGGTATAAACTGTGGTAATCTTAGAGAATAAATTTCCTTAGAAAGGTATGAATTTCTAAATAACATTCACGCTGTTTCTCTTTTAAATTTAATGCATTAAATATGACATCAGCACCAAAACTCTATCTTCACAGCATCAACTCATGCTAGTTGGCGCGGGAAAACAGTAAACCAGCAGTATTGCTTATACAATTTCAATCAATTAGAGTTAATTAGTTAGTAGTTGTAGTATTTTTTAGACATTTCATGACATTATGTATGTATAACTAATGGTGAATATAGGAATATGTGATAAGAGGCAAAGAGTTTTAACATGTTTAAGGGGATTTTCTTGTTATTCCATACGACATTCATAAGAACAGCAACCAATTATTGAGCCAGGTATTATACAAAGTGTTTTATATATGTTTTCCTTTAATTTTTGCAAACGCCCTGATAAGTAGAATCATGATTTCTGTTTTTAAGATAATAATGTTGAAGCTCAAAAAAAGTTAATTAGCTGCCCAATTACATAGGTCATAGGTGGTAAAGCAGGAATTTAAGTATCACTTCTCTACCTTGCACATGTAAAATCAGGAGTTCTCCATGTTGGAAGTCCTCTAGAAATAGCTATTCTCAAGAACCCTCTGATTTTCTTGATGCTTGTGGGAGAATATCCCCTTATTCTTTCTTCTGGTTCTCTATGCTTCAAAACCCAGGAACTCACCCCTAAGCCTGTAACCACCAATACAAACCAATATATTTTCCCTGATCCAAACACTGCTTTCTCAAACTAAGGTGGTAAAGGCTTGTTTTCATTGCCTGTTACGATTTTCTGGCTGGCAATATCATTCTCTGAGATAAGGTCTCGTCCTCATCTTGGAATGAAGAAGGGAACATTAGCTATCAAAATCAAAATTAAACTCACATTGACAATTCAGAGTATGCCTACTGAGTTGTGAGATTTCCAAAATGCATTGGGCATCCACGGTATAAAATGTACTCCATGGCAGAAGAGACAATACTTGATATGGATGCATCCATGCATTTAACCTGTGTCGACAGCAGATACTGCTCACTGACCATGATATTATTTGTGATTGAACCCAGGTAGATGTGGCCCCAGAATTCTTGTCATCTCTCCAAGCAGCTACCACAATCAGTCAGCATTTTCATGAGGAATGAAACCATTTCGCTATACCTTTGAATGCGCAAAGGAAAGTTGACCAGGCCTTGAAGAATGAATTAGATTCTGCCTTGTAATAGTGAAGGGGAGTATAAATCAAAAGAAATGAATAGAATGTAAAAAATTACAGAAGCAGTAAAGCAAATATGTGCATTTACAAAAACATAGATTCCACATCATAAATGCTATGAGAGGAAATGCATAGACAGCTCAGGTGCCCTCAGTACAAGGAAGGTCCCAAATACCCTATTAATATACTCAACATTCACTTTCTGAGCAAGGAAGGGACCTATTTGTAATGATTGCTTTAAAGTGATTAAGGTAGAACCTGACAACAGGATGAGGTCTGGGGAGGCAGGGATAGAGAAAAAGTGACAGTTCCAATCAGTTAAATGACCATGAGTAGAGTGAAGGGAATGACAATGTGGTTACACACTAATCCCATTCACAGCAATAATGAAAAGCAGGTGGCTGTATTCCAGAGTACAGACTGTTAGGACATGAGAGCTGATTGGTCGTTGGGAGTGGAGTGAGGAAAAGGAAAGCAGAGAGAGTAAAAGCTATGCAATTATAGCTAACAGTTTTTGAGGGTCTGCCAAAAACTGTTGGAAGCACTTTGCTTATATACTCATGTCGTTTTTACAAAAAATCTATGAGGTAGATACTTTAATTATCCCCATTTTACAGAAGAGGAATCAGAGAGACATCATGTAGGCTTGCCAGTATTCATATATGAAGCACATGGCTGAGTTAGGATTTAAGCTTAACTCAATCTGGCTCCAGACCTATGCAGGAAATCTGTGTCTTTCAAAGTGTGGTCTGTGGACCAGCAGCATCAGCATTACCTGGGACCTTGTTAGAAATGAAATTGTCAGGATTCACCCCAGACCTCTGGAAGTAGAAACTTCTCAAGGGGACCTAGCAATGTGTGCTATCATGACAGTGGTCTTGATCCCACTGAAGTTTGAGAACCACTGCACAAACCTACTAGACATAGTTTACATCTGGTTCAATCTATTATCTAGTGTATAGATGATGAAGTCAGTAGACTACAAATAAAGGGTCAAAAATAGAAACTATTTAGAGAGATAAAGAGCTTGTCTTCATCTCTGCTGACTCTGGGTTACCAGAGGGCTTTCTAGATGGAGATGATCAGTGAGTTGTGAGTGACCAATGGAAGGCCAGAGCTTGAGAGAGCTGGAGGCTGGAGATACAGATAAGCTGTATTTCACATAGTGCATTAGCTGAAATCTTAGAAGAAGAGAAGCTCTCCAAAGGCTTTTCCAGGGAACATCCAACAGCAGAACATTATGGCTGTTTTCACTTATGGGAAAAGAAAAGAAAGCACATGCCGAACTGGAGAGAGAGAGAGAGAGTCACTAACAAGAATTAACTATCACCATGCAAGCTCAGGCTCCTCAAGGCCTTTAGACAACCACCTCCTATTAGAGGCTGAAGTGAAACCGAAAAATGAAGAAATAAGTGAACTTCTAGAAAGAGTGGATAAAATAGTGACTAGCCTCAGAGAAAAATTAAGAAGGGATTCCTGAGCTTGTAGATTTATACATTGAATTTCTCAGGGAAAGTAGTATTAGAAAAGTGTAGGAGGAAGACAGAGTTTTTTAAAGGATTGCAGTAAAAGTGCATTGCAAAGGAGTCATGGTGAATACAGACAGCATTTCAGAGAATTTGGCAGTGAAGGGAAACAATAAATAGCAGGGAGGTGAGGACAAAGGAAAGGAAGATGAAATAGATCTGCAACAAGACTGCCCATAGTACTCTTTGGGGCACCATTTACATGGAAAATAATACAGTGTCACTCATGGAAACAGCATCAATCCTCTTCCTTAGAGATGGTCTTGATTATAGACTTACCATCTATCTCCCCCATTACCCCATTCCCCAAAGGAAACACTGAAATCATTCCCTGGTTCTTGTAGTCTAGCTTTGCATGATGTCCTAGACAGGAAAGAAAACAAAACGTAACTAAAGTCACTCAGCTTTCCAGGATCATCAGGTCCATGACTCGATACAGCAACACAATTTTACATTGGCCCAATGACACTCGGACCTGCTGTTTTCATAATACGGCCAGAATTCAGAGAAGAAATCTTGATAAAAATATATAAGAAAGAGGATAGATTTAAAAATAGTTTGTCATTTCCAAATAGCGGTGTCTTGTAAGGGAAGGTGAGTATTTCAGAATGGAGGGATGTGATGAAGGGAGGGTTTTGAGAATTAAGGGGTATAGATTGTATCAGGGTAAGAAAAACTGTTTTTGATGCAGTGTAAAAGGAAAGAGGAAAGTTTCAGACCAACCACACTGGGTTCGGAGTCCATCTGTTCCATTTGATATAAGCAATGACTTGAGCAAAATATTCACTTACTTGAAGCCTCAGGTTTCACAGTGTGAAGCCTCAGTTTTCTCCTCTGAAAAAGGAGAATGATAACAGTACCCTTGTAAAATAATAGCACTCTTATAGGCACTACTCCAGAGATTCAATGAGGGCTCACTCCAGGAGGAAAACAGGTGTGGTTTCATTTCTACTTTCCACTTTCCATTTTGTGAACTGTAGAAGAAAGTGTGGGAAGAATCTGTTCAAATTTGGTTCTAAGAGGAAGAGCTTAAAAAATACTCACTGATATTCATGTAACAGTTTTGGCTATCATACTACATCTTTTCTCCAAAATTTCATTTTGTAAGTAGCACACTTTTTACCCTTTTCTCAGGGCATACAGCCAATCTGCTATGAAATTTTAAAAAGAACTCTCAAAAGACAGGTGTCCCTTCAATTAGTGTTATCTCAAATGACTTTTTGCTGGAAGACCTGCTGCCCATCACAAATGTAGTGAGAGAATTCACCTTCTGTCCAGAGAGAATGCAAATCAATCCTACACACCCCTCACCATGCAGAGCTGAGTAATAGGTTTCCATTAGGACACAAATTTAATGACCTCATCCAGCACAGAACTAATTAAATGAAACTAACACATCAGTGGTAAAGATTGAAATGCCGAGCAAATTGTGGTTTATTTCTGGATTGACAAGCACCAATAATAGTCACTCCATCTGTGAGTTTTCTCAGCTATGAAGAATGTGTCTGCAGAGGCTTAGAATGAAACAGCAGCCAGAGCAGAGGAAGAAACAAGGAAGCTGCCTGCCTCTGGTGTGTACCTGGAAGGGAGATCTAGTCCACACCTAAGACGACCTCAAGGCTCTGTCTCAGTCAGGCTTCTGGCTTTGGAAACCTTCCTAAGACCTGCCACTGGATCACACATCCATGTGTGAACTGTCTGCAAGGATGGGATGCCTGTGTGTTATGGACACCCAGGCCTCTGGAAACTTCGCTTGCTGCAATTGTCCCTGGATTGAGACTCAGTAAGGCACACATTTTGTACCACAGCAGGACAGTTTTGTGTATGCGTGTATGCATGTGACAGTCTGTCTGAAGACTATGAATCATTGAAACAAAATGCAAAGTCACAGAGAGGAGTTAAGTGTTAGTCCTCTAGCAGCAGCAAATCTACTTGTCAAACCAAAGGAGCTGGACAGAATCTGAGCCCTAGAATATAGCTCTTAACCATGGCACTACATAAGAATAACCTAGGAAACTTTTGAAAAACACTGAAGCCAGGACCCCAGAGATTCTGACTTAATTGTTCAGGGGTAGAATCTGGATTTTTATTTGGGACATTCCAGGTGATTCTACTCTGCAGCCAGATTTTGGAATCACTCCCCTAGACTCTAGAACAGGAGCATCATTTGTGGTAAGTTCATAAAAGCAAAGCAGGATTCTGGGCTAAGGGAATATATAGAAATTCAGGATCCATAACCTGATATAAGATGGCTAGCATAGCTGCCCTCATGACTGCTGTGAAATTAGTTGCTTACCTAATGCTTGTTTCTCTTTCCCTGTGGGGACGCCACATCTCTTTAGCTTAGCTTCTGTGTGCTGACTGGCTGAAGATCTGACAGACACAGGCAGAGCTGAAGATCTGACGTTGCAAGGCTTTTGGTAGAACTTTCTCTCCTACTTACATCATCCAGCTTGGACCGTGTCAAAACAGTACCATGTCCTGGATTCTCCCAAGTGATTCTGTCTACCTTCAGTAATGGGTCATAGTTCAACAGTCTTGCCAAAGAAGGCATCTCTTACGATAGGAGAGCAATACCTCTTAGGTGATTACTGTTCAGAATCTCAGTCCTGACTCTGACAAGTTATCGAGGCTGGTCCTCCCCAGCCGTCAACACCGCTCACAGGGAGGTCAAATGTAGGCCTACTGGACTCTGCATGCTGTAGCCCCCACATTACGTACAGAGCTCCACATGTCCAAGTGATCGCTAACTATCCCCATTCTCCAACTCTGCTTTACCTTTCGAAATGGACTAAGACCATTACTCCAATGGGATTATAACAGAACATACCATCCCCCACTGCCCCTTGCACCACCACAACTGAGACCAATAGGCTCAATCCCATTAGACCCTGTGTTTTATCCATCCCAGCAGGGAGCCCAAGTGTTCCAGATGAACTGTATTCATCAGGTCCCATAAGCATACACTATTTTGAAGATCCCTTAGTGGGACTCAAGCTCCTACATCTTCTATACTCCCCAAACCCTCTGGCACTCAAGGCATGCCAGCATCAAAATCTCATCTCTGAATATTCTGAATATGCCCTTCGCTTCTTGAAGAGAAAATCAATTGGCACCTAAGAACTTTTCTCTGAAACCCTATTAAAGGATGAATTTTGTTCTCTGTTCCTTTAATTCTCCACATACCACAAGTCTTGGAGTTCATATAGGGACAATTAATACCCCGAATTGTTACTTCCAAGCTATTTTCCTTCTTTTCTTTTTTGTTCCCTGAAATGTAAAACTTCACTATCAATGAATGCTTCTGTTTTCCGTCATTTACAGTCTTCTGACAGCCTCCCCACCACCATCCCCTGATGATACTGGCTGTCATTAATTTTAACTTAAGGCTATTGCCATAGTCGTTGGTGATATCAGTAAGCATGTAGATGGTCCAACCACGAAAATGGTTTCTCAGTTTGTTAACGAACCACTCTCCAGTGTTCATGTCCTATATTTTACCTTAATTAATCATACTTCAGAACTCATCATTATCTATTATTACACCACATCCAAAAATAACAATTTCAGACACTTTACTACCTTGTAACTTTCAAGCTTTCTTACCCTAGTATATTCACTGTCACTTTAGTTTTTTCTTGACCTCTTGAGATCTCCAATCCATTGATTATAATACATTACAGTGCCATTGTCCACAACCTTCCCTGGGCTCTCATTTTCTTTCTTAGCTGATTTAGATTTCATTTCCCATCATTATAATACCTTACATAAATCCAGTTGAACATCCCCACACTTCTGTCCTTCCATTGTCAAAATCCCAAGCTGGGTTTCAGCAGATCTCTGTCACCTCCTTACATGTATCATGATGCAGATAAAAATGAATGACTCTGCTGACTGGTCTTCCTATAAATTTATAATCACAGCCCTCAAGTGAGTTCTTGGTACTGACAGCCCCAATTTTGCTGGTTAATTTACTGTCTTATTATCAAGGGTGACTTTCTCACACCTTTTATTTTTCTCCCCATATCTCTGGTGCTACTTACACACACACCCCTCATTCTCACCTAGTTAACTCGCTGAGAGAACTTCCTTAGCCTTCTACCACCAAGTCAACCCACTTTGCTTCATCTGTAGCAGAATACGCTATTTTCCCTCCTGATCCAGTGAAAGGCAAGACTTGTTTGTACTCACTGGCTCACTTCCCTCCCTTCTCTCTTTTGTACCCATTCCAGGCAGGCTTTTATTTCAAAAGCTCAATGTCATTCTCCTTAAGTGTCCAATAGGCAATTCTCAGTTCTCATTTTACCTGACCTCTCAGTGGCACTTATCATGATTGATCACTCCATTCTTGAAATATTTTCCCTCCTTGGCCATTAGGATGTCCTCATTTTCTGATTTCTCTCCCTGCCTGTGGCTTCTTTCTCTGCTCTTTCATTGGCAACATTGTTAAATCTCCCTTTTCCCGACTTTTAAAGATGAGGTGACTCAAAGTTCAGTCATTCTTCCCTTGTTTTACTCCATGTGCACATATGCATTTGGTGAGCTTATCCAGTCTCTGGGTTTAAATAACATTTCCACAACAAGGATAATATGGTTTGGCTCTGTGTCCCCACTGAAATCTCACCTTGAACTGTAATAATCCCCATGTGTCAAGGGCAGGACCAGGTGGAGATATGGGGGCAGTTTCCCCCAGGCTGGTCTCATGATCGCTAGTGAGTTCTGAGAGCTATTGATTTTATAAGGGGCTTCCCCCTTCGCTCAGCACTCATTCTCTCTCCTGTCACCCTGTAAAGGATGCCTTCGGCCATGATTGTAAATTTCCTGAGGCCTCCCAGCAATGCAGAACTTTGAGTCAATTAAACCTCTTTCCTTTATAAATTACCCAGCCTCAGGTATGTCTTTATTAGCAATGTGAGAACCAACTAATACAAAGGCTCTATGTTTTTTTTAACTTCAGCCCCTATTTCTCCCCCGAGTTCCAGACTCACACATCCAATGCATATGTGACATTTCCTCTTGGTTGCCCAGTAAGCATCAGAGTCATCACATTTGGGGAGATGATTTACCCACATGCCCAGGAAAAGCAAACTAACAACAAATATACAAAGCCCCTCTGAGTTAACTTTGACTTATTTATTCTCCTACTCATGTGCAAATCATCAGTACATCCTATTTAAACTGGATTTTAAATATAAACCATCACTTTAAAAGCAACAACTTTTGCTAATGGATGCATCACCTTTATTTAGCAAAAATCTTGGTGTTATCTGAATACTATTGCTCTTGGAGTTTCTTATTGAAATAAATGGCTACATGTCATACCTTGGGGAAGGGAAGGTTAAATTATACATCTTGACTATGGAAAAATTTATACAATTTTAGGTAAAAATGTAAAGCCTGGAGAAACAGGTGTAAGTGTGTATATGAGTGTGCGTGTGTGTGTGTGTGTGTAGTATAAAAAGAAAAGATTATAGGTTATTCTTGAGTAGTCAGAGTAAAATGCTCTGACAAATGTTATTTTGAACATTTTTACTGTATCAGTTCAGCAAAATTAATGCTTATAAATGGTAGGATCATAACTGAGAAAGAAAACCATTAGCTAAAGGCTATAATCTTAGCACATTGGAAGAAAATGATTTGGATAAAAACGTTCAACAGAAAACTTAAAATAAAAGGTTTTAAAATGCTCCAAATCTCATTCAGAGTGCATGAACTTTGTGGATTTAGAGGCAAAAATCTCAGCCTTGTCTACCTTCTCTTGCCCATCCCTTGAGTAATTCAAGCCTAATTCAATTGTCTCTATCTTGTATCTGTGTTTCTTTTTTATATTTTCTTCTCTCAGTCATCCCTGTCTTTCTTTCTCACTGATGTACACCCACCTCCTGTTACTGCTATTGCAAAAGCTTCTTAATTGCTTTAATAAATCCCTAGACTCATCCTTTTGGAAACCATCTTATAGACATTACCATTGTTTATAAATTACCCAGCCTCAGGTATGTCTTTATTAGCAATGTGAGAACCAACTAATACAAAGGCTCTATGTTTTTTTTAACTCCAGCCCCTATTTCTCCCCCGAGTTCCAGACTCACACATCCAATGCATATGTGACATTTCCTCTTGGTTGCCCAGTAAGCATCAGAGTCATCACATCTGGGGAGATCTTATAGACAAACATTGTTTTAGTGTCACTTTTAAATTTTATTTTATTTTTTATGCAAAGCAGGTAAGGAAGGATGCATGACCTAACTGGTATTAATGATCTTGGATAAGACTCCAATCTTTAGTCCTTCCTACCCTCAACTATAAACCTTCAACTGTATCCAACATTCCAGATAAAAATTAGGTTAGTGCTAAGATTCTTAATCAGCACAGTCCTAGGTGAATACTTTGCACAAGTTACTTTAACTCTCCGAGCCTCTATTTACATATATAAAAATGGCAATTCAAACACCCTCCTCATTGGGTTCCTGAAACGAAAAAGCAGATCACATATAGAAGGCAGACTGTGCCTAGCAGTCAGTAAGTACTCCATTCTAGTGTCACTTATTAAAATATCCCCACCCATGACCTGTGACACCATATTTATTAAAAACAAACAGTATCAAGTAAGGAGTTCACAGATGCTGCGTGTATCAGACCTGATTAGTACCTAACACATTGTTTGCTGGAAACACTGAACCCTGAGAGCAGAGCAGTGTTAAGGCTAGACGTTGGTAGTGACTAAATTTCTCATTTGTTCAGGCGGAATTAGGAGTAGCCAGAATGGAAGAGCTAAGAAAATACTGTGAGAACAAAATGAGTGTACTTATAAGTTGGTAAAACAAGCAATAGAGCTAAATCCCTCTAGATACCAAATATCAGACAGAATGAGCTTTTGCCTGGATGCAGTCATTTTTGCTAGAGTAGGGCTCAATACTTTAAGGTCCCAAATCGAAGCAGAAAACATGGGCATGTGAGGATTGTCACTACTCCGTGACCTACCAACCAATCCTTGTCTGTGACACAATTTATGTTATTCCCTCCTCCCCTTTCAATAGTCAACTCAAATCTCACCTTTACTTTGATGACTACTGTATTAGTCCATTCTTGCATAGCTATGAAGAAATACCGGAGGCTGGGTAAATTATAAATAAAAGAGGTTCAGTTCGCTCATGGTTCTGCAGGCTTTCCAATCATAGCTCCAGCATTTGCTCCTGGTGAGGGCCTCAGGAAGCTTCCAATTATGGTGGAAGGCAAAGGGGGAGCAGGTGCATAACATGGTGAGAACAAGAGTGAGAGAGAGAAGGGGGAGGTCCCTGTATTAGTGTTGGGAACAGGCTCCCAAATCTGGCCATAAACTGACCCCAAAACTGGCCATAAACAAAATCTCTGCAGCACTGTGACATGTTCGTGATGGCCATGACGCCCAGACTGACGGTTGTGGGTTTACCGGAATGAGGGCAAGGAACAGCTGGCCCACCCAGGGCAGAAAACCGCTTAAAGGCATTCCTAAACCACAAACAATAGCATGAGCGATCTGTGCCTTAAAGACATGTTCCTGCTGCAGATAACTAGCCAGAGCTCATCCCTTTGTTTCAGCCCATCCCTGTTTCCCCTAAGGAATACTTTTAGTTAATCTATAATCTATAGAATCAATGCTTATCACTGGCTTGCTGTCAATAAATATGTGGATAAATCTCTCTTTGGGGCTGTCAGCTGTGAAGGCTCTCAGCCCCCGATCCCACTCCACACTCTATATTTTTGTGTCTGTGTCTTTACTTCCTCTAGTGCCACTGGGTTAGGGTATCCACAACTGAGCTGGTGTTGGCAATTAGTCCACTCTCACACTGCCATAAAGAAACACCTGACACTGGGTAATTTATAAAGGAAAGAGGTTTAATTGACTCCCAGTTCCACATGGCTGGGGAGGCTTAGGAAACTTACAATCATGGCAGAAGGGGAAGCAGGCACTGACCTTCTTCATATGGTGGCAGGAGAGAGGAGAATGAATGAGTGAAGGGGGAAGAGCCCCTTATAAAACCATCAGATCGCATGTGAACTAATTCACGAGAACAGCATGGAGGAAGCCACCCCCATGATTCAATTACCGCCAGCTGGTGTCTCCCTTGACATGTGGGGATTATGAGGATTATGGGGTTTACAATTCAAGGTGAGATTTTGGGTGGGGACACAGCCAAAACATATCAGTCTCCAGCTCTTTTAAACAACCAGATCTCATGTGAACTCCAAGAGAGAACTCACTCACTCATCACCAAGGGGATGGTATTAAACCATTCATGAGCAACCTGCCCCATGATCCAAACACCTCCCATGAGGCCCCACTCCCAGCACTGGGGATTACATTTCAACATGAGATTTGGAGGACACAAATTTCCAAACCATTATCAACTACAGACCTCTCTGCTCACTTACTTCACGGAACTCCATTAGCACATGAAGACTACAACATCATGTAGCACCTAAATATATACTGTGCTTTATTAGTCCTTTATTGTGTTCTGCCTGGATGGGGGGTCATGTTTCCCCAGCTCTACTGAGGCTACCTTTTTTTTTAGATTTACTATCTCCCTAATTTTACTTAGTGAAATGGAAAAGACTAAAATGGTCTCTCTGTCACCAGTCACTACCACTCGAGTCCATTCTCACTCTGCTTCTCTAGTGATCTTAAACCAGAAATCTGATCCTGACATATTCCCACTGCAAATGCTATGGCTTAGAAGATAAATGGCTAGCCTCTTGGTGACCTATTCATTGTCTTTACCCAACCTGTCGTTGTCATGTTACTTCCCAGTGTCTAATTCAAGATATAATTGAGATTTCCTGGACAGTTGAAGGAACATGATGCCTCAGGCCTCTACTTAATCCAGTGGACATGTCACTTCTAAGAATCTCTTCCTGATCCTCCAAGAAAGACATGACTCTACTCAGACTCTTCTCCCATAATGCTGCACTTGCAACTCTAGCTGCTGTTGGCATTGTAAATGTCTCCCATGTGTTATTGGTACCACTATCATAGGTTCCACCAAAGTCAGGGCACTGAGTACAAACACCAAACTCAGTGATTTTCCTAATTTCTTTAGGAGATATATATAAGGTGAATTACTAAGCCCTTTAGCCTGACTATGAAGATGTATAGCTTTTTGTTATGACTGAAAGAGCAATCCATTTATGAACCAACACTGTCTAGGCAACTTTTCAGTCTTAGAAATGAATGTGTATTTTGTGGGATGGGGAATAGAAAGTATGGCATTATAGCAACAGGAAATACTTGGCTGCAGCCTGAATAACATTTATTTATTTATTTATTTATTTATTTATTTATCTTTATTGTTTTGTAGAGACAAGGTCTTGCCCTGTCACCCAGGTTGGAGTGCAAAGATGTAATCATATCTCATAGTAACTTCGAACTCCTGTTCTCAAGTGATCCTCCCCGCTCAGCCTCCTGAGTAGTTGGGACTATAGGTGTGCAGCACCATGCCTGGATAATATTTTTAAACAATCCTTATAGATATAACATCTTACTAAATAGCCCAGGCTGGTCTCAAACTCCTGGGCTGAGGCAATCCTCCCACCCCTGCCTCTCAAAGCTCTGGGATTACAGGCATGAGCCACCACACCCAGCCTGATTCATTGTTATGGAGTGGTCAGTGTTTGCAAACTCCATCCTAGTTGTTCTGCTGCCATTTTATTATACCATTTTTTAACTTAATACTTCTTTTTCTAACTTTGCCTATGGCTGTGTTCAACAAAATGATTACTACAGTGTGCCATCTAATTTATAATTAATAAAGAGGACTGTAGGTGCTGGAATTTTCATATATATCCTGAATTCAAGGTTACTCTGCACAGACTTGGTGTCAGGTGCGCTGGGTCTTCTTAGATTGAGTAAACCAGGATTTTTTCTCTTAATGACTCTGGTCCCAGGACTACTGATGTATGCTAGTATTTTGGCAGGAAACTGTAGTGTTCATCTCCAAAAACACACAAAGGCCCTGACAAGGATTGGTGTTCAGTTTTAAATGGAAAGGGAACTGAAGTGACAAAGATAACAACTGCTCTATAATATCGAACATTCAGATTTTTGATTAATGGAAGATGATTTATTTGTCTGAAATTAACCCATGATGACCGAAAAGCTCCCTTTCATATGGGGTTGTATTAATTCTATAAGGCCACAGAATAGGTCTGAGCTCCGGAATAATCCCAGAGACTGTCACACCCAGCACCCAACTTTCATCTTCCATTTCACAATTAGTTTCCTGGGGATATCAGTTTCAGGCCCAGTCTGCACAGTTCCCAACCACAGCTGCTTTTGTTTCTAATTTCGCAAGTTCCAAGTAAAATCAAGTATGTATCATTCTCAAAGTGGAAGACTTATGTTACAGTTGGTGTGAAACATACCCTGCATTAAATCCTGGACCTATCACAGGGGAGCTATGTGGCCATAAGACTGGCACTTCACACCTCCAACCTTCACATTCCTCATCTAAACTTTGAAGGACAGACAACTCCCCTCTTGGTTTGTTGTAACTGTTAGATGAGGCAACCTATAAACGTATCCTTAAAACACTGCCTGTTTGAATGCTGGTACTCAATGGGTCTTCTTCCTCAAATGTAACATTAGGACAATTTCGCATTATTGGCAAAGCACTGAATTAATATCAAGCAAGTAACTTCACCATTTGCCCTGCTGCACTAGGGCCTTTGTGCAATGATTGTTATTTAGTCTGTGTCATGAAAACCCATATGATAGATACAATAAGGATGCCTGCCTAATTTGTGAATTCATATTTTTGATTCCTCAAATGCATACTTAATATATAGCATACACAAATCCAATTTGTATGCCATATCTCTTTCAAACCTTCACAGTAGAATAATGGACTCTAATAAGAAAAATAAAATGATCAAATATAAAAATGTTGAGTCCTAATTATGAGTCAAAGAAAACAGAGGACACCTTAAAATGATAAGCCCATAATTGAGCACAACTATTATCACTGTCTATTCCCTAGGAACGTTCCATCCATAACTAATATAATTGAGAATGTCAATAAACTAGGTTGGAATATTTTTAACTGATGCATTTCATTCTCGTGCAGCACCTATAGCACTGCTGCATCTGGACAACTGTTAAATAACCAAGTGGTTACAAAGAGAGACGACTACAAAACCTTGCTCTCTGTTAAAGGCTGTGTGTTAGGCACTATCTGAGAAACAAACAGGGAGTATCTGGTAAGTGATGAGGGTGTGATTTTAGCCAGAGACTTTTGCAAGATGCAGACTCCGAGGAGGAGAGAGTTATCCACTCATGTAAGGCCCTGTAGTTAGCAGGTAATAGGGTTAGAATTTAAACTTAGATTTACCTAACTCCAAAATATTCATTCCACATTAATACTATGCTTTTCAGGGAAAAGTGCAAGAAAATATGGTGATTTTCTTTTGTTAGATAGACATCATAGGAAAAATTAGAATTCTTTTTTTTTATTTTTTTATTTTTTTTTGAGACAGAGTCTTGCTCTGTTATACAGGCTGAAGTGCAATGGCGTGATCTCGGCTCACTGCAACATTCATCTCCCAGGTTCAAGCAATCCTCCCAGTTCAGCCACCCAAGTAGCTGGGATTACAGGTGCCCGCCACCACATGGCTAATTTTTGTATATCTCTAGAGATGGGGTTTCATCATGTTGGCCAGGTTGGTCTCGAACTCCTGACCTCAGGTGATCCATCTGCCTCAGCCTCCCAAAGTGCTGGGATTATAGGCATGAGCCACCATGCTCAGCCTAGAATTCTTAATAACCTTTTTCTTTCTTTTATAAATGTTTGCTAATCACTCCTACAAAAGACCTTAAAATTGTTTTAAATGTGTCTCTTTATTTGTTCACTCAACTAACATGCATTGAAGGCCTTTTACAAAACACACTGTAACACATTGGGACAAAATTGCATTCTGAACTCATTACTGCTTGATACGTAAAAGAAAGAAAAGGTATTTTTCTCCATTCTCCTTTCTTCCTTCTCTCTTCTGTTTTCCTTTCACTAGACCTTCCAGAGAGGTACCCAATTGTTTTTGGACTGAACGATGCTCTCATTCAAACACTTTTTGGCATTCAGGTTTTAAAAATAAATTTTAAAAATTTACATACAATCCAGGGTTCTAGCTCCTTTTGAGAATTTAAGACTATCTTGCAATCAGGTCCACAATTGGAGCTGAATTCGCTGTTATAAAATCAGAGCAAATGGCATGAGAAGTAGTACTAGTTATAAACCATGTCCTCTACACATTGTCAACTGAGAAAAATAGCAATTCCACGGACCATGACCTCTGATTTATCTGGCCATCATTTTCAGGAAGTCATTTCCTAGAGAGTAGAAAAACACGTCTCTCATCATAGATAGAGACATAATGTTCCCTGCTTCTCTTTCTCTGTAAGAACTCAGCTATTGATTTTGCTGCATTTCTGGTCCTTCCTCTTCTATTGCCTAAAGGGTTCCAAATGCATTCTCTTAGTGATCACACACATTCCTTGTGAATCTGGAGAATACCCTTATTTTGTCAAGTTAGAAACTAGAAATAGAAGACATCAATATTCCCCAGTTCAAAATTTGCAGAAGAGAATTAGGAAAATAAATCTGAATTTCATTCCCATAGTCATCCCACAAGAAGAGAAACAGAAGGCAGAGCAGCAGGACAGACAGGAAGAGTGTGAGCAAACACAGAGGTAGAGAAAGAGGGAGTGCAGGCCAGTGCCTCAGGACAGGAAGGAGGACTAAACCTGACAAGACCAGAGATACTTGAGAACACCCAGCATGACACCTTAAGAAGGCAGTGAGTCATACAAGAAAAAGAGTGCCCTGATTTTGTGGAGCACTCTACAGTATATAAAGCATTCAAAATAACATACATTAAAAGCAATAACAACAATGGCATCGATTTGGGGGAAAGAAGGTAGATACATCTGAGTATTTTTAGACCACAGCAAGTGGATGATGATGATGACGATGATGATGATGCATAGTATTTTTAAAGTAGATTTCATGTTTAGAAAAGTTTCAGATTTAAGCCAGGCAAAGTTGCTCATGCCTGTAATCCCAGCACTTTAGGAGGCTGAGGCAGATGGATCACGAGGTCAGGAGTTCGAGACCAGCCTGGCCAATATGGTGAAACCCCGTCTCTACTAAACATACAAAAATTAGCCAGGCACAGTGGTGCATGCCTATAGTCTCAGCTATTCTGGAGGCTGAGGCAGAAGAGTCTCTTGAACCCAGGAGGCGGAGGTTACAGTGAGACGAGATCGCACCACTGAACTCCAGCCTGGGTGACAGAGTAAGACTTAGGAAGGAAGGAAGGAAGGAAGGAAGGAAGGAAGGAAGGAAGGAAGGAAGGAAGAAAGGAAGGGAGGGAGGGAGGGAGGGAGGGAGGGAGGGAGGGAGGGAGGGAGGGAGGGAAAAGAAAAGAAAAGAAAAGTTTCAGATTTACTGAAAAATTGGCCGGGTGTGGTGACTCACGCCTGTGATCCCAGCAGTTTGGGAGACTGAGGCGGGCAGATCACCTAAGGTCAGGAGTTTGAGACCACCCTGGATGACATGGTGAAACCCCATCTCTACTAAAAATACAAAAATTAGCCAGGTGTGGTGGTGTGTGCCTATAATCCCAGCTACTTGGTAGGCTGAGGCAGGAGAACTGCTTGAACTCAGGAGGCAGAGGTTGCAGTGAGCTGAGATCATGACACTGCACTCCAGCCTGGGGACAGAGCAAGACTGCCTCAAAAAAAAAAAAAAAAGATTTACGGAAACATTGAGAAAATGGTATGGAAGTTTTCCTTATATTCCACACCCAGTTTCCTCTATTATTTCCACCATAAAGTAAGATAAAATTATATTACCTCCTACGTTAATATGGTATATTTCCCACTGTGAATGAAAGAATATTGATAGGAAATTATCAACTAAAGTCCATAGTCTATTCAGACTTCCTTCATTTTTACCCAATGCCCTTTTCTATTCCAGGATCCCCTCCAGGGTACCACATTTTATTCTGTTGTCATGTTTCCTTAGCCTCCCCTTGGCTGTGTAAATTTCTCAGATTTTGCTTGTCTGTGATGACCTTGATGGTTTTAAAGGGTTCTGGGTCAGGTATTTTATAGGTTGGCCCATGATTCGAATTTGTCTGGTGTTTTTCTCATAATTAGATTGGGTTTATGGGTTTTAGGAAGGAAGACTACAGATGTAAAGTGCCATTTTCATCATATCCTATCAAAGGCACATAATATCAGCATGACTTATGATTGTGAATATTGACCTTGATTAACTGCCTGGGGTAGCGTTTGTCAGATTTCCTACCATTTAGTTATTCTTTGTTCCTTCTTTCCATGTGTACTCTTCAGGAAAGAGAAACAAGATCACTATGTGCAGCCAACACCTCAAGGATTGAATATCTACATAAATTATTGGAAATTCTGCATGGCAGATTGGTCTCTGTCTCATTTATGTATTTATTCAATTATTTATTTATATCTGCATGGTCTCATCAACATTTGTCTCATACTTTCAGTTATAATACAAAACTGCTTTATTCTGTTGCTCAAATTTTTTCAGCTTTGGCCATTTGAAGTGCTTTTGTTGGCTCCTGTGTCCCTTTGACATCTACCAATCAGTGTAATCAGTGTGTTTTGTGTGTGTGTGTGTGTGTGTTTATTTGTTTTGTTTTTAGCACTTCCTTGCTTTCTGGCAGTATAAGATGCTCCAGGTTCGTATAAGTAAATATATATTTCTTGCTTTAACCCTAGAATCATCCATCTCTCCAAGGAAACCAAGCCGCTTTAATTGGCGAATGGTATTACAAACCAAGGTCTGGCACTGGGTGTGCTCATTGTTACTGAGGTCATCAGCTTTGTAGTTGACAAAGCATTTTAGAATTGCCAAAGTGTGGATGCCACCCATTATTACACTGCAACCTCATCACAGTTCTCAGGAGTATTGTGACCCTACTGTACCACTCAGGAAATTAGGTTCTGGGAGGTCAACACCAAGTCCAAGGTATCAAATCTAGTTTATGTTAAAGTGAATTAAATGTTTATAAGATGTTTCTCAAGTTTCACTGTACTAGATCCTGGCTTAGAATAGTAAGTGAGTATATCTGGAACCTTCCATTCTTAATCTTACAATCTAATTTCCAAGGTAGAATTTAAAATATAAGAACATATGTAAATATTCTAAAAATGGTTGGTCCTTTAAAGGAAAAGTACCCAGCACTGGAAGAGTAAATGACAGGAGCACTGACTCACAACAGAGAGGGGTAGAGGGGGCTTCATGAAAAACTGTGAATGTGATATTTAAGTTGAGATCTTGAAATAGTGAAAGCTGGGTAATGAATGGGGGCTGTTTTTCAGAGACAGACAAGTGTGTAAGTAACAAATGCAAAATACATTGAATTGGAAAGAAGCTTGGCATGTTCAAGAAACTAAAAGAAGATCATTAAGGTAGAATGTAAAGGGGTGGATTGCTGTATGCAAGGATGGTGAGGTTTAGGCACAGCCAGACGAAGCGATACTTGTAGGGTAACCAAGGTAAGAATTTTTTATTTTATCTTATTAGCTATGGAATGATACTAAAGTTTTAAAGCAGTGAAATGAAATGATAAAATATAGGCTCTAAATACATTATTTTGACTTACGTATGGTGAATGAATAGGAAAAGGAGCAAGACTGAATTGAAGAAGACTGATTAGAAAAACATTTGGGCATTTGAGTAAGACGATGGTGGCTGAGTCTGATGTGTTTGAAGTGAGAATGAAAAGAAATGGAAGGACTGGAGAAGAGCTATTTATAAGGTAGCATAAAAGGTGGGAGAGTGAGCTTGAAAGAAAAACTAGTGAGATTGTTCAGCAGGACTGACAGCTCAGTTAGAGATGACCTGAATATATGTCATAAACAATACAGCCAAATTCCCCCACTGTGTGATTATCTACAACTTTTTGGTTGTCAATGTGGAGAAGGTTGATAGGAAGGTTCATCTTGTGGGTTTGAAGTAGGAAGAGAGAACTAACATCGGAATCATGGGAACCAAACAGGAGTGAAAGGAAAGTTATGTTCCCAGGGAGCTAAGTGTTGAGGGAAATTGAGAGTTTCGTGAGGTCAAAGAATATGGGAGGTATTTGAGCTAACCAGATAATAAGAAAGTGTGCTTGATAAACAAATGGAGCATGTTGACATGGAATATTAGAGCTGATATAGTTGTCGGTGTTGGAAAATTCCAAGGTGTGATGATAAAATGTGTGGCTTAGTTGAAGTGAAGAAGGTGGCTGGAGATGAGGAGGTGAAGGGAATGAGAGATCAGGGTGTTGGATGCTAAAGTCTGTTATGCTAATGACTGTAGTTGCAGTAGAGAAGGAGGCTTTGGGCGATGTTCTAGTCTTTAGTGACTGAGGAGGAACATCCACGGTGTAGTAACTGAAAGAAGTCAGAAGCAAGAAAGTAATACAGCCAGGTGTGAAACTCAACGGAGCAAGCTGGAGCCAGAGGCATTATTCTGTACCCACTATTTTAAGATCATTGTTAGTTTTTGGTACTTATTATACTCTCCATTCCAGAAACCTTGAATAGAAAAACTGAGGGCTCATAGATAAATCTTAAGGAAAAATTTAAACTCCTTCAGCCTAGGCAGTTAGTTATTCTATACCACCACACTTTGGAAATAGAAAAAAAAAAGTGAATCCAAATCCTCCTTTTATTAATATCATTAGGAGCAATACTGTACCAGATATGGCACACAAGTTTTCCGAATCTCGGTGTCCTCATTTGTAATATAGTGCTAAAAATACTCATCACACAGAGGTTTTTATGAGAATCACATAGAAGTAGGCACGGAAAGTACCTAGCATAGAACTGAACCTTTCCAATGCCTCTGTTTTCCCATGTATAAATGGGGTTAATAATAGCATCCATATCATAGAAAATTTGTGAAGACTAACTGAGCCAATGTAGGTAAAGGTCTCAGATCAGCACTTGGCACAAGGTGAAATTTATATCAGCACTGGCTATTTTTATCACTAAAGCAAACACAAGGGAAGAAAAAACTTTGTACCCAATTGAGCAATGTTTGTGCTGAAATCATTTGTCTTCATTCATGGATTTAAATAATTTTTCAGCAAGAACTCGATGATCCCGTCTTCAAGGAAATTAATTAAATAGATAGAGAAAAGGGGTCTTGAGAATCTGAATCTCTGTGCTTGGCCCCTGAGCTGGTTGGGAGCCCACAGGGGGCCTCAGCCTCTGAGTCTTGCTTCTCTGTCTACAGCACCATGCAGGGCAGGGTAGGTGGGGGCGATGCCTTCCCCCACAAGCCCCTGATGGGCAGTGTGGTGGGGAGAGCAATGCCCCTCACCCCACACCATTGCTCAGGGGCCTTCCTCTGGAGCCAGTCCTCCTTACCTCTGCTGGAGAGATGTTAGGCTATGAAGCCCCCCACAGGGAGATTGTACTGCCAGAAAGTACCCAGGTCTGCAGTGATTGGAGTTAATTGGCCTTTATTTAGTGTCAGGGCTGCTCTGATCTGCCTCATTAACCCTGGTGACCACATGGTGCTTTTTAATGAAGATCACTACCTTGCCCAATTCTCGATTTAAACAAAGGCACCTTTGAAAATCTCTAAATCCCACACTGATCAATTTCTACTTAGAAAAAAATCAAAGTGTTCTCTGCTGGGTGGTCAGGAGCGGCACCAGAATCTACCACCTTCATGCTTCTCAGGCCAAGCAGGTGACAAGACTGTAGTCAGGATCAGGAAGCAGCTCAAGACTCAAGGCAGGAGAATGCAGCACTGAAGCCAGGCAGTCTGTGAGGGAATCCCTATTGTCCTCACTCCCATGTGTAGTCAGAGCTGCATGAAAAGCCTCCTCTGTAGCTGCAGGGCCACTGCAGATGAGCAGCTTCCTGTCGCTCTGCAGGACAATGGTTTTGGAGGATAAAATCCTTCTTAGGAAGCAAGATCCATGCTCTTTTAATACCGAGGGAGTCAGAGGGAAGATGGCGAGGAGAAGCTTGGGGTCATCCCTCTAATGAGACAAACAGGAAGAGAAGGAACAGCTCCCAATGCCTGTAGGCCCAGTGGGTTGTTAGAGGTGAGAACTAAGGAAGCTTTAAGTGCCAGGGGAAATAGGATAGAGTGGAGAATACTTTCACTATTCATAGCCATGACATTATTCTCCAGGTTTTTGTAGCAATGTAGGTCTAATGTCATCAGATTTTCAGGTATTTCAAGAGAACCCAGGAATTTAGATTTGTGTAAAGTCTCAATTTTTATGTATTGGTGACTAATTCACTTTCTGTTGTTCTTAAATACTTGCGAGCCAGAACATTCTCAGTCAAACATACAAGACTGCCAGTCAAATTCAGCCTGGCATCTGTCTGATTGAGGCCTCTGAGCTGCAGCAGCAGACTCATGCCTTAGTTTCACCTCTTTTAATACAGCATCTGGTAAGTATAGACTAGAGCCAGACACCAGGCAAAGAGCTAGGTAGTTGTGATCTGCCTTCAAGTGTCTTGTGACGTAGATGGGGAGTTTGGACAATTAAATGATCACTGCTATGCGATGTATGCAAGGACAGGAATTAGCAGAGTCTTATAAAATGGTATAAAATTCAGTCCTAGACAGTCGGGGTCAAGACCAATGTGGTCTTGATATCTCAGCAGAAGTTATTCTTTTTCTGTTTTTGTTTTTGTTTTGTTTTGTTTTGTTGTTGTTGTTTGAGACGGAGTTTCACTCTTGTTGCCCAGGCTGGAGTGCAACGACTTGATTGTGGCTCACTGCAATCTCCAACTCCTGGGTGTTCAAGCAATTCTCCTGCCTCAGCCTCCCGAGTGGCTGGAATTACAGGTGTTTGCCACCATGCCCAGATAATTTTTTGTACTTTTGGTAGACATGGGGTTTTACTACATTGGCTAGGCTGGTCTTGAACTCCTGACCTCAGGAGATCCACCTGCCTCAGCCTCCCAAAGTGTATACTTCTTATATCTACTGTCTTCATGCTGAAATATATCCCAAGAAAAGTCAAGCACAAAAATAAAAGTTAAACAAAGAAAATTTTTTAAAAAACTTTCCATATTGATATATTGATCCACAAATTTGTGGCGTATTTTCTTTGTTCTGTCTCTAGTGAATACTTGTTTCAACTCCTGAAATTTTATTTCCTGGGTTGTCTTTGTAAACTACTCACGGGTCAAATGTTATGAGATAATTCCACCTCATGAACAGGAGTTTAGCTTCATTCACTGTGTGGCTCTGGGGGATAACAGGCCGGGACCTCTGGAGAGGAAGCATTTCTTATTCTGACAGGTCACCTGAGACCATTTCTACCATCGCTATGGAGTTTATATTCACACTGAGCTTAGAGGGCCTCGTTCATTCCGGCAGCAAATGTTTTTGGGTGCAAAATGCCTTGCTGATAAGGTTACCACAATGACAAAAATGAATCAAGTGAAGGATAAATTGATTTTAATCTTAACCTAAGTCAAATGCAATAGAAAAAGTTACTTTTGAAAAGATGAAAGAATGTATTGCAAAAGCCAGTAGGGTTCTGACAGTGCTGCTCCATGTGCTTAGTAAACACAAGCATGCCTCTCAATTTCAGACTCAATCTATGTTTCCCACACCACTCAGAAGCAAGTGTGGGATGTGTGTTTTTCCTCCAGAAAACGCTTATTTACAACTTTTTCCCACTTCTGCCAGACAAGTGGGTCAGGATGTGGTTATTCATTATTTATTTTTACTTTCTCACTCAACAAATGTTTACTATTTATTTTATTTTTCATTCAACAAATATCCAATAGTATTTGCTACTATGAGCCAAGAGTTGAACTTTTCAGTGTATAAACAACATCTAAATCCTAAAAGATGGTGGGGATGGGAAAAGAATCTCCATAAGTACCCTCTTTTCCTGGGGACCAACTGGGGGAGCGGCCGGTGCAAATGAGTCTGCTTAGCAAGCACAGCAAAAAGGGAAGTGAATATCCAGCTCTATTCTCACATGGAAATCAACATGAATTCAATAGCCCTTCATTGAACATCTGTCTACTGGATGTAATATCCTGTGCAGGGAGCTGGAAGGCCATATAAACGCCTTCCCCAAGGAGTTTATAATCTAGGAGAAAAGATGACATGTACATGAATAAAATACCAAATACAGAGATATGGGGCCAAAAAGAAACCTAAAATAAAGATCTTTACTTAATAGTTTCAGAGGACAGAATTATGCTTGAGCATAGAGGATTACAAAAGGCATCAAGGGTCTGGTAGCCTTTGCTCTGGGTCTTGTGAATGGCAGGTAGGATTTTAATGGAGGTGGAAGGAAAGCACGATTCTAGAAAGTAAGGAAAACACAGTGGGGAAGGGAGACATCAGTACTAACTATTATACTGAGACTTGCAGACAAGCCAGGAAATACAAACCAGGACTACTGAGGGCCTGATTAAAACTGTTAGGCAATAAAGAATGCAAATATGAATGTGAAACAGCTTAGTAACATAAACTAAGCTTTGTTTTAGAATAATTTGACTGCTGTGTACAGAATGTACTGGAAGCAAGTGATCTAACAGCAGGGAGACCACTTAAAATGCTGATGATCATAACTAATATTAAAACAAAGACAGTAATGGCAGCACTTATATTGCACTTACCGAGGGCCAGGAATTATTTTAAGCATTTTTGCATGTAGTAACATATTGACCCCTCCCATTCATCCAAAAAATAGATACTATTATTATCCCCACTTTACCAATAAGAAAGCTAAAACCAACTTTACATGCAGATGGTCACCCAGCATGGAAGGGCAGAGAGAGGTCATGGACCAGGAAGGCAGGCAGACACTTGCCTCACCTCTCCACTCTGCTCTCTCATGGAGGAGCCAGTTCAACATCTTGGTGAGAAATGATGACAATCTAAAACTGAGGAGTCACAGTGGGAATGGAAGGGGCAGAATTTACACATAGGGACTGGGAACAGAGGGAGTAGACAGAGGAGACCAAGCAGCTCTCACAAAGGTAGTAAAGTGACATGCCACAGTGTAGAGGATTTCAAAAACAAAGAAATTATTCCAGAGAGTTAAACGGTACTGAAAAGTCAAAGCAGATTAGAATTTTGAAAGAGCTAGTGAATGGACTAAAAGGAATTCCCTGGTGCCTGTTAGGTCAGTAGTTTTAGAGCAGGGGTAGAGGAATACATTGCAAGCGGTGAAGAGTGGATGAGTAATAAGAAAGATGGGCCATTGGACAGAGATGATTCTGTTCAGATTTTCATGGTAAAGAAATAATAAAATCAGAAATAAGAGTATGTGAAATTCTGATGGAGTTAAGTAAATGATACCTTTGCTATTACTACTATTACTATTATTGTTATTGCTAGTTATCAAGGTAAATCTTCTTTGCAGAGAAGGTAGGTATAATGAAAATCAGCAGTAAATAGAAGGGAAGAGAAAACACATTTTGATTATTTGAACAAGTATATGAATATATCTGAATGGGCAGTCTCAATGCTCATTATAAATTACTAGAAATACCCAAGTGGTAAGTACCCTAGAGGGCTGCATTCAGATTCTGGTCTGAATTTTTGAGGATTCACCCTAAGGTTTGGTTTAAGCATAATAAATTCTCATTTTAGAATGAGACAAATCCCTGTATTCTAATGTTTTTCTGGGGGAATTAGTATCCAGTATTAGATTTTGGTAGCTTATGGATCATGAAGCAACTTGGACCCTGTAATGGACTGAAGGTTTGTGTCTCTCCAAACCCATATGCTGAAATTCCAACCCCCAAAAGAATGGCATAAGAAAGTGGGGCTTATGGGAGGTAATTAGGTCATCAGTAATAGCTCACATAAGCAGAATTAGTGCCCTTATAAAAGGAACCCCCAAGAGCTCTTATTCTCTTTCTAAGAGGGGACACGCGAGAAGATGGCCATCTGCAGCCCAGAAGGGAGCCCACACAGGAACCCAAACATGCTGGATCCCTGGTCTCAAATTTCCCAGCCCCTAGAAGAAAAATAAATTTATTTGTTATGAGCTACCCATTCTATGGCACTTTGTTATAAGCCCAAATTAACTAAGATATATCCTAACATCTGTATGGACAGCCCTTCAAAAGGTGCATCCTACATGACACATGCTGAAATAGGTTCACTGGATTGGGCAGACATGTTAGACCAGCTTTGCTCAGGAGAACAATGCCATAAGCAATGTTCCTCCTCACTTCCAAGGGCAATATCAAATTTTCAGCCTCTTAATTTCTGCAGTTGGCACTGCAGCTGAAGGGCCAACAGCATTACAATCATTTCTGACATTCCCTGGTCCTTTATAGCTTACGGCAGGTTTTCTCATCTGCAATTTTAGCGTACCTTATAACAGTTCTCTTATGTAGCCAAGGCAGAGGGTGGGATCCTGTATTAGAGAAGTGAAAAACCAGACTGAGAGATGTATCTCCTTGCTCAAGGCCATTCACATAGCAGGTGGGCCAGCATTCACACTCAGACCCCGTGACTCTGAACGCCTTACTCTCTGGAAAAAAAAAAAAACTCCTTCTAAATATCAGTTCCTTCTCTTTTTAGTAAAACCAAAACATGCCATCTTGTGATTCAGACTAAGATAATTTCCCTTTCTTTTTTTTTCTGCTGTAAATGTGTTTGACCTCTTAGACATATTTAACCCCTCTTTTGGTCAGACTTCAATTATTGAGATTTATATTCAGTTGTTTATGCCAAAGCATTAGCATATCCCAGATTTCACTAGTAACCAGGAAAGCAGTAATTATACCGTTTGCCAAAAGAGTAGGTGCCCTCATTATTTATGTCCGGGAAAAAAGTTTGTTTAGATTGTTTTCATCCTTCGTGTTTTCTCTTTAGTAAATAGTTTTCCAGCTAAATTATTCATCACATCATCAGAGTGCTTCCTGGAGAAAATTCAAAAACATGTTATAACACCCTCAAGAAATGCACATCAAAGTCTGAATGATTACTAAAGCACAAAAATGGGGCATATCAGGCATTTTGCAGTATGTGAAAGCAAAATAGGCCAGTCTGGGAATGATCTAATATCACTGTCTTCAGAAAAGGAAGATGGTCACTGCCTCAAGTCTTTTCTTTTTAAAATAAACCAATTAACACAGAAACTGCCTTTTACATACAAGTGTAGACTCCACAGAGTAAGCAGTGACATGTGAAAACTGCCAGGACAAAGGGGGACTAACCTCAAACATTTATTATCACAAGATCTTATTCTCTAGTTCTCATTCACATGTCATACTTTCCTGAGGAATAAATACCTGAGTGTTTCACAATATATGTTGAGTCAAAAAAAACCCAGAAGACTGGGAAAAAATCAGGCTAATGCTACAATCACTGGCATTTGCACAGATTTTTCGAAGTGTGAAGTAGGATAAACGTATTCTAACGTACCCGAGAGCAGGGCAAATTACAGAACGCTGAAATGAAATAAATAGCTGATCAAAGGAGAATTTTATTAATGATTTCCAATATGTTTCAGATTTTCCTCATTCTTTGTCTTCTCAAAAATGAGAATTCCTGTGTGGTTAAATTCATGTCTTAGTCCTTAAGTTAGAAAGCATCGCACAAATAACAGTTGCTATTAATTGAATGTTTTTATTATGTCAGGTACTTTACTTATATTATTAGCAATTTTAAAAAAATATTGAAAGCTAACTGCCATGTTTCTCTTTTTATAGTTGTAGAAGGTGAATCTCAGAGAGGCAGAATAATCCAGTCCAGATGACACTGGCCCTAAGAATAAATCCAAGATTTAAATCCATGTGTGTGGAGTCTCCTCTGTGTCTGCTCTTTTCACCAACATATATAAGTCTTTTACATCAGGGGTCCCTAACCCTTGGGCCATGGACCTGTACTGGTCTTTGGCCTGTTAGGAATCAGGCTGCACAGCAGGAGGTGAGCTGCAGGTGAGTGAGCAAAGCTTCATCCGTATTTACAGCCACTCCCCATTTCTTGCATTACCACCTGAGATCCGTCTCCTGTCAGATGAGCCACAGCACTAGATTCTCATAGGAGTGCGAACCCTATTGTGAACTACACATGCGAGGGATATAGGTTAGGCTCACCCTATGGGAATCTAATGCCTCATAATCTGTCACTGCCTCCCATCCCCCACAGATGGAACCCTCTAGTTGCAGGAGCACAAGCGCAGGGCTCCCACTGATTCTACATTATGTTGAGTTATATAATTATTTCATTATATATTACAATGTAATGATCATATAAATAAAGTGCACAGTAAATGTAATACACTGGCTAGGCGTACTGGCTCACACCTGTAATGCTAGCACTTTGGGAGGCCGAGGAGGGCAGACTGACTGAGCTCAGGAGTTCGAGACCAGCCTGGGCAACAAGGTGAAACCCCGTCTCTACGAAAACACAAAAAATTAGCCGGGTGTGGTGGTGGGCGCCTGCAGTCCCAGCTGCTCGGGAGGCAGAAGCAGGAGAATTGCTTGAACCCAGGAAATGAAAGTTACAGTGAACAGAGATCAAGCCACTGCACTCCAGCCTGGGTGACAGAGCGAGACTCCGTCTCCAATCAATCCATCAATAAATAAATGTAATGCAGTTGAGTCATCCCAAAACCATCCCCCACTCTCAGTACCCCCTGGCCGGTGAAAAAATTGTTACCCACAAAAATGATCCCTGGTACCAAAATGGTTGTGGACCGCTGCTTTACATCATCATAGTATTAGTATGTTTAGAACTGAAAACATACTAATAGAACCCTTCTAAAGCAAAATACTTTTGAGAATTCAAAGTAGAGAAGAAAATACAAACAAAATAATTTAGACTGAGAAGACCACCTATTCCATCGTCCTTATTTTTCTGACTAGGCAATGGCATTCCAAAAAGATGAAGTCAACTACCCAAAAATAGTTCCAGAACCTGGGTCTCCAGACTTCTAATTCAATGCTCATTTGGCTCACTCCTCCAGATTTCTAAATTTTAGATTTCTCTTACAATCTACAGAGTTGATGCTATGGTTTTCATAAGTGCACTGAAGAACTTAACAGGTAGATTAAGGTAATAATCTTTTCAAAGAGCTCTGAAATTATCTGAGCTTCAGATAAAACAGCCATAATTAGGTTCCCTGCCAGGTGAACAGCATGAATGCTATTGTCACTGTGCAAGCCATGGGAAAGAGTTACAGAACAAAGGAAAAAAATCACAATGGTGTCTTTCTAGGCTTTTAGGTAAAATGCCTGTTGATGATGGAAAGAACACAGGATTCCAAATTTCCTTCCCAGATCTCATTAAGCAACTATCTGCACACCTTCTTTTTTTGACTATTAATCTCCTTGAACCGATTCAGAAAAATATAGCATCATAATTAATATTAAAACAGTTAGTCTAACAAAAATTTCCAGGCAGATCTTTACCTCAAGTGGAAATTTCTCCTATTAAAGACTATCCTTGAAAATATCACTAAATCTTGCGTAGCAATTTCTCTCCTTTTCTGTATAATGATATAGCTATTGTACCCAAAAGAAAAGAAATATAAATTTTACTTACCATCAGAGCTCAGTTAGCAGTTACCTCAAAGTTAAAAATTTGTGTAGTAGCTGGAAGTCAAGATCTATGTTTCTTTAAAAAATTAACTATGGGAAAGTTGGGGTAACTTATTTACTTAAACTTTATATAATCATGACAATTCAGACTGAAAGACAATTATTTTCCTTCAGAATATGAATACATTGCTGAAATTTCTTCTAATTTCTAGGAATACTGTTGAAAAGTGTAAAGTCATTCTGAGTACTAATCATTAGGATTTCACTTAATCTTTATATCTGAAAACCTTAAAATTTTTGTCTTTAACCCTAGTATTATGAATTTTCATAAATATGTGCCTTCAGCTTGTCTTTTTTAAATTTTAAATTGTGTTGGGCACTTATATTGTAAATTTAAGTTACATTTTCTTTTATCATTTCTTTGATTATGTCTTCTCCATTTTCTGTTTATTTTCTGCTATTAGAGATATTTCTAGTTATCAGTAATGAACACGTTTCCAATACTAGAAGGCTTTGCATTTACTAGAAGGCTGTTTGATTTTTTGCATATTTTGATTTTTGCATATTTACTAGAAGGCTGTTATATTTTTCACATATCCAGTATTTTTACTTCTGGTTTGATTTCCTCTTCTGACAACAAATGACTTTAACTTTGGAGTGGGTCTCTTTTACATGCAGTAAAAGTTGTATGAAGGAAATGTGTGAAGCTCAGCAAAGCCCCTTCAACACAGTGCGCAAGAAAATTTTGTAGGAGGAAATAAGTACGCAATGCTTTCTGTTTGAGAGTTTTGCTTTGTTTGCTTTTCTTAAGGATCAAGTAGGTTCAACCTCAGGCTTAAGCACGATCCGTAAAGGGAAGTCCTTAACATTTTCTGTTCAAAAGGCTCAGACTGTAGGTAGAAACTCAGGCAAGGAATATCATTGAGAAACAGACAGCGCATTTGCCAGTAGACTTCCCTTTCCAGCAAATCAAAATTTGTAAATAAGGCAGAAGTGGCCAGATGGGTGGTGAATGGGTTCCCTGGCTGCGATGTACAGAAACACAACATTTGGGAAACACATGTACTTCACTTTCTCTTTCTTACTCTCTCTCACACTCCCACCCTCTCTCTCCACCAAATCTCCTCCACAAGAATTCCAACGTCTTCTTCTACAATACAAGTAATTAGTTCTTTCCCCAATTTTGAATATGCAAACCTCTCCAGGTCTCAGCTAAACAATAACTTCAGCTTCTGCACTCCCTAGAAAGAATGTTGTACCTATAAATGACTTTTTTCTTATTATTTTATAAATAAATCATTTTAAATTGACTACATTTCACTTAGCACATAGTGGTTACTCAAAGGGAAAATACAAGCCCAATAGAGGGGCAAATATCGTTGTCTGTTCTATTTACAGAAATGTTCTTTGTCCCTAATACATTTTCTGGCCCTTGATGGGTACTCAATAAAAATATTCCTGAAACTGCAGGTTTCTAACTTTTCTGGAGACATAATTTAGACACTATCTTTTGCAAAGGATATTCACCTTAAATACTTTAGAATTTTATGACAAGAAAATTCCAGACGTAGAAAACAAACAAAACGGGGGACATCCACAATTGAAGTTGGATTGCATTTCTGAGTGTCTTCTTAAAATATCACTTGTATTGCACATGTTCTAGTTTTTCGCATCCCACTGTTAGGAAAGGCTTACAACAAATTATTTTAAAAGAATATCATTCACTGTATAAATGTTGTACAGTTTTTCCCAGATAAAAATATTTTCCTTATTGAAAAAAAGAGCTTATTGTTTCTTTGAAGAAACACGTTAATATAAACTGTATCAGCCAGGTATGTGCTGTGAATTTCCATCAAATAATCTTCAATTTGGTGGGTTTCTAACTGTCTCAGAGTCATATGGTGAGAAAGATCCTTCCAGTCCACTCCAGGAAATGTTACTGAGCGGCTATCTGTTGCTTTGCACAGATGGTAATTGACAAATATGTATATTAGGAAGACTTTGCAATGTACTTCCAAAAGAAAAGTCATTCTTTAATGCCAAAATATTCCATTCTTGTATTCTAAATAACTGGGGGCATTTAACCTCCATTACTTAATATAATTAGTTTGACACTGATATAATTAGTAACCACCACAAAAGAACAAAGATTACAAGATCACTGTAAATAAATGACAATTATTTTACTTCTCTAAAGAAATAAGGACTTACCTCTTTTACCATTAGTCATAGGCAGACAATTTAAAATGTATTACGTGTTAAACTAGCTATTAATAAAATAAACAATGTGTCTTCCTTATGGTTAATGTTTAGCTTAGTTGTCCTTAGTGTAAGAATCTGGGAATGGTGATAGAGGACAGAAGGAAAAATTAAAAAAATTAATAGCTGAGGGCCCAGTTAAGCTAGGCGCAAAAGATACCCCTTGCATACTGTCAGATACAGACATTTTACTGATAAGGACACAAGCTTAGAATTGTAATTCAGCTAGATTCTCAAAGTAGGAAATGTCAGAGCTGAAATTTGATCTTCTGTGTGGCAAACTCTCCTATACACTACTGCTCCCCTCTCAGTTATGACAAAGAAATTATCTTTCAGTGTTATTTTTATACATTTTATCATTTAGATGCCATCTATAATTCAAATGCAGTGTTGTCTTTTGGCAATTTTTTGTCCTCACTCCTTAAAGTATATCACTTCTCTAATGTTCATAGAAAAGTATAAATTATTCTAGCTCAGAGAATCAGCAGGTGTCTTATTTTCTCCCAAAAACTCAAGGAATTTCATCTCCAAAATGTGTGCACCCTTAAAAAGAACGTTTCCTCTTACAGTTTGTCTCCACAGCATTTGCTTAAGAAAGTTACAAAATTATAAGAATAAAACATTGTAACAGGGTTTTTTTTAAAAAAAACGTAGAGGCTTCTACTTGCCGATGTCATAATGTTGTCAAAAATAAAATGACCTCCACAAAATTAGAGCATTGAGCAAATGAGGGAGAAGAAAACTGAACCAATAAGAATATTATTAATAAAAACTGACAGAAGTCTTGTTTAAACACACTTGTATCAACATTCATAAAGAAAGATCTAATGCCATTCCATTTGACTGAAATCCAAATCTGTTGAACTTTCAGACAAAGTAAATGGCCTATTTATTCTGGAACGAACTACATAATCAACTAAGCATTTCACTTGAGGCCATCTTCCTCCACTAGATTGTCCCCTGAAATAGCATCAGACATTTCTCTGTGGACACTCGAGTGACTGACTGAAAAGTCTTTTTCCCCTAATGGAATTAGGAACCATTTCAGAGTCTTCATCTTCCCTTCAGTTCTAGCTCATGCTTCAAAACTTCCATTCTTCAAAAATTCTTAAGCAATCATCATTTAGTGGAAAATAATTCTATTAAAATCATATAATGCTATAATAAAACATGCATCTTTACGTATCTGAAATCTACACTTTCATGTTCGTATTTGGAAAAGACAGAAGTCTGTTAATGATCATTTTTTGTTCCAAATGCATATAATTAACCAATTCAAATAAATTATCTTTAATAGAGAATTTCTCTTTAATTTCAGTTTTCCATTTAAACTGATAAAATCATATAATATATTGATAGTGGTATATTAATTGCTGGGGGGGAAGAAGTGTTATTTTTCCTTTAATTATTTAACGTAAAATCCTATGTCATGTCAGTTCCAATGAGAACTCTAGGCTAAAGCAGAAAGAACAAAAGGAAATGTGCCTTTACAGACTCGCACAAATAGGAAAAACTTTTTCTGATCAAATTCAAAACAGACATAAAATATGACTTGCACTCATTTAACAAATGCCAGTATTCTCTATTATGGGAAAAGCATTATAATATTAAGTGTCACTTTTCTTTCCCTAGAAGTTAAAAATAAGTTTCTTTTTGTGAATACAACACAAAAATATTTAAACTATTTCATTGTTTAATAGATCGTACTATAAATACTGGCTCACACTACATATCAAAATAAAACTGGAACTAAGCTAACAGCAGATACAAAGGTGGAATAAAAATCTAAATCTAAAATGTAAACCCACAGATGTAAGAAAAAACCATGAGAAAATAACTTTATGACTTGGAGGAAGTAAAGAACTTTTAAAGCAAAGGCAGCAAAAAATAAGCAAAAAAAAAATCATAGATCATCAGTGACAGACTGAATTAAGAAAACATATACACCATGGAATACTATGCAGCCTTAAAAAAGGATGAGTTTGTGTCCTTTGTAGGGACATGGATGCAACTGGAAACCATCATTCTCAGCAAACTATCACAAGAACAGAAAACCAAACACCGCATGTTCTCGCTTATAGGTGGGAATTGAACAATGAGATCACTTGGACACAGGGAGGGGAACATCACACACTGGGGCCTATTGTTGGGAGGGGGGAGGGGGGAGGGATAGCATTGGGAGATGTACCTAATGTAAATGATGAGTTAATGGGTACAGCACACCAACATGGCACATGTATACATATGTAACAAACCTGCACGTTGTGCACATGTACCCTAGAACTTAAAGTATAATAATAAAAAAAAAAAAAAAAAGAATGATGCCTACATTTCCGGCTTAGGCATCCCAATGGATGCTGATTAAAAAAAAAAAAATCATAGATTACAGAATGAGGAAGGATATTTGTAATATTTAAGACCGACAAACTAATAATGCTAATAGGTAAACAGATGCTTAAATTAATTAGTAATCAGATAAATTAAAACAACAATAAATATCATTTACACCAATTAAATTGGCAAAGAAAAAACGGTTGTAAAGACACAGAAAAATCTTTAGATAATGTGGTGTAACCTGGCCGGGAGAGGTGGCTCATACCTGTAATCCCAGCACTTTGGGAGGCCAAGGCAGCCGGATCACCTGAGGTCAGGAGTTCGAGACCAGCCTGGCCAATATGGCGAAACCCTGTCTCTACTAAAAATACAAAAATTTTCCATGCATGGTGGCACATGCCTGTGATCCCACCTGGGTAACAGGGTAAGACTCCCCTCTCAAAAAAAAAAAAAAAAAATATATATATATATATATACACACACACACACACACACACACACACACACATACACATATATATGGTGTAACCTAAAAATAATGCACTAAAAATAAGTGGCATAGGCCCTATAACAGAGGAAATTCATAATTAGATATATGCTGTATCCTATATAGCTCAAATAAATAGTTGCATAAGTCTATGTGAAAATATATACTTTAGCTGCAGAGTCATTTATGATGGTAGAGGGTTAGAAGAAAACCAGTTTTCCATTACTGGAAAGAATTATGCAGGAATGAGAAGTGATAGATTATATGCTAACACAACAATGTGAGCTGAAAAGTAGGATGTTTAATCATAAAAGTGGAAACTAGCATGAAGTAAACAAAAAAAAATACATGTAAGAACACACACAAATCCAAATGTACACATTATATAAATTAGAATGGTTTTCTCAAGGTTGTAGGGGAAAGAGAATGGAGAATGGGGAAAAGTGTTGGGGTAGAGAAAGAAAAAGAACTGGATGATGCAAAAAGTCAGAAGGCAATCAGGAACGAAAAGAACCTGAACTTTGATGTTTAAGAAACTTGCAATCAAATCCTTACAGTCACTTACTACCAATGTGACTGAACAAGGGACTTTTCTGTATGACTCTTTCCCCACTGGCAAAATTGAGATAAAAAATTGAGATAATCATCATCCACCTCATGGATGATGATTTAATGAGCAAAAACTTGATATTTTACGTACTCAATAAGGACTTTTTTTTTCTTTTTAAGCTTTTTTAGAACAGGCATTTATATTTGTCTGTGTTACAGGATTGTTATCCTTATTGATGCTTAGAATGTAGTCTGAATTCAAGTTTCTTTTGCTGAATTCTAAAATGGGAAAACAACATTACAAAAGGAATATTCAAGAGCTATGGGCAAATTCAGGCTTTGTAAAAGCATTTTATAATTCCAATTAAAATCGAAATCCTTGTTTTGTATATCATTTTGAGATGTGCAGCTAAAGTGGAATATTAACTTTAAGATTACTACCAATATATTAAAATCAGTATCTTCAAATTTAAGATTACAGAGAAATACTGAGATTGCTGAAAGATATCTTAACATGTTTCTTTTACAAATTGTAACCTGAAACCAACACTTTTTCATATTACATTTTGCCATGCACTAAACCTCAAAGAGAATTCTCCAAGCTCTTTGAAAATTAAAATGTTAAAGAATAAAGCAGTAAAATGCTTTTACTTTGTCCTGTTACTAGATTTGGGAAAAGCATCATCTTGAGAGGATCTTATCTTCTTAAAGTCATGTAAGAACCTATGTTCATTTTTCAAATCATTGTTATATTCACAGTCTTCTTAGAAAATATACATTTCTATTTACAGGCCAGAATTTCAGCCAGCCATTTATACTCAGAGGAAAATATGCTGGGGAGAGGTAAATTTGCCTAAAAGTATTGTTGATTGATTGAATGATTGATTCATTCAAGAATAATATATTAAGCACTACTATATAGCAAAAAAAATGCACTGGGGCTGAGCATATACCAATGAATGAATGAAGCAGACATAGTTCAGCCTTCACAGAGTACACAAAGTAATAGGAATGTCAGACAAAAATAAGTAAATGCTTGCTATCTATCCATCTATAAAATTACAAATTGTTGTAAGAATAAGCAGGAAAAACAGGACTCCAAGAAAAGGAATGACAAAAAGAACAGAGTATTCATGGAGATCTCCAACAGCATAATTTTAACCGACACCTGATGGATATAAAAGTGACCTTTGTGAAGAGAGGCAGAAAGATTTACAAGGAGGAGGCATAACACGTTCAAAAGTGCAGAGGCAGAAAATAATTTGGTCTTTAAAGCTACAGACATCAGTTCATGGGACCTTGAGCCTGGTATACTGTGAACAAACTCCAAGATATGCAATTAATTTAGAGGCATCTCCATGACAGCCTGTAGACCACTGCATAGGGATTTGATATCATGTCAGTCTTCATGGGAAATCATTAGGAGTTTTTGAAAACACATTGTCTGATATATGTGTTTAAGAGTTCTAGATTTTTTTTAGGCTGGGCGCGGTGGCTCACTCCTGAAATCCAAGCACTTTGGGAGGCCAAGGCGGGTGGATCACAAGGTCAGGAGATCGAGACCATTCTGGCTCACACAGTGAAACCCCATCTCTACAAAAAATACAAAAAAACCAGCTGGGCGTTGTGGCGGGCACCTGTACTCCCAGCTACTCAGGAGGCTGAGGCAGGAGAATGGCGTGAAGCCTGGGGGTGGAGCTTGCAGTGAGCCCAGATCATGCCACTACACTCCAGCCTGGGCAACAGAGCGAGACTCTGTCTCAAACTTAAAAAAAGAGTTCTAGTTTTCATATGGAGAAGGAGGTAGCGGGCAGCCAGGACGAAGATTTTTCAATCAGACCAGGGAAAAGAAAATCATCATTTGGGTTAAGCAGATGACTGAGAAACTAAGTGAGAAGTGGACGGAGTAAAGATTTCTGAGGCCTTAAGGATGTAGGAAACAGCAATAATGACTCAGAGTTCTGGCTTCCACAGTGTGGCAGATTGTAATGCAATGTACAAGGATGGCAAAGACTGAATGAGGGGATCAGAAATCACGGGGAGCAGGAAATTTAAAGGAGCACCCTGGCTTTCATACTCCTAGAGACTATAATTCAAGTAACTGAGAAGCAGGGCTTCCCTTAGCAGTTTGGAGTGGAAGTCACAGGCCTTGGTTGTGAACAAAACTGACCTCTACTGACCACTTCCAGTGAGTTATGGGCTGTGCCAGCTCCTTCCAGTCGTGCTTGCGATCTCATTTACTTCTACTACAGTCCTGGAAGGTGGCTGTGATTAGCTACATTTAAAAGATGAGGAAATTAAAGGTCATCTTTTGTATCTTGTTCAAAGTTCTTTGGTAAATGAGAGTTAAGAGTCTAACATCTAACTGTAAAAGTACAGTGTCCAGACATACCCTCAACTTACTGATTAGAAACAGTGGACACATGAAACTATTGAGAGTAAGGTATGTGTGTGTGTGTGTGTGTGTGTGTGTGTCTGTGTGTGTCTGTGTGTATGTCTGGCACGGATGGGGCATGCTACATAATGCTCATCATAGATCCAGTTCTACTGTCATCTACAAAAAGCAAGGAGGCAAGTCTCTATTAATGTAGAGGCACAATGCGGACTTATTCATGCATGATAAAACGTCTACCAAGTGACACACACTGGACAAGTTTCCAGGTCAGCAAAAGAGGCACAATCCCAACTACTATGCAGCTCAGAGCCTAGCAATCTGTCATTCTCGAAATACAATTTTCTTTACACAATGCCACCCGGTAGGCTAGATTAGCCATGCACATACATGATTCACATACAAGGTCAAAATGCTGTGTGCTACGGGAGATAAAGCACCAGGTGAGATAGAGCTCTATGAGAGATAAAGTGCTATGGGTGGTAAAACAATATAGGCCTTAAGAGCAATGGGAGATTACTTGGGATGGAAAGGTCACAAAAAGCTTTCTTTATCGATTAAGTAAATGCTTGGAACATAATAGGGTCTGAACTAAATGATACTGGAAGATGTAAACAAAATCCAATTTTCCCCAAAATTAATTCATAATGTATAAATAGAGATGTTAGAAAAATAGTTAAACTGTCCTAATACTGTATCTAAGGCTCAGAATAAAGAAGATCATACTCTAGTCCAGAGGTTGGCAAACTTTTCCTGTAAAGGGGCAGATAAGTTATTTTTCAACTTTGTGAACTCCACCATCAATATCCATCAACTCAGGGCTAATATTTTTGCAGGAAGACAGTCATGAACAATACGTACATGAATGGGTGCAGCTGTGTTCCAAAAAATTTGTTGCTTACCAAAACAAGTGGCAGGCTGGATTGGCCCTCAGGCCATCGCTCGCTAACCCCTGCCCAACTCATTGCTCCCCACATTTAATAGAATTATCTGTCACTCAAGTTGCTGGGAATGCAAGGAAGACACTGAGTCTAATTAGGATATTTCACACACAAAAATTATTGGGGAGAGCAGTTGTAAGTTGAGACTGAAATTAAGTCCCCTCTCTTGAGTGTTTCTGCCAAAATAAGAAATATAAACACATCCCGATTACAGAGTAACATGACAAGCACGGCTGAAGGAAGAAAGTTATTAGTTGAGACCCGTGCATAGCATGGTCACAGCCACGGCAGGTAAGGTGAAGTGGAGACAGCCTTGCCAGCCAGCCATCTCAGTTCTCTTTCCAGCCTCTCCTGACTTGACTTGGTATAAAGATCTTAGTAAGCTGAGACCACTAATGGAAGCCCAAATCCCAGTTAACTTTTACGATGCTGTCCCTGCTGTGGTTCTCTCTCATTTTTCTCTTTCATGTTTTGTTGATAATGATTGCCCTATTTTGAATAAAATATCGTAACAAATTGAACTTAAATCATTCATTCAACAATGATTTATTGGGTATGTCCTGTATGTTCCTACCCTTGAGTGCCTATAATGTTACCACTCTGTGATGGAACTGGAGATCTGATGGTGAGAAAACTACTCATATTATCCCTACTCTCCTGGAACATAACGTCCAGATGACAAAACACAAAATAAGGTCACAAGTAAATATAATTGCAACAGTGATCAGCTGCTTTGAAGGAAACAAACTGCTGAAATGGAAACTACTATCGGAAGGGAATAATTTAGACAGAGTAGACAGAGACAGTTTTTCTATGGAGATCTTTATTTAATTAAATTTCCTTTAAATCAAGACCAGGAAAACGGTTCCAGAACCTGATAAAAGACCATTGGTATTGGAGCGTAATGAATTGCGGAGGAAAGAAGAGTGAAAAAAATTATGTTGGAAAAAACAGAGAAGAGAACAGGTTATGCTGGGAAGGCGTTTGGACCCTGGTAAGGTTTGCATGTTTCATCCTCAATACAGCTAGAAATCAGTGAGAATGGCTTTGAGATGGGGAGTGATAATAGTTTGTTTTACCAATATTAATCAAAAATGGTTTGTACAGCAGCTAGGAGTATAAACGTGTAGAATATGATGGGGGGGTACTGTGACAGAAAAGGGGTAAGATGAAAGTGGCTTGCTTGGTGCAGGGTGGTGGTGGCAGTGGCAGTAGAAGTGTAGGGAAGTTGCCGAATTTGAGATTTATGTTGAAAGAAGAACCAAGTTTTGTGGAAGGGTGGATGGTTAAAAGGTTCTTAAGTGTGGGTGTGAATAGGTGGTTGTGGGATAGGAAAGGAAGGGTAATGGAATTAAAGAAGCCAGTGGTTTCTGGTTTGACCTCCTGGTTGCCTGATGGTGCCATCTATCTTGAAAAGGAAGATTGGGGGAGAAGCAAGAGTGGGGAGGAGAATCAAGAGGTATGTTTTGGACATATTTGAAAATTCATGGGGCAAAGAGGCAGTTAGATACACAAGAGTGAATGTCAGGCAAGTCATTAGAAGATAGATGGCATTTTAGGCTACGGAATGGAAAGTCATGATAGGAAGAAAGTGAGGGAAAAGAAGGCCCAGAACAAGGTTGTATTGCAAATAATTGTGTATTTAAATTGTCTGTACCTTGTGATGTTTTGATATCTTAGAAAATCTTTCTAACTGGGGAAGAGATCGCCTTTGCCTAAGGCTAGTCAATTCTTAAGCTAGAAAAGGGATCAGCCTGAAGCATGCTGTGACATGCAAACTAACCAACCCAGAGCCACACTTCCGTTACCTTGCCCATATACCCCGGAAACAATATTCTTCTGTCTTAAGCAACCCAGGGCCAGGTACCAGGCAACTAGAGAACACTGCTGTTTCCCAAAGTCTGGAGAAATTATTCAAAGTAGTCCTAAATTGTTCATCCTACCCTGCCTTACCTTTCTCTCAGAAACCCCAATAAAGGCCATGCCTTACAACTTACCTTGCTCCTGTTTCTGCCTCCTGACCACTCTGGTCTTCCCCATGTTGCCATGTATGGCATGCCTCCTGTCTCTAGGACCTGTGAGTAAAAAATACTTTATTTTCTTGAGTCTCTCCTGTGTCTCCTCTTGTAGCCTCATCTGGCCAATTGTCTCATAAACACATACAAAACAAAATTTCTGAGAAATCACAATATTTATAGATGCAGCAAAAAGAGAAAAACAATGAAAGTCTGTATTAGTAACCAGAAAAAAGGTCAGAAGTCTGAGGTACCTAAGAGAAGACAGAAAAATGAGATCTGGAATTTGAGAAGCACCTGTTAGGAGAAGACCCATCTCTACTGTAAGCACAAGCAACAGAGAGGGAATGGGGATGTCAGGAGGGTATCCCAAGGACAGCATATAGGATTTTGTCACATTTTTCCTCCAACGATCACAGAAAACTGTGATCCATATCCACTATTTTTTGTTCCAAGTCTCTGAATAAGTAAGTCATCCAATCCATGTTAAAACAGGCTGGATTCTTGCATCATAAGACCCAATTTATATTTTTACAAGATCTTTTTAGCTGCTTCCACCAAAGTCCCTTTCCTCCTGCATACACTGGAGCTTATCTTGCATATTCTATTTATTATGATATATAAGGTGTGTTTTCCCTGCTGGACTTGGGGGCTTTGAGAAAAGGGACTCTATTTTTCCTTTCTCTATCCTTCCAGCCAACTGAGCATCTGATTCTTTACAAAACTGAGAGACCTACCGTAGTAGGGCCTCCAAATTTCTAACACTTGCTCTTAGTCCTACACTTAGAGCTTCAGTTCATGTAGGAGTCAGTGAAGACTAAGTGTGAATAGCACAGAAACTTGAAAGATAAAGTTGAAAGCAGTTTCTTAAAGATTTTTTTAAATGTTCTTAATTCAGAAACCATTAATCCAATTTAAGAGAAAACTTTAAAAATTTTAGAGAATTTATGAAGACATATCTTTAATGAAGAAAAACACAATGATATGTAACATTTTGAAATCAATCATGTTTTAGCAGTCTTCTATTTGCTTACAAGTTTTTACTAATAGTTTTCACACACTGAATTAAGTTTCCTGCAACTAATATGTTTTCCTCTCTTTTGCCCTGAAATTTCTGTAGATTTTCCATTATGGAATGTGAGTCTATGTTATGTGATGCATAGATATCCATTCCTATTGATTTCTTCTGAAAATAAATAACTTTCTTACTAAATTTGATAAATAGTGCCCTTATTAATATGGTAGATATTTTCAGAATCAGTTATATTGTGTTTTGGTATGCCTGATGATGATACTAGTTTTTTTTTCCTTCAATATTTCACTTCGTTCTTTTTGTGCCTGTTTGTGTTACTATTAATAATTTATTATTAATAATCTGAAGGTCACAGGTTTTTCTATTACCTTTTGTGTTATCTTTTAAATACAATGTGATATACTTTTTATTTATTTATTTATTTTTTGAGACGGAGTCCCGCTCTTGTCACCCAGCCTGGAGTGCAGCAGCACAATCACGGCTCACTGCAACCTCTGCTTCCTGGGTTCAAGTAATTCTCCTGCCTTAGCCTCCTGAACAGCTGGGATTACAGGCACCTGCCACAATGCCCGGCTAATTTTTGTATTTTTAGTAGAGATGTGGTTTCACCATATTGGCCAGGCTGGTCTCAAACTCCTGACCTCAGGTGATCCACCTGCCTCGGCCTCCCAAAGTCCTGGGATTACAGGCATGAGCCACTGTGCCTGGCCAATATAATACTTTTAATCCGATATTTCTTTTTCTTTATCTATTATCTACTGACTTTTCACTGTAATACTGACAAAATTTATACCTCCACTTACTCTCCAATCACTTCTCTTATTGCATTACCTAATTTTAACTGTTTACACACTTTGTTTTACTACGTTTTTATGCCTTTGTATGTTTATGCTATGTTATTTAATACATCACCATTAAGTGGCATTTTTTTGCCTTCAGCTATAAAAGATGAAGAATTCACCATATGTATCCTGCCTCTCACCTTCTCTTCCACTTTTCATCCTAAATTGTATCAGATAAATTTTTTCAATGTTACTATCCTTTGTAACATTTTCATTCTGTTCTGTAAACATAATTCTCAGAAATATTTTTACTTATTACTACAGTTAGAAATATTTAATATTTTCAACACATTTAATGTTTATCAACAGTTCTTTTGCCATAATTCCTCTATTCATTTTTATTGTCAGAATATTTTTAAAGGAATCTGGCAACTAGATTCTGAGCAGTACTACATGTTGAAAACTGTTTGTCAGTTGCCTTACTTTAAAAGATACACTGACTGAGTTTAGGAACATGGGTTACACTGCCTTTTCCTGAAAGCACTGGAGAGGCACTGACCTGTTCTTTTCCTAATGTGGAATGTTACTGAGAGGAATTCTGAGGTCACCCTTTGTTTAGGACTTAATCTCCTTTCAGACTCCCCAAAAGATTCCCTGTTCCAGTTGGCCTTCTATATTGGTGGTTTCTGAATACATACCCCAAAGAACTTGAGCATCAGTGAATTTTGGTATCTTCTGGGAACACTGGAAATAATCGCTTGAAGATACCAAGGGATGATTGTGTTTTGAAAGGAAAGTGGATTAGGATATTGATGGTGATCATTTTGCATAACTATTTTCATAATGTTGGGCTTCCAAACAAAAGATTAAAGTCAAAAATGTTTATTCTCAAAACTTCTTCACATCTGGAAAAAGTAACTTTAAACATTTTTTTCTCCGTATGTTCATTTCTCCTTTTCAGGCATACCACTTATGTGTATGCTGAACTTCCCTGTTTTCTGTTTGGACTTTTCTAACAAATTATTTTCATTCATCTACCCTGACAATTGTTTTAACTCGTTGTTCATGTTAATCTATTTTGCTTCATTTTTTCAATCTTCACATGCTTTTTGATATTTTCAGTTTCTATTCTCCTTTAGGTTATTTCCAATGTATCTTTAGATTTAACATTCTTTTCTACTATTCTTCCCTATACTTAATAAGGTTTCCCTGTGTCCCCAACTAAAATCTCATCTTGAATTGTAATCCCCATGTGTTGGCGGAGGGACCTCATGGGAGAGACCTCATGGGGGCAGTTTCCCCCATGTTGTGCTTGTGATAGCGAGTGAGTTCTCACAAGATCTGATGGTTTTATAAGGGGCTTTTCCCCACTTCACTCTGCACTTCTCTCTCCTGTTGCCATGTGAAGAAGGACATGGTTGTTTCCTCTTCTGCCATGATTGTAAGTTTCCTGAGGCCTCCCCAGCAATGCAGAACTGTGAGTCAATTAAGCCTCTTTCTAGTTCTTTGTAGCAGCATGAGAACAAACTAATATATTAATTTTCTTGTTTTATCTGCTTAAGAGTCATTTCCTTCTGTTTCCTTGCTTTATTTCTTTCTGAATTTTCTGTTTCCTGAATGTCTGCTTTGAGACATTATTTCAAAGAAGTTATTGTATTGTTACTGTATATTGCTTAATTTAGTAATACATTTGGGAATTAATTTCATTTTCTCCATGACAAAATTTTCCTGGTGAATATTTTTCAACTGCTTTCTATTCTAATTATTTTAATACAATGGTATTTATGCTGCAGTGGTCTTTTCTTCACATGGTGAGTCTTCATAGACTATATGCTGGCAATTTATCTTTGAATATAGTGAGTATTTGGAACTATGGGAGGAGGGTCAGAGTGGGATATAGCACAACAGTAATTGTCAGAGGCTGACCATGAAGTGCACAAAAATGTACTCCTATGTCTAGTTTAGCCTTTAATTCTCCCCAGGCGAGAGAGAGATGGCACTCAGGACTGCTTCTAAAGGAGTTTCTCTTCCAGCTTGCTCCACTTTCTGACTCCTTTCATACAAGTGGTAAGTCTCAGTGTCTCCTGACTCAGCCTCCCATCCTCCAGTTGCTTCATGTTCACTGGCTTCCAGGCATGCACTTGCCACAGAGTGCATTCTTGCAAATAGGAGATTGTTTTCTCAGACAGGCATACCATCTACTTCTGAAACGGCATACTGGGCTCTGGAGTCCTTCTTCCTATATTTGGCTGAAGATTCCTTTCAATAAAGGTGGAATTTCCTTCTTGTTATTTTAAATTATTTTTCATGAGGAAAGGGGGCTGCATCATCATTACCATTTTAAGTCCAAAAGTCTTCTATAGTTCAAAAATATTTCATATCTACAAATTAGTTTGCCCTTACACCATATCCAATTACATTTAATGTGGTAACTAATACCATCCCCAATAAAAAAAAAAAATGAAAAAAAGTCCAGGGAAGTTATGTGGTTTATCGATGGCCACACAGCAATTCAGTATCATATTTGAATGAATAATTATGGCTTTGTCTTCTAGGTTAAGTTTTATTTCCACTAGAAACATGACCACAATGTAATTTAGGTATTTTTCTCCTAGAAATTTATCATAATGCTGTATCCCTAATAAGGGGTACAATATGTCAGCAATTAATCTGTGACTAACGTTTACAAAAAGCCCCAAATTTGAACTTGAATTGAACTCTACAACACCCACCTAAATTTATGTTTATAAATACTCTTACTGGGGGCAGTTCCAAGATGGCCAAATAGGAACAGCTCCAGCCTCCAGCTCCCAACATGAGCAACACAGAACATGGGTGATTTCTGCATTGCCAACTGAGGTACTGGGTTCATCTCACTGGGGTGTGTCAGACAGTGGGTGCAGGACAGTGGGTGCAGCCCAATGAACGAGACCTGAAGCAGGGCGAGGCATCACCTCACCTGGGAAGTGCAAGGGGGAAGGGAATTCCATTTCCTAGCCAAGGGAAACTGTGACACACAGCACCTGGAAAATCGGGTCACTCCCACCCTAATACTGTGCTTTTCCAAGGGTCTTAGCAAACGGCACACCAGGAGATTATATCCCACATCTGGCTCAGAGGATCCCACACCCACGGAGCCTCCCTCATTGCTAGCACAGCAGTCTGAGATCTAACTGCAAGGCGGCAGCGAGGCTGGGGGAGGGGCACCCACCATTGCTGAGGCTTGAGTAGGCAAACAAAGCGGCCAGGAAGCTCCAACTGGGTAGAGCCCACTGCAGCTCAAGGAGGCCTGCCTGCCTTTGCAGACTCCACCTCTGGGGACAGGGCATAGCCAAACAAAAGGCAGCAGAAACCTATGCAGATTTAAATGTCTCTGTCTGACAGCTTTGAAGAGAGTAGTGGTTCTCCCAGCATGGAGTTTGAGATCTGAAAACAGACAGACTGCCTGCTCAAGTGAGTCCCTGACCCCCGAGTAGCCTAACTGGGAGACAACCCCCACCAGGGGCAGACTGACACCTCACACCTCACATGGCTGGGTACCCCTCTGAGACGAAGCTTCCAGAGGAACAATCAGGCAGCAACACTTGCTGTTCAGCATTATTCACTCTTCTGCAGCTACCACTGCTGATACACAGGAAAACAATGTCTGGAGTGGACTTCAAGCAAATTCCAACAGACCTGCAGCTGAAGGTTCTGACTTTTAGAAGGAAAACTAACAAACAGAAAGGACATCCACAGCAAAACCCCATCTGTACATCACCATCATCAAAGACCAAAGGTAGATAAAACCACAAAGATGGGGAAAAAGCAGTGCAGAAAAGTTGAAAATTCTAAAAATCAGAGCGTCTCCCTCCATCCAAAGGAACACAGCTCCTTGCCAGCAATGGAAAGAAGCTGGGTGGAGAATGACTCTGATGAGTTGAGAGAAGAAGGCTTCAGATGATCAAACTTTTGTGAGCTTTTAAAGGAGGAAGTTCGAGCCCATCACAAAGAATCTAAAAACCTTGAAAAAAGATTTGACGAAAGGCTAACTAGAATAACGAATGTAGAGAGGTCCTTTAATGACCTGATAGAGCTGAAAACCATGACACAAGAACTATGTGACAAATGCACAAGCTTCAGTAACCAACTCGATCAACTGGAAGAAAGGGTATCAGTGACTGAAGATCAAATGAATGAAATGAAGCGAGAAGAGAAGTTTAGAGAAAAAAGAGTAAAAAGAAATGAAAAAAGCCTCTAAGAAATATGCGACTATGTGAAAAGACCAAATCTACATCTGATTGGTGTACCTGAAAGTGACGGGGAGAATGGAATCAAGTTGGAAAACACTGTAGGATATTATCCAGGAGAACTTCCCCAACCTAGCAAAGCAGGCTAACATTCAAATTTAGGAAATACAGAGAATGTCACAGAGATGCTCCTTGAGAAGAGCAACTCTAAGACACGTAATTGTCAGATTCACTAAAGTTGAAATGAAGGAAAAAATGTTAAGGGCAGCCAGAGAGAAAGGTCTGGTTACCAACAAAGGGAAGCCCATCAGACTGACATAGGATCTCTTGGCAGAAACTTTACAAGCCAGAAGAGAGTGGGGGCCAATATTCAGCATTCTTAAGGAAAAGAATTTTCAACCCAGAACTTCATATACAGCCAAACTAAGTTTCATAAGTGAAGGAGAAATAAAATCCTTTACAGACAAGCAAATGCTGAGAGATTTTGTCACCAACAGGCCTGCCCTGCAAGAGACCCTGAAGGAAGCACTAAACATGGAAAGGAACGACTGGTACCAGCCATTGCAAAAACATGCCAAAATATAAAGACCATCGATGCTAGGAAGAAACTGCATCAACAAACGAGCAAAATAACCAGCTAACATCATAATGACAGGATCAAGTTCACACAAAACAATATTAGCCTTAAATGTAAATGGGCTAAATGCTCCAATTAAAAGACACAGACTGGCAAATTGGATAAAGAGTCAAGACCCATCAGTTTCCCGTATTCAGGAGACCAATCTCACGTGCAGAGACAGACACAGGTTCAAAATAAAGGGATGGAGGAAGATCTACCAAGCAAATGGAAAAAAAAAAAGGCAGGGGTTGCAATCCTAGTCTCTGATAAAACAGACTTTAAACCAAAAAAGATCAAAAGAGACAAAGAAGGCCATTCCATAATGGTAAAGGGACCAATTCAACAAGAAGAGCTAACAATCCTAAATATATATGCACCCAATACAGGAGCACCTAGATTCATAAAGCAAGTCCTTAGAGACCTACAAAGAGACTTAGATTCACACACAATAATAATGGGAGACTTTAACACCCCACTGTCAATATTAGACAGATCAACGAGACAGAAAGTTAAAAAGGATATCCAGGAATTGAACTCAACTCTGCACCAAGCGGACCTAATAGACATCTACAGAACTCTCCACCCCAAATCAATAGACTATACATTCTTCTTAGCACCACATCACACTTCTTCCAAAATTGACCACATAATTGGAAGTAAAGCACTCCTCAGCAAACAGAAAAGAACAGAAATTATAACAAACTGTCTCTCAGACCACAGTGCAATCAAACTAGAACTCAGGATTAAGAAACTCACTCAAAACTGTTCATCTACATGGAAACTGAACAACCTGCTCCTGAATGGCTACTGGATACATAACAAAATGAAGGCAGAAATAAAGATGTTCTTTGAAACCAATGAGAACAAAGATACAACATACCAGAATCTCTGGGATACATTTAAAGCAGTGTGTAGAGGGAAATTTATAGCACTAAATGCCCACAAGAGAAAGCAGGAAATTTCTAAAATGGACATCTTAACATCACAATTAAAAGAACTAGAGAAGCAAGAGCAAACACATTCAAAAGCTAGCAGAAGGCAAGAAATACTAAGATCAGAGCAGAACTGAAGGAGATAGAAACACAAAAAAACCCTTCAAAAAATCAACGAATCCAGGAGCTGGTTTTTTGAAAAGATCAACAAAATTGACAGACTGCTAGCAACATTAATAAAGAAGAAAAGAGAGAAGAATCAATAGACACAATAAAAAATGATAAAGGGGATATCACTACCGACCCCACAGAAATACAAACTACCATCAGAGAATACTATAAACACCTCTACGCAAATAAACTAGAAAACCTAGAAGAAATGGATAAATTCCTGGACACATACACCCTCCCAAGACTAAACCAGGAAGAAGTTGAATCTCTGAATAGACCAATAACAGGCTCTGAAATTAAGGCAATAATTAATAGTCTACCAACCAAAAAAAGTCCAGGACCAGAGGGATTCAGAGCCGAATTCTACCAGAGGTACAAGGAGGAGCTGGTACCATTCCTTCTGAAACTATTCCAATCAATAGAAAAAGAGGGAATCCTCCCTAACTCATTTTATGAGGCCAACATCATCCTGATATGAAAGCCTGGCAGAGACACAACAAAAAAAGAGAATTTTAGACCACTATCCCTGATGAACATCAATGCAAAAATCCTCAGTAAAATACTGGAAAACCGAATTCAGCAGCACATCAAATAGTTTATCCACCATGATCAAGTGGGCTTCATCCCTAGGATGCAAAGCTGGTTCAACATACACAAATCAATAAATGTAATCCAGCATATAAACAGAACCAAAGACAAAAACCGTATGATTATCTCAATAGATGCAGAAAAGGCCTTTGACAAAATTCAACAGCCCTTCATGCTAAAAAACTCTCACTAAATTCGGTATTGATGGAACGTATCTCAAAATAATAAGAGCTATTTATGACAAACCCACAGCCATTATCATACTGAATGGGCAAAAACTGGAAGCATTCCCTTTGAAAACTGGCACAAGACAGGGATGCCCTCTCTCACCACTCCTATTCAACATAGTGTTGGAAGTTCTGGCTAGGGCAATCAGGCAGGAGAAAGAAATAAAGGGTATTCAATGAGGAAAAGACGAAGTCAAATTGTCCCTGTTTGCAGATGACATGATTGTATATTTAGAAAACCCCATCATCTCAGCCTGAAATCTCCTTAAGGTGATAAGCAACTTCAGCAAAGTCTCAGGATACAAAATCAATGTGCAAAAATCACAAGCATTCTTATACACCGGTAACAGACAAACAGAGTCAAATCATGAGTGAACTCCCATTCACAATTGCTTCAAATAGAATAAAATACCTAGGAATCCAACTTACAAGGGATGTGAAGGACCTCTTCAAGAACTACAAACCACTGCCCCAATGAAATAAAAGAGGACACAAACAAATGGAAGAACGTTCCATGCTCATGGATAGGAAGAATCAATATCGTGAAAATGGCCATACTGCCTAAGGTAATTTATAAATCAATGCCATCACCATTAATCTACCAATGACTTTCTTCACAGAATTGGAAAAAACTACTTTAAAGTTCATATGGAACCAAAAAACAGCCTGCATTGCCAAGACAATCCTAAGCCAAAAGAACAAAGCTGGAGGCATCACGCTGCCTGACTTCAAACTATACTACAAGGTTACAGTAACCAAAACAGCATGGTACTGGTACCAAAACAGAGATATAGACCAGTGGAACAGAACAGAGCCCTCAGAAATAATACCACACACCTACATCCATCTGATCTTTGACAAACATGACAAAAACAAGAAATGGGGAAAGGATTCCCTATTTAATAAATGGTGCTGGGAAAACTGGCTAGCCATCAGTAGAAAACTGAAACTGGATCCCTTCCTTACACCTTATACAAATACAAAAATTATTTCAAGATGGATTAGAGACTTAAATGTTAGACCTAAAACCATAAAAATCCTAGAAGAAAACCTAGGCAATACCATTCAGGACATAGGCATGGGCAAGGACTTCATGTCTAAAACACCAAAAGCAATGGCAACAAAAGCCAAAGTTGACAAATGGGATCTAATTAAACTAAAGAGCTTCTGCATGGAAAAAGAAACTACCATCAGAGTGAACAGGCATCTACAGAATGGGAGAACAATTCTGCAATCTACTCATCTGACAAAGGGCTAATATCCAGAACCTAGAAAGAACTCAAATAAATTTACAAGAAAAAAACAAACAACCCCATCAAAAAGTGGGCAAAGGATATGAAGAGGCTCTTCTCAAAAGAAAACATCTATGCAGCCAACAGACACATGAAAAAATGCTCATCATCACTAGCCATCAGAGAAATGCAAATCAAAACCACAATGAGACACCATCTCACACCAGTTAGAATGGCGATCATTAAAAAGTCAGGAAACAACAGGTGTTGGAGAGGCTCTGAAGAAATAGGAACACTTTTACACTGTTGGTGGAACTGTAAACTAGTTCAATCATTGTGGAAGACAGTGTGGCAATTCCTCAAGGATCTAGAACTAGAAATACCATTTGATCCAGCCATCCCACTACTGGGTATATACCCAAAGGATTATAAACCATGCTGCTATAAAGACACATGCACACATATGTTTATTATGGCACTATTCACAATAGCAAAGACTTGGAACCAACCCAAATGTCCATCAATAACAGACTGGCTTAAGAAAATGTGGCACATATACACCATGGAATACAGTCATAAAAAAGGATGAGTTTTATGCAGTCATAAAAAAGGATGAGTTCACATCCTTTGTAGGGATATGGAAGCAGCTGGAAATCATCATTCTCAGCAAACTATCGCAAGAACAGAAAATAAAACACCACATGTTCTCACTCATAGGTGGGAATTGAACAGTAAGAACACTTGGACACAGAAAGGGAACATAACACACCAGGTCCTGTTGTGGCGTGGGGGTAGAGGGGAGGGATAGCTTTAGGAGATATACCTAATGTAAATGACCAGTTAATGGGTGCAGCACACTGACGTGGCACATGTATACATATGTAACAAACCTGCACATTGTGCACATGTACCCTAGAACATAAAGTGTAACAAAAAAATAAAAACAAATTATCATATGATCTTGTGAATTACTCACTCCCATTGTATTGTATTTTGTGTCATGGTATTTAATTTTTAAATATTTTTAAAAATTGCATTCATAAATTAGAAGTGTCCCAGGTCTCTCTATGGGGTCTGGGTTTTGACCTTTTCCTACAGTTATGTGAGGAAGGCCCTGTTGATATTCTCATCTGAATATACAACTAGGGGCCTCTGAGACATCAGGGACCATCAATAGGTACACTATCATGCAGTTGATCTCTGCTCTAAAAAGTGAAATGATGAGTGGAACTTTGGAGTTGAGTGTCAGTCTTGAGAATAACTTAATTAAGTGGTAAGTCCCTTGAACTGAAATGGAAAATGAAGGCTGCCCCTAACACCAGAGCCTTGGGGAAGAATTCATAAAGGAAAGTAATGAGATGCTCTAGAAAGACAAGAAGTGACAGAGAAGTGGAAAGGGTAAAAGTCCTACCAGTCTATCTTGGAGTAACATTTCCTACAATGTCATCTGCCAACAGCAAGTTTTTTTATATTCAAGAAAAGCATTTTATTTAAAAATCATTTATTGAATCTTCTCCACTTTCACTATTCTTTCATTATAAAAATCATTCCCAGAGTTTGTCAACACCATTTATTGTTTCTAATCAAAACAATGACAAAGCAATATTCAGATGGAAGCATCAGTGTACCACGTCAAATACAATTTCATATCTCTTCTTTGTCATGAGATGAAATTAGATATAAGGTAAAAGGATAAGCAAGTTTAAAAAGAAAAACTCTTTAAGCCTTTTCCCTTAATCAAACCCAGCATCAAGTTCAAAGTCAATAAATGATACAATAAAACAATAATAATAATAATGACCCAGTTGCCAAATGCAAGGGTGTGTCAGTTTTCAGGAGCTTAGTACGTATTCCTGCAATGTGACTCTATAAAGAAAGAGAAAGCCCCAACAGCCACGGTAGAATGAATGGTTCCAAATTTAAAGTCATTAATGCAAGATCCAGTATCTGGAAAGAGGAAACAGCAGCAGTGATGACGAACTGAAGTGCTCCTGCACTTACCAAGATACAAACAGCCCAAGTACAAGCTGCAGTGGGTGGAAATGAGGAAGAAGAATAAGGAAAGATGACCTTCTCATGTCTGGACCATGAGCGAGCTGACAAAGGAGACAGACATGAAAGTGTCATACATACCGCCAACATGTGACTCTTAGTGGATTCACAAGAAGGCAAGCAATATGTTACACATATATACAGAAAAGACAAGACAAAGTTCCTATCTTGAAAAAAGACTTGGCTCCACATTTGTCTATTGGGAGTTTCTGGGAAATGTGTTTCAGAGTTTTCCCAATAATAATAATAACAGTGATGGCTAACAATTATTGAGCACTGAATAGGTGTGAAAACCATCCTGGAAGTATAGAGACTATGAGTCGAATAGACGGGGGATTTGAATCTGGACAACTAACTGGGAGACTTTGGCCAAATTACATAAGCAATTTGAATCTCAGTTTCCTAGTTATAAATGGAGATAAATAACAACTACTTCATAGAGTGATTAGCATTAAATACAAAGATGGATTCAAACATATAGCATGCACAATGCCTGAAGTGTGTTAAGAACCCAGTCAATATTTGCTATCATATGACCTGCTAATAATTATCCTCACAATTCTAGGCTATAAGGACTAGCATTATTTTTAACATAATAAACAAAAACTTAGGGTTCATAGAAGTTTAGTATCTTGTCAGTGTTCAAATAGCTGATAGATACAAAAGGAGGATTCAAATCAAAATCTCACAAGGACGCTAAACGCAGCATTGGAGGGTGTGCCTCCAGACAATGCCTTTCTGCACTTCTAAAATGTTGACAGCTACCTGCTTTTCTGAGAAGTGTTTCAGAACTGCAAGGAGTCCTCCACATAATCAAATGTCCCCAGCTTCTAGAAGTGGTAAGAAAGCTGAGAATTCCTTGATGTACAAATGAATAAGTCATCCCTAGTGAGGAAAACTGGCTTCGAAGAGGAGCCACCGACAGATCTCACTCAGTATTCCAGGAGTAACTGCTTCTCCTTTAGGGAAAAATGGATGCTGAAGTGTGTTTATTTCCTTAATAAGTTGTTTCGAAGTTTGCCTTTTTTCAATTTTTTGAGTTATATATGGATAGATTCTTGTGTAAAATGTAAGAAAATTAGAAATAGTATTGTTTCTGGAGACAATAAAATGACCCTATTTCAAGTGGAACAAACAATAATAAAAAAGTAATACAAGTCTCGGCAAGAAAATTAGTAATGTAGAAGTAACAGGGGTATGGAGAGAGCTTACTAAATGCCATTATGACAGAAATATGCCACATGATCTTGATATACTTCAACAAAATACTAAAGTAGAATTAAAACACAAATTACACTAAAGAAATGATATACAAACTTTCTCTCAAAGATTCCACTGTAAATATTCCTTGGTGATTTTATTTTAACAAGTGAAAATGCAGGGAGGGGATTCCAAACCTGAGGAATATCCTAAGACCTTACTCAATGCCTTGCACATAGTTAATTACATCTGTGTGGGGCATGAGTTATCTCTTTCTCATACTCATGTTGATAATTACTCTGAGTTTAATTATTTGTACCAGATGTGTGTGTGTGAGGATGTGCACGTGTGTATATGTTCATCTAGTGCTTTTGTGTTACTCGTGTTTTCTTGTTCATACTGTTGTAGCATAACATGCCCTTCATTAGGAACCAAACCTGTGCCCTGGCCTAGTATATTTCCTCCACCTGCTGAGCATCCTCTCACCCTCTATTTTTATCTGGAAGAAAGAAGACAATAATATCTACCATTCAAGGTGCTGTGTGCATGAGAAATAATTTATACTTAGAGTCTATCCTATTATATGTCAGTGTCTAATTAATGTAGCTTCTAGTGGTAATAACAGAAATCATAGCATATGCTTTTTTAAAAATTTCTTTAAATTTATTTATTTATTTATTTATTTTTTAATGGGAAGAATGGTACTATTTTATTATTTATTTTTTTATTATTATACTTTAAGTTCTAGGGTACATGTGCACAACGTGCAGGTTTGTTACATATGTATACTTGTGCCATGTTAGTGTGCTGCACCCATCAACTGGTCAGCAGTTATCAACTCATCATTTACATCAGGTATAACTCCCAATGCAATCCTTTTCCCCTCCCCCATCAAGAACAGAAAACCAAACACCGCATGTTCTCACTCACAGGTGGGAACTGAACAATGAGATCACTTGGACTGGGGAAGGGGAACATCACACACCGGAGCATATGTTTTTTAAAGAAACAATATAATTTCTTTGCAAATGACATTCAACTGGATTTTAGGGGTTAATGTGTAATTAGAACTTGTAATTTTTTAACATGCATCTCTTTTGCCTTCTATTTCCCCCACATTAGCATTTAATGTATCATTTTTACTTACCTTTTGGGGTCTTAGTCATAATCCTGAACAATTGCATTTTTTTCTTCCTAGTAAACACATTTGAAACAATGATTTTCCTGCTAGTTCATTTTTAATAGTATACTGAAGATTTTGAGGTCTGGTGATTTTATTTTTAATATTCTTTTCCTTAATATTTAATAATTTTACTATGAAAATAATAAATAATTGTAGCAGCAATGGTGAAGTGATCTATGTTCATATTATTCTTGTTTGTTTTAGAAAGTCTCGTATTTCTACATTAAAGGTAATGCTTGTTGAAACATTTAATTTTTCCCTTGTGAAAAAAGAAACTCTCTTTCCTATTATTTTTACTGTGCTTATGATGAATAGCTACTGAGTTTTTATCAGATACTTTTTTGGCAATTGAGATAATTATATAGATTTGAACAATGTCTTATTTTGATGTGTTCTATTAAGTTAATAATTTTCCTGGTGTGATATCAATCACTTCAGCCTTCTAGGGTTAAGTCGTGTAGATTTCAATGCATAAGGCTTTTCATGTCTTGAATCATATTTGCTAACATTATAGATGTTTCCATTTGTTTGCTTATTCAACCAAATAATTAGTAAGCAAGGACTTACTTAAAAGAATTGTGCTGGGTTCGGCAGAAGTTCAAAGATGAATAAAAGAGTCACTATTATCAGGTCACTCAGTCTGAGGGGCAGACATGAACACAGCTATACTACTAGTCATTCTGCTTTCTGAATCCTAAAAGTGCTTTTTTTATTCATAAAATGATATGTTTTTACTTTTTATGTTCTAGACGCTGTACTTGAAGCGGAAGATAACCTGGCAAAGAAAACAGTATGGTGCTGCCTTCAGGAAACTCCTAGTCTAGAGGAAGACAGCCAATAATCACATAACTGCTCTAATCAAATATTTCACCAAAATAAAGTATTAGCTACCTCCTAGAATCCAGGCTCTGATGTAAATACTGAGGATATGGCAATGAACGTAAATGCCTAAACTCTGCAACGTTGGTGCTCACATTCTTGTAAATAAATACACTATTGTCTTTGCATAGAGGCCAGGCACTCTAGAATATTAGGGGACCTTGTTCTCATGTGGTGGTATCCCTGGATAGATGACACAATCGGCTTTTCGGATGCATTTCATACTTTGGCCCAGAATCCTGCAACACTTTCTGTCATGATTAAACAGAGGTTATGTAGAAAAGGAAACGGACTCACTTTGTAACTCTCACAGGTTGTGTTCCGGCCAAAAACTAATAGTTGTGCCTATAGCCCTAAGGTGCTGCTTTCTGGAGTGCCTGAACTCTGGTCCCTTTTCCTTGGTACTCCTGCCCTCCTGCTAGTTGACTACATTTATAAGAGAAAAGAATACCAAGAAATTAGGCAGAACACGTGGAGTGTGTGTCTGTGAAGTGTGTGCCTGTATATGTTAGTGAGGCATCCATAAGAACGTGGGTGGTGTGTGTGTGTGTGTGTGTTTGGGGTGGTTGCTGGAATATTACTACACTGCATTCTGAGTGCACAAAGGCAGCAAAAACCCTAGGAGTATATTTAGGAGGAAATCAATTTTTTCCATTGTTCGAAATGTCCAGTTCTGATTTCCTCCAACTGAGTTGATAGGCCAGGGGGAAAAGCGGCCAAGCTGAAGCAGAAGTGAGCTAGTAAACGCCCACCAGGAATAGCAGTTGGCCTGGACTTGTAGAAAAGCTTCTTCCAAATACAGATCTAGGATGCAGACTATTACCTATATGAACAGACAGCCTGTCTTGTGACATGTTTTTTTTTTTAGAAATTAAGTACTCTGATGCATTCAAAGTAACACACACACCCTGAGATTATCTCAGCTTCATCCACGTTCCAGACCCTTGCTTGGCTCTCCAGCATTCCAGCTGCAGCTGCTGGGGCTGGCCGCAGGCACATCTGGCTGTTCTCCCCTTTGGAGTAGGCAGGGCAGGGCTGTTCTGCCTGTCCCATGCATTGCCTTTCGATAAAGAATCTGCACTGAAGAATTGTTCCGGGTTCTGTTTCCTCGTGAATTGCTAACTGAAGAAATCCTGAGAGGAAATACTTGAGTTTCTCAAAAAGAGGATTTTATGCTAATCTACTACAGGATCCAGAAGAAAATTTCAATTTTATTACAATTCAAAAGCAACATGACTTCCATACAAATGCAAAAATAACATGATTCCATACAAGTTAGCCAAAAGCAAAATGAAGAGAACACGACGGGAAAATAAAGCTACATATTAGGATGTAAAAAGTATATGAGACATGCAGAAAGTTACCATGGAAAATCATACTAGAAATCCACATCGGGGCACTGAAGAGCCAGATTGATGTCAACAATTTGGAAGAACAACTTAAGTCTACCTAGAATTCAGAAGAAAAGAATAAAGAAACAAAAATAGGGAAAATATGGTGAATATAGAGAACAGAAAATAAAGAGCTTGCAGGGATGACTTGTTATTCTTAAAGGAGAACCCAAACAATTCAAGAGATGTTATAAGAGAAAATGTTCTTGATCTGAAGGTATTGATTGACTTTAGGAATGCCCTACAGGAGGCAAACACATCCAGGGACTCGGCCTAATTTGGCCTCTGGCAATGTCTCAAGAGCAGAAACCCAGGGGGCTAATCAACCCGATCTGGAAACATAACCTTGGCACATCCTTTGTGTCCTTCAGACAGGCAGAAGTATCTGTCCCACATGGAACACTTGTCCAAATCCCTCATTCAACTTATGCCTCTTGTTTCCAACATACCTTACACTTCTCCTGAGTTCTCATCACAATCAGCGTTAACTCCTGATTTATTTAAGAAATTGTTCTATTCTATTACTCACTCTAGATATAAGCTCCATGAATGAAGAGCCTGTTTACCACTCCATCACCAGATAATACTGAAGTTTAGGGCAAGAACTTAAAACAAAGAAAAGAAATTTGTTTTATATTGGTAAAGGTAAAATACCATAAGGTATTACTTGACAGAAAATGCAATGGGCTGAATAACATGACATCATTTATGTGACACAAATGTAAGGCCTTTCCACTGTAGGCCAAACACCTCCAATAAAGGAACACAGAAAAGGGTAACATTTAAGAGAATAAAGGGTGAGCAATGTCATTTCAGGCAACTGCAAGCAGAAGAAAGCAGGGTGTAGTAGGCCACCTGGAGGATTTGGGAGTAGGTTACCACTGGATGGGAGTGGTTAGTTTGGAAGTGTCCATCCGCAGGGAGAATGTATTTGTGTTTCTCTTCCTATCTAACTAGAAGCAAGGAAACGTCAGGATGGCTTCAATGACAACGGTTGTCAACTCAATAAAAGAGCTGGCTCTTTTCCTGAACATAAGGACTCATTCCTGAGTCTCAGGCAAAAGAGATCATTCATCAGAGCCTGTGTTTTGATTAAAGATTTTATAGCACCTACATGAAATCACTTGTTTTATTTTCTTTTTCTTCTGTCCCTGTTATTTCCTTTCATTTGTAATACAAACTGCTTATTTTTTTCTCTTTGCAACCTCGTTGTGCATTAGGTTTGATTTTTTTCTGCTTTGATGAGCATTATGTGGCATTATCTCTCAATTTCTCTCTGCCTGCATCTCATACTAAGGAAATGAGTCCTGGCAGGTTTTGTAGAGTCATAATCTGCATGGTCAGAGGAACTGATTGAAGCCAGTTGGGCACTGGGATCAAAAAGCTGCATTATGGAGGGGGGATGGAAGGCTGTTCATTAATGATGCTATCTGAAAAATGTTGAAACATAAAGAAGATAGCAAAGTCTGAGAGAATATATAAGACACAAACTTGGAATGACTGCTTTTGACTTGTACATTTTGTGACCTGTTTTCTTTTTTCCTCTTTCTCTGTCTTGCCAATTTTTTTTTTTTTTGGCAGTGAGTGAAACTCAAATTAAAATACATGTCTAGAAAAAAATCCTCAGTTCTAAATGAAGCCTACTACACAATCAAAAACTCTAATTATTTTATAGATATTAAAAGTGTCGCAGGAAACAGAAGTCTGTGAGCAGAATACCTACTTAGGGCTTCCTTCCTATCCTACTTATTTTTAAACCACCATTTCTGAAAAAGCATTGATTAAATATATTCCTAATGATCCTGAACAACTGTTATTTTATTTTTTGAGACAATAGTGTCTTCTTCTGTTATCCAGACTGGCATGTGGTGGTATGATCATAGCTCACTGCAGCCTCCAACTCCTGGGCTCAAGCAATCCTCTGAAGCAGCTGGAACTGCAAGCGCAAGTCACCATTCCTGACTAATATTTTAAAATTTCTTTTGTAGAGATAGGATTTCGCTATGTTGTCCAGGCTTGTGTTGTAATCCTCTTGCCTCTGTCTCCCTAGTAGCTAGGACTGCAGGCTATCATGCTCAGCTATAACTAATTTTAAAAGTAATATCAAAACTCAAAATTAAATTTGGTAATCAAAAATAGTTACCTGGCGTGTACAAAGCATGTGGTATTGAGAAATAGGTGTGATATTTTCGAGTTTTTTTTCAAGGTATGGATGCACATTTCTAATAAAAGCCCTCCAGATTCTCCTCAACCTCCACCCTCAGCTAAGTGCCTGTCCCCCAACCTCAAGAAAAATCTCCTAGGTCTTCTTCCTGTAGGATCACCTTAACACAATAACTTTGATTTCAGTTTTCTCCCATAGATAACAAAATGAAGGTTTCCTGAAGCTGTTTTTCACTCTAGGCCTACAGACACAAGAAATCCACTCCTTTCACTCCTGTCCCCCAGCTGGAATCCACGTGCTTGGATTTGAGTTGGCCTTCCTAAGACCTTTTAATTGCGATATCCCTGAAAATATGGTCTGTATTGTTAGGTGTCTTAATTATATATTTGTTTATTTGTCCCAAGTAAGGAAAGAGTATTTAAAGACCCTCAGCAGATACACACACACACACACACACACACACATACACACATACACACACACAGAGTAAAGATACATGCCCACAAGATTGAAAAATCATCATATCTTCCCACTCTTGGTTTTTGTCCTATCTTGACAGCAAAATGATTATGTCACTTTAATTTGCATTATTTGTTGTTTTGTTGTCTCTTTTTCTCCACTCAGGTCTTCTGGTTGACTTTGGTCTTTGTGATTTTCTTGCAATGAGCTGTATCTATCTATCTATCTATCTATCTATCTATCTATCTATCTATCTATCCATCCTTATTATTTACCCTCGTAAAGTTGTGTGTATGTATATCTTATTGTGTTTCTAAGTTTTTCTCCCTGTATCATGATACTGTATTATTCCCTTTTTCTATGGATTTGCAGCATTGAGGTGAAATTTGCCAGGAAATGTTTTTATTCATGTAGAACTATTAAAAGGAAAGTCATTTTAATGCATTGGACTATTGTGTACCTACTAATAATAAGACAATTGAGAATCTAGAACTAATTTGCCAGGATACACTATTTGGCAAGATAAAGCATCTAGAAAAAATGAAAGAAATGGAATTAACAAATATTAATTCCAATTAACTGATATTAAGACAAGTGAGTTTCTAAAACTAATTTGCTATGATACACTATTTGGCCAGATAAAGCATCTAGAGAAACTGAGGAATAGAATTAACAAATATATGCTGAGGGCCGGAAAAAAAAATCATGCAAGAAGAAACACAAAATCAAGTCACAAAGTACTAAAGTGTAATGGACATTTATGTAGATTTAGCTTGCAAGTGGATCTTAAAATAGATTCATCTTTCCCAATAATAGTTTGATGATTTTTACAGTCTGGAGCAGTGAATCTCAAGTTTGGCTGACTATGCCTCCCAGGAGACATCTGACAATGTCTGAAGATATTTTTTATTGTCAAAAAAAAATTTTGAGGGGTCACATAGCTACCAGCATCTAGTATGTAGAGGCTAGAGAAGCTGCAATGCCAGGGCAGCCCACACCCAAAAAAAACAATATTTAATCTAAAAATGTAATAATGTTAAGGTTGAGAAACCCTTTTTAGATTGACATATATATATGTGTGTATATATATATGTGTGTGTGTGTATATATACATATATATATATATAAAGAACAAATGTGTTACTGATTGCTAAAGATGAACTATTCTTTGATATAGCACACTTCATTAATATAGGCACGGAACAATGTTTCTGTTTTTCTCACAATCCCGAATATTTCTTTGATCATTTTAAGAAGCACTTAGTGAAGAATTCTAATAATGGACAAACTCAGATATTCAGCTTTAATAGGTTTTTTCAGTATCCCATAGATTGGGCTCCTTTCTTAGCCATTCTCTGCAATGCAAGCCCAACTCTTTGACTTCCCTAAAGACAATAAACTCATCCATCCCTCGTCTAACTCTCCATTTCTAGTCCTTATTTCAAATCCAAATGTCCAGAAGGTGAAATCTTTGGAAACACTTTTATTAAGCTCAGATTAATATCAACAAATAGACAAGACCATGGGAGGGAGTAATTAAGCTAGGAGATGGCTTTCTAGCTTTGGGAAGAGAACATAAGCAGAGAAAGAAGAAGAAAGATATATGGGGAGATCATGAAAACCCCACCCTGAGCAGAGGGCTCAGGCAGAGAAAGGGGGTGAGAAAAACCCACAGGCTGGAAGTTCTGGGCTGTAGAGTGTCTTGAATGAGAGTAGCAAAGGAGAATTCTGAGTTCAAAGATGCACACCTCTGTAAGAAGGGGATATGTTATAGATGCTGTATTTTCCACCATCTCAGGGCAACACAAAGTGTGTCCTCCATGGCTGAATAGAACTGAATCCCAACAGTCCCTGGCAATGTATGTATATAAGATTACAGAGTCTTGTATATTGGCTGGCTAACACATTTTAACCATTAGCTCCCTATGAGAACCTTAGAATGAATCTTTGCGCTGAATTTTAATGCAGTTGGTAAAAAGAATAAATTAGGAAAATATTAGTATCAGGAAGACTAATCGTACAATATTATGCTGTTAATTTGTATAGGAAATAACCTAAATTCTTATATAAAATAGACTTATTTCATTATTATTAATGACTTCATTATATCCACCTTCCCATTTGCATGGAATAGAACAGGTGGTATCTCACATGTAGATTAAACACAGGATCCACTCATTTATACCTATTGGTTTTAGTTCATCAATATTTCAAAAAAATGTATTTTCTCTGGGTATTTGAGATTATATAATATTAGAATGTTGAAATAAATTATCTAAGAAATATCCAGACTAAAAAGAAAATGAGAAAATTTGGAAATGAAAGTAGGGGCTAGAAAAAAATAAATTCATAGTGAAATAAAAATTAATTTCATTTAGAAAGTAAAATAAGGCCTTTTGAATAATACAAAACTAATACAAATATTATGGAATTAAATTTTAATAACACTTCATTCTTCAAATGATGTTTTACTGCCACGCATTTGCAACATTCGTTTCTGCAATGATTGATAGAAGGAGGAAGTGTAATGTTGGAGGCTGGTTTTCAAATGTGCTCAGATATGGGAGCACACAGAGGCCATGCTGCTTTTGAAGAGCACTCAGTGTCCTCAGAGCACTCTATCTGTTAGGAAACTATTGCAGAAATCACTTTACACGATTTTCTTCAATTATCACGAAGAAATATTATAACTGAAGAAATTTCTTCAATTATCTTCAATTTCTTCAATAATTCTACGAGAAAAATGTGGTATTTTACATTTTACAGCTGGGAAAGCTAGGCACTGATTCAGGAGTGTTGCCCAAGTCGGAAGCTAGGGAAGTGCTTCTCAAGCTTTAGGCAGAATCAGAATCACCTCAAGTCCATATTAAAACAGATTCTGGGCCTCACCCTCAGAGTATCTAATTTAGTAAGTCTGGGAGGCAGCCTCAGAATCTAGCAAGTTCCCATGTGGTCCTGATGTTGTAGGTCAGGAGAACAAATATTGGAACATCTGAGCTAAGATGTGTGTAACAGTGATGGCACCCAGGTAGCTGGAATGCAGACTCCACACTAACTACCAGCTTATAGCTTGCCAGAGGCACGTCCACATTACACACATGACAAAGATGGCCACCCCTACAGGCACCCTCAACAAAACCTTGTCACATGGAGTAAAAGCTCCTGTTTCCTAGTTTTATATTTATTCTATTCTAGACCTTCCTAGGAAATGAACAGTTTCAGGAAATACAATTTAATAAAGAATAACTTTTAATTGAAAACATGCCATGCTAATTAACTTCTTTCTTTGAGTTGTGAAACAATTATCTTAATTCCAAGTGAGCAGCAGAATTCGTTTTGTCTAGATTTGCTCAGTATGAGTGAACTACAGAAACAAAATGAGAACTTCTTAAGCCAAATGGCATACTGAATAAGATCCGACAACCTGATATCTGAGATCTGGTCTTCATATTAATTTGCTAATTCAAAAAAAGCATGTAACTCACTATACTTGCCATCATTACACTAAAAAGTAATATGATTCCAAAAACACAATAATACTGGTAAAAACATTTAGAAATATACAGTTTAGAAAGATTCACAGAGATTATTATTTTCAGTTTAACAAAAAACATTAGAGTCTGTAGCTATGACATTGAAGAAAATTTAAAATTTATAAAAATACATGAACACATATTAGAAAATAATCACTTAGCATAAGAGTACATATATATACACACACACATATGCAGACACACACACACATATGCAGACACACACACACACCCTTGGGTGTATATATATAGATACATACACACACACACACACAGACATATACATACCTATGTATATATATAGAGAGACACACAAACATATATATTCGCTGTATATGTATGTATTTGCTAATTTCTACTATCTTATCTATAAACTATTGAGATTTCAGAGTATGCTCCAGGGTAGATATCAAATTACAAGGTCATTAATTTTCCACACTTTCTAAATGTTCCTTTTCCTTGGTTCTAAAAACTATAATCTGGTCTTGTGTAGAAAACATAAAAAAATAGGACAGGTGCAGTGGCTCACGCCTGTAATCACAGCATTTTGGGAGGCCTAGGCAGGTGGATCACCTGAGGTCAGAAGTTCAAGACCAGTCTGGCCAACATGGTGAAACCCTTGTCTCTGCTAAAAATACCACGAATTAGTCAGTCGTGGCAGCGTGCACCTGTAATCCTCGCTACTTGGGAGGCTGAGGCAGGAGAATCGCTTTAACCTGGGAGGCAGAGGTTGCAGTGAGCTGAGACCACGCCATTGCACTCTAGCCTGGGCAACAAGAGAGAAACTCTATCTCAAAAAAAAAAAAAAAAAAAGGAAAACATAAAAAATATAAAAAACCACAAATTTTTCCTGACAAATCACACACAAAATCAGAAAGTGTATAGTAAGGAATTGACACATTTTCCATAGATGATTAAACATTATTTTAATTACCTATGAAGGGCTGAATATAATTATCAAATTGCATAAAAGTACAAAGGCATGATGTCAAAAAGTGAAGCCTGTAGAATCAGAAATACCAAATTTGTAAAATGTAAAACAGAGTTTCAAAGTTTCATGTATAGGTCAATAGTGTTGTCAACTGAAGTCTGCCTGTGCGATACAAGTTGGGATGTATAATACTGAAAAGCAAATGCCTGCTTCACCCATCAATTACATAATTTATTCAGAACACCTTGGCTTGTCATAGTATTGTCTTGAAAAATAGTAACAGAAGATGATTCTGCAGAAAATTGTCTTAAAATTGATGTGCACATACACACATATACCCACCACTCATATTAATCAGACTTGTAGCATTGATCATTTCTGATGAAAAGTAAATAGATTTCAAATTGGAGATGATCAAGGAGTAGCTAAAGGAGAGACCTCTAGCATATGAACTTTCACTGGATGCTGGGAAAGAAAGCAAAAAGTAGACTGAAACTAGAATAGCATCTGAATATTTTAAATAATTTAAAATCAAAATATTACTTTAAAAAACCATATTGTTCCACTTGCTATCACTGAAGAAATTCTCTAGTCAAATTTGATTTACAACCATTTTTGCTCATCTGACCTATTATTAAATGCATTTGTTCCAGAAATACAGCAAATAATTTCTCATAATTCTTTACATGTCTTATTATAAGAGGTTAAAGCTTTTTGCTGAATTTAATTTAACTGAAATTGAAAAACTTAATTTCTACTCATTGTAATGATGAGTGTCAGAAATGTACAGGTTCTTAATTAACTTCCTGCTAATAAAGGATTTCTTTAGATATGAGTACTTAACTGGTATTTGCCATCATGTTGGGGGAATGGGGAATGATCAAGACTACACAAACTTTAGTAAGATGGATGAGATCAGTGATGCCACAGCTGGAAAAAAAACCAGAAAGTCTACATTTCTACTTTCCTGTTCTCATTTCTTCAGACTAGCATCTGAAGAAACTTGTGAAGAAGTCATTGTGAAATAAAAGTCTTTGTCAAAAATAAAAATAAAAACAAACCTACAAAGGATGTGATGGGGCCGGTCATAGTGGTTCACAACAGTAATCCCAGTGCCTTGGGAGGCCGAGCTGGGAGGATCACTTGTGGCCAGGAGTTCCAGAACAGCCTGGGCAACATATCAAGACCCCCCATCTCTGTGCAAAAAAAATTTTTTTAAATTATCCAGGTGTGATGGCATGTGCCTGTAGTCCTAGCTACTTGGGAGACTAAAATGAGGAGGCTCACTTGGGCCCAGGTGTTTGAGACTACAATGAGTTACGATTGCACCGCTGCATTCCGGCCTAAACGACAGTGAGACCTTGTCTCCACGGGGGGGGAAAGAAAGATGTGATGATGTGATGGGGTAAGATCAATTACCTGCCTTCTTCACCATATCAGACGGTCTCACTACTGTAGGAGAGAGTGGAACACCTGCTGGGACAAAGGTCAGTTCAGGACAGGATAGAGAAGCAGTGTTATTGGCTGGTGACCTAAAGGTGGCCATAGTTACTCTTTCTTCTTGACCATAAACCCTCAGCTTTCAGGGAAGGCTTGGTCCCTTCTCCAACCCTAAGATATGAAACTCAATTAAGATAAAGAAATCCTATTAGCATCATTGCTTTTGTCCTGGCAGTATGTCCTGGGCTGCGACATACTACCAGCCACTGAGCCTAAGGGGAAGGGAGTTTCAGTGAATACTTGGCCTCTTTTCTTTTAAAAAAACACTTTGTCAGAGCAGAATGTTCCCTTTCCAATGCCTCCAGACACTGCCATCTTCATAGCTGCTTGGAACTGTAGAAGCATCTGAGAAATTCAGGAGATCTAGCCAAAGAGAACGAGTCCAGTGCCTCCACGTGGCTCAGTGGAAGATAGACAGAACCAGGGTTCTTACCAATGGTTTTGAGCAGTCGAATAAGCCAACTCTGGCACTACTTACCTCCAGATCCCTATTACATAAAATGATAACAAAACAGAAAAATTTGCTTTGAAAACATATTTTGTTGTGTCTTCTGTTTCTAGAAATAGCATATGTGACATAGCAAGGTAATGTATTATTTTTAATTAATTAATGTTTTTGCCCATTCATTCATTAAACTCATGTGCCGTGCCTACAGTTTCTAAACTGCTGGCATACATAATAAACATAAACACATTGATAATACCTTATATTTTATAGTGTATTATAGATTAGCAGGTGCTTTCAGTAGAATATAGGTTGAGGTTCCATATCATTTATATAACCTGCTTCAGAGTACAAATGTTTCAGATTTTAGATTTTCTTTTGAATTTTGGAATACCTGCACATACATAATATCTAGAGGATGAGACTCAAGTCTAAACACAGAATTCACTTTTGTTTCATATCCACCTTATACACAAAATCTAGAAGAAAATTTTATGTAATATTTTTTGTGGATGAAACAAAGTTTTGACTGTGTTTTGACTATGGCCCACCATACGAGGTCAGACGTGGGATTTTCAACTTGTGATATCATGCCAGTGCTCAAAAGGTTTATAATTTTGAAGCATTTCAGATTTGGAATTTCAGACTACAGATGTTCAACCTGTATTTTATTCTTTTCTACCCCTCAAATAAGCCCATATTAGAAACTGAGGTTGAGGGTGCTTGTGCCTTGCATGAGGCCACGGTTTTGGATAGTAAGTCCTTTGACTACAAGTAAGGCTCTCATCACCACTCTACCTGGGTCCTCCCTTATGAGCTGCATGTTTGTGTTCTAGCTTCACTAAGCTCAGAAGCTGGTGTGACTTGATCACAAATCCCAAAACTTTCTTGGTCCTGGGAACCAACAGTAGGGCCTGGGCAATAAAGCCCATAGAAATCTATCAGTCTGTGCTAATTGCATCTCAATTTAAAAAGCTGCAATTGTGCAATCCTTTGGAATGCAAGGAGAAAATATTAGAACTTGCAATATATTTATTTTTTAAATATTTTCCTGTAAATGGTATGTTTCATAATGTACATCAGATGTTACATCTGCCATGCATATATAATTTATAGAGACTGAAATGTATACTAAATAGATAAATGACACATATATTGATGTTTCAAATATTATCACATAAAAAGTTGTCTGATCAAAATATTTAAGACCACTGATCTGTTTTTAGTTTTAGTAGACTAGATAGTGACATGCCTACATGCCCACTTTGCCTTTATTAATTTAGAGACATCAGTATTGGGCAATGACCATCTGTTGTACTCAGTGATGTACAAGATCCCACTACCTATCTGGATAATTCAGTCCAAGTGACAATTTTTTTGGAACTTTCATTTTCTTATCACTGGGTTGCAAAAATCACATAAACAGTTAACAGTGAAAGCACTTTGTCAATTGTAAAACACTGTAGAAGTGTTAAGTTCAAAACAGTGGCTGAAATTAAAGTGCTTGGAATCATGATGAGAGAAACTGACTTTTATTGAGTGCTACTATTTGCTTTCCAAATACTATCTCATTAAAATTCCACAAAATGTTCAAGACATGATGTAACTAGAGCAGGAAGAGGACACAATTTATGTGCATGTGTTTATGTACAATGAGCTGCTTCTTTGCTCCTCAGAACAAGTCTCAAGAGCATTTATTAGTTTGAAACATGTGAAATTGCTGTTTTTATAGGTCAGCCAAATATCAGCTATTTCCCATGGTTCAAATTCACAGTAAAATGATCATTTTACACATGAGGAAATGAAAGCCAAGCAAACTGAAAGGAGTTGTCCAAGGTCAAAGAACTAGTAAATGTAGGGAGGTCCCAGCACTAAAACCCATGCCTCCTGTTTCCACCACCCCCTACTCTGTACTGACAGCACAGCACTCCGTCAAACCTCAGCAATCTTTGTCATCCAAGGGATAGGCCTTTCAGAGGGTGTATTTAGGTCTCTAGTGAGGAGACACAGTACACTGCATTTCAAGTATAGGGGTGTGTCATGGTCCCTCTAAAATACGCCCTGTGTACCAGCCTGCGGCCCTGTCTCCGACATCTATATTAAGTGAAGCAAATTACATACTATGCCCTCTCAGGTGGAAGGCTATACACATTCAACTGAGTTTTACTTTGGATTACTCATAGCTCTCTAGATTTTTGTTAACTATAATTTCCATGTAGTCCTGAAGACTGGGGTTTCTTCAGCCCCATACAGTAGTGCAAACCACTACAGGAAAATCCTCGTCTTTGCCAGAAAGTGATTTTTGAAAATGCAGCTCTGCTCTGGGAGACTGGCGTGGCTATCTGTGAGTGCGTCCTGTGCACGCTTATTCAGCCTCTGGAGGGATTGCATTCTTTGCCAAGGATGCCTTTCTACTCCCCAGAGCTCTATCTGGCTTTTCTCTTGAAAGCAAAACAAACAAAATGAGAGAAGAGGAGGAAGACAACACCTCAAACATCTTCACTCTAAGCTTCCTGTATTTTCCTGCCCAGAAGTTTCTTTAACTCTTTAAAGAACTCTTGAAAGAAAAAGAAATCTAGGACCGAAATTCTAAATGTTATATCGGAGTGGAAATCAGTTTAAAGCTTGGTTAAGGCTTAAGAGGCAGTCAGTGACTTTTCCTTAGAAATGCTCATAAATCCTTCCAATCATGAAAGAAAAGAATTAAATGAGCCTTCGATAAGATGCCTAAGGTTGCATTTTAGAAGTTTCTTATTTTAATATTATCTTCCAAAGAAAGTTAAAAGACAAGGAAGACCATCTGGATTTTAGGAATCCAATAAATGTTAACATTTATCAAGTTCCATATTTATGGTAGCTCTGTTAATTAGCTCAAAAGGTCATTTCTGGCACCCATATGATTCTGTATGTACAAAATGATGATGGATCTCTTACACTATATAAAGATATGCAGCTTTTTTTTTTTTTTTACCAAGTTCCAATGAAATGCAAATGCTTATTTCCTTACTGGAACTCTCTGCATTAATATCACGGAGTTATTTTTGAAAATAATTATTTAATATCTACCTATTATTGCTCAAAATAAGTATGCATAAATATGCTCAATTTTAAGTAAGGTTTAAAATATCTACTCACATGTTTTGACAATACATTTTGCAACCTTAAACAGTTTGTCAATTTGATATGGTGTTGATTTAGGGTGTTTTCTCCCTTCCATTTAACTTCCTCTTTGATTTTGGTCTCACTGCCTAGCTTTTGGCACAGTGAGAAAGCAATTTTCTCCAGAGTCAAAATTAGTACTGCATCATGAATTATTCAGCCCAACACAGTGCTTCTTGCAGCTCCAAAGTTTGAAGTCTTCCCTTTCGCACATCCCCGTCTCCATTCAACCTCCTGCCCTCCACTTCTCACTGCTCCCAATATGGTGGTCCAGCAGGCTGGCACCTTGGCACCAGACTGCATTTGCTTTATATTTAAATTTCAAGTCACATAGTCGCCTTCTAGCTGGAGAGCTTCACAGTGCAATCACATGAGGCAGGCTGTTTCCACATAAAACAACTTCAAATAATATCTGTGAGATGGGAGCCAGACTTTAATAACTTTACCTTAAAATAGACTCATTGAGGAGAGCCTGGCCAAGCCTCAAATGTCTACATAAAGGTAATATTAACTCTGTATCTTTAAAGTCTTTATACTTGGCAATTTTAATGTTTTCTTATAAATGTATTTATGCAAAGCCTCTCATTTTGATATGTTATACCAAAATTTCAACTTTCTCCCTGTCACTTCTCATTTCACGTATTTTCTCAGGAAAATATTCTTGATAAACACATAATATACATGCTGATACTACCCTTCCTTGAATTAACACAAATTTTAATTGAAAGGATTATGTATCTATTATCTTGGCTATTTAAAATAGATATCCTTTTTTTTGCATCAATTACATTACTTAGAAAATTTCCCAAAAGCCACATGCTTCACATGACCTAAGACTGACACTGCATGGAACAGACAGCTGAAGCTGCAGCTTACTCAGACTTGTGATACACTGCAAAACTGAAAGGTTTTAAGATAAAATTAAAATGAAAGATCAATAGGTATAAAACTGAACAAAGGAAATCTGAGAACATTTTCCAAATAAAGAAAAATACATTCCTGGCCAGGCGCAGTGGTCCTGTAATCCCAGCACTTTCGGATCACAAGGTCAAGAGATCGAGACCATCCTGGCTAATACAGTGAAATCCCATCCCTACTAAAAATACAAAAACTAGCTGGGTGTGGCAGCGGGCGCCTGTAGTCCCAGCTACTTGGGAGGCTGAGGCAGGAGAATGGCGTGAACCTGGGAGGCGGAGCTTGCAGTGAGCCGAGATTGTGCCACTGCACTCCAGCCTGGGCTACAAAGCAAGACTCCATCTCAAAAAAAAAAAAAAAAATTCCTAAGCATCCTATTTGAATTGCCCTAAAATCCTGCTTCTGAGATAATATTTACATTATGAAAGCCCCCAAGAAAACAAAATACTTATCCATCATTTTATTGCTCTAATAGCCAGACCTTATCTTGTGCTGTTAGAGTTATCAAAATGTAATGGTCATATTTTGGGTCAAAAAAAGTCTGATTGCCCAGCTACAGGAAATAGGGATGGTTATTCAATAAACATAATCTTTAAAGTGTATAATTCTACTTATACATAGATTATCATTGACAGTTGTTAACTCTACAGTTTACTATTTACTACTCAAACAAATTTAATTGGACAAGATATGTCTCTATAAATTAGAAAATACAGTATTTCTTTTGAGAGAGATAGTATAATATGTATGTACATTTTAGCATATAAATTATTGAAAATACGTTCAAAGGAATCTTAATTTTGGTAAATAGATGGCATTTGATTCATTTATGTTGGCCAGTAGCATACTATATGCAACATTTTACTGCTGCTACTGAAATGATTAACTCTAGCTGTGTGCCAAGCAAGATTCAGAGTTCATATTCTGAAAATTTCTGATGCTACAATGTTCAACTTGTATTTTAACAGATTCCTTGAAGATGTTAGCTTTGTGATTCTTGATTTATGCTTGCAAGTGTGATTTTACGGTTTGAGTAATCAATGTTTCTCTTTCCACCCATTCTTTTTTCCCCGATCTTCTCTCAATCTCTCCTCTCAATGTCATGTAGTTGTAAGAAGAGAGATTCTGGTGCAATCCCCTGGGGTTAGCTGATGAACACGGACCATATGTTCCTGACTTTCTTCAGAGATTACTGTGTGCATTATACTGACAAACCAACTACCCAAAACAATTCTGGATAACTTTTTATTATACAAACAGCTTGCTAATGAGCCATAGTAGCAGTTGCCATATTTTAGTAATATTTATTAAATTGTTATGAGGCATGAAACTGTATTGGTTTAGCTCTGTGATAAACTAGTTAAAAGCTAGAAGGTTTTATTTTTGAAAATAATCATTTGTAATTGACATTCCTGTAGTTTTTTTTTTTTTTTTTTCCTCATATGTGTTTTAAACACTTTTTCCTCCTATTGCTAATATTTACTCTGGGAAGACCGAAGAACAGAGCTCCTCAAACATTGTCTTTGTTCATGCTCTTTTATATGATGCTCTTTGTATGCTTCTTTGCTTGGTCATCTACAGGATAAAGAGCAAGGTGGTAAAACAAATGATTACGGATATGGCATATTCCCCATGTGCTCCAGCCTCTGCTGAGGGGTAAAAATGAGAGAATAATAGTCAAGTGGCTCCAGGATTATTATTATAATCTTGCTGGTCATTCCAGTAGCTTTCCAAAATACCTAATATAAAATATTCTATTACAGTAAAAATGAAATCAGGTGCAACTCTTTAGCTATTATTCCCAAAGGCATTTCAAAGGCTTCCAATTTTGTGTAATTGTTACATAATCTAAAACTGAGTCCAGAAAGGCTTTGCATATTAGTTATGCTAATCAGTTATGCTGCCTCTCCTCAAACACACTTGTTTAAATCATTTCATATAATTTCTATCAATGAGACTTAAGTAAGTTAAATAACTTCCCTATGTTTCAATGTTCTCTTTTAAATTGGGATAATAATTGTTTCTACCTGACAATTTAGGTCAAACGAGATAGTGTAAACAGAGTTTTCCAAGTAATAAATGGTCAGATGCTGTATGTCAATTAATATTAACTATTCTTAAAAGTGGTAAGTTATTTACATGGTAATATGGTTTGGTTGTGTGCCAACCCAAAATCTCATCTTAAATTGTAATCCCCATAATCTCCATAATCCCCACGTGTCAAGGGAGACACCAGGTGGAACTAATTGAATCATGGGGTGGTTTCCCCCATGATGTTCTTGTGTAGTGAGTTCTCACGAGATCTAATGGTTTTATAAGGGGCTCTTCCCCCTTCACTCATTCACTCTTCTCTTTCCTGCCACCATATGAAGAAGGTCTATGCCTGCTTCCCCTTCCGCCATGATCGTATGTTTCCTGAGCTTTCCCAGCCATGTGGAACTGTGAGTCAATTAAACCTCTTTCCTTTATAAATTACCCAGGCTTGGATATTTCTTCATAGCAGTGTAAGAACGGACAAATACACATGGCTTTACTATTTTTACAAAATGTAACAGGAGCTGATATTTACTGAGAACTTACTATGTGCTAGGCACCATCATAAACACTTTACATGTGTACACTAATTTGAACCTCAAAAAAACTCTATGAGTAGATAGGTTATTCATCCCAAGTTATGCATAAGGAGTTATATCATGGACAGGTAAAGTAACTTGCCCACATTCATCCATTAACAAATAACCTGTGCGCTTCACTACTGAACTCTAAGTGCAAATAAATATATATTTTCCCTTTGGATTTTGGGATTTATTTTTCTATCGACAAAAATAGGTAACACTAAAAAAGTGCCGAAAATAATATTTCACTCTCTCGGCTACTCTGTCATTCAACTAGGACAATTGCATTGATTGTCTAATACTATTGCACTATAATCAAGCAAGAAACAAAGACATCTAGATTGGAACAAACCTTAAAGGTCACTTAGCCCAGCAACTCATCTGGAAAGCCTATTGTTTCTCCAACATGTTCTCATTTCCTTTTGTCAAAAGCAATTAGGAAAGCAGAAATGTGGAGCAAGGGACTCAGCACCCAAGAACAGAAAGCATGAGGCCCAGTGGCCAACTAGGCAAGGGCCTGAGCTTCTCCTTCCCTTAATTAATTTGTCTGTACCATAGAAGTAAGAATATCAACCTCATAAGTTTGGTGTGAGGCTTAAATTGGACTAAGTATGGGAACACAACTTGCAAATGTGCTATGTAATTAATTTTTTAAAATGTGTCATTTCTTCCATTTGGGGGATAAAAGTGAGAAGGAATATCCTCATAAAGAAGAAACATAGAATCCTTTACAAAATAGAGAAAACTAGTTTAATATGTAGCTTAGTGTAAAGGTCCCTGAGATAGCCACAAGATACAGGTACACATTCAAAGAATCCCGACATGGGAAAGCAAGCAAATATTTCAGCCAGCCCAAAGGGAAAACCAAATGGAAATTAGAAGATGGTTTTCAAGGGTGGTTCAATCTGTTCACACACATAACACTGGCACTGGGGGGAGATGAGAAGACACAAGGGAAATCTATCTCAAGAGATAACACTACTATTCCTGCAACATGCTCACTTCCAGGCATGCTGCTTGAGGATCAGCAGGGCCTGTCTGCCACTGTTCACCTCTAGCCATCCCTCCTGCCTGCTATTGCCCAAGTCTGCAGCTTATTAGTAATTGCTGCAGAGGGGCAGCAGGGGATAATGAAAAGAACTGGCTATTAAACCAATGAGAACAGTCATTTGTATAGTAAATTGTCAGACTCTGGTGGGGAAGAGACCAAAGGTATTATCTAAAGGAGGTCATGGAGATTTCAATTATCTGTTCTAAACCTGTTCTTAGATCCTGAGACAAAGGAGTGAGCAATAAGAGAGAAACAAAATATTTGAAGATGCAAAGTAAGCAGGAGAGATTAAGGTGGTAGAGGTGAAAAGAGTGAATAGCAACATATTTGCAGGCCACTTTCTTCAGCCTACAGAGGTGTCAAAGCAAAGTGGTCTTAGGTAGAAGGAAGAAAAGTAGAGCATCATTGAGTAAGGCCTATATGGTGGATGGCACTTTAAGGTGTTTGGAGAAGATTTGGAATAGACCATTGCAATTGAACTAGAGAATCAATAAGAAGCCAAGTATTGTTAAACAATGACTGGGAACTGACTGTGATTAAAGAACAGACATGAAATGTGTTCTTAACAAAGAAAAAGCAGAAAACCTATTTCTGGAGTTGAAGGAGAAGATGTGAAGAAGATTAAGAAAGGATTCAGGCAGGTAGCAAGTAGACTGTTCAAAGAATTGAAGTTGGAAAAGAAGTAAGGATGAAGATGAAAGAAATGCATGCCTTCTTTGCACTGAAACTCCCTCCTCTTTGTGGTGGCTATACAGCCTTCAATGACATCCGGTCCTTCAGTCCACTATTGGTGAAGACTGTGAGCATGAATATCCAGAGCTCTTTTCCACGTGTCCTCTCACCTCTCCCTAAATTGGGCACTTTTGTCCATGTGTTCTTTTTTGAACCTCCTTCCTGGACTGTCTTTGATGACATTGTCCTGATTCATATACATCTTACTGAGCCTGATTCATATACCTCTTACTGAGGTCTCTTCTTGCTTCTATGTTTGTGGACATAAACTGGAGTCTGTCTGGCTATCTTTTCTCCATGAAACATCTCTCCAACAGTTCTGTTTGACTTGTACAGCTTCACCTAGCAAATCAGACTAGGCTTCTGTTAGTTACAATGAAAGAAACAGATGGAGCCCAGAAGAACCACATAACTGAAATCTGTAGTACTGGTCTATGTGAATATCAAAATAGAGGTAGAGAAGGAACCAAGATGGCATCTGTAGTGGGAACGAAGTATGTTTAAGAAACAGAAAGATGTGGTCAAAACTGATGATGGGGTTGTATTGGTATAACATTCAAGTGCCACCTAAAGTTCTCCTATGTATTTAATTTAATCAACCTTCCTTCTGAGTTAATGTCCACATTTCCATTTGCTTATTGCATATCCCCATGTACGACACAGACAATACTGAATGCTCACCAAATCCCATTATTTCCCAACTTGTCTGAGTCGGTGAGAAAACCCCACTTCAGTTATGTTGGAGCCATGTGACATATGGGCAGCAATGTCTTCCATGTACAGGACTAAGCACAAAACCTTGTGCAAATGTCCTCACTCTGTCTCCACTTCTACCGCAACCTTAGAGAGCATGTGTTTAAGATGATAGCATCACAAGATAGAAAGAGCTTCAATAGCCACTTCACTGCTTTGAGAATACATGTCAAAGTTCAAGTAGACAATATATGGCACACCCAAGTTGAGAAATTGAGAGCAGATTTACAGGACATCTCTTATATAGCTGAGGAAAAACTTTTACACCTAGCAATGAAGAATGATGTAGTACCCCCAGGGCTACTAATTGTGGAGAGATATTACTACTCCCAGGCCTGAGAAAACAAATGAAGAAGCTAGATTCCAGAACCCAGAGAGAGTTGTACAGCAAATGCCACTTGACTGGAGAATTTCCTTTTAATAGGAACATGCTGCCAGTAGAGGAAACATTGAAGAAATAAACACTGCAGCTTAATCCCCTCTCCTGCTCTTCAGTCATATACCGTGGTTGTCCTTCACTGACGGAACCCAATCAGAAGTTAGAAGGCAAAGGAGTCCACTGATGAGAGCTAATCAGGGCAGCCTCTGGGAACATGCCTAGGTGAAGAATGGGAGAGAGTCAATGGAGAACTAACAAACCCTCATTAGACTGTGATAAGTTCAAGAAAGAAACCTTTGTTGTAGTAAGTGGTATTTTAGGGTTATTTACTACACACTAACAATAGTTGCCTTGATTAATATATATCCTGCCAGCCCCTCAGATTCTATAAAGCTCCTGTTAATATGTGCATTATGCAGTGAGGTGGATTCCAAAATACAAGACACCATGGTACTCAGAATTAAATTGTACAGCCAACTTTAATGAATCAAAGCAGAGATATAAAATGATACCTTAAAGAGTTAGAAAACTGCCCACTCTCAAAAGAATTCACTGTACTCTTGATGCATTTTATTTACATTCATTAACATATTAAATCCGATGGTCAGTTAAATAAAGAACCAAAAAATGTCATAGTGAAAAGTCAGGTTGTCATGCAAACCTGACTTAACGCAGCAGATTGCATTAGAGAATGCTAAATATTCTGTTTTTAAATACAGAATTTCTGTTGACAGATGGGACGTTCCTGGCTGTTGTTAAATATTTGACCCATCCAACTTTCATTGTTCTGATTCCTCGTTCATCAAAGAACATCCTGCTTTTGATTCATGTGATGTAGTTTCCCATGAAGATATGCTTAAAGTAAGAATGGAGGCTAAACATATTCATATTTGGCCATTAATCTTTATTATAATTTACTAATTTCGCATTCTAATTTTATAGATGTATTATGACCTTTTTAAATGTGAAGTCACCCCTGAAAAAATGATATGCTTTTAATTTCCAGACAAAGTCATATTTCTAAGCCTAGATTTCATGCTGAATTCACCAGAAAAAGCAATGTTACTGAGAGAAGCCTCTTAAAAGACAGTGAACTGACCTTCCATAGTGACTACATTCTGTAATTCCTATGTGAAAGAGTACAGGCTACTTTTATTTTTAAATATTCACTATATGCAAACGCAACCCGAGCTGAATTTCTCAAGCTCAAGTACTAGGAGGCATGTTTGATGCTTTCTTCTGCCTTATCCGTTACTTCTAGTCTACTGTCCATTTCTGCGGAAATGGAATACTCATTTCCAATGAGTATTTATTAGAACCCAACTCAAGCTCTTCCTTTTCGTCACCACTGATTTAATCTGAAATTTTGCTATCTTTGCTTGAAGGTTTGCAACAGTCTCCTGGCTGATCGCTGTGTCTTCACTCTTTTCTATAATCCATCCTACACATGACTCACAGATGGTCTTTCTAAAGCACAGCTGCAATGATTATCTTCTCTGCTCAAAATAATCAAATTATTCCCAGTTACTCCAACTTCTTCATCCTGACATTCATGTCCTCCCTAATGTGCCTCCAGTTAATCTAACACATACTCCTATGTGTATATCACACATCAATCAAAGTGAACAGCTTGTTGTCCACAAATGTGCTTTTTGCTAAGGGACTTTTAAGAACTGGCTTTTATATAGTCTAATAGCATTCCGTAGCTTTTTTGACACACGTTTTTCTTCCAGTCAGATCTATCCACGTCCATTCTTTTATAAGACAATGCCCACTTCATCTTTCAGGGGACTTTGGTAAAAAACTAACAAACAACAACAACAACACACACACACACATACACACACAACCACAAGAGGGGTCTACAGCTCCTCATATAGAGACCCTGACATTTAAGCCACTGATTTTATTCAACTAGTAAGATATGTGGATTCAATCAGGGCATTCCGACCACAGGAACAGCTTTGGTCTGTGTAGAAATACATAGGCAATAGGATATCCAAGTAATATTGAGAGTGTGATTTGTAAAATAGGAAATAATGTGAGTTTACTCAGTAGCACTTATTCATTGACTGAAGGAGGTAAAAAGGTATATACAGAATTGTTCTCTCAAAAGTGGCAACAACTCTTATGCAAGCTTTGAACTTTTGGATTTTTTTGCCTTCAGTTTCCCAAATACTTGAGGGGAAAACCAAGGAAGACCCACAGGCTCCTTCGTTTACCCCTCAATCCACAAGAGGATGGCCTGGAATGACTATGTACTAAAATTCCATTTGTTACAACTTGATCTCCAATGCATGTATTAAAAGCTACCTCTTCCTCAAAGCCTCGACACCTCAGTAGAGACCTCCAGATCCCTGTGTCATGTGAGTCAGGTGGCTTAGTGAACACGGTACTGGCTTTGGGAGGAGACAGAATTGAATTTGAGTCTTATCTCTAAATCTATACCTGTGTGAACTTGGGCAAATGTCACAACCCATCTAAACTTCTGTTTCCTGTTTAAAATGAAAACAATAATAAGTACCTGGCAGATACTCAGTAGGTCTTCAATAAATACCTGTTTCTTCATCTTCCTTTCCTTTCATTACTACTATTTTGATGAGTGTATATCAATTATCTTCACCTCTAAACTTTATGTACCTGTGGAGCATAAACTATGTCTCTCTCTTCTCTAAATCTTCAACAGAACTGAATATAATTTCTTACATACTAGACACAAAATGAATGATGAAATGAATTAATGACAAATTTATGTGAAGTAAAATATACTTTGCATTTATTTAAAAAAAAGATACTTAATAAAATATTACAGAAAAATTCACTGAAAGGTGTTACATGGTTTCCCTTTCTTAATAGTTATCTTTGGAGGGTATCTTGACTGGTTAATTTTACAATGTCTCCTGCTGATATTACTGCTTTTGTGCAAAGATATCCCCTTTACCAGTTTCCTGCTAAAAAAAGACAACTTTTTCAGTCCTAATTGAAGATATGCTTCTCAATACCACTATTAAAAGCCTCTCACCAAAATGGTCACTATTGTTCAAGTTGGTCTCCTTTAGTATATTTCACTAAGATTTTTCCTTTTAACATCAAGACTGAGAAGACGAAGAGTTGACTAAAGCACCGTAAGGGAGACTTGACAGTTTGAGAAGGAAATGATTTCAGATAACTCACTATGTAACCCCTTATAAGACATCAAAGCATTCTCAAGCAGTACTAGAACACCAAAGAACTGTTGGCTAAAGTGCTGTCAAAATCCTGTTTGTGAAACTCCTTCCCTCTGGCCATGGAGTCCAGGCCTTTCTGGAGGCCCCTCTGGCTCCAGTGGTTCCAACTGCAATCAGGCCCAGATATTGCCTGCCTGAAACCACAGCTGTCCTTTTTTTTTTTTTTTTTCCTGAGACAGAGTCTCACTCTCACCAGACTGGAGTGCAGTGGTGCAATCTCGGCTCACTGCAACCTCCACCTCCTGGGTTCAAGTGATTTCTCCTGCCTCAGCCTCCCCAGTAGCTGGAAGAACAGGCACCTGTCACCACACCTGGCTAATTTTTTGTATTTTTAGTAGAGATGGGGTTTCACCATGTTGGCCAGGCTGGTCTTGAACTCCTAACCCCACGATCCACCCACTTTGGCCTCCCAAAGTGCTGGGATTACAGGCATGAGTCAATGTGCCTGGCCCAGCTGTCTCTTTATGTTTAATTTAAACTGAACTTGGAGTAGTTGAGTATGAAGTTGGTGTGCCTTTTTCTTCTTCAGTGGCAATAGGACATGACATCGTAAGCCCTTTCTCCAAAACTTTCAACTCCTATCTCTAAGTGTTAGTTCACCTGAAAAGGAGTCCTCAGCTTTATTTCAGAGGATAAAGAAAGAGAAAGGCCTTCGGAGACTAACAGGCCTGATTCTTTTCTGAACTCATTGCTATACTAGCTGCTTGACTTTGGGCATGCGACTTACTTTCTCTTTTCCTCTTGCATCATAGATTTGTTGTAAAGATAGAGTTAGAACCCATCATTGATTTATCTGCTAAATAATATTAGACATTGATGCCACCCATCTCCTCTTATATCCCTATCCCCTCATTCCTTGTGAGAAATACGCAGGCTGAGTAATTCCATCACATGGTCCTCATCCTCATCCTCTTTCTGCCTTTCTTTCATTTGTTAATTACAAAAATATGCATGAAAACATACAGTCAATGCTTCAGTTCAACAAATATGTGCGTCTCTTCTCCATGGCAGGTATTGAGTAGGCACTATTTATTAGGAGTTCATATCAGTCTGTCAGGAAATATCCAGTCTGGTACAGGAGTCAGTAGGTATTACTGTACCGCTGCTGCTGCTACTACTACTGCTACCAACCACCACCTCAACAACACCACCAATTGCACTAATAATTGAAGATTAATTTATTTGTAAAATGCTACGAATGCACATTGTCATTTATGCAATATTTTGTTCTGTTCACTGTTGTATTTCCAATACCTAGAATAGCGTCTGATATTAAGGAGGTGCCCAATAAAAACTTGTTGGAAAAGAGTGACTTTAACCCTTATGACAACCCTATGTGTAATAACGTACATTTTTCAGATAAGGATATTGAGACTGAAGGAATAAACCAATCTACACAATGATGTCATAAGTGCTGTGATAGGAATATAGTCCTTTCTTTATTCTACTTCCTGCCAACACTCACTCTCTCTCACACACACACACACACACACACACACACACACTCAATAACTGAGAGAGCGGGCATCGGATGTTAAACTGTTTGAAAGAAAAAAGAAACGTAATCTGGAAACTAGATTGTTACAGAAAAACTTTTAATATTGTAGGCACCAAGTGTAGATTGCTCCCTTCACCCTTATCTAAGTCTGGTTTTATATGCAGTGGTCCAAATATTGATGACAGGTGCTAACCTGCCAAGTAACAAATAGCTATCTTTATTGTTTCACCATACAGAAGTTAATGCAAGTGCAAATGAATGAGAAAAATCAATGTTTTACATAAACTGCCTAAAACTATTCTATTTAAGAAAATTGACTTTAAGGGCCGCAAATATACATTTGCATAAATAAATTGGTATATTAACAGATCAACTTATATATTCACATAAATTTTCATATGGAGTGTTTCCCAACCTATCTGGTATTTAAACCATGAACTATATTAAATATATCAGCTCCCAGAACATGTCTCAACTAAGCAAAGCTGCACCAACATATCAGAATTAGAGTCCAAGGAAAGAAGGTTCCAGGATGCCCTACAAATTTGCTTCATATTTTTGGTTTAGGTTTGAGAAACTTGGAATTATACATCATAATAGGCAATAAAAATGAACAAATTGATTAATGAATTAAATAATTAGTATATACTCTTAGTTATTGCTGCTTGAGTTATTTTCTTTCTTTTTTTTTTTTTTTTCAGGTGGAGTATCACTCTGTTGCCCAGGCTGGAGTGCAGGGGCCACAAGATCTCAGCTCACTGCAACCTCCGCCTCCCGGGTTCCAAAAATTCTCCTGCCTCTGCCTCCTGTGTAGCTGGGATTACAGGTGCATTCAGCCATGTCCAGAAATTTTTTTTTTTTTTTTTAACATGGAGTCTGCTCTGTTGCCCAGGCTGGAGTGCAGTGGTGTGATCTCAGCTCACTGCAACCTCCACCTCCTGGGTTCAAGCTATTCTCCTGCTTCAGCCTCCTGAGTAGCTGGGATTACAGATGCACGCCACCACATCTGGCTAATTTTTTGTATTTTTAGTAGAGACGGAGTTTCACCATGTTGGTCAGGCTGGTCTCGAACTCCTGACCTCGTGATCTGCCCACCTTGGCTTCCCAAAGTGCTGAGATTACAGGTGTGAGCCCCCACACCTGGCCCCTTGAGTTATTTTCAGATTCATAGCCTTGCACTAAACTGATGTTTTATGAATTTGAAGAGGGGTGAATGAATGAGTGAGCGAATAAATGAATGAAACAACACTTTTTTAAACCTCAGATAGAAATACAGACTTTCTCCCAATTAACCCAGGTTGAAAAGTGTGATTGTATAAGAGGTTGAAGGTTTTTTAATCACCTTTGCTTATTTTAATGAACTGGAAATATATCCCACTCAAATAGTCAGCACCAGGTACTGCTATTACCTATCTGTAAAGAATTTGTCTTCCTTCCTACAGATAAGACAGCCAGGCAATATAAATGTGATTCTCTTGTTCTAAACCATCTTTTATTTTGTTCTACCTCACCAAGAGCTGTTGCAAGAATAAAACAAAAACAAAAACAAAACTGTCCTTTATTTGATCTGCCACCCAAGGAAATAGTGTTTATGTATGTTTTTCTTCCATATTGCAGCTGAAAAATCATAAAAGAAACCAGACAGGCTGTGCCTATCTTCAAGTTATATTTTCAGTGTTTCCTTCCCCATATTTTTTAATGAAAATAAAATAATAGCTATTTATTAGAAGCAGCGGCTTTTAATGGAACAACCACGAAAGGTTCTATTTTTCATAAGGTAACATCAACTATTGTGTACAAAATTTTCATTGATTTTCAAAATCTTGTTGCTTTATAAATTTGTGATTAAATGTTCTCTTTTTTGATAAGACTATGTCACTATAATATTCTATATATTAATATGTCAAGAGCCATTTAAACAAAGCAGCTTTATTAATGAAGAATTCAGTTACTGCTTCTATTTGGTTTACAACAATTACATACTTGGGGAATAAAAAATTAGAGGCAAATTTTTCTAAACAAGAAATCATGAATAGCTCAAGGACTCAAGTTTTTGTTTCTCAGATTTATCAGGAATCAATTAAGTTCTAAATAGCCTCACTTCTTCTAGTATTATCTTAAGATAAATATCACATGATCCTTCATATGCTCTTTTAACATGCGGTGTTGTTTATCTAGGATAAGATACACAAATACAGGCATAACATTACCTTTAGGGAAACAAAGACAGTTTATCTTCCAAAGCATGGATTTATAGGAAAATTATCAATGAAAATATAACTGAACCTATGCCAGATCACACAGCATAATACAAACACATTGCACTCTGTTCTGTGTACCATTCTTTCTCATCACTCTGCACATATTACCACATTTTCTATACTTTCCATATTTGCGGAATGATTTTTAGTTTTGTGTGGGAGAGTTGTGTGCCTAACACCTAATCCATACAGAAAGCACCCTGGAACTCAGAAAACTAAGTTTAACCCCTGGGCGTATCAAGTTCCTTGATAACACATATCTCTTTGAAAAAAATAAGACTTATATTGTTCAAAAGAGCAGATTTCCTTTAAACAAAACATTCATTCACTTGCTATATGCCTGGTGCTACGGGAAATTCTGAAGTCAGACGAATCAATGAAGTTTCTGCCTCGCAAAACTTCCTATGAGAGCCAGTTGGTTGCTCTCATCTTGATTGCTGTCACAGAGAATGACCATGACTTTTAGATTCATGATCTGCTTTCAAGATGGACAGGATTTTCTTCAACGCTTAAGATGTACACTGCGTTTATGGACTTCCACGAACCTCTGGATTCTATTTCTCCTCACTAGACAACTCAGAGTGTGTCGGGAACTCTGAGCAACAGAACTGGGTTGGAGGTGGCTTTAATTTTCCCAGGAATCAATCTAAATATGAAAGAGTGATTCCTAAGTGCCTTTCTACCGAGGACTACAGGGATTGTCTTAACATCTAAGCATATATCCTGGACACAGTGGCTGGAGAAAGAGCTCACCAATTATATGGGCATTCCTGCACCTGCTATTCACCCTCTTCCTTATCACCCACTCACTGTAGCTCATGTCGAGACCTTGTACAGTGAGAGCTGTAATTGTAGATATTGTTTTATTGACCAAAAATGAGAAATACGTATGGTGAAATTTTATTAATAATTATTTGCACGCACAGTACAAATAATAAAAGTGCATTTGCTTTTATTATTACCTGTTAGCATAGATGACTAAATCTTTTTATCCATATTTTAGTGATGAGCAAATGGAGTCTTCAGAAAGATAAATTGGGTTGTGCAATGCCACAGGCGTTGAAAGTGAGACCTGAATTTAGCTCTTGCATCTCTCAGGCCAGTATACTTTCTAGTGCTTCAGAAGGGTATTAGAATCTTTGCAGAGATCTTACGAGGAAATTTATAAATGTTTACAAAACCATTCATAGCACATTATCTTACTTACATCTCCTCCTAATGTAGAAATGTGTTACTACCCCAAATGTCAAGCTGAGGAAACTGAAGTTCTGAGGGGTTCTGTTTAAAAACTGACATCTATTTAGTATCCCCTTACTGAAAGGGCACTGTTCTGAGGCACAGCATTTTGCTTATGAATCCCACCATGTTTTCATCTTGTCACCCATTTATACACTATGACTGTGCACAGGTTTTAGACGGACTTTCAGATTCAGGCACAGAGGTACATCAAACTGGATATTAGTTTACTATTGCTGCTACAACAAAAGTTCACAAAATTTATGGCTTAAAACAGCGCGCACACACACACACACATACACACAAAACAGTCCTGCAGGTCAGACATCTGAAACTAGTCTCATTGGACTAAAATCAAAATATCAGCAGAGCTGTGCTCCTTTTGGAGACTGTAGGGGATGTATCTATTTTCTTGCCTTTTCTTGCCTACGTTCCTTCATCTGTGGCCACCTTCTGTCTTCAGAGCCAGAAATGATCAATCGAGTCCTTTTCATGCTGTGTCCCTCTGACGCTGACTTTCTTGCCTCTCTCGTTTACTTATAAAAGCCCTTGTAATTACATTAATTTTACCCAGGTAGTGCAGGATAATCTCCCTATTTCAATGTCAACTGATTAGCAACCTTAATTCCATCCACAAACTTTTTCCCTCTTGCCATCTCAAATAACGTATTCACATGTTCTGGGGGTTGGGGCATGGGTATCTGTGGTGCAGGTGATATTATCCTCCCACCATATTCAGACAAGTAACTGAAAACCTTTTCCATAGCATAAGACAGTTTTATAGAGACATGGCGGGGGGAGCTTGTTCGATTGAATTTTCCTATCAGACACCACAACAAAGTTCATCCCTGGGCTGTGGAGATGGTGCTGATAGTACTTGAGTCCCACCATAAATGACAAACTGAGTAGGATTTCTGACCCATATGCTGAGAGTTTTGTTTATGATTTTTATTATTTGTATGTTTATTTCATGATACACATCAAAATGCTCTTTGACCAAAGTAAAGTACAAAGCTAGACTCAGCTGCACGTGTCCATGGAGACATGAACAAGGATTTTTTCTGAGACTGCAAACACTGTTCTCTTCTGGCAGCCTTGGGGCTCAGAATATCATTTGGCCTGAGCTCTTGAGTGGCTACCACCACGGACACTTCCTGTTCCACCACGCGGATAAAGCCAACACTCATGCCAACACATCCAAAAAAGTAGAGGCCACTATGTTTTCGCTCCACCTACGTCTAGGAAGGAATCTAACACAAATTGACAAGGGGTTTGGGGGCGGGCCTTGGGAAGGCTTTCAGGAAGAGGAACACTTCAACTGAGTCTTGCAAGATAATTAGAAAACAGCCAAGGAAAGGGAGAGAGGAAGTTTTCAAAGCAGAACAGGGCTTTGAAAAGGCACTGATGCCTGAGAGGGTTCTGTGGAAGAAGAGATCAACCCGTGCGTCTCCCTTGGTCTTTCTTGATACAATGTCTTTCGCAAGGGGCCTTTTAGAGGAAATGCCCATATACCTGTCTAAGTCAAATACTGGCATAATAATATCTATTATTCAACAGCAAAGTCAGATGCCACCTGCACTGTCAAACTTTGGTAGGCAGATTACTCCCACCAGTGCCCTCTCACAGCAGTTGTTACTGTCTGCTCAGACCGCTGTCTGACTCATGTAATGAGCTGTGTACAATGTGTCTCTCTCCTCTAGATCACGAACTACGGGGAGGCAGCAACAGTCCTCCTACTATCACATACTGACCTTCCTGAATCCATGCCTACACTCTCGCCTTCTCTCCCATCACCGAGGAAGATGAGCCTCTGTTCCTGTCTGAGGCAGCCTCTTCGCTTATACTCTGGATTCCACGTCTCATCTACTCAAGGACTTTGTTCTCAACACACTCCACCTCCCACCTTGCAGCATCCACTTCTCACTTTTCGCACTTACTTGCATACAAAAATATCCAGCAGCCTCTCTTTGACCCACATGCCCCTCCACCTACAACTGGGCTTCTTGTTCTTTCTCACAGCACTCCAAAAATCATCTGTGCATGCTGTCTTCATTTCCTCACCTCACTTTTTTTTCCAACCCACACATATCATATATGTAGCCTAGAAACTCCACTAAAGCTGTTCTGACAAGGTCAGTGGCAGCCTCCACATTAACAAATGGAAAGACCACAGCTTTGCTTTCATCTTACTCTCTCAGTAAAATTTCACATCCTTAAGGTTTCCTTTCTTGGTACAGGTTCTCTTGGATGGAGTGGTTCCTATTTTTCCTTCAACCTCACTGGTGGCTATTACTCAATTTTCTTTGCTGATTCTTCCTCGCTGTGGGGCCTCTAAATGTTGCAAAAACTCACAACTCAATCCTGAGATCTATTCTGTCTTCTGTTCCTGATGTTTATCTCACTCTGGTCCAGGGTTATTCAGTATCAATGCCAATAAGCCTCAACATTTATATCTACAGTAATGACTACTCCCCTTAGGGTATTTATCCATCAGTCTACCTTGATGTCTAATGGCATTTCAAATGGAACAAGCTTTGTTTTCTTACTAATAAGACTGTTGTTTTTTTAAGACTTCCAGTAACTTCCAAGCCAAAAGCCTAGCACCATTCAGAATTTCCTTCTTGATCTCACCGTTAACAACAATTCTGTCAGCCAGCAAGGGCAATCCACTTCCAAATGTTCTTCTAATCCCTCCACTTTTTTCATCTCCACCAGAACTATCCTAGGTCTAGCAACCAGAAACTCCTACCCAGACACTGGTAGTTTTCTCTGTATCTGCTTTCTTTCATTTCTTGTTCCTCTACAATCAGTTTTTATACAACAGTCAGAATAGACTTTTCATAAAATGGAAATCAAGGCCTGGCACGGTGGCTCACTTCTGTAATCCCAGCACTTTGGAAGGTCGAGGCAGGGGGATCACTTGAGTTCAGGAATTCGAGACCAGCTTGGCCAACATGGTGAAACCCTGTCCATACTAAAAATACAAAAATTAGCCGGGCATGGTGGTGTGCACCTGTAATCCCAGCTATTCAGGAGGCTGAGGCAGGAGAATCGCTTGAACCTGGGAGACAAAGGTTGCAGTGAGCCAAGATCATGCCACTACACTCCAGCCTGGGTAACAAAGTAAGACTGTCTAAAAAATAAAAGAAAATGGAAATCAAGTTATGTCACTGTCATGCACCAAACTCTCCATTGGTTTCCCATTGCACTTACAATAAATATCAAATTCTTTATTATAATGTGGAAACCCTCTAAATCTAAGCCCTTCTCTCTCTACCTCTTCCAGCACACCTCACAAACTCTCTCTCTCTCTCTCTCTCTCTCTCTCTCTCACTTCCCTCCTTCTTCTGCGCCCCCCTTGAACAACCTGCCTCATTTTATCATCTCAGGCTGAATATCATGTCTTGGAAAGTTGTTCTCCCTGATCATCCAATGAAAAGATATTATGATGTCATAATAACTTTTTCTTCTTAGGATGTTTTAATCACCTTCTAATCACCTTAAATTTCCTACCACATGATTGGCTCCTTATGTAGTCTCTGCATTTTTTCCCCTAGATTTTAAGCTTCATGCCTCTCTTGCTCACTACGTATCTCCTGCAGGTAAATAATCAGTGCTCAATAAATACTTACTAAATCAATCAATTAATACATTCATCTAGATAGACAAATCATAGGGACAATGGGGTACAGGAAGTCAAGAGCAGGGATGGCAAAGTCATGTGTCTCAGGAACTGCAGGGAATTTTTTTACCTGGAGTTTACACGAAATGTGTCCACAGGTCAGCTCAATTTGGGGCTGTTAGGTGGGTGTTAGACAATAGGTGGATGTCTTTAGATAATTCCAGCAAAGAATAAGTCACAGCAGCCCCCTTTCAATATCTGTACCCTATGCCCACTCCCACAAATTACTCAGCTTCAGCTCTGAGTGTAGTGCTGTAATTATACCTGTTACTAATTAAAGGACAAAATAAATGTGAAGTGCCACTGAAATACTGCACAGGAGTAAAGCAGCAATTATATTTATTGTATAATTTCCATTTGGCAATTACATTGATTGTACAATTGAACATACTGCATAATGGTGATAATTGCAATTGTTAACGTTTTCTGCTGGGAAGAATCCAAATAGGTAAACAGGTTGCATTGAGTTACTGACAATCAGAAGGGGGAGTCTGGTGTTTCCCCTTAATTGTTACACACATTGATCAGAGATATTTCCTTAGGAAATACTGAGGTTTGAAAAACAGACCTTTCATGTTTTAAGAAGGAAAATCAATTTGAACCATTCAGAATTTTGCATTGATGGAAGCAGATAAATGCAAAGGGAAATCAGAAAGAGAGAATGAAAGGAAAGCGTTCATGTATTAGAATTGAATTGGCAAGAAACCTCAACCGTGGGGCCAGAGGTAGCTAGGAAACAAACCCCAGGGCATAAGAAAATGGGCATTGGCTGAGGCCTGAGCACAAATCAATCCTTCTTAGTGGGTCACATTTGCATAAAAGAACTCCGAATGGCCACAACAAGCGACAAGAACAGTGTTTGGTAAGAAAGCATGCATGCTAAGCCATAAACCCTTGGAGTTCTCCCTGTGCCCACTTACACAGAAGGAATACATGATAGTTTTACAACATGGAGCTACCTTTGTAAGTTACATCTTGGTGGTATACACACCTGGAGATTGCATTTTGCCCTACATTATTAATGGCTCCTGTAAACTTGTTAAGAAAATAAGAAGATTGGAAGTCATCTAGTTTGTACCTTTTATCATCATGTGAATTTGGAATGGGGATCGGTGCGGCTGTCAATGCAGAAATAAATGATGAACTCTGAAAGCCATGGCTGAACAGTGGGAAAGGAGATGAAGGAGAGACTAGGGTTGCATTTATACATAATTGACCAAGGATCCTTAGACTTACCGTGAAAGTACTGCTGTTCATTTGAGAGTCATAGGCTTGCTTGAACTGCATGAGCTGACATGACATCATTTTATCCTTTAAAAATCCTGTGACCTAGATCAAACTGAACTTTGCCCTATTTTATAGATGAAAAAAATTAAGGTTTCAGCAGATGCTGTGCATTGTTACTCAAGTCCATTCAATCCTAAAGTAAATTTTGCTATACTGTCCAACCTACAGAGAAAAAAATCCTTCTCCACCTTGGAGACAAATCCTGATTAATCTAACCACTCTAACGAGCTCATTCTGCTTTAACCAAACAAAGCCATCTCACTATTCTTGGCAGTGACTGGGAGTGACCTGTTACCCAGTTCTGAATAGTGCCATGTCAGGGAGATCCTGAGGTGCGGAGCTGTAGGAAGGAGATTCTCAGTCTTACAAAGGATACAACAGAAAAGACATGTTTACTCCTCTCTCTACTAGAGTTATGTCTGTGGGTAATGCCTGGGCCAACATGTGTGCATGAGGGGAAACAGGAGAAGAAAACAGGTACGGAGGAATGCAGGAAACACAGTTGGGAAGAAACCTTAGATCTTAGATACTGTCCTTGAGTCACTGAATTAACCAGCCCTGGAGCTACTCTGCCTTGGCTGTGCTCTTGCTGAAGGCATTCTCAAGAGTTTCTTCCCTAGTTGGCAGTTGAAAGCTTCCTCATTGGCCCAGAGACACGGAGGACTACTCCAATTTCTTTGAGGTCACAGAGCTAGTGGGAAAGCTTGTCTGTGAACAGTGAAACCACTATCTCCCAATTTTTCATTTCTTCAGCTTTCGGATTAAATGAGTAAATGCTGTTCAGATACAAGTAGAAGGAAAAATCACGTTTTTACAGTCATTTCTATAGCAATGTGGCAACTTTGAGAGATTAAGAAAATAGAATTGTTATCAACTTTTGTATATGGAAAAACACCATACATTTTATAAAATAATTAGGAGAAAGTGCTTAAATTATCTATTTCGATTAAAAACAAAAGCCATAAACTTATTTGTTAAAATAAATTAATGTTTATTATGAGACTGTCCTGAATTTGTTTTTTTTTTTTTTCCTGCTTAGAAAGTAATAAATTTGTTAATGGTATTATGAACATAATAATTAATATCACTTTGTGACAGGCAACGTGCTAAACTTTTTGAAGACATTCTAATGCAACCCTCTCAGCAACATTAGAAAGTAGGCACTATTATTGTCCCCTTTTTACTACAAAAGTAATTGGGCGAAGGTGTTTGATCAAAGACACATGGCCTGCAATGACCAAGTCAGGGCCTGTATTTGGAAGACTATTCTGAATTGCGTGCCATATTGCTTGCCCCTTTTGAAATCATCTATATCTTGTTCAAAATTTCTCTCTTTTTTTTTTTTTTTTACAGATGGGGTCTCGCTCTGTTGCCCAGGCTGAAGTTCAGTGGTGCCATCTCAGCTCACTGCAACCTCTGCTTCCCAGGTTCAAGTGATTCTACTACCTCATCCTCCCAAGAAACTGGGATTACAGGTGCCCACCACCACACCTGGCTAATTTTTTTTTTTTTTTAATGGAAACGGAGTCTCGCTCTGTCACCCAGGCTGGAGTGCAGTGGTGCAATCTCGGCTCACTGTAACCACCTCCGGGGTTCAAGCATTTCTCCTACCTCAGCCTCCCAAGTAGCTGGGACTACAGGCGTACACTGCCACACCTGGCTAATTTTTTGTATTTTAGTAGAGATGGGGTTTCAACATGTTGGCCAGACTGGTCTCAAACTCCTGACCCACTGTGATCCACTCTGCCTTGGCCTCCCAAAGTGCTGGGATTACAGGTGTGAGCCATCGTGCCCAGCCCAATTTTTTTTTTTTTTTTTTTTTTTGAGAGGGAGTCTCACTCTGTCTCCCAGGCTGGAGTGCTGGAATGCAGTGGCACAATCTGGGCTTCCTGCAAGCTCCGCCTCTCGGGTTCACGCCATTCTCCTGCCTCAGCCTCCCGAGTAGCTGAGACTACAGGTGCCCACCACCACGCCCAGCTAATAATTTTTTTATGTTTAGTAGAGACGAGGCTTCCGCATGTTGGCCAGGCTGGTTTGCACTCCTGGGCTCAAGCAATCCATCTGCCTTGGTCTCCCAAATTGCTAGGATTACAGGTGTGAGTCACTGTGCCTGGCCTAAAATTTCTTTGTATATATAACAAACACACACATTTATTAAGGAAACCAGAAAAGAGACAAAATTTTGAAAAATCTTATGTTTAACGCTATTATTTTGGTAAAATCTCTGATTTATTTTCTCATAGACAGAGCTATTCAAAACTATTCAGGCACAGAAAGACAAGCATGGCATAATCTCATTTGTTTGTGAGATTTAAAAATCAAAACAACATAACTGAATGACATAGAGAGTAGAAGGAGGGTTACCAGAGGCTGAGAAAGGAAGTGGGAGGCTACCTTTTATATTTATATAAAATTAAACCGTTTTCAAAAGTAGCCACTTCATTATGTGAATATCCAGTTTACTTAATTATTTCATGGCTTTTTTTAATTTTTATTTTTTTTGTTTTGTTTTTTACCCTTCGCCATATTCTTTAATTTTATTCTTAAGTTACAAACAATCTAATTACATTTTTAAGTTATTTTAAAATCTGCAATAAAGTAATTATTGACTATAGTCACCCTATTGTGTTATCAAATAGTAGGTGTTATTCATTCTTTCTATTTGTTTTGGTACCCTTTAACCATCCTCACCTCTCCCATAGCCTCCTGCTACCCCCCCAGCCTCTGGTAAACCTCCTTCTATGCCATTGTAGTTTTAATGTTCACTTCGTTGATGGTCACCACCTTTTCATATAGGTGTTTGCCATTTGTAGGTCTTTTTTTTTTTTTTTAAGAGATGTTTATTCAAATCTTTTGCCCATTTTTTGACCAGGTTATTAGATTTTTTTTTTCCTATAGAGTTGTTTGAGCTCCTTACATATTCTGGTTATTGATTCCTTGTCAGATAAGTAGTTTGCAACTATTTTCTCCCGTTCTCTGGGTTATCTCTCCACTTTGTTGATTGTATCCTTTGCTATGCAGTAGCTTTTCAATTTGTGATCTCACTTGTCCATTTGCTTTGGTTTCTTATACTTGTAGGGTACTGCTCAAAAAATCTTTGCTCTGACCAATGTCGTGGAGATTTTCCCCAATGTTTTCTTGTAGTACTTTCATAGTTTGAGGTCTTAGGTTCAATTTTGTAATCCATTTTGATTTGATGTTTGTATATGGTGATAGATAGGGGTCTAGTTTCCTCCTTCTGCATATATTCAATTTGCCCAGCACCACTTATTGAAATGACTGTCTTTTCTCCAGTGTATGTTCTTGGTACCTTTGTTAAAAATGAGTATACTGTAGGTGTGTGTATTTGCTTCTGGGCTCTCTATTCTGTTCCATTGATGTTTGTGTCTTTTGTATGCCAGTACCATGCTGTTTTGGTTACTAAACCTCTGTAGTATAATTTGAAGTCAGGAAATATGATTCCTTCAGTTTTTTTTTTTTTTTTCTCCCTTAGGATAGCTTTGGCTATTCTGATTCTTTTGTGGTTCCATATACATTTTAGGGTATTTTTTTCTATTTCTGTGAAGACTGCCATTGGTATTTTGATAGGGATCACACTGAATCTGTAGAGTTCTTTGAGTGTTTCAAAGGCTTGAACATAGTATTCTAGATGAGCTTCTTCTATGTCAGTCTTCAAAATAAATTCTGAAAATGTACATTCAGTAATGCCATCTAAATAAAAGATAGTCAATTATAGAATATGATCCTTTCAATATAAACCAAAGTTAAAACACTGGCCCAGCCACTCTTCACAATGGGCTTTGGCAGTGATCTGGTGAGCCTCAATGTTGACACTGTCAAATATATAAGAAAATCAACGAAGGAGCAAACCAGGAAGCCTCTCTCAACACCACCCCACAAAAAAAAATTCACAGTATCTGGTTTGAAATGATGGTGACGAATCCTGGGTTTTATCCTTCTCACTCTAAATTAAATTTATACTCCCTCAAAGAACAAATAATAAAAACGTTTGCCTAGCAATAGTTTCAGGACATAGGTGATTAACAGCTAACTATGAATTTTGAAAATATCTTTATATGTGTTTCTTCAAGAGATTTAAAATAACTGTTGAACATCAATAGCTATCATAAACTGATAAATAAATATACATATCTAGGGGCAATGATGCCTTAATGGCATGTGTAAGAAGCGAATTAAAACTACCTCCTCTGAGGAAGGCAGCAAATCAAAGCTTTAGGAATGTTAAGCCATACTTTTGTTTGTGTTGCCATCTCTGTTGGCAGCCTCAGTAATACTCTGGTCCACATGTGTCATATTACTCCATCACATACATTCTAAGGAATGCTTACCATCTTGGCTTGAAAAAAAGATGCCGAATATTTTATTTTATTCATTAATTTATATTTTGCATTGAAACAAACGAAATATATGAAAATAAACTCAATTACAAGTATCTATCAAAAAGTCTCCTCCAGTTTTTGTGTGACGGCCTAGATTGTGCTCTAATTTAGTGGGAAGTAAGATCAGGTAAGATAGTAATGATGCCAGGATGTAAGGATAAACCAGGGCTTGGCAAAGTGATGACCATTTTACCTGCATATGCTCCTAAATGTGATTCCCTGTGTTACAGCTGACTGTATCATGTGGAGAGAAACAAGTCTTACCAGATCAGAAGTCCAGTATCTCAAAGCCTCAGAATCTTCTACAAAAGGGATTTGAATGTCCAGAAGCTCTATAATGTATATAGATACATAAAGTGTAAATTCCATTGGTGTGTAAGCCCATAGATGTTTGTCTAAATATGGATCAATCTTGTGACTTTTGATTAAGTAATCAATTCAACATTAACATTGACCACAACCAAATATTTGCTTGTCACCTATCTGCATTTAAAGGTCCTCATCTGTACAATGAGGGGATGGGATTCAATTGCCATTAAGGTTCACTTTGTTTGCATTCCAGCTGCAATATACAGTAATGTGTGCCCACATACCCTGCAAATGTGTCAGGCTCAGGTTAAAATTCTGAGGCATTAGTGGAAGTGGACCTCAGTGGTCACAGCCTGAGTAACCTGTTGGTGACCAGGATGGAGCCTATAAGGGCAGCTTGCTCATGGCTGCTGAATTCCCATGGGAAGGGGCTTTCCTAGGTGATTCCAGGCACTGAGTATGAGCAACGGAAAGGTTAACTGTCTCTCACTTCAGCGAGGATAGCAAAGATGCTTCTCTTATGATTCTGCATGTATTCCTCTTTATTGGTGAATATTTAAGTTGGTATGTGGGGATGTGTGGAAAAAAGGAATAAGATATTATCTGCTTTTTAAAACAATTCTCTGTGAGTTATAATCTCTTTGGGGTTCTGAATGCTTCTGTAAAAAATTATCTTGTTTTTAAGCAATGAATTTTTGAATCAGTAATTCACTAAAACAATTCCTAACAATTTCATGCCCACATAGACACTTAGACATGAAATGATCAGAGTTCTGCTGATATTCATTAACTAGAATCAGAACTAGAGATATGCACAATAGTTGATATATCCGTGAGGAAACCTGCCTGTTCAAATAATATTTTTAAAAAGATGCATGATGCCAATTAGAGACCAGGTGATAATAGTGGGTGATACACTGCATGAAACTCTTTAGATTGGATGATAAACCTAACTCGAACTTGTTTCATTAATTTTTTAGAATAAAACCAATGATGAGATGTAAAGATGTGATAATGCCGTCCCGGAGCATTTCTGAAGTAATGTTGAAAGACTCTTGAGTCAACAGTAATGTTCAGTAACAAGACAACCAGCTTGTCCACCCTAGTTTTCTGCTTCTGTGTTAAACTGGATGAAGAAGATACATTCCAATAATTTCTTCTCCAGTGCAGGCAAGTGAAGTGCCATGCATGTGTGTATGAATAGATGTTTATTATTATATCTTTCTACTCTAATAAGCTGCAGTATGCAAGTAGTAAAATAATCCATTTTATTTTGAAACACTGATGTCAATTTGGAATTGTTTTCACTATCAACAAAAACATTACTACCCTTTGGGGAGATTAAATAGACTGATGATCTGTCCCTAAAATAAGCTTTAATTTGGCCCCAGAATAAAGCTCAGAGATGGAAAAACAAGAAGAGAGACCTGGCTGAGTTAAATACCAGGGAGACAGCAAAGCTACTTACCTAATGCCCAAGCAACAGTGTTACTTAAAACAACAACTGGGCAGATAGTGTAGCGTCTTACATTTTTCATGTGCAGCGTCCTAGCACATGCATGAAGTAAATGCTCAGTAAGAGAATTTGTTTTTCTTTTTTTTCTTTTCGTTACTCACTCAAGAAAGAGCCTAGTAAAAAAAGCTCAAAAGAGTCTGGGCCAGGACTGGTCCTGAGTCTGGATCTCTCAGGGCTGGCCTCTTGTTTTCTCTTTTTGCAAACTCTGTCTCCAGCCTCTTAAATAGTTATTTACTGATCTCTCCCAAATGGTCACAGGTAATAGGCTCAAGATGTAGTTGCCTTTTACTTGCACTGTGTAAAGCTCTCAAAGATGCCCTGTCAATTAATTAGCAGCTTAATTGGAATGAAATTATGTAATTAAGCATCTCATTTCAAATTAGCTATAAATGTTTACTAGCTCACAGGGGATGAGACTTTCAAGGGGCCTTCATCCAGACCGTGTTGATTTTGACAGTAAGTCAATGTCTGTCTTCCTTTTCCTTTTCAAGTTAAAAATGCAGGATTTTAATAAAGCCCAAAGATAAATCCCATAAACCAGTAAGATATCAGCTTACTTATATTTTGTAGAAGCTGATGACCTCCACCAAAGTAACACATTCTTTGTTTGGGCAAGAGTATTTATTAGATCCCCAAGGAATTAATTGTCTGCAGAAAGTGAATGGCAAATTCATTATAAGTCATGGGTTTGCAAAATATAACAAGAAATGTGTTTGTTTTACATATAAAAAAGTATTATCAAACATAAATAATTTTAACTTGTTCTATGATAAAAGGCCTCTGGCTTCTTTGAGCATGCCTTCAAAAGCTTTAAAGCATTTCTCTATCAGGGTGGATATTGCCCATATTTCCCCAGAAACCACTCCCTGCATTTACCTTTTCAATGGACTCCTTCCTCCACGTCAAGGACTCAGCCTCGCCATTTGGACAAGTCCTTACCAATGGGATGTAAGTAGGTGGAAGGATGTGTACAACGTCCACATTATTTTCTTAAGAGTCAATTTATTGTTCTCCCTAAACAGTTGATTTGTACTAAGCAACCAGCAGTTTTATCAGACATTGATTTTACACTATCAGTGCAAATGTCAAGACAGTGAAAAATGTAAATAACATCTTAGCATTATTATAAAAATAGTTTTGACATCAGATATTCCCTATAAGGTTCTCTGCAGACCACACATTGAAAACCACTGGTCTCAGCTGCTATAACAAATATACACAAGAATACAGAAGATCAAACAAGATAAAAAAGGTATTTGCTTATGTAATTGCTCATGTAATTCTATTCCTCTTGCAAAAAAGCAGATGTTATTCCAGTGAGGCAAGACTTACTCTGTAGACAAGGGCAACTCCTTGGGAAATGACAGGACACCTAGAAAAGAAGGAACCTCAGCCCTTAGATGATCTTGTGGAGGAGAAAACCATCTTCTTCACCTCAACTCCCATGTTTAAGCCAGAGTTTCTGTACCTCAACTTGTCATTTGAGGTTAGATAATTCTTTGTTCTGGGAGATTGTTTTGTATATTTAAGATGTTTGGTAGCATCCCTGGATGCCAGTAACTTCTCTCTTCCCAATCCTGGCAACAAAAAATGTCTCTAGACATTGTCAAATACCTCTGAGGGGCAAAATTTCCCCTAGATGAGAACCACTGCATTAGACAATTGCACGTGCAAATATTATTTTATTAAATATCTTGTTTGATATTCTGTATTCTTGTATGTATTTGTTATAGCAGCTGAGACCAGCAGTCCTCAGTATGTGGCCCGCAGACAAAAATATAGAATATATAGTTAAAAAAACAAAGCAAAGTTTGTACCTGAAGAATACAATAACTGAACTGAAAAATTCACTAGGGTTCAACAGCTGACTTGACTCAGCAGATATATGAGTTAACAAACCCAAAGAAAGTTCATTTGAAATTACACAGTCAGAGGAGCAAAAAGGAAAAAATAATGAAAAACAGAATGAAGAAAGCCCAAGTGACTTAAGGAAAGTTATCAAGCTGGCCACTATATGAATTATGGGAGTCCCAAGGGAAAATAAAGAGAGAGAAAAGAGAGAGAGAGAAAGGAAAAAAAAAAGTTTATTTTAAAAAATATTGGACAAAAACATCGCAAATCTGGAGAAGGAAAAATGCATTCAGATTCAAGAAGGCAAATGAATCCCAAATAAGATGAACCCAAGGAAGTCCACACTGACACATATAATCTAACTGTCAAAATTCAAAGACAAAGATAATTTTGAAAGCAGCAAGCAGAAATCCAATCATTATGTACAAGAAAGCTCTCATAACACTATCACTGGATTTCTCAGCAGAAACCTTGCAGGCAAAAACGAAGTTCGATGATATATTCACAATGCATAAAAAATGCCAAACAAGAATACTACACCTGGCAAAATTCTCCTTAAAAAATGAAGGATATATACTTTTTCAGATGAACAAAAGCTAAGGGAGTTCTGCTCTACTAGACCTGCCCTACAAAAAAAAAATGCTAATGGAGTATAAAAATTGAAACGGAAAGATGCTAAATAATAAACTGAAAACAAATAAAAGTATAAAGTTCACTGGTAAAAATAAATATATTAAAAATATACAATAATGTAATACTGTAAGCATGGTGTATAAATCAATTTTAATTCTGGTTTAGAAACTGAAAGACAAAAGCATAAAAACAGCAATAACTATAAAAATACACTATTTGATACACAACATAAAAAGATGTAATTTGTGATATCAGTAACATAAAGGGTAGAGGAGAAGAGAGGTTAAAGTGAAGAGTTTTTGTATGTGATTGAAGTTAAGTTGTTATCAGCTTAAAATAGACCATTAAAGCTATAATATGTTTATGTAATCCCCATGGTAATGCCAAAGATAATATTTACAGAATATAAATGAGAGAGAAAACAATGCATGTCCCTATAAAAAAATCAATGAAACATAAAGGAAGATATCAAGAAAGACAAAGAGGACCAGAAGCACTACAAAACAGAAAGAAAACAATCAACAAAATGGCAATAAGAGGTCCTTGCTTTTCAGGAATTCCTTTAAATGTGAATGCATTCAACTCCTCAATCAGAAGACATAGAGTGGCGGAGTAGATTTAAAAAGATACAGTTATCTGCTGCCTACAAAATACTATATAGATTTAAGGACAAATCTGTTGAAACTGAAAGTGTGGGAAAAAATAAATATGTTCCATGCAAAAAGAAAAAAAAAAAATAGAGCAGGATGGCCATACTTATACCAGACAAAATACATTTTAAGTCAAAAACAGTCACAAGAGGCAAGGATATTATATATAGATAAAAAGGTCAATTCACCAAGATGATATAACAGTTATAAATACATATGTATACAACATCAGAGCATCTAAACATATGAAGCAAACATTGACAGAACTGAAAGGAGAAATACACAGCAACACAATAACAGTAGAACGTTTCAATATCCACTTTCAATAATGGCTAGAACATTCAGATAGAAGACCAACAAGGAAAGAGAGCTTGCACAATATAAAACAAACAGGCCTTATAAACACATATGGATCATTCCAATCAGTAAAAGCAGAATATTTTCTTCTCAGGTACACACAGAACACTCTACAGGATAGATTACACGTTAGGTTACAAGACATGTCCTAACAAATATAAGAGGACTAACTTATCAAAAGTATGTTTGCTAACTACAGTGGAATGAAATTAGAAATAAATGCCAAAATTAACCTAGGAAGTTCACTAATAATTGAAAATTAAACAGATCAGGAAGAATTCAAGGATGTCACTCATGCCATTTCTATTCAATATCGTATGGAAGTTCTAGTGTGAGCAATTAGACAAGAAAAAGAAATAAAATAATCCAAAATGAAAAGAAATAAATTAATCTCTACTCACAGATGACATGATCTTATATTAAGAAAGTTCTAAGGATATCACACACACACACACACACACACAAACCTGTCAGAACTAATAAATAAATTCAACAAAAGTTGTAGGATATAAAATCAACATGCAAAAATCAGTTGTGTTTATACACTAACAATGAATAATCTGAAAAGAAAATTAAGAAAACAATTACATTTACAATAGCATTAAAAATAATAAAATACTTAGGAATAAACTTAAGCAAGGAGAGGAAAGACTTATATGCTGAAACTACAAAATGTAAAAACACAAATAAATAGAAATACATTCTACATTTCTTGACTGGAAGACTTAATACTGTGTTATTAAAATGTCTATAGCATCAAAACAATCTATAGATTCAATGCAGTGTTTTTCAAAACCCCAAGGCAATCTTTGCAGAAATTAAAAAAATAAGATTAATATGCAACCACAAAGGACTCCAAATAGCTAAAACACTCTTGAAAAAGAAGAGGAATGTCAGAGTCCTCATACTCTGTAATTTCAAAACATATTACAAAGGTATAGTAATAAAAAATATGGTAGTAGCATAAGACAAACACATAGTCAAGGGAACAGAAAACACAGCCCGGAAATAAACCAATGCATATATAGTCCAATAATCATTGACAAGGATGCCAAGAACATAATGGAGAAAAGATAGCCTCTTAAACAAATGATGTTGGGAAAACTGGAAATCAATATGCAAAACAATGAAATTCAATCCATATACTGCAGCATATATAAAAAGCAACTCAAAATGTGGTAAAGACTTACATGTAAGACCTGAAACTGTAAAACTCCTAAAATAAACCACAAGGGAAAAGCTTCATGACATTATTTTTGGAAATGCATTTTTTGATATGACAGCAAAAGAAGAGACAACAAAAGAAAAAATAGATAAGTGAGACTAAATCAAACTAAAAAGCTTCTGCACAGCAAAAGAAACAATTAACAGAGTGAAAAAGTAACCTACACAATAGGAGAAAATATTTCCAACCATATATCTGACAAGGAGTTAACACCTAAAATATGACATTCAAAAAACTCCTATAGTTCAGTAGCAAAAAACCCTCCAATTATCTGATCTGAAATGAGCAAAGGGCCTGAATAAACATTTCTTCAAATAAAACATACAAATGCCAATAGGTATATGAAAAGATTTTCAATCTCATTGATCATCAGAAAAATGAAAATCAAAATTTTTATGAGATATCACTTCATACCTGTTGGTATGGCCATTATATATTTTTTAAAAGATAAAGAAAAACATAAAATAACAGGTGCTGACAAAAACGTGGAAAAACTGTAACCCCTGTGCACTGCTGGTTGGAATATAAAACGGTGCAGATGCTATGGAAAACACTATGAAGACTTCTTTAAGAATTTAAAGATAGAACTATAAGATGATTGAGCCATCCTACTTTGGGGTATTTATCTAAAATAACTGAAATTAGGATCTCAAAGAGATATCTGCACTTCCATGTTCATTGCAGTATTATGCACTATAACCAAGAGATATAAAAAACCTGAATGACCTTTGGTAGGTAAATAGCATTTTGTATATACATACAATAAAATACTATTTAGCCATAAAAAAGACAATTCTGTCAAATGCTACAACATGGATGGATCTTCAGGGTATTATGTTAAGTGAAATAAGTCAGTCACAAAAGGGCACATACTGCTTGATTCCACTTATATAAAGTATCTAAAATAGTCAAACTCATGGAAGCAGAAAGCAGAATGATTTTTTCCAGGTCTGGGAAAAGGGATAACTGGGGAGTTGCTTTTCAATAGACATAAAGTATCAGTCACACAAAATGAAAAACTTCTAGAGATCTGCTGTACCTCATCGTGCTTATCGTTAATACTGTCCTTTACACTTACAATTTTGTTAAAAGGGGAAATTTTATTTTATGGATTTTTATCACAATGAAACATATGCATGTATACCATCCCTTTTTGTCATTTTTGCATGTGAGGGTGTTTTGGAAAATAATTTATTTTTCATTAAAATATTTATAATACAGTGGTTTTATTTTTATTTTCTACATTAACCAATAAAATATTTTAAAAGTCTTCTCATATTAATTTTAATATCATTAATATTGATGAGTAAGACCCACATAAGCAAAAGCTCTATGGGCTCTTCAATAATTTATACGGGCTGGGCATGGTGCCTCACAGCTACAATCCCAGCACTTTTGGAGGCTGAGGCAGGAAGACTGCTTGAGGCCAGGAGTTTGAGATCAACCTGGGCAATATAACAAGATTTGGTCTCTACAAAAAGTAGAAAAAATTAGCTGGGTGTGGTGGCTCATGCCTATGGTCCCAGCTACCCATGAGGTTGAGGTGGGAGGATCACCTAGGCCCAAGAGGTAGAAGTGGCAGTGAGCTGTGATTTCACCATGTACTCTCGCCTTCACGACAAAGAAAAACCCTGTCAAAAATAAATTATTGTAAGAATCTAAAGGGCTTCTAGGCTTGAAAATCTTTAGTTCCACTGGTTTAGTTAGATTATGCTCTAAGTAATACACACATAAAAAACTTCTTTTCAAATCTTGTTCTTTGTACTCAGTTATTATGTAAACATTAAACTTGAGTGTTAATGGATTTATCTAAAAAGTTTATCTACAAAGTAATTTTTTCTTTTAAAAATAATTAAAATATTGCATATATCATAGGTAACCTTTTCCTATGTTTATGATTAATTTCCTCAGATAATTACAAACCCTTTGTAGAAAGGATCAATAGATTTTTCTTTTAGTTTCTGCTTAGATTAAAAAACAAACAATCGGGCCTTGATAGGTAGTTCAAGAGAAAGAAAAAATAAAGTAAATGTAATAAAGGGAAACAATAAGAGTCTAAATTGAAAAATGATAGTAACATAAACACAGCAAACATTAAGTGGCTGCTGCTATCTTCAAGGCACTAAGGTATCTTATTTAATCCTCTTCACAACCCGGAGAGGTACATAGTATTATCATTACTGCGCAGGCAAGGAAAGGATAGGCTACAATGTTGAGTTTGTATGAGTTTGTCCTAGTTGGCAAGCAGCAGACCTGAAATTTGGAGTACTGGAGCTAGGGGTAGAACTGATGCCTTCTCTGACCCCAGAAAAGCCTCCGTGTGTGTGTGTGTGTGTGTGTGTGTGTGTGTGTGTATGTGTGTGTGTCCTGTTTAAAAAATCGAGTCTTTGTGTTGTCAAATCCATGCATCTTCTGAGCTACTATGTCGTTTGAGCTAAGGAAAACAAATCCAGGTCAGTAGCAGTGCCACCAGCTGTGAAACAGGTCAAGGAAAACAGCAATCATTGAGCCCAGGAAATTACCAGGGGGATCAGGGGATGCCATGTTGTTGTTCTCAGACAGAGATAAAAATAAATCAACTTCTCCTGTAGAGTGCAGAAGGTACAGGCAAATCCACAGCATTCAACCCAAACCAAAAACCACTGGACATGGGAGACAACCAAGGAGTTCAATCGGCTCAATCCAAGCATTCTCTCCCCTTCAGCGTGCTCTGTGAGAGGGGGTAGCCTATGTGTATGGACATGGATAGAAATATATAAGGAGCAGCAAGCATGCATTTCTCTCTCCTCTCTGCTGAGAGCAAAAAGAGGCATATAGCAGGAGGAGGTCTCCAGGATTCCAGGATGTGATGCGTCAATCACTTCAGTCAGAAATTAGTATCACGGAAGAAGCACCTGGGTAGCGATGTGTATACGCTCCTGAGAAAGAGGTGGGAAAGAGTTCTCTCCTAAAGACTAAGAACACCAGAAGTTATTTAAAGACAGCATTTTCATATAAGGTTACATTTCCCGAAGGATATCCTGCATGAGAAACTCATAAAATCGGTTCTAAAGCCAATAGATCTGGGAAGTACTGTGCAGTATAGACAAACTTGAAGATTCATATTAATGTATTAAAGGCTTCGAGAACTACTACAAGAAGAAACTTGCTCCTGTTGGTTTATTCCAGAGCTTCTTAAGTTGGATGCAGGGGTAACGTCTCATGAACACATTTTCAATTCTGCTGACAGAAAGAGTATGATGGGCTAAAAGAAAGTAAACAGACTAATCTGGTCAAATTCTTATTTTCTCTAGACCACAGATATCTCACTAGGAAAACAGGCACAATTGCAACTATTTCATGGAGTTACTGTAGAAATCAAATGAAATGATATGTACAGACTACAGAATTTATATTAGGTATGCAATAAATAGTATCCCTCTACCAAAGCATGTGTTTTTTGGCATGAGCAACTTAGCCAAGAATTCTATGCACAGATTACCTGACATCATACTGGGCAGACAATAATGGATAATATATAGGATCTATTCTCTAAGGACTTACAATCCAATTAGGGAGAAAGATATGTGAACAGCTAACCACATAATGAGTGCTATCTTACAAGTTTGTACAATATGTTATGGAAATGTTTAATTTTCCCAGAGCAAATTGTGGATGGCTTCAGAACCGAGTCTTGAAAATCTACGGTAGTTTCCTAGGTAGAACAGTAAAATGAAGCATTTGGATAAAGGGAAATTGGTAAACAATGATCAGAGACATGATGTATTCAGCATTTAGAGGAAAGCAGAGTCTGTTTGGATGCAAATGGAAGGGAAGTGATGGTTCAGCTGAGATGGTAGGTCAAGGTGATGCTCTAAAAGGCGCTGCTGCTAAAGGAGTTTGGACTTTATTTGAGGGCACTCTTGAGCCTTTAAAGTTGTTTTCAATAAGAAGACAAGATCGGGTTTGTCTTTCAGAATGATGATTCTGTTAGCATCAGGGAGGTTGATCACAGGAGGCAAAATTGCAAGGAAAGAAGCAGCTTGAAGCCAATCATCCCCTCTTGCCTGACCTCATGTTGGTGACGGGATGGCCCAGAGCAGCGCTCAGAAAGAGGATGACAGAAAGTGATGGGTAGCAAGGCCATATAAGGGTAGGTCTTAATGTCCCTAATGTTGGGGAAGAAACAAAAGAAACAAGAAGGCAAAAATTAATGCCTGAGATTCTAACTTAGATGACTGGATGCATGGTAGGACAATTAACCATAATTTTTTTTAAAAAAAGAAAGGGAAATTAATTTAGGGTAAGATAATGGGGAAGGGTTGTACTGTTTCAGGAGTTTGTAAATTGAAATTAACACTTATCCATGGAACTTAAATTGGCTTCAATCATTAGAACATGGGATGTAGAGACCTGGAGTCTGGAATTCTAACTGGGATTGAGGATACAGCATTGAGAGTCGGAAGTTTAAGGGGCAGGAATTAGATGCCCCAGTATGAGGATGTGGAGTTTTCAAAATCATAACAGAGTGAGCCAGGGGTTGGAAAATGCCAAGGTTAAGAAGAAAGTGGAGATCCTGTCTTCTAGAAGACTGTATTTCATTTGGGGAGAATTGATATATTGCAAAGGACTGAAAGAAAAATTAAGTACAGTACTTAATTTTTAGTAGCTCTGTGCTACTTACAGCTACAAGAGGATACAGTCTACTAATTAAGGCTTGAAATATAAATGAACGAGATCTTGAAGGCAGGTGGGATTTCTAAACTTAAAACAAACAGAAGAAATAGGGTGTAATTATCAGAGCGAAGGGCCAGGCAACTATTCATATTAGCATTATTAAAGGAGGCTAGGATGAGGAAAGATTGGGTTAATGATGGGCAAAATTATGGAGATAGGAAAAAAACACATGTGCATAAAGAGGAAACAAGGAAAATTTAAGTGGCTGGAAAGAGATAAGTATGAAAGGCGATACAGCTAAAGGGATAGAGGATAAAAGATAAAGGAGAATGGTTAATTTCAACCTTGAAATTACTCAAGGTTGAAAAGAACAATTTGGAATTGATGTGTATGCAAATAATGAGACTACTAGTCCTTCAATATTTGACATATAAAATGGATGCAATGAACTCTATGTAATTTTTTGGTTTTAGAAGCAGTTCTTCTACCCAGTAATGATGTACCACAAATGGGTAATTTCGAATGACTTGGGGGGTGTGGGGCTAGACAGACTCCAGGTAAGGTCCAGTAGCTGCTATAATAGTCCAGATGATGCATGAGAACCTGAATTGTAGGAATTAAACTTAAAAACATAATTTGAAAGGAATTACACTTCAAAGTAGACCAAATATAATAGATGAAGGAGGAGTCAATGAAGAGTCTTGACGCAAATCAATTGCTTTAAAGGTTTCCGTACAAAATAAAAACGTAGCTAACCATAGGTCAGGAGGCTGTGGGTATATGAATGAGTGAGGGCCTATGATTCTGAGCATCTAGCTGCACACTTTCGGGCATGCCTTTGGGTTATGTGTACTTAAGTGTTATCTTTGTGTTCTTGTCTGGCATTATCTCTGGTTCTCTCTTTTCGTGTGTGTGTGTGTGCGTGTGTGTGTGTGTGTTCACATACGCATATATGTCTGTGTGTTTACGTAAGGGTCTCCAGGTCTCTTGACTCCTAAGGACATGAGCCCTCATCTTGCTTGCTCATCTGTAATTGTCAATCCCAGCTGTGTCATTGTGTCATCTGGTCAATGTCCTTGTACCTGTGTGTGCATGTCTTTGCTATAAGATTGTGTTGGCATGTTTTAATAGGCGTGTAGGCATTTTTGGTGCTCATATGTATGGTCTAGGCTTCTATCTGATTATACTTATATTTTACATCAGTGTGTGTGTTTGTTTGTGTGTGTTTGTGTACATGCGCCTACTTTCAAAGTTTGGACCGCAGTATACCAGTTGGTGCCTTTCACAGCTAATGTAAAACTGTCCAACAGTCCTGAATGACAAATGGAAAAAAAAAAAAAAAAAACTTACTGTATCTGGCTGCACTGGCCTTTTTACCTTTAACAGAAAATTGATCTTATCTTTTACAGTCTATTTCACTACATACCAGTGTGCAGATGCAAATATTTCCATGCCACTAACAAAAAGCCTGTATCAATCCAAAGCAATCCTTTGTAGACTCTGAATCTGAAATTATTCTCTTTGCTTTATAATGGTGGTGAAAACCAAGCAAAGTATTTTTTGAGTCATAAAATTTAATTTAACTCAAAAGTCACCCTAGCTTATGGATTTTCCTGCACAGACACTTTCATATTAGGAGCCTGTGGTGAAGACTCCCTGTTGATTTTTGTACATTTTAGAAGTAATAGAGAGAGATGAAATTTTAAATTTTTTACTCAACTATTAGTAAAATAACTGTGATGGGTCACCTTTGTTGGGAATGATGTAAAAGAAGGGAGACAGGGAGGGCCCATGCCCAGGCCAGTGTTAGGATGGGTCTTTACGTTACACTGTGGGTCAAGCGGGAAGGACCAGGCAGAACGTCTGTGTTTCAATCTTACAGGAAGTTAGAATGAGGAGACGATTAAATTTACATGCATAAGGGCATGACCCCAGGCATAGAGACAGAGATGCACACAGTGTGACAGGTTCTGTGGCTGATGAGATTGAAGGTGATCTCTGTTTTCGTATGTAACCAAGCTGAATCTCAGCGAATTTTAGCAGCAGCCCCAGGATCATCACTTGGGACCCTGAAGTCTTGGGGCCAAGATTTAAACGTGAATTTCTTGCTTTATTCTCCAGTTTATGAAGCCACTTCCCAAAGCACATATGTTATAAACGTTTCCCCAAACCATCTTCTTCACATCTGGGGTTCATTGTCCACATTAAAAATAAATCAAAGACAAGCAGAAACCCAAATATTCTTGGGTATAAATTTTAAAATGAAAACAGCTGTGATGTACCTTCAGAAAACATTCACATTCTTAGCATTTTGGACAACATGGTTGGCCACATGAGTACACTTGATATTAAATTCTCTTTGTTTATTAGTTGTCCGTCCACTAGTAGGATAAAAGAGCAACAAGTGCAGGAATCATAGAAATCTGTTTGTCAATTTTAATTCCAATGGAGTGCAGCAGGAAACAGTAAGCTTGAGTTTCACTTCCCCAACAGAAACCCCATGCAGGTGTTCAGAGCACGCTTGGTATTTCCATCACTGGCTGCTACTGATGTGATATGGGACATTTTCATCAACCCCAACACTGACTAGATATGTCTCAGAGCAATCATTAGCCCAAATTCCATTTACCTTTATTCTGATGTAAATGAATCCCGGCATTTCAGCTGTGCACATTGCTGAGTGCTAAAAATGTCATTCCTTATCACCCCTTGCAACTAGGTGTAGCTACTAAGATCTTATAGGAAGCAGTGCTGTCATGATACTTCTTAAGATTCTCTTTAAAGGAAGGGATATCCCTGTTCTTCCCTCTTTACCTTTCATGCTGCATGAAATGTGGATGCAATGGTCAGAATGTCAACAGTTATTTTGAATCATGAAGCAATTTTGGTTATGTAAGCAGTCAGGCATGAGAAACAAGAGCAAGTTTTTTAGTTCCTGGAACCATGAATCCTTAATCTCCTACCTCTGAACTACTCCTATGTGGAAGAAATGTGTAGTTCTATTTTGTTTAAGTCACTATAATTTCAATTGTAATACTCGCAGCTGAATTTAATCTGTTCTGATGAAGGAAACATCTTGCTCCCAGGTTCTTAGTGGCTGCAAGATAACTGCTTCCCCTTTCATCATACTCCCATTCATGACCCATATCGTTCTATACAGCAACTATTAGAGAGCAACTAAGCCAAGAATTCTATGCACAGATTTTCTTTGGTACTGGCAAAGTAGAAGCAGTACTTTAAATCCTGGAAGTTGTGGCTCGGGAGGACATGTTGGTGGGAAGTAAGGTAGGGCTGTTGGGTAAAAAGAGGAAAAACCTTGCTAGGAAGGAATATACTTCATCTTTTAGAACATCACTGGGCCAGGCAACTAGGGGAGAAAGAATGATTGATTTGATGTCTCTCTACTTTCCACATTATTTTAATTTATGCACAAATGGGACTTCTATTTTTGAAATACTTCATACCAAATACATTGATTGAACTGCACCAGGAGACTAAATGATAATTAAACAAAAACGGGAGGAAAAGAAAATGAAACAAAATAGAAAATAGCGACATTAATAAGGCCAGAGTATCTATTATCATAATCAATATCAATGTCTTCAGTTCCTTCACATAAAGACAAATGATCTCAGACTGCATAAAACAATTTGACAACACCCATAAATCAAATTAACATAGAAATGTTAAAATTAAAGAGATTTTGGATTGAAATAGTATTAACTTATGATATGACTTCTCCTACCTTCTGATTGGAATATCAATTGTGGGTAAGAAAAATATGGAAACTCACAATACTATCAAAACTGAAGGCTGGCAATCTAATGGTAATTTTGAAAAAGCTGACTCTATTTGTAATTATGACAATTAACATTTAATGAAGGCTTATTATACACCTATATATACACTACAAGTTTTATAAAAATCATATCATTCAATTCTCACAATTATTCCCCATTTTAAAAATGAGAAAATTAAGTTTTAGTGAGACTTTGCCCAAGGTCAAACGACAAATAAATGAAAAAGCTGAGACTCAGAATCAGGTGTTGAATGGTGAACCATATGGATTTTCATGAAGAAAATAAATACACAGGTTTGGACAAGACGGATATTAAGTTCAATGGGATACAGAGGTACTTCCTGAAAAATGTTGGGCTATGATTTTAATATTACCTACTTACTGTTTACTGACTCAGGAGTCAAGTAACTGCTAATCTGAAGACCTGGCCACATGCTCTCCCTGCGTTTTGGACAGTACACTCTGTGAGCTGAACATTATGTTAGACCTTTTCTCACCCATGTCATTTTTCTGCACAAGATGAAAGGTGGTATATTTCAGAAACCCATAGGTCAGGAACAGATGGGACTCCATTAGAATGGTCTATTCTGTTGTAAGTTATCTCTGGTAATGTGCTGAGTATAGAATTTGGATATAGAAAAATGAACTAGAAACTAACATTAGTTAATGCACTACAGCAGTTCAGAGAATTAAAGAACACAACAGTGGAGACAGAAAAAAATCTAATATCTGTAGATCGGTGGTCTATCAAAACACACACACACACACACACACACACACACACGAAAAACCTAAATCTTGAAATCTGAGAAGCTAATTTGTTTCCCCACAAGTAGGCTAACAGTAGAACAAATATCAACCAAAATCCTACCTCATTTAAAGATGAGTTAAAAAAAAAAGAAATGTTGGAAAACAATATAAAGAAAAATCAATAAACTCAGAAAAAACAGAATAATAAAAATGATATACTGAAAGATCAGAATAAACGTTGAAGAAACTACACATAAACTTTAATAGAGAATAAAAGTAAATGAATATAAGAAAACAGGAAAAATATTACAGAGAGAGCAAGTAGAAATGCAAAACAAAATGAGTGAAATTATAAGAAAGATAGGTGAAATAAAGAAATATTTTAAGGAAGACTACAAATCAAATTGCAGATTCAAAATTTACACTGGAAATAGTAGTAAGCAAAATTGATTTACAGAGATGTAAGTAATATATTAAAAATTAAGACAAGAACATTTTTAGAATCCAGAAGGAAAGTGATAAAAGATATGAAGTTACAAAAACTATGATAATATATGAAGAAGGATGAGTATAGAATCCTAAAATATAGATGACTGTTCCTTAAGAAAATACCAGATCTTTAAAAAGTGGGAAAAAATTATTAAGATATCCTAAAAGACAGCCACTCTTGAAAAAGTAAAGAATATTTTTTTAAATTGAAAATTCTTAACATTCAAAACAAATGACTATAGAAACCTAAGTACATTTAGCCGACATTTTAGAATTATAAGAATAAAAGAACTACACAGGTGTGCATAAAGATACCAATATTAAGCTGAAATAAAATTTTACACTTATGTTCATTGCTTTCTTCACATAATTGTTATGGAAAGATGTTTGTAGATATGTGAGTATTAAGATGGTAAGCTGAATACAGTACTGAGGTCCGCTTCATCATGAAACTGCAATAAGTCTCTAGTAAAGGAATTGTAGAAAGGCATGAATTAAAAAGAACAAGGGGTATAAGAATCAACAAAACACCTTTTGCAAGCTAGAAAGCAGAGGGAATCATGTAACTGACTGAGCAGGCCAGAGAAAGGTAAACAGTTTATCTAGAAGTCAGAAAAATTGATGGAAACTCAATTTAGATTCTCAAAATTCCAAAATCTGAGAAAATGGCAGAGCCGATACCTCTAAAATTGGAATGTAGAAAGCAAAATTTTAAAAATGGAGAACTTTCGTGAATCTGGTTAAGAAACAAACAGACCTTTCTCTCACATTAGGCCACTCCACACTGCTGGATTAATTACCTCGCACCACTATGAAAACAGATGGGAGGTTAATTCCCTGGAAAGCGTAAAACAGAAATCCCTAGGATTAAGGTATATCATTCACAGTTGAGGACTGGACATGTCAACTATGATCACTATTCTAGATAGTCTGACTGGATGAGGTTATAACATTCTGAGAAAAGAAAAAGTTCAAAACTTAAGATTATGTATTGGTACTTTCATTATTCTTTCCTCATCTATCTCTCCATATTTTAATGGGCAAGTGTATTTCACATGTGTAGAAGAGTGGAAGAACATTTTCCTTCTCTGGAGACTCTGACCACTCCAAAGAATATGACCTGAAGATACTGATGTTGCGGGTTTCCTACCGGAATCTTCCAAGAGAGAAGGCAAATGGACAATTCCCAGCCACCCATCCACAGACAGCCTTGGAATAGGTTTCAAGCACAGCATTTTTAATATAAACAGACAGCCAAATATTGACAAACATTTAGGGGAATGATCCTAATGAAAACAGGCACTACCATAGAAAGAAGACAAATGCAGCACTCTTAGGCTATACAAAGAGAAAATAATTTTAAATAACTAACAATAATACACTCCCATTACCCTGCCCTTTGGATGCCATTACCACTAAGTCATATTCAGAGTTAAATTAATAGTCAATTTGTTTATTATTAAGAGAATCGTGTCTAAGGAGGAGGAATAATATTGAGAAATCTTTCAATTTCCAAAACATAATTCTTAGTTTTCCAAGGGTTATTTTTCTTTAGAAAATCTTAAGATGGGCTACTTTAGTAATATAAAAGATGAAACTCTTCTGTACATTCCTCTCATACTTCCCCCTTCAAGAAAATGAAGAATCCCATTAATACAATTAATAGGTAAATAACAAATACAAAAGAAAATAAGTATGAAATATATGAACACACCGTTTAATAACTTTTATGTATCTGGAGTTTTTTAAATGAGAAAAACAAAAACAATCACTTATTAAAAAGAAGGTGATAAATGTAAGCAAATATTTACAAAAGTACAACAAATGCTTATCACAAGTTTAAACAATGATAAACACAAAAGAACTTATTCTGAATTCAAATACCTGTGGCTAAGCCCATGTGTGCTAGGAGACAATTATGAAATTGGAAGTTCTCTGAATTAAACTCCACATAAAAAATAAAGTATAGTAAGTAATAATAATGTGCTAATTTTAAGCTTATACATATTTTATTAAAAATTTACAGTAAACAGAGCAATTATTATAAAATTCTCTACAGGGTGGAACACTCTCATCACCCTGCCCCTTTGGATGCCACTGCCACTCATATTCAGACTTAAATTAAGAGTCATTTTGTTTACTGTTAAGAGAGTCATATATAAGGAGAGGGAAATAATAAGCTCTAGACTAAATACTGCCTTACTCCAGCCTACAAATCATAAAAACAGGAACTAACAGAATGAAACACTTACCAAGTAAATTAATTGCATGCCAGAATAAAGCTAAAAATTGTATGAATAATAATCAAATCTCCCAATGGGTAAAATTTGCAGTGTCTGGCATTGAATAAAAAATTACTAGGCATGCAGAAAAAAGCAGAAAAATAAGAACAATGAGGAAGAAAAAATTCAATCAGCTGAAATAGAAGCCACATTTGAAAAACTACTTTAAAAAGAATAAAACTATATAAATGTACATCATAATAAAATTTTTAAAAATCTGTGATAAAGAGAAAATCTTACAAATAGGCCGAGAAAAGACGTGTTACATACACAGGAACAAAGATAAGAAAGACGGCTGATTTCTTATGAGAATAATGCAAGCAAGAAGACAGTCAAGCACATCTTTAAAATACCGAGGAGGGAGTAAAAAAGAAAACTACTGAGAAAAAATACCTTTCAATAATGAAGATAAATAAAGACTATTTTAGACTTACAAAATTTGTATAAATTCATCAGCAGCAGACCCACACAACTTGAAATGTTAAAGCAAGTCGTCCAGGCAGAAGGAAAATAATACCAGATGATTACATTGATCTAAACAAAAGAATGAAGAGCACCAGAAATGGTAACTAAATTAGTAAATATATATATATTTTTTTCTATATATATGTGTGTATATATAGACATAATTATTTAAATATCCTTAAACAATTATTGTTTAAACAAAAATAATAGCAATGTGATATAGTATTTATAATATGGGAAAAAGTGAAATATATGTCAACAATAACACAAAGACCAAGAGAGGAAAAATGAAAAAAAATATTGTAAGGTTATTTTCCTGCACACAAAGTATTATAATATCACAACTATAGATTGTAGTAGTAAAGAGAAATATGAAAAATCCTAAAACAGCCACTAAAATACAAAGCAGATATTTATAGCTAATACGTTAACAAAGAACATAATATGGAATCATTAAAAAATTCAATTAATCTAAAAAAAAGTAGAAAAAAGGAAAAGAGAACAAAGAACAGATGGGACAGATAAAAGACGAATAGCAAGAAAACAAATGGGAAGATGGTTTTTAAATGTTGACTAGATGTATTTAGCTTTACTCTGCTATTTATTTAAGTCTGTTGGAATATTGAGAATTTTTTCAATTCGCAAAAAATAATTCGTAGATTTCAAAGGCTATTTTCCTTTAGAATATTTTAAAACAGTCTACTCTAGCAACACAAAACACTAAACTCTCCTGTACATTCCTCTGTCATGCCCCCTCTCAAAAAAAGAAGAAACTCACAAATTCAATTATGAAGTAAATAACAAATATGAAAGAAAACAGCTATGTAATATATTTATGATAAAAATTTAAATGTTCTGTATTTATTTAGAGTTTTTACAATGAGAAAAACAAAAATGATCCCCTATTAAAAAGTAGGCAACAACTATAAGGGAATGTTTACAAAAGAACAAATGCCTAATGAAAAGTATGAAAAATATTAACATTTTCCTAATTTTACATATGTAAAATAAGTAAGCTATTTTGCCTATGAAATTTACATTATTATAAATTGCACTATTCGGTTTTGCCAAAGCCAAGAGAAAATGTTACCTTTATGTAATCCTAATGAGACTGTAATCAGTCTGCAAATAAATAATTACTGAGTATCCATCATTAGGTGTCAGATATGGAATGCAAATTGTATTTTTATATCAAAATTCTTAAAATTTCTCCCAGCACTACTTCTCGTTGAAATTTGTTCTAGAAAAAAAATGTGAATATTTGTCAGGATTTATTGAAAATCTATCACATTTATAAATTAATAAAATATAACAACTTAAATGTCAAATTGTAGAGAAGTGATTAGCAAATGGTAGCATCCATACAATGGAATGCAATATAGTATTTATATAAAAATATATATGAAAATATTTGTTTTATGTGTATATACAGATATACAAATGCACATACTATGTTTTAATAAATAAGTTATATAGGGCATAAACAGATATTTGAGTGCCAGTTTTTTCTAAAAATATTAAATCAAACCATGAAAAAGATTAGAAGGCTAAATACTATAACAACTCCTATAATTTCTCCTTTACTAGTTGATTTATATCTTGAATCCCAACTTCTCCCTTGAATTCCAGACTACCATAACCAAGTTGAAAGTTCACATGTCCAAAAACAGAACTCTTATTTGTTTTCCTTCCCCAAACTGACTCCCCACCCAGTTTTCCTAATATGAATAAGCAAAAATATCATTTTTCTTGACTGTTTTCTTTTCCTGCCTCTCACCACCAACCCTCAGCCAAGTACTTCCATCTCTGACTCTAAATCTGCCCCCTGCTACTTACACTCTTGCTCTCTTAAATCCATTCTCCATACAGCAGCCAGAGTTATTCATGGAGATAGACAGTAAAATGATACATACCAGAGGCTGGGAAGGGTGTGTGTGTGTAAAGGGCAGTGGTTCGGGTGAGAGTGATAAAGAGGGGTTGGTTAATGAGTACAAACGCAGAGTTAGATAGAAGGAAGGAGTTCTAACGTTCCATAGCAGAGTAGGGTGACCAGAGTTAGCAACAATATATTGTACATTTCTATATAGCGAGAAGAAACGACTTGAAATCTTCCAACACAGAAATGATAAATACTCCAGGTGATGAATATCCTAAATATCCTGAGTTGATCATTACACATTCTATTCATGTAACAAAATACGACATCTACTGTATAATTATGTACAAATATTATGTACCAATTACGAATTTTTGCCAGGCGCAGTGGCTCATACCTATAATCCCAGCACACTGGGAGGCCTAGATGGGTGGATCACCTGAGGTTAGGAGTTCAAGACCAGCCTGGCCAACATGGTGAAACACTATCTCTAATAAAAATACAAAAATTAGCCAGACACAGTGGTGCACACCTGTAGTTCCAGCTACTCGGGAGGCTGATGCAGGAGAATCGCTTGAACCTAGGAGTCAGAGGTTGCAGTGAGCCTAGATTGCCCCACTCCACTCCAACCTGGGCAACAGAGCAAGACTCCATCTCAAAACAAACAAACAAAAAAAATTAAGAGAGAAACAAAAACCTGTAGACAGACCCTATCATATAGGTCCCTTGCTTGAAGATCAATAATGGCATCTCACTACACTGAAAATAAAATCTGAATTCCTCACCATAGTACCAAAAGCCTACATGAACTGTCTCCTCCTGCATTACTGATCTAAGATCAACCACAGCCTACCATGTCCATAACTCTAAAGGTCCTAGTCTCAATCAGGACAAGCATGTTCCTACCTGGAGGCATTGCCTAGATTGCTCCTCCTCCACATTCACAGAGATCTTTTCTAACCACTTCTAAACCAGAACTCTCTTGCCAGCATTCACCTATCCTACACTGATATACCAGAGATTTCCCATCATTTATGGCTCCCTGAATTAATGTGTCTCATTTACCTACTGATGTATTGAATGTGACGTCTAATTGAAAATCTAAGTCCTCAAGAACTACATTGCCTAAATATTTACAATATTGTAGTTGGTGTCTGGTTGCTGATTTTTATCTCCTTCTTTGTGCTTGTCAACATTATCCAAATTTTATATGACTGATAAATATTTTAAAGACAGGAATGAAAAGTTCACATATGCATAAAACATAAAATAACAATGGCAGAGCTTAAGGTGCAAAGTAAAGAGAGATATTTTCCTTGAGAACCTGATTAAGTCACTCCTTCAGTTGTGGGCACTTTTTGAAATAATCTTTTTGAGTGGAAGGTCAAAAAAGAAATGTCTTCTATTAGAAGAGAGATTAATATGAAAGAGCTGTCGGTAAATTTGGAAGAAACTCCATAGGTTAATTAGACCTTCTGAAAAGAGGCCAATAAAAACCAGGGAGAGCAAAGTGGCCTCTTTTGCTGGCCCGAATGGTTTCGGTACTTTAAGCCACAAGCGGGAGAAAGCCAAGAGCACAGTAAGAATTTAACCGAAAATCAATAGTCCATAGCACAAACTCCATGCTCTGTCACTCTGCCAACTGGTTCCCAACAGGGCAATAACATTTTAATAAAGTAGCTGTTAATTAGAGGTGGAGATTCACACGGTTTAGTTAACACTGTTTTAGCTAAAGGACGAAACAGAGATTTGGAGAGCTTTATTAACTCAAAGAACTGAGTCATGAAGGGAGGACTCTGGCTGATGTATAAAAGGGTTAAATTGATTCCATGTGCTAGAGAGAGCTCTGAGTTGCAATTCTCTAGAAAGCAACAAATCCCATAGTTACCTATCTATGTTGCTGTCTTGGGTTGACTTACTGGTTTCTCTGCTAGTAACGATAATGATAGGCTGAGAAGCGGTGGAAGCTTCTTAAGGGGAAAGTGTCACTTGACACTTCAGTGCATTCTCCTTGGGTTCAGTGAAAAGGGGCGGCCAATAACTTAGTGACTTCTCTTGCCCTTGTCTTTAGAAAGATTCACTCTGCCCCAAAAGGAGTGGGGAGTAGAATGGAATGATGACCATGTTAAAAGTCAGTGACCGACTTTTGCAAACAGAAGAATATATTTGACACACAGAACAACTGACAAAATGATGGTACCTCCTTCAACAGAGCAAGGCACCTACTACTGAGGCAGTAGCCTGCCCTGTAATGTTCAACTGCCCAGCAATTAAATGTAAAAAATAAAATAAAAAAGAAAGCTCATGATTTTGTGGAGTGATTTGACACTTTTACGTATGACTTTAAGCTCACAAGAATGGAGGTATTTTAACCATTCACCTCTCCTTTAGCTATCAAGTTTGAGTTCCTGAACCCATCCTGGAAACTAGTGTTCACTTGAGCTAAATTTAAATTCGACAGATAATTGCAGAAGTTTTGAAGAATGAGAATTGATCCATGAAAACCAAATCTATTGTCCTATTCTCTCTTGAAGAGAGATTCTGTTCTTGAAGAACATAATCTATTCTAGTGAAACAAAGTTTCATTTTCCATTGCATTCTGGAAGTTTCCCTTAATATATAAGCTTCCTGCAACTCATTTGAGAGTTTGGGCACAGTGATACTGGGAATGATCAAGAGCGATGGGCCGCTTTGTTATATCAAGCCACTGAATATATTCATGTAATAATCAATATACTGCAGTACATGAATCTAAGAAGCAATGGAGTGAATCTGCCTTCCCATGGCAGACACCCTGGCCAAGCTTAATTACTTCGTTTAAACCTAGAGTAATCCAGGATCTCCATCTGCCAAATAAGAGTAATTGCAGTTGATACCTTTCTTTCCTAGAGGTATGTAGGGATCATTATTCAGATAGTATGGGTCAGGAAGCTAAGGATTTAGTGACAACAGCACCTGTTACTGAAGGGTAGTTGAAAAGAGAACAGGCTTTCAATGAGATAGATCAGGACTGGAAATCCAGCAACTCCATTTACTATCCAGTGAATGTATTAATGTAAAATTCACTTATCCTTTCGGAGCCTGAGATTTCTTATCAGTAAAACTGGGGCAAAAATATCTACCTCGGCATGTCTATGTGAAGATTATAGCCAATGTATGCAAAGTGCTGGCCTACTAAAGGTCCAAAAATAAGGGGAAGTGATTGCTTTTATATTTAATGGACCACTTGCCATGTAGTAAGTGCTTCTGTATTTAAAATAAGATTTCATGCTCCTTAAAGTTGGAACTCATGACTTGTGTTATCATATCCACACAAATTCTGAGAACAGTGCGCCCTGCAATAGCAGACCGTTAACCTCTAGTTATGAAATGAGTGACTGATAACTAAAGTCCCATAATTTCATGTACTTTGTCTATGCCCGTGACTCCAATTCTTCCAGCACTAACCACTTCCTGGGGCTGGGGCTCCAGGCTCAATGGCCTATTTGACATCCCCACCTGAATTCCTGATAATAATCTTTAAAAATTTCCCAAATAGAATTCTTAATTTCTTAATACTTCCCTATACCTTGTTCTTTTCCAGTCTTCCTCTCTCAGGAAATAACATGCCAATTCACTTTGTCTCAAGACAGAAAGATTTGGCCGGGCGTGGTGGCTCAAGCCTGTAATCCCAGCACTTTGGGAGGCCGAGATGGGTGGATCATGAGGTCAGGAGATCGAGACCAGCCTGGCTAATACGGTGAAACCCCGTCTCTACCAAAAATATACAAAAAACTGGCCGGGTGAGGTGGCGGGTGCCTGTAGCCCCAGCTACTTGGGAGGCTGAGGCAGGAGAATGGCGTAGACCCGGGAGGCGGAGCTTGCAGTGAGCTGAGATCCGGCCACTGCACTCCAGCCTGGGCGACAGAGCAAGACTCTGTCTCAAAAAAAAAAAAAAAAAAAGACAGACTTCACCAATGTCTAACCTCACTAACAGTGTATTACAGTACATATTTTCCATACCCCCAGGGCTCCAGGTATTGTACATACTTTTAAAATTTTTCAAATATAATTTTAGTCTAGTTTATATTTCCCAGATTAATAGTGAGTTCCATTTTCTCACTGGCTGCTTATGAGTCCCGCTGTTCATTCATGTGCCAGTACTTAGATCATATGCTGAACTTGTTTCCATACTACCACATTTACTAAGCAAGAACTAACTGAATGTTGGTCTTTATCCTTAACATATTCTCTTCAGTATTCTATATTTTAGAGAAACCCTGCATTCAAAGCCAAATACTTTGCTATTCTCTGAGTTATTCAAATCGATATGGTTCTTGTCTCACTTACAGTCCTATTTCTTTTTCTTGCTTGGGTTAAAGGCAAACAGAGAACTGTGCCTTAAAAATTCCATCGCACCACTGCACTCCAGCCTGGATGACAGAGCATGACTTTGTCTCAAAAAAAAAAAAAAAAGCTTCCTTGCAAAACCTGTTATTATGATTCACTCTGTTTAGCGGTGTTTTCACCTGTACAGTCATGACAAAGCATTCAGTATCCTATGACTTTTCCCAGGAACCTTCAGAATTTAAAATCTGTTTCCTGTTTATACTTTTGCATGATTTCCTGCTTAAAAAACTTTTGCTCCACAAGTGAGTTAACCTATTCTGTCAAGCCATTAGCAGACTGGTGAGTAAGAGTGTTGCTAGGGGACCAGACTTCAGAGTAAGTACATTATCTTCTATCAGAAAACCACTGAACATAAGATATTTAGATGATTCTGGCTGGGCACGCTAGCTCACACCTGTAATCCCAGCACTTTGGGAGGCCAAGGCGGGCGGATCACTAGGTCAGGAGATCGAGACCATCCTGGCTAACACGGTGAAACACTGTCTCTACTAAAAATACGAAAAATTAGCTGGGCGTGGTGGTGGGCACCTGTAGCCCCAGCTACTCGGGAGGCCGAGGTAGGAGAATGGCGTAAACCTGGGAGGCAGAGCTTGCAGTGAGCCGAGATCCTGCCACTGTACTCCAGCCTGGGTAACAGAGCAAGACTCCATTTCAAAAAAAAAAAAAAAAAAAAAAAAAAAGATATTTAGATGATTCTATTGTGTTTAGGTAGGTAAAATGGATTGCTTTTTATTATTTTTCTGAAAAAGGCTAAATTCACACTTGTCAACCATAACGGTAATATAGAGCTTAAATTCTTACAGGCTATGTGAGCTCAATAAATATCCATTAAAAAAACAAACAAACAATAAACAACTATTATAGGTTCCTTGAAGCTCAGCTCAAATGTTTCTTTATTCATGAAGGCTTTCCACCACCTCTCAGTGAAAAGAAATTTGAATTTTTCCCTCCATTCATTCCAGGACTCTCTCCAGGTAAACATCTGACAGCATCCACACATAGCTTTATATTTAAGTTAATTATGTGTCTTTTCAAGTTTCTTTAGAAGAGTGACTTCTTTTTATTTGTATTTTTAGCTTCCTTTGTTTAGAAGCCAAGACATTTACCTTCCTTGATTCTGCTGCATCTCACAAACCCTATCTCAACAAAATTAATTGAGCACCTACTATGAGCCAGGGGTGATGCCTGATGCTGCAGGACTAAAAAACTAAAGAAAGCATGGTTTCTATTTCTTAGATTCTCTCTACTTAATAAAAGAAGTAGAAAAATAAACATGCTTAAAATATCCTGTACAAAGAACTGTGACTGGAGTGAACCCAGGGTACTATGAGAGAACAGAGGGCATTAGCCACCCAGGTAACCCAAAGGAATATGGTGGAGAAAGAAACTGATATCACAATGAAATGCTAAAGGATGAGTCCAGTAGACGGACCAACAGAAAAGGAACGTGACAGACAGGGAAAGCAACATTTTTAGAGACTTGAAAACCAGTAATATATTCAGGAAACTGCAAGCAGTTGGAGATATTTGGAGTGCTGAGAGAGTGAAGGAAGATAGTGTTGGAGTGGTCAGGAGGTTGGATGATGAATGGCTTTAAATGCCAGGCTTTAAATGCCTGAGTGCAATAAAGAACCATTGCATATGCAACTTAGTCACTTGCATATACATCATTGAACCTAGCTTCCAAAGCTATGCAATCAGCAATGTTACTTTCAGGTGATGCACCTAATCTGTAACTTGCAGCCTTCATGGAAGTTTAGATTAAACCAAATCATTATTTTCATAGTTGGTCTTCCCATTTTAATTTTTTGTTTGTCTTAAAAGGAATTTGAAGCCTACAAAAACATTGAAACCTATCTACAGGTAACGACTATCATTTTCTTCTTGTTTCACGCTCCTCATGCAGCAGTTTGAGCATTTAAATAAAATTCTTGTCATGTATTTTTCACACCTTCATCTGAATGGAAAGCTTGAGTGAGTAAACTAATCCCCATGAGAGATTTCATTTCCAGTGTGAAAATGATGAGGTTTAAGAAGAAAAAAAAAAAACTCTTATTTTAATCAAGGAGAGTGGTTAAGAACGGTACAATTCCCATAAAAATAATACGCCACTTCTCTCACGATTTCAGGAGTAAGCATTTGTGGCATTTATTTACATGTGAAGAAAAAGTATACAAGCCCAAAGGAATAATCTCAAAACAGTGTAAGAGGAGAGTTTATTTGACAATAAATTTGCAAACTCCCCAACACAACTGGCATCAGCTATAGCCTTATTAAACCCAACCGTCAGATCATTCAGAGAGAAATATACATCCAATTTACCTGCACAGACACACTTTCATGAAAAGACTTGAGATTTTAACATCATAAACACTTCTCTTAAAGGGCCTCATATTTTAGACTTTCAAATACAACACACAGGGAGACACACACATAGATATACACACAGACATGCTCACAGGGGCACATACACCGTGAGACACATAGACCAACATAGACATGTTCACAGAAGACTAAAATAGCCAAAATATTCAAACATTTAGATGACAATTAAATTGAGAGCCATTTTGGAGAAAATATTCACTTGTTTAACTGAAAATTATTTGTAACAATGAATAAATGGCATGTTAATCCGATTTCCTTCATAAAAGGACTTTGATGTTGACTAACATTTTATTCAATGTAGTCAACAACTTGGCCCCATTTTTCATTCATTTCTGCATATTTTCCTTATCAAGGTTCAGTTACCACTCTAGAAAAACAAAATGTCCCCCTTCTAGTAAATTGAGATCATGTTTTCTAAACTGCCTTGATAGGAGTGTTTGTTGTTGTTGTTGTTGTTGTTGTTGTTGTTGTTTTTACTAATCCTAAAGGAGCACAAAGGTAGGTGAGTGACCTAGACAATTTCACATGGCTCCTGATGCTAATCACATTCCTTGATCCTCACAGGAACATTCAGGATCATGCACATTACTTTCTCCTTTGCCTAAAACATCACTTGATAATGTTTGGGTTGTATTCTTAAAACACCTGAAACAGGCCGGGCGCGGTGGCTCAAGCCTGTAATCCCAGCACTTTGGGAGGCTGAGACGGGTGGATCACGAGGTCAGGAGATCGAGACCATCCTGGCTAACACGGTGAAACCCCGTCTCTACTAAAAAAATACAAAAAAGCAGCCGGGTGAGGTGGCGGGCGCCTGTAGTCCCAGCTACTCGGGAGGCTGAGGCAGGAGAATGGCGTAAACCTGGGAGGCGGAGCTTGCAGTGAGCTGAGATCCGGCCACTGCACCCCAGCCTGGGCGGCAGAGCAAGACTCCGTCTCAAAAAAAAAAAAAAAAAAAAAAAAAAAAAAAAAAAAAAACACCTGAAACATATTACAAGCTGGAAGATCTATGTTCCATCTCGTCTGTTTCCTAAAAGATAGACTCTTGATCAAATTTCCCACCTGGCAAGCAAATCTCTATGCCTCCTTCTCCCTTACATGTAACTTACTCTCCAATAACACCACACACATTCTGCCAATGGTATTCATGTCTGTCATTCGTCTGCCTATTCCCTGCCTCCCTTCTGTTGGGATTCTCCCCATGCTTCCCAGTTAATATTCCATTTCTCCCTTACAGACTTTCCTGACCTCCCTGAATCGACACTCCATAGGTATGTTGAATTGATGCCATAATATTTTAAATGATTTCAGGATTAATTTATGAATAGCTGTATTTTGCAAACTAGATTTCCATAGACACAAACCTCTAACCTGCTATCAGTTTGACCTTGACATAGGAAATATTTATAAGAAAAATAAAATCTGAAGTAATGATTATCTTCTTTAACAAGACAGCAACCTGTTCCTTTGGTTCATTTTATATTACAGATTGAATCCTTCTGGAATATGACTTGTAGCTATTAAATAGCTTTTTATACTTTTCAGTGACCATTTGGTTAAATGCAAAAGCAATATACTTTCTTTAAGCACAAGAGAGCCATTAGTCAGCTCACTGTTGAGTTACATTTGGCCTTAAATTTTGACTTGCAATATTTACCATTTTTATTGGATGATAAATTGCAATAAGGAAATGTACTTCATTTCCCTGTAAACTCAGTCTATTTTAAATGGATTTAATAATGCTTAATAGTACATTCAAAGATACCCAAAGTCAACGTTCCCTGAAGCAAATCAGAAGAATGTTGAACAACTTCATAATGACCATTTAATCCCCATCATTACTACAGACTGGGATTCCTGCTGATGCAATGGCAATGTTGTTTAGAGAAAATTAAGCAATAAATTAAAAAGTATAAGCTCCACTGTTGCCATGGCAACCCCATGTATGAACTCCTATGAAGTTTTAAATAGTTCCTTCTTATGGGATATTAATGACAATTGACACTTTCAACATAAACTTATTTGTATGGGGGCTTCATGCTGATAATCATACCTATATTATTAATAGCTACTAAAATGTAAACCTCTAAAAGTAACAGGCACTGTCAGACAGACTAACCTTATCTTAAACTCCATGGATCTGCCTTCAAAGCACTCTGGCAGGTAGACACCATTGGAGCTAAAGTCTGATGAAGGATAAATTCCACAATTTTCCAATTCTGGAAATTCACTAGAAATTTATTTTTTTTTTACAGACATCCTTGTGAAAATGTTTACCTATGTATATTTACTGTTAATAAGACACTTCACAAAATACAATGGCACGATTAATAGGAGGTGATATTGACATTATGCTGGCTAACAGTTTCAGAGTACCTGTTATTGCCAGGAACTTCATAAAGATGATCTCACAAAAGGCTCATAATACCCGAGAAGACAAATTTTAATGTATAGCTTTTGGATGAGGAAGTTGAGGCTTGGGGGATCATGTTACATGGACATACCTCCCAGCTGTTAAGAAGCAAAGCTGAGATTGAAATTCAGGTATATCTGATTCCAAAGACAGAGCACAATAAGTGTTTGTGAAAAAAAAAAATAAATGAAAATGTTATAATCAATCTATGTAAGTGTAGACTGATACACTTTTTGATATAGCTTTTGCTTTCTGAGAAATCAGAAAGTGAAATTTTGCCCTAAAAAATGATTTATGTCCAATTTAATAAGGAGGACAATTTTTAGCACAAGTACCATAGTCACTGTTCTCTCTACAGCTTCACATAAAAATGGCCAAAAATCATAAGAGAGGAACGTCTCTGCTTCAACACAGAGCTCTATCAGTTCCCCAACATTTCCTTATTTAAAATTATTTTTAAATTGAACAATTACAATTCAGAAAATAATCGATATGTTTTCTAGTGAGAAAGGTTCCTATAAATGTAAACCAGGAAGCAGCCAAAGTTTAGAGGATTCTGCTACCTTTGTTTTCTGTACATGTCTATACTACTTAACTGTTATGTATTGAGATTTTATCATTTTTATAATCACATGAAATATAAATATTGAAAATTAAATGAATATGCTTACACATCTATTAAATAAAACAATAGGGTCGGTCACCAGTCAATATTATTTTAATTAAATAAATGGCTAGGTAATCTTGAAATAAACTTACAGCCTTCATCAGTCAGCAAAATACAGAATGTTGCTCTATTGAAGTCTCTTTGCCTTTGATTATATATGCTTCACTCTACCATCATAAATCTCAAATTAGCAGGTACATGTTGGCATTAAGCCATACCCTTTTTATTACGATATGTTTGTAATTGGCATTTTCACACAGCCATATGAGAACTGATGAAGCCTGGGGCCCAACGGATCATGCTTATGGCATTTCCTTATGTCTCTTTCATAATTACAGTAATCAATGTCACAGTAGAGAGGCGGTTACTGGTATCCCATTAATACAATAACCACCTTCTCTAACAACAGTCTTAGTGATCTGCAATATATTATACTTATTTTTAAAAGGTAAATGAACAGAGGTAGGCATCCTGATTAAATCAACACTATCATAAGGACTGTCCTTAATGCAATTTGACCTTTTCTGACACTTAAGTTTCCATTGTCTAACTCTACATTGAAAGTAATTTAAAGAGCACAGGTGAAAACGTGCTCTGGTTGGGAAACTAGCTAATGGCCATTAATCAGAAAACATTTATACCTGTGTGTTTTTATAAAAACGTTTTGCATCAGAGTCCGCCATGGTGTCTAACCTATTTCAGTAAATTTGTCTTACAAAGTAGGTGAAAGATTAAAGAGGAGTCAATAAATGTATAGACAATAAAAAGCATTGAAATAAAAAAGAGAAGTGAAATTGTCTCTGCTTGCTGATGATCTCGTATAGAAGAAACCCTAAAGTGTTCACCTAAAGTTATTAGAATGGATAAAAGAATTCAATAAAGTTGTAGGTTACAAAATCAACATACAAAAGTCAGTACATTTTCTATAACACTAACAATAAACTATACAACAAAGAAGTTAAGAAAGTAATCCAATTTACAATAGTATTTCAAAAAGAAAACTTATGAATAAATTTTATTGAGGAAGTGAAAGCCAAAAAAATTGATAAAATAAATTAAAAGCAACATGTACAAACAGAAAGAAATCCTGTGCTTATGGATTAGAAGAATTAATATCATTTACATGTCCAAACTATCCAAAGCAATCTACAGATTCAATGCAATCTCTATCAAAATTCCAATGGCATTTTTCACAGAAATAGACAAAATAATTCTAAAATTTGTATGAAACAACAAAAGACCCCAAATAGCCAAAGCAATCTTAAGCAAAAAAAGCAAAACAGCATTACACTACCTGATTTCAAAATATATTACAAAACTATAATAGCGCATACATCATGGTAATGGCATAAAAAGAGACATGCAGACCAATGGAACAGAACAGAGAGCCCAGAAATAAACCCACACATTTATAGTCAATTGACTTTTGACAAAGGTGCGAAGAATACACAATGGGGAAAGCACAATGTCTTCAATAAATGGTGCTGAAAAAACTGGATATTCATATGCAGAGGAATGAAATTGGACCTTTGTCTTACACCATACACAAAAATCAACTCAAAGTGAATTAAAGACTTAAATAGGAGGCCGGAAATTTAAAATGACTAGAAGAAAATGTAGAGAAAAAGCTTCACAACATTGGTGTGAACAATGATTTCTTGGATAGGACCCCAAAAGCATAAGCAACAAAAGCAAAAACAGACAAATGGGATTGCACCAAACTAAAAAGGTTTTGCATAGCAAAGAAAACAATTAACAACAAAGTGAGTGAAGAGACACCTTACTGATTGGGAGAAAATATATGCAAACCATACATCTGATAAGGGGCTAATACCTATCATATATAAGGAACTCAAACAACTCAAAAAAAGAAATAACCAAATCAAAAAGTGAATAAAGATCCTGGATATTTATCAAAAGAAGACATGCAAATGGCCAACAGATATATAAAAAAAAATTCATCATCTCTAATCGTCAGGGAAATACAAATTAAAACCATCATGAGGTATTACCTCATACCTGTAGGAAAGCTAATATCGAAAGGACGAAAGATAACAAGTGATGGCAAGGAGGCAGAGAAAAGGGAATCCTTGTACGCTGTTGATAGAAATGTAAATTAGTGTAGCCTCTGTGAAAAACAGTGTAGTGGTCCCCGCCCCCGCCGAAATTAAACAGAATTATCACATGATCCAGCAATCCATCTACTGAGTATATGCCCAAAGGAATTAAAATCAGTAAGTCAAAGAAATACCTGCACTCATAATTCATTTCAGCATCATACACATTAGCCAAGGTACAGAAGCAATGTAATTGACCATCAAAGGATCAAAGGCCAAAGAAAACACACACTCACACACACACACACACACACACAATGGAATACTATACAGCCTCACACAAAAAAGAAATTCTGTCATTTGTGACAACGTGGACAAAACTGAAAGGCATTATGTTAAGTAAAATAAGCCAAGTACAGAGACAAATACTGTATGATTTCACTTATACGTAGAATCTAAAAAAGTCAAACTCATAGAAGCAGAGAGTAGAGGGATGTTTATCAGAGGTTGACAGGGACAATGGAGAAAGGTATAATGTTGACCAGAAGGCAAAAAGTTTCAGCTGAACAATAGGAATACATTTTAACATAGCATGGTGACCATAGTTAATAAAAATGTATTATATGGCTAAAATTGCTAAAAGAGTAGATTTTAGAAGTTCCTGTCCCCAGAATAATTATAAGTAGATAAGGTGATGAATGTTAACTAACTTGGTTTAATCTTTCTACAATGTGTGTGTGTTTGTATCAAAGTATCACATTGTACCCCATTAATATGTGCAATTATTATTTGTTAAGTAATAAAAGAAAGAAAAAGAAGGAAAGAAAAGAGAAGGAAGGAAGGAAGGAAGGAAGGAAGGAAGGAAGGAAGGAAGGAAGGAAGGAAAGAAGGAGGGAGGGAAGGAAGGAAGGAAGGAAGGAAGGAAGGAAGGAAGGAAGGAAGAAAGAAAGAAAGAAAGAAAGAAAGAAAGAAAGAAAGAAAGAAAGAAAGAAAGAGAGAGAGAGGGAGGAAGAAGAAGAAGAGGGGGGGAGGAAGAGGGGAAGATGAAGGGGAAGGGTAAAGGGAAGGGGAAGGGCAAGGAGAAGGAGGAAAGAAAGAAAGGAAGGAAGGAAGGAGAGAGAGAAAGAAAGAGAGATGAAGGAAGGAAGGAAGGAAGGAAGGAAGGAAGGAGAGAGAGAAAAGGAAGGAAGGAAGGAGAGAGAGAAAGAAAGAGAGAGAAAAGGAAGGAAGGAAGGAAGGAAGGAAGGAAAGAAAGAAAGAAAGAAAGAAAGAAAGAAAGAAAGAAAGAAAGAAAGAAAGAAAGAAAGAAGAAAAGAAAAGAAAAAAGAAAGAAAGAAAGAGAAAGAAAGAAAGAAGAGAGAGAAAGAAAGAAAGAGAGAGAGAGAAAGGGGAAGGAGGAAGGAGGAAGGGAAGGAAGGAAGGGAGGGAAGAAGGCAGGCAGGCAGGCAGGCCAGCCAGCCAGCAGACCAACCACATCAATAGAGATTTCAAAGTGCTTTTCCATATATAGCATTTTCTCGTTTTCACACTGTAAAATTGTGAGATGGGAATTATTATCTATCTGAAAATGAGGTAGCTGAGGTCCAAATATAGTGATTGGTACAAATCTGAGGTTCCCCAACTGGCAAAACTAGATCTTCAGTCCCAGTCTCTTGATATCACAGAGCTACGTCCCCGATTACACACATTTCAAAAAAAAAAAAAAATTAGAAATAGTTCAGAACTGAGAACATGAACCCTGAACTCTGCCTCAGATCTGTCATCAATTTCCTGGGTGACTTCTGGCCAAATATACTTAACTTCTTTGGTCCTTGAGATACAAAGGCTAAGCAAATTGTGTGCCAAACTATTTGTCAGATGTAGTATATGGATATGTTAATTAAATTTCACATTTAATTAGTTAGCAACAAAGCAGATCCCAACTTACAGAGAAGCTGTGTCCAGTATGTTGAAACTGTATTCTACAATAGGATCGCCAAACTGCGAGACATGAGCCAAATCTGATTTGCTGTCCCTTTTTGTAAACACAGTTTAATTGGAACAGACCCACACTCACTCATTTACATATGTCTGTGACTGCTTTCATGCCATGGTACAATGGCAGAGTTAAGGAGTTAAGACAGAGACTTTGACTCACAAAGCCTAAAATATTTAGTTTCTTGCCTTTTACAGAAAAAGTTTGCCAACACCTGATTTCCAACTTAGCTGAGTATTCTCCCTGTCCCAGGTGCTTATGCTAACCTATTTTATATACTATCTATTTAATCCTCTTAATAACCTCAAAAAACATGTATTATTACAATTCCCCTTATACTGATGTGAAAGAGTAAGGTCAATGGAGATTCACTTATTTGTCCAAACTCCCTGGACTAGTAAGTAAAGATTGGAATCCAAGTCTTCTGAGCAGAGCCTATGCTGAAGCACAACACTACTATACTTTCTTTTATGCCACAGTGATCACCACAGGTCAACAAAGACCACGCAGAACTCATTCAGGTGCTTTGGGGAAGTAAGACAATAAAGGAAAAACCAGGCTCAGCTTGCCTTCTTCATTCATCAAGACCAAAGAGAATAAAGCTTTATTAGACACACAAATAATTAAAATGCTACTTACAAATTACAGATGACTAAGTGAGATGGGACATCCCACAAGATGACATCAAAGGCAGAAACATGATGAATAATGGAGACAAGAGAAGGACAGACAGAGGAAACCAGAAAAGGGGCAGAGCAGAGAGGTTCCGATTCACAGAAAGAGTCCTGATCCTCATCTCCCATCTGATCTTTTTCATCTTCGTGTGCTCTGCTAGGAAAATTTCTGTACATACTAAGATTTCAATGATTAGAAAACAGGCATCTTTTCTTTCATGTACTAAAAAATTCAAATAAAAGTAAAACAACATTTCCAATCATTCCACCTAGAGACCATCCCAAATTAATTCTTAGTCATGCATTATTTCGATTCAAACTCCTAGTCACTCCTGCGTGCCTGGCCCTGACACTGGTGCTGTAGAAGGTTGAGCAAGGCCCAGTTTGTGTGAGTCCAGCTTCCTCACCTCTATCCTCAGCCATTACTCTGTTCCTTTATATCCCTCTCTGGCTTCGCCCCTTGGCTAAGCTGAGTTTGTACATTTGTTTTCTGAGCACTTCCTGCTTTGGATCCTTAGCATACATTTTTGCTAGATTTTGCACTAGGAGATTGAAAATCCTATCCAGGTTTTCTGTACATGACTGCTTTGTCATTTTTCTTTTTTCCTAACAAGGCTCAAGTTTTGTCAAGATTTCCTTTTCTAAAATAGAACTACTTTACAGCACAAGTAGTTTTGTATTTTTCTTTTACCTATCCATGTCATTATTTTGATGTAAACAATGTTTTAAAAGACACAGAAAAGGTCTTAGGCTTAGAAAAAGTCCCTGTTGTGTGTAATCAAAGAGTAGCTCTAAAAGGCTGGAAATTGTGACAGGTATACTATTGGTCATCAGTAGAAGCAGATGAAAGATGGGCATTTTACTGCTTCGTGAAGTGATTGGAATGTCCAGGCACCCTCTGCTCTGGAGTTTGTAGTGTCTGTTCTTGCAGTTTACAAGAGCCAACCTCTAGCAGCCCATGGGCTTTGTTTGTTGGTTTATCTGTTTTAGACTGAGAGATTGTTTTTTGCTTTGTTTTTGCCTATTTGTTTTTCTTTGTTAATCAGCAAGGTTTTGAAAATCAAGAGATGTTAATTTAAACAAACAAACCAATGAAAAGCAGCCAAGATTGGAGGCGGGGAAAGGGTGGAGTTGCCGCAGGGGGGGATGCTCTCCAGCAATGAGAGACTGTGCCAAGCTGATGTAGCCACCAAGAGGCGGGTTGGGTAGAAGCTGTCTCCTATCAGCAGGGCAGAAGCACCCCCACCAGGTACACTGACATGTTTGAAACACATGCCAGCTCCTGGGTACTTACCGGTCTTCAACACCTGCAAATGGGTGATATGTAAAATATGTGCAGACAGCTGGCAGTGGCCTAACTTCTAACCCATCAAATGAGACACCTGCAGAAGGGTCCTGGAGGCTTCTGGAGGTGACTCGTGTTAATCCTTTAGTTGTTGGACAGTAGGGTGGTCCAGGGGTACCCAGGGCTGGAATAGATTGATGGGAACAGCAGGGAGTCCAGACAGGTGCACTCCCCCTGAAAATCAGTCCTGTCTATATACCACAGCGGAGTTCCATCTCGTCTCGGAATTCCTGGCTCAGCTGGCCCAGGGTAGGGTTTTCCTCATTTAAGGATTGTAGTTAAAGATCTACCTATTCTATTCTATTCTATTCTATTCTATTCCATTCTATTCTATTCTATTCCATTCCATTCCATTCTATTCTAGATCCACCCAAAGAAAACTGAATACAAGGTAACATCAATGGGTGAGTAAGAACTGGGTTGTGGACAAGGGCTTTCCCAAATCTGCACCAAGACAGTGTGTGGAACATGTCATAAAAACCCTGTGGAAATCTGCAGTCCATTTCTTAATCTGACATTCTACTGGGAGGCTTCAGAAAAAAAAAAAAAAAATCAGAGCTTTCTAAATTCCCAGCATCCACTACAAGCCTGTTAATATCTTATTCAGAAAGTATTAGGCTCTGTTCCCATGCTACACATTTCTATGGAGGAACTTTATGAGAAAACAAAGACAAAAGTCTGGTTAGGTTTCAAAAATATTTGCTCCATTTTAATTGATTTTTCTACATCCAAGAAACGTGAAAAGCTCCGATTACATACATAAAAACTGCTCACAGGCAATAAAACACATGATAAAATGTCCAAAATCAACATCTGGAAATGTTACACAGCAATTAAATTTTAAATAATGGCAAAAACAAGAGTGAGGGCATCCTAGCTAATCAATTATATTAACTTTTTAATTCTTATTTATGGCATGACTTTGTCAATATAATCAGTTATTGGGTAGCTCCCTAATTAGGAATTTATAACGCTTTAAGAGTTATTTTTAGAATTAGATTCATGTAATAGAAAACCGAACAACTGGAGATAATAACTTGATACTCTGCCACTTTCAGGTTCAAGCTGCATTTTAATTGTATTTTAAGACTTCAAACTATCATTCCTTGAGGTCAAATCTAGGCAACTGAATTATTTTTTATAATTCAGATTTTATTAGTTAGGCTTAATGCTTAAAAAAAAAAAAAAAAAAAAAAAAAAAAGAATGTGAATTGTTTGGGTGAGGTCTGCATTCCTCCATTGATTCCTGGTAGACAGTCTCTGCTGTCTTCCCTACCTGACTCATCTCACCCCCACCTGTGATGGTTCACTCATTTATATTGCCAGTCTGGCTCCCTGAAATTCAGTGAGTGATAGGCAAGCAGGACAGGCAAGCAAGAAGAAGTTTGGATGGTGAGATGGTGGAGAAGCTGAACTGTAAAAAGAAAAGTCATAGAAATTGGGGTTGTTAGCCAGGAGACAAAAAGGCATCTTTGGGGGATTTTAAGGGTTTGTTTGGATGAAGAGAAGACATTTTCTAGGTCACTGATTCCCAAAGTGAGAATCAGCATCATCCATACAACCCAGGAACATGTTAAAAATGCAGTTTCAGGCCTCTCCCTAGACCCTGCCAAATCAGAGATTCTAGGGCCAGCGCCAGGAATCTGTATTTTATACTCCAGGTGATTTTGATGCACACATATGGAGAACCACTATCCTAAATGCAAAGAAAACAACCTGGACAAATACATAGGAAAAGAAAATAAGACAAGGTATTTCAGCTTACGGCAAGAAAACCATTTGGTCCAAACCTTTAGAGATCAAAGATGAAATGGTAGGCAGAAAGTAAGTTCCTCAATCTGTGGTTGAGAGTATCAACCATGGGTTAGAAAAAACTAACATATCAGTGATATTTTATTATTATTTGTTTGTTTGTTTTAGAGATGTGGTCCTGCTATGTTGCCCAGGCTGGTCTTGAACTCCTGGGCTCAAGCGATCCTCCCAGCTTGGCCTCCCAAAGTGCTGGGATTACAGGTGTGAGCCACCACACCCAGCCAATCAGTGATATTTTAAACTGGATGGACTCAAAGAACTTTCTGATCAGAATGTTCAACAACTCTAGGAATCTAAGTTTTCCAAGTTATGACTTCTATCAGAGGAGAAAATTTGATCACAACACAGCACAGTACATGTCTTAGGACTGTTAGCCATAAAAGCTATAAGGAACTGAATAAAAATGAACACACTGGAAAAATATCGGCCAGTGCTGCTCACAGCTTGTGAATTCCACAGCCTCATGAAACTTCTTTCAAAATGCTTTTCCCATTCTTGAAATATCTTGTCAAAGAGCCCAGCAACAATCATTAATATAGGCAAAGCCTATTTCGGTATAAGAGAGCGAAAACTGGGACTGTAACATTGAGTGATTCTGAAGGTTGGACTAATGAAGCCTGCAACCATCATCGTACCGGGTCATTTGGAAGGAATCAGAGCATTCATAGAAAAAAAATTAGTAAAGGCTCTAAGCAGAAGTTGAAAATTTTGCATATGCATGATTACTGATAGATACCATGAACTAAGAAGTGGTCATCCCTACTCAAAAGGTCTGGGGTGCTTTACAAAGGGATACACTGAGGCTGGCTAGCACAGGCACATTGGGTAGCTCAGGCTGGGCAGGGTCCTCCATGGCTCATTAGTTTTAATAAGAAGGAAGTAGAGATTGCCATCGGCATAATACTTTTGGTTTTAGTATATATTCATGTTAAAAGTTAGCTGAGTTGTTATTCTCATTAAAATAATGGAAATGAGTATTCTCAACAAATCTGTTTTTGTATTTTAAAGATGCTGAACTAAGGACAACTAGATAAACAGACACTTACGGACATTTAGGTTCCCTTGTTTACCATTTGTTTCAGAGGCATATCTAAACCTGAGCCAGAGCCCAGGCATCACAGGGAAAATCAAATGTGAGATCAAAATCCAAGCTGCACCACTTACAGCTGTGGTTCCAGACAAATCACAGATTCTGCATCTGTAAAATAGGGACAGTAATAATACCTATTTCACATGGTTGATGTGAGAAAATGAGAGAATGTTCAGTATCTAATAGATGTTAGTGATTCGTAAGTGACTCTTGGTATCTGCTTACTCCAATTTGACCCAATGGAAGTAGTGATGACCCCCAACCAGCAAATTGGATCTGGTCAGTTCTTGAAGAACTCTGACAAAGTCTGGAAATTCCTCAAGAGATAGCAAATCAGGCCTGGCATCCACCTGGGTGAAAATCCAGGTACCAGAACTCCCACCGAGCTGTAGCTGTTATTCTGTTCTTTCCTTCTATAGCTGGCTGGACCCAGACAGTCTACTCACTTTTGTCAGGTCCTGCTGCCAGGCCTCACACTCCATCAGGGAAGCCTCCACTTTCTTGATCAACCCTCCCTGTACCACACCCCAAGGCTCTGTGATGGAGACAAAAAGAAATTGTTTTTGCAAGCAGCCTTGGGGCTACCCATCTGTCAGCTCATAACAAGCTTAGGCCAGACAGGTAATGGGTTACTCTCCTTTCTGCACTTCCCACCTCCTTCCATACCCCAACTACCAAAATTAAAATATCTATTGTATGTCTGCTTGCCTTAGAAAAGCATATGGTCAATATTATCATTGGACCACACTCTACATCTCTACACAAAGCATCAGGGTGCACGCTGTTGGGGGAAGTAATATGGCAAATGGCTTTCCCGTAGAGCTTTAGGCAGAAAACATGCCTTTACAGTTTGTTACCCAGATTGTACACAAAGCCTGGATTTCAACAGTCCACACTTCTGGAATGACTGAGCCCTGAGAATCTCCTGTGTGATGCTCACTGGCTTGCTTACTAGAGGTGATAAATCAGAATTCAGGAGCTGAGGCGAATAACACAGAGATCACTTGTAATATATTCCAAGGATAAAATCCCAGACAACCCAAACGACATTTGGAGTAAGACAAATACTAAAATATTGAAATGTGCAATTCTTTATAAACAATCTAAGTTTAGCTGTATTTCAGTAGGATCTGAAAATATGCAGGCTCTTTAACTCTCCTTTACAATCTCTGCCCTAACATTCTCTTTGATAGAAACAGAACCAGGCTTTAAATATTTGCATTGGATGGTTAATATTGAAAAAAGTACTTTTTCTGAATCAGATGCTATCATAAACAGCTTGATACATGCCTTATGTCAAGATGTGAGGTGTTTAACTCACTCACAAAATATTTTCTGTCAGCCACTCCCAGCAAATATGACTTTATCACAATGTTCACCTCAACAACTAGGCATCAGCTAGTCGTATGCAAGTTCTGTATGGTTCACTGATCTTCCAGGCAACCTAATTATTTACCCTAGTTACTACTTACTTATCTATTTCAATGGCCACTAATGAATATGAAAAAAAAAAAAAAAAAAACTGCCTCTGGATGTATAAGAAAAGCAATGTTTTGGGATTGTTGCAAGTTTGCTATAGATACCTTCATTTTAACCACACAACACTTACTATCCAAGGTGAACCGTACTGGACATGCCAAATTATTTCAGCTAAAGTTGATTATTGTACCAGAGCAGTATTAACGAGGCAATTAACACACAGCATACATCAACAATTGATTTCTTTCAAGATGAAAGCAAACTGACCATCAAAGAAAAAAGTTCCCATGTGATAAGAGATTAACATATCAATAAGAAAACCACTGGTGGTTTTAATCTCATGTTGAGGCCATCACACAAGTACCTATGTCTCCTTGTCAGGTACATTATACATTTGCTTCCCATAAAAATCATGTGAGAACACATGAGCTTTGATATTCCCATTTTACAGCTGAGTATGTTGAAGATTCTCAGGCTCAAAGCAAAAGTCAAATATGTTATAACTAAATGCTGGGACTTACTACTAGTTGATATTTACCAACTTGGACATCAAATAGTAGGAGAATATTTGAATTTTCACACATTTATGAAAGCAAACAGGGTCTTCCGTTTAGAGCCAGCAGAGATGGCATTTCACATTAGCAATTCCTTGTAGACTGAGCTCTGGGGAGATACACCATACCGAGTTCTAGTGCATGCACAGAGACAGCCATACCAAAGAGAAAGGCTTAGCTATGGCAATGGGTTATGACACCAGTGCCCACCACTGTCAAGGCAATGCAAACAATGCAGACAGCTGCATCCCCTTTAAAGCTACATGTATATCCCTTAGGAGCTATAGGGTGGCTGCCCCATGTGTACAGAGAAGCAGTTTTAAAAGAAAAAGTGGGATGGGAATGATGGAAGTGTTATTTACGTAAAAGAAACGAAGAAAGGCAATTCTCAAAAGGCAAAAGGAGAACGAGACTAGCATATATTGTAAGCCAGCTTTGTCTTAGAGCATTACAATTTATCTTCAATTCATTCCTTCCAACAAACCATTAGAAGCTTCAGTATCCCCTTTTTATACAGGAGGAAATAGAAATTCAGGAGTAGCTGTTTTGCTTGAATTCACACAGATTGTTGGTGGTGGAAGCAAGAGTCACACCATGAATCCCAAGTCAAAGTTTATTTTCCTTTTCCCTGCTACAAACCATTGTGCATCTTTTGAAGAAGGCTGAGCATTGATCTCCTAGATTATCTTTTCACGTAAACACTGACAGAGTTGACTTGTTTCTCTGGAATTTTATTACATGTCTTCTTTTTAGTCTTTAACCCATGAGATTACTCTCTTTTAACTAAAGGTTACCCAAGAATAGCCGCTAATTGCCACAAATATTGAGGACATTCTTCACCAAAGGGAAGGCTAGGAATGGAAGATGGCCAGGTGTCCTGGGTGCTGTTGCCTATGATAGTACCCAGGTCAGGACTCCTGGGACGTGTGAGCACAAGAGACAGCAGGAGCAGATGTTTTCCTGTCCCAAGGGACCAATTCGTATTAGAGCTGCTTCAAAGATCACTTAATATTAGATAGATGTGGCTCCAGGGAGAAATATGATGTGGAACAGATGAATGCTTGTTTTACATACCTTAAATCAACCACGTAGTAGTTGACAAGATAATTAAATAGAAGTCTCATGTGAATAAGAGCACAAAAGTCGTAAGAGTCAAATTTCGTGAAGGCAGAGAATATTAAATAATAAAGGGACAAAGCAGTGAATATTTACTGAATACTTATAGTGCTTCCAAGTAAATGCCTTTTCTTTCTTTCTTTCTTTTTTTAAAGACAGGGTCTCACTCTGATGCCCAGACTGGAGTGCAGAGGCACAATCGCAGTTCACTGCAACCTTGACCTCCCAGGCTCCAGGGATTCTCCTACCGCAGCCTCTTCAGTAACTGGAACTACAGGTGTGCACCACCATGCCCAGCTAATTTTTGTACTTTTTGTAGAAACAGGATTTTGCCATGTTGCCCAGACTGATCTCGAATTCTTGGGCTGAAACAATATGCCCGCGTGGGACTCTCAAAGCACTGTGATAACAGGCGTGAGCCACTGCACCCAGTCACATATCCGCACACACTCATTCATTTAACACTCATAAGGTACATATAATTATCACGTCTATACAGACAATGAATGAAGAGTGGTAAATGAAGGTCCCAGGACTCCCTAACTCCAGATTCTATGTCTTGCTTCTAAATCACATTGATTTCAATGGGCAAGCAGATGACCAACTGCTGATACAAACTGATGCACCTGCTTAGAACAAATACAACAGTAGAATCCACTTTTAAACAAGAAATATGGGCAAACCTAGGCCAGAATGTTTCAATACAAGCACCCCCTTGCCTAACTATACCAACCACTGAACTGAATTGCACAATATGTTAATTGCAGTAACTGTCTGAAAAGCAGTACACCTAAAAAGAAAAATAGCCAGGTGTGATGTTATACACATGTAGTCCCAACTACTTGGGAGGCTGAGGTGGGACGATTGCTTGAGCCCAGAAGGTTGAGGCTGCAGTGAACCATGATTGTGCCACTGTACTCCAGCGTGGGAGACAGTCTTGCTCTGTCTCAAAAAAAAAAAAAGACATATCTATATCTATATCTATATATATGGAGAAAGACAGAGAGAGAACTCTTACATCTTATTGCTGACTCTGGAACCTCTTACACTAGGACATCCTCCGGCTCTTTCATGAAAGATACATTATTTTTGTCATAAAATTTTCTATTGTAACTGTATTCTTCCTTACAGTTTATAATCCTTTGCCATGTTTGCTGGTCTTTTTCTGAAGTCAGCTGAACTCAGCATAATACATGCCCAGTGAGACCCTGCTTCTCGATACCACACTCTAAGCTTAGAAATGTATAAACTGATAAGCGAAAAGGAAACAGCAACCAGAAGCACGTGTTCCCACTGTTCCTATTGAACACTCAGCCCTTATCTCCTCTCTGGGTTTCACAACCACACTGTGACCCGGGGATCCCTCAGGACTACTTCTGCCTCCCTTGGGAGGCCAGATACTGTCCAGGTTGACTATTTGTTATTTCAACCCCTCCTTCTTGCCGTTTGTTTGTTTGTTTTCCCGTAGAACGTCAGATGTTAGAGAACAGGTTGTGTACTGCTACATCTCAAAGCATCAATTAATGCAATAGTCATCAGCATTTACAAAGGCTCCATTCCAGGAATACAAAGCTTTGGTATAAACAGGTTAATCCTGCAGTCAAAATCTTTTGTGTATTCCTCAACAAGATGCTCTGGATGTATTAGTAAAAGTTACTAGGAAAGCTTGAAAAAATGCAGATTTGTTGGCTTCAATCTGTAACAATTGATTCAGAGTGCGTATTCATGGGATCTGACAGGGTGCTTTTAAAATATGCTCTTGAAGCTTTTTATAAAGCATCATAAAATATGAGAACCATTGGCTGGGTGACTAAATGCAAACAAAGCAGCAGTAATTGGAAAACTTCACATAGCACGCAACTCTGGAAGAGAAGGTGAAGGACAGGTGAAATGTGCTAGTATAGCACCCACTGTACTGGCAACTTAGGAGTTCACACATACTGAACAGTAGCACATCTTAAGAAAGTAAATGCTTATCAAAAAAGTTACTTACCTAATTCTACTTTATTTCAGCAGTAGTTATTTGCAATAAAATGACTAGAAAGATTTCAGCATTTTATGATGATTTGGCATAATTATACAACTTTTTAAAACCTAGAAGCACTGTGATGTTTTTAATTTGAAGAGAAATGTGGGATGCTGATATTACAATGCTGCTTCACAGAAGTGAAAACGATCCACCATCACTGAATCAAAAAGTAAGCCTGGCCCTTGTGCTGTGGGGTTCCAAGGGGAAAGGTAATGATCAGCAGGTTTTTGCCAACTAATGCTTTCTTTCTGTAAAACTCAATTCCACAGGCAGCAGGTACCAAAATCTCTGGCACTTTGCCTGACTTTCAGTCTGCAGGTCTGGGGGATGAAATAGCCTGTTCAACCCAGCAGGGAAGGTCAACCCTAATGCCTGCCAAGTGTTTCGGTCCAGTAAGTTATCTAAAAAGCACATTTGCAAAAGGAAACATTTTGAGAAATTACTTTCCTGAATCATCAAAATAATGGAGAGTAGGTATGTGAATTATAAACACAGACTGGATTATGTACACACATAACCCTATGGTAGAAATACAGTAATGTCTACCTATATGAAACTCAATCCTTTTTCATGCTGGTAAACATACCTTTTGGGAAGACTGTTTTCTCCCCTTTCTTATAAAAGAAGAAATGTCCTTCAACTGGTTCCCCATATGTACTCATCATATGTATACATGTATACACACACACATAAACATATATATGAATATATGTATGTGCATATACACATATATATGAATTAAAGAAATTGTGGAATTTATTTGCATCCATGTACACACAAAGGAAACCAAGCTAGATAAGGTTAACACTATCCAGTGTTTCATATTTTTAGTTTGTTTTAAAACTGCCCTTACAGAGACATTATCAGTACAAAATAATACCCATTTGATGGAAGTGTGAAACCTCATGCCAAGACACAGATTAACATTGTTTTATTTCTTTCTCTTTTCTTTTACTTTTTTTTTTTTTTTTTTTGGAGATGGGGTCTCACTCTGTTGCCCAGGCTTCAGTGCAGTAGTGATCAGAGTTCACTGCGGTCTTGAACTCCTGGGCTCAAGCGATCGTCCAGCCGTAGCATCCTAAGTACCTGGGACTAAAGATGTGAGTGACTGCACCCAGCTAGCATTGACTTATTTCTGTTGAGACTAAACAAAGTCATAAATTACTCAGGTCTTAATTTTTGGAAACTAAATAAATGAATTAAAACAAATAAAATGCCATTGCCAAACAAAATTGCAGCAGTGACTTTAAAGACAATTTGTTCAAATATCAACCAATTGATAGTGTAAAGAGCAAACTATTTCAGATACTTTGTTTCATGCATGCAATTACTGATCAAGAAGCCACTGTTAAACAAATGGGTCCTCTGCCCTGGTGTTGTTTAGAGTTTTCTAGTAGCTGAGAAAAATAGAAAATGATTTTAAAACCAGATGAAAAGGAGAATTTCTAGAGATCTGACACAAGAGGGAAATCCATAAAATAATAAGTGAATGAAGGAGTGCAGAGAGTCGACTAGGAAGTTGAATTTTCATAGAAAAAATAGAGCATTGATTATTAACAGTTAAAATATACACCAACAATACTCATTAATTCTACTACAAATACTGCTGATATCTTAGTCTAATGAACATGTTTTTTGTTAGTTTATTCAAAAATACTGACCTATTCCTCAAAGCTTACCGTTTTAATTCGTGTACTGGATCATATTTGGATAACAACTGAAAACCTTATTAAAACACAAAAATGGCAGCTACAATCTGGCTCAATATAGAAAATACTCAGAGATTAACTCACAAATCTGGTGATTCAGCTAAATATAAATATTTGAAATATTGTTCTGATAGTTGTACATTGTCTTAATGTTTGCTTAGCCTTCAGATACGAAGGTTTTTAAAGTAACAATGAATTAAGCTTAAAACTCCTTTTTTGCTTTTATGGAGAGCAGTGCTTTCCCATTACCTGATGGAGATAATTTTCCAGGGAAAAAAGTGTACATCTTGATATCGCTGTACTACTCACTTTTGCTTAGAGTTAGTCGCTTCCAGAATGTTATTAGCATATTTATTCTATCCTTAAGGACTTCAACAGCAGTGTAAGTGTCACAATATTGAGAAACTTGATGCTTCCAAAAGAAAAAAATTAACAATAATGTAGTTTTCAGATTGGACAATGAGGATTTAACAGTGAGCATTGTTAATAACCTACTAGTATCTAGTCAGTTCAGTACAATTAAAGCAACAAGCACTACCATAGTCTTAGCATTCTAATACCACCAGTTACACCAAGTATAAGGAAATTAGAATCTTTCATGTGGTATAGTGTCATTAAGCACAAATATACTGAAACATGATGGTGTCATTTATAAAGTTAACTGCCTTACATTTTCCAGGTTGGCTCAGTAAATTAATGACTTTGGCACAACTTAAATACAAATTAATAACCAGAAGCAAAAAGGCACTGCTGAAACTGCAGTTATGTATGGAGTAACCATTTTTGCTCAATGAGAAATCATATTTCAGGAGCTTGCTTGTTAGAGGCTGTATATGCAACCTAGTGCCATTGTCTTCCAAGCAAAACACACCCAGACTTGCCAGAAAAGTAAATGTCCATTTCACCTTGGATTTTCATGATACAGAGTTCATTTTTATTTACAACCATACTTCATGTGATGGTTAATGGTAAATGTCAACTCGATTGGATTGAAAAATGCAAAGTATTGTTCCTGGGTGTGTCTTTGAGGGTGTTGCCAAAGGAGATTAACATTTGAGTCAGTGGACAAAGGGAGACAGGCCCACCCTCAAGCTGGGTGAGCACAGTCTAATTAGCTGCCCACGCACGGCTAGAATAAAGTAAGCAGGAGAAGATGGAAGAGCAGATTTGCTGAGTCTTCTGGTCTTCATCTTTCTCCTGTGCAGGATGCTTCCGGCCCTCAAACATTAGACTCCAAGTCCTTCAGCTTTTGGACTCTTGGACTTACACCAGTGGTTTCCCTGGGGCTCTTGGGCCACAGACTGAAGGCTGCACTGTTGGCTTCCCTACTTCTTTTTTTTTTTTTTTTTTTTTTTGAGATGGAGTCTCGCTCTGTGACCCAGGCTGGAGTGCAGTGGCGTGATCTCGGCTTACTGCAAGCTCCGCCTCCCAGGTACATGCCATTCTTCTGCTTCAGCCTCCCGAGTAGCTGGGACTACAGGCGCCCGCCACCATGCCTGGCTAATTTTTTGTATTTTTAGTAGAGACGGGGTTTCACCGTGTTAGCCAGGATGGTCTCGATCTCCTGACCTCGTGATCCACCCACCTCGGCCTCCCAAAGCACTAGGATTACAGGCATGAGCCACCGCACGAGGCCGGCCTCCCTACTTTTGAGGTTTTTGTACTCATTCTGATCCGTCACTGACTTCCTTGCTCCTCAACTTGTAGATGGCCTATCATGGGACTTTACCTTGTGATTGTATGAGTCAATTCTCCTTAATAAACTCCCTTTCATATATACATGTATCCTATTAGTTCTGTCCCTCTAGAGAACCCTGACTAATATACTTCATATGTATAATATCCCAGTGTCAGTAGTATCACTCTAGGAAGAGTATGAGTAGAAGCCAAGAAGATAGTACCAAATGGTCTTGTTTGCTTTAATCAGAAGAGGTATCTCTTTCTATGTGGGCCAATAGAGTAAGCCAACTTGGAGATTAGGTATTTTAGTTGACTAATAATTATTTCTTTCATATTAAATTTATCCTAGCTTTGGGCATTTTGTACTTTTTTAAAGAATTATTTTTCCCCCTGGAAAAATGTTTTCCAGTAAGTCTGGTGCAGGCACCTGGGGAAAAGAAGAAGGCATAAGTAAAAAAAGCAAAACAAAACACACACACTCACACACATACACATTTTTTTAACTAAAAAATTAAGGAAAATCGTAGGTAAATAGGACTTGTTTCTCACAACTTAGAAAACTGTACATCTTCAGCTATAGAGGGCAATGAAAATTGAACTTTGAGAAACAAAAAGCAGAAAACTGATTACTCTCTTTGTTTAACTTCTTTATGTATTGTCAAGTGATGAGAAAATACCAGTAGCCTGAATGTCAAACTTCGGACTTACCCAAGTTAAGGACAAGGATGATTCTGAGTTACATGAAAAAAGCACTAAGGGCATGTTAGCATTCAATTTTAGAGTGAAGTAGATTCTGGAGTATTTAACTTAAACCCCCTGGATTATAAACCCTTAACATTCTGTCTGTAGTATATGACTCTGCCTGTGTCTACAGTGCTCAGCAGAGCCTCAGGCACAGAGTGGATGCATAACAAATTCTTGCTGCTCCAATATTTTAATATTAAAGCCTGGGTTATGTTTTCTGGCCCAGTGATTCTGAGACAGGACATAAATTCTGATATTTCAATTTCACCAAATGCCATTTTCTTGGATCAATTAGTTCTATGGATCAATAATCTGATCTGCTTATGAATGTGTCTAAATAACTGATCAGATAGGCTATCAAACAGTAATTTCTGCCTCAAGCTGTGGAACTTTACCAATTCCTACATGAACCTATTTATTTTTTCATGATGGAGTGACTTAAATATAGGAAATGTGCTAGCTGGAGTTATGTTTCCATTTATGTTTAAGATCAGTTAAAATAATAGTAACGTGGGAGGAAGAGTACATTACCTGCATTTAGTTAATATTCTAGCACTCGAGCTTAGCATGAATTTAAATATTATATTTTTATTGTCTCATAACATAAAGGCTCAGAGCAGAGAGTTGGTTGTAAAAGCCCAATCTTGACTGAGAATCTCAAGTGTCTTTTCCACTATTTCCTTTCTTCTACACCTCTTACTTACTGATGTGTAACGAGCTCATGAGGATTGGTATTCAAAATCTACAAAGGAGCTTAGGGAGGGGGAACAAGATGACCAAATAGAACCCTCCCAACATTTGTTTCCCCCACAAGAATATCAAATTGAACAACTATCCACGCAAGAAAGCACCTGCAGAAGAAACAAAATCAGGTGAGTCATCACAGTACCTGGTTTTGACATCATATCAAGGACGGAGGTACTGAAGAGGGTAGAAAAGACAGTCTTGAATTGCCTACATCACCTCTTCCGTGTCTCCCAGCGGGAGCCAAATGGTATGAAGAATGTATGTGTTTGAGAGAGTACAGTGATTGTGGGACTTTGCATTAGAACTTAGTGCTGTCTGTGAGAGTGGAAATCAATATGGCAGAATTCAGCCTGAACCCATGGAGGGAGCATTTATACCAGCCTTACCCACAGGGTGGTCATCCATCCCAGTGGTCAGTACCCAAGTATTGCTGAATGAAGAGCCTTTGGGTCCTGAAAAAACATCAGAGGTAGCTAGGCAGTACTTGCCATGGGTCTTGGGTGAGACCCGCATGCTGTGCTGGCTTTTGGTATAACCCAGAACATTGACAACTATGGTGGACACAGGGAGAGACTCCTACTTGAGGAAAAGAGAGGAGTAGAAAAACACTGTATTGTGGCTTCACTACCAGCTCAACTGCAGTAAAATAGAGCACCAAGTAGATTCCTAATGTTTCTGACTCCAGGCCATGGCTTGTACATGACATTTCTGGTCTCTCCCTGGGCCGAAGGGAGCTCACATCAATAAAGAGAAGGACACAAACCTAGCTGGATTTCCACATGCTGAATGAAGAGCCCTTAGGTCTTGAATGAACATAGGTGGGAGCCAGGCAATGGTTGCTGTGAGCCTTGGGTGAGACCCAGTGCTGTGCTGGCTTCAGGTCTGAACCAGAGCAGTTCCAATGGTGGTAGCGCCTCCCTCAGCTCAAGGCAGCTCAGCACAGAGGAGAATGACCTCATTTGTTTGAGAGAAAGTAAGAGAAGAAAACAAGAATCTCTACCTGGTAATCCAAAGAATTCTCTTAGGTTTTACCCAAGACTTAGGTTTTAACCAAGGCACTACCTCTATGAATCTGTAAGTCAGTGTTACTGGGTTTGCTGTGTCCCCTAATGCTGATAAGGTTGCAGTGACAAAAAACTTAGATCACAGCACTCTATTCCATTTGAAAACATGAAAAGCCTTTCCTAGAAGAATGAATGCAAACAAGCCTAGACTGCAAAGATTACAAAAAATATCCAACTCTTCAATGCCCAGACATTGGCGAATATTCTCAAGCATCAAGACCATTCAGGAAAGATGACCTCACCAAACAAACTGAATAAGTCACCAGTGGCCAGTCCCAGAATGACAGAGATATGTGACATCTCAGATAGAGAATTCAAAATTGCTGTTTTAAGGAAGCTTGACAAAATTCAAGAAAATACAAAGAAGAAATTCAGAATCCTATCAGATAAATTTAACAAAAAGATTGAAATCATTTTTAAAAATCAAGAAGAAATTCTAAGGCCGAAAAATTCAGCTGACATATTCAAGAATGTATCAGAGTCTCTCAACAGCAGAATAGGGCAGGCAGATGACAGAATTAGTGAGCTTGAAGACAGGCTATTAGAAAATACAAAGTCAGAGGAAACAAAAGCAAAAAGCATGAAGCACATCTACCAAATCTAGAAAATAGTCTCAAAGAGGCACATCCAAGAGTTATTGGCCTTAAAAAAGAAGTAGAGAGAGAAATTGGGTAGAAAGTTTATTTAAAGGGATAATAACAGAGAGATTTAAAAATCTAGAGAAAGATATCAATAGTCAATTAAAGAAAGTTATAGAATGCCGAACAGATTCAGCCTAAAGAAGCCTACCTCAAGACATTTAACAATCAAACTACCAAAGATCAAGGATAAAAAAGGATCCTAAAAGCAGCAGGAGAAAAGAAACAAATAACATACAATGAAGCTTTGGAACATCTGGCAGCAGAATTCTCAGTGGAAACCCTATAATCCAGGAAAGATTTAAGAATTTTTAATTTCATATGGAATTTTTTTTTTTTTTTTTTTTTGAGAGGGAGTCTCGCTCTCTCACCCAGGCTAGAGTGCAGTGGTGCGATCTCAGCTCACTGCAACCTCTGTCTCCCGGGTTCAAATGATTCTCCTGCCTCAGCCTGCCGAGTAGCTGAGACTACTGGCATGTGCCACCATGCCTGGCTAATGTTTTGGTATTTTTTAGTAGAGATGGGGTTTCACCACGTTGGCTAGACTGGTTTTGAACTCCTAACCTCAGGTGATCTGCCTGCCTCAGCCTCCCAAGGTACTGGGATTATAGGCGTGAGCCACCACGTCCGGCTGAAATTTTTATATAAATTTAAATGTTAGATGAACATAAATTTAAATTTAAATTTTATATGAACTTTAAAATTCACATGGAACCAAAAAAGAGCATGAATAGCTGAGACAATCCCAAGCAAAAAGAACAAAGCTGAAGGCATCGTGTTACTCGACTTCAAACTGTACCACAGGGCTACAATAACCAAAATAACATAATACTGATGCAGAAACAGGCACAGAGACCAATAGAACAGAACTGAGAGCCCAGAAATAAGGCCACACATTTATGATTACCTGATCTTCAACAAAGCTGACAAAAACAAGCAATGGGGAAAAGACTCCTTATTCAATAAATAATGCTGGGATAACTGGCCAACCATATGCAGAAGACTGAAGCAGGACCCTTTCCTTATATGATATACCAAAATCAACTGGAGATAGATTAAAAATGTAAACATAAAACCCCAAACTATAAAAACCTTGGAAGACAACCTAGTCAATACCATCCTAGACATAGGAAAGAGCAAAAATTTCGTGACAAAGACACCAAAAGTAACCACTACGAAAGCAAAAATTGACAAGTGGGATCTAATTAAACTTAAGAGCCTCTGCACAGAAAAATAAACTTTCAACAGAGTGAACAGACAACTTACAGAATGGTAGTAAATTTTTGCAAACTATGCCTCTGACAAAGGTCTAATATCCAACACCTATAAAGAATTTAAATTTACAAGAGAAAAACAACCCCATCAAAAAGTGGGCAAAGGACATGAACAGACACTTCTCAAAAGAAGACATACATGCAGCCAACAAGCATATGAAAAAAGCACAATATCAGTGATCATTAGAGAAATGCAAATCAAAACCACAATGAGATACCATCTCACATCAGTCAGAATGGCTAGTATTTAAAAGCCAAAACATAACATATGCTGGTGAGGTTATGGAGAACAGGGAACACATATACACTCTTGATAGAAGCATACATTAGTTCAACCATTGTTGAAGGCAGTATGGCGATTCCTCCAAGAGCTAAAAGTAGAACTTCCATTCCATCCAGCAATCCCATTACTGGGTATATACCACCCAGATAAATATACATCATTCTACTATAAAGACACATGCATGTGAATGTTCACTGCAGCACTACTGACAATAGCAAAGACATGGAATCAACCTAACTGCCCATCAATGTCAGACGATATAAAGAAAACGTGGTACATATACACCATGGAATACTATGCAGCCATAAAAAAAGAAAGAGATTATGTCTTGGTGAGAACATGGATGGAGCTGGAGGCTACTGTCCTCAGTAAACTAATGCAGGAGCAGAATACCAAATACCGCATATTCTCACTTATAAGTGGGAGCTAAATGATGAGAACTTATGAACACAAAGAAGGAAACAACAGGCACTACGGTTTACTCAAGGGTGCAGGGTGTCAGGAGGGAGAGGAACAGAAAATATTAACTATCAGGTATGGGACTTACTTCCTGGGTGACGAAATAATCTGCACAACAAACCCCTGTGTCATGAGTTTATGTATGTAACAAACCTTCACATATATCCCCAAACCTAAAATAAAAGTTTTTAAAAATAATAATGTTAAAAAATATATGGGGTACAGCAAAAGCAGTGCTAAGAGAAAAGTTTATAGCAATAAGAGCCTACATCAAAAAAGTAGAAAAATTTCAAATAAACAACCTAATGACGCATTTTAAAGAAATAGAAAAGCAAGAACAAACAAAATCTAAAATTAGTAGAAGAAAAGAAATAATAAAGAACATAGCAGAAATAAATAAAATTGAAATAAAAATACAAAAAATCAACAAAATGAAAAGTTGATTTTTTGTAAAGATAAAATCAACAAAACTTTAGCTAAATTAACTACAAAAAGAGAAGATCCAAATAAATAAAATCAGAGATTGAAAAAGATATGTCATACTTTATATTGAAGAAATTCAAAGAATCATTAGAGATTAATATGAGCAAATACATGTCAATAAATTGAAAAACCTAGAAGAAGAGGATAAATTCCTAGATACATACAACCTACCAAGACTGAAACATGAAGAAATCCAAAACCTGAATAGACCAATAACAAGTAATGAGATCAAAGCTGTAATAAAAAGTATCCCAGCCGGGCATGGTGGCTCAGGCCTGTAATCCCAGCACTTTGGGAGGCTGAGGAGGGTGGATCACGAGGTCAGGAGATCGAGACCATTCTGGCTAACATGGTGAAACCCCGTCTCTACTAAAAAATACATGAAATTGGCTGGGCGTAGTGGTGGGTGCCTGTAGTCCCAGCTACTCAGGAGGCTGAGGCAGGAGAATGGCATGAACCCGGGAGGTGGAGCTTGCAGTGAGCCGAGATCCTGCCACTGCTCTCCAGCCTGGGTGACAGAGCGAAGACTCCATCTCAAAAAAAAAAAAAAAAAAAAAACCAAAAAGTATCCCAGCAAAGAAAGGTCCAAGACCAGATGGCTTCACTGCTAAATTTTACCAAATGTTTAATGAAGAACTAATACCAATCCTACTTAAACTATTGCAAAAATTAGAGAAGGAGGAAATAGTTCCAAAGTTCTATTAGGCCAGTATTACACTGATAACAAAACTAGACAAAGATATATCAAAAAAAAAAAAAAAGCAAAATATAGGCCAATATCCCTGATAAAGATTGATGCAAAAATCCTCAACAAAATATTAGCAAACTGCATTCAATAACATATTAAAACAATCATTCATCATGAGCACTTGGGATTTATTCCAGGGATGCAAAGATGGTTCAACATATGCAAATTAATCAACACGATAACATCATATTAATGGAATGAGGAAGAAAAACCATGAGATTATTTCCATTGATATTGAAAATGTATTTGCTAAAATTTAATATCCCATCATAATAAAAATACTTATAAAACTGGGTGGAAGAAACATATCTCAACACAATGAAAGCCACATATGACAGACTCACAGCTAGTATCACACTAAACAGGGAACAACTGAAAGCCTTACCTCTAAGAGCTGGTACAAGACAAGAATGCCCACTTTCTCCAGTTATTCAACATAGTACTGGAAACTCTAGGTAGAGCACTCAGACGAGAGAAAGAAATAAATGGCATCCAAGTTGGAAAGGAAGAGGTCAAATTATTCTTGTTTGCAGATGATATAATCTTATACTTGGAAACATCTAAAGACTGCACCAAAAAAACTATTACAACTGATAAACAAAGTGAGCAAAGTTGGAGAACATAAAATCAGCATACACACATCAATAGCATTTCTATACACCAACAGCAAACAATCTGAAAAAGAAATAAAAAAGTTATCTCATTTACAATAGCTACAAATACAATTAAATACCTAGGAATAAACTTCACCAAACAAATGAAAGTTATCTACAATGAAAACTATACAACACTGATGCAAGAAATTACAGAGAAAACAAAAAATAAACATATTCCATGTTCATGGATTGCAAGAATCAGTATTGTTAAAATGCCACACTACCCAAAGCAATCTACGGATTTGATACAATACCTATCATAATACCAATAACATTCTTCACAGAAATAGAAAAAATAATCCTAAATTTGATAGGAAGCCACAAAAGACCCAGAATACCCAAAGCCAACCTGGGCAAAAAGAACAAAACTACAGGAATCACACTACTTGACCTCAAATTATATTACAGAGCTATTGTAACCCAAACAGCATGGGTACATAAAAACAGACATATAGACTAACGGAATAGAATAGAGAACCCAGAATTAAATCTATACACCTTCAGTGAACTAATTTTCAACAAACATGGGGAAAACATTGCGGAAAGTGTAGTCTCTTTAAATAGTGCTGGGAAAACTGGATATCCATATGCAGAACAATGAAATTAGAACCCTATCTCTTGTCATATACAGAAATCAAATCAAAATGGATTAAAGGCTTAAATCTAAGACCTCAAACTATGAAAATACTAAAAGAGAACATTGGGAATACTCTCTAGGATATTTTTCAGGGTAAATATTGCTTGAGTAATACCCCAAAAGCACAGGCAACCAAAGCAAAAATAGACAAAGAAGATCACATCAAATTAAAAGCATCTGCACTGCAAAGAAAACAATCAACAAAGTGAATTGACGGCCCACAGAATGGAAGGAAATATTTGGAAACTATCCATGTGGCAAGGGATTAATAACCAGAATACATAAGGAGCTAAAACAACTCCATAGGAAAAAATCTAGTAATCTGATTTTAAAATGGGCAAAATATCTGAATAGAAATTTCTCAAAAAAAAAAAAGACACACGAATAGCAAACAGGCAGATGAAAAGGTGCTTAACAACACTGATCATGAGAGAAATGCAAATCAAAACTACAATGAGATATCATCTCATCCCAGTTAAAATGGCTCTTATCCAAAGACAGGCAATAACAAATGCTAGCGAGAATGTGGAGAAAAGGGAACCCTCGTATTTTGCGGTGGGAATGTAAATCAGTACAACAACTATAGAGAACAATATAGAGGTTCCTCAAGAAACTAAAAATGGAACTACCATATAAACCACCAATCCCACTGCTAGGTATGTACCCCCCAAAAATGAAATCAGTATATCAAAGAGATATCCACACACCCATGTTTATTGTAGCACTATTCACAATAGCCAAGATTTAGAAGCCACCTGTTTCCATCAACAGATGAATGTATAAAGAAAATATGATACATATACACAGTGGAGCACAGAAAGACAAACTTTGCATGTTCTCACTCATTTATGGAAGCTAAAAATTAAACAACTGCATGCATGGAGATAGAGAGTAGAATGATGCTTACTAGAGGCTGGGAAGGATAGTGAGGATGCTTAATGGGCAGGGCAAGTGGGGATGGTTAATGGTTACAAAAATATAGTTAGAGAGAATGAATAAGATCTAGTATTTGATAGCAGAACAGGGTGATTACAGTCCATGATAATTTATTATTCATTTAGAAATAACTAGGACAGGCATGGTGGCTCACACCTGTAATCCCAGCACTTTGGGAAGCAGAGGTGGGCAGATCACTTGAGGTCAGGAGTTCACGACCAGCCTGACCAACATGAAATCCTGTCTCTAGTAAAACTACAAAAATTAGCTGGGCATGGTGGAGCATGACTGTCGGGAGGCTGAGCCAGGAGAATCACTTGAATCTGGGAGGCAGAGGTTGCAGTGAGCCATGACTGCACCACTATACTCCAGCCTGGGCAACAGAGTGAGACTCCATCACAAAAATATATAAAAATAACTGAAAGAGTATAATTGGAATGTTTGTAACACAGAGAAATAATAAATGCTTTAGGTGACAGCTATCTCATTTACCCTAATGTGATTATTCTGCATTGCATACCTGTATCAAAATATATTTTGTCCCCATACATACATACGCCTACTACGTACCCATAAACATTAAAACAAGGAAATCCATAGAGGAGATAAGGAAACCAGAATGAAAGGAGCTCTAAGACTAATGTTAAATTAAGCATGCATATAATAAAAATCAGATGTATCAGTGGAAACTGAATGGGAACTGTGCCCTCTCACAATGTAGTATTGTGGTTTTACAGGAATACTGTGCATTGAGAACATTATGTTAAAAATTTAGAGTACTGCCCTGGCACGGTGGCTCACGCCTGTAATCCCAGCACTTTGGGAGGCCGAGGTGGACGGGTCACCTGAGGTCAGGAGTTTGAGAACAGCCTGGCCAAAATGGCAAAACCTCGTCTCTCCTAAAAATAGAAAAATTAGCTGGGCATGGTGGCAGGTGCCTGTAATCCCAGCTATTTGAGAGGCTGAGACAGGAGAATCACTTGAACCCGAGAGGCGAGGTTGCAGTGAGCCCAGATCACAGCACTGCACTCCAGCCTGGATGACAGAGTGAGACTCCACCTCCAAAAATTTAAGAGTACCGAAATCTCAAGCAAATTAAGATGACAGCTACATATAGTGTGCTTTTATCATCAACATGGTTATTATTGGCTGAAATCTTCCAGTCCCTAATTGTAAACTCAAAGTGGAAAAGCTAATCTGTTTATTCAGATTCCTTAAAGAACTGAAGTGAACAAAAAAATCCCAGAAATTTAAACAAGCTTTTAAAAATGCTTCTGGTTTGAGTTCTTATCATATTTTGAGTCAGAGGCATATAAGGCATTTGTAATCAACAATCCATGACTCAAAGGTTTTCAAAATCATGGGCATCAGAAATGTCAAGGTAAAGAATATTTAATGTTCTCTGCAAATTTGTTCAATGCAGCATTGAAGATTTAATCCTTTATTCATTCCACAACAAATGCAAAAGGCATTTCCTTATCATAATCTAACCTCTAAATGATTTTCTCTGGAGTACAGGAGGCACTCACTGGGAAGATGTATAGAAAGTAAGAGTTTTAATATAAGGGATGCATATGTCATTTTCTAGCAACTGCTGAAAAGTATCTCTTCCATATTCATGTCACGATTTGAGTTTTTAAAAACATTTTTAAGGTGAGATCTCTAAAACATGCCTAGCTATTATGACAGTCCTTAGAAAAATGAAATAGCACTGATATGATCAATAAAGAAAATGAACGCAATGCCATGCACATACTCTTAAATGATGGTGCATTATTAATAAAGATGATTGCCCGGAACTAGATAAGATAAAATGTGTCCCAGCACACATTTTGTCTTCCATTGGAATTGCGATGGGTAGAAGGAAGGCCAATGACTAGACAGCAGACCTGAACACAAGTCCAATTCAGTCATTAATTAACATCGTGATCTTAGCCAAGAGATTTTCTATTTATGGGCTTCAGTTTTCCCATTTGTAAATTCTCAGTACCTTAAGTGATCTTTGAGGCTTTTCCAAACTAAACCATTCCATGATTTGAGAATGAAGTAGTTAAATTTCCTATGATGAAGGAAACAGAATGACTCTCCTTTTTCTTTCCTATGGAGTTGAGCCTCCAAGCACTGAAGAGGGTGAGAGAGAGGAAGCTCCCAGCAGGGTGGGGATGAACCATTATGTCTCTGAAATGCTTGCATTCTGCATTGTCAAGATCAGTGGCTGTGCTGAGAGTGTGGGCTAAGGAGTCCACCCTGGGGCAGACTGGGGTGTTTGGAGACAGGTGGCTAGGATAGGATGATGCCACCTGTCCTGGCACTAACTGGGGAGAAGGAAAGGGTGGCACCCTTCCACCCAGGTTTACTGTGCATATTTACAAGGAAGTTAGCCAAGTATCTGTGTCCAAAGTATTAACTAAGCTTTGATACCACACTTCTGGCAACAACATGAGTTTTAGAGGAGTGTATGTTTCAGCAGGGTATGGATAAGAGAGAGAGTCCAAACTTCTCAAGAGACTAAAGGGCTGAACATTGTCCTGGAATACAGCTCCGTAATCAGCTCTTTACATTATGAAACGTAAGTCAAGCTCCACTTGTTTTGCCACATTCTAAAAAGCATAAACTTTCATGCAGGTAGAGAAGTCAAGCAATAAACAAAGCAATTTGAAAACCAGGTTTACCTTCAGAAGAGAACTATTCCACTACTAACTTCACATAGGCAGGGGCTGTTCCTCTACACTCCCCCAGCCCCATCACTTTGGTTCTAAGTCTACTTTTTGACCTTACAAATTCCATTGAACAGAGATGATTGTCCAGAACTTAAGCCCCCCTTGCAGCACCTGCAGCCACCCTCTGCATTGAGCTGCAGCCACCTGGCCCATGGATCTCCTTCAAGTGTTAGGGACACAGCATGCAGACTTTAGGAAAGGCTCATTTTTGCTCAAGGATTGAACAACAAGTCAAAATAACTTCCTCACCATAGTAATGAGAATGTCATATCTCCAATTTCACTGAAACTTTTAAAACTCTGTGACAGAGGAAGACTGTGAGCAAGGCCTTGTCTCTAGCTTACCACTAGGGCACCCTTCTGTACTGCCAACTGTGTCTCCAACCTGGGCACTTATGAATCAGCAAAACAGGCCTCTCTTTGCTGCTGGTAGTCTAGCACTTATGATAACACCAATCATTTTCACAGAACTTATGCAGGTTGCAGAGAACTCACATCTGTACTACTCCATTAAATATTCCTAGAGTCCTATGAAGGAGGCAGAATCAATGTCATCACTTCCTTTAAACAGAAGAAACATGAATGTGTTGAGAGGTTAAAATGCCAGTTCAAAGAAGTGGCCAAAGGAGAAATTAATTCTTTAGTCTTTCTGGCATCAAGGAATATTTATATGCCAATTGCTATAAAGAATAAAGAGTAGCAGTCAGACTGAAGTGATAATTTAAATTAAATCTCTGCATACTATCTGTGCCTTGTCATCACCAACTTGTGGCTGATCTACAGGGACATCTACTAGGACATCTACTGCACCAGAAGATTGTCTAGAATGGCTTGATTCATAACCACCCAGCTTTTGTTCTGTGTGTCTCATTTTGCAGCTTCTATGAAATATAACCCTATAATTACTGCGTTTGTTCTACATGTTTGTAGAAAACAATTACATTTACTCATTATATATGTATTATAGGGAATAGTATTTTTAGAATTTGTTAAAGAAAAAAATGTATTTTCCTGAGTGGTAATAACAACCTTGTGATATTTGATTTATTATCTAAGGCATCTATCATTTCTACATTAATTCTTCAAGTCTATGTCTTCATTAACGGTGAAATTCACTTTCTAGTGAAAAAGTATTAAGATCTGGCTGTCCAACACCCCAGTTTCCTAGGACTAATCTTTTTTATGGCTATAGTCCTGGAATAATTATTAATAGTTGTTCCCTTCACTCTTAAGCGTCCTTGTTTGTAAAATAAATTTCATGGTCACCACAATTAAGATCTTTCACCTTGTCTTTCTCCCTACAAGCCTTTTGAAAAAAATAATCTTGCTATCTAATAGATTAATTTCTAAACAGAGAGAATGACTTTTTTCTTCAACAGAGCACACTGAAGTCCAGGGAGACCTGACAGTGCCTTGACTTGAATTAGCAACATTGAAGATAAAAGAAAATTACACAAATCCGGGCAGTATTCAGAATATGTAAGCATGGTCTAGTGAGCAGGGGACATTGGAAGGGGAACCATTTGGAGAGGGAAGATCCCAGACACACAGACATACCTCATATGAGTTCAATATTTTGGAGAAAGCAATGCTAATTTAATATAGGAGTCTGCACCTTATAATAGAAATTGAGACTAAAAATACACATTTGGGGTTAACCAGCATATTGATGGTATTTGTTGAAGAACACTTGCTTAAGATCTTCAGGATTTATCTTTACTAACAAGAGATGTCCCAACTAGTTATCATTTTTCAAAAAATGTTAACAGAATATAAGTAATGCTAAATGTATGCAGCCATGATTTATGTTGATTAAATAACATCCACTTAGAATTGGGTAAGGTTTTATTTCAGGTTTACAGACTGAATGAGTTAAAATAATGTCTTTGCAATGTAACAAAGAGCAGAGTGTGGAGAAGATCACTTAATCTGAGGGTTGTGCATAAAGTCTACCTCAGGAAACTACTTTTGGAAGACACACACACACAAACACACACTGACACAGGCACACAACAAAACATTCCACATGCAGACATTGCTTAAATTAAATTCATGACCGGGGGATGCCTCTTTCATCTAAATGAAAATGAAGACAGTAAAGGACATTTCAATTGTCTCATAAGCCCATGGTAATATTTCTTTCATCTTTGTCAGATTATTAAATAAATAAAATGAGGCGATTTGACAGCAAAAGGGTGAGACCAAGTAAAAGGGTAATGAATACTGAGAATATACAGGAGTCAGTAGGCATGGCATAGTTCAGCTTGACAAGAAAAATATTGCATTTTGATATCATTTCTGAGTAAAATGTGCTTGTCAAATAGGGATGATGATTGGTCTATTGAGAAGCTGAAAATCGGGCCATTATTAGACGATATGATGTTTTGCTGTGTCAGGTAAATAGTCTGTGATGAATGACACAAGGCTGAAAGAAAGCAATAGATTATACTGTGGTATTTTTTCCTTAGAAAACATATATTTTGCATTCAAACTTATTAAACTTTTTTTTCACTTTAAGTTCTGGGATACATATGCAGAACATGCAGGTTTGTTACGTAGATATACCTGTGCCATGGTGGTTGGCTGCACCCATCAACCTGTCATCTAGGTTTTAAGTCCTGCATGCATTAGGTATTTGTCCTAATGCTCTCCCTCCCCTTGCCCCCCACACCCCAACAGACCCTGGTGTGTGATGTTCCCCTCTCTATGTCCATGTGTTCTCATTGTTTAACTCTCACTTATGAGTGAGAACATGCAGTATTTGGTTTTCTGTTCCTACGTTTGCCAAACTTATTAAACATTTTTTATTCTTACTCACTGGAGTTAAAAGTATATATTTTGGGAGAACTTCATACATTCCAGGCAACGGTTGGGTGTGCATTTTCACAAAATATATCTGATCCAATGTAAGTTAATAATTACAACAGCCCTATAATCTCAAAGATAAAACAAGTTATCTATTATCTAAAGCAGATCACTGTGATGAAGTAGGTAGATAAATACTTGAAATGACATCGCAATAGTGCTATTGAGGGTCTGAAGGAAGGATTTGATCTTTTCTCGACATCTAATTAGTATGCATCTCATTGAAGGGGTAAGAATAGTGGGGTAGTCCTGAGTATCAGACGTCAAATGAAATTGGTTTCCCCTGTCAATGCAAGCAACCTTGGGGAGCAAAACAAGCAAGAAACTAATGCCAATTGTTGCCTTCCAGGTTATACAGATCCAGATGCTCCAGAGCTCTGGGGTGGGACCAGGCATCTATACCTTTTAAGGCTTTCCAGATGATTCCACTGTTCAGCCAACGTTCAGAGCTACTATTTTAGAATCCCAGACTCTATATTTGGTTGATTTAGACTTGCCTCAAAAACGAATGACACCAGCAGAAGAAAGAACAGAATGTTGGATGAACGGAACTCTTCAATCCTCGTTTCAGTTGTTCCCACCTTTACAGGGAGGTTGTTTGAGGACAAACACCAGGAACACAGAAGGAGACACTGGAGGAGGATGCCAGTGTCCATCCTCAGCAGGGTTATCCACCAGATGCTGAACAGTTCTGCCTAGTTTGCCAAACATTAAGCAGGTGCTCACAGTGAAAGTAACATAAACGGAGAAAGGGCGGGCTCCATAAGCCTCTGTGTTTTCTATACCTCTACTTAAAAGCACAAAACTCAAGGCTGGCATTTGGCACCTGCAGCAGGAACACTGAATGGATTAAATGAATAAAGGAGTATCAAGGACAAGCCATTCTATTTTGGAGGTCAAATGAGTGTCTCTGAAGTTCAGGGGAAAAATCAAGTAGTATTTTTATCTGTTGATATTTCAAGTATTATAATTATCTCCAAATACTTCTAGTAATATGTCTTTCGATTACTGAGCCATGTTTAAAAGTAACAGGTAATCTGGGTATGCTACTTATTCTGTCTTAAAATAACATAGGAGACCAAAGTTCATAATTGCCCAAGGTAAATGTTGTGGTGCCAAGATTTAAAGATAGTTCCATGTGAATCCATTTTACCAGCTTTTCACTTGGTGTTCTTATTTTTATTTTTATTTTTCACTGCCAAAGTAATATTTGGCTTAGGATCTATTCTCTTACAGAGAAATCTGAGCAGGTAACACAGAGCAGATTTGGGGATTGAGGAAGAAAGAGAAAGAGAGATTAATAGGTGTTATAATGACAGTGGACATCACGTAGTAAAAACAGGTTGGGTTGTAGAGCCAGAAATATTAGCTTGTATCACAGGAAATTAATAAGAGAGTTGAAAGAACTTATGGAAAACAAGAATTATGACACACATAACACATGGCAAGTTCCTGTTTAGTCAAATAATCCTATACACTGGAGACCATCATGTTCCCTTTTATCTCATTCAGACTAGTATGCCAACATCAGGAAGCTCACAGGTATTCAGGGAAGACAATGTCTAGAAATAACACTAATATAATTGGCTGGACAAGGCATGGGCTGCAGCTGCCCTTGTGCAATGTCACCTGAGGACCCGAGGCAGGAGAGAGAAAGAAATTCAACCCTTATTACTGAGAGAATGATAACATAAAGGAAACAAAGCTATCATCAGATTGTGTAATGGTCAAGTTTGACCAAGTGTCTGTGAAGACAAACTATGGAGCAAAAGCACACTAACAAACCTGCCTGAGTCACATTAACTCATGCATCTGTGCCATAAACAAAAGCAGGCAAAGCAAATACTATGCCAGCAGCAAACCAAATGCCAAGGGGAAAAAACTAACTTGGCTAAAATGACGGGATTTCTGACTGCTATGAAGATCAGTGCCCTACCCAAGTTTGGGATAAGAACCACAGAAGACCAAAGTTTCATAATTAAAAAATCAGTTACTATTAAACATAAAGGGATAGAGCACTTACTCCATGTGAGGCACTATTTTAAATACTTGTGTGAATTCATATTATCCTCACAGCAACTCAAGAGTCAGTGCTATTGTTAGCCTGATTTTTACCGATAAGACTGAACCACAGAAGGCTCAATGACTTACTCAAAGTCATACTGCTAGGAACAAAAAGTTCCAGAATGAAAGTCCAGGCAGTTCGTTTCTAAAGTCTGAGATTTTTATCTACCATGCTCTTCTACCTCTCTGATACAATTCTTTTCAATAAATATTTATTAAATGATTAATACATAAAGGTCTTGCAGAAGATCCAGAGAAGCAAAACATATATTCCTGTTTGGGGTGGGGGTGTTATAAAATGGTCACATAAAGTAAGCATGGGACAGCCATGGTGGCTGTCTAATCCTAGCACTTTGGGAGGCCAAGACAGGAAGACTGCTTCAGCCCAGGGGTTTGAAACTAGTCTGTGCAACACAGTGAGATACCATCTCTATAAAAAAATTAAGAAATAGCCAGTCATGGTGGCATGTACCTGTAGTCCTGGCTACTCTGGAGGCTGAGGTAGGAGGACCGCTTGAGCCCAGAAGGTTGAGGCTGCAGCGAGCTGTGATTTCATCACTGCACTACAGCCTGGGCAACAGAGCTAGGCCTTGTCTCAAAAACACAACAAAATAAAATAAAATCAAAAAGTCATCACAGAGCCCCAATATCTCCCAAAACTCTAATATGTCATCTAAAGTTCACACAATACAATGTGCACTTCTCTAGTAGCACCAGAGGACATGCAATCCTAACAAGGAAAGCAGTGAGTATTGGGAAGAAAACAGGAATTGACCCTTCATTACCATCTACCCTACACTTCATGTAGGGCATGCTCCTGAATTCTCTCTTTGAGGGACTATTTCTTCCAAGTTTAAAACTGAGGAAACCAAGACATTGATCAAGTCAATTGCTTACAAGTACATGGCAGTACAAGTACAAGTACAATTGCTTACAATTGCTTACATGGCAGATCCAACAGGTGTCCCTTGGTCTATGCCCCATCCCTCTCTCATACATCTCCTTTGAAAGTCTCTGGGAGGTGGGTGAAATTGAGGACCAATGTTAGAAGATGATTATGATGTCACCAGGAGCAAGAGGGTATAAGAGGAAGAATGTCCTGCATCCAGACTACACTGTGGTGGTGGAATCTAGGGTTTACTAGAGTTACACAGAGCAGATGGGTAAATTTCACTGAGGCATCGGGCACCAGGGAATTTACTAGTTGGAACTGTCTGTAGAGTAACTGGAATGATGGAGACAAATATTACGTCATGGCAGTGGGGATGCTGTTAGGTACACTGGAACGGATTTTGATCTTACTGCATTAAAACAAAGTATGTTAAACTGGCATCCGTTATTTCAGTGAGTGAAAAAAGGGGAAGAGAAAGAAGAAACAGGCAGAAACATGAGTATGGAGGCATGTGCAGGAATACAGACAGGCAGTAATGAGACTCCCCGTGCTCAGAGGAGGAGCTGTGGGAAGCACATTGATGACCCTGAATCTCCAGCTCTTGGCACCTGACTCCATGGAATTCAATATTAGTCCACAGAAATACCAGGCAAATCTTTTTGCATTTGTATGACTAGATAGAATCTTATCCTGGTTTTCTGTGCAATTTGGTCCCTCAAAAGAGGCAATTCCATTTTGGATGTTAGAGGTATTCTTTGTAGATAGTACAATTGAAATATCCCGAAACGTCTTCTTTAAAAACAAATATATAAAGGCAAATTTAATATCTAACTTGATTTATGGGATTCCCTGAATAAATATGGATAAGAAAACTAAAGCCAAGGAGGTATCACACATCTTATACTGTGTATAATTTCAGCATTCTATTATAAACCCTGGGTTAATAAGCTCATTAGTCAGATATCTCTGAACTTCTTTAAAAAAACAATTTATTTCTTTTTTGTAAAATATAGGTTAAATATTACTATTGATTTTAAATAGCCTTAAACTTTTAACAAAACAGAAATTTAGACCAACTCCAGTAAAAGAAACCATTTCCACGGGTCTCCTGTCGTTACGAGGCTGAGTCATCTCTTTCCATCATTGCCTATACAGTTAGAGAGGACCTGGGTGTATATTTAGCATTTTTACTGGGTCACTTTCTGGGAGAAGAAACGGCTCGGACTTTCTGTGGAGGAGCTGTTCCATATATATCACTGCATCTTGAACAGGCTGGGTAATTTTAGGCAAAGAGTTCTTTTCCTGAATTTATCCAACAGACCATCATAATCCATCTTTCTTTAAAATAATACTTTCGTTTACATTAAAATTCTTCATGTATTTTAGGAAGTAACTGTGTCATATTCCCTTAAAACACTATCCTTGTATTTCAGGGTAGGAACCACAGAAGCGGAGGTCGTGACAAATACAACAGGGTTCTTTCTCCATTACCCTGAATTTCCAGCCACATCATTTCTATTCAAGGATAGCAGAAAGGAGGACAAGAGGTGCTCATGTTTTCAGAAACATCATTCCAAATTTTGGAAATACTGTAACACATAAAACTTTATTTTCACTCTTTCTCAACATGGTGCCAATTTATCAATAAGATAGTCAAGTTGATAACAAGTCAATGGATAAAGAAGCCTCCCTGTATATTTACATGAATCTATTTGTCCATTTTCAAGTGGTTCTTTTTTGGCAGCTATGTATCATTTGGCAAAAATCTCATAAGTGTATAATTTAATTTATTTAGGGTCTCTAGGTAGTGAGTAGCCAAGAACACAAGATCCCCAGGGTCAGAAAGACCCTGCTATAGTTCTCACTTTAACACTTCCTGGCTATAAAGTTGGGTAACTTATTTATATTCTTCATGCCTCCATTTATTTATCTTTAGAATAAGGGTAATGATGTGTATCTAACATGGCTATTGTGAAGATTAAATGAGCAAGGCAGATAAAACCTTCAATCATTTTTATAACTTTTTTGTGAAATCAGTAAAAATATTCAGGAAGGTAGATAAGTCAATAGAGAAAGAGAGAGAGAGAAAGAGAGAGAGAGACAAATTTCAAGAACCAAACTCAACCTTAGTTAAACAGGAGAAATACATTGTTGTCGTCGTTAAAGTGGTTTTGAGGTCTATTGCACAGCATGCTAAATACAGTTAAGAATACAGTATTGTATATTTCATAATTTCATAATTCAATATTTCATCTTTTCATAATTTTAAATGTTCTCACCACAAAAAATAAGTGTTTGATGTATTGATATATTCGTTACATTTATTTAAGTATTGCACATTGCATTCATAAATCAAACATCACTTTGTACCCACAAATATATGAAATTATAAGTTGTCAATTTATAATAAAATAAAAATTAAAAAGAAAGTCACAACTTGCCTTTAAGCAGGACAGTGAGTTGAGAACTTTGCCTAGAGGCCAGACTCTGTCTGTAAATGTTCTGCAGACAGGCCAACCTGTTTGAAGGACCAACTATAGGCAACTCTGGATCTAGATATGATCAGTCTATGGGATTCCAGAACTATGGAGAAAAGGCTCATCAGAAGTCACTCATCTATGTGTACTCTGTAACACATTTGCATAGACTATGGTGCCTGGGTTTTTTTTTTTTTTTTAACTTTCCACATATACTGCAAAGAAAAAACTCATTTACTATTTTCAGCATTAACAATACACATGATCGCCCCTCAAAAAAAAGCAAAAAGGAGGCAGAAAGCAAGAAAGCGAAAATTTCAGAGAAAACAAGGTCACGCAGTCTCTCACTTTCTTTATACATCCCAAAGATAAATTGTTCAGGTCTAGGAAGAGACTGGTTCTCTTCTTTTTTCAACTAGGCTAAAATAAATGTTTAAATAGTTCCATTTCAAACCTGTGGCTGTATTTCTCACACTATTAAAAAAGAAAAACATCTACAGTCATTTTCAGCCCAAACCTCATTCTAAATAAAGCTTTTCATCTTTTCTTGACTCTGATTCCTAATTTAACACAATCTCACCTCTCTTACTTATACAAAAATCACTTTTCTGGCAACTTCAACTATTCTTAACAGAGGCATGAATCAGAAAGGAAAAAAGAGGGCCCCTGGATGCTAACCCACAGCCTAAAAATATATGTGTTCCAGAGCACATATAGATTTTTTAGGTTTTTTTTTTTTTTTTTAAGTCCTTACTTAAGGCCTTTAAAAGTCTAATCACTCTGGCCTGACTTATTATAATCAACTGGGCCTGTCTGATTCTACCAGCTACCAGAAGGTGGACAAAGCAATCCCAAGACAATAAGAGTGTGTCAGGAAGTGAGGGGTCCAAGTTGGACAGTCATCTTAACAGTAATAATAGCGAGCATGCTTCTGGCTGTGTTGGTGCTACCGGCCGTCTTCCCAACATTTGCTATACACTAATCCATTTAGTCTTTACAACACCATTTTTGTCAATGAGGAAACGGAAGAATTGAGAGGTTGAATGATCAAGTAATGAAGGTGAAATGTAAGCACAGGCAGTGTGGCTTCACAGTGGCAATGAAAACAAATGGCAACGCGTATGCATGGTGCAGACATGCAGACACAAGAGCTAAAATGCACTACTTTGAGGTGATCTAGGAGAGGGAGTGTATTAATATTAGGCATGGGTTACGAAACTCTGTAAGGTTCAGTAGTTCCTGCTAGCTGTAGGCTGTGATTCCAACGTTTCCCCCAAGTTGCACAAGACACTCTGGGCAATGCCTCACAGCACACCCTGCCAGGTAAAAAGGGTGGGGTCTCTGATGGGCAGGAAGCTCCTTCTCCTTGACTGGTAGAAGAATACTATGTCTCAGGGTGAGAATATGTGACTTGTCTTCCTACACACAGAGACACACATACAGAGACTCTCCAGATCTCTCCTCATCATTCAAGATATCAAGTATTTGACAAAAAATAAATTAAAAGAACTTGACAAGAATTAAATTAAAAGAAGCCCATCTGAGAGGGATCAGAAGTGAGTGAGTGATGTGGATTTAGAGTATCTTCCTTGTCCCACAATTAATTTATCCCCATAGAGAGCTGCTAGTTATCAGATTGGGAATAGCAAAGATGAGTTGGATTGAATCCTTCAGCTCCCTGGGTGAGTGAGCAAAGACGGATGGACCCTCAAGGTATGATACAAATGTAGCCAAGAGCTAAGAGAGGAGAACTCATAGAGAATATCAAGGATGTAATGTAGGGAGGAACTATTTCCCCCCGGGGGAGTTGGAAAGTTCCCCAGAGGAAATTATCCTTAAATATGACCTATGAAAGATAAAGCAGGGTGGCTGTCGGCCATCTAAGGTGGACCAGATGGAAAGGAATCCCAGACAGAGGAGTGGGTGTGCAAGATCTGTAGGGGCGCATTGTGGGGCTGGATCGGGGGCCAGTCAGCAGCTCCTTGAGGTGAACCCTAGAAAGGGAGTGGGCTGCAGCTTGTTGAGAGGCAAGGCCTGAGCAACTGAGTGCTTCTATAATGAAAGCAAAGCTCCAGGTCATGGATTTCTGGAAGGAGAAGAGTATTGAAGAAATCTCAGAGCATTTGGTTGGAAGTAGCTCCTCAAATCTTTTTTCTATAAATTGGGCAGGAAGGTGAGGGAGATGGACTGGGTGAACTGGAGTTCTCTTCAAATCTAAGTTTCCCAGACATGAAGATTCACTTGGGCGTCCTGCCAGGGACTGTTAAGAAGAGTTATACGTCTATTAAACACTTTTGTTTACAAAAGGAAATGACTGGACAATTACATTTTTTAAAGATTTACTTCAGAAACATTCGAAATAAAAATATATAGGCTCTTAAATGAGCAAGCTTTGGTTATTTTAAAATACACTTATATGAGATCCTCATCCTCTAATTATGCCCAAAAACAAAGTGTCACTGAAATAACCCTCACCCTAAGTAAAAACATTTAAGACAGCATATCTGAAAGCATTCATAGTTTCTAAATTAAGTGTTGATACATAGCATTTCCTATTCCTGTAAAGTCTAAAAAAAGAGCTAAATAGTGCTTTGTTGGCTACTCAGGAAACCAGAGAGCTGTTTAAGAATTAATATTTCAGTCACCTTTAATTTTAAGCTTGACTATTAAAGATACCCTCCTTCCCTCCTTTTAAGGGTTTTCTCTTGTGGTAAATAAATACAGGGATACTATATAACAAAGTGTAAGGGACAAAATCAGGCCATCAAATCCACCTGGATCTAACCACTAAATTTTTTTTTGAATAATGTAGTCATTATTGTTTCATTTCTGGATGTAAAGAATCCAATTTGTTGAGGTTAAAATATGATGAGTGATAAAAGCATCTACTTGTATGAAATTTGATTTACAAGAATTCGTAAGTGTAGCCTGGTTAAAGGTGCCTGCTGACAAAATACCCCATTGACTTCAGTCAAAAAATCGGAGCTTCTTAGGAGTCGAAGTTGTGGCAAATGCACAGATTTTGTCTGCAAGGACCAGGATCATGTGAGTCTCCATCCATCTAGGAGAGTGGGATGCTCTGTATGAGGCAGAACACCCCCTAAGCACTTCTGTGCCATCTGCCCACCAGAGGCATTTACCGGGCAGTCACCCAGTACTTAGTCCTAGTCCACTAGGCTACAGAGAACATCAAGAAATGTCAGAAAAAGAACTCTTCTATAACAGGACCAGACCCCTGATGTCCACTCTTGACTCTAGTGTAATGCTCATTTTTCCCTTTCAGGGCCTCAATTTCCCCTTCTGGATATGAAGATATTTTAGGCCTGAGTGTATGCCTCTCTCAGTTTATCACATTATACCAAATTAACAACCAAGCCCCTGATGCCCCGATACAAGTAAGGGAAACAAAGGCCTCAGTGTTCACAGGAGCTGGGATGATGGCATGAGGGCATATTTTTCCTCAAGTAAAATTCAGAAAATAGGCTGCTGTAGATCAGCCTCCTTAAAAATAGTACAAAGTAAAACCAAGAGTTATTGGATTTCTTGGGATTTTTGACACAAGTTTCAGTCCGGCATTGGTGTCTATATTTGACTACATGATTGGGTTGTGCTCTATGACCAAAATGTCAAATGATTGAAAAGTTGTGGTTTTACTTGAAGGGGCCTCTTGGAGATTTCCTCGCATTTATGCAGTATCTAGGGAGAGGTGGGGAAGCTCTCAGTAAATAGGAAGAAAGCCTCACCTCAGCCCACCAGCTGGGTGAATAAGCCTCTACAGAAAGTCAGCAAGGGCTAGGGAGCAAAATACAGAAGAGATGTAGGAGGAGCAGGCTACAGGGGTACTCTGAGGCTCCACTGCCTCATGTAGGCAGCAAGTGATATGTTCAGAAGATCAGGTCTTGACTCATTTTTGCTATTAAAAGCAGGAAGGGACATTGGAACAGTAAATGATTAATGAATTGCTCTATAACCTACCTTTTTCCAAAAGAAAATTGAGCAATTGAGAAGATAGTCATGTTCTCCAAAAAAGTGCTATCTTTCAGTGATTTCTTTTCTTTTATCATTATTATTATTATACTTTAAGTACTAGGGTACATGTGCATAACATGCAGGTTTGTTACATATGTATACTTGTGCCATGTTGGTGTGCTGCACCCATCAACTCGTCAGCACCCATCAACTCGTCATTTACATCAGGTATAACTCCCAATTAATGTCAGGTCAGCAAACACAGTGAGTACTTGCGTTGTGTAAAGATGCTCTGCTAGAAAGGAGGAAACAGCCTTGGCCCTTGAGGAGCTTACCCTCCTAACCACAGCCAATATTCCAAATGCATCATGAAAGAAAAGTTTCCAGGGGAAATTTACTTTTTAGAGATGGCCAGAAGTAATCTTGTTTAAGCAGGGGCAAAAGCTGTTAGAAATGGTCAGTTTTTCCAATGTGACCAAATATCAGTCAGAAGAAATTTCTAAAGATGAATTGCCCAATTTCCCGAGCAACTGCAATAGCTTGAAGCTTTATGCTTTTTTTCTCCAGAAGTCTTCTTTGAAGGAGACACTTTTGACTGCAAACTTCTCCAAGCTTGTGTGTGTATGCGCGTGTGTTTAAAACTTCTCTTTTCTTACAGGCACAGCTTATCTATAAAGGATGCTAATAAACGGACACTCACAGAGGTAGTAATCTCTGAAAATAATTTGAATTTTTTAGCATGCTCAGGTTCTTTTATTCCTTCTCGCCAAGAGACTTTCCTCAGGGGTCGAGTTAGAAATAACTGAGCTAAAACTAAGTATATATCTAAAAGAAATGAAAATATTTTCCCACAAATACATTGGTACACTAATGCTATAGTAGCATTATTCATAATAACAAACGGTGTGAACAACTCAAATACGCATTAACTAAGAGGTGGATGAACAAAATGGGGTATATCTATGCAATGGAATATTATTTGTCCATAAAAAGGAACAAAGTGATGATAGATGGATGATCCTTGAAAACATTATGCTAAATCAAAGATGTCAGTCACAAAAGACCACATACTACAGAATTCCATTCATGTAAAATGTCCAGAGCAGGGAGACTGATAGACAAATGAAGTAGATTAGTGGTTGCCTAGAACTGGGGAGTAGGGAGAAGGCTGGTGGTTACAGGATAATAATTAAAGAAAGCATACATGTTTCTATAATTAAATAAGAAGTGATTTTTATAAATATTTAAGATCGATGTAAATATATAATTAGGGTTAAACCACATGAAATTATCTGTTGATTTGACTTTCTAAATAAAACTGTATTTTGCAATAATTCTAGATTTACAGAAAAGTTGCAAATATACTACAGAGTATTTTCACACACCCTTCACCTTGCTTTCCCTAAAATTAACATCTTACCTAGTGCAATTATCAAAACCAGGAAATTTACATTAGTTCAACACTATGAGCTAAACTAGAGACCTTATTCAGATGTCACCAGTATTTTCACTGATGTCTTTTATCTGTTCCAGGAGTCAATCCAATGTATCATGCTGCATCGATTCAGCAGGTCTTCTCAGTTACTTGCAATTTTTGTCATTTTCTCAGTTTCTCTGTTTTTCATAACCCAAATCACCCCATCTTTTTATGTAAAAGTAGTCAGATATCAGCAGTATCACATTGTTACACCAAACAGCATTTAAGTTACTGAACACCATCTCTGAACACACAGTTAGAATTCATGCTCGGCATGGTCTCCATCAGTGAAAAGCTATGTGGGGGCACTGTGTAGTGATCAGGAGCGGGGGCTCTGCGACCATAGGATAAGGATTCACATCACAGTTTTATCACTGAACAACTCAGTGATGTTGGACAATTTGACATCGCTGCCCTTAGTTTTCTCATCTGTAAAACAGTTCCCACCTCCATAGGGTTGTTGTGAGGATTAAATGAGATAATACATTAAAAGTATTTAGCCCACTGCCTGAAGCATAGACGTATTTGCTGTTGCTATTTATTTTCCTGAATGCCTTACAATCCCTACATTACTATTATCCCAAGTTCCTCCAAATGTCATCAATTCTGTCAAAATATTGGTAAATACAAGCAAATCAAGAAATGATTTGTGTTTCAGAAAGCAACATACTAAGGCCAGGATGCAGGAAGACCAGGAGCGGTGTGGGAGGAGAAGATGAGCTAGGCACCTTATTTCATCAACCATGGGGCACACCCTGTACTAGGTATGGCCACATAAAACCATACAGAATAGCCATTACAGCTTTTCCGAGCACTGTGCCTTCTCTCAGGAGGCTGTGAAATCACTGAAATACATATCCATTGCAAACAAAGCACTGGTCACAACCTGGCAAAAATCAGGTGACCATGGTTACAGTTGGTGACATTATGCAGCTTTTTCAACGAGATCATTTGGGATTATAAACCATAGGATGACCTTCAGAATGTCACCTAAATTTGTAAGCTCCATGAATAATAGATGTGTCATAATTCATTAGCAGTCTGTAGCTAGTCTGCACTAATGAAGAAGCGCCATTTAGAAAAGAAATGTGCAAATTATAAACTGTTTAAGAAAATACTTGATAAACATCTTCACCAAACTACATTTAATTTTGCCATTTAAACTGCCTCCTGCGGAGTTTAACTACACCATCAAAAACAGCTATTGCCTATAAAATCAGAAACAAAGGCAGTAACAATTTCTATTTGATTCCTATGAGGTCTGTTCCCTCATCTTCCTAAAAAACGAATAACTACACAGTATGCACCTCTCTGGAAGCTTTGCCCCTATGTTAGGTCTACCAGCATTCTTCTCATAAAAAAAAAATAATAATAAGTGAAAACAGAAAGGGTAGACAAGGATTTTTTTTTTTTCTTTTTTAGACAGGGTCCCACTCTGTTGCCCAAGCTGGAATGTAGTGATGTGATCATAACTTATTGTGGCCTCAAAATTTGGGCTCAAGCGATCCTCCTGCCCCAGCCTCCTGAGTAGCTAGGACTCCAGGCATGTGCCACCATGCCCATCTGTTTTTAATTTTTTTTTTACAGTGACAGGGGTCTTGCTATATTGCCCAGGCTAGTCTCAAACTCCTGGCCTCAAACAATCCTCCTGCCTTGGCCTCCCAAAGCAGTAGGATTACAGCCATGAGCCACCATGCCCAGCCTAAGACATTCTTATATTTGCATAATTCTCATAAGCATCCTCATATTATTGGCTTTTTAGAAAAGGACTGTTAAATAGATGATTTGTGATGCTATAATAACAAAATACACTGATCACTAGAAGGCAATGTAAAGTGTAAATTCATCGTAAATTAGTCAAGACAAGACAAGTTTCATAATTTGATATGCCTACTGGGCTGGTAGACTAAGAAATGTTATAGTCAGACAGTGTTTTTATTTCATCAAAGAATTTAATAGACACCCTCATTATATATTTAATAATGTCATGAATAAACGTGGGCTGCTGGATAATTATGGTAGGTAAATTCACAGCTGGATGAAAGCAAAAAGAGTTCATGGATAACTCTTGGCCAATGAAAATGCTGACTCTGGGTGAGTACCCATGCTGCCCTGGACCTTCTCCAGTGATCTAAAACATGACAGAATGTTGGAAGCCTCAGATAACAGCATAGCAGGCATGCTAATTAACTGGTAGATGCCATGACACTGGAAGCAGAGCCCAAAGCACTAGGTTGTATTTGTATCAAACTCAATTAAGAATATTTATTATGTATAATGTATGATCTATCATCAGAGTTGTCAAAAAGTAAATCCATTTTTGAAAGATACAATGAGGGAGACCTGGTTTAAGAAGAGATTATTAGAATATGCCTTGGAACTCAGTTGACCATAAACTCAGTGTAAGCTGACGAAGTGATGAGATGTTCAAGAAGATAATTCAAATATAAGCTTCCTGAATAAAGTCTGGGGTTCAGACCAAAATAAGCAAATATCTTATTTCCTTCTAAAGAGGCCAGATCCAACCCAAGGGAGTATGTCCACATGTGGGAACACGTTTTCAAAATTTTTGATTTTCAACTAACTTTAGACTCACAGACAAGTTGCAAAAGCACTACAGAGAATTTCTATCATCCTATTTGGTAACATCTTTGTTACCAAAGTAACTTTGAAAGCAGCACTTTTTTTTCTTTTTTCTTTCTAAACTTACTTGCCTGGTGATCCTGATTTAATGGCTTTCAATAACAACTATATTCCGATGACTTTAATATTTACATCTCTGACCCACACATCTCCCTTGAATTTCAAATGCCTGTACGCCATTACCCTTTTGATATCTCCACTGGGATGTCTAGTAGACATCTAATAGACATAAAGACATCTGACATAAACCTACTCATCTTCCCACACTGTTCTCCCCGGAGTCTCTTCACCTTCTAGTTGCTCTTTGACTGCTCTCTTTCTTCCTTACTCCATATTCAATTCATAACAAAATCTCACCTATTTAAAAAACTACATTAATATCTGACTACTTTCCACCCTGACACCTTTACCACTTTCGTCCAAGCCATCATTTCATGGAATAGCCTCCTGTCTGGTCTCTGTGTTTCCATTGTTACCTCTCACTGCTCTGTTGACAACACACTATCCGCTGTGATAATGAGATAGTGTTATTCCTCTCATAAGATTCTCCAATGGCGGCCAGGCGCGGTGGCTCAAGCCTGTAATCCCAGCACTTTGGGAGGCTGAGACGGGCGGATCACGAGATCAGGAGATCGAGACCATCCTGGCTAACAAGGTGAAACCCCGTCTCTACTAAAAATACAAAAAACTAGCCGGGCGAGGTGGCGGGCGCCTGTAGTCCCAGCTACTCGGGAGGCTGAGGCAGGAGAATGGCGTGAACCCGGGAGGCGGAGCTTGCAGTGAGCTGAGATCCGGCCACTGCACTCCAGCCTGGGCGACAGAGCGAGACTCCGTCTCAAAAAAAGAAAAAAAAAAAAAAGATTCTCCAATGGCTTCTGATCTCACTCAACATAAAAGCTCAAATCCTTCAGTGGCTGGCAAAGTTTTATACAATCTGGTCTCCTGTTATCTCTCTAACACCATCTCCTACCATCCGCCCCATGTTCACTCCATACAATCACCCATTTCCTTCCTTCATCAGGCCCAGTCTCATCCGAAGGATTTTTTACTTGATTTTCCCTTGGCCCAATATATACTCACCGTAGATATCTGTATGGCTCCCTCAACTGGAAACTTCTCATCCTGGCAAAACGAGGTTATTACCGGTATTCCAACTGTAACCTCCGTTTACCATTTCCCAATTTTTGTCTCTGTAGCACTTATGACCACCAAACAGATATGCTTGACCTGTTTTGTGTATTGTCTTTGGAGAAGGGATTTTGACTGTTGTTTCAACACTGCTTTTCCATTACCTAGCATATAGTCTCCAAAAATTAGTTCAATGCAAGAATCAATGTATCGCAGTGATTAAGAAAGGTACTTGTTCTAGTATCAGACAGCCAGGTCACAAGTGCCAAGTTGATTGCTTACAAGCTGCACGATCTTGGTCAAACTGTTCAACTTTGTTCTTTAGTTCTGCACCTGCTGCATGGGGATAATAATACTGAATTTGAAGGTTTGTTACGAGGATTAAATGTGAAGATTCAGGAAATTACATGATACTGTGTTTGAAAACCATTAAATAGTTACTTAATATTATTATTAATTGATGAGAAAGTCAGAAACAATGGACAGTATAAAAATAAATATCTAGCTAATGACTCAGTGTAACCTGTGCTTTCAGTTCAGAGCACTGGAATCAATTCGATCTGTGTGTGTGTGTGTGTGTGTGTGTGTGTGTGTGTGTGTGTATATATATATATATATTTGATCTGAATATATATTTTTATATGTTAGATCTGTATATATATATACACACACACACATATATAGGAATTAGCTCTCATTATATAGCCTTGTTTCCTGGAGCAAAACGATTCACCTCTATAAACTCTGGAATCTTTAACTATAAAATTGGAATAATAATCTGCTTCCATCTATTCACTGGAAAGATAAAATAGGATAAAGCGCTTAGCAGTATTTTCTGTACCTACTAAAGTGTTGACTAAATAAATGGTCACAATTGTTGCAAAATCTGGAACTCAGTTTGTCCAGATGATTGTCCCTTTTGGCTTTCCCGTGGCCTTCTTCAATCCCTCACCATGTTCCTGTAGCCAAACTTTGCTCCCTAAGACCAAGAGCCCTGTGCCTGGAATCTCCCATGCTCTACCTATTCCTTGGAAAGTTGGCTGTTGTGGAGGTAACATCAGGAAATAAGTTGACCACATCATAATTCTTCTGACATTAGTGACTGGTCTAATTGGTTCCTTTATTCAAGAAATGTGCATCAATCCCATCTGTGTGCCAGGCTCTATACTGGGTGTCCCCTAGGTATACCATGGTGAATAAAACCCAGTCCCTGTCCACAGGTAGTTCCCATTCTAGTGAAGGGTAATGGTCCAGAGAGTTAGCCCTCCCAAGACTTGTTATTAAAAGAGTGAATTTATAATGTTTGTATGGCAGGAATTAACTGGGGATAAGAAGATTGAATCAGAGGCCACTCTGGGTAACTATAAAATACCATATCCGAGCTGTGGCCACATGGTACTCTTCTGCCTGAGCTTTCATTCATCACTAAGCAAACCTTCTGTAAGGAACATCAAAGTGCCCATCCCCTACCCAACAATCAGGCTATTATGAACACTAGGATTATTCTTGCTGCTACTACTACTATTGTGATTACTTCTACTACTACAACTAATACTATCCTCATTATTTTTGCAATCAATTATTTATGATATTGACATTAGTAGCCTAAATCCTCCTTGTTTATTTGTCTCACAATACTGAGCATAGTGTCAATATTTATATTCAGATTATCAAATATAGGAAGGTCAATTTAATTAGCAAAGCTTCATGGCTAAGGAGAGAGAAGTGAAGGGTAGCAGATAGGCATCCATGCATCCTGGTGACATTTTAATTTATCTCCAGCTCTTCACAGACTTCCAGTACAGTCACACTAAGTCAGTACTCACTTGTTCAATCTGGGACATTGGAGGTCTTGCCAGAACACTATAAATCAAGTCTCCGTGCTACGATCATCCAGAAGAGCACAGGAAAATGTGTTTATATATTAGCAAATAGATCAGTAACAGCTTGCAAAATTCCCCTGCCTGTGTCCTGGAAATACCGTGGGATGAAGACTGATATTAATATCATAGATTAGTTTAAATCATCTACAATAGCCAGATGTTTTCTTACTGTGCATCGACATTACAAACTCATCTGATTACTTTGTTGTTCTTTATCTGGGTGTATCAGATGGCCTGGTGTCACATTTAAGTGGCAAGACCATGTGGAACAGATCCAACCTCAGGCAAGAAGCCCATGCACAGAAAAGATCTCTAAAGAGCAAATTGCCAAAGTAGAGCTCATAGACGGCTGGGTCAACTGTGGCAATGGATAAGCTGGCCATCACCCTAATTTATAAGAACCCTTGACGTTTTCACTTTTCAGCTTCTCTTACTCACCAACCTCACCTAGACATTTCCACAGTTTAGGGGAGAACAAAAGGAAGCTATGTAAACTCAATCGTTTACTCTGTTTTTTAGACATATATTTTTCTTTTTTTGACTCTCTCCTCTATTTTCCACAGTGATCGTTACACTCATTCATTAAACAAAGAGAGAAAGATGGATTTACAGTGTAAGAGAAATGTATCAAGCTCCTACTAAATGACTAGCCCTGTGTAACGTGTAATGATCACACAGTTTATTTTCTACAAGTATCTAAGAAGCTTGATGGAACTTCCTCAAGCTGTGCATGTGAATTCTGGTTCTGCTACATCATTGAAGCTTTGCTATATATCGGGAGAATTAATCTTTTTCTGTTTTTCCATCTGTAAAATTTTTAAAAAATAAGTAAAATAGTCTGTGGCGAGTACCCAGAAGTTGGGATATAATACATGCTTTCTAAGTGACATGTGCTATTATGAAAAAGTTGGATCTTCCAGATTTCATGGTCCTTATCAGCAACATCTTCCATTTATGGTCACAACTAAATCATATTTGTCCTATTTATGAGTTCCTTAGCATGTTGCTACATTTTCTGTTCAGTCTGTACAGGCTGAGTCATCCTAATCTGAGAATCCAAAATCCAAGTTTCCAAAATTTAAAACACGTTGAATGCTAACATGAGATTCAAAGGAAATGTTCATTGGAGTATTTTGGATTTAGGGTTTTCAGATTTGAGATGGTCAACCAGTAAGTGTAATGCAAATATTCCAAAATCTGAAAACAAAAATCCGAAATCTGAAATACTACTGGTCCCAAACATTTAAAATAATATATTCTGCACCTGTATTAATGTTTTGTATGGCTTTGAGTAATGTGCCCACGTCTAGCTCCTCTCATGCCTTAGACAATGCCTAGCATACAGGGGTGCTTTGAGTGGAAGAGGAAATAAACTGCTGCACCAAATGGGACTACATTAAATCTAAGTGTGTAACATTTTGGGCAAAGATTGTTTTCATTTTCTTTTTTGCAAGATACCTTATAGCAGAGTGCATCTTCTCAGAAATATTTTTGTAGATCCCTGAATAAAAATGTCTAATTAAGCCGGGTGCAGTGGCTCACACCTGTAATCCCAGTACTTTTGGAGGCCGAGGCGGGCGGATCACTTGAGGCCAGGAGTTCGGACCAGCCTGACCAACGTGGTGAAAACCTATCTCTACTAAAAATACAAAAATTAGCTGAGCGTGGTGGCGGGTGCCTGTGGCCCCAGCTACTTGGGAGGCTGAGGCAGGAGAACCACTGGAACCCGGGAGGCGGAGGTTGCAGTGAGCCGAGATCGCACCGCTGCACTCCAGTCCAGGTGCAGACTGAGACTCCGTCTCAAAATAAAAAAATAAAAATAAAAATAACAAAGTCTCATTATGAGTTTTCAACATAAAATTCTAAAGCAAAAGAGCTTAAAAACTAGCCTAACCTTAGGTGATTGGGATTCTGAAAGGGATCCTGGGTTTGTAAGCCTGAATTGTATTTAAGAGTCTACAGATAGTTGATATGAACTGTAGCCTTGTGGTGAACCCTCCTGGGTCTGACTCGTAGCATCTATGTCCTCAGCTCAGCACCACTGGTGGAAGAACTCCTGGCTTCACAGTGTGAGCCTAACCCTTTCCACAGCTGGTTCATTTGGCTTAATGTTCAGTACTGACTCTTTGACTGACCTTACATTTCCGAATTTGCACCAAAGGTCAGGCCCCTCTGTTCAGCACTCAGTTGGCCTTAGATAAGCCTTGCTAACTAGCCTGCAGTGTTGGTCTATGTCAGCCTTAGACTCACCAGGTCTAAAACTGTCCATACAAGGTCAGTAGAAAGTAATGGATATAGATGTGCTCAGTAAATCAGATGCCCAAATAAGCAAACCCCAGAAGAACAGATCTTTGTTGTAATAAATATCCCTCAGCTCATGGATGCATGGAATCAGTCACCATCACTCAATTGAAAAGTCATTAAATATGGCATAAGGCTTTGCATACCGGGCAATGTGTCTTGGATTTTACTGTGTCATATCAGCAGTATTCATGGAAATTCTGGATGTTTCTATTTCTTCGTAACTGTCAATATTTTTGACATTCCTTTATCCCTATAATCTCAGTGTTCTTGATTGTTATCATTTATGTCTATTTTCATATTGACATGTAATTTATTGATAATATCTCAAATTGTAAGATTATGCGAAACAAAGAGAGAGATAAAAAGTGGACAGATAATGTATGTATTCATTATAGATGCCTCAAATCATTCAGACGATGATGTAGGGCATCAACAAGCAAACAAAGAAATAAATGTCAAACATAATACAAATAACTAATCCTCTACACAAAATAGCAAAGTATCTACTTTTATCTTTCAACAGCTTATTCCAGATACATACATTCATGCTGCAATGCCAGACAGGGTCCCCTATCCTAGAAGAACAGGAAGATACAGGGAGGACATCACTTACTCCACACTATCTCTGATACTACTCAAACTCAAGTTAGAGAGAAATTTATAATACCTGATGTTAGTGAACAAACCCTATTCAGTTAATTGAGAGCTTACAATATTGGGCACTCTACTTGTTGTACAGGATGCAAACAGGTAATGAGGCAGTCAGATGAACTCAGTGCACCTTTGATTATGTTCAAACTTTGCTGCACTTGGATTACCAATTCTATAATGAAAAATGATGAAACCATCATAACCTGTATTCTTTAGCCATAGAATAGCTCCAATATTTTTTAACAACAAAGATTCTATTTCCATTGAATTCACGTTTTTCTAGTGAGATATTACCTGTAATCTCAGAAAATATTGTATATTCCTAGATATTCCTCTATTATCTATTACCATCAGCTGTTTATTTTTCCATATAAAACGCTTCACGTTTACAGGTTAAGCATCAGATTTAAATATAAATGTGTCCTCAAAAAAACACATGTAAAACCACCAGCTCAAATAAAAATAGTTAATTTTTTGATATTAAAGTGCTTTACGTAATTATAAAAACAATAATTACTTTTTATAATCAACATTATAAAGCTTCAATTCTAACATCGCTGTGTGTAGTATGTGTGAATTTACATGTGTATAAATTTACATGTGTGTATGCCCATGCAAATTTAAATATAGATAGGTCTATTCATGGATAGATTGATACACATATTTTTTAAATTGCAATCATATAACACATACTGTCTTCAATAAACAATGTTAAGATTTATGCTTTATTTTATTTCATAACCATAATATCCATAATTGTTCATTCTGTATTTCTTTGTTGATGTTTTAAGTGCTGACTACCTTTTTCACATAGCTCATTCCTATAACATTTCAGAGTTCCTCATATTGCTTTATCTTGTCTAAGAATAATTTTACTGAAGATGGACAGTGGCAACAATTTTCTTGATTTTTTTTACGGACATTACTAATATCGTCTTCCTGCTTCCTAAATGACAGCTTGGCTAAATATATATTATTTTGTATCCCACTCTCTTTTCCTCTGATATGTGTAGATATTTGCTCCTTTTTAAGAAACAATCTGTTGAAATAGAGATGACAGGAGCTAGCCCAATATTCTCCTATTAAGTGGCCAGCATCTCATGGCTGTATAGCTAACACGTTCTTTAATTTATAAGTTTAATATCCTAACCTGGGCTTCTACTGTGGCCAAAATGCTATAAGCCTGCTATTGCCAACCTCTTTCACTGATTATGGCTAAAATCTCTGAACAGAAATACAAAAGGAAAATTACCTCTCAAAAGTAAACACTGGCAGGCAAATGAGAGACAGAAGTCCAAAAAAAAAAAAATAAATAAATAAACAAGCAGTATGAGGAAAAGTATTTTTTTAAATTATTTCCTTAACACCCAACTTTGACATGAGGGTGGACTAATTGAAACACGTGCAGCAGGTATAAAAATTTTTTTAAAAGGCACGAGAAAAATATTTCTAGTAGATCACTAGGAAAGGGGGCACCCATGAACCACACCGTGTGGGGGAATCCCTACTTATTTGTTTGTTTGTTTATCTTTTTCCCTCTTCTTTTTTCTCACCTTGTCTTTCCCGGTGGCAAAATGCACTCCTGTGATGATAATGGTAGTGGCAGCCCGGGCACCTAAAAGCCAAAGGTAAAAAACTGTCTCTCTGGCCTCAGAACTGTAAGAGGTCCTTGAGAGCTGCAGACTTTGAGGTGAATCTTGGAGGGAGACAAGAATTGCTTAATTCTGTGAATAAACTGACAAAATTTCTGAGCTTACTGCTAAGTAGAACATGCATGTAATAGACCCAAGGAAGTATGTCAAAGGCTTTGAAAGTAAAAATATGATATAAAATACCACCTAACTTCCAGAATAACAGAAGAGTGATGTATTTTCAGGACAGTCAAATATAGCATAACAAAGGTTTTTAAAACATAACTGACATTGGATCAATTACCCACAGAAGGTGAGACAACACTCACAGTCCAAACCTAAGTTGATTGCTTGCTTTTCAAACAAGCAATATCATTCAGAGGATTTTTGAAAGCTCCATATCACAATATGTTCAGGACTCAATGCAAAATCACTTGAATCTACCAATTCAATACAAAGAATAGATTCTATACAAAGAATAGAAACCTCATAACCAAATGTCTGAAAAGAGCCACAAAAAATGGCATATTACATATAAAGGAATAAAATAATCATGACTCTGAATTTTTCATCAGAAACTATGGAGGCAGGAAGACCATAAAACAATATACTTAAAGTGCTGAAGAATAGATCAGCCCAGAATACTAAACCCAATAAAAATATTCTTTAAGAAGGAAGACAAAATAAAGATATTCTCAGATGAAGAAAGTCTGAAATAATTCCTCAAGAGTAAATCTGTTCTGAAAGAAATGCTGACAGAAGTACTTCAGATGAAAGAAAAATAATATTAATGAGAAGCCTCAAACTTCCAAAATGAAGGCAGAGCAACAGAATGGTAAATATCGAATAAATATAGTAGACTTTTTCTTTGATTTTAACGTGTATTAGTGTGAAAGTTAGAATTGAAATATATGGTGGAGTTTTCAATGTATATAGATAGAATATTTATTAAAATTGTAAGATAAAGGGGAAAATAAAAAATCTATATGGTTGGAAGACATCCTGATTTTGTTTGCAGTAAAAAAATGTATTAACTTTTAAGTAGATTGTGAAAAGTTAGAAATGTATATTTATGTAGAGTAACATCATATAAACACATATATACTGTGTGTATATTTATTTGTGTGGGTATAATATATAATACATATCCCAAAAGGCCAATAATTATATTAAAATAGCATGATAAAAATATTCAAATAATTCCCCCAAAAAGCAGGAAAGTGGGAACACTGGAACAAAAATGGAGGGAAAAAATCTAACCAATAAAAAAGCTAAACCTAAATAAAACCATGTCAATAATTACTGTATGTAAATGATCTAACAACAACAAATGAACAAAATGGATTGTCAGATTTCACTTAGAAAAAGGCCCTACTATGCAATGTCTTCAAGAAATGCACTTTAAATATAATAACGTGGATAGGTTAAAAGTAAAATAAAGGGGAAAGTTAAACTATATAAACACCAAAGAATGATGGAATGGCTACATCAGTATCAGTCAAATTTCACTATAAAACAGGAAAATTACCAGGGATATGGAGGACCATTACTTGATGAATAAAAGGGTCAATTCTCCAAGAAGACATTACATTCATATGTATATATACACACACATATTACATTTATATGTGCATATATATATACATATATACGTATATATATGTATATATACATGTATATACATACACATATATACATATATATATATACACACACACACACGGGTCAACTAAGACATCCAAAAGGAAACTATAAAGTACTTTGATCTAAATCTAAATTAAAATAAAATCTATCAAGATATGTGGGACAGCTAAATTAATATTTACAGAAAATTTACAGCATTGGGTCATATCAGAAAATAAGAAAGCTCCAAAATAAATAACCTAAGCTACTGTCATAAGAAACTAGAAAATGAGGAGCAATTCAGGCCTAAAGCAAGCAGAAGGAAATACATAATAAACATATCAGTGTTGTCAATAATAAGTTGGTATTACTGAAATAGAAAACTGAAAAGCAAAAGAGAAAATCAATTAAATCAAAAGCTGCTTTAATTGAAAAATAATAAAGTTGAAACTTTAGACAGATTTACCAAAACAAAGAGCGTTATCACAATGATCAATATCAAGAATACACAAGGAATACCACTGAGACCTTACGGACATTAAAAGAATAATAATAAGAGAATATTACAAATCACTCTGTGTCTATAGAGGAAATGTACCAATTCCTTGAGTGAGGTAAATTAGCAAAAGTTACTCAAGAATAGATAACCTGAAGAGTTCTGTATCTACTAAAGAATTAACGTGTGTTAAAAACTTTCCAACAAATAAAACTCCAGACTTCGATCATTTCACTGAAGAATTCTAACAATTTAAAGAACAAACGATAACAATTCTACAAATTCTCTTCTAAGACACTTCTCAATTTCATGAGGCCAAAAAATCTTCCTAATAAAAAAGGACAAAGGCATTTTAATAAAAGAAAATGACAGACCAATATTCCTGTTGAACACAGACACAAAAATGCACAAAAAATATTAGAAAACCTAAAACAACACTATATATAAATGGTAATACCAAATATATTACCAAGTATACTTTATCTGGGTAATTCAAAAATGATTTAATATTTTAAAATCAAGAAATCAACATAGTAAGAAACTAAGTAAAATCAGGACTGTATCAAAATATATATAAAAACTGACAGATTTGACAGATTAAATCTCAGAATACTAAAATAGATGGGAACTTCCTTAACCTGATCATGCAACTCACACCAAAAGAAAATAAAACTTAGACTACTATTATAATTAAAGTTGAAAGACTGAATGATTTTTCGTAAGTTCAAGACCAAAGGAAGAAAGTCCATTATACATCATTCCTATTCATCATTATAATAAACACCCCAGCCAGTGCAATAAAAGGCTGAAAAAAAAGAGAGAGATATATAAATACTAGAAAGAAAGAAAGAACATTGTTGCTATTAATGCAAGACACCATTATCTACATAGGAAATTCAAAGGCGTCCACAAAAAAGCTCCTGGAAGTAATATGGTAATATAGCAAAGCCATAGAATCCAAAAAAGTTATATTTCAATATATTTTCAATGAAATATTGGAAATAAAAGATAAGTAACATTATGCCACCAAAATTGAATTCTAGTGTATCAAATAAAAAATGTGCAAGAATTCTGGAAGTAACAAATATTGAGGACAGAAAACCTAATTAAATAAAGAGGTATTCCATCTTCTTAGAACAGGAGACAATATTTTACTTGGGTTTTTTTTTTAATTACATACATATATTAGAGACGGGGTATCGTTCTGCCACCTAACTGGACTGCCATGATGGAATCACAGCTCACTGCAACCTTGAACTCCTGGGCTCAAACAACCCTCCCCCATCAAACTTCCAAGCATCAAGGAGTATAGGCATGTGGCACTGGGCCCAGCTAAGTTGTTTTTCTGTTTTTGTTTTTGTTTTTGTTTTTCATTTTTGTAGAGAGGAAGTCTTGCCATGCTGATCTCAAACTCCTGGGCTCAAGCAATCCTCCCTGTTCAGTCTCCCAAAGTGTTGATATTACAGATATGAGCCACAGTGCCCAGCCTGGAGACAATATGAGTAAGATATCAATGTTTCTAAAAATTGATCTATAGAGTCTACAATACCTCAAAGGTCCAGTAGAGTTTATTGTAAATATCAACAAATTTATTCTAAAATGTTGACAGAAAGTCAAGGGAATGAGAATAGCCAAAACAACTTTAAAAACAAACAACAAAGTTTGTGGACTCACAATACCTGGTTTCAAGACTATCTAGTAAAAGCTACCATATTAAGACAATGTGGAATTGGCAAAAGTGTTGATAAATGGATCAATGAAATTGAATAGGATCCAGAAAGAAACCCACATATATATGTTCAAGTGATTTTTCCTACACAGGCAAGTCAACAAATTTTGGTGGAATAATCAGCTAACAAAAAAGTGAATCCTAACCAAATTTTATGTTTTATACAAAATGTTAACTCAAAATTGTTGATAGATGTAAGTGTAAAATGTACAATTATAAAACTTTAGGGAAAAAAGGAGAAAATCTTCAAGAACTACAGTTAGGCAAAGTTTTTTTTATACAGAACACCAAAACCATAATCCATGAAAGAAAAAAATAAATCATAATTTATAAAATTAAAATATTTTCTCTGTCAAGGTACTATCTAGGCCAGGCGCAGTGGCTGACGCCTGTAATCCCAGCACCTTGGGAGGCTGAGGCGAGCGGATCACAAGGTCAGGAGATCGAGACCATCCTGGCTAACACAGTGAAACCCCGTCTCTACTAAAAATACAAAAAATTAGCCGGGCGTGGTGGCCGGCGCCTGTAATCCCAGCACTTTGGGAGGCCGAGGCAGGCGGATCACGAGGTCAGGAGATCTAGACTATCCTGGCTAACACAGTGAAACCCCGTCTCTACTAAAACTACAAAACATTAGCCGGGCATGGTGGCGGGCGCCTGTAGTCCCAGCTACTCGGGAGGCTGAGGCAGGAGACTGGCGTGAACTCGGGAGGCGGAGCTTGCAGTGAGCCGAGATCGCGCCACTGCACTCCAGCCTGGGCAACAGAACACGACTCCGTCTCAAAAAAAAAAAAAATGCTATCTAAATAAATAAATAAATAAATGAGACAAGCCACAGATTGGGAAAAATATTTGCAAATCACATACCTAACAACAACAACAAAAAGACTTGTATCCAGAATATATCCTTATTGGGAGAAAATTCTCATTAAAGATTTTCGTATTTCTGCACAGTACCGGTTTCTTGAGCAGGGGCTCTATTTGAATAGAAAATGCCTTGGAAGCTAGAGATACTGTATCCATCATCTTCTCCTACATTGTACCCTCTAACACAGATTACTTGTGGAGGGAGACCTCTGATTCTCACTATACCACCCCATGGGGGCTCAAGGAGCAGCACTAAGATGCTGCTCTGGCTGTTTTTGCCAAAAGCAATAAGTTGTCTGCTTTTCTGCTCCAGAAAGCCTCATGTCTCATATATAGATGTTATAAATATATACACACACACACACGGCATCTATATATATGACATCTATATATGAGATGAGGCATCTATATATGAGATATGAGACATCTATATATGAGACATATATATATGTGATATATATGACATATGTGTGTGTATGTGTGTGTGCATATATGTGTGTGTGTGTATATATATGTGGCAGACTACATTGTTACCTCACAATAGGATAAGGTCTCGGATCCCTCTCAGTTTCAGACTTAACAATAACTACTTTCAAAATGAAATGATAAGGAAACAAATGACCTGATTAAAATGGACAAAAACAGAGACTTTATCAAATAATACATACTGATGGCAAATCATCACAAACATATGTTCAACACCATTATTCACTAGGCAAATGTAAATTAAAACCACAACATACAACTACACATGTATTAGAATGGCTACAATTTTTAAAACAAACAAAAACATCTGATACTACCAAATGCTGTCAAGACGGTGGCACAACAAGAACTCTCACTCACTGCTGATGGTAATGCAAAATAGTAAGGCAGTTTCTCATAAAGTTAAACATGCATGTATCATCTGACCCAGCAATTCCACTCCTAGATCTTTACCGAAGATAAATCAAACTATATGTTCACACAAAAACCGGTATGCTAATGTGCATAAGAGCTTTATATATATATGTGTGTGCCTATACATATCACAGGTATATATAACAGATATCTGTATCTAACATATATATTACAGATATATATCACATATCTATTACAGATATATATATATATATATCTGGGAGTGTGTGTGTGTGTGTGTGTATGTGTGTGTAATCATCTGGAAACTGAAAATAACATAAACGTCTTTCAACAAGGGAATAAACAAATGATGAAACAAAGATACAACTGAATGTCACTGAACAAAAATATGAAGAAATATTAACGAAAGGATGATTCTCAAATATATTACGCTAAGTGAAAGAATTCACACTCAAGAGTGTCCATTTTCATTCATATGACATTCTGAAAAAGTCAGAATTGTAGGAACAGGCAACAAAATTATATGGACAGAGTTGCCAGAGATTGAAAAAAGAGATAGGAATTAACTATAAATGAGTAACACAAAAGAAATTTTGGGATAAGGAAATTGTTCTGTATCTAATTGTGGTGGTAGTTACTCTAAGCATTTGTCAAAACTCACAAAACTGCACCTCAAAAAGGGAATTTTACTGTATGTAAATTGTAAAAATACTTTTTTAAATCTGTGCAAAGAAAATAATCTAACTAGGCATTATCTTGGGATAAATCAGGGCTTATTCTATTATATTTTAATCCCTTTTGAAATTTCATATGTAGGCTTTTCTGTCTCATAGGCAATGGATTATTATGTTGGCTCATCTTTCTAAGCTCTGAAAAACTATTACTTTTCTCTCTGCTTTACATTTTTCTTGTCTGTTCATTGGCTGTGGTTACATATGCCTGTCTTCCATATAAATAAGTCAGTTTTCAGTTATATTTGTTCTATATGCTTGTCAATTTTACTTAGTCATTTTGAGATTATATTGTCTTGGTCTTCAATATTTTTTGTTCAAGTTTCTCACTCTCTTTGTTCATCTCTTTTTCTTGTTGTGTTCTTTTTGGTGAGTGACAGGGGCTCCAGTTTAACTCATGTTCATGGTTTTTTGTTGTTGTTGTTGTTTGTTTGTTTGTTTGTTTGTTTTTTAAGACTCGCTCTGTTATCAGGCTGGAGTGCAGTGACGCAATCTCAGCTCGCTGCAACCTCCACCTCCCAGGTTCAGTGATCCTCCTGCCTCAGCTTTCGAAGTAGCTGGGACTACAGGCATGTGCCACCATGCCCAACTAATTTTTTTGTATTTTTAGAAGAGATGGGGTTTCACCATGTTGGCCTGGATGGTCTCAATCTCTTGACCTCGTGATCCACCCACCTCGGCCTCCCAAAGTGCTGGGATTACAGGCATGAGCCACCGTGCCCAGCCATGCTCATGTATTTCTTAGCATAAAGTATCAAGAATTTTCTTCTGTCTTAGGTTACATTTTCTTCCAGACTCCATGCTACGTTCCATCAATTTGTTCCTGCCTACCTACCTACTGGCTCGAATTACGATTATAGTTTCCATTCTGTTCCTTTTCATCTTGCCAATGCTGTCCAGATTTTCACTTTTATGACATTATGCAGGTCAGTTTCTGTGCGTCTATCTTTCTACTTATTTGCATATGAGACTTATTTGTTTTCCCCTATCAGCTACATTTTGAAGACTGAACATTTCTTGAGGATTCCCCATGCTGAAGCGCTCAGTTTATGGTCAATTCATTCATGGCTGGCATACCTTGGCTCTGCTCCCTTTTTGAGAATTTGTTTAATTTGCTGTGCAGGATTCACTCTGTTTAGTATTGAGATTTAGCTCATTCCCAGAGAGGGAAGAGTAAGTTCCATTTTAACACCATTCCTGTTAGCCCTGGAGAACCTGATGCATTCACAGAGAATTACCCTCTGGTTCCTGTTTCCCACTTCACTGGTCCTTTCCCAGGAGCCAGTTCAGGTCAGCTTGGGATACCACCGATTTTATTTCAGTTCAGATTTGGGAATATTGGTGAGAACTCTCAGACTTTAGTGAACTTGAGCAATCAGGCGAGGAATAGGATTGATGCCTCAACCTTGTCTCTGTTTCCCTGATCAGCAATTGTTGAAATGTCTAGCATTGTCTTCTGCCCCTGCCCAGCCTTCTTGATTTAGCTGACACTAGAGATAGTCATGTGGACTTTTAGCTTTCCTGCATTTATTTTATTAGTGATTAGGTGAAGAGAATATTGCAGTCAAGCTCCCCAACACCATCTGTACAAATAAAATGCTTCTCTCTCTCTTTTTTTTTTTTTTTGGCAAAAGCAAGATAGAAAGTTTCTTTTTCTCCCATGTAAAAGTACAGAAGCACGAGGTCCAGGGCTGCTAGGTTAGTTTGCATTTTTCTATTAAAAACTTTACAGGCTCAGTCTCCTGACAGAAAGAAACAGCTTGGGCATCCTTAAGGTACAGCTATACCTTCATCCTCAGGTTCCCAAAAGCATCCATATTTCACACAGTAGGATGTGAGAAAGCTTCCAGGAAAAGGAGCCAAGGGAAAGCTCCAGCTCTTTCACTTTTAAAAAATTGTATAAATTTATGGGGCACAAGTGCAGTTATGCTACATGAATATGTTGCATAGTGGTGAAGTCAGGGCTTTCAGTGTAACTATCACCCAAATAATGTACATTGTAACCATTAGGTAATTTCACAGCTCCCAACTCCCTCTCACCCTTATGAGTCTCCAGGGTCTATTATTCCATACCGTATGTCCATTTCTACACATTATTTAGGTCCACTTACATGTGATAACATGCAGTATTTGACTTTCTGTTTCTGAGTTGTTTCACTTAAGATAATGACCTCTAGTCCCATATATTAATATGTTGCTGCAAGAAACATTATTTCACCCTGTTTTAATGGCTGAATATATACATACACCATGAAATGTGATATATATATATATCACCATGAAATGTGAGATATATATATCGCCATGAAATGTGAGATACATATATATATCACCACGAAATATGAGATTATATATATATACACATACATATATCACATCTTCTGTACTTTTCCTTTTCTTATTGTGATAAATATATAAATGCAGGTTTCTTTTTGATACAGCAATTTCTTTTCCTTTGGGTAGATATCCAGTAGGGGTACTGCTAGATCAAAAGGTAGATCTATTTCTAGTTCTCTGAGAAATCTTCATACATTTTACCATAGAGATTGTACTAATTTACATTCCCAGCAACAGTATACAAGTGTTCCTATTTTGCACATGCTCATCAGCATCTGTTATTCTTTGACTTTTTAATAATAGTCATTCTGATGCTGCAAGATGATGTCTCACTGTGGTTTCAATTTGCATTTCTCTGATGATTAGTGACTGCAATTCAATATAAGGCCATCAGAAATATACAAATCTCATAAAAAGATAATACACTTCTAATTTCATGCTTTTATTATGTAGACATATTTAAATTACACCTCTTTAATATCCATTAATGGCTCTCAAAGTCTCTTTCAATATGAACCAAAAACACCTAGTAAAAGGTTTCATTGTCAATAAATGTGAGTATAATAATACCTTACATTTGTGTTGTAATTTACATGGAGTTTACAAAGCGGAAGGTCAATGTCGCTTTGTTAACTATGAAGAGGCTTTACATTTTAAGTAATATTTGGCATTTTGGACATTTCAAAGGCATTAAAGCAATTTCCACACACTCAGCATCTCAAACCAAGGACAGTTGACCAGACAAGTTGGGGCATGTCAGTGGAGGTTGCCAAAAATGTTGGTTTTCCACTTCCAAATTATCTACCCTGATAGGTTCTCCCACCTGGACACTGTCAGGGAAGGCTCATATTTAATCATCTAGATATGTATTAAAATGCTCTACTGAAATATAAAGCCTAAAGCTCCAGTGCAGAGATGGCCTACATGATTAGAAATTCATATTTTATGGGGTCTAACACATGCATTATTTGATACAAGAAGCGGGTTGTTGTGAGACAGCCCACTTGGCATATGAGCAATGGGTATAATTCAAGTGAGAATCAAGTGCATATGGATGCTGCTTTCATATCTATTTCCTTAATGTCAGAAGTCTTTCATAATGTCCCAGTAATTACATATATACAGTTAAACTGGAATAAGCTCAAAATTATTAAGTTAATTACTGTCAACTTTAACTAAAATTTCTAATAACCCAAGTTAAAGAGATTGGCACCTGAGGTGCAAGATTCACAATGGTAGAAGGGTACAAAACGTTTGCGCTCATGAGTCTACACCTTCATGTGTATTAGCCAGATAAATGGTATGTTTTGTTCAAGTTATCAGATGCCATATACCAAGCTGTTGTGGGATCTACATTTGACCTATGAGGAACACATTGTATCAGACAGTCTAGTAAGTTAATTGTTTAGGCTTTGTGTCCTTATCTGAATAATGAGGATGGTAACAGTAAATATCTCAGAGTGCATGAATGAAATGATATAGGTAAAGCATGCCGCCTGGTGTGCATGGAGGGCTATTAATAAATGTTAGACCTTGACAAGAAGAGTAATTAATCTAAGGCTTTATCTCACTTGCAAGCTAACAGGTGATCCTGCCACAGTTTCATGAATGCTGGCCGAAGACCCAAGACTTCTGGGCCTTCATTGCACATGGAAAGACAAAAGACAAGTAATATGCACTTCATGTTTGCACCAGTTTCCCTCACCTCTTTATGTCCCATGGCAGCAACACCAAGCAGCCCAGGCAGATGCTATCCAATTTAGTAGTTTGTGTCAAAGCTGAGGAATTCCAATCTTCGAGAACCTGGATCTTTTAAACTGGGCTACAAGCAAGTGCCCTGACTTTTTCCCCCAAATTGAAACCTCGTCTTTAATATACTGGAAGAAAGACATTGTATCTCCTCCTCCAAGATTATTTGCTCTACAAATGTCCTTCAAAATATAATCCAGATAAATTTCATAGTGCTTCTCCTGCTATAGATACAGAAATACAAGAGACCCATGTACAATGATCTCCCAACAGACCTAATTAAGATATGCGTTCTTGGTGGAAATAAATTTAAGGAATCCTGTCCAAAGCACATGAATGAAATTACATGACAGATGACTGAAGATTGGGAATCCTGAGTAGGGGATGGTTTGGTGTCATTTTATACTAGGATGAAAATGATGACTGAAAGTTGAGGAGTGTGCATGTGCACATGTGTGTGCATATGTGTGTGTGTGTGTTCAGTTGAGGATGGGGATAATGGATTTTTAACATATATTGACAGGCTATTAGGTAACAAGCCATGCATTAGACAATATGGCATAGCAGTTAACAGCCAAATGCTTTGAAGTCAGGCAGACCTAATTTGCATCAGGCTTCTGCCACTTACAAGCGGTGCAACATAAGCCAAGATACTCGATGACCCTGAGATACCATGTCTTTAAGCGAACAATAGAAATCATAATAAAGGCACCTTCATAGTCTTCAACTTCACAGTGAAAGTTAATTAAGATCATGCACTTATAGCATTAGTAACAGCCTCGCACGGAGTAAGTGCCAAAAAATGTTAACTATAGTAATAATATTTTTTCTTCACTAAATTTTCTAATCATCCTAATAATTGTCATGTTTCATCCTTGAAAAATGTATACCCTTTTACACCATTTCTCCAAATAAGATATATTGATGGCTAATAGGTGCATGAAGAGATGCCCAACATCATTGACTACTGGGAAAGTGCAAATCAAACTTACTGTTTCACATCCATTAAGGTGGTTATTATTTAAAATAAAACAGAAAATCACAATTGTTGGTGAGAATGTGGAGAAATTAGAACACCTATGCACTGTTACCAGGAATGGCGCAGCCGCTGTAGAAACAGCACAGTAGTTCCTCAAAAACACTAAAAATAGAATTACCATATGACTCAGCAATTCAATTTTTTGGCATATACCCACAAAATTGAAATCAGAGACTGGAATATCTGTTTGTACAGTTGTTCATGGTGGCATTATTCACAATAGCCAAGGGGCAGAGGCAACCAAATCAACTATTTAGCAGATGAACAGATGAACAAAGTGTGGTATATGCATGCAATGGAATACGACTCAGCCTTAAAAAGGAAGGAAATCTTGAAAAATGCCAGAACATGAACGAACCTTGAAACCATGCTTAGTGAAATACGCCAGACACTGAAGGACAAATATCTGATTACACTTACGTGAGCTACCTAAAACAGGCAAATTCATAGAGACAGAAAGTACAATAGAGGTTACCATGGTTGCAGGTGGCATATGGAGGAGGAGAAGGAGAAGTTATTCTTTCACGGTTACAAAGTTATTTTTGGAGATGATACAAAAATCGGGGATATAGGCAGTGATAATATTTAGGCGACAATGTGAATGTATCTAAGGCTACTGATGAATGGATAAGCCACACGTTTGAATGGTTACACTGAAAAATATTATGCATATCTTATCACAATTTTTAAAAGGTTACAATGAAATGGAAGAAAGAGAAAAAAATAAAATTGTGCCTCAGCAAAAATAAAAAGAAACTAGTCCTAGGTTACACTGCTGGAAGTGTGAAATCTCAGATCTTACTCAGGTCTGACTCTAAAACTTTTTTGTCTTAAATGCTTCACACTGCACCATTAAACCCCTGTGTAACAAGGTTGAGACAGGAGTCTTTGCAACTAAACATGAAGCACTACCTTTTTCTGCCTTTTCTAACACAACACATAATGTAAGTGTACAAATAAAATTCATGAATACTTAAGCCCTTCGATACACTCTAGGATGTTTTTAATCCCAAACCAAATGTTATTTCTGCCATGTTATCGGATTCCCATTTCAAATATACAGAGTTCAACTTGCAATAAGTCTTGTTTTTCCCCCATTAACATTATTGGATATTCAGCTCAGTTCTGGTTTACATTGCAATGTGCTCTTGACATGGTTTTCAACTCCATTTAGGCAATTCTCTGGTCCCTTCTTTATTGAAATATGACAGCATCACGCTGTAAATACTTTCCTAGCACAATGGATTCTAATCCCAACAGAAATGACTGGTGCTTCATTAAAAAACAATGGAATCACCCGCTTTTTCTTTTCGGCTGTTGGCATCTATGTTTTCCTCATACTTTGTTGCTTTTCTCAAATTTAGTAAAATTTTAAAAATTTATTCTTAATCAACATATGTTCATCTCAACCAATTAAATAAAGTGTAGCACATAGCAGGATAGCGATCATTATATTACTACCCTCAAAGGAGAATTTTCTGATAGCTATAAACAACAAAACAGTGTACTCTAATTCAAGATATTTTCTCCATCAGTCACCAACCCAGTCCTATTGTAACTATGTATTCCTTTCATACCTCACATAAGCTATTAGTATTCTCAATAAAAAATATAGTAGTCTTGGAAACCACAGCAAATTAAGTGGAGAGAACTGTATGTTAATAGCAATCTGCATAGTAATGTGTGTCTGTAGTCTGCAGATGCCTGTTACAGGACTGTACTTCACTACATTATGTAATGTCAAAAAGAGAAACCCAGTTGTATATTAAGTATTCAGAGTCAGAAAGCTTTAAATTCAGAAGGGAAATGTGACCCTGTCAGTTTCAACCCCACCATGCCATGGAAGAGGGCAAAGAGCTAGGGAAGGGAACTGACTTGCCTAGGATCACAGAGCTGAGGAGGGACCTCACTGAGGCAGGAGCCTAGAAGCCTTGACCAGTTTCATAAGTGTAATGCTTCTGTTGGCTAAGACCATAAAATGCCCACATGCCTTCCTATTGTGGAGAAAATTCTCTTAAAAGGAAGATTGAAATGTTTAAATCTCCGCATCTTCAACTTTGCATAATATCTTTTTCCAAAGTCTGAATCAACAAGGCATGGAATCAATTTGCAGCTTGATCATCTCAAAGAGAATTAGATACTAAAAACAAACAAACCAAAAACTTAACAAATATTCAACTGGTTTATTAGAGAACTAAAAGAGGTCACTGGATTGAGAGTTGCCATGACAACTGTCAAGCAAGAATGAGCGGAGGTTTGCTCCTAGCTATCTCATTGTCTAAGAGCTGTGAATTAGGCACACCACTCCACCCCCTGCCTGCTTTCTCCTCTCTGGCTCTCACTTCCTTCCCTGACAGCCCAGATTCTTCCATATCCATCTCCATATCATGCAAAGAAATAACCTCTGTTAGGCAGAACACAAGGGAAGCACAGACTGCCTCATACCAGCAGTTACAATCAATGAGAATGCTCAAGTGAAACAAGTTGCCACTGCATTGTGAAGCTTAAAGCAGAAGAAAAAGGAAAGCTCTAATACAAAATGTAAGAAAGGTCACTATTTTAACAAAAATTGTGTCTATTTTTAAATGCTAATTTGCTACTTATAAATTAGCATTTTCAATAACAAAATGCGGTAATATGACAATCTTTCTCCAGCATTAACTTATTTGCCCATTGTTCACTAACATTCCTAAAACTAACTTTAGACTTGTACCTGGATTTGAAATAAGTCCCTGAAAATAAAGATCCAGCATCCCAAACCGGAATCATATAATTTTCATCATTTGACAATTTATTTGCATACTTTGTTGATTCTTTACAAAAAAAAAAAAAAAGTCTTCTCTGCTGGTTTTTAAGTTGAGCACCCAATAGGGAGGGATGATAATCTTCTCTGACTCTAGCTGATTAGGGCAAAGGTATAAAGATGTGAAGAGCGTATTACGAAACAAATGCTGACACTGATTTTGACCCACTTAAAGTCAAAAAGTAAATTTTGTTTATGACTAAAATTGAAATAAGCCTGTCAGGGTAGCATAAATAGAAACTGAATAACTGTATTGGGGAAAAGTTGAGTACAGCCAGTCATAGCTCCCTACTTCATGTCTTCAATCTCTATTAAATACCACGCTGAGGGAGATAAAGTTTTAAAACTTTGTATAGTCACATACAAAGGAAATGTATTCTTCCCCGGTCTGATTCTCATCTTCTCTGCTTAGTGTCACAGCCTGTGCATTCAAAATCAAAGGAACCCTTTGCACGTGAAAAGAAATGCCAAATTACTTACATAAACAGAGCATTCAAGTTATGCATGAAAGTCTTTCAATGCTCACAACATAGACAAAGGTATCTCTGCAGATCTGGACACCGTTTAGAAAAACAGGAGATACTGCATTTATATCAACAGTCTGCCATTGGACTGTAGACACATTAATTTGTCAAACTATCAACATATGAATAAAGTACAATTGTACTCTTGTACCAAAGAGAAACAGGATCATCTCAAGTTGGGTATTGACTAGTACTCTTAGTGACAAGTGACAGAAATCACAGTCCAAGCAGGCTTAAGGGAAGAAAAAAATTAAATAAATTTTTAAAAAGAAAGGAAAGAAGCTTCGAAGGCAGGAAAGAAATAAGGAAGAAAGGAAGGAGAAAAGAAAAAGAAGACGTAAAACAAAAAGAAATCAGTAGACCCATATAACTCAAGAAGTAGGGAAGTAGGGAATCGTCTTTACTACATTCTACAGAGAAGTAGAACGCACCATGCAATCATCATGAACAAGTTTCTCTCCTTCACTCTACTCTGTTTCACCCCAGGCATTGTGGAAGAGCAAGTTGAGCACAGGTTCTGCAGATCCTACCTACTCTGAGGTTTCAGATCCAGCCAGGAAATGTGAACATCTCTTTCTCAGATATCTCAAGAAAAAAATCTCATTGTTTCTAATTGGGTACTATAACCAGTTATGAACCAATCGACATGGCCAAGGAAATAGGATGTGCTAATAGGCTGAGACCTGGAGTGGACGAAAACATTTGAGAGTGGCTAGGATTACAGATGAACTTTGAGAGATGAGGACGAGTCAGGGTTTAGAAAGAAGCTATCTTATGCTAAGGATTACTTATTTCATATTGATTGTATTTCATAATTTCCCTGGTGAAGGTCAAATTATTCTTTAAAATTCAGCTGTAATGTCTTGAACAGTACTATGTGCACTGCAGAATACTACGGACAATGGGCAGCGCAATTATAAATATGATACCATTGATGTTCTATGGATCTGGCAAAGTGGGGCACCAAATTAAACACACATGGTGCTGAGTCCACCTGCACTGTTAGGTGGATGGTAACTACAAAATAGAGTTTACAAACAACCTGAGAGGCCGGGAGAGGATGGAGTGTATATGGCATGTATTAGTATTTACTGTGTTCATCCGTCTAAACAGTTAGTTCAGAGATTAGAGAAGATGATAAATCGGCAGATACTGGTGTGGTCAGAAAAAGCTTCACAAAAGAGGCAGGGCTTTGCACAGCAGGCAGATAGCTAACCTGAATGAAGGGCTGTGACTAAGAACAAAGCCAAAACAGTGTCTCTGGGAACCATTTTTAAAACACTGATTTAGGTCTTATGTCCATAATGTCTTAATACGATTGTCAAATGCACTCATTACTTTCTCGTAAAACCACCAGCCTGTCCTTCTGCCTTAAAGATTAAGTCTATCAGAACTGCTTTTTACCAAGCCATGATGATTATTGCCTGAGTTGCCTTTTTGCTTTGACGGGTCTTCTGTGTGCAAGTGAGGATAAGGCATATTTATCCTGTAATGTTCACCCACTCTTACAGACAGATGACTCAAATGGATAGCCCTGGCTTTCTGGTTATACAGACAGCTGTTCACCTGTGCTAAGCCTTACCCATCCATCCAGATTGTCCAGCCTTCCTTTACTATTATCAATGTCAACACTGATAGAGCATATGAGATAGAGGAGATGGGAAGGCAATGATAACACCAAATATTTCTACCTAAATTTACCAGACATTCAGATAGACTAATGATTTGACAGTGTTGGTGATGGGCAAGCTACTTCCAAATATCTCATCCTAATTTCATAAAATGATAGCAGGATCTGGCTGTATTTTTTCCTGCCCAGGATCCAATGCATAATTCACAGAACCAGGAAACCACAGCAAACTGCAGAAATGTATTGCGTCCACACTATTTCCTCTATATCTTTAGAACCACCTTGATGATGGTTCTTTCAATTGTGTTAATCAGGGATTATACTGGTTCAAGACCCAGATCAATATGAAGTACATCTGATTTCAATACTACTGAAAACCAGGTTGGACTGAAAAAGTTGAGAGAAAATAAAAATCAATATTTGTTTTCCTGGCTTTTCATGAGCTTTGGCAGAGGAGAGGAGTAGAGTCTTTAACAAAAAAAAAAAAAAAAAAAAAAAAATGAACTGCAATCTGATTTCCATCATTTCAAATAGTGAATAAAGTAAGATCTGATATTTAGAAAGTTGGTAATTTCTTCTCCTTCCAGCTAGAATCCTTGAGGTTTTCTGTAAAATATGGCTAACTTACTTTAAAACACTAGTAGAGGAAGTTCAAAAAGAAAAGCTTAAAACACCTAGAGATGAACTCATTGTAGATATTCTATCTCCTGAGATTCAAATTCTACTACTGTCACACTTGTTGACAGTATAACCAACTTACTGTAAAATTGCTTCGGGTTAGATTTGTGTGTGTGTATGATTCTATATCAATTACCCAAATCTTATTGGTTTCAGTGTGCATTTGTAAATGGAAACTAACTTGTAGTGCCATTGTGCTATAGTTTGAATGTGTCCTTTTAAAAGGTCATTTGTTGAATATTTAATCCCCAGTGCAAAAGTGCTGAGAGGTGGGATTCTTCAGAGGTAAATGGGTTTGGCTGGGCACGGTGGCTCACGTCTGTAATCTCAGCATTTTGGGAGGCCAAGGAGGGCAGATCACCTGAGGTCAGGAGTTCGAGACCAGCCTGGCTAACACGGTGAAACCCAGTCTACTAAAAATACAAAAAAATTAGCCGGGCATGATGGCAGGTGCCTGTAATCCCGGTTACTTGGGAGGCTGAGGCAGGAGAATTGCTTGAACCCGGAAGGAGCAGGTTGCAGTGAGCTGAGACTGCACCATTGTACTCCAGTCTGGTCAATAAGAACGAAACTCCATCTTGGAAAAAAAAAAAAAAAAACGGTGAATGGGTTAATGTCTTGACCATGGGAGTGGGTTGGTTTTCACAGGAGGGGGTTCCTAATAAAAGGGTGAGTTTGTCCCTCTTTTCTTCTCTCTCTCATATGTGGTTGCTTGCCCTCTGTCCTTCCACCATGGGGTGATGCCCACACACGAAGGCCCTCACCAGGTGTGAGCCCCTTGACCTTGGATTTCTCAGCCCCCAGAACAATAGAAATACATTATTTATAAATTATTCAGTCTCAGGAATTCTATTATAGCAACATAAAACAGACTAGGACACCCTACTTGTCCTATATGGCCAACTGAATCTCCCTATGGCATTCATGTAGACCGACATATTCCAGATTTGGAGTATTATGGTCTCCTCCATTGTTCCTCACGTGGGCGGATGATGCGTCCTGGTAAAGCATGTACTTTCCAAAAGGAAGTTGGAGATTTGCCCTATGAAATCTTGAAGTAGCATTCTCTCAGGAGGAAGTAGAGAGGAAGACAAAGGAACAATGTTCAGAGCTGAGAGTTTTGGCCACTAGAGGCCCCTTTGTGAGAGCCAGTGCTTTAGTTCTCTTCCCTTGACCATGGTAGCAGCCACACATAACAATTCAACTTAAATATTTGTTCCTGAGGCAATCATTTTCTGAGGAGACTAGTTGTCCAACATAACTAGATAACGTCTTTCAGCCTGTGTGCAAGGACTACTCCATACGCACACTTTCACGGAGCTTCATGCAGTGGTAACATCATTGACTGTGTAGAGAAGAACTGCCACCTAAAGCACTGGGCAGGGACCCCACTCATCTATGTGAGTGGAGGCACTCAGCGGAGCTGACAATCTTGCAGAGATACAACCATGTCCTGGAACTAACTCAGAGTTGAAATGCGAAAAAGAGAAATAATCTTGAACGTGTGGGCTCACATTGGGGGGTGATGTGACACTGACAGCTAAGAGCTACACCAACCTAGTATTTCAAAATGTTCACGGAAATACAGGAAATTATAATGACAAGAATATATACTTCTACTTCTTGACTACAGCATGTCACACCAAGGAAATAGTGCAATAGAAGCATGAAGGATAAAGGCAGAAACCTGATTCATGCAGAGTTCTCTATAATGGCCAAAAAAAAAAAAAAAAAAAAAAAAAAAAATCCCGTATATGTCGCAAAATAGGAGACTAGCTAAATTATAGTCTCAAAGTACCCGAGATTATTAAAAAGCAATTGAAACTAGGATTATATTGTTAGCAGAAGCAAATTTTTATGATGATATTCTGAAGTCAAAAGAGTACAATACAAAATAGCATACATTTTAGGACTCTAAAGAATGTACTGAAAAGTAATATGCAAAAATGAAAATTGTATGAGAAGACTTTTTAAAATACTAAATGTGCCCTTACTGGTATTATAAATGTGTCTTTTTTGTTTTTGAGACGGAGTCTTGCTCTGTCACCCTGGCTGAAGCGTAGTGGTGCAATCTCAGCTCACTGCAGCCTCTGCCTCCCAGGTTCAAGCAGTTATCCTGCCTCAGCCTCCCGAGTAGCTGGGACTACATGCGCACGCCATCTGAGGCCAAGGCAGGCAGATCACCTGAGGTTGGGAGTTCGAGACCAGCCTGAGCAACATAGCGAAACTCCGTCTCTACTAAAAATACAACAACAACAACAACAACAAATTAGCTGGGTGTGGTGGTGCATGTCTGTAATCTCAGCTACTGGGGAGTATGAGGCAGGAGAATCGCTTGAACCTGGGAGGCAGAGGTTGCAGCGAGCCGAGATCACACCATTGCACTCCAGCCTGGGCAACAACAGCGAAACTCCATCTCTAATAATAATAATAATAATAATAACAACAACAACAAATGGCGTAAAGGAGAGGTTGTAAGAGAGAAAACAACTTTGCTAAAGATAATATGCCTCAAAGAGACACTAAAACTATCTCTACCCAGTACCTAGACAAATGGAGGCCTTCAGTTCACAGAAGGAAAGGCTAATCTGTATCCCCAGGTATGAACCATCTGTAATTCAAGGAATGCTGTAAGCTCATGTAGTTGCACCACTCAGGCTGGAGACAAACAAATACATCTTCCTTAAATTACTTCTGAGACTCCTCCCTATAATGTACATGTACTCAATATTATAGCAATTGTGTATATTACTTATAAAAATATAAATATAAATATACTTATATCATAAATAAGCACTAAACATTGTATCAATAGGTATATACAGGACAGAGTCAAAAACTCTTCAAAGACTGGTGTCCAGGAATGGATACAGTGCTACTGTACATCATCAAAAAGTAGCCTTAAGTCATGTATGTAAGTGGTATTTCAGAGTTTCATAATCAGCCAGGTATGGTGGCTCACACTCGTAATCCCAGTACTTCGGGAGGCTATGGTGGGAGGATTGCTTGAGTCCAGGAATTTGAGATACTGTGTGAGCTACGATTGTACCACTGCACCCTAGCCTGGTGACAAAGCAAGACCCCATCAGAAAAAAAAAAAAAAAAAAAAGAATGTCATAATCAATAATCAATAAAGTGATCATATTAAGACTAATAAAATTTTTAAATACATTCATGATAGAGGAGTATGTTAATTTTCTTTCTTTGCAATTAAAAGAGAAATGCACAAAAGAACAGAATAATATATTTGAAGGGCCGATTGGAGACCTAGGGCCTCCAATCAGAAGGGATCTCTAGAGTTTTTCCATTCAAGTATCATTCCTTTGGGACTCTTTAAACTGCAGAAGAGCAATGAATTGTCCAAAAATCAGTGTTTGCAAGATTTTTACAGAAGTGACCACACCCTCCCTCATTCTGCATCTCTATTTTTTGTCTAGCTCGTGTTTCCTATACATGGATACAGCCCCAAATCTTCAGTCTTTATTTTTTTCCCTGATCTCTAGCCACAGAGTCACATTCTACCTTCCCGCCAACCCCACGGACAACTCTGTTATGAACCCCAAATTTCCAAGACCCACCTCCTTTCCCAGGCCCTATCTAGCATAAGAGGGTAACCTTAACACTTCCTTGACTCACTAGCTGGCAACTGACTAAACCTCAGTGGACTTTGGTTTCCTCAATTGTAAATAACGCGTTTGAACCAGAAGTTCTTTTTCATTTTAAATATTAGAGATTAGGGTGCAATAGATACACAGGGCTCTTTATTTTAGTGAGAAGCTATGCTAAACATTTTTAAAACTTGAGATGTTTCAGATTCCTTAATTTTGCACCACAGTAATCCAGACTACTGAGTGGGACATTTTTCTTACAACAAAGAGGAAAGCAAATCAAGCAGTACACGTAAGTAGTTAGGCCAATTTCTGTTAACCAATTTAAATGGATGATGCAAGCTTAGGTTACAATGAAATACGAAATATGTGCATCTAAAAATATATTTAACAGTTGTACCTTGGAAACCAAGTCTAAATTGAATTTATTTATTTACTATTTATTATTAGTTATTATTATTATTTTTTTAGAGATGGGCTCCAGCTATGTTGCCCAGGCTAGACTCAAAACGCCTGGACTCAAGCCATCCTCCTACCTCAGCCTCTCTAGCATCTGGGACTATAGGTGCATACCACAGCACCTGGCTTGTTGCAGTTTTAACAAGCAAACTCAGCCAGTTCAAATCAGTAAAATCATTCCTTATATAAATAATGTGAATCATGTGGCACATGCACCCAGACCGAGACCATGCCAAGAAATGGCCCCACTGCCTTTCTCAGTGCCTCCAAATCACTTACATCATAAATACATAATTAACTGGTAGATTGTATAAGGCAGACACTAAGTGCTAGAGACATTGTCAGAAAGAATATCATACTTGCAAACAATGTAATTAAAGTGCCAAATCTGAGGCAATAGCTGCCCTACTTTTCAATTCAGATATACAAGTACCTTACCTAGAAAGAACATTAACCTAGGGTGACGTCACTATAACCTATCATCTATCATTTTGACATTGGCTACATGTTGAGTGATGCCAGATTGTGGCAGTTAAAGAAACAACGTAACTTTCACTCCTTATGATATTTCTACATTTTTAGGGACCACTAGTGGAAGACATTCCCTGTAACTGGAAAAAAAAGGAGACAGAACATTTCTGTCTATGTAAAGTCTTCCAAATTAGTTCTAAATGAAGAAAGCTATCTTTGCATTCTTGTCTGCAACAGATGATTCCATCATGGGTGTTTCTCCATTCTTCTTTACTCTTGGAATGTCAGACTGTGGGAGGCTCCTTAAGCCTTGAGTCCATATTTACATAAGCCCCATGTAGGTTTAAATGGTGAGATGTCAGGTCATCAAATATTCATGCCTATATATTTCCACACACATTCCCCCAAAAAAATGTTCATGGTATAGGCCATTGATAATGGATACCTCACTCCAGAACTCCATAAAACAAAACAAAATAAAAACAATATTACAGTGACAATTTCTTGGAGAGTTTAGCTGACAGTGAGGACCAGATCCCAGAACACTCAAAGCATCCTAATTCATAGAGACAGAAAGTAGAATAGAGGTTACCAGGGCTGGGGATGTGGGGGAGGGAAGGAAGAAAGAAGAGGGACTTATTGTTTAATGGATAGAGATTTTGTTGATGATGAAAAAATTTTGAGTATAGATAGTGGTGGTGTTTGCACAGTATTGTGAAGGTATCTAATGTCTCTCATGAATGGTTAAACCATACTTTTGAATGGCTGAATAATAAATGTTATATATATTTTATCACAATTGTTTAAAAAGGTTAAAACAAAATAAAAGAAAATTGTGGCTTAGCAAAAATCAGAAATTGGTCTTCCTCATGCACTGTATGAAATATAGTAGCTTCCTTTGAAACTTAGTTACTCACTTAGCTCAGAGCAAGACATTTGGCAAGAGATGGGACAGGGATCACCAGGTTGTAGGAGCATGTGGCAAGAGGGAAAAAGAGAAGTGAGGACCAGCTGCGGAAGTGTCTTGGCTCTGCCAGACGGGAAGATGGCAGAAGGAGGGTCTAAGATGCTGGGGTCATATAATGCAATCTATCTATAAATAATATAGATTCATACCCTCATTCCTTCCCCCCCACCCCGCCCACCCCAAATAAAAATATTGACTTTGCAACATTAACTGAAGAGATAAAGGGCAAACTCTGCACTAAGAACCCAGGGTTGTTGAAGGCAAGGCAAAACCCTTAAAATAACAATTAACCAATTAGTTTCCATCTCCCTAGGAGATGCAAACTCAAATGCTTATAGTCATCAGGAGGTCACATGAAGAGTCAGGTGCGTGTGAGCAGGATGCATGGGGATGAGGACTGGGATAGGAGCCACTGTGAATGCAGATCTCAGGCCCACGCAAACGCCGTGCCACTCTTCAGCACCCTCTGTGGATTGCCTTGCAGACCTCCCCGTACTGACTGTTCTTTTGTGATTTCTCCAAAGAAAAAGGCATACAGATTTTTCTATGAAATTGTTAGATTTTTTTGAAATTGAAAAATAAAACACAGCTTGATTTCTTTATTTATAGCAGCTTGATTCATAACCAAATAAATCTTTATTCATAGTTCCCAAAACTTGGAAGCCACCAAGATGTCCTTCAGCAGGAAGCCAGATATAGGATACCTATATCTGGTGGTACATCCAGGCAACAGAATATTATTCAGCATTCTATCAAGCCATGTAAAGATATGAAGGAAATTTAAATGCATATTACTAAGTGAAAGAAGCCAATTTTAAAACTCTAGGTACTGTAGAAATCCAACTCTGACTTCCTAGAAAAGGCAATGCATGGAGACAGTAAAAAGACCAGTGATTGCTAGGGGTTTGGGGGTGGTGAGGGATGAATAGACAGAGCACAGAGAATTTAAAGGGCAGTGAAACTATTCTGTATTGGTGGGTGCATGTCATTACATATTTGTTAAAACCCACAGAATATACAAAATCTAGAGCGAACCATAATGTCAACTATAGACTCTGGGTAATAATAATAACAAATGTATCCCTCTGGTGGAGGATATTGATAATGGGGGAGGTGGTGCATGTGTGGAGGCAGTAGGTATATGGGAAATCTCTGTACCTTCCTTTCAATTTTGCTGTGAACCTAAAACTGCTCTAAAACACAAAGTCTAGGCCAGGCACGGTGGCTCATGCCTGTAATCCCAGCACTTTGGGAGGCTGAAGCAAGTGGATCACCTGAGATCAGGAGTTCAAGACCAGCCTGGCCAATCTGGTGAAACTCTGTCTCTACTAAAAATAGAAAAATTAGCTGGTGTGGTGCCAGGCACCTGTAATCCCAGCTACTCGGCGGCTGAGGCAGGAGAATCACTTGAACCCGGGAGGCGAAGGTTGCAGTGAGCCAAGATTGCGACAGAGCAAAACTCTGTCTCAAAAACAATAAAAGAAAATAAAAATAAAGTCTATTATTCATAAAGAATTCATTAATTAATACAATACTTTTTATCAACACATATACACAAACACACATATACACACATTTGCAGTAAAAATTTCATTAGTGTACCACTGTTTTCAAAATCCAGGCAACTCAAGGGAAGTCACCAACCAAAGCCTTTGCTATGTCCTTTCCCCCAGCAACCTAATCACCTGTTTGTGGCTAGTACAGGAAATGCTGGGGATGTTCTGTGCAACTTAATATCTGCAAAATACTTATAATCCCCACACCACTAGACAGCATTTGTTTTGCATTATGAAATACTTCTATCTCAGTTTAAAAAATACTAGCACTTAAAGGTGTATTATGCCTTCAGCAGAAATAATTGTTAAGGTTTTTGGAATAGATCTTCACTTCTTTCTCATCTCCTGTGGTGTATAAAGTGTATGCCTGTAATCCCAGCAGTTTGGGAGATCAAGGCGGTCAGATCACGAGGTCAGGAGATCGAGACCATCCTGGCTAACACGGTGAAACCCTGTCTCTACTAAAAATATGAAAAATTAGCCGGGTGGTGGGTGCCTGTAGTCCCAGCTATGGGGAGGCTGAGGCAGGAGAATGGCAGGAACCTGGAAGGCGGAGCTTGAAGTGAGCCCAGATCGCGCCACTGCACTCCAGCCTGGGTGACAGAGCGAGACTCCGTCTCAAAAAATAGTAATAATAATGATAATGATAATACGTAGAGCACTCCCCTCAAAGAGCAATGAGTTAGCATTCGCCTTCATCTTCTATTTTTCATTTTACCTAGACAATCTTTCCTACTCTGAGGAAAACTGGAAAACCGCCTATTAGGATGTAGATCACTGTACTCTGTGATCTACAAGTGAAGACAAGAGGTAGCGCACACACCACACTCACATAACAAGAGTAGGTAAACAGAATAAATTTTTGAAAAAGCAAAATTTCCTTTTTTTTTTTTTGTATTTAGAGAGAGACAGAGAGAGAAAGAGAGAGAGAAACATTGTATAGATCAGCTGCCATTTAGCATATTGACCACCATGCCTTGACCCGAGGGCCCAACTGGAGATTGTTGGCATCTCTCAAAGACGAAGTGAGAGAAATAATTGAGAGAAAAGCTGACTAAAGAAACTGAAATTGCTCCATGCCTCTTAGCTCTCTACCTGCTATGCCTAGAGGCCACTAGATGCCAAACATACTAGAACTTAAGTTTGGCCTTGAATAATTCCTTGCACTAGGTTATTTCTGTTATATTTTCATTCTGAATGCATGGTCTCCATAAACAAAATCGTGAAAAATTAATTATGCCATCTAATGTAAAAGTTATGTTGGGAACACAACCCGTTATCCATCATCTAATGCTCCCTGTAGAAAGATGTGTATGAGATTTCTTTAAACTTCAAGATGTTTGCTTGCCCTTAGGAATTGGTCAAATCATTCTTTTAGTCATTGAGATCACTTCCTCCCCCGTTCCTTTGCCAACCCCTTCTTCTTCCAGAAAGTAAAAGCCAAGAGCAAAGCTCTAACAGAAGTTATAGTTACAAGAGATGGAAGCATGTTAATTTTTTTACCTCAAGGGATATGAAATTAGTGGTTATCTAAAATATCTACAACTATACCTTGCATGAAATAATTTTAATAAATACTTGTTAAATTGAGCGGAATTCATGACTTTTCCAGGAATTACAAAATAAGCACTTAGGAATGAAAGTGCCACCATTTAAAATGAATTTAATTAAGGATAATTAATAACTTAATCCAAAGTTATAATGACATCGAGATGGATTAAGTGTCAAAGAGTGCTGATGATTTGTTTTTCCTGAATCTCAAAAAACTAATGTGCAATGAGCACCATTTTCTATACAGTGAATAAATGTGGACATTAATATTATTACATAAGTGAAAAATGGCTGATGTGTGTTCATGCTGGCTCTAAAATCATATTTTGACTTATTAAATGGAAATTTCTCTAGTTTTCCATTATAAATGGCTGTGTTACTTCCTATCATTTTGCCAAAATTTTATTCTGGGGTTGCAGTCTCCTAAGAATCATAGAAGCACAGATCAAAAAAACAATGGGGATTTATCCACCCAGTAAGTCCAGCGTCAACATGCCTTTTAACAGGCGAAGCAATCAAGGACACATGGGCCAGTTGTCCTGGAGGCAACTCAATGCAGGTATACTGGTTAATTTGCCTTGCTATAGAAGAATGCCTGAGACTGGGCAATTTATTAAGAAAAGAGGTTTGCTTGACTGACGGATCTGCAGGCTATATGAGAAGCACAGTGCCAGCCTCTGCTTCTCCTGAGGGACTCAGGAAGTTTCCACTTATGGCAGAAGGTAAAGGGGCTTGTCACATGGGAAGAGAGGGAGCAAGAGACAGAGAAGAGGAAGTGCCAGACACCTTTAAACAAGGAGCTCTCCTGTGAACTGCCAGAGCTACAACTCACTTGGCACCAAGCCATTCATGGGGAATCCGCCCACCCCCCATGACCCAAACACCTCCCATTAGGCCCACCTCCGACACTGGGGATCACATTTCAAAATGAGATTCGATGGAAACAACAGCAAAACTGTATCAACAGGTTTATTCCTGAGTCATCCTACAAATGCTCTTTCTGTTGCTCCACAAAGTAATCACCCAAGGAGAAATCAAATGGATAATGAGAACCAAAAGAATCTCGGTGAAATATATGTGATAAAGGTAGATATAATCAGAGCTGGATGACTGAGGACAAGATCTTTCTCTGTCTTACTTATATTCACAATGAGGGCATGCGACTACAGTTATGCACGACACAGTTCATGTTTGAGCATCAACCCTGACAGATTTTACGTAAGACCTGCACTGTGAAGACTTAGCCAGGAGGGGAAGGAGCGCTCTGACTGATTATCGATGTCTCTCATGTATTGTTGCCCTAACTAGAATAGCCTCAAGGTGTCTTCCATATCCAGTACTCCACTGGCCAAGAAACATACAATTTTGACACAGCTTCAACAGGATGCAACGTGATATGGACTCCTATCGTTTCATTTAGCATTCCCCTCCCTCCTCAGTCTTTTTGCTCATTTCCTAGTCTCCTTTAAATGATTTTTTAACTATATTTTTTTTCTCCCATTCCATTATGACTTTCAGAAATTTCATTCTCCCCACCATAACTCCTATAAAAACTACTTAATTCTACTCTCTGTTCAAGCCTGAGCATCTGTTCATTTCAGATTTCCTAGTCTGAAATTTCGTTACCCTGTTTCCCCAGGGTACCCTGTTGCCCCATGTCATTTCCTGCTGGACTAGGGCCACTTTAATGTCTCATTATACACACAGACACACACTCTCACACACACAGCAACACTTAGAAAAAAATGGAAATTATAGAAAGTATAAGGAAAATAAAAAATAATCCATACATCTAGCTATAAGGTAGTTTTTAATGTTAAATAAAATTGTAATCATGCTTCATATACTATCCTTCCATTCTCCCCAGCCACACTCTTTTCTCTTTTTAACATTACATGATGAAGCACACCTGAAAAATCAACCCTTTGGAGAAAGGGCTGACCACGAGATTCACAGAACTTGTTTGTCCTTAGTGAAATTTCTTAAACATGCTAAATCTTCATTTTTCTATCTGTATATAACCAAATAATGAGAATAAAATATTGGATATGAAAGACTGCTAACTTTCCCAAAATAATCACAAAACCGAAAATGTATAAAATGTATCCATCAAAGTCTACAACTCGGTACCATCAAAGACACAAAAATAAAGTCTACAAAAACAACATACTGCCACATACACAACACGTAACAAAATTATAATACCTGGAAAACATAAATAACTCCAACATATACATAAGACTATGGGAAAAAATCTAAGAGCAAAATGAATAAATGTCATGAACAGGCATTTGATGAAGAAAAGTTTCTAAGTAATGTATGAAAAGATTTGAAGTTCAAACCATGCAAATCAAAACAGCAGTTTATATCGCTAAGCATCAAATAGTGACATTTAAATTCATTCATCGATTCAACAGATAATGATCAAAGGCCAACTCTATGCCAAGTATGATGCTGAGAACAAAAAAGTGATGGAGACCCACCACTTTTGAGGATTTGGGAAGGAGAATTTCATATACTGCTGGCAAAAGAGGTTTGATAAAGTCATATTGGAGGACAATGTGGCTGAATATATGAACATTTTAAATAATTTTTGGTTTCTGATGTGGGAGGGGACAGGGTCTAGCTCTGTCTCCCAGGCTGGAGTACAATGACAGGATTGCAGCTTGCTGCAGCCTCCAATTCCTGGGCTCAAGAGATCCTCCTGCTTCAGCCTCCGAAGTAGCTAGGACTACAAGCACACGCTACTGTGCCCAGCTGGCCTTTTTTAAAAACTTTATTTGTAGAGAGGAGGTCTCACTGTGTACCTCAGGCTGGTCTCAAACTCCTGGGCCTCAAGAGCTCCTCCCACCTGGGCCTCCCAAAGTGTTTATAACAATTACTCCAAGACACTCTTATCTTTTGTCTAGCCTGCTACAGTAGCCTCTCCAACAAGATTTCTGCTTCCAATACTGCTGTGCTATAGTCTATTTTTTTTCAAAAAAACAACTACAATTATATTTTAAATATAAATCTGATCATATCATGTTTCTGTTCAAAACAATCCAATGAGTTCCCATCATTCTTAGGGTAAAATCCAATGTTCTACTATCCCACCCTCCTCCCCACTGGTATTTCCTACCAGCCTTTGATTACATCTCCACTGGGATCCCCAACCCTCTTCCACTGCCCATTGCACTCCAGTCACTCATCCCCTGAACACAGCAAGGATGATTCTGCCTTAGAGCCTCATGTGGAACACCCCACCCCAGAAATTCAGATTCTTTCATTATATCCAGACCTCTGTCAAATCTTTTCACATTGACCATCTCTGAGCACCCTAACTGATAGCAGCCATGTTGTCCTTCATTCCCAAACCCTGATGGGGTTTTTGGTTTTTTTTTTTTTTTTCCAGAGAACTTATCACTATTTGATGCTATGCTGCTGTATCTCTTTGTTTTCATATTTTATATACCCACATACTCACAAAAATATGCTCTTGTTTACTTATTGTCTGGTTTTGCCACTGGTATTTAAGCTACAAAAATACAGGAATTTGGTTTAATTCGTTCAGGACTAAATCTCTGATTCTAAAACCATGCCTGACATAGGAGCAAATGTTCCATAAAATTTGTTGCATGTATGAATGAAGTAATGAATAAATTTCAAGTACATATACTATTTAAATCAACAATTACAATACTAGGAAACTATTGTAAAGAAATTACATTTGAGCAATATTTGCAGATTATAGCATTCTAAGTAATAGTGAAAAATGAGGACAAATCTATTTGTCTACCAGTATGGAAGACACCAGATAAATTATAGCACATCCATATTACATAATATAAATGGTACCATAAAAATGGAAAAAAAGAGAATGAGGTAGACCTATATGATCTAATAAGGAAAGAGCCCCAAGTCATTGTCAAGTGAGACAAAAATGTAGGTCACTGGCACAGATATTTTGAAAATCTGATAATGGATAAAAAGTGCCATATTTTATATACAGAATGTCAAAATAGCACTGTATACAAAAGAAGCCAGCAAGAACATCTCACAGAATTTGTGACAGATGTTGCATTTCTATACCCTGATTAATGCCCTGACAGACCTGTGAGTATGATCAAATGACAGTAGTCCTTCCTTGCTGTGTCATTTTCTGGCTGCCCAGATCTCATGCATCTCAAAAGTGAAAATTTCCTAATATTTTCAGGTAGTCTGCTCCAGGGTTTATCTTAAGAAGTAGTGAAACTGTCCTTTATTTTGTTGTCACTTATACATGTTATCCATTTTTCTATCATTTTTCAACTTAGGAAAAACAAAATTTCACATAAGGGATCACATCCCTTATTATTATTTTTTTTTTTTTTACTCCTTTCTAGTTTTACAAAAATGTGTTTACAAAAGAGGCCCAGTGTGGTGGCTCATGCCTGCAACTCCAACACTTTGGGAGGCCAAAGTGGGTGAATCTCTTGAGACCAGGAGTTCAAGACCAGCCTGGGAAAGATAGTGAGATCCTATCCCTACAACACAATTAAAAAATTAACTGGTCACTGGTCACTGTGGTGTGCGCCTGTAGTCCCAGCTACTCAGAAAGCTGAGGAGGAAGGCTCACTTGAACCCAGGAGCTGGAGGCTGCAGTGAGCCATAATTGTGCCACCGCACTCCAGCTTGGGCCATGGAGCAAGACCCTGTCTGTCAAAAAATAATAATATAAAATAAAAATATAAAAAATGTGTTTATAATAAACAAATCGGAAAAGACATAAAATCCTGAAGCCAAAAAAAGTCATCTATAATCCCAACCATAAGAGATAACCACTATTAAATTTCTTGTGTATGTATTTTCATCAAATTTTCAAAGTGTAGATACCAACGTACTCTCCTGTGTATTTGGAGCACGTTCTGTAAGCAGAGCAAATATTTATTTCAACAAAGTCCTATAAGCACTTTCTCCAAACATTAAATATATATGAAAACAAATTTTATCCTGCTACTTGCATTCTGTTCTAGTTTATGTATACAATATTTATCCAATCAATCACTCATTATATTCAACAGTAAATATGAGGCTTCTAACATTTACTAGTTACTGAAGTAGATGCGAACCATCTAGCTACGGTCTCTCCCGTTAAGTCAGGAAAGAAAGATGCTGAACAAGCAGTTATCCCAAAGGCAACCCTCTTCTTCCAGTGACTTAAAATCACACTTCATGTTACTCTTTCTTCATACCTTGAATCCAATCTTTCAGAAAGTCCTCCACTATTTGCTCTATATTCAAAATATAACCATATATTTTTAGGTGAGAAAAGTAAGCAAGCACAGTACAGTTTATATTATATGCAAACATGTTTGGGCAAGAAAGGGAGATGAAAGTTGGCATAACTCATTTTATGCCTTCCTTTATTCACATACACATACACATACCCCACAGGAGCAGACATATACATATAAAGAACCATTGGAAGAACAAATAGGTAATTAATAAAATGGGATTCAGAAGGACTGGACTGTATGTACAAACTTTTAAAATAATTTTGATTTTTGAATCATGTAAACATATTGCTTATTAAACATAAAATTAAGATATTCAAACAATATAAAGTTTTCAAGTATATCAACCAAACCCTTCCCTGCTACCTCCACCCTTACTACAACAGCTCACATTCCCAACATCTTTTCCTTTATTATTACAACAGCCTCTTAAATAATCTCCTTGGCTCCGCAGTGTCCCTTCAGCCAATTCTTGACACAGTGTCCAGCTGATTATGTTGAAATGCAAGTAAAATAATGTTGTTTCATCAACCAAGCCCCCCAACAGCTTCCCACCCCCTTCTGAGTAAAAAGCCTGCATCCTCACAATGGCCTACGGGGTTCCTTTCATTCTCTGCAACCTTGTCTCCTGCTATTCTGCCATTGGTTCTCTTTGCTCAACAATAGCGTCCCTTTTGCTGTTATTCAAACACATCCAGCATGCTCTCGCCTCAAGGCTTCCATTGCGCCCTTCCTCTGCCTAGAATGCCCTTCTCTCTGACATCAGCAGGCTTCTCTCCCTCATATCAGGGAAGCTTTGAATCACTTGTCACCTTATCACTAACCCTTCCCTAACACCCTATTTAAAATCACACTGTCCCTTCCTCCACCTATCTCTGGCATTATCCCCATCCTTGATCAGCATTTCTCAATGGCACTCCTCACCATCTGATGCAGAACATGTTTTACTTATTATTTTTTCATTGAATCATTTGTTTCTCCAGTATGACGAGAATTTTCCTCTGTTTGTCACTGCTAGATCTCCTGTGTCTTCATGGGTACCCAACACACTCAGTAGGCACTTACTGGATATTTAGTTATTGAATAAATGAATGATAAAAATTAACATAAATTTGTGGAGACTTAAAAACTAAGTTTACAGGGTACTATGGGGGCAGAGTATAAAAATTAAGTAGGCAATCCTCTATTGGTGGACATTACATTTATTAAAGATATTTCACCATTACAAATAATTATGTAGTAAAAATAACTGTATACATGTCCAAGTATTTTTTAGAACAATCTTACAAAGGTAAATAACTGGGTAAGTTTAGACATAATACTGACTTGCGACATATTGCAAAATTGCCAATAAGGAAAGTTGTGCCTTTTTCATTAAATAAACAATGGTAGTTACATTGTAAAAATATATTTGATAGGCAAAATATTGTTTTAATCTGTGTAGCTTTGAACACCAAAAAGATTGAAATGTTTTTAAATGTTTCTTGGTAGTTTTTATTTCTTCTTTTGTGACCTGCCTAGTCATATCCTTTGTTGGTTTTTTTCCTATCATTTATCTTTTTCTTACTAAACTATGAACTTTTATTTACCTAATATACTTATTCTGTAATTAATATGTCACTACTATTTTTCCAGTTTGTCACTTAAATTTAATTGCATTTATCTTCATCTGACACACTAACATTTAACATTTTTAAATTAAATTTATCAATATTTTCTGTTACAGTTTTTGACTTTGCTGCAATGACTAAAAAGGATTCACCCCCTCAAGGAAAGATAAAATTTACTCATATTTTCCTCAAGCTTTATTTTTTGACATTACAAGTTTAACTTAAGCCAGACAAAATAGCAAAACCCCTTAAATATCTTCTTTCCCTCCTCTTTTCTCCCTCCTTTCTTAAAAGGATGGAATTCTTTTTTGCATGAACTCAATTGACTCATTCACTCTGGTACCCATGAAAGGCCCCCTCAGTGTGGAAAAAATAACTTCAGAGGTGAGAAGCAGCAGCTAGGAGGGGAGATAGGGAGGTCACTCTGGGTCCCATCAGTCAAGCTTCCCGGCTTAGCAAGGAATTTAAAAGCAGCTGTTTTAAGTTGGACTTCAGCTAAACCCATGTGCTTATCTCTTGATTTGACCAACATATTTCTTGACACATGTAAAGCATGTGTAAGATCTACGATCTGTTATTTTCTTGGATGATGAGGATTTTTGCAGATGGTGTTTAATCAAATATATTCACTCAGTAGAAAAATCTCTGAAGCATCACATGGTTTTCCTGGATATTGACAGACTATTAATAAGAGAGGCAAATCCTCTCTGTCACTGTACCAACACTTCACAGGGAAAAAAGCAGGTGAAGTTTCTGTTTCTTGTGAAAAACAAGCTATGCTAACCATTCCATTTTTATTCTAAGTTTGTACCAATTAATTTACCAGAGCAGTTTTCTAAAAACTTGTTTCAATATGAAACTTCTCTATCTATCACTATTAGATGATTTTTGATATAGGTTTTATACGTTTTCTACAATCCAGACTCCGTTTTTTTTGTTTGTTTTGTTTTCTTTGTGTGAACGCCTTCAAAAATAAATATGAACTCAATTACCAATTTTTAAATGAGTGACATAAGCTCAGATAGATCCTGGTTTGGAGTTGGCAGACATGAGTCTGAATCTTGTCCTCACCTGTATGACTTTGGGTATTAGTATTTAAATTCCCTAAGCCTCATTTTTCTCACTTATTCAAAAGGAGCTGACACACTATACCTCACATGGCTGTTGGAAAGTTAAATATGCTCATGTGTGCCAGGTACCTCACCCATTGTAAGAAGAGATGTGTAAGAAAACTTCCTGGTCTGGAAACCAGGTACCAAAGTCTCGACATCAGTACCTGTTATTTCACTGTGTCACGCTTTGCCTGTTTTCGTGTATCTGGATACCTCGTGCATGCAGTTCTCTGAGGTCCAGCTGTTTTGCCAACGTTAGATAAAGTCAAGTTCTAATAAACTCCAATGCAACCTGACCCCTATCCAATCCATCTACACCCTAGTAGGCCTGCACTGCCATCTAAGCCGCTATTTAATGACATGCTCTGTGGTTCTGAAGACAGTAACAAGAGGAATGGGTTTCTCTCTGGGCATGGGAAATCATTCCAGGATCATAAATTTTCTGGAGCAATTTGTGTCTCTACTTACAGTATTCAAAAGCTCTAATCCAATTAAACTCTTCTGTGGACATACAGACACTCAAAGATAATTCTTGTTTTGGTGGTTGACTTATTTCAAATATTTGCAAGATTCCACTGTGACTCAGTGAAAGCAGTATTCAATGTCATTATATTTTCATAGCATCCAGAGTGATTTTTAAATACACAAATATGATCATTTCATTCCATATTTTATGATCTGAGGATAAAGAACAAAATATGTTAGTGACTAACAAGCCCAGCTTGACCTGGCTTGGCCACTTAAATGACCTCATTTCTTCCCACTGTCTCTCTGCATTCCTGGAACACTCTACCCTCTTCCCTGCCTGCTCCCTCTGGTGTCACCTCTTTCATCTAAGCAATTCATTTTCATCCTTTACATCTCAATTCTAACGTTACACCTTAGGCAAGCGTTCATTGAAACCCCTATTTATATGTTCCCACAGCACCCTGTGCTTCTTCATAACAGCAGTATCACAGCTTACCTTATACATTTATTTGTGGTTTTAGGTGATTAGTAAATTTCTCAACTAAGCTGTATGCTTCTCGAGCGCAGCAAATGTCTAGTTTGCACATCAGTACCTAATACAGAGCCTATCATATAGTATGTGCTTTATATATTTTATTGAATAAAGGAGGGAATTAATGAATTTTTTAAAAAGTAAACATTTATAACCTTTTGTTACGCATTTTTTCTTTTCTTTTTTTTTTTTTTTTTTGAGAGGGAGTCTTGCTCTGTCACCCAGGCGCGATCTCCACTCACTGCAAGCTCCGCCCCCCGGGTTCACGCCATTCTCCTGCCTCAGCCTCCCGCGCGTAGCTGGGACTACAGGCGCCTGCCACCGCGCCCGGCTAGTTTTTTGTATTTTTAGTAGAGACGGGGTTTCACCGTGTTAGCCAGGATGGTCGTTACGCATTTTTAAAAGAATGTGGATGCTACTGTCATCAGGCTTCTGCATCATGCACAGTGACCTTAGAAATAAAGTGAGACACTAAATACTAATTGCTAAAAGGCATTGGAAACAGTTATGTTCTGCTGTTAGCTGCAGTAGTTGTTCCTGTCATTCCCTCAAAGCTATAAAAAGGAAGGATGGTTTCTCCTTATTACATTAGTCCTGAAATCCCAGTATTTATAAACTATAATACTATTGTTCTACACTCACCCACTCAACCATTCTTTGATGCAGGAAACACTTGTCAGTTGTACACTGTTCAGGAAGATCATTACTTAAAGGTGGCTTGAGGAAGAATGTAAGTCAGAAGGAAAAAGAGGAATATGCTTTGTTGTGATGAATACTGACATAAATTGCTAGAAAAATAAAAATTATGAATTTGATTTTTGTTTAGACTGAAAAGCAAATGCCTATATCCATGAGGGCCATGCCATATGTCAAGTGAAACTCGCAAAGTGCTATTCAAAGGAAATGACAAAGATTGCTTTGAGAGCATTAAGATAATAAAGCAAGCTTTCTTGAGTGGCTCTCTTCCCACTACTCTGTGTCAAAAAAAAAAACTGTCTGAGGTCTAACAGTTCTGATTTGGTGGTTCCTCTCTGAAAAACACAATAGCAACCACTGGTGCTGTTAACAAGAGTGCAAACAGACAAGCCAGGCATGGTGGCTCATCATGCCTATAATCCCAGCACTTTGGGAGGCCAAGGCGGGCGGATCACCTGAGGTCAGCAGTTTGAGACCAGCCTGGCCAATATGGCAAAACCCTGTCTCTACTAATATAAAAATTACCCAGGCATCGTGGCAGGAACCTGTAATCCCAGCTACTTGGGAGGCTGAGGCAGGAGAATGGCTTGAACCCGGGAGGAGGAGGTTGCAGTGGCTGAGATTGTGCCTGGGGGATAGAGGAGACTGTCTCCAAAACAAGCAAAGGAACCACAACAACAAACAGCAAATGGGGAACAAAAGTAGTGTGGGAAAATTTCTTTAAAATAATTAACATAAGGCCCGGCGCTGTGGCTCACGCCTGTAATCCCAGCACTTTGGGAGGCTGAGGCGGGTGGATCATGAGGACAGGAGATTGAGACCATCCTGGCTAACACGGTGAAACCCCGTCTCTACTAAAAATACAAAAAATTAGCCCGGCGTGGTGGCGGGCGCCTGTAGTCCCAGCTACTCGGGAGGCTGAGGCAGGAGAACGGCGTGAACCCGGGACGCGGAGCTTACAGTGAGCCGAGATTGCGCCACTGCACTCCAGCCTGGGCGACAGAGAGAGACTCCGTCTCAAAAAAAATAAATAAATAAATAAATAACAGAAATGAATTTAAAAGAAAATACAATTGAGTCCCAATGCTTGTTGTTCTAAAGCATGAATTGCAATAGTTGATGACTTCAAGGATAAATTTTCCTTGAAAAATATTCTACTAACTTCAAATTTTTGTGAACTGGGCTTGACAATGAAATAGAAGTGCTCCACTGTTTGGGGGTTTGTTATACTTGCCATGTTTTAAAAAAATTTAAAATTGAGAAAATTCAGCAGAATATAGTGAGAAATAAAATTTGTGGTTATGTTCTATAAAGCCTCTTACTTTTGTATATTTAGGATTTAATAGCTAAAAGTAGAAGGGCATTCTTGGGAGGAGTTACTCAAGTTACTTATATATGTTGATTCACACTAATATGAAAATTGTCTTGGTGAGTCTACGGACAAGGGGATCTACAAATTGGATCTAAAGAATTCTGACAGCCAATATGGTAGGATTCATTAATCGTGACTCAAAAAAAAAAAAAAAAAGAATACGTCTAAGTACTATGGGTGGTGAACTAGCTGGTGCCTTCTCAGGCCATTGATATGGCTGACCCCAATGTTCACTGGTCCTAAGAACATTATATTCACTGGTGTAAAGAGAATAGAAACATGAATGTTGCATTGACTTGCTTCAGGTCTTCGTGAAGTGAATCACTCAGGTGACTACTGAGCAGACATGGATCTTATAGAAGTTTGAATATTGTGTGCTTGTAGGATCTCTGATAGTCCACAAAGCTTAGTATGCATGCTCCAGGCTCCAGGAAGCACACATTGCAGGGGCCCCCAAATGGGATATCAGGATGAGGGTCCCTTGCCTCTGCCTTCCCTGTATCAGTTAACCATAAGTAAAGCAGAAAAGCACGTAACAGTAAGAAATAACTTAACTAGATTGCAAATCCTATAGGCATGTCTACAAATTTACTGATAGACAGAGTGTACATTTACATGAAATATGTGCACATATGTACATTGAAAAGGTAATTTATTCATATATAATATATGAAAATACATATGAACAAATGTGTAGATATATATTTATATTCTTCATTAATTAAATCATAAACACATTTCTATACTAAGAATATTTCCAAGATGAGTGAACAAGACAATATTTGTTTTATATGGTAGTTATTTTTAGATTTTAGGCAAAATATAAGAAACTAAAAATTAATATCCTCATTAACTTGTAAAAGACATGGTTAAATTAAAAATGAAGTGAAATACCTGCATTTTAGTTCACGTTCATTTCTTCTAATGATTATAATGTTAAAATGATAGATTTTTTTAAAGTAACAATTAAGACAATAATAAAAATGATGATAGCAATGGAAAACAGGCCTTTGCAAAGTTTGTAAATTGAAATGTGAGTTTTGATCCTGACATAAAAACCAGATTACAGAGCAATTTGATTTATAATTTTTAACTACACGAAGAGTTGGGATATACAAATTCTTGAATAGATAATCAGAGACTTTGGATTTGTGGGGGGATCTTATCATTGCATCTAAAAACCCAACTAGGGATGAATCTGTTGAGCAAAATTCCTAAAATGTTCCTCCTCCTGCAAGGGTACATCTAGAGAAACAGAACACACTATGTCCTTTTTTATTTTCTAACTAGATCTTTTAATTATTAAAAAGGTTTTTCTTTATGTACTCTCTACTGATAACCCCAATGCGCTAGTCTAGAATATTCTTCCCCATTCTGTCAGTAATTCAGCAATTTTTTTTAACATGTACTATGTGCCAGGGACTGGAGTCCAACACAATTAATTGAATTACTGTGTCACATTAAGAAGGCAGATAGTGAATCCTTCCCAGTGGCACAAACTGACACAATGTATATATCTTTCACTATATGTACTCTCATTCTACAAATGTTTGCTACAATGATACGCAATAATTTTTACCTAAAAGTTATTGTCAAACTCTAAACCCCACTCCGTTTATACGCATCAGTGAAAATGTTTAATTGCAGGCAAGACTTGGTGAGAGGAAGCAGAGTGTGCTGCAATTGTCTATGTGTTTTTATTCTAATAACAAGTATCTCCTGCTTGTGCTTTCTACTAATAGATGGATTTTTTCATCATCACTATCAACTCCCCTCACAGTTTAAGGTAAATATGTCTCCTACGGAAGTCGAAATGCCTTTTGAAGAAAGTCAGTGAATTTCAAAGGCCTTGAAAATCCAAAGAAAAGTTGGAATGATGAAGTGCATTGAGATAGATGTTAGTTATGAAATGAAAATTTAATTTGTCTCTGATACTGCTCAGCTTCTGCACACAAAGATTTCAAAGAACAAGTTTAAGTGTTGAATTACAGGGCAATGGATGTGTGAAATTCTTTATGTGTGCACGAAGTGTTCTTATATGGGTATTTAAGAGTATTTTAACGTATTGAGGACTTTGGTTGGAGTTTTTGAATAATTCTTCTTCCCTTTAAAATACAGAGATAAAGGTTCTTGCTAACTCCAAATTCATTATCAGCAAACTTTCAGGAGAGGACAACCTTCAGCTAAAGGGGATGTCTAAATTCCAGGTGGAGGCTGGGGGCCGCCCCTTCCTTCAGCACTTTCCAGAACTTCAGGAACTTTTGGGGCATTCACTTGGCTCAGATTTATCTTGTAGTACTTAAATGCTCATAAGTGTGCATCAGGCCATCTCATCTTCATGCATTACTCCTTGAACATCCGTCTATGGCTTTACATTTATCCATCAATGATTATATTTAATTTAGTTAGCTACTCAAATCTATTGACATTTTGATGCTTTTTTCTTCATTGCGTATAGGTCATTTTTCCACCATCTCCTAGGTTTCATGCTCTCTTTATATTTGTTCAGCAAATGATTATTTAAAATGTCTATTCAATAATAATTAGTGAATGGGATTTTTATTGTGTTTTATAATAAATAATTTATATGTATTTGATATTTCATGAGAAAATGATTACTTTTAGTTAATATATTTCACTTAAATGGATCTCCATGAGAGCCCTGTAAGATGGACTAGGCAAATCTCCATGGTACTAAAATGATCCTGTCTTAGGTGAATTTCCTGTGATCTCAGGACTATAAGCTATGCAAGATGGGACCATAGAGTTATTTTGACTCTTGGTCTAATGATCTTTCCTGAAATCCATTCCTTAATTCACTGATACAACTCTAAACCAGAACATGTCAATGTTGTTTCCCTATCTTTAAAAGACTGTTTGGGAAAAATTATGTTTCGTGTTGACATGAGGTACATGAGGTACAATGTCACTGTCACCATGACAAAAAATACAAGACTGGATCATGATAAGAGGCAGAAGATTCTTTTCAGAAATCCAGATCAGTCATTCATCAGGCCAGTAAACCCTATATCTACAACTAAAATGTTTTTGAGATTCTTCATTCTCCCAGCTATGTTGTTATAAAATGGAAATAAAATTTCCATGATGTAAGCCAGTAGGCAAATCACACTTGATAGATCAAACAGAGGTGGGAGGGACTTACTCTCTCTTTGAATACATCATTTTTCTTTCTTTAGTTCCCAATTTAATTTCTTTCTTTAGTTTATTTCTTTAGTTCTTTAATTCTTTCTTCAGTTATTTAGTTCCTTTCTGTAGTTCTTTAGTTCCTTTCTTTAGTTTAGTTTCTTTCTTTAGTTTCTTTGGTTTTCTTTCTTTAGTTACCAAATATTAGCTTCTATACTTACCTCTACCAATAATGCTATACCAAGACACAAGGGCTGATGAATTTATGAAGGGCACTGATTGACTATCCTTAGAAAGCAACATTTCATCTGACAAAAAAAAAAAAGATCTTTTCCTGCCTCTACACAATATATTGATTGTCTCTATACAAATAGAGCAGAGATAATCAGTAGAACAGTATAGTTACGTTAAAAATATGTTTATAGTTTTTCATCTCATGTTTCTTCCAATTACTTTTGGTCTGCTATTATGAGCTAAGATACTTGTAATACTTCTATTTCTTTTTTTTTCCACATGTGTGTCTTGGTATAAAATAAATTAAAAAACCAGAAACTTGTGACTGTAAAATGATGATAAACCTAAAATGCATTTCCAGTGATAGTTAGCGACATAAAAATGAGAAAGCAGCCATGAATACTTTCATCAAAAGAATCGTAAGTGTAGAACCACAGAAGAATTGAATTGTTTGAGGTGGAAGGGACTTCTGGGATTAGCCAGGCATTCCATTCTATCACTGAAGAAGACACCACAATGTTGAGTGAGTGCCTTGCCTGGAGGCACGCAAGTCCTTGGCTGAGGTATTGTTATGTACCCTCTCACTAATGGGGTATCAAGTTGGTGGGGTGGGGGTCAGATTATGGCTGCTTAGAACAGCAGAATGGCAATATTAGTCCTCAAATGAGTGAGCTGCAAGCAAATGGCCAAACCACTCTAGAAACACAGATTCAGTAGCTCCAGCAGTAGGTACGCTCTGAATACACAGCAAGGAAAAAGACCAGTCATTTTCCTAAGAGTGGATTCAGCACATTTTTGTTTCTCTTCAGCACCTTCCCTTCATTTCTGGCTTCCCTTCCACATATTGATGATGGTACTTTTCCCCAGGAGCACCATCAAAAGACAGCATAGCCTCTCCATGTTATGCCCCTATATTCTGCTCCACCTCACTGCCTGGGAGCCACGTTTCCCTCAGCTAGGTTGAGTCTCCCTCTGTCCCCAGGCTGGACTGCAGTAGCGTGACCTTGGCTCACTGCAACCTCCGCCTTCCGGGTTCAAGCAATTTCTCCTGCCTCAGCCTCCCGAGTAGCTGGGACTACAGGAGTACGCCACCACCCCCGGTTAATTTTTGTATTTTCAGTAGAGATGGGGTTTCATCATGTTGGCCAGGCTGCTCTTGAACCCCTAACCTCAGGTGATCCACCTGCCTTGGCCTCCCAAAGTGCTGGGACTGCAGGTGTGAGCCACCATGCCTGGCCCGCCTTAATTCTTAGAACTTCTTTTTGTTGATTCTCCCAGAAATCCAATCTGCTCCCCACTGGCATCCAGAGGAGACTGAAGACCCTGGCAGATAATAAAGAAATGAGCTGTGCTGAGCTCTCAGGGATCTTGGGCCTCTTCAGGGGAAAGAACACTCTAGAGATACAAGCAGGGCTTTGTTTCCTGGGCTGCTTGGATCACCCCCAGTTCTGCTGACACATTGTGCCCAGTGTCCAGACTGCATGATACCTGGCAGCAGCTGCAACCCAAAGCTATCTTTGGATAGCTATTCTTTGGTCATCAAAAGCAAAGAAAAGGAAAGACCAATATAGATTTGCACCATGCAGTTCACTGACTAATTTCTATATATAATTGCTTTTAAATTTTTGTAAATCAACTGGTACAGTATCATTATCCTTGTAAGAGATGTGTGTGTGTGTGTGTGTGTGTGTGTGTGTCAGAGAGAGAGAGAGACAGAGAGACAGAGAGAGACAGAGAGAGAAAGGGAGACCGACAGAAAGAAGTGAACAGAAAGAAAGGAGGGAGAAAGAGAGAAAAAGGGTGAGAAAGGGAAGAGAGCAGTTATGGAGAGAAGGCCTAACCCAGAAATGGGAGAAGGTGGGGAAAAAGGAAACCCAAGTAAAGACCTAAAAGCAGTACGACCCCATCATGATACCCAACATTCTCTGAGCTCACTCCACACACAGATGGAAGTGGATTTTTAAAACAAAACTGGTAGAAAGGCCGAGTTTCTTATTCTGATAGATATGGGTTGAAGGGCACCAGTGACCACAGCACAGGAGCTGGAGGTAGAGGGGACCAGGAGAACATCCAAGGTGGAAACTCTGTAAAAGCCTTGGGGAGGGTTTTAAATTTCACAGACCTGAGAATTGGAAGAAAAATACAAATTCAACTAGATCTCCAAGGAGTAAACGTGAGTCGCGCTACCTGTTTTAAAATTATGGTTGTTTTCTTCTTCTTTTTTTTTTTGGAGACAGAATCTTGCTCTGTCGCCCAGGCTGGAGTGCAGTGGCGCAATCTTGGCTCACCGCAACCTCCACCTCCCGAGCTGAAACGATTCTTCTGCCTCAGCCTCCCAAGTAGCTGGGATTACGGCACCTGCCACCACGCCTGGGTAATTTTTGTATTTTTAATAGAGACGGGGTTTCACCATATTGGCTAGGCTGGTCTTGAACTCCTGACCTCGTGATCCGCCCGCCTCTGCCTCCCAAAGTGCTGGCATTACAGACGTGAGCCACCAAAGATGATTGCATACCTATGTACATAGAAACCAAAGCAAAACAATACAACTTGGTTGTTCAAGAAACACATGGAGCTATTTCGAGATTACAAACATAAGAAGTGGCAGTGGTGGGCCTGGGAGCCAGACAGGCCTGACCTCAAAGGCTGAACTCCTTGCTCTCACAAGTATCACATGAACTGGCATGAATGAGACAATCAGAGTCAGGAAGAGCCAACTGCACCAACCAGCCCAGTCCAGGCTTCTTAGTTACTGGGAGAAGGAGGTTGAGCAGAGGCAATATGCAGGTCTTCCCACCTTCTACTGGCCACAGGTAGGTCAGCACAGGCATCTTCCAACCCGAGAGCCACCAATAATTCCTCTAACAAAGAACAAGGTGAATTATCCATACAGACACCAGGAAACCCAGGTGGACAATATTTGTATTAGAAATTACTGTACTCACTTATGCTAGAATAAATATTCACAAGGCTAAAACAAAAACAAGATTGCTAGTCAGATGATATTCAATAAAAATTAAAGCACATTCTTGAAATCATTATTTACAACACCACTTAAAATGTTCCCTATTGCATCTTTGATCTATGCATAACCACCAAAATTACTACTCTTAGGGAGAAGAGAACTGTCAAAAAATTTAAAATCATTGCAGTTCAGGTTGGAAGGATTCATGGTAGAAGATAGCACCCCTTAGCACTTTATGGCACACAGTAAGAAATATTTCAGTTTAAGCAAGTCTTTTTTCTGTAATTCTCTATCCTCCTCTCATGCTTTAAACATTCATGCATGCCATGTATTGTGTACCTACATTGTGCTTGTCCTTATTAATTGTTGTGAAGACAACAAAGGAAATGCTCATGCCTTCATATAAGGAGATACAGACACATAGGTGACTACTATGGCAACAGACTGTAAGAAATGTCTTTGTAGACAATATGAGTAATAATTACCCCTTAGGAAATTCCTATGTGTGGGGGGTCAGATACTGTGCCAATCTTAATTGCATCCTTCACAGCAATCAAGGTCTTTATTATTACACCCATTTTTAAAGGAGGAAACAGAAGTTTAGAGCAGTTGATATCCTTGGCATCCAAGGCCATGCAAGTGGCAGAGGTGGGTTTGCCTGTGTCCAATGCCGATGATTTCTATACTACGTTACAACATATTCAAATACATATGGCTGATCATCAAGGGAAGATATCAGAAGCCACTGGTGGTACCTAGGACATGAAGGTGTCCTTGTAGACTGGCTTTAAGATATGTAGGCAGAAGGGTCTCCCAGGGGAGCGGGGAGAATGAACAAAGCCACAAATGTGGAAAACAAAGCATCCATCCTGGTGTAGGATGGATTGATTAGTTGGACTGGGGATGGGAAGACCAGATGAGAGGCACTGACATAGCACTGATCATCAGTAACAATGATTTGAATTGGGATGAGAAGTAAAATTGGGAATGGAAATAAGAGGATGGAGAATATTGTCACTTTGTTATTCAATAGATATATAGTTAAAAGGTCTCCCACCAAAATATTTATTTCCCTCCTAGAAAGAGCTCCTCCTTCTTTCTATCATGTGTCTCAGAAAATGGCAACTAGATCTACTAGTTGCTCAAGAAAAAAGCTTAGTCACCTCCTTGATTCTTCTTTTTCTCCCATCCTTACCATCTTAGTCATTACCAAATCTGGCCATTCACCATGAAATCTCTACTGAGTGTATCTGTGTCCTTCCACATTTACTAGGCCATAGTTATTTTCCACCTGCATTATAGCAATATCCTCTAAATCAGCCCATCCCTCTAAGGGCTTTCTCATTTTCTATCCCATATAAAAAGTGCTACAGCCCAGATGTTGTTCAAAAAATACAGATTTGATCACATTATCCCACAGTTTCAAACCTTTCAATGCATCTCATTGCTCTCAATAAAACATCCACAATTCATTCCTTGGCCCTTTTTCCTGTCCAGCTTCATTCTGCAGCATTTGCACATCACCATGTATACCTCTCCCCAACTGAACTGTTTTCGTTTTTCAAATAAATCATGCTTTGTCTCACTGGAAACATCCCACATGTTGCCTCGGCAAGACTTACTTGCTCCTTCTCCACCATTCCCCACATACTAGAAATACAGACTTCAAATCACCCCTGCCAGGAAGATTTTCCTGATTCTATTGTCCAGGTCAGATGCACCTACTATATATGTTCTCATGGCAAGCAGAGTATTTTCCATTAAATAATATATCACCCTAAGTAAGAACTGCCTGTTCAGTTGTCTGTAGCGCCTAGATTTCGGGTTTTGATGTGTCCAGCTTTTTCATTTTTGTTCTCACAAGGCCTGAGGCAAAGTAGAATGACCATCCATGTTTCCTTAGAAAAAAAACACCAAAAACTTGTAAGATGACTGAAGGAAGGAGAAGGGAAAAAAATCAAAAAAAAAAAAAAAATTGTGATGGAACTACTCTATATGACCTAAATTAAACTATTTTTCCAATAGTTTCTAACAATTCTAAATATAAAAAGTATATTTATAAATATATATTATATAGATAGAATATAATAGAAAGTTGAAGGCATACCTATATATAAAAGTATCTTGCACAACATAAAAGGAGTCATTTATATTCTACAGAGGAAGTAGGTTGTTGAAAATATTAATCTAGGAAGAACTAGAAGAAATATCAGATTAAAAAATAATTTTATGGTATCAATGGAGAAAATTTTCTAAGCATGGAATCAAATGCAGAGAACTTAAAAGGAAAGATCAATATATTTGACTACATAAAAACTTAAAAGGTCTTAAGAAAAACACAGCACTTTTATCAAAGTTAAAACTAGATTTAACAAACTAGGGAAAAAAATAACTTGCTATATATGGCCTAGAATTGCTATCCTTAATATACAAAGAGCCCTAGAAAAAAGAAAAAACACAAAGATGAAGCACCCAATGAGATTTATATATATAAAAGTTTGAGTAAATGTTACCAGAACATGCCACCCCTTATTTCCCATTCAGCACAATTAATAATATAACATATCAAATAATCGGTTTTTAATGCATGACTGTAGTCACAGGAGAGTAAGGGAATTCTTTAGAAGGCTTTACAAAGAAAAAAAAAGAAAGAAAGAGAGAATCCACATGAGTAAGCAAGCACTAGAATGAGAAGTTTTCTTCAGTTTATATGCCAATCACTGGTGGCCCGGAGTCTGAGTTTTAGTCGTCCATGCAAATAAGGAACTAAGGTAGAAGGCCAGACTGAAGACTCCCTGTGAGTATCTTGAATCCCTGATACAAGATACCTCATTTATAATGAAGGTCCTAGCTTTGGCCCCAAGTAGAGAAGGAGGAAAAGGAAGAAGAGGAGGAGGTGAAGGAGAAGCAGAACTCTCTTGATGATTCTTAAACAAAAGTTTGCCCTCATGCTTGAAACAAAATTTATCATACCCTTGTCCACTCCCCACCAAAACTTAAAGTATAATTTAAAGTAGTTATAGACTGCTAAGGCCTCTAGTTATCTGCAAGTAGCCTAGAAATCCTTTTCAAAGACAACTTAAATGTAGCCTAAAAAATACCCCAACAATATCAAAGGATCAAAGATTAAAAGAATTTTAAAAATTATTATATAAATGAGGAAATAAGCTGCCATGTGTAAGTGTAGGCAGGACCAATATACCACAGAATTAAACACCCAAGAACAACAGATATTGGACTTATTACACAGAGACTATAAATCATGCATGTGTAATATGTTTAAATACGTAACAGAGAAATTGAGAGTAGGAGTTAGGAAAAAAGAACTAACAAAATTATACGTACGTATTTAATAAAGAACCAAGTAACTCTATAGAAATGAAAAATGTAATAGTTCAAAAGATTATCAGATATGGCTTAAAGGAAAATTAGTACATTGAAAAAAATATGTGAAGAAAATACAAGAAATGAAGTACACATACAAGGGGTGATGGAAAATAGGAAAGAGATGTTTTAAGGAAAGGATAATAGAGTGGAAAGATCCAACATGGAGTATAAAGTGCAAAATCCTAATAGAAAATGAAGACAATGATTATTTGGAGTGAAAATTCACGGGAATTTTTCAGAATTAATGAGAAATAACAATGATCCGAATCAGAAAAATGTGAATTCTACACCTAGATAAATCCTACCGAAATTGCAGTGCAAAAATAAATAGAAGCTTTAAAAATGGCTGTGGGAAAAAAGTCATCCACAATAAACAATAATTAGACTACTGGCTTCTCAATAGCAAACACAAAAGTCAGAAAGCAATGGAACAATATTTTGAAAATGCTAAGAGAACATAATTGTTAACCTGGAATTCTAGCCATAAAAGCATCTTTGAAAACTACAGTCAAAATAAAAAACATTTCTATTTAAACAAAAACTCAGAGCTAACCCCAACTAGACTGTTAAACAAGAAAATTTAAATGAGATACTTGAAAAATCCCAGATGGAATGTCATAGCTGTAAGATTGTAGTTCCTGGCTCTGTGTCACATCGACACTGTTCCTGTCAAACTTCTCAGATTAAACAAGTTTGACGATCCTTCCAATACTTCAGCCTATCCATGCTTTCATTTCCTCTTCTCCGGTGGCTTTATTCTGCACTCATCCTTAGCCCCTCACTTCTATAAATCTCATTATCAACAACTAACCACTTCATCCTTTTAACTTCAAAGATTCCTCTCAGAGTGATCCTAGGGCATTTCTTTTTAGTAGTATAACACTATAACACTATTTTTTTTTTTTCAAATACACTAATCCTTTCACCATTTTACTATCATATTCAACTCTTTAAAGTCATCACTCCCACCTTCAAGCTTAGAATCTAGCATGTTGTTTTAACCATTCTCTTGCTCAAGCATTAAACTCCTTAACCATCTCTCATGCCATTGTACTGACCAAGAAAAAATGTCTAACTCACTAAACAAAATTCTCCATTATGCTACAGTTACACCCCCACACAGGTACTATGATGGGATAAAAGAAAAAAAAAAAAACTGGCATAAGGTTGAATGATTTTGCTTTCCACACATGACCATTAGCCTCAAGTGGTCCTCAAAACTGCCTGGGAAGGTTTCCATTTTCCATTCACTATCCTATTCCCTTAAAGAATGATTTCACGTCTTCTCGTCTGAATGATCTGTGCTTCTTATTTGCTGAGAACAAAAGGAGCAATTCAAAGGAAACTCACAAAAGGCTACCATGCATTTCACTCCTTAACCTGAACCATTACAGATAAACCTGCCTTTATCTCCAATCCCTTCACTAGAGTGCCTGCTCCAGCCCTTCTCATGGACATAGGATTGTTGCATATTAACTCCCCTTCTCTTTCTTGCATTGTAAATTTTTCATCATTTTACAAATGTGCTGTCATATTTCCCACTTAGAAATCCCTTCCTCGTGTCTACTTCCTATTCTGATTTACCACCCTATCACTTTGCTCTTTGCTCCTTTTATAGAAAAAAAAAATCCTCAAAATAATTAGATAAAATAATTAAATAATTGCCACCAATTTGCCTTTTCCCATTTTCCCTTTACCTCACTCCAGTCAGTTTTTGCTCATCACTACACTAAAACTGTTCTTTTTTATTTTTTATTTTTTTTCAGTCAAGATCACCAATGACCTATTTCATTTGATCTGTCAGCAGCAGCTGAGATTGTGGCTTTTTTTCCTTTTTTTTCTTTTCTTTACTCTCCTTTCTTTCTTTCTTCAATTTTTTTTTAAGAGAGACAGGGTCTTGTGCTGTCACCCAAGCTAGAGTGTGCTGGTATGATCTAGCTTACTGTAACCTTGAACTTCCCCCTACATTCCACATGTTCAAGCAATCCTCTTGCCTCCGCCTCCTTAGTAGCTTGGACTACAGGCACACGCCACCACACCTGGTTATTATTATTATTATTTTTTAAATTTTTTGTAGATGTGGGATATCACTATATTGCCTAGGCTGGTCTCTTACTCGTGGGCTCAAGAGATCCTCCTGGCTCAGCCTCATTCTTTCTTAATTCAAACACTTCTCTTACTTGGCTTTCTCAATACCAGACTCTCCTAATTTTCTTTCTCTTGTCACTCCTTTTCATTCCCCTTTGCTGTTCCTCCCCACTTCTCCAGCCCCTAAATGTTGGAATCCCTTGGAGCTCAATATTTGGATCTATTCCTTATAAACCTCCACTCCCCATGCAATACCATATTCATATTTCTAACTGCCTACTTGTCAGCTCAACTTAAATATTTAAAAGTCATTCCAAATCAAGTCCCTTATGTGCTCTACCCACATCTAAATGAGGATCGCCTACAGTCTTCCCCATCTCAATTAATAAAAATTCTACTCCTCCAGTTAGTCTTTTAAGCACAAAGTCTTGGAGTGATCATTGACTCCTTTCTTCCATCACACCATACCACCAAGCCATCAGCAAATCCTGTCATTTCCACCTTCAAAGTATACCCAGAATCCAGCCACTTCTCAGCGTCTCTGGTCTAAGATGCCATCATTTCTCACCTCAAGTATTGAAAAAGCTTTCTAATGGTCTCCCTCCTTCTGCCCTATTGCACCACAGTCTATTTTCAGAACAACAACTAGAGTAATGCTTTTAAAACATAAATCAAATCACTTCACTCCTCTGCACAAAACCCTCTAATGACTTCCCCTGTACCTCAGAGTAAGAGCCAAAATTCTCACTGTCACTCTTAAGGCCTTTGTATGTTTAGAACCTTATTTCTTCCCCGACCTCATATCCTACCATTCTCTAACCTTTGCTTACTTCGCTCCTAATAGGTTAGCTGCCAGCTGTTCCCTAAAGATATTAGACATGATTCCACCCAACAGGCTTTCCATTTGCTGTCCCACAGCTGTAAATAATTTCCCGTTACATTCCACATGATTGACATTCTCACCTCATTCAAATAATTGCTCAAATACCTCTTTTTCACTGAGCTCCTCCCAAACTATCCATTTGAAATTGTACACCCAACACTCCCTGCACTTCTTCCAGGCTTTATATACCATCACAGTGTTTATGTCCTTACAACAAAATGTTTGTTTTACTTATGATTTTATAGTATTATTACCAGTTTCCTCCAACTAAAATGTACTTTCCAAGAGGGCAGGAATTTCAGTGTTTTATTCACCTGTTTGTCCATTAAAAACTCATGCTCTCCTGCAAGTTGTAGAGATGATGCTACAAAAGAAGCCACATTTCCCAATGCCCAGTGCATCCAAGCAATGTTATTCCATTAATTCTCAACAATGGAATATAGGTGAAACTAATCTGAGTGTCTTCTAGAACAGAGTGTTTAAGGAGGAGTTACTTCTTCCTCAATCTCTTTCTGCCCTTGTCTTCCAGCTGGCTGTGGAGATCACAGTGAATTTGTGGATCTTCCTCAGCCTGAATCTCTGAATGATTCCACGGATCTGGGCCCCTCTAACCATCGACTCCCACAATCCAACCCTCATCCTTCTGCCTCTAATAAACATTTGATTTGGACTTTATATGAATGAGAACCAAATTTTTAATGTGTTGGACTACAGAAATATTAGATTATTGAAATATATTACTGTCTATATCTCCCAATTTGTGGAACACTGAAATGTTAAAAAAAAAAAGTAAAATAAACAAATGAAATAAATGAATATATGTGAACAAAGAAAATGTTAAATATGTGAGTAACCTAAAACATTTGATGAATAATTAATTTGATGAATGAATTAAAACATTTGATAAATGGATTAAATTGTATTAATTAATAATGAATAATTAGTCTACCGTTGGTAAATTACCTGCTCTTAGTTTCCTTGTTTCATATTTTCTTGTGTAGTTGCAAATGCTTTCCAGTAATATAGCCCTATATTTTCTTTTAGGAAACAAGACAAAAAGAAAACTCTTTTTTCCTTACGTCCATTTTGAATTTCCCTTTCATAATTACTTTGCATTGCTATTAATCACTTGTAATTGAATCACGCTAAATAATGTTGCCCCTTCTTTATATTTTTCAAATATTTATATGTCATTATCATAAGCTCTACTTACCACTGTTGAACTAAGCTACATGCTAGTAGTTTCTTGTTAGAAGAGTTCACCATCCTCTTAATCACTTTAACTCCTCTCACCTGAACTCTAATTTCTCTACATTTTCATTCTTAAAACAGATCAGGGAACAAATCTGGAATAGCTCAGTAGCTATTGAGAACAATGTGGTCAACATTTCGCATTGCTTTGGTCTTTGAGATTCCCAGAGGTAATTACAGTCTGTGTGAGCTCCTTGGGCACAGAAATGATGGCCCATTCCTCCTGCATCTCTGGTGAGCAGTGCAGTTCTTGGAATGTGGTTGGCTGTTAATGCAAGTCTTTTGGATAAACAATACATAAAGAGCGAATTACCAGTCTGATATGACCCCATGGGCTACCACTCCCCTTCCCTTCAGCCTAATTCAATATGCAGTCATCAGAAAGAATACTGGTGAAGTTGATGTTAGTGAAGTTGAGGTATTTTTAGGAAAGACTAAATGTGCGTTTTGGTCTTTAGATAGGTAGATCACAACTACATGCATTTCTTTATTTCACTGCAGTGCCCCTAAACCAACTGAATACATTGGGTTTAGTATTGCAATTGCCTAACCTGCACATCGCTTGAGTATAACTATGACAGTTTTGCCTGTCATACATTTCCAGAAAATGAGGAGCTGTTAACTTGCCAAAAAAAAAAATCTAATGTGGTATGTGGCTCCCAGCAACAGTCCAACATTATACATTTGCCAGTGCTGTGACCCACCTTTAGATGGAAGAGGACATTGCTAAGCCAACTTACAATGTTTTAAAGAACCATCGGTTGGGGAGGGTGCATATTGCCAAAATCTGGATGAGAAGCTTGAGCTCAGTTTGACCTTAGTTCAACAGATCTCAAGTAAAGGAAGCAGAGATAGTTGGCTGATCATATTTAGTGACACCGTGGTGGAGATAATTTAGATTTAATAATGATGTCTTCTCATTATGACAAGCAAAAATAAACAGACCAGTTGATACAAACACAATTTTTGCAGTTACTTCAAAATTAGATCACTCATTTTTCATCCTTCATACACAAGGTGGTTAAAATGAACTACATCAATCTGTAACTAAAACAATCCTTTTCAAGTAAATATTGAGTCCATGTTTACTAACACTGATTTAAAAACAATGTTCATATTCAGAAAAGTCCCCACAGTCAGTTCTAGGACTATGAGCCGATCATTCATGATGATGCTGAGCCTCTGCTGGGATCCAAACTTTGGCACATTTGGGTTTCAGGTAAGAGCAATGATGGGCAAGTAGAAGTCATCCTCACAGGATCAGAGACTCTTAGTACATGAAGGTGACAGAAAAGTTGATTAGTTTAGAGTGAAGGTCAATGGAGGTCCCTAACAGAAATAACTTGCTTCAAACAATGTAAGTGGCAGAGTCAGAGCTACTCCTCTGGTTTCCTGAGTTCCACTCCACTGCTCTTTTGACCACTCTAAGTGAAGAGTGCATTTTCTGATTGAGTGGCCTCTTAAAAATTAATATCCTTTTATCTGTAGCTTTTGAAATAGGAAGCTAAAAATCAATTACTATCTATAGTTTTCTGGTAGTAAAAGTTATATCTGTATTAAAATAGCTAAGGATGGATGAAAATAGATAAATATCAATTTGAAGAATTCTAGATATACTGCTTTGCCCATTTTATTGCCATTAAATGGCTCCCAAATTGATCACAGCCTACAACTTCCCCAATATTTCCAGAAAACTACAGATGAGAAAATATAAATTCCCTTTAAAGTTAAAGAATTGTGTCTTATATTTGACACAGCAGGATAGAAATGGTGGATACCCATGAGGATGTGGCTAAAGAAATGACCAGGGCAAAGAGGAACGGTGGGTAGAGAGAAGAATATTCTGCAAGTGGAGGCATGGCTGGAGAGACAGACAGAGAGTAGGAGGAGAATGAGAGGAAGCAAGGGGATAGAGGCTGGAGGAGGAAACGAGACATTATCAGAGTCTTGGTGTTTAAACTGGTATCTGGTTGGCAGTCTGTGACACAGTCTGTCACCACTTTCCACCAAAATGTCTAAGAAGGCATAGAAAAGAGGCAAATTTTACAATCCCAACAAAAACTAAGACTGAGAGTGTCTCCACTGCCAAATCATGTGAGTTATACCAGTCTGAGAGCAGGTAGGAAGACCTTCTATCTTTCGTTGTGCTGTTAGTCTGCAGGCACATACTTCATTGTATCTTGCAGACTGACAGCACAAATCCCATACCAATGAGAATCCTGAACAACTACCCATCCATCCACCAATCTATCCAGTCAGCCAGCCACCTATTCATCTATTCATCTATCCATTCCTGCATCTCAACAGCACCATTTGTTGACAATGCACTATGCGCTGTGGTTTATAATAAAATATTACATGGGTGCAAAAGTAATTGCAGGTTTTGCCACTGAAGGTGATGGCAAAAACCTCAATTACTTTTGCACCAACCTATAATTAAACAGAATAATCTCTGACAGTAATGTATGAAGAAAATTAAAAATGAAGGATGAGGTTGAAGTGACTTGGTGAACATGTAACACTAAGTCTAAGAACATGTCTGAATATTCTGCTCCTCGAACATGAAGTGCAGTTAAAGCATCGTTCTCCTTCAGCCCCATCACTGCTTATCCATCTTAACATATCTGCTCAGAGCTGAAATTTCAGAGAAAACACTGGAAAGGAAGACCGTATGTTGCTGGTGAGTGTGTGGGGTGGATAACAGTGGATGGTACAGAAAATGAGAACATATTCTGTTCTACAATGAGTCATTCCTGCAAATTCAACACTATAGGCACAACAGGAAAGAAACAATTCTTACATTCCTAGGGGCTATGATTATTGAGATTTTTGATTTTATGGTTTTGATGGGTTCATCTCAAACCAGCAGGGTCACACAAGATGAATGTCAGCTTGGTGTTTTAAACTGAGCTCTGGGCTACTCACATCCATCTATTGTTTAGCTATTGATATGAGACGGAAATCTGACCAGCATCCAATTGGATGCAGAGAGTGCCCAAGGCTTCTCCATAGACCCTCTCTCTTGAAAAAACGTGGGGTTTGGAATGGGCCTTTCTCACTGCAATCTGAATGTACAGAAAAATCTCACATAAAAATCCAAAATCTCTGGAAAGAAAAGAAAAAGCAGAAACAATATAAAGCCTCTGTGAAACAGCAATCTTTGAAAATAATTTTCAATAGGAGCTAAAAGAAAATTTTGGAAAGTTACTTGGCAGCCCCTTTATAATTTTTTTTAATGCAAAAAAGGTAGGATTTAAGGAAGCTCTAACTGCAACAGCAGAAAAAATGAGACCCATTGGAAACATTAAACAGAATGTATCCAAAGCAATATATAAGGGTCCTCTTATGATAGATGTTGAATGCAGGTAACAGACATCCAAATCTAAAAAATGAGGCAGCAATCTTAGCAGTGAAGCAATTATCAAAGCCTTACTTGAAGAAAAGTTTCCTAACCTGAGAAAAGACCTAAGTATATTATAAAAAGCATATATTTATTCTTCCTATGCTGTATGAAGAATAAATGAAAAACCGTGTCGGATGAACTTTGAATAACATTATTTCGTTATAATGTCGATGGGGGAAAAACATCGATTTCCAGTTGGGGTCGCTGTCTGTGTGGCGTTGGCACATTCTCCCCATGTCTGCACGGTTTTTCTCTGGATATTCTAGTTTTCTCCCACATCCCTTAGATGTGCATGTTAGGTTTGTTGGCATGTCTACATTGTTCCAGCCTGAGTGAGTGTGGGTATGTGGGTGAGTGTGCCCTATGATGGAAGGGTGTCCTGTGCAGGGTTAGGTGCTGCCTTGCCCCATGAGCTCCTGAAATAGGATCTGGCCACCTGCAACCCTGAACTACAGTGAGAGGGTTGGAAAGTGAATTAATAAATACAAATTATTATAAAGCAAAACTTCATAAAGTATATGATATTCATACACATGCTCGACAATAAACTATGTGGTACAGAAGCTCTCGGTGAGCTCACCATATTTGTAATTGTTAACTGTGTGGTGGTAGGAAGTGCTCCTGACAATCTTCACTTTGCAAACATTTATTCCTGGATTAAACTCACCATCAATACAACCACTGTCACTCACTGATTCACCAAAAAAGAAATAAACAATTATCCTACTTGTTTTTATTAGTCTTTCTTAAATGTATATACAGACAACACTTTACTTCAATGTTTAATATTAGAAGAGCTTTGGTGTTATTTAGAAGTTTGGTGATGTTTTATACACCAGAAATATGCAGTAGGAACTTAACTGTTGTTTATTTCAATTAGCTTATGGTAAAATTGGTTTTGTTACATGTCAAAATCAATTTTGTTGTATGACTTAAAGTTGCAGTTTCCAAGAACCTATTAACTATGTTAAGTGAGGACTTAACTGTATTATAAGCATGAGATCATCAAAAATATATAATATAAAGCAAAGCAACTGCCCAGAAATGGACCAGAGTATTACACCTACCTATGTTATTCCATGTGTGGAGGTGACAGGATGATTCTCCAATGTGCAAAAATGCTCTAAAGATATTCACTACCCAAACAGAAAATGATCAAAATTAAGAAGTTAAGGATTGGGATTATTGGATAAAAAGAACTACATATTCTACTCTTCTAATTTAAAATAACAGCCCTGAACACAAATATATTCATCACTAAATAATGACTTTTTGAAACAATAGTACCACAAGAACAAGCCAAGCAAAGAGATAATTTCAGCTTTAAAAAAAAAAAAAGTTTTATTCTTAGCCAACTAATATTTGATTGAGGTAAGGAATAAGACACACTTAAGTGTGGAGAAATGTAGTAGTTCATAAGCTTGAACTTGCTTATTTGTTTTCTTCCCTCTCAGGTACTATCAATATAGTGTAGATTTTTACAGGAAAACCACACAACACTTGAATTAAGCACTAAAAGACTCATCAACATTTTCTGCCATGCAGTTGTCCTCACTTAAAGATAATAATTCTGGGTTTAAGAATCTCAAAGTCCTAATGCTATTTTAATGACATCATTTATTTCCCAGGGACCAGTGACACTGCCACAGATTCTCATACATTTTAAATGAGCAGGCATGAAACTGTCTACATATCTAATGATAAATATAGCAGAATAAAAATAATGCCAAAATTTCATGTCCTCTTAGGAAAAAATCTCTAATAAAATGTCTTGCAAATGTTACCATTATGTGTCAGTTTGCATCCTACTATATAATTATTACTCAAAATGTTTTGTCTATAATTTTATTCAAAATATGTTGACCTAGAATTCACTTTCCCTTGATATTAAAAACAAATAAAAACTAAATGACAAAAATATCACAAGAAATGTCCAGCACATATAACTCAAACAGCCTAACAGTTGAAAAATTCGGAACATTTTTCATTTGAAAATGAGAGGTTAAGTTTCCTACACATTGCTGATGCTAATGAAGTCTCAACCACAATGAACCATCCTGTGAGAAAAAGTCAAGCTTCCATTGACAATTCTAAATGTATTATGTGTTTATAACAGTAAATACTTTGTCTTCAACACCAGTCCATTAAATTTAAGAATCAGAGTAGCAAATAGTGGGGAAAAATATAGTATCACCAACTTCAAAATATTTACAATTATTGTTTGCAGTTTTTATCATAAATTGATCAGTAATTCTAAATATAATACTTAAAAATCATAATTATCTTGAGACATTTTTGACAATTTCCATTAAATCCTATGAAAATATAGTTGAAAATCTATGTATATGCGTAGGTATTTGCAAAAAAAAAAGGTAAATGCGAAAGCTACTTCCTAATCCTACATTTTAAATTTCAGTTCCATATGCCATTGCCACTGGAAATAAAAGCAACAGCACCAAATAATATCCAATTTAAAATTTTCAATAAATTAAATACACCCAAATTTTTTAAAAAAAATTCTATTGTCTATAATTTTGGTTTCATATTCAAAATCAGTATATTCCCTCAAACTGTCTTTGACTGAGATTATTTTGGGTGGGTAAAAAGCCTGAAATCCTATATTGCACTGTATCTCAGTGGGCACTTAAATCTCTAACGACCTAAAAGTAAACTGTACTTGGACTCAAAGAATCGGGGTTCAGGCCCTAGGGCCGATACTATGTGACTTGATCAAGTTATTTCACCCGTCTGGGGTAGTTTTGTGTTTTGTGTTTCTGGGTTTTTTTTTTTTTTTAACTGTATAATAACGAGGTTGGAGTGAATGATCTTCAACTCCGACTTTGGTTGTTGGAAAGATTGCAATGCAATGCCATTTAATGAAATACACACACACACACACACACACACACACAGAGTGAGAGAGAGAGAGAGAGAGAGAGAAAGAGACCAGTAGACCATCCTTCTTTCATATGGCAAAAAGGAAGAAAAGAAGGAAAGAAGGAAGGAAGGGTGAAGGGAGAGAGAGAAGGATAGAGGGAGGGAGAAAGACCTTTGCCATACACCTCCTGGTCTACTCAGGAACACTTTGTGACTTATTAGCCCCCTACAGATATTTTGAGGAATGTTGTTCCTGACCAAAGCAAAAACAATGTCTGATTATGAAGGAAAATATGTGTTGTGGAGCCACTGTAGCTTACAAATGAGAGAAAGTCTTCACAAATAGCTCCCAAAGGTGGCTTTGGGCAGTATGCAAGCAATTAGGTTTAGAGATAGATCCAGTAGAATGAAGCAGATTTACAGGTAAAGCTGAGAGAAAGCCATTTGCCTCAGGAAGCAAATATAATATTGGCCACTTTCCTGTTGGGAGGGAAAATGTGTCTTCACCTCAGCTCACAGTGGGCTCTAGAATTGATGGAGAAGTAAGGTATTAAAAGAGTGAAGTTAATCCATATGCACAAGCACAAGGGAGACTTGTAAACCTTCACTTCTCAGTGTCCTCTTGTGGCAAGAATTCCAGTAAGGGATCTGAAAGCCATAAGGACTCCTTACAATAAAAGAATCAATGTCAGTTCCCAAATTCTAACAGCCACAGGACTTAAGAAGGAGACTATTTGTAAGGCCTGTAGTAATTGTATTTTCAAATGTGAATGCCATCATTTAATTACTTATGGCCCACTATGGCAAGTAAAAAGCACTCATGGCAGACACATGCATGGCATTTGGTCCTTCCTAAAATTAGCTGATATGCAATGTTTTACCTGTTAACTCTAAATGATGCATCATAACATTGAGTTTTCTAACAAATGTGTTCACTTTGGGCATATCTAAAGGCCATGTTTCCCTGTGTTTCCACTAGACAGGCTTTTAGAAGAATAATTGACATGTGTGAACTTCACTTTTGTCCAAATATACCTAAAAATGCTGACATAGGGAGGGCAGGGAGGGGTAGGGAGGGGAGAACTACAAATCTGTCATTTTCTTTTTCTGACAGCAGTAGGTTAATGTAGTGGACAGAATATGAACTTTGGGACCAGCTAAGTATGGACTGGATGCCTGGCTTGACCCTTCCTAGGGTGTGACAATAGACAAATTGTTTTATCTTCTCCATGCACCTCTGTGAGGTTCTTCTCCTGCCTTATTCTTTAGAAAGCCTTCCACTGCACTTTCTATCCGCCAAATGTTCTGCTTTTGAGCCTGGTTGTCTTGTAGAATGCATGTGCCAGTGTACGGTTTACCAACAAGTTTGTAGAGAGACATATGTGGGTACCAAGAGAGAAATTTTTCAATTAGGCAAAGCTCAGCCTCCATGGATAAAAAAGAAAGATATTATGAAAGATTACATATATTGTACATATAACATATATGTATATGTGTATATATGTCTGTGCATGTGTGTGCATGTGTACACATGAGTATATTTGTGTATACTATACATGTATACATATGCATGGATGTATATATATGTTTGAAAAATATTGAAAGTTTCTCCATCGAATTCGGACTGTTGAAAGACGGTGGTGAAATTTAGTGCTGCATGTGGAAAACATTAATTTTCAAGTGTAAGTTTCCTTCAAAATGTATTAAAAGGAATTTAGAAAATGGCAAAGCAATGTATTCACCTAAAATTTTATCAACTTTTATTTCCATAGTGCTATAATATAAAGAATAAGTGTTTTGAGGATAGACCTAGGTATGAATCCTACTTCTTGAACCTTATTAACTTTGTGCTGTGGCGCAGTATTTAATCTACATGGGCCTGTTTAATAAGCATATACTTCCACTATTTGTGTCTGGGTTACTCAACACAATTCACGGCATAAGTCGATAGTGAATACTTTCTTCCCATATCCCTGAACAGGGATTGCAAAAAATGAGGAAGGATTGAAGAGGTGATCTGGGCATTGAGGTATCAGGAGAGACCATGTGAAAAGAAGAGAGAACACTTAGAGCTGAGCTGGCAGAAATGATAAACTTATTTTCCAGTCTTCCTAAAGATCACTCCTGGGGTCAAGAACACCTCCCTCCATAATTAAGGCTAATTCTAACACAAAGATTCCTGACTTTATCTCAAGGCAGCTGATGGACATTTGGAAAAGACCAGTGAAGCTAAGTAGAAATTAATGACAAATTCACTGTAAGACCCTGGGTTCTCAAATGACTAAAGAGAGAATATCATGCCTTGGAAATTAATGACTGCATTCTGTTAATCATCACACTAACTTGCTACTGAAATTTTAAAATGTCACATTTCCCCAGAGCTGGAGCTATACCCTAGTGCCGCTTCCATAATATTTAACACTATCCCCAATGCGGCACTGTAAATTCCACTCACAATTATTTGGCTCCCATTCGGTAAGTGAATAGTCTCTGATACTGAAATCGAATTTCATGGCTAATAGCCTCTCTGATTACTAGGAATTGTTGGTATTTAATTTTAAAAATGTTGCTCAGCCAAGACAGTCATTATTTTCTAATGGAAGTTGGATCATTTCACGACATTCTTTCCTGCTAGTGCTGGGGCGTTGGCAACGCTAATCATCACTCATAAACAGGCTGCTTTGCACTGGAACTTGGTTGTAAAATATAACTAACGAGAACTTTTCCAGGAGTTTAAGCTGCATAACATCTTATCCTCTTTATATAATACACCTGTGTATTTTTAGGGATGAGGTAACTTTGGCGCTTGAAAAAATATTATCAGAACACATTTTTAAAACAAAATTATACAACTGTACATTGTTTCCATAGACTTTCTTAGCACGCTCCTCTGAGCTCAGTGGGGCCTAACTGCTTCATAAAACAACCTGAAAATAGAATATAAGGCCTCTCTCTTCCTCGCTAGGCTAGTGTTGATTAAGGAGGACAAGTGGAGTGCTCAAGAAGTCAAACATGGAAAAGAGGGTGAGAGAAACCAGTTTGATGAACTGGGAGAGACAGAACAGAGACACATGTGAAGTATCAAGTTGCAGAGAAGAAGCCAAGACAAAACAAATGTTCAGGTGGTAGTCCCAGAAGCAAATGGATGAATGAATGAGGCTGGGTCACTGGGAGTAGCTACCACTAGGCTCTGGCCATAAAAGGAACTTCTGCAGAAGTTCCTTTTATGCAGTGCCTCGAGCTATTAATAAAGATCAAATTCACTCCGCAAAAGCCATCTCTAGGCTTGGCAAATTGAGTCTTGAATGACTCCTTGAAGAAAAAACAAAACACAACTCATGGGTTCTGACTTCTAGTAGTCTGAAATTGAGTCCTCATCTTCTTCCTTATGAGCACTGCCCCTTTTCTTGAGTTATGTAACCTCTCCAACCACCTTCAACCGCAAAGTGGGTAAAATGGTAAAAATTACCATCTTAGGGTTGCAATGAGAAGTCAATGAGATATCTTACGATAAATGGTTAGATAGAGCCTGGTGTTTGGAAAGGGCTCAAGATAGTTGGTACTATTAACATGTGACCCTATGTATAGACAGTAAAGGACACTATAATAGGAAAAAGTGATTTTAAGACAACCATTATGAAATAAGCTTGGTTTACACTTTTCAAAAGGAACTTTACAAATGTAAGTAATTCGGAATGCTCAGAACTCTTAATGTTGGGTGTGCTTTCAGTTTATAAAAGTTTTTTAAACAATTAATGAAGGATTAAATCTCTTGGGTATCCCATAATGAACAAAAGCAAGATTTTAAGATTTTTACTGGGTGTAGATTATTAATTTCAAAGGCAAATTTGGGTTTTCCGAGATTTGAATTCTTTCTTCTTTTTTTGCTCTCTCTCTCTCCCCCTTCCCCACCCCAAGATTCCTTTCCACGACTTCGGAGGCATTCATGAGCACCTTCTGTATGCCACAGAGACCCAACCCTTACTGAGCTGACTTACCTAGGAGTATTCACAAACATGGCATACATACACTATGTCCGCAGCTTGCCAAAGTTTTGAACACGCATTTTTCCCCTTAGTTCTCAAAACAACCCTGGAAAGCCTGCGTGAGGCAGATGCCACGAATATTGTAATTAAAATAAGAGCAAACTGAGGTTCACCAAGTTTAAGTGCCATGCTGAAAACACACAGCAATCTGAAGTTGGAATAAGGCCTCATCGTGATGTCTTCTAGTGCTGCGCTCACTCATATGAGATCCTGCCAATCCTGTTAGGCCTATTTAAAAGACTGACTAGAGAAAAATCTTATTAGAAAAAAATCGATTTTTGAAACTGTTTGAAAGTGATTTGAACAATGTGAACAAAGAAGGGAAAAGGAGAGAATTTTCTTCCTACCTTGGATCAGGGACAGGATACGGCCTCTCTTAACTTTTGGGGTGGAATGTGTCATGTGCCTACACCAGAGACAATGCAGTTGCCTTGGAATTTCTGTAGCTTGCCTTTGGCCCTAGTGCCACGGAGACCGGACTTCAATCTGCTGAGCTCCACGTTCTGTCCTGATGGAACTGGGCTTGGTGCCCAGTAAAAGTACAGAGGATTCTTGTGCCATGACTGTTTGGCCAGCCCTAGTGCCAGGGGGCTGTCTGGCCATGCTCATAGTTCTCTGGAGTGCAGCCAGGATCTGCCAGCCAGTCTGACTCCATCCAGAAGCTTCTCAACCAGATGAAGAAGTATTGTCTGTGATCTGCTTTGGAAAGGGGATTCTCAAGTAACTGTGACTAAAAATATATCCTGCCTGACTCAGGGGGGCACTGTCAACTTGGAATTCAAAGTAAATCAACAGTGTGTCACCTAAATGGAACAGAAACTATGTTGGTGATTATAAATTCTAATCAAATTCATACAATGATTAATAAAACACCATGTTAGTAGTCTGATCATCTTTATGGTGAATCTGGCTATTGATATATTATAGCAAGTGCTACCCCAAGATCTGCTGGTTAAAAAGTGACCCTGAACTTGGCATTAATGTGGCATCTCTTCCCCTCTACGCAAAACAAAACCAAAAAAACAAATAAGCAGTGCCGGGAGAGGAATGGGTGATCAGAATTTAGTTATAGATATAAAGACCTATAGAGAGTTTCTATTCAATGGGTATAGAGTTTCAGTCATGCAAGTTACCAAAGTTCTAGAGAACTGCTATATAACACTGCTTATAGTTAATACCGTACTACACACTATAAAATTTCTTAAGATAGTAGGTCTCATTTATGTGCTACTTACTACAACTTTAAAAAATACGATAGATATTCTTCCACAGGAAAAAAAAACAAGTCTTTATTTTAGCATCACATAACATAAAGCATAACCTCTGAATCATAAGGGCTAAGCTTAAAATGCCAGTGCAACCCCTTACAATGAGGAAGTTATTTAATCTCCCTGAGCCGGGTTTCCTCATCTGTGAAATGGGGATAATAACTTGTACCTGGCAGGGTTGTTAGGAAGATTAAATGGTATAGTACTTACGAAAGCAGATAGCCTAACACTTGGCCTAGAACTAGGACTCCTTGGGTTTAACGGCCTCCCCTTCATCACTGCAGCTTCTTTTATGCTAGTATGTTTATCTAGTTTAAAAAGAGGTATAATTCTGGTCTAATGGACTAAAGTATAAGTTGACCCTTTAGCTTTAACTCAGTTCTTACCTCCTTGTAATAATTACCTTCTCTGATTCTGATTCTTAAAAACCCCAGTGAGTGGGCCCAGATCTCTTCAAGCTCCATCCTGCCCATGATCCTAGTGCTGAGAATGAAAATAATAGATGAACAGCCTGAAACCGTCCCAGACTCCATGGCAGAAATAGTATGCTGTAGTTGTTACTTACACATGTGCAACAGCATAAAGTCTTGGAATGCAGACTATTGCCTCATTGATATGGTAAGACCTCATGGTATTGTAAGACCTCAATTTTTATGTAGAAAAAATCTGGTCACCCACTCTATGTGTTTGTTAGGAAGTGTTCTAGTCATGACACGTGGTAATTAAAACCAGAATTGTCAACTTCTTTATTCACAAAAAGTTTTGTACTATGTAACTTCATCCTAAAGATACTACATATTATTCTTAAGCAGAGTATTGAAAAAAATAATTGCCCTTAACACTTTCCCACAAAAACAATCCAGAGGAAAACAAAACCATTTGTCCCCAACCCCTATGAGGCTATTTTTTATATATCCCTTAAATAGATGAGAAATATCTTTCCAATAAATCATAGGAAATATTTGGATAGATTTATACATGGTGAAATATTTTCAGAAAGAATAGTAATGCCACAATATTAAAGGGAATAAAAATTCAAATACTGAATTGATTTTAATAAGATGCCTAGGCTACAGTTTATCATAGCAACAGTGCTAAAAATAAGCAACGAGGATACAGTTTTTCTACGTTCATTAAAGAAAACACAATGCATGGCCAAAGATGCTCAGAAGGAATAAATACACTGTGAAGAAGAAAATAACAGCAAAAAAAAAAAAAAAAAAAAAAAAAAAAAAAATCACAGGGTATGAATTTTTATATCTCTACCTTACAGCTTGAGACCACAGGGAGTTGAAATAAATCCAGGTTTTCATATGTTGTATTGATACCACAGACATTGACACACATCTGTTCAATCCTCCAGCACCATTTTGGTGATAGAGCAGGTTGACACGTTTGACCCTAAGTCAGTCCTCACTCCCTGGAATTCTGAAGCTGTATTGGATTCTGGAAGGCATGCTGGGTGAGTCTATCTGGAAAGCATACGTGCAAGCTGCTCAAACTACATGGCAGCTTGGTAAAGAAAATCAAACCCACTATATATGTGCCAACTCTATTCAGAACCATGAACAGCACCAAGTAAACTATATTCACTTTAAGTCTGTTCTTTAGAGACAATTTCTCGGGTTTCTAGAGAACACAGGTAAAAATGAGGCAACACCTCTGAGAAAAGAAGTGTAGAAAGATGGCCCGGGTGCCGCATTTTAGTCCACTGCACCTGGGCAGTGTGCCAGACCCTAGAAGATGCTCTGGGGCTCTCAACAAGTCACAGCAGAGCCTCTGCTCTCACTGAGCCCACAGTCTACTTGGCTGCTACAAGGAAAACCAATCAACAAGGCAGGAACTAGTAAGTTTTAAGCTCAACCATGAAGAATTTAAAGAAGGTGGTGACTGACAAGGAGGCAATATAGAAAGTAAGAAACAGGGATGAACAAATGCAGATAAAATAAGGTGTGTTCCAGGGAATGGCTGGGGAATGAATGCATTCCCCAGATGCTTTAATAATTCAGTTGCGTTCATTGTCTGCCTTATCCTCACCTCAGCTCTATGAAATCAGGATTATTATTCTCATTTTAGATATAAGGAAAATGAAATTGAAAGAAATTAAGTAGCTTGCTTCAGGCCACGCATATAGAAATTGACAGAGCTCAAATTCAAATCCAAAAATCTATCTTGTTTAAAACTCAGGGCACTCTCTACCACCCTCTACCTTTTTGCAGGATGCATCTTGCGGTTTCCAAGACACCTCCACCGTTTTGAACATACACGTGCCAATACATATTCAAACAAGAATCATCTGAAATAAGGATTCTGAAGAAGCAAAATTTTGTGTAAACATATCTGAAATTTAAGAACCTTTAAATAAAAGGTCATATACATAGTCTCTACTCATTATAGACTGCTCATGTAATTTAAAAAATGTACTAACAGATTAGAGATTCAACTAATAAAGGTTTATTACCTAACATGCACAAGGAACCTGCAAAGATTACAGGAAGAAAGTAAAGAGAAGGAGCTAGCTCTTGCGTCACTGCTTTTGCCATAATGCCAGAAATACCAGAAAAGTAAAGATTCTTTGACCACCTACTTTAAATCATTTGTAAGGCAGTTAAAGATCATTACTTGTGCTTATGCAAAACCTTCCACTTTTGCAAATATTCTACTATAATCTCAAATGACCAATGATTAAAAAACATTTTGACAGGCAGTTATGCAAGAATAAAGAATATGCATTTCACAAATATAAGTTAAAGTTTCAAGGTATGCAGAATTTTTCTGGGATCAGATAGTAGGGTTGTAGCAAAGTCAGGTAAGCATAGAGTTTAATTTAATAATGGTATGAGCTGTGCAATGTGCAGAGTTAAAGGGACCATGCTCAAACCTCTGATGCATCCTGCGTGACAAATGTTTGCCTATCACACAGGCTCATATACATTTGACACAAGCATATATCCATCACTACTTGATTCATTCACTCATTCATTCTGTAGGCATCCTGCCAATTTTGTCTAGGTGTCGAATACTATGCAAATACTATGCAAAAATAAAATAAAATAAGGTATAGTTCTGGTCTTAAAGAAGAAGGTTTGAGGGAGATAATAAATACGGAATTGTAATGCCATGTATAAAGACCAGTGATTGTTATTTATAAGCTATTTTGAGAGGTAGAGGTAAGCCTAAAAACAGATACAAGGTACCAGGGAAGGGTTCTTAGGGTATATGCTTGAGCAAAATCTTAATGCTAAATACTAGTTATCCAATAAAGAGGTAACAACGTACTCTAGGGAAAAATGTGTTATTTGGGGTAAAACTTCATTGTCTACAGTACATTCTTCCAGGCATTCTCATCCCAACCTTGCATTGAGTCATTTTACAAATCTGTAAGTTGTCAATAGCCATTAGCAATGCAAAAAATAATATCCCTATAGAAATGCAACATTCTGTCTGGTAAAGTTTCAAATGGTTTCCTTTATCCACCATGACACAGGCTAGTTTTCCCTCAATTTTCACATTTTTTTCAGTATTCCTAATCTATAATTAAGTCTGTTCTTTGAATTCTCCTTTGAACTTATAACATCTTACTGGTTCCTACATTAATGAGTTAAATATTTAATATGTGTTCATTTTATATCAGCGTGAGGGTCATTATTTTACTTGGTTTTAAAAATGATTCTTTAACATTTACTTTTGGAATTTACTTTAGTTACATATTCCAGAATAAAGACACTGTAAGGACAAATGAGTATCTATAAGGGGTATCATGTGCCCTGGAAACTATTCAGGGCTTAGAGAATAAGAGATAATCCCATTAATATGGTTGAAACTGTATTCTCCATTGCAAGCCAATCTCCAAACTGTCTCCAAACTGTCAAAGAGACATCAAAGTTAAGGCACAATGTACTATTATCATTCTTAAAATACATGAAATAACTTTCTTACTTATAAAATGAGAACTATAATGACATAGTTCTCATAGAATTAAAGAATTTCCAGTGTCAAATATGATTTCAACGTGTTTCAATTCTGCTTAACTTGTCATTATTCTGATCTGGTGCAAATATAGTCTTCAAATATTGAAGATTTTGAGTCTCCATAATGAGAATTTTCTACTCTTAGGAAGAATGAATATCCAGCTCTTCCCTTCACTGCATTTAAGAAATAGCATAGTAGCACAAGACATTGTTAACTGAAGCAGCATTAGAAACAACAACAGCAATAAAACACAAATAAACAGCAACAACCACAAAGAAAAAAAAAAAAAAAAAAAAAACAGGAACCAAGAAGCAACCTGAGAGGGAAAAACTTCCTTTGTATTTTGAAATACTTTTAATCTCTCTTTTCTAGTTAGAGAATCAAAGTTTTCTTCGGTATTCTTAAAATGAAAGTTAAGCTTTCTTTCTTAGGGATAATAACAACTTTTCATTGTGTTATAATATTAAGTTTGCAGGTCCATCAACAGAACAGTAATATCATGGCTCTTAAATAGAAGCATATAATTAACATGTTTTTATCAAAACAGTGATTGGAAATACAAAAAAAGAATCAAACAAGATAAAAGTCAAAATACCCTATAACCAATATTTAAAAGATTTGATATCAATGCGGGGGTCATGGCTGTCTACTTCTCCTAACAAGGAACAGCAATTGCCTGACTCCTGAATGGCCCAGTGCTTGGTCAGCCCACATGAAGGTGGTGTGAAGGGGTGACTGGGAGGTGAAAAAATTACTGATGTGCTTTATGATTCTGAAGAGTAAGGGCTAAAGCAAATCTTTTCTAAACACTGCATCCATAGAGACAGCCAAAGTCTACTTGTGGGGAAGGAAGTGGCAAGGCCATATGCTTAAATGATTAAATCGACTTATGGGGGCCAAGCAGGACACTATGAGAAATTAATAAGGACTAAAAGATCAATGCTTAAAGAGAGCTGAAGAATTGTCAATGACCAACAAGTGCATTTGGTGCATTTGTTTATTCAATGCAGGAGGACTATCACTGTTATTATTGAGAATTTACTTTAGTTACATATATGGCAGGCATTAGGCACTTCCAACCACAGGATATCATGTGGTTTTCAATTCCTTTTGTTAAAAAAAGAAGTTTTTTAGAAAAATGCAATAATATGTTAGCATTGCTTACTTATAAACCATATACAGTGAAATTGATTTCTATTTCATTTGACAAGTGCAGGCACTTGGATAATCAAGTAATTTCTATCTGTATCACCTTGAAATTATTAGCAGTAACTAAGGATAAAGAGTTAGAATATTGTAATTAAAGGCTGAAAGAGGCATAGCTAACTTGTAAAGTATTAACCCTGACAGACGCTTTCTAGAGAGTATCCACTGTACAACACCCATTCAGATATTTAATTAAAATCCCTGGTCCACCTAACACAGATTCGTGGGAATAACAGTGCTTCATTATCCAATGTGACTTAGCACTAATAGATGTGTGCACTCAGTTGAAACAACCGTACCTAAAATAATGTGACATTAAAGAGCACCAATGAAACTTTATATATAAATGGGACAGGTCTTCCATGATAGATACTATAAAAATGTTTTACACATAATGAATGTGGCTGGGAAAATGCAATTGCTTTCTTCACATATGTGAAGATCCATGTGTTTCAGGTTATTTAAAAGTTATTTAATACTTGAATATCTAGATAATAACTTCAATTTTATAATCAGGTATTTTGGGAGGTTTTCTAAATTCCAATAATTATCTCTACCTTTACCTAAAATGCAACCTATCTCTAATCACGTAATCTCCTTGCTTCAATTCCTTCAAGAACTCCCCATTCCTAATAAATTGAGCTCATTATTCTGAACATTGTTTTAAACCTTCTTGGTTCTTGCACAACCTATTTTTGCAAACTTGTCCTTCATTTATTTCTTTCATACTCATTTTTTCCTTCCTGCCCTCATTCCCCTAACTTGACAGTGGAGATCCCTCTATCCTGCAGAGTCCTGCTCAAATTCTCTATTCTTCCTTACACCTTTTCTACTGCCCTTAGCCAGATGAAAGGTTTCATAACTGCACCTCACAACAATAAAAAATAATTTGAGTAGTGCCTTGGTTTTGTTGTTATCAAACTAGTACTATTATTGCCTCATCTTAAGTGCATATTAAAATAAATATTTTATTTTCCAAATTAGACATTTCTGTTGGGAAATGTGTAATTCCAAAATGGAAAATCAAATGGAAAATCAAATCTTGATCATATCCTCCATTAGAGTGCTCAGTAGCTCTCTCAGTCCATAGAGTGAGCTTTGATATAAATCATGCTTCCTCCCTGAGGTACATCTGACTTTCTTTTTAGTCTCCTTCACTTACTAAACTTCTATCTACATGTCTTATGTATAACTACTGCATGTCACAGGGGCACTAACTCCCTCACTTGAAGATAACCATACAATCAAGTTACGTAACTGACCCAGAGGTTTGTACCCAGAGGTTTGTACAGAGAGTTGTGTTATGCCTGTTTCCTGAATTCTCTCCTTACTTCCGCCATTCATTGAACTGGATCATGGTTATTAACATTATCACCACTTCCACCCACTGTGACGTTTCTCCATTAAGGAGACAAGCAAAGGTCTGGTGGAGCTCAACAGCCTTACTGATATCTCATTAAGTAAGAATCTCTCCTAATATTTCTCTATGGGACATTTTTGGCTGCCCTCCCAAAGGTGTCATTCTTTATGGAGAACAATCAGCCTCAAGCCAGAGACTTCAGTAGAAAGCTGTTCTGATTCTCTTCTAACCACAAAAATCACCCATGCAAATCAAGAAAGATCAATTAATACAACCGTAAATCCTGTCAGAGTTCCCCTTACAATTTGAACTCATATTTGTGACTGCGGGCTGTTTTCTCAAAGGGGACATTTGTTAGACAGGTTGTTTGCCAACATGAGGGATGCTTTCTTATATTTTAGGTGATTGTATAATTCCCTAAGGCCAATTATAATTCCTCTTGAGATGGTAAAAGTTCCCTTTAGATAATCAAATAAGCCATTCAAATGCCAAAATGTACCAAACTCCTAATTAGCTCATTAGAGGTAAACATGAATTAATCATTCTGGTGAGTTTAGGTAAAGGTTACCATCTTCACTGCAGGGCTCCTGGAAACCCTCAATGTAAGAAAGCATTAATCCACAAATCAGAACATTCTCAATGAAGTCCATCAAAAATAGAAATCAATAAAGACTGTTTTTAACTCCCAACTAGTGTGCTGGAAGATGAACTTGTTTAATTGTATTTGTGTAAAATGTTCTAGTAGTGACACATAATGAAATTGTTTAAGCTGGTCACCCTTGGAGATGCCAGCAAGTAACACAGAAAGGCAGGTGAGATCCCAGGAAACTGTTGGGTTGACAGCTTTGAATCCACACATCTTTCAACTATCATATTGCAAGATAACCACAACCATTAATATAACAGGTATCACTTAACAATCCCTTACTACATGCCAAATACTTTATATATGTATACATGATTTAATTTAATCCCATTCACTCTGGGAAACTGGTATATGTATGTCTATTTTTACAAAGGAAGAAATACTTGTTCAGAGAAAAGCTAACTAAATTTGTCCACAGCACACAGCCAATGGTGGTAACAACAGGTCTCAGAGTTTGTTTGATTCTTTTTGTTGTTGTTGTTGCTTTTTTTTTTTTTTTTTTTTTTTGAGACAGAGTCTCTCTCTGTTGCCCCAGCTGGAGTGCAGTGATGCGATCTCTGATTACTGCCAGCTCTGCCTCCCAGGTTCAAGCGATTCTCCTGCTTCAGCCTTCTGAGCAGCAGGGATTACAAGTGCCCACCACCATGCCTGGCTAATTTTTCTATTTTTAGTAAAATCGGGGTTTCACCATGTTGGCTGCTCTGGTCTTGAACTCTTGACCTCAGGTGGCCCGTCTGTCTCAGCCTCCCAAAGTGCTAGGATTACAGATGTGAGACACCACACCTGGCCATATAGTTTATTTGATTCTAAAGACTTCTCTCTTAACATAGCACCAAACCGTGCTGATTCTAAGCCATTATGAAAGCATTTGTGACTGAGCTCCACATAAATCCTTATAGGGTGAGCATATTTCTTAGTTATTTTATGCTTTATGTAAGTATAGTCAAGGTTCATACAATACCTCCAGGACTCAGACATCCTTTTCCTTCCATCAGAGAAGCCAAAAACAGAAGCAGATTTCTATAACAATAAGCACCCTAGAGTGAGGGTTTGTATAAGCAAAGATGTCTGCTGATCTGAGGGCAGAATGTTGCTTTGCACTGTGGAACTGCCAGGTCAGAGAAACCCAAAAAGTTTCTATCATTACATTTGTCCAAAGTTTTCCTATTTTTCACATCCATTCAACAAGCAACTACTAAGTACCTCATATGTGAGGATTATCCTCCTGGCTCAACAGGATGGCAATTTTAGGTTTTAAGAAGTGTTGCAAAAAGAACTTTAAGTTTATATATTTTTCTCCCTCAATGAGAGTGAGATTATTGAAGAATAGAAGACAACAAACGAGGCAACAAACTATGAAAGGTAAAAATGCATTTGAACTCAAGTAGCAGAAATTTTGACTTCTAATAGGTGTTTTTGTTTTGTTTTGTTTTGTTTTGTTTTGTTTTTCCTCCTATCACCTATGACCAGAAGTCTGCAAGCAGGCAGAAATTCAGTGTTTCCTAGGCATGGTGTCATTTCTTCTTCATGTTTACAAGATAATCATTGCAGTTCCAGACATTGCATCCATGTTTAAGGCCAGCAGATAAAAGGGGGAAGAGGCAGGACTTCAGAATTTCACTTACTACTCTTCTTACTTACTTCCTTACTTACTACCACTCCTAGGAAAATCCCCACTCTAATGGAAGTTGAGAAAAATTTTCCCAGCAATTAATAATACAACCCAGCCAAAAAGAGTGTAGTGAGCAGTGAGTAGTGGATGAGACAAAAGACTCAAGCCTGCATTGCTTGCACAACCCGGATCTGAGTGGTCTGTGACTAACTTGTTTCCTGACTATTCTGCTCTCCACCTCCTGTCTTTGTCTCTACTCTGGGAATTTACCTTCAGTCCCTCAATGTGTGGGTACAGCTACTTGGCTGGAGCCTCTATCAGTTTGCCTCTTTTCAGAATCGCACACTGAAGGCAGACTGTAATCCTCTCACCTACCCACGGGCTCCAAAGCAGCGCGTCATTGACATCAGCTCAGGTTCAACCTGATGGTGAGACCTGAGGCCAAGTATGCAGTTAATTTTGAGTTTTGAATTGAGAAACACTCACGAAAATGAGCCAGGGCACACCAATATCCAAGCAGCATTTAAATGTGCTTTGTAGCTAATAGTTTCCTCCTATTATTCTTTAATGCACAGGAAGAAAATTATCTGATTTGACAGAAACATCGTTTCAAAATTTTTGAAGACGAGTTAATAAGTCTTAAATTCATTCTTTCAAACATAGTTAAAAATTATTTCCCTGGAGAAGAAAAAACTCAGAATACCATAAGGGGCTAAAGTAGGCCATGTAAACAGCTCCCCCTATAGTTTTCAAGACAAAGATGACTTCACTTACCACCAAAAGGCTAGGGAAATTACAGCCCATAATTTAAATAGAAGAACATTAACATTTACCTTTCGGTAATATTTCCTTTACTGATACTTAGTTTTTAAAGCATACTCCTATGCAAAATGTGTATAAGGAGACAGTATTTATTTCAATTCTTGCATGATTTACAAATTTTCCAAAGACTATACTACTGAATAAACCCAAAGGACACCCAGAAAATAAAGGATGCCCAGAAAATTTATATGATAGTTCCAAAAAGTTTCATGTTGTTCACTTATTCTTGTGAAAACTACCTTACTTAAAATCATTAGCTGTCCTATGAATTAACAGAAATAATAGCATTAAACAGGTGATTGATCATTGGATCAGAGCAATATTATCATTAAGGCAAGCAAACATATACAAAAATGAAAAGCCAAGAAATAATACAAGATGACTTTCACCTTTCTACTTGGGAACAACAGCATTTTTTGCCTAGGAACAGGCAAAAATCTATTCTAGTTTTCTGTAATAAACCTTAAAATTATCATGAAAATGATGACAGTATTCTTCACTGAACTTGTAAAAACTCTTCTTAATCACAGTCCTTGCTCTTTTTCAGAAATAAGATAGATACTAGAGATTTCTAGTATTTCTATTTATATCTTACATTTTTCCAAAAAAGATGTATTATTAGTATGTTGTTACTGTTACTGTTGCCTATGGAGCAGGGGAGGTTTCCAAAAACCAAAAACCAAAACAAACAGACAAACAAAATTCAAACACACACACATAAAAATCCATACACAAAAATTTACCAAATAATGAACTCAGAAATTATAGGTAATAAATAAAATTAAAAGTTGGGACTTGGAGCATAAAAATACATTACCAAAATAGTCAATATTAACAGCCAATATTATTGCTATGCTTAAGAATCAAATTGGCCGGGTGCGGTGGCTCACGCCTGTAATCCCAGCACTTTGGGAGGCTGAGGCGGGTGGATCACGAGGTGAGGAGATCGAGACCATCCTGGCTAACACGGTGAAACCCCGTCTCTACCAAAAATACAAAAAAAAACCCCAAAAAACAAAAAACTAGCCGAGCGTGGTGGTGGGCGCCTGTAGTCCCAGCTACTTGGGAGGCTGAGGCAGGAGAATGGCGTGAAACCGGGAGGCGGAGCTTGCAGTGAGCCGAGATCGCGCCACTGCGTACCAGTCTAGGGGACAGAAAGGGACTCTGTCTTAAAAAAAAAAATAATAATAATAATCAAATTTGGCTCTGAGTTTCCAAGCAGACAAGCAATACCTGAAGCATCAACAGAACACGTATCAGAACCAAAATAAACCTGAAGAGCACCTTAGCTTTTTCCAGCACTCAATCTTCTATAATGCATCCTTTGTGTATTGGAATGTCAGTGTTACACAAAACAGTGTCCATAACAATATTTTCACAACCAATTTATTAAAATATTTTATATTTTATATGGCCCTTTCTTATAATGGTGCTGTAATGACAGCTCAAGGCAGGTGCTTTTGCAATGTGCAATACACCAATGTACACATAACTAACCTGTGGTATCCCAGTTGACTCAGAATCCTGTTTACAGCACAGATCTTAAAGCTAATATTGCTATGGGGTCTTTTCATTTGCTTTGGAAAAGAAAAACTAGAAAAAAATTCTTCTAAAAGACTCCAATATAAGGACCAAGTGGGAGTTAAATTATCTTCTTCCTCTTATAAGGGTTTGATTATTTTCTGGAACCCACATGCCAAGATGAGGACTACAGCGATTTCCCCCTGTTGTATATGTTTGTTTGCTCATGTGACATGTGGATGGAGCAGGGGCAGGGCTGTCTATGACTGAACAGGATTGGAAGTCACAGCAAAGAGGAAAGTTTTCAAGGGTGCTATATAATCTAACCAGCTCAGCTATCAAAACAAAACAAAAAACTATCCAAAATAAGTAAGTAAATAGACTGCATAAACCCCAGAACAAGCTGTTTACAAAGAAGAATTAGAAGTTGCCAATATGCTCATTATTAAATAATTTTTGATTCTCTTAGTAACCTAAGAAATATAAATTTCAACAAAAGTAAAATATGTTTTTTCACTCATCAACCTAAACAAAACTTAAAATCTTAATTTTAGTATTGGTAAGGTTGTAGGGAACAGGCAGTCCCTGCTAATGAAAACACAAGCTGAAAATACAAACTTCCTGGAAGGAAAGTTTATTATAAATATGGAAAAAAATCTTAAAATATTCATGTCCTTTGACCAGCATTTCTCTATTAAGAAATGATCCTAAACTAATTATCTCAGTCATATGCACATGTAAACATACTATTATTCATAAGAAAAAATATTATAAATTACTCATCTTCCAAAGTAGAACACATGTTAAAACTTTTTTAAAAAACTAAAACATATACACTACAATCTATATTATATTCAAATATATGTACATGGGAAAATATCAGATACAGCTAGAGTATTTCTTATATATATTTCTTACATTTATTTATATCAAAGTGTAAGATATAAAATATTAATAAGATATTTAATATTATAAGAAATATATGACGTATTCCACGTTTTTACCTGTGAATTTAAGTTAGAAATAGATTTTTCAATATTAATTTAAAAAATAAGAAACAATTTCTTCCTAGTTATTTGAAATGACATAAAAACTATAGTTTAATTTCAGGAAACTCTAAATTTTTTCAAAGAGTTCTGGAAATTTTCTTGTAAAACATATTTATCAGATCCTTATAAATCACAACATGTTCAACTGGTTCACTTAGCACTGAACAGATTGAAGGATGCTGTGCTCCAGCCTCAGGCTGATCAAGCAAGCTCCAAATTACAGTAATTACAAATTTAACCTCTCAAATAAATTACGATGTGGAATGAGGAAGATGGTTTTGTCTAAAAGGCTTTGAGAAGGAACTGGGGGGCTACAAATATAACTCCATCATATACTCCTGAACACAGGTGAATCGCTGAATTTAATGTGAGAAGGGAGTTAGAGATGATCTACTTCTGAATCTTTTCTACATTGTTTCAGTGAGTGCACTCTATTCCAGACAGGTAGAGTGAATGGCTACCTGAGGAGTCCAAGACCTAGCTGGGATTGAATCAGTCCCTGGATCTCAGTCTAGTGCTCATTCCACGCACTTGAATTCAGCTTTATTATCTCGGTTAACCCACTTATACATAAGTTTTGTGACAAATAGTTCCATAAGCACTATCTAAGGCAGCACTATTTAACAGAAATATAATGAAAACCACACGTATACTTTTAAATTTTCTGGTAGCCATGTTAAATAAAGGAAAAAGAAACAGATGAAATTAATGTTAATTATTAATATTTTCTTTAATCCAATGTATAAAGGTTTTCCAAAATTAGTAGAAGAAAAGAAATAATAAAGATCAGAGCAGAAAAAATGAAATTAAGGCTACAAAAGTAACAAAAGATCAACAAATAAAACTTGTTATTTTACAAAGATGAACAAAATCAACAAACCCTTAGCTAAACGAATTAAGAAAACAAGACTCAATTCAATGAAACCAGAGGAAAAAGGGAGATACTAAAACTGATACCACAGAGACTCAGAGAATCATTAAAGGATATTCTGAACAACCATAAGCCAACAAATTGAAAAACCTAAAAAAAGTGGGTAAATTCCTGCACACATACAACCTACCAAGATTGAACAATGAAGAAATAGAAAACCTCAACAAGCCAATAATGAGTAATGAGAGTGAAGCTAAAATTAAAAGTCTCACATCAAAGAAAAGCTCAGGACCTGATAGATTCACTGCTGAATTCCACAAAACACATAAAGAAGAAGCAATAACAATTCTACTTAAACTATTCCAAAAACTTGAAGAGAAGGGGATACTTTCAAACTCATTCTATGAGACCATTATTACCCTGACATCAAAACCAGACACAGACACAACAGAAAAAGGAAACTACAGGCCAATATTCCTGATGAACATGGATGCAAAAATCTTCAACAAAATTCCATTACTCAAATTCAATAACATATTAAAAAACTGATTTGCCATGATCAAATGGGATTTATCCTAGGGATACAAGGATGGTTCAACCTAAGTAAATTAATAAACATGATACACAGCATTAACAGAATCAAGAACAAAAACCATATGATCATAGCTGCTGAAAAAGCATTCTGTTAAATTCAACATCCATTTATGATGAAAACTCTCAACAAATGGTGTACAGAAGAAACATATCTCAAAACAATAAAGACTGCTTATAAAAATCCCATAGTTAACATCTTACCAAACAGGGAAAATTTGCAAGCTTTTCCTACAAGATCTGGAACAAGGCAAGGATACCTGCCGTCACCACCTTTATTGAACAGAGCACCAGAAGTTACAGCCAGAACAATTAGGCAAGAGAAGGAAATAAAGGACACCCAAATTGTAAAAGAATAAATAAAATTATCCTTGTTCACACATGATATTATATTTAGACCAACTTAAAGACTCCACCAAAAAAACGAGCAGAACTGATCAATGAATTCAGTAAAGTGGCAGGATACAAAATCAACATGCAAAAATCAGTATCAGGTCAATACACCAACAGCAGAGAATCTGCAAATGAAATCAAGAAAGCAATCACATTTATAAGTGCTAACAACAACAACAAAAAAACTTAGGAATAAATTTAACCTATATTTTGAAATAGCTGGAAGAGAACATATGGAATGTTCCCAACCCAAAGAAAGAATAAATGTCTCAGGTGATGAATATCCTAATTACCCTAATTTGATCATTACACATTGTAAGTATCAAAGTATCACATGTATCCCATAAATATATATATTTACATATAATAAATCAAAATGGATTCGTTATATGTATAAATTGTAAAATATATATACGTATAAAGTTCTCAGGATTTCAACCTGTATTCAGTATAAAAATAAAAATAAAATTTTAGATTTTTTTCCATACCAGGTCTTTGGAACTCAGTGTATTTTTTTCCACTTATAGCATGTTGCAATTGAGACCAGTAAATTTCAAGTGCTCATTGACCATAGCGGTTGATGGCTTCCGATTTGACAATGCAGATCTAGGGCATAGTTGATTTTATGACTTTCTTCCCCAAAAGGCCAGGGCAAGTAGTAATTTAGGTCTGTATCTAAAGACAGAAACCATCATAAAGAAATCCTGTAGAGAAGTGTATCAATAATGAAGAAACACCACAAATACCAAGCTATAGCATGGAGTAGGCAAAGTCTTTCTTGCTTGGGCCAATAGTAAATATGAAAATATTCTCTTAACATGAAATAATGCTGATTCTTTGGATGAGCAAAGAGAAGAGTAAAGATTATCACAACCAGGAGTTACTGAAAGCAGAGCCATGATAATAAAGGCATGTGACTGACAGGGTTTGTCACTCTCCCAATGGTGGTGGTATTATTTGCTTACTTAAAACCTAAAAGTTTTCCCTCCATTAAGATTCTCAGGTGCCTTCTGCCAGAGTAAGCTATTCCTGCCTACTCAATTTAGTGATAGTTTCATTCTGCTTCATTTGTAATTAGTTGCCTACCAATGGTCTCCCCAAATTATAATCACCTTGCCCTGATGACCTGAAGCACATTTTGCATATTTAAATTCCTTATCATTGGAAGGTAGTGCATTATACCACACATAATATGTGCTCAATAAAATTTTAACAGGTGTGTAAATGAATCAGTGATGCCCATTCAGAATTTGATGCTGCCTTTCAGAAAATACTATAAAGATTAAAAGTGACCAGGGAAAAAAAAGGCACCCAATGTAAATCTTCCAAATTTCTAAGTGTATACAGAAGACTGGAATTTAGGAAAAAACACAGCAACAGATGTTGAACCACAGGGCCATGCTGACCATATTATTTAAAATTATTCCTTCAAATCAAGAAGGCTTAACCGTAAATCAAGACACACACCAAACACACACACACAAACATACACACCATGCCCAAAAGCTTATCAGAGTTTCAGTAAACAATGCCAGATACAAAATTATCTTCCTGTTGTCTTGCTTCAGCAACAAATTATTGCTTCAAAGCTTGGCAATCAGAGAAGCAAAATTCTTGAGCATCCTACAAGTGAATTCAAGACTCTCTATTCTTCCTGAGCAAACTTATATTTGAAGGTACACATAGTTCTAGCAAACTGAGACTACTGAGGTGCATTTTGATTGCAGTTCTGGTAACCCAATGCCATAATCCACAAAGCCAATTCCTGTTAAACATTTTGTCTAACTTCTGTTAAGTGCTAAGATGGTAACTAGCTCTCTCCTTGATTTCCCCAGGAAAAATTAACTTGTTTCCAGGGTATGTGTAAAAATCCCACTTTTTGTTTTCTTGCCCTTTGGTATCTTCTCTGAAAACTAACTTAATTCAAAGTCCAGCACTGTAGGAGTATGTGATAAAAAGTACCTAAAAATCAATAGAGTTCCCAGGCCCCTCAGTTCCAGGCAGCCTTGCTTACCACGCTGTAAGAGCTCATCAGCACTGTCGTTCCACTTGCTGCACTCCTAAATTGATTGGAAATGCCCTGACCCAAAGGTCAGATGGTGTGTAAATATAAGGGATATCTCACCATGGCACTCAGATCTCCACACTGCAGGAAGCCAAGAAGGCCATTTCAAAGGTATTGGTCTGTATCCTAAATAGAGGACTCACAATCTTCTTAGGAAAGACACACATCTCCACTTCGACCAGATGATTAAAGAAATTCCACTGGAGTTTCTTCAGGAGCCTTGCCATGTTCCTCTCCAACAGTGATTTGGGAACACTGCCTTCAGAAAACGCCTTTGGAACTAGCAGGATTGGATGTCTCTGCACTTAAAGTCAAAAGAAATTAAAGTCGATCCAGCTATATTATAAAATTATTAATTGCTGCAACCTGATTGGAAGTGACATTTATAAGTAAACTGAGGAATCTATTAGAACTCAGGAAAATTGACCATTCTTTTGAGATAAAGATGGCAAGACAATTAGTACTGAGGGGTAGAATGGCACTGCAGAGTACATTAAGCCTATGGTGAAAGACCCAAATTGTCACTTGAGTCTTGGGAACTTGAGCAAGTTAACTAACTTCTTTGAGGCTCAGCTTTGAAAATCGTGATTCTTAACCAGTTTAGGAGTATGAAAGTCTTTGAAAATCTGATGAAAGTCTCTTCTTAGAACTATTTTATGTAAATTTTACTGAGATCGTGAATACCTCACTATCCCCAAATACTTCTCAGGGCCCAAGTTAAGACTTTATATTCTGAAAACTTATAACTCTGCTATTCTATCTCTAGAATGTATCCTCTGTAAGAGTGAGGTGTTTCCAGAACCTAGGACAGTTCTTGATACCTACTGTGTGCTAAAGGGACATTTGTAGAATCCTAATAAAGGAAAGAATAGTGAGACTCTTCAAGGAATTAAACAAGGCAGTTTATGGAAAGGAGAAGTGAAAATTACAAAATATTCTACAAATATGTGACTTCTTTTGTTAAAGTAAATTGCAAGCCACATCTTAAGCTCTGTTCTAATGGATACAGTAAGATAAAATTACAATTTACACTTTCCTACAATTTATAACTTATCCTATAAACCTGGCATTTTCTAAAATGATACATTTGTGCTGTAATTCAAATTTTATCCATTGAAAGCCATTAAAAATAATCAATAAATTAGTGAGAATTAAATTCCCTTACATGTCCAAAGAAATCCCGCTTTTCATTTTGCATTTTCTGCTTGATTCTAAGGATGCCACTATCGTTTTATTGGTCAAATGTGGACATATAATTCACTTGCTATTAAATTCCCACATTCAGTAAACAATTCAATAGTTTGCAATTCCCAAAAGTCTTCCACCTGAATTCTTAACCATTTATCTTCCATGTCTTTGCCCAGTCTCAGACCTCATTATTTTTCACTTAAAACATAAAAATATTTTTCAGTTTCTCCCCCTGTAATTTTTCATTTGCATCATCTCTGATCATCTTGCTAAAACATAAATTTGATCATGTGACTTTTCCACTTAACAATCAAGACACCCATCCTAAGCCTATTTTATGGCAAATAAATGTGGAAATATAGTAAATGACGCCCTTCCTCATTGAAACTTAGCTCATGCCTCTCATCTTGTACTTCACACTCCTTCCATAGTTCACATCTCTCATGGTTACTGCCTGCCATTTTCTTTGTACCTTCATGCTTCTGGTGGCAAAGAGAGGGTTCTGTTTACAACCTCCTTGGCCTCTCATCTTTCAAGTAGACTCCTACTAATCCATCTAGACTCAAATGTCACTTTCCTGACCACTTCTCCAATCAGCTAACCACTCAGCTAACCATACAGAAAAGCACATTCTCTGTGCTTGCATTACAAATACACTTGACTCTAACACTTCTATTGCATTAAGATGATTTATATGTCTTTTTCACACTGGTCTCTAAGCTTCCTCAGAGCACTGCCCACATATTTTATACATTGAGTCAATGACCAAGTAAAATTAGTATACTGACACTGCTGATAGTAACAATAGCTCTGAATAAGTTCCTATGCAGTTGCTAACTACCTCATATTTTCATTAAAGGTATCTAGTTTGCCTGCATCAAATCCACAGATGACTGTCTCTATACGGAACATAAATGACAATGATGATAATGTTTATAGAGTGCTTACATTTGCCTGGCTTCATGTTCATCATTTTACATGGTTATTTTTATTTAATACACTAGCACCTCTATGATGTCGGTATTATTAACCCATTTCACAGATAAGAAAACTGAGGTTTAGAGAAATTAAATTGAGACATACAGCCATATGGCTATTTACTAGCCTTATAACTAGTAAATAGTGAAGACAGGTGTATTAGTCCATTTTCATACTGCTATAAAGAACTGCCCAAGAAGGGGTAACTTATAAAGGAAAGAGGTTTAATTAACACACATGTCAATTAAGGCACCTCCTTCCAAGGTGGCAGAAAGGAGAAGTGTCAAGCAAAAAGGAAAGAGACCCTTATAAAACCATCAGATCTCGTGAGAACTCACCAACTGTCACAAGAACAGCATGGGGAAAACGACTCTGATGATTCAACCACCTCCACTTGATCTCTCCCTTCACACATGGGGATGATAGGGATTATGGGGATTACAATTCAGGATGAGATTTGAGTGGCGACAAAAGCCCAGTCATATTGAAGAGATTTGTTCCCAACTTTTCTTGCAAATAGTATTATTCTCAAATTCTATTTTGAAGTATGAATGATCAGTTCACTAAGATGCTTTGTGGGAAAATCTAGGAAAGTCTCTTTAAATACATGTTTCAATGGTTTGCTTTCAAAATCTGGTGAAGGTTCATCTGGTGATACATTAATCAATTATCATATTTTCTTTTTCAGAGAACCCAAGTAAGAATTTTTACATTGCATTTCTCACGTGTTAAGGACAACATTGTTGTCCCTACCTAGAAGTGAGTTTCTTAAACTATATGATGATTTCAATGCAGACTCTAAACAAGAAAAATTTCTGATGTGGTCTTGAGAAATTACTTGATTAAAGCATACAAATTCCTACATTTCCCACTGGTGGAGTGGAGACTCCCAGAAAGCCTACTGCAGAATCCAGTGTTTCTTTACTAACACAGACCTTAGACCACATCTTTCTTTCTCATTCTACATCTCTGTTCCTTGCTGGCCAGTTTAGTCTTTCAATTGTCTAGGGACTCTCCATTCCTCCCCTCCTCTTTCTAGCCTGCTATTTAAAGGCCCCTCTGAATAAACCGCAGCTTTCCTACTGCGTGCCTTTAGTTCAAAAATGAGAATCTGCCCTACAGTCTGGCCTCCTTCCTGCCTGAAGCCAGCATCTTCATCCTGCCTTTGCCAGTTTCAGAGAGATCAGCCCATTCAAACACTTATGCCTCATCCCAAATATTCATCAACATCATGCCCATTCTTCAATTTCAATACAAATCTTTCTTGCTTGCATGATGGACTTAGGCAAGGCACATAATTCTCTGTGATTCACAGGGTTTATATAAGGATTAAGTGAGATAACACAAGAAAAGACACTTGGAACAATGCCTAGCCCATGAGAACTCTATATACTCAGTGATGGTGTTTAGTTATTTTATTGTTGAGGCACTTACAACCACTGTAAAGAGAACAGAGATGGTTAAAAACACCAACTCCATGTCAATGAGGCCTGAGCCTGCCACTTACGCCAGGTGGGACCTTGGGGAAATCACATTACATTTTTGGCCTCAGTTTCTTCTGTGAAAGGAACATCCCACAGTACCTCTATCACAGAAATGCGGAGGAGTTTACATGCAACAGTGTGAGTATAAAGCACTTGCTTCTGGAAGTAGTACAGAGGAACTGCCCAGGCTACATATTAGTAACTTGTCATTTCCCAGCCCCTAAAGATCTCTCCCTTTCTAAATTCCTCAAGAGCTGCAATCATTTTCTCACATTCCAAGATGTATTTTTCTCTGACTATTTCCATCGTGGTAGGTGTGCCCTTCCAGCTAGGTGTGAGTTCCCCAAAACCATGTACTATCTTGTATATTTCTCCCAAACTCTTCTACTCTCAGCAAATAGGAAAGTGCTAGGAATGTAAATGCCTGAGAAGTATTGACTTGCACATCACCAATACGTGCTATTAACGTTTGTTAATTTATATAACATTTCATCTGTTTGAGTTCGTAGCCAAGAAAAAAATATGAATAAATTGTCATTATTTTTGCTCTTTTTGGAGGAATAGGGAATTGAATATATTTTAATAGCAAATTTATATAAATAAACATAATAACACTAGACATATAATTGCATGTAGTATAGCAGAGTGAGAATATTAGAGGTAATGAACAGAATATACTATTTTAAAATTATATAAACACAGTTTCTATCAATAAAAAGTCATTGTTTAAAGAAATCTACAGTCTGACCTTGCAAAAGAAAAAAAATTAACATACGAAGTTGAATTTCTGAAACTTGTTCACTGAAAGATTTCTAACATGAATACTTAAAGTCTCCAAATTTATACTAAAAATTCATATGTAAATGAACAATGAAAATAAAAATTGCCAATACCTGATACCCATTTTCTTTTTGTATATATTACCACTCTACTTGTGATGGAAAAATAAAAGTTTCTCATCATATGCCATGTAAGTACATGATATGGTTTGGCTCTGTGTCTTCACCCAAATCTCACTTTGAATTGTAATAATACCCATGTGTCAAGGGCAGGGCGAGGTGGAGATAATTGAATCATGGGGGTGGTTTTCCCCATACTGTTCTCGTGATAGTAAATAAATCGCAAAAAATCTGATGGTTCCATAAATGAGTTTCCCTTCACAAGCTCTCTTGCCTGTTGCCATGTGAGACATGACTATTCCTCCTTGCCTTCTGCCATGCTTGTGAGGCCTCTGAAGCCATGAGGAACTGTGAGTCCGTTAACCAATTTCCTTTATAAATTACCCAATCTTGGGTGTGTCTTAATTAGCAGCATAAGAACAAACTAATACAGTAAACTGGTACTGGTAGAGTGGGATGCACCTATAAATATACCCAAAAATGTGGAAGTGATGTTGGAACTGGGTAACAGGCAGAGTTTGGAACAGTTTGGATGGCTTAGAAGAAGACAGAAAAATGTGGGAAGGTTTAAAACTTCCTAGAGATTTGTTGAATAGTTTTGACCAAAATGCTGATAGTGATATGGACAATGAAGCCTAAGTTGAGGTGGTCTCAGATGAAGATAAGAAACTTTTTGGGAATTGGAGCAAAGGTGACTCTTTTTATGCTTTAGCAAACAGACTGGTCACATTTTGCCCCTGCCCTAGATATCTCCAGAACTTTGAACTTGAAAGAGGTAATTTAGGGTATCTGGTGGAAGAAATTTCTAAGCTGGAAAGCATACAAGAGGTGACTTGAGTGCTGTTAAATGCATTCGGATTTATGTATTCACAAAGATATGGTTTGGAGTTGGAACTTACATTTAAAAGGGAAGTAGAGCATAAAAATTTGGAAAATTTGCTGCCTGACAATGTGATAGAAAAGAAAATCCCATTTTCTAAGGCAAAATTCTAGCCAGTTGAGAAGTTTGCATAAGTAATAAGGAGCCAAATGTTAATTATCAAGACAATGAGTAAAATGTTTCTAAGGCATGTCAGAGGTCTTCACAGCAGCTCCTCCCTTCATAGGCCTAGAGGCCTAGGCCAAAAAAATGGTTTCGTGAGCTGGGCCCAGGGTCCCCCTGCTCTGTGTAGCCTAGGGACTTGGTGTCCTGCATCCCAGCCACTCCAGCCATGGCTAAAAGGGGCCAAGGTACAACTCAGGCCATGGCTTCAGAGGGTGAAAGCCTCAAGTCATGGCAGCTTCCACATGATGTTGAGCACGTGGGTACACAGAAGTCAAGAATTGAGGTTTCGGAACCTCCACCTAGATTTCAGAGGATGTATGGAAATGCCTGGATATCCAGGCAGAAGTTTGCTGCAGGGGCGAGGCCCCCATGGAGAACCTCTGCTAGGGCAGTGTGGAAGTGAAATGTGGAGTTGGAGCCCCCACACAGAGTCCCCACTGGGGCACTGCCTGATGGAGCCATGAGAAGAGGGCCACCATCCTCCAGAACCCAGAATGGTAGATCCACTGATAGCTTGCACTGTGCATCTGGAAAAGACACAGACACTCAACACCAACCTGTGAAAGCAGCTGGAAAGGTGGACATATGCTGCAAAGCCACAAGGGTGGAGATGCCCAAGACCATGGGAACCCATCTCTTCCATCAGCATGATTTGGATGTGAGACATGGAGTCAAAGGAGATCATTTTGGAGCTTTAAGATTTGACTACCCTGCTGGATTTCAGACTTGCGTGGGGACTGTAGCCTCTTTGTTTTGGCCAATTTCTCCCATTTGGAATGAGGGTATTTACTCAATGCCTGCACTGCCACTGTTTCTAGGAATTAACTAACTTTCTTTTGATTTTACAGGCTCATAGGTGGAAGGGACTTGCCTTGTCTCAAATGAGACTTTGGACTGTTGGATTTCTGGATTAATGCTGGAGTAAGTTAAGACTTTGGGGAACTGTTGGAAAAGCATGATTGTGTTTTCAAATGTGAGGACATGAGATTTGGGAGGGGCAGGGGTGGAATGATATGGTTTGGCTCTGTGTCCCCACTCAAATCTCACCTTGAATTGTAATAATTCCATGTGTCAAGGGTGGTGCCAGATAGAGATAATTGAATTGTTGCAGAGGTGTCCTCATACTGTTCTTGTAATAGTGAATAAGTCTTATGAGCTCTGATGCTTTTTATAAATGGAAGTGCCCCTGAACATGCTCTCTTGCCTGTCATCATGTAAGACATGACTTTGCTTCTCCTTTCATTCCATCATCATTGTGAGGTCTCTCCAGCTATGTTGAACTGTGAGTCCATTAACATTCTTTCCTTTATAAATGACCCAGTCTCAGGTATGTCCTTATTGGCAGCATGACAACAGACTAATGCAGTACAACACTCTGTGTATGAGGTGGGCTAGTTGGAAACACTTCTGTCAAAATATTACCTATTTGACACAGATAAGACACAGCCTGGGTCTCCAAACAGGATGACCTCACTAGCTGCCCTCTGGAAACCAAGTGTTGTTTTGAAATCTTAAGAAATGTCTCATGTGTCACAAGAAGAGGTTGCAGTCTGAAGTTGAGGGGCTTCTGTTCATCAGTGAGGTTTCTTGCCCTTCCAAAGGATGCACATCCCTGCAGGACCCTGAGTTTCTGAGCTGCTTCCAGGATACTTCCTGATTCCTGTGCTTAGAAAGGAATAGAGACCTCTGTATCCCTCAGCAGTGTGAGGCAGGTAGGGCTGGCTCTCAAAACACCTGCTCCAATTAATGTCCATCTGTGCTTGTACTTCAGGAAGTTGTAGCAGCAAGAAGCAGTGTTTTTGTTGATAAAGTCACTTCTGGAACTTTTCCTGTTTATGGGAGAACTTTTTAGGCAGTAGATGATCAGCAGACTTGAACACTGGAAGTACAGGAATTGCAGGATGGAGTAACAGACTGTTTTATTAATAAGTTTCACAAAAGGGAGGGTGCCACACAAATTAATGGTTATAGATACTACACCTTCTACATTAAAAAAAGTCTCAAAAATCTGAACCTAACACAGTAACTCATATTTTTCAAACCACATTCTGTTTTGCAGAAAACTTTCTCACAAAGATGCCTTTAAATATTTCTCCCCTTAAGCCTGAAAGAGGGAGAGACGGCTCCTTTTACAACAGCACAGTGTACTCATTATGAGCCAAGGTTTGGAATTGGACTCCTAAGTTTTAATATCCTCTCTGCCCCGTATCACACTTGTTTATGACCTTGGCCAATGGCTTACCCACTCCAAGGCTCCACTTTCTAACCTATAAAATAAAGATGAAACCGTGTCTTCTTTTAATGTCACTTGATGGTTAAACATAACTTATTGGAAATTCCTTCATCGTGTGCCCAATTAGAGCATCAGAAAGTGCCCCCATTTTTAATTATTCACTGAAGTTGTGCATTGTGGACAGAGCCTGCCCTACATCTCAGATCTCATGAGGCTGAGCCCTTGTTATCACCACTTTTCCAGGGCAGAGAAAAGACAAGCATGGCTTCTACTTCTTTCACTGAGTAATGAAAAGTGTCAAAGAAAAGCACAGCTCACATCATTGGTGGCATGACCAGGTCATAATACATGTGCTTCTATACGGCCCTGTGTCTCTGGCCCTCCATACTGACTGAGGAGCTGTCAGTCTTCCACAAAGCAAATGCCCAAAGGAGGCATGGCTGGGGCTGAAAGGTCTGATCCCAGGGACTGGGTCTCAGCTCTCACTCTGCTGCTTTTGGCCAATGTGCATTATTGTCCTCTAGAAAGATGGAGTTCTCTTCTCCCAATTTCCATGTAAAATTCTATTGAGAGAGCATGCATCCCTTTTTGTTTATTTGTTTTTGTTTTGGTGCACCACTGCACACTATCCAACCTTGACTAGACTTCCTTTAGTGTAAAAGGAAATATCTTTAATGCACTAAGAAATAATCACATCTACCATGACCCAAGGGAAGAGAGGAGTTTGGTAGGGGGAGTCGTGTAAGGATAGGACTGGAAGCATTTCTGCCCTCAGTGCTTTCCAGAGTCCTAGACTTCTGTTCACAGAGTAGGTATGTATGCTTGAAGAAAGGCTCAACCACCTGAAGTCCCCAAGGACCCCAAGAATACTGCAACTAATTTACAGGGGAAATAAAAGGAAGACAGAATCTAGTCTACTATTCAGGAAAAGGTTACAAAACAAGCCACCCCTGTATGAACAAGAAACCTAGCTTGTGTAGGCTTGTCGTTCTGAGTTTTCTTATGCTTATGGAAGCAATAAAGTATGTCATTGTACACCTCAGAAATTTCTATATTACTTTTTTGCATATAACTAAATACACATTAACATTTTATTATCACCTTTTATCCAAGAATCATTGGTGGATAAAAGCAAAGTAGTAATACGGCTTTTAAATAAAATACATATTTGATACATCTACATAATTAGCTGGGAGTTGTACTATATCTTAATGAAACTATAGTTAAATTTTAAAATCAAGTTCATACTTGAAACTGAATAGGAAAAATGCAAACTGCAGCACTTAGTTTCATGAGACTGACAAACAAGAACTCTCCATATAGGGCCCGGCTTTTCTAAAATGTGAAGTCTAGGCAAGCACATGACTTGCACTGAATACTGGCTGAAAGGGTGTATTCAAATGACCAACCCAGTCTTAACCAAAATGCTCACCACCAATAGTGTGTTGCATTCTTCCTACTGATGTTAGTGGGTCCAATAAAATCATTTCTAAAATTATGAATACATTTTTTTCTTTTATTCAAATTGTGTTCCTCATGGGTACCAAGGAAAAATAGAGATCAAAATAAAGAGACTACCAGAGATGGGTCCAGAGAAAAAATGATGGAAGTTCCAACAGGCGACAGGTCTTGTATGAGGCAAGTACACAGGTAACCATGATCTTGAATACCTTTCTACCAACACCCATTGCCCTCTCCTTGGTAAAACTTTCTTTTCCTAATTAACCAGAGAACAATTTGGAGTGATATATTAAATACCTTCCAAATAGGGACATTCAATAGATATTTGTTATCCTCAATCATTTTTCTATTTTTTCTATTTAACACACCTATGTAATATTTATAGCAAATCACTTTTCACTGAACACTCTTTTAGAGCTACTTTGTTTACATCTACCCTTGTCACTGGAGTACTCTACATGCTCAAGGTCCCATCTTTGCCTGTTGAACTCATACTCAATATTGTGGTCAAGTTCAAATGTCTTTCCCTGACCTTCCAAATTATATATTAGCACTATTCCCTTCTGATCTTCTAAGCACTCTGACAGCATGCTGCACTTGTGCTTCAGATTAACCATTGGATTGTAAGGAAATAACCATTATGTAGTTTTCTGTATAATGCACGTCTCCCTTGTTAATCCAGAAGCCTCATGAGAAATGGGATCTTGCTAGTTTTATTCATCATGGAATGCCCCCCAAAACCAGCTGTGCCTGGCAAATTGGTGAGCAATCAGTAAGTATCTGTTGAATAAAATTAAAAAAAAATAGGGAATAAGATGATAATGAGTAAATAATAGAAGTTGTTTCTGACAGGTAGAGGAAAAGAGTGAGAAAGAAAGTCAATTTAATTTTTTTAATGCACTGGGAAAGCACTTAGAGCTCAACAGTTTATGGTTCCCATTGTTAGATATCAATTGTCATTCATGATAACAGGTGAAAAAGTTGTAGCATATAAATTGGTATTGTTTAATAAATAGGCCCATGAGGTTGCTATCCTGCTTTTACAACTTCTAGTCTTCACTGTATTAAAAATATCTACTAGAGTAAAATAGCACAAAAATAAACTATACAAGGATTAAAAGAATTAAAAGTATAATTTATCCACACTTACCCATATAATCTAAGAAAATAAATAAATGATTATAATTGATAAAATTGTTCAACAAGATTTCTGGATACTAAATATATCTGTGTAATATTCCTTTACATCTGCAGCAAACTGTTAGAAAAATTTGATTTTAGGTCAGGGGCTGATGGCTCACGCCTGTGAGCCCAGCACTTTGGGAGGGCGAAGTGGGAGGATCACGAAGTCAAGAGATTGAGACCATCTGGCCAACATTGTGAAACCCCGTCTCTACTAAAAATACGAAAATTAGCTGAGCGTGGTGGTGTGTGCCTGTAGTCCCAGCTACTCGGGACACTGCAGCAGGAGAATCACTTGAACCTGGGAGGCGGAGGTTGCAGTGAGCCGAGATCACACCACTGCACTCCAGCCTGGGTGACAGTGCAAGACTCTGTCTCAAAAAAAAAAAAAAAAGAAAAGAAAGAAAAAAGAAAACCTGATTTTAAAGGGTTATTTTTATAATAGCACAACGACAGTTATAACTAAATCTATTAATAATAAATATGTAGGTAAGACCTTTAGATTAAAATAATAATTTTATTGAATGCCATAAAAAGACATAAGCAAACAAGTTACATATCATGCTCATATGCCTAAAGGTCCTTAGGGCAACTCTTACAAATAAATATATAAAATCAAAGCAATTCTAATCAAATCCTATTAGTGTTTTCAAGGAAGATGGCAACTTTTTGCTAAAATACCCATGGAAAAGTTACAGATCAGTATCTGTCAAGGAAATTTTGTTGTTGTGAATGAATACAGAAATAGCTTAACTGATACAAGCCACTACTAAAAAGCTACAGAAATTAAACAGTGTATATAGTTTAAGGAATAGACACAGGAACGAAAGTGACAGAATAGATGGCCTTAAAATCAACTCATGTACCTATGAGAGCTTAGGATAGGGCATACTACAAATGTCTGAGCAAAAGATAGACTATCCAATACATGGTGAAGAAATCACTGGCTAATCATACAGAGAAAGAAAAAAAAAATCAGATAACTACTTCTCTACAAATAAAAACAAAAAAAGTAACTTCTGATGGGATTAATAACTTAAATCAGATAAACAAATATTTAACTTTCAAATTATAATGTAGAGACTATATTGATGACACCAAGATAGAAACACAGAAAAGACAAAAGCATAAAAGAAAAATGAACATATTTGAACATATTAATACTGAAACCTTTTATAAGATAAAATACATCATAAGCAAAGTGAAAATAAAGCCACAGGTGGGAAGAGGATAGTTACAAATCTCACAGGTAAAATGGGATATCATACAATATGCAAAAGGAACAGATAAATTCAATTGTAATAAAATAAAAATAAATAGAAAAATAGGCTAGTTATAAGAATTGACAGTTGACAAAAGACATTCAAATGTCCAATAAATACATCAAAGATCTGTTTGTCTCACTAATAATCTCACTAATAATCAGGAAGTCACAAATTATTAAAATAATCGGCTAACATATTATCCTCCTTAGATTGTAAAAATCAATAAATCTGACTCATTTTAGAATGTGGGAACACAAAAAAAATGCATAACAGATAGGATGGTAACCTGAATATCTATTTAGCATTACACAGCTGAAGACGGACACAATGAACAACCTAACAATTTGATCTTTAAGTTTGTATGCTAAAAAAACTCATGTTTTCATAAGGTGGAATAAAATTTCTCATTACACTGAAAGATGATTCACACACACACACACACACACACACACACATGCACACACACACACAATACACATTTCCTCTTTGTTACCTTAGAAATTTTTTGAAATATTGTCTTATTCCCCAGTGTAAGCGTAAAGCTGTACTCTTAGTAAAAGTAATTTGAAAGAAAGTGTATGTTAGTGAATCAGCACATGCTAAACGTGTTGCAAACTCTGTCACTCAGATCATTTATTATAAGTATATTCCATTCAGAAATTTAAAATTCAAGTTAAGAGCGTGTAGCTTAAAATTAAAATGACCCAAAAAGCACTGCAGAAAAAAGGATGGTAACTTCACTGGTATCATTCACTCAAGGTATTTATATAAGGAAACTAACATAATGTTAGTTGATTGATTACTGCTTTATTAAGATATTCTTTGGTACATGTTTTGAGAAATGTCGTAGCTCTTCAAAAAGGCTTTAAAGAATCAGCTCTCTTCTTGTCATGCACGGGTCAAGTTTTATCACTTCTCATTGAGAGACTAAACTTTTAAATGTTCATTGAGCTGTATCATTTCATGGGCTACATAAAAGTGATGGTTAAAAATGTGAATATATTTCATCACTGGTCATCCTTAAGTTTTTAAGTGTTTTAAGTCTTATTTCAGAACACACTAGAATCTATATTTGCAGAGAACTGTAGCTTTTGGCTCTAATTAATGGACCAGCATAGAGTCATATCGGCCACTACAGGCAGGGCATGACTACAAGGCCTGCCACCAAGTCCTTTGCCAAGGAAACAACACTTGGAAAAAATCTATGACACTTTGTGTATCATTTATTAGCTATTTTGATTCCTGACCTTGGGTCAGTCATTTATCTCTTCACCTCAGTGTTCTCATCTGTAAACTGGCATTCGTAATTCTGGTCCTCCAAACCTCAGGCTGTTGTAACAATCAAAGGCCAAATCAAGTAACAAGCATGACAGTATGTACTCATTTGCTAGGGCTGCCATAAGAAAATACCACAGACTTAGTGGATTAAACAACCGCAATTCATTTTCTCAACAATGCTGGAGGCTAGAAGTCCAAGATCAAGTTGTCGGCAGAGTGGGTTTCTTCTGAAAACTCCTTGGCTCATAGATGGCCATCATCTCCCAGCATCTTCCCATGGTCTTTCTTCTGTGCCAGCCTGTGTCCAGACTTCTCATAAGGGTTCCGATCACACTGGATTAGGGCCCACCTTAATGTCCTCATTTTAACATAATTACCTTTTTAAAGACCTTATCTCCAAATATAGTCATATTTCGAGGTTCCGGGGGTTAGAACTTTAACATGCACATTTAGAAAAAAGGAGAGAGGAAACAATTTAAACCAAAGCCCAGTGCCGATGTCAAATCATTGTTGTTGACAAAAGCATCAGGACGGCCACACATACCTGCAGAAACATGGGATTTCGCTCAGATTGATGATGACTATCTGGAAGTCACGTGGTAAATAAATGAGAAAAGACAGAAGATTGTGTGAAAAGTTCTTCATGCTGCTCAAGGGCTTTGCACCTTTGGTTTTCCCACTCTCTTGTATCATCAGTCTCTCTCCTCACCAGATTATCCCTAGCAGCAGGCAAACATTCCGTAGTTTGATGGCCTTCAAATTTTAAAACTGTAATTCATGTGAAGAAATACATTTTATATTATAATCCAGTATAGACCAGTATATGTGTGTAGATACGTAACTATTTGTAAATTTTTCATAATAATATATTCCACAAAAATAAAATTCTTACCTTTACCACATGTCATGTACCCTATTTTCTCTTTTACTCCAATTAATGTTTTAAATGATTATTGCAACCCAATACAAATATTTTAAGACGAATTATGGTTCACAAACTGCAGTTTGATAAATGCCACTCTAAGGTATGTGTGTGTGTGTGTTTTCAGTCAGGTCTCCTTATACCATCCAGGCTGGACTTGAACTCCTGGGCTCAAGCGATCCTCCCACTTCAGCCTCCGGAGTAGCTGGGGCTGCAGGTGCATGCCAAGACACCCAGCTCTAAGATGTCGTTTTTAAGGCACAACAACTTCCTTCACCCCATATCCCTTCCATCAACCACGGTATTTCTCTGCTGCCCTTAGCCAAACTTCTCAAAAGATAGGTCAACAGACACTCTACTTCTGCACTTCCCATCAGCAACTCAGATCACTCCAACTTTGGCTTCTGCAGCAGCAGCCACTCTGATAAACCTTCTCTGGCGTTTTGGTTACTGGCAACTTCCATGTTGCCAAATCCAAAGGACACATTCCAAGCATCTTTCTCAACTTTAAACAGCCTTCAATGTAACTGGCCACTCTGTTACTCTTAAAATGCATGTATCTATTGGCTTCTGAAATAGGACAGTCTCCTAGTATTGTAGCAATCTCACAGTTTACTCTTCAGTCTCTTAGTCCTACCTTCTCTTTCTTTGCTTTACCTGAGGAATCTCTGGGCTCGGTCCTGGAACCCATTCTCTTCCTAATCTATATTTTATCCTAGATGCTGTCAAAAACTAGATTAAATACCATTTATATTCTATAAAAATTCCAGTGTTTAACTCCTCTAAAGAATTATCCAGATCAAGGCTCATACTGAATATATTCAGTTGCCTATTTGACATCTCCATTGTGTATCTTAAATGAGTCTCAAACATAATATATCCAAACCCATGATTTTGCCCATGAGTCATTCCTCTTCCAGTGTTCCTAACTAAATGCAAGTCCACCTACCCATGAATCAAGAAATCTCCCCTTCTTTTCCCATCCCCTTGCACATGCAATTCATCAGCACGACCTTTTTTCAAACTAATACCTTACATTTATTTCTTAGACCATTAAGATTCCTTTCAAACTCATTACTCATTGTTTCACTTGTCCAGATACATCAGCACCCCTCTTCAGCATCCCTTACCACTTTCTACAAAGCAACCAGAGTGATCTTTTCAAAATGTGAATCAGATAATAACATTGCTCTCCCTCTCTTCCAAGCATACATACATTCATAATGCCTGGCACTTAGCACTCAATTTTTTTAAAGGATTGAACAAATCATACATTTGCCATGCAGCCTTGAGAGAGACAAAGGAAGCTGAAACAAAGAGCACCTGGCCATGAAACTGCTTTCTTGCATCTATGCATACTGGAAAAGGGGCAGTGAGAAGCAGGGATTTGTATGGTATTTGTGAATGTTCTGACATGGCTCAGTGAAGCCAAAACCATATATTACTTAATATTATTATCCACACTATGCCAAGCATGGGACCTAGACAGTGGGAGGTTCAAGTTGCTGACCTCAGGAAGGTTTACTGGGGCCATGTTCCATGACAGCAGAACAAACTAGAAGTTTATACTTTACCAAATGCAAAAGAGCACACAGTTGCTAGAGAAACACTGCACAGCTGCTGAATCGCAAGTCTTCTGTTTTTATATAAATAAAAATTTTACACTTTTATACCACATTTAATGTTCCCAGACGCCACAGGTGTGGATAGTGGGTCCAAGAAGAGACAGTAGGATTCATTAAAGTTGAATAAAACAGGAATCAAAGTTAAGACAAATATTGAAGAGGGACAGGAATTCTCGGTGGGCCCACGGTAAGGCAATTTGGCTTTTCAGAGAGGTTTGAAGTGTCCTGGGACTCAGGTAATGAGATCCCAAGAGTAAGAGATTTTCTATAGATACAAAGCCAAAAACATATTTGGCAACTTTAGAAATGATTCTGGGGTCGATGTGCAGTCTTGCTAGTCTAATTTTCCTTAGTTTATACAATTAGGGATGTTTGGTCCTGTTAAGGATTACTGAGAGGAAACTTCAGGTAGGAAGCTTTGCAAGTTGGGTTAGTTTGTCCACAAAGGGATTTTTCAGATTTGCAAGCATCATATTATATGTATGGGTACAATTTTATGAAAAGGTTTTGCAATGGGCTCCAAACAAAGGAGGATGATTGTTGAAGTTGTCAGTTGTGTCATGATTTTGTGATCATAACCTGTTTCTAAAACCAGAGGAGGGAACTTTATTAGGTCCCAAACCTACATCTACACTAAGAGCATCTACATGCACTTACGTGAACGCAGATCCTATAATATGAAATGATTGCTCAACTTCACATTTCATAAACTGGAAATACATTTTCCTCTTAGCTTCTTAATTTGGGTACCTTTTTTTGAAATCAGGAAAATGTCAATACAAAAAGTGACTTAAGTTTTCCAAGTTTAAAAAGCAAGACTAACAATTCATTAGCTTTACTGTGTGTAGAAAATAGGGCACTCATGTAGTAAGGTGAGCTTTCACTTATTTTTCCCTGTCCTCTATTTTCCATTTTCATTCATCCGTCTCTTCTTTTTCCTTCTTTCCTCTTCCCTTTTTTTTTTTTTTTTTTCCTCAGATGGAGTCTCACTCTGTCGCACAGGCTGGAGTGCAATGGCATGATCTCGGCTCACTGCAGCCTCTGCCTCCTGGGTTTAAGCAATTCTCCTGCCTCAGCCTCCCAAGTAGCTGGGATTATGGATGCCCACCACCAAACTCAGCTAATTTTTGTATTTTAGTAGAAATGGAATTTCACCATGTTGGCCAGGCGGGTCTCAAACTCCTGACCTCGAGCAATCTGCCCATCTCAGCCTCCCAAAATGATGGGATTACAGGCGTGAGTCACTGTGCCCAGCCTTTCCTTTGTTTTTTGTTTTTTGTTTTTTTTTCCCCCTCTTACACTTTCCTTTTTTAAAAATGCATGAGCCTGAACAACAATCCTAGAAGCTTTCTTCAAACAGTGTCAGTATTTATTTTTAAAACATGATCTTTGCCTTCATTGTAACAGGAATTTGTTCAGGAAGAATTGTTTTCTTCTTCAGAGCAGTAATAAAAAGAAACAGTTGAAAATATGGCAATGTTCGTTTACTTTTAGTTTGGAATTTCTATATAACATTTGTCAGGGTATTATATTAAAAACTGAAACAAATTCATAAATTGAATAAAAGTATTTTAAAAGGGAAAAAACAAACCTAGAATAGCAACTTTGTTCTGGCATGACCACTAAAAAACAAGAATCAATGGAGTAATTTTGCAACAGAAATGATTTGCAACAGAAATGTACTGCATGGAGTTGGATTTTCTTTCAAGCTGCCTATTAAGTAAATTTCCTACTCAACTGTTAGTACTTGCTACAGTCGTAAGATTAGTAAGTTAATATATTCATTTTGGAGCTTTATGTGAATAAATTAGGAGGCCACTGTACATGAAGGAAGGAGTTGACAGGCTGAAGCCAGGAAGATAGAGGCAGTGGCCTTGATAAGTAAGTTGGCTTACTGATACATGTTCAAATTACAGCTAGCAGCTTTCCTGATGTATGGGACATGGGCTATGATGGAAAGGTAGGAGACAAGGGTGATACACAGCCCTGCCTCCAGTCTTGGATCTCACAAATCAACTATTTACATTTCTGCCAGAAAAATACATCTATACTTCAAACCTGACGATGTTACCCCATGGCTCACAACTCCAAAATGACATTATGTGGCCAAGAAGGGGAAAAAAAGCAGCTGCATATATGACCTTGATATATTACTTGGTTTCCCTAAATACCACAATTGTTTTCTGTCCAAATGGACATAAGAACGACTACTTTGTCAGATTTCTGGAAGGATCAATGCAAAAATGTATATACAATCTTTTTCTATGCTACATAAATGTTATTGATAATTGGAAATGTGTGTTCTTTAAAGTTTAGGTAAACTAATTCCCCAAAGAATTATTGTGAATAATCTGTAAAACACAAACAGAAACAGAAACATTACTTAGTTCACTAGGAACCAAAATGTATCTACTTTTTATTATCCAGCATCTTCCTTACCAATTTTCAAACTGATATGTTTGGATAAAGTTTCACTGATGGGTTAGGCATGATTATGTTCCCACAATGTATCATTTAGAATATATATCAGCAAAGGAAGTTAATACTGTCCAGACAAGGATCATGTGACTAAGGCAACTATCTAAAAATACTTGACTGAAGCAACTGTCTGGATGCAGTTTATATTCCCTGTGTCTCAGCTCCCACTACAGTGGACTCACATGAATTTCTGTGTTCTTTAGAGATAATAAATTAACAATATACATATATCAAAGACATAAATGAAGTCTCTTTTATTAAAACTATTGCCAATACTTTAAAGCATAACCATAGTTTTATTAGATTTTATTCTCATCTGCTAGTCACTAAAGGCATAAAGGAAATTGATTTCATATGTGTACATATGAATCTATTTGTAATTAAGAACTCATTTCTTAAGATTTTATGACTCCCAAAGAGAAAAACATAAGAAGTTATGTAGTCTCATTACAAACTTGAATATTTTTACAAATGACCTGACCTCTCCTAGAGAAAATATTTTCTCGAACAATATATTTTCATTGTAATTAATATAATAACATGTCATTATCATAGCCATGTTGTATTAATTTTAACTGCTCATGTGGCCAAGAGTGTGCTTTTCTAGAATGATCTCAATTCTTCAAAATAACTTAGTTGAAAACACCAATGTACTTCTTTCAAAGATTTTGGGATAAGTTTTAGAAATTGTTCTTCTTAAATTTTATCATTTTCTTCCATTTCTACTGTCTCTTTTAAAAAAGTGCCAGTTAAGCCTCGAGGTCTCGTAAGTACATGTTTTAAAAAATAAAATACAGCATATGTTTTACCTTTCATGTAAATGATGCCTGTTTATTGTCAATAATCATTCAAGTAGTAAATATTGTTGGAATCTAAAAAGGTATTTCTCTTTAAAAATAGTTTGCTGCCCGGGCACCGTGGCTCACACCTGCAAAACCAACACTTTGGTAGGCCAAGGCAGGCAGATCACTTGAGGCCAGGAGTTTGAGATCAGCCTGACCAACATGGTGAAACCCTGTCTGTACTCAAAATGCAAAAATCAGTGGGTGCCTGTAATTCCAGCTAGGGAGGCTGAGACAGGAGAATCAGTTGAACCTGGGAGGCGAAGGGTGCAGGATAACGCCACTGCACTCCAGCCTGGGCAACGCAGTGAGACTCCATCCCCGCCAAAAAAAAAAAAGACCATTTGCCATGCTATGGTTTTGAAAAAGTGAGGATGTTTACAAGTAAAAGGGCAGCCCTACTTAAGATATATGCTTATCCTTTTGACTAGGCTTATTTCTTACAATGTTTAGATGTGAGAAAAGGAGAGAAAGCATGGAGGAGATGATTAACATTCATTGGGTCCTCTATCTATCACACACGTTGTTCTATCACGTAAAACTTGTGCATCATTTATTCCTTTACAACAGTCCTAGCAGTAGACTATATTAGCCTTATTTACCCAGGTGAGGACACTGTGACTGAGAAGTGTTCAGTAATATCAACATCGACTCTGTGGCCCAGGTTGTCTAACTCTAAAGACCCATGAGATGTCCACTGGTCCACACTACTCAGCAGTATGGAGAATTGAGGACATGAAGACAACAGCATACCACAAAGTTCCTAGAATCAGAATGGCCAGGTTGGGAGGCAGGATTATAAAGAGGTTGATTTCTAGCCACAGGAGGGAATATCTAGAGTCACACAGAGAAACACGTCTAAGTAGATTTATCCAATATTAGATCTGATTAAATGTAGATAAACACTAACCAGCTCAACTCCCTAGATTAACTTAAAAGTCCATGTTTGATAAGGAGAAGACACAAGTTTAATCACATTCCATGTATATTACTTCTTAAAACCAGTCAATGGAAACTACACCCTTTATCACACTGAAAATATCCTTGCAACTGTCAAGCTCTTTGAGAGTACGGAGCTTCAAACTTCAGCTGGTCTCTTCAGGAAAGGAAGCCAGATTTTCCTGCCACCTAAAAGACAGTTGAAGTAGGGACTATACATTATCACAAATGAAGACTCACAAATCACCCAGACCTGCTCAGCTCAGAGGTACTGGAAGTAATGGAAGAAACTGGGCTGGAATGACACTGTCTTCTGAGTACTAAACAAAGAAAGACCCAATTTTGTGCATATTTGATGTTTAAAAAAAAAAATGTTGGGCCCTTGGTGAGGGGAGGGAGGGTGGACATATAGACAAATGTGAGGGACCCCACAGCTAGGGAAACATTACATACAAATAAATCATATTATAGGAGAGAGCAATGGCACTTAATAAAAATCATAGAGTATGCTGTGCTTATCTGACATTGATTATGGCCCAAGCACTGTGCTACACATGACTCAGATATCATCTCATTTTCCAAAGGCCTGTAACATGCAGAGCATCACCCCTATTTCACAGATGAAGAAATGGAGCCTCCTAGATAATAGATGTTATACCAAAGACAACATAATTGGTATGGGCTAATCAGAATTTGGGGTCCTCCAAATACATAGCTGAGGCTTCACATTTCACTGTCTTAGGAAACATGGAGGTAAAGGCTTCCATCAGTTTACATGTTAAAAGGAGAATGACTATGATGCCTCAGCAGTGACCATTCCTGAAGGAGGAGGCATCTGAGCTAAGTGTGTAAAGATGGACAGCATCTAGACATAGAAAGCTGGGGGCGAAGGACATCCCATAGTGACCCTGTACAGGCTTGGAGGGCAGAAATCCCACAGTCATAATGCAGAATGGCAAGGGGCTTAACTTAACTGGAGCCCAAAGCACACACAAAGTGTCAACGGGGGTACAGTGTTAGAGAGGCAGGTGGACACCATATCATGAGAGACCCTGAATGTCAGCCTAAAGAGCTTCCCTGTGCACTGCAGGCACTGTGGGGTCCAGAAAGTCTCTTAGTAGATGAATGAGTTGCCAGATACAAAATGGAATGATTCATCTGGTAGTAGCATGCAAGAGTGATGAAATTTATAGTCTCTTATAGATTCATAAGTGTAAGCAGCCTTATCTTGGCTAGTCACAAAGCCTTACCCATTTTATTAAAGAATTTAAATACATGACTTTCAAGGAAGAATAACTAATAACAATTTTTTTTTCAAATCATGCCTATGAGACCACATTTATGTGAGATACCATTTTAGATGTACCCTTAATTAGTTTCGACAAAATCTCAGCATTTGCACTACTTGGTAAGGTTCCAAAATGATGATATAGAAAATTCAGACTTCCAAAATTATGCATCTGTGTCGCATATACACAGGTCCACCCACACAGCAATTCACATTCTCACTCTTATTCCTCCTCTCCCTCCTTTCTCTCCCCCTTTCTTTTCTCTCCTGCCTCCTCCATCCTCTAGCCCCTTTTCTTCTTCCTCTCATTCTCTCTGAAAGCACATGAATTCAGCATTGTCACTAATAATCAGAAACATTAGCAGAAAGCACTCTCTCATTTTCTAAATATGCACTCATCATGGATATGTGAAATAAAAGATAATGACCAATTGGCAAAAATATGTAAATATCTTATACTAGTCAGAATATAGTCTTGCACCATTATATCATATTGCATTGCTATTAATTTTTCATTAAGCATATGCTCCAATTAGTGACTTACTATATTGTGACAGAGGGTGGAATGGGGGTAAACAGAGCTCCATAAGCCATTTGATTATCTCATTTTAAACAATGATATTGGCAACCTTCCCCCAGAATTCATCTAAATGGGAAGAGTCTAAGGGATACACTATAGACTTCAGACATGCACAGTGCAACATTTTCATACCTTGTATAAATATTATGACATTCCACCAATGCCTTTAAACAATAAACAACACGTTCTGACAATATTCTGTTCCTAATGGCCATGAGATGCATTATCTATTTGTCACATATGAGCTAACACACTATGTGATATTTTTAAAAATTTCCATCATGTTAATACTCAGACAGATGTCCTCTTTTTATTCTTGAAATTTGAAAGCAGAATCCTCTTTAGCAAAGCTATTCATTATGCATTAGAAAGAAAAAAATCCCAGAGCTGGATGTAAAGGATCATGAGCAGATTAACCCAGGGCTTTCCACTGAAGACAGCCATGTGAAAACAATTTCAGTCCCTCTGACCACAGTTGCATGGAATTGATCAATTTAACAAAAAACAATATTAAGGTCTGTATCTAGAAAAGGTACTGATGAAGAACCAGAAAGTACAAGGAATTCTGTAGGACTAGAATACTTAAGACCCAAAAGGAACCCTGTAGAAGTGGGTGGTCTATCATTCACCCCAACATTCAACTACTTCCTATCTCCAGACTCTCATAGGGAGTAATTGAAAGAATATGTTAATATTTCATGGCATCCTTAAACTGTAAGGCAAAGGCCAGTACCAGGAACAGCCAACACAAGTGAAATCAAAGGAGTTTTTTCCATTAGTAAGTAATCACAAGAAGCAGTAAAGATAGTTTCAAGACTTCCCCTTAAGTCCTCCCTCAGAATAGACAACCACAGCCAGCATAAAAGCTAAATGAAGGGGTCTCGAATTGCTGCCAAACACAGTGGAGAGATGCATTCCATAGTAAACATGCATTCCAGCCACAACATGCATGAAACCAAGTAAGCAAACAGGAAAATCAGTGAACCTACAAGAAGAAATGCAGGAAAGCAGGGACTGTCAAGACAATAGATTTTTGATACAAAATGCAAAACAATTGTAGGAAAAACATTTTGGTGTTACCGCCCTTTATCTCTTGTATACTATAACTAAATATTTATTGGCATTCATCAAATAGTCATATTGCTTCTATGAAATATGAAACGTAAACATGAAGATGAAATGCTTGTATTGGATGGAAAACACCATGGGTTAAATTAAAAACACTAAGTTAAATTATTAGCAAAGTCAAATGAAAAAGAAAACTGAAGGAATTCATCTTGAGCTCCATTCAGCAGGATCAAGACAAAATGTTGTGAGTGGGAGATATGAAAAACATATCTGAGAGACCAAATTCACATAAGAAAGAAATCTGAAAAAGACAACAAAATGGAACAAGTGCAGTTACCATAGAAAAAAATGAAAAATAACTTTCCTCAGCTAAAGAAAACCTCGACATTTTAGAACTCAAGAGCTACCATAAAAAGATTTATGAAGAAACAAAAAGTAAATCCTATTAAAATAATGGCAATAATTTTTCAAGATTTTAAAAATTCTACAAGTATCCAAAAGTTAAGTCAAAAGAACTAGATCAAATTGGAATTGCTTCAAATTTGACTTCTATATAATCAGATACCAGAAAATAATGAAAATGAAAATACTCCACTCTTTTGAGAAAAAGAGAAAATACTATGAACCAAGAATGAGCACCCAGCATGTTCCTGATCACTTGACAATGTATAGGAGCAATAGAAAGCTATTATCTCATATGCAAATTCTTTCCAACTATTCAACATACTATCCTTTAAGAAAAAAAACAAAAAGCAGTTAAAGGCATAATTCATCTAACCAGGAAAGAATAAACAAAAAACTCAAGTACTAGAAAGTCAGGTTTAAAAGAGGAGAGGATAAACCAGGAACCTTGTTAAACACAGTGAATGCTCAATGATTCTTTTAAATATAATATTTCAGCTTAACATAATATCTCATTTAAACTTTTAAATAGATGTTTTATCCATACTAATGGCAATTTAAATCATAAATAGAAAAATTCATTATTATCAACAGAAATAGAGATATTAGGGAGAAATCCAAGAGGTATAAACAGCATGTTAAGTTACTACTTTACATAGTCAACAGTAAAGAAAGCAATCTTGGAATTCTGGACAATTTGAAGATACTATGTTTGATTGTAAAAAAAAAAAAAGTTTCTTCTCACACACTACTGAGAGGAATGAAACTGATAACACTTTAGAGTATAATTTGCCATTACAGAGGAAAAACCTAGAAATGGTGATATTCTTTGACCCAGCAATTACATTTTTAGTACGTTTAGTAAAATACAGTTTTGAATAGCAAAACTTTGGAAACAACAATAGGAAATTGTCTAAAGAAAGAATGATGTTTTTGGAAAGTGTACAGCAATGGAGAAATCTTCACACTATATTAAATAGCAAAAGAGGGGTTCAATCTGCCATATGCACAAATGTACAAAAACCCAGCTTCACGGACTTCCTCAATGCTTCTGCACTTCTATGTGATTCGCAAGAAAGATATTACAAATAGAAAAATAATATTACAAATAAAAACATTTACAAAAAGCTGTGGGTTATAACAAGATTATTGTAACTATGGTTCTCTTTTAATGAAAGTAGTTTGAACTTGTAGACTTGACACTAAATTTGGAATTGGAAACTAAGAATTTGGATCACAATCTTGACTGTGTGCATGGTTTATGCCTGTAATTCCACCTCTTTGTGAGGACACGGTGGGAGGATCAGTTGAGGCCAGGAGCTCGAGACCAAGCTGAGCAACCTAACAAGACCCCATCTCTACCAAAAAAAAAAAAAAAAAAAAAAAAAAAAAAAATTAAATTAGCTGGTTGTAGTGGCATGCATCTGTAGTCCCAGCTACTCAGGAGGCTGAGTCAGGAGGATCATCTGAACCCAGGAGTTGGAGGTTACAGTGAGCTATGATCACACCTCTGCACTCCAGTCTGGGGGAGAGAGCAAGACCCTATCTCAAAAACAAAATAAAACAAAAAGCAACTCACACTTCAGCTACTTTAAACTAAGCTGTGTGCTCGTGGTCAACTAATATCCTCTCTCTAGGCTTTAGTTTCAACAACTGTAAAATGAGAACAGTAGACTGCATCTTTCCTATGTTCTTTTATCATAATGCTAACCGCATTGAAGGATGCGTCTTTTTAAACTTTCTATTGTTAAATGCACAGAACTGAAAAATTAAGCAGATGAAATCTGATGGGTGATATCAATCATTTTTAGTCTAGGTTACCTCTTCTAAATGAAGAGATAACTTCTTATTATTCAAATAGTAACATGACATTTCCCAAAGTATTCCAATATAACTAGGTTCTCAGACTAGAAATATCTATTCTAAAACACAGATTTCATGATAAGGTAATTTGGGGAAGTAGAGATTAATCACAGGTTTCATTACTGCAAGTCTCACAAAGATTTTAATATATAAATGGAATCCTGACCCTGTAAGATGGCTAAACTGTTGACCATAGATTTCTTTTATTCTTTGGGCATCTTGCAGGATTCATATCTGCTGGCACTCAGTAGGAGTTGCTATCATACAGAGAATGTCTATATTGGATCACAGTACAGCTGTGACAGTGGGGTGAGAGAGCCTACGCTAAATAGGAAGACAGAAAAAGAGGGGGTGACAGGAGAGACCTCTGAAAGAGAGGACAAAGAGAGTCATTCTACCTCATCCGTGGTGTTAGAAAAGGAACCTAAAACAGTTATTGCTGAAATCTGTATTTGCAATAATGCAAAGAAACCATTTGTTATGGTAGAAATTATTTATTATAAAAGTCATCATTGTGAGCTTAAGAGAACACGTTATTTACTTGAAACTATCTATTTATAACATATCTATTTATATATGTTTCTTATGCCCATCCAAAGGACACATGGCCAGTGTTCTTCCACCTCCCCATGAGTGCAGAGTGAGAAATGAGCAATGGCGGATAGTCTCAAGCACAGCAGACAGTTACTGACAATTGCAACTGCGAGATCAACTTCCATTATGTTGCAAATGCAAATATCTCTAAAAAATGTTGTTCTAAATCACAAACCAACATTCCTTCCACATATAATCCTTTAGTGAGTTCTGATAAGTAAAACATATACTCAAAGAAAAAAAAATTTATTTTTAAAAATATTATCTGGAACAGCTAGATTGTTCACAGTTTCAATTTTCAATCAGCTTACAGTAATGAAAAAATGGCAGTTTTTGCTTATATTAAGAGTAAAAGAACCCAACTTACAGTGGAATTTTGTTTTCTTTGCTTGAAAATAATAATACAATAGGTATGTTTCTAAAAAGAGAATCCTAGTCAAGTAAAATAAAAAAGCAAAGCATGACACTTTGTCTCAATCTAATCTCAGGAGTTTTTCTGTGACTAATGCTCAGAAACTATGATATATTGTTTGTTTAATAATTATGGAAATTATTCGTTCTTGGGAATTTACATAGTTTTCTCTGGAGAATAAAGAGCTACCTCTCTAAAATATTAATGGGTGATAGATATTATTTTTCTTAAGATAAAAGTAACAGGAAATGTATACTCAACTTTGTTCAGAGGTAATTATTTCTATTATTATTAAATACCATCAAATAGCAATCCAAACAAGCTAAATCATATGTGGTTTTCGTTTTGTTTTGTTTTTGTTTGGATTAAAAAAAAATCTCATCACAGAACTGGTAAATATACTTTTACATTTTAAAAACCCTAACTTGCCATTTCTACTTTCTGAGTAAGGAAGGTTGGTTAATTATGCCTTCAATAATCCATGCCTTTGGGGGACCCACACCATGTATGCACTCCAGATTATTTCCACATTAATATTCTACCACAGACTCATGTATTCACCAATCATTGTGGTTTTGTAGTCTGTAAAACCACCAGATTCAGATCTCATTAACAGCCTTTGAGCATGAGTTTTGAGGTGCAGTGCTCACTAGGTGCCAAGTTCTATGATCTACAATTTATACTTGTTATATCACATAATCTTTCTCCAATCCTATGGTTTTGAGATAATAATAACCATTTTCTGAACAAAAAAGGATCCAAGATATTAACAAATTATAATAATGCATCCATTTAATAAAGCAAAATATGATTCTTGGAAACAATGTACATATTGAAGACAATAATTAACACTGAAATATCAGTTTGAAAGTTTCTGTCAACCAGCTATCTCCCATGCCCAACTCTTCCTGGTTCCATGGACATAGGTTTCAGCCCATGTCGACACACGTGATGTGTCTTTCCTTTGCACAAATAAATACCATGTAAGTTGAAAAGGGCAATGGAGGCTTCTCAAATTTTTGACTCAGCTTCTCACACACACTGTGTTCCAAACAAATTGCCAATTTGACTCATTTCAACCAATTTAACATTTGCAAAGCAAGAGACTAATTAATATGTAAACTTGTATTTTACTAGTAGGGAGAAAATATCAGGTTTATTTTCTTTAAATTTTTAGCAATGGGATTTTTCTTAAGAGGAAAAAGTTATCTTGACAAGTATGACTCAGCTAATTTCTACTCAAGCATTAAAGACAATATAAAAGGTATTTCAGCATAAATACCAATAATACTCTCTGTAATTGTTATTTATATGGCTGCTATAAGTCTCTTTTCTGGGAATTCCATCGAAAACTTTCCAGCAAAGTAGAGGAAAAAATATGGTCATTAACATACCTCTGAAATGGGTATGTCTTCATGATACTTATTGCTGTTAATAAATTTATCTTAATTCTCCTGACTGCACCAGTATCTTATGGTTAGATGGCAAAAGCAGTGAAAATAAGATTAAAACAATAAAACTAATGTGAATATGTTGCAGCCTCAAACTTCAAAAAAGTTACAGTTTCTACAAGAGGATAAGTAATCTAAAGAACGATGAAAGCAGTTTTCTCACATAAAACAATACAGATGACTTCATAAATGAACCATAAAAATATTCCCTTGGAGAAAATAGACTTAAATATCTTTTAGATTCATCCTCAAATTCTCCACATTTAATATGAGAGTAAACAGCCTCAGGATACATCTCCCATGTTCATCACTGCTTAATAGCATATGCATGACTAACAGTAATAAATTTGTAGAATATTCAAGTCACAAAGAAGCTGGGAAATAATCCACAGCTACTCCACTGTTTTACAGATGAGAACACTGAGATCTAAAGGGTAAAGATACGGACAATCACTTCTTGGACTACAAACTCTGCCGCAAACACCTCTTCAAGGACCATCCAAACATTCCCCTCTGTATATCTGGCCTCTTCAAACTTTCTCCAGCATCAGTCCCATAAGTTTGACAAATGATCTATAATACTCCTACTGAAAAAAATTTGCCCCTTGAACAATTAGCCTTATCCTAATTTATACTTCCTTTCTCCGCTCCTCTTCATAGTCAACCTTCTGGAGAGATTCTTTTCCCATTTTTTCATTTCCTGTCCATTTTTTCACCCACTACAGTCCAGCTTCTGCAGACATATCTCCAGAGTTGCATTTTTCTCAAGGCCATCAATAACATGTTGGTCACCAAAAGAAAAAATCCTCACTTCTCATCTTTCTACTCAACCTCACAGCAGTATTGACACGACTGACGCTTCCTACTGAGCAGTTTTGCCTCTGCGCTCCTATGACCTCAAATCCAAAAATGACAGTAAGTCATCTAAAGAACCGATGAAACCAGTTTTCTCACATAAAACAACACCGATGACTTCAAAAATGAACCATACAAATATTCCCTTGGAGAAAACAGATAAATATTTTTTAGATTCATCTTCAAATTCTCCACATTTAATACAGTAAGTAAACCTCAAATCTCTCCTTGATTCTGTCTCTGCATCACGGTCACTTTTGGGTTTCTTTGCTATTTCTTCTTTCTCTGTTCAGTTTCTTAATGTCAGTGTACTTTAAGGTATGGGACTGGGTCCTCTTTTCTTCACCATCTATATCTTTTCCTAGGTGATCTCATACTAGATGTCTATACACTAACCATCTATAGACTGATAACCCTTTTGCTTTAATCTCCAACTGTATAATTAGCGAGTTCACTTAGTTTTCTAACGTGTACCTCCAATAGAACCCTTAATTTTCCACCATCCAAAAAATCTCTCTGTACTCGAAGTCTCCCAATGTAGTCAATGACAATATCCTATTCCTATAGCCAGAAATAAGGGTTATCTTGGATTAGTCCATTTTCCCTCACCCCATCTAATATATTCAGATGTCCTATTTGATTAATTCTACCTCCGCTATACCTAGAGAGTGTAATTTCATTTCTGCTCCAACCACCCTAAACCATTCCAATACAATGTCTCACTTGCATTACTTCAACAGTCTCCTAACTGGCCTCCTACCCTTAACTCTGTTCTTCTACCCAGCCTTTTTTAATGCAAAAACAAAGGTTTTTATTTTTCTTAAAAAAAAAAAAAGTACATCCGGGCTTGCAAATCCATCATTGAGTCACCATTGTACTTAAATAGAACTTGCATTCCTTAATGTGGGCTGTGAAGACCACAAGTTCTCTGTTCCTTATCAGCCTTCTAACAATAAAAACAAGCACTTATGTCTACTTACTGTAATATCCCATATTACACATACTTATTTGAGAAGAGACAGGACTCTACCATGAACACTATACACAAAACACTAACTCAGGGCCCATTATGACACTGCAACTCATGGCATATCAAATATTCTCTAGGCACCCTGACTCTCAGGACAAGCTGAGCCCTATATATTGGATTGATATCCCATTTCTCTCACTGCATTTAATTAAGAGGGACTGGATAAAGCTTCCTGATTCATTTGATAGGGGAAATAGGTAGGCATTAGCAATAATAATAATAATAGTAACCATGAAAACAACAGAAACCACCAATAATAGCTATCTGTTCCTCTAATCCGGGAAAATATATCAAAGTAGGGCATACTTAATGAGTAAATCTTGGTTTTCTCACATTTCTTACTTACAGAGGGAGGGCAGTGAGAGGCCTTAACATAGCTTTCAGAGCCTTATTCGACCTGAGTTCAGATCTTATCTCTACAACTTTACTTGCTCCATGGTAGCAGAGCTGGGCTAACTCATACGACCTCTACACAATTTACTTAAGAAAGCAGGATGGCAATACTTATTTCAGAGTATTTCTGTAAATTAAATATCAAAATACTACACTATCACCCTTTGATATGGTCAACATATTGAAATGCATTTTGGTTTTTTCTTTGCTTCCCTAGTTTATTAAATCTGCCATTTTAACCCAAATATTATCTTAGAAATTACTTACTATGTGAGATTATTCTCCAACAATAACCAAAAAGTGAATCTTGTATCTTGATTCTTAGACACCTTTGCTTAGTACTGCTGGTCATGACAATCTAAGATGATAGAAAATATGGATATGCATAGCACCAATCTCTGGACAAAATATATCAAAAACATTTCAGTGAGCTTCCTTTAATAAAACAAACATTTTTCACTGGCTTTCTCCATCCCTGAAAGGCAGCTAAATTTCTTTGGATATCAAAGCTTTAAGATGAATTTAGCAAGTGACTTCAAAGAGCTCATTATTAGTAGCTTCTGAAAATTTCCCAGTCACATTTTTTGCTCTCTCAATTGTAATTCATATGTCATTTTACCAGTGTCATTTATATTGATCAACAATACTCTTATCCAATTCCAAAGAACATTTAATCAAATTTTAACTACATCACATACCCTCCAAAAGCCATTTTACCATTTCCCATTAACTAGCATTTTTACACACTCTTGAATGTCATTTCTCACATCAGGTTGATTTGCCTATTTATACTGGACTGTATCAATACAGCAGTCATTGTTTCTAAAAGTTACAAAATGGGATATGGTATAAAAAAAAGGTTTTATTTCTATCAGATAATTTGTTCTTAAAAATAGGCCAGCAATGGTGGCTCACGCCTGTCATCCCAGAACTTTGGGAGGCTGAGGCAGGCAGATCACCTGAGGTCAGGAGTTCAAGACCAGTCTGGCCAACAAGGCGAAACTATGTCTCTACTAAAAATACAAAAACTATCCGGGTGTGGTGGCATGCGCCTGTAATCCCAGCAACTCAGGAGGCTGAGGCAGAATTGCTTGAACCTGGGAGGCAGAGCGTGCTGTGAGCCGAGATCGTATCACTGCACTCCAGCCTAGGCAACAAGAGCTAGCAGAGCAAGACTCCCTCTCAGAAAAAACAAAAACAAAAAAAAATACACACACACACACACACTATGGCATCTATACAGGGTAACATAGTTTTCAGTTATAAGTGCTATTTTTTTAAACACACAATGATGCTGTAACTATGCAACAGTATTTTTATATTAAAGGTTGTGGAATCCTAGCATTTTGGGAGGCCAAGGTAGGAGGATCACTTAAGTTCAGGAGTTCAAGTTCAGCCTGGGAAATGTAATGAGTACTTGTCTCTACAAATTAACAAATAAAATAACATTAGCTGGGAATGGGAATGGTGGTGCACACCTGTAGTCGGAAGGCTGAGGCAGGAGGATCACTTGAGCCCAGCAGATCAAGACTGCAATGATCATGCCACTGTGCTCTCATCTGGGTGACAGAGCAAGACAGACTTAAAAAAATTAAAACAAAATTAAAAAGCCAAATGAAAAAGACATTGTGCCAATGAATTTATATTTTTCCTTCCTTACAAATAATTAAAAGACATGCTAAGTACAATAACCTTTATTTCCAAGTATTTTAATTTTGAAAGTTTTAAGGTTTTATTTGCAAATTATCATTACATAAACACAGGCGTCATTTTCATTGGATTATTCATATTTGATTAAAATGATTTTGAGTATCTTACATTTCATGATTTGTACTAAATTTTTCATTTTAAACTTTTGCCTAAAATTGACACTGTTGCTCGTTTGTCAGTATTTTTCTCAATGTTTTCACTATTTACATTTTGAAATCCTTCAGTTGAACTAAAACATACCTCTACAATTTTTTTTTTTTTTTTTTTTTTTTTTTGAGACGGAGTCTCGCTCTGTCGCCCAGGCTGGAGTGCAGTGGCCGGACCTCAGCTCACTGCAAGCTCCGCCTCCCATGTTTGTGCCATTCTCCTGCCTCAGCCTCCCGAGTAACTGGGACTACAGGCGCCTGCCACCTTGCCCGGCTAGTTTTTGTAGTTTTTTAGTAGAGACGGGTTTCACCGTGTTAGCCAGGATTACATTTTTAAATTCATAATTTTTTCTTTTTAATAATATATCAGTTAATTTTAAGGGCAATTAGTATTAAATCTACTAAAATGCTATAGTTGCAAATTTGATAATGTTCTTTCTGAAAAGCAGTCTAATTTTGCAGCCTGAAACTTGACTGAAAATCTCAATACTTTTATTCATGATACAAAAATAATTCCTGGCTTCATCTCACAATTAACTAATAATTATGTTAATATAAAATAAAGTGTGCCCTTTCTTTACAGTGATGATCAAAGTGATTCTCCCAGGCCAAAATATCAAATAAGACGTTAATTTTAAAAAAGACAAAACAACCCATTCTACCCAGTGGGCACCTTCAGTGTACTCCTTCTACTAATTGGCTCGCTGGCACTGTGAGTTACCACTTGTTGCAGTAATTTCTGCAAAGTGTGAAATGACTTATACAGATTTATGCAAATATTCCTATGCTATGCTGTGGTATATATTATGCTCTTCTGTTCCATTCTACTCTATTTTCCTTTATCAAATGCTGATTGTTATCCAAAAATTGATTTGATGACCCACTCATGTGGGTGATTCATGCTATATGACACAATGGAGGATAAAGAGAAGCATCGAAAATTCACACACTTAAAACTCGGGCATATCCTATTGAAATATCTATGTTACTCACAACACAATCTCTGTCATTACTTCATCTTCCTCTGCCTGCTTCCTACTCACTTCTTAATTATATCCCCAAAGGTGATTTCTCATCTCTCTCCCTGCATTAATAATCACTCATGGAATTAGGAGTCCTGACAATAAGGATAGACATGTTTAAGAATTGCTGGGATGTGTTAGAGATATCCCTGATAGCGATTATAGACTTAAGTGATCACAGATTTGAAATTGGTGAGAATTACAGGCTGAGTTTGGAGTTGAAAAATAAGAACAACAACATCCAGTGAACATCTCTGAAGATGAGCTTGGGCCACCTTGGCTGTCATGGCTTGACCTAGGTCACCTTCGGAACAGCCTATCCAGCAGCAGTGGAAAACCTACCAGCTGAGATAGTAAAAAATATTGGATAAGAAAACAAGCTGTGGAAACAGACTTTCCAAGTTCAAATCCCTTCCTAGTTGTATTAATGCTGTGCTCAGTCTTCACAACAACTTTAAAAGTGGTTAGTAACAACAGCTGTCTCAAAGGACTGTTTAGTGAATTAACATGAAAGCCCTTAGAACAGTACCGGCTCATGGTAAGCACACAATGGATGTTAACTATTATTGAATTTATCTTCCTGTTCTCTAGTCCCTTCCCTGATATGCCTACATACATGTGTAAATCTTTGCATACTGTGTTTCCTTTACATTTTCTAGGCATTCTAACATATCTCCTCTAAAGCCTTTGCTGTTTATGAAAAACATATTTTGAAAATACCCCTTTGTATTTTTTCACTGTTTCTTTTCTCCTATTAGCAGCACATATTTTATAGTGTTATCATCTCCAGAAGGAATTTGCAGTTAATATATTTTATTAATTATCCTTTTGAGTCTTTCTGTTTATGTACAATAATATAACAGACAGGATGCTAAGTCCTGGAATGCATCTATGTCTATATCTATCTGTCTCGATAGATACAAAAGGGTTTTTCAAGAAAATATATTCAAGATGCTTTTGAAACATAGAAGACAATGGAAACATTTATGTCTCTGGAAACAGTCAAAGAAAAGAAGATATTTAAATTGCTTCTTGAAGCGTGAATAGGAGTTTGGCAAAGAGGAAGGAAGCTCATGAGGTATCACAGGATTTTAAGAAGAAAATAGTTCATATTTGACTTTTATGGGACAATTTTGGAAACAGTCTGGAGAACAGTTTGGAAGGAGTGAGGTTGAGAACAGAGATACCATTTGGAAACTGACCATAGTATTTCAAGTGGAATGTCAAGTTTCTAAATTAAGGGTGTGACGCAAATAGGGAAGAAAGGATTACAATTAATTAAGATGGATAAATTAATAACAGTGGTAATAGTATATGGGAGCAGATTGTAAAGAAGAATGTAGATAAATGCTTTTAAGTGTACTGGTGATTATCAATGTGATTCTGTTAGTTTCCTATTGCTGCTATGACAAAGTACCACAATCTTTAGTGGCTTAAAATAACACAATTTTATTCTCTTGCAATTCTGGAGGTCAGAAGTTCAAAAATGGTCTCTCTGAGTTAATGTCACGGTGCCAGCAAGTTTGGTTCTTTCTGGGTACTCTGAAGGTAGAATCTTTCCCTGCTTTTTGGTGGCTGCCTATATTCCTTAGCTTGGGGTCCCTCCTCCTTTTTCAAAGTGACTCATTCCAATCTGTGCTTCCATTATCACCTTGCTACCTTCTCTTCTTCTTTGAACCGTCTTTATTTCTTTTCATGACAACAACTGTGATTGTAGCAGGTTCACCAGGATGATCCAGGATAATCTCCCAATATCAAGATCCTTAATCACATGTTTAAAAATGTTTTAGCATTACAAGGAAACATTCACAAGTTTTGGGGATCAGGATGTGGACATATTTGAAGGGCCATTATTTAATCCACAACAGCTATAAACTGAGATTGAGTAAAACAAGAAAGATACTAAGCTTAATTAAGCTGTACAACATTTTAGGTGCCTTTATACATGGAAGAAGGTATGTCTACAAGAGGAAAAAATACTTTAAATTAGATTATGATACCCTTGGTGAAGACAATGTAACTTCATCGCTACATTAATAGCACTTAGTGTGGTGCCTGGAACACAGTAGGTAGTAATTACTTTATCATACAGGAAATTATTTTTTAAAAAAAGAGAACCAATATATCAACATTCATCCTTTAAAAGTTAATGCTAAGATTTAGGTGTCAAATTGCATCACACAAAAATACATTCCAAAAGAAAACAGTCTGGCACCTAAAAGAACAAATGTCTAAATATGAGTAATTCGTGTATTAGCAGTTTTGAAGCCCATCTATCAGAGAAAGCAGCCCCAATATAAAGAGGGGTGTGCTGTGAACACCATTGTGTCAGGCCATAGACATTTAAGAAAAGGAGCAACTGCTGTGCATTCCAGGAATTCTAGAACAATTTTTATTTTAATTACTCAGTTTTATTGTCTAATATTCCTAGCCAAATGTTTGGTTGAGTTAATATGATCACAGACTCTGTGTTCATTTATTTCCAGACATGGATAGAGTATTGGAGTGACAGTGAATTTACAAGCAATTTAGCACTTCCCCTGGTGTGGCCCATCTGTGTCCAACAGGTGTGAGAGCCGAAACCCATCACCATCTCCGCCTAACCATGGACACAGTCTACATAGCCCTCCTAATTCACTGCCCGAGACTCAGGGAAACACTGTTTTAAAATCACTAAGACACCAGACCTTTCATAGCGATGATATACAACAGTGTTACATGGGCTAAGGCTATGCTTCTTCCTAAGTCATAATTCATCATTATGTTAAACTCAAACTGTTAATTTATTGTTAAGTTATTAAACTGTCTTCCCAAAATTCATATGTTGAAACACTAACTCCCAGAATCTCAGAATGTGACTGTATTTGGAGACAGGTACTCTAAAGAGGTGATTAAGTAAAAACAAGGCTTTTAGAGTGGGCCCTTATCAAAACTTACTGGTGTTCTTGTAAGAAGAGGAAATTTGTAGACAAAAAAGAATTACCATAGATGCTTGGGTACAAAGGAAAAACCACGTGGGAATACAAACAGAAGATGGCCATCTGCAAGCCAAGAAGAGAGACTTAGGCCTGCTGAAACTTGATCCTGAATTTCTAGTCTTCTAACCATAAGAAAATACATTTTTGTTGTCTGTGGTATTTTGTTATGGCAGCTCCAGAAAACTAACACAGATTTTGGTACCACGATGTGGTACCAAAACACCTAAAAATGTGGAAGCAGCTTTAGAAGTAATGTGTAGAGGCTGTGAAAGGTTTGAGGCACAGGTTAGAGAAAGCTTAGATTGCCTTGAACAAACTGTAAAATCGTGGACATTAAATGTGCTTGCTTCTGTTGTGGCCTCAGATGAAAATGAGATACATATTTTTGGACACTACAGGAAAGGCAACACTTAACATAAAATGGCAGAGAGGTTGGCTGAACTGTGTTCTATTGTTTTGGAAAGTAGAAATTGTAAGTGACAAACCTGGGCATTCAGCTGAAAGAATTTCTGAGCAAAGTGTTGAAGGTATAGTCTAGTTTCTCCTTACTGCTTATAGTAAAGTGCAAGAGGAGAGAGATTATTGAAAAATAAATTGTTAAGCAAAAAGCAACCAGAACTTGAATATTTGAATAATTATCAGCTTATTCCTACTGAAAAAAATTAAAAAGTATGTTTTGGAAAGAAAACCAAGAATGTAGTTGGACAATTACTCCATAAAGATATTATGGATGTGACTCATAGATCTAATCACTTATCTCAGCAGAAGCCAGGAATAAATATGGGCTTATATCAGCAGAAACACTGTCAGCTTGGACTAAAGGGGACAGACATAGCCCCAAATAAAGAAAAGCTATTGGAATACTGGAATTCTACAGGATGGGAGAATTCTATAGGCATTTAATTGAGTTAAATGGCTATAAACATATGTTATCCATCCATCAAGGAAATGAAAGAATGACCCCAGAAGCTATTCAGATACTGGCAGGACTGCCACTCTCACCATGGGCCCAGGTCTAGTGGGAGGATGGAAAGCCAAAGCTGTCTCTTTCTTGATTTCAGAATGAGGGGCACCTCCTTAGCTTTAGTGGGCCAGGCTGCCACTTCCCAGGATGACATGGACAGGACTGTCACTCAAGGCATCAGAAGATGATGCTATTTCCCAGGGCTAAGGCAACATTGCTGCCCCAGTGGACTCACAAAGCAGAGCCACCACCCCAGTGGGCCAGGAGCATAGGGCATTAAGCCAAACAGGATTATTACTGAGCCTTAATATCTAAGGGAATTTAAGCTCTTAAGTTTGAAACTTGCTAGGATCTATGATCCCTTTCTTCTTTCATATTTATTCCTTTTGGAATGAGAATTTCCATCCTTTTCTGTCCTAGCAATGGATTTTCAAAATAAGGAACTTGTACAATTTTACAATTTCACAATTTCACAGCTGGAGTGAAATTCTGCATCAGGATGAATCATACCTCAAGTCTCTCATCATACTTGATTTAGAAAATATTTACATGAGTTTTGGAAGTTAGAATTGATGCTGAAATGGGTAAAGATTTTGGACTGTCGGGATTAGGATGAATGCATTTTGCATATGAGAAGGACAGGGATTTTGGAGATCCAAAAGTCAAACATTATGGATTTATGCTCCCTTCATTCATTATTGAAGCCCCAACCATCCATACCTCAGAATGTGACTATATTTAGAGCAAGAGCAAGAGGTGATTAACTTAAAGTGAAGTCCTTAGAGCAGGTCCTACTTCAATGAGACTGACGTCTTTATAAGAAATATAGACACACAAGAAGATGCCAGAGATGTGTGTGCACAAAAGAAAAGATCATGCGAGGACACAGCAACAAGGTGGCCATCTATAAGCCAAGGCAAAGATCCTCAGAAGAAACTACATCTTCCAACAACTTGCTCTTGAACTTCTAGCCTCTAGAATTATGAGAAAAGAAATTTCTGTTATTTAAAGCACCCATTATATGATATTTTGTATAGAAGTCCTAGAAAATTAATACAAGCAGCTTGCACTTGAGCTAGCAAATGAAAATTCTGAAAAGTGAGACAGATTCCATTTTGTATACAGTGTCTGTGCCTTCTTACGGAAAATTATTGCCTTGTTCCTCTCCTTAAAATAAAGATTACTTTCTTTTTTCATTCTTAAAATACAGCATCTCAAAGTCATGGTTTAAATAGTAACGTTGGAAGTAGCTGGTAAATCACTGTCTTTTTTATTTGTTCAGTTTATTAGTTACTTTCACTCTTATCATCTGACTCCCCCAGTAGCCATGTGTGATGAAAGGCATTGCGGATGTAATAATACCCTCATTCACTGACAAGAAGACTATTTCTAAAGTTAGCTAACTTGCCCAAATTTACACGTGTAATAATTGGCAGAATAAAATCTCAGATCCAAGTATTCAAATTCCAGTCCACTGAACTTCAATAATTCATGATCAATCAAACAAAAAATCTCCTACAAAGTACAAAGAAGCTTGAATTCTTTATCAAGATACAATTAAAGATTTGGGAAGGAGGCAACATGTTTTATATTCAAATGGAATATGTAAGTGAATGAGATCACATCCTTACTCATTTACCTATAAAATTTGTGAAACACCATGAAAGGTGATGAGGAAGTGGGGCAGAGTAATGATGATTAACCTTTCTAGTAAGGGCTGGTTGGTTAACCATTGGCCTATGTTTACCTGTGGTCTCCTTGTTTTGTTTTTTCCTGTGTTCACTCTGAACTTGGGTGGCCAGTTTGTAAAATGCACAAAGTTAGACTGATTGCCTGAGTGACTGACTGTAACCTGGGTTAAACTATTACTTTATTTAAAATTTTCACTTCTGATCTGGTAAAACCCATTAGAGCTGTCTTGAATGAAATACAGGTAATCTTGTAAATCCCTAATGCAGTTGCAAATGTGGCTCCTGTGTGTGTTCGTGCATGCATGTGAGTCTGTGTGCATATGACTCCCTGGGGATGGCTCAGGTTGTATTTCCTTTGACTCTGCTATCAAAACATTTGATGTAACATCTTATTATAAATCAAATTACTACCCACATTTTACATTGCTGAAAATAAAAACCAACAATCTAAACAAAAGGATATTAAGTGGGACAATCTAAACAAAAAGAAAATTAAGTGGGACAAATTACAGGACAGAGAGCTGTTACCAAGATATATTTCATACTGCCTAGGCTTGCATTTCTCTTCATTTGAAACAGTCCCTTCATAGCTCTCTAGCAATGTGTGCACAATGCCTCCCAAAAATGCTCCCATTAGATATTAGCAAGAATTTAGAATTTCCTTTTTTGTTAGATTATCATTAGGGTGGAACCATAACCTCTACAATATTTCCCATAGAGACTCTGTGGAGGAAATCAGAGATATCATTGACACAAAGTAACCCAGGGTTCCTGAATTCAGACAGGAAATTTTAAAAAATACATTATGATTTGATGCTACAAAACATAAGATGCTGGGCTAGGCATGGTGGCTCATACCTATAATCCCAATGTTTTTGGAGACTGAAGCAAGAGGATCACTTGAGGCCAGTAGTTTGAGACAAACCTAGGCAACACAGCAAGACCCTGTCTCTAAAAACACAGAAAGAAAAAAGAAATACATATGCATTTATATATATATATATATATATATATAATGCACACACACACATATGATAAGAGTTTAAGAAAATAAGATCACTGCGTTAATGTTCTGATGACAATACCTAATTTTATCTTCCTATTATCTGTTTCTTCTTATCCAGGAGTATGTATAGAGAAATATACTATGGATTCAAGGATGAACTGGGAGGAGTCTACAAACAATGCTACATGTGGATTAAGAACAAACTTTCTTTTTCAGAAAAAAAATATTTGCGCTGTTGGGTTATCTTTGCCTTAACCTCTCGGGTCTCGTGAAGCAAAGAAGCTGTCCAAGGTTCTGAAAGTTATAGCATGGTTTGGCATGGCTCTTCAATGGGCTTCTCAAAGCAATAGCATACATTTTAAGAATTATGCTATAATAAAGGGCAATATTCACACCATTGAAATAATTTATGGATAATTAACTAGTTCCTTCCCTTAAAGATATCCCACTATCAAAATCTATAACCTGTTGTCCTCTCATCCATATTTTCTTAATACAGAAGATACTAGAGGCTGGGAGGGGTAAGGGGAACAGATGGGTAAGGAGAGATTTGTTAAGTAATATACAATTACAGCTAGATAAGAGGAAAAAGTTCTAGCATTCTATAGCACTATAGGATGACTATACTTAATTATAATATATAGCTTCCAATAGCTAGAAGGAGGATATTTAATGTTTCCAACACAAAGAAATAACAAATGTTTGAGATGATGAAAATACTAATTGCCCTGATCACTATACATGTATCAAAACATAACTATGTACCCCATAAAATGTACAATTATTCGGTATAAATAAAAAATAAAAAGTAAAAGAAGAGATGATGTACTATTTGCTTTGATGTCCTCCAGCTTAATTGATCCTCATTATAACTCTCTGAAATAAAAAATTGCATTTCTATTTTTACTCTCTCCATTGTAAAACTGGAAAAACTAAGACTCAAACAGTATGAGGATAAGAACACGAAATTATTTGTTTGTAGACCAGAGACCAACTTTCAAAACCACAGAGTGTTTTCATTTAGAAAATAGATTATATGGTACCATAATGTGGTTTGTTTCAATTAATGACAAATAGTATTTTGGAAAACATAGTAAACCATGGTACTAGTAAAAAGAAGATAAACACACCCATTGATTATCTCAATACAACAGAAGTTTATCATGTGTTTGAAACTCAATATAATTTTACTGTTTTTCACAAGTGATTAAATAAGCCAACAAAGGACAAAATTGTCTACTTTACACCTATAAAATAATAAACATGAAATACATGACTTGAGTTTGCCAACTTCATTTGTCCACTGAATTGATGAATATTTTTAAAGAATTTCACATATGTCAAGGATGATCTAGGTACCAGAGAAAAAAACAATAAGATTATCAAAACCCAACTATGAGGAGCACACATGGCTTAATGCAATAGAAAGACATTATATAAGTAGCTACCCTACAACATGGAAATGAGAAATACAGATCTAAAGACTGTTACAAGAGTATGAGGGAGGAAATACCTCATTCAATCTGGGACGTCACCAGAGGCTGCAAGTGTGCAATCTTTCAAATTTTAATGTACTGCCTGACCATTTATAAGAACAAAGACATTTAAAAAATTACTGCAATAGCATCTATTGCTCACTTCATTTCCACTATAGCATAACCATTGTTATATTTGTGCTAAACTTCTGGGTACTCTGGAATACCTAGAAACTGGGATTATGAGTCACGTGTAAATAGCACATTATGAGTAAGGAAAAATACCTTGAGATATACCTAAAGAAGATTTGTGTGTGAGTGTTTGTATGTGAGTTTATCAGATGCTCTTCATTTTAATTTTGTGTAACTATGCATTAAAAACAAACAGGCATCCAGATAACATAGACTAATCTTTACCTTCCTATAGAATTTAATGTCCAATAGAAATTAGCTCATGTCCAAGAAATAATTGTGTCTAGAATTGCACATTCATACCAAAGACATATCCTGCTCTGGATGCCTTAGAACAATAAATTTGAGGTTTCTTCATTTGGGGGACGGTTTATGTGCTCTATTTTATTCTGCACTAAATTTATCCCTTGTAAAAACGGCGTGTCATGTTGTGTTCTTTGGAAAACCCAACAAAATGTATTTCTTTTCATTAATGAAAAATATCTTAGCAATCTATCCTAAAGTCTAGAACTGAGAATCTAGGAAATGTAAACATTTTCCTCTTTGTGGAACCTTTTAGACTAGAAATATATACAGTGTCTTTCTATTTCCAGCATCTAGCATAAAGTCTGTTATGTAATAAAAGCTCAAGAAATGTCAGATGAATGAAGAAGCTGTGGAAGGGACAGAAAGAGGGAGGCCAGCCTATTTTACTAGTCAGTGGAGTGCTCACATTCCAGCAGGCCTTACCTTTATAGTGCCTAACAGCTAAACTCCACCAACCAAATGGCTTTCTTTCTCAGGAGCCACTTTTTTTCCACATACAGAAGCAGTTACCAGCAAATGGTGTGTGTTATAAACACCCAACTATTTCACCCCTCAAGTGGGTATATTAGTTTACTATTACTAATGTAAGTGATTACCATAAACTTAGTGGTAAATTAAAACAATACAAACATCTTATATTTCTGAAGGCAGAAAGTCTAAAATGTGTCTAATTGGGCTAAAATCAGATTGTAACAGGGTTAAATTCCTTCTGAAATCTCTAGAAAAGATCCTGTTTTCTTGCCCTTTCCAGCTCTAGAGGCCTCCTCTGTTTCTTGGCTTATGCCCCCTGCCTTCCAAGCCAGCCACAGTTTGAAATCTATCTCTGAATTTCACCATCTGTTTTCTTCTTTCTCGTTTAAAGGACCTTTGTGATTATATTGGGAGCACTTGGGTAACGCAAGATATTCTCTTTATCTTAAGGCCAGCTGATTAGTGACCTTAAATACACGTGAAATCTTATTATCCATTGACATGTAACATAACACAGTCTTAGGCTCTGGAGATTACGGCATAGGTGTCTTTGGAAGGCCATGATTCTGTCTACAAGAGTAGGTTCCATCTGAGGCCACTGCTGTACACTGATCCACAATTTCCTGGTGTGATTAGACTCTAGCTGCATACAGTGTTTATCTTCTTGATAATGACACTTTAATTTGTGGCCTACCTTTCCCTTTTCCCTATCTCACTTTCCCATTTTTTCCTGGTGCTTCCAGGAATCACCTCCCAAGTGATTTGCTTGCACTCAAACCCTCATCTTAGGATATAATTCTGGGAAAACCCAGACTGAGACACTTGCCATGATAAATGTCATGCATTACCCTGGGATGGATGGATGGATTAATAGATAAGATGGGCAGACGGATGGAGAGACAGACAGACAGACAGACAGAGAGAGAGAGAGATAGACAGATAGATGTTACACAATCGTATGGACTCATATAATACTATCTGATGTATTTGCATTGTCCTCTCAACTACTGATATAGGGGATTGTTTCCATCACATTTTTTACTTGTCCCTGAGATCTTGGCATTGTGATAGGCAAATAATAGAGGTACTAGCACCTTGGATAAAATAAGTTTTATACTTTCATTGTGATTTTATGTTTTTCTTTTTTTTTTCAAAGCCTTTCCAGTGTTCTTCATTGTTGTGTGTAGAGCTATATGTCCACAAGACTGTGCTCCAATGTATTCTCATTGTTTCCAAAGAGATACTAAAACTTACAGCTTACCTGATTGGGCCTGCCCAACTTAACTTACCCTGCCTGGTTTTAGTCACTTGCTTTCAGTTAATTTTAAGACATATGTAGCTAAAAGTCAGGTAGCTAAACAAGTTTAACTAAGCTCCCACTAGCTTCCTTATACATAATACCTCTAATATATATGTCACCCTGGTAACAATTACTTAAATTATTTTTCAGGAACTGAGAGGTAGTTCTTATCCAGTTCAAACCACTGAGATCACTGACCCATCAAATGGGCCTGTGCAAGTGTCAGACGGGTGAGTTTTTGATGTCAGAGGGCCAAAAACGCCACTCTCAGATTATGCTAATGACATAATTTGTGAATATGCATCCTATGAAGAAACATGAAGCTTGACTATGCCTGTGCAGATCATCGATTGCTTCATATTTTCTTACTCTCAATCACCTTTCCCCATGTCTTGGACCACCTTGCTCCTTTATCCCATAAACAGCCCTAAAACTCCATTATCAGGGCGGAGGATTTTAGAACTGCTTTCCCATCTCTTTGCTGCTCTGTTTTTTGTCTAAAATTTATTCTCCATGACAAAATTGTTGTCTCAGTGATTGGCTTACTGTGCAACAGTCATCACAAACCTGGATCAGTATAAAAATCTTGTGTCATCCTTATATGTTTCCTCTGTATGTAATATGTCTTTTTTCTTTGGTTGTTTTTAAGGCTGTTTCTTCAGCATAGTACTGGTACAGAAACAGACACACAGACCAAGGAAGCAGAATAGAGAAGCCAGAAATAAGACTGCACAACTACAACTATCTGAACTTCAATAAACCTGACAAAAACAAGCAACGGGGAAAGGACACCCTATTCAATAAATGGTGCTGGGATAACTGGCTAGCCATATGCACAAGATTAAAACTGGACCCTTTTGTTATATCATATACAAAAATTAACTCAAGATGGGTTAAAGACTTAAATGTAAAACCCCAAATTATAAAAACCCTGGAAGACAACTTAGGCAATGTCATTCAAGACACAGGCATGGACAAAAATTTAATGAGGAAGATGCCAAAAGCAATTGCAACAAAAGCAAAAATTGACAAATGGGATCTAATTAAAGAGCTTCTGCACAGCAAAATAAACTATCAACAGAATAAACAGACAACCTACAGAATGAGAGAAAATTTTTGCAAACTATGCATCTGACAAAGATCTAATAGCTATCATCTGTAAGGAACTTAAACATATTTAAAAGAAAAAAAAAACAACCCCATAAAAAAGCGGGCAAAGGGCATGAACAGACATTTTTCAAAAGAAGACATACATGCAGATAATCATATGAAAAAAAGTTCAATATCACTAATTATTAGGGAAATGCAAATCAAAACTACAATGAGATACCACCTAACACCAGTCAGAATGGCTATTACAAAAAGTCAAAAAAATAACAGATGCTGGCAAGGTTGCAGAGTAAAAGGAACACATTTAAACTGTTGGTAGGAGTGTAAATTAGTTCAGCCATTGTGGAAGACAGTGTAGCGACTCCTTGAAGATTTAGAACCAGAAATATTACTTGACCCAACAATTCCATTACCGGGTATATACTCAAAGGAATATAAATCATTCTATTATGAAGCCATATGTATGCATATGTTTGTTTCAGTACTATTCACAATAGCAAAGACATGGAATCAGTCTAAACGTCCATCAGTGATAGACTGGATAATGAAAATGTGGTACACATACACCATGGAATATTATACAGCTATTAAAAAAACCGAGATCATGTCCTTTGCAGGGACATGGATGAAGCTGGAGGCCACTATCTTTAGCAATTAGCACAGGAACAGAAAACTAAATACTGCATGTTCTCACTTATATGTGGAAACTAAATGATGGACACACAGAGGGGAACAACACACACTGGGGCCTTTCAGGGGAGAAGGGTAGGAGGAGGGAGAGGATCAGGAAAAACAACTAATGGATACTAGGCTTAATACCTGGGGGTATGAAATAATCTGTAAAACAAACCCCCATGACACAAGTTTACCTATGTAACAAACCTGCACTTGTACCTCTGAACTTAAAAGTTAAAAAAAAGATTGTTTTTTAAAATTAAATTAAATTATATTTTGTTAATGATACAATTAAATTAAAATCATTGGTTTGAAACAATTTGATTATGATGTTCTTTTATGTAGTTTCCTTCCAATTTCTTGTGCTTTTGTTTCATTGAGCTACTTGAATCTTTGGATTTATTATTTTCATAACATTTGAAAAAAAAAACCAACCATTATTGGTGCAATTTTTTTCTGTCCTCCCTCCCTTCATTAAGAGTTACAATTGCACTTACAATAGGACGTTTGAAGTTGCCCACAGCTCATTAATGTCCCATTCATTCTTTTTTTTTTTTTTTAATACTTTAAGTTCTAGGGTACATGTGCATAACGTGCAGGTTTGTTACATATGTATACTTGTGCCATGTTGCTGTGCTGCACCCATCAACTCGTCAGCACCCATCAACTCGTCATTTACATCAGGTATAACTCCCAGTGCAATCCCTCCCCCCTCCCCCCTCCCTATGATAGGCCCCGGTGTGTGATGTTCCCCTTCCCGAGTCAAAGTGTTCTCATTGTTCAGTTCCCACCTATGAGTGAGAACATATGGTGTTTGGTTTTCTGTTCTTGTGATAGTTTGCTGAGAATGATGGTTTCCAGCTGCATCCATGTCCCTACAAAGGACACAAACTCATCCTTTTTGATGGCTGCATAGTATTCCATGGTGTATATGTGCCACATTTTCTTAATCCAGTCTGTCACTGATGGACATTTGGGTTGATTCCAAGTCTTTGCTATTGTGAAGAGTGCCGCAATAAACATACGTGTGCCTGTGTCTTTATAGCAGCATGATTTATAATCCTTTGGGTATATACCCAGTAATGGGATGGCTGGGTCATATGGTACATCTAGTTCTAGATCCTTGAGGAATCGCCATACTGTTTTCCATAATGGTTGAACTAGTTTACAATCCCACCAACAGTGTAAAAGTGTTCCCATTTCTCCACATCCTCTCCAGCACCTGTTGTTTCCTGACTTTTGAATGATCGCCATTCTAACTGGTGTGAGATGGTATCTCATTGTGGTTTTGATTTGCATTTCTCTGATGGCCAGTGATGATGAGCATTTTTTCATGTGTCTGTTGGCTGTATGAATGTCTTCTTTTGAGAAATGTCTGTTCATATCCTTTGCCCACTTTTTGATGGGGTTGTTTGTTTTTTTCTTGTAAATTTGTTTGAGTTCTTTGTAGGTTCTGGATATTAGCCCTTTGGCAGATGAGTAGATTGCAAAAATTTTCTCCCATTGTGTAGGTTGCCTGTTCACTCTGATGGTAGTTTGTTTTGCTGTGCAGATGCTCTTTAGTTTAATGAGATCCCATTTGTTTTATTTTTTTCTCTGTGTTCCATCATGACAGTTTCTATTAGTTTATTTTCATGACAGTTTCTATTATTTTATTTTAAATAATTATTTTCAAATTCACTAACCTTTTTTGTAGTCTCTAATCTGACATTAACCTCATCTTGTGTATTTTTTATTTCGAACACAGTATTTTTTTCATTTCTAGGCATTTGACTTGGTTATATGTTTATGTCTTCTTTGTACTTAATTTTTGAACATAGGATATGTAGTCTTAATAACTATTTTACTGTTCTTGTCTGCTATCACTGTTCTAGATTTATCTTGATGCATTTTTTGTCTCAATACGGATCATATTTCCCCCAATTTTTTGCATATTTGGTTAGTTTTGATTTGGTGCCAGGCATTATGAATTTTACTATGTAGGATGCTTGATATTTATTTTTGTATTTCTATAGATAGTCTTTAATTTCCTCCATAGAATGTACTTACATTACTTGAAAATAATCTATATCCTTCATTTTTTGCTTTACAACTCTGTCAGTGGTATTCAAACAGTGTTAGTCTATGCCTAATTACTCTCCACAACTAAGGCATGACACTCTAGTACTATCCAATGTCCTGATGATTATGAAATTTCCAGTCTGACAGGTAGGTACAGGCACTATCCCTGGCCCACTGTGAGTGTCAGGTATTGTTCCCACTAACCATTTTGGGTAGTTATTTCCCAAAATTAGTAATTTCCTCACCTGCATGTGCTGCACAGTCCTCTACTAAATACCCAAGGCATCCCTTTACATACCGCTTCTATCACATGTCTACGCTTCTATCATAATGTATCTACCTACAGATCGTTTGAGACTTTTCTCCGGGCAAATCTCTTCTCTCCAGTACTTTGTCCTGTGCATTCTAGCCACCATGGTCTTCCTGCAATTTCAGCTTTATCTCCTTAATTCAAGATCACTAGACTCCACCTGGGTTCTCCTCCCTGTGCTACATGTTGGAAACTGTCTTAAAGCAGTTAGCTGGCACAATCATATGACTTTCCTCATTTGTTTCCTTCCTCAAGATCACTGTACTTCATTGCCTGATGTTCAGTATCTTGAAAACCTTTGCTTCATATACTCTGTCCATTTATTACTTTTTTGCTATCTCATTCAGAAGGTCTCTTTTACTCCAACTGGGCCGGAAGTGTAAGTTCCTGTCATCATAGTTGATCTTTTCCATTACTCAGTAAATAATATATGTTTTCACGCTATTTTCCAAATTTCCATATTATAATTACAAGTCTTCATCAGTGGTCAACAATACTTTACATCTCAACTCTTAGAAATTTGCCACTCACCTTTACGACATCTTCTATACTACATATATGCCAAGACCTCTGCTCCCCTTAGTAAGCTATTACATACCAATATGTCCCAACAGAGAGAAGTGTCAAATCTGACTTGATACAAAAAGAGAAATATTTGCCAAGAAGTGCATGTAGTTTAAGCCTTGGGACTCTTCACTTCCATAGGCACGATACTTAATGTTGTGTTCTTTTTTCCTTTTTTTTAGATGGAGTTTTGCTCTTGTTGCCTAGGCTGGAGTGCAATGGCACAATCTCAGCTCACTGCAATCTCCGCCTCCCAGGTTCAAGCAATTCTCCTATCTCAGCCTACCAAGTGGCCGGAATTACGGGGGCCTGCCACCACCCAACTAATTTTTGTATTTTTAGTAGAGACTGGGTTTCACCATGTTGGCCAGGCTGGACTCGAACTCCTGACCTCAGGCGATCCACCCACCTTGGCTTCCCAAAGTGCTGGGATTACAGGCATGACTCACCATGCCCGGCCAATGTTGTGTTCTTAATTTTGTATTGTTATTCTTAAAGTGTGCTTCCTAAATTGTATGAGGTTTGAGCCCCATCAAACCTAAATTTTCCCTGGATAGAAGGATTGTAGTCAGATGAGATATGCAGTTTTGGAAGTCTGACTCTCCATAACTTGGTCTAGCATATTTTTTTTCACACCACACACACACACACACACACACACACACACACACACAAATATTTCTGGCTTCACCATGCCTCTGTTCTGCATATCATTCAACATATGGTGGGTTCACAAAATACTTAATTTGGAAAGAAAAAAAATGCTAACCCATGGCATCAAATATCTAATATAGATTGAATTTACAGTATGGAAATAATAGAGAATTACACTGAAAACTACCTTTTTGTCATTGTAAAATTACAGAATCAATTAAAAAAATTGCTAATGTTAAAGTTAAGAAAAAGAATCTGTTACTCTATAAACCTGGTTGAAATGAATCATAGGTCTTTTGTTGCAATTATTTTGCACTTCACTACCTTTAACTCTAATTATATCTAGAGAGATAATTACTCACAGAGCCAGTAACAAATAGCATCTCTCTGACATGTTGATTTACCAGTAATTGCCAGGTACATACACATTTACTATGCTATATGCACAAAAATAACAGCACTTCCTTCCTCACTGCCTATTTTACTTTTCCTCTGTTCCTGTAAAAGGCTACAGAAGTATTACCAGAAAATCTAGAAAAGTTACTTTTAAAGCATCTTCAAACTGGGTCTTGGAAAATAGTCTCAGCATGCTTAATAGATACAAACATTATCATTAGCTTAAATGTAAGAAACCGGTTTTTACTGAGGATCTACCATATGTCTGACACTATGATAGAAGCAATATTTAAATTGGAGTCTCCTCTAAGAAATTTCCTTCTAGCAGTAAAAGATAGATGGCTAAAAAAAAAAATGGTACAATGTCTTGTGATAAAGGCTGGAATGAAATCTGTATGAAGAGATTGAGTTAAAATGGGCAATGGAACACAAGACTACTTTTGTAAATTTAAGCACAGATACAGAGGTGCACATGCACGTGTGCGCACACACACACAGACCCACACACACACTCTCTCGCACACTCAAAATGTCCAGACATGAGAAAAATCAGCAGGTATAATTAAGTTGCCTCAAACTAGCAACAGGCAAATGTGGAATGATTTACTTTTTCTAGTACCTGATACTATATGTGCTTTCTGAATTATCAGCACCTGGTGAATTGGTGACAGGAAAGGTAACTTACTTCTGTCAACTACAAGTATCAGGCTTATAATTTTTTTCTGGTCAAGCTGGATTTTTTGCGTGTCATTTTCCATCTTAAAATGAAATGTCAGCTCAGACTAGAAATGCCTCATGGAGGCTGTTTCCTCTCTCTCTCTACTCCCCCTACTCGTCCCTCCTGTCTACACCAGTAAGAAAGCCAGATATGGTTGTGTCAGTGTGTGAGTGGGCGGGAAGGTACAGGGGACCTATTGACTTTAGGGGCAACAAGGCACTGATTTGCGTTTGCAGGTCTCATTACTTACAGCTGTTACTTTGCTTTTCGTTTTTGTTTCTCTAACACATGCTAGTTATTGGTTCCTTCTATGTTTCAAGCCTACAAAAGCAGCTCTCTCGGGACATATTGGTTGCTCTTCACTGCTCTGCTGGTGGTGGCACGAGAGACAGGAAAATTTTATTCAGGTCCCTGACACAGAAGAACCAGCCAAAGAAGGGCCATGACCTTCCTTTACCCCTCATAATCTGTTCAACGCTGCTCCACTGTCAACAGGAGACCTGGCAAGATGGCTTCAGTCAGATACCTTACATGACCTATTCTCAACCCACAGGAAACTCAGGTTATCCTTGCAGCTGTGACACTTCCACCAATCAGGGCTACTCTAATCTGGCCCGTCTGCACTCTAGACCTAACAACCTCGCCTCACTTCATATTCCCCACAAGGGCTGTTAGTCTGATTCTGGCTCTGCACATCTCCAAAGAGATGAGCACCTGTCTCAGAACCAGAAGAGAAGATGCAGACGGGTAAACAGAAACCTGAGAGACAGTGGAATCAAAAATCACCCTCTTTAAATTCTATTCTATTCTGCCCAAGAATTTAACTTTTTCCCAGTTCTTCTGTGACATTTGTGGCCTGAGGGAAGAGTAACAATGGAAGCCCACATAAACCTTAGTGTTTAAAAGTAGTAAGTCAGGACATCAAAGTTGTTAAATAGAGTATGCCCTATTCCTCTTACTGGGAAATACAACTACATGAAGACCCAAAAGGCCAGTTTTAAGTTTAAGCATTCTCAGAGTTCCCGCCAAAACACGGCAGCTGGAAGAGGGGTGCCCAGTCTCCCAGAGTCAGAGCTGTGCAAGAGGAACAAAAAGGGAGGTGACAACTCACTTTCTCACTCTCATCCCTCAGCTTTAACTTGCCTGGCAAGTAGTGTAATACACCCCTAAGTGGACCACCCAGTCCCAAGTCCAAATTCTGCCCATCGCTTTCACTCTCCCCTGCCCACAAACAGTCATGCCTTAGGAAGACTGACTAGGACAGAGTAATTCTTGGGGAGAATAGAGTGTAAAGAGGGTGGTTGTCCACTCACTGATTGGCATTTAGCCAATGAGAATCCTGTAAGAGGCCTACCAGGCCCTAGGAGGCTTGAGGCAGTGGCTCAGGCTCCAAGCAATTGTTACTCTCCTTGCCCAAAAGAAAAGCAGAGCCTGCCCAAATGCAGGGCACAGAGCAGAGGCCCCTCTTTCCACCAACATTCTGTGGTTTTTAATCAAAATGAGAAAACTACTAGGAAAATAAAACTAAAACCAAGGTTGATGTTGCCAGGCAATAATGCTTCATAGTTCATTGCAGGCATAATATATTTATACACACATCCATAAACATACCATAATAAAGAAGGGGTGCTGCCAAGAGCAAGTCCAAATACACTGGTAAACACAATATTGTGGATGGTCTCAATTCCCCTAACAAGTCTCTCTGATTGGAAATTTAAGCATACAGTCATATGCAATCAAAAGAGACACATAAAATGGCTCAGAAATTGTAGAAAGAATAGGAAATGAAGACAAAGAAAGCTATTCCATTTAAACAACATGGAAAATTCTTCTACCGAAACACTACGAAAGACATTAACTTTTATGGAACTAAAAATTTAGCTTCCAAACACATAAACGGGAAAAAAAATCAAGAATATGAGAAGAAATTGACCCATTCACTCTTACAGTTGGATAATTTAACTTTCTAAGAAATCAACACACCGTATAAGCACGCATAAATAAAAATACAAAGAATATATTTAATGCAATTTGATCTAATATGCATATGACTTCACCCACCACACTGAAAATACACTTTTTTCAAACACATATAGAACATTACCTAAAATAACAGTGTAGCAGAATACAAAGGAAATCTTAGAATATTTCTAAAGTTAACAACAAAAAGTCTCATTCACAATTATGAAATAAAATTCAAAATTCGAAAACAATGAAAGAAAAAAAACCCTATACAATAATAAAATTAAAAACAAAAGGGAAAAATTTTAAGATAAATCTTGTGTTAAAAACTTGGATTAAATAAATATCAGGGAAATCACAAACTACTTATACAAGAACAACAATCAGAGCAATAAAACTTAACACCTATGAATGACAGATGATATTGTATTCAAAGGAAAATTTAGAGCTTCAAATATATGATCCACAATGAATACTAAGGAGCTACTCAAATATAAATATATCAAAACATAAAGTTATAAATAATTAGTAAAAAATAAAACCATATATGTATAAAATAGAAATTTTTTTTAAATGTTCTTGAAAACATCTACATGTTCAATTAATTTCAAAACCTAGCTCCTATTAAAAGCAATAAAGAGAGACAACAAATATAAAACAAATAGCATGAAAAATGACAAATCTATAAATATAATTTTTACTAATTATGTCATTGTATATGTACGATTTTATTAAAATATTAATTGCAGCATAAACACTTCCATAGGAGTACAACTAATGATCTAAAAGATAGGACTAATTTTCTAGGAAAGGTACATGGCCAAAACTGGGTCAAGGAGAATTATCTAAACAATAAAATAACCACTGAGAAAAGTGGTATACTAATAAGAATACTTGAAGAAATCAAGCCTGCATTGATGTACAGGTAGACCCTATCAGACTTCATGTCTTCATCATTCTTATATTAAGAAATCTGTTTTCAAGGATAGAAAATAGAAAGGAGTGGTGGCTCACACCTGTAATCCCAGCACTTTTGGAGTCCAAGGTGGTAGGACTGCTTAAGCCCAAGAGTTCAAGACCAGCCTGGGCAACAAAGCAAGACTCCCATTTCTACAAACAAATATAAATAAATAAATACATAGAAGAATAGAAAACATAAGAAAAATCAACTCATCTGACAGAGCCAGCTTAACCCTGACACTAAAATCAGAAACAAGAGGATAAGGCAGTGAAAGGTAGGCCATTTTTACACATTATAAAAAGATTATATTATATATACACAATACCATATTTATATAGATACACATATTACATTTATATATAAAATAAAGTTATTAAAAATTTAGTAGTATATTAAAAGAGCATTATTATGACAAGGTAGAGCTTTTATCACAAATGCAGGCATAAAAAGTTCAACATTCATCTATATTAATGTAAATCAATTCATTAATTGATATAAAAAGTAAATTACCTTTGAATGTGTTGAAAAACATTTATAAAATTCAAACTCAATTCCTTATTAAAAGCTCTTAGTATACGAAAAAGCATGAAAAAACTACTTAAATTGATAAAAGTTATCCATCACCAAAGTAAAGTATACATTATACTAAATGTTCAGAAAAAAGTCAGCATTTCCATTAATGTTCAAAACAATACAATGATTTTCCATCATCTTATCTTATTCAATACTGTCCTGAATACCTAGACCAAATAATAATAATAATAATAATAATAATAATAATAATAATGTAGAAATAAGAAATGTGTTATGAAGATTAGAAGACAGAAACAAAACTGTCTTTATTTTTGTCTTAGAATATCAAAGACTATCAACTCACAACGTTGAGGACACACACAAAAAATCATCAAACTATACAGATTCGAGGTCAACATACAAAAAATTCACACTTTTCATTACACTATAGAAGAGGTAGATAATGCTATTAAGATCCCATTTGTATCAGCACAAAATTGTAAAATACCTGAGGATAAATATAATAATTAATGAGCAGGACAACATTATGGAAACAACATAAAATCACAGATGATTTAATGAAGGTCTACAATGGTACTAAATGGGAAAACTCAATATCATAAAAATATTTAATACATTATTACACACTCAACTATGCCTATCAAAGTCCCAAATGACTTTTCTATGAAATTTGAAAGTTCTAAAATTTACAATTTTATATTAAATCTACAAAAGAAAAAATATAAGCTATATTAAATCTACAAAAGAAAGAATATAAACTCTGAAGCCAGATGGCCTGGATCTATATTACACATCTAATAAGAATTTGTCTAGGTCCACATATCTAATAAGATCTGCTACTTATTAGACGTGTGGACTTAGACAAATTCCTCAATTTCTCTGCGGCTAGTTTCTTCATAGATAAAATGGAAATAATAAGAGTTCCTGCCTCATAGTGTTGCTGTGAGAAGTAAATGAGGTAATATCCATAGAGCACTCAGACTAGTGCTTGATGCATGGTAAACACTAAATATGTGGTTATTAGATATAAAGATGGAAGAATTCATTGATAGATGACAGAGAGAGAGAGAGAAATTTTACCAGAGCCAACAGCAAAAACTCAGACCTGCGCCAGGGTCACCCATATAGGTATGGCCTAGGATGGACCTTCAATACTTCAGCACTTCCCGGAAATTCCTCAGCAACACAGCTGGTTGTCTGTTTTCTTTACCCTTGTATTTGTAATGTTCTATGCCCAATGATGCTTGGTATATATTTTGCATTAAATTAATATTAAATGGGTAAATGTTACATTTTAATATGTTTATATAAGTATGAATATATGCATATATGTACATATATTCATGTGTTGTGTATATATACACACAAATATAACATATATATATATACGTATATCAATGGAACAAAATGAAGGAGTTTCAAGGAAACATATACACTTCTATGGTATCCATAATAAAATGAGCAAAACATAGACACAGAAGATGAAATACAAATGCTCAATAAGCACAGAAAAATATGGGACACCTCATTAATGAACAGGGAAATGGAAAGACAAGAACTGGATATATCCATTTCTCCTATCAAATATGCAAGACTCAGAAAAGGTTAAAAAAGCCATCATTGATGAGGGTGTGTGGTAGGGGGTTGCCTCTCTGTGGAATGGCCTTCATGGAAGGCAGTCTGGCAGTATCGTTGATAAGGGCGTACATACTGTCTGATCCAGCATACCATTCTAGACACAGGGTCACATACTCACCCAGATGCACAAAGAATAATGTCAGAAATGTTTACTAGGGTATTGTATTCAGTGAAAATCTGGAAACAATCTCAACGCGCATCTGTAGGGGAAGAGTTAAATTCACTACGGTCATGAGATGGAATTTTATGCAGATATTTTTATTGAATTTTTTGTAATTTTTTTTTTTTTTTTTTTTTTTTTTGAGACAGAGTCTCACTCCATCACCCAAGCTGGAGTGCAGCGATGCAATCTCGGCTCACTGCATCCTCCGCCTCCCAGGTTCAAGTGATTCTCCTTCTATGCAGCTGTTTCTTAAAAAGAGAATAAAGTTATTCTACATATAAACTTCTCTAACTCAATATGGTTAAATGAATAAAGAAAACCATAGGCCGGGCGTGGTGGCTCAAGCCTGTAATCCCAGCACTTTGGGAGGCCGAGACGGGCGGATCACAAGGTCAGGAGATCGAGACCATCCTCGCTAACACGGTGAAACCCCGTCTCTACTAAAAAATGCAAAAAAACTAGCCGGGCGGGTTGGCGGGCGCCTGTAGTCCCAGCTACTCGGGAGGCTGAGGTAGGAGAATGGCGTAAACCCGGGAGGCGGAGCTTGCAGTGAGCTGAGATCCGGCCACTGCACTCCAGCCTGGGCGACAGAGCAAGACTCCGTCTCAAAAAAAAAAAAAAAAAAAAAAAAAAAAAAAAAAAAAAAAAAAAAAGAAAACCATAATATAATATATAGAATATGATACCATTGGAGTAAATGATACTCATTCATATATTTGTGCATATCTTGATGCAGAGAATATGTCTGGAGGGTCATACACAAAATTGATAAGATTGCTTATCTCTGGGAAGAGATTAGCATGGGAAAATGGATGCAGATTAATGGGAACAGTTATTTTATTTTTATTGTTTGAAATTTTATAAACAGAATGTACTCATGTATTTCTTGTATGATTAAAATAATCAGCAAAAAACAATAATATAATAACCCAAATGCTATGAAAACACAGATGAAAGAGTGATTAATACTTCCTGGTTGGAGGTGGAGTAGGACAGAAATTCTGCCTCTACATGACTAATAACATCCCACTGAGGGAACAAAAATAAAGAAACCTAATGAAAATACTCTTTCCTTCAGCAAGAAAGCATGTAACTCCACCACAGAGCTGTAAGGTTACATGCCCTGAGGCTCGGACACAGCTTTTACACTGACAGAGCAACCCTTAGCACTGCCTCACGAATATGGACTTGTGTCCCATCGTGTAAAACAGTCGAAGCGGGGACCTGGATGGATGACATGACAGCTCATTCTCACACTAACAACTCACCTGACTTGACTCAAATTGCTAAGGATTAAAAGACAAAATTTAGACAACAAATGTAATTAAAATATATGTATGTATGTTCAGATATAATAGTTAAATTCGATCTATTTTAAGCATTTTGGGTAATAGCTGCACACAAAGAACAACATACTATTCCCTACTAAAGAGCCCTTGTGGCAGATCATACTTTCCAAAGATGAGCAAAACATCTTCCATCCCACACATTTGTTTGCATTGTGACTTGTCACTCACTCACCCATCGAGAGACAGAATCTATTTCTTCTCTCCCTTGACTCTGAGCAGGCTGTGTGACTGCTTTCAGCAATGGGGCGAGTTGTGTCGGTTATTAGCAGAGGTCTTAACTGGCCTGGCAGCTTCCACTACCTACCTCTTGAAAGCCAATCACTATGCAGGAAGTGCATTTTCCCTGACCACCATGCTGTGGAAATCCTAAAACAAGAGGACAGACCCTGGAGGATGGGATACCATGTGAGAGCAAGACCAGCTCCAAGGAGGTTGGACATGTGACTAGAGAAGCCATCTTGGAGGGGTACCTCTAGTCCCTGCCACCCTAGCCAAGAACACATGGATCAGAGACTACTCCCCTAGCCAAGCTTTCCCTGCATTTCTTAGCTGCAAACTCATCAGCAAAACTAAATAGTTGTTTAGTAAGTTTTGGGGTAGAATGTTATGCAGCAATCAGTAACTAGAACACCTCTGACTCACATGGCATTACCTCTGGCTACTATCTTCAGGGATATGGGAACATACATTTGTATCTAGGATTTATCAGCTAAAATACGTAAGTAAATCACATTTTTTGTCAGAAAAGTGTCAAGTCCAAAGCTCAGGGTATAGAAAGTTAATATCATACATAATAATACATCTAAAGGATTAAAAACTACTATTCCTACTTTACATTTCATGCAATGGTGGTAGCAAGAGGAAAGGAAATTACAACCCTAAAAGTGTTTACTGACTTCTAGTGGCAGGCCCAGTGTGATATTTTATAGTTCATTTAATAACCAACGAAGTGAGTATTAATCTCCACAATTTATAGACAAAGAAAGCGAGGCTTAGATTTCTTTAACATGGCTGAAGCCATATAATACCTGGCTGAGCTAAAGTTCTGATTCAGGTCTGCCCAATTCAGATTCTGGCATCTTCTCCATAGAGCCAAGGTTCTCAAGCTTTAGTGCTCATCAGAATCACATGATCGGGCTGTTAAAACTCACTATTTGGTCCTACACAGAGTTTTTGGCTTAATAGGTCTGAAGTGCATCACTGAATTTGTATTCCCAACAAAGTTCCAAGTGATGATTCACAGACTCCACTTTGTACAGCCCTGCACCAGAGCACGCTGCCTTTCTATCCAACAATGAGCTTTTCTGAAAAGGAACCTGGAGCAGACATCAAAAAAGTTGGCTGTTGCCTTCTGAGTTGACAGTGCTTCTTGTGGGACAAGTTCATAGAGAAGAAACTCCTTCTATACTAACAGGAGCAAAAGTTATCAGTTAACGTTAATACCTACCTAATGCAAAATGTGCTGAATTATATCAAATTTTATCACACACCTTTTACCAAGAACAGCTGACCAAAGTGGACACAGTTAAAGCTGTTTTCTTTCCAGTTGTCTCCTGCATCCTGCTAGTAGCAAAATGCCATTTCAGAGGATGTGAAAAGTCATATCTCAATATTGTTACCTAAAGTTTACACTGTATGATTCAAGAAATGAATACAAAAACAAAGCAAATTGAGAGATGTGTGAAGTGCAAAGTAGTATTAGTTCATTTGTTCATTAATTCATTTATTCAGCAAACAAATATTCTATGCTACAGCCCCGTCATTGTGTCTTGGGAAGTAAAGAGATGAAGCAGACTTAGAAGCTCTCCCTGTCCTCAAGGGGTCTTCAATGTGATACTGGAGACTGGGCTGCCTAGAAACAGTGGTTGTAAATCATGAAACTATACCCACAAAGCCAGAGTATCAAATTTTAATATTAACTCTATAAAATATACCAGAGAAAACGAGAAATTTTACCCTCTACTTAAAAGATCAAGTTAACTTGCAATTCATCATTATTCATGATGTGTATTAAATTATACATGTTAATTCATATATAGATAATTTCCCACCACATTTCCAAACCCAAGTCACACCTCCTTCATTACAGCATTCCGAAGAGCGCTTAAGGAGATGAAATGATGGTCCATTAAGTAAGAGAGTGGTGCTAGTTTAGAAGGTGCAGGTAAGCCAAACATGAGGTTCCCACATCCCCTTTAGCAGAGCCAGAAAAACCTAAGATTGAATTTTGAATACCAAGTTTTGGTCACGCAGAGAAGAAGGATTAGAACAAGGATAGGCTTGGAGGCAATTCTGTGGATGAGGAGTCTTTATCAAGAGGTTTCTTCCTAAAGCCAGGGATTTGCAGAGGGTGTCACCACCTTGAAATAGGAAGTGTTGGACTTCATCAAGTCTGAAATCAACAGATGTGGCATTCTCCTCCAGGTTACCTTTTCCTCTGTCCTGTTTTGTTCAAACAGGGAGGCGATCCAGTAACTATGGAAGAGGAACGCCCAGGCTGCAGGACAGTATGGAGGAAATCTCGTATATCTCTTTAACCAGTGAACAGAGTGTAACGCTTGATACCAGAATTAGTTTGTTCTAATTACTGAGACAGTGTAGACTCCTGAGATTAGTGCACTAAGTGGAATAGACAAATTCTAGTTCCATTACTGTTACTATGCTGCTATATGACTTACTCAATTATTTCATTCTTTGACTTTCAGTTTTCACTTCTGAAGATGGGCATTAAAATGACAAACCTTTCATATGACTCCATTGAGGAAGAAATCAGAAAATGCAAACTAACTTGGTAAATTATAATGTGCCATATAAATGAGAAGGTTGAAAGGTAAGAAAGTTGCCTTTAAGTTATTACATCCTAAAAAGGGTTCGATATTAACAAATTTATAGGATAAAGAAATAGCCATAAGAATTTGTTGAAGTTACAGTCATCTATGCAATTACATAAATAAATTAAATTTTAGAAAGAAAACTCTCCCTTCTCACTGCTCACCTAACCCTGGAACACAATAAAACTATATTCATTTGAGTTAAAGAACATAACAGCAAGAAAAATTTAAAAGTGAACAATATGAAGAAGGACTGCAAATAGAACATGTGCCCCAACCATTTCACAAAATCCACAAAGAAGTTACAGTAATTAACAGAGGATAATACAGGCACAAGAAAATGTGGAGAAACGAATGTAACCCACTTAGAAAATCTAGAAACAAATTCAGGCATGCATATTAATTTAGTACATGAAAGTCAGAATTCCAAATTAGTGAGAAAAGGAAAAAATAATAAATGGTAATGAGAAAATCAGTTACTGATTTAGAGAAAAAATAAATAAACTTACACAATACATTACAATCTACATACGTCCACCATATATGCATGTAATCTCTATGTAACATCTTAGGCCATAAAAAGTAAAACTATGAATTTATCAAAGAATGTTAGTGGAAACTATTCATAATACTGGGTTGGGAAAGTCTCCCTAAGCAAGACACAACCTAGAAGGCATAATTTTCACAAGCCCTTCTATATGCTTAAAAAAAAAATGAAGTTAAAAGTGGAAGACTTGGAGAACATATTTGCAATATATTTTAACAAATGAAGACCACATCAGGAAAAATAAAAAGGTCCTAAAAGCATTAAGAAAACCACAACAAATACAAAGGAAAAATGAGCAGTATAAATTAATACACTATCTGTAATAAGATACAAATTGTCAGTAAACAATCCAGCAAATACAGAATTTTTTTTTTCTGAAGAGAATCTCATATATGAGCACACATATAAATGTGTATGAGAACATTAATTGGTATAGGGTGCTTTCTAATATGATATTCTTGGGAATAAGTGGTAGAAAGCATGACTCAAATTGGTTCAAACCATGAGGATATGTATTATTTCACTCTACATACATCCAACATATATGCATGTACTGGGAATTCTTGGGGGTAGGATTTGTTTCACGGTATTTGAGGCAGTAGCACAGTGACAACACAAGGGAGTTCTCTGATCTGACATCAACAACACTGGCTTTACACCAACGCTGGGTCCCCTTCCTGTCATCAGATGACTATCAGTGACTGTGTGCAACATTCTTCTTTATTCACATTCCAATGATTATAAAAGTCAACAACAAAATATTTATACTATATATACTGTGTGTGGGTGCAAAAAAGGCAACCGGAGGGTAAACACTACACCAATGTTTCTGAACTATTCATTTAATCATTACTCCCCTGAAGAAATGTAAACATTTATTTCCTAATCATTCCCATGAAATCCCCTTGCCATGAAATTTTAATATCACTGTATATCTGGGTTTTTTCTTGCTTTTTGGTTTTTGGGTTTTGTTTTGTTTTGTTTTTGAGTCTCACTCTGTTGCTCAGGCTGGAGTGCAGTGGCTTGATCTTGGCTCACAGCAACCTCCACCTTCCAGGTTCAAGCAATTCTCCTGCCTCAGCCTCCTGAGTAGCTAGGATTACAGGCATCCACTGCCATGCCATGCCCAGTTAATTTTGTATTTTTAGTAAAGACACAGATTCACCATGTTGGCCAGGCTGGTCTTGAATTCCTGACCTCAAGTGATCCACCCACCTCGGCCTCCCAAAGTGCTGGGATTACAGGTGTGAGCCACTGTGCCTGGACTGTATATCTGTTTATGTGTTATATGTATATCTATACTTTACGTATACAAGTAACATTTTTTCACTCCTCCCCAAAACAAATCTTTGCTCCCTTGGGCACAATACCATCTATGTTGAAAATTTGCCCACTAAATTCCTTGACTGTTTCAAGTTTTTCTTAGACAGGAAACTTGGAAGAGGTGAAAGGAGAGGAGAATTCCATGTTTTGCTCAATATTTTTCAGTATTACAAGTAAACTCTCTTATGTTTCATTCATGTTTTTAATTTGAAAAATGTAAGAATAGCTTATAAACATGTTTTTTCCTGAACTGGCCACTCTGCAAAAGAATACCATTTGCCTCCTGGAGATCTGAATAAACAAAGATTTGTCATCCACATACCTCCAACCACCAAACTGTGAATTCACAATACCACATGGAAACTAATAAAAGCAGAACTTGTACAGCTCAGTCAGAACAGGATGTGGCCATTCTACCATATCATTTAGAGATGGTGTGATGGTCAAAACAATTGCCAGGGCTGTAAAATTTTCTGCTGTAGTATGGGTCAAAGTATCCGACTAACAGGCCTTCATATCATAAAAGTGTTAACAACCCCTACTGGTTGACTACTCCAACCTGGAAAGGCCACCCTATGAGACTTATATCAAATGTGGCAGTGCCCTCACTTATTTTAGAAGAATAAATGTTAAGCTTGGCAATTATTTCCTCCCCTCCAAACCTGCATGAAATAAGAACAAATATTAATTTAAAAAGCTATAGGTCTTAGCAGTTTACATACAAATTTTATTTAATCATCAGACTATTCCATAAAATAGATATTTTCCCAATTTGACAGTTGTGAGAAGGCATTAAGAAGCTGAATCATTTATCAAGTGGTGCTAACTTAATTTCCAAGGACTCTAATTGTCAACTCTTCATTCCTGTTTTCAGTCTACTTGATGTAATTGCTCCTATCCAGAAGCAAGTGCTGATCACTGGTACATGCCAGGTACCACCCAGGTGCTGGGAATAGAGTGAGAGAAAGATAGACCAGGTGCCTGCTATTACAAAATATTCATTCTACTAGAAGCAGAAGTAAAATAAAATATATAAGAATATTTCAGAAAGTGATAAGTACTATGAAGGAAATAAAGCAGGGTAATATGACAGAAAGTGTAAATTTGTGTGGGGGTGGGAGCATTGACTATTTTAAATATTGTAAGTGGGGGCAGAGTAAGGATGCAAGGGAGAGAATGACGTAAGGGAGAGAAGAGCAGCAGGCAGTAGCCAATATAAAGGCTTTGAGGAGGGAATAACACTATATTAGGTAGCGAAATACCAGGTACTATAATGAATGATCTCTAAAATTTCAGTAGCCTAACAACACCCTAAGTGTTATTCACATTCACAGTCCAATGCAGACATTCCTAGCTGATGGACAGCTTTCCTCCATGTGGTGATTCAGGGATCTAGGCTGCCTCCACCTTGAAGTTTTGCCATCACCTAGGGCTATAGAGTCCTTTGCATCCGGAGAGTGAGGGCAGCATACTTGCTTCCTAATAACCCTATTCAGGAAACACCATGTTATTAGTGAGAATTAATCTCACAGGCTCAAAGAGAGCTGGATATTGTAGACCCAGGGGCAATCCCACAGCTATGGAAGACAGGCATGTATTCTGATGTTAGCTATCTATGGCTCAGAGACTGATGTTTTAGGGAAGAGTAAGTGTCTAGTGTGGCTTGAGTATTGTGAGTCTGGAGGAGAGTGGTAGAAAGGAGTTCAGAGAAAAAGACACCAGGTAGCATAGGGCCTAATAGGGGATAGTGAAGAGTTTGGTAGTATGTTAAATGTGATAGGAAATTATTGGAGGTTTTAAGTAAAATAGGGACTTGATCTTGTGAACACTTCTAAAGAATCAATCTGGCTTCTACTTGGAAAATATAATCTGTAGTAGGGAAAAAGGAGAGAAACCAGTTAGGAGTCATCTATAGTAAATAAGGCAAGAGGTGGTGTTCAGGACCAGCTGTGGTGGGCAGTTAAGAAGCAGTCAGCATGCAAGCTATATTTTGAAAGTACAGTTACAGGATATATGGGAGTGTGTGTGTGTGGTGAGTGAATGAGAGGAATCAGGATGGCTAATGCATTCTCTTGCAATGTTTTAGTCACTACAGCTACATAACAAGTTACTCAAAGTTTAGGGGTATGTCTGTCCTAGTGAATGGACCATCACCAGATGGCTCAAAAGCTAGAGGTAGCAATGATTTTAAGGCTGGTTTATTCACACCTATGGCAAGTGATGCTGGCTTGAGCCTGGAACTCACTGCCTCTCTGAGTTGGCCTTTCCATGTGGTCCCTCCATGTTGGTGAGTGTAGGTTCCTTGGAGCCTGGTGAATGGCTTGCCCCAAGGCAAGCATCACCTAAGAGAGAGGGCCAGAAGGAAGCTGTTTTGCCTTTTGTCCTAGGTTTGGAAGTCACCAGACATCATGACCACTGTATTCTACTGGTGGAGAGAGTCACAAGCCACCACAAAGTTTCAGCAGAAAGATTATAGACCCTACTCTCATAGGATGAATACCGAAGTTACACTGTAAGAAAAGCATGTGGGATGAGATCTTTGCTGTGGTCATTTGAAGAAATACAACAATCTGCCACATCTAAGCAACAGGACAAAGTGAAGTCATTAATCAAGATGAGGAACACCAGGTGATGATCAGATTTTTCTAGGCAAGGGACTCAAAATTCTGTTCTGGATATAAAAAGCTTACGGTATCTATTACACATAATTGGAGATACTGAGGGAGCAGCTGGATAAATGAGTACAGAGTTTATTGGAGAAGTCAGAGTCTCAGAAACATATTTTGTTATCATTAGCATGAAGAATATTAAAATCATGAATCTGATGAGATCACCTAAAAGGAAAGTTTAGCTGGAAAAAAGGATAAATCAGGGCTGCACTCAGGATCACTCAATTCCTCAAAAGTATCAACTTTTATTTTGCTGTGATATTCATTTTCCAGCCTGTTCTTCAGCCACTAAGCAGGTACTTGAATACATTTAAAGAATAAGATGCTGTAATGAAATCTAGTGAAAATGATTTTTAAGTCCATTTGCCACAGGTCAAGATTGACAGGACATTTGATTGAATTCTCATAATCACCTTTAGCTGGATACAGATCCCAATCAGTCCTCGTCATTGACAAGGCTATGAAATGCAGAACTAAAATAAATGGCCACTAGTATTTCTGCAAAAGTGGTGCACAACTTGGCGTCCCAGAGGAACATCAGCTCCTGCTGTCTGATGGCCTTCGAACTGCGACATCAGCTCCTGTTCTACAGAAGCTTCCAGCCCTCAGATTCCAACTGGGAAACAGGGGTCTTCATACTTTGGACTTAACCAGTTTCAGCTTCCATAATTGCTTGAACAAATTCCTTAGAATAAAATCTCTCTCTCTTTGTATTTGTAAAAAATATATATAACATTATATATTATATATAACATTATAGATTATATATAACATATATAACAGGTATACATATACAACAGAACATACATATATAACAGGTATATATATTTTTTATATATAGTAACAGAACATACATATATGTTCTGTTTCTCTGAAGAACACTAATACAGACTTCAGTTATATCTTTTCATGAGCACAACTCATGTCAGTTCAGTAATCTGAATCCTGACATAAATAACATGTGAAATCCTATCAAGACAGTCAATACTATGCAAAATCCTAGGTGAAAGTCAGGCCCTTGAAACTGCCAGTGGTTACAGTGCAGCAGTGGCTGGTGTGGTACAGATAGGGAAGGTGATATGAGCAGGACTGCTTGTGAAATGCTCTTTCCTCTTTTCCTGGATTTTGGCATTCATGTTGATTTTTAACAACCTATCTAGAACAAATGTCTACAATGCCTAAACCCTTTTTTAGAATGCCCTCATTCACACCCACCCCTCCTTTTGTGAATGCAGATCTTTTTATGCTTTATTCTGGGAGTATAAAATGATCATTTTAGAAGCAGACTGATTTGGAGTTGATTCCCTAGGCATAGCTGGAAATTGTGGGGTCCAAAAGAAAAAATAAAGAGAGACAGAAAGCAAGCTCTTGAGTCCAGCTTCTTTTCTTGTAATTTCTTCTTTGTTCTGATAGAGTTCAGAGAACTTACTCAGCAAACTGGTAGTTAATCTAATATTTGAATCACTAGAGAGTGGTTTTTAGAAGTATCCATTGCATGCAATCAAAGACAGAAAATAACTTCACTTCCATGAGATTAAAAAAGGACATTAACTACATGGTATACATTTTCATAAGTGTCATGACTGCCAGCATTCAAAAGGCTCAAAGTGATAAACAAAAAGGAAATTTCTATCAGCTCCAGTACAGAAAAATAGGCATTAGCAGCAAACATTTCCCATCCACAATAGGGTTGCTTCCTAAATTAACTCTGCGCTTGCCACCTCAACTTTCGTCAGCCCCCTCATCCACAATCAATTCAAAATGTTCCATGCTTTATTTTTAAAAATATTTAAATATATAGGAATACCCTGACTCTCCTATATCTGCCTAATTATTTTTAAAAATATAATAGACAAAGCAAATGTACTGATTTAGAATTTCATAGCTTTTAGCTTGATCAGAAAATACTGAAATGAACAATACTCACTATCCAATTTTAAGTCTAATTCAATATATCTGACTTCCCAATATTCAGATTAAAAAGTTGAAAAGCTCTTTACAGTTCTACCAAAAATGTTGAGATGTTAATGAGTCAGTATCTTTCTGCTTAGACAACATAAGCCATAAACAAAGACAGGATGACAAAGTTCTGCTTCCATTTTAGAAAAATCAAAGAAACTTAAAATTTGAGACTGGAGTAACCGAAAACTCTGGTGATATGTTTTATTTTCAGATCCTGATGACCACTAGGGCAGAATTAAACAGCATCATTTTATGTTTGCTATAAACTATGTCATAATATCACAAAGGCAATGACTCACATTCTGGGAAGAAGAGCAATGGAGTCTATGATACTACTTAAATGTTCTGTAATGTGATACTTTATCAATCTCCTATTTTCTTGGGTTACTAACCAACATAGAAAAAGAGATGGATTTGGTGATTCACAATAATGTATCAGAATGGACTGGAAGGTACAGACTGAGGTCTTTTCCCAGAGTCCTAGAGATAACTAAATACACAGTAATTATAGGAAAGACACAGCCCTGCTGAGAACCAAGTTATAAGATTCTCTAGGGTGTTAGGTCTATTCCCTCTGAGGTAACAGCCATCCATCAAGAGAAGGATGGAGAGACAAACAGAAACCACCTCGAGAGGCATACCCCTCTCCACAGGTTTCTCATCCCAAGCAAAGCATGGTGCTTTCAATCAACAGACTCGTAAAGTTTGGGAGGATCTTCAAGAATGGAGACCAACAGCTAGTGCTATTGTGGATATCCACCTAGCCACAGGATCACAGACCTTTCCTGTTGCTACTGGAATTCAGGAAGAGCGTCAGAGAGAAATGACCTGGCAGTTCAGGCAAGAGGAGGGGAGAAAATAAATGTGAGCCCCTAAGTCCCCTGTCAAGACCCAGAGTCAGTGCTATGGATGGCAGATGAAACTGCAGGTGACCAACTTATAGGGTCTGCTGCAGATGAGGCTAGAATGACAAGCAGCTCAGAGAAGCATTAGCCTGTCCAGCTAGAAGTAACAGCCAAGTGTCCAGTGAGGCCAGTTAAACAGGATTGAGGCCGAGCATGGTGCATCATGCCGGTAATCCCAACTCAGGATGATCACTTGAGACCAGGAGTTTGAGACCAGCCTGGGCAACATAGCAAGAAATCTTCTCTACAAAAACAAAAATTAAAAAAAATAGCTAGGCATGGTGTGCACACCTTTAGTACCAAGTAGTCAGAAGGCTGCTTGAGCCAGGAGTTCAAGGCTCCATTCAGCTATGATTGTGCCACTCAACTCCAACATAGGTAGAAAAACGTGCCCTGTCTCGCTGAAAAACAAAAAACCCAGGAATGAACTATCTGGGGTGCCAACTTCTGAGGCTGAGACCACCATTTGGGTGATCAGTTATCTGAAACAAATCTTGTGTAAGCAGGGAGATGCCTGTTTTCTTCTATTTTCTCCTTACTCTACCCATGGGGGTAAAAAAGAGTCTCTCTCTCTCTCTCTCTCTCTCTCTCTCCCCACCCCCTTCTTTCTCTCTCCCCTCCCTCTCTCTCCCCCCTCTCTCTCTCTCACATACACATACACATACATACATACAAGCACACTTCAATACTATAAGTGATATCATCACAAATTCGGTCTGGTTGGGGAAAGGAAAAGGAAGAATTAAACTTTGTTTTAGTGGTCTGGACTAAGGCACAATAAATGACATGACTCTTAAAATAAGCAAATGTAACACAAAGTTTTAAAATTCATCCAAGATGTCACAAAAGGGGCTTCCTGACCGATTTAGGGATGGTAAGTGTCAGAAGTTGAATACAACAGAGCCATTTCATGCTTGGACCCCTAACAAAAAGTTTGCAAGGGAAAAAAATAATTCCAATCCACTTTTTCTAGGAGCAGTTGAATTCTCCAGGTGTCTGTGGGGGTGTTGGCCACAGTGGGTTTGAAAATTCCGTGTATGTGTATAAGCTCAGCAGTAGGAGTTTCCAGGATGTCAAACGCTAATTGCAAAGATTATTTTTAAACTTTCAATAAGCAGGAGGTATTTCATTCCTGATACACACCTAATTTGTTTCTATTTTGCTGTTTCAAATCTCAGGGAAAGGAAATCAGTGCAAACCAGGAAATATTTTACAGAGAGGAAAAAGGACAGACAACAGCTGTTCAACTGTTGAAGCTTCTCTCAGTCCTGCCTGAGAAAACCACTTCAGAAAGGGGAGAAGAAAATTCTCTTGGCCCTTCCTGATCAATGCCAATTTGAATGGTGGTATGACTCTCCTACATATGGAGATCAGAAACGTTCACTTACAGGAAAATTTCAGAGCCACATGACTGGCTACAAATGAATCGGTCATGTAAATATGATAAATGCTGATGTTCTAGCCAATCTGTAACCCTCCAATGGTCAAATCCAGATATTCAATTGTTTTGTGTCCATCCTAATTAGTAGTAACAAGCATAAATAGCATTTTTAAATTTATCTTTTTCTCAAGGGCAAGATTGCAATTTACAAAAATTCAAACACAAAGGTTTTCAGTTTATGGTTACATTCACCAATAATATGTATTCAAACAAAAACACATACAAACCAGGAAAATGTTAGCAAAAGATGAATACTGAATTTCGAATGAATCATTCTTTCCATAAAGCGTTGCCTTTTATAGCTGTATTGGGGGACAGCAAATAATACAATGTAATAACAGTTTGTCATTTTATTCACCATGAACATGCTAGTAATACAATGAAATACTTTTCAGAAAAAACAGAAATGTTGGGCAATTGATGATATCCATAGATACACAAAATCCAGCTGAAGGCAGCAGTTTACCTTCCCGTGCAATGAGGCTTGGCTCTGTGTGATGCACTCTGACCAGCCCACACATCAGCAGTGGCATTTGGATTCAGAGAGAGTTTCTGCAGCATGAAGGAGTAGGAAGAACAAAGGCTGAGTTCATAGGAATCCCTACTTTTCCATGTGACCTTGTTGGCCCTGAGGTGATTTTCTTGACCTCTCTGGGCCTGATTTTCCTCATCTGTAAAGTGGAGGGTTTGAAAATATCATAGAAAACAAAATAGCTCAAAGGATGCCTGGTACACAGCAGGTATTTCCATATAACAGTACCTCCTATTCCTTTTCATGTGAGCTGTTACCCTGAAGTCCAGGTTTGACTAAATTGAGACCAACTTTCATAATGTGCACATTGACTGTCAGATACGAATTTCAGTGTGGTGAAGATGGGAGGAAAAACGTAGAAAAGTCAAATCTCATTGAATAAACGGGTGGAACCCAGGACAAGAGCATTTGGAATAGTAATCATCTGCATGGTTCCCAGAAACTTCTAAGAACTTGGCATATTGGAACCTTTATGCAAATCATATGTGCCTCAAGAGTTGGTTTTCGAGCAGGAGGGCTTCTGTTTAATTTCTGGAGTCCCCTGGGAAATCTGGGCAGTAGAGATGTGGCCTTTAGTGCAGCCCTGCTTGGGTTAGCTGGGATTTGACTTAAATGAGCAAAACTTCTGACTGATAAAGGGAGGCGCAATGAACACAGCTCACAAGAAACGTGCTAGCAAAATTTTTGTAGTAATGCTTTCAAGTCTCATGAAAACTCTTTTCTCATGAGGACCAAAGACTTTAATGTTTCTGAATATCTCCATAAGTGAAATAAAATATTAATTCATCATCTTGGCACCTCAGAGACATAGGTAACTGGCATAAACAAATACCAATTTCTCAAGGCCTAAATACGAAAGAAACATTCTCTTAACCTGTGCTTTTTTCACATATTGCCCCTGCCCTAAATCTTAAGCATTAAATACAGAAAACAATGTCATACAATAATAAAGAGTTACCCATTTGCCAGATATAACTTGCCTTCTAAAACGTCCCTAAACCCTCAGGCATATCACACAGAGAGTACCAGTGGGCTGATGCAGCCATCTGGCCATGAGAGGGCAGATCTGACAGTTCCTAAGCAAGGTGACAGTGGCTATGCCCTTAAGCAGGGCTTCACATTTCCACCACTGTAGATTTTACAGACTAGACAGGTCACTAAGGAGTACCCACTTGTTCTATCTATGTGAATAGTAAAGAATTTATTAACCTTGCCCCAAAAGAGGTCTGGCCTTAGCCCTTGACTTCGTGGAGGTAATTTCTAACACTTATGATTGTCATATGTAATAAGAGTGTCTTTGTTTACCTGAGGGCCTTGGGTCACACTGAAGAGCCTAACAGTATGATTCAGCCTGAGAGCTTTGGACCCTGTGGTATCAGCTCAGCCTTCTCAGAGACGGGAGCCTGAGATCTGCCATGTGGGTGGTCAACCATGGCTATATGATGGAGCCCCAGTAAAATCTCTGAACCACAGGGCTTGGCTGAACTTCTCTGGCTGACAATATCCCATGTGTATTGTCACATGTTGTTACCAGAAAAGTAATGTTGTCCATACTCCCTGGCGAGAGGACAGCTAGAAGCTCCACAAGGAAATATTCTTAGACTCTGCCCCATGTGCCTTTGCCCTTGGCTGATTCTAACCTGCAACCCTTCCCTGTAATAAAGTGTACCTGTGAGTATTACAGCTTTCAGCATATTCTATGAGTTCTTCCTAGTGCATTATCGAACGTAGGGGTAGTTTTGAGGATTCTCATATTTGCAGTTTGCATTAGACTCACACATTTGCAATTGGTGTGGGAAATGAGGATGGGCCTACAGGTTGCCCTCTAACTTCACACTTGAGAAAACTGAGGCTGGTAAAAGTGAACTTGCTTGCCTAGTGAGTGCTACTGTTAGGATTCACAGCCTGGCCTTTCCTTTGTACCTCCATCATCTTCCCATTGTACAGCACTGCCTGTTTCAACAAAAAGTACAAGCACTTGCCTCAGTCCAGCAAAACACAGAATGTTTCCTCAGAAAGGGCTAAATGCAGACAAGAGTTCTACATTGCAGTACAAAAGTGATGATCTCCAAATTAGCTGGGAGTGACAAAATCCTCATATGGCCAAAACCATTGGTTTGAGAGAGAAATAAAGGGCATAATCTCAAGAAGTATAAACTATGACCTTCTTCCCTACTATAAAATCTATGCACTTTTTTCAGGAATCTAAGGGTTTGGAGATTATGAAAAGTTAAATGAACCACTCTGGTGAGGAATGTTGATAATGGGTGAGGCTATGCATGAGTGTAGGGGAAGGGGCTGTATAGGAAATCTTGCTTTTCCCTCAATTTTGCTGTGAATCTAAAAATCATCTTTAAAAAATAAGAGTTTTAACACAAACAACATAAACAGCAACTTTCAAGTGTCCTGTGGATCTTACAATAGAAGAAAAGGTCCAAGAATATGTGATGCCAACAGGCTTCAGTTACTTGAGTCTGAAGGATGATCTTTTGTAGCCACAATGGTTAGGGAGTGGAATAAGCAACCTTCACACCAGGAGCACTTCTACGTGTTGAGCGATCTCTACTCTGCCAAGGTGGCATTAACACTCCTATTTTTAAAATGGAAACACACTTCGAGGGAGAAATTAAGTAAACTTATTGATGCTATCAATCAAATACCATACAGATACGGGTTCTATTCCAAAACTCCTGGAATCTGGGATGCCTGAGGTTCTCACTGAGGGGTTAGCTTTGGAAGCCATCCTGGCGATAATGAAGTGCTGAAGTCCCTGACAGCACTTTTGTCATATTAGCTACTGTCTCCACAGTCAGTGATTGGACTAGATCATACACTTCAGGTGTGCAAAGGTGGAAATCTATTATGTTACCATATCATCTGGCTTGGCTAATCTGGAAATATTACCTACCAGAAAAAAAAAGAGAATATTCATAAAACATGCCTACTCTGGGGCTTTCGGGTCAAATTGGATAGCACAAAGGTTATACAAATTGTAAGAATATCAGATGCCACTATGAGCAATGGGATCAAGGCCAATGGGGAGAGTGAGGCCTTGCTGTTTGCAACCAGAAAAGCCATACATGAAAATTCTGTCAGATAACAGGCAGTTCTGGTCACCAGCCTGAAAAGTCATTTTGGTTAGTGTTATGAGTTGAATTGTATACCTCCAAAAAGATAAGTTGAAGTCTTGACCCTAATACCTTAGAATGCAATCTTATTTGGAAATGAGGTCTTTAGAGAACTGATGGAATTAAAATGAGGTTAATGCAGTGGACTTCAATCCAATATAAACAGTGTTCTTATAAAAAGGGGAAATTTGGACATGGACATGCATAGAGAGAAGACGACATGAAAAGACACAGGCTGGATATTGCAAATAGACAAGAGACCAAGACTGGAATTATGCTACCACAAACCAAGAACTGGCTGAGGGTACCAGAAGCTGGAAGAGGCAAATAAAGTGTCCTTCCCCTATAGTTTCAGAGACAGCATGGCCCTGCTGATACGCTGACTGGACTCCAGACCGTGATGCTAGCTTCCTGAATGATGAGACAATACATTTCTGTTGTAAGCCACCCAGTTTGTGGTGTTTTGTCACAGCATCCCTAGGAAGCTAGTACAGTCAGAGATCAGGTTTTGGAAGATGGCAATACTAAGCGAGACAAGGCCCATGCCTAAGCAAGAGCCCGTGGTTTACATCTGGCCTGTTGAACTGCAAGATATTTTCCAAGCATAACTCAAAATTCACGAAGAGGTCTGTTCGGAGCATGAGAGACTACGGTAATTAGCAGATTCATGCCCGTGATGGACAGCTCATGTATTCATGATATATTTTCATTTTTGTATGTGTAGCAACCTGTGAGCATAATCCCATGTTTAGCTGCACGTTATTCTTCTTAAAACACACACACATACACACACACTCACACACACAACCTTCTTATAATCAGATTACAGAAAACCAAAAACTTACCTTTCATCATGTGGTATATCCCTTCCTCCCCTACAGAAATACTTGGGCTATAAAACCTCAGAGGCTGCCAAGAGCCTTCCGGGACAATTAACATAAACATACAAATATAAGAATGCCTTTATTTTTCTTTTTCTTAAGAAAACCACCATTTATATCAGTTTCCTAGGGTTGCCATTAAAAAGTACCATAACTTAGGTGGCTTAAACGGCAGGACTTACTTCACAGTTCAGCAGTCTGTAAGTTTAAGATCAAGGTATTGGCTGGGCATGGTGGCTCATGCCTATAATTCCAGCACTTTGGGAGGCCGAGGCAGGTGGATAACCTGAGGTTAGGAGTTTGAAACCAGCCTGACCAACATAGTGAAAACTCGTCTCTACTAAAAGTACAAAATTTAGCTGGGTGTGGTGGCGGGTGCCTGTAATCCCAGCTACTCAGGAGGCTGAGGCAGGAGAATTGCTTGAACGTGGGAGGCGGAGGTTGCAGTGAGCCGGGATCGCGCCACTGCACTCCAGCCTGGATGACAAAGCAAGACTCCATCTCAGAAAAAAAAAAAAGATCAAGGTATAACCAAGGTTGGTTCTTTCTGAGAGGTTCCTTCTGAGAGATTCTGAAGGATCTGTCCATGCCTCTCTCCTAACTTCCAGTGGTTTCCTGCCAATCTTTGGTGTTTCTTGGCTTATAGATACATCAATCTCATTTCTGCCTCCTTCCTTACATGGCATTCTCCCTGAGTGCACATCTGTGCCCAAATTTCTCCTTTATATAAAGACACCAGTCATGCTGAAGTAGGGGTCTCCTCTATTCCAACATGACCTCATCTTTACTAATTACATTTGCAATGACCCTATTTCCAAATAAGGTCACATTCTGAGGTGCTGGGAATTAGCACTTCAATACATAAATTTGGGGGGTTGAGAGGACCCCCAAAACAATTTAACCCAAAACACCATCCCCTACTGTATCACGCTGTAAAAGGTGGCCTTATAGTTAACTCTACTTATATAAAGATTTGAAGTACAAGATCGCTTCTGTTTTCACAGCAAATATTTTATGTGTTCTATGAAATGCCAATGATTCAACTTCCAGAATGCATTTATGGGTAAAATCACAGTTTAAAACATGAAAGGAAGACAAAATGTAACTCAGTGTTATGGTTAAGGCTCTTACAACTTTTCTTGTTTTCATTCATTCAGTGAACCAAGCATTAACAGTGAGCTACAGCACAGCGCAGCGGAAGATTTAGAAGCAGGAGGAGGAGTCAGAGCAGGAAAGAGAAAGAAGGAGATAAAAGAAGGAAGAAGGAGGAGGAGGAGGAGGAGTAAGGAGAAGAAGGAAGAAGGAAAGTAAAGATTATACGATCCAGACCCTCTAGGAATTAACACCAAGTCATGGGAAATAAATAATAATAATGGACACGAAGCAATAAGTTCCAATCCAATTGTGACAAATGAGATATTCAGACGATGACCAGAACAAGGATTCAGGAAGAGAAAGAACCCTGAGATGTAGGTGAGCCACAAAAGGCCTCTCTGCAGAGGATGTGCAAAGAGGTCTGGGGGAGGTAGAAATGAGATCATCCCATGGGTGGGCATGATTTGAGCCCAGGGGTAGTAGAATCTGGATGGATCTATGGTTGGTGCTGGGAAGTGGTGGTTGAGGGTTAAAATGCAAAAAGAAGTCACACCCCAGAGGTCTAAATCATGCCAGACTGAGGGTTTTTGCCTTTATATCACAGTACTTGTGGTAAATAGACTTCCAGTTTTTGAAAATGTGCCATGGGTGCTTTACTGGAAGGGATAATTTCCATCTGTGACTTAGAGCTCAGGATATGTAGAAGTTTCATTCATCGTATAATTCAAATTGACTCCCTCTGAGTCACTAAATATCAGCCTTGTTTTTCAGTCTCTGTAAGTTCAGCGTGAATTGCATCTTTTATCTCCTGCCACAAAAGATGAGGCATATTAATGCCTTTTGTTTACTTTCCTTTCCCTGACACTTACTAACCTATAGCAATCATTTAGTTGTATAACTACAATTCTAACCAGTATCTTTAAGTTTAACCATTTCAAACAACATTTTCCCCATTTATACTAAAATTTTTCAGTTTTTAAAACACTTTTATTCATCACTCTTCTTCTGAAAATCAAATTAAGTTTTATTTTATTCTTTCAAGTAAAGGATATGGTGACATATTTCTTGAGATGCTGCATATTATGCAATTTTTAAAACTCCCTTGTAGCTATACAACGACTTTCTAAAATTTTATTTTAGTTTATCATTGGTATTCAGAAGCATACTTTTTCTGTAAATATTTAGGTTGATAATGCACCGCTGCTCTTTGTATATTATGAGCCCTATGTTGTCTTTTCTAATGCTTGTCCTTGGGCATGCCATGTGGATTTCTTTTTGTCTGCTTACTTGCCATTTGGGTGACTGTTAAATCCCTTTCTCAGGTCTGAAGTTAAAAACAGGTTGATGTCACAGTCTGTGTCTAGTGAACAGAAGTCACTCATCCACTGTGGCTCTGTTAAATGGGGATGGGAGCTTCTCCTTCCCTCTCCTGTCCTATGGCTCTCAGTAGCAGAGCACGACCATCTCAGCACACCTGCACCTGCAATCACATTCTTGCTGTCACGACCCCAAACTGTGGAGACTACACTTGTCACAATGTGGTAAGTCATCAGTAGTTCCCATCCTTCCTCAGAGCACCCCCTACTCTCCTCTTGGAGGTAGAAGCTGTGAGCAAATGTAAGAAAAAAATCATCAGTGGAAGAATGTACCTTAGCTACAGTATAAAGTACCATGTTTGTAATGGTAAGAGACACATTGTTTTCTAGCTGATAAAGCCTTTGGCCTTAGAGGCTGGCAGCAAACAACAATGGCTTGAAATGGTTTTCTTCCTTTCTCGGGGCAGTGTGACTGGTCTACTTTACGGGTCATATGAAAGTTAAGTCGCTTCTGCTTTATTCACAATATAGGCAGACTATCTTTACATTCATCCCCTTTCAGATCCAGGCAGTAGGCTGCCTGCTGGTATGCAATGGAAATGGGATGGAAGTTGCAAGATTTCATCTTTTTCTCTCTTCAATGCCATTTTAGTGGGAAATTGGAAGAGATTATTTCAGGAGATGCTTTCCAGAAGATTAGTAAATGGGAAGCCAGAATTGTTAAAGACAGCACATACAGCCCAAAACTTAATGAATCTGATTATTATTATTTTTTAAGAGTAGCCCAGGATGGAGTGCAATGGCAAGATCACAGAACACTGCAGCCTCAAAGTCCTGGGCTCAAGTAGTCCTCCTGCCTCAGCCTCCTGAGTAACTGAAACTACAGGCATGTGTCACCATATCTGGCTAATTTTTTCATGTTTGTAGAGACAGGATCTTTCTATGTTGTCCAGGCTAGTCTTGAGCTCCTAGGCTCAAGCAATCCTTCTGCCTCAGCCTCCAGAGTTGCTGGGATTATAGGCATGAGCCACCATGCCCAGCAATTAATGCAACTACTTGTATAATCAAATAAATAAGAGGTATAAAGTGTAAAATATGTCTGTGTGATAAGGGAAATTATGTGACACAAAAAAATAGAGGTTATAGGGAGAAAACACAAACTGGCCAATAGAAAATGTTCTTATTTAGAAGAGTCTAATTTTAATATTCAAAAACTAATGTAATTAATGCTAATGTTTCTAGGTTCTTTGGTTATTAATCCTCAAAAGACTAATCACAGAATCACTTGTATATTTATATTTTGATAATTACATCATAGCCAAATTCATCATTCATTGGCTATCTGGACACAGTTATTGCTGGCCTCATAGTCCTTATGTGTTAGTATAATGTGAAACTCCACCTGTTATATGTGAGGTCCTCAAACAGCATAAACAAAATTGGAAATTGCATGAGAAACTGCAGCTAGATCAGTGAGTTGAGGAAAAATAAGGGGCTCAATATTTACTCAACAGAGTTGGGAAACTTGAGAAATCTTTATCTTCACAATGTAAAACGAATCTAGCTAATTTTAAGATAATCCAAACCATGTATAAGAAAAATGGAATTTTCGAGGAAGGCATCAGGGACTGATATAGATCTTGTGTAGTCAACGGCTGATAACAGTTGTTTTCTTCACCTAATTATAGAGGGGGTGTATTATTTTGGAAACAACTTTATGTTTATTTAAAACTTAAAGAGAGATTTGATGTAATGAGTCCTACTTACATCAAAAACTGAGGACTATGCGTCTTTTCAGAAAGCGGGTAGCATCTGTCATATACAATATGCCTATTCTGCTGGGGCTTGCATTCCACCTCTTTTTTCCAAGAACATGTTCACAATGGAGCACTAAAACCCAGCCGCATTTCTGTTATGTGGCGGAAACAGCACAAACATCTTTGCTGCCCTAGAAATTTGAATTCTGGGTTGGAGTCTTCACTTTGTAAACTAATCTCAGGGAAATTTTAGCCTCTGAATTATTCATTTGCGCAAAGATAAATCTTCCTTTACCAAGCATATATTTTAAAGTATAGGAATAACTCATGAAATTTTAGGCCTACAAAGAGGTGGTGGGAAGGAAAAGAATGAGAAGATCTAAAGTCTGATAAAATGACTTCTAAAATGTAGTCTTCTGTTGGAGGAGAGTTAAAAGTAGCAAGATTTAGTGCAATGATTTGTTTCTTTTGCCACAGAACCTTTTTTTTTTTTTCCCCAGGGAAAAGCTAATGCAGAAGTCCAATATGTAAAAATCAATGTCAAACTCTGTGGTTCCAGGATGGATATCCCAAAGTTTGACCCACAGTATGTCTGTTTACCTCTCTCTCCAAGCCCCAAGAATACATCCTGGGTCATTACTGGAGAGATTTCCCCAGAATGCCCCAGAACTGCAGAGCACACTGTGAATAAACTGGACATACTGGTAGGAAAAGCAGGGGCCATAACTCACTGTTATAACTTCTCTAAAACTCATTGTCTTTCTTCTTTAACTTAGACTAATTTCACAGAGCTTTTCTAAATAAACACGATAATTTTAAAACGACCTCTTATCCTGACATGAGAGACTTTCAATTTAATTTTTATTTCATTCCTCCACTGTGATCAGACCCACTTTATATATTTACAGTTTTTGCTCACAGTATTTCTTCAAAAATTAATAGATGCATACATAGAAATTAGTATAAATTGCCTAGAATCATCCATCTTCCTCTCCAATCGAAAATGCACATTTCAAGTGAGGTACCCAACAACAAAATTATCTTACTGAAATTTGTTTCAATTTTACCTGTTATCAATTTTTAGGTGATGGAGAAGTGATTACTAAACACAATTTTCAGTGGTGAGATTCAATAACGAAAATGCATAATATCTCCCCACAGGCCATCTTCCTACTTCATATTCTCTGGTCGTCACAAGTAAAAATTATGAAATGGGGTGCTAAAATCTAGAAATAGAATTGTCTCTTGTGCATGCTGTTAATAGGGTATGTAACAACATGGGTGGAAGTAATTTGGCATTGTATATCTTTTTCATCTTGGATTCCCTGCAGTATCATTTTAAACTTTTAAAGCTTCATTTTATTTTTACAGTGCTTCTTAGAGAATACATAATAAGGTAAGAATTATATATCTATTGTAACTTCATAAATGAGAAGGTAAAAGCTCATATATCACAGACACACAAGGGAAGGCTTCAGAGTTTCCTCCATCCATAAAATGAAAAGTCTCATCTGAATCAAGATGTGATAGGATATACATTCAGTACTTTAAAAATATTAGATTCAGATCTAATACTTTAGACACAATGTAGTCTGCTCCCCAATGTCTATTGTTCACTTTTTCTGAAGTAATATAATCCTTACTTTTAGAGGTACACATGACACCTGGAATTGGTCTACATTTTCCAGCCTTTTTTGCACGTAAGCATGACCGAAGAGAGCTAATGAGATTAAGCCAATGTACTGCAAAGAGCTTCTGCAAACTCTCCTTAAAAGACAACTCATGTAGGCCAAGGTGAGAGAATTGCTTGAGGCTAGGAGTTCAAGACTAGGAGCCTGCACAACATAATGAGACCCCCATCTCCTCAAAAAAATAAAAACAAAAATAAACCATGAGCTGAGCATAGTGGCATATACTTATAGTCCCAGCTACTTGGGAGGCTGAGGCAGGAGGAACCTCTGAGTCTAGGAGTTCAAGGCTGCACTGAGCTATGATTACACCATTGTACTCCAGCCTGGGAAATAGAGTGAGACTGACTCTAAAACACAAAAAAGACAACTCATGAATAATCAGAGAGAAGATAAATAAGGAAACAAAGAATGTGAACAACACCGTAAACCAATTGGACCCAACAGATATACACAGAGGACTCCATAGAACAACAAGAGCAGAATACACATTCTTCTTAACCATATGCAAAACACTCTCCTAGATAAATCATATCCTATGCCACAAAACAAGTCTTAACAAATTTAAGAAGACTGAACTAATATTAAACATCTTTTCATGACTATAATGGAATGAAAGTAGAAATCAGCAGCAAAAGGAAAACTGGAAAATTCACAAATAGGTGAAAACATCACATTCTTGAACAATGAATGAGTCAAAAATAAATCACAAAATAACTTAGAAAGTATCAAGAAAAATTACAATGAAAACACAGCATACCAAAATCTATGGGATATAGCAAAGGCATTAATATGAAAGAGTTTGTAGCAGTAAAATGCCTATATTTATATTGAAAAAATCAAATCAACAACATGACTTTATACTTCAAGGAACTGGAAAAAGAAGAAGAACAAACTAGACTCAAATTTAGCAGAAAGAAAACATAATAAAGATTATAGCAGAAATAAATGAAATAGAGACTAGAAACACAACAGGAAAAAATCAACAAGGGTAAGATTTTTTAAAAATTAGATAAACAAAAATGACAAACCCTAACCTAGACTAAGAAAAAGGAGAGAAGGCTCAAATAACAAACACCAGAAATGAAACAGGAGGCATTACAAATGATGCCACAGAAATAATGAGATTAATAAGATATTACTCTAAGTAATAATATACCAGCAATGGGAAAACATAGAAGAAACTGATAAATTCCTGCAAACACACAACTTACCAAGAATAAACATGAAAATATGAAAATGTCAAGAGCTCTATAATTAGTAAGATTATTAAATGAGTAATAAAAAATCTCCTAACAACAACAACAAAAAAAGCCCAAGACTAAATGGCATCACTGGAGAATTCTACCAAACATGGAAGGAAGAATTAATACTAGCCTTTCCCAAACTCTTCCAAAAACTTGAAGAGGAAACATTCAAACTTATTTTATGAGGCCATTTTTACCCTAATATCAAAGCAAGACAATGAAACTACCATAAAATAAAACTACAGACCAGTATGTATGATAAATATTGATGCAAAAATCCTCAAAATATCTGAAAAAAAAATACTAGCAAACTGAATTCAACAGCACATTAAAAAGGTTACACACCATTACCAAATGGGGTCTATCCGTGAGATACAAGGATGGTTCAACACATGAAAAATCAATCAATGGGATATACTACATCAGTGAAATAAAGGACAATGAACCTCATGATCACCTCAATGGATACAGTAAAAGAATTTGACAAAATTCAATGCCCTTTCATGATAAAAACACTCAACAAACTAGGAATAGAAGAAAATTACCTAGATATTAAAGGCTATATATGAAAATTTCACAGTTAACATTATACTCAACAAGGAAAAATTCAAAGCTTTTCCTCTAAGATCAGGAAGAAGGCAAGGATACCCACTTCTTCCTCTCTCTCACCACTTCTATTCAGCATAGTACTGGAAGTCCTAACCAGAGCAATTAGGCAAGAAAAACAACCAAAAGGCAACAACAAGTGAAAAGGAAGAGGTGAAACAATCTCTGTTCACAGATGGCATGATTTTATAAGTAGAAAACCTTACAATTTTTGCACGCACGTACACACACACACACACAAACTGTCAGAACTCATAAACGAATTCAGCAAAGTTGCAGGGTACAAAATCAACATTAAAAAATTGACTGTGTTTCTATACACTAACAATGAACAAACAAAAAAGAAAATTAAGAAAACAATTCCATTTTCAATATCATCAAGGAGAATAAAATACTTGGGAAGAAACTTAACCAATGAGGCAAAAATTTGTACACTGAAAGGAAGCACAAATAAATGGCATGATATCCCATGGTCATGGATTGTAAGACTTAATATTGTTAAAATATCTGTACTATCCAAACAGATCTGACTCATCGAAATCCCTTTCAAAATCCAAATGGCGTTTTGCAGAATTTTTTTTTAATTTCAAAATTCATATGACATCTCAAAGAATCCTGAATAGCCAAAACAAAGAAAGAAAAGCAAAGCTGCAAGCCTCATGATTCCTGATTTCAAAACATATTACCAAGCTATACTAATCAAAACAGTATAGTACTGGCATGAAGAAAGACATACAGAGCAATAGAATGAAATAGCCCAGAAATAAACCCTTAGGTCTTATGACCAAATGATCTTCAACAAGAGTGTCAACACTACACAACAGGGAAAGGATCTTCAACAAATGGTATTAGGAACACTGGATACCCACATACAAAAGAACAAAGTTAGACTCTAGCCTTACATCATATATAAAAATTAGTTTAAAATGGATTAAGATCTTTAACATAAGCCCTGAAACTATAAAACTACTGGATGAAACAAGGGAAAAAGTTTTATAACATCAGATTGGCAATTACTTATTGGCTATCACACCAAAAGCACAGGCAGCAATAGTAAAACAGACAAATGGGATTACATCAAACTTTAAAACTTCTGCACAGGAAAGCAAACAGTTAACAAGTGAAAGGCAACCTAGAGAATGGGAGAGGATATTGCAAATCACATGTCTAATGAAGGGTTAATACACAGAACATACAAAGAACTCCTACAACTCAACAACAACAACAAAATAACTTCACAAAAATATGCAAAGAACTTGAATAAATATCTTTCCAAAGAAAATATCCAAATGGCCCATAAACATATTAAAAGATTCTCAACATCACTAATCTTTAGAGAAATGCAAATCAAAACCACAATGAGATATCATCTCACACCTGTTACGATGGCCATTATTAAAAATAATGACAATAAATGTTGGTAAGAATGTGGAGAAATTGGAACCCTTGTGCACTGTTGTGAATGTAAAATGGTGCAGCTACTATGGAAACATATGGAGGTTCTTCAAAAAAAAAAAGAAATAAATTACCCATATCCTCTAGCTATTCCATTCTTGGGTATATATTCAAAAGAACTGAAAACAGGACTTCAAGGAGATATTTGCACACCCATGTTCACTGCAGCATTATTCACAATAGCCAAGAGGCGGAAGCAACCTAAATGTCCATCCATGGATGAATGGTTAAAGAACATGTTTTTTATGCATACAATAGAATTTATTCAGCCTTAAAACAGAAGAAAATCCTGATATATACGACAGCTTGGATGAACCTTGAGGACATTATGTGAAGCGAAATAAGCCAGCCGCAGAAAGACAAATGTTTCATGGTTTCATTTTTGTGAGTTATCTAAAGTAGTCTAACTCTTTAAAGCGAACGGAGGTTCAGTTCTGCAAGATGGCAAAGCTGTAGAGATCTGTTGCACAACAATGTGCATAGAGTCAACATTAGTGTACTGTACACATGACAAGATGATTACTTTTTATGTGTCTTTTATGATAATAATTTTTAAAAGACAATTTACACATGGCTTCCCCTCCCCTCATCTTCTGGACCCTACTCTCATGCTTCCTAGAGCAGATGTGGAGGGTAAAGCACCAATCACCATTTTGGGCCATGACAGCAAGGCCCATACCCTGACTATAGCAGGGTGGTGAGATAGAAAGAGCTTAGGCCCCAACCACCTTATGGAGCAAAACCAAAATAATATCCCTAATCAGCCGACGAAAACAAATGTAGCTGACACAGGGTCTCTCTCGAATATTCTCTAGTGAGCCATCTGTGATTATTCCACTCCCTTCTGTACACACAGCCATCCTCACTTACACCGTCTACTTCCTGACCCCCCTCCTGATTTCCTCCCATCCATCTTTCACAGTTACCAGAATACACTCATAAAACACCAAGCTGATCGTGCTTAGTAACCTTCACGGACTCCTTCAAAACCTAATTCTAAGCTACCTCTCCAGATCCACCTCATTTCAGTTTCCCTTATGCAACTGTTGGGAATAGAACTCCAATCACAGTTCGGTCCACTGCTTCTTGAATGTTCCATACTCTTTTCCAACTCAGAGATTTTATCCAAGTTGCTCTGAGTGAAACTCTCCTTCTTAAATTTCTCCCCAGCCTCTTCTCAATCTTTTGACATATATTAAAATGTCAGTTCTCTTTTCAGTTTTTTCCCCAGGTCCCAGGTAAAATTATTCACTTTCTCCACTGTTCCCTCTCTTCTATTTTTCCATAGGCACATAACACAAGGAAGTATAATCGATCTCCTTTTGTCAATGTCTGCCCACTTACACGGGGAGCACAGGCAGAACCATAACTGAAACACGCCACTACTGTGCAAATGGGGACATAACACTGGGTAAGTCAAACCAGTTCCTACCCTCAGAGAGCTGACGCTTTAATAGAGGAAACTCTGTGTGTGTATGTGTGTGTGTGTGTTCTGACACTGAAAAGTGTAACGAAAGAAAAAACTGGGTAAATTGAGAAGCTGGACAGTGAAAGCGACTCCAAGGAGGAAAAAAGGGTTGTATAACAAAGGGTTATACAGTTTGGTTAGAAAGGCTCCTCAGAGGACGTGATCCTGCAGCAGGAATATGAACACTGTGGGAGAAGTCTCAAGGAGAGTGGCCCATCCAACAGAAACAGAAAGTGCTCAATTCTTCTGTCAAATAGGCATCAAGAACAACAACAAAGGTGGGAAGGGGGTGATTTTATCCACAGTTTCTTTGTTGTTGTTGTTCCCTGAAATAGGCCACAGATGATAAATGGGCTACTTTAGCCACTATAACAAAGTAAGGCAATTAAATCCACCTAAGTATAACCTGACTCTGAAGTTTCTCAGCTAATAAAACCTATATTTACCTTACTTACCTTTCATCTTTATACAATAAATGCATTTTGCAAACTAAAAACAAAACAAAAAAAAAACATTACCTGGTGCTTCTGATGTTGCTTAGGAAATTACTCATCACAAATTATTCACATAATGACAGAACTCCACTGAGTTATTTTCCCCAAAATGACATATTAATACCTAAGGACGCTTGGGTATCTTGCCAAACAAACTCATATTTGCAGATAATTATACTTAGTGCCAAACAGGCTAAAGCTCTCTAAAGAACAACATAAAAAAGCGAATTCCATATTTATCTAGAAAATTGTTCCTCTATACTTTAAACCAAAGGGTACTAGGAAATTTCAATAGCAGTCTCTGGGAATCTTCTCCTTTACCAAATTCCAAAGCTTTAATACATGAATAAAAGAACACAATGTAATAAAGAGCCATGGCTTAAATATTTTGGGTGAAATACAAAGTCGTTCTATTCATTGCAACATGTGTTTTGGAATCCACTTCTGGAGTGAAGGCCGCTTATCGTGTCAGCAGTTAATTGAGGCATGGCCCTGGGGAGATATGAATAGCATGTTGTCACAATACGCCAACAGGCTACTGAAGATGATACGAAAACATTACCTATAGTAACATATCAATAACTTAAAGACGTAATTCATCAAATAGAACATGATTTGTCAATATCTAGAACACAAGGTATGTAAGAGTAGAAACAAAATTACCAAAAATGTAATGTGATCTAAAATAAATTTTAGCAAAAAATTGCAAATTCCAATTCCAAACCCAATTTACTTAAAATTTTACTCTTAATTTACTGAAAAGCAATACAGTGCTCAATTGTGCAAAAGGCCACATATACCTAAAGAAATCTCTCCATCTATTACAGTATGATTGGATGAGTCACTTTCAACAGACTTGCCATCATCAAAAGTGCAGTGTCTCCAATAAAGTGAGCTCAAGGAGAAGGAGAGACATTTCCATTGTTGTATGATGGAAGCTTTATGTGTGTCACAGCAATTACCTCAAGGGGAGTGTCCGATGCTCAAGGAGAATGACAGAGTAGAAGGAAATGCAAAATTCAAGCGTAGATGAAATGATGGCAAAGAAAGAACCACCACGGTGTTTAATGAACAATGCTGCAACTATTCATTACGCCTCTTCTCCAGCTGATCATTAAGCTTTCAGCACTGTTTATGCAACAGAAAAGGAAATGTTGACTCAAGATTTCATACACTTACTATTCACACAAAGAAGAAACCATGAACAGTATAATCTGCAATTACAGTACCTGCTGAAACTGGATCACTGTCATTGAACCTGGTTATTAGTTGTTGTAAGCACTGTCAGAGGCAAGATAACTTCTGAATTGGGGATCTGTCTGGTATGATCATTGAAGATATGGACTTCAAAACTCATGAAATAAATTATATAAAATTATACTGGTTTAAACAATATCCAAATGGTTTTCAATATCTATGACCTAATGGTAGACGAAATCATTCCCTTAATTTCACAAATTAGAGATTTCTAAAAAGTCAAATTATTCTGTCACTACTTTTAACCATCTTCACCATGCATTATTGTAGAATGATATAGTTCAGTGTTTATTAAATAGAAAAAACAATGAGTGCAATTCATATATGCCAACATCATTTGTAGCGGAAATACAGGCTACTCAATAAAAAATATACTGAATGAATGAATCTTATAGTTAGCTTACTTTTAATAACCTGCTGGGCATACACTTTCATCTTCTACCAATGAGGAAAACACTTTACAAACTTACCAACTGAGAAGAGGTGCTTGAATGTATATGTTGTACAGAGTACCCTAGAAACAATTACCCATAGGACACTTTGGAAGAAACTTGAATTATCAAAATAATTGAATCCTATGTCTACTACTTATCACCTCATTCATTAATGAATGTATCTCCTTAACTTCAATTTTCTGATCTATAAAATTGGGAAATAAGTATCTATCTTGCAGAGTTGCTGTGGGGTTTATACATAATTAGATAAGATCATGAATCTGAAGGATTCTAGAAAGAAGTCTGCCATGGTCATATAGCAAGCATATTGTTGTGCTAGCTTCAGTCCACCTTTCTTAGAGGTTTGATTCTCTTTCATTATATCCTGAGTCATGTGTGATCAGAAAGAATAATTTTTTTTTTTTTTGAGAAGGAGTGTCGCTCTCTTGCCCAGTCTCGAGTTCAGTGGTGCATTCTCAGCTCGCTGCAACCTCCACCTCTTGGGTTCAAGCAATTCTCTGCTTCAGCCACCTTAGGAGCTGGGATTACAGGTGCCTCCCACCATGTCTGGCTAATGTTTTTTGTATTTTTAGTAGAGACAGGGTTTCACTATCTTGGCCAGGCTGGTCTTGAACTCCTGACCTCATGATTCACCCACCTTAGCCTCCCAAAGTGCTGGGATTACTGGAGTGAGCCACCGCACCCGGCCAGAAAGAACAAATTTATGATCAAAAACATCAGAAAGACCATGACCCTTTGGATGGTGACTAGAAGTTATCAAACACCTACTATCTTAAAAAACAACACTGAAAACTGGAAATAAACCTATGTGATCTATAACAGTTTCAGCAATGACTAATGCTTTCTTGCATTGTTTTTGCTTAAAGGTAATTGAAATACTGAAGACAGAAAGACTGTACAGCATATAACCTGCAGAGTACATTTCAGAGGGATGATGCATGAGTAAATATCACTTTGGAGCTAATTTGATAAAATGTATTGTTCCAAATTAACTTTAGATTCCAAAGTAAATTCAGAAATGGTTTTGAAAGGATTGTGAAGAATCACTTATTACCTATGTCAAGCAGTAGATTACATGCTGATATAGTTGGGATATTTGTCCCCAGCTAAACCTCATGTAGAGTTGTAATCCCCAATGCTGGGGGGCAGAATCTGGTGGAGGTGTGTGGATCATGGAGGTAGATCACTCATGGCTTGGCACTGTCTTCATGATACTGAATTCTCACAACATCTGGTCATTAAAAAGTATATGGCATCTCCTCTCCCTCTCTCTCTCTCCTCTCTCTCTTGCTTTCTCTCAATCTCTCTTCCTCTCTCTCTCTCTCTCAACCTCTCTCTCTCTCCTTTCCCTCAGTCTCTTCTCTCCTGCTTTCGCCATCTAACGTGTTTGCTTCTGTCTCACTGTCTTCCACCATGACTGTTAGCTTCCTGAGACCTCCACAGAAGCCAAGAGATGTCAGCATCCTGCTTTCTATAAAACCTGCAGAACTGTGAGCCAATTAAGTCTCTTTTATTTATAAATTAGCCAGTCTCAGGTATTTCTTTATAGCAACACAAGAATGGCTTATATATATGCCTTATCCTGAATTGCCCAGATTTCAGACTCTTTTTAATGGGAGGTGTAATGCCATTGTTTTTAGTCATAATCTCTCTTGAAGAATGAAAAACGAAAGCTTTCTGCCTGGTTTCTTAAAAGTGCATGCAGAGTAAACACTTCATTCTCTCTGAGAATGGGAGTGAGCAGCTTCTGAAACTTCATCTCCTGTTAATGGGCAATCAAGTACTATTGGGAAAAAGGGGAAAGGTGAGGTTTTTCTGATTGTTTTTTAGAGATTGAATAGTAAGAAGAGTGTGGGTGTGGAAATCCAAGAATGGGCACCGTCAGGTGATAAATCTCAAGGTATAGAAGTAAAATGAAGAGTCCCTGGAAGACTGAATACTGATTCTTGAAAAAGTTCCCAAGAAGACAGAGGTCCACCCAAAATGGTGGACTGGGGCGGACTGTGATGACAGCCTTTGTTCTAGAGCCCAAGGATTGTGTGGAAGTTGAATCCCCCACCTCTTTCAAGACTTCTAAGACTGGTTTCAGGGAAACCTTTTGTTGCATAATAAGGAATTTAACTGGCCTTTGAACCTGGTTCCTGGAAGACAGAATCTATATCCTTGGAATTTCCCAAGTAACAGAAGTGTCTTTGATATTCATGATCCCTTGGATCCAACTTGAGTTTATACTCATGAGATGAGATGATTCAGGATGGAAGCTGGTCAACAGAAAGACCTAACATGTAATTAGAGAGTTAAAGCTCTGAACCAGCCTGACTTCCAGAAAAGGGAGGGAGTTGGAGCTTGAGTTCAATAATGGGGCCAATGTTTAATCAATTATGTCTATGTAAGGAACAGGGAAGTTTGCTGAAACTTCCCACTTGGTGAAAACATTGATGTGCCAGGAAAGTGATGTAAGCAGACAGCAAGGATCTGCAGGGACTATAGGAGTTTAACCAGCTTGAACAATCAGCCTCCCACTTTGCAGCCTGTTTTTTACAAACCTTCAATGGAATACGGTCACCTAGTCAGCTGGAATCAGTTCCAGACAGATCCCAGCAACTTATAGATGAATCTGAGTGAACCTTCCTCATTACCATGCTAAAGTCTCTACACTGGGAGGAGCTACAGATTCATCACCATAACATGTAACCCATGTGCTGGCATAATGACTCAGTCTGCACCACTGGTGTCACTCCTCTACGTGCGATGATGCACCTTCTCCCCTCTCCATAACTCCATAAAAACCCACCTGTCACTTTTCCTTGGTGAGACACTGCTTTGGAGAATACTCCCGGTATTCTCCTACCTTGGGATAAGTAATAAAATTCCTATAGATCAAAACCTACATTCTCCTGGAGAGTCGTTTGTTACCAGGCAAATGAACCAAGTTTTTTGTCTTTGTTTTTGTTTTCTTTTTTTTTTTTTTTTTTCAGGTAATAGTGACAAGCCCTTATTCTACAAGAAGAGAGCACAAAAGCTCTGTCTGAGACCCTCCCAGACACTGCCCTGTGTGTCTCTTCATTCAGCTGTTCCTGAGTTGTATCTTCTACAATAAAACTATAAATATAATGCTTTCCTGAATTCTGTGTCATTCTAGTGAATTTTTGAGCTTCAGGGAGGTCGTGGGAACTTCAGGGATTGGCAGCCTCTGAGTATGAAGTGAGGACCATCTTGCTGGAGACTATACTGTTTAACTTACGGGGTCTGCACTAACTCCAGATGGTTATGAGAATTGAATTGCGGTGTACCAGTTTGGGTTGAAACAGAATGCGACTTCCCCAGCTGCACCCTGGGCAGTGACCGCACGCAGCATCGAGAGGTCCTATCAACAGCAGCACAAAAGGTAATGATGAAGTTCTGTGCTCCACAGATCACTCCTGCTATAATCCCTCTATAATATTCCAAGGCAGCAGTAAGGCCCAGAGCATTGAGGCTGAAAGCAGAAGCAGAGACTCTGGGATACAGTATGAAAGTCTCTTTCCCCTGTAGTTAGGCTAATCTGGAAAAACTCAACAACCTGGCCTGATTACTGAAGTTCCTTTTATGGATATTTAGTATTCAGATAAGATTTTTACAGTATTCTTGAAATGAACCCAATTAAACACATAGTTCTCAGTCTTGACCACACATTAGAATTATCTGGTGGACTTTTGTAAACTAGCAATGCCTGGCCAGATAAACCCAACCATCATTTTTGAGGAATAAACTTAGCTGATTCTGCTGCGCCTGGCATTAAGAACCATTGGATAGAGTACATGAGAGTCAAAGAGTTTTTGGAGCCTGGAGCTTCACTACCCTCCTGAACCTGCCTTTGTTCAAGGGAACAAGCATGCTAACTTTTTGTAGTCAACTTCTTCCTCAACTTGGGAAAGAGGAGCCTGCTGAAGGAGCTGGATATCCCCTAAAAGAAAAAAAAAATGTGTTTTAGTCACCCAACCCATTAAGAGGAGCCCGGGCTCCATAGCCCAGCTACACCATGCAAAATGGCCACTGGGTATATGGAAATGGAATTCAATCCAAGCATGGTATGGATGCTACAAACTCACTTCTCAACATTTCATACTGTATCTTTCATAGATGTTTCTCAAAACATTATTATGTTTTAATTCTTAGGCACATGATCAAGGTCCATTTGAGATGAATCCAACTTTTGTTAGATTGGTATTGCCGGGATTTTAGAAACATTGAAGAGGAGATGAACAGATGGAGAATGAGGCTGTCTGCACACAAAATTAAATATTGATTAGGTTGTTCACCATAATTGACTAAATTTTTCCATGTCATGATGTAGGTCACTCTGCTTGACCGAAAAGTCAATTTAAACAAAAGTGACTGAGCCCTGTGGTGGCTCACACCTGTAATCCCAACACTTTGGGAGGCCAGCGTGGGAGAACTGCATGTGCCCAGAAGTTCAAGACAGACTGGGCAACATAGCAAGACTTTGTCTCTACAAATAAATTTAAAAATTAGCTAGGCATGGTGGTGTGTGACTATGGTCCCAGCTACTTGGAAGGTTGGGGTGGGAAGATCACTTAGGCCCTGGAGGGCCAGGTTGCAGTGAGCCATGATCAGGCCACTTCACTCCAGCCTGGTGACAGAGCTAAACTCTCAAAAACAAAAAAATGGTTCTTTAACTTGTCTCATTACTTTCTAACAGATAATGTATATAATTCATTTCAGTACATAGAGATATATTTATTTAAAATTTAAACCTTTTAAAATATGATTATGGCTCTTATGATTATACCTGACACCTACTCAATCACTTCTCTATTGGTGGACATTTAGGAAATTTATACATTTTTGCTACTGCATGGAATCTACCCATGTACCCATAAGGGTAGGGCAGGGAGGGGAGTTTCATGTTATTCCTATATTTGCTTCGTGTTTTTATAATTTGGGAACCAAAATAACAATATTTAATAAACCATGAGCTTTTATGTTTTAAAATAAAGCACTTAATTCTTTATGATGGATTTTTATACAGCTACTTCAAATAATTTGTTTTAATATCTCTTGGCTTGAATCAGTATTGAGGTTTTTAAGACCCAAATGTGGTTGGTCCCAACCCTGGGTCTACATTGCAATCACCTGGGGAAACTCGGCACTACCTAAGAAAGAGGAGGGAGATGGAGTGACTCTTTAAATCAGAATCCCTACAGGGGAGACAGGCTCTGGATATTCTGGCAAAAAGCTTTCCAAGTGGTGGTAACCTGCTGCTGGAGTTAAGGACAAATGCTCGAGAATGTACATCATTAAACTGTAGATGCTACATAATATGTTACTTCCTTTAAAAATAACCAATGGATAAACTGCTTCACAAAGTGGTTAAGTGACAATAAGTACAGTTTAGCTTATTATGAAGTCAATATATTTTTTTAAGAGTTACAGTTGAATCTGTTTGAACCCAAGGTGTGATTTACTTATAAAGATGTATTGATTTGGTGACAATTATGAATCCATATGTAAAAACCAATTTCATCATCATTTATAATAAAAGCCACTTAGATTTATTATTGTTGGGTTGGAATTTGGTATCTTTTGGCTATGAGGAGTCTGTTTTCACAGTCTTAAGATCACTGTTTTAACTTTAATGCTGATCAGTTGTGTCTGAATTCCGAAGAGAGGAGAGCATAATGAGGCACATTGGACCCCTCTTCCCATCCTGGCTTGAACTCCCTTTTCAGGTTTACTGTGGAATATTCATGGCCAAGAGGAGATCCATCAGTCAGCTGAGGGGCTTAGAATTTTATTTTTGGTTTACAGTATTATCAATGAAAGATGTTAATTAGGGGAAACTAAAGGCAAGGGTGAGAGGGAGTTTATGGAACCTCTGAACTTCCTGATCAATTTTTTTGTAAATCAAAGACATAAAGTCTATTACTTAAAATAAATAAATAATGACTAAGTAAATAAACATGTAAAGTCGGGTAGATTTTTAATGTTCTTGAACTCAATTTGTTTTATTTCTCATTAATTAATAGCAGCCCAAATATAGCTCATTTTTAGCATATAAAGCTGATCTCAACATAGTTCATATTTAGTTTTAATAGTCAGAATAAGACATTTTAGCAAAGGTGTTGTAATTTTAGAACATCTGACCTACCTTTAAGTTCTCAGAGGTGGATATTTAGACTATGACCATTCTCCTTTATGTAGAGAATAAAAATTATAGCAGATAGGATATTAATAATTCAGTTCATGAAGACAAGAAAAAAAAGTGAGAGAGAAAATAATTCGGCATTTACTTTCTAAGCAATTCTTGATCAGCTTAGGCATATGTTTTGTGTCAAGCCAAAAGTAAGTAAAGGATATATGATCACATTCATCTTACACTTGCTAAAAGAAGAATTGCCATTGACCCAAAAATTCTCTAGTAATTTATTTTTATCTCTTGGTCTAAGAGGGAGCACAATGATCCAATCATCGATTAGAATCTCCTTGGTTAGTTTTATTTTTAAGTCATTACATTACAATACTGTTGCCACAAGCAGTGCCATAAAATCCAGAGCATGCTTGGCCCTTTATGTACTTTATCTTACTGAGTTGTCACAACCCTTCTGTCAGGTAAATATTATTATCTCATTTATATACTTTTACTGAGATTCAGAGCAGTTAAAACCTTGCCCAAAGCCACATGACTAATAAGTGGCAGTCAGGGTACATCTACAGATTAAACCTGGGGATTGAACTCTTATAATTTAAGGAACTCCATTCCTTCTGGTACTCAACCTTGCTCATAAACCAGCTTTGTTTTTCAGTTTACACCTTTAACTTCGTAATTGATTTGGGAAGGCCGGGTTAATAAGTAGGACTTCCACAATAGAAGATTTGGAAGCAAAGATAGTAAATTCAGAACAAAGTGAGCTGTTTAATTACACAAACACTTGTCATGTTGCATAAATAAAATCTGCTAAAATTAGCAGGATCCTTAAATAAAAATAAAAATTAAATTCTATTTTACCTTATAAAAAGTTTTCAGTTATGTGGGTAAATGCTCTACAGCACTCTCTAGGTTAAATGGATATTCTCTTCTCTAAAGTAGCATTATGGGTTGGGCATGGTGGCTCATGCCTATAATCCCAGGACTTTGGGAGACCAAGGTGGATGGATTACTTGATGTCAGGAGTTCGAGACAAGCCTGACCAAATGGTGAAAACCTGTATCTACTAAAAATACAAAAAAAAAAAATTATCTGGCCATGGTGGCAGGCACCTGTAATCTCAGCTACTCCGGAGACTAAGGCAGGAGATTCACTTGAACCCAGGAGGTGGAGGTTGCAGTGAGCAGAGATTGTGCCACTGCACTCCAGCCTGGGCAACAAAGCTAGACTCCATCTCAAAAATAATAAAGAAATAAACAAATAAATAAATAAATAAATAAAGTAGCAATATGACCCTTGCTTCTACAAATTTTCTTTAAGTATTCATAAGGTAGAGGAAAATGGCATTTGCATCCCAATCTTCTTGCTGTCTATGCAATGGTCAATTTTTCCTATGGTTGAATATGGTCCTTCAGCAGACACCTCTCTTACAGTCATTGTAATTTAGGTCTCTTCACCTTTGAGAGGAGAGCTATACAAAAGAATCATCATGTCTCCCTGATGTTTAATCAGGGCTCAGCATGCTAAGGTCCTTTTATGAAAGCTCCCTGGCAGGAAATCAAAGTTCCTTTCTTCAAAAACAATAAAACATAAAACAGAGGAATCCATCTGTCAATCAAGATAGATTTCTCTTTAAAAAAAATTTCAGAGAATAAAGAGCTTTCACACTAATTAATAGCCATTAAAGCTCCTACCAGTTTAAAGCTCGAGCAAAGTCAGGAATTATCCAGCTAATTCAAATCCAGAAGGTACTTTTTCATCACTCATCTGGATTGACAAAAGAAAGTATTTCCCCAAAAAAGACCAGGATAATTAATTCCAATTTGCACTTCATATTTGCAAGCACAACCTCAGTGTGGCAGCCCTTACAAATTTCCCTGGAGTATGATATTATAATCAATTATTCAGAATTAGATCCAAGTCCATAAACATTTATTGCTTCCACATCATGCCATGTTAGGTCTTGGAAATGCAGAAATGATTAACTCAAACCCTTGCTTTGGAGCTGTATACAGGTGATTAGAATTCTGCATCCTAGATGGAGTTTCCCAACTCTATATTCTGTTGCACAAAGTGATAAAAGTCAGACTAGACCAAAGGTTCCACATGTGCCTCAATTCCCTCTATATCATGCCTCCTGAGTGATTATACGGCCCATGGCTGCATGCTTGTCAAGATAGGCTTTTACATCTTTGGATAGCTCTTTAATAAAATCATTTTGATATCTGCCAATATAATTGGTGATAACAATTAACGGTCTGCAATTTATTTGGGGAAGCTCTTTGAGGCCTGAAGCACAACAGGGAAGAAATCTCACAGTGGTCAAATGATGACTTTCTCTAAATAGCTTTGAATCAAACACACAGAGCACAGGACTGAAAGGAAGTTTGACAATCTAAAAGCATATTTAATTATGCCCCCTCTTTAGGCCTTTTTTTTTTCTCTTTCACCTGCAAATATACAAATGTCACATATGTCCCTCCTCCCTCACCCTCAAAACACACACAAGAACTACAGAATAGTAATTATCAAACAGGCAATCTACTCAATTAAACAACAGTAACTGTACATATTGTTATGGATGCTGGCCATTTTCCTCCAGTGACAGACCTGCTTTGATCCGAATAATACCAGCACACCAAGAAGCAAATGAGCACACTGGACAAAAGGCCTAAAACTCTAGCTAATGAAATTAATTTGAACGATGGTCTAGAGTCTTAAAAAGCCCCATAATAGAAAGTCTACATTCCCTACCTGCACATGTTGATGGCCGTCTTAAACAAATCAGTTGAAACAGGACATTTCTGGGCTCTGTCCACCCAAGTGAGTTCCCTGGTGTAATTCATGCTTATAAGAAAGCTGAACGGCTGATAAGGAAACTTGTAAAATAGCCTGTGATCTTTCAGGGGAAGGCCACAGTCAGCTCACCCCAGGGTAAATGGAGGAAAAGCACACTCTAGTAAACGTCCTCTATGCAAACAGCTTTGAAGTTCAGACAACTGTTTTTCTAAAAGCTTTTATTATAGTCCTTGTGGTGTAATGGCAGTAAAACAAATGATGATAAAATGATTTCAATATAATGAGAAAGTACTTTTGGAGCATATTTCTGTTACCTTAACACAAACATCATTTCTCCTAATTAGGAGTTGGGAAAGATACACATTGTTGTGGTAACCCCTGAAGAGCAAGAGTTCTTTATACTGCCTGTGTACATGTTCTTTGCTTCCTGCAGTCACCACCAGCCCTATTTGCTCCCATTCACAAACTGTGAATGACAACGTGACCCCAAGTGATCTCCCACTACTTCTCTCCACTAATCCCACCAGGATCAGTCCTACTGGGCTCCCAATCACCTGCCTGTATCCTGCCCACTGCATTCACTCAACATTCATCCTACAAACATCTAATGAGAACCTACTTCAGTGCTTCAGACATACAACAAGACTGCAGGCCTAAGGCACATACGCAACCTGTTTCTACATGCTCACCCTAAAAATATTCTCCCCATGCCACCTGAAGGCGAAGGCCTCTGCTAGTAGAATAGGTGGAAAAAAGAACAAGGTGGGTTTCCAAACATGCAAACCTAATATAGCACAACTAAGGCTACACCACAGTCTGAACAAAACATTATGTGGTTCAGAGAAGGGACAGAAGAGAGAAACAAGGGGGAATCTGTGGAAGGCGTAAGAGAAACAACATTCTGTGGGGGTCTTGGAGAAGATGGACACTGTTCTAAGGCTGACAGCACCCCAGGCTGAGGAAGAAGAATTTCCAAGTGTCTCTTAGGAGTGTGGGAAAAATGGAGGAGGAAACAAAGCTGGGGCTCAGGTTTGAGAGGCACCTGGGGACAGGGCATGAAGGCTTTGTTGCCTACCCCAGAAGAAATTCCAAATTCAATTGAGGAAGTAAAGTAGTTGCCTACAGGTGGGTAGTCTGATCAGAGGTGCGAATGAGAAAGATGATTTTAAAGTGAAACTCTAATCTTATTAAGAGATAAAACAGAAATGCACTAAATTAGACATAGGAGACTTGATAAAAGCACATGTTTAAGAATATTAAAATCTCATTATTTCCTAATAATATGTAAATTACCAAAATTATTAGAGGCATTTGAAAATCTGTAAGCGCCACTGAAAACATTTTGCAGGTGATTTCATTTTTGGAAACTTTTTTGAATATGTCAGACATGCATAAAAGCAAAACAATGCACAAGGAACCAGCCCATATACTCAAGAATTTCATAATACTCCCACTTCCCACAGATCCTCCCTCCATGCTGTTCCTGAGGCTCTTTTTAAGCAAATTCTAGACATTCTATAATTTTTGTCAGCAAATATTTGAGACATTTAAAAATATTTTCTAAGAACAACCATTCCAAACCCAGGTCACAGGTGAATTCTTTCAAATATTTTGTGTCTGGAGCACTGAAAAGGATGGAAGGCTTTAGAAATCAAGAATCTAGCATAAACTGATGCCCACACCTAACCCCCCAAAAGACAGAAAAACAAAAACCTAAAGACAAATTTTTATATGAATGTAAATCGGAAATCCTAATTATAAAATCAGTGTCTCATTTTTTGCAGCAATGGAGATGAAACTGGAGGCCATTATCTTAAGTGAAATAACTCAGAAACAGAAAGTCAAATACTGCATGTTCACACTATAAGTAGGAGCTAAATAATATGTACATATGCGCACAGAGTGTGGAATAACAGACATTAGAAACTTGGAAGGGTGGAAGGATGGGAGGGTGTAAGGAGAGAAATTACTTAACTGGTACAAAGTATACTATTCAAGTGATGGTTACACTAAAAGCTACTACTGAGCAAAATATCTATGTAACAAAACTACACTTGTGTTATTCAAAAAAAGTCATGTAATAATACAAAACATTATAATAGGAGGATGTGTTTAAAAACGTTCAAGTTAGTGCCAATATAAGGCATTCTAAATTTAACCCCTAATATAACTAAGTCAAAAAATTTTTAAAAATATGATGAGATGATTAAAAAGTCATTAACTATTTCAACGCTGATTCCTAATTTAAAATGTCTAAATAGCAATAGTGGGCATTTAAATTGGATAGTATAATACTTGGGGCATTCCATTTAAATCAAGAAATGAGAGAAGGATAAAATGTAAACACTTGGGAATATATTGTATAAGAGCTTATTATACGAAGGGCAGCATAACATTTCCACAAAAGGACAGAAAAGAAGGCTTGAATAAACAGAGACACAAATGTTGCTATATGGTAAAAAATGATATTGCAAAGAACCTATTTCTCAAATTAATATGAATGTCATTTCCATTCATAGTTTCACTAGAAATTGTATTGGAGTTCTAATAAATAAGTCTAAATTTCATAAGGAGAAGTGAAAATAGCCAGAACATTTTTAAGATGTGCATTACTAGTTATTGAAAATTTCCCTGAATGTTATAGTGTATGCTACTTACAAGGAATGGTCAGAACAACAAAACAGACTAGATACATATAAACAGTCAAAATTATACACTGGATCCTTTATTCTCATCAAAAATAACCTAAGAAACATTAAAACTTACAAATGAAAAATCCGATCATAAACATAGTAGGCATAAATGTAGGTAAATATTTCAATAATTGGAAGTGAGGAAAGTCTTACTTAACAAGTTAAAAACCATAAAAGAAAAGACTAAGAGGTTTGATTTGGGGAAAAATCCAGATAGATATGAAGCAGACAGGTTATCTGAAGCAAAACTATTTGGCATGTCTTTCAGAGATGGAGTTACTATTATTAATACACATTAAGAACTATCTAAAATAAGATAATAAAGTAGAACTACCTCCCAGATTAGGCAAATATTATAAACAAGCAAACCACAATCAAGAACAGACAAATAAATAATACAATTAGCAATTATAATTAGTGGAGATTAGCATAACAATACGATGGCATTCCATTTTTCTCCCATCAAAGTGGGAGAAAAGGCTTTTATTTGTTTATTTATTTATGTTTTATAACAAGCCTCAATATTGACTAGAAATCCAAGAAGGGGCACTCTCAAACATTCCCATTTCACATAAATCAATATTTTAAAATCAATTTGTAAATACATACCAAAAAGTTTTAAAATGTAAATACCATTTGACCATAAAATATATTCTGACAAAATGTATCCTAAAATGTTATTATGAATATAAGTAAAAATGTAGCCACAACCTATCACTTTCATATTAGGTTATGAGAAAAACATTAGAAGAAACATATGTAAAAATGAACAAAGGAAACTTGTTCTGTTCTATACAATTAATTTCTGTTCAGATTGTAAAAAAAGTTATGAAGTAGACGTGTAACAAGGAAAAAAGTTCACAAAATATTAATAAGATGAATTAGAAAAAAGTGAGCTCATGTTTTGTGAAATATGATGTGTACTTACTGATGTGTACTACTATTCATAATATTATAAATTTGGAAGTATATCTAAAAATTAGCAAAGGCATTAGCTTTCTGGGGTTGGCATAATTACAGATTCTTTGAATTTGATTTTGTTTAAACCTATATCAAAATTTTCCAAATTGAATATCCATATGCTATTTGGGAAGAAAAGCTTGAAAAGTTCACAACAAATTAATGACATAAAATACTATTTTTTTAGACATGGATAGCCATGCGTATTAAACCTGAGTGGGCTGTGATCAATGCTTAGGAGGAAGGAGACTGGAGGGAAGCCCCCTGGTGGTGGGGGCTAAGATTAGGGGTACCTGGGCAGCAAAGCACCAGGAATCAATGCCAAAGATTCTTCAACACTCCAATCAAATGGAGTGAGAGCCCTTTGAATTTTCTTTTTGGTTGCAGGGTGCTGAGGGTGAGGAGCGTTGACTTTAAGATTTCCCGTCTGGCCAAGCAGGTGGCAGGTGTTTCAGCTGATCCAGCAAGATCTCATCTCTTTTTCCAGTCCTCCTTTTCCCATTGTGCTCCCTGCACACTTCTTCAAAAGTGATGTCAAGGCTTCCTTTTTCATAGTGTCATCCTTTAAACCTCAGGCCATAAGACAGCTGTGTCCTCTGAACTCCAGCAGAATTCATTCCACCATCATCTGGTACTTGATATTCATTCTCCCTTGACGCACGTCTTATAATGTTATTTTTATTGTTATTTAATTTTTTGTATATTAGTGTATCTGTCAGATGTGGCTAGCAGTAGTGGGGAAGAACAAAATCAAGAAAGAAAACTTCAAATAAGGCCTTGCCAGGAATAAAATACAATTCACGGCAGGTTTCCCGGTTGGCTGCATTCACCCCGCATTGCCACTGTTTCTGCTCAGCTCTGCTTTTGTAATTGGCCCTCAGACCAACTTCTGTGCTGAACCTTCTGGACATTCGTGTGCATTTCATTTTGTCGAGTGCCTTAGTGCTTCAGTTGCCTTGGTTTTGGTGTCCTAAAATCTCCTCAATATCTAATCTCAGTAATTCCCTCAATAATTTTTGGGGAAATCTGTCATTTGCCATGTCCATGTTGGCAATGAAATTGATACTTAATAAGAATTCCCAAACACCGCATGTTCTCACTCATAGGTGGGAACGGAACAATGAGATCACTTGGACTCGGGAAGGGGAACATCACATACCGGGGCCTATCATGGGGAGGGGGGAGGGGGGAGGGATTGCATTGGGAGTTATACTTGATGTAAATGACGAGTTGATGGGTGCTGACGAGTTGATGGGTGCAGCACACCAACGTGGCACAAGTATACATATGTAACAAACCTGCACGTTATGCACATGTACCCTAGAACTTAAAGTATAATAATAATTTAAAAAAAAGAATTCCAACACATCTTTAATACAAACACACACGAACACACAATCTTTTTGTCCCTAACTAGACTATAAATTCTTTGAAGCAATGGATATTTGATGATGATGATGATGATGAATTTAACGAAAATAACACCCCAGGCAATGTTATTTATGAGTTCATAATACATGCTGTAATCTTCACACACTGCTACCAATCCTGACACACCTTCAAAATAGGTATTACCATTCTGCCATCAAAGATCGGGAAGAGACGTTCAAAGAGGTTTAAGAGGCAGATCGAGTGTTGATGCTTGGTTTTGAAGCAAATGTCCATCTGATTTTCAGTGCTGCCACACTTATATCCTATTCTTAGATATTCTTATATCCTATTCTTATAAATTCTTATATCCTATCCTAACTCAGCACTTCTTTTCAGCCCTGTGGCCCATGCCATCCCTTCAAGTGCTCTATCCCCTAGCCCCATACATATGAAGTTCTAGGCTAAACCTTTTCCATACAAACTCTCAGCTAATTCCAACAGGAATTCAACAGACAGCTTACTGAGTTTAGAATTATTTATTACATTTACTTCCCGCAAACACAGTGGAAACAGGAGGGCTATATAGTATAATTGAACCAAAGCTCTGTGTGTGTGTGTGTGTGTGTGTGTGTGTGTGTGTGTGTGTGTGTTAGTTATAATGTAATAGTAGCTAATGGTTTGAAATAAATAAATAAATAAGCAATGTGTTATTAAGCACCAGATGCATTTCAAAACCTGTTTGACAGAAAATTGCAATGATTCTATTAAATGCTCATGGTCAGTTTATTTTGTTTGTTTGTTTGCAAAAATCCTAGTGGTATGAACAAAGTCAAGGAAACCAGTTGCAGCAGGTAAAATACAGAGAAAAAGTTAACAGCATTTCATTAGTAAAATGAAATAATACAGCTCTCTATTAGCAAGTCCTCATTTGCCTGAAGCACCTTCTTTTGACTGAATTTAAAATAATTTCCAATAATATCAAAGAAAAGAGACGCATGCTACGCTTGCAAATAAGGCATGAATTAAAATGGTTTCCCTTTAAGCTTCATTACTAACTGCTAAACAGAGCATATAAAATATCATTTATAAATAGAAAAATCCAGAACACAGGGTAATAGGGAAATAAATGGCCTTGTATTTCTTTTGTACGTGATAAAAAGCAGATGATGGAGTACCTGATCTGAGAAATCCAAAACGTTGTCACAGATTTACACTTGTGTTTACTCTGCCCATATAACAGAGAGATATCCCAAATGGCCAATATCATAAGTGAATTCAAGCCTGAGTCAGAGGACTGCAGTTCTTTAAATCAATTCACTGGAAAACTAGTCCTTGACCTATAAAGAAACATTCCAAATACAACAAATGGATGAGCCAGCGTAAATCCTTTCTGCAATAAGATGGGGAATATATAGATGAAAAAATAGCACATGAATGAATATGAATACATAAATCCACTTTCAAACATATTTCACAGAGCTGCTTCTTAAAAATGTCAAATGGTGACCAAAGTACATTTCAGCATGAAAGAACTATTTCTGCTCCACTGGGGACACAGATCCCTTGTATTTTCTGAGCATGGCATATGGATTTGGATGACAAAGATAATAAACCTTCCTGTAAAAAGTTACTCCTCCATGAACAAGCCATGGTATTCCTCTGTATTAAACTCATCAGTCTGCCATGTTTGTCTAAAACGTGTGAAAAGAGAACACCACGCCCATGTCTCCTGAAAACTACTAGTCATAGAAATGACTTTCCCCTCCTAAAAGCTCACAATGATTCCTGCAGTGACCAATGCTCTCAGTTTTGTCCCTGTCAAGTACAGCTTGGAGGGGGGTCAGGAAAAATATGTTTCCTGAAATGCATGTTTCTAAAATGCATGAAACCAGCTCTGTGAAGTCAAAGACAAACTGTATCTATGTGCTGGATGGTAAACCAGTACATGCATAGTATGAATAGTTAATATTTCAAGTACGTGACTATTTGAGTTTTTCAAACTGCCCTCCTCTTACAATAGTTAACGTTGCATATTATTGCCATAATCAGAGGGTTTTACCCCCGGGGTTTTTTGCAAAGGGTTTTTACCTACTCTCAAGGTAATTTGCACAAACACTTCTCTTATTTTGAAGGGGACAAGAATATTTTTATTCATTTATTCATTCATTTGTTCATCTATCCATCCATCTAGTCATTTAGTTCATCTATTTGAAACATATTTTGAGCAGCTATTTTGTGTACAAGACACATGTAGCAGCTGGAGAGAAAAGGCAGATAAAACATGCTCATGTATAACTATAATCAAAGGAGAAGGTTATTATGCACCAAGAGTTGTTTAAATTGTTTGGGGAGAGCCGAGGAAGGAGAGATGAATTCCAAATAAGGGACTTGAAGTGGGGCTCTTTATAGAAAGTGGCCTCTGAATTGGTTCTCGAATAAGTTAAACAATTTAAGTACACTTAATAATTTAATTTCAATCTAAGCTGGTTAAAATCAGACAACATGTAATCAAGCTTCTCCACTCATACAGATATATGTTTATAATCTCTGACTAGTTATTTATATTTTGAGCCATGGTATTGTCTAATTTGAAGAGAATTATAAGATAAAAATAAAAGGTTTTATGGTTGGATAAAACTGGGCCAAAATTTTGGTCCCTCCATTTAATACCCATGTGGTCCTAGTCCCACTTCTTAACATCAGTGTATTTACAATTTCATCATTAATTAATGGAGATAATAATAGTGCCTATTTCATGACATTTTTTGTAAAAATTAAGTTTGAAAATATATTCAAACATTGGCTAACACAAGCTGCCACCTGGCAGAAAGGCAGTACAATTATTACACACTACTCACTGGCTATCCTCATGGAACTCAAGAGATACCCAAGAAAAGATGTGCCTCAAATACAAATCAATGCCTGTAATTGGCAATGCCTCCCTTCTACTAGAGTTCGTGCTCCTAGCCACCTTCACTATTTATTTTTTTCTGTCTCTGACACCTAAATAGTACACTACATCTCTTCGATGGCAGTCCCTTGGGTTCATTATTCTATTTCAGTTTCACCTGCTTTTCGAAGATGACTGTCTAGCTCTTCCTGATGCTACACAAAGTCCCCCAATGCCAATGCCTTTTATGTCACATAGCCTATAATTTTAACTTGGATGATCCCAAAGCTACACTGCAAATTCATGAAAACTCATACTCAGTTGCTTCTGTATCATACAGTTACCAAGCAGACATCCAGAAACTTCACTTTATTTATACTATTTTTTATGTTTTTTGATTCATTGATTAAAATTCAAGTTATATGGTTATATAACCAAAATGTAGTAAACTGTGCAAATATTAGATACCCAATAAATACTTGCTGAGGAGTAAAGGCTGTCTCCCGGAAACAGCACTTTGTACTACGGGCCAGGTTGGTAAGGAATAAACCTGCACCGTCCACCATGGTCCCCACTAGCCACGAGTGGCAAAAAGGCCTTCAAAACATGGCTAGTCCGAATTGAGATGTGCTCTAAGCACAAAGTATGCACGAGAGTTTGCGTATGTAGCATACAACCAAAAAGAGAATTTAAAATACTTCATTAATTTTTATGTTGATTACATGTTGAAATGGTAATAATTTAGATATGTTGAGTTAAGTGAGATCATTAAAATTATTTGTCTACTTCTTTTTACTTTTTTCATATGGTTACACATGGGGCTTATATTACATTTCTATGTATCTCTCATCTTGACCAAGAGACATGGGCCTGTACCAAAAGCAGAGGAATAAATAAGCATTTACTGAAACCTCAAAGCTTCCCTGATGTCCAGGCTGTCCAGAGGACAGAACAATTATCACCATTATCATGCTAATTTTCTGTCTCCTCAGCAGGTAGAAGGAATAAACCTGCGTTCTCCTCTAGGAGGCTCTCAGGGATCTCACAGAGATGTGCTAGATAAACTCCAGGTATCCTCCATGTCTCAGCAGGAAGCCAACTCAGTATTCTCTCCTGAATCATTCACTGGAGTGATAAACCAACACTCCATATTTAATGATGCCAAATAGCTCCTTATTACTCGTGGATTCAAGAAACTTCTATAGCTGAGCACCAAGGATATTTTCAAACATTATTTGATGCCTTGTGTTTTGGCAAAAAAAAAAACAAAAAACAAAAAAACTAAGAAGTGTCTTGAGGTGAGCTGACTTTTAACAATTTCAGGAGAAACTTAAAGAAATAAGGTCCTAATTGCTCAACACCCACCTCATCTCCTTTTGGGCCACTCAGGAAAACCCTGTATTTTCCTATAATTGTGTCATGAAGAAGAATCCAGCCTCTCCAAGCCAGCTGACCAACCACGAGCAGAGCACACGCTTCTATATTCAATTCTGAATATCAAGCACAATCTAACCTGTAACAAGCACTTGAGGGTCTGAGGATGGGAAAGCAAATAGCCTCAAGTCTGATTAATGCTTAAAATATTAAAAAGACCTTTTTATAGGGAGTAGCAGTACAGCACACATCCCAGTGTTGCCACAAAAACCATACATTTAATATCTAATTTCCAAAGAGCACAGTGGTCCCTTAATTAGAAGGAAACTGTTTTAATAAGTCATAAATTATCCCAATGCAAGCCATTTCTCCACATGATCTTTGATAAAAACAAAACTGGAGCCTTCATAGGATACAACACTAATTAATGAATCATAAATAAATAGCAGCTAGTATTTGTGTTGTTAGTTTAAAAGTACTTTCATATCTTATTTGAATCATCAGATAATCTATAACTCACATAAGGGAGGCACTGTTTTCCGTGTTTTACAGACGAGGAAAACCTAAGAGTTTACACTCAGTAAATGACCAAAGCAAGAATGGAATCATGCAATTCAAGTCTCTTTTTTTTTTTTTTTTTTGCTTTCTGTTTTTAAAGACAGGCTGTCACTCTGTTGTCCAGACTGGAGTATGGTGACATGATCACAGCTCACTGCATCCCTGAACTCCTGAGTTTCAGAGATCCTCCTGCTTCAGCCTCCTGAGTAGCTAGAACTACAGGCGCACACCCCCATGCCCAGCTGATTTTTAAAAATTTTTTGCAGAAACAAGGTCTCACAGTGTTGCCCAGGCTGGTCTCAAACTCCCAGTCTCAACCAGTCCTCCTGCCTCGGCTTCCCAAAGCGCTGGGATTACAGGTGTGAGCCATTGCGCCCAGCCAATTCAAGTCTCCTAAGAGCAAATTGAGTATTTTTGAATTGTACCCATCAGGTGCCCTACTGAAATCTACTTAAGTGCTGAGATTTCAGTATTTGAAAGACCTACTGTAATCTATTTTTAAAATTATAAAAGAATATGTGGGCATGGTCCTTGGAGTTGTGAGTGCTGGATACAAATATGAAGTTACATGAAGAGTAGTGTGAAAAAAAATTGAAGAAATTTTAAGTGATTTTTTATTTTATTTTTTAATTATAAAGGTAATATATGTTCATTGTAAAAATATAAACTATATTTAATTTTCCATAATTTCACAGCCAGAGAAAACCATCAGGAATACGTCAATAATTACTGCCGTGCATGCAGAGGTGATGGTCGATATATTTAGTAGCCAATGTGGAATGCCAGAAGCAGAGGACAGCCCTTACAGTTGCCTGCCTTAGAGAGTGTGTATAGCTGCACCGCTTGATACAAGTGCCACAACCACTCTGGATGTATGCCATGTTTTTAATGGAACCATACAATTTTACAGATTTTCAACCTCCTTTTTAAAAGCTGCAATATATTTTAAACATCTTTTAAAGTATGTTTCAGTTTTTCTATATACATAAAGTCTGCACTGGAGTAAAAGTGTGGTCTCCCTTCTGGAAAGAAAAGGCTGTGATTCACAGTGGCTTTTGTTATTTATCAGACATTCCACATGAATTCACCGAACATCTCTACTTCAAAAGTGCTGGCTGGGTGCAATGGCTCATGCCTGTAATCCCAGCACGTTAGGAGGCTGAGGTGGGCAGATCACCTGAGGCCAGGAGTTCGAGACCAGCCTGGCCAACATGATGAAACCCCGTCTCTACCAAAAATACAAAAATTAGCTGGGCATGATGGTGCGTGCTTGTAATCCCAGCTACTCGGGAGGCTGAGGTAGCAGAATCACTTGAACCTGGGAGGCGAGGTTGCAGTGAGCCAAGATCAAACCACTGCACTCCAGCCTGGACAGCAGAGTGAGACTGTCGCAAAAAAAAAAAAAAAAAAAAAAGTCCTGAGTGAGAGTATGATGCTGGGTAAGAACAAGTAAGAAAAGCCATGGTTCTGCCCTTAAGAACTTAAAAAGACAGTAATTGCACTTGGCTCTGCATGAGGACACTGGTCAATGGGGCGCCTGGGCTCATTATTCCAAAGGTGGTGAGGAGAAGTGCAAGTTTCACTGCTCTGCTCTTTGAAAATCCATTATAGCTTCTGCTAAATAATCTTTCTTGACCAAGCCCTTGGTTACTCTATCAATGTGTATTGAATAAATTCAACCATAAAACTGATTAAAAGTGGTGCCAGCCTCTTCATTGTTTTATACATATAATCTGACTTTTTTTTCCCAATGGTCCCTTCAGAAAGTGCCTGCAATCATCTCCCTTTAAAGATTTGGAAATTAAGACTAGGGGACATTAATTAGCTTGCCTAAGTTTATACAACAGATTTATTTGACTCCAAGGGCAGGCTCTTAACACCACAATCTACCACTTTTAGAATATTGACCAGAGAAAGACAGTTACTTTAAGTTAAACAAGTATGGCCTTGAAGACACCTGGATGATCTGATCCCTGCCCACCTTTTATCTTGTCTCTCCAGTTTCCTGTGTGCTTCAGCCCCCTGATTCTTCCAGATGCATGAGTGAGCCAAGCTCTCCTTCCACACAAAGGCCTTGTCAATTGAGATCCCTGCTACCTACAAAGGTTGTCTCCCCATTCTTAGCATGACAACAGATCTCAACCTTAATATCTCACCATAAATGTCATTCACCAAAAAAAATTTCTCTGGTCACTTATTCTGGGATATTCTCTCTTATAACACTCTGCTCCCTGCTCCCCCACCAGAACATGAAAGAATTAACCAGTTTTAAAATAATCAATACAAAATAATATTCTATATAGGCTGGTCATGGTGGCTTATGTCTGTGATCCCAGTACTTTGGGAAGCCACGGCAAGAGAATCCCTTGAACCCAGGAGTTTGAGACCAGCCTGGGAAACATAAGGAGACCTCAGCTCTACAAAAAATTTAAAAATCACTCAGGTTTGGTGGTACACACCTGTGGTCCCAGCTACTCAGGAGGCTGAGGCAGGAGGATCGCTTCAGCCCAGGAGTTTCAGGCTACAGTGAGTTATGACTGCACCTCTGAACTCCAGCCTGAGCAACAGAGAAAGACTGCCTCTAATCATCATCATCATCATGACCTATATGAAAAAACATACTTATGTTCACCCAAATACACTCACAGATACATACATCCTCATCCAAAGCCTAAAATAAAATACAAAAAGTAACAGAAAAAAAATGTGAAAAGTAAGGAAAAATAAAAAGAAGTATCTGGAAAGCATTACCCTGAGATTTCTAACAGTGATTGTCTTTTTCTGGTGAATACAATTTTGGAGACTTTTTTTTATCTTTCTCCTCGCCTGCACTTTCTAATCTTTGGTAATTAACATTTATTATTCTCATAGTACATTTCAAAAGCATAATGGCAATTCTAAAATAAGCAATAACAATATTTTTTATAAGAAAACAATCTTTTACTTTGAACAGATGCTGTTCTTGTTTACGTTCTTTCTATGTTAGGAATCCAAAGTAATTCAGAGATTAACTGCATTACCTTCGCCTTTTATATAATTTTGGTTTTTTGCTGTTGTTTTTGGTTTGGGGTGTGTGTGTGTGTGTGTGTGTGTGTGTGTGTGTGTGTGTGTGTGTGTGTTAAAGGGGAAAGGCTGGAGGTGGAAGGAGTAGTTTCAACAATAATAATAGTAAAAAATATGCAGTGAAGGAAAAGTGTTCTTCCTGATAGTCTCATTAAAAAAAAAAAAAAAATCCAAGTCTGTGCTAGAGCATGAAGACACACACAAGCCCACACCCCAGTCAAAGAGCAGCAAATGGGACTTGGCCTACTGTACCTTTCTTGGGCTTAAACCAAAAGCGAGTGATGCTGTCAAGAGGGCATTTCCATTACAGCTGCAAAAATCTCTCTCAGTCAATAGCTGATGAAAGATGAGACCTTCCTGGGACACTGTGATTCCCAGGAAATGGAGGGAAGGGAAGGGCTGGTTCTTGGTGATTTCCTAGGCTTTGCACCATAGCAGGCTTTCACTATGTAGTAGCATTTTACCTGATAATCCCACTTTAAAAACCCATTATTTGCTCAACAATAAATAAATTCTCCACTTGGCTAATTGGGACAGTTTGCAAATATTTGGCCAAATGCCAAAATACCTCTGAGGCTTTGCTAATAAAGACACAGCAATAAGGCTCACCAACACAAGGCATTCAGCATGAACCAAATTGATGAGAAAGAAATGGCTATCATAACATTGGCAACCAAATAAAAAAGACAAAAAAAAAAAATCTCCTGGCACAAATTTACATGTATTCTAAGGATAAATTCCACTGAATAACTCGACTTTACCTACAGGAGAAATTTTTTTTTTGACTTTTTTTTTAAATTATACTTTAAGTTCTAGGGTACATGTGCGTAACATGCAGGTTTGTTAAAGTTGTAAGAAAGAGGCCTGGAACAGTGGCTCATGCCTGCAATCAAAGAGCTTTGGGAGGCTGAGGCAGGAGGATGATTGAGGCTAGGAGTTCAAGATCCGCCTGGGCAACATTGCAAGATTCTTTCTCTATAAAAAATAAAATAAAATAAAAATAAAAATTAGCTGGGCATGATGGCATGCATCTGTAGTCCCAGTTACTCAGGAGATAGATATAGGTGGAAGGATTACTTGAGCCCAGGAGTTTGAGGATGCAGTGAGCTATGATCGCACCACTGCACTCCAGCCTGTGTAACAGATTGAGACACTATCTCTAGAAAATGAAAAAGTAAAAAAGAAGTTTATCAAAATAATTGTGTCCCTTAGTTCTATGTGAAGTATATTGAAGGCGGCCTCCTTGACAAACAGGCAGCACTGGAGATTTCTATTTTGGTCTAAGAATTGTTATCACTAAGGTTAAAAAATATGCAAGGCACAATATTTTGTGGCTTCCCATAGAATACGTTTAATGCATGTTGTTTAATTTAGTTTATAAATTAGTGTTGATCCAATTTTCTGACGTACTTTTACTTTGAACATGAGTACCCAGGACTCTAGTCTTCAAGGGCTCAGTTTGATGTTCCCACTGTTAAAGGGATTTGGGGGTTTGTTACCTTCCTCCAAATACCTTCCTGCCTTCAGTACTTATTTCTCTTTCCTCCTCTCTGCAAGCTAGAGTTGAGAAACATAAAAAGGGTATTTCACTTGGTGCCTAGTAGGTGGACAGCAAGAAACAGATTACGGGATGAGAAAGAGTAGGTGACTCACAGTCACTGATTCTGCAGGATTCTAGGGTAAATTTTGACCTTAAAAATGCTAATTGAGAAAACTCTCTGGCTGAAAAAATTATTAATTTACTCTATTATATCTGAATATGAGTTTAGATGTTTTTAAAATTTCTGAGTAGGGGCTTGTTTAGTGTGCAACAGTGCAAAATCACTCCTTCAATATAACTTTTAGAGCAAGGGGAAGAACAGATACAATTTCAGGCCCACTGAATGACATGAGGACAGACCTTGTAAAATTTCTTATAATAAGAGGAAGATGCTCCCAAACATGGACTCCAAAGGCATCATGAATATTTTCTTTAAAGGTTTTATTATCTCCCATTTTGATTACAAGTTGAATGTCTTATATTTAAATATGATTGCTCTGTAAGAAACTGAAAGTGCTTTGTACAGAGAAATACTGTCTTCCTTCCTGAAGACAGAAACATCTGCCTTGGTGTCATGAGGATACAACTGCTTTCTGCCCCCCCTTACCTCTCAAAGGGCCCTTAAGACATCATCAATAGGCCTTTTTTGTTGTTACTCTGTAGTGATGCATGTGCCAAGGACCAGTCACAGGTTTGCAGCCAAATTTGGATCAATGTACAAATAAGCATATTTGCTATATGCATATTGCTTCTTTTTCATCTCCAAGCTTCTATTTTGAGACAGAGGTGTCCATTTTTTCCCATTCCCACATAGAGAGGAATAAAGGTGGTTTAACACGAGACATCAAAGTTCAATCATTTGAACCCCATAATCATATGGCTGGGAAAACCAATCTCTAGAAAAGTGAAATAACTTGTACAAAGCCAGAGAATCAGCTTCTAATAGAATCAGATCAGAACTTAGATTTCCTGACTCATCAACTCTACAAAACTCCTTGGCACAGAAGTGGGTACGGCATGTTTCAATACCTACTATAGAATATTGGGATGCAATATATGAAAGGTATAGACATTTCCCACCCTGTTACCAATCATAGGCTCATTGTATTGGCTTCTTAGTGTCTTAGTCAACCTTACTAGAAAAATGTCTGTGGACGAGGCCCAGGGATAAAATTGCCTAAATATTCACTATGATATCACTGGTGATATCAAATGATGACATTTAAGAAAGATGTTTTCTAATCATAACTGAAAATGTTTCTACTGCTAAGATGTGTAGCACTTATATTAATTCTATATACCTGTATAAAATTGAAATAACTTGGAGGTCTTCCAAAACATACCTAAGGTTGCATTTTCATCAAGCAGTCAGGAAGAAACTTTGGAATTATGAGAGCGCAGATCAGTCTGTTGAAGATTATTACATCATGCATCTAAGCATCAACAAATTAAAGAGGGCCTCTGTCTTCTAAAGCATCTAGCAAAGACGAAAAAGTAGCGATAAACACAATCAGGCATATCGATTCCTTTTGGGTTTTTTTTTTTTTTTTTTTTTTTTGAGACGGAGTCTGGCTCTGTTGCCCAGGCTGGAGCGCAGTGGCCAGATCTCAGCTCACTGCAAGTTCCGCCTCCCGGGTTCACGCCATTCTCCTGCCTCAGCCTCCCGAGTAGCTGGGACTACAGGCGCCCGCCACCACGCCCGGCTAGTTTTTTGTACTTTTTAGTAGAGATGGGGTTTCACCGTATTAGCCAGGATGGTCTCGATCCCTGACCTCGTGATCCGCCCGTCTCAGCCTCCCAAAGTGCTGGGATTACAGGCTTGAGCCACCGCGCCCGGCCTCCTTTTGTTCTTTGAAAGTCACTTCATTCATTGTACTAACTTTCAAATCAGAGTGCTGTAAGATACCATCTCTAATACCAAAATGAAACTTTTCTAAGTCCCAACTTCTGAAAACTTTGGAAGAAGGGTATCAAGGAGTCTGTAATTTTGGTGTACAAACTGAGAAGCCCTACTATTTTAAAACATGCACTGTTAAGATTAGTTTCCCAGAGCTAAATATAATTCTGTACAACCCAGCTCCATATTTATAGTCAAAAGGAGGTGATCTTTGCAGTTATCCAGTTAATATAAATATTCTCAGCTAAAAATATTTTTAAAATCCCAGTTTCTATAACATCAGCTCCTTCAGGGAGAGTTTCTGTAGAGATCTCTTTTCTCTTTTACCAAGTCAGTGCCATAATATAATTAAAAGAGTGCTCTCATTAAAAAAAAATTATATGAATAAACAAATACACATGTATTTTAAAATGTAATCACTCAATAAAGTGTGTGCTACTCTGAAATTTCCATCATCATCATCCACTATTTCAGTCTCCATCAGAGAAATTGCCACTATAATGTGGTGATAATTTTTTTTTCTCTTAAAGCAGTAAAAACAGAGCTTTGAGCTTCTAATTAATCCAATGTATATTTGGAAGGTACTGTGTTTTCATTTAGGCAGTGGATGCAGGTCCCCTATAACTCTTAAAAGAAGCAGATAATGATTTTGAAACCAAGTCTATTACTTGTTTTGTTTAAATTTTTATTTGGTGGTTTTCTTCTCCTAAATAATTGACATCCTCCTAGAAACAGATCCGGTGTGACACAGATAACAAATTGAAGCTAGAAAATTCTTCAAATGGTGCTACTTTTCTTAGGATCACATATACTACTGCAAGTCTAACAGGCATCTCAAATTTAACAAAGGACTGACTTCCCCACTCCAAACCTCTCCTAGTCTAGTACTTCTCTCTCCAAAAGTAGCTGGTTCGCACAGGTAAACAAATAAACAAAGAACTCTCCGGTTCTACTTGATTTCCCTCTCTGCCTAATCCTCTAGACCCTCACTGCTTTACACGTCTTTATTGTAGACACTATCTTCAAAATATATTTGAAATCAGAACACCTCACACCCACTCCTTGGCTCCCACTGCAGGCCATGCTAATAGCATCTTTCACCAAGACCACTGTGATAACTTTGCAAATGGTCTCCTTGCTTCCACTCCTGCCTCCGTCTCATCTATTTTCTACACAAGCCAACCACACCCCTGCTCAGCAGTTTCTAATTTATTCTCACCTCTCACAGAATAAATTCAAAGCTCTTACTGTAACCCAACCCTGGCTAGCTCTCAGACCTCACGTGGCAACGTATTCTTGCCAGCCTATTTCGCTCCACGCTATGTCACATTAGGCGCCATGCTGTTTCTGCACAGGACAAACATACTCCCATGGCATGGTCACTGCCCGTGCTCTTCTCCCTGCCTCACCTACATGCCCTGCAGATACTTTCTTGGCTTTCTCAGAAATTTATCAGCTGCTACATCCTTAGAAAGGCCTTCTCCAACCACTCTATTTAAAATAGTATTCGCAACAATAGCGGCTGAATGAAGGAGGAGCTCTTCATTGAAATAACAATTGTGATTTAGGACAAAATGAGAGCATCTGGGAAACGAATATTTGGCTGCATACTTTATAGAAGAGCAGGATCTGTGTTTTTTTTTTTCTTTGAAACTGAAATTTTCTTTTTCAATGAACATGATGATGATGATGATGATAAGAACAGCAGTAGTAGCCAACACTCCTTGAACACATGCCTGGCACTAGTCTGGGTGTTCTGTAACACCCAGTTATGTGTTAATTGCAATACCCATTAAATTCTTACAAAAACTTTATGAGGTAGGTACATTACAACAAGGTACCCTTTTAATAAAATCACTAAGACAAAGAATACCTAGAAGAGTTTCCTTGCCCCCAGACACATTAATCTAACCCCAAAGTCTTTAAAAAGAAACATGACCAAACAACATGATAAACTGGAAGGCTAAAGAAATATTTAAAGTCTACTTATGTTTGTACAGTGCTGCATCCTCTAATAAAGACGGCCCAAGAGATTTGGAAACCTCTTAAGAAGGCAAATTGCAATTATGCAAACACAAACAATACCAGTATAGAACAGAATAGAATGCCTGCAAAGAATGCATTCAATCTAGCCATAGTGTGAGGGTTGATTTTCAAAAGACATGAAAAAACACAAAAACTAGGCACAGGTAAACTGCATGCTGATTGCCAGTAATGGCCCGTAAAAACAGAGTAAGAAAAGGGCCTTAACTTCCAGAAGGAACTGAAAATTATGATAAAAGTACAAGAGTAACCAGAGGCCCAGGTCCCTCAAGTTATGGTCTATCGAATTGCACAAGGGTGTTCTTCTGTCTCCTGCTTTGGCTATATAAATGACACTAAAAGATATAAAAGAAAATACTGTTTTTCAACTCCTCTCTGATTCTATGGTCTCTGGGAAAGCCAGAAAAAAGTGCCCAGTAATACAGAACTTCCCAACTCAACCTTCTAACTCAGGTCTGTGGTCCAAAAAATAACATATCCAGGTAGCCAGAGGCTTTGCAGATAAGAACATGTTCTACAAACCTCTTGAGAGTGGGAAAAGCTGCCAAAAAACCCTGAAGACAGATAAATAAGGTTGTGATTTTCAACAAGGGGAAGATGACAGAATCCATGAACTAAGGAAAAAATGAGGAGTGGTTTGTAAGTATATAAAAAAAATTGGAAATAGTGATCATTTAAGGCAAATGTGGACTCATGAAGCATGGATCCAGCCAAATGAAAGCTCTTTCCTTTTTTGATACAGTTAGATAGCAGGGCATGATGCTAAATTCATGAATTATATGAAACCGGGAGGAGCAGGTGACTGTATGAAAGGGTCAGGATGGTCCTGTTCTGGACATCTGGTATTTAGTACTGGGATCAAGAATTAAGAGATACTTTGATGATAAGAGTAGCTCTTATTTTTTTCAGCACTTACTGCTTGCTGGGTACTGTGTTTTAACTCACAGCATCTCTTTTCATTCTCACAGCAACCCTCTGAGGCAGGTACCATGATATCCTGATTTTACAGAAGAGGAAACATGGGCTGAGAGAAGATTACTTGCCAACGATCACAGTTCTTTACAAAGGAGGTGGTTTGGGAGTTTGGGATAAACAACTGTACTGCTAAGGAGAACAATCAGAATGCTGCAGGGAACATGAAATCCTGCCATGGAAACAAAAGATTGCTGATTTATCTGAAAAATGAAAAGGCCCAGTGAAAACACGACTGAAGTCCTCACCTGGCAAAAGTCTGCTAGTACATGGATAGGCTCCTTATTTTGGACCCAGATGGTAGAATTAAGAACAGGGGTAGAAGGTGGAATTTGACTAATGGGACAGTAGTTCAATGTTTCGCACCATCTGGAATCAAAAGGTAAAGTCTAAGGAGATCTCAGCATTGAAGGAGTCCAAGCAGAGACTAAGCAACCCTTCTGTCTGGGACCAGTCAAGAGATTTAAACCAGGGATGATAATTAAACTGGGAGCCCATCAGATTTCCTCCAAACTCAGATTCCATGAGGATGCAAATTTATGATAATAATTTAATAAGATATACTCTGGGCCAGGTGTGGTGGCTCATGCCTATAATCCCAGCACTTTGGGAGGCCAAGGCGGGCAGATCACTTGAGGTCAGGAGTTCAAAACCAGCCTGGCCAACATGGTGAAATCCTGTGTCTACTAAAAATACAAAAATCAGCCAGGCATGGTGTTGCGTGCCTGTAATCCCAGCTACTAGGGAGGCTGAGACAGGAGAATCACTTGAACCCAGGTGGCGGAGGTTTCAGGGAGCCGAGATCACGCCATTGCACTCCAGCCTGGGTGACAAGAGTGAAACTCCATCTCAAAAAAATATGTATACACACTCTGAAGTCCTGAAGGTGGATATATACATGTTTATCCCGTTGAGCATATGGTTCCCTTTCCTGATTAGCATGTCTTAAGTACACTGATAACTGCTGTAAAAATTTAGAGTGAGGGCTCAGTGCTCTGCTGGAATCTCTGAATAATTACGTTTCCATCTTTAGGTTTTAACATGGAAAACAAAACAGTTGAACATGTTTGTTTTCTTTAACTCTGCACCATCACCCTGAAACAACAGCGATTTGTACTGTTGCTTGGGCAAGGTCTTATGGAGGCAGCTAATGAGGCTGCCAGGCTCTGGTGGCTGAAACTCTCCAGATGGGTTCACTGGAGTGTTTGAAACTATGCAATGCTGACCATATGACATATGAGTTCCCGGCCTACTTTTATTTTTCAACCAATATTAAGCACTATTAGCCAAATAGAAACACCAGAGGCAACAATTTGGCTGGATATGATGTCTCTATGCAACATTTATCTCCCTTCTGGAAGTCGGTTGTGTTATGCTTACACCAGCTTATTTAATTTTGTTTTCCTTTATCATGTTAACCCACTGCTTGGGCTTTCACAAGTCAGAGTAGAGAAAAACCTCATACATGACTTGTGCCTAATCTTTTATGAGAAACACAGCTGGTCTTATCGCTCTTTCCAACATATCTGGAAATGATTCTGAAATACAAATGCATGCTGTGTACTGTGGGTCAGGTGGCAAACATGAGCCTGAAGGACCCAGCCTCTGAATCTCTAAAAAAATTTTTAAAAAGAATCCATTTCCTCACATGCTATATTACATGCAGTATAAGCATCTTTTGAGATATTTTAGAGGACAAGTGAACAGTTCATGGGAGGAAATGGAACAGAGATTTTAAAATCATAACCCTGGTTACAAAACCTAACCATCGTATCATTAGCAGGGAGAACTTGGACCCAAAACTTAAGTACTCTTCACTTCAGGTTTCTATTTTTTCAGTAAAATGGAGATAATAATAGCACCTGTCCCATCAGACTGTGCTGAGAACTGAGTGAGGTGTTGTTTATAACCCATGACAAGTACTTAGGAAATGCTCAATACAGTGTAGTTAGTTGTCAATTTTACTATTATTTTTATTGGTTTCCTTTAGGAAGATGGAACATAAAATTTGCTCCAGTGCCAAAGATTTTAATCCTAGAGAGGCAGAGGTTGTAACCACTTGACTTACAGATGCACCCTGCACCCTGTAGCTACCTGTGTGTAAACCACGTATCCTACCTTCTTACAAGGTACCTCACTCTGCAAGCCAGGTGTCTTAGCGCAGGATGCTGTAACAAATATACCATGAACTAGCTGGCTGAAACAACACATTTACTTCTCATCATTCTATAGGCAGGGAAGCCCAAGATCAGGGCCCTGGTAGTTCTGTTTTGTGAGGGCCACCTTCCGGGCTTATAGACAGCCCCTGCTCCCTGTATCCTCAAATGCCCAAGAGCAGAGACAGGAAAAAGCAAGCCCTCTCCTCTCTCTTCTTCTAAGGCCAATTTCATCAGGAAGGCTCCACCCTCATGACCTAATTACATCCCAAAGGCCCCCGCCTCCTAATACCAGCATATGGGGTTAGGGTTTTAACATATGAATTTAGGGAATGAGGGAACACATAACAGACCATACACCAAGGCTCCCTTAGTATCAAGCATATCTGTAACTTCTTTTCCCAATTCTGTCCATTACCTCAAGAAATTCCTCTTTCCCTTTCCTTTATTTAGAAAGGAAATATTGAGTTCAGGAATTCAGCTGGAGAATCATGCCTATGATATGAATCTATAAGAAAAGAGACTATCCTCTGCCCTGTGAGGTTAATTATAGAGGGAACAATGAGGAAACTCACAAAATAACGCAGCGATCCCCTTGTAAATTTCATGAAAGACCTCTTCTACCCAGTAACTACAATTACACTGTGTCTGAAATCCGTGAGTTACCTTATACAGGCAGGCAGTTCCCTGCTTATAAAGCGAACACACTCACACGCGCGCGCGCACACACACACACACATACACACTAGAGAACTGCTGGAACTGTTGTTAAGTAAACGCGTAAGTGGTCCAGAATGTGCCCACAGGTAACCATCCTTTATGTTCTTTCTATAAAAATTGTGTGATTTGGGGTACGGACTAACCTTTCCCCCAAATCCCACAATCTCTCCTCATAACCTCAGAGTTAACTAAATTTAAGTTTCTCAAAGATTCTGTTTAAGACCCTATAATAAATTGAATTTTTACTATCCAATGGTGAAGGTTTCAGATACATAAGCTATGTATTTTCTTTTACTTTTCTTTTTTAGAAATGAGGTCTTGCTCTATTGTCTAGGCTGGAATGCAGTGATGCAACTGGTATCACTGTAGCCTCAAACTCCTGGACTCAAGCGATCCTCCCGCCTCAGCCTCCTGAGTAACAGGGACTACAGGAGCATGCCACCATGCCCAGGTAATTTTTTTTCATTTTTGTAGAGACACCATCTCGCTATGTTGCCTAGGCTAGTCTCAAACTCCTGGACTCAAGACATCCTCCTGCCTTCTCCTCCCAAAAACACTGGAATTATAGGTACGAGTCATCACACCAGCCCGTATCTATTTTAGTAATACATAACCAAAATTCCCTATAAGAAACCACACACATTGACCACATAACCCTTGTTCACTTTACTTTCAGTGCTGGAAGCACAGGGAGGTGCTGGCTGCAGTTCTGTTTCTACTTCAGGTAGTGGGAGGTGACAGTGCTGGACACAGCCTCTCGGCCCTAGCCTTGACACATCAGCAAAGTCACTAGCATCACGTGACCTCTTAAGTGTCATGTGAGACAGTCCACATTATTCTACACTGTACCTTCCCTGCCCCTGTCTTTCTCTCTCTTTGGGTTTCTATCTGGAGCTCCCGTCTTTGCCATGTGGAAAAGCATTTCCTTTTTCATGTAAACATTATATTTCATCAAAATGTATCTTGCAATATTTGTGAAAAATAAAAACTTTGTGTGATCCTGAGGAAAAAATTTCCAGAAAAACCTCTTTTAAAATGTTTTCTTTTCTATCATTCCTATTATATTGCTAACTGAACATACGCCAGTATTTCAGCTATATTTCTGCATATATAATAACACAAGCCCTGAATACTCTGATGTTTACACAGCGCTTTCCCAAACTGCCTAAGGAATCTAGCTATCATTTGTAACATTTCCTCTCAGGACAGCAAAATTTGGTAAATTATACCTATAAAACACACAAATGAATTTTAGATCCGCTTAATTTTAACTCTTGATTTCTATATTATCAAAATGTACATATCTGAAGCATTTTCCAGGAATTCAGCTAAATGAAATTTCCAGGGACTGTGGCAATCAGTGTCCACTTGAAAATCCCAGCATGATCAGGAGCGGTCTTGCTGGTGTGTGAATCTAAATCTCAGGACATGACACTGGATATGGAGTTCTGCAAACTTATAGTTCACAATGTATTTGTTTAAGATTCTCGGACTCTCCAAAATTCATTTGGCTTAATTTCTGGAGTAATTCAGAGCACTAAATTTGTATGAATACCAAATGAAATTATTTTGCCAAGTTAGCTAGGCACATACAAGAAGTGTGTGTTAAAAGAAAAGCCGGCCAGGCGCATTGGCTCATGCCTGTAATCCCACACTTTGGGAGGCCAAGGCGGGTGGATCACCTGAGGTCAGGTGTCGGAGACCAGATCGGCCAACATGGTGAAACCTCATCTCTACTAAAAATACAAAAAAAAAATAGCCAGACATGGTGGCGAGTGCCTGCAATCCCAGCTACTTGGGAAGCTGAGGCAGGAGAATCATTTGAATCCGGGAGGCAGAGGTTCCAGCCTGGGCGACAAGAGCGAAATGCCATCTAAAAAAAAGAAAAAGAAAAATCTACGGTTTTTACATGTTTAAAACATGTAAACACACGGCAGATTCTTCCCCCACCCCCCGACCACACATACACAGCAGATTCTCCTCCCACCAACTTTTCTATTTGCTTTTGGGAACCAGATGTCAACTTCCACAGGTAGTGTCAATTGCACTGCTGCTGGCTGTGTATGACAAACATTCAACTATCAGAGGCCCACAGGCTTCACCCGTCTGTTTACTCAATAAGATGCCCAAAGGTGGGCAGCCTCCAGGTGCTCTGGCAGCTCCATGGAGTCAACAAGGGCCAGGCCCTTCATCTTCAGGCCTGTAGCTTCATGGTCCCAGGGCAGCTTCAGTAGCTCCAGGCACCACGGTCCCATTGAAAGAGAGTAAGTACAGGTCAGAACACACATACTCTCCAGGAGCTTTCTCTCTTTTAATTAGGAAATGAAATCCTTCCCTGCTGCCACCAGCGCATTCCCCCTTACCTCTCCTGGGTGAGGACGATGCCCAACCCCAAGCCAGTCACTGGCAAAGAGAAATGGAATCACGATGGATGTTTCAACCAATCCCAGCTCATCCCATTAGGATGCCAGTTTGCACCAATGATCGGCATTTCAATTAGCATAAATAATGAAACTATCTTCATATCTGTTGACTATTTCACACAAACTAACAAAATGTTAGGTGAAAGGTAGCACTTCCATGGGATAAAGTTCCTTGGCAGGAGCAGAGGCACTAGTGCAAAAATATTAAAGAAATTGTAACATGGATCAGGGATTGCACAGCATGGTTTCCCACTGGTTATCTCATTTAATTCTTGTAACAGCTCTCAGAGGCAGAAATCATTTTTGCAAATTTGGAGAATCAGAGTTTAAAAAATGCATAACTAAACTCATCTAAAATTAAGACCTTATTAATCAATCTCTTTTAAAATACTATTTCAATATGTGTTCTTACTAAAACTGTGGGATATCTGAGCTGCCTGAAAACCTAAGGAAATTTAAAATGACATAAAATAAAATGTAAATGAAAAATTTAAGAAAATTAAAGTTGACCATAATCCAATCACTCAGCAAGAGCTGCTTTTAACAATTTGGTTTACTTATTACCAATGTTTGTTTTCTAAAATCTTCCTGTATAACCACAGTTATATATGACTTTAAACCTGCTTTTCCAAGTTCACCTTACATGGCGTATGTTTTCTCATGCTCTGATTTTAAAGAAATGATTTACAATGCCTACACAGTAGAAAATGCGTGTCAGCAAAACTTTTCAAATAGTTCAAGTATTTCTCCCTGGCACACAAAAACATCTTCAAACCCATATTATTTCTTTTTTTATTTTGGACAAAGGCCTAAAAGTGGAATTAATGGTCAAAGATAAGAATGCAGGCTAAAATATTTCACATCAAGTCATACTGCAGCCCATGTCACCCTGCCTTTAATAACCCTGGATCACATACAAAAATTTACTGACGAACTGTCATAGACAGTAAACATTTAGATTGTCTGCACATAATTTTGCCCAGATAGTAGATTCAGCCAACCCTGGAGATGAGAGGGATCTGAGTCTGACAGTTGCAGGGACAGCCTCACCTCAAGCTGAAGAATTTCCAGCATGTGGCTGTCACTGAGGAGATATCTGGGAAGTTGTCCTTTTCCTTTTCTTCAACCGTTGTCCTGTTTAGGGGCCAGCACGTGATCTTCCCCTGATGTGACAACCATGCTGAATGAACAAAGGGTCTTGCTGGCAGGGGTCTTGTGATTCCCATCTCCACTGCTGAAACACTTGGCTTCCCCCGCACTTTCTTCCTTTTTCTTCTCCAAAGAATGAGGGTGAGGTTGCACTGAGGTACTTCCACTTCCTAGTTCCAGGGGCCACCATCCTAACAGAATTAGCAGGCCATCCCTTCCTTTCTTGTAATCCAGCTGCCCACAACCCCGGCCACATATTAGAGTAACCTGGGGAACTTTATAAAAACTACTGAGGCCTGCCATTACCCTTCCCTCCAAAAGAGAGACTGATTGGTCTACAGTGGGGCGGTGGGGCCTGGGCATGAATATATTATTTTTATATCTCCCCCATGTGATTAAAAATGCATGCTGGATTGAAAACCAGAGATAGTGACATCCCCACTGCACTACATCTACAAGAATTTCCCTGTCATCCCCCAGTCTATATGGTGTGCATAATCCTGTCACTGGTTTTCAGTGCTGATGTGGGTCTCCACATCCACTTCCCTGCACCACCACCCTTTTAAATACCGTTTGTTCTTTCAATAGATGTCTATTCCCTCCCTTCCACACAATATCCAATTACCTTCTCAAAAGGTTCACTTGCATAGCTAACAAGCACAGAGAACACCAGATGCTTAAAACCACTCTTTTATCCCTCGCTCCATCCCCCCACGCAATCCAACTCATTGCTCAACCCTCCAGATCTCAGTTAATAATGCCATCATCCCTCCTCTTATTGAGGACAGGAACCTAGGAGGGAGTCTTGACTTATTCATTCCTGTTTCTCCTTCAATCTAAGTCCTTTTTCCCACCTTCCAGGACACATTCCTACTATGTCTCCGCTCTCTAGTCCTAGCTGCCAGGATCTCGCAGTGGCGTTCTCACTTAGCTTCCTGTCTCCAGGTGTAGCTTTCAAGAGTGCAGTTCCACACAGCATCCAGAGTGACCTTTTAAAAACATACAGCATATCAGCACCTTCCCCTACCTAGGTCCCTGTGGTTTTCCATTACAACAAAATCAAGTCCAAGTTCCTTATGTGCCTGACTTGTCTACCTCTCCCACTTCACTTCCTACCACTCCTTAGCAGGTTTATTATGCTCAGGCACGCCGGCCATTTTTCTGTCCCTTGGGGGCCTTGAACTTCCATTTTTCTCTTTCTGATACCCTTCTATTTCAGGCATTGCCATTTCTGGCTTCTTCTGATCTGAACTCATTTCAACTACCATGACCTCAGCTGTGGCCTCTCAGAATACCTACATAAATTCAAACTTTTTATCCTAACCCTGTTCAGCATGCCTCAACAGTTGAAATTATCTTACTTGTTTACCTGTTCCTATCTAACTTCTCCACAGGAATGGAAGCTCCAGGGGTGTCAGGTTTGAGAAAATCTTCATCATTATTGTAGCTCTGGAGCTGGGTACCTAAAACAGCATCTGGTAAATAGTAGGTGCTTAATAAATAGTTGACGAAAGAAGGATCTTGAGACAGGTTGCCTGGAAGAAGAATCAGGCAGGCTTGTTCATGTCATTAACTTATCTGAATATATTAATTCCCCCTTAAGCCATAATAAACATTTTTTATCACACAATCTTTCAAGAAAAGCAAAAAAGAAATGAAAAAAAAAAGCCCTAAATTCTCATCCTCTGGAGATTAAATCTACTACTATACTTTGATTTTCTAAATGTTTATATGGAAAAGAGGAAAATAAGGAGAGATTGAAAAGTCAATAAGATGAATTTCAGCTTTCTCCAAAAATATCAATCATCTTACACCATCTCAGCATATGAAATCTTACTTAATAGTTCGCAGAATCTATCAAGACACACTTTGGGAGAAATGCTTCAGAAAAGTATTCTTTACTAAGCACTGAGCACCAGTTCTTAAAAACAATCAACCTGAAGAGAAATGGCACGAGATAGGAGGGCGAGAAAGTGAGAGGGAGGGTTCTTCACTCTTTAGAGGCACATCTCCTCTCCTGCTTGTGTTCAGTGTGTCAGAAATTGAGATATCAGAGATTGACATACAACTCAGTTTCAAACTGAGCATCCCACGCTTCCGGAGCAATCATATCGAAAGGGCATGCTGGTTAAGTTGGCTTTTCTCAAAGGCTGAGAAATTCATGTCCAGATGCCTGGAAATGGATATCTTTCTAGTAAACAACATTGTGGGATTTAAATTTTCACAGCATCATTCTCCTCCACTCTCACAGCGCTTACTAGCTTGAATTTTTCCCCCCAAACACCAGTTCCTACATACAATATTTAATATTTAAGATAAAATGTAGCTCCCAAATTTAAATCCTGCAATTAGCTCATAGAATAAATAACATTTACCCTCCAGTAATAATTTCAATGTGCCCTAGTTCCCACATATCTAAACACTCCTCGGCTTCCAAAGTGTCAGTTATTAATCTGTGCAGCACCTTGGTTTATAAGATGGTTTGTTATCTACGGATTTCGAAGCAGCCTAATCTAAGGAACAGCTATTCCCTCAATTTTTGCAAATGAGGACCCTGGGGCTCCTGGAGGCTCACTCTACCAAGTTCAGGTATCTTAGAAGAAGCAAAACTCACATTCAAGCTTATCTTCCTACTCTTCCTACAATACACACACTCCACTGCTCTTCCTACAATACACACACTCCCACACATGGACATGCACATGTGGACACACACAGATCATAATCACATCATTAAGAGTATAACTATGATCAAAAGAAAAACAACTATTGCAGGCATTCTGATTCTAATTGCTGATGTTCAACCTAATTAAGATGGTAATAGCATCAGATAGTGAGAAACAAAACGAGATAACATTCACATTAAATGAAATCCAAAAGTCTACTGAATTAAAATTGGTAGGGGTTCCCTTTGGGTAGGGGCGGGCTTAATATTGCTGAGAGTATTGGGATCAATAATCTGAGTATGCAGGTCTATCAGTTTTGGGGCTGTTATTAGAATCTATCTATCTACGATATAACATTTCCAATGTTTTTTAATAGCAAAAAGGCAGAGATTAAGGCAGCATCCCTCTATCTTAACACTGTAATGCTTAAAGGATAGATTTATCGATGATCAGCAAAGCCTTACTGGGGTCAGATTTTTTAACCCAAATCAAATTAATCAACTTCTGGTCTGAGTGTTAGTGATATGCTAGGGAAAGGCATGTGTAGCCCGACCAACCCGTGCAGATAATTGCAGTGCTGAGTCTCCTTGCTGGTCATGGAGAAGACTGTGAGCCCAAGGGAAGTAGATGCCAAAAATCAGGAAGCTACAGGATGCTGGTGTGGCCCGCTCTTACTCAGGTGGCTCATGGTGATGTTCACCCACCTCTCCACCGCCCTTGGCATGCACTGGGTTTCCATGGTACTTATTAGCGGGAATAGCGGCAGTAGACTTGTGGCTGTTGGAGGCAGTGGCTGTCGCAAGGCCCAGGTACAGAGCAGCTTAGGCCACGCTTTCCTGGAAACAGTCTCTTCTCCAGCTCCTCCCACACCATGGAACAGAACAGTGGAAATGAGGACAGAATGCTGAGGATGTGGGGTGGCAGGGGGAGGGCAGTCTCCAGGCACTGTCTACACTCAGAGAGAAGTACAATTTAAGACTTCCAGACTGTTTTAAATTATCTCATGTTTGATTAGTGTGTGTGTTTCTGCTCCTATTGTGAATTGAATTGTGTCCCTCCATTCATATGTTGAGGCCCTAAACCCCAGTTCCTCAAAAGGCGACTGTATTTGGTGGTGATTGATTTAAAGCTAAGCTCTTAGGATGGGTCCATGTGAGGACACAGTGATAAGGTGGCCATTTGCAAGCCAAGGAGAAAGGTCTCAGAATAAACAAACTCTCCTGGAGACACTTTGATCTTGGATTTCCAGTCTCCAAAAATGTTAGAAAATAAATTTTTCCTTCTTTTTTTCTTTTTTTGAGACAGAGTCCAGGCTGGAGTGCAGTAGTATGATCTTGGCTCACTGCAACCTCTGCCTCCTGGGTTCAAGTGATTCTCCTGCCTCAGTCTCATAAGTAGCTGGGACTACAAGCACAAACCACCATGCCCAGCTAATTTTTGTATTTTTCATGGAGACAGGGTTGGCCATTTGGTCAGGTTGATCTTAAACTCCTGACCTCAAGTGATTTGCCTGCCTTGGCCTCCCAAAGTGCTGGGATTACAGGCCTGAGCCATGACGCCCAGCCAGAAAATAAATGTCCATGCATAAGCCATGCAGTCCGTGGCATTTTGTTACAGCGGCCTTAGCTGAATGATAGAGATGACTTCACACGTTACCTGCAGACTCCATGTGACCTACTCTCTATCTACAACACTGTTTCTGAGTTTCAGGAAAAAAGTCTTTGTTACTAAATTATACTGGGCAGTTTTAGAACTTCTAAGGCCTCAGCTCTGCCTGACTACATCACTGCCTGCGGTGAAGCCCTGGATGACTCAGAGAAGCATCTGACATACAGTCCATGAAGACAGGACAGGCTCACGAGCCTCCACCATGAACTCTGCCTTCTACCGTAGTAGCTAACTAATGATATTTACTCTAATTTCTAATTAGAGAAATGCAAGATAAAAACCAAGAAGATACTCTTTTAAAACTACATGGCTAGCAAAAATTTTGTTAATTTGTTTTGTTGCTAATGAAATGCAAACACCTATGGCCATTGGGATTTATGGGAGGATTGGCATTTTGACATTAATCAACAAGCATATGAACTGCTCAGTCATCCTGGAGGTAAATTTAGAAATTTCACATTTTAAAAGGTAAGCTTTTTTGCATATGTATTATCAAAAAAAAATCCATTACATACTGTGGATGTTCAGGGCATAATTTTATATAATAATGACCAAATCGTAGCAAAATAAATTCTCAAAAAGAGATATACTCATTATGTTTTAATATGTAAATATACATCATCACAGAACCATTAAAGATAGGGTTATAAGTGTTTTGACAGAGAAATATTGTAACATGAAGGGCAAAAACCTAGCTAAAATTGTGTTAGAGTACAACTTCATTTTGCAAATAAAATACATTATTCCTAAAGCAAAAAACTGGACTAGTATTGAACAAAAAGATAAGAGTAATTATCTCTGGGTGGTAGAACTACAGTTGACTTTTACTTTCCTCTTATTACTTATATTTTCTAATTTCCTATAGTGAAAATCCTCTGTTTAATAATAAGAAAAGCAAGTGGAAAACAATGATAAACTAGCCACTCTGAGTTTGAATTAAATGTCACCGACTCTGTCGCAGCTCAGAGCTATGTTCTTTTTTTTAATTTTCAATTTTTGTTGCTACAGAGTAGGTGCATATATTTACGGATTACACGAGATAATTTGATACAGGGATGAAATGAGTCATAATCACAGCAGGGTTAATGGAGTATCCATCACCTCAAGCATTTATCCTTTGTGTTACCAACAATCCAATTATATTATTTTAGTTATTTTTAAATGTACGATTAAATGATTTTTGACTACAGTCACCCTGTTATGCTAGCAAATGCTAGCTCTTACTCATTCTTTCTATTTTTGTGTACCCATTAACCATCCCTACCTCTCCTGTAACCCCTCACTACCCTTCTCAGTCTCCGGTAACCATTCATCTACTCTCTATCTCCATGTACAGCTTATATTCTAATGTGAAAGATGGAGCCACATTCTGATATCAGAATCCCCTTGCCAACCAACATAACAGGAAATATTGCCTTTCGTTAAGGTGTATTTATAATGGTGCCCTAGGAATACCATTTTTTAGTCCTCTGTTCTTCTTGTAACACTCTGTGTAAAATTCACCAAGTAAGAGTTCCATTTACTTAAGGGGGTGAGATATTATATCTAGAACTGGATGAGTACATTTATACTTTCAAATAAAAAATTTTGTGTGTACCAGCAATTCCTCCAGGGCTCCTCATATCCCTATTTTTGGAATCTGTATATATATACACACACACATATATATACACCCACATATATGTATATATGTACATAAAGTATGTGTATAATACACAAACATACATACACAAAGAGACACACACACTTTGCAATGAAACACCTATAGCTGGCTACCAAGCTCTACATCTCCCAGAAGAAGGGGACAGAATTCTCTTTTTAAAGTTGTAAATAAGCAAAGTTCATCTGACTTTAGGACTTAACCAAGTCTCACCTATGTATCACATTGAAACATGGATATTATTAAATGCCAAACTGACAAATGTCCAACAGAAAATATACTAACCAAACAAAAACAAAACCTTCGTCTGTGTGTGTTTATATGTGTGTGGACAGAGCAAGACAGAGGAAGGGAGGCAGGGAGAGAGTGAGACAGAGAAACCAGTAATTCAAAAAATTCCACGAAGATTCTAATCTCAAATTTAAAACCCTGGCCTCCTGGAATCTTTGCCACATCATGTCCAACAGCCTCATTTACAGAAGAGCCTGAAATTCTAGAGATCAAGTAGTTTACCCTAAGGTCTCAAACAATTGAGGAGCAGAGCTGAGCCTGCATTCCCAAACCAGGTAGGGGCATCGCACTGTGTCTTAATCACTTTTCTCCCTTTCCAAAGCACTGTCCCAATTATCTTATTTCCAACTTTCCACAGAAGCAAAGAAGAAAACAAATGTCACAAATACCAAGATTGTGCAAAGGAATGATAAACTTCCCTACGACAAGATCCTCCAGCCTCTCCAGTCTCCATGGAAATCACCTCCTTCATCTTCCTCGTTTTCATCAGGGTCTTCTGTTCACAGTCTGCAACATGGCAGAACATCTAAGTGGAAGTGGTAGACTAGGCATATGGAGATGAGGTAATAAGCCTGGATAATCTACAAACTCCCGAGTCCATGTTTAAACACCTTAAAGTGCGCCATATTGTCAACAGCACATTGCTGTCCATGCCAAACCTTACAGACGGTACATGGTCAGGAATAGAGCCATATAGTGCACTCATCAAACAGGCCTTTGGGAATAACCTTCCCTCCTTTCAATGTCTTTCTCCCATGACACATGACAACAAACTTTTTCATCAAAAGCAAAAATATTCTCAAATGTTCAAAGAGCTCACCTTTCCTGGCATGAAAGCATCTCTATTTTGGAAAAGTCAAGAGGTTCACCCAATTGCATGTAACTGATAATTGAAGATTAAAGAGGACTTCCCAACTCAGCAGTGAAAAGAAATTAATGGAACAGCTAGAGTACTCTTCCCAAAATGCAGCATGTGTGATTTATTTTTATGCAATTCATTTCATACCTTGTAGCTGATATCTGGAGGAAAGGAAGCAGTTCTACTAGGGGGAACAGATGATTTCATTTGGCAATGTAATAACGTCTGGGGAAATGTGAGAAAATTCAGAGGCAAACTTCAGCAAAGTGTCTGAGTTTAAAAGTATCACTGGCCAAAGATCACTCTTCTCAATGGCTTGCTTGCATAGAGACTCTCCTGTCATTATAAAGAGTTCACTGACCGGCAATTTAATTCAATTTTCAAAATGGAAGTGCAATACATAAAGACACTCTGTAGCTGGCAATTAAAGTCTTCAAACCCTAACACTAAGATATGCAGTTATTTTACAGCAACCAGGATGAGATCACATATATTCACTGTGAACAGTATTTTCCAATGGTAGGAATACACTATGGAATACCAGAGAGCTGAGAGTTGCAGACCGAATATGTTCACTATGTATTTATTTTTGTATACGTGGATATGAGCAAGAGAATGCAAACATCATGACAAAGGTTAATTTTGAAAAGATGTCAGTTTTCTATGGTTTTCTACAGATTAACATTACTCTGCTTGCTTTTTAATATTTCTTTTTATATCAGTGCTCAAATAAAATACTTAAGTTGTTGTTTCCTAGCACCACAAAATTCTTACCACTGGTAACAAATTGTTTTAAAAAAATTAACTTAGGGTTTCAAATGTTAAACGGTTTCTGCAAGTTTCTCCCTTCCCCCGCTCCAAACAAACCACTATTGCTCCTAGCCAATCCAACTAGCCAAAAGGCTTAAATCCTTCCTTGCCATTCTAGAAAGTAATTTTTCAGGTGCCAGTCCCTGCAGAGTTCAGATGCAGAAAGCCTGTCAGAAGGCACCAGGCAGAAGGACTGTGGCTCACAAGCACATGGTCTACTTGACCTTTTCTCTTTAGGGTTAACATTTTTGTGTTATCTAGTCATTTAGAAGTAATAGAGCTCCTTAGACTTTTACAAGACTCAGCCATTTGCAGTGCATTGGAGGAAACAGCATTTCATTATTTATCATAAATTACTCAGAGCCGCTCACAATGCAAGATGAGCATCAGTGTGGTACCACAAAGGGTCATTTAGAAGTTTACAAAACTCAGCGATGAAGGGGAAACACAGATTTGGATTTGATACTCACTTTGCTAAAACCCTGATCTACAGCTTTGCCTTCCTTTCAAAATCCTCTTCTGATCAAATACAAAAAGACCTGAACAAATAACTTTTAAAGATGTATCTTTATCTAAGTCAATAAAATAAACTAAAAATATTCCAAGCAAATAACACTTGTATATGTCAACTGATGTATTATAAATGTTGACATCAGTGAAAATTATCTGATCAGTGAAAAATAGAAGGGAGATGCCATTGGCTATTAATACTAATTTAACACTTGCACTTACACAGTGCTATAGCCCCTCTGTCTGGTAACAAGGAGCAACCAAGTAAGCCTGAGCAGGCAAGAGTGATGAACTGGATTATTATCTGAAGGTTCTTCTTTAGCGTGAAAAACGTGGATGACTCAACTAATTTCAGCTGCCGATATGTAAATGAACGGATGCGGTTCTCCAGTCCATGATAGGCACTCTCCGGCAGGCCATGCAAGAGCCTCATCTTATACAGACTCCCAGCATTTTCCTCACCATGTGATGAGTGCAGACAGGAATCAACAGCAGCATTCCTTTTGAATCTGATGCGATGTCAGCATTCAATTCCAAAAGGTGCTGAGTGGTTTCTGCAAAGAAGACCTCAGATGGAACCAGAAGGGTGATGTGGCAATCAATTCATAAAGGAGTTTTTGCCTCTGAAAAACCTAAAGGCAGTCACAGGTTAATTTAGGTGAGGCAGTGAAATCAAGAGTTCTTTCTTGTTATTCTTCTTGTATCTCTACTTGCAAATTTTTAGGTATTTGAAAGCTGTTATTTTGGGTTAAATCTAGGGCTTTGCTGATGCGACTATGGATAAACTAAACATCCTTAAAACACACCAATTCTATTGCCTCTTGCAGCACTTTGAAGAGGCATTGGAATGAAGTCAATACTTAAATATATCCAGCACAAATCAGAGACAATATCTTTAAATGATTTGGAACAAGTTAGCCTTAAAGAATCTTTAAAATTCGCTGCTCATTCCTCTCTCCAAGTCATCTTGGAAACCTCGCACCTTCTGAAAATACCACAGATATTGTATCACTTCCTTGCAACCCATTGTGACTGTGGCTTAACATAGAATCAAGTTGTGTCCTCCAAAAACCCTCCCTCCTTAATCAGGTGCTGCTCCAAGGAAAAGGTGAGGCCATCTGTCCACCAGGTCAGAACCCTCACTGGCTCCCATATAGGTGGGTGCACGCAAACTACTACATTTATTAGTGACCTTTCCCTCCCTGGGCTTCCCGTCTCTATTACTCTGCCAAAAGAAATTCTCCCTTGAAACTACCTTTCTCCCTCTAAGCACTACTTTCTGAAATGGCCTAATATGCTTTTCAGTTGGAATCACACATTTCAGCACTTCATGATTCTTCATTACATATCTTCTGATCGTCTCAACAAAACCACAGATGCAGATGATGAATTATCTTTCTTGTGTATCTCACACTTTGATGTTTGCAGAACTGGAATAATGCCATTCTCAGGATACAAGTGGGGTTTTACATGTGTTAAGATGTGTGAAAAAGTGGCAACGTGTTGTATCAGGAACACTCCTGATATGAGTGAAATAGGGTTTTATTGAATATAAATATAAGGTGTCCACTCAGAAACGCTTAAGTCAAAAGGGAATGTGGGTGTTTGCATGGAGTCTCACTAAGAGGGGATCCAGAGAACAAAGGAAAATGCTGACGCCAGGAAGACCCTCTTTGCATCTGCTGGACTGTGACACCAACAACAAACATTCAGAGCCACCATCCAGTCTTTGTACATGGAAAAATCTATAAACTCAGGTCACCACCCTGGTAGCATGAAGTGGTAAAGGCCAAAGGAATGTTCCTAAAGTTTTATCTTATTGTTTCAAGTTAGTATTGATGTATACAAAAAGTGCACAACTCAAAAGTATAGAAGTTATTAAATTTTGATGAAGTGAACTCACTCATGTAACCAGCACCCATACCAGGCAGCACAATATTATCAATACAGGAAAACCTACACCTGGGTCCCCTTCCATTCACTTCCCGCCCCTCCTCCCCAAAGATAATCACTATCTTGACTTCTAATTGTTATACATTATATAAACAGAATCATATATTTTTTCTGGCTCTTTTTGACCACCATTGCATTTGTGAGCTATCTGAAGGACTTTGAGCACAACTCATCACCAAACTTATGGATCATGTGCCCTACAAATCACCATTCTCCAGTGGACTCTGGAGTCTGTCTATAGTCCAACCACTGAAAATTAATATAAGAATAAATATATTATGATTCTGGGAGAGGCTTATAGCATCCAGTAAACCTTTGAACTGGTTATCCCACCCACTCATATTTGACCAAACATCTCCTTTCTAGTACTCAGCACTATCAATTAGCCTTTGTGTTCTCTTTTCATTTGATCCTTGAAATAGATCAGGTAGTTGAGATATATATATATATGATTGATTTGTATTGGCTATATCCTTCTATAGCAATACTACTAAGACTGTCTAACATCTGCAGACTGGAAGAGCCGTTAAGTATCTCATTAAATTCCCATCTTCTATACCCTTATAAAGTCCAGGCTAATCATCAAAGGCCCAGAGTAAGACACTCTGCCTTCAATAAGGCATTATTTCCCATGAGCAAATGGAAATGCATTTGCACTTCTACACATCTGCATTTCACAGCAGGAACCCAACCCCATCAACACTTTAATGCTGACACCACGAATTAAGAAACAAACTCTTTGGCTGGGCGCAGTGGCTCAAGCCTGTAATCCCAGCACTTTGGGAGGCCAAGACGGGCGGATCACGAGGTCAGGAGATCGAGACCATCCTGGCTAATACAGTGAAACCCCGTCTCTACTAAAAAATACAAAAAACTAGCCGGGCGTGGTGGCGGGCGCCTGTAGTCCCAGCTACTCGGGAGGCTGAGGCAGGAGAATGGTGTGAACCCGGGGAGGCGGAGCTTGCAGTGAGCTGAGATCCAGCCACTGCACTCCAGCCTGGGCGACAGAGCCAGACTCTGTCTCAAAAAAAAAAAAAAAAAAAGAAAAAGAAAAAAAAAAAGAAACAAACTCTTTAAATAGAAAGAAAAAACAATCTTCACAGAACCAAGACCAAGAATTGAACTGATTCATGGAGTATATTCTTTACTTTTTTCAAAAGTATAACAACTTCTAATTAGAAAAAAGATAATTCATGAACAGTAACTAAAACTTAGAAAATACAAAAAAGTACAATAAATTAAATAGCATCCCTATTCCATAATCCTGAAAGAACTACTATGAACAATTCGGTAAACTTCCTTTGAATACAATTACTATAGATTAAATCTAGTGACCAATACAGCTTAATATCATGGACATCTTATATAATTTTCTACCCAAAGTTTTAGATAAACATTATATAATAAACATTTCCCAAAGGCTTTAAAATTATTACAACAAAATTTAATAGCTTTGTAATATCTATCACATGGGTAAGCAAAATTTATTTTACTTATTATTTTAACTGAAAACATACAAATGCGCATTCACTTGCCAAATACTTGGTAGAGAGCTCAAGGCTTTTATCTGAGTAAACATCTGTTGTCCTTCTTATGAAAAACCATACCCGTGTCGGGTGTGGTGGCTCACGCCTGTAATCCCAGCACTTTGGGAGGCCGAGGCGGGTGGATCACAAGGTCAGGAGATCGAGACCATGGTGAAACCCCGTCTCTACTAAAAATACAAAAAATTAGCCCGGCGCAGTGGCGGGCGCCTGGAGTCCCAGCTACTCAGGAGGCTGAGGCAGGAGAATGGCGTGAACCCGGGAGGCGGGGCTTGCAGTGAGCCGAGATCGCGTCACTGCACTCCAGCCTGGGTGACAGAGCGAGACTCCATCTCAAAAAAAAAAAAAAAAGAAAAGAAAAACCATACCCGTAATGTATATTGTGATTTTTCCAGTTTAGTTTATTGTGGAATAAAAACTTAACATGTGAAACAACAAAAGTGCAAATTTCTTACGGATATATACATATATTCTCCTTAAACTTCTCACAACTGTGTCAACTAGAAGAAGCACTTTTTTAAAAGTGACTTGTATTTATGGATTATATCCCACATAATGAACTTAGTTTTAATAGAAACCACAATTCACAGATATATAGAATACTTAAATGCATTACCCACTTAAACTAACAAAAACAATCAGCATAAACAGGTTTAGGGGCTAATATGACTAATACCTGTTAACCAAGGCAGCTCTCAATTTGGCTAAGACAGAAGTGCTACCAACCGTACCTGCTCGGCATGGAGTGGGCCTTTGTCCGTTTTTTTGGTTTCGTTTTTAATTTTATTTAAGTTCTGGGATACATGTGCAGGACGTACAGATTTGTTACATAGGTAAACGTGTGCCATGGTGGTTTGCTGAACCTATCAGCCCATCACCTAGGTAGTAAGCCCCACGTGCATTAGCTATTTATCCTGATGCTCTACCTCCCCCGACACCCACAATGTGTTAGTTTTTTAAAGCAGAAATAGAGAGTATCATACTGAAAAGTCAATGAAATAGAATTCAGTCAAGCTAATATTTAATATAAACATTTCTACAGCCCATTTTTAAAAAAATTCTGGAGTCTCTAGATTTTGCCACCATGCTGAAAAAAGCTTTGGTCTAACAATAGATTCGGGCAAACAACCCCATCGGGCCCCCTCATAGACTAACAATGAGTACAACTGTCATTGTTAGTTGATGGGATTCATGTACAGTCTTACAGGATCTTGACAATACAATCTTTCTGACACTACAGTATTCCTATCCTGCAGCACAGCTAATCAATAGGTGTCACGTGATCTTCGAACTTGATCTATTTCCATTATCTTTTTTTAAGTCTGCAAAAGTAATGATCTCAACTATCTTTTACTTTAACCCAAAGAGAATTTTTTTTTTTCTTCTAGCTAAAAGATCACTTGGCAAAAAAAAATGTCAAGCAAGTAAGCAATGATTGGGTCTAGTTTGTAGTACCCCTGGCAGAATATCAAGGTCTCACCAATGTTCCCCTTCTTAGAACTGGTAGATAATCAGTGATGGGTACCTTGCAGTGTGGCTCCAAGATGGAATTCAGATGTTCTGCGGCAGGCATTGCATAGCTCCAACTCTCATCACTGATTTGGTAGAGTCAGTACTTTAGTGTCTACAGAACTAAAAGGCTATCATTCCAAATGCTCCCTAACACTTTTCCATTGATCAGTCTCAGCATACACTGCAGTCACTATTGTAACCAAAAGTAAGTTTGGAACGGGCACAGAAGACAATTTTGACTGGATTTTAGGAAGCAGAGGAATAAAGTTTGTAACTGTTTTCTGTGATTGTTATATTGAATCATCTACAAGCAGTCATAAGAGAAAATAGAGAGTTAAAAAGATCAAGGAACAGAAGTTTAGAGGTAGGGAACTGTTGCTCAATGGGTACAAAGATTTAGTTATGCAAGAGGAATAAGCTCTAGAGATCTATTGTACAACACAGTACTTAGTTAACAATACAATAGTGTACACTTAAAAAAGAAGATAGATTTCATGTTAAATGTTCTACCTAAACAAAATTAAAACCACAAGAGAACACAAGGAAATTTTTGGAGGTGATGGATATCACCTCAAGTACCTTGATTGTGGTGATGGTATTAATAGGTATATGCATATGTCCAAACCCATTGATATGTACACATTAAATATGTACAATTTTTTGTACAGTCATCCTTCGGTATTCCAGGGGGAATAGTTCCAGGATTCCTCTCCCCCAGGATATCAAAATCCTAGGATGTCATGTCTTTTATATAAAATGGCCTAGTATTTTCATATCACCTAAGGATAGCCTCCCATATAGTTTAAGTCATCACTAGGGTACTTACAAGCAGTGTAAATGCTATGCAAATAGTTGTTATACTATACTGGTTTCTTATTTGTATTTTTAATTGTTGTGTTGTTGTTTTTATTTTTAAATATATTTTTAATCCCTGGTTGGTTAAATCCACAGATGCAGAACCCAAGGATATGGAGAGCCCATTGCATATCAATTATGCATCAACAAAACATAAAAAATAAACAAGAAGACAACATTCAGGACAACATATTCTTTATCTTTTACTGAAACATCTGAATTTCTCCTTAGACAGAAAATCCAGGCAATTTCTCTCGTTAGATTCCTTCGTATCTGAGAAAAGAACAGGTATAGTGCAGGTGAGCTATTTATGGAGTTTATAGTGGCAAATGCCACTATCGATGTGTAAAGTGCTTGAGAGAAGCAATGTACAAATGAATATAGTGACACTATAACAGTGAGTCAGGTAAGTAAGGATGAGGTGGGGAGAGATTACCTGTCCTATAAAACACCCCTCCAATCTTCTTGATTATCCAAACAATTTCTGCAAGTCCTAGGCAAATTATACATCCTAAGCCCAGCTTGATTAACTCTATCAGTGAGATAACCAAACCTAGGCTGCAGGCCTAGATATGATTGTTTTTCTATCCTTATTTCAAAAATAAATAACACAAATAATGTAGAGTGCTACATGCCCAGGCACACGGTAACCCTCCATTTGGCAGCTGTCATTTTTATTATTACTTAAATTCTTAAGCCCCTTCCAAGACTGATTCTCTGTGACTAATCCTTCTACATTACTAAAAGTAAAATTCAAGCTACAGAAATCCAGAAAATCTGATGATGATGAGGGTGTGGCTTTCTCTTTTAGTGGATTTCCAGCTCCCTGGCAATTCACAGGAAATCATGCCAGAGGTTGCATGTAGTCATAGGAAGGTATCTGAGGAGGAAGGCTGATATATTTAAGAATTCTTATCAAACTTTTAGCATAAAAATGCTATTCCCATAACCCTGGCTGTAACATATTAAGGCTAAAGTAGTTACATGGATTCAGCTGACCTTTTCTTCAAAAAAAATGTTCTTATGGCCTATATTGCATCCATGATACACACTCATCCATGATACACACTATCACTTCTAGGAAAAGGCCTCAAAGACAAAATCTTAGCACTGGAAGCTGCTAAAATTCCATTATTAAACTTAATTCTGAATTCAGTTTGTAGGTTTGCTTCTGACTAATCCCTTTTTATGCCCGAGAATGGCAATCTATTATTTATGTACAATCACCAGCTTGTCTTGAGAAATAAAAGCTTATAACAACAAAAAAAGGTAATACTTTAAGATACAATTCAGGATGAGATTTCCAACAAACACAGATTTGAAGAAATCTATTTCCAAAATGCCAATATTAAAGTTCCCCAAAGTACAAACACAAACAGTATATTTAAAAGAGCTCCTTGATGGATATAATCAACCTATTAATTCTTGAGAACCTAATTCACAGTAACTGCTAAGTGGTCAAGGGAATGCAGTGCAGACACTGCCTATTTTCATACAAATTCTCTCCAAAATCTAAAGACCCAATGACAATCAGCGTAGGGATGGCACAAAAGGGCACCTTGGACATATTTTGCTTTATCAAGAATTTTTAGATTTCAGATTCCAGATCATTCAGCAATCTCAGTCATTTTCTCCCAAATTTCAGCTCCTCTCTGTGATAAACGTATGCTGGAAATAGGCTTTAAAAAACACCTACCAAGCAAAGAATGAGAAATGATGACCTCCAGTTTGTGGTTCAACTTCCAAGGTGATTTGAGGTAGAATTCCACAGTATATTTTATTGTGTGTGCCAGGATGTTGGAGAGGAATATAGGAAAAACCCAAGGGCATATAAGAACAATAATCTTTCATTGTGATGAAAGATCCCTCAAGCTAGGTAACAAACCAGCTCCAATATTTCAACCAAATTCAATAGTCTGATGTGCTCTTGGATGAAAATAACCAGTCTATCTACTTCCCATTTCACTTGACATAAAAACAGTGACTGTTTTTCAGCTTATAAACTCTGTTGGGAGTGGCATGTAAGTCAGGTTATTGTCATCAAACTCATTATACCAGGGGAGGAAGTTAAACTTCAGAGAGATTATATCAGTTCCTAAAGGTTGCACAGCTATTACAGAATTCATGGCTAGAGGTTTTATATAGAAATATACAAACAAATATTGTTTATAAATATATATACATATATATGTATCATACACAAACACACATTTGTTACCCTTCCATGAGAGTGCCTAAAAATTATGGTCATGACTGCCTCTCATTTCCAATACTGTTACCTCCTAAAGGAATCACTTTCTTAATCTAACTCTTCTTAGCCAACTGGCTGTCACCACACTGCCTGGCAGGAGCACACCAATGCACAGTGAAAGGGACACAGCCACCAGGCCAAGCTCAAGGAAACCTACACTCCAGTGCAACTGCCAGCTGAGTCGTGCACTTAACAATACTCAGCTGGGATAATAGATTTGTTTATGTCAGTTGTTCTTACTCTAATTATGTAATTTACTTAAATATTATGTAAACCAGTGATATATGATTATGGAAATGAAAGATAATTGTAGTTTCTATTAAAATGTAATTGAATGCTTTGAAGAAACTCCAAAAGGTAAGCTGTTTTTTAAAGAATAAAAAAAGAAACCGAATCACATAGACAAGAAAACTGTAAGAGATTCCCAGGGCAAGGGTTTATCATTGTATTTATGAAGAACCTGCATACGGATTCCTTCACTAGTGTCTTTAAAAAAAAAAAAAAAAAAAGCTGGTAATTACAGATGTGGCTAATTTAAAAAAAAAAAAAAAAAAAAAAAAAAAGCAAAGATGCTAAGCTTAAACCAGTAGACACATACTTAGAAAAAGCCTTCGCCTACATCAAGACATGGGAGGCTGAATGTTGTAGTGATTAAAAGTTTTATTTTAATTGTCTTCTTTATGAACCATTACTTTTACAAACTTTCTGAATCAACCAATTACTTAACGGCATTGCAATGCCCCCAGATACTCAGTAAACATTTGAAACATGTGACATGTATTATGAAAATATAATTATATGAATGTATATGATAGCTTACGTTCAGTTGCTCAACTGTGTTGTGGAATCAGGTAAAAATGCTATCAAAATTAATATGATTTATATACCAATCTACGGGGGAAAAGAAATGACCATTCGCTTCCATCAAGTTTTTGGAATCCTTAATTATTGTTTTAAATCACCAACAGTTTAATAACTCAATTCCCTAAACGAGTATTTTTTTTTCTTTAACTTTCTACGTCAATTTAAGCAGTCTAACTTAGCAAAAGGATTAACTTTTAAAACAACTTGAAGCAACATGTTAAGCATATCTAAGAAATTTCATTTAATGAGTATTGACTCCTTGTACTCTAGGCTAAGGAAAAAAGGGGGGGAAAAAAAACACAAAAGCCTGAAAGGAGCCTTCAGTCAGAGCCATGATTCAACTATAAAATACTGGAAGGTAGGAGTACAGGTAGTCTTAGGGGAAGGGTGAAATGGAAAACCAAACTAAACATGTGTCTAACGATTTTATTTATAATTGCATGAATAGGAAACATTTATTTCGGTAAGTTTTGATTGTGATATTGCAAAGTTTCAAATAGAGTCCATTGCTCACTTCACTATGTATATGGTTCTGGAGGGAACACTTTCTTGGGTGGAAAAGTAAAATTTCTAGGATCTCAAAATGTATTTGTCAACGCAGTACCAGCTCTGTCCTCACCCAACACACGAGTCTAAAGATAAAAACAGCGAGAAAGAAAGAAAAATGAATTTCAGTTCTATTCAGAAGCAATTCAAATGCATTTTAAAGACTTAGATTTATGACTATTCCCTTGCTCTTATATATTTCGGGGCCAACTTTCATGTTCCATTTTTGACATCCCAGATAGAATATTGAGATATGTTTGGCATTGGAGATGAGAGGTTATGAGGAAAGAATTTCTACAAAAGCAAGTTGAAAATAAGCTTTCTTCTCATTGTGTACAAAGGGGAGGAAGGGCTGAAAAAGTAGCTCCAGAGAGAGGAGAGATGGTATTCCTCTACATCCTGGATCTCCCAGGATGGCACTGATTTCAAACTGCACCAACACTGCTGTTGTGGCCCAACCTGAATTTAGAAAAGCTTCAGTAACAGCGAGAAATTGCCAGAAACCAGCTTTTTTTGGGTCAGGTTTTGAAAATAGCATAAATATAAAGGTAACTGGATTCACAAATCAAACCTGCAGAAGGGACTCTCAATTAGCAACACCACCTCCTATCCCTCACCTCAGTTTGAAGAACTGGGGAGGAATGCTTAAACCGCATTGTCTTCATGCACGGAGACCAACGAGTCCAAACTAAAAATGGCCCTAAGAAATCTTTGCTAACACACCCACCCCTGCCCTCTTTTTTTTAATTAGGACCATGAAGTGCAGCATAAGTGTGTAACAGTAAAATTGTACAGCATAATTGATTAAAGCAGAAAAGTCTCATAATCCTGTATTAAGGCCAAAGAAAATCAAAACATACTCAGGTTGCAGCATGTGCTCATAAAAAAAAAGTTCTCAATTGGATTTCATAAGAAATATTGATCCTGAGCACTGAATCCTCTCACTTTGGCTACCATGCATGATTGGGGTCAGTACCTTCTATGTGGATGCCTTTGAAGGCCGAGACTCATGTAGACAGAATACAACGTACAGGAGTAACTTTATTTAAACAAATTATATCTGAGACTGCTTATACAGCAAACAAGTGTACTCTTAAAATTTAAGGAAGATGTTGGAAAGAATAAATAAGAAAATATGATTTTATCAATGCCTCTCTTAAAAATTATAGTAGGTATGACTAGGTAAAGTTTCATCTAAATAGACTTGATTAAATTAAAATTGCCTCCATACCTTGCTTAAACATCAAATGTACATTCTACATTTATTTCTTCTTAAATACACTATTTGATATTTGTGTGTTCATTATAATTAACCATATACCTTCCAAATCTAACCCAAGGAAACATCTATTAAAATAGGTTCTTTGTCTTTAGTATTTGAATTTAGCCAATGACTCCAGGCTACCACCTGTTAAACAGTATTTTCAGCTTAGTAAAAGAATTCTGTGTCTCTAAAACAATCCATATTTGCATTGGCAACATTGGACAACTATATTTCAAATCTGAAAATGAAATTGAAGGAGGTGTAAAAGGGAAACACTGATTGTACATTGGTCAAAATCACTGTTCTCTACTGTCTGTAGTGACCTCCCTTTGGCTTGAAAAACCTGCAAATTAACCTATACTTTCAAATACAAAATGCTTCAAAGATGTTTTTGGTGAAATAATCTCCCCTGGCAATATGTTTAAGATACTCGTTTTTAGAGTCTGAAGTGCAAGCAAGTACTGGGCAGCTGGAAACCCAAGAATCCCAGTAACACTGAAGAAAGTTTTGGTCCAGCTCACAGCCTAAACAATGGAGGATGGGAAGAGAAGAATCAACTTGCAAACCCTCCTTTCTCCTCCTGCCTTACAAGTTCAATCCTTCTTTGTCTTTGATCCTACAGAAAATTAGAAACAGTTCTCCAACTGGGCCTTCCCCATAGCAAGAATAGTTTTTGCTTGAAAAAATTCCATTATCCATTAGCAAGCATGTTCATTTTCAGTGAACCAGCCTCTTCCACTCCAAAGAGCTATGCTGCCGTTTACAGACAGGATCCTTCTGATTGATCTAAGATGAACACAAAGACATTCATTCCATAAGCCTTCAGGTATCCAATGCAAAAGCAAAGATCCTGGCCATTAAAGAATTTGTGGGTTAGTCAAAAAAACCAAAGCATCATCCGTAACCATTTTTCAAGTACTACAACAGAATCCATTACTTTCATTAAAAAAAAAAAAAAAAAAAAAAAAAAAAAAAGCACCAGGACAGGAAAGACCCACTAAAGTACGGAGGTAGGAGCTGGGGAAAAGGAAATTTCTCTCCTGGGAATTTTAGGGGCATAACCAAGACAAGTAAAAAACAATATGAACGCCAGTGATTCAGGCTTTTTTCATCCTACAGTAGCATTGCTGATAATCTCTCAAATGAAATCTTAATTTCCTTTTGTTAATCATCCTGCAATCTTGGATGAAAAAATAACTAAACTATCCTCTTTCTTCAAATCACCATGCAACTTGCCTATTTAAATACGTTTTAAGAAAACTACATAATCCACCTTTCATTAAAATTTCCCTTGTTTATAGATGCAAACCAGGTCAATTTCAGCTGGATTTTGCATACTTGTATTATATACCTTAATTCAACTTCTTGTAAAGGTTTAAAAAAGAGAAAGAACTGAACATAAGATACAAATAAAACAAATACAGCTTCTAAGTCTATGTGAACATTGACACCATTTACAGATTTTTCCCCTCTTTTCCTTGGGGCTGAGGGCCCTGTCAATAATCATTACTTATTAAACAGGCTGCCATTCCAGTCCACAGAATATAGGAAGAGAGCATAGAGGGGTAGAAATAATTACCTTGGGCTTTTCTTTAAAGACCTCCGGAATGGAACACAAGGAAATCAAGTGGGAAAGAACATGAAATACCCCTACCATGTGTAGTCCCCCTCCTCTCCTAACGCATACAAGGGTTGGAGATATACCACACTCCATTATTCATATCAACTGCATCAAAAGAGCAAATCAAAAATCTGGGGTCTTCAGAGTAGACTCATTTTCAATCCACTGAATATGCTCACACATACACTCATGAATCCTTAATCCTTCTACAAAACTCAAGCTAGATTTATTGAGTGGAGGCTCTAAACACCTCCTGAGAAAATGTGCTCTCAAAAATGACTGCTTCAGCCAAAGGAGAGAGAAGCAGCAAGTTACAGGCTCTACTGCCATTCTGGTTTGTGGCAGATTCCTTCCTTCCCTCCTTCCTGTCTCCCAATTTATCTTCTAGACTGTTTTTTCCAAAGCAAAGTAGGTTTGCTTTTTTTTTCCTTTCCCTCTCCTGGACCTTACTTACAAATATACTAAATTCTTTAAAAAGAAAAAAGTTTCAAGGGTTAAGTAACACCCAGGATAAGATCACAGGTGAGGGAAATGAAAAATTAGCAGATGACTGAAAGCAAACCCGGTATTCCCACCATCACTGAAGAGTTAATGATGAACACTCTTCCCTTCTCCCAGATGCTATGGCTCAAAACACAAATACAATATAAAGACAGCATAACCAGACAGTTTTCTGCAAAATAGCCTTGCACAGAACTTGAACTAGCAGGCTGGAGTTTGTCCTAAATAACCTTCACAGGTTGCACAAACTGTTCCCATATCCTGATCAAATCAGTTTAAAAGACGCCTGAGATATCCTTAGAATAAAAACAAGGTGGGGGGTGGGGTGGGAGGTCAATGAGTCACCTAAAACATTTATAAACATTTTGAGAAAATATGCACTTTCTATACAAATAAACAGAAAGCTATCATGCTTTGGGTATACTGGCCCATACTGAGTCCAGGTTGAAGATGCTACATTCTAACGGTGACATGTTTCCAAACGGATGGATGTTCTCACCCTTGAGTGCAGAAAACTCTCAACTCGCCTATGTTTTTCAGGCACAGAGGGAGAGGAGATAAGGTTCACACCCCACCTATGGGAACGGAACAAAAGCAAAGGCTTGGCAGGGCTGAAAAAAAAAAAAAAAACTCCTCCTTCGTCAGGACCCTAGAGGTGGCAGCTCTGCAGGGCTCCCTTCCTATTTCCTCCTAGTTAACTCACTCTGGCCGGTCACAGAATCAATGTCTACACCTTGGAACGGGCAGGCTAGGAGGTGACCAGTTTAGCCCTTTGCCTTGGATGGCCTCCTTTCCCCAAGTCTCCCAATGGCTTCTAATTAACCCTTTCCGGTTCCTGCCCAGGTCAGGGCTGCTGGAAGCGTCCTCAGCTACATTAAACGCGTATCTCCATCAACTCGTCACCCCACACATGGACATAACTTCCTTCTGTGGTTTATCGTCGGTCACTTTGCATGTGCTTTGCTTTCTTTCCTTCCTACCGGCAGGCGGAGAAGGGGCTCAGTGCCTTGGGGAAGGCCCTCTCTCCCTCCCCGGCCCTCTACTGGAGCGGGATCCGGCAGCTCGCCAGCAGGTCTGCAGAGAGGAGGGATCGCACTCGCGTTAACCCTTTGAAAGGAGCTGGGAGATCTGTTCTCATTTGGGACCCGCAAAAGTGGGGCCAGTGGAGCCTGACAATCTCCCTCCCCTTTCTACACGCCCCCACCCCCCAGAAACAGGGCAGGCTGGCACCCTCCCTTCTGGTGGCCAGTTTTAATTAGCTCTCACTCTGCCCCAAAACCTGGGATGGGGGAGGGGGGTTGCTAGAAGGCAGGCGGCGAGGGAAAAAGCAGGAGAGCAGAAAGGAAACCCAGTAGTAAATCATAGTTGAGACACAGTGTTTACTTACGAAATTTGGGGCTGGTGCTAGTTTCTGGTGTGGTGGTGGTAGAGGAGGAGGAAGAAGAGGAAGAAGAGGAGGCAGCATCCTGAAAGGGAGACAGGGTCCAGGAGGGAGTAGAATCGTGAAGGTAGGAGGAGGTAGCGTATGCCGCAGTGGGCCAGGATGGCATTGCCTGGGTACTTGGGGTTCCTGGCACCGGGGGTCGGGAGCCCGGCGTGCTGCTACTAAAGAACGGGGCCGTGGTGGACAGGACCGTCGAGGGGGCCGCAGTGTTCCGTGCTGTGGTGGAGCGCGGGCTGGCCCGGATTGGCACCCGGTGCCCGGGGAAGCGAGTGGGCGCCCGCGTGATGGTGGTCAGGCGAGTGCTAATCCGGTTGGGCGTCCTGGAGGAGGCGGCACCCCCGGCGGAGGGGGTGGCGGGGGACGTGGTGGAGGTGGTAGTGGTGGTGGTCTCCATGGCCTTGGGGAAAGAGCTGGGCTTCGAGAGGAAGAAGGGGTCCTGGCCCATCCCCTTGGAGTCCACTAGGTCGGTGGGCACGTACTCCTTGACGGAGCCCACCACGATCCATTTGAGAAGCATGAGGCTGAGCCCCAGGCCGATGAAGCCGATGAACAGAGGTACCACGCACAGCCACGTCTGCTGCCGGTTCCACACGATGCAGTCGCTACAGCGTAACTCCCGGGGGGGCTCGGCCGCCCCTTCGCCGCCGCCGTCCGGGCCCCCGCCCGCCGCTGCCGCCGCCGCAGCCGCCGCGGTGCCCTCCTCGGCCGAGGCGGCGGCTGCCGAAGCGGCACCAGGTGGCGAGGCAGCGGCCGCCCCTTCACTCATCCTAGGAGCCGGTCTTCAGCTTCGCCCCCCCGAGGGCCGCGCCAGAGGCATGGGGCCGCGCGGGTCGGGCGCGGGCGCGGGCTCCGGCGGCGGCGGCGGGCTCGGGCGCAGGCAGCGGCCGCGGCGGCCGCATGCAAATCGGCTCCCTGCCCCCACGCCCCTCCCCCCGAGAGGCGGGCGGCGGGCGGGGAGGAGAAGAGCGGGGGAGGGGACGGGGCCGGGGAGGGGGCGGTGAGGAGCGCGGAAGAGGGGCGAGACGGGCCCCCGGCGCCTCCGGTCGGTCAGAGAGCGGCGGGGCGCGTCTGCAGCCCGCCAAGCGGCCTCCTGCGCGCCGGGGCCCCGCACCCGCTGCTGCTGCTGCTGCCCGCCGCCTGCGTGCGCTCCAGCCGCGCCGGCATCCTCGGGGCACCGCGCCCGACCCGCTCCCTGGGGCGCCCGTTCGCGCCGCGCCTGGGCCTCGCACCGCCTTCAGTGGCCCCGCCGGCCGGTCGCGGGGTGCCAGCTGCCAGCCAGCCGCATTCCGACACAGAGGGCCGGCCTGGCCGCCGCGATCCTCGGCGGCTGCTCGGCGAGCCCGGGCGGTGAGGTGCACCTGTTCTTCAGCCGGCCGGCAGCCAACCCTCGGCCAGCACTCTCCCGGAGAGACCAATCCCAGCGCAGCGCGGAGGGCTAGCGGTCTGGCTCCCCTCGCTCCAGCCGTCCGCTGCTCCGCGCCGCTGCCGCCGCCGCCCGAGAGTCAAACTCCAGCGAACGGCGCCGCTGTAGCCGCCGCGAGCCAGGGGCTGGGGGCGCACCGGGCGCCCGCGGCGGGTGCGGTCTGACCCGCCTCCGAGGGACTCGACAAGCAGGCAGAGGATCGGAAATCACGCCCCGGCGCCCTGCCCGGTTGAGCGTGGGGGACGAAAGCGGGAGACTGCGTCGGGGGTCCCCGGGGACGCGGACCCCGGGCCGAGGGCGTCTCCAGGCGGGCTCTGGCTGCCAGGCGGGTGCGTGTGTGTGTGCAGAACCGCCGCGGCGGGCTGGGATTCGGGCAGAGTAGCGCCTCCCACCAGCGCCTAATGCTGGTTTCTTAATGCACACAAGATAAATAAATGATCCAAGCAAACCCCCGTTTGCCGGGGGTTGGCACAAGCAGCTCCCTACCGATTGTGAGCCCGTCTCCTGTACGGATCCAGTGGGGTCAGAGACTGACGCTGCTGGGCGAGGGGCGGGGGCGGATGCTGGTGGGAGGGTGCCCGTGCCCTCCCCTGCCGGATGGCGGTGCGGCTAGATGGAAGGCCACCTTTGCCTGAGTTCCTGAGAGATGCAGGTGGTGCAGAAGACCTTTGTGTAATCAGGCCTGTCAGATATCTCCAAGCCATTTATGTGAACTTGCCTTAAAATACTGTCTTTACGTGTAAATGTACGCACAGGTACACACGTTAAGAGGCAAGTGTTTGTGAGAGGTAAATGTAAAACGATTTGGGGTTGGACTCCGAAATTCCGTTGCTGGTTTCTTCCCTTGGCTGGGAAGGCACCTGTGTACCTATTTCTCCAGCGCTGCGTGGAACCTGCCGAGGCAAAGGGCAAAGAGCTGGTGTTAGCATGATATATGCTGATAGTGCAAAACCTGGCTTGGCAACTCTCCCCAGATTTCCTGGCCTAAAGTGGAAACCGAAGAGGAGGGGTTTTTATTTACAAACGTTAAGAATATAAGGTTGAGAAAGGCAGCTTCCGAATATAAGGTTGAGAAAGGCAGCTTCCTAATACATTTTCCCAGCACTGTCTGATTGATGTGGATGATGGAGCCCGCATTCTCTTGTCCTGTGATAGTCTCCACAAAGATGAAGTTTTCAAGGTATCCATTTTATTCACAGGTGGAGAACCAAACGTTACACTGAAGAGACTGCAGAGAGCAGAGGATGCATTGAAACAGGAAGCCCCTGGGGTTTAGTGCCTACCAGAGTACTTTGCACACACACGGTTAATAAATTATTTTTGATGGCAGTAATGCGGCTGTCACCTCTTTCAGCTATAACATTGAGACTTTCCCCATAGGAAAGCTTTTGATTTTTAGTTTGATGGAGCATGCCTTAATCTAGTAGTGCTGAATTATGGTTCCAAAAATTGCAAAAAAAAAAAAAAAAGAAAAAAAAGAAATTATTTGAATCCAAATTCCTTTGGCTTTCCAATGTAAAGCACTGCCCTCTTAAGTAAAAACTGACCCAGTCTCTACCTTCTGTGGGTGCTAGGACTCTACTTCCCAGCTAGGAATCTACTTGCCCAGCCTTTCTTGTGTAGCAAATAAAAGCTTTCCTGCAAAACTCTTCGGAATTATAGCAGGTGCTACTGTCAGCTATTTAAGACAGAAAATTACTTTTCCAAAGCACTGCTAGTTCATTGCCCACCCCCACCACTGCCAGGATTCCTGTGGTCTCTCCCATTTTTTCTGCCTGGTAGAGTAAATCCAGTGTACAGGAAGGGATGCTATAATGCTGCAGCTGGGCAAATGCGGGCAAATGTTCCCTTTCCTGAAGCCACAGTCTGACAGCATTCACTCCATGTTCTCTCAGTACTCCCTAATGCCTTCTTCATCTGCCTCTCCAAATTCCCTCTACTTCTCATTTCCACTTGGCTTTAACAGCTTATTCATGTATCCCTGTTGAGCTCATTTTGCCCCAGATCCCAAGCCACCGTACTCAGCTACCCATTGGTTGTTCTCACAGTGAACATCATCACTAGAGAGAGAGAGAAAAAAAAAATCAAAACATTGCTTTGATAGCCTTGTATTGGGGAACAGGTTGTACCACCCTATCCAAGAATGTTTGGCTGGTGCAACCATCATTAACTTGCAATTTTATCGTGAGGCTCCCTGGTAGCAGGTGGTAAGCACTGGCACTGGAAGTGAGAATGGGGAGGGGGCTGTCCACAGTTGTGTCAAGGACAAGTGGTGAACATTCTCACTGCTAATAAGCAGCCAGTTCACCAGTCCCATGGTAGGGAGGAGCCTCGTTCTGGTGACTCACAGCTCACTGGAGCAGAACGCTGAAGAAGCAGCTTCAGGCTCAGACTCTTACGATCGGGATTCAAGTTAGAGCTCTGCCACTTATAAGCAATAAAATCACTCTGGGCCACTGTTTTCTCAACTGTGAAATGGAGGTATAATGCCTACATCCTACGTAATTATATGAAATTGTATAGCTAAATGGGCTATTCACCTATGGTACCATTTAAGCCTTATCCTCAGATATCTTCCTGTGGAGATAATTATTCTAACAAATGGATGTGGCATGCCTCAGCCTCTCCTGAGCTTCCCATCTGCCTGACTATAATTACCTGTAGATATCTCCTACGTGGTCTACGGACACACTAAACTTGGGATTTCTAATCATTGCCTAAAGTTTGACACCAATCAGCATTTCTATTGAAATGCAGTTTTCCCCTCAATGGCACCAATAACCCCAGGCTGAGAGTCTCAGTGCGGTCTCTGACTCCTTACCCCCCATTTCCCAAGTTCAATTAGTTGTCAAGTCATTTACTTTCCACAGTATGATTGTCCAGGGCTTCCTCCATTGCAAAGTCTTTGGTAAAGGCTCATCTTTTGAAACCACAAGGCTGTAAATGACCTTAGTGGTCAAACACCTCTGATGTGTCATCTCATCACATGTCCCAGCTGTTGGGTTTCTTCCGGCTCTCTGGAGAAAGGCACTTCCTGGGGAAGACCACCCAGCCTGTCAGTGTACATAATTAGAAAAGTCTTTGTGTTGAGACAAAAGTCGGCCTTCCCATACATTCACTCTTTCTCCTTAGCTCATTCTTTATAGAAACCTTTTACAAATTAGGTACTAGGCACAGAGAATATAACAGAGAACACAGGTAAGGCTCCTACCTTCATGGAGCTTATATTTTAGACTAACGATGAACAAACACAGTAGATAAATTTTATAGTCTATCAAAAAATGAAAAGTACAGGTTTGGACCACCAAGAACATGCCTAGTTAGTGTAATTACAAAGGACATCTCTTCTCCAATCCAAGATCCTCAATCTGTTTCCCATCCCCACAAGGCCATGAGAACTTGACTCTCCTAGCAACATGACACCAGAGTGCTCTTTTATTCCCTGTGGGTTCCCTGGCTAGTGTACTCACTTTTGAAGCCAGTCTGGCCTGCAAAATCCTAATATTCTTCATGATGTTTACTGGAATCATGTCTAGAGGCAATGTGGTTCCCGAACACATTTCACAGAGTAAACATTTTGCAAAGCATGAATAAGGCTAACCTTCCATATGACTGCATATGTCCTTTTTCTCCCTTGGTCTAGTCCACTACTGTGATTATAATGATACACATTTTTTTAGTAATCATGGTGGCCTTTGTAAAATAAAAGTTGATTGTTTTCTTCACAAGTCTCAACCAGTAATCTTATTTCTTGGGGGTTCTTGATGCTGTATGTGTAGGACCAAAAATCCAAAAATCTGGAAAATCCCCACGTGGATCACATTATTCATAACAGCTTGACTCCCAAGCATTTCTGCATTAAAACCAATATCATAAATAAATGAATAATAAAATACAAAAAGTATACAGAGCAAAATCTGAAAGTGGAAAGTGAAGAATTCCAGTTCTAACCATATGGAAGTCACAAAAAAGATGATTGTAACAATCTTCAAAGACTTAAGGTATTTGGAATGTTACCAAATTGCACTATCATAAATTAGAAAATGCTGACTACTGTATAACAGGATGTGGAATTAGAAGTTTTTAATAAGGGACTAAGGAAAAAAATAGATGTGAATTTTTAGTGGGAGTTGCCAGAAAACAATACCCAAATTTCAAAATAGGTTAACTATGAACTGGATAGGTAGCACAACAAAATGTAGATTGGGGGAGAATTTTTTTTGAGACAACGTCTTGCTCTGTTGCCCAGGCTGGAGTGCAGTGGCATGATCTCGGCTCTCTGCAACCTCGCCTCCCAGGCTCAAGTGATTCTCCTGCCTCAGCCTCCCAAGTAGCTGGGATTACAGATGCCCACCACCACGCCTGGGTAGTTTTTGTATTTTTAGGAGAGACAGGGTTTCACCATGTTGGTCAGGCTGGTCTCAAACTCCTGACCTCAGGTGATCTGCCAAACTCAGCCTCCCAGAGTGCTAGGATTACAAGTGTGAGTCACTGTGCCCAGCCCAGGGAGAATTTCTGTGAAGAGGGTACCTTTAGCAGAAGTTGTGCTTGAGTTCAGTGGGGGAGGAACGCAAGTACAGCGTTCAAGTACAGATATGTATCACTTAACAACAAGGATATGTTCTAAGAAATGTGTCATTAGGAGATTTTGTTATTGTGTGACATTGTAGTGTATACTTAGAGAAAACTCTATGGTATAGCCATCTACACACCTAGGCTATGGGGTGTGGTCTGTTGCTCCTAGGTTATACCTGTAGAGTATGTTACTATATTGAATATTGCAGGCAATTGTAACACAATGGTATTTGTGTATATAAACATAGCTAAGCATAGAAAAGGTATAGTCAAACTATGACATTATAATCTTAGGGAACCACCACTATATGTGTGATCCATCATTGACTGGACCGTCCTTATGCACTGCATGACTCTATGGTGAGAGGGGACACAAAAGAGAATCCTGGAGAGCTCAATCTGGGCCTCTTAGTGTTTGAATGAGCCTCATTGGATTGGGACACAAGCCTCAGGAATATTAAATCAAGGAGATAGGTTAATTGGGCTGTGGCAGCAGCAGACAATTTAAGCATTTGTCAGAAGGCACGAAGATAGAGCCCAGGTTGAATGTTGGGTGAGTGTAGAGGAGAGCAGCATTAGTCAAAAATGAGCTGGAAAGTCAGTGGTAAAAGATGTCTATGTGATAGATGTTTATGTAATTCTTTTCGCATTGCATTCAAACTGCCTGTACTTTAGGGTACCAATATGGGTACGTTATTCTTGACATTCAAAGTTGCCATTGCTCTTTGTCTATCTAGTTTTTGGTCTCCTTGCCAATAGTTTTTGCCTTTCTTATTTTTTAGGCAGAGTCTCTCTCTTGTCACCAGACTGGAGTGCAGTGATGCGATCTTGGCTCGCTGCAACCTGCCTCCTGGGTTCAGGTGATTCTCCTGCCTCAGCCTCCTGAGTAGCTGCGACTACAGGCATGCGCCACCACTCCCTGCTAACTTTTGTATTTTTAGTAGAGATGGGGTTTCACCATGTTGGCCAGGATGGTCTCAATCTTTTGACCTCATGATCCAGCTGCCTCGGCCTCCCAAAGTGCTAGGATTACAGGCGTGAGCCATCATGCCCGGCCTTAGTTTTTGCCTGTCTATCCATGTCATGCCTGGCATTTTCCCCGAACTTTGGTAGATATATTTTTCTTAGATTGCTTCACTGTGCAATTCTATTCTTTTGGAATCATCTTATTGGAGCTAAAACTGGAGAACTGGTAGATGGAAATTTACCTTGACAATTCACTGATCAAGCACCCTCAGAGGACCCAGTGCTTTGGAAAGGGTTTTAAAAAAACAGCTTCTCAGCATGGTTAGAAACAAAGCTGGTGGGTTCATATTATTTTCTCCTCCTTCCAAACCACAAGCAGGATTTCATTTGACAATTTACATGCTTCTCACCACTCCTGGATCGGGTCAGTGTAAAGGAACTTCTAGTAGAGAAGGGATGTGATGCCAGCTCTCTGAAATGCTTTCCTGTAAGTGAGAAAAAACATCTTTGTCTCAAGCTTCATTATTCCTAAGAAAGGCGGCTTATTACGCTGCATTCAGAACGAGCTGATGTGATTTCATGTTTGTATAAATAACACTTTGGCTTCATCTCACCTGCGTTTTCTAGAAATCTTCATTCTGCTTCCTTAGATTTTGGGCTAAAACCTTCATAACACACTATGGGAGAAAACAAACAAATACTTTTCTACATTTCTTCATTGGTTCATTTTATAACTACACCGTGGAGACTCTCGCTAAGCTGTTCAGAGAAATCGGAGGACAGACAGCCTTGGTGCCACATCTGAGACCTTTGCTTACAGTAGCTGACCATGGCCCTAACTTGTTTACCTAATAGAATATTACGATACAAGTATGAATTCAGAATTTCCTCGCCCACTTCCCAATCTTTCTGATGATTATTAGTAGTCTGTGAAGGTTTTCAGGTGGCCCACAATCTATCTCTTATATCAAGTAAAGAAATGTATTCTTGATATAGATCAATCGTCAGTAAAGAAAGAGCAAAGGCTTTGGATTCAGACAGACTTGAACTTGACTTTCAGCAAGTTGTTGTGTGGTTGAAAAGTGTCACTTATGATGTGCTCAGTGCTGTGGTTGGCATATAGTAGACAGGTCAGAGGTAGTAACAGGTATTGTAATGAAAATCCAAATTGCCAGTGTGGAACATTATCTTAGAGCCTGCCTTTTCCAACAAGATTTTTTGCAGGAGATATTCACAGGAGTTTGGTGCTCTGTTATTTCTATTAACAAGCTGGATCTTGGCAGTGTATGTGAGCTTTAGGGTCAGGGAAGGGGCACTGTGGAGAGGCATGGACTTCATAGCCCCAGGTGATGAATCCATCTTCATTCCTTCCCCTGTGTGCTACCCCCACTGCCACCATGGCTGAGGAAGCCCACAGAATTACCAAGGAATACGTGTTGATATCTCATAGCAGATTTGGCCCATCTGTTATCTCCAAGAAGGGCATTCTGAGAGGACAAAACTTGCTCAATACTCTAAATTGAGAAAGAAAAAACGAAAACACCACCTAGTTTATTTAGACAAAATTATCAACTGAAACCCAGCAGGCTAACAATGCCCATCCCTTGTGAGAAAGATACTCCAAAGGGTTTTGGAGACTTAGAAAACATGTTTTTTATCTTGCTCTTGAGAATTTTATGATTTGGTGGAAGGTGATTCCCTGTTTTAAACAAAGACGAATAAAAGTACCAATCTGTACTTACGTGCCTACGTAACTTTGCCAGTGGGCAGTGCTTAAGCTGAATGCAGATAGTAAAGGAAACAAGATTATGCAAGGACTGGCTGGTGGTGAACTTCTCAACTGCCTTCAGAGTATTGTTCAGGATTGTCTGAGTAGTTTCTTAAGTGTCATAGTTTTGTTCAGCATTACTGATGCCAAAGACAAAAGGAGAACCAGTAAGGAAATTGATTCTATTCAGGCTATTACAACAAGGAGTGCACACCAGGTCCAAAAATCAGAATGCCTTAGCACAGTGGTTTTGCCCTCGACTGTCACAGGGAGGAACACAGCATGATTTACAGTTGGGGGTATTGTGCAATTAGGTGGAGTCCCAGGCACTTAGCTGAACAGGAGATGTTTATCTCTTTGTCTAGCCAGTTTCAGGGGGAGGGACAGTTCTGGTCTTAAGCTAATCATTTATGAGATAAAGAACAACAAGGTGGAGGGTCTGTGTCTGGCCTTTTCAGCTGGTTCAGGAAAAAGGAAGGTCTGTGTTTGGCCTCATCATCAACCAGGGGGTCATCCATGTCTTATGGGAGTCATGGGAAACAGTGGACAAGCAGTGTTACCTCAGTCCCATGGGAAAAGGTGGTTCTTGGTGCTGAGCCACTTCCTGAAACACAGAAGTTGGAAGAGATTTCTGAAAACCAAAATTATGGGGATGGATTCCTTAGGCATTACTGTTCCACAGAAGCATAGGACTCAGGTAAACTTCAATATTGACATTGACATAAATTTATGGTTCTCTTTTTAGCATTATGAGAAAGTGTTTGTGCTAATAATTCCTTAGTAATGATAAGAGTGGAAACATATCCTGTAAGACTCATGTTTCTTTTTTCCTTACATGGAAAATACGAAGTAAAATTACTTCCAAATCTTTAGTACTGGTGAAAAACAGTGAAATGCCATAGGAATACCATGGGGCATAGAAAAAAATGTGTATCTCCATTTGACAAAATATTATTCATGTTCTAGTTAGCTTGGCAGTTAGAGGATATTTTAGAATTTAGAAGCCACAAAACGGTATCCTAGTACATCTTTTAAAGCCATAGGTATAATCCTATGTAATTTATAACATACACAAACTATGTCAAGATTTTTACTGTGTTTTTTGTGGGAGCTTGTCTAGTGTACGTTTTTTGTCTCAATATCATTACTTTTAATTAATGCAACAATGAAAGACTGTGGGAAAACATCTTCTCCTTTGAATATAGACATCTTAGGACAATTGAATAACACATTTGACCAATCATTATGTTTGTGCATGCTTGTGCTTGGGGGGTGTGTGTGTGTGGTGATATATGTAACAAAGAGGGATATGCAAGCAGTTTTTACATTAAAACTGTCCAGGGAACGAGGTGGAATAGAAATGGAATTATATGTATAGATTAATGAAAACTATATACTCAACAGTGATAATTAGATTTCAAACAGAATTAAGAGACAGAAAGTGAAAACAGAAAGCTCTTTAGGCTTACTTACTCAAAGGAATTCCACAGAGCTGGGAAATGTAAAGTTGACCCTCCTGAGAGACTAGCCAGGCCGAATGGCTTCTATTGTGCTTCAGAGAGAGAGCAAGCGGTTTCAGAAGCAGACAAGAGGAGTTTAGAATGCTGTCCAACCCCACTGCTAATGGTTGCTCAGATGGAAAACTCTCTATCAGGAACTGGAATAAAGTTCACCCAACTCTGATTTCTCCTGAGTCACTGCAAAGGAAAACAATTTTTAGTCTCCACTACATTGAATAACATTAAAAACCAAAACAACACTATTTATGGTTAATGGTTTAAATATTTAAAAAAATCAGACAAAAGTCTCAAAATCCTCATGTTGGGAATGACATAATCAAAAAATAACCTCCTTGGGAAATTTTCAATTAGCTAGGAAGTATTCCCCTGGTAAGCAGAGTAGGATATATGGGTGATCTCTTGCTTTAAGGCAGATTTGCAAATAATTACACACTATTTGCCACTCCACACATAGCTCTGTCTGTTGTCCTTTCTCTCACTGGGAGGACTAAAGAAGTAAACTCACAATTGGTATTCCTCACGTTTCTCCAGGACACACATCTGATTTCTCTGGGCAATTGTCTCAGCAGCAAGACACCTCTTAGGCAAGGCATGATTGGTTTCCAGAATTTGAACCCGAAATGCACCTGTACCTTTTGTTCACTGAAGTGATAAGCATAAATATTAAAGCAAGAGGCTAGAACCCTGGTCTAAGTCCTAGAAATTCAATGTAGACCTGAAGAAGGACAAAAGAGATCTGATATTCTACATGGAAATTTACAAAAGGGACCCAGAAATAGAAAGATTTAGAAGTTACATTAAAAACTTTGGCGAACTCTAAAAGTTGTAGCCATCTTCAAGTGCACGGAAGGAAGGACCTGAAGGGAATTGAACCTCCTGCACAATCTTGCAGGCAGTCTTTTCTGAAAGCTGTATTCCAGTGACCCTTTGAAGTGGCAAGGCACATTCAGGATCTCATCATCCTATAATGCTAATGGGTAAAAAGTGATACCTTTCATCTTTAAAGCTTTCAGACAAACTTACATCATTCAAATTCTTCAAGCATTTCCCCCTTCCTGTGGAAAAAAAATGGCAATTTCTTCTTTCTTTCTAAAAATGTTTTTTTTTTAATTTTTAAGATTTTTTGCATGAGTGAGATGGAATATTATGGAGTCATTATGTCTTTTGTTTCCAGACATGGTGTCAGAAACGTCATCCTGAAGACAGACAATTCTGTGCATCAAAGTTTTCTTGTCCCACTGTGCATTCAAGGGAGACTTAAATGGAGTTGTAAATATTTTGATTAAGCTAACCAAGGGTCACATATAATTTCTGAAAACGCAGGTATCAAATACTTGATGGATTTAGAGAATGTGTGTACATGGAGCAAAGAGGAGAGTTGAAACTATGAACAGCAAATTCTTGATTCTCTAATATGAAGAAGGATGTGGGTAGCACAGAATGTATTTTAACAAACAGGAAGCCTGTGATTGAATCTTACTTTGTCTAACAATTTGATGAAAGTCTCTGGGTCTCAGTCATATTGTCCACAAAATTTGGCAAGCACTATTGTCAGGATTGTTATAACGTTAAAACAGAAAACAAATGTGAATATATTTTGAATATTTTAAAACGCTCTGCATATATTTTTAAACATTCAAGTACTATCAATTAATGTGATTACGAACATTTATTGTATTCAATTGTGTCTTTATATTGGATGATACGGAATATATGTAAACTTCACTGTTTAAAAAAAATCTCAAACTGAAATGTAAAAGGGCAACTTTTCTTCACAATTTTATACTATGTGTCAGACTCCTTTTGTTCTTTATAGGTTCCTGTCTATCAAAAGCAAATGAAAGTTCTCCAAGGTACACATTCCCAGGGGCACAGGTTGAGCCATTCCTTGAAAGTTACTGCCTTGGCAAGCTTGTAACCAAGAGGAATATATGCTGTCTAAGCTGTCATTCTTTGCCCTTTAGGGTTAGGCTGGAGGTGAGAGAACTAATTTGGAGTCACCTCTTCTCTTCAGCTGGCCCAAACACTTTCATTTTGGATCTTTTATGTCGTAATTTCCACTTCCCTCAGTGCTCTTGGAGTCAGACATCTTACGATTACATGTTTTGTAGCAATGCTTTTAGTTCTTTCTATTATTGCTGGTGGCCTGATTAAGTGGTCGAAATAATAAAATCCAAAGAAATAAATGGGTCCTGTGCTAACTTGAAAGACTAATTACTGCCTGACAATTACAGATATAGCAACTTCCCAGAGTCATTTTTATCATTATTTTACTTAAAAAATACTACATTATATGTAAGAGAGCGCTCATATTAGGACCTTAAACCATAATACAGCATTTATGTACTAATCAAGGTTTTTGCCTAAATATCAAAGTATCTTTTGTGAGGAGTTGAGGGGGTGTCTAAAGAAGCATACTATCAGTGATGTCAGTAAAATGGTAGAGTAAGTAAGGGTCTCTGAGAATCCTCTTCTTCATGAAAACAATGAGAACATTGGCAAAAACTCTCAGAGTCAACTTTTAAAAAATATTGGAAATTTACCAGAGCAGCAATCTGAGGAGCATTTATTCAATAAAGAAAAAAAAAAAGGCTGAATCTTGGTAAGAACAAAAAGCATGTCCTATTTTCATCCTATTTTCATCCTTCTCTCTCTAGCTCCACAGTAGCCTTGAAAATCAATAGTCTGCAATCACCAGTAAAAACTAGCAGACTGGAGGGGGCAGAATGGGGTTGGAGTTCTTTCAAAGCTTCATTTCCAAAAAATTGTCATTATTTGACCCATCTAGTGGTTCCCTAGAAGAGCCAATTACAAGGCTGAGTTTACCTAATATGACTCAGAAATCACCAATACGAAAAGCCCCTTTTAATCAGGGGCTTGTGTTTGTAAGATTTAGAAGCAATATTTTAAGTTTGTGTTCACCCGAAGCAGTAGGCAACATTTGGGGCAAACACTAAGCTAAGCAAAAAGTTTAAAAGGAAAAGTTGAGGAATGAGATGTCCATGGGGGTTTTGAAAAGCTCCAACATGTTTTTCAAAATATAGAAGATCATGCACAGCATAAAGCTATGCTTATGCCAAGGGAAGAACTGACGAAGGTCTAGGCTTTCATTTGTGACTGACCTTGAGGTTCTATGTAAGCAGGAAGTGAGGGGGAAGAGGGTTGTAAACTCCCAGAGCACTGAAAATGTGGTCTAACACAGGCAGAACCACCTGGCAAGATTGGGAGACTTTCTGGCTTCAAGTGTTCAAGGAAATTTATGTCCAGTCATTAGCCACTAAAGTAACTGAACAAAAACTTCAGTGGCCACTTACCAACAACAACAAACAATATGGATTTTACATAATTTGTCCAGGAAAGTCATTAAACAAATAAACAAACAAAATAGACAACAATAACAACAAGCCCTAGGGAGGGGAGAAGAATCTGATTTTCAGAGCTGTCATATTATGTTCTAAAAACTCCAAGTTCACAACAAAAAATTATGAGGTTTGCAAATGAACAAAGCCTGATTCATATGCAGGAAAAAAAGCAATCAAAAGAAACTCTCTAAAAAAGCATATGTGTTGGACTTACTAGACAAAGACTTTAAATCAGCTAGGTTAAACACATACAAAGACATAAAGGAAACCATGTCTAAAGAACTAAAAGAAAGTATGAGAATAAAGTCTAACCAAATAGAGAATATCAATAAAGAAGCATAAGTGATAAAAGAGAACCAAATAAAAATTCTTGAGATGAAAAGTACAAAAACTAACACACAAAAAAAAATCACTATAAGGGCTTAACAGAAATTTGAGCAGGCAGAAGGAAAAAAATCAGCAAACTTCAGGATAGATCAGTTGAAACTATCCAATCAGAGGAAGAGAAAAAAGAAAGAAGAAAAATTAACAGATTCTCTGAGACTTTGAGACAACAGGAAGCATACTAAAATTGGCATAATGGGAATGTGGGATTTCCAGAAGAAGAAGAAAAAAATAAAATAAGGCAGAAAGAATATTTGAATATATAATGGCCAAAAAATTCCAAATTCAATGAAAAACATCTACAAACCCAAGATGCTCAACACCCTACAAATAGGAAAAACTCAAAAAGAGCCACAACTAAATACATTATAATCAAATTGACAGAAGACAAAGAGAGAATCTTGAAAGGAGGATGAAAGAAACCATGTATCATTTACAAGTAAGCCTTAATAAAATTAACAGCTGATTTTTCATTAAGGTAATAAAGGTCATTAAGGCCAGATGGCAGTGGGATGTCATAGTCAAAGAACTGAAAGAAAAAAAAGGACTTTCAACAAAGAATTTTAAATCCAGTAAAATTATCCCTCAAAAATGAAGGACAGTGACATTAAATAACATGGTGGGATAGGAGGTTTTACACACATATCTCGCACAGCAACAATAATTTGGCGTCCATCCATGGATGAATGCTTTTGTGCAAGCTCAGGGATCCAGGTAGAAGACTGTAAAACCCTGGTGGAGGCCAAGACCGAGAAAAGCCATTTTATGAAGGTGAACCCATGCCCAGGTTACAGACTCACTGACTGTGTTTCTAGCTACAACTATGAAACAGTGCCACCTCTGATTTCAAATTATATCACAAAGCTATAATAATCAAAACAGGTGGTAATGACATAGAAGCAGACACATAGACCAATGAAACAAAATAAAGAGCTCAGAGGGTCAGGTGCAGTGGCTCACGCCTGTTAATTCCAGCACTTTGGGAGCCCGAGGCGGGTGGATCACAAAGTCAGGAGATCAAGACCATCCTGACCAACATGATGAAACCCCGTCTCTACTAAAAATACAAAAATTAGCCAGGTGTGGTGGTGGGGACTTGTAGTCTCAGCTACTTGGGAGGCTGAAGCAGGAGACTCACTTGAACCCAGGAGGTGGAGGTTGCAGTGAGCCAAGATTGTGCCAATGCACTCCAGTCTGGCTACAGAACAAGACTCCATCTCAAAAAATAATAATAATTAATTTTTAAAAAAGTGCTCAGAAATAAACCCATGCATATATGACCAACTGATCTTGGACAAGGGCACAATGCATACACAAAAAGGAAAGAATAGTCTCTTCAGTAAATGGTGTTGAGAAAACTGGATGTCTGCATGCAAAAGAATAAAATTCAATTCTTATCTTACATCCTACAGAAAAAGCAAGTCATAATGGAGTAAAATCTGAGATGTAAGACCTGAGCTGTAAGACTCCCAGAAGAAAATAAAGGGCGAAAGTTACCTGACATTAGTTTTGGCAATGATTTCTTGATTATAACACAAACAGCAAGGGCAACAGAAGCTAAAATTAATAAATGAGTTTACATCAAACTAAGAAGCTTCTGCAAAGCAAAGGAAACAATCAACAGAGTGCAAGGACAATCTACAGAGTGGGAGAAAAGATTTGCATATCATACACCTGATAAGGAATCAATGTTCAAAATATATAAGGAACTCAAAAAACTCAACATTAAGAAAACAAACAACCAGATTAAAAATGGGCAAAGGGGGAGGCCAAGGCAGGTGGATCACGAGGTCAGAAGATCGCAACCATCCTGGCTAACATGGTGAAACCCCGTCTCTACTAAAAATACAAAAAATTAGCCGGCGTAGTGGCGGGCGCCTGTAGTCCCAGCTACTTGGGAGTCTGATGCAGAAGAATGGCATGAACCCAGGAGGCAGAGCTTGCAGCGAGCCGAGATAGTGCCACTGCACTCCAGCCTGGGTGAAAGAGCGAGACTCTGTCTCAAAAAAAAAAAAAAGGCAAAGGATCTAAATAACTATTTCTCGAAAAAGACATATAAATGCTCAACAGGTGTAAGAAAAAATGCTCAACATCACGAATCGCCAAGAGAATGAAGATAATGCAAATAAATTAAAACCACAATGAACTATCATCTCACAACTGTTTGAATGAGTATCATTTTAAAAAATGAAAGATAGGTGTTGGCAACAGTATGAAGAAAAGTAAATCTTTGTACACTATTAGTGAAAATGTAAGTTAGTGCAGACATTTTGGAAAACAATATGAAGGTTCTTTAAGATATTAAAGAAAGAACAACTATATGATTCAGTAATCTTACTTCCGGATATATATCCAAAAGAAATAAAAGAATTATCTTGAAGAGATATCTGCACAACTATGTTTAGCGCAGCATTTTTTACAATGGCCAAGATAAGAATCAAGCTAAGTGTCAATCATTGGGTGAATGGATAAACATTATACGTATGATGGAATTTCATTCCACATATATAAAATTTATATTCAGTCATATAAAAAAAGAAAGAAGGAAATCTTGCCATTTTCAATAACATGCATGAACATGGAGGACATTATGCTAAGTGAAACTAAGACACACATAGAAAAAAAATAATGTATGATCTCACTTGTAAGTGGAATCTAAGGAAGTTGAACTCTTAGAACCAGCAATTAGAATCACAGTTGCCAGGGATATTGGTCAAAGGGTACAAACTTTACATTATAAGATTAGTAAGTTCTGAGACTCTACTGTACAGCATGATGACTTTAGTTCTTTGTGCTGTATTGTATGCCGGGAAAAAAAGAAAATACGAAATATTTGACTATAGGAAATTTAAATTAAAAATACCGTATGTCAAAAGACAAATTAAAATGAGAAAATTTGTGGTAATAGCTAAATAGTGCACGGCTTCTTTTTGGGGTGATGAAGTAGTTTAAAATTGATTGTGGAGACGCTCATGTAACTCTGTAAATAAAATAAAGAACATTGAATTGCACACTTTACTTGGAAATACTAAAGGGTGCCCTTCAGGCTGAAATGAAGGGACCCTAGAAAATAACTTAAATGCACATGAATTAAAAACACTGGTAACAATAACTACACAGGTGGCTGGGCATGGTGTCTCATACCTGTAATCCTAGCACTTCGGGAGGCTGAACGGGGCAGATTACTCGAGCCCAGGAGTTTGAGACCAGCCTAGGCAACATGGTGAAACCCCATCACTACAAAAAAAAAAAAAATTCAAAATAATTAACCAGGCGTGGTGGTGCATGCCTGTAGTCTGAGCTACTTGGAAGGTTCAGGTGGGGGGATCACCTGAGCCTAGGAAGGTGAAGGCTGCAGTGAGCCCTGACCATGCCATTATACTCTAGCCTGGGTGACAGAGTGAGACCCTGTCTAAAAAAGAAAAGAAAAAGTTAACTACACAGGTAGGTAATTTTTGCTTATAACATTATTAAATCTCATTTTTAAAACTACATAAAGCAACAATTATAAATCTGCACTGATAGGCATATAAAGTATAAAGATGCCTTTTATATAACAGTAACAACATAAAGCAGTGGGGATGTAACAGAGCTCTATGGAAAGAAAGTGGAGGAAAGGCTTTTATACTATTGAAATTACATTGGTATTAATAAAAACTAGATTGTTATAAATTAAGATGTTAATTACAAACCCCAGAGCAACCCTTAAGAATGTAACACAAGGCCGGGCGCGGTGGCTCACACCTGTAATCCCAGCACTTTGGGAGGCTGAGGCAGGCGGATCATGAGGTCAGGAGATTCAGACGAACCTGGCTAACACAGTGAAACCCCGTCTCTATGAAAAATACAAAAAATTAGCCAGGTGTGGTGGCGGGCGCCTGTAGTCCCAGCTACTAGGGAGGCTGAGGCAGGAGAATGGGATGAACCCGGGAGGCAGAGCTTGCAGTGAGCCGAGATCGTGCCACTGCACTCCAGCCTGGGCAACAGAGCAAGACTCCGTCTCCAAAAAAAAAAAAAAAAAAAAAAAAGAATATAATATAAAAATGTATATAGTGAAAAGAAACAGGAAAATTAAAATAGTTTGCTCTAAAATATCTAACACAAAAGAAAACAGTAATAGAGAAAGAGAGGGACAAAAAAGAAAGAAGACATATAGAAAACAACAATATGACAGATGAAAATCTTATCAGCAGTTACATGAAATGTAAATGGATCAATCACTGCAGGCAGAAATTGGTTGAATGGATTTTTTAAAACTTCCAAATATATCCTCGCTATAAGAGACTCAGTTTAGATTCAAAGACCCAAATAGACTGACAGTAAAGGAATGCAGAAAGAAATACCATGAAAACCTAAAGAGAGCTGGAATAACTATACTAATATTAGACAAAACAGGCATTAAGACAGAAATTGTTACTAGAAAAAAGAGGGTTATAAGATGAAAACAGGACCAATTTCTCATGAATGTATAATAATTATAAATAATTATTCACCTAACAACAGAATTTCAAAAAAAAAGAAGCAAAAACTGTCAGAATTGAAGAGAGAAACAGACAATTGAACAATAGTACTTGCAGATTCTAATACTTCAATTTTAATAATAAATAAAGGACCTTGATAGTAATAAAGAAATATGAGACTTGAAGAACAATCAAACCAACTAGACCTAATAAACATATACAGACATGCCTCATTTTATTGCAGTTAGCTTAATTGTGGTTCTCAGATCTTGCATCTTTTTCAAATTGAAGGTTTGTGGCAATACCGCATGGAGCAAATCTATTAGCACTATTTTCCAACAGCATGTGCTCTTTTCATGTCTCTGTTGCATTTTGATTATTCTCACACTATTTCAAATTTTTAAAATTATTATTATTATATCTGTTACAGTGATCTGTGATCAGAGAACTTTGATGTTACTATAGCATTTGTTCTGGGACACGATGAACTACACCTAGATAAAACAATGAACTTAATCAATAATGTTGGGTGTGTTCTTACGACTCTATCAACAGGTCGTTCCACTATCTCTTTCCTTTCCTTGGCCCTCTCTCTTTCCTGAGACACAACAATATAGAAAGTATGTCAATGAACAACCTTGCAATGGCCTCTAGGTATTCAAGTGAAAGGGAAAATGATACCTCTCTCACTTTAAATCAAAAGCTAGAGGCCGGGCACAGTGGCTCACACCTGTAATCCCAACACTTTCGGAGGCCGAGGCAGGTGGATCACCTGAGGTCAGGAGTTTGAGACCAGTCTGACTAATATGATAAAGCCCGGTATCTACTAAAAACAAAAAATCAGCCAGGTATGGTGGCACATGCCTGTAATTTCAGTTACTGAGGAGACTGAGGCAGGAGAACTGATTGATCCCAGGATGTGGATGTTGCAGTGAGCTGAGATTGCTCCATTGCACTCCAATGTGGGCAACAAGAGTGAAAGTCCATCTCAAAAAAAAACAAAAAAAAACAAAAAAAAACCACACACTAGAAATAATTAAGCTGGCTGGGAAAGGCATGTAAAAAGCCCAGGCAATCTGAAAACTAGGCTTCTTGTGCCAAAGAGGCCAAGCTGTGAATGCAAAGAGAAAGTTTTTAAAGGAAATTAAGTGTGCTCCTCTAGTGAACACACAAATAATAAGAAAGTGAAACAGCTTTAATGATGATATAAATAAAGTTTTAGAGGTCTGGATAGAAGATCAAACCTGCTACAACATCCTCTGAAGCCAAGGCCTAATCTAGAGTAACCACTCACAGAGGTTGGTTCATGAGGTTTATGGAACAAAGCTGTCACCATAACATAAAAGTGCAAGGTGAAGCAGCAAGTGCTTATGTAGAAGCTACAAGAAGTTATCCGAAAGATATAGCTAAGATCATTGATGAAAGTGGCTACACTAAATAACAGATTTTCAATGTGGATGAAACAGCCTTTTACCGAAAGAGATGTAACCCAAGACTTCCACAGCTAGAGAGGAAAAGCCAATGCCTAGCCTCAAAGCTTCAAAGACAGGTTGACTCCCTTGTTAGGGGCTAATGCAGCTGTTGTCTTTCAGTTGAAGCCAATGATCATTTATCATTCTGGAACTCCTAGGGCCCTCAAGAATTATGCTAAATTGACTCTTCCTGTGCTCTATAAATAAAATAACAGAGACTGGATGACAGTAAGTTTGCTTACCATGCGGTTTACTGAATATTTTGAAGTCCACCGTTGAGACCTACTGCTGAGAAAAAAAGATTCCTTTCAAAATATTACTGCTCGTTGACCTTGTTGCCAAAGAACTCTGATGGAAATGTACAAGGAAATTATTGCTGTTTTTATGCCTGCTAACACAACATTCATTCTGCAGTCAGCCAGGAAGTAATTTAACTTTCAAGTCTTATTATTTAAGAAATACATTTCATGAGGCTATAGCTGCTGTAGACAGTGATTCCTCTGATGAACCTGAGATAAATAAATTAAAAATCTTCTGAAAAGGATTCACCAGTCTAGATACCATTCTGAGAATTCATGATTAATGGTAGAAGGTCAAAATATAAACATTAACAGGAGTTTGGAAAAAGTTGATTCCAGCTCTCATGGATGACTTTGAAAGGCTCAAGATTTCAGTGGAGGAAGCAACTGCAGATGTAGTAAAAGTAGCAAGAGAACTAGAATTACAAGTGGAGCCTGAATTGCTGCACTTTTATAATAAAACTTGAATGGAAGAGAAGTTTCTTCTTATGAATGAGCAAAGAAAGTGGTTTTTGGGAATGGAATCTACTGCTGGTGAAGATGCTGCAAACAATGTTGAAATGACAACAAAGGATTTAGAGTATTACATAAACTTAATCGATAAATGGTATCAGGGTTTGAGAGAACTCACTCCAATTTTGGAAGACTTTATACTGTGGGTTAATGCTGTCAGATAGCATCACATGGTAGAGAAATTTTTTGTGAAATGAAGAGTTGATGATATGGCAAATTTTATGGTCTTATGTGAAGAGATTGCTAAACCCATCCCAGCCTTCAGCAAGCACCACCCTGATCAGTCAACAGCCATCAAAATTGGAGCAAGACCCTTCACCAGCAAAAAGATTATGAATAGCTGAAGGCTCAGATGATCATTAGCAGTTTTTGCAATGCCATATTTTTAAATTGTGGCACATACATTATATTTTAGACATAATGCTATTGCACATTTAATAGACTATAGTATAGTATAAACATAACTTTTATATGCATTGGGAAACTAAAAAATTCATGTGGCTTGCTCATTGAAATATTTCACTTTGTTGTGGTGGTCTGGAATCAAAGCAGCAATATCTTTTAGATATGTCTGTATACGACACTACACTAACAAGAAAAGAATACATATTCTTGCCAAGTGCAAATAAATCCCCCAAACAAGCAGAAAGATGATATAATAAGAAGTAGAGTGGAAATTAATGAAATAGAAAATAGAAACAAAATACAAAATTAATGAAACAAAAAACTTACTCTTTGAAAAGATCAGCAAAACTGATGAAGCTTTATCTGGTCTGATGAAGATGAAGAGAGTACTCAACTTATTAAAATAATGAATAAAAAAGGAAACTTAGTACAAGCTATATAGATAGATAGGCAGACAGACAGACAAACTTTAAGGGAATACTATGAACGATTTGTGATAACAAATTAGATAATCTTGATTAAACAGGCAGATTCCTAGGAAGACACAAACTATTGAATCTCACTTAAGAAGAAATTAAAAATTCGGGTAGATCTATAACAAGTAAAGAAGTTGAATTGGCAGTCAAAAAATTTCCCACAATACAAAGTCCAGAAGTAGACAGCTTCTCTCTTTTAGTCTACCAAACATTTAAAGATGTATTAGCATCAGTTCTTCATAAACTCTTAAAAAAATTAAAAGAGGGAATAATTCTTAACTCATTTATGAAGTTAGCATCATCCTGATTCATCAGAAGAAAATAAAACTACATACCGATACCCCTTATGAATGTAGATGCAAAAATCCTCAACAAAGTATTAGCAAATCAAATTCAGTGACATTTATAAAGGATTGTATACTATGTTCAAGTGAATTAATCTCAGGAATGGAAGATTGGTTTTATATCCAAAAATCAGTCTATGTAATGCATTATATTAACAGAATAAAAGACAAGAACTACATGGTTATCTCAATAGATGCAGGAAAAGCATTGACAAAATTCAAAAACTTTTCATGATAAGAAACAACAACAACAACAACAAACTAGCAATGGAAAATAAATTTTTCATCCTGATAATGGGCATCTAGGAGAAAAACCACAGCTGATACCATACGTCATAGTGAAAGACTTAAAGCCTCCCTCCCAAAACCAGGAATAAGACAAGAATGTCTGCTCTAACTTAATGTCTAATCAACATTGAACTGGATTGTCTAGTCAGAGCAATTAGGCAAGAAAATATAATAAAATATAATAAAAGGCACCTAAATTAGTAAGGAGGAAGTAAAACTATTGCTATGTGTACATCATCTGATTTTGTATATAAAAAAATCATAAATAATCCACAAAAATGAAACAAAGCTAAGCAACATAAAAATTAGAGCAAACAAACTAGTTTAACATAGTTTAACAAAGTTGCAGGATATAAAATTAATATACAAAATCAGTTTTCTTTCTATACCACTTGCAATGAAAAATTTGAAAGAATATTAAGAAAATTTCATTTGCAAAATCATTAAACAATAATATATTTAGAAATAACTTTTACACTAGAAGTGTACGATTAATACACTGAAAACTACAGAATCATTGAAAGTGATTAGAGAAGTCACCCAGTCCTGACGAGCTGAAATAATTAATACTGTTTAAATGACAACCTAATGGACAGATTCAATGCAATCTTTATCTAAATTCAAGCTCACTTTTTCACCCAGAAAGTGAGAAGCTAGTCTTAAAATTCACTTGGAAGTTCTAGGGATACAGAAAAGCCAAAACAATCCTGAGATAGAACAAATTTGGAGGACTCACACTCCTTGATTTCAAAATTTACTACAAAGCTGTATTAATCATGACTGTCTCTCTGCCATTAGCATAAGGGTAGACATGAATCAATGGAATACAATTAAGAGACCAGAAATATATCCAAAATTTACGGCAGCTGGTTTTCCACAAGATGCCAAGACTATTCAATGAGGCCAGAATAGTCTTTTCAACAAATGGTGTTACAAAAACTTGATTAACTACATGCCGAAAGATGAAGTGGATGATAGACATTGTACCATATACGAAAGGTAACTCAAAATGGATCAAGGATCTAAACATAAGAGATAAAGCTATTAAACTCTATAAGAAAATATATGTGTAAATCTTTGTTATCTTAGATTAGGCAACGGTTTATTTGATATGGCAACTAAAGAACAAACAACAAAGAAAAAGCAGACAAATCGCACTTCATTACAATGTAATGCATATAATAATATAAGGTCCAATAGCACAGTGGACCTTAAATTGATGTTGCTCTCTTCTGCACATGGAGTTTCTATGGCTTTACTAGACATGCCCACATGTGCTTTAAAGGACACTCTGAAGAAAGTAACAAACAAACAAACAAACAACCCATCACTGAATGGCAGAAAAATATTAAAAAACATATATCTGATAAAAGTGCAGGAAACTACACTTTTCCTGAATAAGAGTATTCAAAACTCTTACCACACAACAATAAATAAACAAACCACCCATTTATAAAATTGGCAGGGAATTTCAATAGACATTTCTCCTAAAGAATCCTCCACATAAATGGGGGTTATGCTAGTGGCCAAGAAGAACATGAAAAGATGCTCAATGGTCACTAGGGAAATTCAAATCATAACTACAATGAGATATCATTTCATACTCACCAGGATGACTGTAAGTTTTAAAAAGGCAGTAATAAGTGTTGGCAAGGATTTGAAGAAATTGGAACCCTCAAACATTGTGGGTAGCAAGGTTAAATTGTGTACCTGCTTTGGAAAACAGTTTGGCAGCTTCACAAAAAGTTAAACATGGAATTATTTTGTGATCCAGTGGTTCCAGTCATAAGTATATAACCAAGATAAATGAAAACACATACCCACACAAAAACTTTTACATAGCTTTTTTTTTTTTTTTTTTTTTTGAGACGGAATCTCGTTCTGTCACCCAGGCTGGAATGCAGTGGCGCCATCTCGGCTCACTGAAACCTCTGCCTCCCCGGTTCAAGTGATTGTCCTGCCTCAGCCTCCCAAGTAGCTGGGGCCACAGGCACGTGACACCACACCCAGCTGATATTTTGTATTTTTTGTAGAGACGGGGTTTCACTGTGTTAGCCAGGATGGTCTCGATCTCCTGACCTCGTGATCTGCCTGCCTCGGCCTCCCAAAGTGCTGAGGTTACAGGCACGAGCCACCGCACTGGGCCTTACCTAGATGTTTACGGTGGCATTGTTAATAATTGCTGAAAAATAGAGATAATCAAAATACCAATCAAATTATGAATACACAAAATACGGAATACTCATATAATGCAAATTGTTCAGTCCTAAAAAGGAATGGTACACTGATAAATATTGCATTGTAGATGAAACTTGAAAACTTCATACTAAGTGAGGAAAGAGCCAGGCTTAAAAGACTACATATTTAAAAATTCCATTGATATGAAATGACCAGAAAAGGTAAATTCACAGAGATAGAATGCAGATTAACAGTTTCCAGGGACTGGGGGAAGGGAAGAATGGGGAGTGATTCCTAATGGGTGTAGTGTTTCTTTTTGCTTGTTGGAAATATTCTAGATATACATAGTCTTGATGATTATGCAATTATGTGTATGTAGAAAAAATTGTTGAATAGTTATGGAATTGAAATGTCTTCAAAAGAGAAAGGAATATTATAAGGCCAAACATCCTTACCTGAATGTAGATTGTTTTAAAAAATATGAGTCATATTGTTTGTTAAGTACCTGTTCATACAGACCCTTTATATATGTATTATCTCATTCATACCTGAAGAATTCCTCTGGGTGCTTTCACAAGGTAGAAAATCTCAGGTACTGCCCTAAAACTACTAAATCAGAATCTGCAGTTCAAGCACTTGCTCACCACCTCCTATAATTTGTGTGCATTTTATATTTGAGAAACAATGGTGAGGCTACCAGGAAGGAGTCCTATAAATATGGTAAACATGGAAAACCCGACATCTAGTTTATTTTTTATTTTTATTTTTTTAGCAGAGGTGGTACCAACTACATACTTTCACACTAGGACTAAATAATGCAACTTTCCTGTAACATAATTTTTCCCTCCTCTCCCATTTGTAAGGATAACTTCCTTTTAGCCAATACGGGGAAAAAAGGTTTGTGTCATGTTTATGGAGGGCTCAGCAGCACACTGGACCTTAAGTTGATACTGCTGTCTTCTGCACATGGAGCCCTGTGGCTCTACTTGACATGCTCACAAGCAAGAAGAATGTTACTTCCAGAATATCCTCTCCAGGCTGTAGGTGAAGGTCTCTCTACTGTTGAAGGTTATGGAAGAAAATACATCACAGCACTTAATAAAAGCAGATAACTTTGAAACAAACTTTTAGATATCTCTGTTCTTGAAAGTCTATAAGCCATCACCTCTACAAGGCATTTCTGTCTCCTGCTTTCTCTGCAGTTCCCACTCATCATGTTGTTCCACCCAGTCTAAGTGGGAGCTCTCTTCCACTCTTACTGGGTTGCTCATGGAAAATCCACACTCTTCTTGCTTTATTACTTAGGGCAAGTCTATTCTTTTCCTTTTCTCAGGTTTCGTAGCCACTTATCCACACCAAAGTGACCCATCCACATGTTTCCATATTTTAAAAAATGCACTATTGCGGGAGAAAACTCTTTGGGTCTCTTTAAGGGTTAGAAGTGGCTGTATTTGGTTGTGATTTTAAACAAATTCTTTCCCACCTTCCCCTTAATAGATTTATCACACTGGCACATAGGTACTCTATATTTGTGAACCTAAAACCTGTTAGGGAGGAATCTAGACCCAACATGGTGGCGTTACCCGGCGCAGCAGGCCTTTTGTTAAAGACTCCCTTCACCCTTGTACACACCTGCAGACTTACATGCGTCAGAGTTCTGGCTGGGCAACCACACTCCCCCATGACTGGCAGCTCACCTGCATTCCACAAGTTCGTAAACAGTAGCTTCAGTTGACAGTTTCCAAAGACCCCTTCCTCGTGACCCTTACTCAACTCCTGCCCTAGTAGTTTCAAGACCCCCGGGCCCTGTTTGCACAACCAGCTTCCCTACCTCTCACGCTATAAAAAGTTCCTACCTGCCTCCCTCAGCGTGACTTCCTCAGCCCACCCCTTTGGACCGAGGAACCTCGCCCACAAGCCCTAATAAAAGGCTATTCCCACTGCCATTTGCCTTGTGTCTTCGTTCCCGGTTTGGCTCCAGCCTCAGTTTATCTTTACAAAACTGAAAGCTAATGTGTCTGAAGAGTTCCAGAAGGCAGGAGCTTAACGAGAAGTCAGATAGCAGTTAAGCTAAGCAGAACCAGAGACCAGGCTTTAGACACAGAGTGTGAACAGAGCAGCGGAGCTGAACTGCCTCCTGGCACAGAAACAGGCTAAGCATAGGCTTTAAAAACAAAAACAAACAAACAAACAAAAACCCAAAAAACAGTATTGCTGTAGACACATATGGATTCTTTTTTTTCTTTCCTTCCTATTCTTTTCCCCCTGAGCATTTTTCTTATTAATTTATTTTTAAACAAGTAATTTGACAAACAGTGGTTAAGTTAATCATGAATCACAGTCCCATAGGTCTATAGTAAAAGCAAGTCTCAATTTCTTTATAGCATATTCTTATATGAAACTTTTTAAAAAGTATTTCTTACGCTGGATTCCCAGGAATGGAAAATATTGTTCTATTCACCACATTGTTATAAACAGTGGATATTTTCTTTCTCTTTTCTTTCCTTCCTTTATTTCTTTCTCATTCTTTTTGTTTTTACAAATGAAATAGATAAAAAGTAACACTTCTTTTAATTTGAGTTTCTCTGATAATTTTGACCTAATCACCTTTCTATCTATATGTTTACTAATTGTATTTCCTTTTTTTGTCAATTGATTATACCTATCTTATTTGTATTTCTTTCCATTTTCCATATTAATGATGAAAAGCATTGCAAAAGTATAGCTTAATTTCAAATATATTTATAACTTTTCTACTGAATAAATATTTAGAATTTTAGTAAATCAAAATTATTAGTAAATATTTAGAATTTTCTTCTTAAATAGATATTAGGTAATCATGGCAGATACTACCGGTTCTCTGCCAGAATCCCCTGGAAACTCTCTTAGCATTTCGGTGGGATCCTCCCCTGGCTTCTACGTGCTTTCATTGTCATGCATTACTACTTACTCCTCCTTGGAAACCACCCTCAGTCTGTCAGGGACTTCCTAGCTGGACACGCAGAAAACCTGATTATCCAGAGTTTACATTCCTACCAGAGGTGCCCTTATACTTAACTGACCAGAGTGAAGCCAGGGAAGCTCAGCTGTCCTTGTTTAGCGTTGGAACATATTCTAGACCAGTCTTACACTCCCATTTCCCCTACCAGTTTGGCTAATTCCTTTTTCTCTGTGTGATACAGCCTTGCTAGGATCTTCCCTTTTCTCTCCCAGCTTCTTTCTCTCCCTAACTAGTTGTCTGTTAGTGGGCACTCAAATCTTCTAGGTTATCTGACCTATGATAATAATGGTTTACTGTGAAGAAGCAAGAAAAAGAATGTGCTGGAAAAGGAAACATTGTGGAAAAAGGGAAGAATTAAAGCTTCAAAGAACTGTTACATTTTCAAGATATGAAAGCTAATGTGGACTGAGAGAGCACATGAGGATTTTCTCAAAGATCACATAACCTCGACTAGTACTAATATATTTATTTGCCACTTGCAGGGAATCAGCTTAACACATGATTTTGGAGCCATATTGCTTTGATGGAAGACCTTGGCTCCACTACCTGTAGCTTCATGATGATTTATTAAAATCTCGCTGCTTCAACCACCTTGACTGTAAGGTGGAGGTAATTATAATTTTTATTTTATGTGGTTGATGTCAATATTAACAAAATAATAATACTAAAGGATTAGAAGAGTTACTGACATGTCATAATCATTACTGGAGAAAAAGCTACCTAATTTAATATTCTTTATATAATATGAAATTGAGCTAATTAGTTGATAATGTTTTTGCTATTTTTATGTCACAAGCAATTCCATTCACTGTTTTGTTTTGTTTTTTTTTTTTTTGCAATTTACATTTTTTAAAGTATGTTATTGTAACTTCATTTTATTTTCAGAAAAACTTTATATTTCCAAAAAGGAAGTTCATGGTTTAATTAGAATTATCTGGATATTTTGCAACCAGGTGTAGTTATCTTTTCCCCACTCCTCAGTTATGAGTAATAAAAAGATATAAAGAGCATTAAGGACCAAAATATAGAAGGCGAGTGACACCTCCCATGACAGATCATAAAACAGACTTACAGACTTACGCAGAACATAGATAATGCTAAGTGCAGGTCAGATAGGCCGCCACAGCCCAAGGAGTGGACAAGGTGGTTCTGAGAGAATTTATTACAAGGTCTACGTGTTCCTCTTGGAAAATGAAAGAAAAGGTAGAATGATCCGACAACCAGCTAATTATTTGGATGAGAGATGAGGGACTCAATGTGGCTTTCTATATTTGTGAAGATATCTATGAAGCCAAGTTTGATCAATTCATAATGAGATTCAATGGATGCAACCCATATGCAAATTGACTATCTGACCATACAGCATCAAGTACACAAAAATAAAAATAAAAAAGCATCATTATAGGAACTAGGGAGTGGAAATAAGTACATTTTTCTCAGAAACCCTGTAAAGCCAAATTGAGGTTGCTTTAACATTCAAAATCTGATTAAAACTCCCAATAATAAGCCTGTTAAGTGTACCTGATTGCCAGATCCCCATTGTGTGAGACTGTAGCAACTAAATGCTAAGAATAAATTTTAACTCAGCTAGAAACAACACCAAAGTGCCATTTTAAATGCTCAGGAAAGCCTAGTTCAAATAAATTCCCAAATAACAAATGTGCACGGAATTACAAGCTGTGTTGCATCATATAATTTTCTGTTTCTTCCCTGTCCTTCTCCCTATTGTTTCCTTGTTTGTTTGTTTTGTTTTCATGTTAAAGATTTGGCTCATAAAGAAGACTTAAAGATGGAACAAAATTTTACCAGAAGGCTTTACTACGAAATGAAAAAATGCCTTTGAAGACTTTCATGTTAGCTGGAAAAAAGGTCTTTCTCACAAATACACAATTACAACGCTGCCACATTTTGAGGGAAAAATGCTTTCCTGCCTTCCTCTTAGTTGAAATTCACATACTTTAAGAATCAATGAGGTAAAGATCATGGGTAGATTTCTTTACCAACTAAAATGGTCCTGCCATGTTGCAGTGGGATAAATACAACTTACAGTTCACCAAATTTTTCAGGTTTGTAATTATTCAATTCTTAGTGAATTGTTAATTTTATTAGATTCACATTACTTCACATTTTGTGCATAAATTAATATTTTATTACCATTTTATACAGTATTATTTCAAATGTGCATAAAGTGTATGCATGCTTTGTTAGATAAATGTAGTAAGCATTAACCACAGAAGGTGACTCTTAGGGATGGAGTCAAGGTCTTCTCCCCTGTCCTTGCTCCCTCTTCTCCTGCCACATCAGAGAAGATTTTTATAGTTCAGGGACAAATTGTGCTCCAAGGATAATAAGCTAGATATCAAGGATAAGGGGAAGAAAGACACGAAATATGACTACTAGAATTCTGATTTGATGTACTGGATATATGATGGTACCATCTCTGAGAATACAGGTGCTGGATGGTGACGAGTTGATGAATTTGGTTTGGTGACTACTGAGTGGGAAAGGCCTGTGGAGCAAGATAGTAGCCCATTGGATACACATGTTTGTGGCTCACAGAAAAGGCAAATGCATATGTAAACAAAAAGTGCCAAATTAATGTTTCGCTTGTGTTTATTTACATTTGGTATTATTGTTACACTTCAAAATAGGTCCATTGAAAGATAAAGGAATCAAAACTCTAAATATGCCTACTTTACCTCTACAAATATCCAAGTTCCAGGTGGAAATTTCAATGTAAATCAAATATGACTTAATATGATAGGAAACAAACAGATTTCAATGGGACACAACTCACCTTCAAATTCTTAGGCATTTGGAGGTCTCAGGAGACAGAATATCTCCTGAGTGAAGCTCAGGTATGATACATGCCATTCATCCACAGGCATTGCATTCATGTAGCACTATAGAAAAATCTGAGGTATAAAGCAAATTCTTATCAAATATACCCTTGAGCCATATGGAAAACAAAAATAAAATCAAAGATTTTCCTCTGATCAAAAATGTGATCTTTATAGTTTAAATTGGATTCTGCCTATAGAAGATTTGAAGACTGCATTATACGTTGTAGTCATGTGTTTTTGAAAACTGAAATTGTAGTTTAAATTATTCTATTTCTTTTTTTTTTTTTTTGGAGACAGTGTCTCACTCTGTCACCCAGGCTGGTGTGCAGTGGCACGATCTTAACTCACTGCAACCTCCGCCTCCCAGGTTCAAGCAATTATCCTGCCTCGGCCTCCTAAGTAGCAGGACTACAGGTGCGTGCCACCACGGCCAGCTGTAAATTATTTTATTTCTAAATATTGCTTTACCAAAAGAGTAAGTTACACTGTGTCAGAAATTTTCAACTTTTATATAACAGCCATTATGATGTTTAATGTTTTCCTGGAGGATGTCTATTTAAATCAGTTACATCCTAGCTTAATCTTCTCTCTCTCTCTCTCTCTCTCTCTCTCTCTCTCTCTCTCTCTCTCTGTCTCTGTGTGTGTGTGTGTGTGTTTTGTTTACAATCCACACTAAAATCAAACCACTTCATTTCTCATTGATGTGTGATGGCTATTCAGCCCATCTTACCTCTGATTCTTTTTCTAACACTAGCTCTTTTCTCTGCCAAGTGATTTAGAGGCATAAACCTAGAAATCTAGACTCAGATTATGATCATTTGCAAGCCTAGTAACTTTGATAGTGGGACCCAGTGCACTAAATCAAAGCACAGAAGTGCAAGTATTTGCCTGACTGGACAGAGAGTTTATAAATGCTACATAATCACTGTGCCAAAAGACAAAGATAAATGATTCAGTGTAAGCCAAATGTTATGTTTTGGTTTGTCTTGAATATAAATGCATGTCTGGGAGAGCCAGAAAGGTCTGTTGGAAATAACTCCAAACAAAGAAGTGAGCTTGAATCCTAGCTCTGTGTCACATTAATTGTGAAGTTGTGCATAAAGCAATAGTGTGTCTGTAAACTTAAGATTCTCATCTGTACAAGAGAATAATAATGCTTTTTCCATATGATCGTTGAGAAGATCAACTATCATAATGCCTATAGATAGCACATATGCCCTTTGGCATGTAGTATGAAGACAAAATGTCATTAAAATAATAGTTTCAGAAAAGAAAATATTTGACAATTATAGGTAAGTTAACTTTTAGGCAGGGGCAGAAATAAAGTCACAATAACCATTACACAATGAGCCTCTACTAATTCTCATGGAACTGTAGGTCACAGCTCCTTTTAAATTCTTCAAGAGATATGTGTCACATCCATTTAGACATGTGTCATCTTCAATAAAATCGGCCTGCAGAGCCAGGCATTGAAACCCTGTCTCTTTCAGATGAAGGTCCAGAAGACATCAAAGTGGCTCCCTCTTTAGGGCAACCCAATTCTGTGAGGATTCTTGACATTCATGCATGGAGCATTTGTATAGAAAGAATAAAGGAGCTATACACCTGGAAGTTCTTAGTCTGGCTCCTTCCCCCCAAAATGGTCCATTGTCTTTGGATGAAATTGGTGTATCTTGATTCTCTCATTCTTTCAGTTCATTGTAGGGCACTCAGTCCCTTTTGTAAATGGACAGCAGCCAGTCTTTGCTTCGATGTCCTGGCATATACACACACACACACACATACATACACATAAATATATATACACATACATATATGCTGAAAATTGTTAATTATAACATCATTTTAATGACCTGATTATAAGGACTTTCCTATGAATTCTCCCTGCAACATAAGCATGTTCTCTCCTGAGGCATTAACAGCCATTCTTTAACAGATATAACCAATATTTCTACACTTTGCTTTTTGGAGTGGGAGAGGAAGGCTGGGTTGTGATTTGTTAGGTCTACAGTCTAAGAATAACTACTTTTTAGTTTCTTCTTGCTGTATACATCAACAGTAAATTTCTCTAGAATTTGCTACTATATTTTTGCCTGGAATTCATTATACTTTCTTCTTTTCCTTGACTATTAATAATGTACAGGTAAATCTTGTATTCAGTTGTAGACAAGATTCCCATAGTCTTTATTTCTGATTTTTACCCCACTGTATTGTACATGATGGCTTAAGCATTGAACCAAACAATCCCACAATGTACAATAGGCTGGTGTTGAAAACAAGCAAGCCAGAGCTCCATGGAATCTCGGCTCACTGCAACCTCTGCCTCCCTGGTTCAAGCGATTCTCTTGCCTCCGCCTCCAGAGTTGCTGGGATTACAGGTACCACCACCACGCCTGGCTAATTTTTGTATTTATCATAGAGACAGGGTTTCACCATGTTGGCCAGGATAGTCTCGAACGCCTGACCTCAGGTGACCCACCTGTCTTGGCCTCCCAAAGTGCTAGGATTGCAGGCGTTGAGCCATCACGCCAGGCCTTGTGTTTGCTTCTATTCAAATCTACTCATCTTGGACCTTTGATTTTCTTTTCTTATATATTCAATTTCACTTTTGTAATTGGAGTTGTTCCTTGCTAATATTTTTTTTTTCTGGCTTGACTTTGCTTCACTCCTGGGATTCTTTTTAAGTATCTCTGCTCCCCCATTCTTTATTTTTTCCCCACATTCATTCAGTAGCATTTATTCAACAATTATCTTGATTTTCCTTTTGCCAATCTTGATGCTTGGCAACAAAATGCAAATACAATAAAAAAGACAGGCACATTCTTATACTCTAGAGATCATACCGATATTAATCCAATAGTCACATATATCAATGTGGAAGTCTACAAAGACTTTTATAAAATAAAGAGAAATAATGCTAGGAGAATATATAAGAGGTAAGCCTGACTTTGTCTGGGGGTATAAGAAAGTGTCTTCTAAGAAAGTAACTTTTAGGCTGAGATGGCAGATATTATCAATCTCAAGGGGGAGAAAGCATCCCAGGTAGATTCTCTGGCCTTTTTCTACTTAGCTTTTTAAGCAACCTCACTTGGCAGAGTGTCAGCTCCCTGGTATTTAAATCCCCATCTCTTCCAGCTGGGCATGCTAGGACATTATCGAATTCTTGCTTCTTTACCCTAAGTCAAGTAGTCTTATTTGACCAATTTATTCATTTTATCTTGTCCTGCTTTATTTTTTAGAAATAGACAGGGAATCAATAATGAAACACTTGCTTTATATTTCAAATACATGAGCCACAAACACCCATCCAATTCCAATATAACTGCCTCAAACTCTACCAATCAACATGTAAACACAGAGAGATCCCTGAAAGTCTTTCCTTTCAGGCTAGGAGGGGGAAAATCATAGTGTTTCTTATAACAAAATCTCATGACAAGGAAACAATGAAAAGCCCACAGAATTTATTATCCTTTGGCAATGCGTGTGTATATAGTTTATACATGAAACTAAACATTACTAATTGGGAGTAATTGAGGAAAACTCAATTTCACTTGAATTTCAAAACTTTAAAATAATGGAAGAATTCCAAAGAAATTCAGTTTTATTATTTCAGATACATTCAGTCACACAAACTACTGCTAAATCTCTGCCAAACTGATTTCCTGCCAGATTTAATAACTAAAGCATTCCCCTATATTTCAATGTTTCTTTAAAATGTCTGGGAAGACAAGACAGGATATTTTCCTCAAAAGACCTGTAGCCTGTAGTCAGAGAACCAAACAGGCAAACAGGACATGAACACACGAACAGGTATAAAACCTGAGAAAGAAAGCTGCTGCCAGTGAGAGCAGATGCAGTTCTGTGGTGAGTCCAGGAAGAGACTTAAACTGCCTGGAGCCTTGAGCTTGTGGCCTGAGGCACCATGCTTGCACATAAAGGCTTCATATCCGTCACAACTTTGTGATGAGAGAACACCACGGGAAGTTTTAGGAGAGAGTCAGAAACAGCCTCAGAACCTTCTAAGATTCAAAAATGCTAATTTTACAGATGAGAAAAGTTTGGGGATGAGCCTCAGAAATGAAGAAGGGTAAAGGGGGGGAATAAAAAATGTCAAGCAGATAAAAGAACTGAAGCATAAATCAATCAACAAAAAAATGTTGGGAATTATTCGAACTCTGAAGGAACAGGTCTTATTGGACAGATGTATTTTAAACACCTATTATATTTAAACACTTTGACTTTGAGGGCTTCCTGTGCCTTTTTTTCACCTCTGTAATCTAACGTGAACGATTGCAGTGAACTAAGCCACCATTAACTGTAGTTAAATTGGATTGATTGAAAAAGTGTGTTGAGGTCACACTGGAAAACTCTGATACCTGCTTTGGATTTTCAGCATTGCCAGACCATTGGGCTCTGTTTTCACTGTGGCATCAGCTACCATCACATCCTGCAAAAGGCTCATATTGGCTGTGCCTAGACTGGTACAACCTGTCCTTTGAGGATAGCAACTAAGGATATTCATCTATTTAGAAATAGTAATTGGACATCCACCATGTGGGCTTTTAACTAGTTGCTGGGATAAAACCAGTCAAAATAATTCCAATATTTAACTGGTATCTGTCAAAAAAATCTTAATAATATTAAAATAAACTCAACAACACTCTCTCTTTTCCTTCCTTCACAACCTCCTCTCACCTCAGACTAATGAGACCCCCTCGCTCAAAGCTCTGCCCATCCCTGCAGCCTGTCCACCACTGCATCATCGCTGCTCTTTATCCCTAGTCTCCCAGCCCTCTCAGCTCTGTACCACATAGATCAAGTCAGTTTTCTTATCTTTCACTTTTTTCCTTTTTCTCAAGCCCCACCTTCCTCTGCTCAGTTTTAAAGGTATCTCAAAATTCTAAAATCCATTTTTGCAGGAAGCTATAGACCTTAGAGAATGGGGAAGGCAAAATCAAGTTAGCAAAAACAAACAAACAAAAACATTGTCTTGAGAGACTGGGAAGACTGTGGAGGGGCCAGAGCACTATAATTCCCTCCCTCCCTCCTTCCCTTCCTTCTTTCTATCTGTGTATGTTTTACCATATCATAATCTTCTCCCGGTCAGTCTTTGCTCTGTCTCTGTCTCTCTCTCTGTCTCTCTCTCTCTCTCTCACATACACACACAAACACACTCCAAAATACAATGTGGCTCCTAGAAGTTACAATTATTTCTAATGATAGCACACCTCCTTAGAGGAATGTAAATATTCTTAGGTGCCTTTGAAGATATTGCCAGATGTATCCTGTTTATGATCTTCTAAATGTCTTTTCTCACAAATGAAAATTGGTGGATGAATGGCTTCCTGCAGAAGAAACACATCATCAGCACCCCCACTAAGAATCTCTGTGCATTCATTTGCTAAAGGGTATGTGCTTACCAGATGACAACCCTCCCAGTTTCCAGCTGCCACTAGATGTCCCTCCTAGCCAATATTGCAAGGCAACCACACTTCACATCATTCTTGGGGTCTCTGATGTGTAAATAGACAGATGCTCTGGGGTGCCTGCCCAGCCCCACCACAGTGTTAGCAAATTAGAGAGGCCTATTTCCAACCTGGAAATGATCCTGTCTCTGGACATCTGTGTGGCTCTGATGGAGATTAAAGAACTTGTTTACTCACAGTGAATCAGACATGGCTTCTTGGCGGTGTTTCAGAAACACATTTTAGCTCTCTTATCCCAGCCATCCTCTCGCCTCTCAGGGCTTCCGGTCTGAACTTCATTAGTCGTCCCTACTTTCGAGTCGCTGTATCTTTCTTTGTCCTCTGTCTGACTTGTTTTCATCAATGGGAAAACTGAGGGGCTCTGCAGAGTAATAATGCTGTCCAATGTAGTTAATTGAATGCTGTAATAGACATCCGACGGTGACCCCTAACGAGTCACAGCAGTGTATAGTCCTCCTTCCTTGTATGCTGTGGAAACTGTAACTTACTTCTAACAATACACTACGGCAAAAGAGATGAGATGTCATTTCCATAATTATATTATTTGGTAAAGATGAAAGGATTTTTCAAGGCAATTCAAGTTCCTAATCCACTGACTTTGAGTTAATTAAAAGGGAGATTATCCTGGGTGGGCCTGACTTAATCAGATGAGCTATTTTAAAGAGGATCAGACCTTCCATGAAGTTAAAGGCTCTAAGGAACATAAACTCTCCTTCTCATTCTCTCTCCTTACCTCCCTTCCTCTCACTATCCCTCTGAAATCTGCCAACAATCTGAGCGAGCTTAGACATGGATCCTTCCATGGTGAAACCTCCAAATGGGAACACACTCTGGCCAACACCTTGACCTGAACCTTGTAAATTTCTGAGCTCAGGAAAGTTAATCTGGGCCCAGACTCATGATCCACAGAAATTATGAGATAAGAAATGAGGGCTGTTTTAAGCCACTAAATTTGTGATCATTCATTATGTAAAAAATAATATAATTATTGATATTAAATGCACCCAAATCTATTCAATTAACTGCTTATGAGTAACCAGGAGTCTTTCTTCCGCACACCATTAAATTGTTATGTGCTTCCCAATTTTTTCTAGTTTAAGTACAAAAATCAAGCGTGCTCACCCTCGTTGTTCTGATACAGATTTATTTTTTAATTTTGGTGTCAGAACGCCATCACTATCATACATTCATTTCAGTATTCTTCAAAGAAATATCGGTTATATGGTCCCTTAAATGTTTTGTAGATAATCAATGACACTTCTTTATCGCTAACCCTCTTTATCATTGTCTTATGGATTAGACAACGTTTTGGGGTTTTTGGAAGTAACTTAATACCTGCAATAAAACTTTTTTTTTTGATAACCTTGTATGTAGGCTACCTCAGTCATTCTCCAGGTTGTAAGTGGGGCTCAGCTGTTCTTCTGGGACCGCTTACTTGGCTGCGCTCATCTCAGCAGGGCTGCAGGAGATCCAGAAGACACACGGATGTCCTTCAACATCTCCACTCAGAGCTTACACAAAGTAACTGTTGTCCACATTCCATTTCTCAGAGCAAGCACCCGACCAAATCCAAAGTAAGCAGACAGAAGTTTCTTCCATTCCACAGATGTGGGGGTGGGGAGGAATACATTTGTTAATAATACAATTCAGTATATTACTGTGGTATCGGGCTGTGTTTCAACTCTTGGTCTATTTTCTATCATTGAAGTCTTAACTTTAAGTGTACAGGTAACCTGTACCATCATCGTTCCAGAGTTTGTCTGATGGATCATACGATCTGGATCATGGAAACAAAAACAAATGTCTTAAACAATTCAAGTAGGACATAACTTCTCTCAATATCCATGCGATATTAATTGGTATCTGTGGCACTTAGGAGAAAAATAAAAAGAAACAAATCACAAGCTCCAAATCGGTATGTAATGATGGATAGGTACTTTGCTGAGTTTTGCTGAAGCTGGAGATCATGCATAGGTCTGTGTTTCTTGTGAAAAATTTGACAATTGAATAGAGTCTTCTTTCAAATGATGAAAGTCTTACTAGGATATCATCCTCTCAAGAACTCTTCAGCACTCCTGTATAATTCCTGAGTTGATGGACTCTTCTTCACCAGTTCCATTGTTCCAACAGCTTGGCAGTAAGGATGAAAATACACTTTTGACTCACATGTTTAGTGATGACTTTCATCCTGACTGAGTATGGCTGGGTGCTGGAGCTGAAATGCAAAATCCTGGGTGGTAGCCCTCTAACATATTACCCCAAAAAACCAAAAGGATGACTCAACCCCGGAATGATGTTATTTTGAAGAAACATAGTTTGCCAGCCAAACACATTTTAAGAAACATCCAATTATTTACTTTTGCTTCTCAAAGAACATCAGAGGAATTTCCTATATCAACTTTGGTCACGGAAACTTTTCTGAAATCATCTTCCCATCTATCTTCTGAACACCCCTCAGATGGTTTTGTTCAATTCACTTCAACCCACAGTATACAAGCCAGCACTACATTCTCATGTCTTACAGCCCCTTCTCTTATGCAGATTTGTCTTCTCTTGCAGGAAACAGCATCCTTGCCCTTCCTGCAAGAGTGGAGGGGAAGAAACTGGCAGCAAATCAGGCTACAGGTACGTAAGTCTTTTAGCTGATTTAAGGGGGCCAGGAATCTGCAAACACACTTATATTCACAATTTTTAGTCCTCAGCACAGAATCTTATTAAGGCCAAACTGGCCATTTTTCAAAGTTACAGAAAGCAAATTTTGGAAGAGTATTTAAAATCATCCAGTTTATCTAAATGTTATCTCACTGTTTATCTAAATGTGCTCTTCTGTATATCAGATAAGAAAACTGATGCTTAAATACCACCAATGACACAGGACTAGATGTGAAGACATCCGGAGTCAGACTGTTATGTTTTGTCTGCTCTAAAGGAATTTCCGGCACATGTTCAGAGAGCTGATAGCATCTCCATGAAACTTCTACCCAATAATCATAAAAGTATCCCTTAAGAATGTGTTCCCAATTTATTTTCTATTTGATGGCCCTATAAATAATTGAAGATGACTCATTTATATTATTGGGCTATGTAAGTATGATTTCAAATGCTCTCATGTAACATGGACTCAAATGTCTTCTTCATTCTGATTGTCTTACACCAGGCCAATATTGATTTGTAACTTTCATTGTTTGCCCTGGACTCTAGTGATTTGACAACCAAAGTGCAGAACAGGACCCCTTAAGTCTCCTTTCCTGTAGAGCATAGTCACATTAGTTCAGTATAAACTTCAATGGTATTTTGGGAGAGGGAATAGCCTAGTGTTGTAATAACACCAGTTTGGAGTGAAATTACCTGCATTCATAGCCAGACTCAGCCATTTGGTATCCATGTGCTTGGTTTCTTCATCAAAGAATCTATATGATGCCAACTTTATGGGGGTTTTGCAAGATTCCAATGAAATGATACACACAAAGAACATCCATAATGTCTGGCGCATAATATAAGGGCTCAGCTAGTGTTAATTCTTCTGATTATTATTGCTACTCTGAAAACTCCCAGTTTTAGAACTCATAGTCAACTAAATTTTCTAGCTTCAAAAATCGCATTTAATATTTTAAAACTGTTATTTTTTCTTTATCATGTTACTCATAATTAATTCTACCTATTCAAATGAATCCCCATTGCCAAATTAAATCCAATACTTCTTCTTGTGGTCTCTTGATAGCCAAGGAATCTACTTATACCTGGAGATTATCTCTGAATAACAGATGCTAAAACTTGCTTTCTTGAATAAAATGGCGTAAAAACAGTAGCAGCAATAGTAGCACAGTTTGTTGAGTGTTTTCTATGTACTAGACATTGAGTTAAAACTTACACAGACACGTAAACACTCTTCAAACACACAACAGAAAGATGCACATCACACTTTCCTGTTCTTGGGTTTTCTATCAATAGTTTAAAAATAACGATTATGACAGTGATAGTAATAGCAGCAGCTGCTACACTCCCTTAGTCACAGAGACATTAGAGGGATAAAGAGACAATATCTGAATGTGTCTTTTCCAGGTTCTGCCACATTTGCCAGCAGGATTTGCATTCGTGATTGGGACTGTTTCACAGGCAATTTATTTCCCATTAAAATCATTCCCACAAGACCATTCCAAATATCAGTACAGCTTTCTTTTGGCAAATACATCACAACTGTTAACATTTTGATAGAAAATTAATACTTACAAAGTGCTTTCATAAACATTATCTCATTTAAGCCTCACAAAAACTCTGCAGCAAAGAACGTTCAAAGAACTTAACAATACTTGTAGCGAAGCTTGTAAAGCTACCTGTCAGGTGTTAGAATTAAGACTTGAATTTATACCCATATGATCTCTAATCTCTTTCGTACCCCCACACAAAGATGCTTTCTGAAAACCCTTGCCTGGGAGACAGGAAGCTTGAATGGAAAATTCTGGTTTTACCACTTCTGACACCTCTCAGTACCTGCTTCCTGTCTGGAAATGGTCAAAATGAGCCCCCTCTCACAGAATCAGTGTTAAACGTGGTAGTGTGGATAAACCATTCTACAAACTTGCAAGCGATTAACAGAGGTTTGTCACACAAATATGACATGGAAGTGTAATGTTTTACAGAAATTTCAAACTGATTTCCATACTGTCAGAATGACAGCTATTATATGATTTTTACTTTCAACAGTTTGAGTCACCATTTTGAAGGGTGTGCCTAACACAAATGTAGACAAGTTGTAGTCATTGGTAAGTGTTATATAAGAACTGACTTTATTTTTTCAGTTTGGGAAGACTTTTCCTGAATCTCTTTACTCATTTTAATTTCTTCTTCATGCTTTTGCAGATGAAGAAGAGCCAATAAAATAACAGCATTGGGCCTGATGCTGTGGCTCATTCCTATAATCCCAGCATTTTGGGAGGCTGACAAGGGCAGACCACCTGAAGCCAGGAGTTCCAGACCAGCCTGGTCAACATAGCAAAACCCTGTCTCTACTCAAAGTACAAAAAATTAGCCTAGTGTGATAGTGCATGCCTGTAATCCCAGCTACTGGGAGGTGAGGCACCAGAATCACTTGAACCCAGGAAGTGGAGGTTGCAGAGAGCCAAGATCATACCACTGCACACTGCACTCCAGCCTGCGTGACAGGGCAAGACTCTGTCTCAAAAAAAAATAACAATGACAAAACAACAACAACAGCAACAACAAAAACAGCATGATTTTGCTTCCTTAGAAAGGACTATTTGCTAAATGTGTGATGTGTGTAAAGGTGCATAGTTAGGATAGGTGATTAGTGCTATTCTATGTTTCCTTGGTGTTTCACCCAAGCTTAGTTAGGCGTTTTATCCATTAAAGCCTCATTTTCATTTTGTAGACATGAGTATAAAACATGTAAATGTATAATGAATACATTATTTTAAAATTATACATTGTTACAAGATATTATATATTATAATTATTGTTACTATTTCAAAGACTGCTTCATCGTTTGATAGCATTTCTTGGGAATCTCAGGTTTAAAACAAAAATTGCCATGAATCTTATTCTGTAAAATTCTTTGATTAATTAATTCAGAGAGCTTTATTTACAGGAAAAAAAATCTGATCATCAACTAAGCGGTTCAATAGTTTTGGTCAAGTAGCTCATCTACAGTACAGCATTTATAGTAAATAAAGTAAAAACATTTTTAAAGAGTGCTTTACAATCCTCAAAGCACTTTTATTACACACATATATAGACACAAAATACACATATCAGGGAAAAATTATAAAATATCACACTGTGAGTATTGGCTGGCTGTATGCCTTAGGTGGCAGCACCATTCATAAAGTGCCTAGGATTTGTCTGTTGTACATCTTGCTTCCTAAATCACAGTAAATTGAGGCAAAACCTTAAATAACGCTCACTGATCCACTAATACCATTAAAGTTTTTAAGACAGGATTTCAAAATCTATTGCAATAACAAGCATCAGTTACAGCTAACCAGATATTGCTGAATTAAAAAAAAAAATGTGTTTGACATTCACTTTTCCAGGTCTTTCTTTTTCTTTAAAAAATCAATTTATCTTCTTCTAGTATAATCCATTCTATGGAATTAGAGTGAATTAGTATCAAGCAGATTACAGCGTCAGTAGAAGAGTTAGCAAAAAGTAAGTTAGTACACACCCCAACATGTGCTTAAAACTGATTTCTTTAATAACTAATGCTGAAAATGTAATGAAGTATATAGCATCATAAGGCAAAAAAGCAATAGTTTTAAACACATTCAAAAATGAAAACAGTGTCTTAAAAAGAACTATCGTGCTTTCTTTCTGCTGAAAGGCTGAAAGCTCTTCTAATTTCATAAATATTTTCCTGCAATTCTCATACTATTTGGAGCTACCATCATTGCCATCTCATTCTTCTTGTACCCTGAGACTTTCGAATTGGGAAATCTTGCTGGCTGTCTTTGCATGCTCAGAGCTTTCCTACTCTCCATTCCTTTGGAATCTAGCTTCCACTCTCTCTCATTAAAATCACTCACTCTTTACTTGGTCACAAAAGGCCTCTTTAGACCAAAGCCTATGGTCTATTTTCTATTCCTTTGTTTTTGATATGTGCGGAGTTCTAATTTATTTTCCACTTTTTCTTTCTTAGGATCCCTTACTCCCTCAGCTTCCTTGGCACTACCCTCTCTTTACTCCCCTATCATCTTTCGATATACTCCTTCCAGTCTTTTGGATTGGTCTCTACTCCTCAAATACATACCTCCACCAAAAATCAATTTTCAGTTTTCTTCTCATGAAAGTCTATACATGCTTCCTTGGAGATTTCAGTCATCTGTTCAGTTTTTTTTTTTTTTTTTTTCCATTAGGCAATCACTTATTATACTTCTAAAATGATTCAAGATATGTGTAATAGGCTGTGGAATACAAAGATGAAGGTTGCCATAAAGTATAAAGAGTTTAATCAAATTACCACCTACCTGATTATATATTTTTGAAAGCTAAATATATGACCTTCACTTGTTGCCTGTGTGCCAAGGTACCACATCCCTGGGCATCACTGTTGTAGAGTCATACCACATACAGCAAAAATGAACTCATCTTGTTTCTTCTAACTTGCCTAATTCTCTAAATTTATCTTTTCTCTCTGCACTATGACACTGCCCCTGTCACTCAAGTCCAATGCATTGGAGTCATCCTTGATTGTTCGTTATCACATTACCAACAAACATGAGTAGTTAGGGAGTCCTATCAGTTATTTCCGAATCACACCTGTTAATCTATTTCTTCCTTTTCAATATTAGTTCTACTAGTCTATTCAGAGTCCTCACATGAAGTCAGAGCAACTAAACCATCTTATAGTATTCAATGGTTGTGCCTAAACTCTGCTCACCTCACATCTCCAACCCATTTTACTCTTTATTGCTAGGATCATCTAAGTAAATACTAACTTGTCGGGCACAGTGGGTCACTCCTGAAATTCTAGCAGAGAAGAGATCTCTTGAGGCCAGGAGTTTCAGACCAGCCTGGTCAACACAGTGAGATCTCTTAATAAATACTAATTAGAACCATCTTCCTCAAATCCTAAATTATTCTCCACTACTTAAATGACCGTGGATTTTGTGGGCCCTCCACAAGCTAGCCTCAATCCACTTTTCCAGCCTCATCTCCAATGTAGCATTTATATTAACTCAAAACTCTTATTGAAGGCATTCTAGATCCCACCATTAACATTCTAGTCTCAGGTCCTTTCCACATGCTAAATTCAATAGTTGGAATATGACTTCCTTCCCTCTACTTTATTGATTACACTATTCTATCTAGATTTGTCAACTTGACTTTTACCAACTAGATATCATTTTTGCTAAGTAGTACATTACTTCCACCATTACACTCCAACCCTTGATGCTTTCCTTTAATTGATGTAATGCATTACTTACTACATTCACCATTTATTGGTGCAGTTATACATTCATAGATTATAAACAGATTCTTATATTTCTATTGTGAAACGTAGAATATATAAAATATGGAATATGTGATAGGCTAGAAGGAAGATAAAGCAGTAGCCCAGACTCCCAGAAATAAATACACCAACATTTTTAGGCACTGTCTTCAATTTTTCAGTTTCATTTAATTCCACTATTCTTTCAAACAATGTGAATATGGGTCTATCTCCAACTGGGGCTTAAGACACTTGAATGCAGATCTGAGTGTTATTACTTTTGTTTACTTAATGCCTGACATGTAGAAAGCACTTAATAAGTGTCCAGTAATATTGAGTATCGGAGGACAATAACATATGTAGCCAAAATGAAAATTATATATTCATTTCTGTGTTGATCTGTGTATGCCATAATGACAGAGTTATATCAGTTCTGTTCAGTATTGCCTACATTACACCTACCATAGTACCTAAAACAGCATAAATTTATTACATAAAAAATGTATTAAAATATTGCTCTAAGGGGCATGGACTATAGAAGATTTATGTACAAATCTCTTGCTAATCTTCCATTTATAAAGAATTATCTCTTATACAGTCTTTAAATAGAAATTATTAGTTGAGGCCGTGCACGGTGGCTCATGCCTGTAACCCTAGTGCTCCAGGAGGCCGAGGCAGGCAGATCACTTGAGGTCAGGAGTTTGAGACCAGCCTGGCCAACATGATGAAACCCCGTCTCTACTAAAAATACAAAAATTATTTGGAAATAACGTGAACCCAGGAGACAGAGGTTGCAGTGAGTTCAGATTGCACCACTGCACTCCAGCCTGGGTGACAGAGTGAGACTCCATCTCAAATAAATAAATAAATAAATAAATAATCAGTTGATATAGCATGTAGTCAATGTAATTTGTTTTATGATAGTAAATATTTTTACAGCCAATATTTTGATTAGGAGAGAAAGAAAGAGAAGAAGCAAATTTCCATTTTGTGACCTTCAACTTATAAAACCAAACCTATCAAAGGATGAATTTATTAATTAGGCATTGGGGAGGATGTGATTGCATGTAATTTATCAATAGATATATATCAACAGGGTATAACTCTGCTACAATGAAACAGCAATATTTATATGCAATTCAGTTCAAAATAGTAAAAATCATTATGAAATGGAGGAATTAATATTTAGCAAAAGCATAGCCCAACCCTTGTGTTAACAAGGCCTCCTGTGTTAGCAAGGCCTCCTGTGTTCCTCATTGTCCTGGATTATGCAATAGTAATGTTACCCAGACTTCCTTCCATGTTATCCATCTCTTCCAAGAGAATGGCACATAAGCCCATGACAAGGGCAGTCACTGAGTTACAGTCTTCAGCCTGAAAAGCAGGCAGTTCACGCTCTGTCTGCAGGTTTTATTTTCTCACGGTTGTTTAATTCATCCACTAGTTGTGATCAGCATCTCTTGGAATTTGTATTTTTGGATTCTCTTACTCCTCTTCATTGCTGCTGGAAGAGAACCGTGGAAATTGCTTGGCCTTAATCTGAAGCTAATTTAAGTCTTCTCACTCTAGGTAAAACGAGACTTTGATGTGCACAGGAAGTTAACCTACATTGTCAGGGTAAATTCTGAAGCTAAAGGCCAGCAGTTCCTTCCTGCTGTCCCATTGGTCTGGCACTGTCCTCACTATTGTTTCTCCTTTGGGTCATCTCATGTCTGTGTGTCCATCTATGGCCATGGTAGATGGCTGGGCTGTTTGAGGATTAATTCAAGTATTCAAATTCCTGAGAACTTACCACTTATCATACTCCACTAGAGGAAAGAATATCATGAGGTACTAGTGGGATGAGAGCTGTGTATGTAGGAAAACAGATGTCTGACTTCATCAGGCTTATTCGTGTGGGAGTCTGGTTGCGTGTAATTGCACCTGTCAAAGAGGCTTGAAAACTGCCTATTATTTGATGCACACACCTCAGAACAGTGACGATCAGCAAAGAATATTTGTTTTCCCAGAACGACAGCAGCAGCAGCAGCAGCAGCAACAGCAGCAACAATAACAGAAAACCAACCTACCACAGCACCAAATTGTTGTTAAGCCTCTCCTAAATCAGTACATCTCAAACACTGTGATTACGTATTTCTGGCCATGGCCACACTTTTTAGCATAATTATAAACCCAGGGTGTCCATAGGCAAAACAGGGTTGAAGCTTATCTTAATTCAACTGCTTCATTTTCCTGGAAAAACAAAGCCCAGTGTTTAAATTGGGGAAGAGATTAGGCCAATCTTATACAATCAGTAAGTGAAAGAACTCATACACTATTTCTCTTTTAAGTCCAGTCATCTATCCCCTTCACTAAAATGCTTTCTTTTCCTCCTGAATTACTCTAAGCATCAGTGATTTTCCTCATTTAAATAACACAGGGATTTAGGGACATAACAAAAATATCACATCTTTTAAATGTTAATGTGGGTGTCACTATGCATATATGTATGTAACTTATCTATTATTATCTTTATTCAGTGTTCAATTTTATGTCCTAAATGTAAATCAGTTTCAGCCACTTTCTATTGCAGCAGAGCAAATAAACACGTAATTACCTGAAAAACAAAGATAGTTTGCTTTTCTCTATTTAAAACAAATCTCTTTCCCTTTCTCTCTGTCTCTGTCCCTCTCTTTCTCCTACACACACACTCGTGCACGTACACACACACACACACACACATACACAGAGCAGGTTGTTGGTTGAAATTAATCCTCATTTTAATTTTCCAGGTCATTGAACATTTTTCTATAGCCTCCTATTACTTCCTCTTGATTAAAAACTTTTTCCTCTGGTAGAATATTACTTCCATTTTCAGCATACATGATTTAGATTTAGCTGAAGTTCAGTTACGGAGGTCTGATGTAACTTGAATATTGTACAGACGAAATGTGTATGTAAAATTTTGGGGTAAATTCTTTTATGAGAGAAGGTGACACCCCCACCCCACCACCCCTCCACTTGCTTTGGCTGGAGTAGCAGATGATTGTTCCCCAAATTGCATTCTAAGAAGGTGAATTTTAGCTAATTGCAGACTTTGTTTTGTTAAGAGATAGAAAGGGCTGGGTTGCTCTGAACTATAGAAGGGATTTGTATTAAGTGGGAAGCAAAAGAAAGGAGAGAGGAGTGGTTGCTAATTTAAGGAACTTGGAGGGAGAAAGGATGAATATGTCTAATAAGATACTTTATTAAGTTTCTGCTATGTGTTATACCTTTTCTTCCCCATTTCCCCATAGAATGAATCTTCAATACAGTATCAGTGTTTTAATGTGTTAAGACGTCGGTTCTGTTTTAGAGTTGTTCCAAAGGCTGTCCTGATTCTAGGTAAGTGAGGGGCAAGAATAGGCACAGCCCATGTCTCTCTCTCTCTCTTTCTATGTATTCGTGTACATTTGTGTGTGTATACATGCGTATGAATGTGTGTGTATAATCGCCCAATGGGTTCTTCCTGCCTGCTGCACAAGAAGAACTGCACAGACAGAACCAGTTCACTGAGATTGTGACTTTGCAGTAAAGAAAGAGGCTGGTCATGTAGGTGATAGAGTTATCATTACAATCAGTCTTCCAGAAGTCCAGAGGTTAGAGCTTTTCAAGAATAGTTTGGTGTGCAGGGGACTAGGAAATGGGAGTTGCTGATTGGTTGGGGATGCAATCAGAGGGCTGTGGAAAATGGTTCTTGTTTGCTGAGACTGCCTCTGCGTGAGGGCCAGAGGACTGGATGAGTCATGAGTCCTGAGTTCCGGTGGGGTCAGTCAGTTGCCGGAATGCAAAAGTCTAAAAGACATTTTAACAAACCAATCTTAGGTTCTTTAATAGTGATGTTATCTACAGTATAACAGGAGTAATCGAGGAAGTTATCAATCTGTGGCTTCTGGCCACATGACTACTGAGAGTTCAGGCCCCTCCCATAATCCTAATCTTGTGGCCTTTCATTAGATTTTCATTCCTCGAGCAAGAAGGAAGTTAGTTTTAGATAGGGACTATCATTATCAGAGGCACCTGAACCAGAGCAACTCCATCTTGAAAAGGGGCTAGGTAAAATAAGGCTGAGACCTACTGGGCTGCATTCCCAGGAAGTTAGGCATTCTTAGTCACAGGATGATATAGAAAGTCAGCACAAGATACAGGTCACAACCTTGCTAATAAAACAGATTGTGGTAAAGAAGCCGGCTAAAACCCACCAAAACCAAGATGGCCATGAAAGTGACCTCTAGTTGTCCTCATTGCTCATTATATGCTAATTATAATACATTAATATGCTAAAAGGCACGTCCATCAGCAACATGACAGTTTTCAAATGCCATAGCAATGTCAGAAAGTTACTCTATATGGTCTAATAAAGGGAGAAATCCTCAATTCCAAGAATTGCCCACCCCTTTTTCGGAAAACTCATGAATAATCCATCCCTTGTCCAGCATATAATCAAGAAAGAGACATAAAAATAGCCAACCAGCAGCCCTTGGGGCTGCTCCATCTATGGATTAGCCATTCTTTATTCCTTTACTTTCCTAATAAACTTGCTTTCACTTTACTCTATGGATTCACCTCAAATTCTTTCTTGTGTGAGAGCCAAGAACCCTCTCTAGATTGGGATCCCTTTCTGGTAATATTATCATCTTTTCCAAGTGAAACTATAAACTAAATTTCTCCTGTAGTAATCTTGGCCCATGCCCAGGAATGTGTGAAGGCAGCCAACCTAGAAGGCTAGAAGCAAGATGGAGTCAGTTATGTTAGATTTTTCTCACTGTCATAATCTTTGCAATGACAGTTTCACCTGCAAGTGTGTGTGTGTGCAATGACCTAGAAGGAACAGGAAAGATGGCTTCCTAGATATTTCCTAACATTAACTCAGAGAATTCAGAGGATCTGGGAAGTGTCCCAAAGCCAGGATTGGCCCTTAATATTTCAGGAAGTAAAAGTCTTTTTTGAGTGCATCCTTTATGTGACCAAGGATAGAGGGAAAAATAGCAGTGACACTTTTGACATTTTGATGCCATATTTGCATGCCTATGCTAACTTTATGTTTACCCCTCTGCTAGGACTTTGACAGATTTGTTTTCAGCATTCTGAGCACTATTTTTAATAAAACAATTTTAAATATTTTTAATTGGAAAATAAAAATTGTATATATTTATGATATAGAGCAATGTTGGGGCTTAGAAACAGATATGCCAAAATATAGACTGTTGACATGCTGAATTGAAGAAACCTCAAGTTCTCACTGACCATCCCCTACTCACTGTCCTCCCAAAGTCCTTCTCTGCCTAAGATCCAGACCCATCAAGGACAATTGATTTTTTCTTCTCCTCCCTATAAGACCAAGAATGTAAACACACTTGAACAGACCCCTTCACTGTCAAAAGCATATCCTGAGAATGACTGTATGGTCTAAAAAGAATATGTGTTTGGAGTTCCAAGCTAAGGAAGCTGGGAGGGGTCAACCTGAAAATTCACTCCTTATCTATGCAGGACATCTGAACCCCAGGCCCGCTTGTGGGCATATAGGCATACGGGGGATCCAGGCCTTTTTTTTTGGCCTTTAAATGGAGTTTGTTGGGTGGAGGCTGCTAAGTGAAAATGATATATAAACTCTTGTGCTTTTTACAAACTTTAGCAGTTCTCCTGTCCAGCTCACTGCCACTGGATGGCCTCTGTATGTAAGTCCTCAATAAACCCAACGTCTCATTTCCTGGCTCCGGTCTTCTCTGCAGCCTCTCCAACAAGGTGCCCTCCATACTGGAATCAGTAGAGGTCCAGCATGGCAAGCAAATATGAACTGATATCTCACTGCAGTTTTAATTTGCATTTCCCTGATGATTAGTGATGTTGTGTGCCTTTTCATATACATGTTGACCATTTCGTATGTCTTCTTTTGAAGAAATATGTCTATTTAGGTCCTTTGCAAACTCTTAATCAGGTTATTTGTTTTCTTACTATCGAGCTGTCTGAGTGCCTTTTATATTTCAGATATTAATCCCTTATCAGACGTATGGTTTGCAGATATTTTCTTCCCATTCTATAAATTGCCTTTTTGTTTGTTGTTTGCCGTACAGAAGCTTTTTAGTTTGATGTAATACAATTTGGCTATTTTTGCTTTTGTTGCCTGTGCTTTCGGGGTCAAATCCAAAAAAAAAAATCATCTGAGCACTACTTTTGATGGAATATCAACTCCCTAAATATCAGCACGACTTGTTGATAGAGCATACTAAGTTTATTGCTTATCACAGTAAAAGAAAACACCACCTAGACAGGGTTTTCTAGTTCTCAGAGAAGGAAGGCAAAGTTGATTTTATCAAAAATAAGAAATTTGGTTTAAAGTGTGTCTTTCAATGAGCAGGTTCATTCTCAGAAAGTTTCTGTTGCTGAGATTCTGAAGGTAATGAAAATAAGCATTTATTTTTTAAGCCTGAACATATGTATTCATGTTTTTAAACGTTAAGAATCATGTTATCATGGACAAAACTCTACCTCAAGAGTGCGAATTCCAGATTGTGTGGAAATCTATTCACTAAGATCTGTTTCTGGGTTTTATCCAGGGACACTAAAGGATCATATGTGAATGTTCTCTATGGGCCACTGCTTAGCTAAGGTCCCTTTGGATCTACTGGGTCTAATTTGATGTCTGTGGAAATAAAAATTATTTTCTCTTCTTATTTATTTATTTATTTATTTATTTATTTATTTATTTATTTATTTTTCTGAGACAGAGTCTCGCTCTGCCGCCCAGGCTGGAGGGCAGTGGTGCGATCTTGGCTCACTGCGAGCTCCGCCTCCCGGGTTTACGCCATTCTGCTGCCTCAGCCTCCAGAGTAGCTGGGACTACAGGCGCCCGCCACCAAGCCTGGCTAATTTTTTGTATTTTTAGTAGAGACGGGGTTTCACCATGTTAGCCAGGATGGTCTCGATCTCCTGACTTCGTGATCTGCCCGCCTCGGCCTCCCAAAGTGCTGGGATTATAGGCGTGAACCACTGCACCCAGCCAATAGAAATTATTTTCTAGGGTCTCAGCTGACTCAATTTTACAATCCGTTCCCTTGAGGGGAGCAGATATCAGTGGGTGGGATGATGTGCAGGAAGGTCTCAAGTGATTTTCATCTCATTATTAGGTTGCACTTAGGGGTTGAGAAGTTATTTATTTCTTTTGAAATGGAATCATAAATAAAACGAGTTGAAGAAAGATTTTTCACTCAGTGGCACAGTTTATTCATGGTCCAGGGAATAATATTAAATGCTTAGAAACAACAAAGTTTCGGGGAGAAGCACATGTAATAAGAAGGTTATATTATATTTTATATTTTACTGAAATCTTATTTATTCCTCCATGTAGTCAACTTTCAATAGCAGTGGCTCAGAGCTAAAAGAATTGTTGAATCCCACTGTGTTGAAGACATTTTTTAAAAGCCAGCTTGAGCATGTGTTTGAGGAATGCAAGACCATGAAATTACTTAGAGCTTTTCCCATGATACATTTGGTGTATGAAAGTAGACTGTATCCTTGGACATAGTCCACTCAACCTACAGTTAGGATGCTAGAAGTGCAAGAAGCTAAAAGTGGTGATTAGAGGTCAATGAGAATATTTGCACAATGGAAATAGAGATCAGGGGATATTAAATATATAGATTGAGTGTTAACGGAAGTGAGGGAATTCAGGAATTACCTGGGGATTAGGAGATACCATCATTATAAAATTCTGCCTAAGTATTTAGTGTTTTAAGTTATGAAGAGGTGTCAGTGTATTAGTAGTAAAAATTGTTTCTCCAAGGTATGGTAATCAGAACTACAGCTCACCTTTTGTGGTAGCTAGTGTACAAAGATGTCTGCCATGAGTTTGTTCTTCTACTTTTTTGTGCATGCTGCTTCTCACATCAAGAGCGGAAATGAAATTCACCTGTCCTTAAATCTAGGCCATCATAATGATTGTTGATGATTCTACTTAGTGAAAGTGATGTTGTATTTCCAAGGTGAGGTCATAAAAGGCTTTGAGACTTCTTTCTGGGCTTCTTCCAGTTTTTACAATCCAGCCACCAAAAGGTAAGAAGTACAACCTTCATGAGGAGGTCATGTGGGGGTCCTTTGGGCAACAATCCCACTTGACCTCCAGGCAAATGGGATTACCCAGTGAGAATGGTGATTACCTGCCATCAGAATGAGTCATGTCTTTATCCACCCCAGTCAATGTTCAGATAACATTAGCTGCCATCTGACTGAAATCTCACAAATGACAGCTGCTATTTAGGCCCGGTCAATCCACAGAATTCTGAGAGAAAATAATGAGTTATTGCTTTAAGGCATAAAATTTGATGTGGTTTTTATGTAGTGATAAATAATTGGAGAAGTCCTCAATGTACTGTTTATGTAAATTCCTGTCAGTTCACAGGTGGATTCTAGACAATTAGGATTAATGAATAGATGCTGGAGATACACACAAATGAAAACACAAAAAAAACTGCTATTGTTCTTATAATTCCCCAGACTACCTTGTTTCCCTAGATAATACCATGCTCTGTGGTATGCAACAATGAATTCAGCCGGGCGCTATTGCATTTTCCTCTTTTAATATTCCTACTTCATGATGGAATTTGTACTGATGATTGTAATCCGCTTCAGTAGTCGCAGTTTATTTGGGGGATCTTCAGTGCATTGTCTGAATAATGTTGGTGGTATCTTGGTATTCTAACTTTTAAAATATCTTCATGGAATTTGAAAGGAGACAAAAAAAAAAAAAGAAAAAAAAAGAAAGGTAGGGTGGGTACTCCATGTTAACAGGTGTTAAAGGAGAAACCTCAGTTTCACTTGCATACCAGGCATTAGCTGATGGTGAAGTGGCTTCTGGCTGAGTTCCTCTATGGCCAGGAGAAAGTGAGAGGACTATATAAACAGAAAAACAAAAGCTTTTCAAATATTTCAGGATTAAGATAAGGATATAATCACGTTGTTAGAATTTACTCGCTCTGTGTTACCAAATGATGGAATTGATAATGAGTTCACAACATGTTTTATAGCATTACAAAAAAATGTGACATTTGATGTTTCTGAGATTCTATGTTGCTATCTGGTACTCATTTTGTACCCTAGACTTGTAATTCTGGCTGAGCATGTAGTAAAGTATTACAAGAAATGGGGGCCAGAAGCAGTGGCTCATGCCTGCAATCACAGCACTTTGGGAGGCTGAGGTGGGAGGATCACCTGAGTTCAGGAGTTTGAGACCAGCCTGGCTAACATGGCAAAACACTGTCTCTACTAAAAATATGAAAATTAGCTGAGTGTGGGGGCATATGCCTGTGATCCCATCTACTCAGGAGGCTGAGACAGGAGAATTGCTTGAACCTGGGAGGCTGCAGTGAGCCGAGATTACACCACTGTACTCCAGCCTGGGAGACAGAGCAAGATTCCGTCTGAAAAAAAAAAAAAAAGAAAAGAAAAGAAAAGAAATGGGAAAATTAGAGTTGAGCCACTGCTTGACCTAGGATGTAGTATAGATATGGCTAAATTTAATTCCAACAATGTCTTGATATTTTGAGCGTTCTAAGGAACTATTAATCAATCTTTAGGAATCTTATTACCTATGTCATTTTTCAAGATGGCCATTAAGAAACACTTAGAAGGATTAAAATAAAATGGAATTAAAATAAAACAGGGAAAGGTTTTCTTCTCTTCCTGATGCTACATTTTTCTCTCTAGGGGAACAGCCTTCCTCTAACTGCCCTTGGACAAGGAGAAGAGAAAAAGGTGTAGAGGAGAGACACCTGCACACACCAACCTCTAGAGGGAACCCAAGGCTTTCTCCTCTCCATCTCATTACAAGGGTGACCTCCACAGCCTTCCTTCAATAACTCTTCTGATTTCTAGTGTATCTTCCACTTATATAATGTTACCTTGTTATCATTATCATATTCACAATTTTGCTCACCATAAAATATTTTCCTGTGTGGAAAAATATGTTCATCACTTTCAGAACAAGAAGAGCTGTGAATGTATTTATGTGTGTGTGTGTGTGTGTGTGTGTATGTATGCATGTTTGTGCTTTGTGTATCTGTACGTATTTACACATATATGTATATGTATATATGCATACATTTATGTGTATATATAGATTACATATGTGTGTACATAAATATACACATATACATATATATATTTCATGTGGATGTGTCTGTATATACACATATATTGTCAATAAATGTAACTTTCTCTTCTATAATTCAGTAGTGATATAAAGCTGTTGCATATTGAACAAAGATGCAGGCAAAAGTTTAGCTGAAAAGCCATTTATTTCTAAGGGATATACCTTTGAAACAATTAGAATCATGCATGGCAGATACTGAATAATTCAAAGAAAGCTACAGATAATTCATGCTCCCTCCTTGAAGTCACTGGTTGATCTACAAACAGTCTAAAAATGATGAGGTATGATGAATTTCTCTTTCCGCCTGACAAATAACATAGTATTACGTCTATAATTACCTTGAAACATTTTAGCAACACAACCCAGAATCATGTCAAAGTACCTGAAATCAGGTTTCCAACAGAATTCCAAAATAGGAGTGATCTTTTAAAGTAATTTGACTGGCCCTACCTAGAAAATAACAAATATTTAAAGGCTCATATTTTGGAAGCCAGACTCAGTTCATCTCAGAGAATTTTGAGAAAAGCTGGTGTTTGTCCTATACATGACCAGATTCTTGACTAGCTAGCTTTCTGTGAAGGGCAGAGGTCACTAACTCCAGTGTTAGGAATTTGGATTAAACATTTTACAAGTCTGAATTTTTATTTTGTCCATTATTTGTGTCTGTGATTTTGAAAAACCTCAAACTCAACATTTCCCATAGATTCATCTATAAGTTGTGATATTTTATGATTGTAAAGTCCTTTCTTTCTTTCCTTCTTTCTTTTCCCTTCCTTCCTTCCTTCCTCCCTCCCTCCCTCCTTCTCTTTCTTTCTTTCTTTCTTTTTCTTTCTTTCTCTCTTCTCTTCTCTCTCTCTCTCTCTTTCTTTCTTTCTCTTTTCTTTCCTTCTTTCCTTCTTTCTTTCACTTTTTTGGAGATGATGTCTTGCCCTGTCATCCAGTCTTGAATGCAGTGGCTTGATCAGCTCGTCATAACCTCATACTTCTGGGCTTCAGTGATACTCCTGCCTCAGCCTCTCAAGTAGCTAAGACTACAGGTACATACCACCACTCCCACTTAATGTAAAAAATTTTTTTGTAGAGACAGGGTTTCCTTATGTTGCCAGGGTGGTCTTGTATTCCTGACCTCACATGATCCTCTCACCTTGGCTTCCCAAAGCACTGGGATTAAGGTATAAGCCACTGTGCCTAGCTCATTATATTTTAGTAAAGAATATATAAACATTGTCTTATTACATCTATAAAACTTTCAGTAAAGCAGTAATTATTGTAACCTGAAAAAGAAACTGAAGCTCACAGAAGTTAAGCAAATGGTCTCAGGTCACATAATTGAGAGTCAGAATTTAATCCTAGGGTTCTAACTCTGAAGCCAATGGTGTCTTCATTACTATAAAATGTTTTACTGCCTAAGAATTTATGAAGAAATATTTTGATACTTAAATAAATGCTTTATAAGAATAAAAATTAGCATTTTATCTCTTTTTAAATAGGCTACACATATTAGGGTCATGGTGATGGAACAAACCATCTCAGACAATGTCTTTCTGACATTCCTAGTAGTTCTTTTGTAAGAATGGTAACAAATGAATAGAAATATGTGCAACCTAAGTTTCAGAAGAGAGATCTTTACACTAAAGTTGAAAAATCCTCTGCATTTGGTCGAATCTCAATAACTTAATGACATTTGCAATGATATTTGATATTTGATGTTACTGATTTTCCTGAAGCTTAAAATTGCCATTGGGATATTATTAGATTGGGTTACCAGGAGTTTACATCAGGTTTTTAAAGAGCAAGTTTTTTGAAGAAAATCCTCTTTGGAGAGTCAGAGGACTTCTTCCTGATCATGCAATAAGTGCTCTGCTGAGATAACTCAAAAACTCTTCCATTGGAAACATACAGAAATGCACAACAAATTTAAGCAAACATTTAAAAAATATATAGCTGAGATTGCTAGACTGTAAAGAAATTTCTCAGGTACCAGGACAGAAACATGAGAATGAACTGGAAATGACTGAAATGATTGTGTGAGGAGTTGTTGCAGTGCTACTTTCATGGTGGGGAGGGGCTGGAAGGCAGGAGGATTGAGCAGTTGAAAGAGATAAAGATCAGTAACAACATACATCAGTGGTTCTTTTTTTCTTTCTTTCTTTCTTTTTTTTTTTTTTGAGACGGAATCTTGCTCTTGTTGCCCAGGCTAGAGTGCAATGGCACAATCTTGCCTCACTGCAACCTCCACCTCCCAGGTTCAAGCGATTCCCCTGCCTCAGTTTCTCAAGTAGCTGAGATTACAGGCGAGCGTCACCATGCCCAGCTAATTTTTTTTTGTATTTTTAGTAGAGATGGAGTTTTAGCACGTTGGCCAGGCTGGTCTGGAACTCCTGACCTCAGGTGATCCACCCGCCTTGGCCTCCCAAAGTGCTGGGATTACAGCATGAGCCACTGCTCCTGGCCCAAAGTGTTTCTTAAGTCATACTCCTGCCTCAGCCTCTCAAGTAGTTAAGAGATAATTTTGCCCTGCAGCAGGGGAACACTTAAGCAATATCCGCAGACAGATTTTTGTTTGTCACAACTATGGGAGTGGCACAGTATGAATGGTGCTAATGGCATGTAGAGGGTAGAAGCCAGGAATTCTGCTGAACATTCTACAATACACAAGAAAACCACCCAGAACAAAGAATTCTGTGACGCCAAAAGTCAATAGTACTCAAGTTGAGAGCCCTGGTCTAGAGAGTGGAGCGTTATGCCTATAGGGACAGTAAAGGAAAATGTTGATACAGAGGGATGAAAATTTAAAACGGTATTACCCAAAAGAAAAGTCTTAATCTTATGAGGATTATACCTAAATTGAAAAGAGAACCAAAAACAACAAAAAAAGAAAATATTGTGTTCATTTCCTCTCTGCCTGCAATGTGGGATAAGAAAATTTTCTATGAGTCCGAAAATCTCTCATATTGTGAATCAATTTACCAAAAGATATCTTGGATTCTAAATATTTAGAAAATAAAATGGACACCAATTCTGGATAAGTGATATCCCTAGAATTTCTTACCATCATAAACACAAAATCTCTTTACCCAGACAGTTTCATAATTTATGCTATGAAAGGATCTTTAAGGTTAAAAAAAAAAATAAAGATCAGCTTACAATAAAAGCTTTTTTGATTTTTATTGTTTAAAAAGTTAAACAATGCACCAAAAGGGAGTGTTAGTTGACTCAATTAACAGAAATATTAAAGCTTGAAACACTGTGAAAATAAAACAATTAAAAAGAGAACACAAACTAATTAAGTTTAATACCATCAAAATATTTTAGAAGTAATTAAAATCCCATGAAAATACAGACACTATAAAAGGAATATCTGTGAAAAGAAGCTAATCAAATTTCCAGAAATAAAAAATAAAGTCATTGGAATAAAAAATCTAATCAACAATTTAAACAGCAAATTAGATACAAATGAAGAGAGAATCATAAACTGAATTAACATATGAGCAATTAACCAGAATACAGCACAGATGGAAAAAAAAATAAAAACCATTAATGTTGGAAAACATGAGAGCTTGAAAAAGTGGAGTGTAAAATAAAAAGATTCAAAATTCATGTAATAAGAATGTTTGAAATAAGACCAGATAGTGGGGAAGCCACAATGGTAAATGGTGATGGAACTTCTACTTGGTGATGGTGGACTAAGCTAGTTGGTCAAACCCTCATGCTGGGCTCCTTTGCTCTATCTAGGGCAAAAATGGAATTACCATCCACTACATTTAAATTATCTTTTGGAGACAAACACCTGGGTTGCCTCCAACTCTCTACTAACCCAGAGAGAACGATGGAAAGCACTTTTGTGAATGTTCCCTTATGGACCAATTTAAGAATATTTTTTGGGAGTGAGGGTAGGGATGATATGTAGTTCCGGAAGCAGAAGTGAGAAATACTTCTAAAAGAAAGTACAAGAATACTTGTAAAATAAAGTACAAGAATACTTCTAAAAGTGTTTCTGTACTCGCATTGGGTTCTATAATTGATTTTACATTATAACATTAGACCATACTCTAGAGTGGCTATACCTATTTGCCATACATGTACTAGTGCACAAGAGTTCTGGACTCCCCACATTCTTTTTTTTTTTTTTTTTACTTTTAGCTTTAGATATTTATTTTTACACTGACTTAGGTATACAACAATTTTATTGGTGTTTTAATGTAATTCACCCAGAATATGAATGCATCACATTAGCTAAGTACAAGGCACATGTATAAGCAAAAATTATAAACTTATGACACCCTCGTGCCTTTCTCCTAATGACATTTCCAACTTTTAATGGTTTGTATTTCTTCCTCTGCAGACATAGGATAATTAATATAGATAGGTCATTTTTGAGTTTATATTTTACATAAACTTATTATTTTACTTTAAAATAGTTTCTAGCTATGGCATTAATATTTATTAAAAATTTCTGTACATATGAAAAAAGGAATTTATTTCTTTTTTTTTTTTCAGTTTTTCAGGTTTTATTTTAAATGACAGCAGGTTTGAAGTCAAGAGGACAATAGATAATGGGCATCTTGCTACAGTTAAAGAAACGAAGGAATGGGAAAGGCATTTTATCTAAATAATTATTTACAAACACATTAGGAAACTAAAAATATTTTCCATAATGTCAGTGGAGTTTTCTCATCTTTCTTTCTTTCTTTCTTACTTGCTTGCTTGCCCTCTTTCTTTCTTTCTTTCATTTCTTTCTCTCTCTCCCTTCCTTCCTTCCTTCCTTCTTTTTTTTTTTAATTATTTTTTATTATTATACTTTAAGTTCTAGGGTACATGTGCATAATGTGCAGGTTTGTTACATATGTATACTTGTGCCATGTTGCTGTGCTGCACCCATCAACTCGTCAGCACCCATCAACTCATCATTTACATCAGGTATAACTCCCAATGCAATCCCTCCCCCCTCCTCCCTCCCCATGATAGGCCCTGGTGTGTGATGTTCCCCTTCCCGAGTCCAAGTGATCTCATTGTTCAGTTCCCACCTATGAGTGAGAACATGCGGTGTTTGGTTTTCTGTTCTTGTGATAGTTTGCTAAGAATGATGGTTTCCAGCTGCATCCATGTCCCTACAAAGGACACAAACTCATCCTTTTTTATGGCTGCATAGTATTCCATGGTGTATATGTACCACATTTTCTTAATCCAGTCTGTCACTGATGGACATTTGGGTTGATTCCAAGTCTTTGCTATTGTGAATAGTGCTGCAATAAACATACATGTGCATGTGTCTTTATAGCAGCATGATTTATAATCCATTGGGTATATACCCAGTAATGGGATGGCTGGGTCATATGGTACATCTAGTTCTAGATCCTTGAGGAATCGCCATACTGTTTTCCATAATGGTTGAACTAGTTTACAATCCCACCAACAGTGTAAAAGTGTTCCTATTTCTCCACATCCTCTCCAGCACTTGTTGTTTCCTGACTTTTGAATGATTGCCATTCTAACTGGTGTGAGATGGTATCTCATTGTGGTTTTGATTTGCATTTCTCTGATGGCCAGTGATGATGAGCATTTTTTCATGTGTCTGTTGGCTGTATTAATGTCTTCTTTTGAGAAGTGTCTGTTCATATCCTTTGCCCACTTTTTGATGGGGTTGTTTGATTTTTCTTGTAAATTTGTTTGAGTTCTTTGTAGGTTCTGGATATTAGCCCTTTGTCAGATGAGTAGATTACAAAAATTTTCTCCCATTCTGTAGGTTGCCTGTTCACTCTGATGGTAGTTTCTTTTGCTGTGCAGAAGCTCTTTAGTTTAATGAGATCCCATTTGTCAATTTTGGCTTTTGCTGCCGTTGCTTTTGGTGTTTTAGACATGAAGACTTTGCCCATGCCTATGTCCTGAATGGTACTACCTAGGTTTTCCTCTAGGGTTTTTATGGTATTAGGTCTAACATTTAAGTCTCTAATCCATCTTGAATTAATTTTCGTATAAGGAGTAAGGAAAGGATCCAGTTTCAGCTTTCTACTTATGGCTAGCCAATTTTCCCAGCACCATTTATTAAATAGGGAATCCTTTCCTCATTTCTTGTTTCTCTCAGGTTTGTCAAAGATCAGATGGCTGTAGATGTGTGGTATTATTTCTGAGGACTCTGTTCTGTTCCATTGGTCTATATCTCTGTTTTGGTACCAGTACCATGCTGTTTTGGTTACTGTAGCCTTGTAGTATAGTTTGAAGTCAGGTAACGTGATGCCTCCAGCTTTGTTCTTTTGACTTAGGATTGTCTTGGAGATGCGGGCTCTTTTTTGGTTCCATATGAACTTTAAAGCAGTTTTTTCCAATTCTGTGAAGAAACTCATTGGTAGCTTGATGGGGATGGCATTGAATCTATAAATAACCTTGGGCAGTATGGCCATTTTCACAATATTGATTCTTCCTATCCATGAGCATGGTATGTTCTTCCATTTGTTTGTGTCTTCTTTTATTTCACTGAGCAGTGGTTTGTAGTTCTCCTTGAAGAGGTCCTTTACATCCCTTGTAAGTTGGATTCCTAGGTATTTTATTCTCTTTGAAGCAATTGTGAATGGAAGTTCATTCATGATTTGGCTCTCTGTTTGTCTGTTACTGGTGTATAAGAATGTTTGTGATTTTTGCACATTAATTTTGTATCCTGAGACTTTGCTGAAGTTGCTTATCAGCTTAAGGAGATTTTGGTCTGAGACAATGGGATTTTCTAAATATACAATCATGTCATCTGCAAACAGGGACAATTTGACTTCTTCTTTTCCTAACTGAATACCCTTGATTTCTTTCTCTTGCCTGATTGCCCTAGCCAGAACTTCCAACACTATGTTGAATAGGAGTGGTGAGAGAGGGCATCCCTGTCTTGTGCCAGTTTTCAAAGGGAATTTTTCCAGTTTTTGCCCATTCAGTATGATATTGGCTGTGGGTTTGTCATAAATAGCTCTTATTATTTTGAGGTACGTTCCATCAATACCGAATTTATTCAGCGTTTTTAGCATGAAGGGCTGTTGAATTTTGTCAAAAGCCTTTTCTGCATCTATTGAGATAATCATGTGGTTCTTGTCTTTGGTTCTGTTTATATGCTGGATTATGTTTATTGATTTGCGAATGTTGAACCAGCCTTGCATCCCAGGAATGAAGCCCACTTGATCATGGTGGATAAGCTTTTTGATGTGCTGCTGAATCCGGTTTGCCAGTATTTTATTGAGGATTTTTGCATCGATGTTCATCAGGGATATTGGTCTAAAATTCTCTTTTTTTGTTGTGTCTCTGCCAGGCTTTGGTATCAGGATGATATTGGCCTCATAAAATGAGTTAGGGAGGATTCCCTCTTTTTCTATTGATTGGAATAGTTTCAGAAGGAATGGTACCAGCTCCTCCTTATACCTCTGGTAGAATTCAGCTGTGAATCCATCTGGTCCTGGACTTTTTTTGGTTGGTAGGCTATTAATTATTGCCTCAATTTCAGAGCCTGCTATTGGTCTATTCAGGGATTCAACTTCTTCCTGGTTTAGTCTTGGAAGAGTGTAAGTGTCCAGGAAATTATCCATTTCTTCTAGATTTTCTAGTTTATTTGCGTAGAGGTGTTTATAGTATTCTCTGATGGTAGTTTGTATTTCTGTGGGGTCGGTGGTGATACCCCTTTATCATTTTTTATTGCGTCTATTTGATTCTTCTCTCTTTTCTTCTTTATTAGTCTTGCTAGCGGTCTGTCAACTTTGTTTATCTTTTCAAAAAACCAACTCCTGGATTCATTGTTTTTTTGGAGGTTTTTTTGTGTCTCTATCTCCTTCAGTTCTGCTGTGATCTTAGTTACTTCTTGCCTTCTGCTAGGTTTCGAATGTGTTTGCTCTTGCTTCTCTAGTTCTTTTAATTGTGATGTTAGAGTGTCAATTTTACATCTTTCCAGCTTTCTCTTATGGGCATTTAGTGCTATAAATTTCCCTCTACACACTGCTTTAAATGTGTCCCAGAGATTCTGGTATGTTGTATCTTTGTTCTCATTGGTTTCAAAGAACATCTTTATTTCTGCCTTCATTTCGTTATGTACCCAGTAGTCATTCAGGAGCAGGTTGTTCAGTTTCCATGTAGTTGAGTGGTTTTGATTGAGTTTCTTAGTCCTGAGTTCTAGTTTGATTGCACTGTGGTCTGAGAGACAGTTTGTTACAATTTCTGTTCTTGTACATTTGCTGAGGAGTGCTTTACTTCCAATTATGTGGTCGATTTTGGAATAAGTGCGATGTGCTGAGAAGAATGTATATTCTGTTGATTTGGGGTGGAGAGTTCTATAGATGTCTATCAGGTCTGCTTGCTGCAGAGATGAGTTCAATTCCTGGATATCCTTGTTAACTTTCTGTCTCGTTGATCTGTCTAATGTTGACAGTGGAGTGTTGAAGTTTCCCATTATTATTGTATGGGAGTCTAAGTCTCTTTGTAAGTCTCTAAGGACTTGCTTTATGAATCTGGGTGCTCCTGTATTGGGTGCATATATATTTAGGATAGTTAGCTCTTCCTGTTGAATTGATCCCTTTACCATTATGTAATGGCCTTCTTTGTCTCTTTTGATCTTTGATGGTTTGAAGTTTGTTTTATCAGAGACTAGTATTGCAATCCCTGCTTTTTTTTGTTCTCCATTTGTTTGGTAAATCTTCCTCCATCCCTTTATTTTGAGCCTATGTATGTCTCTGTGTGTGAGATGGGTCTCCTGAATACAGCAGACTGATGGGTCTTGACTCTTTATCCAATTTGCCAGTCTGTGTCTTTTAATTGGAACATTTAGTCCATTTACATTTAAGGTTAATATTGTTATGTGTGAACTTGATCCTGCCATTATGATATTAACTGGTTATTTTGCTCGTTAGTTGATGCAGTTTCTTCCTAGCTTCGATGGTCTTTACATTTTGGCATGTTTTTGCAATGGCTGGTACCGGTTGTTCCTTTCCATGTTTAGTGCTTCCTTCCGGGTCTCTTGTAAAGCAGGCCTAGTGATGACAAAATCTCTAAGCATTTGCTTATCTGTAAAGGATTTTATTTCTCCTTCACTTATGAAACTTAGTTTGGCTGGATATGAAATTCTGGGTTGAAAATTCTTTCCTTTAAGAATGTTGAATATTGGCCCCCACTCTCTTCTGGCTTGGAGAGTTTCTACTGAGAGATCTGCTGTTAGTCTGATGGGCTTCCCTTTGTGGGTAACCTGACCTTTCTCTCTGGCTGCCCTTAAGATTTTTTCCTTCATTTCAACTTTGGTGAATCTGGCAATTATGTGTCTTGGAGTTGCTCTTCTCGAGGAGTATCTTTGTGGCATTCTCTGTATTTCCTGAATTTGAATGTTGGCCTGCCCTACTAGGTTGGGGAAGTTCTCCTGGATGATATCCTGAAGAGTGTTTTCCAACTTGGTTCCATTTTCCCCCTCACTTTCAGGCACCCCAATCAGACGTAGATTTGGTCTTTTTACATAATCCCATACTTCTTGCAGGCTTTGTTCATTTCTTTTTCTTCTTTTTTCTTTTGGTTTCTCTTCTCCCTTCATTTTGTTCATTTGATCCTCAATCGCTGATACTCTTTTTTCCAGTTGATCAAGTCAGTTACTGAAGCTTGTGCATTTGTCACGTATTTCTCGTGTCATGGTTTTCATCTCTTTCATTTCGTTTATGACCTTCTCTGCAATAATTACTCTAGCCATCAATTCTTCCACTTTTTTTTCAAGATTTTTAGTTTCTTTGCGCTGGGTATGTAATTCCTCCTTTAGCTCTGAGAAATTTGATGGACTGAAGCCTTCTTCTCTCATCTCGTCAAAGTCATTCTCCGTGAAGCTTTGATCCGTTGCTGGCGATGAGCTGCGCTCCTTTGCCGGGGGAGATGTGCTCTTATTTTTTGAATTTCCAGCTTTTCTGCCCTGCTTTTTCCCCATCTTTGTGGTTTTATCTGCCTCTGGTCTTTGATGATGGTGACGTACTGATGGGGTTTTGGTGTAGGTGTCCTTCCTGTTTGATAGTTTTCCTTCTACCAGTCAGGACCCTCAGCTGTAGGTCTCTTGGAGATTGCTTGAGGTCCACTCCAGATCCTGTTTGCCTGGGTATCAGCAGCAGAGGCTGCAGAAGATAGAATATTGCTGAACAGCGAGTGTACCTGTCTGATTCTTGCTTTGGAGGCTTCCTCTCAGGGGTGTACTCCACCCTGTGAGGTGTGGGGTGTCAGACTGCCCCTAGTGGGGGATGTCTCCCAGTTAGGCTACTCAGGGGTCAGGGACCCACTTAAGCAGGCAGTCTGTCCCTTCTCAGATCTCAACCTCCGTGTTGGGAGATCCACTGCTCTCTTCAAAGCTGTCAGACAGAGTCGTTTGCGTCTGCAGAGGTTTCTGCTGCTTTTGGCTTTTGTTGTTGTTTACTGTGCCCTGTCCCCAGAGGTGGAGTCTACAGAGACAGGCAGGTTTCCTTGAGCTGCTGTGAGCTCCACCAGTTCCAGCTTCCCAACAGCTTTGTTTACCTACTTATGCCTCAGCAATGGCGGGTGCCCTTCCCCCAGCCTCGCTGCTGCCTTTCCGAGAGATCGCAGACTGCTGTGCTAGCAGTGAGGGAGGCTCCGTGGGTGTGGGACCCTCCCGGCCAGGTGTGGGATATAATCTCCTGGTGTGCCTGTTTGCTTAAAGTGCAGTATTGGGGTGGGAGTTACCCGATTTTCCAGGTGTTGTGTGCCTCAGTTCCCCTGGCTAGGAAAAGGGATTCCCTTTCCCCTTGCGCTTCCCAGGTGAGGCAATGCCTCACCCTGCTTCAGCTCTCGCTGGTCGGGCTCAGCAGCTGACCAGCATCGATTGTCCGGCACTCCCTAGTGAGATTAACCCAGTACCTCAGTTGAAAATGCAGAAATCATTGGTCTTCTGTGTCGCTCGTGCTGGGAGTTGGAGACTGGAGCTGTTCCTATTCGGCCATCTTGCTCCGCCCCCTGACTCCCCACATTCTTAACGACAATTGCTACCCACCAAATTTTCTATTTTAAGCCATCCTTCTTGGTATTTTGGGTGGTGTCTCAATCTAAGAGTTTATCTTTTATCAATTCTGGAAAAAAATTTACCATTATATTTTGAAATATATTATCTTCACATTTCCTGTTTTTTTTGTTTCTGGAACACCTATTTGACTTAATTTGGTGACTTTTCTTTTGTCTTCCATGTTCTTTTTTTCTTATTTTTTTTTCTGTATAATAACCTCTCTAGTCTACTCTCTACATGACTTTTCCTCAAATCCATGCTCTAACTATTTCTTATCAACTGTGCCTATCTTTTTTTTAATCTGTCCATTGAGGGCTTTTTTCCCCATATCAAGTGATTACTGTTTTCACTTCTGTAATTTTATTTGGTTATTTCAAATATCCTCTGGTTCTTTTTTCTTTTGTTCTTCTATTTATGTTTTATCTTCTTTAGTTGTTGGTATTAATACATTTATAGTAGTTTGAAACAACAGATTGACAATGTTTTTTAGTTTTTGGGGTTCATGTTCCTATATTTGTTGTAACTTATGGCTCTCTTATAGACGTTTCTTTCTTTGTGTTATTTGTGATGTTTGACAGGCAGTTTGCCATTGTTGGGGCATATTTTCCACTGGTCTTCCAGTTCCATCAGTCATGTAGGGGTCCTTCTGGAGAACAGTGGATTATCTTTTGCCTCTGCTAAGATACTTTAGGTTTTTCATCATGGTGCAAATATGTTTATGTTAATTTCATGGCTTAGATTCCCACACCTGGTAGGTATTGTAAATTCAGACAGTGCCTTCAGGCCTGGCATAGGCTAAAGTTTGTTATTCCTCCTGGGTCACTATTCTCATAGGACTCCAGGTGGACAGCGACTCTCTTTGCTCCTTTCCAATTCCACATTATACCTTCTACTTTATAAAATGAATGAACTTAGATAGATGGTGCTTCCTTAGGACTGGTGAGTAAAATATTCTACTTCCCATTTCACAATGAGAATGATCTTTGATGGTACATAACTGTATGTGAGAAACTCTGTTCCTGTTTCCATGGTCTGACGCATGGAAGGGCAGTCAAAATCACATTCCAGATCTCTAAATCCATTATCCAGTTAAATATTCCTTGAGTCAGAACAGTAATGATTCTGACTTTGAGTACTCTCTGTGAAAGAATAACAAAACACTCAAAGATTTCTTTAGCCATGAAATAGATAAATAAAATTGAATTGAGAGTTGTTATGTTGCATTAAAATTGAACTGAATGTGAATATGAACCTGGAACCCAATTAGGTAGTGACTTATAATAACACAAGTGCTATAAATATGAAATCAATTTTTAAAAGTATCAAAAGAAGTATTTGTGAAAAAAAGATCTTGGTCTGTGCTATGTTCTTTGAAAATATTATTTTAAATAATTCTTAAAACCTCTCTTATTTAGCAAGATTTTTTATCTCTACTTCATAAGTGAGTAAATTAAGATAAAGAATATTTTCAAAAGTCAGATGACTGATAAATTTTTAGACTATGAAGCCACTGGGATTAATCATTACACCTATAGGTCACAAACTTCAGTGTACATATAATTATCTGGAAGTATGTTTAAAATGCATATTTTCAGGGATCCAGAGCAGAGATTCTGATTCTGAGTTTTCACGAAAGAGCCTAAAATACGCATTATTCAAAAATGTCTAATAAGCTTGACAAGTGTATAAAATTTAGAAACAGTACAGTACACTAAGATTAAATATGACTCTGATAGCAAAATCAAATAAAGGTAAAGACATAAGACAAACTATACATTAATCTCACAAAACAAAACAGTTGCCCAAACAGTAGCCTTCCCTTATCTGCTGGAGATACGTTCCAAGACCCATAGTATGTGCCTGAAATTGAGGATAGTAGCTAACTCTATATACACTATACTTTCTTCTGTATATACATACTTATTATAATGTTTAATTTATAAATTAGGCACAGTAAGAGATGAAAAACTAACAATAAAATAGGCCAATTATAACAATATATTGTAGTAAAAGTTTTGTGAATGTGGTATCTCTCTTTTTTCTCTCTTAAAATATTTTATTGTACTACTGTACTCAGTCTTCTTCCTATGATGATGTGAGATGATTAAATGCCTATGTGATGAAATATGAGGTAAATGACATGGACATTGTGACTTAACACTGCACTACTATTGGCCTTCTGACGATACCTCAGAATGAGGATCATCGGCTTCTGGTGACCCTGGATGACAGAGCCATAATTATGTTTATGGATGGTTAGATGTCAAGAGCAGGCGATGATGCTGACTAATGAGTGGGTGGCGTATACAGCACGGATGCACTGGACAAAGCAATAATTCACATCCCAGGTGAGACGAAGCAGTGTGACGTGAGATTTCATCACACTATGCAGAATGGTTTGCAGTTTCAAACTGATGAATTGTTTATTTCTGGAATTTCCCATTTAGTATTGTTAGACTGCAGTTTACTGCAGGTAACTGAAACCAAGGAAGGCAAAACTATGGATAAAGGGGAACTACTGCACATAAGATATCTATTAAGGTCAAGTACAGTTAATTCTAGAAATACATTATTTACAAGGAGTCAGTCTCTCTATTTCTAGCCTCTGTCCCAATAACAGTCATTTTGGAGTGGTGGAGTAGCACAATACTGAAAATCTTTTTGTTGATCTGATGTCATTTTTGCCATGGAACTAAACAGAAGAGACTAGCCCAAGACTTTCTCAAAAATAGATCATTTACCAAAAGATTTTAAACTATAAAATTAGAATAATTTTCACACAACCACAGCCTATTTTTCTCCATAAGCATGGAAAAATGAGATAAATTTTTATCCTCTGTTGTCCAGAGGCCTTGTCTTATTCTATGTTGGCTTTATGCCTTGAAAAGCAAAACACACAGTTCTGAATATGATCTACTTTGTCACTTTGTCATCCCACTTCTCTGTTTTTCCATTTATTTTAATGAACTGTTTTTACTTTCATAACATTGAACACAATTTATTAATAATGGGCATTTATTTGTTGATGACCACCTTTTTTTTTTTTTTTTTTTTTTTTGAGATGTAGTCTTGCTCTGTCACCCAGGCTAGAGTACAATAGTGTGATCTCGGCTCACTGCAACCTCTACCTCCCGGGTTCAAGTGATTCTCCTGCCTCAGCCTCCCTAGTAGCTGAGATTACAGGAGCCCACCACTGCGCTAGGCTAATTTTTGTATTGTATTTTTAGTAGAGACGGGGTTTCACCATGTTGGACAGGCTGGTCTCAAACTCCTGACCTCATGCTCCACCTTCCTTGGTCTCCCAAAGGGCTGTGATTACAGGTATGAGCCACCATGCCCAACCAGATGACCCCCTCTTCTTCTAACTCTAGTGGTTTTGTTTTCCTTGACATTTCTAAGACCTAACGGAGTGAATGGTGCATAAGAATAGGGCACTAGATATTTTCAAAGAATGAATCAGAGGATGCATTCTGGCCCCACAAAAACAACAGGTAATTTTTCTGGTTTTTCAAAGGTACAATATTATAGAAATCAAGGTAGAGGGTCAATGAAGAGCAATGCATCTGAAAATTTCAGTCTGAGTTCATTTCTAATACCTTTATTTTAATATGAGAATGCAATAATACAACATCAATAAAATGAAAGTTTAAATGGGTTTGAAAAATTATAACTTGTTGGTGAAACACTTGAGGAATTTCCATTAAAATTAAGAGTAAGAAAAGATACCCACTATTACCTGTATTACGTATTTTTCTTGAAGTTATGCCCCATAAAATATGATAGGGAAAATAAAAAGTTTAAAGGGAGACAAAATCTTTCAGTATTTCTAGTTGCTTTAATCATCTATGTAGAAAACCATTAGGCTAAATTTAAAATGTACTTCAAGTCATAAGTACTGGGTGTTGTGGTAGGTTGAATAATGATCCCAAAGATGCCCAGGTACTAATCCCTAGAACCTATTATTGTTACCTTATATGACAAAAGAGATTTTGCATATAAGATTAAATTAGAATTATTAAAATGAGGAGATTATCCTGGATTATCTACATGGGCACGAAATGTGATCCTAAATGTTCTTATAAAAGGGAGACAGAAGGAGAATTTACTATAGAAGATGATGTGATGATGGGAGCAGGAAGACAGAGACAGAGATTTTAAAATGCTATCTCGCTGACTTTGAAGACAGAGGAAGTGGCCATATGAGACCAGCAATGCAAAAAATGCAGCTCAAGAACCCGGAAAAGGCTACGAAAGGGATCTTGCCCTGGAGCCTTCAGAGGGGTCATGGCACTTGACGCCAGTTGTGATGGTTAATATTGAGTGTCAACTTGATTGGGTCAAAGGATGCAAAGTATTGTTCCTGGGTGTGTCTGTGGGGATGTCGCCAAAAGAGATTAACATTTGAGTCAGTGAACTGGGAGACACAGACCCACCCTCAACCTGGGTTGGCACCATCTAACTAGCTGCCAGGGTGACTAGAATAAAAGCAGGCAGGAGAATGTGGAAAGATAGAGAGGCTTAGCCATCTGGACTACATCTTTCTCCTGTGCTGGATGCTTCCTGCCCTTGAATATTGAACTCCAAGTTCTTCATCTTTGGGACTCTTGGACCTTCGTCCACAGACTGCAGGCTGCACTGTCGGCTTCCCTACCTTTGAGGTTTTGGGACTCAGACTGCTTCCTTGCTCCTCAGCTTGCAGATGGCCTATTGTGGGACTTCACTGTGTGTTTGTGTGAGTCAATGCTCCTTAATAAACTCCTTTTCATATATACATCTATCCTGTTAGTCCTGTCCCTCTAGAGAACCTTGATTAATACACCAGTGAAAAACCATTTTGGACTGTGACCTCCATGACCATAAGAATAAATTTGGTTTAAGTTATTATGTTTCTGGTAATTTGTTACAACAGCAATAGAAAATTAATATGGGGGAGAAGAGGCCCCTTTTGTAAAATCTGCAGAGAATATCCCATAGTTTGGAATAAACTTTATCAGGTATTAGCTGTAAAAAGTTTTTAAAACCTTATGGAGGAATATAAAATGAGATGTACTCAGAAGTATAATAGTGTTATGTTTTTCAGTTCATTTAAAGCATTTATTTTATTTCAATCAATGCTTTATATAACTTTTTTGTTTCGGAATTTCAAAACATATCCCATATTTCATATAATGGGTAAATCTGGGAGAATAGGTTAAGAAAATAATTAAAAGAGAAGAATAAATGGGAGACAAGAGGGAGAACTTAAAATATGACTTACAATGCCAAATATGAAAATGTCTTGGAAGATAAAATAATCTTTTAAAAAAAACCCCTGAATTCTTACAGTGCTGTGTTGAAGGAAAAATATCTTTTTCAATGGAACCAGATTTTGATAGGCCAGCAATGACCTCATGTATGTAAATAAACATTTAAAACCAGATTTTGATAGGCAAGCAACGACCTCATGTATATATAAACTAAAATGTTTATTAGCATCTGCTAAGTGTGACATTTCAAATAAAGGAGAAATTATGAATTATTCAATAAATCATGCTGGGACAATTAGTTATTTCTGTGGAGAAATAATATACTCTCTGCCAAAATAAATTCCAGAAATATTAAAAAATGAAATCTAAAAATGAAACAAGTAAAAAGAAAACCTTTCTGTAAATAAATTCAAAGGCAGAAATCATATTAAAAATATTGATATATTTGCCTACCAACAGTTAAAAATATTTATGTCTCACTAACCAGGCAAAAATAAACAAAAAAGGAATAAAGTAAGCTTTAAAAGCTATTTGAAAATGTGATAAAAATAGTTATTAATTTTATATAGGAAGAATTTTCATATATGAATAATCAACGGATTGAATACTCCAATAAAAATGGATAAAAAACCAGCAGATCATTCAGTAAAAACTACAGATGGCCATTAAACTTTAGAGAAAAAAATCAATCTCACCTATAATAAAAACACAAATGTAAACAATGAGACTATTTTGCCTTCCTAATTGACAAAGATAAGGGAGGGTGGGGAGTAATGCCCACTATAGTAATCACTATTTTTAATATAATGACCATATATTAGCATTATGATAAGAACACAGTGCATAAAACCAATATTGAAAACAAAATTGACGTCTTTGCTCTCCTTTCTTGGCTGGGTTATTCATTCATTTATTTGGGTAATACATGTTGGGCAATATCTTCCTTCCAAGCAATGTGCAGTGCTGACTCACTGTCAAACCATTTTGAGTGGTTGCATGTGTGTGGCTGGAGGATTGAGGGTGAGGAGTGAAAGACAGACCAAGTCTTATTTACAGCCCAGTGCGATAAGCATTGGGAGTTGTATAGAGAACACGATCGGTGGTTGCAGAGAAGCCCTGTCACAGTGGGGCCAGGAAACAGTGGGAGGAGGAGCTTGAGCTAAGGGTGAGAACTTCAACAGGCAAAAAGGAGATGACCAGTTAAGAGTGTGGGGAGGAGAAGGGCTTTCTAAGGGCGGGGGCGGGGGAGCAGGAAAACAGGGAGGTAGGGGGAACCGGCCTAATGAGGGAACTAAAATAGTTTCCCTTGGCTGAAGTACAGATGACCAGGCAGTATGTCTGAGTGCTGATCACGGTGAATTTGCCTGGGGTTTTCATGGTATTCTTGTTTGCCAAATTTAGGAGATGGGACTTTGTTCTGCAACTCTTGACGTTTCTCTGAAAGTTTTCTGCAGAGTGGTGGTAAGATCTTGAAATATAAGGACATGAGCGAGACTGAATGAATGCTGGGTCGATTTCATCTACAAGGAAGAGATAAAAACATTCAAAAAACAGACTTTTTTTTCAGATAGGTATCTTTCAGTTTAACAATGAATTATTTACTAAACAGGAATCACTGAGTTCTCACTTGACCCCATTGGCCCGTGAGTAGGAATCCCGAGGGGTTGCAACACAGTCCCTGCCTGGGTGAACTTAGGTCTAGAGAGGGAGGAAAGTGAGCAAACAGGCAGGTTGCAGTAGAGGTTGGTATGCAATATAACAGATGTCCCTGGATAAGGAAGAGGCATCAGGCAAGGCTTCCTGCAGGTGGTGACTCAGTTAATACACATTCTTTGATCTAACGATTCCACCTGTAAAATAACCAATTTGAAGGTAGAGAACACACAAGGAAAAGAACCACACTAATCCATTATATGATCTCATTACAGCCGTAGATCCTAAATTTCTTTGAAATTGAGATGGTGGTGACCTTTTCTCCAGCTTCAGGTGCCTTAATGTCTTAGGGCTTCAGCAACCCGAGCCCAGGTCAGACTGCCTTAACATTTTAAATCTTATAGAGCAATTCAGTTGTTTTGTACTGTTTCTTCCAATATCTCATTAGAAATAATTCTAGCTTTGATTACCATCCAAGGTACATTTTAAATAATGACTGTAATTCCCCTCTCCTCTTCCTACATAAACAGACTGAAAAAAGAAAAGAGGGAAGGAATTGTGGATGGAAAGAGAAAGAGGAAGGGAAGAGAAAAGAGAGAGCAAGAGGTAAGAAAATGGAAGAAGGAGGGCCAGAGGGCCACAGCTCTCCTGGAAACAGCTGAGATTTTTACTTCCTGTTTTCTCTCCAGGTGTTTGTGGAATTACCATGATTTGACCGCTGAATGGGGCCTCAGCCCTGGAGCTTGCCAGAGCCAGGAAATTAAAATAAGAGGAATGACCAATGACCCATATAACTCTCTGGCGTGATGCAATTCTTTCTGACCATTGTGCTAACTCCTTTTAAACATCATTTTAATTCCTCTTAGTAGGAGCAAAATGTTTTGATCTTTAAAAAGAGAAAAGGCTCCCTACCCCTCCCGCTACTCTCATGCTGTTTGCAAAATATGCGCTGTTTATGAGAGGCAGAGATGCAGGGTTACAGGAGAAATAAGGGTGAGGAGATGAGGAGACGGAAAGGAGGGTAGATTTGCTTCTCTATTTGAGCTCACAGTGGCTTTGCCTCTGCACATGGTGATGCTGAAGCCCTGCACAGTCCCAGCTAAGGCCATGCCACCTCCCACTGTGGATGCAGCTGGCCCCATGACATTTCAACAGGAGCATTCCAACCAGGCTAACACAGAGAGAGATGCTGACATTTCACAGGTTCATCAGAAAGGCAAACTCTGTAACCCATAGTTAGTTGTTCTTTCCAGGAGCAATATTCTGTTTTGTTTGTTTGTTTGTGTTTTTTTTTTTTCTTTCTGAATAGCTCAAATCTATGCATGCACGCACAGGAGAAAACCCCATATTTCTCATTAGAAAGGTGGAGAATTAACCTTTGTCTTTCTTGACTGCCTCTCATCCATGAAGTTCACTCTAATCTGCTAGCTGGAAAAGATGTCTAGCTCCACTGAACCTGAGCAGTTCTCTAATCCATATGCCATTTATCACTTTTCCTTTCCAATTCTTTTTACAGGTATAATCCCTGGTGTATTGATATCAGAAAATAGTAAGTACATTTAGCTGGGATGTTGAAGGCAGTCTGAGGAAGGGACTATTACAGAGGGATGGACAGGGTTAAGGAAACCACCAAGTGCTACCGTGTTACCCTGGAACTAGAGCAAGAAGCCATTATCACCCTCTACCTGAAGGGCAAGGACAGGAAATAAAATTACCAGATTCAGGTGAGAGCTGAAAGCCGAAGTTGTGGAAAGGAGGCTGCACCCAATTCTAGTAGACACAGTGTCATAACCATTACCAGATTCATTGTGCTTAGACAAGGAGGAATGAGTGTGTGTGTGTGTGTGTGTGTGTGTGTGTATGTACTGCGGGGGAGGGCCATCACCCTGAAATCTTTCTCCTCATTAGCTCTGATCTCCTGCCAGTGACTTCTATTGCCTTATTAACACCAATTAGAAGCCACAGGGAAGGGAGCCCAGAGATGTCAAGATTGGCCTCAAGGTCAGTCCCGGGTAGACACAAAGTAGATCGAAGATAGGTGGAGAATGGGTCAGGCTTGAGGGCAGACAGACAGAATTACCAATCATCAGTATATTTTCTTAATGCATAGAGCTGGTTAAGATATCCATAAGCAATTTTTCTTTTCTGTGAACTAGTAAAGCACACTGTGCAGTCCACGGGGAAGGGACCAGGGATAATGAGAAAGTGGGATACAACCTTTTTTTGTAGCCATTGAGCACGATGATTGTATTATTATAATTATATAATTATGACCATTATCCCCACTATTAAACTGTGAGTTAATTAAGGAAGAGATCCTTTCTTGGTTTATTTCTTCATCTACTCTCCATATCTCTATCTCCTACCAGTGCCTTGGCCAGGGTAGATGCTTTTAAATATTTTTCAAATAAAAACATTTACAGAGAAAAAGCATCCTAATTTTGCGTCAACAAAATAATCTACTAACTAGTACATCCTCTTGGAAATATTTATCTAGTTCAGTGTCATATGCCGACAACATTTTGCAGGAACATTTTGATAGGATGGACATGTTTGTTAAAGAGGACTCTGAAGGACCCTTGAATCCTTGTAAGTGTGAAGGTATTTTCCAGCAGAGTAAATGTAATAAATGCGAAAAAAAAAGATGATTGTTAAAACTATTGAAATAGACAACAAGATATACAGGTTTGAATATTCTATTATGGAGAACAAATTCCATATTTGTATGAGAGAAAAATCTTACTAATATGACATTATAAGCAGTTTCAAAATGCTTTCACAGAGAATAACATATTTGGAAAAGAAAGTTCATCTACATATCTGTCAACAAACTAACCTGACAGGTCTAAAAGAGGTTTGGGAATGCTCTTGTGTTGATTGTTGTGTAGGAAAAAGGAAGTCATTAAACTCATATATGGTTTCATCATGTAGATAGGTTTGCTGTATTCAGCATCATAGTTAAGGTACAGAACAGTTCCATCAATACAAGGATCCCATCTGTTGCCCTTTTGTAATCATGTCTACCTTCCTTCTCCCACCTTCTCCACTCCCTTCCCTAATACCTGGCAAGCTATATGTTTCCTCTATTTCTAAAATGTTACTATTTTAACATTTTTATATAAATAGACTCATACAATCTATAACTTTTGGAATTTACTTTCTTTCCATTGCCTAATTCTCTGGGGATTCACTGAAGTTATGTGAGCTCTGCAGTGTGTTTTCCTTTATTGCTGATTAGTAGTCCATGCTGTGGATGTGCTGGAATTTGCTTAACCATTCACCCATTGAAGTATAGTTAGGTGGTTTCCAGTTTTGGCTACTACAAATAAAGCTGTTATGAATATTCATGTATAAGTTTTTATGTAAACATAAGTTTTCATCTCCCTAGGATAAATGACCAAGAGGTCAATTGCTGGCTCACATAGTAATTGCTTGTTTACTTTTTAAAGAAATGACCCAACTTTTTTAGAGTGTCTTAAAGGTTTTGCATTTCCACGAGCAATGCATAAACATATGCCTTCATGTCTTCAGGAGTACAACTGCTGAGTTGTAGGTAGTTGCATGTTTAGCATTGTAGGAGACAGTGAACTATTTTCCATTCTAATCAGCAATGTGTAAGTGATCCAGTTTGTCTGAAGCTTTGCCAACATTTCCCAGGATCACCATTTTTCATTTTATCCATTTTGATTTGTGTGCAGTGATATTTCATCAGAGTTGTAATGTGCATTAATCTGATGGTTAATTATTTAAAATATCTTTCCTTTTAATTATTGCCATCTCTATATACTCTTTGTTGAAATGTCTGAGTGTATTTTGCTTACACTCTAATTGAATTGTTTGTTTTCTATTGTTGAATGTCATCTAGGTTTTCTGCTGTTATCTTCTAGGAGTTTTATCAGTTTTAATTTTAAATAGGTCTGTAATCCATTTTGGGTTACTTTTTGTGAAGGGTTGGAAGGATGTGGATATCCAGTTTCATCCTTTTGCATGTGGATATCCAGTTTTCTAGTGCCATTTGTTGAAAAGACTCTTTTCTCCCTTGTATTGCCTTTGCTCATCAAAGACCAGTTGACTACATTTATTTGGGCCTATCTCTGTGCTTTTTATTCTGTTCCATTTATCTATTTGTCTATTCATTTGCCAGTGCCACACTATCTTGATTACTTGAGCTTTGTAATAAATCTTAAAGTCAGTAGTGTCAGTCTTCCAACTTTGTTCTTCTCCTTTAATATAGTTTAATACTGTCTTGGCTATTCTGAATCTTTTGCCTCTTCATATAAATTTTAGAATTTTATTTATTTATTTATTTATTTTTTGAGACACAGTCTTGCTCTGTCTCCCAGGCTGAAGTGCAATGACACAATCTCGGCTCACTGAAATCTCTGCCTCCCAGATTCAAGCAATTCTCTTGCCTCAGCCTCATGAGTAGCTGGGATTACAGGCACATGCCACTATGTCTGGCTAATTTTTGTATTTTTAGTAGAGATGGGGTTTCACCATGTTGGTCAGGCTGACCAGGAGTTGGTCTTGAATTCCCGACCTCATGATCTGCCTTCCTTGGCCTACCAAAGTGCTGGGATTACAGGCATGAGCCATTGTGCCCAGGCAAATTTTAGAATATTTATCCATATCCACAAAATAACTTGTTGGGATTTCATTGAATCTGTTGATAAAGTTGGGAAGAACTAACATCTTGACAATATTGAGTCTTCTTATTAACATAGTATGTCTCTCCATTTGTTTAGTTGTTTGAGTTTATTTATTGAAGTTGTAGGTTTACTCATATAGATCTTGTACATCTTATATTTATAACTAAGTTTTTATTTTTGAAGATGCTAATTTAAATGATATTTAATTTATTAAAATTTATTGATGATGATGATGATGATGATGATTATTTGAGATGGAGTCTTACTCTGTTGCCTAGGCTGGAGTGCATTGGTGTGATGTTGGCTCACTGTGACCACCACCTCCCAGGTTCAAGTGATTCTCCTGCATCAGCTTCTCAGGTAGCTGGGACTACAAGTGCATGCCACCACGCCTGGGTAATTTTTATTTTTAGTAATAATATCACTGACTTTTGTATATTAACCTTGTATCTTTTAGGTTTTCTACATAGGTGATTATGTGACCTACTAACAAAGACAGTTTTATTTTTTCCTTCTCAATCAGTATGCTTGTTATTTTATTTTTCTTGTTCTATTACATTAGCCAAAACTTCTAGTAGAATGTTGAAAATGAGTGGTAAGAGGAAGCATCCTTGCCTTGCTCCCATTCTTAGTCAGAAAGCTTCAAGTTTCTTGCCATTAAGTACAATGTTGGCTGTAGGATTTTTGTAGATATTCTTTTTTTTTTTTTTTTTTTTTTTGAGACGGAGTCTCACGCTGTTGCCCAGGCTGGAGTGCAGTGGCGCGATCTCGGCTCACTGCAAGCTCCGCCTCCCGGGTTCCCGCCATTCTCCTGCCTCAGCCTCCTGAGTAGCTGGGACTACAGGCGCCCGCCACCGTGCCCGGCTAATTTTTTGTATTTTTAGTAGAGACGGGGTTTCACTGTGGTCTCGATCTCCTGACCTTGTGATCCGCCCGCCTCGGCCTCCCAAAGTGCTGGGATTACAGGCTTGAGCCACCGCGCCCGGCCTGTAGATATTCTTTATCAAGTTAAGGAAGGTCTCCTGTACTCCTATTTGACTCACCCCTCCCCCCAACACTTTTTAAAGAAATCATGGAAGGGTATTGAATTTTGTCAGATGCTTTTCCTGCATCTACTGTTATGATTATCTAATTTTTTAGTTAATTAATATGATAATTACATTAATTGACTTTAAAATGTTGAACCAGCCTTGCAAAACTGGGATAAACCCCTTTAATTTGTGGTGTATAATTATTTTTATATATTACTGAATTCTATTTGTTAATACTTTCGTGACAATTTTTGTATCTATGTTTATGAGTGATATTGATCTGTCGTTTTCTTGTAATGTCTTTGTCTAGTTTCAGTAGTAGGCTAATGCTAAACTCCTATAATGAGAGAGGAATTATTCCCTCTGCTTCTATCCTATGAAAGAGATTGTAGAAAATTGATATTTATTTTTCATAAATGTTTGGTAGACTTCACCAGTGAGCCACTTCCAGTGTGGTTCTTTCTGTTGTAAAGATTATTAATTATTTATTCAATTCCTTTAAGAGACATAGGCTTACTTAGATTATCTGTTGAGTATTGTGTGAGTTTTTAAAAATTGTCTTTGAAGGCATTGGTCCATTTAATCTAGATTATAAAATTTGTGAGCATAAAATTGTTCATAGTGTTTTATTAGCTTTTTATGTTCATAGGATCTGTAGTAATGTCCCTTCTTGCATGTCTGATATTGGTAACTTGTGTTCTGTTCTCTCTCTCTCTCTCTCTCTCTTGAGTTAGCCTGAATAGAGGTTTATGAATTTTATTTATCATTTCAGTGAATAGGCTTTTGATTTTGTTAATTTTCTCTATTGATTTCCTATTTTCAATTTCATTGATTTATGTTCTCATTCTTATTATTCCTTTTCTTCTGCTTACTTTGCGTTTAAATTGTTCTTATTATTTTAGTTTCCTAAGGTAGAATCCTGGATTGTTGATTTTGGATCTTTCTTCTTTTCTAATATATGCATTTAATACTATAAATTTTCCTCTAAGCATGGTTCTTGCTGCATTCTACAAATTTCGATAAGCTGTATACCCATTTTCACTTAGTTCAAAATATTTTTAAATATTTGAGATTTATTTTTTGACCCACATGTTATTTAGAAGTATATTGTCTAATCGCCACCTGTTTTGAGATATTTCAATTATCTTTCTGTTATTGATTTTTAGTCTAACTACCCTGTAATCTGAGAACAGACATTGTATTATTTCTATCTTTTTTACATTTGTCAAGATGTGTTTTATGGCCCTGAATGTGGTCTTATTTTGGTAAATGTTCCATATAAATTTGAGAAAAATATGTTTCCTGCTGTTATTTGATAAAGTATTCTATAGAATTTGATTACATCTAGTTGGTTGATGATGCTATTGAGTTCAACTATGCTGTTTCTGATCTTCTGCTTGCTGGATGTGTCTATTACTGATGTAAGGGTCTTAAAGTCTCTGATAGTTGATTAATCTATTCCTTCTTACAGTTTTATGATTTTTTTCCTTATGAAGTTTAATGCTCTGTTGTTAGGTGCATACATATTAATAATTATTATGTCTTCCTGGAATACTGACCCCTTTATCATTATGTAATGCCTTTCTTTATCCTTGATAACTTTTCATGCTTTGAAGTCTCCTCTGTGTGAAATATAGATATTCCTGCTTTCTTTTAATTAATGTTAGCATTGTATATATTTTTTTCCATTTACTTTTAATCTATATGTAATTGTATATAAATGGGTTTCTTGTAGATAACATAAGTGGGTCTTATTTGTTAATTCATTCCGACAAGCTCTGTCTGTTAAATACTGCATTTTTAGACCACTGACATTCAAAGTGATTATTGATATAGCTGAATTAATGTCTGCCATCCTTGGTACTGTTTTCTATTTGTTGTCCTTGTTCTTTGCTCCCTTTTTTGTCTTCTGATCCTTTTTGGCCTTTTGTAGTTTTAATTAGCATTCTATGTGTTTCCATTTTCTCTCCTTTGTTAGCATATCAGTTATATTCCTTTTTTCCTTTTCTAGTGATTGCCCTAGAGTTTACAATATATATCTACAACGAATCCAAATTCATTTTCAAATAACACTATGTGATTTCACAGGTAGTGCAATAATATAGTAATAATAATTTTAAAATCCTAATTCTTCCTTCCAATCTTTTATATCATTGCTTTAATTAATCTCACTTATATGAAACATGAAAAGCATATATATACACACACACATACATACACATGTATATATTAACATGCATATAACGTGTGTTATATGTATATGTGCTATGTACATAAGCATACATAATCAAATACATTGTTGCTATTAGTTTGAAACAAATGTTATCTCTTTGGTAAATTAAGAAAAAGAAAAAGTTTCATTTTGTCATCACTTATTCCATTCTTGATGTTCTTCTTTCCTTTCTGTATATCTCAGTTTCTGGCCTATATTATTTTCCTTTCCTCTAAAGAACTTATTTTAACATTTCTTACAAAGCAGATCTACTGGCAATAATTTCCTCAATTTTTGTTTTTCTGAGAAAGTCTTTATTGCTCTTTCACTTGTGAAGGATAATTTTGCAGGGTATGGAATTCTATATTTCAAATATTTCTCGTTTCTTTCTCTTTTTCTTCTCCTTCTGGTATTCCTGTTATATATAAGTCTCACCTTTTGTAGTTGCTGCTCAGTCCTTGGATATTCTGTCCTGTTTCTCTCTGTCTTTGTTCTCTTTGCTTTTGAGTTTTTGAGTTTTGTATTGAAATATCCTCAAGATCAGCAATTCCTTCCTCAGCTGTGTTCGGTCTGTTAATGAGCCCATCAAAGGCATTCTCTATTTCTGTCACAGTGTTTTTGATCTCTAGCATTTCTTTTTGGTTCTTTCTCAGGATGTCCATCTCTCTGTTTGCATTGCTAATCTGTTCTTGCATGCTGTCTGCTTTATCCATTAGTGACTTTAGTATATTAATCATAGTTGTTTTACATATCCAGTCTAATAATTCCAATATCCCTGTAGTGTCTGGATCTGATGCTTTCTGTGTCTCTTTAAATTATGTTTTTTTGTCTTTTGATATGCCTTGTAATTTTTTTCCTGATAGCTGGATGTAACATATCAGGTAAAAGGAATTGCCCTAAATAGGCCTTTAGTAATGTGGTGGTAGGGTGTGGGGAGAGGGGAAACATTCTCTAGTTCGAGGATTAGGTCCTAGTGTTTTAGTAAGCCTGTGCTTGTGGACTGTGAAGTTTACGAGTGTTTCTCAGCTTTTTTTTTTTTTTTTTTTCTACTTCCTTAGGTGGGACAGAATGACTAGAGTGGGCTGGAGTTGAGCAGTTCCTTTCTCACACATGGAAGTCTAAAGGTTACTGGAATTTGATATTTCTATCCCCTGGTCCATTAGGCTTTGATAATACTCTGGTAGGATAGGCTCTAGTTAACTAGTTCTTCCCAACAGCACAGGGTATGTTAAGGAAAAATACTTTGGCGTATTTAGAAATGGTTCCTTTTCTCCTTCTGCTGCTGGAAGCCCAAGAGGACTGTTCCCTGATGTTTACTGTGAGAACACTGTAAAGCTCCTGGTGGCATATTTCACAATATTGTCAGGGGCTGTCTATGCCTGGATTTCTCTAGGGTTTTTAACTTTAAGGTTTGTCTGCACTGAGATTCATCAATTACAGTTCAGCTTTCCCTTCCTGTGGTGGTTTCCACTTGTGGGCCTCTGCCCTGGTAAGCTGTGACTTCCTGTATTTACCTGTTTGTCTCTTCAGTCTTGAGAGTGGCTATTTGCCCTGTGTCCTCATTCCTTTTACAGATCCAAGAAGAGTTTGATTTTTTAGTCAGTTTGGCTTTTTACTTGTTATTAAACTATAATGGCAACTCCCAAGCTCTTTATATGTAGAACCAGAGCTGAAAGAGGCTTTAATATATATTTTTGAGAACTAGAGATCTTCTGTAATAAGATGGCTGCCTCTGGATGTGCTATAGCCATGAGTCTCATTTTGGGGATTTTTGGCCTGAGTTTGGATAAGCCAAGGTCGGTGTAGAGATAAAACTTTTGTTTTCGCTGCTACTTATGGTCTCTAAGACCCTGACACAAAATTCAGTCTCATTATCAGACCTGTGAAGGCATAAAAGTGAACCGCTGATAATAAATTGAAAATTACTAGTTAACTTCGTCCAGAATTGTTGTTTTTTGTTTGTTTGTTTGTTTTGTCTCTAGAACCTGAGCCATATAGACAATTTGATTAGAAAAAGGAGAGTTTAGAAATTACACTTTGGCTTCTCGAGCATGCATCCTACTTTAGGATGTCTTGGGAGACTGTCGAGCTGAGAGAGAGTGCCCCAGTGCAGTCATTCAGGTCATCCAGGGGGTCGTCAGGAAATGCCTTATCAAGCCCCACAAGAGAACTGGGGCATTGCACATGTCAAAATGAATCTCTCCATTCCCCCATTTCAGACGATCAATTTTTATTTGCCATTTTTCAAACCTTCCTGATTACAGAGAGTTGCAGTCATCCTAATAGTCGAATGTTCTAAGTATATGGTCCTCACAGAGTTGTCAGAGGAGATTAGGATGTAAAGAAGAGGGTTACCTTATCTTCCATCTACATGAAATTCTCAGTTGACCCCAGAGAAAAAAATGGAGTTCTGAAAGCAACTTTGCTTCAAGTAGGTTTGATGTCTCGATAAAGAGTTTTAAGCTTGTTTTGGATATAGGGGAGGCATCCTTTGCCTGGACCAGGTAGATTATGTATTTGGGCTTGCTGTGGTAGTGACATAAGCTCAGGTTTCATATCTGAAGCATGTATGCATTGCAAATGTCTTTGGGTAGAATTCCAAGCTGCATGATAGGCCAAAGGATGGAATTTGACAAATGACTTAGATAACAAGAGAAGCAGAAATCAGAAGTAAGCAAGCCGGGTGCAGTGGCTCATGCCTATAATCCTAGCACTTTGGGAGACTGAGGTGGGCATATTGCTTTGAGCTCAGGAGTTCAAGACTAGCCTGGGCAACATGGCAAAACTTCATCTTTACAAAGAAATACAAAAATTAGCTGGGTGTTGGTGGCTTGCTTGCATTTGTAGTCCTAGCTACTCGGGAGGCAGAGGCTGGAGAATTGCTTGAGCCTGGGAAGTGGAGATTGCAGTGAGCTGAGATCATGCCAAAGCACTCCAACCTGGGTAACAGAGTGAGAAACTGTCTCAAAACAAAAACAAAAGCATGACAAAACAGAAGTTCTTTAGGAGATAGCAGGACCAATGACTTCCAGCCAAGTGAAGCTAAGAATCAAAGTTCAGCATTAGCTACATATTTCTCCTGTGCACAGCTCAATGACAATGCTTTCAGAACTATGGATATCACAACAGCCACTATCTGTCATTAACGTTTGCTTTAGGCCTACTTGCTCAAATCTTGTTTGATAAAACAGCTGATTACCTTTATTCTATCAGTTTCTTCATCCCACCATCCAGAGTTCCACAGTAATACAGAGTGGCATCATTTTCAGTAAATATAGCCTTGCTAAGAATGCTTGTGATTTTTGCACATTAATTTTGTATCCTGAGACTTTGCTGAAGTTGCTTATCAGCTTAAGGAGATTTTGGGCTGAGACAATGGGATTTTCTAAATATACAATCATGTCATCTGCAAACAGGGACAATTTGACTTCTTCTTTTCCTCACTGAATACCCTTGATTTCTTTCTCTTGCCTAATTGCCCTAGCCAGAACTTCCAACACTATGTTGAATAGGAGTGGTGAGAGAGGGCATCCCTGTCTTGTGCCAGTTTTCAAAGGGAATTTTTCCAGTTTTTGCCCATTCAGTATGATATTGGCTGTGGGTTTGTCATAAATAGCTCTTATTATTTTGAAGTATGTTCCATCAATACCGAATTTATTGAGCGTTTTTAGCATGAAGGGGTGTTGAATTTTGTCAAAAGCCTTTTCTGCATCTATTGAGATAATCATGTGGTTCTTGTCTTTGGTTCTGTTTATATGCTGGATTATGTTTATTGATTTGCGAATGTTGAACCAGCCTTGCATCCCAGGGATGAAGCCCACTTGATCATGGTGGATAAGCTTTTTGATGTGCTGCTGAATCCGGTTTGCCAGTATTTTATTGAGGATTTTTGCATCGATGTTCATCAGGGATATTGGTCTAAAATTCTCTTTTTTTGTTGTGTCTCTGCCAGGCTTTGGTATCAGGATGATATTGGCCTCATAAAATGAGTTAGGGAGGATTCCCTCTTTTTCTATTGATTGGAATAGTTTCAGAAGGAATGGTACCAACTCCTCCTTGTACCTCTGGTAGAATTCAGCTGTGAATCCATCTGGTCCTGGACTTTTTTTGGTTGGTAGGCTATTAATTATTGCCTCAATTTCAGAGCCTGCTATTGGTCTATTCAGGGATTCAACTTCTTCCTGGTTTAGTCTTGGAAGAGTGTAAGTGTCCAGGAAATTATCCATTTCTTCTAGATTTTCCAGTTTATTTGCGTAGAGGTGTTTATAGTATTCTCTGATGGTAGTTTGTATTTCTGTGGGGTCGGTGGTGATATCCCCTTTATCATTTTTTATTGCGTTGATTTGATTCTTCTCTCTTTTCTTCTTTATTAGTCTTGCTAGTGGTCTGTCAATTTTCTTGATCTTTTCAAAAAACCAACTCCTGGATTCATTGATTTTTTGGAGGGTTTTTTGTGTCTCTATCTCCTTCAGTTCTGCTCTGATCTTAGTTATTTCTTGCCTTCTGCTAGCTTTCGAATGTGTTTGCTCTTGCTTCTCTAGTTCTTTTAATTGCGATGTTAGAGTGTCAATTTTAGATCTTTCCTGCTTTCTCTTGTGGGCATTTAGTGCTATAAATTTCCCTCTACACACTGCTTTAAATGTGTCCCAGAGATTCTGGTATGTTGTATCTTTGTTCTCATTGGTTTCAAAGAACATCTTTATTTCTGCCTTCATTTCGTTATGTACCCAGTAGTCATTCAGGAGCAGGTTGTTCAGTTTCCATGTAGTTGAGCGGTTTTGATTGAGTTTCTTAGTCCTGAGTTATAGTTTGATTGCACTGTGGTCTGAGAGACAGTTTGTTATAATTTCTGTTCTTGTACATTTGCTGAGGAGTGCTTTACTTCCAATTACGTGGTCAATTTTGGAGTAAGTACGATGTGGTGCTGAGAAGAATGTATATTCTGTTGATTTGGGGTGGAGAGTTCTATAGATGTCTATCAGGTCTGCTTGCTGCAGAGAGAGTTCAATTCCTGGATATCCTTGTTAACTTTCTGTCTCGTTGATCTGTCTAATGTTGACAGTGGAGTGTTGAAGTCTCCCATTATTATTGTATGGGAGTCTAAGTCTCTTTGTAAGTCTCTAAGGACTTGCTTTATGAATCTGGGTGCTCCTGTATTGGGTGCATATATATTTAGGATAGTTAGCTCTTCCTGTTGAATTGATCCCTTTACCATTATGTAATGGCCTTCTTTGTCTCTTTTGATCTTTGATGGTTTAAAGTCTGTTTTATCAGAGACTAGTATTGCAACCCCTGCTTTTTTTTGTTCTCCATTTGCTTGGTAAATCTTCCTCCATCCCTTTATTTTGAGCCTATGTATGTCTCTGCGTGTGAGATGGGTCTCCTGAATACAGCAGACTGATGGGTCTTGACTCTTTATCCAGTTTGCCAGTCTGTGTCTTTTAATTAGAGCATTTAGTCCATTTACATTTAAGGTTAAGATTGTTATGTGTGAACTTGATCCTGCCATTATGATATTAACTGGTTATTTTGCTCGTTAGTTGATGCAGTTTCTTCCTAGCTTCGATGGTCTTTACATTTTGGCATGTTTTTGCAATGGCTGCTACCGGTTGTTCCTTTCCATGTTTAGTGCTTCCTTCCGGGTCTCTTGTAAGGCAGGCCTAGTGGTGACAAAATCTCTAAGCATTTGCTTATCTGTAAAGGATTTTATTTCTCCTTCACTTATGAAATATAGTTTGGCTGGATATGAAATTCTGGGTTTAAAATTCTTTTCTTTAAGAACGTTGAATATTGGCCCCCACTCTCTTCTGGCTTGTAGAGTTTCTGCCGAGAGATCTGCTGTTAGTCTGATGGGCTTCCCTTTGTGGGTAACCCGATTCTTATACACCAGTAACAGACAAACAGAGAGCCAAATCAGGACTGAACTTCCATTCACAATTGCTTCAAAGAGAATAAAATACCTAGGAATCCAACTTACAAGGGATGTAAAGGACCTCTTCAAGGAGAACTACAAACCACTGCTCAGTGAAATAAAAGAGGACACAAACAAATGGAAGAACATACCATGCTCATGGATAGGAAGAATCAATATCGTGAAAATGGCCATTCTGCCCAAGGTAATTTATAGATTCAGTGCCATCCCTATCAAGCTACCAATGAGTTTCTTCACAGAATTGGAAAAAACTGCTTTAAAGTTCATATGGAACCAAAAAAGAGCCCGCATCTCCAAGACAATCCTAAGTCAAAAGAACAAAGCTGGAGGCATCACACTACCTGACTTCAAACTATACTACAAGGCTACAGTAACCAAAACAGCATGGTACTGGTACCAAAACAGAGATATAGACCAATGGAACAGAACAGAGTCCTCAGAAATAATACCACACATCTACAGCCATCTGATCTTTGACAAACCTGAGAGAAACAAGAAATGGGGAAAGGATTCCCTATTTAATAAATGGTGCTGGGAAAATTGGCTAGCCATAAGTAGAAAGCTGAAACTGGATCCTTTCCTTACTCCTTATGCGAAAATTAATTCAAGATGGATTAGAGACTTAAATGTTAGACCTAATACCATAAAAATCCTAGAGGAAAACCTAGGTAGTACCATTCAGGACATAGGCATGGGCAAAGACTTCATGTCTAAAACACCAAAAGCAACGGCAGCAAAAGCCAAAATTGACAAATGGGATCTCATTAAACTAAAGAGCTTCTGCACAGCAGAAGAAACTACCATCAGAGTGAACAGGCAACCTACAGAAGGGGAGAAAATTTTTGCAATCTACTCATCTGACAAAGGGCTAATATTCAGAACCTACAAAGAACTCCAACAAATTTACAAGAAAAAAACAAACAACCCCATCAAAAAGTGGGCAAAGGATATGAACAGACATTTCTCAAAAGAAGACATTCATACAGCCAACAGACACATGAAAAAATGCTCATCATCACTGGCCATCAGAGAAATGCAAATCAAAACCACAATGAGATACCATCTCACACCAGTTAGAATGGCGATCATTCAAAAGTCAGGAAACAACAGGTGCTGGAGAGGATGTGGAGAAATGGGAACACTTTTACACTGTTGGTGGGATTGTAAACTAGTTCAACCATTATGGAAAACAGTATGGCGATTCCTCAAGGATCTAGAACTAGATGTACCATATGACCCAGCCATCCCATTACTGGGTATATACCCAAAGGATTATAAATTATGCTGCTATAAAGACACATGCACACGTATGTTTATTGCAGCACTATTCACAATAGCAAAGACTTGGAATCAACCCAAATGTCCATCAGTGACAGATTGGATTAAGAAAATGTGGCACATATACACCATGGAATACTATGCAGCCATCAAAAAGGATGAGTTTGTGTCCTTTGTAGGGACATGGATGCAGCTGGAAACCATCATTCTTAGCAAACTATCACAAGAACAGAAAACCAAACACCGCATGTTCTCACTCATAGGTGGGAACTGAACAATGAGATCACTTGGACTCGGGAAGGGGAACATCACACACAGGGGCCTATCATGGGGAAGGGGGAGGGGGGAGGTATTGCATTGGGAGTTATACCTGATGTAAATGATGAGTTGATGGGTGCAGCACAGCAACATGGCACAAGTATACATATGTAACAAACCTGCACGTTATGCACATGTACCCTACAACTTAAAGTATAATAATAATAAATAAATTTAAAAAAATATATAGCATTGCTAAGGCTTGGTCAGGAGGCCAGAAAAAGTCCAGATGAGTCCAGCTGGGTCTGAAGTTCTATAATGCAAGTGGAGACTACCATTTCAGAAGCACTTGAGGTATTGAGAGATTATGGAGTCTATCACAAAGGGTCTTCCTTGTTTCTATAACTGTGGCTGCAGATCAAAAATAAACTTTTGTTTTAGGTAAGAAAAGCAGAGTGCAAAGGAAGCTTTTTGTACAGCCTGTAGACAGTATCAAAGGCTAATTCTTGCTGAGTAGGTAGAAGGTCTAGCTAGACTATAGAGGAGAAGCCTTATCCACTTCTCTGACTATTCCACCAATAAAACCATTAACACAATTTGTGCTAAGATCTCTGTAAATATGGAGTCCTTTGCATCCTAGAACACATGAAGAATAGAGAAAGGCAGACTTTCAGTGTGGTCCCTAATTTTCTTTGGAGATAGGAGCAGCTGAAGCAGCCGCAGGGATGAAATTGGTAGTGCTGGAGTATATTGGACTCTGGTTGGATTTCTGTCCGGTTTATTCCACTTACTAGCTGCTACGCAGTTCCCCATGGGGAATATAAAACAGCAAGGAACTACAGTTTCACAATTCTGCAGCTGGCAGTCCATATCCTCTTCTTTAGTTTGTAAGTATCCAGCCAGAAGTTCCTTCGGATAACCTGGAAGATCTTCTATGTCCTTTCAATGATCATACTGGAGTCTGGACATTCTCTAAATCCAGAGTCTCATGAAATAAATTTATGTATTTTTCAAGGCACTTATGTGTAAGTGGTTGAAACCTAAATTAAGTTAGGTTAAGAACAAAAGAGATGCATTAGCCCACATAATTTGGAAAGCAGCTGGAATAGCTCAAAGAATTAAGGACAAAAAGGAAGGAAATGGGATCTCAAGGGGAAGAACAAAGGCTTTTTTTCTTTTCTCTATCCATCTTTCATCTCTGCTTATCTTTTCATGTTGAACTCACTTTTTCCTACTACAAAGAAGCTTTCTCCATGGAATTGGGGTGGGTGTCTCATGGCAGACTTAAATTTATAAGCTTATAGTACTATGAACCTCTAATGAGGGACAAAATGTATTCCTTGGTAGTTTTGAAATAAAAGTCCTGAAAGACTCCGATTGGCTGGTCTTAGGTCCGGAGACTACCCCCCAAACTCTGCCCATGGTAAGAGGAATGGAGTCAACGGGATGGGAAGCTATGGCTAGTATCATTATTGACATGACACAACACATTGGAGTGCAAGCAGAGGCAATTCTGCAACCTCAGGGGTCCTTTTTTCTTGTCAAAAAATGTCTTGAAATGTAATTTCTCTGCCTAAGAACATGAATCTTTATTTGGTTAAACTATATCCCAAGTACTTTTACTATTTCTGGTGTGTCTTGAGTCCTTCTACTTTGGTAATATAGTCTATTAATGAGAGTGATTGTTCACACTACCAGCCAATCCTTTTATCAGATAGCAAACAGTCTACCACTTTGTAATAAAGAATGTTTTAAGTGAGACCTTTAGATGATACTTTCTCACTGTGTCGACACACAGATCATGGAGCCAGAGAAGTCTGGAAGGGTCTGTTTGACTGATGTACCAGCCAAAAGTGACAGCACCTGTCATAGTGACCTTTCGAACCTCTCTGTGGCTTTTTCTGTATATGGATCAAATTCAACCTTCCGCAAAGTCAGTCTTTGGCCTTCTTGCTTCTGTTGTGTTTAACACATGGAATGGCCTTTAACGCCCCAATTGCTGTCCCTCCATCAAAGCCCAGCTTACTCTTTTTCTTTATAAACACTCTTTCAAAACTGTGGAATTCTCCCTCTGAATTCTAGAATCACTTTATTCTCTTAGATCTTTCATTCTAGATCTGTACTCATGCCTCACACAAGTCCCTATACACATATGTACACACACACATACACACACACACAAATATTTTTCTTGAGTTCCTTTATTGTGTATTGTTTTTCTTCCAGCTTCCAGCATGAGAGGTGTTTGAGGGGGAATATATGGCCTTTTGCTTTTCTCTAACTTCTTCAGGAACTCCTTGTCTATTTCCCACTAGGAGGTCCAAGTTTGACCTCAGAATGAATGGAGGCTGCTCAGCAATGCTCCATTAGCCTTCATATGGCCTGATTATCGAGGACATTTTACTTTCTCCAGTTATTCTACCTCGTACACTGTTTCACTTCCCAGGCTGCAATTTGCTACTTTCAGGTTGAAGTTGCTCACGAAGAATGAGCTATCACAGCCCTGGAATCTGCATTGAAGACTAGGGTGCTATCCTCAAAGGATTCCTCCTTTCAGGCTGAGAGAGGTTAATTCCGTCAGCCCCAGAGGGCAAAAATCTTTCATCATTTACTAATACTCTGCTATAAGTTAGGGTGTTTGGAAGTCTAGGTATAATTGGGACAGTCCTAGTTCCCCCATGTTTCACATTACGCTTTCAAAATAGCCCCAGTTTGAATAGCAAATTATATGGTTACCCCGACCTGACATTAGGACAGTGTGCAGGGGACATTCACAAAATCATTTCAATGCTAGCAGGGCCTGAAGTATATGGTACGTCCTGGCTGGATCTTGGTTTTGGTCTCTGCCATGGCTAATGTCACTGCCTTCTTCAGCCAAGGCTGCAGTTTTTCTTCAAGGTGCAAAAAGGAGGATCCCTCACTTACATCTACTATGTAACATTCAGCCAAGTGTGCTCTGGCCAAGACAAGCTGGATTTAATGTTTAAGGATGTTTATTTACCAAGCACATTTCTTTCACCAAGGATTTATCCCAAATAATTTCAAAGGCCTTCAGTCTGGATAAACTGAGGCCCTAAGACGTTTGCTTTTTGTTTGTTTCTTTTGAGACAGAGTCTCACTCTGTCGCCCAGGCTAGAGTGCAGTGGCATGATCTCGGCTGACTTCAATCTGCCCCCCAGGTTCAAGTGATTCTCCTGCCTCAGCCTCCTGAATAGCTGGGGATTACAGGTACCCGCCATCATGCCCGGCTATTTTTTTGTATTTTTGGTAGAGATGGGGTTTCACTATGTTGGCTAGGCTGGTCTCGAAGTACTGACCTCAAGTGATCCACCTGCCTTGGCCTCCCAAAGTGTTGGGATTACAGGCGTCAGTCACTGTGCCTGACCCAAAGATGTTTAATGGGCCTGTCATTTTCCTGTACTTTACAATATCACCTTCAGGAGAAAATTTTTGACCTATTGAAGAGGAAAATGTGTAAGAGCCTGCTTATCCCAATGTGGTCCTTTCAGAAAAGAAAGTTCTGTTTTAAGAGTACCGAAAATATAGCATCCCTTTCAGGAAATGTAGCATTTGGTTCTAATAAAAATGTAGCACTTGGTTCTTTTCTCAGGGTAGTGACTAAGCCATATTCTGAACATTTATAAATGACATATTTGTGGGTGACTCAATGTCTTAGTTTGTTTAGGCTGCAATAACAAAAGTACAACAAACCGGGAGGCTTATAAACAACAGAATTTTATTACTCACAGTTCTAGAGGCTAGGAAGTCCTAGATTAAAGTGCTGACGGAATCAGTGTCTGATGAGGTCTTGCTTCCTGGTATATAGACAGCCATTTTTTTTGCTGTGTCTTCACATGGCTGAAGAGGCAGGGAGCCTCTCTGGGTGTCTCTTTTGTAAGTGCACTAGTACCTCTTTTGTAGGGGCATTAGTCCCACTCTTAATCCCTTAATCACCTCCTAAAGGCCTTACCTCCCTTGGGCATTGAGGTTTAAAATATGAATTTGAGGGGTGAGGTGGACGTACATTTGCCTATAAGCACTCAATTATATTTTTTATATAGAAAATATTTTTAATTTCAAAATGATCATTTCTGACCTCAGTTTGTTCCTTTTAGTAGATAAAATACTCTGAATCTTTTTAACGTTGTAAACTAACTTTCTCATTTTTTTGTTGTTGTTAAAAAGAGAGGTTTTTAAACTGACCTGATTTACTCTGACATATATTAATCATCTTGCTTTCCTGAATCTTTGCATAAATCTGGTGATTTTAACACTATTTTCACAAACTCACAAATATAGTACAGTAGTGAGACTTGAGATCAGTTTTTTTCATATTGTGTTTAAACCCTGATGGAGGAAGATGGACAATGTTTAGACTCATCTAAATTGTACTTGGCTAAATTAGAAACCCAGTTGTTTTGGGAAAGTATAGAGAAGTTAGTTCCTGGAAAAGCCTCCTTAAAAAGCTCCAGGTCTTTGTCACAGAATCTCACATATGAAAAATTTGTTGTTTCCCCTGCAGTAAACTGATGACGCACCCACTTGTCTACTGGCATGACAGGCCACATTATGTGGCCCTTGTCATTGGCTTCATAGCTCAGTACATGTGTTAGCTGCCTTTGGGAAGCCCAGAAGGTAGTGCAATTGATTCAGACTTCTGTAAGATCATGATCTTCTCTCTACCTGGCTGACAGTCCTTTCTTACCTCGAATCATGTTGTTTGACTTGGGGGTGTCAACTCAGTTTCTCTGGATGGTTACTTATTAAATAGTGCCTGATAAGTTTTCCTTTGCATATAATCGGTAGATCAGTCTTTTCTTCTGTGTCCTTTGACTATCACTAATTTTGGATTTAATAATCCTAATAATTATAATATAATTAATATTATTTATACAATTATTTATGTATAACTTATATATAGTTTATATATAATTATTTATATACTTATATATAATTATTTATATATTATTTATATAAAATTATTTATATATTTTATATATAATTATTTAGATATAATTATTTATATATTTATATATAATTATTTAGATATAATTATTTATATATAATTATTTAGATATAATTATATATTTATATATAATTATTTACATATTTCATATATAATTATTTATATATAATTTATATATAATTATTTGTATATTTTATATAATTAATTATACATAATTTATATGTAATTTATATATACTTTATATATAATTAATTATAAATTATATGTAATTATTTATATATATTTTATAGATTATATATTTGTATATAAATATATGTAATTTATATATAATTAATTATATGTAATTATTATAATTAATTCCAGCTTTCATACATTGAATTATAGTGCCAAGCACTGTGCGACCAATATTTTGATGACAGATATGCAACTATCCAGATTTTACAGATGAGAAACTCGAGATGCAAAATAGTCCCCCACATTCACACATCTGCTAAATGTCAGAGGATGGTGTTAAATTCAAAGCAGTCTGGGGCTAAAACTCATGCATATATCCACTATGTTATATATTACAAAGTGTGTGGCATATAGGTAATTTTTCTGACTTATGATAAGAAAGATTTTCCTTATTTTCTACATGCTGTTGTCCATGCTAATGGGAAACTGGATATGTTAAATGAGTTAAACATGTAACTTAAGGGCAAAAGTTTGAATTTAAACTGTACCTCCCCCTTTTTAAGGTTATCTCACAAATATTACTTAGGAAGACTGTCAGAGCTAGATTCTACATCTGCACACTGAATTCCTTGAATACTGACAAAAACACATCAGGCAAGAATTTTATTACATTCTATGCCAGTCTCTGGCAGCCTCAGCCTAGCAGATACTTGCCTGAACATCCCAGAATGATGCTCCAAACCAGATGGCGAATGAGATGAGGTACCAGTTGGGGCCAGCCCCACATCATAGATCAGGAAGTGGATCGAACCCTGGATACCATTGTAACGACTAAACTAGGATCTCCTGATTAAAATCACATCAGATTGACAAGCCAAGTAAGGGTCAGCCAATAAGGCCTCCATGCCTCCCTTTGTTCTTGGAATTATCTGTCCTCATAGCTGGACTCAATCTGTGGTGCTTTCCTCGTCTCTGGTCTGCATCCATGGGGGCCCTCTAGTTCTCTCCTTGTTGTGGATATTTGTCACAAATAAATGATGTTGGCCTTTGCTTAAAAGTGTTCTTAGACAAAATATTTGCTGTTAGAGTGAATTTAAGTATATATGTAGAAAGAAAATGCCTTGCCCGATTTTGAGCTGCACATAAACTTATTTTTTTTTAAATTTAATACACCTCCTTTTAAATTATCAGTTCCTTTGCACTTTCTGATTGCTATATTTGCATTGCTTGTGATTGGTACAAAGGCTGTGAAGTATAAATTCAAGCTGGACAGCAAGTCTAAGAACATGAACTGGGACTTAGCACAACTGACCAAGTGATCCCCAAGCTCCGTGTCAGAGTCATCTACGAAATAGGCTTCATTTTTGTCTCTACCTCTTTATATACCAATTTGCTATAGAAAGTCAGATTTTGCATTGATGGGGGTGTCTCTCCACATAAAACTTGCAGAGTAAGTGATATAACCTTCCCTTCAGCACATAGGAGTTTCCTACTTACTTCCCCACTTTCCTGTTCCTCTATCCCGTGGCATCATTCTCTGGAGATAATAATACTTTGGACTTTGCACACATCCTCAGTTTTTGTTACAGTATTATCCTACATAACAATTTGGAGCATCGTGGAAAGGAAATGGAATCAAAGCTGGGGAGAACATGCTTAAGTGTTAGTGATAAAGTGTATACAAGCTGAGGTTTGGGCATTAACCCTTGTATTAGCCTGTTTTCTGCTGCTGCAACAGAATATCATAGACTGGATAATTTATACAGAAAAAAAAAAAAAGATTTATTCAGCTCATTATTTTGGAGGCTGGAAAGTCCCAAAACATGGTGCCAGCATCTGGCAAGGGTTATTCCATGGTGGAAGTGTGGAAGGTGGAAGTGAACACACAAGACAGAGAATGGTGGCTGAACTTCCTTTTAGAAAACCACCAGTCTCATGATAACTGATTCAGTCCAATGATAATGGCATTAATCCATTCATGAAGGGATCTGCCCTCATTACGTAGTCACCTCTTAGTGGCCTCACTTTCTAATAATGCTGCATTGGGGATTAGGTTTTTAACACATGAGCTCTGGGGGATATATCTAAACTATAGCACCCTGGTATTGACTGCCATCTCTGTGACCTTAGGTGAGAAACCTCACCTCTCTGAGCTCTATGATATGCAGAACTGGCATATTGAGAGCAACTACATTAGGTATTACAACAAAGCAAAGTCAGATGAATGCACAGCATGTAGTACATGTCTGACACATTGTAGAATCACTACTGGCCTATCATCCTGTTTCTGCCATTTAGATATCCACAAATCTCCAAAAAACAAAGTATTTTTTGATTTATTTGGTAGGAATCTGGGTCCAAAGATATGTGCAGGTATTAATGGTCTTTATCCCTCTTAGAGTAAATATTTATATAATTTTCATAGAATTATTAATATGTTTGATTAAGAATTTGTTACTCAAGGCACTATTGGTACTGTGATATCATATATAGTATGTATACTATGAAACATCTCTAAAATCTGGGAGCCTCCAAATGCTAAAAAAAGTCTGGATTTTGGTAAAAAGTTTTGCCCAGTATTAACTCTTCACACGATTCTCATGAATGAGAGGCAGAGGGTACTGAAAACAAAGAATGGAGCCCAGGGCTAAGTCTAAAGAGGGATACATGAAGAACAGAACTAGCTTTAGTAGATGCTTGAATACACAGCTGTCAGTGTATTGCATGACTTGAAAGGACCTGGGTAGGGAGCCCTTGATGTGTGTGCTCGTGATCGCAGCCATCATTGAAATATAACTGAGATGTGAAGTCATTTGAATTTTATATTTTGAAAACAATCAAGTTTGATTTTTAAAAATTTAACTATGTCTAGCTAATGATGAAATTCTCTGTCAAATATCTAAACAACAAAAATATTTTTATATTTTTTGTCATCTCTTTTCTGCATCAAAGTTAGTGTTTTTTGCATATTAATCATTTTGTCTTGGTGTTATTTTCTTTAATATAGGCTTCTGGAGGTTTATATATCTGTGTATATTTGTAAAATACTCTCAAACATATTACTGAGTACAGTAATTTTAAGGATTTTTTTTTTAAATTAAAGCTATTGGGTCTCTCTTTTAACTCCCAGGGAGTCATAGAGAAAACAAACAGATTCATGTGAATATTATAACTTGATATGATTATGATTCTCTAAGGACACAAAGGAGGATTTGTTTTTTACTGAGCTGATAGCCAAGGACTGGCCATTTAGGAGGCTACGACTAAACTCTCTTCACAACACCATTTTTCCAGGAATTCTTGAAGAAGATTTTGCTTCTGTTATCTCTCCTCTGGGAGCTAAGTTGATCAAGTTATTTCTTTATAGAGCACTCGACAGAGAATGGACAATTGAAAATAATTATATAAGTAGGAAAGAATCAGGCTAGACTAACTGAAGGACTGGAAATAGATATAAAGGGCTTGGACATTTGATGATTAATAAATGTTCTCTGAACATAGAAAGGATCTTTCTCAGGTCCATAGGATGCTATGTTCCCCTGACTACACTCCACAAAGTGCTTATCTCCCATCTTCTTGAACTCCATCAATAGCAGGCAGCTCATCAACTCATAGGCAGCCCGATCCAAGAACAGTCTGACTAATCAGACTTCCCCTAAATTAAGATAGATTAACCATCCCTGTAAGTTTCATGATTTTATCTTAGTTCTGTTGTTTGACAACATGCATTAGGCCTTGTCCATGTGATTTAGTGTGAAATGTATTTCCCCACACAGGCAGTATAGTATAGTCTTTAAGAACTGTGGCATGATACCACACATCTACAGCCATCTGATCTTTGACAAACCTGAGAGAAACAAGAAATGGGGAAAGGATTCCCTATTTAATAAATGGTGCTGGGAAAATTGGCTAGCCATAAGTAGAAAGCTGAAACTGGATCCTTTCCTTACTCCTTATATGAAAATTAATTCAAGATGGATTAGAGACTTAAATGTTAGACCTAATACCATAAAAATCCTAGAGGAAAACCTAGGTAGTACCATTCAGGACATAGGCATGGGCAAAGACTTCATGTCTAAAACATCAAAAGCAACGGCAGCAAAAGCCAAAATTGACAAATGGGATCTCATTAAATTAAAGAGCTTCTGCACAGCAAAAGAAACTACCATCAGAGTGAACAGGCAACATACAGAATGGGAGAAAATTTTTGCAATCTACTCATCTGACAAAGGGCTAATATCCAGAACCTACAAAGAACCCAAACAAATTTACAAGAAAAAAACAAACAACCCCATCAAAAAGTGGGCAAAGGATATGAACAGACATTTCTCAAAAGAAGACATTCATACAGCCAACAGACACATGAAAAAATGCTCATCATCACTGGCCATCAGAGAAATGCAAATCAAAACCACAATGAGATACCATCTCACACCAGTTAGAATGGCGATCATTCAAAAGTCAGGAAACAACAGGTGCTGGAGAGGATGTGGAGAAATGGGAACACTTTTACACTGTTGGTGGGATTGTAAACTAGTTCAACCATTATGGAAAACAGTATGGCGATTCCTCAAGGATCTAGAACTAGAAGTACCATATGACCCAGCCATCCCATTACTGGGTATATACCCAAAGGATTATAAATTATGCTGCTATAAAGACACATGCACACGTATGTTTATTGCAGCACTATTCACAATAGCAAAGACTTGGAATCAACCCAAATGTCCATCAGTGACAGATTGGATTAAGAAAATGTGGCACATATACACCATGGAATACTATGCAGCCATCAAAAAGGATGAGTTTGCGTCCTTTGTAGGGACATGGATGCAGCTGGAAACCATCATTCTTAGCAAACTATCACAAGAACAGAAAACCAAACACCGCATGTTCTCACTCATAGGTGGGAACTGAACAATGAGATCACTTGGACTCAGGAAGGGGAACATCACACACAGGGGCCTATCATGGGGAGGGATTGCATTGGGAGTTATACCTGATGTAAATGATGAGTTGATGGGTGCAGCACAGCAACATGGCACAAGTATACATATGTAACAAACCTGCACGTTATGCACATGTACCCTACAACTTAAAGTATAATAATAAATAAATAAATAAATAAATAAATAAATAAAGAACTATGGCATGAATGGTATACAAACGGGCTCTACCACTTCCTGGCTTTACCACCTGTAGCAATTTACTTAAATGCTCTCGACCTCAACCTCAATAACACTGATCTTATGGAACCATGTGAATCCTAAATGAAGCAAGACACATAAAACCCCTCAATTGCCTAATATACTTAAAGTACCTGGAACATAGCAATCAATATCTGGGGGCGCTTCATACTATCACATAATCACACATATTATCGCATAATCTTTCTTCATATCAGTTTCTTCTACAATATGAGAAATCCTCTCACAATTGCAAAAACTGCTGCTTCTCAAGCATTTTGCTTATCCCTTACAAAGAAGCTGCCTATAAGAAATTAGGCTGCTAGTTGCTGGCTGATAATTTAATGATCCCAGTGGGTAGCCTGGAGAACAACAAGGGAAGTTATGTATAAGACAAAGTCAGCATGTTTCAAGACAGTTAAATATTGGTGTCCAGTTCAGGACCTACATTTCTTTAATTTCACATATAAGGATGATGAGGAAGTTTAATTTCCTTAGCTACAAGAACTCTAGACCTGTGGAAAACCATATTAACCATCTATAGATCATTTACCAATCATAACTTGAGAGGGATTGAAAGCAAAACGAAATAAAGATCTTCAACAACCTGCAGGAATTTGTGATGCTGGTTAGAATACGCTGCTTAAAGGTTGTCGCCATTGCAGAAGAAAGTATCAACTGTGTATGGAATTTCAGAGTAGATACCATCCTCCTGTTGCCATCAATATGATAGAAAAATGTCTTTTTGTCGTTTGTTACATTTCAAGGATCTCCTGGAGAGAATGTCCAAGGTTTCTGGCCAATTAAATGAAAGAAACCAGATTTGGTAAACCAGTGTTGCAAAAAAATTATACCAATCATATGTGCCACTGGTCCAGAAATTATTAGGTTACAAAGTCCGTTATTGGTTGGATATAATTTCTTCTATCTGTTCCTAAACACATCTTCATAGCCAGAGTTGTGAGATTAGGTGGATATGGGGGTAGGGAGGGAGAAAAGTCCTGTGACTGCAATTATAGAGCTGAATCTTCATAATTGGTGAAATAAAAAATTTGTGTTAGACAATCAGAATCCCCTCTAGTGAGCTATTTACCCTTAACCTGAACCTCACTTGTATTTATTAATTATATCCTTTATAACATTCCTGGAAGATATTTTATTACTGATTTAGAGGTGAGGAAATTGAGTTCATTCACAGAGTTTAAGTGATTTGCTGAAAAGTAACATTCGCTAGGATAGACCTGGATTTCACATTCAAGTATCCTTACTCTTATTGCTTAACTTTAAAAGTTGCGTTTTCCTTTCATTATTATGTATTTGTACTTGTGTTAAAACCCTAGATTGTGTGGGTCTTGTGTGAGCATTATTAATAGGTATGTTTATATATGCTCCTCTGACTTTACAAAGAACATCACTTCTCTACTTCTATTGCTTCCTCTTCTTTTTGTTCTAGGTATCAAATAACAGAGGTGTATTTTAGATACTCAATCATTATGCCAAGGTATCATATAGTAAATCATTTGGCTGGTCTTTGTCCACAGTTCCTGGCAGGGAGCTTCTAGACCTTGGGAATTTCCAGAGTGACAGGAAAGTCTTTGTTATTCATGGTGGGCCAGTTGGGTGACAGGTGAGTTTATGCTAAGGAGATGGTTTGGATCGGACTTAGTTGTGCTAGAAAGACCAACCATGTGATTAGAGGATTGGGGCTTTGTGCCACTTGAAATTAACCCAAATTCCATGGAGGGGAGGAGGGCTGGTGATAAGAGTTCAGCCTCAAGGCTAGTGATTCAATCCACCATGTCTACATAATGAACTCCCAATAAAAGCTCCGACACTAAGCTCAGACAAGGTTCCTGGTTGGTAATACACATGAATGTGCCAGGAGGATGATGCATCCTGGCTCCATGAAGGGTGGACACAGAAGCTTTTCATTGAGGGGCTTCCCATAACTTGCCCTCTGCATCGCTTTTTTTTGGCTAGCTTGATTTGTATCCTTTGTTGCTATAATAAAATTGTGATTTTAAGCACAGTTCTTTTCTGAGTGTATTAAAGCAAATAATTGAAGCAGAGCAGGTAGCAGGAACCGCAAATTTGTAGCAAGTTGTTCAAAAGTGTGGGTGGCCTAGGAGTCCCCAAGTTTGCAGCTGGTGTATGAAGTGAGGACAGTCTTATGGAGGACTGCTTAACTTGTGAAGTCTGGCTTAACTCTGGGTAGTTAGCCTCATAATTGCATTGCATAAGGTAACTGATTTTTCGCTTTCCTCATTTTGAGCCATGATTTTGTGATGGTTTTGAGAATACCCAGTATTTAGACATAACCACTAAATAGAAAATATAGCACAGGCAAAACATGGCAGTTAGTATGGAAGGGCTGCCCACTCAGCTCAAAATCACTGAGCAGCTTGTTGGGGTTGTAACAGCTGTAGCTGCTTTTAAACGCATTTGTCAGAAGAAGAAGAGAGAAGCCATGAAATTGTCACAAAAAGAGTTGGCTTAAATAGGAACTATCGCTACAAACTCTTCTTCCATTGGAGCAAGAGTATGATGCAGCCTGAATCATAATCTAGATTTCACAGGGAAAAAGCAACTATAAAAAAGGAATTGAAGACCTCATCATCATGAGGAAGTTATAGGATCTTGATGATCCCAGGCTTTTTTGTGTTGCTGTGTAATAGAATTATGTAAGACAATTCTATCCTACAAAACTTGTATGTGTTTCAGAGAAGCCCTGCTATGGGTTTTTAGATACCAGGCATGAAAAATATTTCTCGTTGTTTACTTTGCTTATGTGTTTTCTCTTCTAAAAAGTAAATGTACTCATTTTATAAAACAATATGTAAAACTTTCTTGAATTAAAAGCCTCTGTAATTGAAATTAGTGGAAAGGGACATATGTATGTAGGGAAAAGTTATTCCCTAATAATAGAGACATCATACAACATGACACTGATGATAGAGGGAGAGAGGCACAGTTACAGTAGTGATATTATATTTTGGTCATTCAGCATTTTCTTCTACACTAGGTAATATTTCGGTTGGTTTTGTATTCACGTGAAAGCAGCACACCTAATAGAACGATATTCCCATTGGCAAACCCTAGAGAATGATGTCCAATACATGGAAGCAGGGCCCTCCCAGCCACCAGAACTTGAAGCAGAGAGCAAGCCTGCCCACCGCCCACTGATTTCAGCCAAGATCAGCTGGTACCCAGCTGACCCAAAGATGCTTGAGGTGATTGTTCCCAGTCTGTGTTTTGAGAGAGTCTATTGCACAACAATTGCTGATTGATATAGATCCTGAACACTTAAAAACAGGCTGTTGATTTTAGATTCACTTAACATTTCTGAAATATAAAATTGTATGCCATCCATTAGTGATTTATTTGTTTAATCTCAATTACTAAAGACATATCATGGGTCTAAGAGGTAATCGATGATCAATTATATACTATTCATAAAATAACAAAAATGATAACTCTTTATATTTTATTAAAACTGGTCAAAGACACATAGAAAAATATGTAGTTGTAAGTGCTCTTAATAGTAACCAAGAAAGATAGAACATGTGTTTGTATTTATATATTTATATGTATAAAAGAGCATAATAAGATAAGAATGATTTATATTAAACTTTAATAGGACTTAATGCTATGGAGAGGGGTTAGTTCGAAATGTGGTTGGTGAACATGTGGTAGGAAATTTTCATTATTTGCTGTGCATAATTTGGTAATGCTCAAACTATTTCCAAATATATAATCTTGCACAGTTTGAAAAAAGAAGTCAAATTGGAAGGATACCATCCAAAATGTTAGGGTTGGTTATGTCTATGTTTTATAACCATAGCTGTATTTCTTGTAATTATGTGTCTTAATCTGGGTTCTCCTGAAGTACAGGCTAAGAAAAAGGACTTGCAATCAGGTACCTTATTTAAGAGGTGAAATCAGGAGACAGTGCAAGGGGAGAATGAGACGGAAATGGCAGACAAGCCTATAGTGTTGTTGCTGTGGCCAGCAGGTGCTCTATTCCACTAGAAACTCCTGAAAAGTATTCAGACTGTCTTCCAGAAAGACTGGAGGTTGGAACATTTATCTGCTGCCTCCCATCTTTCCTTGGTTGATGGTTGACTGCAGGGACATTAACTTGCCTATGCTTCCAGGCCATGGTTACACAAGGGCTGAGTTGATTCCTGAAACATTTGAGAAGTTCTGGGGCCGAAATAAAAAATATACATCAGGGATGCTGGAAGGATAATGCTGACCACAGAAGGTGAGTCTGAGCTTAAGTGGAACTGTCATTTGTAGCTATGACTACAGTCAGTGATGGTTCAAGAGGATGTGATGCAGTATTCTATCATATTATTATTTTTGTTTTATATTTCCAAGTTTTTCTTAATGAATATTAATTCTTCTTAAGAGGAAGTAAAGTTTATTCTAAAAGCATCTTGGTAAAATACATTTTCCCCTCAGTTACAGAAAGAAAGGATTATCAGAAGCATTTGTAATACTTATAGTCACATTATTCAATTAAATATCTTAATGCAAACTTCAGAACTGCCTCAAATATACACAAATTTCATAAATTGATGGCAGTATTAATTGAATACACTGTCAAAAAATGTAGGCTTACAAAGATACAATGTCTAACATTGAATCATTTAGAAAACCATTACAAAATACAAATGCTAAATCTATAGTCCTAAAAAATAAGCAAAAATAGATCTGTTGTTTGTATTTTATTATTTTAGTCAATGCTCCTTCACTGGCTAGAACTATTTTTAATTTTTTCTGTATAGTAACTGCAAAGGCGAATGACCAACCCAGCAACATATATTGTACCTGATCTTAAGGGAGAGCTGCCAGATTCAGTATCTCTTCATGACCTCAGTACCGAACCAATCTCTTAGCTTGGACTCCTTTCCGTTTTCTAAGCCTCCGACAACCATTCTTGATTTGCATTTAAAAAAAATTTCTTTCTGAAATAGTCATGTATTTATTCATTTATTCAACCAGGAGATGTCTATTAAATACTTGCCATGTTTTGGGTATTATGCTAAGAGTTGGGGTTAAGTGGTGACCATTATCTTCACAAACCTATAAGCTAGTAAACAAATTTATAAAGTGCCTTTTACATTTGACACTAAGCACTGTTTATTTAGCTGCCACCTGGGCTCTTATTGACTAAGAAATTTTTCCTTCTTCCACGTGACTTTGTTAACTCAGGTTGCATTGAGGAAATAACCCTCCCTATTTGAGACAGTTTTATCCCTGGAATCTTGTATTCACTAGCTGTTGCACTCACAGCTATACATTTACCTAAATAACTCAGAAATATTTACTCTAACAATGAATCATCTTCTTTTGCATAAAATGGAGAATGATAAACAATATTTTAAATTCTAGCCAAGAGCTTGTTTCAGGAACATGCCATGTTAATTTTCTCCATGTTTATATAGGCTCCACTCTTTAATTTACTAACCAATGTTGCTTCAAATGCTAGATATGAGCAATGCGCTTACATCAAAACCTATTAACTGAGAAGAATCATGCCAGGGTCCTCTTTGCCATATCTCTTAGGAAATGCCTTTCCTCATCTAGGCCGGTCTTAATGGGGCAGGGGGAACATTCTCTTCAGATCCCAACTTGTATTTCTAAATACGTGCTTTAATTTATATCTAATATCTTTCCAATAGCAGAATTTACCCTGGCTGTTCATATTTGGAACCATAGTTCCCCTCTTAAGATCCTCCAGGGTTGTTTATTTCGTGCCCTATAACCTCCTTAAATGTTACTCTATCAGGGAAATTAAAATGAATCTCTTGGTTTCTGCTGTTTGCCTTACCTTTTCCTAAACCAGCTGAAACAGAAACGAATTGTCTTTAGTGGTTCAGAAACAGGTAAATCTCTTTGTTTGAAACAAAATCTTAACTGCAATAAAGAGTTTCGCCTAAAATGCTGAAAAAATTAATGTTTTTCACAAAATAAACCAGCAAGGTATCAGATTTACCTTACATTCTAATTATTTGTTTAAGAAACATACACACAAGCTTCAATACATTTTAATAGCTGCTGAATTCTGTTTTTCTGGCTTACATATGCTAAATATCTGACATGCAACTGGAATAATATCTTTATTCCCTTAGCTCATTAAGAAAAAGAATATTGTAAAGGAATTTCTAAAGAAAATAAAATAGCACTAAGAATTACCCAAACTGTATAATTTACTGTTTGAAGCCTTATTTTTGACTATAAACTCCCTTGTTTGTCAGCTCTTCTTTTAACATTTAATTTTCCCAGCATTCACTCAGCCAGTGTTTAAGCAAACATTTAAATATCTACTGCTCTGAGTCATTGATTTAGGCACTACTTTGAAAGGCATGATCCCTACCATCTAGGAGCTTAGAAAACAGAAGCAAGATGGTATGCAAATCAGAAATTGAAATACAATATAATAAGGATGATATACTATCTGTCATTTATTTACACATTTATTCATATTCATTCATTATTTGGTTTTTATTTGATATTTTGGAATTTATGTATCATATGTTGGAAAGTCTTTACAATCAATGACATTTACATATATTGGCTAGTCTTTACATATGTTTACCAGTCTTTATAATCAATGAAAAAAAAAGATATTTGGGAGGCCGAGGCGGGCAGATCACCTGAGGTCAGGAGTTCAAGACCAGCCTGACCAACATGGAGAAACCCTGTCTCTACTAAAAATACAAAATTAGCTGGACATGGTGGCGCATGCCTGTAATCCCAGCTATTCGGGAGGCTGAAGCAGGAGAGTCGCTTCAACCGGGGAGGCGGAGGTTGCGGTGAGCTGAGATTGTGACATTGCACTCCAGCCTGGGCAACAAGAACAAAAAAAAAAAAAAAAAAAAAAAAAAAAAAAAAAGAAATAACTAACTGTCATAGTAAAAGATAGACACAAAAAGAAATGTGATGTATGATGTATGAAATATTATAATAGAGATGTGCACAAGGCATTATGGGAGTAAAAAGAAAGGGACACTTATTTTTCTATGGGAAAGAGTAAAAAACTCTTTTCTCAATAATGCCTGAGGAAAGGGAAAGGAAAATAACTTTCAAGAAATGGAGTGCAGCATGAGCAATATCGAAGGTATAGAGAAACAATAAATGTGAGAGGAATTACAAACATATCAGTTTTTCTAGAATGTTATATGTACAGGAGGGAGGGGCCAATGAGGCCAGAGCTGTAGAGGGCCTGGCTTCTGGAGGGGAGAGAGGACACTCTGGAGATCTAACCATTAAATCCATAAAAATGAGGAACTATTGAAAGTTCTTAAGAAGGGAAGTGATGTCAACACATTGTTCTTCTAGAAAAGCTACTTTAGCAGCTATAGAAGGGAGGGAGGAAGAGCTACTCAGGGGCTCTTGCAGAAGCGTAGTTATAATGAGAAGTTAAACCAAGCTCCAGGGCAATGAGAGATGGGTTAGTGGGAAAACTATTTAGGAGATCATCTTGTTCATCAGTTGGAGGGGTCAAGTTACTGAATCTAAAGAGTTAAGGCTGGATAAATGATGGTGCTGCCAATGTGGATGGAGGCTAAATGAAGAAGGGTCAGTTGAAGGTGAAATATTTCAGTCTGGATAGGTTCTGAATTTGAGGTCTCCCTTTCAGCAGGCAGTGCACTATATGAGCTGGTTGTGTTCACATATGCTTACAAGACAAATAGTCATGCAGTCACCACCGATGTAACTTAAATGATTGGTGAAATACTGAAATCCTTTTCTGCTGATTTTCAGCTGTATTCTTCTCCACAGCTCTTCCTCCATATCCCTTCCACAGAAACAAGGTCAGACAGAAGCATGAAACCTGGCAGAAATGTGTGATTGTCTTTAGAGTTTCTGCTTGCATACGAGGTGAGGCTGCATCTACCCACATTCCACTGGCCGAGGCAATCTTTCACATGTGTGTATGAATGTAAACAGCAGTGATAATCAAAACATGTAACATCTGGTCTGGCATGGACACTGACCAGTCAGAACAGATGTACTGGAGTGGGGTCTAGTGAGGTGATGTCCAGTAGAAAACAGACAATGCATGAGAAAGAAAATGATAAGAAAAAAGATAGTAAGTTAGTTTTGGTTATATATGAAATATACGAGATCTATAAAAATGAACTGTTGGCTAGTTATATCATCCTGACCTCTACGGAGAGTTATTGGTGGAGAAAAAATAGACATTGTATAATTGTCAGGATATAGATCACCAAGACACAGAATACAGACACATAGGGAAAAGACTGATGTATTTGTATAAATAAAAGTATATAAGTTATGAATATCAATAATTTAACAACCTTGTAATAAAAAACACACAATATTTGCAAAATGCACTATATATGGCTGCCATTTTATTATTTTAATATCTTAAGAACACATAACCTAGTAAAACACCATCAAGCCAATAGAACATAACAGGTAAATCTAAGTCATTTATAAGCCTATAGAATGATTGCAACTTTCACTCGTAATTACATTAATATGACTTTTTAAATATTTTAAAAATCAAATCAAATATAAAAATGTTTCAAAAATTTTTTTTAAATTTTTTAAGCTGCTGTTGGAAGTGTTGGAAGCGTTTGTTGGCTTACCTCTCTAAAAACCAATTGGTGTTTATATCTGTCAAGTTGTTAGTGAAAAAACTCTGAACAGAATATGCTGTAATTTTTGAAGTTGAAAAGTACAGAAATATAGATGCTTACAAGCACATGCACATTTTTGACAGAATATTCAAGGAACTTTCTGTTGAGATTGTCTCTGAAAGAAAGACTTGCAGTACTAGTGAAGATAACAGCATTCTTTTACACTGGCATAAACATTGTGGTATTTAATGTTTTTATAATTTGCTTTGCTATTTTTTACCATTTAAAGAAAAAGAAAACTACATTACATGTCCTAAAGCATGCACACATTTAGTAAAAAGTTTTTCTTGTGAGTATTTATACATGGAAAATAGTTATACAGATTAATGAAAAAGTTCAGAAATGTGTATATCATTAAGCAAATTTCAAAACAGCATTTTTAGTTGTTTGTAGGCAGATTACTCAAACCTAGAAGAACTTAACCTCTTTAGGGTTTGAAATTTTAAAGGAAACAAACAGTTTATAACAAAACTTTTGGATTTTAAGTCATATCTACACTTTAAAAACTAAAAAATGAAATTCTTTGTACCTCTATGTTCATTCAGTCTACACTGTCCCCAAACCAACATCAGCTCTGGTGATTCCATGCTTCTCTGTCCATAGACCAAAATGGGATTATGTGTAAAGCAAAATAGAAGTTTAATCTCCCTGGATTGTCTGCCAAACAACTCAAATATTTATTTGTCCCTTTTGAAATATATTTGCATAATAAAATGTTCATGTTTTTTCAAGACTAATGCTTTTGTGTGTGAAATTTGGGAAAAGACAACCATTATATCAGTTGTGAGGCTGCATGTCAATATTGAATCAGGACAGGAAAAATGTGGCCATGTTTACCTTATGTCAGGGATTTGTAGGGAGACAATCTGATAAAGACTTGGATTTGGGTTTTTGGTCTTTGCTGACTGGAGCAATAAGGGGAAATTCAAATGTATCTCATACTTCACAATTTACTCTTCAAAATTCAAAAAAGCATAAATTCAGCATAAAATGTCCTTTCCCTAGAAGGTATGCTTCTGCTTTATATTAGACATCCTTGTTTCACCAGATAGGTTGTGCTTTGAAGAGTATGTTTCAAAATCCCTCCAGTGCCCACGATTCTGTGCTCTAACACTAACTCACTGCAGATTGCCTCAGCCTCCGCAGATGACTGTCAGAAACAAGACTAGAATTACATTATTTTGCCATACACTGTATGAGACAAAGCCCAGGAACATCTGAATGGGTAAATTATTTCAAACAAAATTAAGAGATGGTACTGACAACATTTTAACAAGCAAAATAATCAACTTTTAGGGTTTTGACACCCTTCTGCTTACAGGCAAGTATGATTATTTTGCTGTTATATGTATATTTTTTCTTATTCAAGGCAAATTCCCTCAGTCTTCTTTTTTAATGCCACACATGACTCTGTTTTCTATAATTTTGCACTTGTATGTTAATCTGGAAAATATATATAAATCTTTAGATCATTTTAATTTTATTTCTCAGAAAATTTAACTTTATACTTACAAAGGCATCTGTTTTGAAATGAGTGCCTAAATATAATAAAAAGTTATATCTATTATATTTGTTTTCCAAATAATTAATCTCAATTTTCAGAAGAAGAAATTGAAGGAGCAGAGAACCTTGCCTAAAGATGCAAAACTATACAGAGGCAGAAATAAATATTACTTTTGAGTTGCCTGAATGGAAAGCCCACTCTATTTTCAGTGCCCTGCAATTCTCAAAATAGAACTCATAGAAATACAAAACACAATGGTGGTTAAAGAGGCTGAGGGTGGGAAGAATGGGACGATGATGGGCAAAGGGTACCAAATCTCAATTAGACTGGTGGAATATATTTTTTTAGTTCTATTTTACAATGTAGTAGATATAGTTAATAATAGAGCATTGTATATTTTAAAATTGCTGAGAGAGTAAATTTCAAATGTTCTCACCACAAAAATGTTAAATAGTTTGATTTAATTATTATACATTATATTCATAAATCATAATATCACTATGTATCCCATAATTTTATACAATTATAAATTGTCAATTTACATCAAAAATAAATAAAAAATCGAACCTGAATTTTTATGTCCCACTACCTTTAAAAGAAAGCTTCAAAACTTTGAGCAAGTACATTTATTACTTTTTAAAGATGCTGTGTTAAGTGTTCCCAAAACAGTTTCATTGGATTCACTGTATGCTACAATGCAATCCTAGAAGTTAGTGTCTGTGATAATTGTGAAATATGTATTTGGTCTTCATTCAGTCTCTTTGAATACAATTCCAAAAATCTTTGGACTTCAGAGTAATTTTTTGATATGCTAAATGAGTTGACTGGCAGCTGGCAGCCGCTTGGTAGCTTCAGGATGGCGGCTGGTCACCAGAAAGACCAAGGCATGACGAGATAGTTGGGACTTTCAACTCCACCTCCCAATCTCAGGGGAGGGGAGAAGGATGAGGGATTAGGTTAATCACTATGACCAATGATTTCATTAATCGTGCCTAAGTAATGAAGAATTCATAAACACCCAAAAGGACAGGGTTCAGAGAGCTAGATAGCCAAATAGGTGAAGGTTCCTGAAAAGTGGCATGGCCTTGGAAAGCATGGAAGCTCTGGGCCCCTTCCCATGTGCCTTGCCCTATGCATCTCTTCATATGTATCCTTTGTAATTCTTTACAATAAACTCATAAGTGTAAACAAATGTTTCCTCGTGTTCTGTGAGCTCCTCTAACAAATTAATTAAATCCAAGGAGGGGGTCATGGGAACTCCTATTTATTGCCAGTTGGACAGAAGTACAGGTAAAACATTGAGGCTTGTGTTTGGCATTGGAAGTGGGGAGCAGTGTTGTGGGAATGAGCTTTCAACTTCTGTGGTCTGACACTATCTCCAAATAGAGTTGGAGTTGAATTAGAGGACACCCAGCTGCACAATTGGTTGGTTCGTTATGGGGTTAAATCCTCACACTTCCTAATGACCAGAGGTCACAGAAATCTTCTATGTTGATTGTTGTTGAGTGAGAGAATGGAAAAAGCACTTTGGTTTGGTTTTCCCTACAAAAACAGAGCGACCAATAAAAGTTTAACAGATCCCCACCCTCTACCTGCCTTAAGACGACACAGTGCAGCTGGGCTTGTTTACTCAGTGCCCCCATTTTGAACACCATTGTAGCTACAAAGCTACATTCATGGGTGCAAGCTGTGGCTATGAAATTGAAACAAGCTAAATGACCTAAAAGGAACGATTCCCCTTTCCTTAAAGCTCAGTTCCTTAAAAACACTAGTATTGACTGAAATTAATCTATTTTCCTAGCCCGTTGCTATCAGGTTGCCAAGAAAGTTGGTTTGATTTTTTTTGCCTGAAAAAAAAAAGAACAAGAAAACTGAAGCTATTGTTCTCACGTGAAACTTTAACCTTGGTGCCGACCCCAGAAAAATATCTCCTTATTTATTCTTTCTAACACTGAGCTCTCAGAGCTGTTCCATCTTGGGTGCCGTACAGTTGAAAAGTCAGCCTTATGCAGCAGGCAGAGAAATGTTTATGATGAACTAACTATGTGATTAGAAAGTCTTGGTATACATGTGCGTGACATAAAAGATGAGCTCAGTTCAGCTGTACAATGGTGTTCTGATCACCTCCTGTTCACTGTAATGATGAAGGAGGAGTTGCATGCCCTCAATAATATAATATGGCCAAACATATGATACCAGACCCTGGACAGATGAGACTGGCAGCAGTTTTTTGGTCACATATACTTACAGCTCAGTGGAGGAGCACACTGCATGCCATACAGGGTACATGCAGGTTATGCTCAGGAGTAGCATGAACCAGAAGGGGCTGTAGGAAGCAGGCTCTGCAGTAGCAAAGGGTGGGATGTCCTTTGGTTCCCATGGGAGGACGTGATTGGCGTCTTTGAATACCATGGCGGGTGGAAGAAACCTATCAGGTTGCTGAGGAACAATTGAGGACCATATAGAGTGCAGCTGCCCCAGCTGATAAAGGAACTAACTGAGCAGGAAGCCTTTCCCACTAGGGGTTGGGGCATACCGGGTGAGAGGTGGGAAAACATACAAGCTTTTGGGTCCCTGTAGGGCTCAAACATGTTAAGGCAGCAGTTAAAATTTTAAGTCTCACAATACAAATGGCCATAGTAGCTTCCTACTATACAGAGCTGTGAGTAAAATAAATGAAATAAATAGGTAAAAAATACTTAGTAAAATTAAATGTGTTTCAAAAATCCCAGTTTATTCATATGAACCTTATTGTTAATAGAAAAACTTTTACTTCTTAGATTATATTTATGGTACCTCATCTATATAATACTAAAATAATAAGGATATAGACTATACTTTGAATAATATTTTTTGAGGAGTGTTTATGTATAGTGACTGTTCTTTACTGGGTTACATTGAAAATGGGTTGTATGGGTTATTCACATAGTATTATAGAAAGAGAAATGCACCAAGGAAGTCAAGATAGTGATTGTCTACAGTGTTCAAGAGTCCCCACCCTTAGGTTCAATAACTGACTAGAAGGACTCACAGAACTTAGAAAAGGCATTCTGCTCGTGGTACCAATGTATTACCCTGAAAGGACACAGACTAAAGTCAGCTAAGGGAAGGGCTGTGTCCAGGAGTCACCAGGTATAAGCTTCCACTTGTCCTCTTCCCGTGGAGTCCTGTGGATGGCCCCTATTGCTCGCAGCAACAACATGTGGAAATATGCATGAAGTATTGCCAATGAGAGATGCTCACCCCAGCTTTGGTGTCCAGAATTGTTGCTGGAGCTTGATCATTTACATATAGGTACCGCCCATGTAACCAAGCTTAGCTGCCAGCCCATCCAGTGGTTGAACTAGTATATGTCCCAAGCCCAACATTCCCTACTTAAATTGCATTATTAGCATTGACTCTATGCATGTCCCAAAGTCCACAAAGAAACAAACACACCTTCATTGGACAAATGATATTCCAAGGGATTTGCAGTTAGTTCCCGGGAGCCAAGGCAAAGGCCATACCTCTTTCTATGCAAGGTTAATCCTTTACTGCACATTGGAATTCTTTTTCTAACACCAATTCACCATCTTTGATAACATTGGGCTTGAACTTCCTCATCTATAAAATACGAGAGTTGAACTAGGTCAGTGGTTTCATTAAGAGTGTTGTTTAGGATTGACTGAGGCATTATTGAGGGTGGAAAGATAAGAGGCTACTCTGAATCTGTCTCAAATAAATAAATTCAAAGCAATGTGTAGTACACTGTTACTTTTTTCCTTAATAGGAAGAAAGTGTTCTGGTAAAGCCAGGGATTCCCTGGAAATACATGGTTTGTAGTGTTCCTTTCAATTCTAGTGTCAGCAGATAGTATGGTTTTAAGAAAATACAAACAATTGTCAGATGATTATTTTAAAGTAATGTTATGAAGATACAAATACTTTTCAGTTTAAAGCTATCATAGCCACTTCTAGTTTCCTCTAGAGTTGCATAAGAGTGTTTATTATTATAATATAATGTTCTTTGATTAGTGGTAGCATATTTACCATAAACTTATTTTAGCTGTCTATAGATATTATCTTGAACCCTGTTATGTAAGTGCTATTTTTCCATTTTTCACATGAGTATTTGGTTTTTAAGTACATAAGAGTGCTTTGGAGTCAAAGTACACTAATCACGTATAAGTATTGAATGCTTCTCAAAGAAAATTATTACATCATAGTTAATTATTAGAAAATATCAAGGCTGGGCGCGATGGCTCACACCTGTAATCCCAGCACTTTGGCAGGCCTAGGCGGGTGGATCACCTGAGGTCAGGAGTTCAAGACCAACCTGGCCAGAATGGCGAAACCCCGTCTCTCCTGAAAACACAAAAATTAGCCAGGCATGGTGGCAGGCACCTGTAATCCCAGCTACTAGGGAGGCTGAGGCAGGAGAATCACTTGAACTCAGGAAGCGAAGGTGGCAGTGAGCCAAGATCGTACCACTGCATTCCAGCCTGGGTGACAGAGTGAGACTCCAGGTCCAAAAAAAAAAAAAAAAAAAAAAAGGAAAAGAAAAACAAAGAAAATATCAAATGAATTTTAAGTGGATACTATCTATCTGAACCCCATTCACCTAACTACTTCAGTGTGGGAGTTGGGGCTAGACCCTTTGTCTATTAGCTCTTTAGTTGTTTGTATTTAATTAAGATAACAGAATTCTTCAGACAACAGAGATGTTTTATTTGGAAGTTGAGTAGATTTTAATTGATTTTTCCTAATCAAAATAAAAAGCCATGATACAAAAATTAAACCAATCACCATTTCCTTGATCCAAAATTTGAAAGACATCTTGGGTATGCCTAGAGTAGAAGTTAGTTGACTTGGGTGTTAGTTCCAGCTCTGCAGCTCATGAATTTGGTGACTTTGTACCGAATAACCCCTTTGCTCATCAGTTTTTCATGTTTCTAATGAGGGGATTAAGATGAGACCCCTGGTTTGTGCAGTGCTTGAGGTTGATTGCCTTGTCTTTTACGGTCAAGCTAAGTGTTAGACATTTGCAACCACAAAATCCAGGATATATTTTCCACTTATTTTGCGAGAAATCATTTCACTGCATCTTAAACACTTGTCAGTGATTGCTTCACAGAGGGCAGCCGAGGAGATTCAAGGTTTGTTAGAACTCTACTTGTACGGTTCAGTATATTTTATTCAGTTTCCAAGTTTCTTTGCTTAAGTCATAAAAATGTATGTTGCTGTATAAAAGTCTCAGCATTTGTTTTCTAATTCATTTGACCTTTTAAGAACAACAAGTACACTCCCAGTTTTACCACTTCTATTAAATAACCAGCTACAAAGGGCATGCATTTGCTACTGCTGCCAATGATGATTGAGAAACTATGATACATGAGCTGGTTCCAAGGCTATGCAGTGTTACTGTGTATATAATGTAGGCTATGACATTTCATGCCATGTTCACTTTGTGTCAGTCCTATTTTGTTCCTTAGCAGGCAGGCTGGAAGCATGGGGGTGAGAACAGGCAATGTCTGTGGGGTAACCTGATCAAGTGGTGGTCCTAGAGAAATATACGTACACTGTGTCATCACAAAATCTGTCATCTCACCGTAATGAGATAATATTTTTTGCAACACTCACCCTGAGCTGTTTGTTCATCTTATTTATAAGCAGTTTTGACTGTACATATGGATCGAATCACTAAATTTGAATCTAGAAAGTATATCACCCATTCCATCCCCTCTGCAATAATACAATTTAAGACAGATGAATGTAAAAGTGTATCACCCATTCCATCCCCTCTGCAATAAATACAATTTAAGACAGATGAATGTGAAAAAAAAAAAAAGAAAACAAAACAACATCAGGCTTAACTGAGAATGCTTCTTTGAAGCATTTTGAAAACAAAATACTTTTTGTTTGAAAACAAAATACTTACAGTAATCCCCTCCTTTCCCTGGGGGAAATATGTTCCAAGACCCCTAGTGGATGCTTGCAACCATAAATAATACTGAATCCTAAACCCTATATACACTATGTTTTTTCTATATATACATACTTATGACAAAGTTTAATTAATAAACTGGCTCAGTAAGAGACAACAACAACTAATAATAAAATAGAACAACTATAACAATATATTGTTCACAATTTCATGGATAGAAGACTAATTATTACCATACAGCTTAGTGACCTTAGCATATGATCTTTTATTCTTTCCTTATTAAGTCAAGAACTTTCACCTTTCAACTTAAAGGAAGTACATTATAGCTTATTTTTTTGGCACAACTGAGCTGCCAGCATCACTACTATTGTACTTTGGGGCCATTATTAAGTAAAATAAGAGTTACTTGACCACAAGTATTGGGCTATCTGAACAGTCATTCTGGTAACCAAAAGGGCTAGTAAGTGACAAAGGGCAGGTGGTGTAGACAGCATGAAGTCACTGGACTAATAGTGACTCTACAAAGTAGACAGCGTGTGATTTTGTCACAACACTCAGGATAGTGTGCAACTTATGAATTGTTTATTTCAGGAACTTTCCATTTAATTAATTTCTACTTAATATTTTCAGACAGTAGTTGACCATGGGTAAGTGAAACTACAGACAGCAAAGCCCAGATAAGGATGGACTACTGTCAAGTCATTCTGAAAACATTAACTAATAAACAATAAAATCATGATTCTGTGTGAAAAGCTGAAATTGGAAACCAATATTTTAATTTTCAAGTTATACCACATTAACGGAAGTTCTGTATGTTCTTCTCACTGTATTATAAAAGCTTAGATTTAAGCTAGAATCACCACAGTAATTAAAATGCATGGTACATTTTGGGTTCATTTTGAATGAGTGAGATTTTCAACTAACCTGAAGCAAAACAAATCAATTAGGAAGCCATCTGGGCAAATTAAATCTCAGGAAATAGAAAATAAACATGTGAACCCCTAACACTGCCACGGCTTCTGATGGTTCTCAGAACGATCTACTGTCAGAGTTAGGTGAGCTTTTACATAGATGAGTACTACTCAAGCCTGGATGAGTCTTATAATTCACCTGTACAAATTAGCATAAATACTAATGCCTGAACCCCTCCACAGATATTTTGATTTAATTGATCTGTCATGGGGTCCAGGCACTGATATATTTAAAGTTCTTCAGGTGGTTTTATAAATTTCCATTTTCCCCATTATGCAATAAGTAACAAATTACATCTTCCACTTCCCTTGAAAGTGGAAATTATGTCTACCAGTTTATTTACATGTTGTAGAATACATTGATAAAATAACATGAAATATTTTCTTAATGTCTGTCTATTATCAAAATGTTAACATTCTCAAATATCCTCATGTGCTAATAATGGGTGCATTCTCCTTTGGATTTTTCTCCTTAAGAATCTTATCTCAAAATCTACAAAATCAGAGAGAGTCATAAAAGAATTTTCACCAGTTAGATGCTTTTAGTGCTATGTTATAAAGTGATTAAATTTTTATAGTAAGATTTGGGGTTTAGGACTTGAGCAGGACCTACTCGAATGAGCAGAAAGTGGGGGTTCAGTTGCCTGATAGTGGATCTAGGGTTGATAAAACATGGCAGGGAGTCATTAGGGACAGTAAATAAATTAGTGAATGGTTAAATGAATATTGGGCCTGAGATTTGATCAGAGGGGAAAACTTTAGCTTATGAAAGTTTATATGTAGGATGTTTTTGGTGAGGACGAGGCTGAGATAGAGTTATGCTTCCACGGAGGTGTGGACTGATGGAATTGAAGACTTTTGTTGAGAAGACCCAGGAACTATGAGATTGACAGTTAGCAGGGACATCCCCTTAATGACGTGTGTCGCTTGGAAAGATAGCAGAAATCAAATGGGCTGGAAGGTAAGGGTGGGAGGCAGGTGCTGAAGTCCTTGAGGGACGTGAAGTAGTGTCCCAGTTGGTAGAACAGGGATGTATAGAGAGAGTCATGAGGAACACGGCACGGGCTTTCAAAAGAGACACCATTGAGCCATGGCCCAAAGAGCCACATTGCAGAGACAGAGAGAGAGAAGGATGCTTAAGTATCATGATGTAGTACATATGAAAACAATCTGTAAACAAAAACACAAAGCAAGGGTATTCTATAGACACTTGCTAAGGAGCTCATATTTGAGCTCATGTGAGCAAAATAAGTTTATTTCTTTGTACACTGATACCAATGATTCTTTAAATAAGAATGACAGATAGTAAACTATTTTAATTAGGGAACTTAGATAAATTTTATTTAGAAAACAATGTACTTTTCCCTGACATATGGAATGGACAGGGAAAATCCACCTTTAATGTGAACATGGAGTGACATTTCTCATAAACTAGAAGTAGGAGTCTACTGATATGTTCCAAGCGTGAGGCTGCAAGCCTTGAATGAATCATGTGATGGTGTGCTGGGAAGAAAAAAACAAGGAATGTGAGAGAGAGATTGTTTGAATGGCCAAGAACAGGGCTGGCTAGATTTCATTCCTCTTTAGAAAAATTAGCTTTCATTTTCAAACAGTGATTTGAGACTGTTCAATTTCTTTCTAAAATTGTTACTGAGCCTATATTATAAAAGTAATACGATGTTTGTTTTACTTATGTTCCTTTTTCTTTGCCCTTTTTTTTTTTCTGTGTGCATGCTTGCTTGCACATATTCATTTCAGTAGAGAGTAGTCACGAATAATTGGCTAATATCCTAACCCCTAGTGGCTACCTGAAAAATTAATGCACTTGGTTTTCTTTCAAAGAACAATGATTCTTAGGTCATGCAGACTTTTTTGATGCTGTCCAGAAGTTTGATTGGACCAAGGGACACAGCAGATTTGATCCTCAGGGCATCTCACCTCCCACCACCTACCTTACTCATCAAAGCTGCCGGTTATGTTCAAAAGCACGCTGGATTTGACAAATTTGTCTCTCCCACCCTCACACTTTAGCCAAATCAGAGAAACCCTTCTCTGCTCCTAAGCACTAATATGTCAGTGTTGGGCTTACTGTGCATCAGGTAACCTAAATGTGGGGTCATCCCAAAGAAAAAAAAAAAAAGAAATATTAAAATAAACTCTTATCAACCTGTAAAATACAGAAGCTTGCATCTATGAGTCAGGAACTTGGCAGATTTCCTACAAAATACATTGCTGGTGAGACTGGATAGTGAGAAACAGAAATACAGTCTCTACATTTAGTGACAGCAAAGAGAGTTCTGCCATGATTATGCAGGAATGGAATGCACACAATAATATCTTAAATTCTCTATCTTAGCTCATCTTAGTCCTTTGATGAGGAGGTGACAACAAAAAACTGGAATCAAGAGTAAATTATGGGGCTGGGTGCGGTGGCTCAAGCCTGTAAATGCCAGAACTTTGCAAGGCCAAAGTGGGTGGATTGCCTGAGGTCAGGAGTTTGTAACCAGCCTGGCCAACATGGCGAAACTCCATCTCTACTAAAAATACAAAAAATTAGCCAGACATGGTAGCAGGCATCTGTAATCCCAGCTACTTGGGAGGCTGAGGCAGGAGAACTGCTTGAACCCAGAATCGGAGGTTTCAGTGAACCGAGATCACACTACTGCTCTCCAGCCTGGGCAACAACTTTTTTTTTTTTTTTCCGAGCCAACAAAAAAATAAAAGTAAATTCTGGAATGTTTGGCAAAGGGGAAAGCTTAACCTTACAAAGGTTAAGATAATACGAAGAAGTATGTTAGGTGTTGGCACTCAACTTTTTTGGCTCCTTAGCTCCCTTTCAAACTTTTGTTGGAGTGAATGCACACCAAGCAAGGCAGGAATATTGACAATATAGAACCTTAATAATGATAGTCATATCAGTTAGAATCCATATCAGTTATTCAAACTGTATGTGAATAGCCTAATTTTGATGAGAGGCCTGTGCCCTTGCCACTTCTTATAGTCACCTCCAGGTCAACTTTCCTGTGTCTGAAATCTAGACCACATGTCCATTCTTCTGTGCTACAACTGAAAGGAAGAATATGAACGAATGTCCTTGATTTCTTATAATCCCTCTTACTATAGGCTGTTGCCAGTAGTTGATTTCAATGAAGCTTCAGTGGAATGGAAAGGAATAAGATGACAGAAAAACACCACAGAACACTGTTCAAGATTAAATATTTGACACCTATGCTTTTTAAATATTCATGGACTGGGCCAGGCATGGTGGCTCACGCCTGTAATGCTGGCACTTTGGGAGGCTGAAGCAGGCGATCACCTGAGGTCAGGAGTTCGAGACCAACCTGGCCAACATGGAGAAACCCCGTCTCTACTAAAACAATATAAAAACTAGCTGGATGTGGCAGCGTGTGCCTGTAATCCCAGCTACTTGGGAGGCTGAGGCAGGAGAATCACTCTAACCTGGGAGGCAGAGGTTGCAGTGAGCTGAGTTCACGCCACTGCACTCCAGCCTGGGTGATAGAGTGAGACTCTAGAGCAAGACTCTGTCTCAAAACCATTTTTTTATAAGTAAATAAATAAATATTCATGGACTGTTCTGAATTGTAAAGGGGCTGGTATTTCTCAGGTTGCCTCTCTATGCTGCTTGTCCCTTTTTCCTTCCCTTCCAGCTCACTTGCCTCACTTTCCTTCTTGACTTTCCCACACTGAAAATGTCCCTGTTATTTTTCAGCTAAGCAGTTTAAATATTTATTTGTTTTGATACTCCATCTAAACTCTATGGACTTCACTTTTCACATGAACAGACCAATTTCAAAGGATTTTGTTAATATAACCAGCTGTCACCGCTAGAAATAATTCCCTTAGGAGCAGAAGCAACTGCAATCACCTGTGGTTTAAAAGAGCAGATTTTAAAGACATCTGCTACACACAGAAAAAGTAACTCATAAACTGTTATTCAACAAATTGCATCCAAATTTAAGTCCTTTTCAATAATTAATAGGCTTAGTAGAGCCTCTATCTATCATAATAAAATCTCTAGACATTATAACATTCTCCTCATCTCTATGATTTACATTAAAATCTTTGAAGCATAACCTATAAAATCTGTGACAAAATACATTTTAAATCAGGAGAATGTATAGATTTTATTCTATGAAGAACAATGAAAAATCTTTACTTAATAGACTTAATCCATGAGAATGAAGGAAAAAATGCATTCTCAATTACACTTGAGAAGACATATTATCTAAGAAATGAGGGGGACGGGGAGTCTAGGCATCTGGTCAAAGTTGTACTCGTTGGCAAAATCATATCTTGACTTCGTTTGTATTATTAAATGAAAAATGTGAAAGTAAATGAACTAAACGTATAATTCAGAAAGTCATAAAAAGGGAGATTAAAATATACTTGTGATAAGAAGATGAAAGTAATTAATACAGGTAAAAACATAAATTTAAAAGACAAATGGAGTTTAACTAAGTATATTTAAAATATAATTCTTTAAAATGATAAAATACACATAAAATTTGGCAAGATGGCTAAGGAAAAAATATAACTCATAAACATATAATATTACACGGAAAATGGGTTTTAATCATAGGTGATTGATAATATGAGAATATATTTTAATTCCTTGGTAAATGAATGATTTTCTAGGCAGTAATATCAAAATAGATTTTAACAGGTGTTTAAAATCTTAATTATCAAATTATAGTGGAAGAAACTGAAATATCTCTTCAAAAATATTGTCACAAAAATTTGGGCTCCAAGACTTTCAGGGCAAAATCTATGTTTTTATCCATAAACAGATCCCAAAGAAACAAGTAATCAATTTCCATTTATATCAAAAGTATTAGATGTTTCTAAACAAGAAGAAATAGATACTATTTATAAATACATAGGCACTAATTCAACATAAAATATAATGAAATAACAAAATCAAAATTATAGCATTAATTAAAACAACACATTTTGACAAGTAACATTTGTTTTAATATTTTGAGAATATTTTAATTTCAGAAAATCTCTTTCCAGGTTTTGTTCTGCTCGAAGTGAACCCATCACTAGACACTAAATCACAAGCTCACACTCTTGGATTTCCCTAAGGAATGGTGTCATTATGCCAGTTTCCCCCACAAACTCCCTGACTGGCAGACCATACCTCTCCAAGCCTTAGTAAATCTGATTTAGGGCTCCTTCAATTGTATTTCAACCAATACATATTGGGTGCCACTTACTGCTCTACAGAACCTATTTGTAGGTCCTATGTTCATTATAAGATATAGTTTTAAGAGGATTTGATAGTTCTTAGCAAATATCTTACTTCATGAAATATCTGAACGGGATCTTAGAGATCATGTAATTAAACATCCTTATTTCATTAAAGAGATATGTGGCTTCAATTTTATTTGCAGGCCAAAAAGAAGAGGAGGTGACAAATTTTGACTCTGATGACTCAATGTTATCACTAACAGAAATATTTAAATAGAGAGACGGTTTTGCAGGTGGTGTGGTGGAAGCATGCTAGCTGTACCCGAATGTCTCTTCTCTCCTTTTTTCAGCAACAAGTAATCCCCAGATTTTCCAGAACACAAGGGTTGTCTAGAATAAAGTCTATATATCTCCATCCTCTCTGTAGCTGAGCATGACCATATAACATGAGCAGAGGTAGTGCAAGCAGCTTCCAAGAATTGTGTTTAAAGGGCATACTTTTTTCCCTCTCCTTCTTTCCTCCTTCTGGTTGGCTGGAATGCAGCCACAATAACTGACATTATAGCAGAAATCTTGTACCAAGAGGTAGTGTGGGGAATGGAAGTCATGAAAAGCAGAGGAACCGAAGAGAAGGAAAGTAGATCCCTAACCCAGTGTCTTTCCAATCAGCTGCAGAGCAACTACTTCTTAATGTTGGGTGGATAAAGCTCTTTGCGCCAGGAGTTTGTTGTTCTCATAAGTCAAGATTTAGGCCTAGTCTAGAAGAAAGCTCAAAGGGGTTTGATTACACAGTGGTTAAGGAGAGGGTCTTGGTCAACTCCAGACATCTTGAATATAAAAATGAAATTAATCCTGAAGTTATTTAACAGTATCTAAATTTCCTAAGCCCAAATCTTACTAATAGTAATGAATACAAGTTGCTTTCTTTGAAATAGATTATACCAAGCATTGAAAATGGAATACATAATAGCAGATGTCAAGCAGAGAGCTGGTATTTGATGCTGAAGCTCAGGAAAGAGATCCAGAGCGTGAGAAATTAACAAAGATTATATTGACAAATCCATGAAGTTGAATTTCTCAGCAAAGGTTAAGAATGGTTGGGGAAGAGAAAACAGTCAAGGATAATATCTAGAGTCATGCCTACCTTTGGTTACATGTCTTGAATTGATTTTTAAAGATTAATATTAGATTTTCTTTGATTCACTTATCTTTTAATTTGTAAGAAGAGCACTAGTTGGTGGATAAAAGATGTAGAGGTTGTTTGTAAACACATTTAACAGGGACAAAACTGTATTTTACTTTTTTCTTAAACCAATTCTTCCTACTTAATGAATAGAAAGCGCATTTCTCTTCATTTTTAATTTTTATCCCATTGTTGTCTAACCTGAAGATTTTTAAAAGACTCTTGTTGCTATAAAACATCCTTATTTGTCATGGGTCTTTTTATTTTTAAGTGCTTCCAATCATTACATCTGTATGAACCACTTGTGCTTATATGAAACGTGATAAATACAAAAAAGATACTAGTGTTTATTGCTATATCAAAAATAACTTGAAAAATCTTTGTGTCAATCTTCTGCAATATTCAAAAATGAAAAACATTATATATTTATCTCAAATATCATAATAACATAATCTTTTATACATAATTGTAGTCAGTGAGTTTATTAATATTCAGATGGATGACTTAAGGTTATCAATAGAGATTTTTAAAACCTTAATATTTTCCTAATTGAAACATGGATCTCCATGTTAAATCTCCCAGACACTGAAGAAATAATGAAAGTAAGTAGACTTCTTGAGACGAAACAAATAACCAAGAACTCTATAGCAGTAGGGCAAACATCTCCAACATTGTGTACTCTGGATGACTTTTTTTTTTACACTGTCCAAGGCCTCACTGCTACTTAAGAGAGTTTAAACATGACCAACATCCTGAATTAAAATAGTGAAAACATCAGCCTAGTGATCAAAATTTGGAACTCTTATTTACAACTGTTCCCTCATCTGCCTCATGGGGTCTCAAAAGAGACATAAAAGGAATTAAATCATGTTATTGTAAATTGACAATTTATAGTTGTGTCAATTTATGGGGTACAAAGAGATGCCATAATTTACGAATATGATATGAAACAAGTAAATCAAGCTAGATAACATATCCACCCCCTCAAATGCTTACCTTTTTTGTGATAAGAACATTTGAAATTCATTCTCTTAGCAATTCTGAAATGTACATTACTCTGTTATTAACTATATTCACCATACTGTGCACAGGACTAAAAACAAAAAAGAAAAAAAAAAACATATTCTTCTGGCCTAACTGAAATTTTGTATCCTTTCACTGTGGTCTTCCCATTTCCCTCTCCCACAGCCTCTGCAACCACCATTCTTGTTTCTGCTTCTGTGTATTTGATTGTTTTAGGTTCCACATACAAGTGAGACTATGCCGGCTGGGTATGGTGACTCATGCCTGTAATCCTAGCATTTTGGGAGGCTGAGGTGGGTGGATCACCAGAGGTCAGGAGTTCGAGACCAGCCTGGACAACATGGTGAAATCCCGTCTCTACGAAAAATACAAAAAGTAGCAGGGCATGGTGGCAGGCATTTGTAGTCCCAGCTATTTGGGAGGCTGAGGCGGGTGAATCGCTTGAACCCAGGAGGCAGAGGTTGCAGTGAGTTGAAATCGTGCCACTGTGCTCCAACCTGGATGACAGAGCAAAACTCTGTCTCAAAACAAAAAAAAAAAAGTGAGACTATGCAGTATTTATTTTTCTGTGCATATTTCACAGCACAATGTTCTATAATTCCATCCATGTCATTGCAAATGACAGAATTTCATTATCTTTTAAGGTTGAATAGTATTCCATTGTGCATTTTTTTTTGTATATTAATCTATTGATAGACACTTATGTTGATTTCATACCTTAGCTCTTGTGAATAGTGCTGTAATAAATATGGGAGTGCAATCTCTTCCACAAACTGATTTCAAAACTTTTGGGTAAATTTCCACAAGTAAATTGCTGGTCATGTAGTAATTCCTTTTTTTTTTCTTTTGAGGACCCTTTATACTGTTTTCTGCAAGAGCTGTACTAAATTCCATTCCCACCAAAAGTCTTCAAGGGATCCCCTTTCTACACATCTTTACCAACACTTATTATCTTTCATCTTTTTGATAAAAGTCATTCTGACAGGTGTGAGATGATAGTTCACTGTAGTTTTAATTTGCATTTCCCCAGTGATTAGCAATATTGAGCATTTTTTTGTCACGTATCTGTTGGCCGTTTGTATGTCTTCTTTTGAGAAATATCTATTTCCATCCCTTGCTCATTTTTACATTTTTGTCTTCTTGCTATTAAGTTGTTTGAGCTCCTTATATATTTTGGACATTAATCCCTTATAAAAATGAATGACTCATAAATATTTTTTCAATTCTGTAGGTTGTCTCTGTACACTACTAAATGTTTACTTAGCTGTGCAGCAGCTTTTCAATTTGATGTAATACAATTTGTCTAGTTTTGCTTTACTTCTCCTACTTTTGGAGTCAAACCCAAAAAATCATTGCCCAAAGCCATGTGGTATAGTTTTTGCCCCTACCTTTTCTTCTAGTAGTTTTAGAGTTTCTGGTCTTATGTTTAAGTTTTTAACCATTTTTGAGGTGCTTTCTGTATGTGCTATAAAATAAGGGTACAGTTACAATCTTATTAATGTAGAAATCCAGCTTTGCCAACACTATTTATGACATACTGCATTTATTTATTTATTTATTTATTTATTTAGTTCTAACAGTTTGTTGGTGGTATCTGTAGGGTTTTCTGTATGTAAGATCATGTCACCAGCAAACAGTGACAATTTCTCTTCTGCCTTTCCCATTTAGATGCCACCTATTTCTTTCTCTTGCCTAATTGTTTGGGCAAGGATTCCAATACTATGTTGAATAAAAATGGTGACAGTGGGTATCCTTGTTTTATAACCAATGTTAGAGGCCTTCAATTTTTCACCGTTTAGTATACTATTAGCTGTGGGACTCTCATAAATGGCCTTTACTGTGTTGAGGTACATATTTTATATGTAATTTGGCAAGAGTTTTTATCATGAAAGAATGCTAAATATTGTCAAATGCTTTTTCTGCATCAAATAAGATGATCCTTTTTTGCCTTTTATTCTGTTAATATGTCACATTTACTGATCTGTGCATGTTGAATCATTCTTGCATTTCAGGGATAACTCCTCATTTATCCTCATTTCAGGGATAACATTCTTCTTATAATTGTTTTTGCTATGTCCCATAAGGTTTGGTATGTTGTGCTTCCATTTTTATTTGTCTCAAGATATTTTTAAATTTTCATTTTAATTTCTTAATTGACCTATTTGTTGTTCAGGGGCAGTTGTTTAATTTTCATATATCTGTGAATTTTTTCAAATTCCTCTTCTTGATTTCTAATTTCAAACCATTGTGGTTAGAAATGGTACTTGATGTAACTTCAGTCTTCTTAAATTTCTTGAGACTTATTTTGTGTCCTGACATGTGATCTGTCCTGGAAAATATTCCACGTGTGATTGGGGAGAATGTGCACTCTGCTGCTGTTGAATGGAATATTCTGTATATGTCTGTTAGGTTCATTTGGTCTAAAGTGTTGTTAAAGTCCAAGTTTCCTTATTAACTTTCTATCTGAATGATCTATCCATTGTTGGAAGTGGGGCATTAAGGACCCCTGCTATTATTGCACTGCAGTCTATCTCTTTCTTCAGATACTTTAATGTCTGTTTTACATATTTAGGTGGTCTCATGTTGTGTACATATGTATTTACAGGTGTCATAACTTGTTTATGAATTGGCCTTGTTATCACTGTACAACATCGTTATTTGTCTGCTGATATGGTTTGGCTGTGTCCCCACCCAAATCTCATCTTGAATTGTAGCTCCCATAGTTCCCATGTGTCAAATGAAGAACCAGTGGGAGGTAATTGCATTATGGGGGTGGTTATTTCCCATGCTATTCTCATGATAGTGAATAAGTCTCACAAGATCTATGGTTTTTTAAAGGGGAGTTCCCCAACAAATGCTCTCTTGCCTGCCACCATGAAAGACGTGACTTTGCCCCTCATCCGCCTCCTGCCATGATTGTGAGGCCTCCTCAGCCATGTGGAATCTGAGTCAATTAAACCCCTCTCCTTTATAAATTACCCCATCTTGAATATGTCTTTATTAGCGGTGTGAAAACAGACTAATACATATATTGTTACAGTCTTTGACTTTAAGTCTATTGTGTTTGACATAAGCATAGCTACCTCTGCTCTATTTTGGTTTCCTTTTCTACGGAATATTTTTCTTCAGTCCCTTCACTTTCAATTTGTATTTGTCTTTAAAGGTATGGTGAGTATTTTATAGGCAGAATTTGTTTGTTCTTTTTTATTCTTTTTAATTCATTCGGTCACTCTGTGTCTTGTGTCTTTTTATGGGAGAATTTAATTCATTTATATTTAAGATGATTATTGATATATAAGAACTTACAATGCCATTTAAAAAATTGTTTTCTGGTTGTTTTGTAGATACTTTGTTTCTTTCTCTCTTGTTGACTTTTTGTGTGATTTGATAGTTTTCTGTGGTGGTATGTTTTGTATGCTTTTCATTTTTGTTTTGTACCTCTGCTAAAGAATTATGTTTTGAGGTTACCATGAGGCTTACATAGAGCATCTTCCAAACATCCTTGTTCAAGCTGATAACAACTTGACTTTGATTGCATACAACAATTCTATAATTTTAATTTCACCCTCCTCAACATTTTATGTTTTTGATTTCAGAATTCGCAACATTTTGTAATATGTTTCTCTTGACAATTTATCTAGAGTTATTATGACTAGTTTTGTCATTTAACTCTGGTACTCAGGAAAAGTTGCCTTACATTATCATTAGAGTCCTAAGGTATTCTCAATATGGCTCTGTTTTATTTATATCAGTGATTTTGTGCTTTCTTGTGTCTCCTGTTATTGAGGAGCTTTTTGTTTAAAGATCTTCCGTTAGCAATTCCTGTAAGACAAGTCTAGTGATCCTAATCTCCTTTAACTTTTGTTTGCGTGGGAAGTCTTTTATTTCTCTCTCGTTTTTGAAGGAGATTTTTGCTGGATTCAATATTCTTGGTTGGCATTTTTTTTTTTGCTTCAGCACTTTGAACATCTCATTCTATTATTTCCTAGTTTATAGGATTTCTGCTGAGAAATCCACTGCTAGTTTATAGGATTTCTGCTGAGAAATCCACTGAGAATCATATTGGCATACTTTTACATATGATGTGTCTCTTATCTCTTGCTACTCTCAGGAGGTTTTCTTTGTCTTTGATTTTTGATCATTTGACTATTACATGCCTTAGTGTGCTCAACCTTTTGGTTAAAATTGATTGGAGACCTCTGTACTTCCTGTAACTGAGTGTTGGCATCTATTCCTAAATTAGGGAAGTTTCCAGCCATAATTTGTTTAAATAATGCTGACCATTTTAAACTTTCTTCTCCTTTTGCAAATCCAATTATGTGAAGATTTGGTCTCTTGCCAAAGTTCCATAATTCCGTAAACTTTCTTCATTCTTTGTTATTTTGTTCCTCTCACTAGATAATTTCAAATATTCTGCCTCCCAGCTCACTGATTCTTCTGCTTGATCAAGTCTGCTGTTGAAGCTTTCTATTAAATTTTGCTGTTCAGTTACTGTATTCTTCATCTCTAAAGTTTTTATCTGATTTTTATTTTATTCTTTCTAGTTTTTTGGTCAAACATCTCACTTTTTTTAGTTTGTTTTCCAAATTTCATTAAATTTTCTATCTGTAATACTAGTGGTTTCCTGAACTACTTTATGAGTATTAATCTGATTTTTTTGTTAGTGATTATATAGGTCTCCTTTTCCTTCAGGTCCATCAGTGTGACTTTATTAGTTTCTTTTGGTGATGTCATGATTCCCTGATTGTTTATAATCCTTGTATTCTTGTGTTGTTTTCTATGCATTTGAAATAGTCCCTTCTTTTGGTCTTTACAGTTGCTTTTTGGTTGGGATGGGCCTTTCCTATTTAGTTTAGCTGCTGACAACAACCCCTGGCAGGCAGAGCTTGTGCTGTTATTTAGTTGACTGCGCCACTGCTTTTGCTCGGACGTTTGGTGGGACTACTGGCTAGGCTCCACTCCCCTGTGAGACTGCTGCATGGTTCTGCTCTCAGGTGAAGCTGATGGCTGGGTACTGTGATGGCTTCTGGAAAGTGTGGCCACAAGATGTATTCCCTGATTGGACAATTCCACAATATGGGATCTTTTCTCTACTAGAGCTGAAGGCTGGTCTCTGAGGGTAAGCAGAGTCACTATTCAAGACAGGGAGAAGAAACTATGCTCCTTAGAAATGCAGAACTGAAGACAGAAATCCATGAATGCAGGAGTCTCCCTGCTGGGCAGGGCTTTTGGGAAGGTTTTTTGACTTGTTGGAGCTGCTGCTTGAGTTCATAGTTCAAGCTGGTCTAGCCACTATGTTTCACTGAGTTGTGGGGAGATAGAAGTCTTCCTGCTTGGTTGGGGCTGTTTGGAGTGCTTTTTGGCTGAGTGAGGCTGCTGCTTGCCTTTCCAGGTCAAGTCAGTCTAGCCCCTTAACTTGTCTGTAGTCTATGGAGGTGGGAGTCTTCCTGCCTGGGCAGAATGGTTGGGTGAGCTTTTTGTCTGACTGAAGTTGTTCTTTGGCTTCCTGGATCAAGCCTGTCTAGGCCCTTCGCTTTTCTGAAGTGGGGCCTGGGGAAGACCTAATGAGAGTACCTGGGCTGTGTGGAGAATATGGCTGAAGTTTCAAGGCAAAAAGATCCATAGACTGTTTCCTGCAGTATGGTTCTGTTAGCTAATTTCTCTGGTATGGCATCTCCATTGGCCAGAATGAAGAGCAACCACCAAAATCTGTGGGTTAATTGCTATGAATCCCACATCATTCTTTGTTTCTAACTGATCCCAGGTTATCAAGCTAGTGCTCCCAATATTTCCTGTGGGAAGAGACAGGCGTGCACCTCCTGCAGAGGGTCCCAGAATGGTGAGGGAGCTGAATGCTCAAGTTCAACTCATTTTCCCCGTTGTAAAAAACTGTGGGTCCAGGGTAATTCTCTGTGTGGTGCTGTGCCAACTTGGGGCAGGGATGGCATGATAAAAGAGAACATATCTCTTAGCATTCAATTGTGACTTTTCTCAGTTTTATGATCCAAGGATGTGTTTCAGCCTCACTCTAAAGTTTTTGGATATTCAAGATGATATTCTTGTCTGCAAAGAGTTGCTAGTTGGATTTTTGTAAGGCGAGTGAAGTCAGAAAACTTCTATTACACCACCTTGCTGTTGTCAGCCTCTATTTCTTAAAATTATTTTTTTGCATGTGAAGTTTGGAAAAGAGAAACTTCCCATATGATTATTGGGCTATGGTTGTAACCACCAATAATTCTATTCAGTTCAATTCAGTTCATGTCTTTTTGATACTGACAATGTGTTAAACACTATGCTAGACTCTAAGAATCCAGAGTTATGTAAGATAAAACCCCTCTGTCTGAGTAATTAATAAGGAGGAGGATAAATACATGGCTGCACAACACCGAAATTAGTATTGAGTATAGTGCATCACGGTAACAAGAATGGGACAACTAACTTCTCGTATGTTTATAGAGGGAAAGTGACTTCAGAAAGAGTACATTGAAGACATGATGCTTGTATTGTGTAATAATATGAATGAATAAAAAATTATGAGGAAAACAAAGTGGTAAGTCGGGAGAAATGTGTAGATAAAGAATCATATGACATTTAGAGAAGTTATAAGTATTGAAGATAGCTTAAACAGAGACAGTATATGGAAGAAGACAGATAAAAGAGGAGTTTTAAAAGGTAGAAAGAGACCAGATTATTTATTCCACAATGAAAAATTTACCCTAACATAAATACAATAGAGAATTTTAAGCAGGAGAGTGTATTAGTCAGGATTTTCAAGAGAAACAGAATCAATAAGATATAGATATAAAATAAATGTGTTGTGAGAATTGTCTCATGAGATTATGGAGACCAGGCAGTACCATGATATGCCATCTACAAGTTGAACAACCAGGGAGGCTGGTGGGTTAATTCAGTTTGAGTCCAACAGCCTGAGAACCAATGTAATTCTCAGTGTGAGGCCAAAGACTCAATAGTGGGTACAGTGGGAATGCTGGTGTAAGTCCCAACATCTGAAAACCTGGAGCTCCAATGTTCAAGGGCAGGAGAAAATGGATGTGGCAGCTCATGAAGAGAGAGAGAAAATGCACTCTTCCCTCTGCCTTTTTGATCTATTTCAACTTCAATGAATTGGATGATTCCTGCCCACACTGGTGGAGGGAGATCTTCTTTACTGGCTCTTCTGATTTAAATGCTAATCTTTTCTGGAAACATTCTCACAGTCACACCAAGAAATAATGTTTTAACAGCCATCTGGGCATCCTTTGGCTCACTCATGTTTACCCATAAAATTAAAGATCACAGAGAGTAACAGTTGAGATTTGTGGTTTAGATATATGTTACTGATGTTATTTAGAAATTAGGAGCTAGGAGAGTGGAAGATATGAGGAAGAAGTAGAAACAATGTTCAGGCTGATATCATTGGCTGTACTTAAAACCCAGAGAGAAGGCTGAGGTTAGTGTAAAGGTGCTCAAAAAATAAATGCCTAAATTCATGTTATAACAGTAGAAATGGGGAAAGATAACAGGATTTCAGACACATTAAAGAGGCAGATTAAGAAAATTGGTGACTGATGGGATGTACAAAATGAGAGAGAGGCAAGTGTCTGGAATAATTTTTACATCTTCTGTTGAATAAAACTCAATATTCATTTTTTTTGTAGAATTCAGAAGGGTTACCATGGGTCTATAGAGACTGGAGAATACAAAATTGTAAAATGAATTTAAGGGGGAAGGGTGATGATAAATTACTTAACAGGTACAATGTACATTATTTGGGTGACAGGGATGGATACACTAAAAGCCAAGACTTTACTACTTTTCAATACATATTCCTGTAACAAAATTGCACTTTTACCCATTAAATTTATACAAATTAACAATACAGGTGTCCTATTAAAATGGCTGACCAGATAGGCACAGCCTAGAAATGCCTCTCCCACCAAGAGAAAACAAAATATTGAGGAAACCATAACCCTTTGAACAGATCATTTGAGAGAAAACACTGCAAGCTGATAGAGAGGCAATGCAGACACCATGGTTGAACAGAGACAAAGCTGGGATGTGTGCCTGGAGTCGGAGAGAACCAGGAGCATCTCCCAGGCCTGAAAAGGTCTTAAGAAAAGGATGCGCAAACAAACCCAAGGGTACCACACTCCTGCCACTGACCTCTGAGATCCTAGCTACAAGAGATCCCACAACTCCAAAGATACTTGAATTGGTAAGAGCTCCATGGAGAACAGGAGAGACAGAGCTCGAACCTATGCAGATCCCAGAAGGTTCCATGCAGCACAGTGTAGCTGCAGCAAAATGTGACCATAGGTGCCTATCCCCCACAACTCTCCATCTTGTTCTGAGTGATTGTAGCCACTGCTGACTATGCTGACTGCCAGGCTGGGAGAGAGCAGGGCTACCCTTCCTGCAGGACTGGAATACATTTGATCCGTATACCCCACTGCCTATCGGCGTCTTCTAAGACTCCCTGCCTGACCCTCTCACAGGAGGGTACCCACAGCACTGCCTCCACTGTCCTGCCTGAGTGATTTGTTGATGGTCTAGGAGTACTTCAGCCCCTCCAACACAGTCATTGCATGGTCTGAGAGGCCAGATGACAAAACTGTGGGCCTGGTCTCAATGCCCAGGATTTGAGCACATCACCTAGGGATATTAAGTTGAAACCTGTGGCCTGAGCTTGAGCAGGGGAGGAGCCCCCACTCTCAGAACACTAAGGAGAGTGTAGGGTGTGTTTGCATGTCAGTGAGAAAGCTAAGGATCTCTCCTTTTGCAAGACTGGTCCAGGAAGCATATAGCCTGATAGCCAGTTTCATCTGTTGTCCCCAGGAGCCCTGCCGCTCAGAACACCTGGAAGAGCCCAGCGATCTGGAAGCAGAAGGATTCGGACAAGTCTAGCTGCTAGGGTCTGCTCCTGGTGCAAATGCTGGAGGGAGACCTAGTCAGAGGAGTGTGAGCTGGATGGACCCCACAGCCATTTAGGCTAAAAATCCTTGGTTGTAGGTGCCACACCAGCTGTACACCTGCAGCACCAGTGCCCTGCCCAAGGATCCTCTGCCCTTCACCCACTGCATCACTAGATACCTGCAGACGTACCCCACACCTGCTTTAACTCTACCAAGCTCAGAGGACTAGGCAATCCCAGGGAGTTGCAGGTCTTCTGGTCACCTAATCTTTCACGTGAACTCTTCCTAAGGTAAGAGAAACACAACCAGCCAAAGTCCTCTGTATGGCTAAGGAAAATGGGTGTGGCACCAGGAATTGCAGAGGGCTCCACCTAGACCCTTGAGCAGACTTGGTGAAGGAGCCATCTCTTACTCCCCAAATATCTCCCCTCCCCAGAGCACTGCCATGTGTCCACTGAAATACAAAGCAGGTGTGTGGCTAAGAGTCTTTCTGCCAGACCTTACTTTTAAGTACCATCTACTGGATTGCACCCTGAATTGCACCAGGAAACATGAATGTTTTCAGCAAACAATGCCTGTGAAACCCAATGCAAGAAACTATTCACAACAAGAGATCTCATATAGAGTCTTGACTCTCTCAGAGCACCCAGAAATAAAGCCAACAGACTATACACAACATACATCGCAGTCAAACTCTCAAGGGAATAAAGAATATAAATGCAAAAAGTTCCATCTAAATGACAGCAATTCCCAAAAGAAAAATAATCACTAGACACCTCAGATTAGAAGGAATCAGCAAAAGAACTCTAGCAATTCAAAAAGTCAGAGTTTTCTTACCTCTAAAGTATTGCTGTATGTCTGCAGCAATAAATCCTAAGCAGATAAAAATGTCTGAAGTGACAGACATAGAATTCAGATCTGGATGGCAAGGAAGCTCAATGAGATTCAAGAGACAGTTGACATCTAATCCAAGGAAGCCAGAAAAATGATTCCGGACTTGAAAGACACATACATTTTAAGAAAAAACAAACAAACAAACAAACTGGACCTCTGGAATTAAAAAACTCATTGTAAAAATCTCAAAATGCAATTGGAAGCCTTAATAACACACTAGAAAGAGCTAAAGAAAGAATTTCAGAGCTCAAAGACTGGTCCTTCAAATCAACTCAATCAGCCAAAAATTTTTAAAAATGTGTTTTAAAAATTAACAAAGACTGGGAAATATGGGATTATGTGATGAACCACACTTACAATTCATTGGCATTCCTGAGAGAGAAGGAAAGAGAGTAAGCAACTTGGAAAACATATTTGAGGATATAATACATGAAAAATTCTCCAATATTGCTAGAGAGGTTGACATACAAATTCAAGAAATTCAGAGAACCCCTGCAAAATACTATACAAGATGACTGTCCCCAAGACACAAAGTCATCAGACTTTCCAAGGTCATTGAGAAAGATAAAATATTAAAGGCACCTAGAGAAAATGGTCATATCATTTAGAAAGGGAACTCCTTTAGAATAACAGCAGACTTCTCAGCAGAAATCTTATATGCCAGAAAACATTGGGGGCCTATTTTTAGCATTCTTAAAGAAAAGAAATTTCAACCAAGATTTCCATATTGTGTCACATTAAGCTTCATAAACAAAGAAGAAATAAAATATTTTCAGGCAATCAATTAGGGAGTTTGCTACCACTGGATGAGCAATACAAGACATCCTTAAGAGAATTCTAAACACAGAAATGAAAGAAAGATACCTGCTACCGACAGGGCGTAATGGCTCACGCCTGTAATTCCAGCACTTTGGGAGGCCGAGGCAGGCGGATCACAAGGTCAGGAGATCAAGACCATCCTGGCTAACGTGGTGAAATCCCGTCTCTATAAAAAATTAGCGGGGCGTGTTGGTGGGCGCCTGTAGTCCCGGCTGCTCGGGAGGCTGAGGCAGGAGAATGGTGTGAACCCGGCAGGCGAAGCTTGCAGTGTGCTGAGATCGCGCCACTGCACTCCAGCCTGGGTGACAGAGCAAGACTCCATCTCAAAAAAAAAAAAAAAAAAGAAAAAGAAAAAGAAAAAAAGAAAGATACCTGCTACCATAAAAATACACATAAGCATTTAGTTCATGGCCCCTGTGAAGCAACTACAAAATCAACACTACAAAGCAACTAGCTAGCAACAATACAAGATCAAAACCTCACATATCAATATTAATCGTGAATTTGTATTTCAGTGCTCGTAGCCTAAATGCCCCCACTTAAAAGGCGCAGAGTGGCAAGTTAGAGGAAACCACAAGACCCATTCTTCTCCTGTCCTCAAGAGACCCATCTCACATGTAATGACACCCATAGGCTCAAAGTAAAAAGAATAGAGTATGATCTATTGTGCAAATGGAAAACAGAAAAGAGCAGAAGTCGCTGCTCTTGTATCAGACAAAAGAGGCATTAAACCATCAACAGTAAAAAGGACAAGGAAGGTCATTATATAATGATAAAGGGTTCAATTTAACAAGAAGACTTAACTATCCTAAATATGTAGACACCCAACATTTGAGCACCCAGATTCACAAAACAAGTACTTCTAGGCCTATGGAAAGACGTAGCCACACAATAATAGTTGGGGGCTTCAACATCCCACTGATAGTGTTAGACAGATTATTGAGGCAGAAAACTAACAAAAATTCTGGACTTAAATGTGACACTTGACCAGCTGGACCTAATAGACATCTACAGAATACTCCATGCAACAACCACAGATTATACTTTCTTCTCATCTGCACATGGGACATATTTTAAGATTAACCACATGCTCAGTCATAAAAGGAAGTCTCAGTAAATTCAAAAATTGAAATTCTACCAAGCATATTCTTGGACTGTAGTGAAAAAAGATAGAAGTCAATACCAAGGGGCTCTCTTAAAACCACAAAATTACATTGAATTTAAACAACTTGCTCCAGAGTGACTGCTGGGTAAACAGCAAAATTAAGGTAGAAATTTAGAACATTATTTGAAATAGCATCAAAGAGTTAGAAAGATCTCAAATTAATAACCTAATACTGCACCTAGAGGAACTAAAAAACAAGAACTAACTAAACCCAAATCTAGTAGAAGAAAATGAAAAACTAAAATCAGAGCAGACCTAAACGATATCAAGACTCAATAATCCATACAAAGGATCAACAAAATTAAAAGTTGGTTTTGTGGAAGGATAAGCAAGATGGATAAACTTCTAGCTAGATTAACAAAGAAAAAAAGAGAGAAAAGCCAAATAAGCACAATAAGATATGACAAAGGTGATATCACTATTGATCTCACAGAGACACAAAGCTCCTCAGAGACTGTTATGAACATATCTATGCATAAAAACTAGAAAACTTAGAGGAAATGGACAAATTCATTGTAACACACAACCTCCCAAGATTGCATCAGGAAGAAATGAAAACTTTAAATAGACCAATAACAAGTTCTGATATTGAATCAGTAACACGAAAGTAATCAGACAAAAAAAGCCCTAGAGCAGATGGATTCACAGCCAAATTCTACTAGACATAAAAAGAAGAGCTGGTACCAATCTTATTGAAACGATTCCAAAACGTGAAGGAGGAGAAATGTCTCTCTAACTCATTCCATGAGGTCAGGATCTCCCTGATACCAAAGTCTGGCAGACACAATGAAAAAAATAAAACTACAGGCCAATATCCCTGATGAACATAGACACACAAATCCTCAACAAAAGACTAGCAAAGTAAATCTAGCAGTGATCAAAAGTGCATTAACTTTGTTCAAGTTAACATCAAAATGTTAATTCATCATGATCAAGTAGGCTTTATTCTTGGGATGCAAGTTTGGTTTAACATATGCAAATCAATATATGTGATTCACCACATAAACAGAATTAAGAAGACAAACCATGTGATCATCACACAGATGCAGAAAGAGCTTGTTATAAAATTCAACATTTCTTCATGATAAAAACCTTCAACAAACTAGGCGTAGAAGTAACATATCTTAAAATAGTAAGAACCATCTATGACAAACCCATAGCCAACATCATACTGAATGGCAAAATGTGGGTGCATTCCCCTTAATGACTGGAACAAGACAAGGATGCCCAGTCTCCCCACTACTATTCAACATAGTACTGTAAGAGCTAGCCAGACCAATCAGGCAACATAAAGAAAGAAAAGGCATCCAAATATGAAAAGAGAAAGTCAAACTAGCTCTCTTTGCTAATGATATAAGTTGGGACCTAGAAAACCCTAAGGACTTTACCAAAAGGCACCTAGACCTTATAAATAACTTCAGTAAAATTTCAAGACACAAAATCAGTGTACAAAAATCAGTAGCATTTCTATATGCCAATAACTTTCAAGCGAAGAGTCAAATCAAGAACACAATCCCAGGTACAATACTCACACATATTAAAAAATACCAAAGAATATATCTAGCAAAGGAGGTGAAAGATCTCTACAAGGACAACTGCAAAACACTGCTGAAAGATATGATAGATTATAAAAATAAGTGGAAAAATATTCTATGCTCACAGATTGAAAGAATGAATATTGTTAAAATGGTCATTAATACCCAAAGCAATCTACAGATTCAACACCATTCCTATCAAACCATCGATGTCATTGTTCACAAAAGTATAAAAAATTATTCTAAAATTCATATGAAACCAAAAAAGGGTCTGAATAGCTAAAGCAATCCTAAGCAAAAATAGCAAAGCAAGAGACATCACGTTACCTGACTTAAATTATACTGCAAGGCTACAGCAACCTAAACAGCATAATAGTGGTACAAAAACAGGTACATAGACCAATGAAACAGAATAGAGAACCCAGAAATAAAGCCACACACCTAGAACCAACTGATTTTTGACAAAGTCCACAAAAATAAGCAATGGGAAAGGACTTCCTATTCAACAAATGGTACGGGGATTGCTGGCTAACTATATGAAGTAGAAAGGAACTAGACCCCTACCTTTTACTTTATACAAAAAACATAATTCCTAAAACTATAAAAATCCTAGAAGAAATACTAAGAAATATCATTCTGTCCCTCAGCCTTAGGAAATAATTTATGACTAAGTCCTCAAAAACAATTGCAGGACGACAAAAGTTGACAAGTGGGACCTAACTAAACTAAAGAGCTTCTTCACATCAAAAGAAATTATCAACAGAGTAAACAGACAACCTACAGAATGGGGGAAAATATTCACAAACCATGCATCTGAAGAAGGTCTAATATCCAGAATCTATAAAGAACATGAACAATTCAACAAACAAAAACAAAATAACCCCATTAAAAAATGGAAAAATGATATAGACACTTCTCAAAAGAAGACACATATGTGGCCAAGAAATATATTAAAAATGCTCAACATCACTAATCATCAGAGAAATGCAAATCAAAACCACAATGAGATACATTTCATACCATTCAGACTGGCTATTACTAAAAAAGTCAAAATATAACAGATGTTGACAAGCCTATGGTGAAAAGGGAATGCTTATACACTCTTGGTGGAAATGTAATTTAGTTCATCCACTATGGATAGGAGCTTGGAGATTTTTCAAAGAACTAAAAATGGAAATACCATTTGACCTAAGCAATCCCACTACTGAGGAAAGGAAAATAAATTATTCTACCTTAAAGACACATGTACTTGTACGTTCATTTCAGCACTATTAACAATAGAAAAGACATGCAATCAACCTAGAAGCCAATCAACAGTGAGCTGGATAAAGAAAATGTGGTTCATATACATCATGGAATACTACACAGCCATAAATAAGAAAGAAATCATGTCCTTTGCGGCAACATGGATGCAGCTAGAGGCCATTATCCTAAGCAGATTAACATAGAAGCAGAAAAGCAAACACCACATGTTTTCACTGATGAGTGGGAGTTAAGCATTAGTTGCATATGAGCATAACAATCAGAAAAATAGACATTGGGGGCTGTTAGAGGTAGGATGGATGGAGAGGAGCAAGGGTTGAAAAACTACCTAATGGGTACATACTACATTCACTACCTGGGTGATGGGTTCATTTGTACACTGTACCTCAGCATCATGCAATATAACCTTGAAAGAAACCTGCACATGTATCCCCTGAATCTACAGTAAAAGTTGAAATTTTAGAAAGAGCATTAAAAAATAAATAAAAAACTCATAGGCACCATGATTTGCTTATGTGAATACCTTAAAACACCCTAGGCAGAAAGACTAAGACTAAAAAAGTTTGATGAGTTGTGGTGCAGGATAATTCACAAAGGATTTGATGCAAATCCACTTATCTCTGAATTTTTAAGAGCACATGAAGAATTATGGGATTGTTTAACATAGTTGATTACTACTTGGGATGCTTATAGTTTCTAATATATTCCTGTGGTTGACATGAGAAATAAATTTTATTACAAAGAATTTAACACTGGCATTTATAAGTTTTTATACAGAACTATGAACTCAAGGTATTATATTCATGATATATAACTTTATTCTTTTACTGATATATTTTTAAGTGCTTGGCATGCATAAATGATGGACCACAATCTAAATATCGATATAATAGTAATAAGTTATAGGAATATGTACATCTATTTATATTCAGACTTAGGTGTTGGAAGGTTTATCAATGGTATCTACAGTCCTGGCAGCCAGAGGAATGAACATCTTGGACCTGGAGGGGAGATCTTGGTGGTATACCATGACATCCATAATAGTCCATTGATTATGCCACTTGGTTCCACTTACATCATATAATATGTTCACTCCATCTGGAAACAGGTCCTCTGGGGAAACTTAAAAGGATTTTAGTGTAGTGAAATATTGTCGTCATCAATGCAGTTGGTCTTGGGGATACAACTGGCACTGATGTTATATTTCCTCTACCGCTCATCTAGATTACCTGCACAGCTGGAAATGAATCCCTAGGAGGCTTGCCTGATCCAGTAATTCAGACCTTCATTCCTGAGAGGTCTGATCTCCTGGATGCTACAATCTTCTCAGTCAACTACATCTGTCCATTTACCATAAAAACTAGGTAAGGAAGTACAAAGAGGTGTCCCAGAAGGTCACCTGATTTCCAAAGGTATTTTTCCTTTCTGCAGTGTATACTAGAAGCACTATATCCTCCTGATAATCAGAGTTGATTGCACCTGCCTGGTTGGTGACCTCTCTCCTGCCAGGTAGTCTTGGTAAAAGGAGTGGCAGCTATAGGTTAAAGTTCAGAGGGATTTTGCTGTGTCCTTGATGGAAGCATTTCTCCTCTAGAATCTGGGAACTCTAAAACGTAGAGTCCAAAATTGTAGTATAGAAAGCACAAATTCCCTGAGTCAGTCTATAGGGGTGGTGGTAAACACTGCTACCAGCCCTTAGGTTGGTACCCATATATGCTGTCTGTTGGGGACACAGCTCCACATTATACTTACTGATTTAGGATGTATTTTGTATACTGTTAGATGTTACCCTGTACTCACGGATTATAAACGTCTTTAGTCAGGCCTTCTAAAGACTGTGTCCTTGCTCAAATCAGACCTCATTTGAGGTTGGTGTGCTATGTGACAGTAAAATGTAACTCATCCATCATGTGGTGACCCAAATTAACTTCATCATTTATTGCACTAGAGTTCCTTGCTGACCAGAGTACTTTGTAGCATATATTTCATTTCCTTACTTAGATATTTGTATGTCTATTCTTCAGTTTATCGTACAATACTTGACCATGACAACCAAGTTTTATACATACCTTCTTGATGGCTAGCATGACATAATACTTGGTGTTTATCCACTCATTAAATATTTATTGAGCACCTATTATGTGTCAGGCAATGTGTCAGACACTATGATATAGAACGAACAAGGCGAAAATGCTCAGACTTGCAGTTCTCAATCTAAAAGAAGAAGAAATTAACAAATAATATTTACCAGAAGTGGGAACAAAAGCTGACAGTTTCCTTCCACCAACTACATTCCAAGAATGGCTCTTAGGAATTTACACACAATGCACACACTTCTTAAAACCAACTTATGTGTTTGCTATTATTATCTTCTCTTTATAAAGGGAAGCTTGGGGTTTTCTTAGCTCAACAAAGTCCAGGGAGTCATTATTACTTAACCGTCAGGTAGAAAGAGCTCATAGGCCCACTCAGTTTCATCCAACCTTCCCTCACTTCACTCACTCTGAGAAGTGTAGCTATAAATTCATTATAGCCAAGGACTTTGTATTGTTTCATGGTCTAGGATGGAGCAACTGAATGGGTGTGCACCTCTGCAAAGGATCTCTCTCACTTGGTAACTTGGCTGAGATAGACTTAGATCTATTTCCCATGGCAGTTTACTGACCCGTTAGTAGCTCATTAAGAAAAGTGTGAAACAGGCAGTTTTAACCGTTACCCTCAAAGTATTGGGGCAAACTATCTTGTTTTTGCTATTCCCATTGGGGTGGAACATCTTACTGCTGGGTTTGTGGCTTTTCCTTATGTCGCAGAGAAATGTCTACAATTGGATTGGGCTTGGAGGTAAAGGCGATTTGAGTAGGATTGGTGCCAGGCAATATCAGTTTTCACATCTTAGATGAAAGGAGATTTTGAGTCCAGACTAGTTCATTAGAATTCTAAATTGTAGTGTAGGGACAAAGCCAAACAAATAATATACTGTTCCTCTGCTTTTCTTTGTTTTTGTGTATGTGTTTCCCTATGCAAAAAATATTTGGGAAAGCAGGATTTGGGTATTTCAGAAACTATTATCCAATAATACCGCATTCTCACTACAGTTTTTACATTTGAACATTGACCCAATGTCAATTAGAATGACTTGAAGTAATGTATCTATTGTATTTTATTTTGAGAGGGGATCTCACTCCGTCACCTGGGTTGGAGTGCAGTGGTGCAATCTTGCACACTGCAACCTCAGCCTCCCGGGTTCAGGTGATTATCCTGCCTCAGCCCACCGAGTAGCTGGGATTACAGGTGTGCACCACTGTACCCTGCTAATTTTTGTATTTTGGGTAGAGATGGGGGTTTCACCATGTTGGCTGGGCTAGTCTTGAACCCCCGGCCTCGAGTGATCTGCCCACCTTGGCCTCCCAAAGCCATCTTACCCAACCAATGTATCTATTTTAGATAGTACTTAATTATGGTCTTATTTACCTATAGTAAATAAGTACCTGTTTACCTATAGAAATGCACAAATATTGAGTGAACACTTCTTATCACTTCTCAGCCTTTTGGCTAAGATTAAGTGTGAACAGTCTTATACATTTTTATACATGTATTTACCCATGTGATCACCATCCAGATCAGGATATAAATAATTTTCATTACACAAAATGTTTTCTTGGGCCCCTTTTCAATTATTTCCTCTTCACTCCAAGTTACAGTTATGTTTCTGAGTTATATCCCTATATATTACTTGTGCCTGCTTTAAACTTTATATACGTGGTATTTATTGCATTATTTACCTTTTGTTTCTGGCTTCTTATATTAAACCTAATGTTTTTGAGATGATTCATGGTGTTGCATGTATCAGGAATTAATGGTATCCACAGAGTATCAATAGTGTTTCTGTTCAACTGCTGTAGCACTAACGAATATCTAGAAAAAAATATTCAAAACCTCTATACTGAAATGGGCAAAACTCCATAGTAACATGCAAAATCTCTTTACTGGAAACAAAAAAATTTACTAAGATAAATTAATAAAGTCCTAAATAAAAGGAGAAATAAACCATGTTTGTGGATTGCTAATTCAATGTTAAGATGTTAATACATTAAAAAATTATCTATAGTTTCAGTTCAATCCAGTTAAAATTCCAGCATGCTTTTTATAAAAGATATTGATAAACTAAATCTAAAATTTATATAGAAATTAAAATGACCCAGACAAGCCAAATAATCTTTAATGAAAACTACTGGGACAGAACCTGGATCTTCCTGGGCCTGAATCCCTAGGAGGAACGGTGGCCACAGTCTCCACATACCAGCAGACTTCACCTTTCCTCCTGGTAGCTATGAGGAATCCAGTCAGCCCAGATGAGCAGGTTCCCCCCAGCAAACCACACCATCTCCAATAAGGGTCAAAGTGCTTCATTAAATGGGTCCTGCTCCCTGTGCCACCCAATTGGGTGAGAACCTCCAAGAGGGGTTGTCAGACACCCTATACAGGAGTGATCCTACTGGCATCAGGTTGGTGTCCCTTGAGGTCAGAGATCCCAGAAGAAAGAGCAGGCACCACTCTTTGCTGTTCTCCAGTCTCTTTGAGTGACTTCTCCAGGTTTGGGAGTGAATCAGATCAATCGGGCCTGAAATGAACCCCCAGAAAACTGCAGCAGCCCTACAAAAGAGGGACCTGACCATAGAAAGAAAAACAAACAGTCAGAAAGCAACAACAACACCATCAACAACAGCAAAAAAGCCCCCAGAAAAACACCATCCAAGGGTCAGCTGCCTCAAAGACCAAAATTAGAGAAACTCACGAAGATGAGAAAGAATCAATGAAGATGTGCTGAAACTCAAAAAACAAGAGTGCTTCTTCTCCTCCAAATGATTGCAACATCTTTCCATCAAGGGCACAGGACTGAATGGAGGATCAGATGGATGAATTGACAGAATTAGGCTTCAGAAGATGGATAATAAAAAATGACACTGAGCTAAAGGAGCATGTTCTAACCCAATGCAAAGAAGCTAAGAACCTTAATAAAAAGTTAGAGGAATTAATAACTAGAATATCCAGTTTAGAGAGGAACATAAATGATCTGATGGAGCTGAAAAACACAGGACAAGAACTTTGTGAAGCATACACAAATATCAATAGCTGAATCAACCAAGCGGAAGAAAGGATAGCAGAGTTTGAAGACCACCTTGCTGAAATAAGGGATGCAGACAAGACTAGAGAAAAAAGAATGAAAAGGAATGAACAAAGCCTCCAAGAAATATGGCACTTCATAAAAAGAACCTACAATTAATTGGAGTACCAGAAGGAGATGAGGAGAATGGAAACAAGCTAGAAAACACTATTAAACAGGAGAACTTCCCCAACCTAGCAAGACAGGCCAACAAGCAAATTCACCAAATACAGAGAATACCACTAAGATACTCCACAAGAAGATCAACCCTAAGACACATAATCGTCAGATACTCCAAGATCAAAATAAAGGAAAAACTGTTAAGGGCAGCCAGAAAGAAAGGCCAGGTCATCTACAAACAGAAACCCATCAGACTAACAGCAGACCTCTCAGCAGAAACTCTACAAGCCAGAAGACATTGGGGGCCAATAGTCAACATTCTTAAAGAAAAGAATTTTCAACTCAGATTTCATATTCAGCTAAACTAAGATTCATAAGGGAAGCAGAAATAAGATCCTTTCCAGACAAGCAAACAATGAGGAATTTTGTTACTACCAGGCCTGCTCTGCAAGAGCTCCTGAAAGAAGCACTAAATATGGAAAGGAAAAACTGGTACCAGCCCTGGAAAGGAAAAACTGGTACCAGCCCCTGCAAAAACACACCAAAATATAAAGACCAATGACACTATGAAAAACTGCATCAACTAGTGTGCAAAATAACCAGATAGCATCATGACGACAGGATCAAATTCACACAAAACAATAGTAACCTTAAATGTAAATGGACAAAAAGCCTCAATTAAAAGACATAAACTGGCAAACTGGATAAGAAGTCAAGACCCATTGGTGTACTGTATTCAGGAGACCAGTGTCATGTAAAAGACACACACAGGCTCAAAATAAAGAAATGGAGGAAAATTTACCAAGCAAATGGAAAGCAAAACAAAACAAAACAAAACAAAAAAAACAAAAAAAAGCAAAAGAAAAAAAAGTAGGGGTTGCAATCCTAGTCTCTGACAAAACAGGCTTTAAACCACACAAATAACAACAGACAAAAAAGGGCATTACATAATGATAAAATGAACAATTCAACAAGAGTGAACTATTCTAAATATATATGCACCCAACGCAGGAGCACCCAGATTCATAAAACAAGTTCTTAGAGACTCCCAAAGAGACTTCTTGAACTGAGCTCTGGATCAAGTGGACCTAGCAGAAATCTACAGAACTCTCTACCTCAAATCAACAGAATATACCTTCTCAGTACCACATGGCACTTATTCTAAAATCGACCACATAATTGGAAGTAAAACACTCCTCAGCAAATACAAAAGAACTGAAATCATAATAAACAGTCTCTCAGCCCACGGTGCAATCAAATGAGAACTCAGGATTAAGAAACTCACTCAAAACCACACAATTTCATGGAAATTGAACAACCTGCTCCTGAATGACTCCTGGGTAAATAATGAAATTGAAGCAATATCAAGAAGCTCTTCAAAGAGAAGAGAACAAAGAGACAATGTAACAGAATCTCTGGGACACAGCTAAAGCAGTGTAAGAGGGAAATATATAGCACTAAATGCCCACGTCAGAAAGCTAGAAAGATCTCAAATTGACACCCTAATATCACAATTAAAAGAGCCAGAGAGGCAAGAGCAAATTAATCCAAAAGCTAACAGAAGACAAAAAATAACTAAGATCAGAGAAGAAATGAAGGATATGGAGACATAAAAAACCCTCCAAAAACCCAGTAAGTCCAGGAGCTGGTTTTTTGAAAAAATTAACAAAATAGATAAACCACTAGCTAGACTAATAAAGAAGAAGAGAGAGAAGAATCAAATAGGCACAATAAAAAAAAAGATAAAGAGGATATGACCACTGACCCCACAGAAATACAAATTACCATCAGAGAATACTATAAACACCTCTATGCAAATGAATTAGAAAATCTAGAAGAAATGGATACATTCCTGGACACATACAACCTCCCAAGAAGAGTAAACCAGGAAGAAGTTGATCCCTGAATACACCAATAATAAGTTCTGAAATTGAGGAACTAATTAATAGCCTACAAACCAAAGGACAGATTCACAGCTGAATTTTACCAGAAATAAAAAGAGGAACTGGTACCGTTCCTTCTGAAACTATTCCAAACAGTCGAAAAGGAGGGACTCCTTTCTGACTATTTTTATGAACCCAGCATTATCCTGATACCAAAACCAGGAAGAGACACAATAAAAATAGAAAACTTCAGGCCAATATATGTGATGAACATCGAAGTGAAAATCCTCAATAATATACTGGCAAACCGAATCCAGCAGCACATCAAAAACCTTATCCACCACGATCAAGTCGGTTTTATCCCTGGGATGCAAGGCTCATTCGACATATGCAAATCATAAATGTAATCCATCACATACACAGAACCAAAGACAAAAACCACAGGATTATCTCAACAGACGCAGAAAAGGTCTTTGATAAAAATTCAACACCCTTTCATGTTAAAAACTCTCAATAAGCTAGGTACTAATGGAACATATCTCAAAATAATAAGAGCTATTTATGACAAACCCACAGCCAATATCATATTGAATGGGCAAAAGCTGGAAGCATTCCCTTTGAAAACTGGTACGAGGCAAGGATGCCCTCTCTCACCACTCCTATTCAACATAGTATTGGAAGTTCTGGCCAGGGCAATCAGGCAAGAGAAAGAAATAAAGGTATTCAAATAGGAAGAGAAGAAGTCAAGGTGTCTCTGTTTGCAGATGACATGATTCTATATTTAGAAAACCCCATAATCTCAGCCCAAAAACTTCTTGAATTGATAAGCAACTTCAGCAAAGTCTCAGGATATAAAAATCAGTGTGCATAAATCACAAACATTCCTTTACACCAACAATAGGCAAGCAAGGAGCCAAATCATGAATGAACTCCCATTCAAAATCACTGCAAAGAAAATAAAATACCTACCAATACAGCTAACAAGGGATGTGAGGGAACTCTTCCAGGAGAACTACAAACAACTGCTCAAGGAAATAAGACAGGACAGAAACAAAAAGAAAAACATTGTATCCTGATGGATAGGAAGAGTCAATATCATGAAAATGGCCATACTGCTCAAAGTAATTTATAGATTCAATGCTATTCCCATCAAACTACCATTGACATTCTTCACAGAATTAGAAAACACTATTTTAAATTTCATATGGAATCAAAGAAGACTCTGTGTAGCCAACACAATCCTAAGCAAAAAGAACAAAGCTGGAGGCATCATGCTACCTGACTTCAAACTGTACTACAAGACTACAATACCCAAAACAGCATGATACTGGTACCAAAACAGACATATGGACCAATAGAGCAGAACGGAGACCTTAGAAATTATACCACACATCTACACCCATCTCATCTTCGACAAACCTGTCAAAAACAAACAATGGGGAAAGGATCTCCTATTCAATAAATGGTGCTGGGAAAAGTGGCTAGCTATATGTGGAAAAGTGAAACTGAACCCCTTCCTTACACCTTATGCAAAAATTAACTCAAGATGAATTAAAGACTTAAATGTAAAACCTAAAACCCTAGAAGAAAACCTAGGCAATACCATTCAGGACATAGGCATGGGCAAAGACTTCATGACGAAAACGCCAAAAACAATTGCAACAAAACACAAAATGGATGAATGGAATCAAATTGAACTAAAGAGTTTCTGCAGAGCAAATGAAACTATCATCAGAGTGAACAGGGAACCCACAGAATGGGAGAAGTTTTTTGCAATCTATCCATCTGATAAAGGTATAATATCCAGAATTTACAAGGAACTTAAACAAATTTACAAGAAAAAATACAACCCCATCAAAAAGTGAGCAAAGGATATGGACATACACATCTCAAAAGAAGACATTTACATAGCCAGCAAATATAGGAAAAAAAGCTCAACATCCTTGATCATCAGCGAAATGCAAATCAAAACCACAATGAGATACCATCTCACACCCATCAGAATGGTACTTATTAAAAAGTCTGGAAACAATAGATGCTGGTGAGACTGTGGAGAAATAGGAATGCTTTTACACTGTTAGTGGGAATGTAAATTAGTTCAACCATTGTGGAAGACGGTATGGCAATTCCTCAAGGATCTAGAACCAGAAATACCATTTGACCCAGCAATCCCATTACTGGATATGTACCAAAGGAATATAAATCATTCTACTATATAGACACATGCACACGTATGTTTACCGCAGCACTACTTTCAATAGCAAAGACATGGAAACAACCCAAATGCCCATCAGTGATAGACTGGATGAAGAAATGTGGTACATATACACCATGAAAGACTGTGCAACCATTAAAAGGAAAGAGATCATGCCCTTTGCACAAACATGGATGAATCTCGAAGCCATCATCTCAGCAAACTAACACAGGAACATAAAACCAGACACTGCATATTCTCACTCATAAGTGGGAGTTGAAAAATGAGAACATATGGACATAGAGAGGGGAACAAACACACCCCAGGGTCTGTTGTGGAGTGAGGGGTGAAGGGAGGGAAATCAGTGGATGGGTCAATAGGTGCAGCATATCACCATGGCACATGTACAGCTATATAACAAACTTGCACGTTCTGCACATGTATCCCTTATTTTTAGAAGAAATAAAGAAAGAAGAAATCTACTGAAAAAGATATAGACTACCTATTATTACTGTGTTAAGATAGTGTGTTGTCATAAAGACAGATGTATCTGGAAATATGATATAATTATTATATTTTATTATATATAAACAGGTATTATTAATTATTGTAATACATGTTATATTTTTACTGTTTAAATGAAGAATTACGTTAAATGTAAAATATTAAACCAAACTTGCATTTCTTAAATGCACACATGCACACGTATGTTTATTGTGCTGTATTTGGTGGTGATGTATTATGTTATACATGGTTGATTTTGATTTGTTAGTGTTTTATTTGGGGACTTTCACATGTATAATTATGAGAGAAATTGTCCTTTGATTTGACATTCTTTAAAGATCCTTGTTTGTCTTTTCTTTCTTTTGTCTTGTCTTTCAGTTCAGGATTATAATCATCAAGTTGGCACGTTCTTTTTTTATTATTTCAATGTTTTGGAAGAGATTGTGTAACATTCATTACATTTCTCCTTTAAATTTTTAGAATAATAATTCACATCAAAGGCTAGCTAGTCATAGAGATGGTTTATTTGTTCATACATGTGTATGTGAGCATACAAAATTTTTAAATTACAGATTCCACTTATTTTATAGGTTTGAGATAATGAAGACATTCTGTGTTTTCTTGTGTGAATTGTGGTAATCTGTGTTTCTGTCTAGAAAATAGTTCATTTAATTTAAACTTTCATATTTACTGTCATAAATTGTTTTGTAGAATCCTTTCATTATCATTATAATACCTTTGGAATCCACAGTGAGATATGTTTTTCATTGCTAATATTTATAACTCATGTTTTCTTATTGTTTGCTTTGTTGATCAGGCTTCCCAGAGGTTTATCAATTTCATTGCTTTTCTTCAAATTACCAATTTTTGGCTTCATTAATTCTCTCTACTGTGCTTTTGTTTCCTTTTTGTCTTCATTTCTGTTGTTGTCTTTATAGTTTTTTTCTCGTGTATAAACTTTTCTCATTATTTTTTAGAATTTGATAAATTTTATTAATGTTGTAAAAGAGAAGTTTGATTATAACTGATTTTTTCTGTAAATTGTGAGATCTTCATTCCTAGATATTTGTGAAAACGTTGAATCTCTTTTTAGTTGAATGTACAAGGTTACTTGTATATGTATAGTGCAAAGTTTTCTGTTCAGTAATTTCATTCACTGTTTAGTGTTTCCTTTGACTTTAAATCATGGAAGTTTTCTTTTTTACTGTTTTTTTTTTTCTCAATATTCTCTTACATATTATTTCTTCTAATTGATCTCCAGTTCTCTTTTTTTGCTGTATGAATTTCTTCCACATATTTTAAATTTTTAATTGGAAAATTTTTAGAACTTTTATTCTAATTCACCACTCACTTTTCTGTTTTTCTAATCTGAGATCTACTGCAACCAGTGTTATTAATATAAAAATCGTGATTTTAATCCACTGCACATCTTTCTGGGTTTTGGTTATTGTTTGATCTTTTAAAGAAGAAATTTACTATGGAAGTTTGCAACTTTGTAATCACTTAAATGAGAGATATTCTAAAGTTTTGTATTGTCCTCTTAACCTTAAACAGTACTCTTAATTTTTTTGCCATGGTTTTAAGATTATGTCTGCATATGTCAGTCTTTCTAGTAGACAATGCAAATAACGAACATGATCTATAAACGGTGAGTGTGTTATGCCATATTCATAGCTTGATTTTGTCATTAAAGCAATAAAAAAATCACAAAAATTTTAGCATCGTACGTTATCTAATTAACTTGTAGGATGATGTATATCAATTCCCTGCATTTAGGTAGAAATAATGTGAAAATCTGACATAAAATTGAACTAGAATCATGAATAGATCATATCGATGAAAAGACTCAGAAACATCCGAAGAAGAAAGCTTGAAGGAACTGGGCAAATGTGGAAATGTCTTCAAAAATCTCAAGCTGCCAGGAAGATGATTAAGTCTACTATTTCTGTATAGCCCTAAGATATAGAAATTCAGACAGTGCAATCTAAAAAGTAATATTTAAAAAAATTCAGTGTGCCAAAAAGAAAACTATATTCAGCAGTGGATGTATGAATATAAGAGAAATGTGAAGAATTCAAACATGGACTTGAGGACACAGGGGCTGACCCAAATGGCTACCAGCATTCTTCCTGATCATGAGCTTCTTTGATTCTACTTTTTCTCCCTCTTCAATCCCAATTTCTAAAAGCAGGACGAAATTTCATAGATCTGGTATGCATAAGAAAACCTAAGATAATTTCGGATGCAAAGACACATTTTTCCCAAAAAAATGTGTGTCAATTAAAATATTACATATACTCTTTTCTAACTAACGGTGGGATTAATAGACAACCTACACATGAATGTTTATACAAGATTTATTCATAATTGCCAAAAATTGGAAGCAACCAAGATGTCCTTCAGTAGGTGAATGGATAAACAATCTTTGGTATATTTTATACAATAGCATATTATTCAGTGATTTAAAAAAAGAAATAGTTACCAAGCCACAAAAAGGCATGTATGAATCTTAAGAGCATTTTGCTAAGTGAAAGAAGCCAATCTAAAAATGCTGCTTACTGTATGATTCTAACTACATGGTATTATGAAAAACGCAAAACTATGGAGACAGTAAAAAGATCAGTGGTTGCCAGAGGGTCAGGACGGGGGGTTGAGTAGAGGGTTGAGGAATGAATAGAGCAGAGAGGATTTTCAGGGTGGTATAATGATTTTTCACAATACGGTAATGATAGACACATATCATTATACATGCATCAAAACTCACAGAACGTACAACACCAAAAGCGAGCCTAATGAAAACTATTCCCTTTAGTAAATAATAATGCATCAACATTGACTCATCAATTGTCACAAATGTACCACACAAACACAAAATGCTAATAACAGGAGAAACTGTGGAGGATGGGGGACGGGGGAAGGAGTATGTGGGAAATCTCTGTACTTTCTGCAGAGAAAGTCCTATAAATGTAAAACTGCTTTAAAAATGTCTATTACTTTAAAAATGTGTATGACTACTTTCATACTTTCATAACTGATGGAGACACCTTTTAAAAAACAATACAATAAAGTGATCAATGCAATATTAAACTGGATACTTTTCTTTTAAAAATAAAATGATAAAATACTGTACTATCCTGAGTGCTTTCTATCCTTCTTTCTTAGCTGAAAAGTCAGAGGATAAATTTTACTGATGATGAGTGCTGATACTTTAGAGGTCAGTCTCCTAGAGTGTTTCATGGTCCACCATATTCGGCACAGCTCGCTAAGATTATGTGCTTTTTTATTGAGATGTGTTGTTTGGCTGAGTTTATCACTTTTTAAAAATACAGGGTTCCAGAGAATTTCTTGTTTTGTCTTCAATTCAGATTTTAATTTTTATGTGGGAAATTCTTAATTGATGTGATCTATATTCAGTCTCTTACGTGTTTTATATATATTATGTATACTTATGTACTAATCTATACACTGGCATATACGATTGTGTATTTATGCACACACAGACCAGCCCTAGAGTCAGCTATGAATTACTTAGAAACTGCACTTCTGCCTGATGCTGTGTGGGCTTCCTTCGAAGATATTTTCAATTGTGCATTTGAATCTCCCTGAGACACATAGTTTTAAATGCTGGAATCTGCTTCTCTGCCTCCAGTTAACTCTATATGTGGTAGTGGTGATTAGAAAGAATCCATTCTTTAAAATTATACCATACAATTGGGAGAACTTGTGCAGTTGGCAAATTGTTGCTTTTACCTATTATTTTGTCTTCTTCATGGTGGCCAGGTGTAATACATTATTTTTCTCCTGAGCCATTTTATTCTATGCCTCTGGGTATAGATCCTGGTGATTTTTAGAATTGGATTCAGCCCAAGTAAGGATTCAAACATGATATTCTCTGTTTCCTTGGAAACCTAAAAGACACTTCCTTCCAAAGTGGAGACTTGAAGCTTTTGGCATCAATGTATTGTGCCTAACTCCCAGGGCCAGGCTCAAAATACTGGGATAAGTCTCTCACTTTTGAGGGTTGGGGGAGGCCTTCTTTATATCCTAACAAACCTCAACTTACTAGAACTGTCTCAGTTCTTGATACAAACTGGGAGATTCGCTAAATTTTCCTTACATTTTATAGCTACATTAATTAAAAAACTATTTACAAACATCAATGAAAATTGCTTTGTCACTTTAAAAAGAGATGCTGTTCTTTGGAAGGATATCTTTGAACCTAAAAAAAAAATGTACAAGAAAGTAGGACATCCTCAATATCTTATTTTGTAAAGACGTGCTCCCAATATTGGCTGTGTTTATACCAGTGTTTCCAAACTTTATAGTCTACCAGAATTACCTGGAAGTCTTGTTCAAACAGAACTCTGCTCTCAGATTGAATAAGTCTGTGTGGAGCCTGGGAATTTAGATTTCGGACAAGGTCCCAGGTGTTGCTGATGCTACAGACCCCAGGCCCACATTATGAGAATCACCGCTCTATGGGAACCCTTTTCTCAAAGCTGGGACATTTGATTTGGGGCCTTAAATGTTGTTTGGAAAGAGCCTGGTTTTAGGAAGCAGACAGACTGGGTTTCATTTTTACTCTGCATCAAATTGTATGATTTTGGATAAATAATATCTCTAAACTGTAGTTACCTCATCCGTTAAATAATGATGAAAATAATGCCTTTCTTTTACTTGTAATGCATCTCTTCAAATTTTCTGTTTCTTCGTGAGTTAGTTTCAATAATTGTGCCTTCCTAGGAATTTTCCCACTTCATCTCAGTTCTCTCATTTGTTAGCATGTTTTATTCATGGTGTTGTCTTAGGGTCATTTTTGTTTTTATAAAGTTGGTATTCACATTCCCTCTTTCACCTCTGACTTCAATAATTGAGACATCTCTTCTATTTCTTGGTTAGTCTAACTACACATTTATTGATTTTGTTGATGTTTTCAAATAACTAACATTAGGGTTCTTGATTTTGCCTATTATTTTTCTATTCTCTATTTCATGATTTCTACTCTATGCTTTATTATCTTCTTCCTTCTACCTATTTGGATTTAGTTTACTGTACTTTCTCTAGTTTAAGATTGGAGTTCCATCTCAACATTTTATTATGTTGTATTTTCACTTTTATTAATCTCAAAGTATTTTCCAGTTTCCCTTATGAGTTCTACTTGACCCATTGATTGCTTAGAAGTGTGTTGTTTAGTTTCCACATTTAAAAAAATTTCCTAAATATCTCTGTTTGATTTCTAATTTCATTCTATTGCGGTTGGAGAACATACTTTGTATCATAGCAATACTTTAAAATTATTATTTTATTTTACATGTTTAATTGATACAATAATTGTACATATAAGGTACATGTGTTGTCTGGCAGATAGTGAAGTAAAAGACAATGAAACTATTACATGTGTATAATATGTAATTACCAAATTGGGATAACTGGCATATCTATCACCTCAAACATTTGTCAAATCTTTATGTTCGAAATATCCAAAATCCTTTCTTCTAGCTATTTTGAAATATATGATAAATTACTGTTAATTATAGTGACCCTACTCTGCTATAGAATCCTATAAAATTATTGAATCATGTTTTATGGCCTTTATATGCTCTAACTTGGAGAAAGTTTCATGTGCTTTTTACATCGTAAGGCTTTTATAATCATTTTTTGCCTGATATTAACAATTATTATGCTATTCAGAAGATTTTGGTGTTTACGCAGATATAAAATTATTTCAATGAGGGAAAAAATCAAGGCAGATACCATTATTTTCACTTCATTAGTGAGGTAATATAATTATAGGGAGCTAGGTTAAAGAGCGTGATTATAATCGCTAATGAGGGCTGAACACCATTTACCATTTTCATGGGGCACATTATTCGAGCACCTGCGTGTGTCATTTCACTTAAAGTTGAAATCTCCATTGTAGGGGTCAAGACTTGTCCCTCTGAAATTTTGCTGAGAAATCAACTCACAAAAGGCACAGTCATAAGAGAAAAGGCATACAAATTTATGTGATCATAATTCTATATGGCATGGGAGCCTTATGAATGAAGACCCCAAAATACAGGGAAAATTGTCCATTTTTATGCTTAGGGTCAACAAATTGTGAACAACTGTGTAGAAATATAGTCTATTGCTAACAGACTGAGTAGGAAAACCCAGTAAGGCCTCTCTGTCTAGATTTTTCTCAGCCTCTCTGAGCATGCATTCCTTCCTTCTGGGCCTGGGGCAGGGCTCTCTCTGGAATGGAGATCTTGTGACTTACAGTCAAATGAGGTAGGTCAGATCATTTTGGGGGGACCACTTTTTTTTTACACAGAAAGGCAGAGAGAAACTTTGAGTGATATTTTTAGATTTTTTAGGTTTTATGGCTAGCTTTGGGAAAAGGGGTTCTGGTTTCTATGACCTACCTTGGGGAAGAGGGATTCTAGTTCTATATTAAGCCTCAGGGGACAATGGGACTGAGAGACAGGAGAGTAGGAGAAGCTAAGAGAAAAAAAGTTTTGCTTCGGAGGCCTTCATTTTGGTGTATTGTTTTCTGAGTCCCAATACCAAGAACCTGTCAATGAAATTAAGTGAAGGCTTACTGGAGTTTTTCTCTGTGTAGAGCATTTGGTAATACTTCTTGTCTCACCATCACTCTGTAAATTAATCATCTGGGCTGCCAAGAACAGCGCTTGCACCTATCAGATATTCAGTAGATAGTTTTTGATTAATTCAGAATGAATTTCTTTTTACTTATTTTTTTCCAGTACTAAAAATCATATGTGCCTTGCTTTTATCACATGTAGTCCTTATCGATTGTGTTCTAGGGGAAAAAAAAAAAAAACAAAATAAAAATCAAGACCAGAAATGGGAAAAATATATACTCTTCACAGCTATTTCCTTTGGGTCAATAGTAGCCTTGACCCAGGCATTCTTTGAATTGCTTTAAGCCTACTTTCTCTGGCTTTTACTTGGCTGAGGACCACAGGTGTAATTGATTATGTGATTAGAGAACAGAAAAATGAAACCCAAACTGAAAAGTAATTTTACCTGGTTAAGGGATGGATTCTCTTGGTAATAGCACAATAGGGACTCGCACTTACAATGCAAAACCCTCCACTCTTGGCACCAATTCCAAAGCATCCACGCTCCTTCACAGAATGGGACTTTAATAAGCATTGGTCTCTTTATTATTACAAAAGTAACAGATGATCTTTGTGGGAAAAAATACAGTAATATATACAATAAAAGTCCAACTCTTATCTTTCTTATTCCTGTACCTTAAACTAACTTCCTGTACATTTATAGACATATAGTTTATTATTCAAACAATGAAATTTCACCAATTTAGCATCTTGATTTGGGGATTTAACAATTATTTCATGCATATTTTACATGATAATTAAATACATCTGATGTATCATTTATCTAGCCAGATCTTTTTGTTGTGAGGAATTGAAACTGTCAAATTAATAAGAGATCATTGTATTCACTATATCCTTTTAATTTCTTCAATAACTAATATTCTTGGACATTTTTGGGGTATGTGTATTATTCATACATGTTTTCCTATGCATTACCTTTCCATCTTTGATAATTTTTTTCAAGCAGTTTTTAAATGTTTAGTTGTATTTAAACTCTTGATATACAAAGGATATTGTTCTAATTATCTGTTGGTACGTAATAAAACCACTCAAAAATGTCATTGCTTGAAAAATAGTAACATTTATTTTGTTCACAAACTTGTAATTTAGTCAGGGTTTGATGGGGACATCTTATTTCTGGTCAGTCCTGCCTCATTTGAGCCAGATTAAAAACTGGGAGCTAGAATCTTCTGAAGACTTATTTATTCATTTTCATGTTTCTTGGTTAAGCTGACTTTCACCTTGGAAGTCAGCTGGAGCTGTTTACCAGACACCTGCATATGGCCTCTGTTTGTGGCTTGGGCTTCCTCATAACATGGCAACTAAGTTTCAAGGGCAAAATCACAAGAGAGATTCAGGCAAAAACGGAATTGCCTTTTCTGAATAATCCTTGAATGTCTTGCAGTGTCATTTCTGCCAGCTTCCATTTGCTAGACACAAGTAGCTCAGACTGACCCACAGTCAAGGGGAGAAAAATTAGACATTAGGTTTCAGTTTTCATTGGGAGAAGTGTCAGAGTTTAAATGTTTTAAAACCACCATAGACATTAACTTTTTTTGTAATTTATTTTTTCTTTGTTTTATTTTAAATCATTTACTCATTTAGCCAACTTTGTGGTTGCTAAGTTTGGACATCTTTAGGGAGGGCTTCCTTTAGTCAAGGTTAAAAAGACATTCTTCTACTTTTACTTTAGTGAGATGTAAAGGGTCTAATGTTATTTTTAAATGGATAAACAATCATTGCAACGCATATTACTGAAGGGCCTATCCTACTTTGAATGGCTTCTTTATTATTGAATACATTCTTACATATTAATTACACTGCTCTTGGATTCTATTTAGTCCCATCAAATTATTGGTTTGTTTTACACCCATTTTTTCATAGTTTTTATTACTGCAGTCTTCTGGACCTGTAATCTCAGTGTCAGCATTAGTGTTAGAAGCCTTTTTGCTTTGTAGAGTCATCTTTAGTATTTAAAAATAGACTTCTGGGGTACCACTCGATTTAATGAGAAATTCATTGTCCATCGTTTATCTCTAGAATGTTTTTGGTGGTGGGGGAGGGGGAAAGGAGTGAACACGCTCATCCTAAATTATTTTACTCAATTTTTTTTTAATTTGCCAGATTTCTTAGTGTCTTTTGTGTTTTGGAGTCTTTTTCTGGAAGTTTGGACCAATGGAAGGTACTAAAATGAAATTCCTGTCTTTAGAAGTCTCTTAGTCACTTCAGCCAGTAGAAATTGCTCATGTTCTGCTATTTTCTCCAGTCCCAAGACCATTTGCATAAAATGTGTACCCTCGTTTTAAAACGTCTTCACATATTTTTAATATGGTCCTTGTTTCCAATTCTCTCCTTGTCACGATGCCTCTGAAAATCCACTTTTCTTCACCTTCTCTTCAGAGTAAGATAGTTCTCTTTGTTGTGGGCCATTATGATGTTTATATGAATACTCCTAATTTCACACTTAAAAGGTCTATCTACATTTTTTAAAATATATATTTTCCCTTCTTTCACATGAAATTTGCTAGATGAATTTTAGAATCAAACTCCTTAAAAAGAAAAAAAAAAGAGATTTGAATTTAGAATGTTTTAAATTTATGGGTACATTTGGTTGGCAATTGTCATCATTGTAATTTTGGACCATTTCATATTTATAAATCTTCCCAAGCTTACCTCCTCCAATCTCCCCCTCCCCTGAACATTTTTGTCTATTTATTCAGTTTTTCAGTGATGTGCTTTAGCCTGTTTTTATCGTTTTCCACATTTTGGTTGTTAACTCCCACTGGTGGTCCTTCTAGGAGGGTCCAGCATTCCTGGTTATAATGAGAAGTATGGATACATTTTTAACTAGTGAGCAGCTGCCACGGTTTATATCCCAAGGCAGGAGGACCACATATTTCTACAATCTCCAAGCCCATGTTCTTTCCACGTTTCAGGTACTCTCTAATACAACAGGTGAGCACTGGAGATAACCGACACATGACATATCACTGGCCAGAGGTAGCTGAAAAGGTTTTCACATCATCAAGAAGTGATTTTAAGCACACAGGCTCAAGATACTACTTGTATTTATAAAAAGGAAACTCATTCCCTTGGATGTCATCCCCTGTGGCATAAATCACTCTCAATCTCGTCTCCAGATACCTCTCAGGATAAGGTTAGCCAGCCACCTGTGACTCTGCCTCTAATTATTGTTTACTTCATTGTCAAAGTTTAAGCTGATAATACTGTCATTAATGCCAGTTGAGAGGTTCTAGTGCCAGACTAGATGGCAGTGACAGAGCTGAGTGTCAGACCTTGATTGAGGCATTGACTCTATTTTATTTAAGCCACACTATTACCTTTGCTAACTTTTGGAATGAAAAAAGAAGACAACAGTCAAAGCATTCTACAGTTTGGGGCTCACTCTCTTGCTTATGGAGTTTCTCTTGAATTTATACAATTTGTTCATGGTTTTCTTTCAATTACTGTAATGGCTAATTTTCCTTCTGAATAGCCCATTTAACATGCTATTTTACTTTTTCATTTTTAAAGATATTATAGAATATTTTTCCTAATTGATGAAGCTTTTCCCCAATTTTTTAAAGTGGTTATTGCTTATATTTAAGAATTGATATTTTTGATGTTTGATTATCTTGAAAAATATATATAATATATACATACATATCTCAGTTTTTTAAAGAAAATATGGTTTATATATATACATAAGTACGCATACACATATATGCTATATATAAAATACATATAGATACATAAGCCTCAATGAATTTTTAAACTCATTGACATAGAGTATATGCCTTTTAAAAACTTCTATCTATGGGCACATTAGCTTTCATATTGCTATTACTGTATATTACTTATGGTCACACAGTCCTGAATCTAGACTTTTCATCTGTCTTTCTTTTATTAAGGATTAGCTCTTGGTTTCATTTTATTGTTATCATTTAATTTTTTAAATTTCTTTTTATTTTGAATGTTTAGCTAAATTATTTTTTAGTGCTTTGTATTTCCCAGTTAATAAACTAAAGGATATATGTGTGTGTGTTTTTGTCTCTATAATTTTAAATGCAATACATAACATGTACAGAAGTGTTCTCAATTTCAATCACTTAAAGCGTTCCCAATTTTGGCTTTAGTTTCCCCTGTAATCCAAGTTATTGAGAAGATATACTGTGTATATTTAATTTCTAGATTAGTTATTTTTAGATATCTGTCTCGTTAATTCCTTGTTATTTTCATTGTTTTCACATAATTTTTCTATTTGCATCATTTTTTCTGTGAGTTTGTGAGCTTTGTGTATCACTTACAGTATTACATATTTTTGTATTTAAATATTTCTTGAATATCTGAACATATTTTATTTGGATTGGATAAAGGCCCTTAAATAAAAAATACATGTCTTACAAAACTTTTATTCAACATTTTACATTTACGATATATCTTTATGTCATATATCAGTTTGTGAGATAACTGTGTTAAAATTCTCATTTTGTAATTGTGGTTGTGCCATAAGACTTCTATTACATGTTAATTTCTGTTTCTGTTTTTTTATCTTTAAATAGGATACCTTGTTGGTAAGAATTATACAAAATTGGCCAGGCGTGGTGGCTCACGCCTGTAATCCCAGCACTTTGGGAGACTGAGGTGGGCAGATCGCCTGAGGTCAGGAGTTTGAGACCAGCCTGGCTAACATGGTGAAACCCTGTCTCTACTAAAAATACAAAAATTAGCTGGGCATGGTGGCGCACACCTGTAATCCCAGCCACTTGGGAGGTTGGGGCAGGAGAATCGCTTGAACCCAGGAGGTGGAGGTTGCAGGGAGCCAAGGTCACACCATTGCACTCCAGCCTGGGTGAAAAGAGCAGAACTCCATTAAAAAAAAAAAAAAAAAAAAAGAATTATGTAAAATTTATGCCCACTTTTCTAGTATCTAGGGATAGAAATAGAAATCACTTTCATGCATATCTTTATTCTGGAAAACAATCATTTTTGTGTTCTCCTATGTGTTTCAAATGTAGAATATGAAAATACCATTTTTTTGTTGTTAAATTTTATTTTCCTTTAGAGAGCTTGGCAGAAACTACTTTGGCTCTTGTTATGCAGTAAATTTCACTTTGGAAGATCTGTATCAACTTGCAAAAGCTGAATTGTCATATCCTTGGATTCCAAAATCCAAGGTTAAGGAAAATGACTGCCACGGAAAAGGAACCCTGACAAACCAAGTTCCAGTAGTAAGGAAAGCCAGGGAAGACTCTGAGATAATGTTGTCTTGAAGAAAGAAAGATACATCTGGGATGGTGACCCAGCTTTAAGACGAAGGTTCATGTTTGATAAATGCCAACAGTGCAATAAGAACACATCACCAAACATGACTAAGAAGGCTGGAAACATGGAGGCCTGGGGATCCTTTCTTGAGAAAGCTGAAGTTTGGAGGACAACTCCCACTTAACTGGCAGTGTTGATTTCAGCATCACAGTGCCAGAATTAATGTGAGCTCCCTGTTGCAAGCACCTACACAATGTTGGGCAAGATAGCACGACAACAACAAAATAAATATTGTCAATGATTAAAGAAAGAGAAAGAATCCCCTTATAGTAGAAATAAAGCAGGGTCTTAAAGCCTGTTTGTAGGTGACAAAGCAAAGCCCTGAGGAAATGTTGGGAATGGGCTGAGTCTGGGGTTTTGACTCCTGAAAGCTGGAAAAGATGTGCTCTTTGGGCCTTTCAAAGGGGTAAAGATGGTACTGAGAACCTTGCAGGGAGGCAAAATCAAAAAGGGCAAAGTGAGAAAGAAGCATGATTCTGTCCATAGGAATCTAGAAGACTCCTGTGAGAGATACTGGTGTACAGTCCTAAATTAAACACCAACATGCTGCTGGAATTCTCAGGGTGAGAAGTACCGTAGGATGATTTTAAACAATAACATAAACAACAACCGCAAAAAGTACATACATGCACACACATGCATATACATGGCAGTTATGAAATGAAAAATCATTTTATAGGAACTTTGTCACAACGAAGTGTGCATTAAATTTCCCTGAGGTAGAGTGACATTAGAAAGGAGAAAAAAAAATTAAAATACCTATGATTTGAGTGACTACAGCACTGTGATAGCATAACAAAGTAAATATGTTGAAAGGATTGTATGAATAAAATAAGGATTAGAAAAAAATGGAAACTCTAAGAACAGGCACATTTTTAAAGGAATGGAATAAAACTTCTAGAAATAAAATTACAGCTTTTGATATAAAAAACTCAATGAATGTTAAATAGCAGACTAGGCACATTTGAAGAGTGATTTACTGAGCTGAAAGATGGATCTGAGGAAATTATCCACAGCGGCACAGTAAGGAAAAAAAAATATGAGAAGAGATATAAAGAAGAGAATGGAAACATACCTAAAAATCAATCTACCAAAGATATGCAGAGCTATTACAGAGAAAACTTTAAAATTTTACAAAGTACATAAAAGAAGACCTGTATTAATAGAGAGACACATCATTTCGTGGATGAAAGACTCAACACCTTAAAGATGTCACATTTTTTCAAAGGCAAATAAACAGCTAAATGTGTTTTTCACAGAGCTCATCAGAGTGATCTTAAATTCTGACAGATGAGTAAATTTCTGAAAATAGTCAGGAACTTTTTAGAGCAGAATAAGGTGGGAGGTCCAAATATGTTATAAAGCTATAGTCATTGGAACCATGTGATATTGAAAAAGTGGCTTTATAGACAAAAAGAACAGAATAAAGAGGCCAGAAACAAACCCTTTATGGAATCTTGGTATATAACAAGTCACTGTTTCATAAAACAGTGAACAAATGTTTGACTGGTTGGCAAATATTTTCTTAAAGGGAAAGATGGTAAATAATTCAGGCATTGAAAATCAGAGTGACTCTGTCACAACCACCCAGCTCTGCTGATATAGCACAAAAACAGCCAATGTAGAAACAAATGAGGAGAGTTGTGTTCCAGGAAAACTTTATATACAAAAACAGGCAGCTATTTTTGTATGTAAAAATATGGGCCCCAGTTTGCCATTCTCTGCTCTGTTTAATAAATTGCTTTCAGATATTTGATAATTTGATTTAGAAAATTATGAGAGAAGATTCCCTTCTCACCCTGCACATGGAATAAATTCCACAAGGGTCAGCATTCTAAATAAGAAAAATAAATCTTTAGAATCTATCCAGTAAAATACAGGAAAATCTCAAAGTAGGAAAAGGTTTCTTGAACAAGAAATAACAAAAAAAATAGAAACGGAAAATATTGCTATGTTGGCATTAAACTTAAAATATTTCTGTATGTTGAAATACATTACATGAACTAAGTTTTAAAATAGGCTACAGTTTGATGATATCTGCAACATACATAACCAGCCCAGTATTAGTAAAAAGAAAGCTTATAGAGTACTTACAGATCAATAAGATAAACTCGTCAAAAGAAAAGAAACAAATGAACAAATGACATCTAAAGCTGATTTAAGAAGATAAAATTCAAATGATTAATACTCATATGAAAAGATGCTCAATATCTAGCAATCAGGTAAGTACAATTTAAAATACGAGATTCCATTTCAGAGTCACCAATATCACAGATATAAAGAGGAGGAAAGTCATATATTGCTATTCTGAGTGTAATTGCATACTGCCATGTTGGAAGCCAACTAGGTAATAGTAATATTGAAGTTGTGAATATACTAATATCCACAAATTTCTAACATATGTTCTGGAGAAACTCTTACATATATGCAGATGGAGAAATACAAGGATATTACTATGGCATTGTTGAGAGTGTCAAAAAACCAAAATAAATATTCATCAAGTAGAATGATAAAATTTCCAGTATTAATGAATACATTATTTTTACACATATTGACATTTGTACATATCAAAATTATAACATTAAGTAAAAACTTCTGACAGAATTATAAGATTACTTTTATGTAACAACAGAAAATGCACAAAGCAATGCCGTATATTGCTCTTTTAGTCAGTTGATTGGTGAAAGTAAACATATATGGACTTGGCTAGAAAGGATAACCACACATTTCAGGACAGTCAATGCCTCTTGGGATAGAAAAAGAAAAACAGAATTGGAAAGAAGTACAAAGGAATAACTGTATCTGTAACATTTTATTTTCTTAAAAGTGACATGAAGCAATTTGGACATGGATTAAATACGAGTGGTGGGTACCACTGGCATCACATCTTACTTTTGTAATTTTTTTCTTTGCTTGAATAATTTGACAATTTTAAAATAGAAAACTAAGAAAAATATATATACATATATGTCTACACAAACATATAGGTAGATATATGTGTAAATATATACATATACACAGATGAAAAGATTAGATGTGAGAGAGGCTGGATTACTCAAGTGTGCAAAGGCAAAGAAATAATTGCAAAATTTCAGGGCTGCAGGTACAAGACAAGTTTTGAAATGTTAGTAGGTAATAGATCATGCAGAACACTGTTAAGCAATGAAGAACTCCACTGAAGGTCTTTAAATTGAGAGAAGGTGGTTGTAATAAATCGTTTAAAAGCTTCTGCAGAAAGCAGCATGGAAAATGGACTGGAGACTATGCCTGAATATTGTGGGTTAACCACTGAGGGAGTATTTTAGTAGTCCTCAGAAGAAACAATGGCAGCTTGTAATAGTTCAGAATGTAACATCAATAGGACTTCGTGATAAAACAGGAGAGGAAATGAAAGTATTAAAATGATTCTGAATATTTGCCCTTTGTTGTTTCATCCCAGTTGTCATGGGATTACAGGAGAAGGTGAAGATCACATTTTTAGTTTGAATATGTGCTATTAGTTTGATGCGAACTTGAGACATCTACGTGGAAATTTCAGGTCTTCCTGGAGCTCAGGGAGCAGTTTGGGTTGGAGATTTGAGGGTTTTGCCTAAACTGGCAATTGACACTGTGGGCTAATATTGGATAGCATGGGACAGTAGAGAATCAGAGGAAAAGTGGCCCTAATCTATAGCCTTGAAGAACTTCAACTTCCAATGGTTGAGATGAAGAGGAGGTGTCTTACGAAATAAAACTGAGAAGTGTCAGGAAATTAGGAAGAAAACACAAAGAAATAGAGGAGCCAATAATGACAAAAGAAGACAACGCTTCAATGAAAAACGTAGTAAAATAGTTTGGAAAGGTAGTGGGAGGTGAAACAGAACAAAGACTAAACAATATCCACTGGACTTAGTGACATGGCTACTATAGAAACCACTGCTTTAGAGATATAATGGAACAGATAGCTGGTTTGTCTGATAACTCAGTGAAGGAAGGATAAACAAAAAAAATGAGTATAAACCTTTTTGGAACTGGTTTATCTAAAAGAAGAGAAGATTATATCTGGAAAAAAGCTGCTGGATCATGATTTTATAGAGCATATTCAATGAGAAATTAAATCGAAATGATGATATTGACTATACTAGACAGAAAGGCATGCAATTTAAGTTACGTGAGTATAGGGTTTCTAATGATGGGTAGAGAAATCAGGGTTGAATACAAGGAAGGACAGTTTACCTTTTGTAACTGGAGGGAATGGAGGCAGATACTGGTCGGTATGGTCGTCAGAGGAAGACTGAAGGATTCTAATTTAATTTTCTCTTAAGTAGCAGCTAGGCATCTGTAGGGAGTGGGGTTAGAACTGAGAGGTGGAGTGTTTGAGGAGAGTGGACAAAGTATAAAATCGTTATTACAGAAAGTGAGGACGCATGTAAAAGAAAGAAGCAGAGTACATTTGCCTAGAAGTTTTGCATGCACATTTGAGGTTATGTTCATTAAATTTATGACAAAAATATGTAATTTTAAGTTAAATTCTCCAATTGCCTTTGGCTTTTCAGATATAGGCAGAGAGAGAATATACACGGGGGAATATGCTGGGTTGGGCTTTTGCTCCACTAGTGCCATGACATTCAAGAAGTTTCTATAGTGAGGCAGAATGCACTAGAAAATATATTGGAACATTTTACAACTGGTGTCTTCCCTTTCTGCGGAGGATAAATTACAAAATTGCCAGCTTATATTTTCAAGTAAATTTTTTTGTTATTCAAAGATGATTCCTTGATACTAAAATTTCTGAGACCTTGTTTGCCCCAAATAAATCCCTGCCTCCCACCCCAGGCTTAAGTAAATAATAATTTGGCCAGGTATTTTTTTTATGGAAAGATGTATAGGGATTAAAACCACAAAGTCTCAAATCTGTCTGTGTGATCCTGAATCCCACTCTGCTTCTTACTAACTGTATAACTTTGCAGAAGTTACTTAACACTCTGCCTCATTTTCTTCATCTGTAAAAAAGGCATAAAAATACTGATTTACTTACGTGAGGAATAAATGGAGTATTACATGTAATGCACTTAAACTACTGTGTAGAAATATTAGTTAATTCAAAAACAGTGTCAAAACTACTCTGGAATTTGAAAAACATTTTTCAATTTTCTCCCAGCATTCTTTATTAAACATAGGTCTAATCTTGATTAGTATATAATTTATGTTTAGATACATTTCTCTTTCTGCCTTAAAGCTTTTTCTTATTTTCTCTTTATTTATTTATTTTTCTTGAGGCGGAGTCATGCTCCATTGCCCAGGGTGGAGTGCAGTGGGGCGATCTGGTGCACTGCAGCCTCCGGGGTAGCAGGGATTACAGGTGCCTGCCAACACGCGTGGCTAATTTTTGTATTTTTAGTAGAGACGGGGTTTCATCATGTTGGCCAGGCTAGTCTCAAACTCCTGACTTCAAGTGAGCCACCCACCTGGGCTTCACAAAGTGGTGGGATTACAGGCGTGAGCCACCATGCCCAGCTGATTTTCTCTTTATTCTTGAAATTTAGAAATTTCAGATGCATTAGACAAAAAAAAAAAAAAAAAAAAAAAAAAAAAAAAAAAAAGCCCTACTTGAACACAGGGAGCTCTTCAAGGTGAAGTCTTACAAGCTTCACCTTGAGAAAATTCTTATTTCCCATCTTAGTATTACCATGATTAACATTTTTTTGCTCTTATTCTACAATTTTTATTAGAATGTGATTGCATCTTCTGTTATTTATCCTCCAAGTTCCTTACTTCTATTTGTTCCATATTTCTAATTAAACTCTATTTTTCCAGAATTTTAAAATCTTTTTCACCAATGTTTCTGACATTGTATGGTTATTATGTTAATGTACTTTTCTCTCTTCTTTTAGTGTGAAATAGTAATGCATACAGTCAGATCATAAAAGGAACACTTACCTATACATTACCCAGGTTGACAAAGTATTTCTAGTGTGCAGAAGTGTGCCATGTACCAATCCCTACTTACCATCTCATTATTCTCCCCTAGAGATCATTATTATTATGAATTTTATGAGATTTTGTTTTCTTCATAATATTACTATCTACATGTGTATTCCTAGAAATTGGATCTTAGTCATTTTTGCATTTGCAATTTTAACATACAGAACCTTACGATGTGTATACTTTGGCATTTATGAGCTTCGTCCATGCTTCTGCAAGTGGCTATGTTTCTATAATGTTTATTGCTATATAGTATTCCATTATATGAGTATTTCACAATTTGTCTATTTGCTAATGGTGACCATTTAGATTATACACATTTTGGACCTATTGTGAACGGTTCTCGTGCATGTAATCTAATACACATATGCTTGATTTTTTATGAGTGGAGTTGCTGGGTTATAAGCTATGGTAGCTTTATACTTACTAGATAACGATAAACAGAATTCCATAAGAGTTTCCTACAGAGTTCCATAAGAGTTGAACAACCTTACATCCCACCCATAGTTCATAACAGCACCCAGGGCTTCACATCCCCAGCACCACCCGATACTATCAGAGCTGAAATTTTTCCAAATCTAATGGGTGTGTAATGATGACAGTATTCAATCCCCTTGGTATTTCCTCTTTGGATAGTGCATGATTAAGTCTATTTGTCTATTTTTCTAATACAGTATTTGCCTTTTTCCTATTTACTTATAGTAGTTCTTTATATTATGTTAATACAAATCTTTTATTTTTACATGCACTGTAAACTATTTTTTTCTCAGTTTTTGGCTTTTCTCTATCTTCATAATATCTTTTGATAAAGTTTTCAATTTTAAGGTAGTCAAATTAATCAATATTTTTCTTTGTAGTTAGTACTTTTTATGTTTTAAGAAATCTTTCCCTATTGTGACATCATAAAGATATTCTATGATCATCTTGTAAAAGCATTATGGTTTCTGAGTTTACAGTGAAGTCTTTAATGTAGCTTGTGTGTTGTGTGATGTAAGATTTCAATTAATTTTTATATGTATAGTCAATTTTCCCAGGGCAATTTATTGAAAAAATATTTTTTTCCTCAACTGAGCTGCAGAGCAATCCTGTTAAATGTCAACTCTCCATTAAATTTGGGCTTGTTTTAGAATCTTTTTTCTGACCTATGTATTTATCCTTGTATCAGTACCAGGTCATCTTAATGACTGTGTTTTTGTAGTAAATCTTGATACCTGGTTTGGCTAGTTTTCCTACTCTTCCTTTTCAAGACTATCTTGGCTATACTTGGGCATTCCAGTTCCTTGTTTCTCTAGGAAAAAAAAAACAAAACAGAAAACAAAGAAAAAATGAGAGGAGATTTTGATTAGAATATTTGTAAATCTATGATTATTTCCTGGAGAATAGATGTCTGTAATTCTAAGTTTTGTAATCTGGTGAGAAAGAAAATCTCATTTATCAATATTTTCTTTAATAATTTCCAATAATATTTTAGAATGATCTCTGCAGAATTCTTGAATATATTTTGTTAAATTTATTCCTGGATAATTCAGATTTTTGATGCATATTTAAATTATATTTTTAAATGTTTTCTAAACCTTTGTGGATGGCATATAGAAAGGCGATCGATTTTTATATATAGATTTTGTGTTGAGCTAACTTGCTGAACTTTCTTCTAAATTCTAAAACTATACTTCTATGTTCTTTTGGATTTACTACACACACAATCATATCACCTGCTAAAAATAATTTCCTTTTTTCTCTCCCTTATGCCTTTTAGATGCTTCCTTGACTTTCTTAGTTGGCAGCATCTTCTATGATAGTGGTGTAAAAATGTAGTGAGAGTTGGAAATCTTAACTTTGATCTTTAATGGACAGCATTTCAGGGTTTAACCAGGGAGTATAATGCCACATATTTTATGTGCATCTCTTTTATTTATTTTTACTTATTTGTTTATTTTTACTTATTTATTTTTATTTATTGAGATAGAGGCTTGCTCTGTCACCCAGGCTGAGGGTAATGGTGCAATCTCGGCTCACTGCATCCTCTGCCTCCTGGGTTCAAGCGATTTTCTTGTCTCAACCTCCCAAGTAACTGGGATTACAGGTGCCCGCCACCACACCCAGCTATTTTTTTTTTTTTTTTTTTTTTTTTGTATTTTTAGAGGAGCCAGAGTTTCACCATGTTGTCCAGGCTGGTCTTGAACTCCTGACCTCAGCTGATCCACCCGCTTTGTCCTCCCAAAGTGCTGGGATTACAGGCGTGAGCCACCGTGCTTGGCCGCATCCCTTTTATTATGATTAATGATGTTTCATCCAAACATTACTTGTCTATAGTTTTCATACTGAAACTATATAGAAATATTTTTCTTGCTCTGTTTCTCTTTCCTTTACTCAAATTATTAAGTGTCAAATGTTAAGTCAAATCATCCTTGTGTCCATAAAAAAATTAACTGTCATGTCATATTATCCTTTTTATATGTTTCTTGATTTAGTTTGCTCACATTATGTTTAGGATTTTTGTAACTAAATATCTTAATGAGTGAAATTAGATAATACTTTTCTTGATGATATTGTTCTTGTCAGATTTTGCATCAAGGTTATATATGCCTTATAAAAGTAGGGAGTCCTTTTTTTTTTTTTTTTTCTATTTCCTAGAAGACTTAGTTTAACATAATTTCTTCCTTGAATGCCTGAAGAAATTCATTGACAAATTCATCTGGGGTTAGAAGGGGTGTGTGTGGGACCTGTGTGGGATATGTTTTGACTGCTGATGAATTTCGTGTTCTCTGTCTTCAAGTGTTCATAAATTTTATTAATTTTTTTAAAATTCAAATATTTGGCTTTGATATTTCTCCCTAGTGAGAACACTTTTGTTATAAAGTGAATGTTATTATTTTTGTCTGATATTGATGCAATGCCAGCTTTCTTTTTGTTTATTTTTGAATGACATGGTTTTTCCAATTATTTTCTCTCAATATGATTGCATTACTTTTGACTTACTCTTATAAACAACATTGAGGTGGATTTCATTTTTTTTTTAAATCAAGTATGACTATCTCCATTTTTTTACCAGTTTTTTATTGCTGATGGAATGAAAAATTTGTGGCGGAGGTTTTAAGTCTATGATTTATTTCATTCATCCTACTCCTCTACTTTCTCTCTAGATAAAAAGATAGATAGATAGATAGATAGATAGATAGATAGATAGATAGATAGATATAATAGAGATATAATATTTTACTTTACTTTTTTGCCTTCTTTCAGGTTTATTAAATAATTTTAAACTTTAGGTGTTTTTCTCAACTAACAAAGTTAGAGAACTTGCACTGCCGGATGTCAAGATCTCTTATAATGTAACAATAATTAAGATGGTGTGGTTTTGGTACAAGTCTAGATGAGTAGACTAGTGGAACAGAAGAGAGAGTTAGAAATCAATGAATATATTTATAACCATCTTATACACAACAAAAGTGTCACTGAAATGCACTGGGGTTTGAATGGTACTTCTAATAAATAGTACTGGGTCAATTAGAATCAAAAATGAAAAAAAATATTGATTCCTATCTCGCACCATGTACAAAAATTAATTAGAGATAGATTCTAAAATATAAATTGTATGGCAATAAAACTTCTAGAAGAAAACAGAAAAATATTTTGATTTTGTACTGGGAAAAGTTTTCTTAAACAGAACACAATCTATTCACCGTTCAAAAAATTAATAAGTTAGATTTTGTTAAAATTAAGATCTTTTAAAAAGACACCATTAAGATAGAGAATAGGCAAGCTGTAGACTTAGAAGAAGTCTTGGAGAAAATATATATTTTAAAACATATTTATGTGTGTGTATAGATCACATTATTTTATATATACTTATAATTACCTTTCTATTATCTATTATCTATCTATCCAAGAGCTTATACAGAATATATTTTTTAGAAACTTTCTAAATCAATGAAAAATGAAGAAAAAAAAACTACTGAATGGAAAACTTGAAAAGACACTTCATAAACTGGTATAACCAAATGCCCCCAATGTAAATGAACATGTTTTCAGTATCAGTATTCAATATTATTATTAATTATGGAAATAGAATAGCTAATGCTATCTATTAGCTTATAATTCTGTTTATTACATTGTTGTTATTGTTTCTAGGTATTTCATTTTCTTTATTGAATCTGATAGTTCACTTTCTATTTTTCTGATTATTGATATTTTTACATTTTTCTTGTATTATTTTTAATGGCAAGAATCATTATATCATAATTTATGTTCGAACACTTCCGTATCTGATGACTATCTTGGTCTTTTTTCCTAGTTCTCGCTTGTGGTGTGTCTTCTGTCCTTGCCAACTGCTGCATTCGTTTTTATTTACCATCATTTTCCTTGAAAAATAAGTTAATGCAAATTTGAGCTGCAAATTTTTGTGTAGAGTTAGCCCAACAATAAAATGTATCAGGAATATTTCCCAGGGTTCTTTCATCCCTTTGGTATTGATACTGCATTATCCTGACAGTGGGATCATAGGCTCTCATTCAGGTGAGAATGTGGGAGTGCCTGCCTCCCTGAGCCTGGATTTTTTACCATTCAGTCTGTGAGTCTATCAGAACCAAAATGCTACAAGTTTGCAACATAAGCAAATGCCTACGGGGCAAAATAGGCTTTGTATGTCAGTGCTACATTCACCTCTGGGTTCCTGTACTTCCCTGGAAGTTGACTTCGCCACTTATCTCTATCTTTTAACTTTTTCCAGAATGTAAAGGCAATTTCTTTAAAAGTTTTTTTTTTTTTTTTTTTTTTTAATTTTCATTTCCTCCAGGAATTTTGGTCAGAAATGCCTTGCTCCCAGTATTATCAGGAGTGCAGAATCTAAGCAGATTTTTAAATTTTTATATTTTTAACATGTTAACCTAAAATCATCAAAAGGCTCAAGTTCCAGTTAAGAGTTTATTCAAGCGCAAAGTATGAGGGTGGCCAGCCGAGGAGCAAATGTGCACAAAAGATGATCAGTGCTCCCTGCATGGGGAAAAATGAAGATTGTTTATATGGGCAAAACAGAGGTGCTAAACAGAATTACATTTTCCGTACAAAGGCTAACACACAGATACAAGATTTAGTTGGCTACTATTGATTACACTTTAAAGGGTTGCCTGGCGTTCTATTGTAAAGAGATAACAATCACAAGGTTCTCTATCTCAATGTCATTTAGTCTAGGTTTGAATAAAGAACAGGGAATTGAGTTGATGGATAACATCTGAACACAAAGGTTAGAGAGCTATGATCACGCACCAGAGAAAAAAAACCCACAGTGTTACACGAGTCAGTTTCCAGAGTTTAACTTTTCCCCTTGGCATAATAAATTCAGAAGGTTCTGAAATTTTGTTTTCTTTTTACAAATGTCAAAAACCTTTTTTAATTTGTGTTTTCTCTTTCTATATATTATTAAATAGATGCTATATTATGTTAGAAATCTCTGCGGACATTAATAGTTCTATTTGATTATCTTACTGGTTTTCTTTATTCCTTTTCTTTCCATGAGGCTGAAATGTGTTGGTCAGTCATCCTAGAACTTCTCTAACATGAAGTTTATTTGTTTGTTTGTTTGTTTTCAAGTTTCTGGACAGTTAAATGGTCTGTTCATATTTTCCAATGAATAAATAAATTAGTCATTTTAAGTAGTTGCCTAATATTTACTCAGTGGCTGAGAGTCTTTCTGCTATGGACATTTCCACAGGATATAACTGCTGACTGCGTAGTGAAACAGGAAAAGTTCCCTTGTCCCCCTCGCAGAGTGTGCAATGGGGGTGTGGCTCGTTTCTTCAGTGCCCCACTGCTCAAACCTCTAGGGAAGCATACAGAGGGGTAGGCTGTGGGGCTCTGACCCCATGGCAGTGTCTAGGGGCGAATGTTTACAGCTGAAGCCCCAGTGAGCATGTGTTACAGGGTGCTCTTTTGGTTTAGCCGTCAGTAGGCAGCTTGTGTCAGCGCAGTTAGACCACTGCCTGGTCACTAGAGGAGAGGGCTTTCTGTATCTAGGGTTCTTGCCTTGGTGTGTCATCAGAATCAGATCGCACGTGGGCTTGGAGAATGAGTGCAAACTTTTATTGTGTGGAAGTAGCTCTCAGCAGATGGGGCAGGAGAAGGGAGATGGTTTTCCCCTGGAGTACAGCTCCTCAACAGCCTGGGCTCTCCTCCAACTTGCCCCTGCCAAACTCCACCTTGTTTCCCAGTTGATGGCCTGCCAGTGTGTTGGCATCCATTGTGTGCTCTTCTGCTAGCGTGCTCCCCTTGATGCCTCTCAACATCCAGATGCTTGTATCTTCTTCCACGTGTTTCTCTTGATGTCTAGCAGCTTGTGTGTCTGCCTGCAAGGGTTTTGGGGTTTTTATAGGCACAGGATGGGGGCATGGCAGGCCAGGATGGCCTTGGGAAATGCAAAAGTTGGGTGCAAAGGGATTTGTATCTGTTCTCATGTAGGTTTGTGGTCACAAGCCGGAAGTGGATCCCTCCGCCAGGGACCGGATCCCTCCGCCAGGGAACATGCCCTTCCCTTGCCAGCACTTCCCTTCCTACTTCTCTATTATTTAAAGGGACCACACCCTTCCCTTCCCAGAACTTCCCTTCTGTGCTTCTCTATCAGTAGATGGCTGACAATCACTAAAAGGCAGGTTGTCATCTAAGTTACATGATGAGCAAGTAACATCTAGGTAAATAAGAAAGTCTTTAATCCTTCAGTCTAGACGTCTGTTTCTCTCATGGGTTTCCCGTATTCTGTTACCTAATTCTATTGATTCTACTCTGTAAACATTCTCATTCTCTCCCCTCTTCTGCAGTCTTATTGTTGCCAAATGCTTTAGGTTCCTTTTATTTTTAACTTAAATTATTTCAACAGCTTTCTTAATATACCTTCTGGCTTCTAAGCCCTTATCTATAGAAGAGGAGTAAGAGTAATGGGTGCCTGGAAGAAATGGAAGGACAGACTTAATGATTCTATAACTATGAACCTTTCTAAATCTGTTGGCTCATTTTCAAAACAGGAGATAAGTTTTTTATATTAGTTATAGGGACAGAGACTTGTTATTTACTAAAACTTCTTTGCAAATTAAATAATTTGGCCCAATAAGGGATAATCGAAATGTTGTGGACATCAGTTAAAAAAACAAACAAACAAAAACCCTTTTTTTTTGTATGAGTTGACTTTTCCTATCAAGACCCTTTAGCTATAGTGTGTAGTCACCACCTTGGTGACTTTAGATTCTGTGTTTTTTAGGTCCTGAGATCTCATTCATTGTAAGGCATACCAGCAATTTAATGACAACTTCCCAGGAAATAAAAAAAGAAAAGCATATCCTCACACTAAATATATACATAGATTGTAAGAAATATTCCAGAGCCAGAAACATTAAAATGAGAAATGTGTAAATACTAAAAAAGGAAATATGGTGGTTAGAGAAACAGTAGTCATAGTATTTCATATCAGCAGTAGGGAGGTAACAGAGTTCTCTACGGTGTTGATTTCTCCCATTTTGTAGAAAAGCAAATTGAGGCTCAGTGGAGTTCAGCAATTTGGCTAGGCTGTACAAATTGTGAAAACAGCATGGAAATGCATGTCGCCGTGATTTGCACTTGCAGGCTCTTTTTTGTACGCTGAACTGCCTTTGTAGGTCAAAAAGCTATCACTACTTAATCCCAATAGAGGCACTGAATACCATTCTCTTACTTTACCAAATGACATTTGGCTTACTTAAAAAATGTAGTAAAACAAATATGTTCATCCTTTCTCTAGGGCTAATCATAGTAATATCACTGTTCCTAGGGAGTAAAAGGAATTCCAGCTTAGCTTTGCAAGCCAAAAATAACATTTTAAGGCACCCCAACCAGTGAATGGACTTCCTCCTCAGCCAGGGCACTCTTAAAATTTAACCTCAAAGACTGGCTCAGGCCTTGATGTGGCAAGCCAGGTCTCACTAACGGCTGAACAGGCAGGCCTCCATGGCAACTCTTTCAGCACTGAGTGAGTGGTTAACTGTTAAAAGCTGATAGAGCCAGTGCCCTTCTACAAAGGCTGGAATGCAACAAAAGCCCACCAAGAGTTTTGCCTAGGCCTCTCCTGGGCCTTGAAGCATGACAAGATAACAAAGAAAATCTTAACAGGATCTGTTTAGGATTAAACAAGTTTTACTGGGGGTCTTGAGGAACTCTGCAGATCACCACAAACAAGTTTTATTGGGGTCTAAAGGAACTCCCCAAACCTCCAAGATTTAGCAGGAGACAAGATAAAGGTAATCACCCAGGTATCTGGACGCATCTAGATTGAGCAAATTTACTGAGGCTCCAGAGGAAGATCTTCACAACTCAGACCTTAGTTAGAGATTGGAAGTTAATCACGTATGTCTTTAGATGAATGCACACTTACATGTAGACATATAGCTTAGAAGGTAGATAAGCTGTGGAAAACTTTGTAATTTTGAGTTGGTCTTGCAATATTTCCGCGGACTTCTCCCCGTACCCAGTTACAGAAGCAAACTCTCTTCTTTCCCATTTCATCTGCATCTCATTATTGGGCCATGAGAATAAGCAGCCCGACCCTCGGTTCAGTCTTGGAACAATGATGGGAAGTGGGGATCAGGCATGCCTCATTATATCACTCTGGCATTAATATCAACACAGACCTTCAGTCTGATAAGAAGCATTTACAATCTACTTTATCTGACGCCTGCTACCCGAAGACTTCCTCTGCACAGTAAGAACTCTGGGCTCCAAAATCTTCTTAACTGGGACATTTCCTTTCTAGTGATCCCAGGCCTTTAGAGAAACTCAACCAGTCATCAGCTAGAAAATTTAAAAATCTACCTATACCCTGGAATCACCCTCCACTTCAAGTTGTCCTGCCTTTCTGAACCAAACCAAAGTATCTCTTAAGTGTATTTGATTGAAGTCTCATGTCTCCCTAAACTGTATAAAACCAAGTTGCACCCTGACCACCTTGGGCACATTTTCTCAGGGCTGTGTCACAGCCATGGTCAGTCATATTTGGCTCAGAATAAATCTCTTCAAATATTTTACAGGGTTTGACTCTTTTCATCGACATCATCATAGAGTAGTGACTAGCAAAGTCAGCTGGGGAGTAGATAGTCTTGGATGCAATTCAGCCTCCGTTATTTAATAGTTTGGCATGTATTATAACCCTGTTAACTTCAACTTTCTCATCTTTGAGGTTGAAATAATAAAACTATTATCCGTAATGAGAATTAGACAATGTGGGTAAATTTTTAAATATCAACTTTTATCATACTAAACCTTTTTCCAAGTCTTTAGCCTCATTGCCTAGTACACCTGTTTAACTGGCTCCTAAATAAATGTTTTCCTTTCTCTTTAGAAATAGAGTTTTACATTGAATGTCTCCTTTCTTCTTCTTCTCTTTCTCCTTTCCTCTCTCTTTTTCCTTCCTTCCTTCCTTCCTTCCTTCCTTCCTTCCTTCCTTCCTTCCTTCCTTCCTTCCTTCCTTCTTTCTTCCTTTCTTCCTTTCTTCATTCTTTCTTTCCCAGAAGGCAAAAAAAAAAAAAAAAAAGAAAGACAGACAGAAAGCAACTCTGGGAAATCCCAGCAGAGAAGGGATTTCATGTGGCAGATGCATACAATCTTCATCTCTAGTACCTTAAAGACAAAATAAAACCATGATATCCAGCTAGCAGATTCAATTATTGAGAATTTAAATATCTGTGGAGTTAGTTAATATACAAAAATAGATTATTGTATGCTTAGATTCTCAGAGAAATAGTCCCTCTAAGTTAGATGCATTTGGAAGGAGATGATACTCAGGAGTTTGGTTTAATGTAAAGATAAAAATTTTAAACATTTTTATATCAAAGTTGGTTTCTAGGTGGTGCTCAAATAATGCTTGAAGTTCCTTCACAGGGTTTAATAAACCCTTCCCTAGTCAAGGCAGGGGCTACTTCTCTAGGACCTAACCTTTCATCTACCCTTTTTTGTTCATTGATATGAAACTGCCTTCGCAAAATTTTATCAGTGAGAAAATCTAGCCAATTCCCATTATGCCTTTAGCCTTCCAACTGCCTCTGATTATTCCTGGGCTAGCATTGGGAGACACTTAGTTTACAGTTTAAATGATAATACCTAAAACTCAACTGCCTTTCTAAAGCTAATGAGAAGCCACCAGGCTAGGAGAAGGAGAGAAGCCTGAATCCTGCTAAGGCACAGACATAAACAATTGTCAGCCATTATTCCAGAGGCTTTAAAACAGGCATCTGTTTTCTCCAGTTGCTACTGCAAATAACATCACTATTGTACAACCTAAGATTTGCCTTTTGAGATACCTTTGCAGGTTTTTTGCATGTCAGACACCTACTGACGTAGAGTCCATCAATGATAGTTCCACTTGAACCTACCTGGTGTTCCTGTGGCTCCACCCAGAAGTGATTCAGCCTGCAGGAGGATCATTTCCAATACTCCTATGATTGCAGCCCCCCAACCAATCAGCAGCCAATCCCACCTCTTCCCAGAGACTACCTTTGTAAAACCTTAGCCCCTGAATTCTTGGAAAGACCGATTTGAGTAATGATAAAACTCCAGTCTCTCATTCAGCTGGCTTTGCGTGAATTAAACTATTTCTCCATTGCAATCCCCCTGCCTTGACATATCAGCTCTATCTGGGCAGCAAGAAAGAAGAACCCATTGGGTGGTTACAGATATCCTTAGTTTTACCCTTATATCCTTGTTTAAAGAAGCTGGAAGGTTTTTTTACAGTATCCAGTATTACTCTCAGGAGTCTTTTATTTGTTTATTTATTTATTTTAAATGAATAGAGGGATTGGGTTGAGTAAAAGTGGCCCTTGGGGGTTTAGAAGCCACATCATATGTGCTTGATTTTGTACTTTATTCTAATAACTTAATAAGAGACCTCGGAAAAATTATTTAACTTTGCCAGATTTCAAGTTGTTCAGCTTTAAAACCATAGAGTTTACAAGGTGGTTTTTGAAGCTGTTTGTAGCATACCAAAGGGGGAACTCTAGAGATGGAGAGTTTCCCCACTCTTCGAATGTTTCTGAAGGTGTATGCTGGGCAGAGTATTTAGATATTTCGTATGTTCTTCAGTGAGGAAGTAAAACCATATACTAAGGTGATTCTTTAAACCTAGTTTTCTGAGGTACACAGATATATTAACTGAATCATGATTTTTTAACGGCAGTTTAAGGACATAAGTGATATGTGCCAAAATGTAAATCATGAATTTTTCACTGAGTAAAGTTACAAGAATAAGATTCTAAAAATCTATATAACATTTAAATGAACAAGGAATTGGAAAGGGCAAACTGCGCATTTATGAATGCTGATTTACGCTTCTAGTGAGCATAGTTAGGGTGAATTTTTGAAACAAATATAAATCATATGGAGCCTCTTCTAGTGCTCTGGGATTCCAGAAAGTGGATTGCTCACAAACAATCCATAAAAATAGTTTTTTCTTTTGACTATGTTAAAAAAAATTGAGCCTAATGATATCAAACATCCATATTTTATATATAAAGTTGACAGAATTAGTCTTTAAAATAACAATCCAATGATGTAGACATCTTATCGTAAAATAACAAGTGAGTGTTTGCAGATATTTAGTGTCTCACTTTAAATCACACAGACAGTAGGTGATAGAGGTTAGAAATCATCACAGCTCTTCTGATTCCCAGGCAAATGCTATTTCCGTATCAAATGCTCCATTTGACCCTTGGGGACCATCCTTTTGTTTTGTTTTGAGATGGAGTTTCACTCTTGTTGGCCAGGCTGGAGTGCAATGGTGTAATCTAGGCTCACCCCAACCTCCACCTCCCAGGTTCAGGCAATTCTCCTGCCTCAGCCTCCCTAGTAGCTGGGTTTACAGGCATGTGCCACCACGTGTGGCTAATTTTGTATTTTTAGTAGAGATGGGGTTTCTGCATGTTGGTCAGGCTGGTCTCAAACTCCCGACCTCAGGTGATCCGCCTGCCTTGGTCTCCCAAAGTGCTGGGATTATAGGAATGAGCCACTGCACTCGACCATCTTTTGTTATTTTTTTCTAATGTTTCTTCTCACTGGTGCTCCAAAGTTTATTGCTTGGTCATAGACTAAACTAGATGGTTACTGCTAGACAGTCCAGGGATCCTGACTTGGAGATAATTGTGCTAGTTATGTTTTATGAAAGAAAAATGTTTTCGTAACACTTGTTAAACATAGTAAGATTGTATTCCAAAGGAGCTACTGCAATGGGGCTTTTGCAGTAGGGGAGACAGATTGGGCTCAATTCCAAATACAATAAGGACAAGCAGGAATTTATAGATGAGAAGCAGGGTAGGGGTCAGTGGATGAAAAATTGTTAAGGGGAAGCATCAAGGGAGAGGGGGAATTCTGAATAAACCAACTTGGCAGAATTCTTGCTGATTACCGGCCAGGTTGACAAAATATTGAGGGTAGAGAATGAGCAATTTGATCAGATATTGTGGGCAAGTATTTTCCCCAAACTAGGCCATCAGGATTCTTGCTAAAACTGGAGCAACCAGGCCAAGGACAGAGTCAAGGTCAAGGCCTAGTTGAGAAGAGGTCTCAAAAGAGGCTGGCTCAGGTTTGGTCAGGGAGAGTATTTTTGTCGGTTTCTTTCATTCCATTGGTACAAACAGAACTATCTGTTTCTTGCTGCACTCCTAATATGGCTGTCTTTTATCCTCTCCATGACTGCAAAGACGTGAAAGCCAGTGGACAAATATACTAATCTCACTTTGAACAAACAATCTTAAGATGTGCTGAGAAAAAAAGTCACTGCTTCTCTCAGTAGTTTGTGGAACCTTTCTTCCTTGGATAACGTTTTAGAGCTGTTCCAGGAGTGGCGCAGCTACTATGGGCCACAAGAGCTGAAATATCCAGAAATTCCTGTGTTGCTGGTAAAACTTCATCTGAAGCTTCATCTGTTCACCTTCCATTTCATATTAGTTTTAAAGCATACTCAATGCTTGTGCAAGAAAAAAAAAATCATTCTTTGTTTGCTTTTACTCACTTTACCAAAGATTAAAGAGGGAGAAGCGGGGTCTGCTCTTCATATATTTCAAGTTGCAGACATAAGATTGTGATTGTAGTTCAACTGTATTTGGCTGTAGATCCTAGTGAATTCTGGTGTTTTGTTTTGTTTTGTTTTACTCCAAACTATATAACATTTTCATTGCTCACTGATGTCTGGGATAGGTTCTTTCTTTTTCCTATGTTATCCAGGATGACTCAAGCTATCACCAACTCTCCCTGAGAATCACAGCTGGGTGGGAGTTACAGCTCATTAGGCCTAAGTAATGTACTTCCTTGAGTGAAACCCAAATTGTCTGGGATTAGGTGTGGGGACCCTTTGTGTGCTTCTCAAACTATTCTCACTGATGCTGAAACATTGTCATTAGACAAAGTAAGATGCATCTTTACTTTGTTACTTTATTGTGAACTCACTTAACATTTACCTATTTACAGAGGTAAGGAAAGATTTCCTTTTACTTTATTTCTTTCAAAATTGACCAATATTAAACTTCACCGAACATTCTAAAATTTTAACTTTTAATCCTGAAAGGTCTAGGAACTTTTGTGCTTTGGGGAAATCTGGTGACAGGTCTTGTTGAGAACTGATAACCTTTTTCTCTCTAGATTTAGTGTCTATGCTATATACAGGTGCTGACTTCTTTATCCAGACTTATCTACCCACTGGGTGAGTAGCCTCAAGTTCGGTGTGGTAACACAATTAAAAGACATGACAGTAGTTTATTTGTTTGTTTGTTTGTTTGTTTTGGAGACAGGCATCTCACTTTGTTGCCCAGGCTGATTTTGAACTCCTGGCTTCAAGGGATCTTTCTGCCTTGGCCTCCCAAAGTGCTGGGATACAGGCCAGAGCCACTGTGCTTAGCCTATGCCAGTAGTTTAAATGAGAGACGATGGTAGCTTAGACCTGGAAGGTGCAGATGGAGATGAAGAGAGGTAGATTGGAGAGCTATTGGAAATTCCAGGAACAGAAAACCAAATACTGCATGTTCTCACTTGTAAGTGGGAGCTAAATGATAAGAACACACGGACACATAGAGGGCAACAACATACAATGTGTCCTATCTGAGGGTGGAGGGTGGGAGGAGGGAGAATATCTGGAAAAATAACTAGTGGATATGAGGCTTAATACCTGGGTGATGCAATAATCTGTACAGCGAACCCCCATGACACTCATTTACTTATATAACAAACCTGTACATCTTGCACATGTACCCCTGAACTTCAAATAAAAGTTTTAAGAAAAAAAAAAATCCAACCGTAAATCCATACAAGTATACAAAGGCCTTTCATTCTGATTGTGAAACTAGCACGTCCTTGATACCTTAATAAAGAACTTAGAAAAATGTTAGAAGTGAAAGACTAAGTTAGAAATTATAAAACCTTAACCCAAGTTATTGTTCAGAGCCATCAGATTTTAACATTCTCTTATGTCTATAGAGATTGGGTGGGTGGTGGACACTACCGAAACACCAGGGGTTCCATCTAGGTCCTGCAGCTCTCTGCACAGAAAGCCAATCATTGAGACAATGATTATTGCAGAGGGAAAAGGCTTTAATCAGGTGCTGCAGCAGAGATGCGAGCTCAGTCTCAAATCTGTCTGCCTGAGTAAAACTAGTGGTTTATATAGCTGAGAGGAAATGTAACAGTGTGTAAGAAAACAGGAACTAAGGAGGGGCAAGGAGGCATCTGGTGTTGTGATGTGGTGAGTTTCAGTTCTTTGATACTTCTTTGAGAGGCCTGAAGGTCCTTTCCTGAGGAAATAAAACTCAGATAAAACAAATGGAGTCTCAAGCTTTAACAACAGAAGGGTCAATTTCTATGTTTATCCCAAAACAACTGTCTATGCAACTATTGGGCAGATTTCAGACAGACACTTGCACTTGAATGTATGCTGAAAAGACCAAAGACCCCCTTTCTCTTAATACTTTATTGGGAAGATGACATGGTAGGGGGAGCTACTCTGTGATGATGATTTAGGAATTGCCAGATTTTGAGAGAGCAGTTGTAAATTCTTGTGAGTTTCACCTTCATATAAGCAAGTTCAAAGAAGTATATGTAATGTGCCTTCCTTATACCTGTATGTTTGTTTATATGTGTATGTCTGTGTGTTTTGAGAGCTACAGAGTTCAGTTGACATCTCATTTAGGCACTTCTATTACTAGTTTCTGAGGTCTGAGTTAACTTTGTAGATATTTGGCAGGGGTTGGGGCTGAGCTGAACATTGTTACTGAGAGCGTTTCCTCTGACAGTGGGAATTTCTGAAAGGAGAGAGAGCCATAGACCTTTACAACTTTGAAAGAAACCTGTTAACATTTCTTTTCCTCCCCAACTTTACACTCTTTCATGATTATAAAACATACCCATTTATATCTTGTAATACTACTTATTTAATGTCTTGATTTGTCTCATATTCATTTAATACTTTTGGTTAGTGTTTACATTTTTGTTTGCTCTTGTACCATAATATTTAAAGTATATCTTTTGTAGCACCTAATTGTTGTTGTTTTATTAATCCATTCTGGTAATCTTCATCATTAGTTGGACTGTACCACTTAATTTTAATGTAAATCACTGATATATTTGAGTTCAAGTAGAACTTGATCTACTTTGAGTTGAAGTTGACTACCTTGCTATAAGTTTTTCTTGTCCCATCCATTCTTTGTTCATTTCCTCTTTTCTTTTATATTAATCAAGTATTTTAAAATTATTTTATTTTTTCCTCTAATAGCTTTAAAGCATTTATAAAATCATACTTATAAGAGTTATTCTAGAGACTGCAATACGAAACTTTAATTTGTTACAGTCTACTTCAAATTATTACTATTATAGATTTACAAGACTAGAAGAAACTTATAAAAGTTTAACTCCATTTAGCCTCTCCCATTGTTTTTACTATTGTTATCATCTCAAATTTTATAACTCCCTCAAAATATTATTATTATTTTAGACAGGCAGAGATCATTTTTTATTTAATTTTTTTATATTTTACATGTATACCTTTTTATTTTTATATTTACCTTCTTAAAAATTTTATCGTGGAACTTGCTGAAGTTCCATGTTTTATTTAATGTTGCCATGAAAACTTCCTTTAGCAGTTTTGTGGGATTCCTGCCCAAGATGTATATAAGAATCTTCAACTTTGTGGGGTCTTTTTTTTCATCTTTATTTTTTCTTATCATCTTTGTTGAGAAATATGATACTTATAACAAACTGTATCAATTTAAATTGCACAATTTAGTTGGTTTTCACAGTTATGTAAAACTACAAAACCACTATCACAACCAAGATATGGAATGTTTCTATCAAGCCCTGAACCATTTTTTATGCCCTTTGTAATGATCCCAAACTCTACCCTCACCCATAGGCAAGCACTGATCCACATTTTGTCACTATAGATTAGTTTGCATTTCATGGAAATGGAATCCTACGATATATATATTTATCTGGTTTCCTTCACTAAGCATAAAACATTTAGAGATTCAATTATGATGCTTCATGCATCGGTAGTAGTTTCTTGTTATTTCTAAGTAGCATTCTATCATATGGCTCTACCACATTTTATTTATACGTTTCCCTGTTGATGGACATTTGGGTAGTTCCCAATTTTTGGCTTTTATGAGTAAAACTGAACATTTTTTACAAGTTTTTGGGTTGACATATGTTTTCATTTTTCATATGTATTCATTAAATACCTAGGAATGGAGTTGTTGAGTCATATGTTAGGTATATATTTAACTTTTTCAGAAATTGCCAAACCATTTGTAAAGTGTTTGTACAATTCTATGTAACTACCAGCCATACATAAGAATTCTAGTTGGTCTATAGCTTTACCAAGGTATAATTTTTTAAAATCTTTATCCATTCTCTTACTTATGTGGTGATACCTTATGGTGGTTTAAATGTGCCCTTTCTTACAGATTAATAATGATAAGCATATTTGTGTGTGCTATATTTGGCTACATTTTGTACATATTCTTTGTTCTTTTTAATTTTTGTGGGTACTTAGTATCTATATTTATGGGGTACATGAGACGTTTTGATACAGGCATGAAATATGAAATAAGCACATCATGATTAATGGGGTATCATCACCTCAAGCATTTATCCATTGTGTTGCAAACAATCCAATTATACTTTTTAAGTTAATTTAAAATGTACAGTTAAGATATTATTGACTATAGTCATCCTGTTGTGCTATCAAATAGTAGGTCTTATTCATTCTTTCTAACTATATTTTGTACCTATTAACCATCCCTGCTTATATATATTATTTTGTGAAATTTCTGTTTAAATATCCATTTGAAAAAATCATGTTCTTTATTCAATGTTTGTATTGTAAATCTGGAAAATATGGCTTGCCTTTATGTTTTCTTTTGTGGAATTCGTTTTGTATTTTTGTTGGCTTCTTTTGAAAAGTAGCAGTTCTTAATTTTGATAAATCTATTTTGTTATTTTCTCTTTATATTTCATCATTTCAGTGTTCTAAACACAGGTTGCAAATATCTTAGTCTGTGTTTTCTTACAAGAATTTTATATTTTTAGCTTTTACACTTAGATCGTTAAATTCCAACTTAATTTTTAACTATGGTATTAAGTTATGTTGATGTTGTTTTGTGCTATGCAGATATCCAGTTGTTCTAGCACAATGGTTTTGAAGTTTTGTTGTGCTTCCTAGCTTTGTTTTTCTTTTAAAAATTGTTTTGAGTATTCTGTATTTTACAGAATTCACTATGTATTTTAGAATCAGCTGTCAATGTTTGCAACAATACCTTCTACAATTTGATGGTGAATTGCAGAGTTTAGATATTCAATGCCCTTTATTTTTTTCAAAGGTTTTTTATATTTTTATAAACATTTAAAAAGTTTACTTTCCAATTGTTTGCTACTTATTTATAAAATACTATTGATTTTTGTACATTACCATGCGTGTTGTCACTTTACTAACTTCTCTTTTCAATTTCAGTAGTTGTTTGCAGAGGCTGAAGATTTTCTGTGTAAAAATGGTGTTCTGTGCAAGTAGAGACAGTTGTAATTCTTTGTGATCATTGTTGTGTTTATTTTACCTTTCTGGTTATATTGTAATGGATAGAGCTACTCTACTTTCTTTTAGTGATGTTTTGTATTTCTTAGTGTTTAGCTATTGCATATATATTGTTAATTTTGTGTTAATATAATCGTTTTGTATTACTGTAAATATTTAAACATGTTATTTTTCCATTGTTTACAACCATTGTTCACTCTGTTTTGTTCCATTAATCTATATGTCTATTCTTTTGCCAATATTGCATGGTCTTGATTACTACAGCTTTAAAATAAATATTGAAATCTGTACTGCAGATCCTCTAACTTTTTACTTTTCGTATTGTGTTAGTCATTCCAGGAACTTTGCCTTTCCAAATAAGTTTAGAATAAGTGTACTGATATCTACAAAATAGCTTTCTGGCATTTTAACTGGGATTGTGTTGAATCTGGAGATCCAATTGGGAAGAGTTCACATAAAAATATTGAGTCTTCCAATCCATGAACATAAAGTATCTCTCATTTATTTAGATCTCCTTTTATTTATCTCATCACAGTTTTGTAATTTTCAACAAGTAAGTCTTATACATATAGTATTAGATTTATACCTCACTATTTCATTTTGTTGTGTTATAATGAATGAGATCATTTTTTCAATTTCAAATTCCCATTGTTCACTTGAAAAGCAATAGGCAGTTGTGTCTTAATCCCACAATTTGTGACCTTGCTATACTTAGTAGTTATAGGAATTTTTTTCTCAACTCTTTAAAAATTTCTATATAGACAATTGGGTCACCTATGAAGAGAATCAGTTGTATTTCTTCCTTTTCAATCTTCGTATCTTTTACTTTACTTGTGTAATTGCACTAGCTATGACTTCTAATAAATAGGATGATAAACAGGCCTAGTGAAAGAGGACATCCTTAACTGTTTCCAGTCTTAGAGGAAAAGCATTCATTTTCTCACCATTAAATATGATAGTAATTGTGGATATTTTGTAAATGCCTTCTATTAGCTTAAGAAATTTTGTGTTTATTCCTAGTTTGCTAAGAGTTTTTATTATGAATATGTGTTGTATTTCTGTGTTAATTGTCATATCATACGATTTTTCTTAGTCTGTTCATGTGGCAGATTACACTGATTGATATTGAATGTTAAACCACAGTTACATGCCTGAAAGACACCCCATTTGGTCATCATGAATACTTTTTTGTACTTTGCTTATTTGATTTGCTAATATTTTGTTGAGGTGAAAGTGGGCATGGTTGTCTTATTCCTGATCTTAGGGGAAAATTTCAGTCTTTTACCACTAAGTACACTGTTAGCAGTGAGTTATTCATAAATGCCCTTTATCCAATGAGGAAGTTATCTTCTAGTCTAATTTTCTGAGGTTTTTGTTTGTGTTTTATCTTGAAAGGTAATGTATTTTGCCAAATGTTTTCTCTGCGTGAACTGAGATGATAATTTTTTCCTTCATTCTATTAATGTGATGTATTACATTGATTTTCTTAAGTTGAGCTGACTTTTCATTCCTGGGAAAAATTTCAGTTGAGCATATTAGTCATCCTTTTTATATGGTGTTGTAATAGATTTGCTAGTATTTTGTTGAAGAATTTTGCATTTGTACTGTTTAGACATATTATTCTGTAATTTTCTTTTCATGTGATATCTTAATCTGGTTTGGTATCATGGCAATGTTGGCCATGTAGAATACGGTAAATGTTCCGACCTATAATATTTTTTAGAAGAACTGGAGAATAATTAATATTAATTCTTTAAATGTTTGGTAGAATTCACCAGCTGAAGCCTTCTGGCCCTGGATGTTTTGTGTGGGGAGAAGTTTTATTACTGATTCAATATCTTTACTTGTTGTAGGACTGTTCAGACTTTCTATTTTTGTGTGTGTCAGTTTTGGTAATCCGTATGTTTCCAGAAATTTTTCTTTCTTATCTAAGTTGTATAATTTCTTGACATGGTATTTTGGTATGTTGTGTTTTCATTTTCATTAATCTACATGTTATTTTCTAATTTATAGTGTGATTTCTACATATTTTCTATGATCTCTTGTTATGGTTGCTTAAAAGTGTGCAGTTTAATTCACACTTATTTGTGAATTTTCCAGTTTTTCTTCTGTTATTGATTTCTAGCTTTATATAATTGTATCTAAAGAAGACATTTTGTATGATTTCAATCTTTTTAATGTGAAATAAGCACATCATGAAGAATGGGATATTCATCACCTCAAGCATGTATCCATTGTGTTGCAAACAATCCAATTACACTTTTTAAGTTAATTTAAAATGTACAGTTAAGATATTATTGACTATAGTCACCCCTGTTATCCTATCAAATAGTAGGTCTTATTCATTCTTTAAAATGATTTTTTGTATCCATTAACCATCCCCATTTATATATGTTATTTTGTGAAATTTCTGGTTTGATTAATGCCTTCAGGGAAAAATCCAGAGTGAATATCTGTTTCAAAAATCATAAGCCTACTTTGGTGGAATACAGCATCTGCAAAGAGTTGCTCTTTATATTTTGTCAACCTGTTATAGTTGTTTGTGACAGTAATGTAATTCTGATAATAGTTATCTTGTTATGACCAGAACAAAACATTACCCTGAAATTGTATTCCAATGTAAAATTTTTAATGAACATTTTTCATCTTGTTGACATGCCTTTATATATTTTCGTTGCTTCAAACTTATAAACATTTTAAATTATTATCTGTATAAATGTATTTATATATCTATAATGTTTATTAAAATAACATTTGTGTTATCAAAGTCTATATATATATTTAGATTTGTATATATTTTGTGACACTGTTATTCTTTAGTTTATTTTTAATTATTTTTATTGTGATAAAAAACATATAAAATTGACTGTGCAATTCATGAGTAAGCATGCAATTTAGTAGTGTTAGGTATAACATTTGTATAGTTGTGCAATCAATTTCCACAATTTTTTGTCTTAAGGATGAAATTGAAATTATATACCCATTAAGCAACAACTCTTAATTTTCCCCTCCCCCCAGCCTCTGGCAATCACCATTCTACTTTCTGTTTCTATGAATCTAAGTACTTCATATGAGTGGAATCATTTGCATTTGTCTTTTTGTGATTTTCTTACTTTACTTAGCATAATGTCCTAAGACTTCAACTATGTTATAACATGTCAGAATTCTATTCCCTTTAAAAATTGAATATTACTCTATTTTATGTATAGACCACATTTTGTTTATCCATTCATCCACTGATGGATACTTGGGTGGCTTCTGCTTATTGGCTATTGTGGATAATGCCGCCATGAGCATGGCTGTGCAAATATCTTGTGAGATTGTTCTTTAACTTCTTTTGGATATATATCCAGAAGTAGAATTGTTGGTCATGTGGTTGTTCCATTTTTAATTTCTTGAGAAACTAACATACTGTTTTAGATGGCTGCTGCACCATTTTAAATTCCCACCAACAGTGCACAAAAGATCCAATTTCTCCACATCCTTGACAACACTTGTTATTTTCTGCTTTTTTTTTTCTTTGCTAATAGCCTTTTTACTGGTTGTGAGGTGATATCTTATGGTTTTGATTTGCATTTCCCTAAAGATTAGTGATACTGAGCATCTTCTCATATGATTGTCTTGTTTTCTTTTTGCAAACCAATCCATTTATCTATATGTGTGCTTGTTTTCCTTTACACTTATCGATGCTGGTGATTGTCCTTATAATCACCACTGTTCTTATCATAACTTGTATTGACTTAGTTAATATGACACAATGTATTTGACTGTAAAAATAGCTTCTCTTTACTGGTAAGGTTGAACAAAATTATGTTTTTTCATCATTTTAGAATCATTTGGCTCTATATATACTTGCAGTTTTTCTTTTGATTAACCGTTTTTTATTAATGTTGAATTTTCCATTTATATTTATGAAGTACTTATTCGCCATTTCCAAATGTTTTAGTTTATTTATATAGAGACATTTTCAAGGTCTAAACTGTATGAATCAATTGTTTTATAAGAGATTGATTTCTTTAATATTTTCCTTTTTTGTTTTCATTTCCGTTTTTATCCCCAAAATAGATACATTTTCACCAAATATTACTTTACTCTGAAAAGGTTACCCATATATCTTTCTCTTTTTTGTTGTTTTATAACCCTTATAAAGATATGCCCAGTTATCAAACAGACAAACTTTCACCAAAACATGACTTCGCTGTTCAGGGGTCACACATGCTTTTCTTAAAAATCATTCATACTTCTATGTTTTTTCTTATGCTTTGCTTATATTTATTTTACAGTTTTATATAATATATAGTCATTATTTAAATTTTCAATGAGTGATGATATAGTAATTTTAATATATACACTTTGCAATGAAAACTGTTGTCTCAACAGAAAAATAAACATTCACAAAAGTAACAACAAAATAGAAAAAATTACGCAATAGTTTGACTCTTCAAAAGTATAAATTAAAATAAAAACATAGCTGTATCTCATAGATAAAACATATTTAAAAGAATGTTAATATCATATGTTGTGTTGAATGTATACTAGAAGTGTTAAATGCAGATTAACTTTGTAAATTCTTTTGGGTTAAAATATAATAGCATGCATAAAGGCTTTTAAAATATGAAAACTCTTTGGAAAATCAATTATGATTTTAGAAATTTTCTGTGCAAACATAAAAATGGATTTTTATATAATGTGTTTAGAGTACATTAAATACAGATTTTTTATGTAATATTTTAAGACTGAAAACAACATCGATGTCAAAAATTTGAGAAATTCAGCACTTTATGATGTGTTGATACGATGAAGTATGTACTATTGATAATAACAATGCCTATTTTGAATCCACCTGGAAAGTACTTTTGTTATTTTCTTTACAAACAAAATATGTGTACAAAATATTATTACAATAAAATTCCTCATATGTGTGTATGCATCTGGAAGTATGTATGTATAAATATGAATAATCCTTGTTTCAGAGTGGTGGCATTTTAGATGATTTTATTTTTTTTATATTAGTTTTACTTTCTAAATTTTATGGTAATCATACCTTAAATCCTTTTATTTTATCTATTTATTTTAAATTTTTGAGACGGAGTCCCACTCTGTCCCCCAGGCCTCGTTGCAACCTGTGTCTCCTGAGTTCAAGCGATTCTCCTGCCTCTGTAGCTGGGATTACAGGCATGTGCCACCACGCTTGGCTGATTTTTTTTTTTTTTTGTATTTTTAGTAGAGATGGGGTTTTACCATGTTGGCCAGGCTGGTCTTGAACTCCTGACCACCTCGGCCTCCCAAAGTGCTGGGATTACAGGTGTGAGCTACAACCCGTGGCCTAAATCCTTTTATTTTATAAGTTATTAAATAATTTAAAGAAACTGACAATTCCAGTTACCTAGTTATATGTGTGTGAAAGAAAGAAAGAAAGAGAGTGAGACAGAGGAGGTTTTTCTATGTAAATCTGACTCCTCGTCTGGTTGATTTATTTATTTTTTTTCTGTTTCAATATGCCTTCCTTTTCATACCTGATGTGAATATTTTCATCAGTGCCAAAGACTTTTCCTGATGAAAACTTACAAGTTACTTCAGATAACTTCTTGTGTTATGAAAGGGGAATTATTTTCTTCACTGGGGCAGCCCTGAAGTCAGCAGCCTTAAACCAAAGTCGCAATAACAAGGAAGCAAGTCATTGCTGCACATTTTCACACCCTGACCATAAAATACCATTGGAAAGTCTTAGTCATTTCTCTGCAAATGCAAACCCTTCATTTATCATTGCTCCGTAGAAATGATGTTAAGGAGTTAGCACATTCGTTGTTTTATATCCCCTATATTTTATGATCATTTTTCCTTTCACTACAGAAAAAATTGTTATATGAGCTATTGAAATGTTACTTCGTTTTCTTATCTTCCTGTTTCTCAGCTTTACTGTGTCCATACACTCTTCATTCATCTTTATTAGATCTGAAAAAGGCTGAAAAAGCCTGTCTACTGTGAACGTTCTTGTCAATTATTTAAGGCGGGAAAGAGCTCTCTAAGATGGGAAAGCCTATAGAATTGTTCTGGTTTCTTTTTCTTATGTACAGGGTCAATATTTGCTCCCCGACCTCACAATTTGAAGCTTAGATTTTCTTGAAAACCCCATAAATCATGGCACACAGGCTTTCACCCTAATGTATGAGTTGAAGCCAGAGGGAAATGAGACTTCCTCTAATGGTTAATGAGGTATGAATGGTGGTCTGCTTGGATTAGAATACAATGACTCATTTTAAAAGTTGGTCTTACAATTTGGCTGATTTTAGCAGATCCAAATAGAACCCACTCACCGTGATTTCCTAATCTCAGATCTTTTCTCAAATTTCATAATAAATGTTGTTTTTAAAATTTTATTCTTTGGGGTTTAGCACTCAATCTTTTTCAGGTTCAGCACTCACGTGCCTTATCCAGAGAGGGAAAGATGCCTAGGGTGTCACACCTCATCAGTGGAGCTTCCTAGGCAGGTGTGAGGGCATTTTGGAGCCAAGGCAAGGAGAGTTTATTGCCAGAAAAACTGAGAAGTGTCGTGCAAAGAGGGAGCATGCAAGCCAAGAACCAGCAAGTGAAGCACGTGGATAAAGAGCCAGGAGACTGTTATTAAGTAGATAGTGAGATTAGAAGATAGAAATGGATGAGAGACTGGATAAACAAAGTGAGACTCTCAGCCAGACAAAGAATTCAAATTTGAACACCACATACAATCCATTTAATTCCATATTTTTGCTGGATCCTAGTATTCTTTTATTAAAAATTTCTCCCATGTATTACATTTTATTAAAATTACCTATAAAATATGTATGTAAAATGGAATGATAAAAGTTGCTAATAATGCTTTTATCTTAATGTATTTTCTGTTGATAATTTTTTTTTCATGTAGTTGTAAAAACATTTTGAGTTTATACTGTATATGTGATTTTGTAGCTGGTCATGCAACCATTATTTAATAACCTTTTCATAAATGTTTTAACTGGCTATATAAAAGTGTATAACATGGACATGTTTTGGTTTTAACAGTTCCCATGCACTTGAGATACTTTTTGTTTTTTTCTGTAATAAACAAAGAGATATGTGTGTGTACTTAGTAAATATTACTAAATTATTTCCCTAAATATGGTAACACATTACAGTCTTAAAAGCTAATATTTTATTGGACCATTGTCTTTGAATTTCAATGATCATATGAGTCACATGGGGATCTTGTTAAAATTCAGATTCCGATTCACTTAGATTTTGGATATGGCCTGAGATTCTGAAATTATAACAAGTTGCCTGATGGTGCCAATGCCGTTAACTCATGGACCACAATTTCAGGTGCAAGATAATAGATTACATGTTCAATACATCAGCATCCAGCATATTTTCATTTTTGAATAGTGGTTATTTTAGTCGTTGAGAAGGTATAATCACAGAATCTTAATTGCCATGTTTTTATTGCTAGTGAAACTAATCAGTTTTGCAAATTCTTACATTTTCTCTTTTATTATTGGTCTGTTCATTTTCTTTGCCTTTGCTTAATCAGGACCTCTGACTGAGAAAGAATCATTTTGTTTGTTTTAATAAGTTTTATAATGTACTTGTCATTGGGCAATTTTATTTTATCCTCAATGTCATAAAATAATAGATTAATAAGTTTGATGCTAAGGAATTCTATTTATCATTTTACTTTATAAATTCTGAAAATATATTTTCAAAATATATAATGTAAAAAAATAGCATCAAATATATAAAGGACTCCTAAAATCAATAAAAACCTAATGGGAAAACAAAATAAAATAAATGAGCTATTTCAAAAATAAAAAACACATATGGCAAAAAATATTTTTAAATGCTTTCCATAATACAATTATAAAAATGCAAATCAAGATATGAATAAAATTTAGTTTTAAAATATAAATTTGGCAGGGCGCAGTGGCTCATGCCTGTAATCCCAGCACTTTGGAAGGCCAAGGCCGGTGGATCACCTGAGGTCAGGAGTTCAAGACCAGCCTGGGCAACTTGGTGAAACCCCGTGTCTACTAAAAATACAAAAGAAAATTAGCTGGGCATGATGGCAGGTTCTTCTAATCCCAGCTACTCAGGAGACTGAAGAAGCAGAATGACTTGAGCCCAGGAGGCAGAGGTTGCGGTGAGCTGAGATCATGCCACTGCACTCCAGCCTGAGCCACAGGGCGAGACTCTGTCTCAAAATAATAATAATAAAGTTTCAAAATAAAACCTGAGAGTGCCAATTATTAGAAACATCATGGATTAGCAGGATCCCTTTATACATTATTGATGGGAGTTTAAATTAGTAAAATTGCTTTGGAAACCAAACTAGCAGTCCCTCATAATGCTGAAATTTCATGTATCATACACCACACCAATTTCATTTTGTGTATAAATCCATGAAAAGCTCATATTAATAACAAGTGACATTTAAAATAATGCTAATCATAGCAAAAGTACTGTAAACCACACATATTATATCATAGAAAAGAGAAAGGATACCAAAATAGTATTATGGAATGTTCTTACAATGGATTACACAAAGGTATGAAAAAGAATTACAGCTATATAAAATAACATGGGTAAAACATAGTAATATACTGGCCAGGCATGGTGGCTCATACCTGTAATCCCACTGCTTTCAGAGGCCAAGGTGGGAGGAAATGCTTGGGGCCAGGAGTTTGATACCAGCTTGGGCAACATAGCAAGACCTCGTCTCTATGAAAATTTAAAAACTTAGGCATGGTGGCAAATGCCTGTTGTCCCAGCTACTCAGGAAGCTTACGTTGGAAGGTCGCTTAAACTCAGGAGTTCGAGGGGGCAGTGAGCTATGATCATGCTACTGCACTCCAGCCTGAGCAACAGAGTGAGATCCTGACTCAAAAAAGTTTTTTAAAGTAATATATTGTCTAAAGAGAAGGCCTAAAAAAATTACATATCTTTTATATACAATTTTCAGATGAGAAAATCTAAACAACTTATTGTTTTGACATATGTGTTTACATGAAGAACAAAAAGTTTATAAAGAAAACATACACCACCAAGTATAGTTATTAATTCTGAGCAAGGAGATAAAAGATGGGATAGCAAAATAACAATACATAGAAATCATTTTTTGGTGCTGTTCTTGTTCATTAAATGGGGGATCTAGTGTGTGTTTTATTTTTGAATGTCAGGTCAAAATATGGTTTTTGATTAGAGAACCTGGATTGCCAGGTGTATTAGTCAGGGTTCTCTGGAGGGACAGAATATATATCTTAATAAATGTATTTACAACTAGTAGGATATATATATGATACACAGATCGTATATATAATGATTATATATATGATCATATATGGCTATCATATATGATAAACACACATATATATGTGTGTATATGTTTACACACATGTATTACATATATATAGTATATATCTGGGAAACAGAGAAGCTGGTACCATGGCCCAGTGTAATTCTGAAAGCCCCAAAACCAGGGAGCTGATCGTGCAGCCCTCAGTCTGTGGCTGAAGGCCCAAGAGCCCCTGGGAGGACACTGATGCAAGTCCCCAGAGTTTAAAGGTTGAAGAACATGGAGTCTGACGTTCAAGGGCAGGAGTAGTAAAAGCAAAGTGTCTGGCATGACATGGGAAAAGAGAGAGTGTGAGAAGACTCAGCAAGCAAGCTGCCCATGTTCTGTGGTCTGGAGAGCGGTGGACCACTTCCCACCACTCCAGTAGGCAATGCCCTGGTGGAGACTCTGTGTGGGGGTTCCAACCTCACATTTCACTTCACACTGCCTTAGTAGAATTTCTCAGCGAGGGTTCTGCCCCTGCAGTTGGTTTCTGACTGGGCACAAAGGCTTTCTCATACATCATCTGAAATCTAGTAGAAATTTCTCAAGCCTCCTTCACATTTGCATTCTGTGCACCTGCAGGCTTCACACCATTTGGAAGCCACCCAATGATTACACCCTCTGGAGCAGTGGCCTGAACTATATCTGAAGGCCTGTGAGCTAAGACTAGAGCCTGAGTGGACTGGATGCAAGAAACTCGCACCCTGGGCCTGGCCCACAAAACCATTCTTTCCTCCTAAGTCTCTGGGCCTGTGATGAGAGGGACAGCCTGGAAGATTTCTGAAATGCCTTTGAAGCTTGTTCCCATTGTCTTTGATATTAGCTCTTGGCTCCCATTTAGTCATGCTAATCTCTCAGCAATTCACTTGTATTCCTCTTTTGAAAATTATTTTTCTATCTCTGTCACATGGCTAAGCTATGAATTTTCCAAATTTTATGCTCTGCTTCCCTTTTAATTATAATTTTCTGTTGTAAGTCATTTCTTTGCTCTCATATAAGACCATATGCTGTTTGAAGAACCCAGCCCACCTCTCGAACCCTTTGTGCTTAGAAAATTTCTTCCACCACATACCCTAGGTCACCACTTCAGTTCAAAATTCCATAGATCCCAAGGACATAAACACAATACAGCCCCCAAGTTCTTTGCTAGGGCATAACATGGGTGACCTTTACTCTAGTCCCTAATAACTTCCTCATTTCCATCTGACATCTCATCAGCCTGGACTTCACTGTCCATATATCTATCAGCATCTTTTTCACAACCATTTAACCGGTCTCTGCGAGGTGCCAAGCTTTCCCTCATCTGTCTGTTTTCTTCTGAGCCCTCCAAGCTCTTCCAAACTCTGCCTGTTACCTAGTTTCAACACTTACTCCACATCTTCAGATACCCTTGTAGCAATGCCTAACTTCTCGGTACCTATTTTCTTATTAGACCGTTTTGCATCACTATAAAGGAGTACCTGAGGCTGACTAACTTATAAAGAAAAACAAGTTTAATTGGCTCATGATTCTGCAGGCTGTGCAAGCATAGTTCTGACATCTTTTGGCTTCTGGTGAAACCTCAGGAAGTTTTTACTCATGGCAGAAGGCAAAGCAGGAGCAATATACCACGTGGCAAGAGCAGGGCAAGGCAGTAGGGCGGTGCAACTCTCTTTTCAACAACCAGATCTTACGTGAACTCAGAGAACTTGCTCGTTACCAAGGGCATGGTTCTAAGCTATTCATGAGGGTTCTGTCCCTAGTATACAATCACCTCCCACCAGGTCCCACTTCTAACACTGGAAATTGCATTTCAAAATGAGATTTGGAGGGTGCAGACATCCAAACCATGTCACCAAGTGTTTAAAAAAATGTACTGGTCTGGAGAAGTGATGAGGGAGAAAAAAATGAGATCTCCAATAAAATGTAAAACATATAAGCTAATATGTTAGCCTAAGAAAGATAGCCAAAAAATTAAGAAATTAACAGCCAACTGATGAATTTCACTTCAAAAGAAATTAAAGTAGAATAAAAACCTGAAAAGTACTTTGAAATAAATTTGTTTTGTGCTTAAAATTTTCAGAAAGATAAATGAGAACAAACTCATTCACTGTTACTTTAAATTAGGTTGTGCTATATTAATTCTGTGAATTATAATTTTTTTATATTTATATTATAATTTTATATTTATAATTTTATATTTATATTATAATTTTATATTTATATTTATATTATAATTTTATATTTATATTAATTTATATTATAATTTATTTCATTTTCTTTGATTTATTACAAAGTCAATTTTTAAACAATTTCTACATGCATTTGAAAAAATATTTATGCTATTTTTAGAGAACATACTAGTTATGTGTGTTCACACATATTGCATATATATCAAAACTACTTATTTATTCTGTCATTTCAGACCTCTATTGTTTCAGTTATTCTAATTTATCTCTTAAACTCTGAAAGTGGAAAATAAAAGTATAAAATAATCAATAAACATCCATTAAGCACCTTCATAAAGGACTGCAACATTTTCAGTACAGAATGACTCGAACGCTTTTTTATTTTTTATTTTTTTCCTTATTTCTTCTATTAAAAACAAAACAAAACAGGATAACAGAATATATGTGCATAATATGCAGGTTTGTTACATAGTTATATGTGTGTCATGTGGTTTGCTGCAACTATTGACCCATCCTCTAAGTTCCCTCCCCTCATCCCCCAGCCCCCAGCAGGCCCTGGTGTGTGTTGTTCCCCTCTCTGTGTCCATGTGATCTCAGCATCTTTTTCACAACCATTTAACCGGTCTCTGCGAGGTGCCAAGCTTTCCCTCATCTGTCTGTTTTCTTCTGAGCCCTCCAAGCTCTTCCAAACTCTGCCTGTTACCTAGTTTCAACACTTACTCCACATCTTCAGATACCCTTGTAGCAATGCCTAACTTCTCGGTACCTATTTTCTTATTAGACCGTTTTGCATCACTATAAAGGAGTACCTGAGGCTGACTAACTTATAAAGAAAAACAAGTTTAATTGGCTCATGATTCTGCAGGCTGTGCAAGCATAGTTCTGACATCTTTTGGCTTCTGGTGAAAGATCTTTTGGCTTCTTATGAGTGAGAACATGTGATGTTTGGTTTTCTATTCCTGTGTTAGTTTGCTGAGTATTACGGCTTCCAGCTTTAGCCATGTCTGTGCAAAGAACATGATTTCTTTCCTTTTTATTGCTGCATAGTATTCCCTGGTGTGTATTTTTTTAATCCAGTCTATCATTGATGGGCATTTGCATTGGTTGCATGTCTTTTCTATTGTAAATAGCACTGCAATAAACATACGTGTGCATGTGTCTTTATAGTAGAACGATTTATATTCTTATGGTGACATACCCAGTAATGGGATTGCTGGGTCAAATGGTATTTCTGGTTCTCGATCCTTGAGGAATTGCCATACTCTCTCACACAATGGTTGAACTAATTTACATTCCCACCAACAGTGAAAAAATATTCCTATTTCTCCACAGCCTCACGAGCATATATGGTTTCCTGACTTTTTAATAATCACCATTCTAACTGATGTGAGATGGTATCTCATTGGTTTTCATTTGCATTTCTCTGATGATCAGTGATATTGAGCTTTTTAAAATATATCTATTTGTTGGCCATGTAAATGTCTTCTTTTGAGAAGTGACTGTTCATATCCTTTGCCCACTTTTTGATGGGGTTGTTTTTTTCTTGAAGATATGTTTAAGTTCCTTGTAAATTCTGAATATTAGACTTTTGTCAGATGGGTAGATTGCAAAAAATTTCCCCCACTCTGTAGGTTCCCTGTTCACTCTGATGATAGTTTCATTGCTATGCAGAAGCTCTTTCGTTTAATTAGATCCCATTTGTCAATTTTGGGTTTTGTTGCAATTGCTTTTGGCATTTTCATCATGAAGTCATTGCCCATGCCTATGTCCTGAATGATATTGCCTAGGTTTTCTTCTAGGGTTTTTATGGTTTTGGGTTTTACATTTAAGTCTTTAATCCATTTTGAGTTAATTTTTGTATAAGCTGTAAGAAAGGGGTCCAGTTTGTTTTCCCCACATGGCTGGCCAGTTTTTCCAGCAACATTTACTGAATAGAAATCCTTTACCCATCGCCTGCGTTTGTCAAGTTTGTCGAAGATCAGATGGTTGTAGATGTGTGGTGTTATTTCTGAGGTCTCTGTTCTGCTCCATTGGTCTATATGTCTGATTTGGTACCATTACCATGCTGTTTTGGTTACTGTAGCGTTATAGAATAGTTTGAAGTCAGGTAGCATGATTACCCCAGCTTTGTTCTTTTTGCTTAGGCTTGTAGTGACTATACAGAGTCTTCTTTGATTCCATATGAAATTTAAAGTAGTTTTTTCTAGTTCTGTGAAGAATGTCAATGGTAGTTTGATGGGAATATCATTGAATCTATAGATTACTTTGGGCAGTATGGCCAATTTCACAATATTGATTCTTCCTATCCATGAGGATGGAATTATTTTCCATTTGTTTCTGTTCTCTCTTATTTCCTTGAGCAGTGGTTTGTAGTTCTCTTGAAGGGGTCCTTCACATCCTTGTTAGCTGAATTCCTAGGTGTTTTATTCTCTTTGTTGCAACCGTGAATGGGAGTTCATTCACGATTTGACTCTCTGCTTGCCTATTGTTGGTGTAAAGGAGTGATTGTGATTTTTGCACATTGATTTTGTATCCTGAGACTTTACTACAGTTGCTTGTAAGTTCGGTAAGTTTTTGGGCTGAGATGATGGACTTTTCTAAACATAAAATCATGTCATCTGCAAACAGAGACAACTTGACTTCCTCTCTCAATATGCAAATACATTTATTTCTTTCTCTTGTCTGATTACCCTGGACAGAACTTCCAATAATATGTTGAATAGAAGCCATGAGAGAAGGCATCCTTGTCTTGTAAAAGTTTTCAAAGAGAATGCTTCCAGCTTTTTTGCCCATTCAATGATATTGGCTTTGGATTTGTCATAAATAGCTCTTATTATTTTGAGATATGTTCCATCAATATCTAGTTTATTGAGAGTTTTTAGCATAAAAGGATGTTGAATTTTTCTGCATCTATTGAGATAATTCTGTGGTTTTTGTCTTTGGTTCTGTTATGTGATTTGGTTCTGTTTATGTCTTTGTTTCTGTTTGAGTTGATTGGTGCATGTTGAACCAGCCTTGCATCCCAAAGATGAAGCCAAGTAGACCTTGGTGGATAAGTTTTTTGATGTGCTGCTGGATTCAGTTTGCTAGTATTTTCTTGAGGATTTTCACTTTGATATTCATCAGGGATATTGGCCTGAAGTTTTATTGTTGTTGTTGTGTCTCTTCCCGATTTTGGTATCAAGATGATGCTGACTTTACAAAATGAGTTAGGGAAGAGACCCTCCTTTTCATTATTTAAAAATAGTTTCAGAAAGAATGTTATCAGCTCCTCTTTGCATTTCTGGTAGGAATCAACTGAATCCATCTGGTCTAGAGCTTTTTTTGGTTGGTAGGCTATTAATCACTGCCTCAATTTCAGAGCATGTTATTGGTCTATTCAGTGATTCAACTTCTTCCTGGTTTAGTCTTGGGAGGGTATATGTGTCCAGGAATTTATACTTTTTTTTTTTAGATTTTCTAGATTATTTGTGTAGTGGCAATCATAATATTCTGTCATAGTAACTTGTATTTCTGTTTGGTCAGTGGTGATATCCCCTTTCTTGTTTTTTATCATGACTGTTTGATTCTTCACTCTCTTCTTCCTTATTAGTCTAGCTACCAGTCTATCTATTTTGTTATTTTATTCCAAAAACCAGTACCTGGATTTGTTGATTTTTGGAGGGGTTTTCATATCCCTATCTCCTTCAGTTCTTCTCTGATCTTAGTTATTTCTTGTCTTCTTACCTCTCTAGCTCTTTTAATTGTAATGTTAGTGTGTCAATTTGAGATCATTCTAGCTTTCTCATGTGGGCATTTTACTGCTATAAATTTCCCTCTTAACACTGCTTTAGCTGTGTCCCAGAGATTCTGGTAGGTTGTCTCTTTCTTCTCATTGGTTTAAAAAAACTTCTTGATTTCTGCTTTAATTTCATTATTTGCCCAGGAGTCATTCAGGAGCAGGTTGTTCAATTTCCATGAAATTGTGTGGTTTTGAATGAGTTTATAAATCCTGAGTTCTAATTTGATCGCACTGCGTTCTGAGAGACTGTTATTATTTCAGTTCTTTTGAATTTGCTGAGGATTGCTTTACTTCCAGTACATGGTCGATTTTAGAATAAGTGCCATGTGGCAGTGAGAAGAATGTATATTCTGTTGATTTGGGGTGGAGAGTTCTGTAGATGTCTACTAGATCTGCTTGATCAAGAGCTGGGTTCAAGTCCTGAGTATCCTTGTTAATTTTCTATCCCTTTGATCTGTCTAATACTGGCAGCAGCATGTTAAAGTCTCCTACTGTTTTGTGTGGGAGTCTAAGTCTCTTTTTAGGTCTTGTTGTGTGAATCTAGGTGCTCCTGTATTGGGTGCATGCATATTTAGAATAGTTAGCTCTTCTTGTTGAATTGTTCTTTTTACCATTATGTAATGCTTTTCTTTGTCTTTTTTTGAGCTTTGTTGGCTTAAAACCTGTTTTTTAAAGAGACTATGACTGCAACCCTGCTTTTTCTTTTCTTTCCATTTACTTGGTAAACTTTCCTCCATCTCTTTATTTTGAGCCTATGTGTGTCTTTGCACATAAGTTGGGTCTCCTGTAAACAGCACACTTATGGGTCTTGACTTCTTATCCAATTTGCCAATCTGTGTCTTTTAATGGGGTATTTAGTTCATTTACATTTAAGGTTAGTATTGTTATGTGTGAATTTGATCCTGTCATCATGCTGCTATTTGGTTATTTTGCACACTAGTTGATGCAGTTTCTTCATAGTGTCATTGATCTTTATATTTTGGTGTGTTTTGTAGTGACTGGTACCAGTTTTTCTTCTCCATATTTAGTGCTATTTCAAGAGCTCTTGCAGGGCAGTCCTGGTGGTAACAAAATTCCTCATTCTTTGCTTATCTGGAAAGAATTTTGTTTCTCCTTTGCTTATGAAACTTAATTTGGCTGTATATGAAATTCTGAGTTGAAAATCATTTTTTTAAAGAATGTTGAATATTTGCCCCCAATCTCTTCTGGCTTGTAGAGTTTCTGCTGAGAGGTCCACTGTTAGTCTGATGGGCTTCCCTTTGTAGGTGACCTGGCCTTTCTCTCTGGCTTCTCTTTACAGTGCTTCTTTTATTTTGACCTTGGAGAATCTGATGATTATGTGTCTTGGGATTGATCATCTCATGGAGTATCTTAATGTTCTCTGTATTTCCTGAATTTGCATGTTGACCTGTCTTGCTAGGTTGGCGAAGTTCTCCTGGATGATATCCTTAAGTGTGTTTTCCAGCTTGTTTCCATTCTCCCCATCTTCTTCTAGTACTCCAATCAATTTTAGGTTCTTTCCTTTTATGCAGTCTCATATTTCCTGGAGGCTTTGTTCATTCCTTTTCATTCCTTTTTCTCAATTCTTGCCTGCATGTCTTATTTCAGTAAGGTGTCTTCAAACTCTGATATCCTTTTTTCTGCTTAGTTGATTTGGCTGTTGATACTTTGTATGCTTCATGAAGTTTTCATGCTGTGGTTTTCAGCTCCACAAGGTCGTTGATGTTCCACTTGATTATTCCAGTTAGCAATTCCTCTAATCTTTTATCAAGGTTCTTAGCTTCTTTGCATTGGGTTAGAACATGCTCCTTTAGCTCATTGTAGTTTTTTACTACCTATCTTCTGGAGCCTACTTCTGTCAATTTGTCCATCTGATCCTCCGTCCAGTCCGTACCCTTGAAGGAGAGATGTTGCGAACATTTGGAGGAGAAGACACACTCTGGCCTTTTGGGTTTCAGCATTTTTTCACTGATTCTTTCTCATCTTTGGGAGTTTGTCTAGTTTTGATCTTTGAGGCTGCTGACCCTTGCATAGGGTTCTTGTGGGTGCTCTTTTGTTGTTGTTTTTGTTGATGCTGCTGTTGTTGCTTTCTGCTTGTTTGTTCTTCTTTTGATGGTCAGGTCCCTCTTCTGTATGGCTGCTGCAGTTTTCTAGGGGTTCACTTCAATCCCTATTCCCTCCTGTGCCAAGAGATATCACTCAAGGAGGTTGGAGAGCAGCAAAGATGGGTACCTGCTTCTTGTTCTGGGACCTCTGATAGTGAGGGGCACCAACCTGATACTAGTAGGATCACTCCTGTATAGGGAGTTTGACAACCCCATTGGAGCATCTCACCCAATTCGGTGGCAAGACCCATTCAATGAAGTATTTTGTCCCTTTGTGGAGTGGGTGTGTTTCACTGCGGGGAACCCACTTGTCTGGGCTGCCCAGGTTTCTCAGAACTACCAGGAGGAAAGGCTAGGTTTGCTGGTCCACAGACACTGTGACCACATCTCCCTCTAGGGGCTCAGGCCCAGGGAGATCTGAATTTTGTCCCTGAGTGTCTGACTGTTGTTATTAGAGATCCTGCAGAGAAGCCCCATACACTGAGGAAGGATAGGTCAGGGTTGGGCCTGAAGAGGACTCTGACTGCAGACTGCCACAGCCGGTATGTTGGGCTGTGGGAACCAGTCTTGGGACGGAGCCATCTAGCCTCCCTGGCTCCAGCAGGGGAAAATTGCAGCCTGGAGCTATAGAAATGGGTGCCGCCCTTCCCTGGTTCAGGGACCTTAGCATGTTAAGCAGTTGCAAGTCCCAGGGCTGGCTGCTGCCCCTCTCCCAAGAAGGCCAAACAGCTTAGACAGCAGGCAGCTGCAGCTGGAGCTGGTGGCTCCTCCCGCTGGGAGTTCGGTAGCCTTAAGCAAATTCCAGTTGAGAGGCTGCAAGAATCTGCTTGTTCCAGGTTTGAGACACTATACGCTGGTGGCCTGGGTTCGTTAGTGGGATCTCCCAATCCATGGGTTGCACAGCTCTGTGGAAAAAGAACAGTTTCCCCGGCTGGGTAGTGTGCTCACTCACTGCCTTTCTTGCCTAAGGGTGGCTGAGAGGGTTCCCCTTCCCTGTGTGGCTTGCAGGCGGGCTAGAGCACCACATTGCTCTTCCTTCTCTCCATGGGTTATGCCAGCCTTTCAGCCAGTTTGATGAGAGAACCTGGATACCTTGGTTGCCAATGAAGGATTCACAGGGTTATTATGCCTTTTTTCCATGGGAGCCTCTGATCACGGCTGCTTTTAGTCGGCCATCCTAGATTCACCCTCTGGCTCAAATGCTTTTTTTAACTTGATTTTTATATCATAGCTTTTCCTTGCTTTTTGTTTGCAAATACATGCTCTGTCTTTGTTCATGCATTCTTTTATAATATTCATGAGTTATTTTGTTACAGATATGCTTGGTATATTTTAGCCAGATCTGAGTGTCGTTTTCTTTTACAAGTTTTACTTATTATTATCAAGAAAATATGTTTGATCTTATTTTTATCACTTTTGTTTGTTTTGTTATGTTTAGATACTTTTTTTTCTCCTATATTTTGTGATGTCACTTGAGTTTCCTTATATTTTTTTTGTATGTATGTTTTTCTTCTAAGTATTTAAAGTTTATATTCCCTCTTTTCTTTGTTTACAGCTATATACTTCACATACACATACACAGCTGTAAACTGAATGCTTGATCCCTGACGTAATTCACATATTGAAATCCTAACCTTGAATATGATACTATTAGGAGTTAGGGTCTCTGGAAAGTAATTAGGTCACAAGGGCAGAGCCCTTATAAATGGGATTAATGCTGCTATGAAAGAGTCTCCAATGAGCTCCCCTACCCTTTCACTATGTGAGAAATCAGCAAGAAGATAAAATTCTATGAAATATAATAGAAAGTAGACAGTGACCAGATACCAAGTTTGCCATCACATTGATCTTGAACTTCTCAGTCTCCAGAACTGTATAAAACAAATGTTTGTACTTTATCAGCCATTCAGTCTATGGTAGTTTGTCATAATAGCCTGAACAAAGACAGACAGATAGACAGACACAAACACGTACACATATGCATGCACGTGCGTGCGCGCACACACACAGGCACAGAGACCCTAATTTCTATTTCTTTATTTATTAACTTTAGACAGTGTAAGTTTATTCCCAATTAAAAACATGAAATCTTTATTCTTAATCTTTCAGTATCCTCCCTCCCTAAATGCTCATCTTGTCTTGTTATAGTCTATAATCATACATTTGTTTCTGCTGGTTTTTCATTACAATCATTTGAAATAAACTGTTTGCTTCCTAATTTACTACATTTAGATTATATTATATTGAATTATTGTAATGAAAGAAGATAACTGTGTACTCACACTTTCTTTAAATCTCTTGCCCTTTTAAAATTTATATTTATATTTTATATTTTATCAAGAATTATTAATTTAATATTCTTGACTTTTCTATTCTTACTTTGAAATTTCAGTTGATATGGTTCTCACTAACTAATACTTTGTTGTTCTTTTTGTTTGTTTTTAATGATAGAAATTTTTAAAATACTTGGTTTCAAAATTTTTCTTCTTCCTTGGCTTTTTTTTTGGTAAATCTATTGAGACAGTCATATATTTTTTGCTTCTTTAATGTTTTATATGTTGAATTACATTGATTAATTACTGAATGTTTAACCAAAGCCTTTATTATTGGCCCGGGAAAAACAATTTGGTTAGTGTGTATTACAAGTTTAATATGTTGAAGCTACAATTAGCTAATATTTTATAACACGTTTTTGATTTATGTCAATGAAGAATTTTTTTGTGGTCCAATGTGGTCCATTCCCCACTCAGTTTTGGGATCTGGGAACTGCTTGACTCATACGTTGGAAAATGTGGTAGACAAAATGATGGCCTTCTCAAAGATACTCAAAGATACCCTAATCACTAGGGTCCATGAATATGTTACCTCTCATGGCAAAAATCACTTTGCAGATGTGATTAATTAAGAATCTTGAGATACAAAGATTATCCCAGATTATTTGAGGGGTAGGGGGCAATGTAATAATATGTTTCCTTTAAGAGAGAGGCAGGAGGGTTAGAATTGGAGCTGTTATAAAAGACTCTTGAAGGCAGGAAAAGAGAAAGGATGCTTCATCTGTAGCAGAAAAACAATTTAAATGACAATGGATTTGTCATTTGAAACCTCAGAGACCAGAGGAAGTGGCACAACACTTTTTAAGAGCTGAAAGAAAAGAACATCAACCCAGAATTCTATGTTCAGAAAGAGAAAATCAACACATTCTCAGATGAAAGACAGCTAAGAGAATTCATTGCCCGCTAACCTACCCCAAAAGAAGGCTAAGGGAAGTTCACTAAATACAAAGGAAATGATGAAAAAAGGCACATTAGAACAACAGTAAGAAAAAACATATATGGTAAACAAAAATTTGGGCATGTGTAACAGACTTTTCTTCTCTTGGATTATATATATATATATATACACACACACACATATACATACATATATTATATATACATATATAATTTCAATTGGCTTTTGGGGAACAGGTGGCATTCTGTCACATGAATAAGTTCTTTAGTGGTGATTTTTGAGATTTGGGTACACCTGTCACCCTATCAGTGTACACACTGTACTCAGTGTGTAGTCTTTTATCCCTCACCCCATCTCCCATCCTTTACCTGAGTTCCCAGAGTCCATTGTATCATTCTTATGCCTCTGTGTCCTCATAGCTTAGCTCCCACTGAGTGAAACCATATGATGTTTGGTTTACCATTCCTGAGATACTTCACTTAGAATAATGTTCTTCAGTTCCATCCACATTGCTCCAAATGCCATTATTTTGTTCTTTATATGGCTGAGTAGTATTTCATGATATATATACATACCACATTTTCTTTATCCACCTGTTGATTGATGGGCATTTGGGCTGGTTCCATGTTTTTGCAATTGCGAATTGTGCTGCTATAAACATGAATGTACAAGTATCTTTTTTGTATAATAACTTTTCAACTCTGGATAGATACCAAGTAGTGAGATTGCTGGATCAAATGATAGATCTACTTTTAGTTCTTTAAGGATCTCTACACTGTTTCCATAGTGGTCGTACTAGTTTACATTCCCACCAACAGTGTAAAAGTGTTCACTTTCCACCACATCCATGCCAACATCTTTTATTTTTGATTTTTTGATTATGGCAATTCTTGGAGGAATAAGGTGGTATTACATTATGGTTTTGATTTTCATTTCCCTGATTATTAGTGATGTTCAGCATTTTTTCACATTTGTCAGCCATTTGAATATCTTCTTTTGAGAATTGTCTATTCATGTCATTAGCCCACTTTTAAATTGAATTGTTTTTTCCTGTGGATTTGTTTGAGCACCTTGTGGATTCTGGATATTAGTCCTTTGTTGGATGTATAGATCATGATTTTCTCCCACTCTGTGGGTTGTCTGTTTACACTGCTGGTTATTTCTTTTGCTATGCAGAAACTTTTTAGTTTAATTAAGTCCCATGTATTTATATTTGTTTCTGTTGTTTTTGCTTTTGGATTCTTGGTCATGAAGTCTTTGGGTAAGCAATGTCTAAAAGGGTTTTTCCAATGTTATCATGTAGAATTTTTATGGTTTCATGTCTTAGATTTAAGTCTTTGATCAACCTTGAGTTGATTTTTGTATAAGGTGAGAGATGAGGATCCAGCTTCATTCTTTATATGTGACTTGACAAGTATCCCAGCACCATTTGTTGAATAAAGGTGTCCTTTCCCCACTTTATGTTTTTGTTTGCTTTGTTGAAGATGAGTTGGCTAAAGTATTTGGCTTTATTTCTGAGTTTTCTATTCTACTCCATTGGTTTATATGCCTATTTTTATACAAGTACCATGCTGTTTTGGTGATTATGACCTTATGGTATAGTTTGAAGTCGGGTAATGTGATGCCTCCAGATTTGTTCTTTTTGCTTAATCTTGCTTTGGCTATTGGGCTCTTTTTTGGTTCCATATCAATATTAGGATTGTTTTTTCTAGTTCTGTGAAGAATGATGATGACATTCTGATGGGAATTGCATTGAATTTATAGATTGATTTTGGCAGTATGGTATTTTCACTATACTGATTTTACCCATACATGAGTATGGGGTTGTGTTTCCATTTGTTTTTGTTGTTTATAATTTCTTTCAGCAGTGTTTTGTAGTTTGCCTTATAGAGGTCTTTAACCTCCTTGGTTAAGTAGATTCCTGAGTATTTTAAATTTTTTGCAGCTATTGTGAAAGGGGTTTAGTTTTTCATTTGTTTCTCAGCTTGGTTGCTGGTGGTGTATAGCAGGGCTACTGATTTGTGTACATTAATTTTGCATCCTGAAACAACTGAATTTATTTACCATTTCTAGGAGCTGTTTAGATGAGTCTTTAGGGTTTTCTAGGTATATGATCATATACTCAGCAAACAGCGACAATTTGACTTCCTCTTTATGATTTTGATGCCATTTCTTTCTTTATTATGATATAATGATGATCACCTTTCTAATATGCTGTTAGATTTGTTTGGCTAGTATTTTGTGGAGGATTTTTGCATCTGTGTTCATCAGGTATATTGGTCTGTAGTTTTTTTGTTATGTCCTTTCCAGGTTTTGGTATTAGGATGATACTGGCTTGATATAATGATTTAGGGGGGTTTTCCTCTTTATCTTTTGGAATAATGTCACTAAGCATTAAAGAAATTACACTTAAGACCACAATGAGCTATCACCATACACATCAGAATGGCCAAACTAAAAACTAGTGACATCAAGTGCTGGTGAAGAAACTGGATGACTCATGCATTGCTGGTAGGAATATAAAACAGCTTAGTCACTCTGCAGAAGAGTTTAGTAGCTTCTTACAAAAAAATAAGCATACATTTACTATATGACCCAGTAGTTTTACTTCTGGTCATTTATGTTAGGACACGGAAAAGTTGTCTTTATACAAAAACTTGTACATCAATGTTTACAGCAGCTTTACTTATAAAAGTCAAAAATTGGAAACAACCCAGCTATCCTTCAATGAGTGAATGTTTAAGCAAACTGTGGTATATCCATACTACAAAGTATAATGACAAAATTATAGAAATGAAGAATAGATTAATGGCTTCCAGGTTTTAAGGCAGGGGTGAAGATAGAAGGGAAGTAAATATAGATTTAAAAGGGCAAGATAAGGGATACGTTTAGTGATGGAAATGTTTTATATCTTGAATTTATAATGCCAATATGTTGGTCCTGATATTGTATTATAGTTTTGGAAGATTTTACCTTTGGGGGGAATGTTAAAGGGTACATACATGGATTCCTCTGTATTTTTCTTACAACTGCATGTGAATCTTCAATTATTTCAAGATAAAAAGTTTAATAGACAAAACATAATAGAGGATGTTATGAACATTTGTGCAATAAATCTGAATATTTAGATGAAATTTTCCTACAAAAGTGCAACTCACTTAAATTCTCTCAAAATTATATATGAAACTTGAAGTTTCTTATATCTTTTAAAGATGAAGAATTTTGGCTGGGTGCAGTGGCCCACACCTGTAATCCCAGCACTTTGGGAGGCCGAGGTAGGCAAATCACTAGGTCAGGAGATTGAGACCGTTCTGGCTAACACAGTGAAACCCCGTCTCTACTAAAAATGCAAAAAATTAGCTGGGCGTGGTGGCACGCACCTGTGGTCCCAGCTACTTGGGAGGCTGAGGCAGGAGAATCACTTGAACCCGGGAGTCAGAGGTTGTAGTGAGCCGAGATTGTGCAACTACACTCCAGCCTGGGTGACAGAGTGAGACTCCATCTCAAAAAAAAAAAAAAAAAAAAAAAAAAAGAAAGAAAGAAAAGAAAAAGAAAAGAAAGAAATAGAATTATTATTATTATTATTATTATTTAGGTGGAGTCTCGCTCTGTCGCCTAGGCTGTAGTGCAGTGGCGCAATCTTGGCTCACTACAACCTCCACCGCCCAGGTTCACATTATTTGCGGCCTCAGCCTCCGGAGTAGCTGGGACTACAGGTGCCCACCACCACACCTGGCTAATTTTTTGTATTTTTGGTAGAGACGGGGTTTCACCGTGTTAGCTAGTATGGTCTCGATCTCCTGACTCGTGATCCACCCTCCTCAGCCTCCCAAAGTGGTGGGATTACAGGTGTGAGCCACTGCGCTGGCCAAGAAATATAATTTTAGTTAAAATGGTTTTTGTAAATTAATCCTCCAGCTCAGTTGGTTTCATAAATGAATTCTCCTAAACATTTAAGGAAAAAATAGTCACCAATCTTATATAAACTCCAGATGTAGGAACAGGGATTATTTCCTCTGTTTGTTTCCTAAGGCTACTGTAACAAACGATGACAAATCTGATGGCTTAAAACAATTCATATCTCTTCTTTCACAGTTGTGGAGGCCATAAGTCTAAAACTAAGGTGCCAGCAGGGTCATGCTCCCTCTGAAGTCTGTAAAAGAGAATCTTACCTTGCTTTGTTCAACCTTAGACTATAGGATTTCCTTGATCTCTAACAAGTAACTAAAATCTCTGCCTTTGTCTTCACATGAGTCCTTATGTGGACTTCTTACCTTTTCCGTCTCTCCATTCTCCCTCTGCCTTTCTCTTGTAAGGAAAGCTATCATTGGATTTAGGGCCCACACTAAATCCAAAATGACTTCATTTTATGATCCTTAACTTAATTGCGTTGTCAAAACATCCTCAACTAAGGTCATTCACATTCACAGTTCTGAAGGGGTAGGCTACAGACATATATTTTGGGGGTCACCATTGAACCTACTATACTTTCCAACATATTTTATGCATCCAAAAGTACTTTATTACCAATATATGACAAGGGCATTGTAACAAAGTTATAATCCAATATCCCATAAATTTGAATTAAAATTCCTAAAGAAAATGTTATCAAATCCAGGATAATTTTAAAAGAGGTATCACACTGAATTGTGTTTCTTCCACAAATGAAACATTAGCTTAAATCCTTAAAAATTAATCATAACATTTGCTATAGTAACAAGACAAAATAGAAAACATATGATCAGCACAACATCTATTCATTATAAAAACTCTTAGTAAGCTAGGATTAGAAGAGAAATTCATTGATTCGATAAAGAGCAATTTAATTAAAACATGTTGAAAACCTTTCCTCTAACATCCTCTCCCAACAGTACAGTACCATTCCTTGCTAGTGTCATAAAACAGAAAACAAATGGTAGAGGCCATCAAAGGGAAGAAATAAGGCTGTCATTATTTGCCAATGACATAAATGGAATGAACAACATTCAAAAGAATCTTTACTTAGGACTTAGGACTCACTAAGTGAATTCACAAGATAGCTGGATAAAAGGTCAAAATAAGAAATCAATTTTACTTCAATGTAACAATCAACAAAGAGAAAATAAATTTAAGAAATGGTCCCACTTTGAAATAGCATTATCAATACAATACTTGAGAAAAAAATCTAACAAAAAATTTATTATTTTTCTAAAGGTTACATTTGCAGTATAAATTTCTGACAAAAGACTATTATCCAAAATACATGAGGAACACCAGCAAATCAATTTTAAAAAAAAAAGTCAACCAGATGGAGAAAAAAAGGCAAGAGATTTAGAGGCACTTCACAAAAGAGGCTATCAACATAGCTGATAAACATATAGAAAGATATACAACCTCATTAGTTATCATAGAAATACAAATTAAGACCACAATGGGCCGGGGGCAGTGGCTCTTGCCTGTAATCCCAGCACTTTGGGAGGCCGAGGTGGGCGGATTACAAGGTCAGGAGATCGAGACCATCCTGGTGAACACTGAAACCCCGTCTCTACTAGAAATACAAAAAAATTAGCCAGGCGTGGTGGCTGGCGCCTGTAGTCCCAGCTGCTTGGGAGGCTGAGGCAGGAGAATGGCGTGAACCCTGGTGGCGTGCTTACAGTGAGAGGAGATCTGCCGCTTCACTCTCTCCAGCCTGGGCAACAAAGCGAGACTCCATTTCAAAAAAAAAAAAAAAAAAGACCACAATGACAAAATGTCTAAAATAAAATGACTAACACCAAATATTGGTGAGAATGTGTAGCATCAGCAGTTGTCAATCACTTCAGAAACTGCTTGACAATATCTACAAAGGCTGAATATATGCACATGCTAAGATCAACATTTCTAGTGCTAGGGATATATCTAACAACATGCAAACATATGTTTACCAAAATACATATACATGACGTTTATAGTGACACTATTTGTAATAACAGAAATTGGCAATAATAGAATAGATGAATAATTTATGATATATACCTGTGTAGAATACTACTTTACATCAATGTGAAGAATCTCAAAAACATAAGTTTGAGCAAAAGAGTCATGGTATAAGAGTATATACTATAAGATCTTATTTATATACATTTCAAAAACTAATCAATGTTGTTAGATACTATTAAGAGTCACCATGGGAACGCACTGGTTAACCATGTAAGAACTAAAAAAGTATGAACAAACATTGCTATTATTTTGAGGTAAAGGGAGAATTTTTGACCGTAAAAGAAAGACAGGATAATCAAAGTAAAGAATATACATATTTAACCATATTTAACATAAAATTTAAATAGTTAATGAGGTATATGCAAAATAAAAAGTTGGATATCAAATTTATTGATTAGACCTATCAGCAACAATCCTGATGTTGAATTACTTTAAATTGATTAAAAATCAATTATATGGTTATGATTAAATAGATTAAAAAGCACTAAAAGGAAAATCTCTCAAAGAAAAATATATTAATATAAAAAATGAGAAAATATTCATTTTCTTGCAATCAAAGAAATGCAAAGGAAATACAAGACACTGCTAATTAGCAGTGATAGTGCAAAATAAATGGAGAAAATAAAGAAGTAAAGAAATAAAGAAACCATAGCAACTATTGTCAGGTGGTAGGGGGAAAAGAATCTCTCACACAGGTAGGATTTTTTTTCCTTTCTTTGTTTCAATGTGTTTACTGCAAAGTGAAACAGATTCAGAAAACCATAAAAATGTCTAACTTAGTGAGATATTATAAGGCAAACACCCATGCAACCACAATCCAAGACTAGCAATCACATTTTGTCAGTTATCACAGATATTCTTGAAGTCTCATACTCTTTCCCCTCGAAAGGATCACAGCCTCACACATTCATTCCCCTCAATCTGGACTTTTATATAGTAAGCATATTCTTGAGTATCTTCATAGTTTTATCTCACAAGATTTTATCTTTATAACTTTTAAGAATCTTTTAATATGCTGACTCCTTCTTCATCTGTTTCTTTTCTTTGCTGTTTATCTGTTGAAGAATCCATGCTTTTTGAGCTATAGAGTTTTTCACAGTCTGAATATTGCTGATTACATCTTCAGTCAGGATTGTACCCTCAATTAGAGAAAATACAGAAAGGATATAAAATCTGGATGGTGTTATCTTTAGTGTTATTAATGACTGTTGATACACAATGCTTGGATCCATTAATTCATTGGGAGGTTGCAGTATGATGATATTTGACTTTTGTAACTGCTTTTCCATTTGTCATTTAGAATGACATTTATAAATCAACATTTTCTTTTATCCACGACTATTTTATTCCCCAATGGTACAGTTCATACCGGAATGGCAGGAAAAAAATGCTTGATGCTTTCTTTTTGTTTTTTAACGAAACATGGTATCTCAAGATTATAATCTGGGCATGATAGTTACTCATCACTCCTAGGTTGTTGATTATTGTTTCTAGTCTTTTTCTGTTGAGAAAACAAAGATATTATGCATGTTACATACCTGCTGGATACACACACACACACACACACACACACAAACACTACCATAAATGCACATAAATACTTCAAATTGAAATTCAAGATGAGTTTTTAATGTAATTTATTTTGCATTGTGTCTGTGTCTCCTTCTGAGAATCCTGTTTCTTAAGGATACAGTGGATGATAGACTTAAAATATCCCATAATTACACATTCACTGTATATCCATTTATACACAGTCATTTCAGAATAACATTGTTAATTTTACCACCAACAGTATACCCAAAAAGTAAAATTTGTTTTCCTTTACTCTCCACATTCTCTTTCCCCCATCTTAATACTTGCATAATATCTACATGGCCTGAGCCTAGAGTCATAACAAACTACATGCTTTCTTTATAATCCCAATTTATTCTTAGTTCTATAAGTAACTACATGTTCAATGATGCCTATCACCTTATGAATGTCTTTTAAGTTTTTTTTTTTTTCCTCCAAGTTCATTATCTGGTAAATTCCTTAGGAAGTATTATGGGAACAATATTATCAAATATTTACATGTTAGTTAATAATAGTTTTTGTGTATGTGGTTTTTACACTTGAATGTCAGATTTGCAGGATATAAAATCCTTGGCTCACATTTTCTTTCCTTGAATATATAAGTATACTAACTACTCTGTTTTCCTCATACTGTCCATGTGTTGCTGTTGAAACATATGATGATAATGTAATTTTATTTGCCTTATAAATATCTTGGTTCCCTCAGATTCCCATAGGTGGCAAATGATATATTTTTTTTTCTACAAAGCTTAGCAATTTTACTAAATTTCAAGTTGGTACTGTCAATAACTGGTGTGTTCTTTAATGTATAGTTTCAAATATATATATCATATATATTTAATTTTAAGAAAGTTTTGAATTAGAGTTTTTGTCTTTGTTACATTGTCTTATTTTGCTTTTATTCTGCAGGCACACTTATTATCTATAGGATGAATTTACTTCATATTTTCAATGTTGACTCGAAATTTTTATCTGTTTCTGTATTTATCTTTTATTTTTAAGGAATTATTTAGTGTGTTCATTCACGCTTGTGTTATTTCTAACTCAGTCTCCATTTGAACATGATGGTTTATTTCTAATTATTTCCTGACTTTTCTCATCTCATTTAAGGTTTTCACAATTCTGATTAATGTTGTTCTATCATGCCTTAAAATGCTTTCTTATTTAACTCACTTTTAAGGTGTATATTTTGATCTTTCCTGTGGTAATCTTTCTGGTGAGCTTTCATAATATATAGGAATCGTATTATTCTCCTCATTCTCATTTTTCTTTTATTAACTTAGTGTGGAGATTGCCCTCAATACTTTTCTGTTGCTCATTTTTTTTGTAAAATTAATTATCCTGAACTCCTAGAAAGAGGTGTGGTTCAGGATAGCTTTCTTATTTCACACAGCTCCCTCTTCTGTTCTCTTCATGTAGACTGTAACATTATAGTGGATTGCTTTCTGAAATTTCTGGACTCTCTTCTCCAGTTTTACCTGTACCTTCCTTTACTTTTCAATATTATCCCTGCCCTACTCAAAATTCCACATCTAACAGTGTCTTTTCAGTGTGGGATTCTAGGGTCTAATTCTAGAGGGAGCTCTCTAGCAAGTGGGTTTTGAGAGTTCACAGGGGACAGAATAGTCCAGCCTCTTCAGTCTTTTCTATACTCTCCTTGCACCCAGCTTCTATTGGAAGGGGCAAAATCATGCCCACTTTTGGATCCTGATCTCCCAGCTGGTCAGTCATGCTAGTCCATGAAAGTGTATGGAGAATATGCTACAGTCATGCTAGCCAGTAAGAGTGTATGTCTGCCAGCCACTCCATTCCTTACCTTTGTTCCCTTCCACAGAGACACTGATATCAGGTAGGTTTTGTGGCTAATGGAAGTTTATAATTATCTGCTTGTATTGTGAGGTTTGTAGGTATAATCTGTAACCTAATTTTATTGTATTTTCCATGCCTTTGGTTTTGCTATTTACTCTGTCTTAATATATAGATTTGGAGATGTTCAAAATCTATGGTATTGTTTCCTGCATCTCATGGCTGCAGCAGCATCCTCATGAGTTGGATATTAAATTAACAATTAATTAATACTCTTACTAATTGTATTAGTCTGTTTTCACATGCTAGAAAGAACTACCTGAGACTGGGTAACTTATAAATAAAAGAGGTTTAATTGACTTATAGTTCCGCATGGCTGGGAAGCCTCAGTAAACTTACGATCATGGTGGAGGGGAAGGGGAAGCAATCACCTTCTTCATAAAGTGGCAGGAGAGAAAGAGAGCGAGGAGTGAAATCCACAATTTAAAACCATCAGCTGTCATGAGAACTCACTATCATGAGCATAGCAAGGGAGAAACCACCCCCATGATCTAATCAGCTCCCACCAGGTCCCTCCCTCCACACGTGGTGATTCCAATTTGAGATGAGATATGGATGGGGACACAGAGCCAAATCACATCACTAATTTAATTAATTCAATTCAGTTAATGTGTTTCAGTTTGGCAACACACACAAGAACCTTGGCTACCTGTTTGTAATCAACAGATTTTACTTCTCAGAATTTACCCAAAGTGCATAATTGTATAAAACCACAATTATGTTTGACAAGAGTTTTCAACAGAAGAGTATTTATAATTGAAAAAATTAACAGCAATGCACATTTGCAATAAAAGTTACTTGGTTCAATAATAAATGATTGAAACAGTATCTATCCATCAAGAATCTGATATAGAAATATATTCAGAAATGTACTGTGAGAAATAAAAGTTAAAAAACAAGCTGTATAATACAATCCTTATAGCTTATAGATCTAGATATAGACATATCTTTTTATATCATTGTATCTGTGAAGATAAATGAAATACTTATAGATCTAGATATGGACATATCTTTTTATATCATTGTATCTGTGAAGAGAAATGAAATACTAGTAATTTGTTAGTATGGTGGAACTTTAGTAATTTATTTATACCAGTAACTGTATATATATTTTAACATGAATTTGAAGTCTTCTTCATTCAGTGCTCTGACCTACTTATGGTTGTTAAATAGTACCTTGAAAGGAATGGTTGCCAAGAAGCATTAACATTGGAGTTGTAAATAAATTTCAGAAAGTCTATATCTAGTGGTGTATATAACAAAAAGAAAGGAATTTTTCCTCACTACTTACTTCTGCAACTTGGTTTATTTGCAATCACTAAAGAGTTTGCAATTTCTGATTTTTAGTTGGGGGTTGCAATTTCCTATCACTTAGCAACATCTGTGACTTTCCATTAGACTTTTGGAAGTGAGTTCAAAAGGAAATAAAATCCTCAAATCCATAGGTAAACTGAAAGAAATAAGAAAACAAAACCTCTAATTTTTTTTCTGTCATGTTTCATTGGTTTTTAATGAACTGTTTAAGTTTATTGAGTAACAAAGGCAAGCCAGATGTTTAATGGTCCAATAAAGTAATTAATCAGTACTTCTGGTTTAACAATGTTTTGCCTATCAGCCTCCATGGCCCAATTTCAAATATATTGGATTGTTTAATTGCATTAGCCATGCCCAGTTAACCCTTTGCCAACAACTAATGAAAATGGGATATTTTCTCTTTATTTACTGCTTTTCCTTTACTTGTGTTACTATGTAAGTGCACAAGAATTTGGAATTTGAAACTTTACTAATTTTCCTATTCCTGTAACAATTATTAATGTTTGATTAATCATTGTATGTTTTCCATTCTACCACAGATTATTTTTTCTTTTTTGTATCTCTTGGCTGTTTTTGTTTTTCTTTCTTTTTTGTTTTTGTTTTTTGTTTTGGTTTGTTTTGTTTTCTTTTTTTTTGACGGAGTCTCGCTCTGTCACCCAGGCTGAAGTGCAGTCTCATGATCTCAGCTCACTGCAACCTCTACTTCCTGGGTTCAAGCAATTTTCCTGCCTCAGCCTCCCAAGTAGCTGGGATTACAGGTGCCCACCACCACACCTAGCTAATTTTTGTATTTTTAGTAGAAACGGGGGTTTCATCGTGTTGACTAGGCTGCTTTTGAACTCCTGACTTCCGGTGATCCACCCGCCTCGGCCTCCCAAAGTGCTGGGATTACAGGCGTGAGCCACCACGCCCAGACCCTCTTTGCTAGTTTTCTATCTCAGGTACATTTTGTATGTCTCCTGGAATCTTAAAACTTTTCTCACCTTGTTTTAATACCTGTTTACATGTTGGTGAAAATGTTCTTAATGATCCAGTTCTTAGCACGTCACTCTAGATTCAAAGTGCCTGATGGATCATTATGTCTCATACCAGTTTTGCATGCTGAAAATCCTTTTGGGGGCCAGGCAGGTTAGCAAGTCACAGAAACAAGAGGAGAGCCAAAACAATGCAATAGAGAGCAATAGGGTCTCTAGAGTGCTGAATAGCCAGTGAATTTCGAAACATCCTGCTGAACAAAGGCAATTCATCTGCAAGCCAGAAAGCTATGTTTGTTACCTCTGCCCTAGAAAATAGAATTCCAAATCCAGATGTAAGCATACGAAGCAGCTACTATCCTATCCCACGTTCACCTTCCCATTTGTCACTATTCTCCAGTGATGAAAGGCACTGTTTGTCCAGAGAGGCACAGGCCCTCGTTCCTCCATGCCCTTCTTCCATACAAACACACACTTTGGGATCATACTTGATCAATTTCAGTATTCAAATCGGTTTCTTTCTTTTGTGTAGAATTCTCTAGTATCTTAGTATCTTCTCTAGATGATTAATTATACTTTTAGCTGCCCCCTTATTGTTCCCTGTTCATTACTAAATTTGCATATATTATCATTACATTCCTATTATTTATTGATGTGATCTTCTTAAGATACTCTCTAAGCTTCTGGGGAAAAAGGACTATGGGATTGAAAGGACACAAAGATAGATGTGTACCCGCCCCCCACCCGCTACACCCTTGTTCTGCTCTCTAATCTTTGCACGTACCAGAGGTTTCGTAAGTTCTGTAAGTACATGTTTCTCTTTCTGAGGCCAGGTCACAAGGAATGTTTAAGTAAGATAGCCAGGTCACAAGGTGTGTTTAAGCAAGATAGCCATAAACTGGTCGTGCAACCTGATGCAATATAATTAACTGCCTTTGTGTAAAACTGCTCTTCCGCCTCAAGGGTTGTACTGAAATATCAGAAATGGCGGGAACCAATCATAGTTTGCCAAATCGCTTTGTTCAAACTCCAGCCAATCATACCTCTAATTTGTATAATGATTCTATGCCTACTTTCCTTAGACTATATAACATTGTTCGGAGCTCAGTAGGGGGGCTCTCCTGCCCGTCTCGTTTCAAGAGCAAGTGAGAGCTCCAGGTTCGAACCTGTAATAAAGATCCTTGCTGCTTAGCTTTGACTCTGGACTCTGGTGGTCTTCTTCCGGGAATAAACGGTCTGGGCATAACAGGATCATCCCCTGTCAACCTGTGGTACTTCCAGTGCCTTGTTTGTGTTTAATGAACACACAGGAATAAGTTTATACTGATCTTTGATTTGTTCATAAGAAAAGCAATGACGTTACTTTTTTTTGTTTAATTTTGTTGTTGTTCTGAAACCTGGACTCTGGTGTGCATCTCAGCAAAAGCACACAGTAGTTATCTGTTTAATATATTTCTTGAATTTGCTGGTAGTATTGTTGTCAGAGGTGTTTGAAACAGAGTGACTCCATCTTGAATAAGGGCTGGGTAAAATAAGGCTGAGACCTTACTGGGCTGCATTCCCAGAAGGTTTGGCATTCTTAGTCACAGGATGAGATACGAGGTCAGCACCAGGTACCAATCACAAAGACCTTGCTGATAAGATGTGGTAAAGAAACCAGCCACAACCCAACAAAACCAAGATAGTGATGAAAGTGACCTCTGGTCGTCCTAAATGTTCATTATATGCTAATTATAATGCATTAGCATGCTGAAAGACACTCCCACAGGTGCCAGGACAGTTTACAAATGCCATGGCAATGTCAGGAAGTTACTCTATTTGGTCTAAAAATGGGAGGAACCCTCAGTTCCGGAAATTGCCCACAGCTTTTAGTTTTTCCCAGAAAACTAATCAATAATCCATACCTTGTTTCGCATATGATCAAGAAATAACTGTAAGTATTATCAGTTGAGCAGTATTATCTATTATCAGTTGAGTTGCTGCTCTGCCTATGGACTAGCCATTCTTTTGTTTCTTTATTTCTCTAATAAGGTTGCTTTCAGTTTACTCTATGGATTCATCCCAAATTCTTTCTTGTGTGAAGTCCAAGAACTCCTTCTTGGGGTCTGGATCAGGACCCCTTTCTGGTAAAATTTTGACTATTGAAGATCACCTTAACAACAACAATAATAATAATAATATAAAGATAGAACCTGTGGATTGTGAATAGGGTCAGAATAAAGACTTCTGGTTTAGTGGAAGAATTTTACAAACTGCATCCCCATTAGTGGAAATACTGGTTCCATCCACATACTGCAAGATTTTGAAAAGATGATTTATCTTTTTGTTCCTTTTCAGTGTATTCAGAGGAATCAACAATACCTACTTTGTCAAGTTGCTGCCAGATTGAAACCACCTTTGCAAAATTATGACTGAGACAGTGAAAGAGATCGAACTTAACCAACTACATCTTGCTTCTAACCTCTAAACTGTCCGTTCATTCCTGGGCGTAGGCTGCACTAACTTTGGGAGAAACCTGGTTTGTAGTTTAAAACAAAGATGATAACAGCCCTTTCCCAAAGCAGACCTCCTTCTTGCCTAGGGACTAGATTGCCTTTGTAGGACTAACAAATTAACCACAAGATTAGAAATTATGGTTTAGGATTGATGCAACTGGAGACTACAAGATTCCGACCCTCACTAAACTGCCCCTAAGGTCAGTGCTTGAGATATTTTCCAGATCCTGCATTTGATGGATCAGCTGGCACTACCCAGATTGATAAACTGGCTCATCTGATCTAGTGGCCTCCATCCAGGAACTGACTCAGAGCAACAAGACAGCTTCGACTCCCTATGATTTCATCTCTGACCAATCAGCACTCCTGGCTCACTGGCTTCCCCACACCTGCCAAGTTGTCCTTAAAACTCTGCTCCCCGAATGCTGAGGGAGACTGATTTGAGTAATAATAAAACTCCAGTCTCCCGCACAGCCAGCTCTGCATGACCTACTCTTTCTCTATTAGAATTTCCCTGACTTGAGAAGTTGGCTCTGTCTAGGCAGTAGGCAAGGTGAACCCCCTGGGTGGTTACAAAAGTATAATTAGTTACCTGATACAAAATGCACAGTGCCCACACATTGTAAGAACTGACCACCCCTATAAACCAGGAAAACTGCTCCCTCTTCCCTCCTGCCCTTGGCAGCTGAATAGTAACCCCACTAAGAACATTCTGCAGCAATCAGATCCTACTAAATACTTCATAGACATTATGCTCACTGTATAATATTCTTGAGATCCAAGCGAGGTGTAAGCATTTTAAACAGTTTTAGAGAAAGCGTTTCAAACTATTACTTTACCTAAAAACCATTTGCCAGTTAGACCTGGTTTGAATTCAAGTGCTCTGGTCTACTTGAAATTCCAAATGTGCCCTTAATCATATTAAGAAAAAATCCCAGTAGGGGTTTGGATGTGGTCTTGGAGTGTGTCTTATGGAAATGGTCAGCATTTCCTTTGCCCGGGGGATGAACAGCGATGCTACTATCCCACTCTGAGCTGATACATTCATGAGCACAGATGAACAGTTTGGGTTTAGGACATAAAGCATGATGGCATTTTGACTATTTGGACATATTGAGTTTCCCCACTGAACATCTTCAGATGGAGAAGCCATCAGGGGAAGACCTTTAGTTCATACTACTTGTAAAATAATATGAGGGAGAATAACAGGGAACTTATATAAAGGCAGCATTTCTTATTAACCCAAACAAACCACCTCAATCTTTACTGGTCTGAATGTTTCTGCTTCTGGAAATTCATGAGGAGCATTTGGACAATAAATAACAAGGCTTTATAAAACAAAACTAAACAAAAAACAGCTGCCAGCTGGTTTTTTGCTGAGGCAGCAACCAGGTGCTGAGCAAATGTTACCAGAGCCCCAAATTTGGTTAGTTTCATGAAATCCAATCTTTCCCTGCATCTTGTGATTGCAGTATCTGACCAGTCTTTGTGTTTGAACACACCTAAAACCATCAGCACATACAGAAAAGTCCCCCGTGCACCTAAAAGCCCCGCACATATCATGGATATTTTCATTACTACTTTTTGCTTCCATTTCAATGCCATAATTTCTTTAGCAGTATGCATCTGTATCATTGAACAATAAATGTGAGCTCATACACTCCTGACTCACGTTCCAAATCTAGCTTTTGTTCATGTGCTCCTGTTACCATCACACAAAATGCCTAGTGTTCTCAGTGTGGCTTTTCTATCCTGTTTCTGATCCTTGTGTCCAATAGATGATATTTCAATCCATTTTCACCCTTAATTTAACACATCTAAAAGATGAAGATCTGTTGTTAAACATAAATATGAGATGGAAAAATGTATTAGATATCAACTATATATCTTCATTCCAATTTATTGACTTGCTGAGAACAACTACCATGAGAAATAATTCAAATCTCCTAAGCATCCACATAAACAATCTTAGAAGAATCCTATTTCAATCCATTTCCTTTGTGGTAGCTTATTGGACTTCTTTAACATGCCTATGCAACCCTAAAGGACTCCTCAGCTTTATAGAAGAACAAATCATTACACAATTGTGGCTTATCTGTCATTCTCAATCACTTACCTTCCCTGACTATTGCATCTGATTAGAATTACGCTGTCTTTCTATCACTTGAAATTTGTGTTGTCCATATTTTTGAATTCAGTATATTTTCTGGAACCCAATTCCACATTAGCGTTAAACTTCTCTGCTTGGAGAAACTCTGATCTCAGTATAAAAGACTTTTTTTCCTTTCTGGTATTTGGAGACCATGCATTTAGAGCCACTAGTAAGCCTAGTGTCAGTACCCTTTGTGAACCTAATCAAATATAATTTTTAATTTAACTAAAGAACTAATTAGGCAGATGAGACTGTAATATTTTCTTAGTGTTCTGTTGAGAGCACATGAGTGGATGGCTGCCATTTGTCTTACAATCTGTCTCTTAACCACATAGTTCCCCAGTTTCAAATCAGTGTTCAATACAGTTATTTAATTTTGGGACTGAAATGGTTTTCAAAGATAGCCAGTTCTTCATTTTAGAGTGAGGACATTGAGATCTGATATTATTCAAATAGTAAGTGGTAAAGCTGGCAAGGAAAATCACATCTCCTGAACTTTCAGTTCAAGATTAGGGTCTGGGACATTACAAACAACTTAGAAAAATATCAGATCATTCAAATGCAGAGCACATTAAAAATAACAGAAATATTCAGAGTCATAAATTTTTAAAATGTGGAATCTGTATATAACATATATACATAGGTTTAGATATGAACATGTGCTTGTGCACATATGCTCAGATATCACGTATAGTATGAGATGACTTATGACAGTGGTTTGAAGATTTTCACTATTAAAGGTTAACGGGGAACATTTTCAAATATAGATACCCATAACTTCTTGTATATACTTTTATTCAGGTTTTAGATGGAGCCCAATAATATTTATTGCTTTATCTGAATTCTGATATGGATAACCATGAGCCATGCTTTTCACCACACTGTTTTACAAGGTCCCTTCTTATTCTAACTATGGGCAAGTCTATGATTCTAAGTAACACTTTCACCCCGCCAGCTGAGAAAGCTTATCCTTTGGTACTATTGGCCACTAGTCACCGCTGGAAAAAAGTAGTATGTCTTTAAGCCCTTGAGAATTCAGTAATGCTGCATTTGAGATTCAAATTGAAGGGATCCAGGAAGTCACATGATGACAGCTGAAATCAAGAGAATATTTTTGGGATAGTACCCTGATATTAGTTTGTCTCTGAGGCTTTAAACTCAAGAAGTGGGAGGAATGAAAGGGTCCTTGAACTTTTTAGTCTCAATAACAGATTCTCTGTCTTTTTATAGTTAAAAATGTACAAGGTATCAGGTTTTACAGAAACCTCCCAAATTTTAGCTGTGGCCCTACTTATGATATATGATGAAATGTATAATTTTATTTAGTCTGGCTAGGGACCAGAGGAAGAAGGGGAAGTAAGGAGCTAAACCAGAGTCTGGGCTATGGCTAGAGATTAGTGAGAATGAAAGGATTCAAAGTTGATTTTATTTTTGTTTATTCTCATAACAGTTGAGAACAAGGGTAAGGGGTGTTAAAGGCACAAGTGAGGGGAAGTGGCTCCCCATTGACTACCTCATGGAGTTTGTATTTTTGTGAAGTTTGACCAAAGTGTGGTGGTTTTGGGTTTTACACAGAGGATGTCCCTTGGGTGCAAGGAGTGCAGAATTGAAGGTTTGCTGTATTTTAAACTCCTGCAGTGTAAGACAAGCTATTAACATGGACTATTTACACAATCCTAAAAAAAAAAAAGCAATAATTCTAATACTCAGCAAGCCATGTCCTTCAAACATTAGATGAAGGTTCCAGCCTTTGACATGACAGCTGGGCCCTCACTCTCTGTTTTTCAACACTTGTGTCTAGGGTTTTTATTTTGCTTCTATTGTTTCTGCCTAAAGTCCTTCTGGGTAGCTCTAATGTCAGCCCAGTTTCTTACATTAAATTTTTCCATAATTCTCAACTCCAAAAAGTTGCTGCCTTTTAGGTGAAAGTAGAATTATGCCGCTGTAGGCTAAAAGAACCAAATCTTTATTCTAGAGCCACATAATCAGCGGTGGAATTCAACTGCATTAGAGATCTTGAATTGCGGAACCCATCTCCATCTTTATTGACCACTATTTTTCTCATATGGGTTTTAATTCTTCCTGAAACCACGGATGATTCCTTTGTCTCTGAACTCTTGTGAGGACTGCACCCTATCTGTGTTTGAGGAAGAGGAGGTAAAAGTCACACAGGGATGTTGGCACTATTGGAGTGCTTGGGGAGGACCTCCAGTGGGGCTGAGGCAGCCTGGGCACTGGGCCAAAGCAACGAGGAAGAGAGCGTACCAATAGCAATGTCTGTAGGAAACAATGTTGGTAGAAAATAAAACATACCAGGGATACGATTTTTAAACCCTGCAGGTCCAAGTGCAAAATATGGTTGGAGGTGAAAAGACTTGGTGAGTTCTTATGTATTTGCAAGTAATGCAACATATGCAGGCTGAGTGAGGTGTCTATGTGAGCTGTATATGTTTATACATTAGAAGTGAGGTGTGCAGCTTTGCTTTCTAGATAGAGTTAATGTTATCAAAAGCATTGGGAGTGTTTTGGAGCTTAAGGAGGGAGTGTGTGCTGTTTAAGAGGCTCACTCTGCCATGCTGTAGATCAGAAATAAGGAACAAGGTATAACCTGGAGTTTGAACCTGAAGGATTCATGTGAAAGCTTTGGAGAGCTCATGAGGACTAACTCTTTTCTTGCTAACTGACTTAAAAGGAATTAAAAAAAAAAAAAACACACACACACACAAAATGCAACTCTATCATTACAAGACTGTAATTAACTGGAGCCTATTACATCAGCAGAGTCTCAGTAAGAAATTTCAACTACCATGCACTCCCTCATCCTAAGAGAGGAGAACATTATTTGGCATCCATATGAATTTATCCTGAAATTTCAACAGATCCCTGCCCCTCTTTGTGACTCTCAAAGCATGAGGTTACATATAGACACTGTGATGATTAATACTGTCAACTTGATTTGATTGAAGGATGCGAAGTATTGATCCTGGGTGTGTATGTGAGGGTGTTGCCAAGGGAAATTAACATTTGAGTCAGTGGGCTGGGAAAGGCAGACCCACCCTTAATCTGGGCAACATCTAATCTAATTAGGTGGGCACCATCTAATCAGCTATCAGTGTGGCTGGAATATAAAGCAGGCAGAAAAACGTGAAAAGACTAGACTGGCCTTAGCCTCCCAGCCTACATTTCTTTCCCGTGCTGGATGCTTCCTGCCGTCGAACATCAGACTCCAACTTCCAAGTTCTTTAGTTTTGGGACTCAAACTGGCTCTCTTTGCTCCTCAGCTTGCAGACAGCCTATTGTGGAACCTTGTGATCGTGTTAATTAATACTTAAAAAACTCATATATATATATATATATATATATATATATATATATATATGTATGTATGTATATATATATGCTATTAGTTCTGTCCCTCTAGAGAACCCTGACTAATACAGACACATACTATGGAAAAGAACACTTAAGGGGCTCTTATTGCCTCCAGATTTTAGACATAAGTACTTAAATCTTAAAGTACAGAAAGATTCTCTGAGGCCTTTTCAATGTTGTTGATTGCTATTTTATTCCCAAATAAATGAAGAAATCTTTATGTAGTATACATATATTTGTCATCTTTGTACATTTGCCATGTAGGTGGCATAGATGACTGTGTCATATGATATGTGTTTGGTATGCTATGCAAAACTATGTCATATTTAGATTGCACTTAATTTACATTTTTGTCTTGGCCATTATAAATCCTGCTTTTGTTAGTTTGTTTTGAACTTTTACTTTAGTTATTAAGAGCAGCTGCTTCAATCAGATTGCCTGGAGAATGTGCTGATGCAACCACTTTTCAGCAGTGTGATCTTCCTGAGCAATTTATTTCATCTTTCTAAGCCTCAGATTTCCAAACTATAAAATTGGGATAACAATAATATTCACCACATAGGGTTATTGTGAAAATTAAGTGAGAAACTTTACATAAAGCCCTTAGCACATATTAAATGTTCATCACATGAGAGGTATTATTAAATGTTATTTGAATTGCCCATTACCCTGGACTCTCTGGATCACATTCCATTCTACCAAAAATTTTAAAACATCACTATAATAATGGTAATTATTAAAAAACTCAACTAGCACAAATATTGCTTATTATGTTCTAGACACTGTTATAAGTGCCCTATATACATATTCACTCCTTTAGTCTATGGAACAGCCCTCTGAAGTAGGGACTTGACTGTGGGCATTTACAGATGGTGGTGGACACAGCAAGTGCAGGTCACCATGTCTGTGAGCTTTTCTCCAGCCTTCTGCTTTGATAAGTGGTGATCTTTACAGTCTTCAGTTATTTTCTATTTTTTGATATGAGACAAAGAAACTTGCAAGACAATTTTTTTTTTTCTTTGAGACAGAGTCTCACTCAGTCGCCCAGGTGGGAGTGCAGTGGTGCCATCTCAGCTCACTGCAACCCCCGCCTCCCTGGTTCCAGCAATTTTCCCTTCCTCAGCCTCCTAAGTAGCTGGGATTACAGGTTGCCCACCACCATGCCCAGCTAATTTTTGTATTTTTTTTAGTATAGATGGGGTTTCACCATATTGAGGCTGGTCTCGAACTCCTGACCTCAGGTGATCCACCCACCTTGGCTTCCCAAAGTGCTGAGATTACAGGTGTGAGCCACCATGCCTGGTCGAGAATTTTTTCTTAAAGCAAGAACAAACAATATTATTTGATTTTTCTTTTTTTCATATTCAATTAGGGTAAGGTATAGAAACCAAATGCTAATTTTTCTATTTGGGCTGAAAGTTTGTTATGATTTCTCTTCGGGGCCAGATTCATTGCACTGATTTAATCAATCTAGGGTTTTGCTTCAGCAGCAAAATGATGTCTAAACACACCTGCTTGACCTCGATTCTGCTGAAACTCTTCCTCAGATGCTCTGAATACAAGGGTCAGCCTCACAGCAATTCGACTCCATTTGATACCCCCTTGGGAAATATCAGCTCCCAAGCTCTTTTTCCTTTTGCTGAGATCCAGGCAAATATAGTCATGGCTGCCTTCTGCTTATTGGGAAGGGCTATGTTGGGTTAAATATTGTTATTTGAGCTTCTCTGTGCATTGAATTGCAAGTTTTTTTAACACCTTTTAAAAAAATAGTTTCCTGGAATCGTGTGACTTAGATATTCTGCTTCTAATGATAGATTTTAGGTCCAAACATCTCCAAAGGGTTACAATGAACCTTGCAAAAACTTCAAATTTTGCAATTGAATCTTTAGGAGTGCATAGTTTTAATGTTTAATTGTGTGACACAATGCAATTTTAAAAGTAAGCCATATTTATCTCGCCATATGGCGTGTGATGCCTCCATTCTCCTCCAGCTAGTCACTAACTGCCTATAAAAGACCATGATGCACGACATTTTTGCTTGGGTATAATCCTTATTTGATTGGGTTTTCATTTTATTTTAAAATGTCACCTGAATCTTCTTAATTTCCCTTCGTTAAAATGTTGCTATTTAAAATCCGGGGCAGGAGTAGTTTTTATTATTGATATGTTGATAGGCATTTCATTCACTCATCATTCATTTCGAAGAATAAATTGCCAACAGATTAGGTTGAATAAGAAGAGTCCCCATCTCAGTGAGACAAAGGGCAGCAAAGCAGTGAACTTGATTAACTGGTACAGTGTCTACTCAGGAAATCAGCAAGAGAAGCCAGGGATGGTTCTACTCAATGCAGATATACTAGGTGTAAAGTATAGACTAGTTGTGCCCTTCTTTTAAATTATAACTCAAAGTATATCTTTTCCACAAAAGGCTTTTTATTTTCTTTCTCCTATTATTTTACCATATGCTGAAAATAATTTATTCTCCTGCAAATATACACATAGTTCAAAAAATAATAATTATAATAAAAATAACCATTTGAGCATTTAATATACATAAATCTATTATCATATCCAACTGCAATTTTATATTTTATTTTTACTTACTGCAAGTCTCATAGCACAATGTCTGGCATGTAGAAAACCAAAAATAAAATGATTGTTGAAAGAAAGAATTGAAATAATAATGAACAACAAGAACCATTGAAATACCTCCTTTCCATGTAGCCTCACTTTTTCCAATTTAACCTGATTTTTATTTTAAACACACAACTTGATTTTTCCCTTATTTTTCTCTTTACATGTTGCCCCTTCCATAATATTCTAGAACTACTATCTCTTGTCAATTGATGTGTCTCATTACTAACATGTTTAGTACTTCAAAGCTAAATAATGATTTCTACAGAAGTTTTAAAAATCCTAATATCTCTATCCCAATGGAAATGACCAATCCCCACTGATATGGTTTGGATTTGTTTCCCTACCTAAATCTCATGGTGAATTGCAATCCCCATTGTTGGAGGAGGAGCCTGGTAGGAAGTGATTGGATCATCAGGGCAGATTTCCCCTTGTTGTTCTCATGATAATGGGTGAGTTCTCACAAGGTCTGATTGTTTAAAAGTGTGTAGCATCTCCCCCTCCCTCTTTCCTCTGCTCCAGCCGTTTAAGACATGCCTCCTCCCTCTTGTCCTTCTGCCATGATTGTAAGTTTCCTGAGGCCTTCTCAACCATGCTTCCTGTACAGCCTGTGAAACTGTGAGTACATTAAACTTCTTTTCTTTATAAATTACCCAGTCTCAGGAAGTTCTGTATAGCAATGCAGGAACAGACAAATACACCCACTTACGTTCTACTTCCTGAAACAGAGATACCCACGGATGTAACAAACTAGAACCTGAGCAGTGTGCTCTCTATAACACAGCTCTGCTTATCTCATGAGTGTTTTCACTAGATTATCCACATGAGAGGAAGACCCGGGTTTAGAGGAGCTGGAGTTAGAGGGCCAGAGCTCAAGCTGTCTGAAGAGCACTGTCAATGCACATGTAACCGAAGCTCAGTAGAGAAGCAGGGGCAAACCTTCCTGGAAGAAAGATAATTCAAGAGTAAGTTTGGTGTTAGATTTGTTAGGTTTGATCTCCTGTAGTATTGCTAAGTGCGGATATCCTTGTAGAGCATTTTAAGGTTATTCTTCTTAGGCAACAAAATGAGGAAGAAAGACCTTGGAGTTGAAAAGAAATCAAAGCAATGAGATCCCTGAATTCATCAGCATTGAAGTGAAGCTGACAACACAAGAGAGTGTGAGGCTAAGGATCTTTAATAACTCCTGGTAGATAAAAAAGGTCTCCATATGGACCAAAAAAAGAAGCTCCTTTATTTTCAGGATAAAAATAATGAGGTTGATATAATGCATAGTGTTGTATCTGATCCTACATCAGCTACTGTTGCTTTCTTGTCAAGGTACACCCAAAATACATAAAACTTAGCATTGAAAAAGGCAGATTTTTTTTTTTTTTGAGACAGGGTCCCACTGTGTCACCTGGGCTGGAGTGCTGTGGCTTAATGTCAGCTCACTGCAACCTCTGACTCCTGGGTTCAAGCGATTCTTCTACCTCAGCCTCCCAAGTAGCGGGGACTACAGGCGCCTATCACCACACCCAGCTAATTTTTGTAGTTTTAGTAGAGGTGGGGTTTCACTATGTTGGCCAGGCTGGTCTTGAACTCCTGACCTCGTGATCCAACTGCCTTGGCCTCCCAAAGTGCTGGGATTACAGATGTGAGCCACCCGTGCCCAGCCAATGCAGAATTTTGATAACCTACACATTATTGCTCAGGAGAAAGAGAAATTAATACCGACTATAGCATAAAACTCAAAGGACTTGTACATTTGTAAAGAACAAACAATATCTTAAATAAATGCTGAGTCAAAGGATAAACCAGACCTAGAAATTTAAAAAAAAATTCAATGATAAGAACCATATGCACTAAAAAAAAAAAAAAAAAAAAAAAAAAAAAAAGCCTGGGTTCTTGCTAAAGCTTTTACTGGGCACAAATTTACAGCCTTAAATAATTTTGCTACTAAACAAAAACAATAAAAATAAATCAACTAAGTATTCAATGTTAAAAGTTAGCCAAAGAATAAGAGAACACAAAGAAACAAAACAGAACAATCAATATATATAAAGCAAAAGTTATGGAATTTTTAAACAGAAAATGGTAAGAAATAAATAGTATCTAGATCTACTTATGAAAACAAAGAAGAACGTATCTAATTGTTAACTAGCTTAATCAAGAAAAAAGAAGAGGCCAGGTGTGGTGGCTCACGTCTGTAATCCCAGCACTTTGGGAGGCCGAGGCAGGTGGATCACAAGGTCAGGAGTTCAAGACCATCCTGGCCAACATAGTGAAACCTCGTCTCTACTAAAAATACAAAAAAATTAGCTGGGCGTGGTGGTGCGTGCCTGTAGTCCCAGCTACTTGGGAGGCTGAGGCAGGAGAATCACTTGAACCCAGGAGACGGAGGTTGCAGTGAGCAGAGATTGTGCCACTGCACTCCAGCCTGGCACAGAGCAAGACTCTGTCTCAAAAAAAAAAAAAAAAAAAAAAAAGAAAAGAAAAAGAAAAAAGAAGAAAAGAAAGCTGCAATCTTATAACATCTGATTATACCAACAACCAAAAGAAAATTCTGTGTATGCATCTATATTAGTAAAAAATAATTGTTACTTAGAAAAGTAGCACTTTGGGGAAAATAGTGATCATGACTAAAGAAACAATTGAAAATCTTGGCAAACTAACAACTACAGAATCCCAGTCTTGTTTGTTCAACTGCCTACTTAGTGTCTCAAAGTTACCTCGAACTAGACTTGGCCAAAGTGAAAGGATGAGCTTTTCTCAAGCAAACCTGTTCCACTCAACTCAGAAAATGACATATGTTTCTTCCCATTCTTTTAGGCCAAAAATCCTGATGTAATTTTAAACTTTTTTTTCACATTCAGTGAAGCCTGTTATCATTATCTTTGTATTGTATCCAGAATCTGACCTCTCCCCACCTTCTCACCCTGCAGGCCTGGCTCTTTCTCCACTACAGGGGCCTCCTTTTGCAGTCCTGTTACTCTCCTCCTTCCAGTTCTTCCTGCCTCTGCTCTCATTTCTTTTAAAACTGAAGTCAAATCATGTCTTCCAAACCTTCTTTGCCACCCACCGCACTCATGGTGAACATTTAACCATTCACCATCACTTCCAGATGCTTTGTGTCTGGGCTCCCAGTTTCCTCTCATCTCAGACTGCCCTTTCCTTCCCCTTTTCCCACCACCACATACCCATGCCGTACACTCGTTAACCCACTGCCTGTGTAGGCTAATTTAGAAATAAGTACCAAAAGCCTATAAAAGCACACATACCCTTTATTCTAACAATTTTTGTTGCCGACTTCATAACAAAACCACAAGTATGCTCACATTTTTTGCAAGGAAGGACATTATAATGATATTTTAATATTAAAAAAGAGTACAACCTTAAACATCTGGTAAAAGTAATCAGTGAACACCTAAATAAATTATGGTATAGGTATTGAATGGAACCACTGAAAGTAATAATACAAATGTTTATTTTATAGTATGAGAGATTTTTACTATATTTTAGTGACAATGTGAAGATACAATATGTGCATTATAACCTAAAATTTGAATACACACACACATAACATATATATAAAAATATATATATATAAAATATATATGTATATAAACACTGTGTGACTTAAATATTGCATGGATATTCACAAAGGCGAGTGTTGATAATGTATGTCTCTTCTTAATTGGATTAAACATGAATTTCATCCAGCACTTTGGGAGGCCGAGGCAGTTGGATCATGAGGTCAAGAGTTCGAGACCAGCCTGGTCAATATGGTGAAATACCATCTGTACTAAAAATACAAAAATTATCTGGGCATGGTGGTGCAGGCCTATAGTCCCAGCTTCTTGGGCTTCTCTGAAGGCTGAGGCAGGAGAATCACTTGAATCTGGGAGGTGGGGGTTGCAGTAAGCCGAGATCTTACCACTGCGCTCCAGCCTGGGTGACAGAGCAAGACTCTGTCTCAGAAAAAAAAAAAAAAAAAAAATCCATGAATTATAAAATTTTGCTCAATAACCTTTTCTTATTTCCCAAAATTAAAAAAGACAATGATTGATTTTTAATCAGAAAATTATAAGATTAAACAGAATTGAGAAGACTTTATATTAGAAACTCTCTCCAAGTCCATCCATTCTGATGGAGGATTTTTTTCAGTGCCTCTTCTCCAGCCGGAGATCTCCATGGCCAGCGATGCCCCTCCGCAGGGCTTTGCTCAGCTCCAGGCACGCCACTGTGGGCACCCAAGTGGGCACCCTGCCCACTTGGCCCCTTTGGGCTGCCCAGCCCGTGGTTGGGCTGAGCATACAACAACCTGCTTCCACCTTGGGTGCTGGCGTATGGACAACAGAAACATGGTGGCGCCTGAAAAATTCAGAGACTCCAGAAACCACAGAACCCCAAAGAGGGTGTTACAGTGTACCACAGCTCTGGCTTAGGGAGCCCCAAGGGTCATAGCTCTTCTCTCCTTCCTGCCATGTGCAGCCCAGTGTATGAGGGCAGGGCGTGTTTTAGTCATTTGGGTTACAGCTCATTCAGTCCCTCCACTCTGCTCTGGCCCATGGCTCTTGTGCTGGCCTGGCCTATTTGCTGCTTCCTGTTGTGTGGGGTAGCCACCCAGCACCATTGGAGGGCAGAGGACTACAATGTTATAGCCTTTTTTGTACCCATGTTTGGTGGGTCCCAGGTTCTTGTCCTGTGTTCAAGAAGAATGAGGTTATGCTTACAACCAGAGGGTGAGCAGGGCAAAGAGTTTATTGAATGAAGGAACAGTTCTTAGTGGAGGGGGGACCCAAAGTGGGCAATCCCCTATCTGAAATTGGGTAGTCCCCAAGTGTGGCTGAGTTCAGAGTTTTTAATGGGCACAGAATGGGGGAGGTGTGAACCATAGGTAGCATTGGAAAAGGCAATATTCAATGGGTTTAAAAGCATTATTCATAAAGAACCAATGTGGAAAGAGTGTGCGAACAGAAATAAAAGTTCTCACTTGGGGTCATAGGCTTCATCAGGAACCAGCAGCCTGGTCTTCAGGCTTCAGGCTGTTTTTGGCTTGAAGGTGGGGTTTCACTGGAGACATACCCCTGTCAGCCTAGGATTTGTCTGCTTCCTGTTGCTATCAATTCCTTACTACTATTATTGATAATTGGTTACTATTTATTGAGAGTTTATTATAGGTGGCAATAACTCACAGATGTTTATTTTAATGCAAACAACATTTCTGTTGTTTTGTCCCTTTAACAGATGATGGTACTGAAGAAAAAGGTAGCCAGTGCATTATACTAATTGTATGTCGTGTATACAATTGTTCTAATTCTACACAATTCATATGCTTATGTGTTTGTGGTATACATATTTTGACTTCACAAATGAGTTGTAAATACTTGCAAAGGAGAGTATGTGTTAGAGAACATCAAACATTTTTGAAACATTTTGATATCAAAATCCTCTCATTTTATATGAGAGTAGCTTGTTTTTCCTTCACATCAATCTTTGTTCATTTGTATGTATACATCATAATAGTTATTTTCAAACCCACAGTTCTAATTGTCTAGTACCTTCCAACTCAGCATAAAGTCAGTGAAGCAGTAGCACCCATATCACCTGGGAGCTTGTTGAAATGCTGAATCTCATCCCCCACCCACCTCCCAGACCTGCTGAATATGAATCTGCATTTGAATAAGGTCCCAGGAGATCTGGACACACAATGAAGTTTAAGAAGCTCTGATCTAAAAACTTTCTTAAAACATCAAATGAAGGAAAACCTTTTCTTTTTTCTCAGTTTTTCACGTACTGATTATGACACATTGTCCTTGGGAGTACCAGAATTTTTTTTCTTTTATGATGCAAGCAATTGCATTTGGCCATCTTGTGAAGCCTTGCTCTAGGGCATCTCCCGCAGAGTGCCTGGATTTAAAAAAAATCTGAGTAAAACAAACAAATTGCATTTTTTTTCACACTGCTGGAGAGATGGGATTTCTCTTTTCAGTTTGCTGCTTTTCATATCTATGAGTTCACCTTGATTTCTGGCTTGCTTTCTTAGCTCCTATGAGTTGTGTGGGCTTTGGTAGCAAGGAGGTATGCCAGCACATTGAGGGGGTCTCTGCTCTCTGCCATCTTGGGATGGCTCAGTGACACCAGCGTCTACACTACAGCAGTTTGCAAAAAAGTATGTGAGACCTCAAAGGCTGTCAGATCGTCTTCCTTTACATCTGTCAGACATGGCACTGTTTCTCACGTGGAAAGGGCCGGCTTCTCAAAATGGAAGGATTCCCAAATGTCACCTTCTTGTGTCTTCCTGGAACTTGGGCTGTGAGTGCCTGACTCCTCAGAAAAATTATCTGACAGAAACAGTACATCCATGTAGTCATTTAAATTTTACAGTGATATTCACAGATGCTAATCTCAGACATAAACCCGTGAAGTAGATATTCGTATTCCATTTGCTAAATGGACCAATGAGTCTCAGAAAGTTTGGTTACTGCCCTGAGCATCACTTAGTGATGAGTCTTGTGTCCCCCATCCAGATCTCTGTCCGAGGCCCCGGCCCCAGGACTGGGAAATTAAAGACAGGAAAGTGTGATTAGGCACCTAATGGGCAGAGGAATAGTGGGCTCTGCTGGCTTTGGTGGCATCAGTTCCCTCTCCACAGCACTCCCTTATCTTTCCACTTGCCTAAAACTACAGCTTGTAGGACCTATCCAGCATGAAGCAGCTCATCTTTAGCCATAAGTGGTTCCTTTAACCAAATGTTCCACCCTAGGCTGCAGTTCGAGTACCCTATAAAAGGGAACAATCTCCTCTGTCCCACTCCTCCAAACTCATCCTGCCCTACTTTGCTGCCTGTTATTAATTGTAAAACACATTAATTTTACCTTTTTTTTGAGACAGAGTCTTGCTCTGTCACCCAGGCTGGAGTGCAGTGGTGTGATCTTGGCTCACTGCAACCTCCGCCTCCTGCATTCAATCGATTCTCTGCCTCAGCCTCCCAAGTACCTGGGATTACAGGCAACCACCATCACGCCCAGCTAATTTTTGTATTTTTAGTAGAGATGGGGTTTCACCGTCTTGGCTAGGCTGGTCTTGAACTCCTGACCTCATGATCTACCCACCTCGTCCTCCCGAAGTGTTGGGATTACAGGCGTGAGCCACCATGCCCAGCCTCATTTTACCTTTCTATCCTTTTTGCACCCTTCAGATTTGCTGTATCCTGTTGCAGTTTGGTCTGTTCAGTTCAGCAAACCCTTACTGGGTTCCCTAGTATACTAGACCACACAACCTGATCTGATACCTCATACTTGTCCATACACTACCCTCCAGGGGCAGTGGGTGCCATTAACTTGCACCCTCACTTATAAAAGGGGGCACTGAGGCAACTCCACTTCTCACATCTGTGGCTCAATCACATTCGTGCAGCTAATTGCAAGTCCTGGGTTTTCTCTTGCCCCCTGGGGCTGATTACTGATCTTGGCAGTGTATCCATTACAAAGGACAGCACCTGGCTTCTCAGTGGCCAATTGTTTCATTTTCTCTGTACCAGAGTGTGAAATCACAGCTTGTGTCTTGGGTCCTGCCACTGACAAACAGTGATGACTCCCCCACTTTTCAAGCATCCCTCTCTTTCTCCTTGTCTTGTGCTGTGTTCTCTCTCTGGGACCCTTTACCACTTTGTCTGGGTCCCTGATACCAAGGTCTTACCTGTACTATGATTTATGGATGGTGCTCATTTTGGATGCTGTGTTCACCAAGACAACTACCCTTCTGTTTTTGCCACCCCCCTCCTTCATCCTCCATCACTCCATGTTCTGTCTTCAGCAAGAGTCCAATTCTAGGATTCACCCTCTCCCTGCCTATGGTTATCCATGCGCTGACTGACTAGACTCCTTTATAAGACAGAAGATAAGAGAGACAAATGAGCATGTAAATGTTTCAGCAACAAACTGCAAACTTCAAGCTTTTCCTTTCTGTTCAGCTTCCTGTCATAAACAATGATAATTTATGATGAGGACTAAGTTGCATGATGGCACCATTGCTTGTCCTGCCCTTTCCAATTTTTGACAGAAAATGAATGGATACCTGGAGAAAAACTTGCATCTAGTTTATATCGCTCTTTCCCCCACTTCCTTTCCAATACTCTGTCTCCATTTCTATGGCACAGTGGCCTGGGAAGAGGAAACAGGGGGGCATTCTGGCTACTCTGGCAGTCGACAAGAATGTTGAGATTTATTATTATTATTATTATTATTATTATTTTTTTTTTGAGACGGAGTCTCGCTTTGTCGCCCAGGCTGGAGTGCAGTGGCCGGATCTCAGCTCACTGCAAGCTCCGCCTCCCGGGTTTACGCCATTCTCCTGCCTCAGCCTCCCGAGTAGCTGGGACTACAGGCGCCCGCCACCTCGCCCGGCTAGTTTTTTTTTTTTTTTTTTGTATTTTTAGTAGAGACGGGGTTTCACCATATTAGCCAGGATGGTCTCGATCTCCTGACCTCGTGATCCGCCCGTCTCGGCCTCCCAAAGTGCTGGGATTACAGGCTTGAGCCACCGCGCCCGGCCGAGATTTATTATTTTTTTAACCTGTGACTGACTCTATCAAAATAACATTTTCACTGTGGCCAACTTCTTATGCTGAAGACAACAGCAAGTCTTAGGAAGCTTTCCTTCCTCTTCTCTCTCTCTTTTATTCTTTCCTTCCCTCTCTTATTCCTCCTTCTCTGCCTTCTTTATTTTCTCTCTCCAGTAACATCTAGCATTAATCAAGAAGTGCATCCTTTAGCTCTTTTGGAGGCTCCTTGCGTCATCATCATCATGCTTCTCTGAGTTAGCAGGCATTAATAAATGATTCTTTACTGTATATGAGCCAGAAATATATGAAACCCTGCCTAGAAATCCTAATTTTTCTGAAAACTTCCTGACCTGGTGTTATATTAAAAGGCATCATTTCAGTTCAGCTGGAATGGTAAACTACGATTTGCAGTTGCTGTCCCTAAGGTCTTCCCTAAGTTTTAGATCCAAGACTAAATGCAACTAATTAATACTTTCTTTTTACTGTAATTTTTGGCCTTCCATGATATCAGTGTGTTATTAGTTATAGCAGGAAGGGTGAATTTTTAGTAATTCACACTTTGTATATCTCTCAGTTGTAAATCCCAAGTGAAGAAACGAACCAAAAAGACAGTGCCATATTCTTGAAAACCTTGCCAGAGACCTTTACAGTTAAAGCATGTATAAATACCAAACTCACAACTAATTCTTTGCTATAATCACTTGAATATGGGGAATGCACAACTCTTGGTTGTAGAAGATCTGATGGCACCTCACAATAGCAAGACAACATTACCCTCAATTTTACTAAATGGGCTAGAAAATAGCCATTTAAGGTCTGTTTTCCAATACTTTTTTTGCATGTACATTGCTATATATTTATCTGTGCATTTCTGTGTATTATTTATTCCTTGTTTCACATACAAAGATTTGATAACTTAAGTAGATATATATATATATATATTTATTTATTTATTTATTTATTTATTTTTTCTGAGACAGTCTCACTCTGTTGCCCAGGCTGGAGTGCAGTGGTGCAATCTCAGGTCACTGAAACTTCTGCCTCCTGGTCTCAAGAGATTCTCATGCTTCAGCCTCTTGAGTAGCTGGGATTACAGACATGCACCACCACGCTGGGCTAATTTTTATATTTTTAGTAAAGACAGGGTTTTTTGCCATGTTGGCCAGGCTGGTTTAGAACTCCTGGCCTTAAGTGATCCACCCTCCTCTGCCTCCCAAAGTGCTGGGATTACAGGTGTGAGCCACCATCCCGGCCATAAGTAGATTTACGTGGAGTTGTTTTCATGCTCTATGACCCTAGAAAGTAAGCTAGCCCTTTTTAGGCTTAGTATCTTTATTTTTAAGATAGAGGTTTACAACTCTTCTCTATAATATTTTGTGAGAACTTAATTTTAAAATTTGATACCTTGTAGTAAAAAATGATAGACTATTATATAGGCTGTTCTCTTTTTCCTTCTCTGCCCCTTTCTCACTATTTTTATTGTTATTGTTATTCATTTTGACAGCAGGTTATCTTCTGAAAAATACATACTACTTGGTATAATGCTCAGTGCTGGATTCATTATATGAATTGAATACATATGCATTTGGATATATGCTGAATGAAGATGTGAAAACTAGACAAAAGTGAGATGCTGTACTTTGGTTTCAAGTATAATAAACACTAAATAATAGTGTTAATTGAGTGGCTACTGTTTATTTGACAAAGAGCTATGTTCTTTACATTTATTATTATTTAGCTGGCAAAAACCTTAAAGGTTAGTATTATGTCCCAATATATCAATGAGGGGATTTGAGCTTAAAGTTAAAAAATTATATATAGTCAGTAAATGTCAAAGCTGGAATTTGAATTCAAGGAGGACTAAATTAGCAGGTACTCCAACTCATACTTCTGCCTACTCCATTCTAACTATATTAGGAAACTAATATTGGAAGGCGTAGGTGTTATGACCACTTGGAGAATGTTTTTAGAATTTTGTTTAATCATCTGATTAATTTTGGCAGCAAACTTATCTCAATGCATCTGGGAATAAAATTACTTTGATCAAGCAAAGTCCAATTACCTAGATCACATTTTTACTAGTTAAGATTACATTTAACACATGCTATTAAAATATTATATAAAATCTACTCATATATATTTAATCATAGTTTTGAAACCCCATAATCAATTAAAATAACTGATAGTTATAATGAAAGTTGCCCTTGGCTGTGGGAAGATGACTTATTCACCATTTTCACTGCTTTTTACCTGAACAGTTAGAGTCTTGCTTTGAAGCTAAGGGGTCCAGCACTGGGCCCCTTAGCTTCAAAGCAAAAACTTAAATTAAGTTTTTAACTTTATGCTCAAATTTCCTCATTGATATATTGGGACATAATACTAACCTCTAAGGGTTTTGCTAGCATGAGTGATAATGAATGTAAAAAACCTAGCTCTTTGGTGGGTGACACATGTCTCTTCTGTCAGGTGACACATATCAGGTAGGGCCATTACAGCTCCTCTTATGCTAGCCAAAGGAAGAGCCTTCATCCAAGGGGAAGGCAATGCAAGGACATATTCTGATGAGAGGTCCCATTTGGTATAAGTGGGAATGGGTATATCCCACTTGGAGTTCTCTTTGGACTAGGTTCCCAAGTGGACTCAGGTATAGATCACTGGATAGGAGTAGAAGCTGAAGTAAAGAAAGAGAGCTATTTCATTAAAACAAAACAAAATGAAACCTCTTAAGACTAGGACCAAACATGTCCTCAGAACACAATGTGTCTTAAAGGGCAAGGGGTATTGACCCCCATTTCTCAACAGTACATTATCCACACATCTACTGTCACATCTATGTCTGTAGGACATCAGTTTATTGGACACTGTAAGGCCCTCGATTTTACTAAATAGGATGTGGGAGTGGAGTCCGTTCACTAGAATCAGCTTTCAGAAGTGCTTAGTGCCAAAGTCTGATGAAAGCAGCGAAACTCAGAGCTCCTGGAGAGGCATCATCTAACAGAAGAGACTGGGCACAGAAGAAGAGTAAAGAAACCACAGAGATTCCCAGCAATCAACCAGGCAGATACTCTGAATTGCTTGAGGTCACTGGGGTTATACCCTGTCAACATTACCTGGTAAAACTTTGTGGACACTTGTAGGCTTTTTCTTGGAGTTTTAACTTATATTAGCATATAATGCTACATTGAAACGTAGGTTAAATTAAGTAACTTTTTTTTATGATACTTCCCTTTAAAAGTGAACAATGTAATGGTTTTGGGCTTCCAAGCTGTCTTTTTCTTTTGCTCTAGTTTTTAAGTGCAGTCAATATTTTTGAAAATGCCTCAGAGCACTGAATGCATTTCCAGCATATGATGTAGCCCCAGTTTCATTTTCGGTGTTGAATTTCTGCCGTATTCAATCTGAACTACAATTTTAGAAATCACAAATTTTAGCAGTTAAAAGTGAGCCAGGGCCCAAAGTTAGTTTTGTAGCACATGGTACCATGTCAGTCAGCTCTCCTGCCCTGCTAGAGGCTTTGTGAACAAGGTATTGGGACCTAGGCTGAACATGGGGACATCATATTTCATGCCTGTGAAAAGGAAGGTTCATGCTGATAAGGTTACATGGTGATACCAAGAAGAATAATTTGTGCTTAGTTATAAAGTTCAAATGGGATAAAGAAACCATGGGGAGCCACGATGTGTGGTTTATGGACATGGTTAGAGGAAGAGAAGCCTGGCAGAATTATCTGGAGTTTAGATACTGATTGCAAAATATCAGCTATCGGTAGCTTCAGTTCAGTGAAAGAAGCAAACAGAAAACATGCAGCAACATATTTAGGTACAGGAATCTTAAATACCATCACTCAATGCATGTGATTCCAGCTCAATATGTATTTCATTCCTCCTTTCTTCTGTGAAAAAAAAATCCATTCTTAGTGCATTTTCCATTTCTGCAAGAAACTCTTGGGCTATTAACTGGAGTTTGCTGGAGCAAAGTGGCTTGGAGAGATAATTTGTGAGCCAAACTTGCACTGTCAGGTCAGCTAAAGTATTTTCTCTACAAATAAACTACTGTGTGCCCAAACAATTTCTTCCATGCAGCTTGAATGTGCTGTAAGATAGGAAAGATGGTGATTTCCAGCCAGACAGATGTACAGTAATGGTAATCACCTCATGAGATTAAACTCAACAGAGCTGCAGGGTACTTTGTAAGAGGGTGAATAATCCCTACTGTCACTGAGTGAAAACATAAAGAATAGCTAGAAGCAGAAATGGCTCAAAATCCATTACCACCATCCCAAGCCTTGGCTTTTCTGACGTCTTCCCTATTTCGTCAATAGTATCAGCTTCCACAGTCTAGCCATAAACCTTGCAATCATCCTGTTTTCTCTATCACCCTTACCTACTTATCTAATGAATCTTCAAGCCCTATCCAGACTAGAGTGCATAGAGAGCTGTGGTGTTTTAAGTCATTGCAGGGTGGGTGGATGCTAACGTGTTGATGAGACAGAAAAACACATCTATTTATATAAAAAGAAAAATCGACATCATTTCTCAGACTGGAAGGATTTTTTGTGGCCTTAGTTATGAACCTCAACATTAAAATTTAAAAAAAACTCTAACATCTCAAAAATCTGTCCATTCATATTCAGGCTTGTGGCTTGTGTGTCCTGTTTAAATCTTCAACATTCATTATTTCTCAACACTCCTTAACACTCCAAATCTGACCAAGTTATATCATTTCTTAAGAAAAAAAATCATCAACCCCCAATCATTTCCACACAGCGTAACATGGCTTCTTAGCTTCAACTTTAGTCATAATCCAACTTTCTAGGCATAGAAGCCTGTATACAGTTTTTAAAGCAATAATTAACTTTCATACTTGAATGTCTTTATTCTGCTGTTTCAACTCCACACAGTTGCTGTCTTTCCCAATCACTTCCACATACCTACTATCCTCATACCTACTGTCTCTTCCCCTTCCTTTGAATTAACCTTGAAAAGTTTCTTCTCAACTTTATAGTTAGTTCCTGACTCAACTCTTTCCTAACCCCTTCATGCAGAATTAAGCACTTCTATATCTCTGGTGAGATGACCATCTTATTCAAACTGCCAATCATCATATACCATCCACTATATTATGATTAAATGTATGCGTATCTGCCTTCCCTGATTGATTATGATTGTATGGAGTTCAGACCTTTTCATGCCCTCATCTTCAGAGTGTAGCACACTGGCAAAGAGTAAGGTGCTCAATATGTATTTAAATTAATTAAAAATGAATATTAATTTATTGGTTTACTTCTCAGGGTGCTTACCCACCAGTGCATGGTTAAAAGCATACTTGGACTGAATTCCATACTCCAAATGATGACATTCACTGTCTTGTTATCACTGCCTCCAGTTCCGAGAGTTCTGAGGTTTGGTTTAGGAATGGAGAATTTTTTAGAGAGAAGGGTGATAATAGTAAAACAGACCCATTCATGAGACAAACCGTTTCTCAAGTTTTTTTGTTTTTGTTTTTGTTTTTTTTTGTTTTTTGTTTTTTTTCATTTTTTATTTTTATTTATTATTATTATTATTATACTTTAAGTTCTAGGGTACATGTGCATAATGTGCAGGTTTGTTACATATGTATACTTGTGCCATGTTGGTGTGCTGCACCCATCAACTCGTCAGCACCCATCAACTCGTCATTTACATCAGGTATAACTCCCAATGCAAGCCCTCCCCCCTTCCCCCTCCCCATGATAGGCCCCGTCATCAAAAAGTGGGCAAAGGATATGAACAGACATTTCTCAAAAGAAGACATTCATACAGCCAACAGACACATGAAAAAATGCTCATCATCACTGGCCATCAGAGAAATGCAAATAAAGTTTTTATAATTAGGATTTAATACAGAACAAAATGATATTGCACACCAGGAAATCTAGATTTCTTCAACCACCTTCTTATCAATAACTGAGTAAAGTCAGCTCTACCACTACATTTGCACTATAGAAATCAGAATCTGCCAGCCAAATGTGCTATCTCAATTTCCATTTCAGTGAATTAAATTTTATCAATTAAAAATTCAGTTTTTTAGTAGCACTGGCCGCATTTCAAATGCTCGATAGCCACAGGTGGTCAGTGACTGCCGTATTAAACAGTGCGGATAGAGAAATTTCCATTATCATAGAAAGTTCTACTGGACAGCAGTGATCTGTAAAATTTCCCAAACCACTGAAAGTTGTATTTGCAAATGCAGCATGTTTATATCACTCTCATGCCTACATCCTTTACTGGATGGAGATCATGGCTAAGATCAAATTCAAAGGTTTTAATATGTATCCCATGCCCTTTATGAACAGCTTCCCTTGATGATGTCTTCAGCTTCATGGCTTTCCACAGTCCCACACGCACTCTTTGTGCTAAAGGAAGTGTTGCGCTTTCAAGCTGACACATTGGCAGAGCTCTGACCACCTGTGTGCCTTTTGCCTGGCATTATTACTCATGTGACTAATTCCCATGCTCTTTCCAGCTACAACAACTTGAAACCTTCCTTGGTTCTCTCAGTTGAAGATGCCCAATGATCATCTGTGTTATTATAATTCTGTGCGCTTCTCTCTCATCAATTAATGTGCTACTTTTCCCTGCACAGCAGTTGTATGCTTCTCACTTCAATCATATGTTGAATATGGTTGAAGAAGCATAATGATTTATCTCGTGGAATAAGAATGTCAATGTTTTCTTACCACCTGTCTTTAGCTCCCAAAATGGAGATAAGGCATACATAATTCCTAAATGTGGTAATAGTTTAAATTACATATCTCTATCAGATTGATTTATGGTATGTATTTGCACTATTTTCTGATTCATAAACTTACTCTCTAATATCTCTTTTAAAAAATAAAAATGTAGCATCTATTTTTGAGTTACTTATATTATTTAGTTGTCCACATTATTTTATTTATTGGTTTTAGTATACTGATGCTTTGCCTACATCAAAATAATCATTACATATTCAGAGATGCTTTTTTAAACATAAAGAGTAACACAAGAAGTTCAAGAAATATATCATAAGATGCAATATTCGGAGAAATAATTGGAGAATATATTATATTGTCAACATTTAGCCATTATAATCAACTTTAGTCATCAAAGTTGCCTTAGAGTCTTTAGTATTTTAACATTAATTTCAAAATAATTTATTCTATTATTACACTGACTTTCATACTAATGTAAATGAACTTAATAAGATGAAGCTCAAATGTAATGTTAAAACAGAAACACAATAGAAATTGTAACCCAAATGAGTACACTCCAAAGCAGAGAGGTTTTTTGACTGGATCTGTGGAGGAATTTTCATTTCCGTTAATCCATATCACAGACTTGTCACTTTCCCAAAAGGGGAGAAGAAAATTCTAATAAAATCTTTTTTGCATTTAAATGATAACTCATGTGCTGCATTCATTTGCCTTTGAAATTGACTGTTGAGAAAACATGGACACTATAGGGTTAAAAATGCAATTGTGAACCTCACTTGCTCACATACAGTCCTGCTCTCTCCCCTACACTGCTTTCATTTCACAGAGATTTTTCTTTTCTTTTCTTTTCTTTTTTTTTTTACTTCATGATATTTGTTTATTTCTGACTGTAAGGCCATACCAGGACAAGCCATTTTTTTCTTTTTTTTAAAATTATGCTTTAAGTTCTAGGGTACATGTGCACAATGTGCAGGTTTGTTACATAGGTATACATGTGCCATGTTGGTTTGCTGCAACCATCAACTCGTCATTTACGTTAGGTATTTCTCCTAATGCTATCCCTGCCCCCTCTCCCCACCCCACCACAGGCCCTGGCGTATGATGTTCCCCTTCCTGTGTCCAAGTGTTCTCATTGTTCAATTCCGACCTATGAGTGAGAACATATGGTGTTTGGTTTTTTGTCCTTGCGATAGTTTGCTGAGAATGATGGTTTCCAGCTGCATACATGTCCCTACAAAGGACATGAACTCATCCTTTTTTATGGCTACGTAGTATTCCATGGTGTATATGTGCCATATTTTCTTAATCCAGTCTGTCATTGATGGACATTTGGGTTGGTTCCAAGTCTTTGCTATTGTGAATAGTGCTGCAATAAATGTACATGTGCATGTGTCTTTACAGCAGCATGATTTATCATCCTATGGGTATATACCCAGTAATAGGATTGCTAGGTCAAATGGCATTTCTAGTTCTAGATCCTTGAGGAATTGCCACACTGTCTTCCACAATGGTTGAACTAGTTTACAGTCCCACCAACGGTGTAAAAGCGTTCCTATTTCTCCACATCCTCTCCAGCATCTGTTGTTTCCTGACTTTTTAATGATTGCCATTCTAACTGGTGTGAGATGGTATCTTATTGTGGTTTTGATTTGTATTTCTCTGATGGCCAGTGATACTGAGGATTTTTTCATGAGTCTGTTGGCTGCATAAATGTCTTCTTTTGAGAAGTGTCTGTTCATATCCTTTGCCCACTTTTTGATGGGGTTGTTTGTTTTCTTCTTGTGAATTTGTTTGAGTTCTTTGTAGATTGTGGATATTGGCCCTTTGTCAGATGATTAGATTGCAAAAATTTTCTCCCATTCTGTAGGTTGCCTGTTCACTCTGATGGTAGTTTCTTTTGCTGTGCAGAAGCTCTTTAGTTTAATTAGATCCCATTTGTCAATTTTGGCTTTTGTTGACATTGCTTTTGGTGTTTTAGACATGAAGTCCTTGCCCATACCTATGTCCTGAATGGTATTGCTTAAGTTTTCTTCCAGAGTTTTTATGGTATTAGGTCTAACATTTAAGTCTCTAATCCATCTTGAATTAATTTTTGTATATGGTGTAAGGAAGGGATCCAGTTTCAGATTTCTAAGTATGGCTAGCCAGTTTTCCCAGCACCATTTATTAAATAGGGAATCTCTTCTCCATTTCTTGTTTTTGTCAGGTTTGTCAAAGATCAGATGGTTGTAGATGTGTGGTATTATTTCTGAGGGCTCTGTTCTGTTCCATTGGTCTATATCTTTGTTTTGTTACCAGTACCATGCTGTTTGGTTACCGTAGGCTTGTAGTACAGTTTGAAGTCACGTAGCATGATGTCTCCAGCTTTGTTCTTTGTTCTTTTGCGTTAAGATTGTCTTGGCAATGTGGGCTCTTTTTTGGTTCCATATGAACTTTAAGGTAGTGTTTTTCTAGTTCTGTGAAGAAAGTCATTGGTAGCTTGATGGGGATGGCATTGAATCTATAAATTGCCTTGGGCAGTATGGCCATTTTCATGATATTGATTCTTCCTATCCATGAGCATGGAATGTTCTTCCATTTGTTTGTGTCCCCTTTTATTTCATTGAGCAGTGGTTTGTAGTTCTCCTTGAAGAGGTCCTTTAAATCCCTTGTAAGTTGGATTCTTAGGTATTTTATTCTATTTGAAGCAATTGTGAATGGGAGTTCGCTCATTATTTGGCTCTCTGTTTGTCTGTTATTGGTGTATAAGAATGCTTGTGATTTTTGCACATTGATTTTGTGTCCTGAGACTTTGCTGAAGTTTCTTATCAGCTTAAGGAGATTTTGGGCTAAGATCATGGGGTTTTCTAAATATACAATCATGTCATCTGCAAACAGGGACAATTTGACTTCCTCTTTTTCTAATCGAATACCATTTATTTCTTTCTCCTGCCTGATTGCCCTGGCCAGAACTTCCAACACTATGTTGAATAGGAGTGGTGAGCAGGGAATCCCTGTCTTGTGCCAGTTTTCAAAGGGAATGCTTCCAGCTTTTGCCCATTCAGTATGATATTGGCTGTGGATTTGTCATAAATAGCTCTTATTATTTTGAGATAAGTTCCATCAATACCAAATTTATTGAGAATTTTTAGCATGAAGGGCTGTTGAATTTTGTCAAAGGCCTTTTCTGCATATGTTGAGATAATCATGTGGTTTTTGTCTTTGGTTCTGTTTATATGCTGGATTACGTTTATTGATTTGCATATGTTGAACCAGCCTTGCATCCCAGGGATGAAGCCCACTTGATCATGATGGATAAGCTTTTTGATGTGCTGCTCGATTCGGTTTGCCAGTATTTTATTGAGGATTTTTGCATCAATGTTCATCAGGGATATTGGTCTAAAATTCTCTTTTTTTGTTGTGTCTCTCTCAGGCTTTGCTATCAGGATAATGCTGGCCTCATAAAATGAGTTAGGGAGGATTCCCTCTTTTTCTATTGATTGGAATAGTTTCAGAAGGAACGGTACCAGCTCCTCCTTGTAACTCTGGTAGAATTCAGCCGTGAATCCATCTGGTCCTGGACTTTTTTTGGTTGGTAGGCTTATAATTATAATAATAATTAATTATTGCCTCCATTTCAGAGCTTGTTATTGGTCTATTCAGGGATTCAACTTCCTCCTGGTTTAGTCCTGAGAGGGTGTATGTGTCCCGAAATTTATCCATTTCTTGTAGTTTTTCTAGTTTATTTGCATAGAGGTGTTTATAGTATTCTCTGATGGTAGGTTGTATTTCTGTAGAGTTGGTGGTGATATCCCCTTTATCATTTTTTATAGTGTCTATTTGATTCTTTTCTCTTTTCTTCTTTATTAGTCTTGCTAGCGATCTATCAATTCTGTTCATCTTTTCGAAACACCAGCTCCTGGATTCACTGATTTTTTGAAGGGATTTTTGTGTCTCTATCTCCTTCAGTTCTGCTCTGATCTTAGTTATTTCTTGCCTTCTGCTAGCTTTTCAATGTGTTTGCTCTTGCTTCTCTAGTTCTTTTAATTGTGATGTTAGGATGTCAATTTTAGATCTTTCCAGCTTTCTCTTGTGGGCATTCAGTGCTATAAATTTCCCTCTACACACTGCTTTAAATGTGTCCCAGAGATTCTGGTATATTGTGTTTTTGTTCTCATTGGTTTCAAAGAACATCTTTATTTCTGCCTTCATTTCATTATGTACCCAGTAGTCATTCAGGAGCAGGTTGTTCAGTTTCCATGTCGTTGAGCAGTTTTGAGTGAGTTTGTTAATCCTGAGTTCTAATTTGACTGCACTGTGGTCTGAGAGGCAGTTTGTTGTGATTTCTGTTCTTGTACATTTGCTGAGGAGTGCTTTACTTCCAACTATGTGGTCAATTTTGGAATAATTGCGATGTGGAATAGGTGCTGAGAAGAATGTATATTGTGTTGATTTGAGGTGGAGAATTATGTAGATGTCTATTAGGTCCACTTGGTGCAGAGCTGAGTTGAATTCCTGGATATCCTTGTCACTTTCTGTCTCATTGATCTGTCTAATATTGACAGTGGGGTGTTAAAGTCTCCCATTATTATTGTGTGGGAGTCTAAGTCTCTTTGTAGGTCTCTAAGGTCTTGCTTTATGAATCTGGGTGCTCCTGTATTGGGTGCATATATATTTAGGATAGTTAGTTCTTCTTGGTGAATTGATCCCTTTACCATTATGTAATGGCCTTCTTTGTCTCTTTTGATCTTTGTTGATTTAAAGGTTTAAAGGCTGTTTTATCAGAGACTAGGATTGCAATCCTTGTCTTTTTTTTTGTTTTCCATTTGCTTGGTAGATCTTTCTCCATCCCTTTATTTTGAGCCTATGTTTGTCTCTGCACATGAGATGGGTCTCCTGAATACAGCACACTGATGGGTCTTGACTTTTCTACTAACTCTTCATTATTATTTATCAATTAAAGACAAAATGATCTTTGTTTAATTTTAATTTTTGTATAAGTAGTACTCAATAAGCTTTTGTCATTAAGTCTAATCTGCATCGATTATCTGAGATATAATGACAAAAATTAAATGTGCTTATGTAACTATTAAATCCTAGATAAATATTTGTTGATGTGTCATTATTCTAATTGGAAATAGTGAGAATATAAAATGACTCTTGTTAGTCCAAGGAAATGTGATGTGGGTTAGGTTTTGGACTTTCTTTACTTTCTCTGTTGTTCTTCACAATGAGAATTTCTAACAGTACGTATTAACTATAGTATAAAATAAAATATTATATAAGAGAAGTATAATATTTTGATTCTCTGAAAATAGTATTAGGATTATTAAATAAATAGTGCATTATCTGTCAGATCAGTCTAATGAAAACACATTTTATGACTTTAAAAACCAAATAATTAAATGAAGTGAATGATAGAAAAACATGAGAGACACAAGCATCTTTTGTGTCTGTGACTACTTCACTATTCTACTTTTTGATAATGTTAGCTCTGACCTCCCCATTCATTTTTCATTCTAAACACACACACATGTACACACACACACACACATCTGCACAAGTAGGTCATCTTCCAAATGTCACCAAGTGTGACACAATACACACCATTTTATTCTCAATCTAACACCTTTGCTTTCATAGCAGGTTCCAATCACTTGTGTTCAAAATGCCAATATAGGAAGAATCATCTTTTATCCTTGTCACATTCCTTCTTTCATGTATTTTTCTTCTTATCTATGTAACCATCACTCATTCCAAAGGCTATGCTCGAAGATGATTTTCCTTTTAGACAAGTTCTATTGGAATTCTTTCTAAGGCAGAAATTCCAAGAATTACAATAATCTGTGCATACTTAAAATGTCCACATTATTCTAGGATAGAACTTTAAAAGCATAACTTCTTCGCAGTGACCATTTGCTCTAACCTGGGGTTTCTGCTCTGTCATTACTCTCACTCTCTGTTTTGTCCTCCAGTTAGGCTATAAATAAGGTTTTTAGTACAGCAATGTTTGTAAAAGAATCTATAGTATTGCAATTGCTTCTGACCACAGTGTCTTCAGTAAAAAGTTGGCCACTTCATAAGTCATGCTCAACACTTAGAAACTTGCTTTTTATATAAGCCATTGGAAACCACTTAAAAAGAACCAGAACTCTGTATTGAGATTAAATTTTCATGTTGGCACTACTTATTCAATCACTAAATATCGGTGTAGTAGTCTGTGGCTATTGGTCCTATATGGGCCAAGAGTCATCTTGCATTAAATGTCATTAGAAAATGTGTTAAGACCTGGAAGAACATCAGCAAGAGAAAAGAATAGGACTTCCAAGAGCTCATTCATCTGCAAAAACATCACTTTGAACTCGTGTCTATATTCAAAATTACCCTCACAAGAGCGAAGGAAATCAGGTGAAAGATTACAGCAGCTATAGATAGCACAGAAATAGGAAAGGACACATTGAAATGGATAGGAAGGACAGTATTACATTAACCATGTCACCTCCCCCTGAGCCCCTGGCAGTAAAGAGTCAAGAGAGATGCCCTTTGCAGGGGGGAGAAACAGGGAAGTAAGCACTGAACTTTGCATTGGGCCTCAACACTAGACCTACCCCAGGAAAAGCCCACAGCCCCAGATTCTAGGCTGGTATCCATGGACTTTTAAGAAAACACATAGATTCAAAATGAAGGGAAGAGAAAAGATATTCCTACAAATGGAAATCAAAAGAGAGCAGGGGTAGCTATATTATACCATATAAAAAGACTTTAAGTCAAAAGCTCTAAAAGGAGAAAAAGATGGTCATGATATAATAATAAAGGGGTTGATTCATCAAAAGGATATAACAATTGTAAATGCATATGTACCCAATATTGGAACACCAAAATATGTAAAGCAAATATTAAATGATATGAAGAGAGATATAGATTGCAATACAATGACAGTAGGGTATTTCACTACTTGACTTCCAATGATAGACAATTCATCCAGATAGAAAATGAAAAAGAAATATGAGACTTAAACTACACTTTAGAATAGCAGAACTAAGAGACACATATAGAACCTTCCATCCAACATACACAAATCTATAAATGTGATATACCACATTATGAGAATAAAGAAAAAAAAATGTGATCATCTCAATATATGCAGCAAAAGCATTTGACAAAATACAAAATACTTTCATGATAAAAACTTCCAATAAGTTCAATTTAGAAGAAATGTACCTCAAAACAATAGATATTGTATATGAAAAACCTACAGCTATGTTGAAAACCTAAGCAAAAGTTGAAAGCGTTTCCTCTAAGATTAGAAACAAGAAAAAGATGCCTACTCTCCTACTTTTATTCAACATAGTACTAGAAATTCTAGCTAAAGCAGTTAGCACAAAGAAAGAAAGAAAACTCATCCAGATTGGAAAGGAAGAAGTTAAGTTGTCTCTGTTTGCAGATGACATTATCATATTTATAGAAAACTGTAAATACTCCACTAAAAGTGTTAGAACTAATAAACTAATTCTGTAAAGTATATAACAAGATACAACATTTACATAAAAATCAATATTTTCTATACACTAACAATGAACTGTTTTAAATATAAAGAAAACAATTCCATTTACAATAACTATATAAAAATAAAATACTTAGGGATAAATTTAACAAACAAAATAAAAGACCTGTACATGGAAAACTATAAAACAATGATTAAAAATTTTAAGAAGACAGAAATAAATCAAAAGATACCCTATGATCAAGAATTGGGAGAATTAATATTGTTCAAGTGTTCAAACTACCCGAAGTTATCTACATTTTCAATGCAATCCTCATCAAAGTTCCAATAACATTTTTTGCAGGTATAGAAGAAACAATCCTAAAATTCACATGGAATCACAAAAGACCCTGGACAACCAAAACAATCTTGAACAAAAAGAATAAAGCTGGAAGTATCTACCTGACTTTAAAATATACTGCAAAACTATAGTAATCAAAATAGCATGGTACTGGCATAAAAACAGAAACAGAGACAAGTGGAACAGAATAGTGATGCCTCAAATAAATTCTCACATTTATGGTCAATTGATTTTTAACATTCAACAAATGTGCCAATAACACATAATGGGGAAAGGATAGTCTCTTCAATAAACAGTGTTGAATTTCACCCCACAGAAGAATAAAATTAGATCCTTACCTCATATTGTATTAAAAAATGAACTAAAAATGCATTAAAGACCTAATGTAATACCTAAAAATATAAACGTAAAACTTTTAGAAGGAAACATTCAGAAAATAATCTAGGACATTGGTCTGGGCAATGATATTTTTCTTTTAAATATGACCTCAAAAGCAGAGAGACCCAAAGCAAAAATAGACAAATGGGCTTACATCAAACCAAAAGGCTTCTGCATAGGAAAGGAAATAATCAACAGATTGAAGAGACAACCTACAGAATGGGAGAAAATATCTGTAAGCCATGCATCTTATAAAAGTTCATATTTAAAAGATGTAAAGAACTTCAGCAACTCAATAGCAAGAAAACGGCCCTTTTAAAAAATGTACAGAGGAGCTGAATGAACATTTCTCAAAAGAAGGCATGCAATTGTCCAAGAGGCATATAAAAAGTGCTCAATATCACTAATTGTCAGAGAAATGCAAGTTAAAATCACAATGAGATATCATCTCACATGTGTTGGAGTAGCTATTATCAAAAAGACAAAAATTGTGGGTTAAAATGTGGAGTAAAGGGAACTCTTGCACACTGTTGGTGGGAATGAAAATTAGTAGAGACACTATGGGAAAAAAAAGTATGAGAACTTCCTCAAAAAATTAAAAATAGAACTACCATATGATCTAGCAATCTCAATACCAGGTATATATCCAAAGAAAATAAAATCAGTGTACTAAAGAGACATTTGCACCCCCATGTTTGTTGTAGCACTATTACAATAGCCAAGATCTGGAATCAACTTAAGTGTCAGTGGATAAAGAAACTGTGGTATGCATACACAGTGAAATACTACTCAGCTTTACAAAGGAAGAAAACTTTGTCGTTTGCAACAATGTGGATAATCCTGGAATACATCATGTTAAGTGAAATAGGCCTGGCACCGAAAAACAAATACTGTATGATCTCGTGCATACGTAGAATTTTAAAAACTTGAACTCATAGAATGGTGCTTAACAGTGGCTGAGAGTTGTGGGGTTAGAGAGATGTTGGTCAAAGGATACAAAATTTCAAATAAGAGGAAAAAGTTCAAGGGATCTATCATAGAATATAGTGATTATAGTTAAAACAATGTATTATTGAAAGCTGCTCTGACAGTATGTTTTAAGTGTTCTTACCACAAAAAATGATAAGTTGTGAGATAATACCTATGTTACATAGCTTTATTTAGCCATTCCACATTTATACACATGTTAAGACATCATGATATATATGATAAATATGTACAATTTTTATTTGTTTATTAAAAAAGAAAAAATGGGCCGGGCACAGTGGCTTATGCCTGTGACCCTAACACTTTGGGAAGCTGAGGCCAGCAGGTATCTTGAGGTCAGGGGTTCAAGGCCAACATAGCAAAACCCCATCTCTACTAAAAATACAAAAATTAGCCAGGTGTGGTGGTGTGCTCCTGTGGTCCCAGCTACTCTGGAGGCTGAGGTAGCAGGATCACTTGAGCCTGGAAGACAGAGGTTGCAGTGGGCCAAGATCTTGCCACTGCACTCCAGCTTGGACTACAGAGAGAGACTTGTCTCAAAAAAATAAAAGAATATTGCTAAGATAATGCCGAGTTGTTGAAAAATTTCACCTCTGAAATAATGTTGCTGTATTCGAGTCCTAACTTCTCTTCTTCCTAACCTTAAGATCTATACCTTAGTTTCCTAGGTTTTTATCAGTTTCCAACTATAACACAGAGGTAATAATAGTACCTTCCACATAGGACTGTAAGGATTAAACGAAATAATTTATAACATACTAAACAGAGTGAGTGGTGCAGAGTTAGCTGTCTATAAATGTAACTTATGATAATTTTTAGGAAGCATAAATGGGATTTCTAAATATGTGGCCTATCTACTATCATCACGACTTTAGCACACTGGTTATATAAGTGAATTTTTCAAATGTATTCAAGTATTTATGTTCAGTTATATTATTCATACCTTATTAATATTTGCATTCCCAGTACTTGCATAGTTCCTAATATTGTATATAGTAGGCATGAAAAATGTTCTTCATCTGATGAGCACATAAATTAATGATTTAATGGATAAATAAAAACATATGAACAGCTAATTGAAATTAAAATGTAAATAGCTAAAACCCCAATTGCCTTGAAAATATTTTATTCATTAATTTCTAGAAAACTGTTATTTTAAAAATGTTTATTAAGATTAAAATGGAATAAAGTATATTTAACCTGGAATTTATAAACATTAGTCATAGAAGGTCCGCTGTTCCCAGACATTGTCCTGAAAGTTATGAATTCCAATGAGAATCCTCCTTTCTTGTTCTTTGCCCCTACACATGTCTTCTGAACAGATTTGACCATCAGATAGAAATTGGGCTCTGAAGTATTCCAGTCAACAGAGTAGGAAGAAAAGGGAAAGACATATGATGTAAAGTAATATGTTATTTATTTGGCATCCATTCTCTCTAAATCTATATTCCTAGCACAGTTATGAGTTGTGGTGTACTACCACCACCCCACAGGTAAGAGCAATTCTCATTTGGTGAGCCAGAGCCCTTTGCAGGACATTTCTGAAAGTGCTAATGGGAAGGCTATTTCCTGCTTGGGAGACATACTGCTGGCAGGATGTGAATTTGGGGCTTTCAGAGCCAACTTCTCTGGACACATGAAGGAAGCCCATATGTCCTAGGAAAGAAGCAGGTCAGCCTTTAGAAGGAAACAGATCCAAGCAATTGAGAGTAGAAGAGAAACTTAGTAACTTTATTTGAAATACTGGATGGAGATTTGTTTGAAACCACTTCCTACACCTCCTCCAGAAGCTTCCCACTTACAGTGGCCAATATATGTATTTTTTAAGTTCAAGTTTATTTGAGTTGTATTTTTGTCACTTTTCTACAGCATGTGTCCTGATTAATTTAGCTATGGAAAAAATTGAGATAACTTTGATTTTAATCATTTCCTAGTGTCCAAGAAAAGGAAATTTAAAAAAAGGGAATCCATGAACTAGAATTAAGATATTTTCTTGTTTTTTTTTACTACTCGTACATTTATAAAATATTTATTGAGCACTTACTGGACAGTTTTTCCTAATTGGTTAGAAGGGATCAATATACCATATAGGCAAAGGTCCTTGCCTTTATAGGACTTACATTCCAATGGGAAGATAAAAAAGCATAATTATTATGTAGGTTGTTTAAAAGTCATACCTCTGGCAGGATGTGAGTAAATTGATATGGGAAGGAAAAAGTAGGACAGGATAGGATGTGTATGTATTGCAGAGGTTAAGGAAGAAATTTTGCATAAAGTGGTCAAGTTAGGCCTATTGGAGAATATGGGACTTGAGCAGCTCTTTGAAGGAGGTGAAGGTGAAGAGATCTCCAATTGTAGGACAGCCAGGTAAGGACCCCAGGTCCTTGCTATGCTATGAAGGCATACCTGTAATATCTAAGAAACAAAGGGAGTCCAAGGCGACTCTAGTGGAACCAGCATGAAGGAAAATAGGGAGAAGTTGCCAACAAAGTGATGCAGGATCATCTCCCAGAAGACTCTGAGGTTCATTTTAATTCTGTTCTAAATGAAATGAGAATTCGTTGAGAGTTTTCAGTTGAGGAGTGGCATCATATGACTTCCTATTTGAAAGTGTATTCTGCTGCCTTTTGAGACTAGTTCTTGGGCACATGAAGAGGCAAAAATAGAACGAGGGAGGCAAGGTAGAAAGATATTGCAAGGGTCCAGGTGAGAGATATTGGTAACTTGTCCAAAGTGAAAGTGGTGAAGGTAGTATATGATCACTAATTAGAATGCATATTTTGAATGTAGAGCTTACAGTATTTTCTTCCAGATCTGACATGGGGTGTGAGAGACAGAGAGGAGATAAGAATGATGCCAAGACTTCTGCTAGGATGAAAAAGGCTGCAGAAGGAATTTTGGGTAAAAGATAGAGTTTAATTTTAGTTTAATTTTGGATGTGTTACGTTTGACATGCCCAACAGACTCACAAGTGGAGATGTTCAGTAGACACACTTTAATATGAGAGTCTGGGTTTCAGGAGACAGATCTGAAAACATAAAAGGAATTGTTGAATTACAGATGGGTTTTCTTTTTTTCGTTTATTTGTTTTTGATGGAGTCTTGCTCTTGTCACCCAGGCTGGAGTACAATGGCATGATCTCGGCTCACTGCAACCTCCGCCTCCTGGGTTCAAGCAATTCTCCTGCCTCAGCCTCCTGAGTAGCTGGGATTATAGGCACCTGCCACCATGCCTGGCAAAATTTTGTAATTTTAGTAGAGACAGGGTTTCTCCATGTTGGCCAGGCTGGTCTCGAACTCCTGACCTTGTGATCTGCCCCCTTTGGCCTCCCAAAGTGCTCGGATTATAGGCATGAGCCACCGTGCCCAACCACAGATGGGTTTTACGTCATGAGACTGGCTAAGATCTCCAAGGAGTTAACATCGATGGGTAAGTGAAGAGGACCAAGGACTGAGCCTGGGGTATTCCACATCAAGAGTTAAGGCAGAAGAGAGGGGCCTAACAAAGGAAAATGAAAAGTGACCACTGAACTCGAAAAGCTGCAAAATATGCATTATATCCATTATATCTGAGAAGTCACATGGAGAAAGTGTATTAAGGAGAAGGGAAGGATGAACACAGTCAAAAACTGATGAGAAATCAAGTAAATTGAGAATTGAAAATGGAGCATTAGATTTAATAATGCAGTGGTCATCTGGTGACCTTGATAAAAGTATTTTTGTAGCATATGGGACAGGGAATGGCAAGAACATAATCACGGTAGTGGCAAAGAAAGGGAGCAGAGGCATTTGAAACAATGATACAGATAACAGATTTAGGTAGTTTCCTGCAAAGGGAGCAAAGGCATGCAGTAATAGCTGACAAGTCAAGAGAGGGTTGGGTGATTTTTGTTTGTTTTCTTTTCTTTTTGAATTTTCCATATAAATATATATGGGAATATATATCCTATATGTTTCTGATGGAACGACCTGATAGAGAAAAGGACTATTGATGATATAAGAGAGAAAGAAGGCAGAGAAATGTTGGAGTGATGGCCTTGATTATGAGTGAGAAGAGATGGCCCTATTACAAAAGTTGAAGAGTTTACTTTATATGGGAACATGGATAATTAATTGTTGGTAAAAGGTGAAAAAGCAGAATAAGTGAGTCTAGATTCAAATAAGTAGGTAGACGTGGGGATGGGAGTCTACAAAAGCCTCAGTATTTTCAATGAATTAGGTGACAAGGTTAACTGAGAATAAAAATGTGGGAAGAGAGGAGGTATTGGGATTTTCTGGGAGAGGGGAGGATTATAAAAAGTCACTTAAGAAAGAAGAGATAGCTAATAGGTAGTCTAAGTGGAGTACAGTTTTTGAGTATTATTAGGTGTTGATTTGAGACCCATGGTCATGCATTTAATAAGCGCATTAGCTAGGTTTTGTGTTTTGTTCCAACTACATATCTCTTTATGAACATAGGCACAGATAGATCAGGATTATAATTTTACCAGATAAATGCCATAAAGTGAGACAGGGGCAGAGAATTATGTATATGCAATACAGTAATTATAATTGACCATTCAATTTATTTAGGAAAGGAGAGGGGAAAAGATGTGAAAGGATAAAGAAGAGTTAAATTTTATAGGATTAAGGAATTGGGGGCAACTGGTAGCTCAAGGATAGTTATAAGTCTATAACTATAGTCAATGACTTATAGTTATTAAGTCAATAACTCTAAGTCTAGTTATTGACTTATAGATATAAAATATAGATATTTTCTATCTGAGTTAGAAAAAGGAGAGACAGTGCTTTCTAAGAGCACTCAGAGGACAACACATGTGTTGAAGATAATGGAAGGGTATCAGGTATTGATGGTTGTAAGGCCTAAGATGTATGACCATAGGAATGAGTGGCTGAGCTGTGGTGGGAGGCAATAGCATTGGAGGAAATGATGTTAAGGAAGTGGCAGGTGAAGATACTGAAAGTATCATTTCTATGTACTTTGAAATTCCAAAGAATTAAGGAACAAGTAATAATAGCAAGAATGACAAGAAGTGAGAAGCTGACATCATTGAAACAAGGGGAAATGAGCATCATGAAGGAGGAGAATACTGCATAGTTCCAAAGGTCCCCAAATCTCTGGGACCATCTGTGAGAAATGCTCTATCAGAGAACAATGATTTATGGGATAAAGAACAACTACTAAATGACATTATATCTGAGTCTCAGAGTCTATGCAGATTCTAGATTTGGATAAATTAATTTGGAAAAAATTCAATTATCTGTGGATAATTGGACTGGACACATATTGAACCCACAATCTCTGCCCTGATATCAGGGTTCCCTGTGTAGTTTGTAGGGACTTGATGATATTGTGTCAGCGTCAAGGACTGAATTTTTGTACACACAGATGACTAATGATGAATAATGCCTGCATTTGTCCATTAGGATTTCTTTTATTTTGTCCTTCTTCCTCTTTTTTTCCAGTTTGAGAGAAAGCCACCTAATGCTACTCATCACGAGCTGACAGGAATAGTTAGGAATATGGATTGTTTGGTCCAATTAGCTAATGTAGATGATATAATTTATAACATGAAAAATAATCACAAAACAGGTGTGTAATCAAGAGAAACTCTATTTTTCTAACAGAGTTTAGTTTTTTTCATGAGTTTTCATTTCTACATGGCAGTGAAAACTTTAATGTCAACACCTTCAGTTATATTAGTCTGAGTCAGTTGCTTTTTTCCTAAAAAATTAAGTACTACTGAGTCGCTTCCAAGAAGGCTGAATAGGAACAGCTCCGGTCTGCAGCTCTCAGTGAGATTAATGCAGAAGACAGGTGATTTCTGCATTTCAAACTGAGGTACCTGGTTCCATCTCATTGGGACTGGTTGGACAGTGGATACAGCCCATGGAGACTGAGCCAAAGCAGGGCAGGGTATCACCTCGCCCAGGAAATGCAAGTGATCCGGGTATTTCCCTTTCCTAGCCAAGGGAAGCCATGACAGATTGTACCTGAAAAAATGATAAACTCCTGCCCCAATACTGCACTTTTCCCATGGTCTTAGCAACCAGCAGACCAGAAGATTCCCTCCCATGCCTGGCTTGGCCAGTCCCACACCCACGGAGCCTTGCTCACTGGTAGTGCAGCAGTCTGAAATGACCTGCGAGGCTGCAGCCTGGTGGGGGAGCAGGGCATCTGCCATTGCTGAGTCTTGAGTAGGTAAACAAAGTGGCTGGGAAGCTCAAACTGGGTGGAGCCCACTGCAGGTCAGCAGAGTCTACTGCCTCTATAGACTACACTTCTGTGGGCAGGGCATAGCTGAACAAAAGGCAGCAGACAACTTCTGCAGACTTAAATGTCCCTGTCTGACAGCTGTGAAAAGAGCAGTGGTTCTCCCAGCACGACATTCGAGCTCTGAGAACAGACAGATTGCCTCATCAAGTGGGTCCCTGACCCCCATGTAGCCTGACTGGGCTATACCTCCCAGTAGGGGATGACAGACACCTCATAGAGGTGGGTGCCCCTCTGGGATGAAGCTTCCAGAGGAACAATCAGGCAGCAATATTTTCTGTTCTGCAATATTTGCTGCTCTGCAGCCTCCACTGGTGATACCCAGGCAAACAGGGTCTGGAGTGGACCTCCAGCAGACCTGCAGCTGAGGGCCCTGACTGTTAGAAGGAAAACTAACAAACAGAAAGGAATAGCATCAACATAAACAAAAAGGACATCAACACCAAAACCCCATCAGTAAGTCACCAACATCAAAGACCAAAGGTAGATAAAGCCACAAAGATGGGGAGAAACCAGAGCAGAAAAGGTGAAAATTCCAAAAACCAGTGCGCCTCTTCTTTTTCAAAGAATCACAGATGCTTGCCAGCCAGGGAACAAAACTGGACGGATAATGAGTTTGATGAGTTGACAAAAGTAGGCTTCAGAAGGTCAGTAATAACAAATTTCTCTGAGCTAAAGAAGCTTGTTCCAGCCCATCGCAAGGAAGTTAAAACCTTGATAAAAGGTTAGACAAATGGCTAACTAGAGCAAACAGTGTAGAGAAGACCTTAAATGACCTGATGGAGCTGAAAACCATGGCACAAGAACTATATGATGCATGTATAAGCTTCAATAGCTGATTCGATCAAGTGGAAGAAAGGGTATCAGTGACTGAAGATCAAATTAATGAAATAGGGCAAGAAGACAAGATTAGAGAAAAAACAGTAAAAAGAAACAAAGAAAGCCTCCAAGAAATATGGCACTATGTGAAAAGTCAAATCTACGTTTGATTGGTGTACCTGAAAGTGATGGGGAGAATGAAACCAAGTTAGAAAATGCTTTTCAGGATATTATCCAGGAGAACTTTTCCAACCTAGCAAGGCAGGCCAACATTCAAATTCAGGACATACAGAGAACACCTCAAAGATACTCCTCAAGAAGAGCAACCCCAAGACACATAATTGTCAGATTCACCAAGGTTGAAATGAAGGAAAAAATGTCAAGGGCAGCCAGAGTGAAAGGTCGGGTTACCCACAAAGGGAAGCACATCAGACTAATGGTGGATCTCTCGGCAGAAACCCTACAAGCCAGAAGAGTGTGGAGGCCAGTATTCAATATTATTGAAGAAAAGAATTTTCAACCCAGAATTTCATATCCAGCCAAACTAAGCTTCATAAGTGAAGGAGAAATAAAATCATTTACAGACAAGCAAATGCTGAGAGATTTTGTTACTACCAGGCCTGCCTTACAAAAGCTCCTTAAGGAAGCACTAAACATGGAAAGGAACAACCAGTACCAGCCACTACAAAAACAGCCAAATTGCAAAGATCATTGATACCATGAAGAAACTGCATCAATTAATGGGCAAAATAACCAGTTAACATCACAATGGCAGGATCAAATTCACAAATAACAATATTAACCTTAAATATAAATGGCCTAATGCCCCAATTAAAAGACATGCACTGACAAATTGGATAAAGAGTCAAGCCCCATCAATGTGCTGTATTCAAGAGACTCAGCTCACGTGCAGAGACGCACATAGGCTCAAAATAAAGGGATGGAAGAAGATCTACCAAGCAAATGGAAAGCCAAAAACAAAACAAAACAAAACAAAAACCAGGGTTTGCAATCCTAGTCTCTGACAAAACAGACTTTAAACCAGCAAAGATCAAGATCAAAAGAGACAAAGAAGGCCATTACATAATGGTAAAAGGATCAATTCAACAAGAAGAGCTAGCTATCCTAAATATATATGTACCCAATACAGGAGCACCCAGATTCATAAAGCAAGTCATTAGAGACTTACAAAGAGACTTAGACTTCCACACAATAATAATGGGAGACTTTAACACCCCACTGTCAACATTAGACAGATCAATGACACAGAAAGTTAACAAGGATACCCAGGAATTGAATGCAGCTCTGCACCAAGCAGCCTAATAGACATTTACATAACTCTCTACCTCAAATCAACAAATATACATTCTTCTCAGCACCACATCTCACTTATTCTAAAATAGACCACATAATTGGAAGTAAAGCACTCCTCAGCAAATGTAAAAGAACAGAAATCACAACAAACTGCCTCTCAGACCACAGTGCAGTCAAATTAGAGCTCAGGATTAAGAAACTCACTCAAAACCACACAACTACATGGAAACTGAACAACCTGATCCTGAATGACTACTGGGTAAATAACGAAATGAAGGCAGAAATAAAGATGTTCTTTAAAACTGGTGAGAACAAAGACACAACATACCAGAATCTCTGGGACATATTTAAAGCAGTGTGTAGAGGGAAATGTATAGCACTAAATGACCTCAACAGAAATCAGGAAAGATCTAAAATTGACCCCCTAATATCACAATTAAAAGAACTAGAGAAGCAAGAGCAAACACATTCAACAGCTAGCAGAAGGCAAGAAATAACTAAGATCAGAGCAGAACTGAAGGAGATAGAGACACAAAAAAACCCTTTAAAAAATCAATGAATCCAGGAGCTGGTGTTTTGAAAAGATCAACAAAAGAGATATATCACTAGCAAGACTAATGAAGAAGAGAGAGAAGAATCAAATAGATGCAATAAAAAATGATAAAGGGGAATATCACCACTGATCCCACAGAAATAGGAACTACCATCAGAGAATACTATAAACACCTCTATGCAAATAAAGTAGGAAATCTAGAAGAAATGGATAAATTCCTGTACACATACACCCTCCCAAGAGTAAACCAGGATGAAGTTAAATCTCTGAATAGACCAATAACTGGTTCTGAAACTGAGGCAATAATTAATAGCCTATCAACCAAAAAAAGTCCAGTACCAGATTCACAGCCCATTTCTACCACAGGTACAAAGAAGAGTTGGTACCATTCCTTCTGAAACTATTTCAATCAATACATAAAGAGGGAATGTCCTCCCTAACTCATTTTATGGGGCCAGCATCATCCTGATACCAAAATCTAGCAGAGACACAACAAAAAAAGAGAAAATTTTAGACCAATATCCCTGACAACATCGATGTGAAAATCCCCATTAAAATACTGGCAAACCGAATCCAGCAGTACATCAAAAAGCTTATCTACCACAATCAAGTTGGCTTCATCCCTGGGATGCAAGGCTGGTTCAACTTACGCGAATCAATAAATGTAATCCACCACATAAACAGAACCATCGACAAAAGCCACATGATTATCTCAATAGATGCAGAAAAGGCCTTTGACAAAATTCAACAGCCCTTTCATGCTAAAAACTCTCAATAAACTAGGTATTGATGGAACTCATCTCAAAATAATAAGAGCTACTTATGACAAATCCACAGCCAATATTATACTGAACGGACAAAAGCTGGAAGCATTCCCTTTGAAAACTGGTGCAAGACAAGGATGCCCTCTCTCATCACGCCTATTCAACATAGTGTTGGAAGTTCTGGCCAGGGCAATCAGGCAACAGAAAGAAATAAAAGGTATTTGATTAGGAAAAGAGGAAGTTAAATTGTCCCTGTTTTCAGATGACATGATTGTATATTTAGAAAACCCCATCATTGCAGGCCAAAATCTCCTTAAACTGATAAGCAACTTCAGCAAAATCTCAGGATACAAAGTCAATGTGCAAAAAGTCACAAGAATTCCTATACATCAAATAGCAGACAAACAGAGAGCCATATAATGAGTGAATTCCCATTCACAATTGCTACAAAGGGAATAAAATACCTGGGAATCCAACTTACAAGGGATGTGAAGGACCTCTTCAAGGAGAACTACAAACCACTGCTCAACGAAATAAAAGAGGACACAAACAAATGGAAGAACATTCCACGCTCATGGATAGGAAGAATCAATATCGTGAAAATGACCATACTGCCCAAGGTAATTTATAGATTCAGTGGGATCCCCATCAAGCTACCAGTGACCATCCTCACAGAATTGGAAAAAACTACTTTAAAGTTCATATGGAACCAAAAAAGAGCCTGCATTGTCAAGACAGTCCTAAGCAAAAAGAACAAAGCTGGAAGCATCACGCTACCTGACTTCAAACTGTACTACAAGGCTACAGTAACCAAATCAGCATGGTTCTGGTACCAAAACAGAGATATAGACCAATGGAACAGAACAGAGCCCTCAGAAATAATACCACACATCTACAACCATCTGATCTTTGACAAACCTGACAAAACAAAAAATAGGGGAAAGATTCCCTGTTTAATAAAGAGAACTGGCCAGCCATATGTAGAAAGCTGAAACTGGGTCCCTTCCTTACACCTTATACAAAAATTAACTCACAATGGATTAAATACTTAAATGTAAGACCTAAAACCATAAAAACCCTAGAAGGAAACCTAGGCAATACCATTCAGGACATAGGCATGGGCAAAGACTTCATGTCTAAAACACCAGAAGCAATGGCAATAAAAGCCATAGACAAATGAGATCTAATTAAACCAAAGAGCCTCTGCAACACAAAAGAAACTATCATGAGTGAACAGGCAACCAACAGAATGGGAGAAAATTTTTGCAATCTACCCATCTGACAAAGGGCTAATATCCAGACTCTACAAAGAACTTAAACAAATGTACAAGAAAAAACAAACAACCCCATCAAAAAGTGGGCAAAGGATATGAACAGACACTTCTCAAAAGAAGACATTTATGCAGCCAATAGACACATGAAAAAATGTTCATTATCACTGGTCATGAGAGAAATGCAAATCAAAACCACAATAATATACCATCTCACACCAGTTAGAATGGCGATCATTAAAAAGTCAGGAAACAACAGAAGCTGGAGAGGATGTGGAGAAATAGGAATGCTTTCACACTGTTGGTGGGAGTGTAAATTAGTTCAACCATTGTGGAAGACAGTGTGGTGATTCCTCAAGAATCTAGAACTAGAAATACCATTTCACCCAGTGATCCCATTACTGGGTATATACCCAAAGGATTATAAATCGTGCTACTATAAAGAGACACACACATGTATGTTTATTGTGGCACTATTCACAGTAGCAAAGACTTGGAATCAACCTAAATGTCCATCAATGATAGACTAGATTAAGAAAGTATGGCACATATACAGCATGGAATACTATGCAGCCATAAAAAAGGATGAGTTCACGTCCTTTGCAGGGACATGGATAAAGCTGGAAATCATCATTCTCAGCAAACTATCACAAGGACAGAAAACCAAACACTGCATGTTCTCACTCATAGGTGGGAGTTGAACAACGAGAACACACGGACACAGGGTGGGAAACATCACACGCAGGGGCCAGTCTGGGTCTGGGGGGCTAGGGGAGGGATAGTATTAGGAGAAATACCTAAGGTAAATGACACGTTGATGGGTTCAGCAAACCAATATGGCGCATGTATACCTATGTAACAAACCTGCACATTGTGCACATGAACCCTGGAACTTAAAGTATAATAAAAAAATTAAGTACTATTTTCTCAGTTACTACCCAGTTCTAAGTCACTATTTCTGTGTTGCCTTCTCGCTTCCTTCTGGTTTTCTAACACCCACGTGGAATTTGCATGTCACTAGTGAAAGGTGTTGAAAGAGAATAGGGCATGTCATGGTTTCCAGCATTGGTGACAACTGTTGCTGGTTATTGAGGTAACTAAAGGAATTAGTGCCAGAAATAGGGTGAAAGCCAATATCATTAGAGGAGGGCACATCAAATCACTGGAAGACTAGAATATTAGAAGAATTCTCTCTTTATATGTCAAAACAGAAAATTATTAATACAGACATATTATTAGAAAAAGTAATAGCACAGGCAGAATGTGTATCTGGCTTGGCTCTCTGGGACTCCTATGTCTTCCTGGCATATGGATGATTCTACAGATGCTTATAAACCTTTGTTGCTATCCCGGGGAAGTGGTTTATTTTATAGCCTCTGCTTCTGGGTTACCCTTTCTTTGCTTGATGGCCATTCAGGAAATCTCCTGAATTGACATTCATTAAGCCAGCTTATGTTTTCTGACAATGCCTGCAGTTTATTCTGGGTCCCAGGAATAGAACTAGAAGTAAGATAAAAAGAAAGAGAATGTACTAAAGCCTAAAACTAATAGTATGATTCCTGGATAGAATATCCTATGGATTTAGTAGTTTAATTTAAACTGGGTGGTGCATCCATTTCAAACCACACCCTTTATTTTTTTACTCAGATTGGGATATAAGCTTTTCAGGAACCTCAGACAGCCTAAGAAAATAGCTGCTTTAGATAATCTTGTTTGCGATGAGTTTTGAAAATGCAAGAGAGAATACTTAAGGTGTTATATCATCTGGAAGAAATACATAGCTCCAATCACATTTAAGTGTCACTTCCAACACACCTCTGAAACAGGTGGGACATAAATTTCTGATAGAATATGGCAACAGATTCTTCCTAATTTTCTGCCTTCTCTCATTCACATGCCCTGTCCCATGAAAGATAATTAAATATTTATTTCAGGCTAAATGATCACTTACAATAATTTTGATAAAACTATGCCTAGATATCTAAACTACCCATCACTTTGACTTGTCAGTATCAGAGTGACACTAGGACAAACTGTCAACAAGCAAGTAGCATAAGGAACCATGGATGCTGAAACAGAGCTAAAGCCAGTTGTCTTTTACCTTGTTCAGGATGTGATAGGGAAAAACCTCCAAGAATCTATAACTTACTGCTAATGTGGGGTCTCGGAAGACCCGGGAAGTGCATTCTATCAGATGTGATAGGGAAATCTGTGAGGTTCATTACTCAGTCTCCTTGACAGGGAGACCAGATGCCCCATTCATAAACTATGATGCTATTTACTTAATATGACTTTTAGTGATACAGTTTAGGTGGTGGTATATTATGTACTTATGTACTTATGTACTTATTCAGGTGTGATCTTATAATTCCCTAATATGGTTATGGGTACTAAACTGCTTACTAAGGGTGGAAATGTATGGAAGCTGTATTACTGACCTATGGCATTAGAAACTCCAGTATTGCTTTCTGTACCTTCATCATAATAAAAGGGCAAAGACCATAGTTGCCCATTTTTCCTGCTCTGGGGTAGATTAAAAGGTAATCTACTTAAAAGATTAAAAGGTGATTATGACAGATAATGCCAATTAGTACTCACTTTCTCTGCCCCTTCTTCCTTTGTTAATAGAACCTTCAATAGAACATGACCATTCCACTGAAGATTTCATTACCCTCCATTTCCTGATGTTACATATGGCTACATAGTTAAGTTTCTACCAATAGGCTTTGAGCATACACAGTGAGCACCATTTCTTGGCCCTGCCTTTAAAGAACATAGATATAAACTTCACTTTCCTTGCTCTCTGTTCCCGGTTTAGGAAGAATGGTACGATGATATGAACTGAAGCAACCATTTTAGACTGTGAGATGAAATCCACATGTTTAAGATGGCAGAGTAGCCTGGATCTGCAGTGACAGCCCTGGATTCTTAGGCTTGTACTGACGTATGGGGAAGAAATAAACTTCCATTTATTTAAGCTATAATGTGTTATTTTGATGTTAGATTCAACAATTAAATTGGTCATCTGACTATTATAGCAGCAAATGGCTGCTTTCTAGAGGATGTTTGAAAGGCTAACTTAGTGGGAACTCTTGTTACTCATGTAAATTAGAAAAATATCCTCATGATACTCATGAGACACAGAATTTGGTAGTTTCATAAGAACATAAACTAACAATTATTTTAAAAGTAGTTTCATATTTGAATGTGGAACCAGCTAAGCACGGTGGCAAATACCTGTAGTCCTAACTACCTGAGAGACTGAGGTGGGAGGATTGCCTGAGGCCAGGAGTTTGATGCTGCCGTGTGCTATAATCATGTCAGTGAATAGCCACTGTACTCCAGCCTGGTCAGTAGGGCAAGACCCTGTCTCTACACAAAATAATAATAAGAAAGAAAGAAATTGGAATCATTGCTATCCTTGTGTATGAAGTATACTTGTATACCAGATATTCAAGGGTGAGGAATTTAAGCTGATGCATGGGGTCATCTTCTTTCTATTTTTGCCCATTTGCGGGGGAGTGTGTGAGGAGAACAAGAAAACCCAGGACTGAATTAACCAAGAGAAATCCAAAACAAGTAAAGGGAACCTCATTGTATCCTTTACAGAAAACAGAAGAAAGGAAAAGTTACTGTGACTCTTAGAGGGTGACTCTAACTCTTGTGGGTAAGAGTAAGAATCTCATAACACTAACAGAAGGAGGCCCTAAACTCTTTTCCATATATCTTAATATGGACACTTCAGCATCTGAATCTGTGGAGGAACCTGGTCAATTTGGGTGGGATACGCATTCAGTCATTTATTCAGTTATCATTTAAGTCTCTACCTAATAAAGAATCTAAACCAATAGATAAAAATTCATGTCTTATTACTTGTCTGTACTGTTGGCTGAGCTTAGGAACTGTTGATTAAAAAAAATATGCTGTGTCACCTCCACCTGATAAAGCCTATATTCTAGAACCTAACTGTAGGCTGTCAAGATTAGAGAGTTTATAATTTATTATGTAAGTGTTACATTGCTTCCCTTAAATCAAAGACAATTTCTAGTTCACATACATTTATTGTTCATACATTTGTCCATTTCTTTAGAGATCAATCAAGAACTCTCCTTTTTTTTGGGAAAAAAAGTGAGAATTTGTATATTTCCTATGCTTTATTTCTTTATTGAAATTCTGCCCACCTATCTAAATACTCTTCTGTTACAGGAATTTACTCTGCAGTTGGGAACTTCAGTAGTGAATTTATATTCACACTATTTTATGCTAAACTAAAAATTCTGACTGCCACTAATGGTCCAGCAATGAAATAATAATAGGTCTAATTTTCCGGTTATACAATGAGAGAAAATTGTTCTATTTCTTGAAAGTGTTGAGCTAATTGGAGAATATAGTTGGGGGTAATCAAAATGGTTTATCCTGATAAGAAGGTAGCTGCAGTAATTTTATTTTTCTTTTGCATATTGATTATCTCTATCTCTATGATAACTAGTGAGATCAAATAGTTATTTAATAATTAATTGCATTTCATCATTTAATAAAAATCTTTTCAGGCACTTATCACAAGGAAATTCGGTAATGAATTATTTCACATTAACTCTAAACTCATCGGGCTAGTTTATATAACATCAAGTAAGCTACTATTAACTTTGGGTGGGAGCTGGACACAGTGGCTCACGTCTGTAATCCCAATGCTTTAGGAGGCTGAGGTGTGAGAATTGCTTGAGGCCAAGAGTTTAATCCAGCCTGGGCAACATAGTAAGCCCTCATTTTTACTGGAAATTAAAAAACTTAGTTTAGTGTGGTGATGTACATCTGTAGTCTCAGCTACTTGGGAGGCTGGGGTGGGTGGGTGGCTTGAACCCAGGGGTCTGAGGCTGCAGTTTGTTGTGCTTGTGCCACTGTACTCTAGCCTGGGAAACAGAAGGAGATTCTCATCTCTAAAGAAAGAAAACAACAACTTAGAATAGGATGTAAATGTCAATAAATCTCTCTAAGGGGTTTAGATAAATTGGTAAAGGGCAAATTCGGATCTTTGTGTAAAAAATTATTATATTTTGGAAAAAACCATATAATTCACCAAGTCCCTCATTTTATATCTGCTTCAATTTACAGCGGGGAGACTGTACATAGTTGAAAGAATTTACCTTCTCCAGATCATAAGTGAGTAAGATTTGATAAGATATATCTAGATGTGTTTCGACAGTTTGATAGTATTACAGCAAGTTAATTATCCCAAAGTTATTTCTATTATTAGAATGAGAATTCTGAGTTGACTTATTTCCTCTTGTCTAATATAGTTTGAATTATTTTTATTATTAGTTCTACAGAATTAACCAATAGCTGGTCTTTCTTGAAGAGGTCACTGGAAATTGGAATTATTACATTTAGTTATTTCTAATACCCCATCCATAGAATATTTCATTTTATTTTTATATCTGAAATTTTAATCCCCTTTTGAAAATGTAGAAACTACTTCACAGAGAGATTAAATAGCTTTCTTAAGGTCATATCTAGCTGAAGCTAGAATTCAAAAATTAGTTTTCTGAATTTAAACATTTACTATTTTGGGGATGTTCTGTAAATGTGGAAGTCAAGAACCTAATATATTTGCAGGGTGGATTGTGCTTCATGGTTTATTTTTTCTTCATTTTAAGTCTTATACTTTATATATATGGTGATTATATTGTACTGGATGGAGACCAGAGAAATTTTTAGTAGTTGTCAAAACTGTCAAACATTTGCTCAAAACTAACCTATTTAGTTCTTACTATTAAAAAAATAAACGAAAGAGGATTAAAGAGCCTGACCATCCAGATTGGCATCCTCCATCTAAATTCTTAAACGCAAGAAGAATCTCCACCAGATTTGGTTTAGTATCTATATTGTTTATTTTCAAAAGATGCTATCTGTTGGGATAGTGAGAATAATCATACGGGCATTTCTACACAGCACTTATTTTTGGCATGTGGTAGATGCCAGAAAACTACATGTTACTTGGAATGAGGGCAATTACAAGTTCTAATATAATCAGATAGATCTAGGTTCTACTGGCTCTGTTATTAATTGCTTTATGCACTTGAGTAAGTAAAGAAATGTCTCTAATAACACAGATTTGGGAATGGTAATATTCTTAAAGTGTTACTCTGAAACAGTCCATTCCAAAGTCTGACTGATGGTAGGTGACCTCTATACTCCTATTTCTTTTGGTAGAACTTGAAACTTAACATGGTGGGGCAAATAGGGATTAAAATGCAATGAAGAATTAATTTATCTATTTTCACCAAAATGCCTTTGTTGCTTGTTGTTGATATTTTATCCTAATTGCACAGCTATTGTAGAATTTTATTAATTCGATTCTTAGCCTCAGAAAGGTTGGGATTCTTTCCCTGGCTTTGGCCCTCTCCAATGAGTGTTATTCAGTTGTCCTGGGTCTCAGTTTCTTCAACTGCGGACGGGGAAATATCTTCCTTATAGTGTTATCTTAAGGAGTAACTATGACTAAATGTCATAACAATAGTGAAAATAACTTTTCAATTATATAGTGCAATATAAATGTACAGGCTTTTTTTCACTTTTATTATTATGATTATTATTTCCAGTTCCTATGACTTTGGAGACCTGTGAAAAGACACTTAACAAAAATTTACTAAACATTAACATGCTTGCTTTTTTTTTATACAACCAAGTTGAAAAACCCTAAGGGAATAAGCTATAAAAAAACACAAAAACAGAACTAATAAAAGCACTTATGTTTTCTCTGAAAAAAATATTTAAGAATGCATACTACATTATGAAATCTGTACATTTTTGAAAAAAGAGTAAGATAGTAAGTTAAATCCTACCTTTTTTGCAATTCTATAGTCAGCCCTTTCAAAATATGATAAATGTGACGTTCTATTTAAGATAGCGAGTAGTCTGTTCAAAGAATTATCTTTCAGCGTTCTCACCTTGTTTTCCATAATTCATAACAAAATCACATCTCCCATTTATGTGGCAACTATTTGCTCCAAATGCTACTTCTTCCTCTGATCTTATAATCAGGCGAGATGTGCTGTTGCTAGTGTATCACAGCAGTAACCACGGCCAAGAGCTCAGAATTTCTAAACCTGATTAGTTTCTGCAATTTATATTTCATCATTGACATATCAGTCTTTAAATAGATTGAGAACTGTGCACATTGAAATGAAATTTACACATTTAACAACTGAAGAAGATCGTTCATTTTTTAAAGAAATTAATTCACTCCTAATGAAAGATGGAAGACTGTCTGAATCATTCATTAGTTTAACCTTTTCCATCTTCTAAAAATCAACCCATCCTTTACAGGAGAACACTGAGAGAGTATATTTTCCCTTACACCTAATACTTGATCAAAATAATTCCTTCAATCTTTATTAGGAATTTTCACTTTAAACATTTGTTTTACCAAATTACTAATATATGAGTATCAGACAAATAAAAAATAAATAAAACGTATTGAGTTAGTACTTTATGAGTCATTCTTTTGAAATTTCCCCTTAGCTATATATCACAAGTTTTGGAAAGAAAGCACTTCTAACAAACACTAAGACAGGACACCTTTTGCAAGATTTTGTAAAATTTTTTTTAAATTTATTTATTATTATTATACTTTAAGTTGTAGGGTACATGTGCATAACGTGCAGGTTTGTTACATATGTATACTTGTGCCATGTTGGTGTGCTGCACCCATCAACTCGTCATTTACATCAGGAAAATTTTTTTTAAAAAAACTAAAATCTTACATAAGTTTTTTAAAAAAACTAAAATCTTACATAAGTAAATGTAAGATACAAAATATTTACAGACAGAGAAAATCTGCCAAATGAACCCTCTGATGGAAGAGGCTTAATCCCTCTTCTAATCCCCAAGGATTTAAGAGCCAAGCAATTATACAAACTTGAAAACTGGACATCTGTCTCTATGACATGGTGGGCATAGTGTCTGTGTGTGTCTCTCTCTGTGCATGTGTGTGTGCATGTGTGTGTATGTGTGCATTTGCATGCATACATAGTTCTTGTATATCCACCTCACTTCTATTACTTCTCATTTAACTAAGATTTGATAACAATATCATCAACCAAAATTGGGACAGGGTGTAGAAGACGCTGAAAGTCATATATTACTCTCTTTATTACCTGCGATACGGTTGGGAAGAAAAATGATGATGCTTTATAGAGATGGCAGTTTTTACTGTTTATTGATTTAGTGTTAGATAATTCAAATTCACTTTGCTTCTTGATGTCCAAAAATTTGAATACAATCGATACAGTTACTGGTCACATTTTGTTAATGTTGCCCTTTACAACAAAAGCTTCTTCAAACCTCAGATTCAAAAGGTAATAAGATTATCCTTTGGTAAAACATCTGAATTTTTAAATATTTTAATTTCAAACATGCTGAGTAGGTATTGAGCCTGAACCAACAGATAGAGTGCTTTAACCACTTTATATGTATTATTATATTTAATACTCACAGCAATTATATGCAAATGAGATTCATATTATACCTATTTTTCAGATGATGACACTGGGGCTTCATCTGAAAGGAGATGATAAGTATGGAGAGGATAAGTATGTTGCTCAATATTGCTGCTTTGTGTGTGAAAATGTAGGTAATTGAGACAGAAGTCAATTTGAGCCTACATCTTCTAGTGCTCTTTAATTTGCCAATTTAAAAACACAAAGGTCTCTCTTTTTTGTCTCCATTATCAGTCTTTCTCATTTTTCAACTTGTCTGAAATTTGTTTAAAGTCTTTGTACTTTTCTTCTACATCGTTACAGAGCATCTTAAATTTTTCTTTTACATCACAAATTCAATATTCTGAATGTTATGCAGTTTAATTTTCTTTGATGAATTCATATTTTTCCTTACTTTAACAATTCTACTTATTTTAAATTACTTCATCAAGGGTAGAAAGCCCATGTTTTCTCACACTTTTTTCTCTGAATCATCATCGTCATTGTTGTCATTATTATCGTCATCATTACCCTGTTCCTTTGGTACTATACTTAGTCCATTATCCTCTGTGGAGAATTTGCTACATGTCTCATGGCTTCATGGGGAGGGAACTCCCATTTCTCTCATGGCTTGTCTATGCTTTCCAGAGCTCACAACAAAAATTAATTCTGTATTCGCTGTGTTTGCCTGGTTTTTACTTCTTTTCTTACAACGCTGCTACAGTTCAGAGGATTTCCCATAGTTAATCCAAAAACTATTTAATTTCTGTAGATGTCACCAATTTCTAGTTGCAGTTATAATGTGCTTTCTACCCTGTTATTGTTTTTATTTGGTAATTTTAGTAAGATTTCATATGACTGGCTAAGACATTTGTTTTTCTGTCCCCGCTGTTTTCCTAAAGTCAAAGTTTCATGTCCTCTTAGTGCTTATGAAGAGCATAATTAGATGGTACTCATTTTTTTTCCCTCACAGTAGAGCATGAAGGAGATAATACCAATACTGTCCCCTAGTTTTCAAGTGACATTTTTCTGTTCTATCTTGTTTTTAATACATTGAAATACATTAAACTGGTGAAAGTTATTGTTTAAATTTTGCTATTCCAGACGAAGATAGCAGGAGATGGGCTAGTTAGGCAAGGATAGGCTGCAGTAATAAATAGATCCAAATGTATAATCTGTCAACATAATAGAAATGTTTTGATTTCCCACAGCAAGGTCAATTGTAGTTGCAGTTTTTTGGGCAGGAGAGTGGGACGGATGAGGAAACTATATTCAACACAGTCATTTGAGAATTCATGCTGGGAGTAGCTCTGTTGTCTTTAACACATGGATTCTTAGATTCCATGGATTGCTGTCAGTCAAGAAGGAGAGCAATAATGTGGGGCAGTTCAGGACAGTTTTTTTTGGCCAGGTCTGGAAGTGTCATATAGCAACATCTGCTCATACTACATAAACCGCAGCTGACTGAAAGGGAGCCTGGGAAATACTGTCTATCTGTGTTCCCAGAAAGAGGAAACATTTTGGCTTGGGGGAGAATATCTGGCAGCATACTTTATTCCATATAGTGTTGTACTGCCTAATTAGAAACTTGTCACTTTCTATATGTGAGTTACATGTCCATGTGGGTAGTGTATATGCTCAGAACAAATGTTACCTTGAGTTTCCTTTGTACTTGTAAGGAGAACCTCTTACCTCTGTAGGGGCTGTTTCCATGAGGACTCCACACAAGGAGATACTTTCCATGGATAATGGAAAGATATGAAGCTACTCATCCCCAACTTCCAGAATCTGTTATTCCCAATGCTTTCATATTATGTATAATTGTGTTAGTTGCACTTCACTGGTGTCTGTGCTTTAACTTTTCTACATAACAGTTCTTCCACAGCTTAGAGACTTCAGTGCTAGCTTATTCTTTGCAAAAAAAAAAAAAAAAAAGTTCTATAGTTAATAAAATATTTAGAACTGTCTTTATTTACCCTACAACAATTTTCAGGAATAACTTAATTTTCTTATTTATTAATGCATTATTTAAGTGGGACATCAAGCTGAGGGGTTAGTTTTCTTTTGCCTTTTTGCCTAGAAAAAAGAAAGCAAAATAATATTTCATGCAACGGCTATTCTTGCTTCCTGAATTTGCGTGTTGTGAAATACTTTATGAATTGAAGAAAACAAGCAAAGCTTCATGTATGTTGAGTTTATATTTTTATTTGGACACTTGTCATTTTGCTTAAACTGAGATAAATCTATTATGTTTAATATAAAGGCATACGGTCATCATTTAGTCTTCTAAAGATATGAGAATGTTCATTATCGAAAAGATATACAATTTCTAAAGAATTTAGGAGTCCTATGCTGCCATACAAAAGCTGATGTTTTAATAGGCTGTGGAAAAACTACCTTCACAGAGCAGGGAAAGTGAAAGGCTATGACATCATTGATTGCAGATTTGTGAACTCTGCAGTTAAGGCTTTATCAGTTTCTTCTACCTGTATCTAGAGCATGCTCCCTTATGATAATTAAAGTGTGTAATGATGATTCAGATTCAACCTTGATAAAGTAAACTTCAAAGAATTAGATCACGATTTTTTTTTTGTTATTCTATTTTAAAAAGACAAAAATGAGTAAACTTCAATCAAAAGGCCTTATGCTTTTGGTATGAATATGTATAGTACTTAAAATTTGTGTCCTGCTTAATATGAGTTATAAAATGCTGAGATTAAAATAATTTAACTTTTATTAACTCTAGGATTACTCAGAGCCTTTTGATAGAGATCAAGTGTGTCTTCTTTACCTGTCTTATTTGACCACTGTTTTATAACACAAAAGCCAACATCTCCCAAATAATTTTTCTGCAGAACACTTTTTAGGAATGCAGACGAAGAACTTTAGGATATGCCAAAGCTGTAATTGACATTCCCATAACTCTTTAACTTAAGCAACAGTGTTTGTTTGTTTGTTTGTTATTTTTTATTTTTTTGAGACACAGTCTCGCTCTGTCGTCCAGGCTGGAGTGCGGTGGCACGATCTTGGCTCGCTGCAAGCTCCGCCTCCCAGGTTCACGCCATTCTCCTGCCTTAGCCTCCCGAGTAGCTGGGACTACAGGTGCTCACCACCACACCAGGCTAATTATTTTTGCATTTTTTTTTTTTTGGTAGAGATAGGGTTTCACTGGGTTAACCAGGATGGTCTCAATCTCCTGACCTAGTGATCCACCTGCCTCAGCCTCCCAAAGTGCTGGGATTACAGGCATGTACCACCGTGCCCGGCCAGGAACCGTGTTTTAACTAATTAAATTAACCGCCATTTTTCGTTGGCATACTATTATTCGTTTGAACATGCTTTCCAGATGTCAGGCATATATTACATCCAAAAACTTGGTGTCTTCTCACCCAATGGAGTGGGCATGCCTGCAAAGGAATCAGCTCACTGGCCATCTTTAAGGTCAAAATTAAACTAATCCTGAATCAATTTACTTCTGTTATTTCACTGTATGTTTTCTTTATTCTGTAAGCAGAAACCATAAAGAATGAGAATATTTTCATAGTAGCATGAACCTAACAGGCTAGGAGAAAGCCTTAGGGCATTTTCTAACTGGCATAAAAAGTTTTCTTGTTCATTTCAACATCAAGTCTAAGAAATCTTCCTTTCATTTTAAATAACTTGGCTTTCTTAGGAGAGACTTGCATACCTAGACATTTGCAAAATCTATATTTTTAGCAGACATTATATTTTTAACCTAATCTGTACCCACTTTCTTCTGAACAAAATAGACATAAAGAATAAAAGATTCTAAAATATTGGGAGTATTTCAAGAAAGAAAAGAAAGAAGAGATATAAAATAGAAATCCAGATGCCATTTTAAATAGAAGTAAAATGTTTTAATCACAGATACTCACAGAACTCTTTTCAGGCTTATCATCATTTAGAGAGAATGAAGACATCAATTAAGCCCCTCTTTGACCTCAGCAATTGCCACCCTATCATTTGAAGGTGGTTAAAGAAAGACAAAGATATTAACTTATTAGCACTAATACAGCATGTTTTGTTTTATAAAGCTCATCCAAAAATAGCAAGAATCCTACGAGGCAGTTCATCTTATAAGAAGTTTACAAGATAATAAAACAGAATATCAGAAATGTAAAGGAACATTTAAAGTTGCACATTTAGGAAGGTCTTGAATCAAGATTTTTCCCTTACAGTCATTCTTTTAGTCATTGCAATATATTACTTTGTCAACACATTTGACAAGAGAATAAATACATTTTAAAGAGTCAACTTAATTCAGGGATACCAAGTTTAAGTGAATGTAACATAAGAAGTTACAACAACATCGTGTTGGAAATGTAGGAAGATAGAATTTCTACTCCATAAATAATGTACGAGCAGAGATATTTTGAGTCTCTGTTCATCTGGAGTCCAGTTGGGAAGGATCTAGGAACCTAGAGAATGGAAAGAATCAATTACCATCATTTACATGTATATAACATTATTCCTAATGTAATACAGCATGTGCTTGCAAGTCAAAAAGACGTATTTGATCCTTCAAGTAGGAGGTAGCTTTTAAAAAGGCATATTTGAGTCTTAGAACTACTATAAATTTGGTGTATATTCGTGGAGAGTATGTTAAACATTTTGAGCCTTTTTCTTCCTTTTGTTAGTAGTGATGATAATAATATCCAACTGTTATGTATCATTGTGAATAATCATATGGTGAGTTTTACATTAATTTAGATATTATAAATTGCTATCAATTATGATTGATTTTATCAATAGCTATAACAGCCTAAAATATCATGGTTCTATTAGTGCTATTTATATTTTACTATTTTATCCACAAATACCGTCTAATATGAACTTTGGAACTTTGACTCCAGGTTCTGCCACCTCTCAGCTGTGTGACCTTAATCAAGTCATTCAGTCTTTCTCAATTAGAGATTCTTCGTCTACAAAGAAGTCATAATAGGTACTTTTAAATTTGATTCAATTTCCACTTCCACTTAAGATGAAGAAAACTTCAAGAATATTACTCTCAAGCCTATCAACAAGAAAAGCCAGTTGTTGGACATGATAACTTTGAGCCTATCAGAGAGCTGATGTTCTAAGGCAACTGGGTAGACTGAATCCCAAAGTGTAAGAAGTCCCTTCAAGGATTAAAAGGACAAATTCTTTTATTTCAGAGAGAGTATGGAAGATGTGGCAGCCTTTGAAGCAATATAAACAGAACAACTGAAATGTTTACAAATTCTTAAAGGTCAAATGAAGGCAATGTGACAGTTAAAAAAATCTATGTGTCCCAGAAGGGTCTTTTCCATGGGCCACCACCAGATATTTATAAGAACAATTCCAGGCAGAGCAGAAGACCTGAGAAGGCACCTGTCACTTACCATAAACCAACAGTAGCACGGGTTTGAAGGATGAAAATATTAGAGGGATAAATAATGAGAGAACCTGGAAACTCCTGTCTAAGAAACAGGTATTGCATATGAACAAGGTGGTGATCTGTCACTGGAGTGTGAGCTTGTGGGGAAAGTAGACTGTGTGCACACACAGAAAATATAGGAAATCAATAAGGATATAGAAGGTTTAATTTTATAAACCGACTTGACCTAATTCATATTTATAAAGCACTCACACAACAACAGCAAAATGCATATTATTTTCATATGTGCTTGGACCATTCATTAAAAGAGAGCATATGATGAATAATAAAACACATTTCAAAAAGTGTAAAGTATTGAAGTAAATCATGGTATGTGCTCTAACTAAACCAAAATTAAATTAAGAATCAATGCCAGATAGGAGGATGACCCCAAATATTTTGAAATTATTTTACATTATTCTTTGTATTGGATAAAGAAGTCACAACTGAATGAAAATGAAAATATATCAAATTATGTACAATACAGTTAAAACAGTGCTTCACAGAAATTTACAGATTTAAATGTTTTTAATAGAAAAGAAGAAATGTTCTCCAAAGAATGGTCTAAGTTGTTGTTTTAAGGTAATCCCCAAAGCAGAAATCAATCAATAAAATGAAAAGCAGAAAAGAAGAAGAGAACAATTCAATCAAACAAAAAGTTGATTTTGAAGGTATCAATGAAACTGATAGATTTCTGGTTAGTCTAAGGTAAGCAAGCTTAGCAATTGTGTAGAGGTTTTAAGGCAAATATACATACAATTATTTTATATTGATATACAAACAGTTATTGCTGAAAAATTAAAGACCTAAATAACTTCAACCATTCACCTTGTTTATGGATCAGAAAACTCAGAATTGTTTCTCAGAATATCAGAATATCAGTTCTCTTCAAAGTTATCTACTGGTTCAGTGCATTCCCCCGTCTAAGTCTCAGAAATCTATTTTCCTGGTAGAAACTGACTTCTATAATGATATTATAAATACAAAATTTAATTGATATTATAAATACAAAAGGTTCTAGAATTGGCAGAACAATTTTTCAAGAAAAATAAAGCCGGAGGCTTTCCATATGTGTATATATTTCAAAACGTCATGTAGTACACAATAAGTACATGTTATTTATTGTCAATTTAAATTAATTAATTAAAATGTATAAAGCTAGAGGACTCAAAATGTCTAATTTCAAAGCTATAGTTAAATAAGCTACAGTCAACAAGACACTATGATATTGGAATAAAAAGAAAATTTAGGTCAGTGAGACATAGTGGTCTTTCTCTCTCTCTCTACTTCTCCCTCCTTTTATATATCCAATTGGGTTTAAACAAATATTTCAAGGTAATTCAAAGGGTAAAGAAAAATCTTTTCATACACAGTGCTGAGTAGTAGGTATCTATATGTAAATAAACTCAAACTTTACAACATATATTTTAAAAATTTACTGAGAAAGAACTGTAGTCCTAAACAAAGGACTACAAGAAATTACAGAACAGATTATTTGTGACTATAGGTTTGGCAAAGATTTCTTAGATAAGACACGAAAGTCATAAAGCATCAAAGGAAAAAAATGATAAATTAGACTTCATCAAAGTTAAAAATTATCTCTTCAAAAGAAGCTAAAGAAATTAAAAGATAAGCCACACTGTGGGAGAAAGTACTTGAAAAATATATCCGGGATAGGACTTTGTACCTAGACTTCTATATTTTTGAAAACATGCTTTTGTTTATTTTTTGTATAAATTGATGGGGTACAAGTGCAATTTTGTTGCATGCAAATATTGTGAAGTGGTTAAGTCAGGACTTTTAAGTGTTCATCACCCGAATAATGTACATCGTACCTATTAGGTAATTTCTCATCATCCATTCCCCATTCCACCTCGTCACCCTTCTTTATCTCCATTTTCTATTGTCCTACTGTCTAAACTCACATGTACACATTTTTTAGCACACACTTGTGAGAAAATGTGATATTTCACTTTCTGTGACTCGCTTGTTTCACTCAGATAATCGCCTCTAGTTCCATTCATGATACTGCAGAAGACATGATTTTACTCTTTTTTATAGCTGAGTAGTATTCCATGGCATACACATAGCACATATTCTTTATCCAATCATCCATTGATAGACAATAAGACTGATTCCGTATCTTCACTATTGTGAATAATGCTGTGATAAACATATGGGTGCAGGTATCTTTTTGATATGCTGATTTTTTTTTCATTGGGTAGATACTTAGTAGTAGGATTACTGGATGAAATAATAGTTCTACTTTTAGCTCTTTGAGAAATCTCCATACTGTTTTCCAAGGAGGTTGTACTAATTTATCTTCCCACCAATAGTGAATAAAGACACCCTTTTTTCTGCATCCTTGCCAACATCTTATTTTCTATTTTCTGTCTCTTTAAAAATAACTATTCTGGAGAGGGCAGATAAAGATGGCAGAATAAAAAGTTCCACTACTTATTAGAGCTAGAGAGAGGTAGGCCCCTGTACAATAATAGCTGGAGACATTAATGCCTCACTTTCATCTTTGGACAGATCTTCCAGAAAAAAAAAATCAACACAGAAATACCTGACTTAATCTGCACTACAGACCAAATGAATCTGATAGAGATTTACAGATGATTTCATCCAAGAGCTGCAGAATATACCATCTTTTTCTTTCACATAGATCATTCTTAAGGACAGACCATATGGTAGGTCACAAAACAAAACTTAAAGCATTCAAAAACACTAAAATAATATCAAGCATATTCTCTGAACACAAAAGAATAAAACTGGAAATTAATAACAAGAAGAATTTTAGAAGCTGTTCAAATACATGGAAATTAAACAATATGCTCCTGAGTGACCAGTGGGTCAATAAAGAAATTAAGAAGGAAATTGAAAAATTCCTTGAAACAAGTGATAATAGAAACACAACATACCAAAACATATGGAATACCAAAGGCAGTACTCAGGGGAATTTATAGTTATAAATGCCTACATCAGAAAAGAGGAAAAACTTCAAATAAACAATCCCATGATGCATCGTACAAAAACTAGAAAAGGGGCCAGGCACGGTGGCTCACGCCTGTAATCCCAGCACTTTCCAAGGCCTAGGTGGGTGGATCATGAGGTCAGGAGATTGACAACACCCTGGCTAACACGGTGAAACCCCGTCTCTACTAAATATACAAAAAATTAGCTGGGCATAGTGGTGGGTGCCTGTATTCACAGCCACCCGGAGGCTGAGGCAGGAGAATGGCGTGAACCGGGGAGGTGGAGCTTGCAGTGAGCCGAGATCACGCCACTGCACTCCAGCCTGGGCTACAGAGCAAGACTCCATCTCAAAAATTAAATAAATAAACACACACACGCACACACACACACAAAAAAAAAACTAGAAAAGGAAGAGCAAACCAAACCCCAAATAAGTAGAATAAAAGAAATGATAAATATCAAAGCAGAAATAAGTGAAATAGGAAGAGCAAACCAAACCCAATAAGTAGAATAAAAGAAATGATAAATATCAAAGCAGAAATAAGTGAAATAGAAATAAACAAAAAATAAAAATAAAATAATTTTTTTTGAAAAGTTATACAAAATTGGCAAACCTTTAGCCAGACTAAGGAAGAAAAAGAGAGAAGAGCCAAATAAATAAAATCAGAAATGAAATAGGAAACATTACAACAGATACTGTAGAAATTCTTAGGATCATTAGTGATTACTATGAGCAACTATGTGCAAATAAATTGGAAAATATAGAAGAAATGGACAAATTCCTAGATACATACAACCTACCAAGAGTGAACCAGGAAGAAACCCCAAACCTGAAAAGACCAATAACAAGTAACAAGATCAAAGCCATAATAAAAATTCTTGCAGTAAAGAAAAGCCCAGATCCTATGGCTTCATTGCTGAATTCTACCAAACATTTAAAGAGTTAAATATCAATCCTACTCAAACTATTCTGAAAAATAGAGGGGGCTGAAATACTTTCAAACTCATTCTATGAGGGAAGTATTATTATGCTAACAAAATAAGACAAAGACACATCATAAAAAAAGAAACAAAGAAAGAAAAATAAGAATGAAAAAGAGGAAGAGAGTGACAGGCTAGTATCTCTGATGAATATTGTCTCAACAAAATACTAGCAAACTGAATTCAGCAATACATTAGAAAGATCATTCATCATGATCAAGTGGGATTTATTCCTGTGATGCAAGCATGGTTCAACATATGCCAATCAATGTGATACATCATACCACAAGAATTAGGTAAAAACAAAATTGATAATTTCAATTAATGCCAGAAAAAGCATTTTATAAAGTTCAACATCCCTTCACAATAAAACCCCTCAAAAATTGTATATAGAAGGAACATAATAATAATTATCATCATAAAAGCCATATGTGACAGACACACAGCTAGTATCATACTGTATGGGGAAAAAATTAAAAACTTTCCTCTAAGATATGAACAATAGGATGCCTATTGTCACTACTGTTATTCAACATAGCACTGAAAATCCTAACTAGATCACTCAGACAAGAGAAACATATAAGGGACATCCAAACTGGAAAGGAAGAAGTCAAATTATTCTTGTTTGCTGATGATACTGTCTTATATGTGAAAAAACCTAAAGACTCCACAGGAAAACTATTACAACTGATAAACAAATTCAGTAAAGTTTCAGGATACAAAATCAACATACAAAAAGCAGTCTCATTTCCATATGCCAAGAGTGAACAATATGAAAAAGAAATTTAAAAGTAATACCACTTACAATAACCACACATAAAATTAAATACCCAGGAATTAACCAAAGAAGTGAAATATTTCTATAATGAAAACTATAAAACGCTGAAGAAGAAAATTGAAGAATATACTAGAAAATAGAAAAATATTTCATTATTTCATGTTCATGGATTAGAAGAATCAATATTGTTAAAAAGTCTATCCTACCCAAAGCAAAATACAGATTCCATCCAATCCCTATCAAAATTCCAATGACATTCTTCATATAAATATAAATAAATCCCAAAATTCATAGGAAACCAGAAAAGACCCAGAATAGTCAATGCTATCCTAGGCAAAAAGAACAAAACTAGAGGAATCACATTATCTGTCTTCAAATTATACTGCAGAGCTATAGCAACCAAAACAGCATGGCACTGGCATAAAAACAGACAAATAGACCAATGAAACAGAAAAGAAAACCTAGAAACAAATCCACACACACATACAGTAAACTTATTTTTGATAAAGATGCCAAGAACATACACTGGAGAAAAAGACAGTCTCTTCAATAAATTGTGCTGGGAAAACTGGATACTCATGTACAAAAAAATGAAACCAGACCCCTCTGTCTTGCCATATACAAAAGTCAAATATAAATGGATGAAAGACTTAAATCCAAGACCTAAACCTATAAAACTACTATAAGAAAACATTGGGAAAAGTCTCCAGAACATTTTTCTGGGCAACGATTTATTGAGCAATGCCCCACAAGCACAGGCTACCAAAGCAAATGTGGATAAATGGGAACACCCCAAGTTAAAAAGCTTCTACACAGCAAATAAGACAATCAACAAAGTGAAGAGACAGCCCACAGAATAGGAGAAAATATTTGCAAACTACCCCTCAGAAAAGGGATTAATGACCAGAATATATAGGGAGCTCAAACAACTCTATAGGGAAAAAAATCTAATAATCTGATAAAAACGAGTAAAATGTTTGAAAAGACATCTCTGTAAAGAAGACGAGTGTTCAACATCATTGATCATCAGAGAAATGTGAATCAAAACTACAATGAGATACCATATCACCCCAGTTACAATGGCTTATACCCAAAAGACAAGCAATAACAAACACTGGTGAGTATGTGGAGAAAAAGGAACTCTTGTCCACTGTTGGTGAGAATGTAAATTATTACAACGACTACTGAGAACCATTTGGAGGTTCCTCAAAAAACTAAAAGTTGAGCTACCATATGATCCAGCAATCCCACTGCTGGTTATATACCCAAAAGAAAAAAACTCCATATATCAAAGGGATATCTACACTCTTATATTTGCTGCAGCACTGCTTACCATAGCTAAGATTTGGAAGTAACCTAAGTATCAATCAACAAATAAATGAGTAAAAAAAAAAGTGGTACATAATGGTACACCATGCCTGAGGAGTGCACATGTAATGGAGTACTATTCAGTCATAAAAAATAATGAGATCGAATCATTTGCAACAACTTAGATGGAACTGGAGATCATTATGTTAGGTGAAATAAGCTATGCAAAGAAAGACAAACATCACACGTTCTCGCTTATTTGTGGGATATAACAATCAAATTATAAAAATCAAATAAATTGAACTCATGGACAAAAAGAGTAGAAGCATGGTTATCAGAAGCTGTGAAGGGTAGTGGAGGATTAGGGGCAGACGTGGATGGTTAATGGGTACAAATAAATGGAAAGAGTGAATAAGACTTACTATTTGATGGCCCAGTGTGGTGAGTCTAGTCAACAATAGCTTAATATTATATTTTAAAATAAAGAATAATTGGATTGTTTGTAACTCAAAGGATAAATGCTTGAGGGGATGAATACCCCATTCTCCATGATGCTCTATTTCACATTGCATGCCTTTACCTAAACATCTCTTGTGGCCCATAAATATATACATCTACTATGTACCCACAAAATTAGAAAGAATAATACTTTAAATATTAAAAAAATAGGCATTCTGATTTGGGTAAGATGATATCTCATTGAAGTTTTTATTTGAATTTATTTGATAATTAATGATGTTGATCATTTCCTAAATATAACAGTTCACCTTGATCTATCTTCTTTTGAAAAATGTCTATTCATGTCTTTTGCTCACGTTTTAATGGGATTATTGGTGAAATCCGTTTTTGTCCTTGTTGAGTTGTTTGAGTTTCTTTTACATTTTGGATATTAGTCCTCTTTTGGATGAATAGACTGCAAATATTGTATCGCATTCTGCCGGTTGCCTGTTCACTTTGTTGATACTTATTTTGTTATACAGAAGCTTTATTAGTTTAATTAAGTCCCATTTGTCTGTTTTTGCCTTTGTTGTCTATGCTTTTGAGGTTTTAATCATATATTTTTTTTTGCCTAGATCAACCTCTAGAAAAATTTTCTGTAGGGGTTCTTCTAGTAGTTTTATAGTTTCAGGTCTTATGTTTAAGTCTTTAATTCATCTGAGTTGACTTTTTAATATGGTAAGAGATAGGGGTCATCTTTCATTCTTCTGCATGTGGCAATCCAGTTTTCCCAGCAGCATTTGTTGAAAGGTTTATCCATTCCCCAAAGTATATTCTTGTTGGCTTTGTCAAAGACCCATTGGCTATAAATATGTGGATTTGTTCTAGGTTTTATATTCTGTTCAATTGATATTTTTGTCTATTTTTATACCAGTACCATGTTATTTTGGTTGCTATAACCTTGTGATATAAGTTAAAGTCAGGTGATGTGTTACTTCCATCTTTGGTTCTTTTGATTAGGATTGCTTTGGTTATTGGGCTGTTCTTTGGTTCCATATAAATTTTAGAATTTTATCTTCCAATTCTATAAAAAGTGATGTTGGCATTTTGATAGGGATTATATTGAATCTGTAGATTACTTTGGGCAGTATGGCTATGTTAACCATATTAATTCTTCTAATCCATGGACATTGGATTTTTTTCCAATTTTTTATATTGCCTGTAATTTCTTTCATAGATTTTTGTACTTTTTCCTTGTAGATTTTTTTGTAGTTTTTCTTGTAGATTTTTCTAATTTTTATCATAGAGATCTTTCACTTCTTTGGTTAAATTCATTCTTAGGAATTTACTTTTTTGGAGATATTGTAAATGGGATTGCCAGCCTTGAATTTGTTTTAGTTAGATCATTACTGGTCTATAGAAATGCTACTGATGGTTATACATTGATTTCATATCCTGCAGCTTTAATAAATTCATTTATCAAATCTATGAGTTTTTTGATGGGATGAGGCCTTTAGGTTTTTCCAGATATAACATTATGTCATCACAGAACAGGAATAATTTGACTTTCTCATTTCCAATTTTAAGACTTTTCTTTCCTTCTCTTGCCTGATTGCTCTGGCTAGGATCTCTGGGATTAAGTTGAACAGAGGTATTGAAAGTGGGCATCCTTATCTTGGTCTAGTTCTTAGAGTAAATGCTTTCAACTTTTCCCCATTCTATATGATGTTGGCTGTGGGTCTGTCATATATGGCATTTATTATTTTGAGGTGTGTTCCTCTTTTACATAGTTCATTGAGGCTCTTTATCATGAAAGATTCTGAGTTGTATCAAATGCTTTTCTGTATCTTTTGACACATTATATGGTTTTGTTTTTCATTTCGTTGATGTGATATATCACATTTACTGATTCGTGTGTGTTGAACTATCCTTGTATCCCTGGTATAAAACCATGCCCGGCCCCTGGTGGGGTTTTCAACCCCACTCCAGCTGTCACAGCTGACCTGGCTGTTCAGTTAGATATAGCAATTTGTGCCTAGTCCCGAATCAGCACCCGTAGAAGCCCTCCACCCCCCACCCCCCACCCCCATGCCCACCTCAAGACCAAGTTTCTGTAATAACTGTGGCAATGCTCATCTTGCTTAGGTCCCGGGGCATTGACCGCTCCAGCACCAGCCGCTGCTGCAGTCCACGCCTCACTCACTCAATTCTCAGTCCTGTTTGTGGAAGCCCATGCCACACTCACGACCCAGCTCTGCAAACAGCAGCCCAAGTTTTCCTAATGCCTGGGACTTGCATCACTGGTTCCCAGAACCATGCGCAGTCAGTTAAAAGCCAGCTCCGCCAGGTGTGGTGGCCCATGCCTGTAATCCCAGCACTTTGGGAGGCCAAGGTGGGTGGATCACGAGGTCAGGAGATCGAAACCATCATGGATAACAAGGCGAAACCCCATCTGTACTAAAAATACAAAAAATTAGCCAGGCGTGGCGGCGTGCACCTGTAGTCCCAGCTACTCGCGAGACTGAGGCAGGAGAATGGCGTGAACCGGAAGGCGGAGCTTGCAGTGAGCCGAGATCGCACCACTGCACTCCAGTCTGGGCGACAGAACGAGACTCCGTCAAAAACAAACAAACAAACAAAAGCCAGATCAAGAATGAAATCTTGCTTTAGCTGCACAGGTCTCAGAAAGGGCATGAAACCCAAGGCATATTTCCCCGCTAAAGCAGTTTGCTCTTATAGTTTCCGGACTGCTCTCCAAGTCAGAATTAGACAGTCAAAGTGCTCTTCCATGGCCTAGATTTTATGATCACCCAGAGGAAAAGAGAACTGCAGGAAGACACTCAATTACCTTCTACCATTTTGGGGATTCGCTTCCGGTCCTGGCTAGTGCTGGCCACACCGTCTGTTTCTCTTCTTCTTCCTACATTTTAGCGTTTCCTATCACTCAACTGTTCATTCTCCATGCGCCCTCTTAGATAATGTATTCAAAGGGTGATCATCTACACACTATTTTGGTTCCTCTAAGTGGATGAAGGCTGCCTAAAATGCCTCTAGTCAACCATTTTGGGGAAAAAAAACTCTCCAGAATCTCTAAAACTCAATAATATGAAGCCAGTAAATATCCAGTAAAAATGTGGAAATGATTTAAAAGACACTCTGCCAAAGAAGATACATAAATGTTTAATGACTGTATAAAATACGACCAAAATAATTAATAACCAGAAAAATGCAGACTAAAGCCACAATGTGATATCACTGCATTCTCATTCAAATAGCCAATGTTCACAGAACTGACAATACCAAATATTGATGATGATGTAGAACAACTGGAACTCTGATAAACTGGTGATAATGTAGAGCAACTGAAACTCTTACAAACTGATAATAAGAATGCAAATTGGTGCAACCATTTTGGAAAAGGCTTTAAAAAATAAAGTTAAACCCTTACTGTACGCCACTCATACTTAATTTATCTAGGATCTAAACATGTATACATCCACCCAAAGTCATGTACATGAATGTTCAAAAAAGATTTATTTCTAAGACCACTATATTGCAAAAAACCAAAATATCAAACAACTAGCAAATGAATAATCAAATTATCATCTATCCCTAAAATGGATTTTTCTCAGTCATAAAAAATAACAAACTACTGATCCATGACAGATAATAAATGCATTTCAAAAACATAACATTAAAAAGCCAAAACAACAACAGAAAAATTAGATACTAAATGATTTAATCTGTATGACATTATAGAAAAGGCAAAATACAGGAAAAAGAAGCAGATCAGTGGTTGTCAAGGGATCATGAGAGAGAAAATGACTCATCGCAAAATTAGCATATGGTTAATTTTGGGGTTGATGGAAAGTTTCTATGTCATGATTGCAGCATTGGTTATATGGCTGTAAACATTTGTCAAATCATCAAACTACATACTTTATTTTTTAACCGCTTAAATAAGGTAATATTTATATGCACTAAACTGCCTCTGCTGTAGTGTACAATTTGATGTGTTTTGACATAAACTAATAAAACTAGCAGCACATTCAAAATAATAAATATATGCATAAATCCTCAAGAGTTTTCCCTTCTAAAATTTCTTCCCTTTCCTCCCTCTCCATCCACTACTTTCCAGGTAAGCATTAATCTGCTTTACCACTATAGAATTCATTTTCTAGAATTTACCATAAATAAAATAATACAGTATTTACTGCTTGTCTGACTTCTTGCTTTTAATATAATGACTTTGATGTTCATTCTCATTAAATTAACAGTTTATTGCTTTGGATTACTAAATGGTATTCCATTTTATGGATATGCTGCAAACGGTTCATTCATTCAAATTTGAGTTTCCATATTTTTCTATATATAAATAAAGTTGTTAAGACTTTTAAAGTTCAAGTATTTGTATGGATACACACTTTCATTCCTATTGGGTAAATGTCAAGGAGGGAGTAGAATGACTGGGCGATATAAGTGAATATTTACAATGAAGAAACTTCTAAACAATTATGAAAATATTTGTAACATGTATATTCCCACAAGGCGTGCATGAGAATTCTGATTACTCTATCATCTCATCAATAATTGTTATGGTGAGTTCCTTTAATTTCCTATAGGTGTGTAAGATTATTTAATTATGATTCTAAGTGTACTTTCATAAAGAAAAGCAGTTACCCATGAAGTTACTTTCATTGACTTGCTTCAAGGAAGCATGCAAAACTCTGAATTTCTCATATTTCCTCTCTTTGTCACTTGGGAACTAAAGATTGCTTAGAGAGGTGAGGTGCAGTGGCTCACACCTATAATCCCAGCACTTCGGGAGTCTGAGAGAGACAAATCCTTTAAGCCCAGAAGTTTGAGACTAACCTGGGTAGCATGGCAAAACTCCCTCTATAAAAATAATAAAAATTAGCCTGGAGACTGAAGTGGGAGGATTACATGAGCCCAGGAGGTCAAGGCTGCTGTGAGCCAAGATTGTGTCACTGCACTCAGCCTGGGTGACCAGAGCCAGACCCTGTCTCAAAAAAAGGAAAAAAAAAAAAAAAAAAAGAGAGAGAGAGATTGCTTTTAGATAAATTAAACTTGGTTCCTTCCTTGGCCAAGGCATCTTGTGCCATCAAGTTTATTTTGAAGAAGCTCAGCCCCAAGTTGCTACAAGGCTGGAAATATTTTAAACAAGAGACAGAGTAGTAATGTTTTTTCTGTGTTTACATTTCTTATCCATCTATATGATACATATATACTCTAGGATTTTAGCTTGGAGATGAGAGATAGAAATACATGCTTCAGTCATCTTTTATGCACTTTTCTTCTTCACAAAACCCCTTGGTAGGGTATTAGAGAAAATTGATTACTCTTCCTTTTTCAGACTAGCTAGACTTACTATTATTATTTTATTTTATTTTGAGACAGAATTTCTCTCCTCTTACTCCGGCTGGAGTGCAGTGGTGCGACCTCGGCTCACTGCAATCTCTGCCTCTCAGATTCAAGTGATTCTTCTGAGTCAGCCTCCCACGTACCTGGGATTACAGGTGCGTGCCACCATGCCTGACTGATTTTTTGTATTTTTAGTAGAGACAGGGTTTCACAAGTTTGGCCAGGCTGGTCTCAAACTCCTGGCCACAAGTGATCCGCCTGTCTCAGCCTCCCAAAGTGCAAGGATTACAGGCGTGAGCCACTGCACCCGGCTGCAAGACTTTCAAGAGTGAACTTTTGGTCTTTTACTTTTTCTAGTTCATATCATTCTTTCTGACTCTAGCTTCATGGCTTTACCTCAATTACAAGTGAATGGGGCTTAGAAGTAAGTTTGAATTAATAAAAAAGCATAAATCAGCTGACATTTGAAAACAGTATACCTGTTCTCACATATAAAAAGTTAAATTGTATAGGTATATACAAAAACAGTCACTTTCCCAATATTAATCTATAAAGCAGACAATTTGAATGAATGGTTCAAAGTGAGTTTCATTTTATGGTGCAGAAAAAAGATTTTTGGAAGCTTTTATCAGAACTCTAAATTCACTCTGATACATGCGGAATACCAACACAGCCAGCTGTGCATATTTTTCTGAATAGTAATGCTTTTGTATGATAGAGCAGAAATTAACCGTCTCCTAGGGGCAATGACACACATAAATGTGACCTTTCATACAATTTGATCAATGTGATCTTAATCAAGATAATACTGACTAAAAATATCCCTGGGAAAACCTTTTGGTTTAGAAAGGTAGTCGTTGTACGTGATATTTGGTGTGTCACAGTACCTTGAAAGTAAGGATGGAGCCATGTTGACTGTAGTAGACCAACATATCTTCCGCTCTACCCCCACTTGCTTCTCTTTAGATTCTTCTAATGTAGTGGTAGAATTCTTCGGAAAGTCATATATTTGGCACTTGCCATTTTTTAAGATTTATTTTGTTTTATTTATTTATTTATTTTAAGATGGAGTCTCATTCTGTTGCCCAGGCTGGAGTGCAGTGGTGCAATCTAGGCTCACTGCAAGCTCTGCCTCCCGGGTTCACGCCATTCTCCTGCCTCAGCCTCCCCAGCAGCTGGGACTACAGGCACGCACCACTACACCAGGCTAAATTCTTAGTATTTTTTAGTACAGACGGGGTTTCACCGTGTTAGCCAGGATGGTCTCGATCTCCTGACCTCGTGATCCGCTCCTCTCAGCCTCCATTTTCATCTTCTCAACCTCTTCTACTTATACCAATACCTAAAGTGGCAGTTATACCATTAATGCCCACTAAATATTACACATTAATGCTCACAAAAGGTATTCATGCTGCTGTTAATTTCTCCTCATGTTTGCCCCAGAGCACTCCAATCTTGTTTCATGCAGCATCTCTTGACAGGTACACAGCAGATGACTCTAACATTGAGCATATCTTAAGCCTTTTATGTCCCGTAGAGCTGGAAGATAAACAGCTGTTTTGTTTTGTAACAACTACTTTGTGGCAGCATGCTGTGATCAAAGGAATGAGGCATGAATCCATAAGGTGGTTCCAGAAGACAATTTTAGTGAGAAATGCTAGACTGTGCTAAAAATCACTGTCCCTCACTCACTCTTGCAAAATGACTTGAGTCAAGGTTATGATTAGTCTTCTGCTGGAGTTCATTCTTCCGTGAAAGTTTTTTTATTCCCTCATGTTTATCTTTTTATAATTATTATTATTATACTTTAAGTTCCAGGGTACATGTGCATAACGTGCAGGTTTGTTACATATGTATACATGTGCCATGTTGGTGTGCTGCACCCATCAACTCGTCAGCACCCATCAACTCGTCATTTACATCAGGTATAACTCCCAATGCAATCCTTCCCCACTCCCCACTCCCCATGATAGGCCCCGGTGTGTGATGTTCCCCTTCCCGAGTCCAAGTGATCTCATTGTTCAATTCCCACCTACAAGTGAGAACATGCGGTGTTTGGTTTTCTGTTCTTGCGATAGTTTGCTGAGAATGATGGTTTCCAGCTGCATCCATGTCCCTACAAAGGACACAAACTCATCCTATTTTATGGCTGCATAGTGTTCCATGGTGTATATGTGCCACATTTTCTTAATCCAGTCTGTCACTGATGGACATTTGGGTTGATTCCAAGTCTTTGCTATTGTGAATAGTGCCGCAATAAACATACGTGTGCATGTGTCTTTATAGCAGCATGAGTTATAATCCTTTGGGTATATACCCAGTAATGGGATGGCTGGGTCATATGGTACATCTAGTTCTAGATCCTTGAGGAATCGCCATACTGTTTTCCATAACGGTTGAACTAGTTTACAATCCCATCAGCAGTGTAAAAGTTTTCCTATTTCTCCACATCCTCTCCAGCATCTGTTGTTTCCTGACTTTTTAATGATTGCCATTCTAACTGGTGTGAGATGGTATCTCATTGTGGTTTTGATTTGCATTTCTCTGATGGCCAGTGATGATGAGCATTTTTTCATGTGTCTGTTGGCTGTATGCATGTCTTCTTTTGAGAAGTGTCTGTTCATATCCTTTGCCCACTTTTTGATGGGGTTGTTTGTTTTATTGATGTAAATTAGTTTGAGTTCTTTGTAGGTTCTGGATATTAGCCCTTTGTCAGATGAGTAGATTGCAAAAATTTTCTCCCATTCTGTAGGTTGCCTGTTCACTCTGATGGTAGTTTCTTTTCCTGTGCAGAAGCTCTTTAGTTTAATTAGATTCCAGTTGTCAATTTGGCTTTTGTTGCTGTTGCTTTTGGTGTTTTAGACATGAAGTTCTTGCACATGCCTATGTCCTGAATGGTATTACCTAGGTTTTCTTCTAGGGTTTTTATGGTATTAGGTCTCACATTTAAGTCTCTAATCCATCTTAAATTAATTTTCGTATAAGGAGTAAGGAAAGGATCCAGTTTCAGCTTTCTACTTATGGCTAGCCAATTTTCCCAGCACCATTTATTAAATAGGGAATCCTTTCCCCATTTCTTGTTTTTCTCAGGTCTGTCAAAGATCAGATGGCTGTAGATGTGTGGTATTATTTCTGACGACTCTGTTCTGTTCCATTGGTCTATATCTCTGTTTTGGTACCAGAACCATGCTGATTTGGTTACTGTAGCCTTGTAATACAGTTTGAAGTCAGGTAGCGTGATGCCTCCAGCTTTGTTCTTTTGACTTAGGATTGTCTTGGCAATGCGGGGTCTTTTTTGGTTCCATATGAACTTTAAAGCAGTTTTTTCCAATTCTGTGAAGAAACTCATTGGTAGCTTGATGGGGATGGCATTGAATCTATAAATTACCTTGGGCAGTATGGCCATTTTCACGATATTGATTCTTCCTATCCATGAGCATGGTATGTTCTTCCATTTGTTTGTGTCTTCTTTTATTTCACTGAGCAGTGGTTTGTAGTTCTCCTTGAGGAGGTCCTTTACATCCCTTGTAAATTGGATTCCTAGGTATTTTACTCTATTTGAAGCAATTGTGAATGGAAGTTCATTCATGATTTGGCTCTCTGCTTGTCTGTTACTGGTGTATACGAATGCTTGTGATTTTTGCACATTAATTTTGTATCCTGAGACTTTGCTGAAGTTGCTTATCAGCTAAGGAGATTTTGAGCTGAGACAATGGGGTTTTCTAAATATACAATCATGTCATCTGCAAACAGGGACAATTTGACTTCTTCTTTTCCTAACTGAATACCCTTTATTTCTTTCTCTTGCCTGATTGCCCTGGCCAGAACTTCCAACACTATGTTGAATAGGAGTGGTGAGAGAGGGCATCCCTGTGTTGTGCCAGTTTTCAAAGGGAATTTTTCCAGTTTTTGCCCATTCAGTATGAAATTGGCTGTGGGTTTGTCATAAATAGCTCTTATTATTTTGAGATACATTCCATCAATACCTAGCTTATTGAGAGTTTTTAGCATGAAGGGCTGTTGAATTTTGTCAAAGGCCTTTTCTGCATCTATTGAGATAATCATGTGGTTTTTGTCTTTGGTTCTGTTTATATGCTGGATTACGTTTATTGATTTGTGTATGTTGAAACAGCCTTGCATCACAGGGATGAAGCCCACTTGATCATGGTGGATAAGCTTTTTGATGTGCTGCTGGATCCGGTTTGCCAGTATTTTACTGAGGATTTTTGCATCGATGTTCATCAGGGATATTGGTCTAAAATTCTTTTTTTTTTGTTGTGTCTCTGCCTAGTCTTTGGTATCAGGATGATGTTGGCCTCATAAAATGAGTTAGGGAGGATTCCCTCTTTTTCTATTGACTGGAATAGTTTCAGAAGGAATAGTACCAGCTCCTCCTTGTACTTCTGGTAGAATTCAGCTGTGAATCCATCTGGTCCTGGACTTTTTTTGGTTGGTAGGCTATTAATCATTGCCTCAATTTCAGAGCCTGCTATTGGTCTATTCAGGGATTCAGCTTCTTCTTGGTTTAGACTTGGGAGAGTGTAAGTGTCCAGGAAATTATTCATTTCTTCTAGATTTTCTAGTTTATTTGCATAGAGGTGTTTATAGTATTCTCTGATGGTAGTTTGTATTTCTGTGGGGTCGGTGGTGATATCCCCTTTATCATTTTTTTATTGCGTCTATTTGATTCTTCTCTCTTTTCTTCTTTATTAGTCTTGCTAGCGGTCTATCAATTTTGTTGATCTTTTCAAAAAACCAGCTGCTGGATTCATTGACTTTTTGGAGGGTTTTTTGTGTCTCTATCTCCTTCAGTTCTGCTCTGATCTTAGTTATTTCTTGCCTTCTGCTAGCTTTTGAATGTGTTTGCTCTTGCTTCCCTAGTTCTTTTAATTGTGATGTTAGAGTGTCAATTTTAGATCTTTCCAGCTTTCTCTTGTGGGCATTTAGTGCTATAAATTTCCCTCTACACACTGCTTTAAAGGTGTCCCAGAGATTCTGGTATGTTGTATCTTTGTTCTCATTGGTTTCAAAGAACATGTTTATTTCTGTCTTCATTTCGTTGTGTACCCAGTACTCATGCAGGAGCAGGTTATTCAGTTTCCATGTAGTTGAGTGGTTTTGATTGATTTTCTTAGTCCTGACTTCTAGTTTGATTGCACTGTGGTCTGAGAGACAGTTTGTTATAATTTCTGTTCTTGTACTTTTGCTGAGGAGTGCTTTACTTCCAATTATGTGGTCAATTTTGGAATAAGTGTGATGTGGGGCTGAGAGGAATGTATATTCTGTTGATTTGGAGTGGAGAGTTCTGTAGATGTCTATTAGCTCTGCTTGCTGCAGAGATGAGTTCAATTCCTGGATATCCTTGTTAACTTTCTGTCTCGTTGATCTGTCTAATGTTGACAGTGGGTGTTGAAGTCTCCCATTATTATTTTATGGGAGTCTAAGTCTCTTTGTAAGTCTCTAAGGACTTGCTTTATGAATCTAGGTGCTCCTGTATTGGGTGCATATATATTTAGAATAGTTAGCTTTTCCTGTTGAATTGATCCCTTTACCATTATGTAAGCCTTCTTTGTCTCTTTTAATCTTTGATGGTTTAAAGCCTGTGTTATCAGAGACTAGGATTGCAATCCCTGCTTTTTTTTTTGTTCTCCATTTGCTTGGTAGATCTTCCTCCATCTCTTTATTTTGAGCCTATGTATGTCTCTGCATGTGAGATGGGTCTCCTGAATCCAGCAGACTGATGGGTCTTGACTCTTTATCCAGTTTGCCAGTTTGTGTCTTTTAGTTGGACCATTTAGTCCATTTACATTTAAGGTTAATATTGTTATGTGTGAACTTGATCCTGCCATTATGATATTAACTGATTATTTTGCCCATTAGTTGATGCAGCTTCTTCCTTGCATCAATGGTCTTTACATTTTGGCATGTTTTTGCAATGGCTGGTACTGGTTGTTCCTTTCCATGTTTAGTGCTTCCTTCAGGGTCTCTTTTAAGGCAGGCCTGGTGGTGACAAAATCTCTAAGCATTTGCTTATCTGTAAAGGATTTTATTTCTCCTTCACTTATGAAACTTAGATTGGCTGGTTATGAAATTCTGGGTTGAAAATTCTTTTCTTTAAGAATGTTGAATATTGGCCCCCACTCTCTTCTGGCTTGTAGAGTTTCTGCTGAGAGATCTGCTGTTAGTCTGATGGGCTTCCCTTTGTGAGTAACCCGACCTTTCTCTCTGGCTGCCCTTAAGATTTTTTCCTTCATTTCAACTTTGGTGAATCTGGCAATTATGTGTCTTGGAGTTGCTCTTCTGGAGGAGTATCTTTGTGGCATTCTCTGTATTTCCTGAATTTGAATGTTGGGCTGCCCTACTAGGTTGGGGAAGTTCTCCTGGATGATATCCTGAAGATTGTTTTCCAACTTGGTTCCAGTTTCCCCCTCATTTTCAGGCACCCCAATCAGACGTAGATTTGGTCTTTTCACATAATCCCATACTTCTTGCAGGCTTTGTTCATTTCTTTTTCTTCTTTTTTCTTTAGATTTCTCTTCTCGCTTCATTTCATTCATTTGATCCTCCATCGCTGATACTCTTTCTTCCAGTTGATCGAGTCAGTTACTGAAACTTGTGCATTTGTCACGTATTTCTCATGTCATGGGTTTCATCTCTGTCAGTTCGTTTTTGGCCTTCTCTGCATTTATTATTCTAGTTATCAATTCTTCCACTCTTTTTTCAAGATTTTTAGTTTCTTTGCGCTGTGTACATAATTCCTCCTTTAGCTCTGAGAAGTTTGATGGACTAGAGCCTTCTTCTCTCATCTCGTCAAAGTCATTGTCCTTCCAGCTTTGATGCGTTGCTGGCGATGAGCTGCGTTCCTTTGGAGGGGGAGATGCGCTCTTATTTTTTGAATTTCCAGCTCTTCTGCCCTGCTTTTTCCCCATCTTTGCGGTTTTATCTGCCTCTGGTCTTTGATGATGGTGACGTACTGATGGGGTTTTGGTGTGGGTGTCCTTCCTGTTTGTTAGTTTTCCTTCTAACAGTCAGGACCCTCAGCTGTAGGTCTGTTGGAGATTGCTTGAGGTCCACTCCAGACCCCGTTTGCCTGGGTATCAGCAGCAGAGGCTGCAGAAGATAGAATATTGCTGAACATTGAGTGTACCTGCCTGATTCTTGCTTTGGAAGCTTCCTCTCAGGGGTGTACTCCACTGTGTGAGGTGGGGGGTGTCGGTCTGCCCCTAGTAGGGGATGTCTCCCAGTTAGGCTACTCAGGGGTCAGGTACCCACTTGAGCAGGCAGTCTTTCTGTTCTCAGATCTCAACCTCCGTGTTGGGAGATCCACTGCTCTCTTCAAAGCTGTGAGACAGAGTCATTTGCGTCTGCAGAGGTTTCTGCTGCTTTTGTTGTTGTTGTTGTTGTTGTTGTTTAGCTGTGCCCTGTGCCCAGAGGTGGAGTGTACACAGACAGGCAGGCCTCCTTGAGCTGCTGTGAGCTCCACCCAGTTTGAGCTTCCCAGCGGCTTTGTTTACCTACTTAAGACTCAGCAATGGTGGGCACTCCTCCCCCAGCCTCGCTGCTGCCTTGTAGTTAGATCGCAGACTGCTGTGCTAGCAATGAGGGAGGCTCCGTGGGTGTGGGACCCTCTCGGCCAGGTGTGGGATATAATCTCCTGGTGTGCCCATTTGCTAAGACCCTTGGTAAAGTGCAGTATTAGGGTGGGAGTTACCTGATTTTCCAGGTGTTGTGTGTCTCAGTTTCCCTGGCTAGGAAAAGGGATTCCCTTCCCCCTTGCACTTCCCAGGTGAGGCAATGCCTCACCCTGCTTCAGCTCTCGCTGGTCGGGCTGCAGCAGCTGAGCAGCACCGATTGTCCGGCACTCCCTAGTGACATGAACCCAGTACCTCAGTTGAAAATGCAGAAATCACCTGTCTTCTGTGTTACTTGCGCTGGGAGCTGGAGACTGCAGCTGTTCCTATTCGGCCATCTTGCTCCGCCCCAGCTCATGTTTATCTTAACTCACTCCTTTAGACATGCCCAGAAACAGGTTAAAAAAAAAAAAGGTAGAATATATTAACCAAAATAGAGAAATCTGAGAAAAAAAAATCAGACTTCAGGTTGGAGGAAATCAATCATTTTGTTTTGGACATTTAAAGTTTGGATTTCTATTAAGGTATCTCATTATGAAGCAATAGTAACTAGAACAGACCACATATCGTAGTGTTAATAGTATAGAGAGATCTGGTGACTTCTAGAAAAATCTTCCAATGTTTCCAAATAACTACACAGTTAGGATATATGTGGTCAAGAGGTGAGGCCAGAGGTCATGGTTTATCTCAGCTCAAGCAATCATATTCTCTAGAATTTTTTTTTCAGGTATTTTGCATTCTAATCACATAGTGATTTTCATAATATGTAACTTGCTCTCATTCTCCAATGTAGGTGCATCTCTCCATTCAGTAGAAATTTTCAACGCAGTGTAAATGCTGAGTTCAGTGTGCTAACTTTGGCTTTAATATCATTTGGCTCAGTTATGGTATAATCTTATAAATTCCTTGAGTAATGTTATATATAGGACCCAATAAAGGGTCAATCCTCAGGTATTTCTGACATTAGAGAAATAAACACAAATCTGCTATTAACTTTTTTCCAGTAATAATAATAAGAATAAGTATTAGCTATTAAAAACATACTTATAAAACAGCCTATGTGCTATTTCACCTACTTATCACATTCAGTCTTCATACTTACCTGAACAAAATAGAAAGATTCTCAGATGCAAGGAAACAAACAAAACCTAAAATCTCCAATAATATGTCAGATAGCTTTGGCTGTGTAGCAAAACATACCAAAATATAAAGCAATTTTCATTTCATTTAGCTCTTGGTTCTGTGGATAAACTTAGTGCTCTTTCTTGTCTAAGTGCTCTTGACTTATCTGTCTAAGGTCAGGTGGAGGGTTCACTGGACCCTGAATGATTTAGAATAACCTTCTTATATGTCAGATGTTTGACATTTTGTCAAGAGGACACCTAAATGCCCACCACAAGGCCTTTCCAGTAGGCTAACTGCAGTTTGTTTACACGATGGTCTCAGGATTTCATACACAGCAAGCATCAGAGCCTCCATGTGTAAGCTCTTTCAAACTATGATGTTTTGTGCCAATCTAAGGAATTGAACTAGATTTGAAATAAGACTAGTAATACTTTAGAAATACATACATACATGCACGCACACGGGATAGGAAGTGGGTAGGGAGAGAGAGGGTGAATTCTTTTTAAAAGGTAGGTAATTAAAGGTTTGAATATTTTAAATTGAAGATTTTTCTATCAACACACAAAAAAGAGAGTAAGTCTAATATTACATCTGTGGTAATTTCTGAGTGTGCTATTACATAAAACATCAATTTAAATCTTCTATTTACCTTTAGAAATTGTCAGTAACTCAATTTCATCCATACATTGATTCTAATAATCAATATCAATCAAAGAAAGGAAGAGAAGGTTTTATAAAGGACGAGTAAACATTTGTAAATCAGCTAATGGACAAAGGAATGCAATGAAAAGACACAAATTAGATCAAATAAGCACTAAGATTTCTGTAACCATGAGACTGTGAGATCCTCCTCCCAATCTTTGTATTTCATACTCTACATTCCTTTGTCAGTCATTTACATTCTTTCTCCCAATGCTGATAGAGAATTCCAGCATAGAATCAATCAGCATTTATTGAATATCTTCCATGGGTCAGTCACTGTGTTGAGTGCTTCCGCAGTTCTAACCTAACCACAACTTATTACGATGTTGCAATTTTCACCATCTTCACTTTATCACTGAAGACGCTTACATTCAGAGAGGTGGCTTGTCTTGCTCACAGAAAGGTAGAATTCACAGGAAGACATATTAATAAATGTATATTAGAGAAATCAGAGGAACACTATTTATTCCCAGTACACGGTCCCAGTCTTCTTTGAATACTGTCATCAAGATTAATTGGAATGGAGGACATGTGATCTAACAGAAGCCTAAGTTTAAAAGATTTCTCCTTATCTCTATGGTCTACTTGTGTCTCAGTCATTTTACCTCATTCTCCAAAACCTGAAGTTAGTTCCATGTCCCAGAATAGAGAAGATTAAATGCCGTCACTGGCTTTTCTTGAAAAAATATTAACATGATACAAAATATATATTCTTAAGTGTTTTTAACCTATAGCAAATATAACACAAGGGTGAGAAACTTTTGGTAGCAAAGATGATTTTTCTCTCTTAGGGTTTCTCTTGGTCCCTTGGCAATTGTGACTACTTTCTCAATAACTGCATGGAAGCCAGAGGATAAGAGATAAAAAGCTAGCACCCACCAACTTGAGAAATGAAACAGAACTTACCTCATTTAATGTTGAAATCTCAAAGAGCTCATCCAATAGTGTAAAAAGGAAAACCCAAAATATAAGGACAAATGAGAAAGGTAGAAGCAAAAATTGCAAAAGGTAGAAGCAAAAATTATTGATAAGTGAATGTGGAAAATCTACCAAGAAAATTTAGAAGTCATCCCTTTATAGGGTTCAAAGTCCCATGCAAACTAACTGTCTGCACCTCAAAACCGCATGTGAAGCAGTCTTGTGTTGGCAATGCCCTTTAGTTGACAAGCGAAAGTAAATGAAGAATCCAACTTGATCTCAGAACTCAAAATATTTTCATAAACAAAATCAGAATCTATAGGCAAAAATCACAAAACGCACAAGTTAACAAGACATCATGAGTAAGAATTAGCTAAACAACCCACGGACAAACCAACAAAATTTCAAGTATTAGAATTATAAGACACAATTTACCATAACAGTATAGTATGTTTACAAATATGAAAGAGATGCTTAGTAATATGAACAGGGTAAGGAACAAGTTAAATAAATTAAAAATTTAGAAATGCAACATCAAACGATTAGACGAAAAAGGATATTGGTGACTAGAATGTAGATCCAAGTTTGAAGGTTAAGAAGATGAAAATTTGCAAAATGTTGAAGAGGTATTGAGATTAAAGAAAGATGCTGTGGGCAATCTAGAATAAAAATTATGGGAGTTCTAGTGATAAATAATGAAAACAATTAGGAACAAAAATAAGTTTTGATGAGTTAATGACTAAAAATTTTAAAGAAAATTTGAGACACAAATCCCGAGATCTAAGAAGCCTAACAAAGCCCAAACAAGATAAATAGGAAGGTAATCAGCACACAGACATAGAAGAGTGAAGAAGAAAAATCCCAGAGAAAAAGAGAAAATCTTAAAAGTAAACAGAGAGATAAGGCAGATCACCAAAAGAAACAGCAATTAAACTGAAAGCTGACTTCATGACAGCAATCACAGAAGCCAGAAGAAAATAGAATGTCATTAATATATCGAGAAGACCCACACTGCCAGAAGATAATGCAGTATTTTTTACCTTTCACACTGCCTTCCCAGTGAGGGGAGAAGCCCAGCTGTAAAGCACTACAATTGTGGTCAAGTTTCCAACTGAGTCAACTTGTGAATGGCTAGCCGTGAAAAATGAGGAACCCAAAAGACAAAAATCAAAGATAGAGCCTGTGACTGGATCTTCTACAATATCAATTCTAAATCCAGCTTGAATATTCCTACAAGGGTGTGACTGGAAGTTGTGAATATCAGGGCATAAATGAGATTCATGGGTTGAGGGAGGGAAGACCAGAATTCCCTTGAATAGTGTTTTGATGCAATGTAAGCATAAAAGATCACCTTGGATTCTTCTTTGCTTTCTAAAAGCCATTATTATGATGTTAGAAGAAGAGGAAGAAATTAATTTAGGTACAAAAAAGTGTGTTTTAATAGCCTAAATGATGGTACTTGGTGAGTCTTCGTTCTAAAGGTACCAAGTAAGAAAGCCAAAGTTCTGAAACTGCTGCATGCTTTGATAAGAAAAATCTATTTTTGTCTTCCAATTCACATTAATGACCCAAGTCAGGTAAATACACCTGGTTTACTTCTCTAACATTTTTATGCAGACACTCTATTATGCACCATGGTTTCAGATGTGCAATAATTTGTACAGTGGTTTATTCCCAATATGCCTTAAGCAGAATACGTTTTTTTTTCTATATAGTTTCTTGTTTTATGAATATGTAATACGAATTTAAGCAAACTTTTATTTGTATAGTTGTAAACTACAAAGTAAAACGAACAATTTGTATAGTTTCTATTTTGCATATTCAAGATGTGAATTGTTTTAAATAAATCTATAATATTTTTTCTAAAAAATACATTGAGAAGAAAATGATGAATATACTCAGAAAATAACATTTTGTGAATGGGAGGAAAATAAATGCATTTTTAAACAAGCAAAATCTAAGAAAGTTTATTACCTTCCTCCCTAGATAAGCAAAATAAAACTCTCTAAATAAAATTCCAAAGGTTATGCTCGAGGGCAGTGGATCTCAACCAGCGGAAAGTTTGCCACAGAGAGGACATGCACAAATATCTAGAGACATTTTTGGTTGTCACTACTGAGGGAAAGGTTCTATTGGCATCTAGTGAGTAGAGGCCAAAGATGCTGCTAAACATACTCCTATGCACAGGATGACCCTCCCCAGCAAAGAGTTATCTGGCTCCAAATGTCAATAGTGCTGAGACTGAGAAACCCTTGTCGAGGGGGTAAAAGAAACACCTAGGATGGTCAATTTGTTGATACAAAAAGGAATATTAACTAACTATCATTGGAAAATACACAGATAAACCACAATCAACACATACTACATTTAATTTATGAGAGGAAAACAAGTTAGTTATTTCCTTCTTCTAGGTGCCTAATGATATCACCAATAAAAAGTGTTAGGCAAAAATAACATGAATTGGTTGTAATTCATTTTAAAGCATTCAAGTCTTTCTCATGTTTTCAAAGGAAACTAAAGAAATTGAATAGATTTAAACACTATTAGCCATACAAGGTAAAATAGTTAACGATGACAAATACAGGCCCACTTTGCTTCATTGTGCTTTGTTTTATTGTACTTTGCAGATACTGCTTATTTTATTTTTATTTTTTGCAAATTGAAGGTTTTTGGCAACCCTGCTCTGAACAAGTCTATCAGTGCCATTTTTCCAATAGCATATACTATTTTTTTGTTGTCTGTGTCAGCATTTTTTAGCAATAAAGTGTTTTTAGTTAAGGTTTGTACATATTTTTAAGGCATAATGTTATTGCACACTTAATAGACTACAGTGTAATACAAACATAACTTTTATATGCACACGGAAACCAAAAAATTTAAGTGACTTCCATTATTGCAGTATTTAGTTTACTGTGGTAGTCTGGAACCAAACTGGCAATATCTTCAAGGTATTCCTCTAAAAATAAACAGTAGGAGATAGTAGCATGAGAAAAAGAAGAAAAAAAAACTCCACCCAAAAGAAAGTAAGAAACAGAAAAAGCATAACAACGAGAAAGCACAATCCAAATAAAACTTTTCAAAGATATGTGCCTTTGCACTCTCTCCATCTCCTCAGAGGCCACTTACTACTTGACATATAAAAACTTACCAAATTCAAGTTACCAATGATCATCATGTGACGTAAGCTAATGGGCATTTTATTATTCTCATCTTATCTGACCTTAAGTTACTAACCCTTCTTTGAATGTTCTCAAGTATTATATGACTTCATATTTTCCTGGCTTTTTCTGGTCTCCCTCTTTGCACTTTCTCAATCTAACTGATTCTTCTCTTTCTGAAGTCTAGAGGCCTATGTTCCTCAGAGCTGAGTTATGAGTCCTTTTCACACCTTACATTCTTTGTTGCTACCAAAGCTCATCTGCTCCCATGGCATCAGTTACTGTCAATTTGCTGAAACTTCCAAATGTGTATTTTCAGGTAAGATTTTTACTCTGAGCTCTAGACCACTACATTACTCTTAATCCAATGTATTTGCTTGGATGTCTTACTGGCACGTCAAAACCAACATGTCTAAACTCAACCTCATCATCTATTTTCCCACAAATCTGATCCTCATTCAGATTTTCTTGCCTCAGGTAAGTAGCAAAGTCTTATAAACAATTATGAGTCCTTAGGACTCATACTTGATCCTCTTTCTTCCTTGTTTTCCAGAATTATGTGATCAAGTTCTGTCAATGCTAGTTAAAGGTAGCACCAAAAGGAGAGTTTCAGTTTTTAAAATTAACCCTTCCGATAATCTTAAGCAACAAGTTCATCCTGACCTAAATAAACATATCTTCTAAGTACAATGGTACTTGGTACTATAAATTTACCTTCAAGTTAAATCTTCACGGAATTCCCTTACAATTAAATTACTTCTCTTGAGTGTCTCTAATATCAAAATTCTAAAGTCACCATTGATGCTATCTTTTTTTTTTTTTTTTTGAGACGAAGTCTTGCCTCGTCATCAGGCTGGAGTGCAGTGGGGTGATCTCGGCTTACTGCAACCTCCGCCTCCCGGGTTCCAGCGATTCTCCAGCCTCAACCTCCGGAGTAGCTGGGACTACAGGCGCGCACCACTACACCCAGCTAAATTTTTGTATTTTTAGTAGAGACAAAGTTTCACCATGCTCTCCAGGATGGTCTTGATCTCTTAACCTCGTGATCTGCCTGCCTCAGCCTGCCAAAGTGCTGGGATTACAGGCGCGAGCCACCGCGCCCGGCCGATGCTATCTCTTAACTGTCTTTCAAATTCATTCTCTGCACTGAAGTAAAAAAGACCTATACCAATCCAAAATCTATGCTGTCCCTTCTCATTTTAAAATCCTTCATTGGATTCCCACTGCTTTTAGAAAGAAAAAAAAAAAAATCTCAGAAATTAGCATAGTCTACGCATATGATCTAAACACATCCCCGGCCTAGATTCTAATCACATCACTAGCTTTAACTTACACCACTCTACATCTTACTCTCTGACTTAGCTACAACAAACCAGCTTTCAGAATCTTTAATGAACTGTTCTACTGCCCATGTTAAGCATTTCACTTTTTGTTCTCTGAAGCTGGAAAGCCACTTGACACTTCTAGCATTGAACTGATTCTTTAAATAGAATCATACATTTTCAGAGACGATCTCTTTAAATTCCCAGAGTGAGTTATTTTCCCCTTGTATAAACCCTCTTATTATGCCTTTAAAATTTGTTTATAGAACTTATGCAAATTGTATTTAAATAATTGAAAACATAATTTACTAATATTCCCCCACTAGAAGGTAAATTCTCTGAGTTAAGGGACCACATCTACTCAGCTCACTGTAGGTTCTATGTTTAACACAGTACCTTAAATACAATGGGTCCTCTATAGTGATTTGTTAAATAAATGCGTGAAACAATAGATCCTATCTATTTATTTATCTTCTCTTATGCTTCTAAGACCAGCAAGTCCTATAAGTAGCTACTTTAAGAATAAAAACATAAGTTTTAAAAACAAATAGTAATAATAATCACTACCACTACTATTTTTATTAATAGGTAGAAGAACATCTAAATCCAAATTTAGGAAATAAAAGTCTCTAATGAAAATATAATCTCCTGTGACACAAATCAACTGAAAGACACATTCAGTTTAAACTCATAGACACAATACAACGTCTCACTGTGAGGCATGCTGATTCTTGTAGTTTTATTGCACTCAGGTCTTCTACTGGAACACAAAGTCCTTGCTTTATATTTGCATGATAAAAGGACTCACTAAATTGCATCTTCCCAGAACAAAGGGACATTCTGATAGGTAAAATTCCATTTTGATATAAAAGGAAGATATTAGCAGAAACTTTTAAGCTGCAGTTTTCTGCAATACTGACCTTCAGCCATCACCCCACCTGCTAGTCACACGCAGGAAAGTCTCACACTGAGTCTGTGTACACATGTACGTGTTGAAATATGTGTGCATGCATGTGTACTTTAACATGTGCGTGTATAGGTGTGTAATTGTATATTCTTGTGTTGTGTGTATGTGATTGTGTATGGGTATGTATATGTGAATATAGATGTGTGATTGTGTATGTGCATGTGTTTGTGTAAGGGTATGTGTTTTGAGTATGTGTATGTCTAGAGAAGCAGATCTGCAGTAATTCATAACAAAGATCTATAGAATTTAAGATTACTGGCCAGGCGTGGTGGTTCACGCCTGTACTCCCAGCACTTTGGGAGGCTGAGGTGGGCAGATCACAAGGTCAGGAGAGCAAGACCATCCTGGCTAACACGATGAAAATCCATCTGTACTAAAAATACAAAAAATTAGCCAGGCATGGTGGTGCCTGCCTGTCGTCCCAGCTACTTGGCAGGCTGAGGCAGGAGAATCGTTTGAACCCGGGAGGCGGAGGTTGCATTGAGCTGAGATTGTGCCCCTGCACTCCAGCCTGGGAGACAGAGTGAGACTCCGTCTCAAAAAAAAAAAAGAATTTAAGATTACTGTTGTGTTTTCCTTTTCAAAAATTATTTAAAGTGGTCATGTGTTGTTTAGGTAATAAAGTGAAATAAAAACATTAAAAGTAATATCAAAATGTTTAAACAGTCTATCAGGTGAAAGTTTTCATCTATGAGTAATTGAGATGAGTAATATTTACATAGCAACAATATGAAAAATTCTGTCTCTTGACTTCCTTCAGTAGCTAGCCTCCTCAGAGAGCAACCTCTATTACCCCTTTACATTGAGAAAACATTCTGAAATTTGCCTTGGTAGAACCCAGCTCCTAAATATTCCCTGAAAACAACTTTCTTCCTTAATTTTTCATTGCAAATATTTAAAACCACTCAGTTTTTCTTCTTGTTCTCTTCTAGTTTTTGCATTCTGCTTCGGTAGATTAATATATACGCTATCTTCGTGAATGAGCAACTTGCATTTCCAATTAATTACTCTGTGAGTAAATTGCTTGGCTATGTATTTCCCTACAGACTCACCATCCCTAGCAAAATCCAAAACTCTTACCTTTGTTGTACACATTATTTCATTACCCAGGTATTAAGCCCAGTATTCATTATTTTTCCTGATTCTCTCCCTCCTTCTACCCTCCACCCTCCAATAGACCCCAGTGAGTGTTGATCCCCTCTATGTGTCCACGTGTTCTCATCATTTAGCTCCCACGTATAAGTGAGAACAAGTGGTATTTGGTTTTCTGTTGCTGTGTTAGTTTGCTAAGGATAATGGCCTCCAGCTCGGGCCATGTTCCTGCAAAGGACATGATCTCATTCTTTTTTATGGCTGCATAGAATTTCATGGTGTATATGTACTGCATTTTCTGTATCCAGTCTATTATTGATGGGCATTTAGGTTGATTCCATGTTTTTGCTGTTGTAAATAGTACTGTAAGGAACATACAAGTGCATGTGTATTTATAATAGAATAATTTATATTTCTTTGGTTATATACCCAGTAATGGGATTGCTGGGTCAAATAATATTTCTGTGTTTAGATCTTTGAGGAATTGCCACGCTGTCTTCCATAATGGTTGAACTAATTTACACTCCCACCAACAGTGTAACAGCATTCCTTTTTCTCCACAACCATGTCGGCATCTGTTAATTTTTTACTTTTTAGTTCTAGCCATTCTGACTGGTTTGAGATGTATCTCATTGTGGTTTTGATTTGCATTTCTCTAATGATCAGTGATGTGCTTTTTTTCACAATTGTTGGTCACATGTATGTCCTCTTTTGAGAGGCGTCTATCATATCCTTTGCCCAGTGTTGTTTTTTTTTTATTTTTTGAGACAGAATCTCGCTCTGTTGCCCAGGCTGCTGGAATGCAATGGCACGATCTCCACTCACCGAAACCTCTGCCTCCCAGGTTCAAGCGATTCTCCTGCCTCAACTTCCTGAGTAGCTGGGATTACAGGCATGTGCCACCACGCCCAGTTAATTTTTGTATTTTTAGTGGAGACGGGGTTTCACCATGCTGGCCAAGCTGGTCTCGAACTCCCAACCTCAGGCGATCCACCCGCCTCAGCCTCCCAAAGTGCGAGGATTACAAGTGTGAGCCACCGTGCCCAACCCACTTTTTAATGAGATTGTTTGTTTTTTCTTCTAAATTTGTTTAAGTTCTTTATAGGTGCTGGATATTAGACCTTTCTCAGATGCATAGCTTGCAAAAATTCTCTCCCATTCTGTAGGTTGTGTGCTTACTCTGTTGATAGTTTATTTTGTCTGTACAAGCTCTTCAGTTTAATTAGATCTCATTTGTCAATTTTTATCCATGTTGCAATTGCTTTTGGTGTCTTTGTTTTGAAATATTTGCCCATGACTATGTCCTGAATGGTATTGCCTAGGTTGTCTTCCAGGGTTTTCATAGCTTATGGTTTTACATTTAAGTCTTTAATCCATCTTGAGTTAATTTTTGTATATGGTGTAAAGAAGGGGGTCCGGTTTCACTTTTCTACATTTGGCTAGCCAGTTCTCCCAGCACCATTTATTGAATAGGGAATCCTCTTCCCATCGCTTTTGTCAGGTTGATGATCAGAGAGTTGTAGGTGTGTAGTTGTATTTCTGGGTTCTCTGTTCTGTTCCACTGGTCTAGGTGTCTGTTCCTGTTACCACTAACATGCTGTTTTTGTTACTGTAGTATATTTTAAAGCTCTGTAGTATAGTTTGAAGTCAGTTAGCGTAATGCCTCCAGCTTCGTTCTTTTTGCTTAGGATTGCCTTGGTTTTTCAGGCTCTTTTTTGGTTCCATATGAATTTTTAAATCATTTTGTTCTAGCTCAATGAAGAGTGTCAGTGGTAGTTTAATGGGAATAGCATCGAATCTATAAAAGAGCATTTTAACTATATTGATTCTTCCTATCCATGAGTATGGAATGTTTTTCCATTTGTTTGTTTCATCTCTGATTCCTTTGAGTAGTGGCTTGTAGTTCTCCTTGTAGATGTGTTTCACTTCCCTTATGAACTGTATTCCTAGGTATTTTATTCTTTTTCTGGCAATTGTGAATGGGAATTTATTTGTGATTTGGCTCCTGACTTGACTCCTGTTGGTGTATAGAAACGCCAGCAATTTTTGCTATTGATTTTGTATCCTGAGAACTTGCTCTAGTTTTTTACAAGCTTAAGAAGCTTATGGGCTGAGATGATGGGGTTTTCTACATATAGAACCATGTTGTCTGCAAACAGGGATAGCTTGACTTCCTCTCATCCTATTTAAATGCCCATTATTTCTTTCTCTTGCCTAGTTGCTGTGGTCAGAACTTCCAATACTATGTTGAATAAGAGCGGTGAGAGAGGGAAGACCTGGTTTATGCCAGTTTTCAAGGGGAATGCTTCCAGCTTTTGCCCATTCAGTATGATGTTGACTGTGGGTTTGTCATATATGGCTCTTGTTATTTTGAGGTATGTTCCTTCAATACCTAGTTTATTGAGAGTTTTTAACATGAAGGGATGTTGAATTTTATCAAAAGCCTTTTCTGCATCTATTGCGATAATCATGTAAGTTTGTATTCAGTTCTGTTTATGTGATAAATCACATTGATTGATTTGTGTATGTTGAATTGATCTTGTATCCCAGGGATGAAGCCTACTTGATCACGGTGGATAAGATTTTTAATGTGCTACTGGAGTTGATTTGCTAGCATTTTGTTGAGGGCTTTTGCATCAATGTTCATCAAGGATATTTGGTCTGAAGTTTATCTTTTTTGTTGTGTCTCTGCCAGGATTTGTTATCATGATGATGCTGGCCTCATAGAATGAGTTGAAGAGGAGTCCCTCCTCCTAAATTTTTTGGAATATTTTCAGTAGGAATGGTACCAGCTCTTTGTACTGCTGATGGAATTCAGCTGTGAATCCATCTGGTCCTGGGCTTTCTTTTTTTGGTTGGTAGGCTATTTATTACTGCCTCATTTCAGAACTCGCTATTGTTCTGTTTGGGAATTCAATTTCTTCCTGGTTCAGTCTTGGGAGGGTATATGTGTCCAGGAATTTACCCATTTCTTCTAGATTTTCTAGTTTATGTGCATAGAGGTGTTTATACTGTTCTCTGATGGTTGTTTGTATTTCTGTAGGGTCAGAGGTAATATCCCCCTTATTATTTTTGATTGTGTTCATTTGAATCTTCTTTCTTCTTTATCAGTCTAGCTAGAAGTTATCTATTTTATTTTATTTTCTTTTTTCAGAAAACGAGTTCCTGAACTCCTTGATCTTTTGAATGGTTTTCCATGTCTCTATCACCTACAGTTCAGCTCTGATTTTGGTTATTTCTTGTTTTCTGCTAGCTTTGGGATTTGTCTACTTTTGGTTCTCTATTTCTTTTAGTTGTAATGTTAGGTTGTTAACTTCAGATCTTTATCACTTTTTGATGTGGGTATTTAGTGCTAGAAATTTCCCTCTAAACACTGCCTTAGCTATTTCCCAGAGATTCTGGTATGTTGTATCTTTGTTCTCATTTGTTTCAAAGTACTTTTTGATTTCTGCCTTAATTTCACTATTTACCCAAAAGTCATTCAGGAGCAGGTTATTCAATTTCCATGTAATCGTATGGTTTTGAGTGAATTTCTTAGTCTTGAGTTCTAATTTGATTGCACTGTGTTCTGAGAGACTGTGTATTCTGTGTATTATGATTTCAGTTATTTTGCATTTGCTGAGGAGTATTTTACTTCCGATTATGTAATCAATTTTAGAGTAAGTGCCATGTGGCAATGAGAAGAATATATATTCTGTTATTTTTGGGTGAGGAGTTCTGTATATATGGCTATTAGGACCATTTGATCCGAGCTGAGTTCAGGTCCTGAATATTTTTGTTAATTTTCTGTCTCAATGATATGCCCAGTGTTGTCAGTGGGATGTTAAAGTCTCCCACTATTATTTTGTGGGGGGTCTAAATCTCTCTGAAGGTATCTAAGAACTTGCTTTATGAATATGTGTGCTCCTGTGTTGGGTGCATATATATTTAAGACAGTTAGCTTTTCTTGTTGAATTGACTCCTTTACCATTAGGTAACTCCCTTCTTTGTCTTTTTTGCTTTCTGTTGGATTAAAGTCTCTTTTAACAGAAACTAGGATTGCAATCCCTGAATTTTTCTGTTTTCCATTTGCTTTGTAAATTTTTCTCCATTCCTTTAGTTTTTATTTATTTATTATTCTTATTTTTTAAGTGTATTTATTTATTTGTTATTTTATTAGTTTTGGGGGAATAGGTGGTGTTCAGTTGCATGGAATAGTTCTTTATTGGTGATTTCTGAGATTTGGTGCACCCATCACCTGAGCAGTGTACACTGTATCCAATAAGTAGTCTTTTATCCTTCATCTCTCTCCCACCTTTCCTCCCAAGTCCCCAAAGTCCATGTTATCATTCTAAAGACTTTGAGACCTCGTAGCTTAGCTCCCGCTTATATGTAAGAATATATGATGTTTGGTTTTCCATTCCTGAGTTACTTCTCTTAGAATAATGGTCTCCAACTCCATCCAGTTTTCTGCAAATGCCATTATTTCATTCCTTTATGGCTGAGTAGTACTCCATGATATACAAAAGTCATGTACACAAAACAATAGCACTGTTATACACCAAGTATGACCAAGCTGTGAATCAAATCAAGAACTCAACCCCTTTTACAACAGCTTAAAAAAAAAACCCAAACAAACAAACAAAACACCTTGGGAATATAAGGTTTGCCTATAAGGTAAAGATCTCTACAAGGAAAACTACAAAACACTGCTGAAAGATCATGGCAAATTATCTTTTTGATATGCGACTGTATTTGGTTGGCTAGTATTTCGTTGAGGATTTTTGCATGTATGTTCATCAGGGATATTGGTCTGTAGTTTTCTTTTTTGTTGTTGTTATGTCCTTCCTGGTTTTCATATTAGGGTGATACTGGCTTTATAGAATAACTTAAGAAGGATTCCCTCTTTATCTTTTGGAATAGTTTCACTAAGATTGCTACCAATTTTTTGGATGCCTGATAGAATTCAGCTGTGAATCTATCTGGTCCTAAACTTTTTGGTTGGCATTTTAAGAATGACTTTTTCAATCTTGCTACTTGTTATTGGTCTGTTCAGAGTTTCTCTTTCTTCCTTATTTAATCTAGGAGGGTTGTATATTTCAGTAATTTGTCCATCTCCTCTAGATTTTTTAGTGTGTGTGCATAGAGGTGTTCAGAGTAATATTAAATAATCTTTTATATTTATGTGGTATCAGTTATAATATCTCCTGTTTTGTTTCTAATTGAGCTTATTTGGATCTTCTCTCTTCTCTTCTTAGTTAATGTGGCTAATGGTCTATCAGTTTTTTATCTTTTCAAAGAACCAGCTTTTTGTTTCATTAGCCTTTCCTATATTTTGTTTGTTTGTTTCAATTCCACCTAGTTCTGCTCTGATCTTCATTATCTCTTTTCTTCTGCTGGGTTTGAGTTTGGTTTGTTCCTGTTTCTTTAGTTCTTTGATGTATGACCTTAGATTGTGTATTTGTGCTCTTTCAGACTTTTTGATGTAGTCATTTAATGCTATAAACTTTCCTGTAAGCACTGATTTTGCTGTCTCTCAGAGGTTTTGATAAGTTGTGTCACTATTATCATTTAGTTCAAAGATGTAGGCATTTAATGCTATGAACTTTCCTCTTAGCACTGCCTTTGCTGTACTCTAGAGGTTTTGATAGGTTGTATCACTATTATTCAGTTCAAAGAATTTTTAAATATCCATCTTGATTTCATTGTTGACCTAACGATCGTTCAGGAGCAGGTTATTTAATTTCCATGTATTTGCACGGTTTTGAGCCTTCCCTTTGCAGTTGATTTCCAATTTCATTACACTGTGGTCTGATAGAGTGCTTGATATAATTTTCTTTATTATTATTATTATTATACTTTAAGTTCTAGGGTACATGTGCATAACGTGCAGGTTTGTTACATATGTTTACTTGTGCCATGTTGGTGTGCTGCACCCATCAACTCGTCAGCACCCATCAACTCGTCATTTACTGATTGGGAGATATAATTTTCTTAAATAAATATTCTTAAATTTATTGAGACTCGTTTTGTGGCTTATCATATGGTCTATCTTGGAGAATGTTCCATGTGCTGATGAATAGAATGTATATTCTGAGGTTGTTGGCTAGAGTGTTCTGTAAATATCTGTTAAGTCCATTTGTCCTATGGCATAGTTTAAGTCCATTGTTTCTTTGTTGACTTTCTGTTTGATGGATGACCTGCCTAGTGCTGTCAGTGGAGTATTGAAGTCACTCACTATTACTGTGCTGCTGTCTATCTCATTTCATATATATATATATACATACACACACACACACACACACACATACATATTTAGGATTGTGATATTTTCCTGTTGGACAAGATCTTTTATCATTATATAATGTCCCTCTTTGTTTTTTTTTAACTGCTGTTGCTTTAAAGTTTCTTTTGTCTGATATAAGAATAGCTACTTCTGCTTGCTTTTGGGGTCCGTTTGCATGGAATATCTTTTTCCATTCCTTTACTTTAAGTATTTGATATTATTGTGATAGCAACTTCACAGAATGATTTAGGGAGGATTCCATTTTTCTCTATCTTCTGGAATAGTGTCAACAGGACTGGTACCAATTCTTCTTTGAATATCTGATAGAATTCAGCTGTGAATTTGTCTGTTCTGGACTTTGTTGTTGGTAATTTTTTATTACCATTTCATTTTCACTGCTTGTTATTGGTCTGTTTGGAGATTCTATATCTTTCTGCTTTAATCCAGGAGGACTGTGTACTTTCAGGAATTTCTCCATCTCCTCAAGGTTTTCCAGTTTATGTACATAAAGGTGTTCATAGTAGCCTTGAATAATCTTTTATATTTCTGTGGTATCTGTTGTAATATTTCCAGTTTCATTTCTAATTGAGCTTATTTGGATTATCTCTCTTCTTTTCTTGGTTAATCTTGCTAATGGTCTATTGATTTTATTTATCTTGTCAAAGAACCAGCCTTTTGTTTTATTTGTCTTTTTGTTTTTGTTTCAATTTAATTTAGTTCTGCTCTGAACTTGGTTATTTCTTTTTTTCTGCTGGGTTTGGGTTTGGATTGCTTTTGTTTCTCCAGTTTTGTGAGGTGTGATCTTAGATTGTCTATTTGTGCTGTTTTGAACATTTAGCGCTATGAACTTTCCTCTTAGCATCCCTGCTGCTGTATCCCAGAGGTTTTGATAAGTTATGTAACTGTTATTGTTCAATTCAAAGAATTTTTAAATTTCCATCTTGATTTCATTGTTGACCCAGAGATTACTCAGGAGCAGGTTATTTAATTTCCTTGTATTTGCATGGTTTTGAGGGTTCACTTTTGAGTTGATTTCCAGTTTTATTCCACTGTCATCTGAGAGGGTACTTGATATAATTACAGTTTTCTCTAACTTCACTGAGGCTTTTTTGTGGCCTATGATATGGTCTATCTTGGAAAATGTTCCATGTGCTGATGGAAATATACATGTAGACTTCCATGTATATTCTGCAGTTTTGGGGGTAGACCGTTTTGTATATATATCCATTAAGTTCATTTGTTCTAAGGTATAGTTTTAATCCATTGTTTCTTTATTGAGTTTCTGTCTTGATGACCTGTCCAGTAGAGTATTGAAGTCTCCCACTACTATTATGTTGCTATCTCGTTTCTTATGTATAGTAATAATCGTTTATAAATTTGGGAGCTTCCATGTTAAGTGCATATATATTAAGGATTGTGATATTTTCCTCTTGGACTGACCCTTTTATCATTATACAATGTCCCTCTTTGTTATTTTTAATTGTCATTGCCTTAAAGTCTGTTTTGTTTAATATAAGAATAGCTGCCCTTGCTCATTTTTGGTTTCCATTTGCGTGGAATGTTTGTTTCCCTCTTTTTCTTTGTTTATGTGCATCCTTATGCATTAGATGAGTCCTTGAAGACAGCAGACACTTGGTGGGTGGATTTTTATCCATTCTGCCATTCTGTATCTCTTAAGTGGAGCATTTAGGCCATTTACATTCAATGTAAGTATTGAGATATAAGCTACTGTTTTATTTATTATGCTCATTGTTGCCTAAATACCTCTTTTTTCTCATTATTTTATTATTTTATAGGCTCTGTGATAGTTATGCTTTAAGAGAGTTCCATTTTGATGTATTTTGAGGTTTATTTAAGTGTGTCTTTTATTCCCAGAAGTTGTGATTGTTTTTTTCTTATGGTATCTTTTATAATATCTATTTGGAGCTTTTTAAATTCATATTCTGTATTGTTTTTAAAATTTCTTTAAGTTGGTTTTCATCTTTCTCTGGTATTTCCTTGAGTGGCTTAATAATCAACCTCCTGAATTATTTATCTGGCAATTCAGAGATTTCTTCTTGTTTTAGATCCATAGCTGTGGAGCTAGTGTGGTCTTTTTGGGATGTTATAAAACCTTGTTTTGCTATATCACCACAATTACATTTTTGCTTCCTTATCATTTGGGTAGAATATTTCAGTAGAAACATCTGGAACTCAAGGGCTGCTGTTCAGATATTTTGGTCCAACAGAGTGATCACTTGATGTGCCGCACTCCCGCTTCCCAGAGGGATGGGGCTTCCTGCAAGTCAAAACGCAATGATTCTTATTGCTCTTCTGGGTATAGCCACGCAGCGGGGCTATCAGGCTCTGAGCTGGTGCTAGGAAATGTCTGCAAAGAGTCCTGTAATGTGATCCATCTTTGGGTCTCCAGCTGTGGATACCAGCACCTTCTGTGATGGAGGTGGCAGGGGAGTGAAGTATTTAGTATTTCAGTATTTAGTGTTCTGACTTTCTTGAATGCTGATTATGCTAGCAGTGAAGTTTTCATGTAGACAGACACAGGACCACTGGTTATCCAAGATGTTGCAGGTGGTGGAACTGGCTGTAGCATTCTCCTTCCTTGAAGCAGAGTTGTTCTGTCATGAGTTGCTGTAATGTCCTGAGTTGGTTGGTCCTTATCCAGAAGGTGGCACTTCTGAGAGAGCACCAGAGTTTTTCCTGTCTTGTGGAATTTGCAGCAGCCTTCCAGTTCTTTCAAAGAATCTTTTATTTCTTTCCATTTTCCTGATACTCTCCTGTAGTGGTTCCTCAAGCAAAAGTCCATGATGTGAGTCTCCACACACTGTTCTGTCTCAGTGGGAGCTTCAGATCAGCACTATCTCCTATCTGCCGTCTTTCCCAGAATCCCACCCCTTTTATTTTAAGCCCATGTGTGTTATTGGATGTGAGATGGGTCTCTTGAAGATAGTATACCAATGGGCCTTGGTTCTTTATCTAGATTGCCACTTTGTGTCTTTTAATTGGGGCATTTAGCTCATTTGCATTTAAGGTTAGTATTGTAATACATGGCTTTGACCGATTCTGTCATCGTGATACTAGCTAGTTATTTTGCAGACGTGTTTATGTGGCTGCTTTATAGTGTCACTGGTCTGTGTAATTTAGTGTGTTTTTGTAGAGGCTGATAATGGTTTTACCTGTCCATATTTAGTGCTTCCTTCAGGAGCTCTTGCAAGGCAGGTCTGGTGGTGATGAATTCCATCAGCATTTGCTTGCCTGAAAAGCTTATGAAGTTTGGTTTGGCCAGAAATGATATTCTGGGTTGAAATTTCTTTTCTTTAGAATGTTGAATATTGGTCTCTGTTCTCTTCTGGCTTGTAGGGTTTCCCACGAGAGGTCTGCTGTTAGTCTGATGAACTTCCCTTAGAAAGGCACCTGGCCTTTCTCTCTGGCTGCCCTTAACATTTTTTATTTCATTTCAACCCTGGATAATATGATTATTATTATGTATCTTGGGGATGATCTTGTTGAGTATCTTACTGGGCTTCTCTGTGTTTCCAGAATTTGAATGTTGGCCTGTCTAGCTAGGTTGGGATAGTCCTCATGGATGATATCCTGAAATATGTTTTCCAAATTGGTTACATTCTCCCCAGCTCTTTCAGGTATACCAATCAGTCATAGATTTGGTCTCTTTACACAATCCCATATTTCTTGGAGGTTTTGCTTATTCCTTTTCTTTCTTTTTTCTTCATTCTTGTCTGCCTGTCTTATTTCAGAAAGATAGGCTTCAAGTTCTGAGATTCTTTCCCCTGCTTGGTCTATTGTGCTATTAATACTTGCTATTGCATTATAAAAGTTTTGTAGTGTGTTTTCAGGTCTATCATGTCAGTTAAGGTTTTAAGATAGTAGAATGAATACCTGCATCCAATTTTGCTTCCTCCAGAAAAACCACCTGACAACACAGTAAAGTGATTCTTTTTAAAAGCAAGACCTCACAAGAATAAATTAAATAAGAGAAGAGAGGAGAAAAGAGTAAAATTTTGGAAATTGGAAAGCATATGGATAATGGTACCTGTTGTGTGGCTTTTCCCTGGTTGCTGGAAAGATGATTCTCAAACCCTTAGAGCTTCCCATGTAATAGGGTTGTCTTTGATATTCAGAAGCCCTTTGGTTACAACTGAGTTTATGCTAATGAGGTGACTCATGGTGGGCTCCTAGATGGCTTTAACATGGGTGCTTGTCACTAGAAAAGCCGACTATGTGATTATAGGTTTTAGATTTTGAGCCATCCTGACCTATGAAACTCCAGTAAAACTCCAGACACGGAGCTCACTGGAGATTGATGATTGGTGAAAACATCTACCTGCATGAAGGGGGATGGTCCCTGATTCCACAGGGAAAGGGCTCAGAAGCTCTGAGCTCAGGACCCTGCAAGATCTTTTCTGTGTACCCCTTTATTTGACTGTTCTTGAGTTTATCTTTTGTAATAAAATTGCAATAAGAAGTATAGCACTTCCTTAATTCTGTGAGTCACTCTAGTGAATTATAAAACTGGTAAAAATTGCAGGAATCCATCAAATTATATCTAGTTGGTCAGAAGCATGTGTATCCTAGAGACCTCTTGACCTCGTGGCTAGCTTGTGAAGTGAGGGCAATCTTGTTGTGAACCATGTTCTTTAATTCACGAGCTCTGTACCAGTTCTATGTCGTAATGTCAGAATTGAATTGCAATGTACACAATTGGGATTGGTGTCAGAATAGTACCATATTTTATTGGTTCTGAGTTGCACATTTTAAAAAATGTACATTTTAAGCCTGTAGTCCCAACTACTCGGGAGGCTGACGTAGGAGAACGGCGTGAACCCAGGAAGTGGAGCTTGCAGTGAGCCGAGATGGCACCACTGCACTTCAGCCTGGGTGACAGAGCAAGACTCAGTCAAAAAAAAAAATTAATTAAAAAAATTACCTTTTAATATATCTAAATTTTGAAGTGCATTTTGCAATTGGTGGTATGTCATATGTTAAATGGTAGGCTATTCTTCCTTTAGTGGTATGAAAATTAAAGGTAGAGTTTACAAGCAGATATCTAAAATTTGAAGAAATATCATAAACAACAAAGCAGACCCTGATCTGAGAAAGTCTAGTCCCAAACTTGAAGTGAGGAAAGGTAAGAAACAACTCATTTACCCCAACAGAATTATTACAATTCACAACATTCATGTAGTTTTAAATTGGGAAGTAAAGGGAAAGTGGGATTAAAATAAGGATGCCTGAGTAAAATATATTTGAGAAGCAGGTAGAAATGAGTTTCTTAGAAAAAAAATGAGGACAGAAGATAAGTGACCTGGAGTCACTAAACTGTGAGGGTGAGATTACCACCCCCAGCCTTCTGTTTTCCCTCAGCTTCTGGAATGTTGCCAGTAGAAACTTCATATACCAAGAACATTAGAAAAACACTCAGGAATACTTGATGAGCCCAAGATAGAAGACTTAAAGCTTCTGACAAGGAAGTTATCTTATAAATGGACTTTCTTGATCACCGTGTGTCCTTGTTTGCTGGTGGTCCTGGCTTACATCTATTGACTTACTGTAGTAATTAATGAAGTTATTTTTTGCTATCAAAACAGTCCTGGTTTGCAACATAAATTATACAGTTACCCAGTTTATCAGCAGGCCTGAAAACTATCAGAGCTTCCAATAAACCCTTAACTGTGAATAGCTGAATATTATAAGACAGCTGAGGAAAGACTCTAATGTGGAAGATAGAGGCAGAGTTAACCAACCAAACCATCATAGAGACAGACAGAAAACAAGAGTGGAAACAATCTCCCTGTAGAAGAAAGCTCCAAAGAAAAAAAAAAATGAACTGACCTCAGGGATCCAAGATGTTGATTATGTGTGTCAAGTATATATTCTTACTCTAATGAGGGAGCTTCAGGAAAATTAAAAAATGGAGAAAGGGAGAGATTGGAGTGGGGGAGGAAAAAAGTAAGAAAGGAAGGAAAGAAGAAAAGATACCTTAAAGTTTAAAAACAGTAGATGGAATGAAATATTCAGTAGAAGCCCTAGAGGTAAACTTGAGCAAATCATCCAGAACATGAATGGACAAAGACTGCAAAGAGTGGAGCAAAGACGTAAAAATTGGAGAACTAGTCTGAGAGAGTACAATATTTCTAGAAAAATATTATTTTCTAACCTAAAACTTTACACACACACACACAAACCCACACACACCCCAATCAATGCAATTCAACCTCCCGTAGTGGTTTTATCTAATATCTGGCATAGTTTTCACTAGGCATTAAAGTAAGATGAGTGACATTTTGCTTGCTTGCAGTTGGTGTTAAGCAGTTACCTATTTTGGTAAATGATATTCAAGTTATCGAGGCAGAAAACTTCTATGACTATCCCCAGCTAACATTAGGAGCCTAAAGTCCTATGGCTTCATTTCATATTATATTTTATTACTTTATTTAAACTCTTAGTCTCTAAATTTGGCTTTCTCTAAATATTGAGTAGTTAGTGAGTGCTCACATTGTGCTTGGTACCAGCCTTAAACCTTGGCACTGTGTTAGATTTTATTGATTATGCCCTTCATTGATAAATTATATATAGTGATATGTCACGTTATATTTTGTTTATACTTTATACCGTGACTTATTATTGTATTGTCACAAAAGATGGACATTGAAGAAGTGTGTCATGATTCATACCTCTTGGTTTCAATGGTAACTAACAGACTGTAGGGAAGAAGTGTCAATCAAATTAACATTTATGAATCTCCTATTGTGTCCCAAGCACCATAAAGTAGTTGTTACTACTTACACTTTTTAGATAAGAAAAACACATTAATTATGGCTAATAATATTACTGAAAGTGGAGTCCGTCTTTCCTGACTATAAAGCCTGGTCAATAAGTACTTATTTATCTAATATATATAATCTAATTTGATGAAATATGTTTGATTAATAAAAATTTAAAATTAATGTCTCTTTCTCTATGTCAGACGATGGACTATTAATGATATTGTAGTATTAGTAAGAATGATGTATTCCACTGGGTGACATGCTGTTTCTCTGTAACCAGATAAATCACCCACTCAATTTATTTGATCTTTGAAAAATCAGTTTTAAAATTCTCAAAGGATTGTTCATTTCAATTCCTTTAAGACTAAAAGAGAGTTTATTTTCCACACCCAATTAGAAGAGATACCAAAACATCTTGGGACATTAAGCAATATTACTGAGAAATAATGGAAGTATAAGTTACATGGCATGCAGAACTCTTCTTAGATTGTTTTCGTGTACTTATAATAATTATAAAACATTAAGCCTTAATAATAAATAGAAATACTTGTGACTGGAAGGAAAAGCTGCAGTTGGCTGTTTCATCCAAACTCACCTTAGGTGTTGTTTTTTCACTTGCCCAGAATGAAATACCTTGGAAAAAAAAATGCAAGGAAATTCCTTATTTCTGAAAATAACAAATGGTCCATCTGAACATCAGTAGAATAAATAACTCATGCTAATAAATGGCATTCATTTCTTGTTTTTGTTTAAAATATTCAAAGAAGACATCTGACTTTGTAATAAAACAATGCAGTACACTTTGAGAAAAGTCATACTGTCACTATAAGCGAATGACTTTAGCAATACACTGCCATTGAGTGGAAGCTCCTTTTGAATGGGCATGAGGAATATTTTTCACTTGACAGTGCTCTCTTAGCAAAGATTACAGACCAGGGAAACCTTCCTGTGGATCAGAGAGATAAGAGAAACTCAGCCAAATAAAACTGGAAATAATCAAGAATCATGGAAATGCACAAGTTTTACCATTTGTTGCTCCTGCAGAAGCTGTGATAAGTGCTCAATCCAAAAAGAAATAAAAATACCTGGCACATTTGGTTTGTAAAGGCCTCCTGCCCCTTAAACAGCAATTGACAAAGCATCTAAGGCCACAGAGGGCCAATCTCTAAATGTGCAGGTTGCCTGCTAGTGAGATCCATTTGCATTCAAGGGAATAAACATTTCCATTTAGCAAATTTCCTCTCACTACATTGTGTCAAAAGTGAACATTTTCCTGTTTCTACATTGCCAATAACCAAGATTTTGCAAACCTTTGGAGACCTTGGTAACAACAATTCATGCCCTTTTTTCCCTTATGGCTATGTCAGTCATGTATTGATTCACCACAGGGATGTGTTCTGAGAAACATATCTTTAGGTTATTTCATCTTTCTGTGAATAACATTCAATGTACTTCACTTACACAAACTAGATGGCATAGCCTATGATATATCTAAGCTATATATTATAGCCTATTTCTCCTAAGCTAAAAACTTGTACAACATGTTACTGTACTGAATACTGTGGGTAATTGTAGCACAATGATAAATATATGTGTATCTAAATATATCTAAACAAAGAAGAGGTACAGTAAAAATACGGTATTATAATCTTATGGGACCACCATCATACATGTGGTCTATTGACTGAAACATCATTATGCAATGTCTGGCTGTAATTAAGATGATTCAGACTGAATTCATTTTAGCTTTCATAGTTCACTTATTTATTCAAACTTATGGGACTTTTGATAAGTCCTATGTGACTTATTGATAAATATTAACATTATTCTTACTATAGATTTTCCTAGGATGGCCAGAATCCTGATGCACTCAGTTGGCTTTCCAGGAAATCATAGCCTTACACAGCTATAGATATGAAAACTTTACAAAAGAATTCTGTGCCAACTGCTATGGAAAATCAGAAGGATCCCAAAAACCACAGCTAGATAGTTCCGGGAAAATTTTACAGAAGTTTGCATCTGCTTTTAGATATATCTAAGGGCAAATGAAATTAACATTTATTGACATAATGTATCATCACAGTGCTAAACGCTTCGTTTAAGTTATTTCTGCTGATTTTTCACCACAGCCCAATGAGGAACCATTATCTTCATTTTACAATTAAGAAAACAAAAGTTCAGTTGGGGTAATTAACAAGAATGTAGATAACCAATAAAGAAATGGGAAAGCAGGTCATAAACTCAGATATTCTCATACCAGTCGGGATTCCTGGAAATTTCTATAGTTGAAGAAAAGGATTCCTTAATTTTAACTGATGATATTTTTAAAGTAAATTTGGGATATATAAAGTAAATTATATATTTAAAGTAAATTTTGGATACAAAATATTCCAAATATGGAATATTAAATAAAAGTGGGTTGTGATATAAAGACAATCATTATTATTATCATTATTGTTTAAATTTCAACTTTTAGTTTCACGAGGTACATGTACAGGTTTGTTATAAGCGTATATTGTATGATGTTGAAGATTGGGATATGATTGAACCTGTTACTCAGGTAGTGAGCATAGTACCCAATAGGGAGTTTCTTAACCCTTGACTCCCTCTTTCTCTCCCTGCTCTTGTAGTCCCCAGTGTCTACTGTTTCTGTCTTTATATCCAGGAGTACCCAGTGTTAGCTCCCAGTCATAAGTGAGAACATTTAGGATTTTTTGTTGTTGTTGTTCCTGAATTAATTTTCTTAGGCTAACGGCCCCCAGCTGCATCTATATTGCTGCAAAGGACAAGATTTCATTGATTTTTATGGCTGCATAGTATTCCATGCTGTTGATGTCCCACATTTTCTTTATTCTATCCACCAGTGATAGGCACCTAGGATGATTTCATGTCTTTGCTATTGTGAAGAGTACTGCAATAAATATACAAGTACATGTGTTTTTTTGGTAGAATGATTTATTTTTCTTTGGGTATATACCCAGTAATAGAATTGCTGGGTCAAATGGTAGTTCTATTTTTTAGTTCTTTGAAAAATCTCCAAACTACTTTCTACAGTGGCTAAACTAATATACATTTTTACTAAGAATGTATAAGCATTCATTTTTTCCTGCAGCCTCAACAAGGTCTGTTATTTTTTACTTTTTAATAATAGCCATTCTGACTGCTGTAAGAATGTATCTCATAGTGGTTTTGATTTGCACTTCTCTGATGATTAGTAATGTTGAGCTTTTTTTCTTGTTTGTTTTCCACTTGTAGATCTTCTTTTCAGAAGTGTTTGTTTACATCCTTTGCCCACTTTTTAATGAGGTTATTTGTTTTCAGTTTGTTGATTTGTTTAAGTTCCTTATAGATTCTGGATATTAGACCATTTTTAGATGCATAGTTTGTGAATATTTTCTCTCATTTTGTAGGTTGTCTATTTACTCTGTTGATAGTTTCTTTTGCTGTGCAGAAGCTCTAGTTTAATTAGGTCTTACATGTCAATTTTAGTTTGTGTTGCAATTGCTTTTGAGGACTTAGTCATAAATATTTTGCCAAGGCCAGTGTTGAGAAGGGCATTTTCTAGGTTTTCTTCCAGGATTTTTATAGATTTAGAACTTTACATGTTAGTCTTTAATCCACTAAAGGTTATCATTATATAATTATGTGTTCTTGGTTCTATGTGTAAACTATTTCAAAATAAAATTAAACCTTTTATTAAAGATACAAAAAGATTTAAAACATTTTAAAGTGTAGACTGGACTTACTGAGATACATTCAGGATCAATGAAAAAATATACTCTTTGAAATATATTAGGGTAAATTTATCACAAAAGGTTCAAGACAAGGTTCCAGAGATAAAATAAATCAATAACATTAGGATTTCATTTGAAACAAGACCTGCAAAGTTAAACTATACCATCTATAGATAATTAAATAAACCAAATAGATATTTATTAATATAACGATGAGCCAAAATATTACTTCTGTGGAGGTATATAAGAACATTTTGAAATATAAGGTTTCAGAGAAGATCACTCATTTATCTAATAATAAAATCAGTGAATCTTTAGTTAAATATATAGAGAAGATGACAATGTGATTGGAAATTTGTGTTTGATAAGAATTCTTTTTATAATAGATTGAATGGCAAAGAAAACCTTAGTAATAATCTATCACCAAAGTTTTAAATTATCTCATTGTGAGAATACATAAGATTCGGAAATAAATTTAAAATTTGACAGTTCAAAAACACAAAAATAAGCAGAGAATTTGAGAAACACAATCATCTAGCTAAATTACATAAATTACATAGATATATCGAACCATTTGCACCACTTAATTCCTATGAAGAAATAATCACATTTTTTTCTTATTCATGGAAATGGTTTTCTTTTAATTTCTATATTTATTTATGGAGAAAATCTTAATATATTTTAAATTATATTTAATTAGCCATAAACTTTGGCTTAACTAATAAAAATAGAATGAATAATTAAAAAAACAAAAGAAATTCTACATGAAAATTAATAAATGCTTAGCTGCTATCAAGATCAAAGAAAAAACTTTAAATAGATATTAAAAAATGTATATCACATACTGAAAAGGAAGACAATTCATAAGAATACATTGAGGACATAGTTAATGCCGTACTTAATATTATACATTTGGATTTTTTTTGCTATTATAGAACAAATACTGGAAAAGTGAACCAGAAATTAGAAAAGTGAGATAAAAATAAGAAAATATATAAATTAAGAAAGAAAAGTTATAAATATTAAAGTTAAAATCTATAAAAATAAAAACTGTAAAACACTAAAAAAGGTCAAAACTGATTTTCTAAAACATGAATTAATAAAGTAAGCAAAGTTTTGAGATGTTCAAGTAATAATATTTTCAAGGGAGACATTGCAAAACTTATAAAATATTAAAATAACAATTTATAATCATAATTATTGGCCAGTTTAAAATACTTGTATTTTTATAAAAAACAATAAGAAAAACATTAATGCTAAGATCATTGTATGATTGTTTTTTTAGCAACATACAAACTACCAAACTTGACTTAAAAAACAGTAACAAAAGTATGCTGATAAAGAAAGCCATGATCTCATTAACAGGGCACTATGGTTTAATATAGCAGTAGTTTATTCAGTGCCATTGCTGTATATTTTTTGTAAGAATAGATCACAATTTATTTATCCATTCTTTTATAGATGGATATTTGATTTCTGTTGAGTACTGCAAATGAGGCAATAATCATTCTATATGAACTCAATTTATCAGGACTGTTTTTGATATGCTTTCTTCCTAAAATAACTCTTATCTTTTCTCTTTAAACTGTGTATATCTTTCTTGGAACAATGGACAAATTGTCATTATTTAGGTATACAATAAAAGGATTATTTTGATGACCTAATGCCTCTGTACCTCACTCATTCCAAATAAGAAAATCAGGCACTCGGGATACCTGAGAAAAATTTTCAGTCATATTTTTAAACTATTAAATAAAACTGAAGAAATTAAAATTGTTATAGCATTTATTTTAAGTAGTAGGGTGAAATGAACATAATTTTAAGCAAACACATCTTCAGAAATGTATCAATTTTACACTAGCCAGAAACTAAATTAAAGAAATGTAGAAGTTAGAGTGAGTAAATAACCTGGTAAATTGTATTGTTTTAACAATAAAAAGCAACAAAAACAATAGCAATAGGAGATGGTAATAACTATCTGTAAGGAAAATATAAAATTAATTGCAACTTTTCCAGTGGTGGTGGTGAAGGTAAGAATGCAAGGGACTGAAAGACATTCAAGAACCCTATATTCTTCAGCAATGAGCTTCCATTAGTTGGTTATAAATGTTGAAAGAGCAAATATTTTCATAAGCTTAAGTTGGTAGTAACCAAAATAAAAATTAAAATATAACATATACATTTCAATTATCCAAAGGGAAAAAACTATGAAAAAAGCTATCTATTAGGGAAGTAGAGAAAAAGGCAAACTAAACAAACCAAAACATGGTAAATTGGCCGGGCGCGGTGGCTCAAGCCTGTAATCCCAGCACTTTGGGAGGCCAAGACGGGCGGATCACGAGGTCGGGAGATCAAGACTATCCTGGCTAACACGGTGAAACCCCGTCTCTACTAAAAAAAATACAAAAAAAAGTAGCCGGGCGAGGTGGCTGGCGCCTGTAGTCCCAGCTACTCGGGAGGCTGAGGCAGGAGAATGGCCTGAACCCGGGAGGTGGAGCTTGCAGTGAGCTGAGATCCGGCCACTGCACTCCAGCCTGGGCGACAGAGCAAGACTCCGTCTCAAAAAAAAAAAAAAAAAAAAAAAAAACAAAAAAAAAACATGGTAAATGGCAAAATGACATGAGATGGAAAAAAATTATTTTAAAACAGTAATTTATATAAAGTAATTAAATTACAAATTACAAATAGATAACGTTAAAATACATAAAATGTGAAATGATATTTTTGTACAAAAGAATTAGTTTACAAAGGGTTGAGCATAAGTGAGGAAAACATACACTACACAAATATGAACCAATTTGATACAATAATAAGCAACAAGGAAGAATGTGGTATTAATATTCATAAAACAAAATCAAGAAAACAAAATCACAAAATTAGTTATAACAAAAATACAACCTTAAAATGCAAGACAGTGTCTGTAGTTTCAGGAAAACAAGAAAAATACATAAATCCACAATTCATTTGGAGATTTAATGCCATCCTTTGGGACATTAGTAGATCAAATATCATTAATTGAGTAATTTAGGCTCAACCTGCAGTGCACATATTTTTTGATAGGGAATATTTAATATCAAAATTCATTTCTGAACTACTCCACAAGAAAGTCTGAAAATATTCCATAAATGAATCATGATATGCACTATGCTCTTCAAGAATAAAGCAATGAAACAGCTATGCCAGAGACCATGACCTTATAATTAACAGCGTAGTGTTGAGGTATGCATTTTGTTATTCTTTATTTCACAATGTTTTACCCATTGTAGATTACTTTTTTTCCATTGTCTTCTGGTATTGAATGATTTTGTGGGGAAGTGTAAAACCAAGTGTTAAAAAAGTCACAAAATGGAAAAGGAATATTCTTCACATAACTGACTCTTAGAGATAGGCACTTTGAACAATTTTTATGAAATTTCTGGAAATTTCCTGTGCATAAACGCATATATGTGTAGGTACGTTTGTGTATGTATATTCCTAGGATGTATTCCTACAAAACCAAGTATCTTACTGTTTTTTCATCATCTTTTTTACTTCATCTTTGAGAATTCAGATATGAGCTTATTCTAAACTATCTCATTTCCCCTAACTACTGCATAAGATCCCATTGTGAAGATTCATAATCTAATAATTAAATGCTCTGTTGGGGGCCGTTAGTTTATTGCTGAGTTTCATCTCATTTGTTTTGTTTTTGTTACTGTAGAAATGGTGCTTAAATCTCTTACATATAAACTATATCCACAAGGTAAATGCATTCAGTTGGAATTTCCGAGATGAAAGATATATATTTCTAAAATCTGAAAGAACTTTGCAAAATGCCTAAACTTCCATGTCTTCACAAATCATTAATATGGGATTTTTCAAAGAGTTAAGAATCTAATTCTTTAACATCTGTAATTCTACCTGCCATAATTTTCATCTTAACTCTCCCTCATTCCTCCATTGTTACTTTCCTTCAGATGTCTCCACTGCCTCCCTATTTATTATTGATATGTCAAAGCACAGTGGTTTACACTGTGTGATGTGAGAATCATTTGTGTTATAGAGGATAATTTCATATATTCCTTTAAGGATTACATTTACTTAAATATATATTTATTTCAATATGCATTTGTAAAAGATAATTAGCACAACAAATTAGATTATCTTAGAAAACATTTATATAAAATGTATTTATTTAGATAAAATACTAGGCAATATGCAATTTATATGATACTCCAATTTGGAAAAAAAAAAGTATGTTTCTGGAGAATGGTGGAAGGTTTGGAAACACTATTGTAGTGTTGTGTCCAAACTTGGTTCCTTCCTGTGGGTTCATGGTCTCGCTGACATCAAGAATGAAGCTGCAGACCTTTGTGGTGAGTGTTACAGCTCTTAAAGGTGGCACAGACCCAAAGGTGAGCAACAGCAAGATTTATTGTGAAAAGTGAAAGAACAAAGCTTCCACAGCATGGAACAGGCCCCCAGCAGGTTGTGCTGCTGGCTAGGGTGGCCAGCTTTTATTCCCTTATTTGTTCCCGCCTACATCCCACTGATTGGTCCATTTTACAGCGTGCTGATTGCTCCATTTTACAGACCTCTAACTAACCCAGAGCACTGATTGGTGCGTTTTTACAGAGTACTGATTGGCACATTTTACAAATTTCTAGCTAGTCACAGAATGCTGATTGGTGTGTTTTGCAATTCTAGCTAGAGTGCTGATTGGCACATTTTACAATCCTCTTGCAAGACAGAAAAGTTCTCCAAGTCCCCACCCAACCCAGGAGTCCAGCTGCCTTCACCCTCAATGTCATGTTCTGTTCATCTTCATTATCCTCATTTCCTGGACTGTCATTGCTTCTGACTAATAATAGTTACCCTATAGTGTTGAAAACACTTGAGCGATGTTTGCCATCTAGCACAATGAATAAAATTTATAACTTTTAATTATATGTTTGGAGTAGGATAAACAAAGTGATTATAGTAACCAGAGAGTTATGTTTCCACAATAAAGTATCATGAATTTTCCATGAGATCTTTAAAAAAAAGAGAAAAAGAAAGAGATGGATAAAGACAGACAGATACCCAAAAGACACAGAGAGAAAAAAGATGGAACAAGAATATATGTGAAAGACTACAAACAATGGCAAGCACAGAAAAGCAAAAGAAAGAAAGAAAGGGTAACAGAGAAAGAAATAGAGGAAAAATGTGAAGCCATGTAAATCTGAATGTGGGCTCTTTTATACCAAGAATCTTCTCTGAGGCTGAATATTAGCTCACTTTTAAGAAATCACAGTTGTGGGTTTCATAGGTAAGTCTCCCTTTTGAGGGACTAGCTTTGTTGGTAATAATGTGGTTTCTTACTTAAATATATGGAATATTTAAAATAAATAATGAACAGTGACTAACAAAGGGAATGATACATAATACGTGTTTTTGTCCACAATGATAAGTACTCATGTTATAACAAAATTAAAGTCCTATCTGAAGCCAGAAAACAAAAAGGTACTAAATTCATTTTTAAATTATACAATCTTATGTAAGATTGTATATTTATTTATGAAATAAACACTGTACCTACTGTGTTTTGCAAGAGCCACATTTAATAAAACACAGCTTCTTTAGGTTTGTACATCAGACTAAGAATATAATTGTAACCAAAATGAACACTGAGAAATCCACAAGTATTTAAAAATTAAAAATTTATGTGAGCAGATAGGAAACTGCGGGGAAGGAAATTAGGCAATATTTTGATCTGAATGAATACAAAAATACAACATATGAAAATTTATAGAATGTAACTGAAGCAATGCTTAGATCTATAAATAATTACATTAAAAGAGAAGAAAGGCCAGGTGCAGTGGTTCATGTCCATAATCGTAGCACCATGTGAAGCTGAGGAGGGAGGACTGCTTGATTCCAGCTGTTTGAGAACAGCCTGGACAGCAGAGTGAGACCCTGTCTCAAAAAAATTTTTTTTTTTAATTAGCCAGGCAACTTGGCCTGCACCTGAGATCCCAGCTATTGAGGAGGCTGAGGTGGGGATATTGCTTGAGCCTGGGAGGCTGAAGTTGCAGTGAGCTGTGATCTCACCACTGTAGTCCAGCCTAGGTGATGGAACTAGACCCTGTTAAAAAAGAAAGAAAGAAAGAAAGACCTCTAAGACCTCTAATAAGTTTTCTAAGCTTCCATCTGAAGTAACTACAAAAAGAAAAGTAAGATCAGGTGTGGTGGTTCACACCTGTAATCCCTGGGAGGTCAAGGTGGGGGAATTGCTTTAGCCAAGGAGTTTGAGACCAGCTTGGGGAACATAGTGAGACTTTGTGTGTACAAAAAGAGAGAGAGAGAGGAAGGAGAAAGAAAGAAAGAAAGAAAGAAAGAAAGAAAGAAAGAAAGAAAGAAAGAAAGAAAGAAAGAAAGAAAGAAAGAAAGAAAGAAAGAAAGAAAGAAAGAAAGGAAGGAAGGAAGGAAGGAAGGAAGGAAGGAAGGAAGGAAGGAAGGAAGGAAGGAAGGAGGAAGGAAGGAAGGAAGGAAGGAAGGAAGGAAGGAAGGAAGGAAGGAAGGAAGGAAGGAAGGAAAGAAAGAAAGAGAGAGAGAAAGAAAGAAAAAAGAGGGAGGGAGGGAGGGAGGGAAAAACAAGTTAAATCTAAAGCAAACAGGGAACAATAAAAATGAGACTGGTAATCAATGAAATAGAAAATTTAAAAAAAACAAAGAAAATAAGACAAAAAGATTATATACCACAACTAAGTTTGATTTATCCCAGGAATACAAGATTAATTTAACATTTAAAAATCAATTATTAGAGTACTCATATTCATAGAATAAAGATCAGAAAACACATGATTATTGTGATGCATGTATAGAATGTATTTGAAAAAGTAAAGACCCATTTATGTTACAAAATATACAAAAACTCAACAAATTAATAATAGAAGGGAGCTTCCTTAACAAGATAGAGGACATCTGCTAGAAAACTAAAACTAACATCATATTTAACAGTGAAAGACTGAGTGCTTTCTGCCAGGATCAGGAATAAGGCAGAGTTGCTGGTCCTTACCCCTTCTATTCAACATTGAACTGCAAAATCTAGTCAGTGAAGTCAGACAAAAATAAACAAATAAATAAAAGTCCTCCAGTCAAGAAAAGTAAAATTGTTTTTAATCACAGATGACATAATCTTGTATGTAGGAAATCCTAAGAAGTCTACAACAAAACTTCTAGAATAAGTAAACCAAATTCAGCAAGGCCACAAGATACAAAATCAAGTTTAATATAGAAAAAGTAAGAGTATCTTTGTTTACCACCAACAAACAGTCCAAAAATAAACAATAAGTCTATCAACACTGGTATTTCAAAAATCAAATACTTAGGGATAAATTAAATAAGTGTAAATTTGTATACTGAAATTTAGAAGAAAATATCATTGAAAGATATTAAAGAAATTAGAGAAGGTCTAAATAAGTGGTTCCCACTCCAGGGTAAGTTCACTCCTGGGGACATATGTCAACAGATAATTTTATCTTTCATTACTGGAGGGGTGCTACTAGCCCAGGGATGATGAAAAGCATTCTGTAGTGCACAGGACAGTTCCCTAAAAATAATTAACTGGTCCAGAAGTTTAACAGTGTCAATAGTGAGAAACCTTGATCTAAATAAAGGAAGAGAGAGCCTATGTTCATGGAATGAAAGACGTAACATCATTAAGATGGCAATCTTCCCAAATTGATCTATAGATTCAACACTATCTCTATTAAATTTCCAATAGGCTTTTCACACTTGAAAAGGAAAAGATGATTCTAAATGTTATACAGAAAAGCAAATCCCAGCATAAGCAAAATAATCTGGAAAAATAAGAACATGTTACAGGGCTTAGGCGTCTTGATTTCAGCTTACTATAGAGCTATAGTAATCAAGGGAGTGTGTTATTGGCATAAGGATAGATAATATAGTTCAATGGAATAGAAATGTAAGTCCAAAACCAAACTCGTATTTATGGTCAATTGGTTTTCAACAGTAGTACTGAGACAATTGGGCATCCACACATAGAAAGATGACTTTAGACTCCTACTTCACAAGCCTACACAAATCTTAACTAAGAAAGCATCGCAGACTTAAATGTAACATTTATACTTATGTTACTTCCAGAAGAAAACAGGAAAACATTTCTAGGGTCATATGTTTTTCAAAGATTTTTAGATACAGCACTAAAAATACTGCTGACAAAAACAAATTGAACTCTACAAAATTGAAATCTTCTGCACTTCAAAAGACACCATTACTAAAATGAAAAAAGACAAAACAAGAAAGCAAATGAGAGACAATATTTTCAAATCACACATCTGATTATATCTGAATTGTATTCAGAATCTATAAAGGACTCCTAAAAACCAATAAGAAGGTGAAAAACAACTGAAATGAAAAACTAGGCACAGATGTTTTACCAAAGAAGACACATGAATGTCCAATAGTAACCTAAGGAGATGCTCAACATTATTAGTTATTAGGGAAGTGTGAATGTAAGCCACAATTAACTTCCATTTCACATATACTAGACTGACTATAATAAAAAAGACACAATGTCAAGTGTTGGTGAGGAGGTGGAGAAACTGAAACCCTTATCTATTGCTGGTGAGAATATAAAATAGTGCAGCCACTTTGGAAATGGAGTGGCAGAATCTTCAAATGTTAATGATAAATTTCCTATATAACCCCCAAATTCTACTTCTCCATATCCATCCAAGAAAAAGGAAAAGATACACACAAAAGTGTGGACATGTATGTTCATAGCAGTTTTATTAATAGTAGCCAGATGTATTAGTCTGTTCTCACACTGCTAATGAAGGCATACCCGAGACTAGGTAATTTATAAATGAAAGAAGATTAATTGACTCACAGTCCAGCATGGCTGGGTTGGCCTCAGGAAACTTACAATCATGGTGGAAGAAGATGCAAGTACATATTTCTTCACATGGTGGCGGCAAGGAGAAGTGCTGAGAAAAGGCCCTTATGAAACCACCAGAACTCATGAGAACTCATTTGCTATCACAAGAGCAGCACGAGGGTAACAGCCCCTATGATGCAATTACCTCCCACTGGGTCTCTCCTGTGACACGTGGGATTATGGGAACTACAATTCAAGATAAGATTTGGGTGGGGACACAGCCAAACCATATCATTCTACCCCCAGCCCCTCCAAAATCTCATGTCTTCACATTTCAAAACACAATCATTGCCTTCCAACAGTCCCCAAAGTCTTAACTCATTCCAGCATTAATACAAAAGTCCAAGTCCAAAGTCTCATCTAAGACAAGCCAAATCCCTTTTACCTATGAGCCTATAAAATTAAAAGCAAGTTAGTTACTTCCTAGATATAATGGAGGTAAAGGAATTGGGTGAATACACCCATTCCAAATGGGAGAAATTTGCTCAAACAAAGGGGCTACAGGCTCCATGCAAGTCCAAAATCCAATAGGGCAGTCATTAAACCTTAAAGTTCCAAAATGCTCTCCTTTGACTCCATGTCTCATATCCAGGGCTTGTTGATGCAAGAGGTGGGCTTCCATGGTCTTGGGCAGCTCCACCCCTGTGGCTTTGCAGGGTATAGCTCCCCTTCTGGCTACTTTCACGGGCTGTCATTGCAGTTCTTCCAGGCATATGGTGCAAGCTGTCAGTGGATCTACCATTCTGGGGTCTGGAGGATGGACACAGCTCCACTAATCACAGCTCCACTAGGCAGTGTCCCAGTGGGGACTCTGTGTGGGGGCTCTGACCCCACATGTCCCTCCCTGGACATCCTGGACATCCAGGCATTTCCATACACCCTCTGAAATCTAGATGGAGGTTCCCAAACCTTAATTCTTGAGCTCTGTGCACCTGCAGGCCCAACACCATGTGTAAGCCACCAAGGCTAGGAGCTTGCACGCTCTGAAGCAACAGCCTGAGCTATACATTGGTGCCTTTTATCCATGGCTGGAGCTTAAGCAGCTGGAATGCAGGGCACCATGTCCCAAGGCTGCATAGAGTAGGTGGACCCTGGACCTGGACCATGAAATCATTTTTCCCTCCTAGGCTTCCAGGCCTGTGATGGGAGGGGCTTCTGTGAAGGTATCTGATGTGCCCTGAAGACATTTTCCCCATTGTCTTGGTGATTAACATTTGGCTCCTTCTTACTCATGCAAATTTCTGCAGCTAGCTTTAATTTCTCCTCGGAAAATGGGATTTTTTTTTCTATTGCATCATCAGGCTGCAAATTTTCCAAATTTTTTTGTTGTGTTTCCTCTTGAAAGCTTTGCTGCTTAGAAATTTTTTATGCCAGACACCCTAAATCATCTCTCTCAAGTTCAAAGTTCCCCAGATTTCTAGGGTGGGGGTAAAATGCCATCAGTCTCTTTGCATAGCTAGCTAGTCACCTTTATTCCAATTCCCAATTTCCTCATGTCCATCTGAGACCACCTCAGCCTAGAATTTATGGTCCATATCACTATCAGCATTTTGGTCAAAGCCATTTGACAAGTCTCTAGAAGTTTCAAACTTTCCTACATCTTCCTGTCTTCTGAGCCCTCCAAGTCTCTAGGAAGTTCCAAACTTTCCCACATTTTCCTGTCTTTTTCTGAGCCCTCCTAACTGTTCCAACCTCTGCCTGTTATCCAGTTCCAAAGTCACTTCCACATTTTCAGGTATCTTTACAGCAGCATCCCACCACAAGGTATCAACTGACTGTATTAGTCAGTTCTCGTGCTGCTAATACACATACCCAAGACTGGGTAATTTACAAAGGAAAGAGGTTTAATTGACTCACAATTAAGCATGGATGAGGAGGCCTCAGGAAACTTACAATCATGGCAGAAGGGAAGCAAATATGTCCTTCTTCATATGGCAACAAGGAGAAGTGCCGAGCAAAATGAGGAACAGCCCCTTATAAAACCATCAGATCTCATAAGAACTCACTCACTATCATGAGAAAAGCATGAGGAAAACCACCCCATGATTAAAATACCTTCCAAGGGGTTCCTTCCATGACACCTGGGGATTATGGGAACTACAATTCAAGATGAGATTTGGGTAGGGACATAGCCCAACCATATCACCAAATATCCATCAATTGGTGAACAGTTAAACAAAATGTTATATAATGATACAATTAGATACTATTTACCAGTAAAAATAAATTTGCAGTCCTATTATGTGCCATAAAATGGATAAACCACTACAACATTATGCTAAACAGAAGAAGCTTGTTGCAACAGGCCATATGTTATATGATTTCACTTATATAAACTGTGTAGAACAGGCAAACATGTAAATAAAAAAATACACTCATAGTTCCCTGAGTCTTGGAAGGAGAACTGGGATTGACTCAGAATGGGTACAATGAATATCTTTGGGGTGATTAAAATATTCAAATGTGGATTGTGATTGCACCACCTTTAAATTTATCTAAATATCATTAAATTTTTCATGTATAATGGGTAACTTTATGGTATACTTCAATAAAGTTGTGACAAAAAAAAATGAGCACCAAGCTCAGTGTTGCTCATTTTGGAAGAATAATTAATAACCCTTACTATATCAGATGTTTTCCATCCTCCCATCCATATGTTCATGGTTTTCCCACTTCTTGGCATGCTGCTTAACTTCCAGCTGTCAGCATTTGCAACCTTTTTCTGAGAGCTTTATCTGGCCATTGGATCTTGCTATGCCTGCACATGGCAGATAGAAAGTACTTTGGGTATCAATGACTCATGGGTGCAAACCTTGATCAATAACTGGCAGAAACTCATGGAAGAAACCTCATGTGTGGCCAGGCACAGAGGCTCACACCTGTAATCCCAGCACTTTGAGAGGCCGAGGCAGGCAGATCACCTGAGGTCAGGAGTTCGAGACCCGCCTGGCCAACATGGGTGAAACCCCGTCTCTATTAAAAATACAATATTAGGCAGGCATTGTGGTGCATGTCTGTAATACCAGCTACTTGGGAGGTTCTGGCAGGAGTATCGCTTGAACCCAGGAGGCAGAGTTTGCAGTGAGCCAAGATTGTACCATTTCACTACAGCCTGGGCAATAGAGTGAAACGCCAGCTCAGAAAACAAACAAACACAAACAAAAAAACCCCAAAACCAAGAAATATTTATCTCACCCCTAAATGGGACAGTATTAAGTTTCAGTTTTCCACAGGTTGACTTGTATGATAATGTGGGCTGTTACCTTCCTTTCCCTTTTTTGTATCCTCATTATTTTACATTATACTGAAATTCCTTCATCTACTGTATTTCTGTCTGTTACAGACTGCCTTGCTAGTTATTCCCACAAAATCAATTTCTCCTTTCTGTCCATGTGACGTCTTAGCTACCAATTAAATGTGTCTGCCTCTCTTGCAGCTAGGTGTCTACATGTAATGTGAAAAGTGATATGTGTACCAGGTCATTTCTAAATATAAATAAACCACTTTTCCTGGATCCTAGCTCATTTTATTCTTTTCTATGGACTAGAATTATATATCTTTGACCACATAAATGAAAATACACGCAGAAAAGCAGAGAAATAATATAGAAGAATTCTAAATCCCTGCATGACCAAAAAGGTGTAGGATGACCTTGCTAACCTACTTGTCATATAGTTACATGAGAGCAAAATACCTGCTCTATTATTTAAGTAAAAATTTTGGGGGTCTCTTGTCATAGCAACTAGTCCTCATCTTAATATACAACTTTTGCACTCTGTCTTCCGTTTCTTTTCTACCACTATAGTATTGAGTGTGGTCACCTGTTTAGTAATTTATAGTAACCTAATTGATTGAATCCTTTCACCAAATTTATGCAGAACCTGGAAATTTTAGTAATATTTTTTCTCATACTCTTTGAATTCCAAACAGTTGAAAACCACAGATTTTTGTTACCCTGTTGGTGCTCTGTAATTACACGCAATGTGCACTGTAAAACCATCAAGATCTTGGCTCATAAACCAGATGCTTTGGTCTTTCTGAGTAAGTATTAGCAGTGAGGAACCTGACAGCAGATGGCGTTCCCCTGGCAACTATGTTTCTAACTCACTAGTTCCTGTCAGTACCTGCTTGAAGGTTTCAAACTTGTAGGCAGTTTAATTCCTTTGACAGACTTTCTGAAGAAAAGAGCTGAGAGGAACTCTGTTTGGTAGCAAACGTTTTCTATAATTGTCAACGTTCCTGCATCCAGTTCATTTGGAGGACACTTAGTTTTAACAGGGGTTCAAAATTATAATCATTTCTGATGCATGTTGAGCTGAATATGACTAGCTCTTAACTCTCCATTGGCCGGCTTGCTCAGGGAGGCAGTGCTTAAAATGATAGGGTAGCAAATATCAGCTTAGTCAAAGCTTAAGATAGGTAATTGAATTCTGGTGGCAACCACAGACAACACAGACAATAAGTGCATGAGATGTCTTTGAAATGTATTGTACTGATCAGCCATTAAGATAGTAATGATCACCTTGGAACAACCGTCTGTTCCTGTTTGGAGAAGAAACTTCAGCAACTGCAGATTGGGTTTCCCAGGAAGCAGATTCTGAGATGGGGTACAGGACGTTTATTAGGGAGTACCCTTGAGGTCAACTTCTGTGTAAGGAAAGGGAAGAAAGAATGATTGGACAGAGGGAAAAATTGAGCTGCAATCATCAAAAGTTCCCTTAAACCCCACAAGGTGCTCTGAAGCCTGGATATGTCTTCATGGTCCACCATCATTGTGGAGAGGGAGCTGGACTTTTGAACTCTTAATGTTGATTGGCCATTGTGTGCAGACTGCCTGAGGAAATGGCAATGGCCCAGGAGAAGCAGATTTCTTCAGTCATGGGCAACTTCCAAAGAGCACTGATAGCTTTCAAGGGTCAGGTGACAACCTTCCCAGCAGCTTTGGGAATAAGAAGAAATAATAATGAGAGATTCTGAAGGAGGAAGCTGGATGACTTATTACAGGTCCTACTATGCCAACCATCTGAGCACCTCGGTGGTGATTCCAGATTACAGTTTCTTTATTGGTTTCAGGTCATTTTTCTTACAGCTACTAGAAGCGGTGATTTAGTCTCTGGAGTCAGCTATGAATACATTTTTTACTATGCTACTAGTGAACAACATGCCCCAGTCAGGAGGTAGCTGAGATTCGTAGCTGACACTAGATGTCAAATAATCCCTTTGCTTGAATGTTCTTAAATTTCACTAAAATGTGTTAGTCTGGGACTGCGTCTCTGTTTTGGTACTCTCTGTAACTATTGTTCCCTTAACATGGTTATTTATCCTGTTATTCATCACTACATGCCCTGCATTACTCCATGTGGAATAATTTTTCTCCTGGGAAAATGAAGTTTTGTGTAAAATATTATCAGCCTCTATCTGAATTTGTGAGATGTGTGTGTGTGTGTGTGTGTATATATATAAAAAAGTGTGTATATATACATATATATACATATATATACATATACATATATATATATACATATATATACATATATATATACACATATATACATATATATACATATATATATACATATATATGTGTGTGTATGTGATATATATACAGACCTATATATATGTACTTCAGAAAAAAATACATTCGAATATTTTTAAAATGTTGAATCTTATTAAAAGACTCATAGTGAAGACAGAAATATACTTTTCCTGACACCACATTCCAATTACTTGAAACAAACACTTTTATTCGTTTGTGATTTCTTTCTGATATTTTCTTGCATACAAGATTAACATGCTTACACTAATATTTCTTGAGTAATCAATGTTAACATGCTTATACTAATATTTCTTGAGTAATCAATGTTAGGTTTAATGTACTGGCCTCTTATTATGTCAAATATAGATGCATACTATCTTAGTATTTCCATCTCCAAAACCCTCCTAATATAGGTTTGCAAATTTATATAAATTACTGTGAAAATTCCTTTCTATTTTTCTGAATCCTTCCCCAATTTTTGACTTTTTTGCTTATCTGTTTTAAACTCATTCCATTTATAGGCTTTCCTCAGATATTCCATGGCATTTAATTGTATGGCTTTAAGAGAGAATTGCTTAAATGTTGATTTGAAGCTGTTTGTGTGTTTGACTTGATGATGAGAGACAGAGGTTTTTTTTTAACTTTTATTTTTGTTTCGGAGATATATGCACAGGTTTGTTATATAGGTATTCATAAATTGCATGCTATGGAGGTTTGTTGTACATGTTATTTCATCACCCAGGTAATAAGCATAGTATCCAATAGGTAGTATTTTGACCTTTATCCTCTTACCCTTCACCCTCAAGCAGACCCCTGTGTCTATGATTCCCTTCATTGTGTCCACATGTACTCAATATTTAGCTCCCACTTAAAGGTGAGAACATGCAATATTTAGTTTTCTGTCCCTTGGTTAGTTTTCTTAGTATAATGGCCTCAGGCTCCATTCATGTTGCTGCAAAGGACATTATCTTGTTCTTTTTTATGCCTGCATAGTATTCCATGGTGAATATGTACCACATTTTCTTTATGAACTCTACCATTGATGGGCATCCAGGTTAATTCCATGTCTTTGCTATTGTGAATAGTGCTGCAATGGACATACATGTGCATGTGTCTTTATGGTAGAACAATTTTTATTTTGGGGGGAATATACCCAATAGCGGGATTGCTGGGGCAGCTGGTGGTTCTGTTTTGAGTTCATTGAGAAATCACAAAACTGCCTTCCACAGTGGCCAAACTAACTTACATTCCCACCAGCAGTGTATAAGTGTTCCCTTTCCTCTGTAAACTCACCAGCATCTGCTATTTTTTTTACTTTTTAATAATAGCCATTCTGACGGCTGTGAAATGGCATCTCATTGTGACTTTCATTTGCATTTCTTTTATGATTAGTGATGTTGAGCATTTTCTTCATATACTTGTTGGTTGCATGTTTATCTTCTTTTGAAAAATGTCTGTTCATGCTCTTTGTCTATTTTTTAAAGGGTTTTTTGTTGTTGTTGTTGTTTTAAGTTCCTTATAGATTCTGGATATTATGACTTTATAAGATACATAGTTTGTAAATGTTTTCTCCAATTCTTTAGGTTGACTAGTTTCTCTGTTGATAGTTTCTTTTGCTGTGCAGAAGCTCTTTAGTTTAATCAGGTCCCACTTGCCAATTTTTTCTTTTTCTTTCTTTTTTTTTTTTTTTTTTTTTTTGCAGTTACTTTTGGTGTCTTCATCGTGAAATCTTTGTAAGGACTTATGTCCAGAATGATATTTCCTAGATTATCTTCCAGTGTTTTTATAGTTTTACGTTGTTCATTTAAGTCTTTAATCCATCTGGAGTTGATTTTTGTATGTGGTGTAAGAAAGGGGTCCAGTTTCAGTCTTCTGCATATGGCTAGCCAGTTTTCCCAGCACCATTTACTGAATAGGGAGTCCTTTTCCCATTGCTTATTTTTGTCGATGATCAGTTGGTTGTAGGGATGTGACTTTATTTCTAGGATATCTATTCTGTTCCATTGATCTGTGTGTCTATTTTTCTACTACTACAATGTTATTTTTGTTACTGCAGCCTGTGGTATAGTTTGAAGAAAGGTAATGTGATTGCTTCAGCTTTGATCTTTTTGCTTAGTATTGCTTTGGCTATTCATGCTCTGGTTTGGTTCCATATGAACTTTAGGATAGTTGTCTCCATTTCACAGAAATAGAAACAATGTCATTGTGATGGCAGTGATAGGCCGTCCATAGTGGGGAAACACAGGCAGTGGTAGCAGGAGTGGCAGCAGGAGTGGCAGTGGTGATGGTGGGTCACCTGTGCACCGTGTCCACAAGGTGGCCAACTGTGCCACCTCCATCCTGATGTGACCAGGTAGAACCCCCTCTCAGGCGTGGAGCCTCCATGGCTCTGAACCCTGGCTATGCATTGCTGCTCTTGCTGGCCAGCACTACAGGGAGGGTGTGGGCAGGGGGAAGACAGTTCCCAGGTGGCCCCAGGGAGTCCCCTGAAACCCACTGCCCTGAGGGCTACAGTGAGGGGCCGGGCCACAACTTCTGCTGTTGGGGGAACAGCACCTTCGGGCAGAAAGGGGCCCAGGTCGGTGCTGGGCTTGCATATGGAGCGTGAGGACTGGGCCTGGGGTGCGAAGTTGGGGCCATGCTTTGGGAGCCAGGAAGGAAAGTGGGAGTGGGCCTGCTTCCAGAACCTGGCCAGTGGTGCAGCCACCACTCCCACTTTGCAGAGGATGCTGAGTTTTTCACCTAGGGAGGAGGTTTTGTATGGGGCTGCCCCAGGGCATGTCCCTGGGGTCTGCCTCGCATCAGCCTGATGATTGAGTCTGACACTCCCAACGGCTGGGCCCAGGGTCCGCAATCCACTTCCAGAGGCATGCCTTTAGGCAGGGCCACGAGCCAGGTGAGGGGGAGCCCTGGCTGCCCCTGAAGGCTGGGGCCATGGGGGAGCACTCAATGATGTTGCTCCTGCCCCAGACACTGGCCTAGGCCCAGCGAGGACCTGGACCCCCCACCCCAGGCTGCACAGGTTGTGGCCAGGGCTGCATGATTCACAGAGCCAGTGGGAACCAGGGACAAGTAGAAGCCTCATCCCTTCTGAGTTTGCATGGCAGGAGCTCCCTGGGTGCAGCTGCAACTGCCCTGCCCCACCACAGATCTGTTATCCCTGCACTCTCAGGGGCCCAGGAAAGTTCCTTTGTCCCCACAGGCTCAGGAGTATTTGTTGCTGCTGCCTGGCCTCTCCCCACTACCACTGCCTGTTTTGATCTCAGAGAAGGGTTGTGGCCAAGCCCAGGAGCAGTCACAGCCTGGCCTGGCATGTGCACACACTCAGGGCAGTGCTGACACGCCAGCCCCCTGCTGCTATGGTCCTTCCCAGACTTTGGGCACTGAGAAGCTTTGGGAGGGAGGCTGAAGTTGGGGGAAGGGCAGCTCAGTGCTGGCCTGCAGGTTGTTCTTGGCAGGAGCAGTCTGGGCACCATGGACAGCAGCAGAAGACAGACAGGCACCTGGGTGGAAGGGGGCAGATCCCCAGTGAGGCCCACCTTCAGGCCAAGGAGGCCCTGAAGGCTGGTGTCCGGGCTGCCAATCCCAAGGACCAGAGTCAGAACTTATGGTGCCTTTTCGGGGCCCACCCATGGCCACCCATGGACCAATCGTTGGGAACTTCCTCCCCTCTGAGGCCCATAATATCCTCAGGCTCAGCCAGAGCAGAGGACAGAGAGACGATGGGATGACCACCTGCTGAAAGGAGCTACCCTCTCTGCTGAGAGCTGCAGAGATAACAGGACGACCTGCCTGCAGAGAGAAGCTTTCCACTCCAGTGTCTGCTCTCTGCTAGCAGCTGAACACTCATCAGGATAACCTGGCTGTGAAAACGAGCTACCCACTGTGGGTCCCCTCTGAGCTATTCTGTCACTCAAAGCTCCTCTTCACCTTGCTCACTCTCCACTTGTCTGTACACCTCATTCTTCCTGGTCACAATGCAAAAACTCAGGACCTCCCAAATGGCAAGGCTAAGAGAGTTGTTACACAAACAGGGATGAAACATGCCCCTTGCTCATCATGTTGTGGGCAAAGAGAAGAAGAGAAAAGCTGCAGCCATTCGAGAGACCAGACCTGGGAGCTTCCAAGCCAAGGCTGTGACTCCTTCTTTGGGTCCCTGCAGTTCCTGGCATTTCCAAGCTTCTGGACACCACTGCATTACCTGATGCCAGCCAGAGAAGTTGCTTGCCATGTTCCCGGTCCAGCTGCAACCTCACAGAGAGCTGGCATCTAGAGCTACCTGCCATGCAGCAGCAGCAGGCATGTCTGATTGTATAGTGACCAGACCACATGCCATTACACACCTGACTTGCAGTCTCCCTTGGAGGCATGGGATCCAGGCTGGTAGCTTGAGACAAACCCAGTTTACCAGGCCAAGTGGGTAGAACAAACCCAGTGGCCATGAGCAAAACCCAGGCAAAAATGCCACAAGCCACAGTTTTTCTGCTAGAAAAGTAACAACCCAAAGATCCTGCAACAATTGGTAGTTTCATAGGAATGGCCTTGAATCTAAATTGCTTTGGACTGTGTAGCAATTTAACAATATTTATTCTTTCTATCCATGAGCATGGAGTGGTTTTCCATTTGTTTGTGTTAGCTCTGATTTCTTTCAGCAGTGTTTTGTAATTCTCATTGTCTCTTTACCTCCCTGGTTAGTTGTAGTCCTAGATATTTGTGTATGTGTGTGGCTATAGCGAATGGGATTTCATCCTTGATTTGGCACTCAGCTTGGATGTTGTTGGAGTATAGAAATGCTACGAAGTTTTGTACATTGATTTTATACTTTAAAACTTTGCTAAAGTTGTTTATCAGATCTAGGAGCTTTTTGGCAGAATCTGTGGTATAAAATTATATTATCTATGGACAAAAATAGTTTGACTTCGTCTCTTATTTGGATTTATTTCTCTTACCTAATTGCTCGAGTTAGGACTTCCAGTACTATGTTGAATAAGAGTGGTGGAAGTGGGAAATCTTATGTTGCTCTGGTTCTCAAGGGGAGTGCTTCCAGCTTTTGCCCATTCAGTATGATTTTGTCTGTGGGTTTTTCATAGATAGCTCTTATTATTTTGAGGTATGTTTTTTCAATGCCTAGTTTGTTGAGGGTTTTTAACATGAAGGGATGTTAAATTTTACCAAAAACCTTTTCTGCATATATTGAGATGGTCATGTGCTTTTTGCTTTTAGTTTTATTTATGTGATGAATTACATTTGTTGATTTGCATTTGTTGAACCAACCTTGCATCCCTTAGATAAAGCCTACGTGATCGTACTGCATTAGCTTTTTGATGTGCTGCTGGATTCGGTTTGCTAGTATTTTGCTGAGAATTTTTTGAATCTGTGTTCATCAAAAATATTGGTCTAACGTTTTCTTTTCTCATTGTGACTCTGCCGGGTTTTGGTATCAGAATGTTGTTGGCCTCATATAATGAGTTAAGAGGCAGTCCCTCCTCATCAATTTTTTGGAATAGCTTTAGTAGGAATGGTGCCGGCTCTTCTAAACAGGTTTGATAGAATTCTGCTGTGAATCTCTCTGGTGCCAGGCTTTTTGTAATTGGTAGGTCTTTTATTACTGATTCAATTTTGGAACTTCTTTTCAGTCTGTTAAGGATTTTATTTCTTCCTGCTTCAATCTTGGAAACTTATGTTTCCAAGGATTTATCCATTTCTTGTAGGTTTTCTAGTTTGTGTTCATAGAGGTGTTTGGAATAGTCTCTGAGGGTTTTTTGTATTTTTATGGGATTGGTGGTAATGTCCCCTTTGCTATTTCTGATTGTGTTTATTTGAATCATCTCTCTTTTTTTTCCTTTATTAATCTAGTCAGTAATCTTTCAATCTTATTATCCTTTCAAAACACCATCTTATATTTTTGTTGATCTTTTGTATTTTTTGGTGTCTCATTTTCATTCAGTTCAGTTCTGATTCTGATTATTTCTTGTCTTCTGCTAGCTTTTGGATTGATTTCCTTTTGCTACTGCTTTCCACTGTGATTATTGTCCCTAATTCCAGAGCTCCTTTGGTCTTCTTTCTCTATAGAAAAATAACCATCTGTTCCCTACAGAAGTTGGGGAGAGGAAGACACAAGATTGTATATACATCAGCAGTAAGGATCTAGGAGTCTAATTGCCAAAGTTCTTCATAGTTTTACACAATTCTTTCATTTTCTATTCCATATATGTCCCACATCTTTTATGGTGTCTTTTACTATGCCTCAAATTTCTGAGCCTTTCCAGAGTATTCTGTAACAAATTGGTTTGCCTCTTGTCAATATCTTGAATTTTTCAATTTCAGTTGAATAACAAGAACTGCTTAAATAATGTATGATTACATTTTATGAAAAATATTGGATTTTATCTAACAAAGGCACTTCTCCATTCACTATGCTTATCTTTTGTTCATTCATTTGGCCTAGATTAGCTGTGCTAGACTCCACCTAGGTGTTTGAAACACAGCAGTGAAGAAAACCTAAAAGTACCTATCTACATAAAACTTACTTTTTAATATGGGTTATGGAATATAAATAACATTTAAGCACTGTATTTTAGATAGTAGTACTGTATTTAATTTAATACAAAATATAACACATAATATATACTTGTCTTTTAGATAGATATATGTATCTTTTCCTTAGGTCATTGAAGAATACATTATAATATAAACTTCTCCAATTTTATCCTCCTTTATTCCTGCCACAGCTAACTACTGTTTAAAGTTAATTAAGCACCTGATTTCCATAGAGATTTATAACATCCAAAAGTACATTAATTGGTTTCGCCTTTTTTTTGTAATGTTTATGTGAATTATAGTGTACATATTCTTCTGTGGTTTGCTTCTTTTTCTCCATATGATTTTTTAGATATAAATACATTCGTATGGGTAACTATGGTATATTATTCTTCATTACATTTTGTACTGCACAATTTTTAAATTTATTTTATTCTTAATGGGTATTAGGATAGTTTCCATGTTCTGATTTTGTTTTGTTTCTTGCTATTACAAACAATAATCCTATACATATTCATGGGTGGAAGTCCCTGCTTATTTCTTTGTGCATTTTTGGAATGGGTAGGTTACTTTTCTCTATTGACTTTAAAGTGTCCCTAAAATGATGAGGTAGTAATCTGTTTAATATTTTGCAAATTGTTTTCAAGTCTGTCCCTTAACTTCCAGTTCTATTTATCATGATTTAAAAAGAAATACATAGAAATTCTTCATTTTAATGAAGTAGAATTTATCAGCCTTTTCTTTTATGATTTGACTTTGTGAGCTAAGAAGTATTTTCCTATCTCCGAGATCATAAAGATATTACTGTACATATTTTTGAACAGTATTATAGTTATGCCAGTTAGCATTTAAGTATTCATAAGCTTGGAATTGAATTTCATGCATAGTGCAAGGTTGGCTTCTATTTATTTATTTATGCAACAACACTTATGAAAGCCATTCTTCTGTTCAAACCTGCACATGTTCTTTAATATTCAGGACAAACAAGAACCAAAATTATAAGCCAATCTCACTTACAAAAATGGATGAAAAATCCCAATACAATGATTGACAAATTGAATTCAGGATGCATAAAAAAGATAATGCATATGATCAATTTGACTGTATTTCAGGACTACAAATTTGAGTTAAAATTTAAAAATAATGTAGTTTAACATACACGTCAAGGGTTTAGAAAAGAACAATCATTTTATCATCCTATTAGATTTCAAAAAACATTTTGAATAAAATGTTGACATGAAGTTTATTCTAGCTTCATACAAATACTTGTAGACTGTTTATGTGTTTTACAATTTGTTTTGACAGAGGTTTGTCCAGTTTTCACAATTTTCACTGAAGTAGTTTTAACATTATTGATGCTTTTAATTGCATATTTGTTTTCTGTTTTAAAATTATTAACATTGTTTTTATTATTTCCTGTATTCTATTCTTTTGGACTTAATTTAGCATTTCTTCCTTTTAATTTTGAGATGGAACCTTTCCTTACCAATTGTTCGTTTAATTGATTTGAATACAAGTATTTAAATTTACAAATTTTGCTGAGTACTGCTTTACATATTTTCCATAATTTTTACTGCATTTTATCATTTATTTTTCTATACAAACATTTTCCTTATGGTTTTTCCTTATAACTTTGCTTACTTGGATGAACCTTTTAAAATTTCTAAGCTTATTTAAAGTTTTTATTGATTTCTTTCTTAATTTTCATAAGAGAACATGATACCAACTCTTTGACATGTTTGATATTATCTTTCTAGCTCAAAATGTGTGCCATTTTCATAAATGTTTCATGTATACTAGACAACATGGACTCTCTCATTGTAGGTACAAAATCTTCTGTACTTCATCACATTAAAACTATTGTGGTTTTAATACCATCTAATTCGTATTAGTATTTTTACTTGCTGTGTCTATCATTTAGTAAGAAGTTTTGAAAGTATGAATTTGTACATGTAGTTTGTTGACATCTCCTTGCAATTCTGTCTAATTTTTATTCTGCATATTTTTTAATTTGTGCAAATTTATGGGGTACATGAGAAACGTATTACATATATATAATGCACAGTGATCAAGTCACAGCATTTAGGGTGTCCATCACCTGAATACAATACATTTTTTTAAGTATAGTCATTCTGCTTTGCTATCAAATATTTAGTTACTACTTCTATCTTACTATATGTTTGTATTCTTTAATCTACTTCTCTTCACTACCCCCCACTTCCACCTAATCACCCTTTGCAGTCTCTGTTAACTATTTTTTCATCATTCTCTACTTCCACATGTTCAAATTTTTAGCTCCCACCTGTAAGTGAGAGCATGCATTATATGTCTTTTTGTGACTGGTTTATTTCACTTAAGATAATGACCGCAGTTCCATCCATGTTGCTGCAAATGACATGATTTCATTGTTTCTTTATGGTGAATAGTATTCCATTGTGTACATATCCATTACCCATTCATCTGCTGATGAACATTTAGGTTGATTCCATATCTTTGCTTTGTGAATAGTGCCACAACAAACATGCAAGTGCAAATATCACTTGGATATACTGATTTTATTCCTTTGGTTCTATACCTGCTATTGAGATTTCTGGATCAAATGGTAATTCTATTTATAGTTTTCTGAGAAATCTCCATATGATTTTCCATAGTGGCTTTACCGTTTCAGTCTGCTTAGTCCCTAGTTCAGCTAGGTCTGTATTCTTGTCCTATAGCCACAAAGAATTAGGCATGAGGAAACCAGAGAGTGAGTAGAGTAGAATTTATTACGAGGGGTACTGAAAGCAGGCTGCCAAATACGGGCTGAATTCTAGAACTTTTATGTGGCAAAAACCAGGAAGTCTTCTGTGAAGACCAGGAAGTCTTTGGTCAAATGGGAGGGGTAAAGTTCCCCCCTTAGGGGTGTTATATCTGTTCATTTTAGGGTTGGCCAGAGTGACTCCTGTCTTGGTTATTACTCATGAGTGCCTAAGCGAAACCCACAGTTGTTGGGGGCAGGGGACTATAACCACAATGCTAACGTCATGTTAATGATGTTATAATGAGCTGGGTCAAGTTAAGTATATTTAGCTTGATTTATTGTGACAATGCCTAAATTGAGACAGTCCCTTCTGAGCAACATCCTGGCACAAGGGGAAGTTCTTAACCACATTTCTTCCCATTATCTGCAGAGGCAGTATAGGTGCTGTACTGTGGTTGTTCCTGTGAATATTGCCTGTCTCTCTCCTACTCCCAAGACTCTCCCTCTCTATCTGCCTAACCAGCCCCCAACTGCCTCCTCTTTCGTTACTAGTTTACATCCCCACAACAGTGTGTAAGTGATCCCTTTTCTCCAAATCTTCACCACAATCTGTTATTTAATCTCTTTTTAATAATGCCATTCTGACTGAGGTAAAATGATATCTCACTGAAATTTTGATTTCCATTTCTCTGATGATTAGTGATGTTAAGTCTTTATATTCCCCCCCACCCTTGAGAAATGTCTATTAATGTCTTTTACCCAATTTTTAATGAGTTTTTTTCTTTGAGTTCCATGTATATTCTGGAAGCAAGTCCCCTGTTGGGTGAATAGCTGGCAAATATTTTCCACTTCTTTTTGGTCCAAAAAGTAAATCTGTGTCTTTTAAAGATCAAGTACAATGCAACGATATTTATCTTGATTAGTTCCATATTATTTTGCACTTCCTATATAAACTGTATGTCTATATTTAGAAAAATTATCACCTGTTATTGAATTGCTTTGTGTTTTATTAAAATTTTATTCTCTATCATTTTCAGTATAAAGAATTGTATTTATATTATGTTGTGTTTCCCTATAGAACATGAATCTGCACAATTAACAAAATCTAAACTTAATCATAAAGGGTGAATTTTTCTCGTTAAAAATATGGTGATCTGCATGTTTCTCTCTTATAAGTGGGAGCTGAATGATGAGAACACATGGACACATGGGGGGAAGCAACACATACTAAGCCCCTTGAAAGGGGTGAGGGAAGGGAGACCTTCAAGAATAGCTAATGGATGCTGAGCTTAATACATAGGTGATGGGATAATCTGTGCAGTAAACCACCATGGCACACGTTTTACTATGCAACAAACCTGCATACCTTGCACGTGTACCCCTGAACTTTAAAAGTTGAAAAAATATTGTAATGCCCAGACCGTTTGTTCCCCAAAGAAGACCACCAGAGTCCAGTGTCAAAGCCAAGCAGCAAGGATCTTTACTACAAGTTCGAACTTGGTCCCTCCATTCCACAGTATACAAGAGGGCCCCGAACAATGCGAGCGTTTGCTTTTTATAGCCCGAAAGTTGCAGGGGAACAAAGAAATTCTTTTGGCTCCCGCGCTTTCAGTAACCTTGAACGGCTGTCCCCTTATCGGAGACTTTCCAGGTGGTGTTTGTACTGGGCTCGGGGAGTTGGAGAAATATATGGTGGTATGTGGTGGGATGGGAGGATGGGATGTGCTTGTACTAGGCTCAGGGAGTTTTGAGCCCGGGGCTGAGGAATGTGCCCAGCTCCTTTCATTCCCCCCTTCTTTTCAGGTATCTTTAGAGCCAATCTTGGGTCTTATAAGTCTGATTCTGTTTCAGCGTTTACAGGTTGGTATTGGGCTCTGAGGACCATGAGTTGTACGGTGTCAAATTTTTCCCTAACAAATTGTAAAATTCTGTTAGCAACACAAGGTCCTACGGTAAGCAGAAATAGTAAACTTAGCAGGGGTCCAAGGAAGGGGGCTAACAGAGAAAACATAGAGGAATTCCACCATTGGTCTGCAGCTGAAGCAAACTGCCGTGTTTTTACTTCAGTGCTTAACTTGCGTAACTGTTGGACCTGGTCCTTTACAAGTCCTGATTCATTTATGTAGAAACAACAGTCTTCTTTTAGAAATATACATGTACCACCTTTTTCTGCAGTGAGTAGGTCTAGGGCCCTCCGGTTCTGCAAGGTTACCTGAGCTAGGGACGTGAGCTGTCGCTGAAGGGAGGCAAGGGACTCAGCCGACTCCTCCATAGCAATGGCAAATTGTTGGTACAACTTGTTACTTTCTATGAGGATGTGACCTAGGGATCCCCCCGCCAGTCCGGCCGCAATGAAGGATGCGGTGAGGGAGATTCCTGCAATGAGGGGGAGGAATATGGCTCGTGCAGGTCTCGGTCTAGGGTCTGGGTGAATAACAGCACTAGTCCAGTTACTGGTATACCCTAGGAACTTGCCAGCAGTTAGTAGAGTCAACCGGGGAACTAATGTGACAGGGAGGTTGTTAACACAGTAGGTTGTTACAGAGGGACTAGGTAGGTTTTTAGATAAGGTTCCATTACACCAGAAGAATATGCCTGATGGAGCCCTTAAGGTGATATTAGGGGGCGTTGCAGTGATGCTACAGAGGCTGGAATTGGTTTTTGAGAAACAGTAGGGAAACTTCTCCTGACTGGGGTTTAGGTATAGGGGCACGTTTAGGATAGGAGCATATGAGAGGTTTCGGAGGTTGTTAGCTTGGGCAAAGGTAGAGGATCTCCATGACAGAGGGACAGCGGTTAGCGGTGGACGCCCTAGGGTGGCACACAGAAAGCAGCCAGACAGGCTGTGAAGTCCTGTAAGGTTAGCAAGTTCTAGTCCTTCCTGTAATAACTTTAACCAGGAGAAAGGACGTAAGTCTTGTGTTAGTCTGTTTTCTTGTCGTTGGATATTCCCGTGGACCAGGGGCACTACTTGCACTAGGCCTCGCCACAGATAGAGGTGACTGCTAGGCCATGTGGAGGAGGGGGAGTAGTATACAGCCCCATGTTGAGGCGTGGTCTAGCGGGACTTCCAGGGGTCTCTAACTATCTATGTATATGAAAAGTCTCCATCCTGTCTACGATGGAAGGGCCACTTAGGGTCTAACTGTTTTTTCTCTCCCCAATAACGGGGTCTATGGATGTTACAATAGTTATAAGGACAGCCAGCATTTTGGTGCCACCAATAGTGTTTACAATTGTATTTAGTCTGATCAAACTCAAAGCATATTGTTGGTGTCATAGGTTTGGCTATTTGGAAACCAGTAAAATTTAGTAGAATTGGGCTGTTGCACCCTAAGGAGGGGCAATCAGCACTGGCCAATAATTTCCCGGGCTTATGAGGTTGTCCAGGGTGGGTTCGGTTTTCATAAAGCCAGAATCTCCAGACAAAGGGATTAAGAGCTGGTTTTGTGATTTCTCCAGCGGCCACTAGGGCGACTAACATTAGGGTTAGACTACCTAACTGCATGTTTGCAGTGAGCTATGCTGCCGGCGCAGGGTGAGTTTTAAGGGGTTGTTTTTAGCTCTGTCCACAGTCCACGTGTCTGGTGCTTCAGCCGCCACCGTGATTGGTCCCAGGAGGTCGGAGGTTGGGTCTACCGGCTTGACGTGTGTGTAGTGGATCCACGACGCGATGCCTTCTACCTTTAGGGCGGTGGGTGTGGTTAGGAGTACCTGGAGTGGTCCTTTTCACCTGGGTTCTAGGGTCTCTTGTCGGTGTCGCTTGACCAGGACCCAGTCTCCCGGCTGGTATGGATGGGGTGTCGGCGGAGGACCGGTCTCATATAGTTCCTTCAGCTTGGGCCAGATTTCTTGATGAATTTTCTGCAAGGCTTGTAGGGAAAATAAGAGTTCAGAGACATTTTCTGTTTCAGACTTGAGCAGATCATCTTTTAGGCTGAGAACTAAGGGTGGGGGTCTGCCATACATAATTTCATAAGGGGTAAGGCCCAGTCTGTAAGGGGTATTACGGGCCCGGAACAGAGCGTAGGGGAGAAGGACCACCCAATTAGCGCCAGTCTCCATAGTTAATTTAGTTAAGGTCTCCTTTAAGGTCCGATTTATTCTCTCTACCTGTCCTGAACTCTGGGGCCTGTAAGCGCAATGTAGTTTCCAATTTGCCCCAAGGATGGAAGCCAAATCCTGACTTACCTTAGCGACGAAGGCCGGCCCATTATCTGACCCTATCTGGACGGGGAAGCCATACCTGGGGAGGATATCTTCCAGGATTTTCTTTGCTACAACCTGAGCAGTTTCCCTTTTGGTTGGGAATGCTTCAGTCCACCCTGAAAAAGTATCTATAAAGACAAGTAAGTACCGATACCCATATTTCCCTGGCTTTATCTCAGTAAAATCTACTTCTCAGTAGATACCGGGCCTGGTTCCCCTGAGCCTTGTTCCCGTTGCAGCCTGGGATTGGGGGTAGGCGTTGTTAAGCTGGCAGACTTTGCAACTTGTCACGATGTTGCTGGCCATCTCGGCTGTATGTCTGAATTTGAGTTTAGAGCGTCTGATCAGGTCTATCATCCGCCGAGCACCCAGGTGGGTGGTTCAGTGGATGTATTCTAACACTTGTTGTCCTAATTTTTCTGGTAGGATGGTTTGGTCATTAGTATCAGTCCACCACCCATTCTGGATCTGTTTTAGGGGAAGCTTGTCAATCCACTGGAGATCTTGTTCTGAATAATCAGAGAAATATGGCAAGTCCCGGGGGCCCGGGTCAGGGAGCTGGAGTGCAAGGAGTTGGCTGGGAGCCTTCGCCACCTTTCTTGCAGTTTGATCCGCCAGAAAGTTGCCTTGAGCAGTTGGAGTAGTTAGTTTCTGATGCCCTGGGCAATGCACAATGGCTAACTTTTTTGGCCTCCATAGGGCTGTTAGCAGGGCTAGGATTTCTTGCTTGTTTTTTTTTTTTTTTTTTTTTTTTGAGACGGAGTCTCACTGTGTCGCCCAGGCTGGAGTGCAGTGGCCGGATCTCAGCTCACTGCAAGCTCTGCCTCCCGGGTTTTTATGCCATTCTCCTGCCTCAGCCTCCCGAGTACCCGGGACTACAGGCGCCCGCCACCTCGCCCGGCTAGTTTTTTGTATTTTTTAGTAGAGACGGGGTTTCACCGTGTTAGCCAGGATGGTCTCGAACTCCTGACCTCGTGATCCGCCCATCTCGGCCTCCCAAAGTGCTGGGATTACAGGCTTGAGCCACCGCGCCCGGCCTCTTGCTTGTTTTTTATCTCTTTTCCTTCAGCCGTCAGTAATCCCCGCTCCCTGTAAATGGCCCCATGTATATGTGCTGTTGCAAAAGCATATCGGCTGTCTGTATATACCGTCAGCTTTTTCCCCGCCCCTAAGGTAAGAGCTTGGGTGAGCGCTATCAGTTTGGCCTTCTGGGCCAATGTCCCCGGGGGCAGGGGTTCCGCCCAGATTACCTCAGTCTCTGAAGTTACTGCCGCTCCAGTGTACCTCTGGCCCTGATGCATGAAGCTGCTCCCATCAGTGAACCGGACGAGGTCGGCATCAGGAAGTGGGCGGTCCTGCAGGTCTTCTCGAACTCCGTGCACCTGAGCTAGTATCTCGGTGCAGTCGTGGAGTGGGGCGTCCAGGTCCGGGTTGGGCAGCAGCGAGGCAGGGTTTAAGGTCGTTGGGGGCAGGAATGTTATCCTGAGAGGATTTAGTAGTAGTCCTTGGAAGTGGGTGAGTCGGGCGTTACTCATCCATCGATTAGGTGGCTGTTTGAGTACACCTTCGATGGCATGTGGAGTAACGACCCGCAATTCTTGCCCCATGACAAGTTTATTAGCATCCTGCACCATCAGAGCCGTGGCTGCAATCATTCGGAGACAAGGGGGCCACCCGGCAGCCACTGGGTCTAACTTCTTTGACAGGTAGGCAACTGGCCTCCGCCAGGGGCCTAAGTTCTGAGTTATTACCGCCTTGGCGACACCTTTATTCTCATCTACATATAAATGGAAGGGCTTGGTAACATCAGGTAGTCTCAGTGCAGGCGCGGAGAGTAGGGCGGTTTTAATCTGTTGGAAAGCCGACTCGGCTTCGTCTGTCCACTTAAATGACTGCTGCCCCTGTGTTGCCTGATATAAGGGTTTAGCCAGTTCCGTGAACCCAAGTATCCATAGTCTGCAAAACCCCGCCGACCCCAGGAATTCCCTCACTTGTCGGGTGGATTGCGGCCTGGGGATCTGCAGAACAGTTTGTTTCCGGGCGTCTGTTAACCAGCGCTGCCCTTCTTTAAGCAGGTACCCTAGATATGTTACCTCTGGCTTACAGATTTGAGCTTTCTTTGCCGAGGCTCGGTAGCCTAGATTTCCCAGAGCTTGTAAGAGACCCTTGGTCCCTTGGATGCAAGCTTCTTGGGTCTCAGCAGCAATCAGGAGGTCATCAACATACTGTAGTAAGGTTATTTCAGGGTGTTTGCGTCGGTACTCACCCAGGTCTTCATGGAGGGCCTCGTCAAACAGGGTAGGAGAGTTTTTGAATCCCTGTGGCAGTCTGGTCCATGTCAGTTGGCCACTTATGCCCCTCTCAGGGTCAGTCCACTCGAAGGCGAAGAGCTTTTGGCTCTGAGGGGCTAAAGGCAAACTGAGGAAAGCATCTTTCAAATCTAAAACAGTGTACCATTGATGTTTAGGGTTTAGGGTACTCAGGAGGGTGTACGGGTTAGGCACGGTTGGATGTATGTCCATAACCCTCTCATTGACTTCTCTCAAGTCTTGTACAGGTCTGTATTCTCCGCTATTAGGTTTTCGTACTGGCAACAATGGAGTATTCCAGGGCGAGTGACATGGGCGAAGGACCCCTTGGTCGAGGAGCTGGTGAATATGTGGTGCAATCCCTTCTTTGGCCTCTAGGGGCATCGGGTATTGGCGTACCCGCACGGGGTCTGTCCCAGGCTTAAGTTCAACAAACAAAGCAGGACGGTGTTTTGCTAGTCCTAAGTCCCCCGTTTCTGCCCAAGCTCCTGGATATTGCTGGAGCCAGGTTGCTATGTCCTGGTCAGGGGCCGCTTACTCCTGGTGGAGCCGGTACTCATCTTCTAGAGTTATAGTCAGGACGGACATGGGCTGATTTTGGGAGTTGGTCATGATGGGCCCCTCAGGGAGGAAATGGATCTGTGCTCCCATTTTAGTTAGCAGGTCTCTCCCTAGTAGGGGACAGGGGCTCTCAGGGATAACCAGGAAAGAATGGGTTACATTCCTGGCTCCGAGGTTTACTGTTCTTTGTGTTGTCCAGGGGTATTTCTTAATTCCTGTGGCCCCTTGCACCCACGAGGACTTGGAGGATAATTTTCCATTAGTTTTAACTAGGACCGAGTGCTGTGTTCCCGTATCGACCAAGAACTGGACTGGGGACCCCTCCACTTGTAAAGTTACCCTAGGTAACTTACCCAGTCCCTTACCCAGTGGCCAGCCTCCTTGCAGTAGGCACATTGGTCTTTTCTCAGATTATCATGCCTAGGGGGCCGCCTGGGTTGGGTGTACTCTGGCTGTAGATGCTCTTTCTGTACCACTGCTGCCAGGACCTTGGTCATTTTTTTAGTGGCCTTAAATTGCCTTTCCTCTGGAGTATCTCTGTTATTGTAAACCCGCTGGGCTATCTGAAGGAGGTCCTGAATCTGCTTTCCTTCCAAGTCTTCTAATTTTTGGAGTTTTCTTTTAATATCTGGGGCTGCCTGATTTACGAATGACATTACTACAGCTGCCTGACTTCCTGGAGCCTCTGGATCTATGGGGGTGTACTGTCTAAAAGCTTCCATTAATCTCTCTAAGTAGGTAGCTGGGCTCTCTGTCTTTCCCTGTAGAATAGAATATACTTTGGCCAAATTAGTGGGCTTGCGAGCAGCTGCCCGGAGACCTGCCATTAGAGTCTGGCGATAAAGGTGTAGCCGTCCCCTACCTTCTGCCGTGTTGTAGTCCCACACCGGCCTGGTCAGAGGAAAAGTCGCGTTTATGAGGTCAGGGTTGGCAGTCGGTTGACCGTCGTCCCCCGGGACCAGCTTTCTGGCTTCTACCTGTATTCTCTCTCGCTCTTCCGTGGTAAACAAGATTCGGAGGAGCTGCTGACAATCATCCCAAGTGGGCTGGTGGGTGAACATGACACTATCCAGTAAAGCCAGTAAATCTTTGGGGTTGTCTGAAAACCGAGCACTCTGAGTCTTCCAGTTATACAGATCACTGGTGGAGAATGGCCAGTACTGGAGCCTGGGGATTCCTGTGTCATCTGGGGGTCCTATTTCCCGAAGGGGTAAAGCCACCATGGAGTCAGGCGGCTGGGGGGGGCTAGTCCACGAAGTGCGCCCTCGCGTCTGCCCCGCCGGCCCTTCAAAGTTACTTTCCCTATCAGCGGGCCCATGAGTGCCGGCCGCCTCCCCTCCGCCTGCTCTCTCCTGCGACTCAGCCCGAGGGGCCGGGGCCTGGGGCCCGGAGGGGTACGGAGGGGGTTCTGTGAACAGTGGGTCCCCGCTATCAGGTAGAACAGGATGGGGGGGGGCAGTTGGTTGCTTGGATTTTAGTGGTCGAGCAACCAGTGCTTTACAGGGTTCAGAGGCTAATTGGAAAGGGGACAGCCAAGGAGGCGGGTTTTCAACAAGGTCCTGCCATATGAGGATGTATGGGATTTGATCTAAGTGGCCCGCACGCCCAGGTAGGAAAATCTTGGATTTTACCCTAGTAATGACAGCAAGCCGGAAGGTCCCTTCGGGTGGCCACCCCACATCAAAGGCAGGCCATTTGGAGTGACACAGAGTAATTAGCTTTCCTTTCCTGATTTCCATACCAAGATCATGGCCCCTTGTTCTAACTTCTTTGAAATTACTTGTAAGGAGAGACAGAGGAGTACTCTGGGTATTACCCATCCTGTAATGATTTGTAGTCCTTTCCTGTAAAGGAAAGTGGGTTAGAATCCCTATAAAGGAAATCTGATCTGACTTATTAATGATAGCTAGTCGCAGGCGCACTTCGGCAGCCCGGGGACCGGGGCCGCAAACGCGCGCCAGAAGCCGGGAGCCCGGGGACCGGGGCCGGAAGCGCGCGCCGGAAGCCGGGGTCAGAGTCAGCTGTTGCCCGGATCACAAACGCACTCCGGCAACTCAGATCGCCAGCGCGCCCCGGCAGTCGGGGTCAGAGTCAGCTGCTGCCCGGATCGCAAACGCGCTACGGCAGCTTAGATCGCCAGCGCACCCCGGCAGTCGGGGTCAGAGTCAGCTGCTGCCCGGATCGCAAACGCGCTACGGCAGCTTAGATCGCCAGCGCACCCCGGCAGTCGGGGTCAGAGTCAGCTGCTGCCCGGATCGCAAACGCGCTTTGGCAGCTCAGATCGCCAGCGTGCCCCGGCAGTCAGGGTCAGAGTCAGCTGCTGCCTGGATCGTGAACGCGCTCCGGCAGCTCAGATCACAATTTAAATCAGAAGAGAGCCAGGGGACGTCTCCCACCGGTTTCCACTGGCCGTCCTATAGCGCGTCCACCAGGACTGTGCCAGCTCCAGTTTCAGACCTCGCGAGTCACAGATTCAGATTTAGAACAGACACACAGACACAGACAGACAAACGGAGACGAGCCAGCTCACCTATCAGTAGATCGATCCTAGCAGATCCATTGACCAGGGGTCTGGTGGGCTCGGGGAATCCCGGACGAGCCCCCAGATGTAATGCCCAGACCGTTTGTTCCCCAAAGAAGACCACCAGAGTCCAGTGTCAAAGCCAAGCAGCAAGGATCTTTACTACAAGTTCGAACCTGGTCCCTCCATTCCACAGTATACAAGAGGGCCCCGAACAATGCGAGCGTTTGCTTTTTATAGCCCGAAAGTTGCAGGGGAACAAAGAAATTCTTTTGGCTCCCGCGCTTTCAGTAACCTTGAACAGCTGTCCCCTTATCGGAGACTTTCCAGGTGGTGTTTGTACTGGGCTCGGGGAGTTGGAGAGATATATGGTGGTATGTGGTGGGATGGGAGGATGGGATGTGTTTGTACTAGGCTCAGGGAGTTTTGAGCCCGGGGCTGAGGAATGTGCCCAGCTCCTTTCAATATATGTAAATATGGTGATGTTAGTACATATATAGCCCAAACACTGTGCTCCAGTACTGCCAGTATTCAGTATTATTACATGTTTTTGTTTTATTTAACTCTGTCTTCAATGAACATATTGCAACATTGTTTTATAATGAATATTTATAAATGTTTATTTACCTTTATGTTCATCTTTTATAAATTTTTCTGCTTACCAGTGTGCAATTCATCTATATGCTATTTCTTTGTAAATAATTTGTCTTTTATTTTGGTTACTTTTTTGAAAATATTTTTCTCTTATGTGTCTGAAGTTGTGCTAAACACAAAAATTTTTAATTTATGCCTCATATATTTAAAACACTGAGCATGTATTTCAGTGTTCTGGAGGATATCAAGCCAATGTCTTTATTCTGTCTATTTGCTTTTCTTTTTCATTTTTTGGAACTTCAGTTATATTAGACCTTCTCATTTTGTCTTCCATATCTATTTATTTCCCTTTTAATTTTCTATCTTTTAAAATTTGCTCTAGACTCTAAGATTTTTTTGTTAACTCTATCTTTGTTTAGTAAATTTCTATTTATCTGCATTTAGTGTGGCAGTTAACACTTCATTGATTGTATTTTTCACATTTATACCTGTTTATTTTCAAATCTTCTATTTTCTTCATTTTAACATTTTATTACTTACTATTTTTGATACAACTATTTCTTTCAACCATCTTTAATTTAAAGTACATATTTTATATTCTATATCCAGTCATTTCATTGCCTGGGCTATCTAAAATTCTTGTTAACTTAAATCTTCTGTTTCTTGATTTTGCTATTTCTTGCTAATTGGTATTTTTTGGTTTGCTTTGCTTTGGTGTTTTACAATTTGTTATTTATTACTTTCATTTATATTGCACACTCATCCTTGGTGAAACTTAATCTGTGGAAATCCTGTCAGCCTGTTTTGAGGATTTGTCCTATCAGAGACAATTGAATTTTACTTAATGACACTTTAGTTTACAACTTACAATAGTGCATAGAAGTTAGAAATGCAGCCATGACTAAGTTTCTGGTTAGAATACACAGCAAGGACTGGTAAAGCAACAATTGCATTAAACAATGTTAGTGTCATATTTATGGCTGCAGATATCTTCATTATTCGCTCCACCATTCTTCATGCTTTTGGGAGCTTGTATTTTATTGTTTTTGTTGCTGCTGTTTTAACCCTCTGTTTTTTCCACACGGCTACCTGCCCTTTCTTTTAATAAAATGTATCTTTTTTTCCTATCTCTTCACTAGATGCAATGTACATAAGAAAGGATAATAAATATAGAGAAAATTGTCTACAAGAAGAAATAGGGTGAGAACAAATGGCAAAGGTCATGACTACTGGATACTGAAAGAGTTGATAGAAGGAGAGGAGCAGAAGTCTGGTAGAATGACAGCTGGAGAGCAGCAGCGCTAAGATGCTATCTAGAGGAAAGGGACTTGTACAAACTATTTCCTCTGAGTTATAAATTGGAACAAATTTATGTTCCTAGATATTCTCAAGAGTCTACTTACAATTTTATTGATGTGTTCATCAACTATTGACCAAGTGTGTGATTTACGGTTGGCACCTTTCAGGTTAAGGAGGATATAGCAGTAAATGAAAGAGGCAAGGACCTCACTCTCCTTGTGTTTACAAAATATCAAAAAGCAATTTAAAAATACATCGATAATTAAATAACACTGTAGATCATATGAGTGTTACATGGAAGTAAAACACTGTAAAGAAACAATGAGAGAGGGAAGGAGTTGTCTTTCATGTGGGGTAATCTGGTAAAGGTTCTGTGGTTAGGTGACTTTTGAGCTGAAACCTTAATAAAGTTGCTGGACTTTGTTTCCATAAATGAGATGTTGAGCAAGGGCTGAGCTACATGGGGATCCAGGTGTTCTTGGAGCAACAGCTGTCACAGAGGTAAACTTAGGGTCCTTTGGAAGGACAGATCTAGGCCATTAAACCAAGCATAGTTTAGTGAATCTATGAAAGGAATCCAACAGTGCTAGGAAAGTCTCAAAGGTGATAAAAGAACTAGACAGTTAGAGGAGACGGAGAAAGTGTGCACAGAGAAAACAGTGTGCTTGGAGGGATTAAAGAACTCGTAGTAGTGGACTGCAAGTAATTTGTCTTTCTCCAGCCTTCAGGATTATATGGTGAGAGATGCAAGCAGAGACAAAATCAGAACTACCCTGTGACAAGCCACATAGTCTCGATATTACTCTGAGGCCAACTGGGAAGTGGGGGCAGAAAATGAGTTGATTTTAAGAAGCAAGTAGTAAGGTGAATGTTACGTGTTAGAAAGACTATTCTACATGTTGGAAAGTGACCAATTTATAGAGAATGGACTGCAAGGAGTGCAGTTAGAGTCCAAAAAACTAGTTAAACTCTTGTATTTAGTGAAAAATAGACATTGTTCCCAAATATGATTTACTCTACAAATGTCTACCATGTATACAGAAACTCTTTTATGATCTTGGTGATACACAGATAATATTGCAAGTATTTTACATTTGTACCAGTAATACTCTTCACTTATCCACTCTAGTTTTTCCCTTGATAGGACACAAGTCATTCACTCAATATAAATTTGTTGAATTTTTTCTTTACTTATTATATGCCAGTCATTTTTGTAGGAACTGGTCACATAGCAGAACTTTAAGGCTAGCATAATACAGTAAAATTTTATTATGAGACATGTAATTATATTGCTATTATTTTTATCTTGATTCCTGTTTATCAGTTTCCATTGATATTTTCATCACTCCCTAATGGTGTTTGTTATTTCTATGGATATCTCATGAATATATATCATCAGTAAACATAAAGTAATCCTGTCTGGTTTCATGACAACATAGGCTTTCATTGTAGTCCACAAAATTCTATGGTCTTAAGACAGAACAAGTTACTCCCTTCCAGACTTTACTACATCCATCACAAGTAAACTCACTTTAATATACAGGAGTCCAACGCCTTGGTCTCTAACTGCATCAGTGTTTTCCTAGGCTTTTTAATATCACAGAAAATTCTTGGCTACTGGTTATCAGAGTCATCAGCTTATGATAAAGAAATTCAACACCCTGTCATACTAAAATCACTCAATAACCTAGATATTGATGGGTCATATCTCAAAATAATAAGAGCTATTTATGACACACCCACAGCCAATAGCATACTGAATGGGCAAAGGCTGGAAGCATTCCATTAGAAAAACGGCAAAAGACAAGGATGCCCTCTCTCACCACTGCTATTCAACATAGTATTGGAAGTTCTGGCCAGGGCAATCTGGCAAGAACAAGAAATTAAGGGTATTCAAACAGGAAGAGAGGAAGTCAAATTGTCTCTGTTTGCAGATGACATGATTGTATATTTAGAAAACCCCATCATCTCATCACCAAAACTTCTTGAACAGATAAGCACCTTCAGCAAATTCTCAGGATACAAAATCAATGGGCAAAAATCACAAGCATTCCTATACACCAATAATAGAGAACCAAATCATGAGTGAACTCCCATTGACAATTGCTACAAAGAGAATAAAATACCTAGGAATACAACTTATGAGGGATGTGAATGAAGGACCTCTTCAAGGATAACTACAAACCACTGCTCAAGGAAATAAGAGAGGACACAAACAAATGGAAAAACATTCCATCCTCATGGAAAGGAATAATCAATATCATAAAAATGGCCATACTGCCCAAAGTAATTTAGATTCAATGCTATTACCATCAAGCTACCATTGTCTTTCTTCACAGAATTAGAAAAAACTACTTTAAATTTCATATGGAACCAAAAAAGAGTTTGTATAGTCAAGACAATAGTAAGCAAAAAGAACAAAGCAGGAGGCATCACTCTACCTGACTTCAAACTATACTACAAGGCTACAGTAACCAAAACAGCATGGTTGTGGTACCAAAACAGATACATAGAACAATGGAACAAAACAGAGGCCTCAGAAATAATACCACACATCTACAACCATCTGATCTTTGACAAAACTGACAAAAACAAGCAATGGGGAAAGGTTTCCCTTTTTAATGGATGGTGTTGGGAAAACTGGCTAGCCATAAGCAGAAAACTGAAACTGGACCCCTTCCTTACACCTTATACAAACATTAACTCAAGATAGATTAAAGAATTAAATGTAAGACCTAAAACCATAAAAACTTTAGAAGAAAACCTAGGCAATACCATTCAGGACATAGGCATGGGCAAAGACTTCATTACTAAAACACCAAAAGCAATAAAAACAAAAGCCAAAATTGACAAATGGGATCTAGAGCTTCTGCACAGCAAAAGAAACTATCATCAGGGTGAATGGGCAACCTACAGAACAGGAGAAGATTTTTGCAATATATCCATCTGACAAAGGGCTAATATTCAGAATCTACAAGGAACTTAAACAAATTTACAGGAAAAAACCAAATTCATCAACATGTGGGTGAAAGATATGAGCAGACATTTTTCAAAAGAAGACATTTATGTGGCCAAGAAACATATGAAAAAAAGCTAATCATCACTTGTCATTAGAGACGTGCAAATTAAAACCACAATGAGATACCATCTCACACCAGTTAGAATGGTGATCATTAAAAAGTCAGGAAACAACAGATCGTGAAGAGGATGTGGAGAAATAGGAATGCTTTTACACTGTTGGTGGGAGTGTAAATTAGTTCAACCATTGTGGAAGACAGTGTGGTGATTCCTCAAGGATCTACAACCAGAAATACCATTTGATCCAGCAATCCTATTACTGGGTATATACTCAAAGGAATATAAATCATTCTACTATAAAGACACATGGACACGTATGTTTATTGCAGCACTATTCACAATAGTAAAGATGTGGAACCAACCCAAATGCCCACCAGTGATAGACTAGATAAAGAAAATGTGGCACATATACAGCATGTAATACTATGCAGTCACAAAAAAAGAATGAGTTCATGTCCTTTGCAGGGACATAGATAAATCTGGAAACCATCATTCTCAGTATACTAATACAGAAACAGAACACCAAACACCACATGTTCCCATTCATGACTGGGAGTTGAACAATGAGAACATATGGGTACAGGGAGGGGAATATCACACACTGGGCCTGTCAGGGGGTGGGGAGCAAGGGGAGAGATGGCATTAGGAGAAATACCTAATGTAGATGACGGGTTGATGGGTGCAGCCAACCACCATGGCACATGTATATCTGTGTAACAAAGCTGCACATTCTGCACCTCTGTGTGTGTGTGTGTGTGTGTATAAAATAACATGGATGAATTTCAAAATAAAGTGAAAGAAGCAAAAACAAATAAATAAAAATAAAAAATAAAAAAGCTGTTGCTTCACCAACATATAGTACCTTCTTCCAAAACTTTCACTATGCCTGTAATTTTCCCTTAAAAGCAAATCATCAACATGCTATTTTTCCTTTAGATTATTTGTTAATAAATTGCATACTCTCACAAAATATTTTAACCACACACTGCACCATTTCATACCTCTAACTATTTCTTAAATGTGTAAAAGCTTTGTCTTTGTCTTCAGAGCCCTTTTAATTCCATACTTTTGGCAATTACTTTATATTGCGACTCAGAGTCAATCCTAAAACCACCACTCTTCCCTACTTTTAAATGCAGAGGATACTATCACAAAGATCTCCTTCACAAAGAGATTACCCTACACCCCACCTGTTCACTAGCTAGACAGTCAACAGCTGTCACATAAGAAGCTCTACATATTTTATTCCTTATGCTTCCTATACTTGAAAATAAGTAGCATACATTTTATTTTCCAAGGAGAGCATCCCTAATTTTACACTACTGTGTTTACCTATGCTAGTTAATCCAAGCTTCCAAGAAAGAAAATTACTACATATTATTAAATCTCATTGAATGCCATCAGAAGAAGCTATGAGATAGTAAAAGGAGCATAGATTTTAGAGTTTTATAGATGTAAATTCTTACTTTGTGATTTCCTAAGTATATTAAATTTGGCAGCTTAACATCTCTAAATCAAACTTTCTGCACTATGAAATAAGGATAGTAATATATAATTCAAGTTGTGACTTAACTTTTTTCAAGAATTTTGTCAATTCTCTTGTATTTATGGTCTATATGAAGTTGATAATTTATTTATCAGATTTCGAAACAATCCCCTTCATTTGAGATTTACAATTTCACATGATTTTTACATTAATATTTTTCCTTTAATTTAGGAATAAGATTTATTTCTCTATTATTCAAGGCTTCTGTGTGTCGCCTCTGAATTTTTTTGTTTGAACTGAATTCTGACCATCCCTTAAGGACATTAATAAACACAGAGGTAACCAAGTGATGACAGTGTTTTTCAACATCTGGACTATGAAATGGCCTAGAGATAGAATAAGTTTTCTTCTTGCTTTACATTGTTTCATCTATAATATTGCTCTTTCTTGTCCCTCAAAACTGTTCTCTTCATGTCAGTCTAAACCAGTCTACTTCTCACTCCTTCTATTCATTTAAAACATCAAAATTTAGCTCATACTCTTTTTAAAATTTGTTTTCTTCTTTATTTATTTATAAATATGCCTTAAGAAATCCTGTGGTGAAGATAGAAAAAAAAAAGGCCAAGTTCCTTTCTTCTGGAATTACACAGTTTAAATTTATGGAAACCTTAAGAATCATTTAGCTAACTATACTCATGCCTCCAGAGTGTTGGAGGAACTCTTTTTTTTTTCTTTTTTCTTTTCTTTTCTCTTCCTTTTCTTTTCTTTCTCTTCCTCTCTCTCTTTCTTTTCTCTCTCTCTCTCTCTCTCTCTCTTTCTCTTTTCTTTCCTTTTTCTTTTCTTTTCTTCTTTTTTTTTTGAGACAGAGACTTGCCCTGTTGCCCAAGCTGGAGTTCAGTGGTGCAATTACAGCTTACTGCAGACTTGGCCTCTGGAGCCCAAGTGATCCTCCCACCTCAGCTATCTGAGTAGCTGGGACTATGGGCATGTACCACTGTGCCTGGCTAACTTTTATATTTTATTTTCTCACTATGTTGTCCAGGCTTGTCTTGAACTCCTGAGCTGAAGGAATCCTCCTGCCTTGGCCTCTGAAAGTGCTGGGATTACAGGTGTGAGCCACCGCACCTGACCTGGGACCATTTCTGAATCTTCATGTTTAAATATATCCATTTCAGTTTCTTAAAGGCAAAATTAGAAACATTAGGAGGATAACTTCTGCCCTTCTCTCATCCACCTTCACTTGTTGCCTTATCTGCTTGGTGAGATTGAGAGAAGCACTGAGCGCTCGGCAGCGAGGTTCCCTATCTCTGGAAGGGACATGCCCTGAAACTGCAGGCCTCTGTCGCTGATGCAATGAAGAGCTTCCTGACAAGGGTGCTGTCTCTGCAGGGAGTAGGATTTATGGATGTGTGAACTGAACTCATAGCCACAGGTACTAGGAGGTGGACTGGGGCTATAGATCCAAGCTGTCTTCTCCAATCTGTTGTTGTCTGCAACACAGGTTCCATTTTTACCTCTTTCCTCCTGACTTTGTGTCCCATTCTCGACTGAGCTCATTCCACCTTGATTTCAGATGGCCATACGATGCCCAGCCTCTTGAATATGCTGCTCCTTCTATGAGGCTCAGGAAGCATGATGTATTGCCCTAGAATCTGCCCATTAGAGTGCCCACTAAATATTTTGTGAAACTGTCTTCCGAGAAGAGACTTGACAAGGTCTTCTGGAGTCCTCAATGTACTACATACATTTTTTTTGTTTTATTTCTTCTAAAAAAAAATTGGGGGGATACAAGTGCAGAACATGCAGGTTTGTTACATAGGTATAAGTATGCCATGGTAGTTTGCTGTACCATATGACCCATGTTCTAAGTTCCCTCCCCTGATTCTCCACCCCACAGTGGGCCCTGGTATGTATTCTTCTCCTCTGTGTCCATGTATTCTCAATGTTCAATTCCCAATTATGAGTGAGAACATGTGGGGTTTGGTGTTCTGTTCCTGTGTAAGTTTGCTGAGTATGATGGCTTCCAGCTTCAGCCATGTCCCTGCAAAGGACATAATCTCATTCCTTTCTACAGCTGCATAATATTCTATGGTGTATATGTACCACATTTTCTTTATCCAGTCTATCATTGATGGGCATTTTGGTTGTTTCCAAGTCTTTGCTATTGTGAATAGTGCTGCAATAAACATACATGTACATGTGTCTTTATAGTAGAATGATTTATATTCCTTTGGGTATATACCTAGTAATGGGATTGCTGGGTCAAATGATATTTCTAGTTGTAGATCCTTGAGGAATCACCACACTGTCTTCCACAAAGGTTGAACTAATTTACACTCCCACCAACAGTGACTTTTTAATGATCACCATTCTAACTGGCATGAGATGGTATCTCATTGTGTTTTTGATTTGCATTTCTCTGGTGATCATTGATGTTGAGCTTTTTTTCATACGTTTGTTGACTGCGTAAATGTCTTCTTTTGAGACGTGTCTGTTCATATACTTTGCCCACTTTTTGATGGGATTGTCTTTTTCTTGTAAACATGTTTAAGTTCCTTGTAAATTCTGGATATTAGACCTTTGTCAGATGGGTAGATTGCAAAAATCTTCTCCCATTCTGTAGGTGGCCTGTTCACCCTGATGATAGTTTCTTTTGCTGTGCAGAGCTCTTTAGTTTAATTGGATCCCATTTGTCAATTTTGGCTTTTGTTGCCGTTGCTTTGGGCTTTTTGGTCATGAAGACTTTGCCCATGCTTATGTCCTGAATGGTATTGCTTAGGTTTTCTTCTAGGATTGTTATGGTTTTGGGTTTTACATTTAAGTCTTTAATCCATCTTGAGTTAATGTTTGTATAAGATGTAAGGAAGGGGTCCAGTTTCAGTTTTCTGCATATGGCTAGCCAAGTTTCCCAGCACCATTTTAAAATAGGGAATCCTTTCCCCATTGCTTGTTTTTGTCAGGTTTGTTGAAGGTCAGGTGATTGTAGATATTTCTGAGGTCTCTGTTCTTCTCCATTGGTCTATAAGTCTGTTTTGATACCAGTACCATGCTGTTTTGGTTATTGTAACCTTGTAGTATAGTTTGAAGTTGGGTAGTGCAATGCTTCCAGCTTTGTTATTTTTGCTTAGGCTTTTCTTGGGTCTTGTTTGATTCCATATGAAATTCAAGGAAGTATTTTCCAACTCTGTGAAGAATGTCAATGGTAGTTTGATGTGAATAGCATTGAATCTATAAATTACTTTGGCCAGTATGACCATTTTCACTATATTGATTCTTCCTATCCATGAGGATGGAATGTTTTTCCATTTGTTTGTGTCCTCTCTTATTTCCTTGAGCAGTGGTTTGTAGTTCTCCTTGAAGATGTCCTTCACATCCCTTGTTAGCTGTATTCCTAGGTATTTTATTCTCTTTGAAGCAATTACTAGTGGGAATTCATTCATGATTCGGCTCTCTGCTTGCCTGTTGTTGATATAAAGGAATGCTTGTGATTTTTGCCCATTGATTTTGTATCCTGAGACTTTGCTGAAGTTGCTTATCAGTTCAATTAGTTTCTGGGATGAGATGATGGAATTTTCTAAATATAAAATCACATCATCTGCAAACAGATACAATTTGGCTTCCTTTCTTCCTATTTGAATACCGTTTATTGGTTTTTCTTGCCTGATGGCCCTGTCTAGAACTTCTAATACTTAATACTATGTTGAATAGGAGTGGTGAGAGAGCGCATCCTTGTCTTGGAGTGGTTTTCAGAGGGAATGCTTCCAGATTTTGCCCATTCAATATGCTATTGGCTGTGGGTTTGTCACAAATAGCTCTTATTATTTTGAGATATGTTCCATCGATACCTAGCCTATTGAGAGTTTTTAACATGAATGGATGTTGAATTTTATCAAACACCTTTTCTGCATCTATTGAGATAATCATGTGATTTTTGACTTTGGTTCTGTTTATGTGATGGATTACTTTTATTGATTTGCATACGTTGAACTAGCCTTGCATCCCAGGGATGAAGCCGAGTAGACCTTGGTGGATAAATTTTTTGATGTGCTGCTGGATATGGTTTTTCAGTATTTTATTGAGGATTTTCACATCGATGTTCATCAAGGATGTTGGCCTGCAGTTTTCTCGTTTTGTTATGTCTCTTCCCAGTTTTGGTATCAGGATGATGCTGGCTTCATACAATAAGTTAGGGAGGAGTCCCTACTTTTCAATTGTTTGGAATAGTTTAAGAAGGAATGGTACCAGCTTCTCTTTGTATTTCTGGTGGAATTCAGCTGTGAATCCATTTGGTCCTAGGGATTTTTGGTTAGTAGGCTGTTAGTTAATGCCTCAATTTCAGAGCTTGTTATTGTTCTATTCAGGGATTCGACCTCTTCCTGGTGTAGTCTTGGTAGGGTGTATGCATCCAGGATTTTATCCATTTCTTCTAGATTTTCTAGTTTATTTGTGTAGATGTTTTTATAGTATTCTCTTATGGTAGTCTGTATTTCTGTGGGGTCAATGGGGATATCCTGTTTATCATTTTTTATTGTATCTATTGATTCTTCTCTCTGTTCCTCTTTATTAGTCCAGCTAGTGATCTATCTATTTTGCTATCTTTTTCAGAAATTCAGCTCCAGGATTCATTGACTTTTTGAAGGGTTTATCATATCTCTATCTCCTTAAATTCTCCTCTGATTTTTGTTATTTCTTGTTTTCTGCTAGCTTTTGGATTAGTTTTCTCTTGCCTCTCTAGCTCTTTTAATTGTGATGTTAAGTGTTTATTTGAGATCTTTCTAGCTTTCTGATGTGGGCATTTAGTATATAAATTTCCCTCTTAACACTGCTTTAGCTGTATCCCAGAGATTCTAGTATGTTGTCTTTTTGTTCTCATTGGTTTCAAAGAACTTCTTAATTTCTGCCTTAATTTCCTTATTTACCCAGTATTCATTCAGAAGCAGTTTGTTCAATTTCCATGAACTTGTGTGGTTTTAAATGACTTTCTTAATCTTGAGTTCTAATTTGATTCCACTGTGATCTGAGAGACTGTTTGTTATGATTTCAGTTCTTTTGCATTTGCTGAGGAATGTTTTCCAATTATGTGGTTGATTTTAGAATAAGTACCATGTGTCACTGAGAAGAATATTCTGTTTATTTCAGGTGGTAAGTTTTGTAGATGTCTACTAGGTCCACTTGATGCAGAACTGAGTTCAAGTCCTGAATATCCTTGTTATTTTCTATCTCATTGCTCTGTCTTATACTGACAGTGTGGTGTTAAATTCTACTATTATTGTGTGGAAGTCTAAGTCTCTTTGTAGGTCTCTAAAAGCGTGTTCTATGAGTCTGAGTGCTCCTGTATTTGATGAATATATACTTAGAATAGTTAGCTCTTCCCGTTGAATTGTTTCCTTTACCACTATGAATGGTCTTCTTTGTCTTTTTTGATCTTTGTTGATTTAAAGTCTGTTTTGTCAGAGACTAGGACTGCAACCCCTGCTTCTTTTTTGCTTTCCATTTGCTTGGTAAATTTTCCTCCATCCTTTATTTTGAGCCTGTGTGTGTTTTTGCACATAATATGGGTCTCCTGAAAATAGTACACTGATGGATCTTGACTTCTTATCCAATTTGCCAGTCTATGTCTTTTAATTGGGGAATTTAGCCCATTTACATTTAAGGTTAGTATTGTTGTGTGTGAATTTGATCTTGTCATCATGTTGTTATTTAGTTATTCTTCACATTAGTTGATGCAGTTTCTTAACAGTCTCATTGGTCTTTCTATTTTTGTGTGTTTTCTGCAGTGGCTGGTACCGGTTTTTCCTTCCCATATTTAGTGCTTCTTTCAGGAGCTCCTGCAGGGCAGGCCTGGGGGTTACAAAATCCCTCAGCATTTGCTTGTCTGGAAAGGATTTTATTTCTCCTTCACTTATGAAGCTTAGTTTGGCTGGATGTGAAATTCTGGCTTGAAAATTCTTTTCTCTAAGAATGTTGAATATTGGCACCCAATCTGTTCTGGCTTGTAGAGTTTCTGCTGAGAGGTCCATTGTTAGTCTGATGGGCTTCCCCTTGTAGGTGACCTGGCCTTTCCCTTTTGCTGCCCTTAACAGGTTTTTCCTTCATTTCGATCTTGGAGAATCTGATTATTATGTGTCTTGGGGTTGATCTTCTTACAGAGTATCTTAATGGTGTTCTCTGTATTTCCTGAATTTGCATGTTTGCCGATTTGCTAGGTTAAGTTCTTCCAGATAATATCGTGAAGTGTTTTTTCTAGCTTGTTTCAGTTCTCCCCATCTCCTTCTGGTACTCCCATCAATCGTAGATTTGGTCTTTTTATGAAGTCCCATATTTCTTGGAGGCTTTGTTCATTCCTTTTCACTATATTTTCTCTATTCTTGTCTGCATGTCTTATTTCAGTAAGGTGGTCTTCAAAATCTGATATCCTTTCTTCCCCTTGGTCAAATCAGCTGTTGATACTTGTGTATGCTTCACAAAGTTCTTGTGCTGTGTTTTTCAGCTCCCATCAGGTTATTTATGCTCCTCTCTAAACTGGTTATTCTAGTTAGCAGTTTCTTTAGCCTTTTATCAAGGTTCTTAGCTTATTTGCATTCAGTTAGAGCATGCTCCTTTAGCTCAGTGTAGTTTATTACCCATCTTCTGAAACCTACTTTTGTCAATTTGTCCATCTGATCCTCCATCCAGTTCTGCGCCCTTGATGGAAAGACATTGCAATCATTTGGAGGAGAGGAGGCACTTTGGCCTTTTGGATTTTCAGCATTTTTTCGTTGATTCTTTCTCATCTTCGTGAGTTTGTCTAGTTTTGGTCTTTGAGACTGGTGAGCCTAGGATAGGGTTTTTGTGGGGGTGTTTTTTGTCATTGCTGATGATGTCATTGTTACTTTCTGTTTGTGCGTTTTTCTTTCAATAGTCAGGTCCCTCTTCTGTAGGGCTGCTGCAGTTTGCTGGGGGTTCACTTTAGGCCCTATTTATCTGATTGCCTCCTGTGCCTGGAGATGTCACTCAAGGGGGCTGGAGAGCAGCAAAGATGGATGCCTACTCCTTCTTCTAAGACCTCTGACCTTGAGGGGCACCAACCTGATGCCAGTAGGATCGCTCCTGTATAGGTGTCTGACAACCCCTGTTGGAGGTTGTCACCCAGTTGGGTGGCATGGGGAGCAGGACCAGTTTAATGAAGCACTTTGTCCCTTGGTGGAGAGCGTGTATTTCTCTGTGGCACAACCACTTATCTAGGCTTCCTGGATTCCTCAGAACAACCAGGTGGAAAGGCTAAGTGTGCTGTCTGCAAAGACTGCAACGACCCCTCCCCCTAGGGGCTTTGGATCAGGGAGGTCCGAATTCTGTCCCTGAGCCTCTGGCTGGAGTTATTGGAGATCCTGCAGGGGAGCCCTGCCCACTGAGGAAGGATAGGTCAGGATTGGGCCTGAAGAGGCCCTCTGGCCACAGATTGTCACAGCTGGTGTGTTGGGCTGTGGGGACACCTCTTGGGACCAAGCCATCCAGCCTCTCTGACTCCAGCAGGGGAAAAGTGCAGCCTGGAGCTATGGAAGTGTGTGCCACCCTTCCCCCACTCAGGGAGCTTAGTGTGTTAGGCAGTTGTGAGTCCTAGTGCTGGCTGCTGTCCCTCCCCAAGAGAGCTCAAGTGACTTAGACAGCAGGCAAAAGGTGCCTGCTGTCTTAGGTGCAGCTGGTGCTGGTCACCCCTCCCTCTGGGAATTTGGTAGACTTAAGCAGATTCCAGCTGAGAGACTGTAAGAATCTGCCTATGACTGTAAGAATCTGGGTTTGGGACACCAGGCTCTAGTGGCATGGGTTTGCAAGTGGGATCTTCTGATCTGTGACATGCACAGTTCTGTGGAAAAAGCACAGTTTCCCTGGCTGGGTAGCACGCTCACTCATTGCCTCCCTTGGCTGGGGGGCGGGGGTTCCCTTTCCCCATGTTGCTCTTAGATGGGTCGCTGCACCACACTGTTCTTCCTTCGCTCTGTGGGTCACACCAGCTTTCTAGCCAATTTTGATGGGAAAACCTGGACGCCTTGGTTGCTGGTGTAGGATTCACTTGCTTATTATGTTTATTTCTGATGGGAGCCTCTGAACACCAGTGCTTGTAGTCTGCTATCCTGGCCTAGCTCATACTCTTCACTACTGTTTCTGTCATTATTCTTGGGATAATAGCTTAATTATAAAAATGGTCTAAACAATATATTTATTTGTATTTCCAAGAGCTTCGCAAGATGGCTTTGCAGAGCCTCCTGAGGAGCTGTAGAGTCTGTTTCACTACACCTTGAACTTGGGCTAAACTTGTAACTTACTTTGGTTAATAGAATATGGTGAAAGTGACACTGTGCTAATTCTGAGATTAGTTCTCAAAGGGCCTCACACATTCCCACTATCTCTTAGATCCCTTTAACAACAGAACATGCCTAGAGTCTATTGCTGAAAGAGAAAAGACCATGGAGCGGAGCCAAATGAGTAAGCTCTGTGGTCTCACCTGAGGCCTCAAACTTCTTTTTCTTTTTTATAACATTTTTTAAAGACCCTGAACTTCTGAGAGGACCCAGACAAGAGCATCAAAGCCAATCTGCAACTGAGCCACAGCTGACCCTGAGGTATGATTAAGCTAGGCTGACACCAGTTCAGATCAGCATAATGTCCCACATCTGATGAGCAAAAAGAAATGGTTATTAATGTATGAAACTGAGATTTGGTGACTTTTACTGAGGATTATTGTGACAATAAATAAATGATATGAAAATTAGTTCTAAGAAAGTAAAAATTTCAAGAAGTTATGGAATGCAAATATAATAAGAGTCTGACCATTCTTTTGCACCACCATTTCTCTTAAGTCTACGAAAGCGTTGATAAGAGTCTGAAAACATACAAGTCAATCTGGCCAACTCCATTTCAGAATTCTTCATTCATTACCCTAGTTCTAGACATACATCTCAGGAACTGAAAAATGTGAAATTAAAGTTTGCTTTGGTATGAAAAATGAGAATTGAGGGGACACTACATGATTCCTTTTAAGATGCTTGATGTCCCAGGATGTGCATTCTTGGGACACTATATGGACTTCTCTCTGAAACGTATCTCTAGGTTTGATGAGCTGTACTTACTGTGCACGTCCACTCTCCTTAGCCAATGTTACACACCGGGAATGAAAGCACCAGGTGATTTCGACAGCTACAGAAAGGATTTAAACTGAATTAGAGAAGTAACATTTTCCATTTTTAGAATTATTTTTTATTATTTTAGCAGTGACTATCCTATATTTCAATCCTCAAATCCTGAATATTCTTCATAAGGTTTGTCATCTGGGCAATCAAGGCAACACTCCTGAAACATATTCTCACAAAACTGAAAATCTGTTAAAAATCTATCTAAAATACATTGTTCCTTTGGCTTATGGCAAAGAAAGTATGTTAGAAACACAATGTGACCAGTTTGGAATGTAATGGTTGTCTTACCTGACATAAAGGACTTGAAATGTTTTTGGCATCAGAGCACAAACATGACACAAATAAAGATGAATGCATACATGTGAAGTAGGAAGGTGTCATTGTGACAGTCACTGTGCTAACTTGAGCCTGTATGCATATAACCTTGAGATGTCTCTCAGTTGGAGAGTAACATAGGCGTAACTATGCCTCCTCTTTTCATTATAGAAATAAGAAATGAATTAATTGTATCCATTTAAAGACAGTCTGATAATGATATGAGCTTTATGACTGAACTAAGTTAAAACCTCGACTTTTCTGCTATTTGGTCTTATGATCTTAGGGCAAGTTACTGAATAACTCAGAAAGTTTGCTTCCTTGCTTGCTTTTTGTATAATAATAATAATAATGCTTACCTCAGTGTTTGGGGTATGCTACTATTTTTGCTTGAGTATCTAATTGCGAATTACATCTCAGTGCCTTGGAAAAGAGTTAGTGCTCACTCAGTTCCTTTCCTCTATTTTAAATATCTTAAATCCTTTCTGTGTTATTATAGACACATTTTTATTTTTTCATATTGAAATCATTTTTCACCAAGATCTATATCAATTCCTATCTATCCTATGAACCTTGCTCAGTTTTGCTTGATTGGTTTCAATTTTGATTCTAACATACATGCTATCCAATTAAACTTTCAGCCATTGAAATTACAAATACAGTTTTCATTTTGACAAAATTCCTTTATTGTGCCCTAAATATTTTCTTTTCAACAGATCTTTTTTCTTGAACTATTTGCAAAAATTTCAGGAATAAGAACTCTTTCTTAGTTCTATTACAAATTGCCTACCACAGTGTTAGCAATAGAACAGAATATAATACATTTTTCTTATTAGAGTTAGTGAATGGAGTCTCAGAATATTCTTCAAAAACTGGGAGTCTTCTGCTGTTGTGAATTGAATCTCTTTATTCTCAAATGTGAAAGATGAGCACCCCTTTTGAGTCTCTGAGGAATTTTTGCACAATTGATTAAGAGGTTAAGTGCGCTTTTATAGTGTTACACTTTCTGTTCAGTCATCCATGCATTCTTTTATTCTTGTTTTTTTTTATTAAGGTGAAATTCACCTGACATAAAATTTACCATTTTAGTCATTTTATAGAGTTCATTTAGCAGTTTTGTAGATTTACTATATTTAACAACCATCACCATTAATTTCAGAATATTTTCATCACTCCAACAAGAAACCCATAACCATTAGCAGTCACTCTGCAATCTCCCTATCCCCACCCCACGGCAATCCGGGAATCTGCTTTCTCTCTGTGTGTATTTTCCCGTTCTTGAAATTTAATGTAAATGTAATTATACCATATGTGACTGTTTGTATATGACATTTTAAAAATAGCATGTTTTCACAGTTTATCCCTGTTGTAGCATTTATCAGTACTTAATTTTTTAAATTTGTATTTATGGCTGAATAATATTCTGTTATATGGCGATGTCAAATTCTGTCTACTCATTTCTCTATGAATGGACATTCGGGTTGTTTCCACTTTTCAGCCGTTGTGAATAACTTTGCTACGGACATTTGTGTACAATTTTTTTGTTTAGACACCTGTTATCCACTCTGTTGAATACATACCTAGAAGTGGACTTGCTGAATTATATGGTAATTTTATGACTAAATTTCTGATGCAATATTAAACTGCTTTCCACAGGAGTTAGTCTGTTTTACATTCTGACCAGCAGTGAATGCAGATTCCAACTTCTTCACATCCTCACCAACACTTATTGATATCTGACTTGTGTTTCTAAGCATCCTGGTGGATATGAAGTGATATTTAATTGAATATTGATTTGTACTTCCCTAATGACTAATAATGTTAAGCATCTTTCCATGTACTTAAAGGACATTTATATATCTTCTTTGGTGAAATGTCTATTTAAGTCCTTTGTCCATTTCTAAATTGAGTTATTTGTATTTTGTTGTTCAGTTTTAACTGTTATTTGTATATTTTGAATACTAAACACTTAATACACACACACACCCCCACAAGTTTATTTCCAAACTCTCACTTCTATTCCACTAATCTATATGACTATCCTTATGCAAGCATCACATGTATTTGATTACTGTAGCATACTAGAAATACAAAAATTAGCTGGGCATGGTGGCATATGCCTGTAATCTCAGCTACTCGGGAGGCTGAGACAAGAGAATCACTTGAACCTGGGAGGTGGAGGTTGCAGTGAGCCGAGACTGTGCCATGACACTCTAGACTGGGCAACAAGAGTGAAACTCAGTCTCAAAACAAACAAACACACTGCTTTAAAGTAGTCCATTATAGGAATATATCATGATTTACCCATCCATTCTATTGTTTATGGACATTAGTGTTATGTCTACTTCTTAATTGTTATGTGTAATGCTGCTGTAATCAATCTTGGGCATGTGATTTCTTATGCAAATATTCTTATATCTGCTAGATATATACATAGGATCGGAATTTCTGTCAAAGGGTATGCATATATTTGATTATGTAAATTATAACCAAAGTGTTTTAATCAAGGTATACTACCACTGGTAGTGTTTGAGAGTCTGTATTTTCAGTACTTTTAAACCTAGCAATTTTTATGAGTGATTTATAGTACATTATTGTGGATTTAATTTGTAAATTTCTGTCGACTAATAGATTGAATGCACTTTCATCAGCATAACATTATTTAAAGTACCTCCAATTTTCTTGCCCATTTTTCTACTGGATTGTCAACCTTTTTCATATTTATTTGCAGGAAATTTTATATACTTGTATTTTGGACTAAGTTGTCTTAGATTTGTTTTGGAAATCATTTTTCTAATTCTGCGGATTGCTTTTTAATTCTCTAGTGTTTTATTTTTCTCATGACTATATGATTTAACTCTAATACAGTATATTGTGTCATTTAGATTTTGTGTTTTTTAATATTTAAATAGTCCTTGACTACTCCGAGCTCATAAATATACTCTCTTATGTTGTCTACCAGAACTTATGTATTTGTGTATTTATTTATGTATTTATGTATTTATTTATTTATGTTTGTCTCAATAGGTTTTGGGGAAACTGGTGGTGTTTGGTTACATGAATAAGTTCTTTAGTGGTGATTTATGAGATTTTGGTGCATCCAACACCCAAGCAGTGTACCCTTTACCCAATGTGTAGTCTTTTATCCTTCGCCATCTTTTCCCCCAAGTCCCTAATGTCCAATGTATCATTCTTATGCATTTGGGTCCTCATAGCTTAGATCCCACATATGAGTGAGAACATACAATGTTTAATTTTTCATTCCTGAGTTGTTTAATTGAGAATAGTGGTCTCCAATTCCACCCAGGTTATGTAAATGCTATAATTTCATTCCTTTTTATGGCTGAGTAGCATTCCATGGTATATTATATATATGTGTGTGTGTGTATATATATGTGTGTATATATATTTATATAAAATATATCATAGAATATACATACACATATATATGTGTGTATATATATAATATACCATGGAATATAAATATATATATACCAAGGAATATATATATACATACACACACACACACACATATATATCATATTTTACTTATCCATTCATTGATTGATGGACATTGGGCTTGTTTCATATTTTTTCTATTGCGAATTGTACTGCTATAAACATGGGTGTGCAAGTATCTGTTTTGTATAATGACTTCTCTTCCTCTGGGTAGATACCCAGGAGTGAGACTGTTGGATCAAATGCTAGATCTACTTTTAGTTCTTTGAGGAATCTCCACACTGTTTTCCATGGTGGTTGTTTTGTTAACATTTTTACCAACAGTGTAAAAGTTTTCAGTTTTCACTACATCTACATGATAATCTATTATTTTTTGATATTTTGATTATGGTCATTCTTGCAGGAGTGAGGTGTTATCACATTGTGGATTTTATTTGCATTTCCCTGATAATTCGTGATGTTGAGAATCTTTCCATATGTTTGTTGCCCATTTATATATCTTCTTTGAGAAATGTCAGTTCATGTCATTAGCCAACGTTTTGATGGAACTGGGTTTTTTTCTTGCTGATTTGTTTGAGTTCTTTGTAGATTCTGGATATTAGTCCTTTGTTGGTTGTGTAGATTGTGACAATTTTCTACCACTCTGTGGGTTTTCTGTTAACTCTGCTGATTATTTCTTTTGCTATGCAGAATCTTTTCAGTTTAGTTAAATCCCATCTATTTATCTTTGTTTATATTGCCTTTGCTTTTGGATTCTTGGTCATGAAGTCTTTGCCTAAGCCAAAGACTTAGAAGTGTTTTTCCAAAGTTATCTTCTAGAATTTTTGTGATTTCACATCTTACATTTAAGTCTTTGATCCATCTTGAGTTGATTTTTGTATAAGGTGAGAGATGAGGATCCAGTTTCATTCTCAAATGTGGTTTGCCAATTATCCAAGCACCATTTGTTGAATAGGGTGTCCTTCCTCTATTTTATGTGTTTGTTTGTCAAATATCAGTTGGCTATAAGTATTTGACTGTATTTCTGGGTTCTTTATTCTGATGCATTGGTCTACATGCCTATTTTTATACCACTACCAAGCTGTTTTGGTGACTATGACATTTAGTATAGTTTGAAGTCACATAAGGGTGATGCCCTAGATTTCTTCCTTTTCCTTAGTCTTGTTTTGGCTATGCAGGCTCTTTTTTGGTTCCATATGAATTTTAGAATTGTTTTTTCTAGTTTGGTAAGGTATGATGATGGTGTTTTGATTGGAATTGCATTGAATTTGTAGATTGTTTTTGGCAGTATGGTAATGTTCATAATATTGACTCTACCCATCCATGAGCATGGGATGTGTTTCCATTTGTTTGTATCATCTGTAATTTCTTCCAGCAGGTTTTGTAGTTTTCTTTGTAGAGGTCTTTCACGTCCTTGGTTAGGCGTACTCCTAAGTATTTTATTTTATTTTTGCAGCTATCATAAAAGGGGTTGAGTTCTTGATTTGATTCTCAGCTTGGTCACTGTTGGTGTGTAGCAGAGCTACTGATTTTTGTACATTTTGTACATTAATTTTTTATACTGAAACTTTGCTGAATTCATTTACCTTTTCTAAGAGCTTTTTGGATGAGTCTTTAGGGTTTTCTAGGTATACAATCATATCATTAGCAAATAGCAACATTTGACTTCCTCATTACCAATTTGGATACCCAAGTCTATTTCTTGTGGGGTATAATTAAATCCATTGTTTCTTTGCTGACTTTCTGTCTTGATGACCTGTCTAGCACTGTCAGTGGAGTATTAAAGTCCCCCACTATTACTGTGTTGCTGTTTATCTCATTTCTTAGATCCAGTAGTAATTGTCTTATAAATTTTGAAGCTGCAGTGCTAAGTGCATATATATTTAGAGTTGTGATATTTTCCTGCTCTAAGTGCTCCACTTAAAAGATACAGAAAGGCAGAATAGATAAGAGTTCACCAACCCAGTGTCTGTTGTTTTCAGGAGACTCACCTAACACATAAGGACTCACATAAACTTAATGTTAAGGAGTGGTAAAGATATTCCATGCAAATGGACATCAAAAGCGAGCAGAAGTAGCTAATCTTGTATCAGACAAAACAAATTTTAAAGCAACAGCAGTTTAAAAAGTCAAAGAGGGACATTATATAACATTTTACATCAAATATTTATGTCTACTGCATGCCTAGAATCAATTTTTTTAATATGGTAGTAGATAAGATAGGGTTTAAGTTTTCATTTTTTCTCCATATTGAAATCAAACTTAACCACTGATATATGCTGAAAAGATTATTTCCAATCTCTCAATGAATTGTAGTGAAGATAATGTCATAAAGTATTTATACATGTGGATTTGTGTTTGGAGTTTCTATCCTATTACATTTTTGCAGTTGTCTATTTTTTACCAAAAACATATTGACTTATATTTTGGTAGCTTGTCAATCATCCTAATATCTAGTAGTGTAAGTCTGCTAATTTTTACCTTTTCAAATTGCCTTGACTATACTATGTCTTTCCTTTTGTCTAGAAAATGTAAAACCTTTCATCAATATTTTTTTCAAAAAAGAGTTTGATGAGATTTTGACTCCTGTTATATTGAGTCTATGAATCAATCCTGAGAGAATTGTCATTTTTGCATGGGTTTTTAAAAAATATGTTATAAAACAGAGATTGTCAGATTGGATGGAAAAATCAAGACCTAATTACAAACTGTCTAAGGAAAAGGAACCTCAATTAAAATATAAAGACAGTGAGTGAGCAAAATGATGGAGAAAGGTATTTTATGAAAACACTAAAAAGAAACTACTGTGGCTTTATTAAAATCATATAAAATAGATTTCAGAAGAAGAAATAGTATTATTGTTAAAGATGGACATTATGCAATAATGTGATCAATTTGCCAAGAAGACATAGCAATATAACAAATATATATACTTAACAATAGAATGTAAACATATCTGCAACAAGAACTCATAGAACTAAAAGAAGATATAGACAAGTTCCCAGTTGTAGTTAGACTTCAACATGACTTTTTAAAAATCTGATAAAACAAGTCATATGATAATCAGTAAAGATGTAAATATGTAAGCAATACTATAAATAAATTTGACCAAATGAACATTTATAGAACACTGCATCTAAAAACAGTAGAATGCACATTCTTGTCAATTTCATAAAAAATGTTATAACCCTGACATTGTGGTGTGTAAAATACTAATATCTTGACCAGAAAGGCTAAAAATGAACCTATGAAAATAACTACAACAACTTTTCAAGAGATAGACAGTACAATGAGATATAAATCATAACAATGAAAATTTAAGAAGTGAGGGGCTGAAGGTAAAGTGGAGAGTTGTTGTTAGTTTTTTGTTTGTTTCTTGGTTAGTTTGTTTATGCAATCAGTGTTAAGCTGTCATCAATTTAAAATAATGTATTATAACCAGGTATTTGCAAGCCTCATGGTAATCTAACCTAAATCAAATCTAAAAGCATACAACAGATACAAAAAAAGTAAGAAATTGAAACATACCACTGGAGAAAATCACCTTTGCTAAAAGGAAGACAAAAAAAAAATGAAGAGAACACCACAAAATACCCAGAAAACAAATAACATGGCAGGAATAAGTTCTTACTTATCAATCATAACATTTAATGTAAATAGACTAAACCATGCAATCAAAAGACACAGAATGACTGACTTTATCGGTTGCTCAATGGCTGAAATTATCAATTTGAATTTATCAAAACCAAGACCTAGTGATCTGTTGCCTACAAGAAACATATTTCATGGATAAAGACTCTTACAGACTGCAAATAAAGAGATGGAAAAGATATCCAATGCCAATGGAAATCAAAATGGAGCAGCAGTAGCTATATTTATATCAGACAACAGATTTCAAGATAAATCCTATAAAAAAAGAAAAAGATCAATATAATAATAAAGATATCAGCAGAAGGATATAATAATTGTAAATATACATACACCCAACATTGAAACACTCAGAAAAATAAAGCAAATATTACTAGCACTAAAGGAAGAGACAGATCCCAATACAATAATAGTTGGAGACCTCAGAATCACAGATTCAGTACTGGACAAATCATCCAGACAGAAAATTAGCAAAGAAATATTGGACTTAATTTGCACTATAGACCAAATAGACTTAATAGATGTTTACAGAACATTTCACCTAATGACTTTAGAATACACATCTTTCTCAGCACATGGGTCTTTTTCAAGAAAAGACCATATTTTAGGCCACAAACTAAGTCTTCAAACATTCAAAAAAATTGAAATTATGCCAAGTATCTCTTCTAACCACAATGGAATATAATGAGAAATCCATATAAAGAGGAAAGTTGAAAACTATACAAACACATGGAAATTATACAATATGCTCTTGAATGACCAGTGGGTCAACGAAGAAATTAAGGAGGTAATTTAAAAGTTTCTTGAAACAAATGAAAATGGAAACACAACATACCAACCTATGGAATACAGCAAAAGTTGTACTAACAGGAAAGTCTATAGCAATAAGTGTCTACATAAAAAAGTAGAAAAGTTTTAAATAAATAAGCTAATGAGGCATCTTAAAGAGCTAGAAAACCAAAAGCAAACCAAACCCAAAATTAGTAGGAAAAAGAAAATAATAAAAATCAGAGCAGAGACAAATAAAATTGAAATAAAAAACAAATGATCAACAAAATGAAAAGTTGGATTTTTGAAAAGAGAAACAAATTCGACAAACCTTTAGCCAGACTAAGAAAAAAAAAAAAAAGAGATAAGACAAATTAAATCAGAGATGAAAAAAGAAAACATTACAACCAATAATGCACAAATTCAGTGACTCATTAGAGATCCATTGAATTGTGCAACTATACACCAACAAATTGGAAGACCTAGAACAACTGAATAATTCATGGAAGCACACAACCAAGATTGAACCATCAAGAAATCCAAAACCTGAACAGACCAATAAGAAGTATTGGCAATATTCAACTCCTAACACCTGCAGGTCTAAGAGCTTCTGTTTTTCCCTAGCTGTCAGCTGTAGGTCACCCTCAGCTCCTAGAAGCCATCTACAGTTCCTTGTCCTGTGGAGTTCCCTAACATGGCCGCTTGTCAACAAGGGAGGGAGAGGGAGCTGCAACCTTTTGAAACACAATCATGTGATCACATACACAGAATCTCACATCTGTTAACCTTTGTATATCACAGGTTCCAACCACACTCAGGAAGAAGAGATCACACAGGGATGTGGACATGAGGATGTGAGCATCATAGAGGCTACCATAAGGGTTAATCCACTGCAAGTGTATTTTGTGTCAAGGTAAGCTGAGAAGAGAACCTCTGCTGGCACCCCATATCCTGTTGCCAGAGGCATCTGAAAATCTTTATGTTATCTCCAGTGCCCACCTTTATTTCTAGTCCTTAACATTCAAACTTAGGCACTCTCAGGGGTTTATCTGTGGAAGACAGTCTCTTTCTGCTTCTCAAGAAAGCTTACTCGTTCACCTACATTGAAATAGGCAAGACTTCCGTTCTTCATCAGTGCTTATTTGCCTGTCAGGCAAAAATACCTTACCATTTCTAACATGTATGGGATGCCCAGAACTTTGGATAATAAAACGTTTCGTATTTTATATGTCCTTTAATCATTTCAGCAGTAATCAGGAGAGAAAGGTGATGTATCTTAATTATAATATTTATTGCAAACTTGAGAATATTTTAAGTTTTTATTTGTGGGAGAAAAGGGAACAATTGTGTAACAAATATCACATATCATGTGTCAACAAGGATAACTGCATCTGTTAGTCTGTTTGTATTTTAAAAATATCCCAATTTAAAAACATACACACGTATGTGTGTGTGTATATATATATGTCTATATACACAAACACCTACACCACCCCCACCCCCTGCCACACACACACACACACACACACACACACACACACACGGAGAAAAAAACTCAAAACAAGGAAACATGACATATAAGTGTTTCTTTGATATTTTCTCCATGTTCTTTTTTGGCCGTACCTGAGGCTTTTAACTGCTCTGAGGACTTGGTGAAAGGGAGAAGGCATTCCTCTGTCACTCAGTTTTTCTTACTCCCTGGTGCCTGAGAGAGCTCTTGTCAATACTGCAGCTCAGGGCTGCACTTGTGTGTGCAGCAGACAGAACTGCACTTGAAGAGTCAACAGGCAATGAGGCATCTAACAATAATTTGACTCCTCTGTGGGTATTTGCTAGGTGGCTGTTAGATCAATGTACAAATGAGTACTTCCAACAGCATCTACACTCATAATGTAAAATAGGATGTAGAGGCAAGTGTTTCTTTTCATTTTTATACACTTATTACAATTGTCCATATTATAAGATGCCAAAACGTGGTCTCAATTTCTAGTTCCACATTGTTTATAAATAAAATGGACAAAATTTATGCAATGTTCCTCACACTTTTAATGTCAGAAATAATTAAATCATAATTTCTGTTCAATTTACCACACCATTTTATTTACACTAGAAATATTGGAAGTTTTTTATTGTTATTATTTATTTTTTTGTTATGAGTATTTCTGTGATGTCTGGAGGTACTTTGTTTCTCTCTCCTTTATCTATGTTTTCCCATTTGTCAACACTATCAGAAAGCCCACAGAGTGTAAGATAACAGCCATTAATAAGAAAACACTTGTTTCCAGCAAAGTTTTTCATTACCTTTGCTATAAGAAAGCAGACGTTTATCCTTAGATTAAAACAAAGTGACTTTTCTTGACATGAATATAATTGTTTAGTGAAACATAATATATTTGCACACAAAATATGCTATAAATTATGAATAAATGCCACAACTGAGATAAACTCAAAAATACCCAACTTGATTAGGTATTCAAGCATATATATATATATATATATATATATATATATATATATATAAATTATATACTTATACCTAAATGTATAATATATACAATATACATATACACACAATTATACATTCCAAATTTATCAGTATTTATTCTTTACCATTTTATCAAGCTTTCCATTGTTATGTGCTGATTGGAAAAAAAGAAAAATAAACCTATTGATTGGTGTGTTTGTCCAAGATCTGAAGCCCTCAATTTAGAGTATTCACCTTATGTTGACAGCTGTTTACATTTAGTTCAGAATATTGAGTGTGCCACATAGAATTTTTAAGTGAGACTCATAGCAAAGGAAAACCTCTATAATATATTTAAGGCATTGATTCTTTATCTCTGTGCACCATGAGCACAGTGTTACATGTCTGTAGTTACACCATATATAATTTATAGGGTTTTAGACAAGTTAATTAAAATCTTGAAGCCTTACGTTCTTCATGAATAAAATAAGAGATAATTACAAAACTTTCTTAAAGAGTTTGAGAATTTAATCTATGTAAAGCACCTATATACAGCCTGGTGCATGCTAACCACTTAATAAATATTATCTATGATTTGTTTATTTAAAAAGGCTTAAAGCACTTGTTTATACATAATCGTATTTGATTCACAAACAGCTCTATGATACAGGAATTGCCTTTTGAATTTTACATATAAGGTAACTGAATACTGGAGATACTAAGTACCTTGCTTCCACAGAGAGAGTGGTGGAGCCTGGCCTTGAAGCAAGACAATTTGGCTCCAACCCTGCAAACTTCATATTCTCCCACAGCTACCAGGAGGCATAGAAACGAGATATTTTCTACAAGGATACATACCAATCCATCAGCTGACCTTGACAGCACTGTTTTCAAAGCATCAAAACTCCAAACCCTCAACAATTTTCTATGACTTCCACTTCACCATACTGATCTAAGAAACATTCTTTTTCTGTTGGGTTGTTGTATTGATCTCTTATTCCTTTGTTGCCACCTTTGCCAGCTCCCACCCCAACACACACAGACCCTATCATCAACACGCTGCATTACAGGATGCTTTTAATCTTCAGTGAGATCATGCCACTCCACAACTTAAAGTCTTTCATTGGAATTGCATCCGTCTCATTTGCCAGGATATTTTGTGAAAGTTAAATGGATATAAATGGATGCATGGTTAAGTGGATATAAGCACCCTAAACATGACATGTAGCATGAAGCCTATATAGAATAAATATTATTTATTCTTAACAGTTCATACCCATAATTTAGAGACTGCACTGGGACTCATGCAAAAGTGTTTACCTCATATTACACGGATAAACTGACTGAGGCAAAGAAAGACTGAAGATGTTGTGGTTCTTGAACCAAAACCTCTCCATTAACCAAGTCACTTCTTTAGAAGCGATATTTCTCCTTAACTATGTTCCTTGGGAGTTGAACTTTACACATATGCTGTTGCAATAGGGATAATATGTGTTTTTTTGTTTGTGTGTTTTGGTTTGGTTTGGCTTTTTTCATGATCTAATGTTACGGTAATTGGCCAGGTCTAGGTCACTCGCACACAGTAAGTCAATCATCGTGACATGGATTTTGCAAAAAAGAAAAGATTTATTCACAAAGGCACTGAGCGAGAAAGCAAAACAGCTCTCAAATCTACCTATCCAAAGATAAGGCTTAGGGTTGTTAATGAGTAATGAAAATTGGGTGGTATAAGGCATGGGAAAAGGTAATCGGTAGTGGGGAAAAAATATAGTTACAGGTTCATTCCACACAAGTGTGGATGTCATTCATGGCATTTCATAGGTCATATGTACAGAAAATGGCAACAGTTGCATAATGTGAGGGTGGAGTTTTTGGTTTTCTGATGTCAGAAGGCTACCTCTTGGGCATTGGCACAGACCCATTTGAAGGGTCCAAGGTTTCAACCAGTTTGAAATGAACAGAAGCTGGTCCAAGATTCTGAAAAACAACTGAAGCTATTACCATGGATGACCTATGCTATCTATACGGTAGCCAGTGAAGGTTAAGTTTCAGTGTTCTGCAGTAAGGACTTCAGCTACTTGGGCTTTCAGCTTCATTGAACAAGGAGGAAAAAAATGTAACAAAAAGCAAGCAACTAAAAGCAAGCAGTGCAGGCAGCCCTGACCTAATTAACCCCTCAGTTTCAGCCCTCCTCATTTTTTCCCATTCCTCATTCTCTTTTTTTTTTTTTTTTTTTTTTTTTTGAGACGGAGTCTCGCTCTGTTGTCAGACTGGAGTGCAGTGGTGCGATCTCAGCTCACTGCAACCTCTACCTCCTGGGCTCAAGCAGTTCTCCTGCCTTAGTCTCCAGAGTAACTGGGACTACAAGCTTGCACCACCACACCCAGCTAATTTTTGTATTTTTAGTAGAGACGGGGTTTCACCATGTTGGCCAGGATGGTCCCAATCTCCTGACCTCGTGATCTGCTCGCCTTGGCCTCTCAAAATGCTGAAATTACAGACTTGAGCCACCACGCCCGGCCTCATTCTTCATTCTTAAAGAAACTGAGGTGACACTCATTCTAGCTGTTTCCTACTGAATTGGGGCATAGATCTGGATTAAAGGAATGCAATTGTCTGGCACGCATTTGAAAATATTTTCTTGTCTCTGGTTTTAGTTTAACATTTTGCATTGTCAGAACTTTGGTACTTTAGCAGTTTAAGTACAACATTTGAAAGTATACAAGTAAATATTACATAAAAGGATAAAAAAAGAGATCTCTTTTGTTGGGTAGCAATGGATAAGGTTGTTTCATTTGCCATTATTCTTAAGAGTTTTTGATAATATGTTCATATGATCTAGTTCCCCATTATAGGAAGAGTATTCTACCAAACATACATCAGCATCCATCTTCTTTATATGTAGGCAGATAAATGGTTCTTTTTATTCTGGAGAACAAATTTAGAAATATAGTCCAATGCTGGGTCTCACTGGAGTTATGGACTGAAAAAGGAGTAATCAACTACCCTGATACATATGTGTCCCCTAATTATTGATATATTCATAAACCCATGGGGTTCCTTGATGTCCTCCACAAACAAATAGGCATTCTAGGAGGAGGGACACAAAATGACAGATAGGTTGTGGTCATCTAGAAAGGATTTATGTAGGATAACTGTAGAAATAAGGTCAAACCAAGGTTCTGTCTTGGACATCTTCTGTGGGTCAGGAGCCTGTGTCCATTCTTGTGGGCCGAGATAGGAAACTAAAGTGGTATTTTGTAAGCATAATTTTAAAGGGGCATACAAGAGGGAATGAGGGTCCTGATCATCCAAGGAAGCAAAGCCCAAACAGGTTTATAAAGGGAAAGTGTCTTATTTTGTCCATTACAGAGCATTAGAAGGTAGCCTGAAGAGGCAGGGTCACAGAGGGTGTGGAGTTCTTTTAAGCAATGTAGCCCATCATTTTCTAAGTTGGACCTGCTGAGTAGCTGGATATAGTTGGACACCCTGGGGTATGGCAGAGGGTAGCTGTGGACATGTGGGTGGTCAAGAAAAAATAAGGAATAGGGGATGAAGGTACAGATTAATAAATCTGAACTCAATAAGTGACACGGGGGGCCTAGTATGGTCAAGAGTGAAGTTGGGGACGTTGGAAAAATTGTGAACAGGCAGAATAATGGGATCACGGTGATCATGTGTAGAACAGGGCTTTGGATGACATATCTGACATTTAGAGAGATTATCTGCCTTTGCCAGCATCTTAGAAATCCTTGTTATTGAGTTGTTTCTCCCAGCTTGGGGGCTAAAGATCAATAAGGAGGGACAACAGAAAAGGAAGAAGGTGATTATGTGTATGATTGAAGGAAGGGCTTATTAGTCCTGCTTGCCAAGGAAGTGGACAAAGCCTTCATTCATGCAATACACAGCAAATCACAGGTAGGTAAAGAAGTAGACAAAAACAAGTAAACCAAAAAGTAAAGCAAGAACCTGAGAGTTGTTCATTATTTATCTCTAGGGGGCTGTCTCTTATACAGTAGTTTGCTTGAGGTCAGAGGTTTGCAGGTCCATTTGGAAAAGTCCGTGTCTGATGTGTACTGCTGATCCAGACTCAGGTGATCTCAGCGGTTTTGTTTCTCTGTCACAGGGTTTCCATTCCCGGAGGCATTTCTGTACAGAGGGCACAGTGAATCCAACGACTCTGGGACCAGCTTCACTTGGGTATGATGAACCCATGGTTTGACTCCTTTTAACTTGACTATGAAGAATGGGTCAACAGTAGCACATCATAAGGCCAGTTTAATAAGAATAAAGCTGGTCTTCTGGATGTTTATTCTTCCAAGATTTTAATAGAATCCAGTCTCAGGACACAGGTGGTAGAAAGCAACATCTGTCGGAAACATTTAACCTCTAAGAAGTGAATTCACATATAGCAATTAAAGTGATTCCCAATGATTGTACATACCTGGCAGTCATTAATTATTTTCGGCTTCCCTCTGGGTACCCCAGTACCTCCCACCCTTTGGGCATAGGAAGGGTCTCCCATATAACATTTTATAGGGACTCCACTGGAACTTGCTTGTAGGGACCACTCTTTCTAGAAGCAGGGCAACTAGTAAGGCCTTATCCCAAGATAAATCAGTCTCTTGACAAATCTTATCCAAAGTCTTTTAAAGAGTATGATTCATCTTTTCTATCTTGCCAGTAGATTGTAGCCGCCAAGAAGTGTGTAATTTCCAGCAAATGTCTAAGGTACCAGAAATTTCTTGAGCTATTTTTGCTATAAAGGCTCCTCCATGGTTGCTTTGGATAGACATGGGTAGCCCAAACTGAGGACTTATTTGACTTATTTTTTTAATGGAGTTTTTACATCCTAAGGAGCCTTTTCACACCACCAGGGAGAGACCTCCATCCACACAGTAAAAGTGTCCGGAAATATTAATAAGTACCTGACATTCCTGGTGGATCTCAGCATCATGGTAAAAGTCAATCTGCCTGTTTCCCCTGGGTATGGTGCCTCTGTACAGGGACCCCTTTTATTATTGGTGGAGGTCGTGTTTGGATTGCCTAATTACACTTCTTGGTAATTGCCTCCTCTTGGAAGTAAGCCAATATCTTCTTTGTTCTGACAGAGGGAGGAAGTACACAGTGGGGAGTGTGTACAGTGGTGGGCTGGCCAAAGGTAAACTTTTCTGGTTGGTGTAGTAAATTACAGGTGGCTGCTACTGCACACTGGCATACAGGATGTTTCTTAGTCATTATGTCTAGCTGTTTTGAGAAATAGACAATGGGTTTTCTCATATTACCTAGATTTGGGGTTAATGTTAAAAGACTAATCTTTTGTCTTTCATGGACAAACAGGTCAAAAAACTTCCTAATGTCCAGGAGACTTAAAGAGCTTCATAGAAGGGCTTGGCTATCAGTCCAAAATTGAGGATCCAAATATGACAAAACTCTGCCATAGCTAGGAATCCATACAACTGTCTCCTGGTGGTGGGTACTGCTACCTTTGCTAGAGCCTCTTTCCTTTCAGGGAGCAAGCTCCTCTGTCTCTGTGACAACTCAAAGCTTGGGTATTTAAAAGGTTCGGAAAGCTGGGCCCCTTTTTTTGAGATTTTTTATAGCCCTGTTCAACTAGGAAATTTAAGGTTAAAATGTTTTGGTCTGAGGCTTCTTTAGTCTTGCTGGTAATCAAGATGTCATCTACATTCTAGAGAAGTTCTCCTTCTTTTAACTGGAGATCCTTTAAATCTGTGACTAAGATTTCACCAAAAGGGCTGGAAGAGTTTTCAAAACCTTGAGGGAGTACAATCTAACAATATTGTTGCTTGATCCTAGTCTCAAGATCTTCTTATTCAGAAGTAAAGAGTTCCTGTGAGTTGGGGCTCAGAGGTGTGCAAAAATAATCCATAAGTTTCAAAGCAGTAAATCAACCAAAGTCTTCAGGCACAGTGGCAAAGTTTAAGGGTTAGGCACCATTGGGTGGATATCTTCTACAATCTGGTTAATGTCTCTTAAGTGCTGCACAAAAAGATGTTCCTGTGTGCCTGGCTTCCATACCAGCAAAATTGGAGTGTTATATGGGGACTTGCATGGGCAGATGAGGTCATATTCAAGAAAGGCAGCTACAGATAGATTGAAAACCTTGTCTAGCATGTTCTTTTAGTGGATACTATCTCAAATTTGGAACTCTCAACCAGTAGGAACTTTAACAGATATAGGTGCTGATCTTTTTATCTGTCCCGGCCTCTCATCCTCCCAAAAATCCAGTCTTAGCTTTTTAAAGATCTCTTCAAGGACCTTTGTTGGGGGTCCCTTGACTTTTTTTTATAGTGCCACTTGGAGGGCACATGCTTGTTCTGGTGGTACCTTCACGTCCATCCAGAGGGGGGAAATGTCACTAGCATTCAGCTTGGTTAGTAGGTCCCATTGCAGCAGCAGGATGGGGCATTGAGGCATATATAGGAAACTTTGTTTTAGGTGTGATCTGCCCATTTGGCAGTCTGGGGATTGGAGAAACAACTTTTTCAAGGTTTCTCCAGAGACCCTTGTCATCAGCATAGCATTGTTTTCTCAGATAACTTGAAAAGTTGAATGTTTAGGACTAAGTCAGTAGCCCCAGGGTCAATCAGAAAATCCAGAAGTCTATTTCCCACCATATGGTCACCCTGAGGTCCATGTGGGATGTGGGAAATCATTAGGATCAGTAAAGTGAAAGGAAGCCCTTGGCCTTGTCATTCTGTTCACCACCGGTGATTTTAGGCATTTGTTGCACTGCCTGCTTGCTATCTTCTTCAAGAGTCTTATTTTAGTCTGGGCACTCTTTCTTCCAATAGTCCTCTTGTTTTCAGTAGATACATTGGTGGGGTCCCACTGTGCAGTATCCTATAGAGTCTGAATTCTGGGATTGGGGCTCCTTACCTTTAATCAAGGTCTTCCTGGATTATGGACTACAGGACTGCAGGTTTGATATGGGTCAGTGCTGCCACCAGCAGAGTGGGTTGTTTTATTTTCTGTTGCTTCTTTTCTTCTTGGACATCCTTCCTGCCATTAGAAACCTTACAGGCAATCTCAAACAGTTGAGACATTGGCACACCTCTCTTTTCTGTAGTTTCTTCTGAATGTCTGGAGCACTTTGGCTGACATAGGTCATACTAACCATTGTAAAATTTTCAGGGACATTCAGATCTATGTCTGTGTATTGCCTATATGCTTCAAAAATCCTTCCAGAAACTCTGAAGTTTATGTTTTATCTCCTATACTTTATTTAGTTTATTTAGACTCCTTTCTTTGGAGACCACTTTGTGGAGCTCCGCTGAAGGGCAATTTGAGGAATGTTCAAGTCTAACGCTGTCTCCTGCAAGTATATTCCAATGAGGGTCAGCTGTGGGGATGGCCACAGCTGCATCAGCCCTTCAAGAATTTTATGGGGTCTATGCATATAAGTGATTGGCTTTTTCTCTAGCCTTTTCTAAATCCATACAGTACAGTATTCCTCAGCAGTGAGAAAGGTATTTAATAAATTTGCTGCGTCAGTTCTAGTGACATTATGAGTAGCAAAAATTGATGAAAAATGATTTTCTATTCTCTTGGGATCATCCTTATAAGTGGGCATGTTGTTCTTCCAATTAAACAGATCCCATGTAGAAATGAGAGACTAGACTCAAGTCAGTCTCACTGGCTGTCCAGTGGACATGTCCATGTCTCCAGTAAGAGCTTGTCTTAGTGAGTATTCCCCTACCTGGATTTGGGTAGTCCCCTGATTGAGTACTCTGATGGGTATGAGAAAGAGACACGATTTTATCTCCTGGCGCTTGGGGACAGAAGGAGCTGAAATCTGGGACCGTGGCTCAGGTAGTAGTAGTAATGGGACAGTGCCACTATAAGGGGGTACTCCTTTTCATTAGAATTAGACAAAGTAGGTTTCTTTGTCTCTCCTGTTGAACTATAATCATACAATTTATTTTTCATACAGGCTTATTCTGATATAGCAACATAAAATAATGAACTGACAGTAATTAATCTCATTTTTCTTCCAAAGACATAAGCTTACAGACATATTAAGCAAATATCAAAAATATTAAAGAAGCAACAGATTTATGACCTTAAAATATCTAAATGTTGAAGATGCTTTTATTTCATTTTTTTCAATAATTAAAAAAAAATTTTTTGCCAAAGATTCTTGAAGTCTCATGAACTTAAAAATCACTTGGGCTTATTTATTTAATTTATGAGTATTTATTTATTTATAATCCAATTTGGTACCATGTAAACACAACAGATAACATAATGCATGTGTATACATAAACAAGACAGTTGGATCCAACTTATTTTTCTGACAAAACTGGAACCTGTTCACATGGCTAAGCTTTATATGCCCCAGTAGGTTAAAAAAAATGCACTTTCCTTGTCAGTTTGATTTTAAAAGACCTCTTTCATCTTTTTAAAATCTTTTAGCCAAGTGACCATGATTTTGTAGTAGCACTAGCTGTAAGCTTTATCTCTATACCAGTAGAAAAGTCAGCAGGTTCAAAATAGACAAAAAAGATAAGGAGATAGACAGATAACTTTAGAAGACTACATGTTAATTCATTAGTTACAGGTTTTTGAATAATAATTATTTGAGCTCTGAATTTTCTTTGATGTAATTAGGCCATCAGTTTTAAAATGTGTGCTAGAATGAACAATAATATGTAGCCGGCTGCAGTCCCAGAAAACCTGGCATTCCTTAATGATTGAGAAGCCCATTTCAGCCATTTCTCTCTGAAATCTAAAGGACACTGTGGCCACACAGTGTTACAGAAAAACACCATCTTTTCTTTTCTCGTAGATTCATAGCTGAAAGTTGCCCAGTTTTAGAGAACACAACCTAATGGGCTGCAGGTGGGGATAGAATTAGCATTTCCTATTGTTTCAAACTCTAAACATGATCAGTCAGAATATATTTATATTGTCTATGCTGCAGCTAGAACCAGATCTCAGAAACTGGAAACCAGACAGAACCAGAACTTCTGCAAGTGGAGATTCTCTAATCCTTCCCTAATATCAAGTTGTCCCCCAAACCAGGACCCTTACAATGTAGGTCAAACAAGGACTTCCTTTCAGAAGTCAAGCCAGAGGGAAAGAGAAATAACAATCCAGTCACTTGTACCAAAGTTACCCAAAAAGACATCTTCCAGGCCAGAAACTATTTCTCTATTGCAAAAATATAAAGTATGCAGCAAAGGCCAGTGGTGAATGCTGGAGGATCCTGAAAAATAAAAAACAAACAACCAAAGCTGCTTACATTTACTGCAGAGAACCTTTAAATTTTTTCCATGTTCTTTCTTCTTTACAAACATATTCTAGTTAATGTTTCCCAGTATGGGCTATACATCATACTTGGAATCATACCCAGTGAGAACATTTCAGCTCTCTTTATATGAGACCTACCCCATGAAATTTGCTGCTTTGTATTTTTTTTTACCACTGACAACCCTAAATAAAGTCTATCTTACTCTTCCCTTCTTGGCTGCAAATTTAGTTTACATAAGTCATAGAATCTGTGTAAGGGAAAAAAAAAAGTTTTAAGGTTGCTTGGTCCAAATGTCTAAATATTGCTCATGATCTGTTGGTTTCTTCAAAAAATTCTTAACTTGTTTAAAGTTTGATATATTTCAACTCATTCTAATTTCCAAATTAAATGTTTTAAAATGGAATATATGACAAATTAGGATTCAACTTCTGCTAGTCTCTCCAACATCTTCTCCACCACTCATCTCCATGAACCTGATGCTTGATAGTGAATCCAGAACTCACAATGCATTCTCTTTACCTTGTAAATGGGATGATGAGTCCTTTCGTTAAAAAAGACACACTGAACCTTCTCTCTTTCTTGTGTCTTTTCCCTAGCTTTATTTCATATTTTTTACTATGTGTCTGTGTAAATAGGGTGATATTCCTGATCTCTCTTATTATATTCTAAGTTCCAGGAGGTTGAGTAACGTGTCTGTATTGCTCCTCAATTATATTCATCATACGTTATACTCCCTGACAACAGTGCCATGTGCCTCTATTTGTATCCTTAGTTGTGTTTGTTAAAAGGGTGCATGTATATTAAAACGTTTCAGTTTTCAAAATTCAGCAGAATAATTCTTTCTATAGTACAGTCTTTTATTTGTTTTTCTCTACCCCTTCACAGCCCCTGTCAAAACAATTAACTCCCTCCTGTGTACAATGGGGATATCAGTCACAAGCCTATTTAGTACATTTTGTGTGCGTGGAAAATATTGGTTTAGGAAAGTGTTTTGTCTAATTTTTAAGTATTTTGCCAACCCCAATGCCTGCATACAGTCATTCATTCGGCAAATATTTCTTGAGCAGCTAAATATGAACCAAGTAAGTAAAATCAGAAAATAGTTCACCCATCTTTATAAACCAGTATTTAGCTCTGTTTCTGACTTATAGACAATACAAAAAAAAGTTAGGATTTAAATTTTCCTCTTTATGTGCTTGAACTGTGGTCCAATACATGTATGTTCGTCATAAAAAATTTGGAAAATGAAATTACATTATAGTGACTTCATTAGCTACAATGTAACTACTCTTTTCAGAGATATTTCACACAAACTATTAGTAAAGAGTTTAAGTCTTGTTCTAAAGAAAAATATTTGTATTCTAAACCAACTTAATCTAAAACATACTGATGTATACTTGATTCATATCATAACTATTAAGGCAGAATCATCGTTTTACAGTAAATTATCTACAACACACCTGTTAGTAAGCAATGTTATAAGTATGAAACAATTTGGTCTTTTTCCTCTGATTTATAGATATTTTATTTTTAAAATCATATTTTGTTTGAATATATTATTTCTGATGGTTTTATTTGTATTTATCCTTCTAAGGGGTCTCTGAGCTTCTTGGTTTTGTGTTTTGATATCATTCAATAATTTTGGAAAATTAGTACAGGTTATTTTTTCAAAGGATTTCCTCTTCCTCATTTTCTGTCACTTCTTTGGGAAACACACACATTTAAATACACATATGTATGTAAAAAGTATTGTTTCACAGATCTCTGATACTTTGTTCCATTTTTTTCCACTACTGACCTGTTTTTCAGGTTTATAGTTCTTTCCTTTGCTATATCCAATCTACTGATTAGCCTATCGGAAAGCAAAACAAACAAACAAAAAATACTTCTATTTCCTTGTATTTTCATTTCTGGTATTTCCATTGTTTTTTACACTTTTTGTATCTCTGCTAAAATTCCCCCCATTTGTCCAGAAATGTTTTCTACTATCTCCACTCTGTCTTATCATATGTTCATCATTATTTTAATTTCCCTGTATGTTAGTAAATCAATACCTGGGCCATCTCTATCTGATTCCACTGACTTATTCTTTTCTTAATGATAACATATTTTCTTGGAATACTTTTTTATGTGTCTTAAAGTATTTATTGAATTGCTAAATATTGTGTATTAAAAAGTAGCAGAGATTGAGGTAAATAATACTTATGCTCAGAAAAAAAAAAGCATGCTTCTTTTTCTATGAGACAATAGTGTGTGGCTTGCATGGGGGAGTAAGAAAAATTTAATATGCAGTTAAGGTGAACTTGGGCTTTGCTGTTGATTCAACTATATTCAGTTCATCAGAGCCTTCTAATTACTTGACACTTCCCTTAGGAAAGCTTGGCATCTGAGTGTCTAAAGGGTGAGTTTTAGCTCTCTAGCCTACCCTCACACTTCAGTCTCCCATTCACCTGTGCCTTAGGGAAGTCTCAGCTCTTTTCTCCCAGAAGCAGATGGCCACTGCCTCATCCAGTGTGGTGTGCTTGGAAGCATCCCATAGTTCTCCTTTGCATCCTAAAACCACAGCAGGCCTGGAGCAGCTGGGCCTCAGAGCCATTCCCGCACAGTTCTTTCTTTCCCTCTCCACTCTCAAGGTATCTGCTGCCTGAAACTTGATGTAAAGCCAAACAGTAGCTGGTTTCTCTCTGTTCTCTCACTCTCCCCTCAGGCTATGGAAGGCCTGGAATCTTAGTCAGTTTGGACTGCCCTAACAAAGTACCATAGACTGGAAGGCTTATAAACAGCAGAAAGTAATTTCTCACAATTCCGGAGGTTCAAGTTCAAAATCAAGGTGTCAGTATGATTGGTTCTGTTAAAGGCCTTCTTCCGGGTTGCAAACTGTTGATTTATCATTGTGTTCTGACATGGAAGAAAGAGGGCTTGCTAGTTCTCTGGCCTCTTCTTATAAGCACACTAATGGCATGTATGAGGGCTCCACCCTTGTGAACTAAATCACCTCCCAAAACCCCATCTCCTAATACCATCACATTGGGGTTAGAATTTCAACATACAAATCTGGGGAGACAGGAAACTTCAGTCCATAATACCCCATCTGTATCAGAAGGGCCTCTATCAGACCTCCTGCTGCTCCCCGAGAAGCAGATGACCACTGCCTCTCCCTCGGTGGAAGTCCCCGTGTGTAGGAGACTTTTCTCTGGGTCTCCGGCTGTGCACTGGTGCCTCAAGGGGATCTTTCTCAGCTCTCCTTTCCTAAATCCAATCTTTCTCATGAGTACCAGATGAAAGCTCAAGAGAAAGAGTCAATGGATGGATACAAGGATTCCTTTTGCCTGGAACTCCTGTAACTTCTAAACTCCCATGCCCACATCCAGCCTTTAAAAATCTGTCATAATTTCAGCAGTTTTTTTACTTGCCTGAGTCTATGGCATCTGTCTCCTCTTCCTGCTGCTCTGCCAAAGATGGAAGCAGCTGTGCAGCCTGCCTGACTCTCTCTATTAGTCTCATCCTCTCTTGGATTTTAGGCTATTCTGTGACCATGGCTCTCTGATGAGTGTGAAATAGCAGTAACTTTTTAGATGATCCACTTGTTTTCATAATTAGGCTGGGAGTGTTGTTTCCTTGCTACGTTTTACATCCTAAGTGGAATCAGAAATCCATCAAACTTTTTGAGTTGAAACTTTTGCTCATTGTTTTTCATTTATTATTTTGAATATAACTTTATACAGCAGAAAGTGCTGTCTCACATCAATTTCTCCCCAAGGATGTGGTTCTCTGTATTTTATTAGGGCATATCTGATCTAATTCTAAAAGGTTTAGATATGTTCTCTTTGTAAGTAGCAAACATTTAAGTCATGCTTATTAGGCTGATATCACAACAGTTTAAACCAAGTTAGATGACTAAATGAAGACTGAATCTTTTTTTTTTCTATAGGTTTTTGGAGAACAGGTGGTATTTGGTTACATGAGTAAGTTCTTCAGTGGTGATTTGTAAGATTTTGGTGCACCCATCACCTGACCAGTATACACTGAAACCAGTTTGTACCTTTTATCCCTCACCCCACCCCCACCTTTTCCCTCCTAGGCCCCAAAGTCCATTGTATCATTCTTATGTCTGCATTCTCGTAGCTTAGCTCGCCGTTACAAGTGAGAACATATGATATTTAGTTTTCCATTCCTGAGTTACTTCATTCAGAATAATAGTCTCCAATCACATCCATGTTGCTGTGAATGCCCTTAATTCATTTATTTTTACGGCTGAGTAGTATTCCATTGTATATATGTGTATATATATATACACATAGATACACACACACACACACACACACACATACATATAGATTCCTCTGGGAATCTACCCAGAGGAATGCTGAAACTTTTGATTTTGACCCCCTATTTTAAAGCCTTACAAACATCTATATTGTCTCTTTTCCATATATCTTTCACTCTTTCTGAATTTTTATTTCCCTCTTAATTCCTACTTGCCTCTCTTCCCATCTGGACTAATTATTCTTTTATCTCTTATTGGAAACTCCATCAGAAATTAAAATTCCCTCACGTCTAGCAAGTTTTTGGTGGATTATGCTAAGCTTGACAATCTTGAATGATTTTTCTCTCTTAAATATTTGTACCTAAGTTATAATAGAATAAAAGAGTAAATATATAAGTTAAATTATACTTTGCTTTTTTGTTTTGTTTTTGTTTTAATAGGTAAATTGAACTTAATTTGATAAGGCATATGATTAGGATATCTAATAGATAACCTAATGTATTTCAAATATGAAAATTTTCATATTTCTTGAATGAAAATTCAGCAAATATGCAAAGAAGTGATTCGCTTAAAAAAAAATAAAATAAAACGACTTCCAGCATGACAAGGGTAAAGCCATGATATTCTGACTTGTCTATTTCTTTAATTCATTTGTCACTTCAACAAATAGAAAGAGGGTTTGTTTTTTGAGCACCTCTTAATATACCGAATTTTATTCAAGGTATTTCAGACATAGTAGTAAACACGTAAATTTTTTTGCCACCATCGAATTTATGGACTAATAAGGCTTGGATCTATCAATAACTCCCAAAGTCATGCAAGTACTGTTGTTGATTTCATGAGTGTATAGGCATATATAGACATATACGTTCAGTATGCATATTCTAAAGAAAGAAGCATAAGAGGAATTGATGAAATGTTCTAATTTGGTAATAATAAATATACCACTAGTATCTGAAAATTAAACGCAAGACCAAACAAATGGAAAGATATTGACCTTTTCTAGCCATCAGAAAATACAAGTGAAAATATTATGATAAAACATTAATCTAATAAAAGGAAAGATAAAAGAACTCGACAGAATAACAGTCTTAGGGAAAGTGATGCAATTTCACATATTTTTAATTGTAAACTGCAGTAAGCAATTTGAAAAATGATTTAGCAATATAATTTAAGAACTACAAAGTGTTTTTATTTTTACTTAACACTATTCCTTGAAATGTATAACAGAACAATTTAGTAGAAAATAGTAATATTTTTGAATTAAAACATTAATACTACTTTGGCCTCTAATAAAATATAGTACTACTATAGAATATTTTTCAATATAGAAAAATGTTTAAATTACTTTTTTTTTTCTCTCTTATACTCTGCTAGTAATCACTTTTACAAAGGTCAAAACCTTAGAATATCTATCTGTAATCTTAGATGTTTGAATTAAATGCCTATCCGTAAATTTTTCCAAACAGTTGTAAATTCTTGCAGTTTTCATTTTTTTTTTAGAAAGGAATCTAAAAAAGTTTGAGCTTCCTCCTACAAAATGAGGCAATGAAAATATTCTTTTTTAAAGAAAAATGTGTAAGTGAAGATTTGAATACTACATTTTTTAAAAATTAAGAGGGAAAGTCTTAAATGGCTGAACAGATTTCCAACAGAGTGAACTCTAACCCAGAGTTTCAAGAGTGAACCTCTAACAAGGTTCCAACAGAGTCAATTCTAACCCAAATGATTTTTTAGAAATTTTTATTATTAGGTTTAATTATCCAATTTAACAACCAAAAACTAGAGAAAATAATAGAACTCGATCTCATTCTCCCACCCAGAAACAAAATCCATTCTAATGTTAGGATTGGTTTTATCTAAGAATCTATGATGTAAAATGGGATGAACAATCTTTTCTTTTTCTTTTCACATTTTATGTCTTCTGTTTATTTATCTAAAAATACAAATAAAGAAAGCTGATTCTACCATCTGCTAATAAGCTACTTCTACAAAATTCTGCTTCACATGCATTTGAAAGTCTCTATCGCGTTTGCAGTATTTAAAATATTGAAGTAGTTGCTTGTTTTCCATGGGATTTGAAAGCCATAGATCTCATGCTCACTGCAATGCTTAATGACAGTCAGCTTTTGTGGACCAAGTGATTATGAAATTGGAGAAAGAAGATATGAAACAAATATAACTGTCAAGTCTTTATGTTGCCTTAATACATCAAACTGCTTAACCAATTCAAAAAATAAGTAATATATATATTTCTGTACAAAACTTCAGTTCTGCTTTTATGATTTTAGTATAATTTAATAGAAAATCACAAAGATTGTTAGATAAGCAGGGTGGAAAATTGATGTGGATGCAGTAAGTGCTTGATTTTTGCTGTTGTTTTATTTTTAATGGGTGGGCGCTACCTAATGGGTAACACACTTTACCCTCTTTCTAAATATGTTGCTAGCATTGATTAAATAGCATTCAGTTTAATTCACCAATGCAGGAAGCAGCAGCCTACTGTTTAAAGAATCTAAATCTACTTTCTCTCCCAGTTAAATTTCTCCTTGTACTAGGATATGTGTAATTTCTGCAAATAATTATTTTCCATTTTCCATTTTGAATAAGCACTTAAGATAATTTTTCCATAAAATAAAAATTGTATTAATGCTTATCAAATTCCTGTAGATTGTAATATTTTAACATTTTATGACAATTCACAAATTTTTTAAAAACCCATAAATACACATATTGTTAAAGGATACAATGGTATTCACACTAGAATAGAATATTGTGTTAAAAAATGAATTACTGAATTTAAAAAGCTCAGCACTCAGCATAAAAGGCTCTCAGTAAATATCACATTTCTATCTTTTTTCATGGACATTATATAGCTGCAGTCACTTAGAACATAAAACGTGAAATAAAACAGGAAAATAAAACATGAAATGACAACATAATATAATAGAAATTAATCTTAGGTTTTATTCCATTCAGTTTTATGACATTTTCATAATATGAAATTATCTAATTGTTGTTATGTTATGTATAGATTTCCTAAGATATGAGTAATACCTTTAGTGTGTTTGTTATGATTACTAAGAATTATTCTATTCTGGTATAAACTGTATAAAGCAGAATTTTCCTTAAATATTTGGTAGGAATCTTCAGTTAAACTTTCCAGTCCTTATGTGTTTGTGTGTGTGCATTGTGTTTGAAATACTAATTAAATCCATTTAAATCACAATGAGCTATTCCTGTTTCTAATTTTTCTGTATTATATTTAAATAAGGTATATATGTCTAGATATTTCTTCCATTCATATACATTTTAGATTTGAACTGCCATTTCCACATCTGTGAGTTAGACAATGTCTACATCATACAAGTTTTTAAAGGGTGATTGTTAATTTAGTTCATATAAAGAACCTGAATTTAGTAAAGATTCAGAAAAATAATAGTTCCTACTCTTATCAATTAAATAATAAAGATAATGACCTTGTAGCCCTCTTATTAACAAAACTACATATTTATCACTAAACAACGTGATACAAATATTACATCAAATTTAGATGCACCAGAAAGCATATGTTTTATGGAAATCATTTCTCACACACTAGCTCATTTGATTGCCTCAGATTCTTAAAAATTTAACTGTTTTAGAGAAGAAAAGACCCTTATTCAAAGTCACACAAGCAGTAAATATTCAGCTCATGTCAGAACCCTTATCTGTTTATTACATGTCTACTATCTTTGCACTCCCCATACCCAATTTCTATCTCTGCATTATCCAAATGGTATGCTTAATCTAAAGAGCTAGATACTTGATACTACGTGATCAGTAAAAACATTGTACAAATACAGAGGCTTGGTTTTCCTCACTAAGAAGTCAAGTCAGAAAAACACAAGGCTGGGGATGGAGGAGTTCAGTATCAAGGGATACATTTGAAGAAGTATGAATGAGTCCATTGTTTTGTTTGAACGGTATGCATTACCCTGTTCTATATTATGCTACACATAATGGTTACCACATCTAGAACATGGTATTTGCTCCCATTTTTGTGGTCTGCTTCCATAAAACAGGCACAGTTCAAGAGTAAAAAGAGCAATGAATGGTTTAGGTATTGAAAGACCCAAGTTCTGTTCTTTGCCTCCATGTTTTGTTTTGTTGGAGTGACCCAGACAAACATTTCTGCTCTCTAGGTCACTAGCTCTTCAATTTTTAATTTAGGAAGTTGAACAAGATGACTTCTAATGCCCTTTTAAATTCACAATTTTGTTTGACCTGATGACATCACCAAACCCTCCAATATATGTATTTTTTATCATTGGAAGTAATTGTATTATCATAATATGCCAACTAACAGATTGCTTGATTGTCAAAGGAGAAAAAGCATTTGCAAGAAGATGAGAAGCCACTATATCTTTAAAAGCATAATAGAATGTAAACTCTCCATCTGATATTTAAAAGGCAGAAATCATATTCCCCAAAATAATACTGGCAAAGTATAGAAAGGAAACCTTCAGAAACTAAAACAAAAAACATCACCTTGGCTCTTAACGTCTCCTTCTGTGAGAGTTTTAGCAAATCTCAAAAGCATCAAGTTAGACTGAATATTTAGTCATTATTTGGAACATAACTACATTTAAGTACAAGAGAAATTTAATTTTGTGTGTTAAAAATGTTTTAATGTGCAAATGTAAAGAGATCGAAAAACCGTCCAGTGAATGGGTTTTAACGAAAGTAATTAAGATGTTTTATCTTAGAAATATTTGGGAGAAAAATATCTTAGTGTTAAGCCTTTTCACTGACTATCAGAGGAATGCAATGAGTAAATATGAATAGGAAAAGATGTCTGTTACATTTTTCATTACTGAAAACAAAGAGAATTATCTTGATCAGGGAGTAGAGATAAAAATTCATAAATTTTCTTCAAGATCAGTGGACTTAACTGATAAATTTTAACATTTCAGCAATATTTTCCTATTAACTCTTTTAAAATATAGTTTTTAGGGATTGGGTGTAGGAAGAAAGATAGATATCAATTCTTTATCTTGATTCATTTTTCTCTTGTTTTCTATATGACGTAGTTTCTATTTAACTTAGTGAAACTTCACCAGAAAAAATTCAGTAGTGTTTTATTTTTAAAGTGGTTGATTTCATAAAGATTCTTATAGTCATTTATTGATTGATATGTCTTGTTTTATTTGTGTCTTCTATTTTTTGATAATAAATATTTTAGTTGAAAGATGGGAAAGGTTATACAAGATACTTCTAACCACATATTTAACCATAAATATTTCCATTGGAGTGAAACAATTTTAAAAAGACTGTCAGTTTTATATAAATAATCAAACACATTAAATAAGGCATTCCCTAGCATTCTGTTAATGTTGAAATAAAAGAAATAATCTAATTTAATTCAGGAATAAGTGTAATAAAAGAAATAATCTAATTTAATTTAGAAATAAGAAAAGTTATTATATTTAGCTGAGTGACTTTACTAGTGGGACATTAGAACTTAAGAATTTGGGGCATCATATAGGAACCAATGAATCAGAGTCTCTGGGGTTGTGGTTTGTATATCACTATTTTTGTCAAAGATAAAAGAAAATTTTAATACATTAACTGTAGATCTCTTATTCTACTGTTCAAAAATGAAACTAAGATACGTTTAAAATTATAATTTTTAAATACAGTGACTCAGTGTTTATTATATATATGATACAATTATGTAAGTATGTATAAAACTTATAATTATATATATTATGTATATAACATTATATATAATGTCATAATATGAAATACAAAAATATAGTAAGTTGAGATTCCTGTAGAAATTGTTATGCAATTTTTAATGGTAATGTTTTAAAATACATTGGAAAGTCAATAGGTTTTATATAATCTAGTATAAAAGCATTTAAGATTATTCTGGAAGATGCTTTTGCTAAAAGCAAGATTATTTTATTTAAAACAAAAATATATGCTATATAGTCACAATGTAATAAGAAATATATGGAAACTATAAGAAGAAAATTATTTTAAAAGATTTTTTAAAGTCTTGCAAAAAATGAAGTAGCACATACTTAATTCATCACATCACAACAAGCACAACTAAACATTAGAGGAAAAATAAAAACTATTAAGATAACATTGATCAATCTTACTACTTTAATTTTTAAAATAATCTGTATTTCAAAACTTACCTTGGACACATTTAAAATGAAAAAAAACCTAAATAAAGAAAGCAGATGATGGGGTATTTATAAGGTACTCTTAAAATGACTAATCAGAAGGTGAAAACACAACTGGAATTATTAACAAAGCCTGTAATAAGCCATTTACTAAAATAAATAGAAATGGCAAGTGGACATAGGCATAAATATTCAAACTCACTAGCAATCAAAAAATGCAATTTTAGCATGAATGCAAACCAATTTTTTGCCTATTGAATTTGAAAAGAATTTCTAAAATCTAATTCACTAGGTGGAAGGTGAGAAAAAATGAGCACATTCAATCACTGCTGACAGGCATGTTAATTACTAGAAACTTACTTTAGTTCAATTTAGAAATATTTATCAGAAGCTCTGAAAATGTTCATGCCATTTTACTTAGAAAAAATTACCCTAAGGGACTAATAAAAAATATGTGCAACAATTTGGTGTAATAGGAAATGGTATATAATACAAAAACAATAGAATGAAACTTGTAAATGTTTACCAAGAAGAGAGATTAAATGATGTATAGGTACAGATATAGAATTCTAATACAAAATATATTTTAATTTCCATAGATATAAACTAATAAAATGAGAAATGCATGGGTAATAGTAAAAAAAGGACTCAATGATTAATACACATTTTAATTATCTAATCCTGTCCACCATAATGAAAAAAATAATTTTTTTCACCTTGTGTTATTAAGAAAGTAAAGAAAGTAGATGACTTGCATACTTTCAATATACTAAAAGCTAATATCTATTAAACCGTAGTAATAGATTACATCGTAATAAGTAACACTGCTAATTTACTCCCTGTGACAGCCCTCTAAAATCATAATGCTTTTTATCTCTGCTGATAAATGAGGAAATTACCCATTAATCATTCATGAAACCGAGATTTAAAACTTGGTGAATAATTTCCTATATATGACTGCATTCGTGAGCAAAAGGACTATCTGTTGCACTAAAAAAAAAAAAAAAAAATTACCTAAACAGAGGAAAAAAGCAAATATTCTCTAAAAGCACAAATGGTCAATCACAGAATTTGACCATATATTAGCTAACAAACTATGCTTGAATAAATTCCAAGGAATTAACACCATAAGACTATGTTCTAAGCTGATAATAAAATAAAAATATCACATGTAAAGGAATGTCTTTTACAATTCTATATATTTGGAAAGTAAACAATGATCCACTAAATTACACTTAAATAACTGAGAATAAACAATAAATATCTTAAAATTTTAAAATGTTCACCATGAATGAAAATTATATAAATGCACATATATTTAAATTTGTAAGATACATACATTAAAACAGTATTTACAGAGAAAATGGAATACAAAATCAAGAAATGTGAAGGATTAATTGCAAACTAGATAAGAATTTAAATCTAGCACAGAAAAAAAGTTCAATAAAATTCAAAAAATATAAATTTCCAACACAAAGGAAAAAACAAAACAAGAAAATTTAACTACAAACTGTTTTTATTTTTAATATTAGTAAGATTGACTCTAGCAGAAAAAATAAAATTTTAATATGAAAGAAAAAAGATAGATTATATCATTAAAAGGCATACTGATAAAGGAATATTATGATGATTATACTATATAATGCTATATAATGACTATATATATGCCATATATATATTATATAGAGAGAGTAAAAAAATGCCCAAGTTGACACTGTAAACTTACATTCTCTTCTACATTTGCCTATGAATTTTAAAGATGGTTTAGTGGTAACAACAGTTTTCCTAAAGTTTTGGACAATGATGATTCCGTAGATGAATTCCTTTCAACTTATTCTTAAAAGAAACACACCAAAATGTTGTCCAATTGACTAAATAATATTAACATAAGTTTACTTTCAAAATTAGGTGAAGATAGCATAAAAAAGAAAATGAACTCTCATTCATTGCTGTTGGGAATGCAAAATTATATAGACACCTTGGAAGACAGTTTGGTAGTTTCTTATAAAATGAAACATAATTTTACCATATTGTTACTGAAACACCAGGGATTTGGTCTAGGTCCTGCTGCTCACTGCACAGAAAGCCAATTACTGAGACAAGGAGTACTGCCAGAGAAGAAGTCTTTATTTGGGTGCTGCAGCTGAAGCTGGGAGTTTCAAATCCATATCCCTGAACAAACTACAATTAGTAGTTTATGCATCAGGGAACAAATGTAACCAGGTGTGGGAAAACAGGAATTAGGGACCTGTAAGAAAGAGGAGTTGGTCAACAGGAAGCAGTGATCTAGGGAGTTTCTGTTCCTTGTTACTTTCTAGGAGGCCTAACAGTTGGTTTCCTGAGAAAGGAACTCAGGTAAGACTAACTTTCTCAAGTTTTAAGACCGGGAGGATCCATTTCTGTGTTTATTCAAAGAAATTGGCCAGGCGCAGTGGCTCGTGCCTGTAATCCCAGCACTTTGGGAGGCCGAGGCAGGAGGATCACAAGGTCAGGAGATCGAGACCATCCTGGCTAACACTGTGAAACTCCATCTCTACTAAAGATACAGAAACAAAATTAGCCAGGCATGGTGGCGGGCTTCTATAGTCCCAGCTACTCAGGAGGCCGAGGTGAGAGAATGGCGTGAACCTGGGAGGCGGAGCTTGCACTGATCTGAGATCGGGCCACTGTACTCCAGCCTGGGCAACAGAGTGAGATTCTGTCTTAAATAATAATAATAATAATAATAATAATAATAATAATAATAATAAATATCAGCTCTATAGGATAACTGGGTCTGCTTCAATATGATCCAGCAATTGCATACCTTAGTATTTACCCAAGTGATTTTAAAGCATATGTCCACACAAACCCTAAACATGGATGTTTACAGCACCTTTTTTCATAATTCCTAAAACTTAAAAGCCACCAAGGTATCCTTCAGTACGTGAAAAGATAAATATATTTTGGTACTCCAGAAAAAGGAATGTTATTCAGCAATAAGAAATGAGCTATCAAGCCACGAAAAGCCATGGAGGAATCATAAATGTGTATTAGGTAGTGAAATAAGCTGATCTGAACGGCAGCTTATTGCCTTTTCAGTGTTGCCATAACTTTTGGCAGTATTGCCATTACTTTTGCACCAACCTAATAATAGGTGGAACACAGAGGATTTTTAGGGCAGTGAAAATACTCTGTGTGATACTATAAGAATGGGTACATTTTATTATACATTTGTCCATACTCAGAATGCACAACACCATGAGTGAACCCTAATGTAAACTATGAACATTGGGTGATAATAATATGTCAGTGTAGACTTATTGATTGTAACAAATATACCACTCTGGTTAGGATGTTTATAGAGGCAAATGTGCATATATCTGAGCAGAGGTTATTTGAGAACTCTGCATTTTCCATTGAATTTGTTTTGAAACTAAAACTGCTATAAAACATAAAATAAAAGTTACATTTAATTTATCAACAAAAATATAAAGATCTTAATGTAAGCATTGAATATTTATTGTATGAGAGAAAATGTTCTAGGATCTGGGTATAGAGTACTGAACTTAAAAATGTCAAATTATGGTTAACGTGGATCTTGCAATCTAATGAGAGAAAACAGATAATAAAACCATCACTATGTATGCATCTGTAGGAATTAAAATTTTATAGCAAAAATACATCAAAATAAGCATACAGGGTTTTTCTGTTTTTTTCATGAGATGATAAGGAAAGGCCTATCTGATTAGATGATGAAGTCAGTGCTATCAGTGCTACACACTAATCCTCATTCCAGTAAATACATAGGAAGGAGAAAAAAGATGATAAATATAGGTTATGGCTTGCAATAAGGGCTGTAGCTCATCCCACTAACCCTGCTTTTATATGTCTTCCTAGAAGATTTGACCAGCCATGTAATTTCACTCCTTCCGGACATTCTTTGATGTGAATAGGAAGTATAAAAGAGCAGTGCAAAGAGTGGACTGGACCGGATACTGTCAGAGACTTCCAAAGATTCCTTTTTTTAACTGGCGCATACCTCCCCCAGATGTTGTCAGTGTTGTATATAAAAAAATCATAGCTTCCCTATTTTCTAGAAAATTGTTCTTGGACAAACAAGTCTTAGTCTGGGAAGCAACCCTTACCCCGCCCCCACCAATCCCACCAAAAAAAAAAAAAAACTTCACCATTGACTAACTGTAGTGGAGAGATTTACTTTTGACGGTGGGATTAAATCTGTGGGGTAATTTGTGGGACAGAGCTTTTTGGTGAGAACTGAATCCTGTAGGGTTCTGCCTCAATTTAGGACAGATCTGAAGGGCTAGCTCCACACAGGATTGGCCTGAGGGTTACTGAATTCACAGTGTAGGTCACCTTTTCTCTGTCTGCCCAAACCTGAATTTCCCACTTTCATAGAAGTCTATTTCCTGAGAGTATGTCTGATAAATCTTCTTCAACTTTTTAGCTCCAAGTCTGCTTCCAAGAAACCAAAACACTCTGAGACCAAACTGAAGCTAATCTCAGGCTTATACCGTATATATTTTTTAGCTTTTGCCTTGCTTTTCTGCCTTCCTTCACTTCCCTTTTTCTGAAGGATACCCCCAATAGATAACATAAGCAAGGTTGCCTTGGCTGCCACTTCTAATAACTGTCATAAAAAAGATGATATTTGAGTAATGATGTGAATAAAGTAAAAATTACAAAAATAATTTTGTGTGTATAAAGTATATCAGGCACAAAAACAATGACAATAGGTAGCAGAACTTGTGCTTCAAAGAACAGCAGAAGGATAGTGTGGCTACAGCAGAGTTAGTAACATGGAAAATGGTAGGAGTTTTAAAAAATGGCCTTACAGGTATTTGGAAATGATATAGGGAAACACTGGAAGGTGTAGAGGTAAGGAGCTGGTTTATGTTTTATATTTTAAAAGGATTATCCTGGGTGTTCTTGGCTACTAGATGATAGGAGGTCCAAAGGTAGAATACAAAACTCTATCTGTGTGTGTGTCTGCAAATTCCTCAGTGTATTAAAAAACTATCCTTCTCATCTAGGATTATCCTCTGAATGCAAGGATGATCAGTCAACATCAGAAAATCTATGAATCTAATTTACAATATTTAGAAAAGTCTAAGAAAAAAAATATTATGTTTATCTCCTTAGATCCAAAAAGCATGACAAAATTTATCAGATGTTTATAATAATTTTAGCTAGCTAATATAAAATGAAATACCAAATTCAATTTGTGTTACATTTTTAAAATATGTAACAAATACTATATTAAGTGCTTTAAATCAGGGTTTTTTAAGCTATCTGGTAATCAGATATCCCTAAATTCCAAGGGCCTAACAAAAGTCTGTTTGTTGCTCATATTACACAATAACCCAAGTTAGACAGTTCTCGTGAGTGATTATTCTAATGCCTAGATCCTATCAGAGATCCAGAATTCTCTCACCTTGTGATTGATTCCAGGACCCTGACTGGAAAGACTTTCTTTTGTTTTTTCACATGGAGTTTCGCTCTTGTTGCCCAGGCTGGAGTGCAATGGCACGATCTCGGCTCACCATCCGCCTCCCAGGTTCAAGTGATTCTCCTGCCTCAGCCTCCTGAGCAGCTGGAATTACAAGCATGCACCACCACAACCAGCTAATTTTGTATTTCTAGTAGAGATGGGGTTTCTCCTCTAGTCTGGTCTCAAACTCCTGACCTCAGGTGATCTGCCCACCTCAGCCTCCCAAAGTTCTGGGATTATAGGCGTGAGCCACCGCACCCGGCCTATAAAGAATTTTTCTCAGAGCCTTTCTCTCAGATTATTTGCATAAAGACATTCAGTAGAGAAGACAGAGTAGAAGACTGCAGGGAGCATTTTATGGTTAGTCCAGGAAGAGATAAATATATTACATTGGCCACAACCTCTGGATACAAAGCCCTATTATAAGGTAGGTTAGGTGAATAATATAATCTGCAAAATAATTCTTGTGTGCCTAAGAAAAAGAAACAGATAACGAATATCTAACTAGTTTAGTCAGGAGTGACAAAACCATAGCCAGTTGGACAGAAGTTAGGGTGGCCCTGGGGACTCCTGAACTTGTGACTGGTGTCTGAAGTGAGAGCACACTGGTGGAGGACTGTTGACCCTTCACCTGTGTAATCTGGCCTAACACCACGTAAGTTGGCATTATAATTTTGACATATTTTATAATCTTGTCAGTCAGATATTCCATTGTGGATTTATTTTTGTATAAAATAATATATCTTCTTCAAATGCTTGCAGATGTGATTTTTGTTTTCTTTTTTAACCATTGGGCTGTCTATTCTCAACCTACTTTTACTAGGTTTTCTGTTCTGGTTTTTTTTTTCCCCCCATCTTTTGTAAGACTTTTTATAAATTCTATATATTATTCGACTGCCATCTCCCATTAGCTTTGTCTATGTTGGCCTTGGTTGAAAAGAAAGACTCAATTTTGATATATTAAAAAAAACTAAGAGAGGCCTCATTTGCAAAGTTCTTTTCCACCACAAAGTCATAAAAATATTCTCCTGCATGAGTTGTATTCAATTTATAGTTGTGTATTTTATATTTTGATGTTTAATCCACCTTTGTTTCTGCTGTTTTTCACTTTATTATTCTAAAGTAATGAGTTATTTTATTGAAAACTACCCTCCAAAGAGTCCTCTTATCACACATGAATTTCTGATGGAAACTTTATTGTATATAAGTTTACAACATATATTGCTTTCTCTAAGTTTTTAATCTTTTTCTATAAGTCTAGCTGTCTGTTCCTGTGCTAAGGATCTGTTGTTTTCACTCCTGTGGCTGAGATGGAGCAGGGACCCATTTTAGGGGTCTGCCAAGCACCCTTCTAGCATGACAATAAAAGAAAATCTTGAGTTCCTGCAAGAGAAATTTCAGGCATCTGGCTAGCCTTGAGAAGTAAATGAACAACTTGATAAGCAAGAAGGTAGTAACAGCTTAAAACAATAACCAAGAAAATTAAAGTCACAGGATGTTTGATTCCTTATATAAACTAAAAATAACATCTTAACATATGCCCCTGAGTTGTTTGCAGAAATCTTCACCCCACCCCCACAACCAAATGGAAAATGTCATATGCTGGCCCATAGACTTCAGATAAGGGACAAGTAAGGGCTGATCTCTAGTTGCCATTCTTTGTTCTAAATTTCTTCCCAAAGGGCCTGGAGAAAGTCACATTAGCAGCCCAGACCTTCACATTCCTTTCTCTGACCCTGTTTTTAGACAAAGCTTACTTTCTTAACCAATCACAAGTCAGAGAGTCTTTGAATCCAGCTACGACCTGTAAGCCCCGACTTCAAGATATTCTACCTTTTTAGTCTAAACCAATGCATAACCTCCATGTAATGATTTATTATTTGCCTGAGTACAATGGAAGCTTTGCATCTGGAACCCTTGGGAAAAACAGAAAAGGTGTCACAGACTCTTTTGAGAGGAACTTCTGTTTTTCTCATGAAACCCCAAGAATTGTAAGGGGACATATTCCTCTCAAATCTAAAGCTTTGCTCTCTTTTGTGTTACGTTGTGTTACCCGATCATTTGGCTTTTGAGGGTACCAGAAATTACTTTGCATTATGAGAGACTTTAAAAATTGGAAACTGAAGAATCTTATCAATCTATAAGATCCGCTTCTGTCTTATGTCTATTTCTATATGCTTACATGTGTCATGTGTGTGATATTTCACTACCAAAGTGTATAGAAGAGCTCTAATCAATTGGCTTAAAGAAGAGCAAGCATTTAGATTAAATAAGACTTGTTCAGAAAATCACAACTTCAACTTAAATGTTTTTTAGTTCAAATGATTTTCGTATTCTTTGGTAAATAAAGATAGTTGTAAATTATTGGTAAAATAAAACAGAAACATTTTCAGAATTTAGACATTTGGTCTGAATTGGGCACATCTGATACTGTCTGCTAGATGATTTAAAGTCATAACTGCTTTTATAACATTTCTGATTATTGTTCAACTTTTCTGTTTTAGAGCCATTAAATTTTAGGTAAAGTCAGGGGACATGTGGAGTTAACCATGCCCCTGGTTATGCTGGGAAGAGTCAGACATTATCTGAAGCTCTGTTCTTTGCTCTGGCTCTGCACCAGTACATAATTAAAACTACCTATTTCCTAGGTTTTTCACTAAAATTAAAAGTTACTAAGAGTTAACATTGTAGTATATGTGTTTATAACTACTTGAGAAACAGTTTTACATGCAGAGGTAAAATTTAATTTTCTCTTTTGGACAAGATTTTTATGTAATATTGACAGATAATGAAAAACATTGTGTTTGCCTTTTGAGTAAATTGCAAAAACACAGAGTGGGGATGGAGGGAGAGAGAACAGACTCAAATTCAGTTGACCTCAAGATGTCTTAACTGGGTCTTGCTTTTTGGAAAGTGGAGCCTTCACTCTATCAAAGAATGCCTTTTTGAAATTTTTCAGTTGTCACTTGGGCTAAATGAATAACCTGTGATCCTAATTTGTAATATCAAGTGTTTTAAACCTTTGATATTTGACAAACTTTTCAAAATAAAATTCTAAATTCAGCCTTTTGATATTTAACTTTTCAGAGAGGGCTACAAGAGACATATATTTGACTGATTTGTTACATGAAAATTATACAGAAAGCGCTGTCAGATATTAAATAGTGTTTGGCTTTCTTTGGATTGTATTTGTATTTAACCATAGCTGTTCTGAGACTTTTGTCATCCATAATTATTGTTTTATTTTGAGTCTTCTTAGAAAGTGATTTATCAAAAGCTACAGTTCAGAACTTGTTTTTGTGTGTTTATTTATTTATTTATTTATTTATTTTTGACATAGTCTTGCTCTGTCACCCAGGCTGGACTGAAGCCTCTGCCTTCCAGGTTCAAGTGATTCTTGTACCTCAGCCTCCTGAGTAGCTGGGATTATAGGTGTGCACCACCACACCTAGGTAATTTTTTGTTTTTTTGTATTTTTAGTAGAGACAGGTTTCACCATGTTAGCCAGGCTGGTCTCAAACTTCTGGACTTTAGTTATCTGCCTGCCTCAACCCCCAAAGTGCTGGGATTACCGGTGTGAGCCACCACACCTGGCCTAGAACTTACTTCTTCAGGACAGTTGGTGAGGAGGACTCTGATAGGTGCTTTTAAATTCAACTTCTGATAACCTTAGAGATTGTGCCATTGGACAAAATCTTCCAGAGCTCTCATTATAGAGATACTGTGTTCATGAGGATTGCTGGCCCAATATCAAGCAGAACTTTACTTAATTGAATGGACTAAGATAATAGAAGTTTGAAATGATTTTTATGACTTTTTGTCTTGAACACTGCTGATTCTTTTTGTTTTGCTTTTCAGAGTCAAGAAAACATATTTCTTTTGAGTTATTTACAGTTTTTAAAAATTGAGTAAATTATACTCCTGTGAGTAAAATTTGAAACATATTTCTTTCTTTGTACCTGATTTCTCTAGAATTTGGGAAGTATTTGTGAATACTCTTAATTTATAGCAATCTGGTTATTTGCATAAATTCAATAAAAACTGTTTTCTTTTATAATAGGACACAATTGGAGACACTGGTTATTTTACCAAGGCTTTGACTGGAATGGCATATTTTCTGATATGAGCAGACTGCTTTGAGAAATTTATATGTATAATGGAGTCAACAAAAAGCCCCCTGGAAAAACTCATACCTTATCAGTGCAGTTGCTGTATAGGATTCTTGACCTGTGATAAGTAAAGAATGTCAGGCCCAGGAAACTTAAGTTATTCTGGGATCTTGGAAAGAGAAGAATTCACCCATTTCATACAAGTATCTGCAGGCACAGAAAAATCCTTGCCTGGGTACACAGGTTTTTGTAAAGGTCTAACCTGAGATTCCTTATAGAAAAGTTTCAGCTAAGCTAAATGTTAAAAAGAGCTAAGCTTTAAAAAGAGCTTATATGGCAAATAATTATTCTTGCTACTCATATAGAAATAAGCAGTCCTAGGACAATAAGACTAAAGCTTATATTGGAATAAATTGTAGTACCATTTGTCTTTGGTAAAAATAAGGGACTGGAGAGAGAAAAAATATGCTTAAGAAGAAAACTAGAAGGGAGGGCGGAGCAAGATGGCTGAATAGGAACAGTCCCAGTCTCCAGCTCCCAGTGCAAGTGACACAGAAGATGGGTGATTTCTGCATTTTCAACTGAGGTGCAGACTGACACCCCACACCTCACATGGCGGGGTACACTCCTGAGACGAAGCTTCCAAAGCAAGAATCAAACAGGTACACTTGCTGTTCAGCAATATTCTATCTTCTGCAGCCTCTGCTGCTGACACCCAGGCAAACAGGGTCTGGAGTGGACCTCAAGCAATCTCCAACAGACCTACAGCTGTGGGTCCTGGCTGTTAGAAGGAAAACTAACAAACAGGAAGGACACCCACACCAAAGCCCCATCAGTACGTCACGATTATCAAAGACCAAAGGCAGATAAAACCACAAAGATGGGGAAAAAGCAGGGCAGAAAAGCTGGAAATTCAAAAAATAAGAGCGCATCTCCCCCTCTAAAGGAACGCAGTTCATCACCAGCAACAGATCAAAGCTGGACGGAGATTGACTTTGATGAGTTGAGAGAAGAAGGCTTCAGTCCAACAAACTTCTCAGAGCTAAAGGAGGAATTACGTACCCAGTGCAAAGAAACTAAAAATCTTGAAAAAAGAGTGGAAGAATTGATAACCAGAATAATCAATGCAGAGAAGGCCATAAACGAACTGACAGAGATAAAAACCATGACACGAGAAATATGTGACAAATGTACAAGCTTCAGTAACTGACTCGACCAACTGGAAGAAAGAGTATCAGCAATTGAGGATCAAATGAATGAAATGAAGCAGGAAGAGAAGTCAAAAGAAAAAAGAGGAAAACGAAATGAACAAAGCCTGCAAGAAGTATGGGATTAGGTGAAAAGACCAAATCTACGTCTGATTGCGGTGCCTGAAAGTGAGGGGGTAAATGGAACCAACTTGGAAAACACTCTTCAGGATATCATCCAAGAGAACTTTCGCAACCTAGTAAGGCAGGCCAACATTCAAATTCAGGAAATACAGAGAACACCACAAAGATACTCCTCGAGAAGAGCAACTCCAAGACACATAATTGTCAGATTCACCAAAGGTGAAATGAAGGAAAAACTGCTAAGGGCAGCCAGAGAGAAAGGTCGGGTTACCCACAAAGGGAAGCCCATCAGACTAACAGCAGATCTCTTGGCAGAAACTCTACAAGCCAGAAGAGAGTGGGTGCCTATATTCAAAATTCTTAAAGAAAAGAATTTTCAACCCAGAATTTCATATCCAGCCAAACTAAGTTTCATAAGTGAAGGAGAAATAAAATCCTTGGCCGGGCGCGGTGGCTCAAGCCTGTAATCCCAGCACTTTGGGAGGCCGAGATGGGCGGATCACGAGGTCAGGAGATCGAGACCATGCTGGCTAACACGGTGAAACCCCGTCTCTACTAAAAAATACAAAAAATTAGCCAGGCGAGGTGGCGGGCGCCTGTGGTCCCAGCTACTCGGGAGGCTGAGGCGGGAGAATGGCGTGAACCCAGGAGGCGGAGCTTGCAGTGAGCTGAGATCGGGCCACTGCACTCCAGCCTGGGCGACAGAGCAAGACTCCGTCTAAAAAAAAAAAAAAAAAAGAAATAAAATCCTTTACAGACAAGCAAATGCTGAGAGATTTTGTCACCACCAGGCCGGCCCTACAAGAGATCCTGAAGGAAGCACTAAACATGGAAAGGAACAACGGGTACCAGCCATTGCAAAAAAATGCCAAAATGTAAAGACCATCAATGCTAGGAAGGAACTGCATCAACTAACGAGCAAAATAACCAGCTAATATCATAACGACAGGATCAAGTTCACACATAACAATATTAACTTTAAATGTAAATGGACTAAATGGTCCAATTAAAAGACACAGACTGGCAAATTGGATACAGAATTAAGACCCATCAGTTTGCTATATTCAGGAGCCCGATCTCACATGCAGAGGCACACATAGGCTCAAAATAAAGGGATGGAGGAAGATCCATGAATCAAATGGAGAACAAAAAAAGCAGGGGTTGCAATCCTAGTCTCTGATAACACAGGCTTTAAACCATCAAAGATGAAAAGAGACAAAGAAGGCCATTACATAATGGTAAAGGGATCAATTCAACAGGAGGAGCTAACTATCCTAAATATATATGCACCCAATACAGGAGCACCCAGATTCATAAAGCAAGTCCTTAGAGACTTACAAAGAGACTTAGACTCCCATACAATAATAATGGGAGACTTCAACACCCCACTGTCAACATTAGACAGATCAACGAGACAGAAACTTAACAAGGATATCCAGGAATTGAACTCAACTCTGCACCAAGTGGACCTAATAGACATCTACAGAGCTCTCCACCCCAAATCAACAGAATATACATTCTTCTCAGCACCACATTACACTTGTTCCAAAATTGACCACATAATTGGAAGTAAAGCACTCCTCAGCAAATGTACAAGAACAGAAATTATAACAAACTGTCTCTCAGACCACAGTGCAATCAAACTAGAACTCAGGACTAAGAAACTCACTCAAAACCGCTCAACTACATGGAATGGAAACTGAACAACCTGCTCCTGAATGACTACTGGGTACAAAATGAAATGAAGGCAGAAATAAAGATGTTCTTTCAAACCAATGAGAACAAAGATAAAACATACCAGAATCTCTGGGACACATTTAAAGCAGTGTGTAGAGGGAAATTTATAGCACTAAATGCCCACAAGAGAAAGCAGGAAAGATCTAAAATTGACACTCTAACATCACAATTAAAAGAACTAGAGAAGCAAGAGCAAACACATTCGAAAGCTAGCAGAAGGCTAGAAATAACTAAGATCAGAGCAGAACTGAACAAGATAGAGACACAAAAAACCCTCCAAAAAATCAATGAATCCAGGAGTTGGTTTTTTGAAAAGATCAACAAAATTGATGGACCACTAGCAAGACTAATAAAGAAGAAAGGAGAGAAGAATCAAATAGACACAATAAAAAATGATAAAGGGGATATCACCACTGACCCCACAGAAATACAAACTACCATCAGAGAATATTATAACCACCTCTATGCAAATAAACTAGAAAATCTAGAAGAAATGGATGATTTCCTGGACACTTACACTCTCCCAAGGTTAAATCAGGAAGAAGTTGAATCCCTGAATAGACCAATAGCAGGCTCTGAAATTGAGGCAATAATTAATAGCCTACCAACCAAAAAAAGTCCAGGACCAGATGGATTCACAGCTGAATTCTACCAGAGGTACAAGGAGGAGCTGGTACCATTCCTTCTGAAACTATTCCAATCAATAGAAAAAGAGGGAATCCTCCCTAACTCATTTTATGAGGCCAACATCATCCTGATACCAAAGCCTGGCAGAGACACAATTAAAAAAAGGGAATTTTAGACCAATATCCCTGATGAACATCGATGCAAAAATCCTCAATAAAATATTGGCAAACTGAATCCAGCAGCACATCAAAAAGCTTATCCACCATGATCAAGTGGGCTTCATCCCTGGGATGCAAGGCTGGTTCAACATATGCAAATCAATAAATGTAATCCAGCATATAAACAGAACCAAAGACAAAAACCACATGATTATCTCAATAGATGCAGAAAAGGCTTTAACAAAATTCAACAGCCCTTCATGCTAAAAACTCTCAATAAGCTAGGTATTGATGGAACATATATCAAAATAATAAGAGCTATTTATGACAAACCCACAGCCAATATCATACTGAATGGGCAAAAACTGGAAAAATTCCCTTTGAAAACTGGCACAAGACAGGGATGCCCTCTCTCACCACTCCTGTTCAACATAGTGTTGGAAGTTCTGGCCAGGGCAATCAGGCAAGAGAAAGAAATCAAGGGTATTCAGTTAGGAAAAGAAGAAGTCAAATTGTCCCTGTTTGCAGATGACATGATTGTATATTTAGAAAACCCCATCATTTCAGCACAAAATCTCCTTAAGCTGATAAGCAACTTCAGCAAAGTCTCAGGATACAAAATTAATGTGCAAAAATCACAAGCATTCTTATACACCAGTAACAGACAAACAGAGGGCCAAATCATGGATGAACTTCCATTCACAATTGCTTCAAAGAGAATAAAATACCTAGGAATCCAACTTACAAGGGATGTAAAGGACCTCTTCAAGGAGAACTACAAACCACTGCTCTGTGAAATAAAAGAAGACACAAACAAGTGGAAGAACATTCCATGCTCATGGATAGGAAGAAAATGGCCATACTGCACAAGGTAATTTGTAGATTCAATGCCATCCCCATCAAGCTACCAATGAGTTTCTTCACAGAATTGGAAAAAACTGCAAACTGCTTTAAAGTTCATATGGAACCAAAAAAGAGCCCGCATTGCCAAGACAATCCTAAGCCAAAAGAACAAAGCTGGAGGCATCACGCTACCTGACTTCAAACTATACTACAAGGCTACAGTAACCAAAACAGCATGGTACTGGTACCAAAACAGAGATATAGACCAATGGAACAGAACAGAGTCCTCAGAAATAATACCACACATCTACAGCCATCTGATTTTGACAAACCTGAGAAAAACAAGAAACGGGGTAAGGATTCCCTATTTAATAAATGGTGCTGGGAAAATTGGCTAGCCATAAGTAGAAAACTGAAACTAGATCCTTTCCTTACTCCTTATACAAAAATTAATTCAAGATGGACTAGAGACTTAAATGTTAGACCTAATACCATAAAAACCCTAGAAGAAAACCTAGGCAATACCATTCAGGACATAGGCATGGGCAAAGACTACATGTCTAAAACACCAAAAGCAATGTCAACAAAAGCCAAAATTGACAAATGGGATCTAATTAAACTAAAGAGCTTCTGCACAGAAAAAGAAACTACCATCAGAGTGAACAGGCAACCTACAGAATGGGAGAAAATTTTTGCAATCTACTCATCTGACAAAGGGCTAATATCCAGAACCTACAAAGAACTCAAACAAATTTATAAGAAAAAAACAACCCCATCAAAAAGTGGGCAAAGGATATGAACAGACATTTCTCAAAAAAAGACATGCATACAGCCAACAGACACATGAAAAAATGCTCATCATCACTGGCCATCAGAGAAATGCAAATCAAAACCACAATGAGATACCATCTCACACCAGTGAGAATGGCAATCATTAAAAAGTCAGGAAACAACAGGTGCTGGAGAGGATGTGGAGAAATAGGAACACTTTTACACTGTTGGTGGGATTGTAAACTAGTTCAACCATTATGGAAAACAGTATGGCGATTCCTCAAGGATCTAGAACTAGAAGTACCATATGACCCAGCCATCCCATTACTGGGTATATACCCAAAGAATTATAACTCATGCTGCTATAAAGACACATGCACATGTATGTTTATTGAGGCACTATTCACAATAGCAAAGACTTGGAATCAACCCAAATGTCCATCAGTGACAGACTAGATTAAGAAAATGTGGCACATATACACCATGGAATACTATGCAGCCATAAAAAAGGATGAGTTTGTGTCCTTTGTAGGGGCATAGATGCAGCTGGAAACCATCATTCTCAGCAAACTATCGCAAGAACAGAAAACCAAACACCACATGTTCTCACTCATAGGTGGGAACTGAACAATGAGATCACTTGGACTCAGGAAGGGGAACATCACACACTGGGACCTATTATGGGGGGCGGGAGGGGGGAGGGATTACAATGGGAGTTATACCTGATGTAAATGACGAGTTGATGGGTGCTGATGAGTTGATGGGTGCAACACACCAACATGGCACAAGTATACATATGTAACAAACCTGCATGTTGGGCACATGTACCCTAGAACTTAAAGTATAATAATAAAAAAATTTTAAAAAAAAGAAGAAAACTAGAGTACACCTGTTATTAGATTCTAGCATTGCCCATTGTCATGCCCATTGTTCTTAAATTTTTATTATTTTCTACAATTTGAACTGAATCTTAAATTCTTTTCTGGCTGTAAATTTCCAAACTAACATTTTCAAATTTTTCTCCCATTTTTCTGACTTGGACTCAATGAAATTGCTACTACCTTTTTTCTGACTTTCTGAAAGTTGAAACTTTTTCTTTATGATATAAATAAGGAAAAAAATTTAAAAAGCCTGTCAGATTATTATTGCCTTTTTCCTCTTTGACTAAAGATGCTTTGAGTCTAACGTCTGAATACTTCAAATGGCTGCCATCCAGACTTTAAGGGAACTGATTTAGAGATTGTTCCTAATCTTAATCTTTGTTTTTCTTCTGTGTCCATATAAATGCCTCTTATTAAAAACATGTTTGTCTTCATTGTATATAGAGGCCTAGGCCATCTGCAATGCCACTTCTTGGAATGTGACACAGCTGTTTAAGTGAACCACTCTATTCTCAGTACTAAGAAGCTGACTAAAGAAGAGGTATGGGATAACATTTTACGTTTGCCTTTTTCTGTTTACCTCAATTTGTCTTTCCAACAACCTCTAATCTAAATCTCTCTCTACTATGCCAACAAGATCTACAGCTTGGATATCACATACGTGGATTCCGGAGAGCCTATAAAAAGGATTAATGGCTCAGTTCCATTTTGTCTATGCTATCCATGAAGGAGTCCATCAGTGGACTTATCCCGGGAGGGTATTACCTGTGCACCCAAGGGATATACCTTTTTGTGGCATAGGGTCAAATCCTCCTTAACAAGAATGGGCTCATTCTTGTCTCAACAGTCTTTTATGGAGTTATGGAGTTACAGAGTCATGGAGTATATGCCATCAGAGACATTATTTTATAGTTATGGAGTATATGCCATCAGAGACATTATTATATAGTTATGGAGTATATGCCCTCAGAAACATTATTATATAGTTATGGAGTATATGCCATCAGAGACATTATTAGAAACCTGTCTTCTACCTTAGGGATAATTGTTTTAGGGCTCAGCAAAGTTCCCTTAACTTATTAGTCCAGGTAGTCCTAGACAATTGGGACATGCTAGATTTCCTCTTGGCTAAACAGGAGGGAGTCTGTGCAGTGTTAACACCACTTGCTTCACCTGTTTACCTCAAGAAAAGTTAAAACCTGAGTAGAGAAAATATCCCAACAAGTTACAGGGTTATCTTCACTGATAGCCCCATGTCTGATTTTTTTGGGGGGTTACTAACCTGGATTCCTCAAGCTATAGATCATTTTTACAGGGATTTCTGAAACTCAGATTTTCATTCCTTTCATTAGGGCTTATTATTTACCTTAGAGTCTGCTATTCTCTTAGGTGTTATGCTAAAACTGTGGATGAAAGTAGTAATGTCTTGTTATGCAAACCTTGGGAACTCAACCAGATACCTGTGAGTACATGCAGACAACTGATGTTTCATTCCTCAAATGGGTACAGTCGCAACCTCAACTGTGCTGTAGCAAGAAGATGCCGGAGAGATCATCAACCCTGTTTCATCTCATTAGCACATACTTCAGGAATGAGATGTGCTCAAGCCCAAAGAGGGTGCACGGAGCTGAAACCACCTTAGCAGAATGGCAATTCATGAGAGAAATCTAACATGACTGACACCATTTTGCTTCTAACTCCACAGGCTAACTTGATTTTCACTTATTCTAGCTGGAGGTCAAGTTAACTATTAGAACAACTCATAGTTACACTTTGAGGAAAGAAAAACTAACCTCCCTCTTTTTTTGAAAAAAAAAAAAGGCTCATTCATAAGAAAACGATAGAATTATGTTAGGGGCTTGAGCTTTGCTAAAGAATAGGCATAGTTAAGTAATACCCCACTCTTGTTTAGTTTGCTTTTCTATAAGTTGCTTACTGCCCCAGAGTCATGTAAATAAAGATTGCAAGATTTATAACTTCCCCAACTATTCCTAAAGATACCATCACTATTGTGAAACCTGAAGAACTGTTCTTTGAGATATTTTTCAGACTTAACATTTTTTTAAACCATGAGATGCTACCTGGTCCTGAGACCCCGTGCCCATGAACTGACTCAGCTACATGATTTCATTTCCAGCCAATCAATTACTTCAGTTCCCCAGCCCCCTGACCACCAAAGTACCCTTAAAGAACCTGAAATTCCCTGGGAGGCAGTATTGACAAATACCTCCTGTCTTTCCACTGGGTTGGCCCTGCAATTATAAAACTTTCTTTGCTGCAATGCCTGCTGTTCTCTGTGCATTAGCCTTTCTGGGCAGTGGAAAAGACTAAACCATCAGGCTGTAGCAATAATACCAATTGCACTTTTTTAAATTGCTCATTTCTTTATTGCTTGAGGACAAACATCTAGTTTGTGTTGATTGTTGTGGTTTCATGAGTGTTTCACACAAAGTGGAGGATCTAGTTGGTGCTCCATACACATTTATAAAGTAAGCAAGTAGATGAATGTCTCTTGGTTACAATTTCAGAAGTGCTATTTCATTTCTTTATAATTTATTTTCAGAAAATTCAACATAAGATCCTTGGCTGACATTACAGAGAAATGCTGACATTCCTCATTTTCAATAAACTAATAATGTCTATGAAACTACAAGTAAATATTTTTACCACTATCCCCATATGTAAAAATTCTAAATTTAACCAATGCATTTTAATGTTGTTATTCAGTTGAATGCCCATTCAGAGTCAAGCATGGCTTTAGTTTCTGAAGATTGAAAGATGAGATAATTACATTCTCTTTCCTTAAGGAGCTCACAGTCTACCTACAGTGATGTGCACATGAATTAATTCCAAGAATTCAGGAACGCAGAAAGTGGTGCAGGAACACAGAGAAGGAAATAACATTTGCTATAATGTTGAAGAAACTAAGGGCAACTCACAGGAAAGATGAGGCTTGAGAGCTAGATCTTGAAGAAAAGGAGTAGTTTACATCTGGACAATTAGGAAAAGACATCTAGTTAGTATAAACAATATATTTAGAAGAAAAAACCAAAGACAAAATCAAGAGTGGCTAAAAAATAGAGTTGTTTTTTTTTTTTTTTTTGGTTGAGGAGTTGGATTTGTGTGTGTGTGTGTGTGTGTGTGTGTAACAGAATAAGGATGAGTCTGCAAAGACAGTTTGGGCGCTGATTATGGACAGTGGAATTTCCATTTTATTCAGTGGGCAATAGGAAGTGATTAGTAGTCTTAAACTTACATCATTTATTTTCATTCTAGAGTTGTAGTTTCTTGACTCATGAACTTTTTGGTTCATTCAAACTTGAAAAAGTTCATGAGTCAAGCATCATTCAAACTTGATTGAAAAAGTGACTGAGAAGTCATACATCAACATTTTTCGACGAAATGTTAACGCTTGGATTTGGCTTATAGATATAATTTATTCTAAAGCACTATTTTGAAGTTATATTCTTGGGTGGGGTTAAACACACCAGAGCCACAGTATTTGCTGAATCAGGAATATAACTAAACTATCAATACCTCAACTTGACAAAATCCATATCTACCAACTCCTACTCTGCTGCAGACATTAAAATTCTCTGTTGAAAATGGAAATTTGTTGCACACATATACAGTAGAGTAAATTAAATAAGAAAGAGTAATGTAAGGCTGCAGACTCAGATAAATGGTGCATAAATCCAGGTATTAAATTAAATGTTTCACTGGGCAATGATGAAGTGTTATACATTTGCTCTCTCTCGATGTATAAAAAATTGATTAGCTAAATTTAAAATCCACAACATAACTGAATGTTACTCATTTTGCATAATCCCTGAAACGGTGCTTAAGATACATGACAAAAGTCAGCCATGATCCTAACTCAAAAAGTAATTTCTCATCTGTGTATTTTACACATGAGCTGTGAGGATGTAAGATGTATGGAAAGGCAGCAAGAACATTTCCAATGCCATAACTGTTTCAATAATGATGTGCTTATTTTCATTATTATGCCAGCTCTGTCGACATGCATGTTATTGGCAATATGGGTCTGGCCAGTCAGTATTTTTTGGTATCTTTTTATTTTACAAGAAATATGTAATGATGGGGGTATCCAGTATCTCTTACTGTAAATCTCTAGGATCTCCCCTTAAGTAAGATGCTGACACTAGAGTTAGTACCACAGAACAAAGAACTTGGAGACTTTGGTGGGGTGAAGACATAGGTAACCATGGGTCTTCTTGCTCCCTAGCAACAGGGATCTAAAGTTTGGGTATAGGTAGGACATTTACTTCCTTTCAGTAAAGGTATTTGAGCTCATTTATTTAACTGTTTTTTTTTTTTTTTCAAGTTTCTTGTGAAATGAGTAAAAAATATATTAAATAAACATGGAGACAGATGTACTTCTAATAATAAAGGGTTTCAGACATCAAAAAATATAATCCAAACTCCAGAATTAAGAGTTAAGTGTTATCCCACTACACTACATAAGAGAACAAGATCATGCAGATAGGAAACTAACAAGTCTCCATGGGTCTGTATTCACAGGAACATACATAAAGCAAGACATCAGAAGTAGCAGGGATTGAGAATCATGGGAAATAGGAGTGATGACCTGAGAGTAACTTGAGTACCTCGAACAGTTCCTGGCTGTGCCATATCAACAGAAAACCCATTTACCTTGACACATGTACCAATCTTTTTTTTTTTTTTTTTTTTTTTTTGTAACACAGGTAACTAGGTAATAAACCTTGAAGATTGCTGTAATCCACGCTGAAGAAAGGCTTCAAGAATCAGGAGCAGGTCCTCAACTAACTCAGGCATGGTTAGCAAAGCAGTTACTTCCCAGCTGTATGTACCACCTTCTGTGTTCTTCACAGCCACCTAGAATAACCACAGACTAGCCAAATAAAACTACGATAAATACCAGATTTTCCTGTGTCCATTTACAATGGGGCAAGCTGAGTAAAAGCATCAAATATATAAGGCAATTTAGGAGAAAAGGGGAGAATCTTATGAGGATTTAAAGGAAATATCCCAATGTAAAATGGTTTTAGTCTGAAGAACAGAATAAAACATAAACAACTCTAATTGTATTTTTATTAAGATTGGCACATACTTGGCATTTTTAAGCACAGTATGACAAAATCAGCAAAGAAACCTTACAGACCAAAAATGTGATTTCAAATTCTAAAACTTTAAGGATTAGAAATAAGGATAAACTAAAAATATGCTATGGAAACCTTGTGGACCCTGTGACATCTTCACTTCCTTCAGATGTGAGCTCCAAGATCATCTCACCTGTGTGGCCTTCCCAAACTCCTTCATAAACCTGGACTCAAGTCTGAAGCTGCTTTTTTGTTTTTCCCATCACTTTCTAACATGCAATATACGTATTTGTTTACTTGCATATTGTCTGTCTTCCCCAAAAGAAAGCAGAGCCTTTTGTGGCCTGTTTACCATTTTTTTTTACTCCACCATCAGAACCCTCCATCATGCACTACTGCTGCTCAAAAATTATCTGTAGAATAAAGAAATGAGGGCTAGTGAGAGAGAGCCTCTGACCACAGAGGCATTCCTAACTAAAACCATTGGATCTGCAAAGGGGCTAATCTCTCCTTCTAGAAATAAAATCTTTGCTTGTTTTAAGAAGTCTATTTCAAGAAAGACTGGATTGCAAACAGTCATCTCTCTTACCTCAGTTCTTTAGGAATTATATTTTCCTATTAAATTATCTTGAATCTCTCAGGGGCAATCACATAAACCACACTGAGTTTTTAGTGCATAAAGCCCTAAACTTCATGTTCTTCCAATGCCTCTAGGTTTGCTTTCAGAATCTTTACCATAGTAATCTTTACCCTGAATGTACAGCATAATCAGATATGAATATCCGACAAAATTACAAAAACCTAGAACCACCTTATACCAACTGAAACCAAATCTCTAGGGTAGGAACTGGCTATTTGTAAGCTTTTAAGAGTTTTAAAAATGTTTATCTTAGTTGACACCTAACAATTGTACATATTTATGGCATACAATGTAATCTTTTGATGCTTGTATACACTGTATAATGAACAAATCCGGTAATTAGCATAGCCATAACCTAAAACATTTATCATTTATTTGTAGTGAAAACATTCAAAATCCTCTTTTCTAGCTATTTTGAAATATTCATTGCATTATTTTTAACAATAGTCAGCCTAGGATGCAATAGGACACCAGGCTTTATTCCTCCTATCTAAGTATAATTTTGTATCAATTGACTAATTTCTCCCCTTTGTCCCCTACACCCTCCTCCCCAGTCCCTGGAACTACTGTTCTATTCTCTACTTCTATAACATCAACTTTTTATATTCCACATATAAGTAAGATCATGCAGTATTTGTCTTTCTATGTCTGGCTTATTTCAACTAATATTATGCCTTCCAGGTTCCTCCACTGTAACTTTTCAAAGCTCCACTGGAGCTCCTAATATGAAGTTAGTGTTGGAATCCATTGCCTACCATTTTCTCTCTCCCTCAAAACAGCTAATATTTTTCTGTACTACTCACAAAAGATGGGTGGATCTCCATTCCCTTGTACAGATTTTCCATTATCAGTTTTCTAACAAGGTTGCTAGGTGGCAATAGAGATATGATTGGGTATACCCCAGAAATGTTATTACATTCATGAAACATCTGGCTTATACAGAAATGCTATTTAAACAATCTCTGACCTTTCTAACAAGCTTAGAGTGATTCCATATGCTCTAATCTCTCTCCAAAACAGTAGCAATTAAGGTTCTCTTTCACACCAGGTAAAGCGCTCAGTGGAAAGCTTACAACCTGGCTTAGAATTTTAATGAAGCTGACATCTCAGGCTACGGCTAGATGACTAGCGGGCAAGGACAGAGAAGATCACATTTCCATGGATACTGAAAGATATATTTGGCATAGTATGGGCACTATGCCAACGCTGGGAAAGGCAATGGCCCTACTCCTCTGGAAGCCATATAGGGGATGAAATCCCTTAGGTGAGGATTCACTCTGTGTGAGGTGGTGAGTTCTGCTCCTGCATGGGGCCTCTCTTGCCGCCAATGTATTCCACTCCACTGAAACCTAGTGAGGCTATCATAGGTAACCACAGATGTAAAACTTCTCAGTTCTTCCTTCTTATTTTCTCTTTAGGACCCTAGCATGCTCTCCTCAACATGGAAAATATAAAATGATCCCTTCATTTCTTTTCTTCAATAACAGAATCTCATGGTGGATATGTCCTAGATCATCTGAGACACTCGAACTACCCATTTCCCATTTCTACCCCGGTGGAAGGGAAGGGATAGGGAGCAAATTTGAGTGTCCTCATTTTACTCCTTGAAAGCCCCTATACTCGTCATGTTAAATTCTCAGAGAGTCAAGCTTTGGGCAGTATATCCTGCTAAGTGTCTAATAATTTATTTTGTAATTCCGTCCTATGTTGGCTTACATATTTTGTTTCTTAAGGAGGAATGCCCTTATCAGGAAACTCAATAATGCTCTTTAAATCCCTGCCTCCTAAAAATGCAGATTCTTGGGCCCAAAATTCAGACAAATTGGAATATCTGGGGATAGAGGCTAAGATTCTCCACCTGTATGAATTCTAATGCACATAAATCTGAACTTCACTGAACTAAGGAAACAGACAAGTGAGACAGCAGAGTATAAGTACACATACAGGTAAATGTGCTTGAAAATAATGTGCTTTTTCAATCTACAAATTCAATGCAATTCCCATCAAAATACCACCATCATTCTGCACAGAACTATAAAAAAAAAAATCCTAAAATTCATATGGAACCAAAAAAGAGCCCACATAGCCATAACAAGACTAAGCAAAAGGAACAAATCTGGAGGCATCACATTACCTGACTTCAAACTATAGTATAAGACCATAGTCACCAAAACAGCATGGTACTTGAATAAAAATAGGCACATAGACCAATAGAACAGCATAAATAGCCCAGAAATAAAGCCAAATACATACTGTCAACTGATCTGCAAAGCAAACAAAAACATAAAGTGGGGAAAGGATACCCTATTCAACAAATGGTGCTGGGATAATTGGCTAGCCACATTTAGAAGAATGAAACTGGATCTTCATATCTCACCTTATACAAAACTCAACTCAATATGGAGAAAAGACTTAAATTTAAGACCTGAAACCATAAAAAATCTAAAAGATAGCATTGGAAAAACCCTTCTAGATATTGACTCAGGCAAAGACTTAATGACCAAGAACTCAAAAGCAAATGGAACTAAAACAAAGATAAATAGATGGGACTTAATTAAACTGAAAAACTTCTGCGCAAAAGAAATTTTGTGGGGGAAAATCTTCACAATCTACACATCCAGAAAAGAATTAATATCCATAATGTACAAAGATTTCAAACAATCAGCAAGAAAAAAAAATCCCATCAAAAAGTGAACTAAGGGCCAGGTGTGGTGATTCATACTTGTAATCCTAGCACTGTAAGAGGCCAAGGAGGATGGATCTTTTGAGGCCAGGAGTTCAAGACGAGCCTGGCCAAAATGACAAAACCCTGTCTCTACAAAAACACAAAAGTTAAGTGGCATGATAGTGGGTGCCTGTAATCCCAGCTACTCAAGAGGCTGAGGCAGGAGAATCACTTGACCCCAGGAGGGGGAGGTTTCAGTGAGTTGAGATCGCACCACTGCACTCCAGTCTAGGTAAGAGAGCAAGACTTTATCTCAAAAAAAAAAAAAAAAAAAAAAGGTGGGCTAATGACATCAAAACACAATTCTCAAAATAATATACACAAATGGCCAACAAGCATATGGAAAAATACTCTACATCACTAATGATCAGGGAAATGCAAATCAAAACCACAATGCAATACCACTTTACTCCTGCAAGAATGGCCGTAATCAAAAAAATAATAGATGTTGGTGTGGATGTGGTGAAAGGGAACACTTTCATACTACTGGAAGGAATGTAAACTAGTAAAACCACTATGGAAAACAGTGTGGCGATTCCTTAAAGAACTAAGGAATCTCCATTTGATCCAGCAATCCCACTACTAGGCGTCTACCCAGAGGAAAATAAGTCATTATACAAAAAAATACTAGCACACGCATGTTTATAGCAGCACAATTCACAATTGCAAAACTATGGAACCAGCCCAAATGCCTAACAATTGATGAGTTCATAAAGATAATGTGGTGTGCATATATATATATATACATATATATATACACACACCATGGAATACTACTTAGTCATAAAAAGGAAAAAAATAATAGCATTCACAGCAACCGGGATGGGATTGGAGACTATTTTTCTAAGTGAAGTAACTCAGGAATGAAAACCAAACATTGTATATTCTCACTTATAATTGGGAGTTAAGCTCTGAGGATGCAAAGGCATAAGAATGATACTGTGTCCAGAGTCGGTTCCTTCTGATGGGTTCTTGGTCTTACTGACTTAATGGAGCCACAGACCTTTGTGGTGAGTGTTGCAGCTCTTAAAGGTGGCACAGACCCAAAGAGTGGGCAGCAGCAAGATTTATTGTGAAGAACGAAAGAACAAAGCTTCCACAGCATGGAAGGCGACCCAAGCAGGTTGCCACTGCTGGCTGGGGCGGTCAGCTTTTATTCCCTTATTTGTCCTCACCCATATCCTGCTGATTGGTCCATTTTACAGAGTGCTGATTGGTGCATTTACAATCCTTTAGCTAGACACAGAGCACTGATTGGTGCGTTTTTACAGAGTGCTGATTGGTGCATTTACGATCTTTTAGCTAGACAGAAAAGTTCTCCAAGTCCCCACTTGAACCAGAAAGTTCAGCTGGCTTCGCCTCTCAATACAATGTACTTTGGGGACTTGGGGGAAAGGGTGGGAAGGGGGTGAGGGATAAAAAACTACACAATGGGTACAGTGTACACTGCTTGGGTGATGGGTGCACCCAAATCTCAGAAATCACCACTAAAGAACTTATTCATGTAATCAAACACCACCTGTTCCACAAAACTCTATTTAAATAAAAAATAATAATAATGTGCTTTTCATAATTGTTGGCACGACTGACTATTTGAGTTGTGGGCCCAGTGAAAAATTAAAATGTGGAGCCACTTGATCAAAGACTAAGAATTTCAACACAGTGGTGCTAGAGCATTAAAACAAGTGTGCAGCACTTCTAGGAATGGGGCTTAGTGTGACTGCACAGATCACACAGCCATGAGTTGGCTCTAATTGTTCTACACTTGCCATTTAGGTCAATTTTGTTAACTGTCTTGTTCAAATCCTTAACATCCTTACTACATGTTTTGCTGTTTGTTTTATCAGTTGTTAAGAGATGTTTGCGCTTCTTCCATCAAAATTAGATTGTCTATTTCACCATTTAATTCATTAGTTATCCTATTAGAGTTTATTAGGTGCAAACAAATTTAAAATTGTTATAAATTTCTTGTGTACTGGCCATTTTATTATTATGAAATGTTCCTCTTTACCTCTTGTAATATGTTTTGCATTTCATGCAGACATACCTCTGAGATTATTGTCAGTTCAGTTCTAGACCACTGCAATAAAGTGATTATTGCACTAAAGGAAGTCACACATTTTCTTTTCCCAGTGCATATAAAAGTAATAATTAAAGAATACTATAATATATTCAGTGTGCAATAGCACTATGTCTGAAACAATCCACATACCTTAATTTTAAAAATATTTCATTGCTAAAAAATGCTAATAATCATCTGAGCCTTAGGAGAGTAGTAATATGTTTTGCTAGTGGAGAGTCTTACTTTAAGATGTTGATGACTGCTGACTGATTAGGGTGGTGGTTGCTGAAGGTGGTGGTGGCTGTAGCAATTTCTTAAAATAGAACAAAAATGAAGACTGCCACATCAGTTGACTTTTCTTTTCACAGAAGATTTTTCTGTTGCACATGATGCTCTGTGATAGCATTTTACCCACAGTAAATTTTGTTGCAAAATTGGATTCAATCCTCTCAAATTCTGCTGCTCCTTTATCTAAGTATATGTATTACTGTAATTTTTTAAATCATTTCAGCAATGTTCACAGCATCTTTGTTAGAAGTAGATTCCTTCTCAAGAAACCACTTTCTTTGCTAATTCATAAAAAGTAACTCCTCATCCATTTGAGTTTTATTATGATATTATAGCAATTCAGTCACATGTTCAGGCTCCACTTGTAGTTCTCTTGTTATTTCCACTACATCTGCAGTTAATTCCCCCATTGAAGCCTTGAACCTCTCAAAGTCATCCATGAGAGTTGAAATCAACTTCTTGAAATGTGTGTTAATGTTGATATTTTGACCTCTTTCCCTGAACCATACATGTTCTTAACAGCATCTGGAATGGTAAGTCATTTCCAGAAGATTTTTAATTTGCTTTACCCAGATCCACAAGAGGAATTACTACATATGGTAGCTATAGCCTTATGAAATGTATTTCTTAAATACTAAGTCTTGACAGTTCAAATTGCCCCTTGATTCACAAGCCATAGAATGGATGTTAGCAGGCATGAAAACAATAACTTTCCTGTACGTCTCCATCAGAGCTCTTGGAAGACCAAGTGCATTATCAATGAGCAGTAATACGTCAAAAGAAATCTTTTTTTTCTGAGCTGTAGATCTCTCAACAGTGGGTTTAAAATATTCAGTAAGCCATGCTATAAACAGACATATCGTCATTCAGACTTTGTTATTCTATTTATAGAGCACAGGCAAAGTAGATTTTGCATAAATCTTAACAGCTCCAAGATTTTATGGCAAATGAGCATTGTTTTAGATGTAAAGTCACCTACTGCATTAGCCCCTAACAAGAGAGTAAGGTTAAGCTTTGATGTTTTGAAGCCAGGCATTGGCTTTTCCTCTCCAGCTATGCCAAGTCCAAGATGAGCTCCCCTTCCAACAGAAGGCTGTTTCATCTACATTGCAAATCTGTTGTTTAGATTTCATCAATTATCTTAGCAAGATCTTCTGGATAGCTTGCTACAAATTCTACAAAAGCACTGGCTGCTTTACCTTACACTTTTGTGTTATGGTGAGGGCTTCTTTACTTAAACCTCCTGAACCAACCTCTGCCTCTCTGCCTGCTGGCTTCAAACTTTTATTCTGCTGCTTTCTCGGCTGGCTCAAGCTTCATAGAACTGAAGAAATTTGAAGGCTTGCTCTGGAATAGGTTTTGGCTTAAGAAAATATTGTGCCTAGTTTGATGTTCTTTCTATCCAGACCACTGAAACTTTCTCCATATTAGCAATAAGGCTGTTTTGTTTTCTTTTCACTGGAGTAGCACTTTTAATTTCCTTTAAAAACTTTTCCTTTGTATTCATGCTTCGGTAATTAGTTGGCAAAAGAGGCCTGGCTTTGGGCCTATCTTGCCTTTCAACATGCCTTCCTCACAAGCCTTATCATTTCTAGCTTTTGATTTAAAGTGAGAGACATGCAACTCTTCCTTTTACTTAGACAGGTAGAGCCCATTGGAGGGCTGTTAATTCGCCTAATTTTAACACTGTAGTGTGTCAGGGAATAGGGAAGTCTAAGCGGGGAGGGTGAGAGACAGAGATGTGGAATGGTTGGTGGGTGGAGCAGTCAGAACACACACAACATTATAGATTAAGTTTACCATCTTATGTGGTCATGGTTCATGGTACCCCAGAACAATTCCAATAGGCAACATCGAAGATCGCTGATCATAGATCACCATAACAGATGTAAAAGAATGAAAAGACTTGAAATATTGTGAGAATCACCAAAATGTGACACAGAGACATGAAGTTAGTATATGTTGTTGGAAAAATAACACCAATAGATTTGCTGGGCTCTGAGTTACTATAAATCTTCAATTTGTAAAAACAAAACAAAACAAAACAAAAACCATAATACAATATAATAAAAATTTTTAAATGCAGCACCTGTGAAGTACAGTAAAGTGAAGTATCTGTGAAGCACAATAAAATGAGGTATGCCTATACTGGTGATACGGTTTGGATTTGTGTTCCCACCAAATCTCATATCTAATTGTAACCCCCAATGCTGGAGGTGTGGCTTGGTGGTAGGTGATTGGATCACGGGGGCAGTTTCTCATGAATTGTTTAGCACCATCCCCTTGGTGCTATTCTTGAGATGGTGAATGAGTTCTGGTGCGATCTGGTCATTTAAAAGTGTGTAGCACCTCCCTCTTCTCTCTCTCTTCCTCCTTCTCTGGCCATGTGTAGTGTGTGCTCTTTCTTTGCCTTCCACCATTATTGGAAGCTTCCTGAGGCCTCCTAGAAGCAGAAGCTGCTGTTTTCTGTAGAGCCTGCAGATCTATGAGCCAATTAAGCGTGTTTTCTTTATAAATTACCCAGTCTCAGGTATTTCTTTATAACAATAGTAATGGCAAAATACAACTGATTTTACTTTGGGCTGCCTTTTCATGAAAAATGTTTTCTATGCCTTATTTTCAACCAGTCTATTACCTTATATTTAAAGTGTGTCTACTTGGGAACACATAAATTTATTTTACACAAACACACAGACACCCACCCCACCTCCCCTATATATATATATATATGTATATATATCTCTAGTCTGACTATACTTGTTCTTAATTGTAGTATTTAGTTTATCCACATCAGATGCAATTATTGATGAATTTGGTTAAAAAAATCTAATAGTTTATCATGAATTCCGTATTTTGTTACATGTTCTATGCTTCTTTTCTTGCCTTTCATTTGGTAAATTAAGTACAGTCATTTCCATTTATCCCTTCTATTGGCCTGTTGATTTACTAATTTGTTTTGCTCAGTGTCCCCCATCCCATATATTAACCATATATTAACGCATATATATTAACCCTATACTCAGTCTTCCCTGGGAAGTTGTATATGCTCACCTTTCCCTATCTGATTGTTACATCTGGAGGAATAATTTGCCAGCCTGATTTATCTGTCATGGTTCTTTCTGAATATACAGTATATTTAGAAAGTATAGAACTTGAGTAAACACAAGTTCTCGTCTTGTTCTCCAGACTTTTATTTGTCTAGGAGCCTCTTCTTTCCTGATGGGGAAGCCCTGCCCAGTCACTGGTGGAATTCTTTGGAAAGCGAATTGAATAATAGATTTCTGTGTTAAGATATTATTAACAAGAATATTTAACCTTGTCTTCCAGCTTACATTTTGTCAGTAACAAAGTTCACAGTTTTGACTCATTTAAAAAATGTTTGAAATTAGGTGCAATCCAGATTGGGAAGACTAATGATACTGAGAAACAGACACTTCCATAAAGACTGAATTTACTGTGATCTTCATGAGCCATTGAATCCAGATTTCAGAAGAAAAGCAAAGAAGGTAGAAAGAATTCCACTGCAATTTGGATGTCTGATAACAGTGACTCTTTGACTCTTCCACAGGAAGAGCAGCTGTGAATTTAAGTTTTATTGAGGTGGTGTCAATGCTCCATGGTGCTATTGCATCTTGTTAGATTTAGGCATCACTTCTATGGAAAGAATAGTGGTTTTCCTGTCAAACCCAGGAGAATCATATAGTGGAAACCTCTTATTTTCTCACACTGCTTGTTTCTCCTATATAGACGGCTCGTCTCGGTCATGTTACTCCTGCATAATACTTCAAGGAGACCACAGCCTTTACCTCCCCACAAAATTTTGAATGATGAAAGGACAGAGCAACTGTTAGTTTTTGAGAGCTGAGTTAAGTCAGTAAAAATTCTAGAGGGAAAATGACCTAGTTCTAAATGTTGGTGATCATTGTTCTAATATTCTTTCAGTCATTCTTTCCCATTTTCATTTGTATTACGATATTCTTTCTAAGGCATTCATTCGTCTCTCCCCCTTTTTCCCCAGGCTAGCTCAGGTTAACAGCCAATAATGTAGAAATATTGGAAAGTTTTATATCTAATGTTGTTTTCACCTATGATGTAAAGCATGCTGTACCAACCACAGTGTATCATATGTAACTTTTGCATAGACTTAGGACACACCAGAAACTTATGAACACTGCCTAGGATATTAAAACATCTGATTTTACATTATCCCTGTAAATACATTACTTTATAAAGAAAAATGGCATATTTTAAAGAGTTCTGGGCTCTATGTTTTTTAATTGGATGAATTTTTTGAATGAGTTAAATTATAGTAACTTCCAATTGATACATACTCAAATATGTACCTGTCTTTTACCATATATCTATATCTATTTCATTAGCTCTCTATCCCTGTCTCTCTGTATGTTTGCCTGCGTGTATGTGTCACAGTTTGTGTTTATGTGTGTGTATACACACATGATGTATATATAATCCAACAATGAATGTGAGAAATAGGGGAATGTTAAATAAGAAACAGATTTTATATATTAGGTATGTGCATAATTCCTCAAGAATGAAGCAGCCACTTGTATGCAGGTATGATACCCGTAGTATCATCAGATGTTACTATCAATTGTTTAAATAATGGGAATTGCTTTTTTAGATTTTGAATATATATTTACAGATACTGAAAGTAGATGAAGACAAGTAATTAACAGCACTCTGAGAGTTTTAATGATAGAAACAGATGTTCACATTTAAGGCATCAAATCTGAGTGGTTATCATTGAACTGCTGTTTGTGATGGTGTTATGGTCGTCTTTTTCATAGGAAAGAATATTGTAATGCAGATTATTGTGATTGTCTGAAATTATCTCCATGGCTGACAATAGTTATTTTTTTTTCCTTTTTCTACTCTCTTATTTGACAGTTAAATGGAGACTGCATTTAACAAGCACAATTATGTCCTCTCTTGTCTATTATGCAGCATTTAATCAGAATTGCTTAAAGAAAGCCTACAGAGGCATATTCAAGCTCAAGTTCCTCATTTCCTCCAAAACCAAAGAAAAACATTCTACCTAATATGTTTCTTAACATTTCATGGCTAAAAAGTGAGCTGTATGATCACTCTATAAAATGCAATTAGTATTAAGTTTTGTAAAAATGGAATGAAGGAACTTAATCTGAACATTCTGACTCATGCTTAGTTTGATATTTTTTCCCCAAAGAAAACCCAAAAATCTACTCCATAACATAGCTTGCTTACTTTTAGGAAATAATAATTTGGTTATATCCAATCTTACACATTTTCAATTTTCACTGGGCCAAAGTATCCCTTCTGTAAGTGACTTAAGCATTTCTATCTGTTCCTGAGTTCATGTTTCTAGCAACAATGAATTTGGGGACTCTATTATGTGACAGTTCGATTTTAGTTGTTAAGCTTTGAATATACATATAGATAAATGCTTTTGGAAATGCAGAAAACAAAAACATATAATAAATTTACCATAATTTACATTTTGAAGGATTTTTTCATATTAATTATTCATCAACAACCTGTTGTTTAAAGTTTCATATTTTATCTGTATAAACATTGTAAAATTTGTTTAGACACTTTCCCCCCTTACTAGGCATTCAATTTGTTTCCAATTTTTCTCTATTATTAATTACACTAAGATTTAATTTTATGTAGAATTTTTCTCTAGCTTTGATTATTCCTTCAGAGGGGAATTTCAGCATTGTTTTAATGAACTAAAGATTAATAATTCTAAAATGTTATAATATATACTAAAAATTGTTCTTGAAGAAGTTTCTGAAATCTAGTCTTCCAAATTGTGGGGAGGGGTGCAGAATCCACAATTTAAAAGAGAGAAGATATCTCATTATTTGAATGTACATTTCCATTCAGTATACTCAATATATTTATTAGCTATTTAAATTTTTCTCTCAGTTCTTGTTTTCTCTCTTTTTTTCTTTTGACCATTGATTATTTCCCATTATAGGTAAAAGCACTTATTTTATAAAAAATATTGACACTACTAATTATGAGCTATTTGCAAATATTTCTTACCGGTAAGTTTGTCTTTTTATTGTACCTTATTATGTTTATTTGTATTTATGGATATTGTCCATTTTTAGGTAGCCAATTCTACTAAATTTGTATTATGTATTTATTCCATGTTTTCCATTATTAAGTATTCATGCTTTACTGTGTTTTCATAGAAACATTAAAAATTTTACACTTCATTCATTAAAAAATTTTAAACCGAGACAAATATTTCTGACTTCTCTTCCAACCTATTAAAAACAAGCTTTTTATTATAAGAATGGAAATACTGTCACCCAATCTGACTTTGGTAGTTTCAGAAAACACCCCGACAATATTTCTAATGGTAGATATTTTTTAAATTTCACTATTCAATATTGTCTGTTATAGATTTAACCACCCATATTATAAGTCTATAAGCCCCAATGTTTCTATCATAATAGTAAAATACATTTTTGTTTCCTACTTAGTTATCTAGGTTTAGAAACAGATGCCACTTTGTGTGAAAAACAAATGCACCAAACAAATAGATTTTATTCAAGCTATTGCAATAAGGTAAATGTTCATTAATGAGAATATCTGAGAGAAAAGAAAGGGGAGCCTGGAGATTAATCGAGGTAGGTATGGAAGCATTCACCAATCTTATAGAAGGCATAAGATAAGATGGAAACAGGTTTTATCTTGGACAATATTAAGGCATGATGGTACTTTGCAGTGACTAGTTGGTTTCTAAGCACAAAAGGATTGGGTGAAGGGCAATTTTTTTTAACTGTTTCTGTTTTCCAAGAACATGGAACTCAGGCAGTTACTATATAATGTCATATGTATAAAAGATGCTTTTAATTTTTTACTGCTGAATTCTGTAATCACTTGTTTTGTTGAGGTAGAGGCATAGACAAACCTGATGATTAATTACAAACAACCCATTTTGATATTTTCATAATCAAAAGATTCACTATTTTTTCTACCACAAGGTGATAGCCCAAAGAAGTTGTTTTTCAATGAACTATAGCTATTCATAAAACATCTAAAATCTTCAAACATGGGGAAACTATTTCCATTGCACTCGTCCAAGAAATTCCCTAGGGGATGCTAAATGCTTTGTTGAAGTACTCAAGTGAAGAAAGTATGTGCAGAAGAAAGGCTCATTAGTAGGCAGATCGTAAAAGGAGCAGCTAACACACATTTTTTGTTTGTTTGTTTCTCATCATAATGAAATCGTGCCTGAAAAATATAGCCAAGTGACTAATTGTGGCTGAAATTGGGCAATTACTTCTCAAATTAGCCAAATGTAGGTATAATTACTATTTTAATAATACTAATTCTCAGTGGTAATTTCCAAAGAAGGATCTACATTTGGTGGAGACACAAGAACTCCAGCTACCTAACTTATAGCAAATATAATTTGATGTGTATACATGTGTATATGTAGAGACATGCACATAGTATATATATTTGTGTGTGTATATAGAGACATTAAGATAGTATATATATGTGTGTGTTTATATATGTGTATATATAGTACATATATATAGAGAGAGAGAGTGAAAGACAGACAGAGAGAGAGAAAGAGAGAGGGAGAGTAGAAAAATAATGGTGTAAAGGGAAGATAATATGTATATGGGATAGGGAAACAATGAAGTAAAGACAAGATCAAGTGCTAACATTAAAAGAGTAAATTTTCTATGAAAATGCCAATGGAAATTGTCAAATAGGGGAAAATAACACTTAAAGTTAAAACAAGTAGTCAGCATATATGAGAATCCAAGTGGATTTCTGAAACCAATCACACCTCTAACAAATTATTTTTAAAAGTTACATCAGTGAAAAACTACTACTCTACTTTCTTATAACTTCTTATGCTTCTAAGTTATCATTATCTCTCACCTAGAGTATTAAAATAGCTTTCTAATTAGTCTGCTTTTCCTGTATTTTTGCCCCACAGTAGCCAACATGATTTTTTAAAACTGTACGTCAGAGCAGATCACTTCCTTGTTCAATACTTTAAGGCCGGGCGCGGTGGCTCAAGCCTGTAATCCCAGCACTTTGGGAGGCCGAGACGGGCGGATCATGAGGTCAGGAGATCGAGACCATCCTGGCTGACACGGTCAAACCCCGTCTCTACTAAAAAATACAAACAACTAGCCGGGCGCGGTGGCGGGCGCCTGTAGTCCCAGATACTCGGGAGGCTGAGGCAGGAGAATGGCGTGAACCCGGGATGTGGAGCTTGCAGTGAGCTGAGATCTGGCCACTGCACTCCAGCCTGGGCGGCAGAGCGAGACTCCGTCTCAAAAAAAAAAAAAAAAAAAAAAAAAAGAGTATCCTACCATACTTAGAAAAAACATAAAGACCTTTACATAACTTATGAGGTCCTCCAAATTGATCCTCGTTGATCTCATTATGGACCACACCACAGTACCTGTAAGTCTCATAACTCCTTGACTTGTTCCTTTTAAGCAGATGAGCCTGCTCTCCCATAATCACACCAAGAAATTTTCTACCCCAGACATTTGGCAATCACTATTTGTTTTATAGATAACCTAATGATTTTCTTCCCTCTTTTATTCAAATGTCATCCTACAATAGAAGCAGAACCTAAAGAGGATATGTTCATGTTCTGAAGATCTTCTTAACGATCTTTTTAGATCAGGGCTCAGTAATTTCAAAATCCTTCCAATGGCTCCCCATCACTTATTACAGGACAAATTCTAAATTCAACATAATACCAAAGGTCTTCCATTCACTTTTGCAACTTCTATGTTTTACCACTCTCTGTTTTGTGCTGCTGGTTATGGATGATATAGAATTGCTTTTACTTTATACTTTCACCCACAGCCTTGTCCCACCTTCCTCCCAATGCCCCATCATTCTATTGTTCAGTGCCTGTTTTTGTAAGGCCGGCAAGCTAAGTGTCCACACCAAAAAAAGGTTTTATTGGGACAGCAGACAAGCTCATTCACTTACTATTATCTATGACTGCTTTTGAAATACAGCAGCAGAGTCGAGTAATTGCTGCAGAGACTGCATGGTTCACAAACCCTAAATTATTTACAGTCTGGCCCTTGGCAGACAAATTTATTGATATCTGCTTTAGGTTAGATACAAGGGCCCTCACAGCCAAGTTAGCACATAACATAAATTATAGCAAATTTATTTAGCAATAATAGCACTTATTGCATACATCACAGGCATCTTGTAAATGTTGTACATGCATTTTTTTCATTTAACTGAGATAGCAACCCTCTTGGTTAAATATAATTATTTTTATTTTAGAAATTAGGTAACTGAGTTTTAGAAAGGTTGTTGTTTTAGTGAACTAAAGATTAAGAATTCTAAATCTTTTTTTTAATTATACTTTATGTTCTAGGGTACATGTGCACAACGTGCAGGTTTGTTACGTATGTGTACATGTGCCATGTTGGTGTGCTGCACCCATTAACTCATCATTTACATTAGGTATATCTCCTAATGCCATCCCTCCCCCCGCCCCCAACCCCACAACAGGCCCTGGTGTGTGATGTTCCCCTTCCTGTGTCCAAGTGATCTCATTGTTCAATTCCCACCTATGAGTGAGAACATACGATGTTTGGTTTTCTGTTCTTGCGATAGTTTGCTGAGAATGATGGTTTCCAGCTGCATCCATATCCCTACAAAGGACACAAACTCATCCTTTTTTATGGCTGCATAGTATTCCATGGTGTATATGTACCACATTTTCTTAATCCAGTCTGTCATTGATGGACATTTCGGTTGATTCCAAGTCTTTGCTATTGTGAATAGTGATGCAATAAACATACATGTGCATGTGTCTTTATAGCAGCATGATTTATAATCCTTTGGGTATATACCCAATAATGGGATGGCTGGGTCAAATGGTATTTCTAGTTCTAGATCCTTGAGGAATCACCACACTGTCTTCCACAATGGTTGAACTAGTTTACAGTCCTACCAACAGTGTAAAAGTGGTCCTATTTCTCCATATCCTCTCCAGCACCTGCTGTTTCCTGACTTTTTAATGATTGCCATTCTCACTGGTGTGAGATGGTATATCATTGTGGTTTTGATTTGCATTTCTCTGATGGCTAGTAATCATGAGCTTGTTTTCATGTGTCAAAAATTGTTCTTGAAGTTTTTGAAATCTAGTCTCGAATAACTAGATTGTGGTCTAAGTAGCAGCTTTCCCATCCCCTGCCCCAAATTAGAATCTAGCTTTGTCTGATTAAAACTCTTAACATTATCACATAAGATACTTTATTCAGGAAAGTGCACTTTTGTTTTCATATTAGATTTTTATTTTGAAATAATTATTGAGTCACAGGACATTGTAGAGGGATATACAGCAGGATGTAACTGGATGTACAGGAAGGTCACATGGATTCACATCACGTCTTCCTCAATATAACTCTGAACCTTAAAACTATGCTACAGATACTTTCAAGATTTCAAGATGCCTAGGTTAAAGAGGAAAGCAAAGCAGTGTGTCTGGATAATGGGACATTCTGGAGGCCATGTGCTCTTGGCTACCACTCTCCTAGTGGGCAAACCTGGTACATACAGACCTAACAGACCATTTTAGTGTCTGCCACATTTGTTAAATGAGTGTTGAATGAAAATTACTAAGGTCAGGAACATTTCATGTTATGTAATCTGCCATTACTATAGCACTATAAATACATATTAAGGCCATTGATAGACTCAGGTGCACTACGTTAAGTAAAAACTAAGGTTCTGACACCTAATACCTGACACTTTCTACAGGAAAATTCATTCATTTTTCTTAAATTATTTTACATGCTCCCCAGGAAAGTAATGTTTAATTTTTATTTTGAAATAATTATTTATCCATAAGACATTGCAGATGGCTCAAGCCTGTAATCCCAGCACTTTGGGAGGCCGAGACGGGCGGATCACGAGGTCGGGAGATTGAGACCATCCTGGCTAACACGGTGAAACCCCGTCTCTACTAAAAAAAATACAAAAAACTAGCCGGGCGAGGTGGCGGGCACCTGTAGTCCCAGCTACTCGGGAGGCTGAGGCAGGAGAATGGCGTGAACCCGGGAGGCGGAGCTTGCAGTGAGCTGAGATCCGGCCACTGCACTCCAGCCTGGGCGACAGAGCAAGACTCCGTCACAAAAAAAAAAAAAAAAAAAAAAAAAAAAGACATTGCAGAAAATGTATAGGGAAGTGCCATGTCAACTTCATTTAGTCTTCCCCAAAGTTAATACTTTCTACAACCGTACAACCGTACAATATCAAAGCCAATAAGACAATATTAGTGTAATCCATAGTACTTATTCAGATTTTACCAGTACACAGGCATCCCTGTGTTTAGGGGTGTGTACAATATATCATATGTGCAGCCTTGTGTCCCACCAACAAAATCAAGATACTCAACTGTACATTGCCACAAGGCTTTCTTGTTTTACCCCTTTGTAGACACACCTATCCCCTCCCACCTCACTCCTATCACTTGGCAGCCACTGATCAGTTTTTCTTCTCTATAATTATGTCATTATATTTCATAAATATTACAAAAATGGATCCCTGCAGTATGCATGTTTTTAAGACTGGCTTCTTTTATTCTCTAAGCATAATTTCCTTTAGGTTTACACAAGTTCTTAGGTGTGTGAATAGCTTATTCCTGGTTTATTACTGAGTAGTGTTTCATGGTATGTATGAATGTATCATTGTTCAGCTGTTCATCCACCAAAGGACATTTGGGTAGTTTCCTGTTTATAGATATTATAAATTAAGCTACTAAGAACATTTGTTTACAAGGCCCTGGGTGAAAATTATTTGTCATTTCTCTGTGACAAATGCCCAAGAATGCAATTGCCAGGTTGTATGGTAAGTCCATGTTTAGTTTCAAAAATAACTGACCGTCTGTTTCCCAAAGTGACTGTGCTATTTATATTCCCCAAAGCAATGTATGAGTGACCCACTTGCTCCAAATCCTCACCACTACTTGATTTTTTTTTTTTTTTTGCCATTCTGAAAAAGTTTTAGTAATATTTCATTATGGTTTTAATTTGCATTTCTTTAATTGCTAAGGAAGTTAAACGTCTCTCATATTTTTATTTGCCATATAATCTTCAGTAAAGTGTCTGTGCGTTTATTTTACCCACCTTCTGCCTGGAGTATTTTGTTTGTTTCACTGAGTTTTAAGAGTCTTTCGTATTTTATATCTATTGTCAGATATGTGACTTGAAAATATTTCTTCCACCATGCAGCTTATCTTTTCATCTTTTTCTCAAGGTAAAAGGTTTTAATTTTGATAAGTTCCAATTTATCGATCATTCCACTTACGGTACTTGCTTTTGATGCTGAGTCTAAGAACTCCTTGCTAAGTTCTAGTTCCCAAATATTTTCTACTATATTATTTTCTTAGAAGTTTTATAGTTTTACACTTTAATCTACAATCCATTTTTGCTTAGCACCATTTATTAAAATTAAAATTGTTTTGGCTATTTTTGAGTTTCGCCTTTCTATATAAATTTTAAGATAAACTTTTCTATGTATACAATAAATATGCTGAGATATTGTACTTGTGTAATTCATAAATTCATTTAGAGAAAATTGACAACTTTACTGTGTTGAGTGTTCCAAATCACATCCATCATGACTCTTCAAGTAGTTCTTTAATTTCTTCCATCAGCATTTTATTATTTTTATCATACAGAATCTGTACATGCCATGTTAGGCTTATATCTAATATAACATTTTTTGGAAAAACTATAAATGGCATTGTGGGTTTAATTTCTGTTTACACTTGTTCATTTTTGCTATCTAAAAATATGATTGATTTTTGTTGATCATATGTCTTGTGACTTTATTTAACTCACATAAATCCATTTGGTTTCTACTTGTGTAGATTCCTCGGGGTTTCCTACATAGAAAATCATCTTGTCTGCCAAGAGAGACCATTTTATTTCTTTCTTTCAAATCTGGCATGCATTTTATTTTTTTTTTCCTGTCTTATTGTAGTGCCTGAAATGCCAGTACTATGCCAAAAAGAGTGGAGAGAGAGAATAACCATGCCTTGTTCCTGATTTTCAAGAAAGGTATTCAGTCTTTCACCATTAAATTCCTCTCTATTCCAGTATAATGACAATTTTTAATCATAAATGAGTACCGAACTTTGTGAAATGCCTTTTTGGTTTCAGTTGATATGATCATGTGACTTTTCTACTTTCACCTGTTGTAATGGTGGACTGCAATGATTGATTTTTGAATATAGAACCAGCTTTGCATATTGGGAATAAATAACCCAATATAGTTACGGTATATTATTGTTTTTATACATTGTTGGATTCAGTTTGCTAAAATTTTGTTAAGGCTTTGTGTATGCATGTTCATGAGTGATTTTGTTTGCTTGCTTTTTATGCTGAGGTTGGTTTTTTATTAGAGAACCACTGGCCTCATAAAATGGATTGGAAGTTTTCTCTTTTTCTATATTCTAGAAAAGGTTGTAGACACTTGTGTTAATTTCTTCCCTAAATGTTTGCTAAATTGAGCTACTAAAACCATCTGGGCATAAAGATTTCCTTTTTTGGAACTCTTTAATTAAAAATTCAATTTTTAAATGGTTATAGAGCTACTCACATTATATTACCTTGGGTGAGTTTTGATATATTTTTTCAAAGAATTCTAAGTTGTTAAATATTAAAATGTTATTTTCATGTAGTATTTCTTTAGTATCTTTGTGATGGTTGCAGGCTCTGTTTGGAAATTCCTCACATTGTTGAGTTATATCTCTTTTTTCATCCTTATTGATTTTTCTAGATTTTATAAGGAGCCCTATCTGATACAAGCAGCCACTTAGTGTGCCTGTTAAGATCACCTAAAACAGGATTTTAGCCTTCTATGAGGATGGTTCTATATAGTTTTGTATCCTATCTGACTGAAAATATGTTCTATATGTATGTGTGCATGTGTGTGTGTGTGTTTGTGTGTTTATGCTGCTAGCTTGAATAGGGTTCTTAGTTTTCCTTTGAAATTTTTTGTTGTGTTTGAATGACTGTATAATGAACACATGTTAATTTCACAACAGTAATAATGTTTATTAAAAACAATAGGAATTTTTATTACCTCGAAAAATGATATATGGTCAGAACTTTTAAAACTAAATGTTCTAAAATAAGGACTTTAAAAATGTTGAATGCATTGTAGTTTTAAGCTGGCATAGACTTCAATTTCAAAAACACTCTGGCTAACATTTGGGACCTTTTAGCAATCAGGCAGTATGTAATTTGGAAGTGAAATCCTGCTGTATTAAATTCTGATCCTTTTTAATAAGATGCTTCTAGATGAGCTCAATTGTAAACTGTCAAGAAGGTCAGCATTTATTATGTAAGAGAAATATGTGATGTGGTTCAAGCAAGCCAAAGGCCAACCTGACCAAGAATCTATTTACCAGTCAAAACCTTAAATCCCTAACATGAGAGTCTCTCTGAAGAATTAAGACTTTCTCCCCCAGATGAGATGCCTTCAGGCAAAGCATGAATCAGTGATGTGGACTGAATTGAAAATTATCTATGTGACACTTAGGAGCATTACCTAATACAAAAATGCAAGATCTTTTAATTACTGTGCAGGGCAGTACCAACCTTGAAACTGCCCCATCCGTTGACATTAAATAGCAGATATTTGCCCAAAGATCTTCTTTGTCTCTAAAAAAAACTTATAAAACCTCACAATTGTGTGAGATTTACACTCTGACTGACTTTTCTCTTTTTTCAGATTGGTGGGGATGATACCACTCCTGCAAGTTTTAACGCAGTTACAGATTACCACCATTCACCACCACAATTAGCATAAAAATTTTCCATCACCCCCAAAAATCTATGTTATGAGAACATTTTGTAATCACAAACTCCCCAACCCTTAGCAATCACTGATATGTTCACACTATATTTTGTCTATTTGAAAATGTCATACAAATGGAATCACACAGTATGTAATTTTTTTAATTTCTAACTTTTGTGGGTATTACAAATATGCGTGCATATATATATATGGGTTACATGAGATATTTTGATACAGGCATGCAATGTATAATGAGGGTAAATGGGGTATCCTTCGCCTCAAGCATTTATTCTTTGTGTTACAAACAATCCAATTATATGTTTTAGTTATTTTAAAATGTACAATTAAACTATTTTTAACCATAGTCACTCTGTTGGGCTAGCAAATAAATGCTAGGTTTTATTCATTCTTTCAATTTTTTGTACCCACTAACCATGACCACTACTCACCCCACACTCCTTTCAGCCTCTGGTAATCTTCCTTCATTCTCTATCTCAATGATTTCAACTATTTTAATTTTTAGCTTCCACAAATAAGTGAGAACATGCAAAACTTGTCTTTCTGTGCCTGACTTATTTCACTTAACATAATGACCCCCAGTTTTATCCATGTCGCTGCAAATGACAGGCTCTCACTCTTTTTTATGGCTGAATAGTACTCATTTGTGTATATACACCACATTTGTTTTATTTATTCTTCTCTTCGTGGGCACTTAAGTTGCTAATATATAGAAACATAATTGATTTTCATGTGTTGTCTTTACATTCCTAAACCCACTCATTAGTTCAAGTAATTTAAGGATTCCTGGAGAATTTCTCAATAGGTAATCATGCCATCTGCAAATAAATGTGGTTTTCTTTTTTTCTGATCTATATATTTTGTAGTTATTTTTCTTTCTTTAATCCACTGGATAAACTTTCCCCTACAAAGTTAAATAGGAGTGGTGACAATGACATCCTTGTTTTTTTCCCTATCTTAGGGGGAAAACATTCAGTCTTTCACCATTAAGTACAATACTAGTGACATAAGATCCTCGGGGTGTTGCTTCAGCAGCCAGAAACCTCTGTGACCAGTGGTGCCTTTGCCCAAGTTTTGCTTGGACCCACTGGGCTTGTTCTGCCCACTCAGCCTGGCAGGCTGCACTAGGCTGACGCTACCAGCCCTAATTTTATGACTGTCAAGGGTGAACCAGATGCGAAGCAGTGAGGGGTGGATGAGTGAGCAAGCACAGGGTCTGACCACTATGCACAGCCAGGTATACCGGCTGCGGTGGGGCAAGAAGCTCCAGGCACTGACATGGGTGTGAGCTCCCTGTGAGTCTGCAGATAGACCAGGCATACTGCAAGCAATTTCTGTTGTTGGCACCAGGGAATGCAGGGCCACTTGTAAGCTTGATGATGCCAGGAACTACAGAGACCCAGAGAGGGTGTTGCAGCTTGGGGAGCTCCTAAGTCCTCAAAGGGACACAGCTCTTCTCTCCTTCTTGTCACCCTCAATGTGGCTAGCATGGGGGCATGTTGCAGTCCTGGTTGTGTTACAGCACTTTCAGTCTTACCATTTGGTGAGTCCCGAGTTCTTGTCCCACATCCAGGAAGAATTAGGTAGGCAGACAACTGGAGGGTGCGCAAGGCAAAGAGGTGCTTTATTGAGCGACAGACAGCACAGTTCTCAGGAGACAAGAAGTGGGTAGATCCTCTCTGCAGGCAGGTCATCCCATCTGCCCGAATCTGGTTGAGTTGGGGTTTTTAATAGACTTCAGAAGATAAGAAGTATAGGCTGATTGGTCCATGAGCGGCCATGGGTGGGCCTGGAAATAAAGCATCTAAGTTCTATCTCCAGGCCACAGAACTGGCAGTCTGGCCAACAGGATTCAGCCTTCCCTGGCTTGAAGGTGGTGCTTCACTATGGACATTCCCCTTTCTGCCCAGAGCCTATCTGCCTCTTTCTCTCCTCTAAATGTCATCCATGGCCCCTAGGTTGTTTGTGCCAAGGGACACCTGCAGGTCCATGCAGAGCTGCCCTCAGCCCCTCCTTGGCCTCCATTGCATGCTCATCAGTGCCCAAAGTCCAGAGGGAGCTGAGGCAGCAGGACATTGGCATGTCAGTGCCACCCAGAGCACATGCACACCCAGCTGGGTTGTGACTGTGCCTGGGCTCAGCCTCAACTTTGCTCTGAAATTCAAACGTGCACTGGGAGCATGGGGAGACCAGGCAACCGGAGCAGGCACTTTCAAGCTTGCAGGGGTACACCCGTGGGTCCACACCCACCTCTGGGTGGCTGCAGCTGTGCCTGGGAGCACGGGCTCCCACCACACCAACTTGGAAGGGGGCAGGACATCCACCTGTTCCTGGTTCCCTCTGGCTCCAAGGAACATGTAGCAGCCCGGGCCTTGTCTCCCCTGCAGCAGCAGCTCCAGATGGGCTGCTGCTGCATCACTAGCTATAGATATTTTTTATGAACATTGTTTTTCAAGTTGATCAAGTTGTCTTCCATTCCCAATTTGATATTTCCCAGTTTTATCAGAAATGCATGTTGAATTTTGGCAAGTAATTTTCTGATCAATTAACATAATCTTTTTTTTTTTAATTTTTAGACTGTTAATATGGCAGATAGAATTAGTCGATTTTCAAATACAGAACCAGCCTTACATTCCCAGAACAATCTCTATTTGTCCATTAAAAATGTATTTCTAGAATTGAGTTGTTTCTAGTACTATGACGTTTTGGTATCAAGGCAATAGAAGACTCATAAATGAGTTGAGAAGTATTTTTGTCTTCTATTTTCTGGACGAGATTTTATAAAGTTTGTTTTTTTCAATAGGCAAAGAGATTTCTCTTTTTGGATGTTTCTACTACAAATGTAATTTCCCTAATAGTTATAGAATGGTTCAGGTTTTTAATTTTATTATTGATGAGTTATGCTAGTTTTGGTTTTTAGCAAATGGCTCCTTTCATCTAAGTTGATGAAGTATATGCTTAAGTTTGTCTGTTGTATTGTCTTTTTACTCTTTAATGTTTCCAAAGTATGTAGTGTATCCTCTCCTTTAATACTAATATTTGTTTATCAATTTGGGGACTGCTTTTAATGACAGCTAATTTACAACATCCCTAGGTTATAATCTTCCTGCATTTTGTAAGAGAATCAATATAGAACATTTTGGTAGTATACAATACAACTTCACCTTGCAAGAATACAGCCAACTGCTATAAACCAGACTTTGAGGGCAATGAATATTACCACAACCTAAATATTTCTCTCTAATAGTGTAAGGTACAAACCAGTGCCAGTTGTAAAACTGTCACTGGTACACAAGAAGGTCAGGACAGAAGATGGGAATGATAATTTGGAAAGCAATTATAGCAATATGATGGTAATTTTATGTATTTTGAATAAATAATAAAATTAGGTTATACTTTAAATGCCTTTTTATATTTTTAGTAATTTTTAAGTATTTTATAAAAGTATCTGTTCAATGCAAAACATGTTTCATAAAAATAAAGTTTCAATATATATTCTTTGAGATAACCACTCCAGAGAAGTTGTCCACCAATGTATCACTGTCTTTCTTTTAAAAAGCAGAAAATTTTCCTGTCTGTTCCTCTGCCAGGGAGTCATTTCCATAGTCATAATGGAAATACTATCTCTCAGTATCTATAATTTATTCAAAATATTTTTTCATTCTTATAGCTGTATACTCCAAATATATTCATTCCTGTCTAAACATATCTTTGTATTGCTAAGCAGATAATGAGGTCTCTGTGATGTTTGCCTATTGATTTTTAGGAACTGAGCTTTAGTTTAACCATTTTTCTCTTCTTTCAGCCATGTTACATCATTTCTGCATTTACCAAATTTTCCTCATATTGGTGTCTAGGTCATTGACAATGTTTGCAAATACTAGCAGTGAGGCTTTCTTTTTATTTAACTTTAGTATTTTTTAATTGTAAGCCTGAAGTGTGAATATTTGATGCTTCTGCTACCATCTCACTAACTCCACCTATAATTTTCTAATGCTTGTGTGTGTGTGTGTAATCATTGACAATTATTAATTGATTTTTTCATTGCCTTCTGAATTTTTATACTTATGAGAGATTAAAATAAGAATATGGTATCTCTAAGCCAAACAACTTCCAATTTAGAAAAGTTTTAAAACATGCAGTAAACAGGGAGGCATAGAGGCATGTAATCAGAAATATTAAGCAGAATTGAGAATTTTTCTAGAAAAGAATAGTGAGTACGATTAATGGTACATAGAATTGATAGGGAGTAAATAGGTAAGAAGCCTGTTGAGATTTTGAGGGAATTTCAGTGCCAAAGAAACAATAAACCTTGTCTAACAAGCTTCTGACTATTTCATGAGCTTCAAAAGAGAAGCAATATAGAAAAACTGAGCAAACTGTAAGGATGGCATAGCCAGGCATGACACTTTAGATGTGACTGACGAAGATGATAGACCTGGAAGAGTAGCCCAGAAGTTGAAGCCATAGTCATAAAGAATAATGTACAAGAAGAAAAAGAATCCAAGTATTAAACCGACAAAGATCAAAAAAGAAAAAGAAGGATATACCGTAATGGTAAAGGGTTCAATTCAACAAGAAGACCCAGCTATCCTAAACAGATGTGCATCCAACATGGGAGCACCCAGATGCATAAAGCAAGTTCTTAGAGACCTTCAAAGAGATTTAGACTCCCACACAATGATAGTGAGAGACTTTAACACCCCACAGACAGTATTAAACAGATGATTAAGGCAGGAAATTAACAAATATATTTAGGACGTGAACTCATATTGGACCAAATGAATCTCATAAATACCTACAGAACTCTTCACCCGAAAACAACAGCATATACATTCTTCTCACTGCCACATACTCTAAAATCGACTACACACTCAGACATAAAATAATCCTCAGCAAATGCAAAAGAGCCAAAATCATACCAGCCACTCCCTTGGACCACAGTGGAATAAAAATAGAATTCCCAACTAAAAATTGCTCCAAAACATACAATTACATGGAAATTAAACTTGCTCCTAAATGACTTTTGAGTAAACAATGAAATTAAAGCAGAAATCAAGAAGTTTTTGAAACTAATGAGAGCAAATATACAATGTATCAGAATTTCTGGGACACAGCTAAGGGAGTATTAAGAGGGAACCTAAACACATACATTAAAAAGTTAGGATGGTATCAAGCTAACAAACTAACATAAAAACAAAAATGACGAGAGAAATAAGAGTAAATCAACCCGAAACCTGGCAAAAGACAAGAAATAAGCAAAATCAAAACTAAATGGAAGGAGATGGAGACATGAAAAACCATTCAAAAGGTCAATGAATTCGGAAGTTTGCTTTTATGAAAAAAATTAATAAAAAAGAACACTAGTTAGAATAATCATGAAGCCAAGAAAGAAGATCCAAATACGATTAGAAATAAAGAGGATGTTACCACTGACCCCATAGAAATAAAAATAATCATCAGTGACTATGACGCACACCTCTATGTATACACACTGGAAAACCTAGAAGATATAAATGATTGCTGGACACATACAACACCCCAAGACTGAAACAGAAAAAATTGAATTCCTGAGCAGATTAATAACAAGCTTTGAAATTGAATCAGTAATAAATAGCCTATTAAACTAAAAAAAAAAAGTTCTGTACCAGATGGATTTGTAGCTGAATTCTAACTGATGTCCAAAGAAGAGCTAGTGCCATTCGTAGTGAAAATATTCCAAAAAATTGAGGAGTAGGGATTTATTTCTAACTCATTCTATGAGGCCAGCATCATCCTCATAACAAAATCTGTCAGAGACACAACAACAAAAACAAAACAAAACAAAAAAAAAACTTCAGGCCAATATTCTTGATGAACATTGATGTGAAAATCCTCAACAAAGTACCAGCAAACTGAATCCAGCAGCATATCAAAAAGTTTACCCATCATGATCATTGGCTTTATCCCTGGGATGCAAGGTTGGTCCAACATATGCAAATTGATAAATGTGATCCATCACATAAACAGAACTAAAGACAAAAACCACATGATTATCTCAATAGATGCAGAAAAGGCTTTCAATAAAATTTAACACACTTTGTGTTAAAACCGTCAATTGGAAAAACGTACCTCCAAATAATAAGAGCTATCTCTGACAAATCCACAGCCAACATCATACTGAACAGGCAAAAGCCAGAAGCATTCCTGTTGAAAACCCACACAAGACAAGGACGCCCCCTCTCATCTATCTTGCTCAGCATCATATTGGAAGTCCTGGCCAGAGCAATCAGGCAAGAGAAATAAACAAAAGGCATCCAAATAGGAAGAGAGGAAGTAAAACTATCCCTGTTTGAAGATGACATGATTCTATATCTAGAAAATCCCATAGTCTCAGCCCAAAAGCTCCTTAAGTTGATGCACAACTTCAGCAAAGTTTCAGGATACAAACTCAACGTACAAATACCACTAACATCCCCATATATGACACATTCAAGCCAACAGCCAAATTAGGAAGGCAATCTCACTCACAATTGCCACAAAGAGAAAAAAAATGCCTAGGAATACATTTAACCAGGGAGGTGAAATATCTCTACCATAAGAATTACAAAACATTGCTCAAAGAAACCAGAGGTGACACAAACAAATAGAAAACCATCCTATGCTCATGGATAGGAAGAATCAACATTAAAATGGCCATACTGCCCAAAGCAATTTATAGAATCAGTGCTATTCCTATCAAACTGCCAATGACATTCTTTATAAAACTAGAAAAAAATTATTTAAAAATGTATATGGAATCAAAAAAGAGCCTAAATAGTTAAGGCACTCCTAAGCAAAAAAATAGACCAGGAGCCACCACGCTACCTGAATTCATAGTATACTACAGTGCTACAGTAACCAAAACAGCGTGGCACTGGTGAAAAAAAAACAGACACATAGACCAATGGAACAGAATAGAGAGTTCAAAAATAAGACTGCACACAGAGAACTCTCTGGTCTTTGAAAAAGTAAACAAAAACAATGGGGAAAGGACTCCGTATTCAATAAATGGTTAAATGGTGCTGAGATAACTGCCTTACCAAATGCAGAAGATCGAAACTGGACCTCTTCCTTCCACCATACACAAAAATCAACTCAAAATGGATTAAAGACATAAATGCAAAACCCAAAACTCTAAGAACCCTGGAAGACAACTTAGGCAATAGCATTCTGAATATAGAAACTGGCAAAGATTTTATGGCAAAGATTTTATGTTGAAAATGCCAAAAGCAACTGCAACAAAAGCAAAAATTGTCAAATGGGATCTAATTAAACTAAAGATCTGCTACATAGCAAAAGAAACTATCATCAGAGTAAACAAAAAACCTACAAATTAGGAGCAAATATTTGTAAGCTATGCATCTGACAAAAGTCAATATCTAGCATCTATAAGGAACATATACAAATTTACACACACACAAAATAACCTCTTTAAAAAGTAGCCAAAGGACATGGATAGCCACTTTTCAAAAGAAGTCATACATGTGACCAACAAGCATGTGAAAAAAAGCTCAGTAACACTGATCATTAGAGACATGCAAATCAAAACCTCAATGAGAAACCATCTCACACCATTCAGTATGTCTGTTACTAAAAAGTTAAAAAATAACATACTGGACAGGTTGCTGAGAAAAGAGAATGCTTATACACTGTCGGTGGAAGTATAAATTAGTTTAATCATTCTGAAAGACAGCGTGGTAATTCCTCAAAGAACTAAAACTGGAACTACCATTCGACCCAGTAATCCCATTACTGAGTATATACCCACACAAATATAAATTGTTCTGTCATAAAGACACACACACACGGATGTTCACTGCAGCACTATTCACAATAGCAAAGGCAGAGAATCAACATAAATGCTCATCAATGATAGAATGAATAAAGAAAATGTGGTATATATACACCGTGGAATACTACCCAGGCATAAAAGCACACGAGATCATGCCCTTTTCAGGAACATGGATGGAACTGGAGGCCATTGTTCATAACAAACTAATTCAGGAAGAGAAAACTAAACACCAGATGTTCTCACTTTTAAGTGGGAGCTACATGATGAGATCACATGAACACAAAGAGGGGAACAATAGACACCAGGGCTTACCTGAGGCTGCATGATGGGAAGAAGGAGAGGATCATAAAGAAAATAACTATCTGGGTACTAGGCTAAATACATGACACCCATGACACTACTTTATTTATATAAAAAACCTGCACATGTACCCCTGAACCCAAAATAAATGTTTTAGGAAAAAAAAAAGGAAAACAAAGTCTAATCAAAAAGTTTTCCTCATATCATTCACTGTTATTTTCAACAATCTGTGATCTGTGTTTCCCATTCTTCTCCTTTTCAAATGAATTATTTATTGGTTAAGCTGCCTCTGTTCTGCTACTGTGTATTAGTTGGGGGAGGGTGGGCAGAGCAAGAAATGTCTTTTGAATTCAAAGGTTACTGAACTGTGAAGGCACTTTTATGCCTGATGCAGAATAATGTGTATTATTCACAGAACCAGGACCTGAGCTGGATGCTGTTAGTAACAAAATTTTAAATGCCTCCTTTGTAAACAGAGTATGTTCAATGTGTGAGAAGAAAAAAGAGTGAAATTGGTAGTTGATCACCAGAAAGGCAGATTTTGGCAAAAAACAAAACAAAACAAAAACAAACAAAAAACCAAAAATCCACAGCCATTTGTTTACTGAACTTCATTTCATTCTTCTCTTTGAAAAAATATAATTACTAGATTTCCTGGAGGAATGGGAAAATATGACTTATTTGCCAGCCAAACCTCTCACCTCCCAAAAAATCCGGTGAAGTCTTTGAGTCTGTAGTGAATGCTATAATTTCTAAATCAATGATTCCCAATGACATAATTTCCCTTTTCCACCCAGGGATCACCTGACTGCATGTGGAGTAATTTGTGTTTATGAAAACTAGGATGATACTACTGGACTCTAATGGATAAAAGCTTGGGACCCTCATAAACATCATGCAATGTACAGGACAATTGTCATGATAGCATTAGGAGAAATACCTAATGTAAATGATGAGTTAATGGGTGCAGCACTGCAACATGGTACATGTATACCTATGTAACAAACCTGCATGTTGTGCACATGTACCCTAGAACTTAAAGTATAATAAAATAAATAAATAATAAAAAATAAAGTGAACAATTCCATGGTTATTAGTATATGTACAGAGCTGTGAAACCATTACCATAATCTAATTTTAAAACATTTTCATCATTGCAAAGAAAGTCCTCTCCCATTCCCCCATCCTCATGCCCTCTAAAAAGTAAAATTATCCAATCAAATGTCAATGGTACCAAGGTTGAGAAACCCTTTTCTGAAACGATGGCATCTTGGTTTGCATGGCTATATGAGACAAAGCACCTCAGTCCACTTGCATTAGATGATAAATATGACATAAGCCTTTCTAGTATTAATATAGCAAAATTTGTTTTTTGAATTATTTTTGCAATACTCTCTCATGTGAACAGAATGTTAAATCACTGATCTAAAGCCTTAGAACTTACCACCTCATAGGATTGGTAAGAAGATTAATTATTTTGCTTATAAAGCATTTAGGACAGTAACTGGTACAAGGTGCGATCTCAGTAGGTTTGGTTAAAAATAATGTTTTTTTCTTCCCATTACTTTCTCTTTTGTATGATATAAGGACAATCATGCACCACATAATAGCATTTCCCTCAACAGTGAACAGTTATACAACGGTGGTCCTATAAAGTTATAATAGAGCTGAAAAATTCCTATTGCCTAGTAATGTCATAGCCACTGTAATGTTGTAGCACATTCATTATTCACATATATGTGGTGATGTTGCTGTAAAAAAATCTGTTGTACTGCCAGACCTATGAAAGTGCAGCACATTCAGTTAGCCTCCATATACAATAATCGGTAATAATAATAAATGACTATGCTATTGGTTTAAGTATTTATTATACTTCTTATCATTATTTTGGAGAGTACTCTTACTTATTAAAAAAAAAAAGTTAATGGTAAAGCAGCCTCAGGCAGGGTCTTCAGGAGTTATTCCGAAGAAGGCATTGATATTACAGAAGTGCTATTGCTTCTGAAGAGATTCCGGTAGGACAAGATGTGGAGGTAGAAGACAGGAATATTGATGATATAGGCCTAAGCTAATGTATGTATTTATGTCTTAGCTTTTAACAAAAATGTTTAAAAAGTAGAAACAGATTAAAAACAAAAGAAGTGTATAGAATAAGTATATTAAAATATTTTATACAGCTGTAAAATGGATTTGTGTTTTAGTGACATAAGAGTCACAAATTTTTCAAAATTAAAATTTGTATAAAGTAAAAATATTACTGTAAGCTCAGGTTTATTTATTATTGAAGAAAGAAAATATTTTTATAAATTTAGTGTGTCCTAATATATAGTGTTTATAAAGTCTATAGTAGTGTACAGTAATGCACTGGGCCTTTATATTCACTCACCACTCACTCACTGACTCACCCAGCGTAACTTTCAGTCCTGCAACCTCTATTCACAGTATATGCCCTATGTAGTTATACTATTTTTAATCTTCTATACCAATTTTTACTGTCCTTTTCTATGTTTATATATGTTTAATATACAGATACATAGCCATTGTGTTACAATTGCCTATCGTATTCCATACAGTAACATATTGTATAGGATTGTAGCCTAGGAGAAAGAGGCTATACAATATAATAATATGTGTATAGTAGGTATAGCCTCTGCATAGGATAATTAGTAGGCGTGTAGTAGGTTGTACCATCTAGATTTGTGTAAGTATACTCCATGTTGTTCACATAAAGACAAAATCCCCTAAGGATGCATTTCTCAGAATGTATCTCCATCATTAAGCAACATATAACTTGACAGTTATTTTACAATTTCCTTTTGTAGATGAGGAAAATTAGGATACAGAGAGGTTAATTAAGTTGATTATATTTGCAGAGATAGTAAATAATAAAACACATATAGACCTAGAAAATCTGATTCCCAAGTTCAGGTCCTTGATACCACACTACAACTGTCTTTCACTGGAAAAGGAAAAGAAGTCCCACAGATGCAGAAAATTTCACTTAAATTAAAAATATTTTCTTCTCTGTATCTCAACCAGATTATAGAATCAGTTGCCTTTGGAAGCTCAACATTAATGAGCGGTATATTATACAGAAATTCAGGTAATTGTAGAAAGACTCCATACTGTATCCATGCTTCCCATGGAGCGGTAGCCAGAGTAAGCAGAATATTAGATACTGAAATCTCATATTTCATGTAGAAGCTTTCCTGAATAAAATAAGTAACTAAGCTGAGATATAGTTCACCTGCAGGCACTGCTTCGATTCCAGCCTGCTGGATCACACCAAATAAGTGATTGAAATTTATAGCAAACAGCCTTGTAGCTGAAAATCTGAGAAAAATATCCTGACAGATTCCGTCTTTAGAGTGAGAAAATGAAAAGAGTATATATTCACTGAGTTTGGGGAAAAATACCTGTATATAAATCTCTATTCAATGAAATGTATGAGAAAAAAAAGGAATCACAGAAAAAATGTGACATATAAAAAGAGAAGATCTTTTATGTGTGAAGGGAGTGTGATCTGCCTACAGTGTGAGGCTCTCCATGCTCCCACTCTGTGTCACATGTGCTCAATCCTTTTGATTAGGAAGTGGAGAACTGATACACAATGTCAGTCATAACTCAGAATAATGAGTTCAGGGAAGAGATGTCTGATGCAAAATGGCCAATCAGAGCCTTTGGATGTTAAGAAACAGACATCACATTTCCATAAGGGTTGTTGATTTAGAACCATTTGACTATAGACCTGAAGGAAGCCATCTTGACAGTCACATAGAGAAAGCCTGCATTCATTTAATTTTGTTTTTTGAATGTTGGCTATGTTCAAGGACACTAATCTAGTTCCAGGAGATGGCACAATAGACAAAACAGATTAAATCCAGGCCCCTTTAAAAGCTAACTTTCTAGCAAAGGAGGGAGATTTAAATAAATAACAAGTACATAATGTGAAGCCAGTTTGAGATAAATGTTGTTTTATAAACTAAATAGCTGAGGTATCAAGTATAAATTGAGGGAACATGGATTGGATAGCATTATCAGGAAAAGACTTCCTGAAGAAGGGGCATTTGAAGAACTAAAGAAACAAAATACAACAGCAAGCAAGAAAACATCTGGGAGAAAGCAGAAGGAATTGTGAGTGCAAAACTTGAAATGGACACATTTTCATTTTTACAGTGTTTGATGAGAAGAATGACAGAGAGTGTGGTTGAAGCAGAATGAATAATAATACAGTTGGCCGTCCATATTCATGGGTTCCACATCCATGGATTCGACCAGCCATAAATTAAAAAAAAAAATTGTATATGTACTGAACATATGCAGGCTGTTTTCTTGTTATTGTACCCTAAACAATACATCATCACAACTATTTATATAGCAGCTACATTGTATTAGATATAAGTAATCTAAAGATGATTTTAAATATACAGGAAGATGTACATAAGCTATTTGCAAATAATAAACCATTTTATATCAGGAACTGGAGCATCCATGAGTTTTGGTATCCATGGCAGATCCTGGAACCAATCTTCCACAGATACTAAGGGATGACTGCATTTGAAGGAAATGAGGTTGTAGAATAAGCCAAGAGCAAGAGCGTATATGGCCTTTAGGCTACATAAGCACTTCCAATTGAATTATAATGAAAGACCATGTATTCTGTTCTTGCGATAGTTTGCTGAGAATGATGGTTTCCAGCTGCATCCATGTCCCTACAAAGGACACAAACTCATCCTTTTTTATGGCTGCATAGTATTCCATGGTATATATGTGCCACATTTTCTTAATCCAGTCTGTCACTGATGGACATTTGGGTTGATTCCAAGTCTTTGCTATTGTGAATAGTGCCACAGTAAACATATGAGTGCATCACATGTTCTCACTCATAGGTGGGAACTGAACAATGAGATCACTTGGACTCGGGAAGGGGAACATTACACACCGGGGCCTATCATGGGGAGGGGGGAGGAGGGAGGGATTGCACTGGGAGTTATACCTGATGTAAATGATGAGTTGATGGGTGCTGAGAAGTTGATGGGTGCAGCACACCAACATGGCACAAGTATACATATGTAACAAACCTGCATGTTATGCACATGTACCCTAGAACTTAAAGTATAATAATAATAAAAATAAATAAATATATATATATATAAAAAAGAAAGACCATGTAATAATTTGTCTGAGTAGGTAATGTGATGAAATTTACAGTTGTACATAGGGCAAAAGTTTTGATAGGCAAGAGTAGAAGCAAAGATGTTAGAGGAGAGGCTCTAAACATGTTAGAAGGCTAATAAAGATTATAGGACAAAGATGACCCTGCTTGTGTCTAGGGTAGAGGCAGTGGCAATGGTGACAATACAAAGAATATATTTTGAAAATAAAGATAATATAATTTAGCAGAAAATAATAGGAAAAAAAGGAACAAAGGCAGATCATAAAAGTTGAAAAGAAATAGCAATGTGATAGATTTAAATCCAAATATATCAATAACCACATTAAATGTTAACGATCTAAATACCTAATTTAAAAGGCAGAAGTTGTCAGATTGTATAAGAAAGCAACCACTACTATATGCTATGTATAAGACAATGTAAAGACACAGATTAAAAGCAAATGAATATAAAATCATATATACCATGATAACACAAATAAAAAGAAAGTTGAAGTAGCTATATTACTATAAGACAAAGTAAATTGCAGAGCAAGAGTGCTGTCAGGAAATAAAGAGAGTCATTTTATCTAAAAAGCCAATTCAATAGAAGATATAATAATCCAAAATTCGTATGAGTCTAAACACCATCTGTATGTTAAATATAAAGGAGAAAAATTCACTATTGTAATATGAAATGTAAACACCCTTAACTATCTCAATACTTCATAGACAATTAGACTGAAAATAAGTGAGAATATAGAAAACTTCAGCACAATCAACCTGACAAACTGATATTTATAAAACATTTTACCTAATAGCAGCAGAAAACATATTCTCTTCAAGTAGACACTGAACCTTTACCACGACGCACCATAAAGTCTATCAAACACATGTCATTAAATGTCAATGCATTCAAATCACACAGAATACATTAACTGACCACAAGAGAATTAAATGAAAATTTAGTCAGTCAATAATCATCATTAACGTTATTGTCATCATCACCAACATCATTATTATCACAATTGTTTCTAACATTTGGGGAATTCAATGGGAAATTGTATACCTCAAAACTTGGTAAGCTATATATACCATTATCATAAGCACAGTATGTTACTTAATGGAAAAACATTAGATTCATTTCCATCATCCTGAGAAACATTGCAAGGATGCCTACTAGCTTAGCTGCTCTTCAGCATTGTAATAGAGGTATTAGCCAATGCAATCAGACAAGATAAATTGGACACATAAGAATGATAAAGAGTGCATAAAGCTAGCTCTTTTACAAGAGTATAATTGTCTTCTTGGGAAACTCTACATCAACAATTTAAAAAATAGCTTATGATATAAGGATGATGTAAAATGACAAGATATAAAAATATCACACTTTGGGAAGTCAAGGCGCAGGGACTGACTGAGCTCAGAAGTTCAAGACCAGACTGGGCAACATGGCAAAGCCTTGTCTCTACCAAAAATACAAAAAATTAGCTGAGCATAGTGGGGCACACCTGTGGTCCCAGCTACTTGGGAGGCTGAGATGGGAGGATCGCTTGCGCCTGGGAGGTAGAGGTTGCAATTAGCTGAGACTGCACTACTTCACTCCAACCTGGGTGACAGAATGAGACCCCATCTTGTTACCAGGGGGTCCTTGCTCCCAGAGGTCCCAAGATGGTGGCAGGCCACTTCCAAAATGGCAGCAGGCTGCTTCCAAGATGGTGGCAAGCCTCATGGTCTCTGACCTGGGGTTCTTGGCCTCATGGATTTCAAAGAATGGAATATTGGGCCATGCAGTGAGTGTTACAACTCTAATAGAAGCTGTGGGTCACAGAAGAGAACTGTGGAACCCAGTGACTAGCGTTCAGCTCGATTAGGACGAATTCGGGCACTTAGCCATGCAGGAATAATGGCAAGCCTTTAGTCCAATTGGGAGCGGCAACAGGCACTTCCCTGGATCAGAAGCACAGTGGATACCTGCTAGATCGGAGGAATGGAAGTCAGCAATGGGTTTGCCACGGCAGCAAACAGCAATGGTGGACAGCCAGCAAAAGCTCAGCTCCAGCCGTAACAAACGTGGACCAGTAGAGAGTGCAGTTACAAGATTTAATAAAGTGAAAACAGAGTTCCCACACAAACAGAGGGGACCCAAAGAAGGTAGCCACTGCCAGCTGGAATGCCTGGGTTTATATCCCTATCATTGTCCCTCCCACTGTGCTTTCAGGCGATAGATGATTGGCTATTTCTTTCCCTCCTATTTTTGCCTAATCAGCATTTTAGTGAGCTGTCTTTACTACCTGATTGGTCAAGTGTGAGCTAAGTTGCAAACCCCGTGTTTAAAGGTGGATGCAGTTACCTTCCCAGCTAGGCTTAGGGATTCTTAGTCGGCATAGGAAATCCAGCCATTCCCATCTCTCAATCTCCAAATCAAAACAAAACAAAACAAAAAACAAAAAGTAAAAAATCAATGACCATAGATCAACTTCCCGCATGACAGTGTAAGCTCTGCTGATTCACTCCCCAGGGACTTTTGGAAATTTTGGAAACATTTACTTTAAAATTGTTATACGACTGAACTGGTGCCTACTCTCCAAGCACAGTAAGACCAGATATAAACAGTGAGAATTTGCAGAGTAGGAAGGACACGCTTATTTGTAAGGCACCAAGCAAGGAGGACCCGGAAGCTTATGCTCAAATTCTGACCTCCCCAGTGGGATGTAGGTAAAGGTTTTCAAATGCAGGAGTAAATTTCAGGAAAGCAAAAGTTACAGACAAAATGGTAAGTCAATACACGGAGGTTACAAATTGACTGGGACCTAAAAAGGTGGGATATCTTTCAGCAGGTGCTGATTGGTTATAAGTAGTTTCAAACATTTTCTTATTTGTAATTGGTAAAGGAAGAGAAACATGGTTTAAAAATTTAGAATCAGCAGAAAAGAATATTAGCTCTGGCTCATGGGTGTGACTCCCTCTAGGACTCTCAGGAAGAAATTCAGAACAAAGAATAGTTCAGAGTTCAGTCCTCCCTTCTTTCTTATCTGAAGTTTATTTGTTGACGGATCCATTAGTGGGAGTCCAGCTTTCTGAAAAATAGCTCAGAGGTATATGTTAAGATGTTATCATTAGCACATCTCCTGACTCTAACTTTGCTATTGTTTTAGGCTACTATTGCTTTCTTGCTTATCAAGTCACTTATTTACTTTTCATGGCTAACTAGGTGCCTGGAATTTCTCTTGAAAACACTGAAGATTTTCGTTTATTTCCATGCCTTGGGGCAGAAGTACAGACCCCTAAGAAAGAATCTCCGCTCTGTCTCAAAATAGTCACTTGAAATAGTCCTAAGGGCAAATAACAAATGAACAAACATATATTCAAGAAACTGTATGAAAATTTGGTAGAATATGTGAGGGTCTGCCCTCTCCTCTCCTACATCCTCTGCTTCTCTCCCCTATGCTCTTCTTCCCTCCCACATCCCAGCTAGAGGAGAGAGATAATCAACTCTAGACTGCTGCAACCCAAAAAACAGGGCTCCTTCTACCCTCAGCTCTCAGCCAAAAGGTTATCTTGCTAAGGGCAGGACTTCACATTTTTCATCTTGCCCCTTGTTTTCTATTGCTGTAACTAAGTCCTGGGTGAGTGTAGTCAAGAGGTGGTGGCTGCCTTCTGCCTAGCCCATACTCATGGAACAGAAGCTCTGCCTTGGGCTTGTCTCACAGAAAATACTGGGAACACAATTGCCTTCCCTTAGCTCTGTAGACAGTGGTTCCATCCCCAAAGAAGCAAACCAAAAGGATCCTGTTGCTAAATGTGCAGCTACTACAAGGGCGTAACACTCAAAAAGAAGCTTGCCATTGCCTCTACTCCCACTCCCTGCTACAAAGCCCTGGTTCAGAGATTTTGGCTGGGGTGGAGGGAGAACCAAGCAGTAAAACAGATAGCTCCTAATTTATCTTTTAAATAACATATTTCATTTGCAACGAGTATGAAAATTTTAAATCTAAGAAATTTCTCAAAACAGTGAAGATTATGGTGAAGAAAATTGGGAGGAAATTTGAGGATCTAATAAAGATGCAGTCTAGACTGTAGGTTACGAAATTCGCAAAAAAAAAAAAAATTAGACATCTAGAAGAGCTCTTCTGAAATACGAACAAAATATCAAACAGTGACTCAGAAACTATATCTTGGAAAGAGCCTCCAATTTGAACAGGCTAGTACATACAGAACTTTTTGCTGCAGGACAGTGTTGTAAATAATACAGCAATTGGCCGGGCGCGGGTGGCTCACGCCTGTAATCCCAGCACTTTGGGAGGCTGAGGTGGGCGGATCACGAGGTCAGGAGATCGAGACCATCCTGGCTAACACGGCGAAACCCCATCTCTACTACAAATACAAAAAATTAGCTGGGCGTGGTGGCTGGCGCCTGTGGTCCCAGCTACTCGGGAAGCTGAGGCAGGAGAATGGTGCGAACCCAGGAGGCGGAGCTTGCAGTGAGCCATGATCGCGCCACTGCACTCCAGCCTGGGTGAGAGTGAGACTCCGTCTCAAAAACAATAAGAATAATAATAATAATACGGCAATTGGCCTATAATGAGTAGAGTTTAACAGCTGGATATGACTATGCGAGAGAATTAGTTTTACTAAAATAATTTGGTAGTCACTGAAAAATGAGAAAACTAATAACAAAGACAAGCTTGGTGTGGGGGGGAATATACCCAAAGATTTTACGATATGTTATTAAAAATATCCTGTGTCCAAGAAGATATTATCAGGCATATAAATAATAAAACAACAAATAATGCTTGTGAGAACATTCAGATTTGGGATTTAAAAGGAAAAGTTTTCAAAGTAGCCATTATAATTATGTTCACAGAAGTACAGGAAATCTTGATTAAAGGAGTAAAGGAAGGTATAATTACGATGTCACATCAAATAGAGAATTTCACTAAAGAGACAGAAAAATACAATATATAAGCAATCAAACAACTCTATGGAAGGAAAATAAATAATCCAATTAAAAAATAGGCAAGGGATCTAAATAAATGTGTCAAAAGAAGACATAAAAATGACAATCAAATACATGAAAAAACTGCCTAACCTCACAAATCACTAGGAAAATACAAATTAAAACCACAATGAGGCATCACAACACACCTGTCAGAATGGCTATTATCAAAAAGACAAATGTTAGCAAGTATTAGCAAGGATGTGGAATAAAGGGAACCCTTGTACACTGTTGGTGGAAATATAAATCAGTACAGCCATTGTGGAAAACAGTAAACAGTTTGGAGTTTGCTCATAAAACTAAAAATAGAATTACCATATGATTCAGCAATCCCCTCTCTGGATATTTACCTCCCAAATTTAAAATCAGTATGTCAAAGAGTAGTCTGCACTCCCATGTTCACTGCAGCATATACACTGCAGCACACACACACACACACACACACACACACATAAATATATACTGAACATCACAACAGCCAAGTTATGGAATAAACTGAAGCGTCCATCAACAGATAAATGGGTAAAGAAAAGATGGTAAAGATACACGATGAGGTATTATTTAGCCTTAGAAAAGAAAGAAATGTTGTCTTTTGTGACAACCTTGATGGAATTGAAGAATATTGTGCTAAATGAAATAAGACAGGCACAGAAAGACAAATAATCATATTCTCACTGATATGTGAAATCTCAAGCATCAAACTATAAGAAGGAGAGAATAGAATGGTAATAACCAGAAGCCAGGGGTATGGAGATGATGGTCAAAGTGTATAAGATCTCAATTAAACAGAGGGAATAAATTTTATTATTATTTTTTACTCCAAAATCTATTACATAGTATGGTGAGTATAGTAAATAATGATGTATTGTACATTTCAAAATATCTAAGAGAATAAATTTTAAATGTTTTTACCACAAAAAAGAAGTATTTAAAAGAGGTGGATATTTTAATTAGCTTGAAGTAATTATTGCATATTATATTTATAAATCATAAAATTCTTTTTTACCCCAGAAAAAAATACAACTATACTCTGTCAATTTACAATTAAAAATAAAAATTAAAAAATACACAAGAATAAACAATCTCTCAAAAAGAAAAATTACAATAACTGAAATTATAAAAATACGTTAGAGTGGCTCAACAATAGATAAGAACTAGCAAAAGTAAAAATTGGCAAACTTGAAGATAGATCGATAAAGGTTATGTGAGTTGAAGAACAAGGAGAAAAAATAAGGAAGAAAATAAAGACAGCACACCAACATACACATACTATGAATATCAGAGGACTGGAAAGAAAAAAAAGTTATTCAAAGAAATGCTAAGTGAAAAGTTTCCCAATTTATTGAAAAACAATAAATTTAGATATTCAATAAATAATGTAAATAAATAATATAAACAAATGTAGGTATTTCAACAAACTCCAAGTATGATAAGCACTTAGAGTCCCACAGACACACCATATTAAAATACTCAAAATTTTACAGACAGCAATCTAAAACAACAAGAGAAAATGTTTCTCCCAAGAGATCCCCAATAAAACTAATGGTTGTCTTCTCAATAAAAACAGTGGATGTCCAAAGAGAATGAGATAATCTATTCAAAATTCTCTAAGAAAAAAGTGTCAATAAAGAGCCCTTTATCAAGCAAAGTTATTGTTCAAAAATACAGGTAAGATAAAAGTGTTCCCAACTAAATAAATCTGAGAGAATATGTTGCTAATAGACATACCTTACAATAAGTAGTAAAGGAAGTTCTTCAGGCTGAAAGCAAGTAACTATAAATGGTCACTTGAATTCATATAAACAGCAAAAGCATTGATAAAGATACTTACATAACTATAATATATACTATTAATACAGATCCTTTTCTTTCTTTTATTAACTAACAGAATAAGCAATTGAATAGAATCATGTTTATAAGGCATTTTAGGCTCATAACACATACAAATGCAATGCATATGTATATATTTGTGAATAATAGCATAAAGAAGGTGGGCCGGAGCAAAGTTGTAATGGGCTAAGGTAATAATGACAGATTATAATATGATAATTATGAAAATGTGTTGTTTGGTTTGTAAAATTAATAGATGTAATAAGTGGAACAATAATACCCCAAAAGGAGGGTAAAAAGAAATGGAGCTACATAGAAATAATGTTCCTATATATTACTGGAATTAGGATAGCATGAATCTGAAGCTAATTTTGATAAGTGTGTGGTAAACCCTAGAGAAGCTACTCACAAAATAATTTAAAAATTATTTCACAGTTTATTGGTAAACTGTGAAAAGTTTACTAATAAAATAAAATTGCATGTTATAAAACATTTACTCAATCAAAAAGAAAGCAGTAAATGAAGAAAAGAAAAACAGACATAGACATATGGAAAACAAAAAGAAAAAATGGGAGATGCAAATTAGCCACATCAATAGTAGCATTAAATGTGAATAAACAAACAACAACAACAAAAAACATGGATTATCAGGTTGGTTAAAAACAGGACTTAACTAAATGTTGTCTACAGGAGACAAACTTTAGATTCAAAGACACAAATAGGTTGAAAATAAAAGAATGAAAAAAGATATTTCAGGCAATAGTAATCACAGATAACAGTAAACGTAGATTAGCTCCACTAACATCTGATAAAGTAAACTTGGACAAAACATGTTTACTAGAGATAAAGAGAGATATTTTATAACAGTTAAAAGTTTAATTCATTAGGAAAATATAATAACTATAAATATGTATGCAATCAATAATGTAACACCAAAATTTATGCAACAAAGAAGACAGAAATGAAGGAAGAAACAGACAATTCAACAATAATACGTTGATGCATCAATATGCTCCTTTCAATGATTAAAAAACAACTAGACAGGAGATTAACAACAAAATAGACTTAAGCAGCACTATAAACTATCTAGACCTAATAGACATCAAAAGAACACTCCATCCTAAATAAACAACAGAATATAAATTCTTCCCCCCACACACAGAGAACATTCTTTATGATAGATCATATGCTAGGACATAAAATAAATCTTAATAAAGTTAAAGAATTGAAATAGTTCAAATATGTACTTCAACTACAGTAGCATCAATTTAGAAATCAATAGCAAGACAAATTTGGGAAGTTTACAAATATGTGGGAATTAAGCAAAACACTCCTGGATAACCAACAGATCAAAAAACAAAATCAAGGCCACATGTAGTGGCTCATGCCTGTAATCCCAGAACTTTGGGGGGCCAAGGCAGGAGGATCATGAGGTTAGGAGTTCGAGACCAGCCTGACCAACATAGTGAAACCCTGTCTTTACTAAAAATACAAAAAATTAGCTGGGCATGTTGGCAGGCACCTGTAATCCCAGCTACTTAGGAGACTGAGGCAGGAAAACCGCTTGAACCTGGGAGGCATTGGTTTCAGTGAGCCAAGATCACATCATTGCACTCCACCCTGGGCAAAAACGCCAGACTCCATCTCAAAATAAAATAAAATAAAATAAAATAAAATAAAATAAAATAATTAACTAAAATAAAATAAAATAAAAAATAAAAAGGAAAATAAAAAATTTTTATGAAAGAGTAAAAAGACATGACATCTGAATTTATGGGATATTGCTAAAGCAGTGCTGAGGGTTAAGTGTATAGCTTCGATAGCCTTAAAAAGGTAAAAAGAGGCCGGGCGCGGTGGCTCAAGCCTGTAATCCCAGCACTTTGGGAGGCCGAGACGGGCGGATCACGAGGTCGGGAGATCGAGACCATCCTGGCTAACACGGTGAAACCCCGTCTCTACTAAAAAAATACAAAAAACTAGCCGGGCGAGGTGGTGGGCGCCTGTAGTCCCAGCTACTCGGGAGGCTGAGGCAGGAGAATGGCGTGAACCTGGGAGGCGGAGCTTGCAGTGAGCTGAGATCCGGCCACTGCACTCCAGCCTGGGTGACAGAGCGAGACTCCACCCCCCCAAAAAAAAAAACAAGGTAAAAAGAGCTAAAAAAGAAAAAAATCTCAAATCAATAAGCTAACTTTCCATCTTAGACAATAGTAAAAGATGGAAAACTAAACCTTAAGCAGAAAGAATGAAGAAAATAAATAAACATTAGAGTGGATATTAATGAACTAGAGAATAGAAAAAGAATAGATAAAATACATAAAACCAAAAGGTGGTTTTTGGAAAAGGTTGACCAAATTAACGAGCCTTTACCTAAGTGACCAAGGAAAACAAGATAGAAGATGCAAATTAATACAATAAAAAATGAAAGAGGAGACAGTACTACAGACTTTATAGAAATCGAAAGGATTATAAATACTATGAACAACTGTTTACCAACACATTAGATAACTTAGATGAAATAGATAAATTTCTAAAAGACACACTCTACCCAAATTGATTCAAGTAGACAGACAATCTGAATAAACCTATAACAAAAGAAGAAATTGAATCAGTCATCCAATGACTATGAATAAAATTTCAAACACAAAAGCCTTCCTTGCTTAATTCTACCAAACATTCAAAGAGAAAGTAATACCAATTCTTTACCAACTTTTCCAGAAAAATTGAAGAAGACATTTCTCAATTCATTCTATAAGGCCAATATTAATCTGATACCAAAACCAGACAAAGGCATCATATGCGTCATTTAAGAAAAACAAACTACAGGCCAATATCTCTTATAAATATATATGCAAAAATCCTCAAAACAAACACAAAGCACTACCAAACCAAATCCAGTAACATATAAAAAGAACAATATAGCATAGACAAGTAGGACCTAATCTGGGCATGCAAGCTTGGTGTAACATCTGAAAATTAATTAATGTAATACATCTTATCAGCAGACTAAAAAATCAAAATTGCATGATAGTATCAATAAGTAAAGAAAAAAAAGTCTCATAAAATCCAACACCCTTACTTTTTCATGATAAAACCACAAAAAATAGGAATAGAAATTGTTTTAGTCAGTGTTCTCCATAGAAACAGAATGGAAAATACAAATTAATTAATTTGTATTTAATGTATTAATATATATACAGATTATATAAACCATATTCATATAAATATGTCAAGACCATAAGAAATCTGGTGTTTTTTTTTTCCAAAAAATAGTGCTAGGACAACTGGATGCTTACATACAAAAAAAATTAATATAAACCCATACCTTATGCCATATACAAAAATTAACTCAAGAGTGTTTAAATATCCAAATATCAGAGCTAAAACTATTTTTAAAATGCATATGGGTAAACCTCCAAAACCTTGTATTTGGCAAAGAATTATTCAATGTAATCCAATATGCCCAAACAATAAAATAAAAAATAGCCTAATTGGATTTTTTTAAAAACTAAAAACTTCTGTGCTTCAAAGCACACCATCAAGATAGTGGAAAGAGAGATGGGCACTGTTTCTCATGCTTGAAATCCAAGTGACTCAGATGTCAGAGGTGGGAGGCTTGGCTGAGGCCAGGAGTTTAAGGCTGCAGTGAGCCATGATCCAGCCACTGCATTCCAACCTGGGTGACAGAGGAAGACCCTGTCTCTGAACAGAAAACAAAACAAACCAAAAAGAAAGTGAAAAGACAACTCACAGAATGAAATATCTTTGCAATTATGTATCTGGTGAAGGACTTGTTTCTAGAATACATAAAGAACACTTACAACTCAATGATTAAAAATATAAATAAACTGATTTAAAAATACACAAAAGCTCTTAATATAATTTTTCCAAAAAAAACATACAAATGACCAAGATAACTGAAAATATATGTCCACACAAAAACTTGTCCACAAATGTTGATAGCAATATAATTCATGATAGCCTAACAGTGGAAAAAATTCAATTGTTCATCACTGGAAAAATGGATGGCATATAAACCATGGCATATCCATACAATGGAATATTATTTGGTCATAAAAATGAAATACTGATACACGCTATAACATGAATGCATTTTGAAAGCATCATGCTAAGTGAAAGTATACAGTTACAAAATTTCTCATATATGATTTTATTAATTTGAAAGTTCACAATAGAGAAATGTATAGAAATAGAAAGTAGATTAATAATTTCTTAGAGGTGAGTAGGAGACCTAAGGGTTAGGGGAAATAGTTTAAAAATATACATTTTTTCTAGAGATGATGAAAGTGTTTTAAAATTGTGGTGATAGTCACATGTATCTGTCAATATACAAAAAACACAGAATTGTGCATTTTAAAGGGCAAAATTTTATGTTATATAAAGTATAGCTCAATATATCTGTTTCAAAATTACATTCATGGGAGGAGGGGTGGAACAAGATGGAGGAATAGAAGGCTCCACACTGATTTTTCCCCTGGCAAGCACACAAATTCAGCCACTATCTACACATAAAAGTAACTCATTAGAACCAAAAACCAGGTAAATGTTCACAGTACCTGGTTTTAACTTTATACCACTGAAACAGGCAGTTAAATAGTTAGAAAAATAAACAGTCTTGAATTGCCAGTGCTAACCCTTCCTCATACTCCAGCAGCATGGTGCAATGTGCCGGGGAGAGAAAGAGCACAGCAAATGTGAGGCAGTGAACTCAGGACTGTCCTGTTATAGCAGAAAACAAAACTAAACCAAACTTAGCTGATGCCTGGCCATGGAAGAAGAATTTAAATCATTCCTAGCCAGAGGGGAATAGTCATCATAGTGGTCCAAGCTTCGGTTACACCAAGACTCCCCACTATTTTCTAAAGTGCTCTGGGACTCTAAGTTAACTTGGAAGACAGTCTAGGCCACAAGACTGCAACTCCTAGGCAAGTCCTAGTGCTAAACTGGGCCGAGAGCCAGTAAACTGGAAAGGCAAACAGCTTACTGAGACACCAGCTAGAGCAGCTAAGGCAATGCTGGCATCATCCTTTCATAGCCCCAGGCTTCACAGCTGGTAGCTCCTCTTGAGATGAGAGGAAAGGGTGGGGAGGACTTTGTCTTGCATCTGAATACCAGCTCAGTCACAGCAAGATAGGGCACCAGTCAAAGTCATGAGGACCCCTGTCCAAGCCCTAGCTCCTGGGCAACATTTCGGGACATGCTCTGGAACAGAAGAGAACCTGCTGCCTTGAAGAGAAAAATCCAGTTCTGGCAGGATTCACCACCAGCTAACAGAAGAGCCCTTGAGTCCTGAATTACTAGCAGCAATACCCACCTAATACCTCAAGGGCCTTAGGTGAGACTCTAAGAGACTTGCTGGCTTCACATAAGACTCAGCAAATTCCCAGTTGTGGTGTCAATGAGGCAAGACTCCTTCCACTTGAAAAAAATGAAGGAAAAAGTAAAGAGTACTCTGTCTTGTACTTTAGATACCAGCTTGGCCATAGGGTTGTAAAACATTAAGTGTGCTCCTGGGATCCCCAATTCCAGGACTTGATTCTTTGATGATATTTCTGGACCTGCTCTGAGCCAGACAGGAGGCCCCAAACCTGAAAGGGGAGACCCAGCCCAGGCAGTATTCACCACAAGCTCATTGAAGAGCCATTAAGTCTTAACGGAATATTGGCGGGAGACTGGTACTACTCTTCAAGGGCCTGTGGTGGTGGTGGCCACAGGGTGAGCCTCCTCTGCCTTCAAAAACGGAGGGAAGGATGAGAAGGATTGCGCCTGGCAGTGTGAGTGCCAGCTCAGCTGCAGTACAATAGAATGCCAGGTAGAGTTTTTAGGTTTTTGACTTTAATCCCTGGCTCCCAGATGGCACCTCTGGATGTGGCCAGACCCTGGGGGTATACATGGCCCTGAAGAGAAGGACACAGGCCTGACTACCTTCACCATCTACTGATTGCAGAGCCCTAGGGCCTGCAGCAAACATAGGTGACAGCCAGGGAGTTGTTAAAGCAGGCTTTGGGTAAAACACAGTGCTGTGCAGACGTCAGGTCTGACTCAGCACAGTCTGAGTTGTGGTGTTCACAGGAATGCTTATGTCACTCCACCACAGCTCTAGTGGTTAAGAAAGAGAGAGAAACTCCGCCGGGCATGGTGGCTTATGCCTGTAATCCCAGTACTTTGGGAGGCCGAGGTGGGTGGATCACCGGAGGTCAGGAGTTCAAGACCAACATGGAGAAACACCATCTCTACTAAATATACAAAATTAGCCAAGGGTGGTGGTGCATGCCTGTAATCCCAGCTACTTGGGAGGCTGAGGCAGGAGAATTGCTTGAACCCAGAAGGCGGAGGTTGTGGTGAGCTGAGATTATGCCATTGTACTCCAGCCTGGGCAAAAAGAGCAAAACTCCATCTCAAAAAAAAAAAAAGAAAGAAATTAAAGAGAGAGACATTTCATTTGTTTGGGAAAAAAATAAGAATAAGAAAAGAGAACAAAGAGTCTCTTTCTGGTAACCTAGAGTACTCTTCTGAATCTTTTCCAAGACCATCAAGAAGGTGCCTGTACGAGTCTGCAAGAACCACAGAATTATTGGGCTTGGGTGCCCCTTAAAGCAGATGTAGCTTAAATCACAACACCCAAATCATGTCGAATATCTGGAAAACCTTCCCAAGAAGGACAGGTACAAATAAGCCCAAACTGAGAAGACAACAATAAATACCTCACTCCTCAATTCACAGGCACAGGTGAATATCAGCAAGCTAAAGGCCATTTAGGAAATGAACTAAATGAACATTCAGCAAATGAACTGGTAGTATCAGCAAAAGAATTTAGGTACCAGGGACCAATCCTGGAGAAACAGAGATATGTGACCTTTCAGGTAGAGAACTTAAAAATCACTGTTTTGAGGAAAATCAAAGAAATGCAAGATAACACGGAGAAGAAAATCAGAATTTTATCAGAAAAATTTTAAAAAGACATTGAAATAAATGAAAAGAATCAAGCAGATACTCAAGCTGAAAAATGCAATTGACATACTGAAGAATGCATCAGTCTTTTAATAGCAGAATTCATCATGCAGAAGAAAGAATTAATGAGCGTGAAGACAGACTATTTGAAAATACACAGTCAGAGAAGAAAAATAGATAAGAATAAAATCAATAAAACACACCTACGGGATCTAGAAAATAGCCTCAAAAGGGCAAATCTGAGTTATTAGCCTTATCAAGGAGGTAGAGAAAGAGATAGGGGTGGAAGGTTTATTCAAAGGGATAATAACAGAGAATTTTCCTTGCTTAGAGAAAGTTATAAATATTTAAGTAAAAAAAGGTTAGGGTAACCTCAACTCAAAGACTCATGGTAACCTCAAACCAAAAAACATACAACAAATACACAAAAAATAAAAAACAAGAAACTAAATCACATCACCAGAGAAAGTCACCTTTACTAAAAGGAAGGCAAGAAGGAAAGAAAGAAGAAGAGACCAAAAAAACAAGTAGAGAACAAAAAACAACATGGCAGAAGTAAGCCCTTACTTAACAATATAATATTCAATGTAAATTGATTAAATTTTTCAATAAAAAGGCATAGAATGGCTAACTGGATTTTATAAAAATGACCCAATGAACTGTTGCCTACAAGAAACACACTTTAGGCTGGCATGGTGGCTGTCACCTGTAATCTCAGTTCTTTGAGAGGCTGAGGTGGGTGGATCTCCTGAGGTCAGGAGTTCAAGACCAACTATGGCCAATATGGTGAAACCCTATCTATACTAAAAATACAAAATTAGCTGGGCATAGTGGCATGTGCCTGTAATCCCAGCTACTCAGGAGGCTGAGGTAGAAGAATCACTTGAACCCAGAGGCAGAAGTTGGAGTTAGCAGGGATCATGCTACTGCACTCCAGCCTGGGTGACAGAGCAAAACTGTTGCAAAAAACAAACAAACAAAAGCACACTTTACCTATAAAAACACATATAGACTAAAAACAAAAGGATGGAAAAGATATTCTATACCAATGAAAAACAAAGAACAGCAGGAGTAGCTATACCTATATTAGACAAAATTGATTTCAAGACAAAAACTATAAGAAGAGATGAAGAAGGTCACTACATAACAATAAAGGGGTTAATTCAGCAAAAGGATTTAACAATTTTATATGTAATTGCATCCAACACTAGATCACCCAGATATATAAGCAAATATTGTTAGAGTTAAAGAGAGAGATCAGCCGTCATACAATAATAGCTGGAGATTTCAATATCTCACTTTCAGCATTGGATAGATCTTGCAGACATAAAATCAACAAAGAAACATTAGACTTACTCTGCACTATAGGCCAAATGGACCAAATATATATTTATAGAACATTTCATCTAATGGTGGAAGAACACATACTCTTTTCCTCAGCACATGGATCATTCTCAAAGATAGACCACATTTTAGTTCACAAAATGCCTTAAAACTTTCAAAAAAATTGAAATAATATCAAGCATCTTCTCTGACCACAATGGCTTAAAACTATAAAACAATATCAAGAGGAATTTGGGAAACTACACAAACACATGAAAACAAAGCAAGACACTCTTTAGTGACCAGTAGGTTAATGACACAATTAACAAGGAAATTGAAAAGTTTCTTGAAACAAATAAAAATTGGAACACAACATACCAAAACTTATGGGATACAGTGAAAGCAGTACTAATAGGGAAGTTAATAGCTGTAAGAGCCTATATCAAAAAATAAGAAAAATTTCAAATAAAAAACCTAGTGTTTCATCTTAATGAACTAGTGAAGCAAGAGCAAACTAAACCCCCTATTAGCAGAAGAAAAGAAATAATACAGATCAGAGGAGAAATAAACATATTTGAAATAAAGAAAGCAATAGAAAAGATTAATGAAATGAAAATTTGGCGTTTTGAAAAGATTAAAAAAACTGAGAAAATTTTAGCCAGACTAATTAAGAAAAACAGAAAACCCAAATAAATAAAAATCACAGATGAAAAAGGAGACATCACAACTAGTAATTACAATTAATATTACAAGTAATAGTGAAGAAATTTAAATAATCATTAGTTGTTACTATGAGAAACTTCATGCCAATAAATTTGAAACTCTAGAAGAAATGGACAAATTCCTGGATATATATAACCTGCCAAGATTGAACTATACAGAAATTTAAAACCTGAACAGACCAATAACACATAACAAGATCAAAGCCATAATAAAAAGTCTCCCAGTAAAATAAAGTCAGGGGCCTGCTGACTTCTAAGAAACATTTAGGGAAAAACAAATACCAATCCTATTCAAATTGTTTCAAAAAACAGGAAGAGGGAATGCCTCCAAAATCATTCTACAAGGCTAGTATTATCCTATACTAAAACCAGACAAAGACACATCAAAGGAAGAAGAAGAAGGAGGAGGAGGAGGAGAAGGAGGGGGGAGGAAGAAAGAAAGAAAGAAAGAAAGAAAGAAAGAAAGAAAGAAAGAAAGAAAGAAAGAAAGAAAGAAAGAAAGAAAGAAAGAAAGAAAGAAAGAAAGAAAGAAAGAAAGAAAGAAAGAAAGAAAGAAAGAAAGAAAGAAAGAAAGAAAGAAAGAAAGAAAGAAAGAAAGAAAGAAAGAAAGAAAGAAAGAAAGAAAAAGAAAGGAAGGAAGGAAGAGCGAACGAACTACAAGCCAATATTTCTGATGGATATTGATGTAAAATCATCAATGAAATACTAGCAAACCAAATTCAACAATGCATTAAGAAGAGTACTCATCATGACCAAATGGGATTTCTCTCTGGCATGCAAAGATGGTTCAACATAGGGAAATCAATCGGTGTGGTACATCATAACAACAGAATGAAGGACAAAAAACATGATAATTTCAATTCATGCTGAAAAGGCATTTGATTAAATTCAATTATCACTTTATAATAAGAATCTTCAAAAAACTAGTTATAGAAGAAACATACCTCAGCATAACAACATCCAGATATGACAGACCAAAAGCTGGTTTCATACTGAATGAGGAAAAATGGAAAGCCTTTCCTCTAAGATCTGGAACACAACAAGGATGCCTAATATTACCACTGTTACTCAACAGAATTTGGAATTCCTAGCTAGAGCAATCATATAAGAGAAAGAAATAAGTTGCATCCAAATTAGAAATGAAGAATTCAAATTCTCCTTGTTGGCAGGCGATATGATCTTATATTTGTAAAAACTAAAGACTCCATCAAAAAACTATTAAGAATGATAAATAATTCAGTAAAGTAGCAAAATACAAAATCAACATACAGGACACAGTAGTATTTCTGTATGTCAAAAGTGAATAATCTGAAAAAGAAATAAAAAATTAATCTCATTTACAGTAGCCACGAATAAAATTAAATATCATGGAGTTAATTCCAAGATAAGTTGAAAGTTCTCTATAATTAAAACTATAAAACAGTGATCGACAAAATTGAAGAGGACTCAAAGAAATGGAAATATATTATTCCATGTTTATGGATTGGAAGAATCAATCTTGTTAGAATGTCCATACTACCCAAAGCAAGCTACAGCTTCAATGTAATCGCTATCAATATATCAATGACAATTTTCACAGAAATAGAAAAAATGATCCCAATATTTATATGGAACCATAAAAGGTCCAAAATAGCTAAAACTATCCTAAGCCAAAAGAGTAAAATTGGAGGAATCCCACTACCTGACTTCATATATACTACAGAACTATAGTGACCAAAACAGCATAGTATTGGCATAGAAACAGACATCTAGATCAATGGAACAGAAGAGAGAAACCAGAAACAAATCCACACACCTACAGTGAACTGATTTTTTAATAAAGGTGCCAAAAGCATACACTGAGGAAAAGAGAATCTTTTCAATAAATGGTGGTAAGAAAACTGGATACCCATATGCAGAAGAATGAAGCTAGATCCCAATCTCTTGCCATTTACAAAAATAAAATCTAAATGGATTAATGACTTAAATCTAAGACTTCAAACTATGAAATTACTATAACGAAACATTGGGGAAAATCCCAGGACATTGGTCAGGGCAAAAGTTTCCTGAGTGTATAAGTAAATGTGGTACTTATACACAATGGAGTCCTTATTATTCAGCCATAAAAACAAATGAAATCCTGTCATTTGTGACATGGGTGGAACTGAAGATCATTATGCTAAGTGAAATAACCCAGGCACAGAAAGACAAGCAAAGGAAACAAAAGGAAAAATGAACAAATAGGATCACATTGATGCAGGATTTTTTGTCCCTTAGTTTAGCTAAAATCCAGGTTCTTGTCACATGACCAGGAAAAATTAGGCATGCGGACACATGGAAATGTGAGAAGAGCAGAATTTATTAAAAGAAAACTCTCAGCAAAAAAAAAGGAGGGTCAACAAGCTCCCACCTCACAGATTGAGTACCAGGCCACCACACAAACCAGCTTACCAGTGGGGAAGAGGTCAGGCTCCTCCCCACCTGCATAAAGCGTGTATTTCTGGTAGCTCCACGACATTCTCCCGGTGCACAGGCAGGCCCCCAGTCTATTGTGGAGTGTCCAGACAAAGCCCTTAGCGGGTTCCCTCATCTACACAAAGTCAACTGATACAAACACTTGTAGGGTGGATCAGAGATTCTCTGGGGATCCTCCCTTATCTGCCTCCTGCGTCTATCAACATCAAGTTAAAAAGCTTCTGCACAAGCAAAGAAAACAATCAGCAAAGTGAAGACACAACACACAAAATGAGAGAAAATATTTGAAAACTACCCATCTGACAAGGAATTAATAACCAGGATACATACAAAGCTAAACAACTGTATGGAAAAAAATTTAATAATCCGATTAAAAATGGACAAACAATATGAATAGACATTTTTCAAAAGAACACATACTATTGGCAAACAGTCATATGAAAAGGTGCTTGATCTCATTGATTATCAGAGGTATGCAAATCAAAACTACAATGCGATATCATCTCACGCAGTTAAAATGGCTTATATCCAAAAGATAAGCAATAACAAATGTTGGCGAGGATGTGGCAAAAAGGGAAGGCTTTTACACTGTTGATGGGAGTGTAAATTAGTACTACCAACATGAAGAACAGTTTGGAGATTCCTTGAAAAACTAAAAATAGGACTGTTATATGATTCAGCAATCCCACTGCTGGGTATATACCCAAAATAAAGGAAATCAGTATATCAAAGAGACAACTGCACTGCTGTTTGTTGCAGCACTGTTTGCAATAGCAAAGGATGGATACAATCTAAGTGACCATAACAGAAGAATGGATAAAGAAAATATGGTGCTTATACATAATAGAGTACTATTCAGCCATAAAAACAAATGAAATCCTGTCATTTGCAACATGTATGGAACAAAAGGTCACTATGCTAAGTGAAATAAGCCAGGCACGGAAGTCAAGCATCACATGCTCTCACTTATTTGTGGGGTCTAAAAAATCAAAATAACTGAACTCATGGAGATATTAGTAGAAGCATAGTTACCAGAAACTGGGAAGGGAGGGTAGTGTGGGTTGGAGGTTGGAGGAGTGGTATGGTGGTGGTAGGAATGGTTAATGCTTTAAAAAAAGAATAGAGGAATGAATAAGACCTAATATTTATTAGCACAACAAGGTGACTATACTCAATAATAATTTAATTTTACATTTTAAAATAACTAAAAGAGTATAACTGGATTGTCTGTAACACAAAGGATAAATGCTTGAGTGGTGGATACCCCATGTTACATGATATGATTATTATGCATTGCATGCCTGTGTTAAACAACTCATGTATCCCATAAACAGATCCACAAAAACTGAAATAAAAAATTAAAATGACATATATAGAAACACAAAATAATAAATTAGAGAACACTGTTTATAATACCCACAAATGTCTTGTGTTTTCAACATATGCAAATCAATCATTATGATACATCATATTAACAGAATGAAGGACAAAAACCATATGTTCATTTCAATTGATGCTGAAAAAGCATTTGATTATATTCAACATTGCTTTGGAAGAAAAATCCTCAAAAAACTGGGTATGGAAGGAATGTATCATAAAATATTAAATACTGAGCAATTATCTCAAGAAAATTTTTTATAAACTAATCATAACATTTTGAAAAAAATTTTTTAAATATACAGCTAGGCTTCAACAAATGAAAGGTAACCCCTGTTCTTGGATAGGATAATTCAATATTATTAAGATATGACTTCTCCCTAAATTAATTAATAACTATTATACAATATCATTTAAAATATCAAAATGATTTATTATGAAATGAAACAAGTTGATGTCATAATTCATATAGAAAAAAGTCTAAGTATATCCAATAAAACCTTTAAAAATCATGGGGGCAGACTAATTTTGCAAGATGGTCAAATATACTCTAAAGCCTCTGTAATTAAAAACCTGTGAGGCCAGGTATGGTGGCTGATGCCTGTAATCCCAGCACTTTGGGAGGCCAAGGCAGATGAATCATGAGGTCAGGCAATGGAGACCAGCCTGATCAAAATGGTGAAACCCCATCTCTACTAAAAATAAAAAAATTTCCTAGGTGTGGTAGCACATGCCTGTAATCCCAGCTACTCAGGTGGCTGAGGCAGGAGAATTGCTTGAACACGGGAGTCTGAGATTGCAGTGAGCCGAGACTGTACGACTAACCTCCAGCCTGGGCAACACAGCAAGACTCTGTCTCAAAAAAAAAAAAAAAAAAAAGTGTGGTACTGGTTCATGAATAAGATATATTATTGAAATAGAATAGAAAAAAAAAAAACAGAAACACAACTGTGTGCATATGAAATTTAGTGTATGAATAGAGTGGTATCATAAATCACTGTAACAAAGATAGACTATTTTAGTTAATAAAAATACAAAGACAAGAGTGTATACATTTGGAAATAAAAAAGATAAAATTAGATTTATACTTTACACCCTTTTCAAAAATAAATTTCAAATGAATCAATGATCTAAATGTAAAACATCCATTTCTACAAGTATTAGAAGTATACCTGTCTTAACTACTTTCTAAACTTAGTATAGGGAAAGGCTCTCTAATTGTGGCTCAAAATCTGGGACAATTTTTCAAAAAAACTGCTGATTTTATATTCATAAAATTTCTAAAAATTCATGGCAAAAATACTTTATGAAAAAATCAAAACAAAGTAAAAGACAGTTGACAAACTGGGATAAAATATTCTACAGACAAAGGGCTAATATCCCCAATATGTTAAAAAATACTTTTTAAGTTGAGAAAAAGGGATTCAAATATCCAATAGAAAACGAGAGAAAAACGATAAAAATTACCTCAGAAAAGTATAAAAATGACTACTAAAACATGAAAAATTTTCCAACTCTTACAGTGAGATGAATGCAAACTAAAATACTTACATCATATCTCACGTATCAGATTGACATTTAATAAATGTATATCATCATATTCTGCTGCCAAAGTTATGAGCAAGCATATCCTTTCATAGAATCCTGGTGGGAATTTAAACTTGTATAATCCTTCTGGAAAGAAATTGGGAAAAACCTAACAAAACTACATATACTACTTTATTTTGGTCCTCCAATTCCATTTACAAGAAACTTCTCTGGGGATAGACTTCCGATAATATGAACTATATATGCACAATGTTCATAGCAGCACAGGCTTGTAATTGCAAAACAATGGGAGTAACCTAAATGTCCATAGATAAGATAGCAATTTAATAAAATATGGTTAGTTTATACATTGAAATACTCTGCAGTTGTAAAAAAAAAATGAGAACTGTTTGAACTAACATTAAGGATCATGTTAAAAGTAGTATTTTAGTATTAAACTTATACTAAGGATGGCTACTGACTGGAAGCCATCTTTAGGTCCTACAGTCTACTGGATATCACTGTGTATTCACAGAGAATAGTTCAGAGCCTGAGTCATATATGCACATAAAGTGTAAATGGAGTCTTCCAACAACTGGAATGAGCTTTCAAGTGGATTATTCTGCAATCAAGCCCACAGATGAGATGTAGCCTGCACTTTGACTACAGCTTTATGCAACCATGGGCAGAGGAGCCAGCTAAGCAGAGAAAAGTCTCCTGATGTCTCACAACTGTGAGACATAATGGATGTTGTTTTAAGTCTCTATACTCGTGGTAATTTGTTTCACAGCCATAAAAAACCAATACAGTATTATAAGGAAAAAGTTGCAACTTTACACAGGATGTCACCTCAAACAAGTGATCAAAGTTTATACCACCAATTATGAGATGTGGATATCATGTACACTCTGTTCTACTGGGAAGGAAACATCATCACTTTTGTTGTAATATTGCCAACTGAATAACTTTAATGTAATTACAAGAAAACTTCAGATAAATATAAATTGAGAGACAGTTTACAAAATAACTCTTCAAAATTAGTAAGGTTCTGGAAGACAAAAACAGACTGAGGAAGTGCCTGAGTCCGTAGAAGACTGAAGGATACATAAAACTAAATGTAAAGTGCTATACCAAATTGGGCACCAGAAAGGAAAAGAGTAGCAGTAGGAAAATTAGCAAAATTTGAATAAAGTCTGCGATTAATTAATAGCATTATTTCAATGTTGTGATAAGTTTATGTTATTGATAAGTGTACTATAGCTATGTCAGATATTAACATTAGTGTATAAAGAATAATGGGAATTCTTTTTAACATTTTTACATCTTTCATGTAAAATTATTTGAAAGTAAAATATTAAAGAAAAACAAGACAGTGCATGTCATAATCTGAGTAACACCAAGGAACCAGAATTAGTAGAGGCACACAAGGAGAATTTAAAACAGGGATGACTGATATAGAAAAAAGAAAGGAAGTCATAACCATAAAAAGAACTTGTGGATATAGAAAAAGAAATTATATATATATATATATATATATATATATATATATATATATATATATATAACTTTATAAATTAAAATGATTGTTACTTAGTTTAAAGCCATAATATTAGATAAAATTATAATGAATTTAATTGAAGAGGAAGTTATAGAGCAGGAAATATGAACTAAGGTGTCAAAATGGAAAGAGGACAATAATTGTATGTTTCAAAATAGCTAAAGAAAAGATTTGGAAAGTTCCCAAAACAAAGAAATGATAAATGTCTGAGATGATGGATATACCTATTACACTGATTTGATCTTTGTACATTGTATGCATGTATTAAAATATTACATGTACCTGATAAATATGTACAATGATTATGTATCAATTAAAATAAAGTATAGAAATGAAGAGACATAAAGCACATAGAAGCACCAACATTTTTCTGAGTTTAAAGTAAAAAAAAAAACTGAAAAAAACTTGATGACATTTTAGAATTCCAAAGGTAAAGATAAATTTCTAATATCTCCAAAAGACAAAAAAAATTACTATTTAGAAAAAAAGTTAAAATCACATTGGCATTAGACCTCTTATAAGACATGTTTAGAAAATTAGAAAAAATTATAGAAGACACTAGAAGAAACATTCAACGTTCCAAAGTAAAATCACTTTAGATCTATCATTGTACACATTTAAGTCAGCATTGAAATAAAGATACTTTGAGGATATTTAGAAACTATTTTTGTATCTAGAGGTCCTCTGTGCTATGTTTAGTAAAAAAAAAAAATTGCAAAATAGAAAATGTGTTTGGAAATACAAATAGATGAGACATAAAATCAGTAGTGGAAAAAAAACAATACCATTGATTTTAGTTGGCTCAATAATTTTTGACAAAGAACCTAGAAAGTAAGGGTAATTACTTCACCATGAAAGAGTGAGCATACACAAAGCAAAAATTACAATGTTAGAAATACATTAAAATACATCATTAATCATGATAACATCCAATAACATCCAAATAAACATTTAGTTCAACACACAGAAGATTTACAAAAGCAATGATTAATATCCTCATGAGAATATGAAAATATATTAATTTTCTGTTGATAAATGTGCAGGAGAAAGAAAATTCAAATGTGGTAAAGCTGTTTTTTTATTTTATTTTATTTTATTTTATTTTATTTTATTTTATTTTATTTTATTTTATTTTATTGAGATGGAGTCTTGCTCTGTTGCCCAGGCTGGAGTGCAGTGGCACAATCTCGGCTCACTGCAAGCTCTGCCTCCCAGGTTCAGGGCATTCTCCTGCTTCAGCCTCCTGAGTAGCTGGGACTAAAGGTGCCCACCACCACGCCTGGCTAATTTTTTGTATTTTTAGTAGAAACAGGTTTTCACTGTGTTAGCCAGAATGGTCTCAATCTCTTGACCTCACGATCCACCCGCTTCGGCCTCCCAAAGTGCTGGGATTACAGGCGTAAGCCACCGTGCCTGGCCAAAGCTGTTTGTTTTTTGTTTGGGTAGATGACATAGATCTTGACTGCCTCTACATACTGAGAAACTATAAACACGAATCCATATGTGTTAAAGTTACCAGGATAATAGAAATGCTTGTGATATATTATTGTAAATACTTATATTTTCACTACATATAAAATTTTGCAAACAATAGTTTGAACAACCCAGAAAAGGCAGGATGATATTATAACATCAAATATTCATTCAGCCTCACCTATTGCCAGTGTGAGCATTTGCAGACATTATCTCTGTCTTTGAGTAAAATATTTTGGTGGTCTCTTACCCATCTTGATAGCATCAGGGTCCATGGAGATCAATCAAAGCTTCAGGCTATCATGATTGCCAGAAATTCAAATCAGCTTAAAATAGCACCCAACCAGGAGGAGCTTCACTTTCTTCCAGACCTGGGATTTTCTTCCAAGCATCAGTGTCTCAGGCAGACCAAGTAAGGCATAGTGGATGGATAAACTTCATTACTTATATATGCTAATTATTCATGTTACAGGAGATTGAACCATTTTGAACTTGCTGCATTCTCTCTTACTTACAAACTCAGGCCCACACTTCTGTGATCTCACTTGTGGTTTTGTGTTTAGATATTAGTTTTTGTATTTTCCTTCAGAATTTTTGAAATCAGAAACTTATACAAAAGTTGTAAGTCCAGTCAAAGAACATTTTTCCTGAACTATCTGAGTATGTGGTAATGACCTGATTCCCCATTATCCTCAAAATTTTATTGTATATTTTTCACAAACAAGAATATCCTACATAGCGAAAATAAAAAGAATTGGTATCATAAATGGACATTAACCATATGTTCCATCTAATCTTCATGCCCCACTCAAGTTTTACTAGTTGTCCATTAATTTATGTAAAGTAATAATTTCTTTATAATTCATGATTACTCATTTTACTTAGTATGTCTCTTTAGTTCTCTTCAAACTGGAACAATTCCTCAGTCTTTCCTTGTTTTCCCATGCTTTAACACTTTTGGAAATTACAGGCCAGTTGCTTTTTAAGAATGTTGCCCAATTTTGGTTTCTAATTATGGGTTGCCTTATGATGAAACTCAGGTTCTATATTGATGTAGTAAGGCTCTGTCCCCACCCAAATCTCATCTTCAATTGTGGTGCCCATAATTCCCATGTGTTGTGGGAGAGATCTGGTGAGAGGTAATTGAATCATGGGGGCAGTTTCCCCCATACTGTTCTCATGGAAGTGAATCAGTCTCATGAGATTTGAAGGTTTTATAAGGGATTTCCCCTCTCACTTGGCTCTCATTCTCTCTTGCCTGCCACCATATAGGGAGTCCCCTTGCTGTTCTTTAATCTTCCACCACAATTGCGAGGCCTCCCCAGCCATGTGGAACTGTAAGTCCATTAAACCTCCTTCTTTTATAAATTACCCAGTCTGGGGGATGTCTTTATTAGCAGCGTGAGAACAGACTAATAAATATAATTTGGCAGAAATTCGGCAAGTGTGATGTGGTATTCTTCTCATTGTATTCTGTCTGGTAACAAAGACTTAAATTTGTCCTGTTATGAATGATTTCTACTTGGATCACTAATATCTACCAGGATTCATGGATTTATTTTCTTCAGTAGACTATACTTCATTACTATTATTATTTTGATAAACATATTGTGTATAATTTGTTTAGGGGAAGGTTATTTAAAGTGATTCTTGTGTCTTTTTGAAATGCCTCTATTACTCACTGAACATATTCTTACTTTCTGGTGTAAAACGTGTCGTAAGTGCATTTTGTAGTTTCTCTTCGGCTGTCTTGAAATCAGATACTTTTCTGATTTCAAAAGGGCCATGTTTCCTTTTAATGATGAATGTTGTTTAGAAGCCAAAATTTAGATGGCATGTGTGCTCATTGCTACTAACGTGTCACTACTACAAGGTCAACACAGAGTCATTTTCATCTCTATTTATTTCTCTACCTATATACATGAGTTCAAAATAATAACTTCAATTCCTATCCCATACCTTAGCATGTAATTTAGCTTTTGCCTTTTCTACATTTTCTTGTTGGTAGTTGTACCTTGTTTTTGATGACAGCTGAAAAATAAAGCTGCTGTTATCCTTATAACATATGTGAAATTCCCCAATATGTACCTATTCAATTATATTTCCTTGTGACCTCTAATTCACCATGTTGGGCCACTCCTCAACATGGACAATTTCTTACCCTGTTGGGGCTCTGGCACCATGCACCAGGTCAGCCCTTCGATGTGAACACTCTCCTTACTTTCTTGGACTTTGACACACCACAGTAGAGGTGTGGAAGCCCTCCTCATCCTGCTCACTCTCTGACACCTTGTATCAGGCTGCCTGCCAAGGGCATACTTCTCACTATGATCAAGCTCTGACATCTTGCTGTGGGCCATTGTTCTCACCAACTGTCAACTGGAGATACCTACCTCGATCACTCCCAATTAATGGATTTAGGATTGAATTGTTCAAGAGGTAACAATGAAAGAACACTCATTTGATTTTTAAATGTAAAAAAATACATTATTTTAATTTAGAAAAATGTATCGAGATAACTGCAGATTCATGTGCAAACTTAAGAACAACTACACAGAAAGAGCAGTGTATATTTTACATGGTTACACGATTACACCAATGGTGACATTTTGTAAAAGTACAGGGCAACATCACAAACAGAATGCTGACATCAATATGTTAAACTAATCTTATTCAGTTTCCCAGTTTTAGTTTATTCATTGTGTGTGTCTCCATGGATGTTTAGCTCTATTGAATTGTATCACTCTTGCAACTTTGTGTATTCCCCATCACAGCTAAGACACTGTAGAGTTCCATCGCCACAAGGATCCCATTGTCACCTTTTTATAACCATACCCCAATTCTTCCTGCCTTTTCCCACTTTATCCCCAACACATAGCAATCACTATTCTTTCTTCAATTCTAAAATTTTGTCATTTTAGAATGTTGTATAAATGGCATCATGCAATAAATACCTTTTTGAAATTTGCTTTCTTTGCTCAGTACAATTCCAAATAGATCACCGAACTTGTTGTTCATATCAATAGGTCATTCCTTTTCCTTAATAAGTAGTGTTCCATGGTATGGTTGTTATCACTACACAGTATGTATTATGCAACAAAGGTTTACTTATATAATGTTCAAACACGGATATGAATAATTTATTAGTTTATAACTTGGAATAGCATTTAGTTTTGAGGAAAAGGAAAATCTAGGAGGTTCCATGAAGGGATCTTCTCAAATTCTCAAATAGTAATGTTTTATTTCTTACTCTATTTCTTGGTTATATAAGTGGGCTCACTGTGAAAATTCATAAAGCTGCATCACTATGATTTGTTCACTTTGCTTATGCACTAATACTTTAATACAGTGAAAATATAAAGTAAACATGAAAGGAAAATTAAAATATTCAATAAGTTTAAATTCTTTATATAAAATAGAAATGATACTCAAAGTTAAAATTAAATGTCTTAATTAAGCAAACTAGTTGCAATACTCTTGGAACACTTTATTACTTAATGTATAAAGAATATTTATAAGCCAGTTAGAATAAAAGAACATTGTAATCACAATAATTAGTAAGAAAATACAGCAAAACATAGTCATTTCTTTCTAAAAGAACAACCGATACCATAGTAGCTAGCAACATAGCAATAAGAAATGTATAAGTAGAAAACTTGACAACTTTGCTAAAGGACATAAAATACAATGTAAAGTAATTGAGAGACAAACTATATTTTGAATAAGTACCAACAGGAACGAAGAAGTTATCCTCCAGAGCTTGCTATGGACTAGAAAGAAGAGTATAGAAAAATGTTTAATTCCATTTACGTGAAAAAATAAAGATAAGATTAGATGTATATGAGTACAGGTATAATTGCATAGAAAAAGGACTGTAGAGGCAAACACCAGGCTCCTACAAGTCCTTATTTCTGCTCTAGAGAATTTTAGAGATATATTTGTATGTGTGTAGACAGGGATGTGGGAAAAGTATTATTAACTATTGTTATGAATTGATGGGAACATATTACTTAGAATAAAGGGTAGGTAAAATATACAAATATGTACTCATATAGAAAAACTCATATAGTTAAATATATGAATGAACATGTTTAAACATATATGCTATGTATTTTTAATTAAACATATACAGCATTTTCTGGATAACAAATATGTCTATTTTTTATGTGAGAAAGGGAAATAAATATATTCAGGTAGGACTCCAGGTTTCAAGGAAACTGAAGACACTGAGCAACTAGAGATGAAATATTGAGAAAGAAAAGTAAAAGAATCTCACCAGACACAAATGAGATTAAAATTACTTTTACCTTAGTCCTGATATCCCTGGATGTGTAGAGATTCTTCACGTACCTATACAAAAAACATGTGACTGTTCCCCAAATTAATCAGGGTTAAAAACGAATCCAAAGAAGAAACATATACTAATAGTTCCTACAAATTTAGCCTATAAATGACACTATTTGAAGATTTGAGATCTACGAAAGATATAGTTTAAACTCTGTATATCAGTAATGGGCAGTTTCTTAACTTCAAACTGATAGAGGAGAAAGGAATGTGAAGATCAGAAGACTCTTACTGAATCCCGCAGATATATGAGAATTCTCTGTGTTCAAAAGGGCAGCATTTGAGTGGAGGTGGTGTGCATGGTAGGAGGTTGATGGAAGGACCATAGCAAATGTGTAAAGAATTCTCAAAACTCAACAGTAAAAGAATCAATCCAATTTGTAAAATGGTAAAGGACATGAATGGACGTTTCACTGAGGAGGATATATAGATGACAAGTAAGCATATGAAAAGATGTTCATATCATGATTGATTAGGGAAAAACAAATTGAAGCCACTGTTAGATATCACAACATTCAGATCAGAATGACTAAAAAAAAGTGGCAACACAAAATACCAGTAAAGATGCAGAGAACTACATCCCTCAGACATTACTGCTGGGAATGGAAAATGGTACGCCTGCCCTGGAAAACAGTTTGGCAGTTTGTTGCAAAACTAAACATATAATTGTCACACAACTTAGGGATTGAACTCTTCAATAATTATCCCAGAAAAATGAAAATTCATGTTCACATGTAAACTTAAACTTTTATAGGGGCTTTATTTCTAATAGCTAAAAACTAGAAAGAGTCCACATATCCTTCAACAGGTGAACGATTTAACAGACTGTGGTACATCCAAGAAGATGCTGAAGATCTTCTCTTCAGCAACACGTCTGGCATTTTTTACAAAACTAAAACTACTCTAACCATGAAATCCAGCAATCTTACTCTTTGTCATTTAGTCAAAAGAGCTGAAGACTTATGTCCATATGAAAATCTGCTCACAGATGTTTGTAACAGTTTTCTTCATAATTGTTAAAACCTGAAGCAATGAAGATGTCCTTCGGTAATAAATGGATAAGTAAACCATGGTACATTGAGACAAAGGGATATTATTCCCTAACAATTAAAGAGACATCAAGTGATAAAAAGACATGGATGAACATCAAATACTATAGTGAAGTAAGCCAATCTAAAAAGGCTACATACCATATGATTCCAGCTATATGACATTCTGGAAAAGGAAAAACTATGGAAATAGTACAAGGGTTAGTGGAACCAGATATTGGGAGGAGAAAGGGATGAAGAAGGGGATCACAGGAGTTTTAAGGAAGTGAAAGTATTCTGTATGCTGAAGACAAGTCATTACACATTTGACCAAATCCATAAATGAACAACATCAAGAGTGAACCCTAACGTAAACTATGGACTTGGAGTGATAATGATGCATCGATTACAAGTTCATCAATTGTAATAACTATACCACTTTAATGCAAGATGTTGATAGTGGGGGAGGTTGTGCATATGTGGGAGCCAGGAATATATAGGACATCTCTGTACCTTCTGCTCAATTTTGCGGTGAACCAAAAACTACTCTAAACATAAATATACTTTTAAAAATCACTTTGGTGTCCACAATCAGATATTGACAACATTTCAATTTCAATGTAGTATTATCTAAAAATGTGTTCTTGGGAGTCAGCAAATTCTTTGGTTTGAAAAGCAAGATACTAAAATATGTCACAGTTATTTTAAGTTAAAGGAAAACACCAAATATTTGATGAAAATCATGTGGTAAATATGTACAACTATTTGAAGAAAAAGTAATATATCAGTGCTCTATGCATGCAGTATAGTTCTCTGGTACTCATTTTAAAATGCCTTTTTGTTACAGTTACATCAGATGAATTCATCAAAGATTTTGTGTTTTTCAAGACAATGAATATAAAAAGAATACTAATATATTCTGAGATTTTAAATACTTAATAAGGTGTAGTTGACCTTAAGGAATCACGTTTTGTTAATTCAATACAAAGTAAGGGAAGTCTGATGTTTTGCCTAGTAGTAGCACTTCAACCATTCAGAGTGTAGGGTCCAGAGAATGTAATTTCCAAAGTAAGTTAATAATTATTTTTCACCAACAGCTACTTCCTGGGCCACACAGTCTTGCCACCCTGGTCATGATGAAAGTTAAGCTGTGTCTGTTATACATGTTCTGGGGAGAAAGGAAGAACCCATCTGAAGGTGTACCCTTTGGCATAACTTTTTCTGAAACTTCTTTGAAGGAACTAAAACTATAGGAGCTCTGCAACTCTGCTGCAGAGGTTCAGTGAAAACCATTATGGGGAGATTACTACACCAATGCTTATGTTTATCTTCAGACACCATTCCTATCCCCAGCTGCCACATACGGGGCATAGTTTTCCAAATATTTTTCTTTTCCCCAGTTTACTTTCCATCTTTCTTCTAAACTGCTGCTACTTCCAGCTGAGGGGTACTTGGTGTTACCTCATTGGAACATTTACTTAGTTCCTACACAGGAGGACTCTTCAGCATGAATTAAATCTTTACCTGATGACTACATCCCCCAATCAGATATTTTCAATATAATTTATTACAGAAAAGTCTGACATTTCGAGGACATTTGAAATATCCTAAAACTTGAAAAAGTGTCACAATTTACACCATGGACAAAAAAATCATTTCAAATCAATTATCAACTTACCTATAACAGTGGAGAGACAGGAGTTAAGACATTAGAATTCAACTTGAAGGACGCACTCTGAGTGCAATTCAAAGAAAGGTAGGGTGTAGGAGGCAAAAAAGAGAAGGCAGGATGCCTAGTAAAAATGTAGGCAGGAGCTTAGGGAAGCTTTCACAGGGGTAGTGTGACAGTGGAGTGGAGTGGGAAGGAAGAGAATCCTAAGGTTTTTTTTTTTTTTGGAGTCTTACCCTGTCACCCAGGCTGGAGTGCAATGATGCGATCTCAGCTCACTGCAACCTCCACCTCCTGGGTTCAAGCAATTCTCCTGCCTCAGCCTCCTGAATAGCTGGGATTACAGGTGTGCACCACCATGCCTCTACTAAAGCTAATCTTTAGTAGAGATGGAGTTTCACAGTGTTGGCCAGGCTGGTCTTGAACCCCTGACCTCGTAATCTGCCCATCTCCACTTCCCAAAGTGCTGAGATTACAGACGTGACCCACCGCGCCCGGTCATTCCTAAGATTCTTAGAAGATATTTAGTGAGCAAAGGAAATTGGATTTGGTGACTGATAAGAAATGAAGGACTTTAGACAAACCCTAATGCTGGCAATACCTACAAAAACTGAACAAATTATGGGAAAAAAAAATTACGAACCCAAAATGAAGGCATTAGAGACCAATATAAGAATACAAAAACTAGGGATAATCTGATATTTAAAAAAAGAAAACTTTACATGGTGTATTCCAGATGTACCTGGACTTTCTCCTTTGCGCTCAGAAGGATGAAATCCAGGCAGACATTGACAATCTTACTAGACTGAAGAAGGAGGTAAGATGTTAGGCATGCAAGAATGGCTGGAAATTGGGGTAGTGGGGGAACTGAGGCTGGAAGTTGGGGGATATGTTTAAATTCCCAAGAGAAGAGAGTCACAGAAATCCCAAATTTACATGAAAATTCCCCATAAATTGTTGTCTAACTCATAAACTATGCACATGCCAGGTGCAGCTTCAAGAAATCCAAAGGAAAGCATTAAGCTGCAGCTTCAAGAAATCCTTTGGAAAGCATAGCAAAGATTTCAGGAACTGCCACCACTGGAAAGCAAGTGTTTTGAAGTACAAATTCCTCCTCCAAGTTAGAGGGGCTTGGTAAAAACATCAGGTTTTTATCGGAAATCCTGAAAGGCCAAAACCTAGGCATAAGGGCAAAACTAAACAAATCAGTTGTAATGAAGCCTGAATGTAACTCTCTATAGGGTAAACGTGATCCACCTGACTAAAGAAGATTTAACCTCTTTGGAGAATAAGATCTTTCACAGTTTCTATAGTTCTTCATTCATAATTTTGTGTGCCTGACATTCAATAAGAAATTATAAGACTTAATAAAAACAACAGTGTCAATTGATTGGAAATCAACAAGTGAAAGAGACCAACAGTTAACTCTGATATTGGAATTTGCAGAGAAGGATATTAAAATAACCATCTTAAATAGGTTAAAGAAAACATAAGAAAAGATAGACAAAATGGAAGAAAGTAGACATTTTGATAGAAAAATTATAATCTATAAAAAAAGTATGAAATCAAGATTCAAAAATTCAAATCCACAGCGTTAAGAACTTAGTGGATGGATTTAACAGCAGAAAATAGAACTAATGATATTGAATATAGGCCACCAGAAAATAATCAAACTGAATATTCAAACTGAAATATTCAAACCCCATCAGTAATAATGCAAATTAGAATGCTGGGATGTACATAGAATTTAAACTCCAGAGGAAATATATAGAAATAATTGGAATATGGAAAATTTCAGCCACAAGGAAAACATCCCCACAGGCAATACTAGAAATAATTTTTATCTTAACTGGGTGTTAGTTACATGGGTGCAGACATAAATTAAAATGTATTGAACTCTGTAGTTAAACTACTTGAACTTATTATGTTACTGAAATAAGAATTTACTCAATGCAAAATAAAAAATGCATCCCTAGATTGTCTTTCTCTAATTTCTGCCTTCATTCCTGTCTCCTACTCTGCTCCTTGTCATTTTTCCCCACAATAAACCACTGCACTCTAGCCCGGGCGACAGAGCCAGACTCCGTCTCAAAAAAAAAAAAAAAAAAAAAAAAAAAAAAAAAAAAAACCACCTGCTCCTACATCATTTTCTTGATGAGTCAAGGCTGAAGCAAAAACCTGTTGTCTTGCTTTGTTTTTCTGAACAACCAAAACGTTTTTGTTTTTCACTTGTCCTTGAATGCTACTGAGGTTGTTTATGGATTTTAAAGAATTTTGAAGCTATTATATTTTAACCACCATTGTTGTCAATGAGACAAGTATCTGATGCCAATTTTATCTTTACTCATGAAATTTTTGCCCTCTCTCTGCTTATTTTTTATCCTTTAAGTTCTGAAATATCACTACTATGTCTAGATTTTTCTTTTTGTTAACCATGTTTTAACTCAGCAGATACAAGTCTTTCCTTAACTTTTGTAATATATAATTTATATTACTTGTCTATTCTTTCACTTAAAGTTTCTAAATGGATTCCATTTTCCACATTACATTTGCGATTACATTTTTAATTGGAGAAAAAGGGGAAGTTTAGACTTTCATAATTATGCTTTTTCTTATGACGAAACAGAATGGTTCATAGAAATGTATATTTTATAAACATTTTTAAAAAGCCATGACTGCTACCCACATCTGAACCTGTATCACCAACACAACCATAAACATATCTCAGGAAGCTCCTGGTATCATTCAGGTTTTCCAAACCCTCACTAGACATTTCTACATAATTCCTTTCTGATCACCAAGAGATTTTCTGTCATAATGTCTACAATTTATGAGAATTGATGTCAGCATTTAAATTCTCCCATTTCTCGATAGGGTTCAAGAGTTCAAGATCAACAAAGGACACTGTTATTTAGAAATGGACTCATCAATTTTTGGTCACAATGAAACATGTCTTGTGATGGGTTTTCTCTTGTTTATTGTTTGCCTGTACTATTTATATATATATATATATATATATATATATATATATATAAAATGTATATATATGCTTTTATTTTTATATATGCTTTTATTCATTATTTGTATTCTTAATAATAGCAACATGAAGTGGAAAGGGTAGATTTTAGATTCCATTTTCTTATATTATCTGGTATCACAAAACTGCATTTTAAGAACAGTACTGTAGAAATAATAAGTACCTTGTTTCTTGGCTTCAATTATTTTATCCAAACAAACCTGATTTGTCAACAGAAGAGATTTTTATTTCAGTTTTACTTTTGCCTCTATGCTTGCCTTAATAAAGTGGCTAATTTCTTATTTTATTCCTTTGCAAATTTTATTTTCCTTTTAGTTTACAAAGATACTGAATATGGTTATTAATTATGTTTACCCATCAACTTGTGCTTTTGTTATTCATCAGTGGCATCAGCAGAATCTCTTAACGTTAGTTAGAAATTAAGACCAAAGCAAGTATGAGTTAAGTTGTTTTATAAAACAAATTTAGTTGAACTAATTTAAGCGGAGTTGTATTTCAGTGCTCTAAAGCAGCCTCTTACAGTTTGCTTGCTGATTTGCTCTAATTTGCTACTGCTCCTTCTGTGTGTGAGTGTTTGTGCTTTCTTCTTTAGTTAAATGCCTTCAATTCAGAGGTGCTACTTGTATTATAATATGAAGATGATGAAGAACGCATTGCCAGAAGTAGATCAAAGTGGTTAATTGCAAACTAACTTCAGTATTTTGTCCCTGTTTGTAGAGAGAGGAAAACAGGTGGCATGTGGTTCTCTGCCAGAATATTGCTAAATAAATAATCACGCTCTTTGAAAATAATACCTGTAAGTAAGTCATTTCAATATAATTTCAGTGTTTATAGATGTCTCTTTTGAAGAAGCTTTGAAATATTTTACATTTGCCAACTGATGTTTAACCCTTTCTCATGCCAATTAAATTGGATGATTTAGCCAGGAGGATACTAGTAATCAAACCAGACAGGAGCCAGAAGAGCTGGGTTTTAATAGTGGCCATTGTATCTTTCCTGTGTAGTGAATATTGTGAATATTTGAAAACCACTGTGACTGAATATGTTGTTATTTAAATATACTTCTTTTTTTTTTTTCCACTCTTTATTTTCTTTTTCACCTCTTTTACTGGCAGTGAATCCACATGGGTGTGCAGCAACCTCAATTCTTACCCTTTAGTAGAAAGAATTTGACCAATGAGGCATAGGTCGAAGAAGAGACAGAGGCAAGTTTTACAGCAGGAATAAAAGTTTATTAAAAAGCTTTATAGCAGGAACAAAAGGAAGGAAAGTACACTCGGAAGAGGGTCAAATGGTTGACTTGAAAGACAAGTGCACGGTTTGACTTCTTGACTTGGGATTTTATATGTTGGCATAGTTCTGGGGTCTTGCATCCCTTCTCCCCTGATTCTTCCCTGCGGGTGGGCTGTCCCCATGCACAGTGGCCTGCTAGCACTTGGGAGGGGAGCATGCACAATCTGTTTACTACAGTTGTACGCATGCTCACATGAGGCATTCTTCCATTACCAGTTGAATATAACCCTGGAGCTCACCATTATCAATAATTATAGCACTCCAGTGTAAAACATCCCAAACTCCTACTAGTGTCTCTTTATGTCATTCAGTCTCCAAGACTAACTTCCACCAGGACCACCATTGACCCTATCGCAATTTTTCTATGTAATGCTCACCCACCGACAACATAGTTTGGGTTAGATGGTCCACTATCACAACCATCATTTTCAGTCTTGCTCCTTTGCCATTTTTATATCCGTATTTATTTTCTTGCAAACCCCAATCCTGCCTAAATCCATTCTTGTTTCTCCATTCCTGGATGTTACTGGAGAAAAACACACAAACACATTGACTAATCACACCTAAAATGTATGACCCAAGTTTTAAATGAACCTGCAGTGTTTATGTTCAACTTTCAAAAGGCAATTCAATGTTTACAGGATAGAGACACGGGATTGAAGATTTGTGGGGAAGGGGATAGCAGTGCTGCTGATTTAGAGAAGATAATCCTACAAAGCCTCACTGAGAAGGTGACATCTGAGCAAAGCTCCGAAGTGACCCATATGGACACTAGGAGAAAGAGTAAAGAACAAAGATAGAACCAGTGCAGGGCCAAGGGGTAGGGTATCTCCTGGCAAGTTCAAAATTTCACAAGAAGACTAGAGAGGCTGAAGTTGAGTGAGTGAGAGGAGATTTGATGGTAATAAGAGGAGAAATGATCAGCAAGGTGATTGGGAACCAGATTCCAGAAATATATATAAGCAAATATTAGAGTTTTGAATTTAATCCCAGTGAGAAGAGAAGTGGTTGTGGGGTTGAAGACAGAAGACTGACATGATCTGAATTTACATTTTAAATGTAAACCACTCTGGCTGCTGTGTTGGGATAAGACTGTTGTAAACAAGAGAAGAAATAGAGGGACAAATTCGGAGATTATTGCAGTAGTGTAGGTGAAAGACTGATGAATTAGAACAGGCTGAGAGAGAGGGGCCAACACTTTCATCACTCAGTGAACACAATCCGACTTTATCTTGTCTTTTCAATCTATAGAACTTGCTGTGGTCATTGCCCCTCTCCTCCTCTCTCCCTCTTTTCAGGTTTATTTCCATCAGCATATAAACAAGTTGCAGTATCCTCTTCCTAATCAAATAATTCTATCAATAAAAATAAATCAAAGTACTTTTTATCAGAGAGAGATTGTCATCTCTCCTCTCCCTTTTATGTAAAACTCCCTAAAAAGAGGCCCTTTTATTTCCACTTTGTTTTTGTGGCCCCTGCACACAAACAACTCTGGCTTTTTTTTCACATTTTTGTGAAGAAACTACAGTCACGAACTTTGAAACCTCCGTGTTGTCAATCCCAGTGGGAGACCTCTCAGCAGCTGAGTTCTTCCATACTGCCTTTTTCCCCCATTTAAAAAAAATCTTAAGTATATAATTTTAAAGCTCAATATTTTTAACAACGTTTTCATCCATAATTAACAATTCACTGTCACACCCTGATGACCACTTTCAATGCTTTTAGCTGTTTCTTCTATTTTTCCATCTGTTTCTAAATGCCATGATCTTTTCCTATGTCTTGGCTATGAAACTGGTCCAATGGGTCCATCCAACTGGTATTTACATGTTTTTAAAATAAACATAGAACTTGACCCTCTCTGTCTTAAGACTTGAAACACTTGTCTCATGTGAATTCTTTCCTCAGGAAACTGACCCTCAGCCAAGGGACTGAAACTCACCAGATCGTCACATCCAGACAATGAGAGGCCAGATCCTTACCCCTTATTTGCCTTCCTTACCCTTATTTGCCTTCCTTACCCCTTCCTAGTTTCTATTTTCCTGCATGGCACCCTCCTTCCCCACTGTATAAACTTCCAACTTTATTTGGTAGAGGAGAGGAATTTGAGACTTATCTTCTGTTCTCTTGGTTGATGTAACACTAATGAAACACTTTCTTCTCTAGCAAGAATTGTTGTCTCAGTGACTGGCTTTCTCTGTGGCAAGCAACAGCTCCTGGAGCAAAACCCTGGCATTTTGGTAACAATTATCCATGCCACACTCACAAAAGCCGAATTTCTTCTATGCTATCTTCCCAATATCATCATATGTTTTGTTTAATTAATATTTACTGACATTAGTTTGGGATTTAAAACTTAATCACACCGGAGTCACTTTCTATTTTTTCTGGTGTCCTTTATATTGTCTGTTTTTTTTTTCTTTGTTTGATCAGTTTTCCACATATCTATTATTAATTCATTCCTAAGATTTCAGCCAGTGTATTAAATTTTCTCTCAACATGATTAAAACATATTGGGAAAATCTGCCATTTCTAATATTTTTTCTTGGATACTGTCCTAGAGTCCTTTTGGCCCTAGTCTGGATTAGATACTCTGAAACATGATATTGTTCTTGAGCATTCCTCCACATCTTCCCGAGGATTTCTATAACCTCTCTGATGTATGGATCTTCTGTGTTCAGAATTCTGTATCTTCCTTAATGGTGGTTTATACTCTAGCTTCAATGGAGTATATTGTCCAGAAGTTTCCAGAAACAGAGTGCATGGTTTTTTGTTTTGTTTTGTTTTGTTTTTTTAAGACCTGGAATGTCTGACAAGGCTTATGATACATCCTTTGTGGGTTATTGCTAATCAGAACTTGGCTAACCTGGTGATATGGTTTGGCTGTGTCCACACTCAAATCTCATCTTGAATTGTAGCTCCCATAATTCTTACATGTTGCAGGAAGGAGCTGGTGGGAGATAATTGAATCATGGGGGTGATTTTCCCCATATTATTTTCATGGTAGTGAATAAGTCTCAGGAGATCTGGTGGTTTTATAAAGGGAAACCCCTTTTGCTTGGTTCTCATTCTCTCTCTTTGCCAGCCACCACATAAAACATCCCTTTGCTCTTCCTTTATCTTCTTCCATGATTGTGAGGCGTCCCCATCCCCATTAAATCCCTTTTTCTTTATAGATTACCCAGTCTCGAGTGTGTGTTTATCAGGAGTGTGAAAATGGATTAATACACCCGGAATAACATTTTCCTCCCATCTCTCACATACCAGATAAGAACAAGCTGAGAAAAAAAAAATCTTGCGTGAGATTTGGAAGTGGTAGTGAAAAAGCAGTTATTTCAGTATGTGGGTAATGCAGAACATTGGACACCACTGCAGCTTGTGCATCTTGTAACTCATCCCCTGCCTTACCTTGCAGTTGGGCCTCCAGCTTTGCCAGTTCCCACCTGATCTCTTCCTTCAGCTTCTTGAACTCCTGGGCCAGATGCAAATGCAGCTCTGATGTATTGAGTACCAGCGTCTTTTGCAGATTACCTACCTCATCATTGGACACAGTGGGAGACAATGAGGGTTCTAATTTCTCTCCTGCTCTTCTGTGCTTCCTATCCAGTTTTTTTTTTTTTTTTTTTTTTTTTTTTTTTTTTTTCCTGTCAGTCCTGCAGATCTACTGTAGCTTCAGGCCCACCATAGACACAGGAGCAACAGAACTCCATGAATTTCTGTACTAGCTCCCACAATTGTGTACAATATAATCTTTATGGTGTATCACTTTATTTATGTCACTCAAGTGGTTCTACTTCCTTGATCAAACATACTCACATACAAATTCATAGCTTGACTGGATTCTAGTGTGGAATTCCTAGTAGGAAAATTCTAGGTTGAAAATCTCAGACAGATTTTCTAAAGCCTGAACCAATGACCATGTGAGAATTCCGATGTTTTTCTGGTTCGTGAATTCCTATTTTTGTAAGCCTAACATAATATATTTCTCCCCAATGTCTTTAAATTTTTTTTTTTTTTGAGACAGTGTCTCGCTTTGTCACCCAGGCTGGAGTGCAATGGCACGATCTTGGCTCACTGCAACCTCTGCCTCCCAGGTTCAAATGATTCTGAAGTAGCTGGGATTACAGGCATCTGCCATCATGCCTGGCTAATTTTTGTATTTTTGTAGAGACAGGATTTCACCATGTTGGCCAGGCTGGTCTTGAACCCCAAAGTGCTGGGATTACAGGCGGGAGCCACCACCACGCCTGGCCTATTGTGATTTTTTAACTTGTGTATTTTTTGTGTACTTAATCACTATGCAATGCTTTCTTAATCTATAATTCAATTTTCTTTAATTTTTTCCCCATTTATTACACCAGCCATCCATATTCGCACAGGTGCCTTTTGGTTATAATTCCTGAGCTATTTTGAATTCTGTGGTGCTAAACAGCTTGCTTCTGGTCTTCTTCTCTGCTTCAATGGTAATAAAGTTTGTATATTTGTTCCCACCAAAATCTTATGTTGAATTGTAATCCCTAGTATTAGAGGTAGAGCCTAGTGGGAAATAATTGGATTGTGGGGATGGATTTCTCATGAATGCTTTACCACTCTCCTGTTAGTGCCATTCTCATGATAGTGAGTTCTCATGAAATCTGGCTGTTTAAAAGTGTGTGGCACTTCCCTTGTTATGCCCAGACCGTTTATTCCCCGAAGAAGACCACCAGAGTCCAGAGTCAAAGCTAAGCAGCAAGGATCTTTATTACAGGTTCGAACCTGGAGCTCTCACTTGCTCGTGAAACGAGACGGGCAGGAGAGCTCCCCTACTGAGCTCCGAACAATGTTATATAGTCTAAGGAAAGTAGGCATAGAATCATTATACAAATTAGAGGTATGATTGGCTGGAGTTTGAACAAAGCGATTTGGCAAACTATGATTGGTTCCCGCCATTTCTGATATTTCAGTACAACCCTTGAGGCGGAAGAGCAGTTTTACACAAAGGCAGTTAATTATATTGCATCAGGTTGCACGACCAGTTTATGGCTATCTTGCTTAAACACACCTTGTGACCTGGCTATCTTACTTAAACATTCCTTGTGACCTGGTCTCAGAAAGAGAAACATGTACTTACAGAACTTACGAAACCTCTGGTACGTGCAAAGATTAGAGAGCAGAACAAGGGTGTAGCGGGTGGGGGGCGGGTACACATCTATCTTTGTGTCCTTTCATTTCTCCCTTCTCATAAGTAACTGGATGTCCAATCTTGGATTTCCAGAGTCTTATAATATAGCCTCACTTTCTGGGTGCAGGAGAGGCTGGTGATGGCTACGGAGGACCATTAGTTGGATGGTATCAAACCTTTCTCTGACAAATTGTAAAATTTTATTTACCACACAGGGGCCTATAGTGAATAGAAGTAGTAAAGACATTAGGGGGCCTAAAAGGGGTGCCAGAAGGGAAAACATTGAAGAGCTCCACCAATTGTTAGCGGCTGTAGTGAATTGTTGCTTTTTCATTTCTAAGCTTAGTTTGTGTAGGCGTTGGACTCTTTCCTCAACTAACCCTGACTCATTTATATAGAAACAGCATTCTTCTTTGAGGAACATACAGGTACCTCCTTTCTCAGCCGTGAGTAAGTCTAAGGCTCTGCGGTTTTGAAGGGTGACCTGTGCTAGGGAGGTGAGCTGCCGCTGAAGGGAGGCTAGGGAATAGGCGGAGTCTTCCATAGCAACAGAGAATTGTTGTAACAGCTTGTCGTTTTCTATCATGGAGTGTTGTAGGGCCCCTCCTGCTAACCCCGCTGCGACGACAGAGGTGGTTAAGGATATTCCGGCAATTAGTGGTAGAAAAACTGCTCGTCTATGTCGCGCAGTTTTAGTTGGGGCGGTCCCTGCCCAGCCTATGAACTCTGCCGGGGTTAGCAGTGTCAGTCGGGGAACTAGGGTAACAGGGATACACAACTGTCCGTCAGAGATGCTTTTGGACAGAGTTTTTAACAGAGTCATATTACACCAGAAGAACACACCAGGGGGAGCATATATGGGACTATTAGGGTATGTAGCCGATTGGTTGCAGAGGCTGTTGCTAAATGCCGAATAACAATAGGGGTATTTCTCTTGGTATGGGTCACGGTACAGGGCTACATCGGGTATCGTGACTATCGATGAGTTAAAACCTGTATAGTTTGTGGGAGGGGAGGATAGAGGAACAGCCGTTAATGGTGGTCTTCCTAGGGTTGCACACATAAAGCAAGAGGACAGGTCGCCTAAACCAGTGAGGTTGGCGAATGCTAGCCCTTCCCGTAATAGAGTTAGCCAGGAGAAGGGCTGCAAGTCTTGTGATAACTTGGTTTCTTGCCTGTGGATTTGTGTGTGGATTAAGGGTTGAATCTGGACTAGACTTCTCCACAGATATAAATGGCTACTGGGCCAGGTACTAGTTGATGAGTAATATACTCCCCCATGTTGTGGGGTTGTCCACCGAGAGTCCCATGGGTCTCTAATTATCCAAGTGTAAGTGACGGGAGACTCAGTTTTGTAAAAATACCACCCTTGTCGTTCTCTCCAGTATCGGACAGAGTGCGTCTTACAGTAGCTATATGGGCAACCTGCACTCTGGTGCCACCAATAATTTTTACAATTATATTCAGTTTGATCATATTCAAAACAGATCATGGGTGTTGCTGGTTGGGCAATCTGGAACCTAGTGAAATTGAGGTAAACTATAGTATTACACCCTGAGGGGGGGCAGTCTGTGCTAGCTAGCAGTTTACCCGCTTGGGGGGTTTCCCTGGGGTGAGTTTTGTTTTCATAGAGCCAGAACCTCCAGACATAGGGATTAGACGGCGCAGCAGTGAGGAGAGTCAGATGCATAAGGCATAAAAGCATAGGTAAGCTAGACATGGTTACGGCTATGGGGATGACGGCGCAGGGTTAGCTTTAAGGGATTGTTCTTAGCTTTGTCTACAGTCCATGTAACCGGTGCTCCAGACGGCTCGAGAAGGTCGGATGTTGGGTCCACTGGTTTGACGTGTGTGTAGTGGATCCACGAAGCGATGCCTTCTACTTTGAGAGCGGTGGGAGTAGTCAGGAGTACTTGCAGTGGTCCTTTCCACCTGGGTTGAAGAGTTTCTTGCCGGTGGCGCTTGACTAGGACCCAGTCTCCCGGCTGGAACGGATGAGGCGTCGGCGGAGGTCCTGCCTCGTACAGTTCTCGTAGTCTGGGCCAAATTTCCTGGTGAATTTTCTGTAAGGCTTGTAAGGAGAACAGGAGCTCAGAGACATTTTCAGTTTCAGGTTTGAGTAAGTCATCTTTTAGACTGGGGACCAGGGGTGGGGGTCTGCCATACATGATTTCATATGGTGTGAGGCCTAGTCTGTAAGGGGTATTTCGGGCCCGGAACAGAGCATAGGGGAGAAGTACTACTCAATTAGCGCCAGTCTCCATGGTCAATTTAGTTAAGGTCTCCTTCAGAGTCCGATTCATCCTTTCTACCTGTCCTGAGCTTTGGGGCCTATAAGCACAATGTAATTTCCAATTTGCCCCCAGAATGGAAGCCAAATCCTGACTTACCTTAGCAACGAAGGCTGGTCCATTGTCTGACCCTATTTGGACGGGAAAGCCATACCTGGGGAGGATTTCTTCCAAAATTTTCTTTGCTACAACCTGAGCAGTTTCTCTCTTAGTTGGGAACGCTTCTGTCCATCCTGAAAAAGTATCTACAAAGACAAGTAAGTACTGATACCCATATTTTCCAGGCTTTATCTCAGTAAAGTCTATTTCCCAATAGATACCAGGCCTAGTTCCTCTACACCTAATTCCTGTGGTGGTCTGGGTTTGGGGGCAAGCGTTGTTTAGTTGGCAGGCTTTGCAATTTGTTGTGACATCGCTGGCCAGTTCAGCTATGCGCCTGATTCTAAACTTGGCGTGCCTGATTAAGTCCATCATTCGCCGGGCACCCAGGTGGGTTGTCCGGTGGATGTGTTCCAACACCTGCCGTCCTAATTTTTCTGGTAGGATGGTTTGGTCATTTATATCAGTCCACCACCCATTTTTAACCTGTTTTAGTGGAAGCGTGTTCATCCATTCGCGATCCTGTTCGGTATAGTCGGGAAAACATGGCAAATTTCGCGGGCCAGGATCAGGGAGCTGGAGCGCGAGGAGCTGACTGGGAGCTTTTGCTATGCTCCTTGCGGTTTGGTCGGCTAAGAAGTTGCCTCGAGCAATTGGTGTAGTTGGTTTCTGATGCCCAGGGCAATGTACAATAGCCAATTTCTTTGGTTTCCACAAAGCAGTTAATAGAGCTAGGATCTCTTGCTTGTTTTTTATTTCTTTGCCTTCGGCTGTTAATAGTCCCCTTTCTCTGTAGATGGCCCCATGTATGTGCGCAGTAGCGAAAGCATAGCGGCTATCCGTGTATACTGTTAGTTTTTTCTCTGCCCCTAGGGTGAGGGCCTGTGTAAGGGCTATCAGTTCGGCTCTTTGGGCCGATGTCCCTGGAGGCAAGGGTTCCGCCCAGATTACCTCAGTCTCTGACGTTACAGCCGCTCCTGCATACCGCTGGCCTTGGTGGACATAGCTGCTGCCATCAGTGAACCAGGTGAGTTCTGTGTCGGGGAGCGGACGATCTTGCAGGTCCTCCCGCACCCCATGCACCTGAGCCAGTATCTCAGTGCACTCATGGGACGGGGCGTCCAAGTCTGGATTTGGCAGCAGTGAAGCAGGGTTTAAAGAGGTTGGGGGCAGAAAAGTTATTCTGAGGGGGTTTAACAGCAGTCCTTGATAGTGGGTGAGCCAGGCGTTACTCATCCATCGGTCCGGCGGCTGCCGGAGGACGCCTTCAATGGCATGCGGGGTTATAATGCGCAACTCTTGCCCCATGATAAGTTTATCAGCGTCTCGGACCATTAGGGCGGTCGCCGCGATTATCCGGAGGCAGGGTGGCCAGCCAGCAGCCACTGAATCTAATTTTTTTGACAAATAGGCAACTGGCCTCTGCCAGGGGCCTAGGTACTGTGTTAACACGGCTTTTGCAACACCCTTACTTTCATCCACGTATAAGTGGAAGGGTTTGGAGACATCAGGGAGCCCCAGCGCGGGGGCTGATAACAAGGCAGTTTTGATTTGCTGAAAGGCCAGCTCAGCCTCTTCCGTCCAATTGAAGGGCTGCCGTTCCTTTGTTGCCTGGTATAGGGGCTTGGCTAACTCAGCAAATCCGGGTATCCATAACCTACAGAACACTGCCGACCCCAGGAATTCTCTCACTTGCCGTGTTGACTGGGGTCTAGGGATGCGTAGGACTGTTTCCTTTCGGGCTTTGGTTAGCCAGCGTTGCCCCCCTTTTAATAGGTACCCCAGATAAGTTACCTCCGACTTGCAGATCTGAGCCTTTGTTGCTGAGGCTCGGTAGCCTAGCTCCCCCAGAGTCTTCAGGAGGTCCTCAGTCCCTCGAACACAAGTTTCCGGGGACCTGGCCGCTATTAAGAGATCATCAACATATTGCAAAAGAGTTATTTCAGGGTGTTGCCGCCGGTACTCACCCAGATCTTCATGAAGGGCTTCATCGAACAGAGTTGGCGAGTTCTTGAACCCTTGTGGCAGTCTGGTCCATGTTAGCTGACCGTTGATGCCCCTCTCAGGATCCGTCCATTGAAATGCAAAGAGTTCTTGACTTTTGGGAGCCAGAGGAAGGCTGAAGAAAGCGTCTTTTAGATCAAGAACGGTATACCACTGTTTTTTGGGATGTAAGGCACTCAGAAGGGTGTATGGATTGGGCACAGTGGGATGTATGTCCATGACCCTTTTATTAACTTCTCTTAAATCCTGTACTGGCCTGTAGTCCGTACTGTTGGGTTTACGAACAGGTAACAGTGGAGTATTCCAGGATGAGTGGCAAGCCCGTAGGACTCCCTGGTCTAGGAGTCGGCGGATATGGGGCGTAATTCCTTCTCTTGCCTCCAGGGGCATAGGATATTGCCGAACCCGAACGGGGTCCGTCCCTGGCTTAACTTCCACAAATATGGCAGGTCAATGTTTAGCTAGCCCCAAGCCCCCAGTTTCTGCCCACGCTTCAGGGAAACGCTGGAGCCAAGAGTCAATTCCCTGATCGGGGGGCTTTTGCTCTTGATGGAGTCGGTACTCATCTTCTAAGGTGACAGTCAGGATAGATATTGGCCTGTTTTGGGAATCAGTTATCTTGGGCCCTTCTGGCTCAAAGTGGATTTGGGCCCCCATCTTTGTCAGCAAGTCCCTCCCTAGTAGAGGGCAGGGGCTCTCTGGGATGACTAGGAAGGAATGGGAGACTTTTCCCGTTCCTAAGTCTACAGTCCTCTGGGTTGTCCAGGGGTATTTTTTGATGCCTGTGGCCCCGTGCACCCAGGATGTTTTCTTAGACATTTTTCCAATTGGTTTGGTTAGGACTGAGCGTTCCGCCCCAGTATCGACCAAGAAGCGAACTGGGGACCCCTCCACTTGCAAAGTTACCCTGGGTTCGGGGAGGGGGTCCGAACCCCGTCCTCCCTAGTCAGAGTCCTGGGTAACGAGTACGGAGGTAGGGTTAGCTGGTCTCCGTTTCTCTGGGCAGTCTTTAATCCAGTGGCCACGTTCCTTGCAATAAGCACACTGATCTTTTTCTAATCCTTGCCTAGGGCCTTGCTTTTTCCGCTTTCTGTTTTGGCCATTTCCTGCCTGGGGGAAAGCTGCTACTAAGACTTTGGTCATTTCTTTGGTTGCCTTGAACTGTTTTTCTTCTGGAGTATCCCTATTATTATAAACTCGCTGGGCCATCTGAAGGAGGTCCTGAATCTGCTTTCCCTCTAAACCTTCTAATTTCTGGAGTTTTCTTTTAATATCTGGTGTTGCCTGGTTTACAAAGGACATTACTACCGCTGCCTGATTTTCCGGTGCTTCCGGGTCCATAGGGGTAAACTGTCTGAAGGCTTCCATTAATCTCTCTAAATACGCAGCGGGGCTTTCTGTCTTACCTTGTAACACAGAATATACTTTAGCCAAATTGGTGGGCTTGTGAGCTGCAGCCCAGAGACCCGCCATTAGAGTCTGGCGATAAATGAGCAGTCGTCCCCTACCTTCTGCCGTGTTGTAGTCCCATCTGGGCCGGGTCAAAGGGAAAGCCGCATTAATGAGGTCAGGATTTGCAGTTGGCTGGCCGTCATCTGCTGGAACCAGTTTTCTGGCCTCAACTTGGATTCTTTCCCGCTCCTCCGTTGTGAACAGGATTCGGAGGAGCTGTTGACAGTCATCCCAGGTCGGCTGGTGAGTAAACATGACACTGTCTAACAACGAGGTTAGATCTTTGGGATTATCTGAGAACCGAGCATTTTGGGACTTCCAATTGTATAAATCACTGGTGGAAAAAGGCCAATACATGAGACGGGAGAGCCCGGTATCATCGAGCGATCCTATTTCTCTGAGAGGCAGGGCTACAGTGGAGTCAGGGAGTCGGGAAGCTTGGTCCCGCTGTACGCGGCCTCGTGTTCGGCCGGCCGGCCCCCCCAGGTTACTTTCACTCTCGGCTGCTTCCGCTTCTCGGTTTCCCTCTACGGAAGCACCACCCTGGGGGACTGGGTCCTGTGGGATAAGGTGCTGATATGGTGGGGGAAATGTGGGTTCTAACGTTAGGGGGTCCTGGCTGTCCGGCAGCACAGGGGCCGAGGGAGCAGAGGGAGTCTTTTGTCTTGTAGGTCGCGTTACTAGGACTTTGCAGGGCTCAAGGATGAATGGAGTTATCCAGGGTGGTGGGTTTTCCACAAGATCCTGCCACACTAGAATATAAGGAATTTGATCAGGATGTCCTGACTGCCCTGGCAGGAAAATCTTAGTTTTTACCTTAGTAATAATAGAGAGACAGAAAGTTCCTTCAGAGGGCCACCCTACGCCGAAAGAGGGCCACTCCGAACGGCAGAAAGTAACTAGCTTTCCCTTCTTTAGTTCTACGCTTAAGTTACGCCCCCGAGCCTTCACATCCTTAAAATTGGTAACAAGGAGTGAGAGCGGCGTGCTCTGGTTGTTGCCCATCTTTGGACTGCTCCTACAAAGAGAAGGGGGGGACGAAAATGAGTGTGAAGCAGAGGGGAGTATCCGACAGGTCCGGTCCTGGAGGGGGAAGAAAAGGTTTTATGTTTCGTTTTGGGCTTACACTTAACACTTAACAATAACGGACAGACAGTAATAACGATGAGCATTCGCGAGCGCGTGTCGGACTTCCGACCTGAGTCAGACGGGGCAACCAAGGATGGAGGCCCCCAGATGGGCACTGGGGAACGTCTCCCACCAGTCCCGAGTGGCTGTCTTCTAGCGCGTCCGCCAAGACCGTGCCACTTACAGAACAGACCAATACAGATTACAGATTACGGATTTCGCGAAATTTCAGGGAGACAGACAGAGACAAAGACAGAGACAGTGACAAAGCCAGCTTACCTACAGATTAAGATCCGTTGACTTGGGGGTCTGGTGGGCTTGGGGGAAATCCCGGACGAGCCCCCATTTGTTATGCCCAGACCGTTTATTCCCCGAAGAAGACCACCAGAGTCCAGAGTCAAAGCTAAGCAGCAAGGATCTTTATTACAGGTTCGAACCTGGAGCTCTCACTTGCTCGTGAAACGAGACGGGCAGGAGAGCTCCCCTACTGAGCTCCGAACAATGTTATATAGTCTAAGGAAAGTAGGCATAGAATCATTATACAAATTAGAGGTATGATTGGCTGGAGTTTGAACAAAGCGATTTGGCAAACTATGATTGGTTCCCGCCATTTCTGATATTTCAGTACAACCCTTGAGGCAGAAGAGCAGTTTTACACAAAGGCAGTTAATTATATTGCATCAGGTTGCACGACCAGTTTATGGCTATCTTGCTTAAACACACCTTGTGACCTGGCTATCTTACTTAAACATTCCTTGTGACCTGGCCTCAGAAAGAGAAACATGTACTTACAGAACTTACGAAACCTCTGGTACGTGCAAAGATTAGAGAGCAGAACAAGGGTGTAGCGGGTGGGGGGCGGGTACACATCTATCTTTGTGTCCTTTCACCCTCTCTCTCTCGGTCCTGCTTTAACCATGAGATGTACCTTCTCCCCCTTTACCTTCCACCATGATTGTAAGCTTTCTGAGGTCTTGCGAGAAGCTGAGCAAGTGCTAGAACTATCCTTCCTGTAATGCCTGCAGAACCGTGAGCCAATTAAACCTCTTTTCTTTACAAATTACCCAGTCTCAGGTATTTCTTTACAGCAATGCCAGAATGGCCTAATATAGGAAATTGGTACTGAGGAGTGGGGCATTACCATAAAGATACCTGAAAATTCTGAAAATGTGAAAGCGGCTTTGGTACTGGGTAACAGGCAGAGGTTGGAAGAGTTTGGAGTGCTCAGAAGAAAAGATGAGGGAGAGTTTGGAACATCTTAGAAACTGGTTAAACGGTTGTTACCAAAAAGCTGATAGCAACATGGACATTGAAGTCCAGGCTGTGTAGGTCTCAAATGGAAATGAAGAACTTATTGGGAACTGGAGCAAAGGTCACTTTTGTTATGCCTTAGCAAAGAACTTGGCTGCATTTTACCCCTGCCCTAGGGCTCTGTGGAAGTTTGAACTTCAGAACGATGTTTAGGGTATGTGGCAGAAGAAATTTCTAAGCAGCAAAATGTTCAAGAGATCTTCTAACAACCTACACTCAGATGTGGGAGCCAATAAATGACTGAAAGTTGGAATTTATAGTGAAACAGGAAGCAGAGTTTGTAAGTTTGGAAAATTTGCAGCCAGGCCATGTGGCAAAGAAAGAAAACTTCTGGCAGAGGAATCCAAGCAAGACACATTTGCATAACTAAAGAGGAGTCAAGTGCTAATATCCAAGACAATGGGAAAAGGCCTCGAAGATATTTCGGAGACCTTCATGGCAGTCCCTCCCATCACAGGCCTAGAAGGGAAGAATCATTTTGTGAGCTAGTCCCAGGACCACAGCTGCCCTGTGCAACCTCAAGACACTGTTCCCCACATACTAGTCACTCCGATTCCAGCCTCCACTCTAAGGGCCCGAGATACTGCTCATGTTGCCACTTTGGAGAGCTCAAGTCACTATACGCCTTGTTGGCTCCCACATAGTGTTAAGCCCTGTAGGTGCACAGAATGCTAGAGTGGTGGAGACTTGGCTCCTCCACCTAGATTTCAGAAAATGTATGAAATAGCCTGGGTTCAAAGGCAGATTGGGCCCTCACAGAGAACCTCTACTATGGCAGTGCAGAAGGGAAATGTGGGGTTGGAAGGCCTACACAATCTCCAATGGGGCACTGCCTGTAGGAGCTGTGGGAAGTGGCCACCATCCTCTAGACCACAGAATCGTAGATCCACTGGAAGCTTGCACCCTGCACCTGGAAAAGTTGCAGGTACTCAACACCATCCTATGAGAGCAGCCTCAGGGCTGAACCATGAAAAGCCGCAGAGGCAGAGCTGCCCAAGGCCTTAAGAGTGCACTGCTTTCACCACTGTGCCCTGGGTGTGCAACATGAAGTCAAAGAAGATTATTTTGGAGCTTTAAGATTTAATGACTGCCTTACTGCATTTCTAACCTGCATGAGGCCTGTAGTTCCTTTCTTTTGGCTGATTGGCTGATTTCTCCCTTTTGAGACAGGAATGTTTACCTAATGTCTACACCCCCATTGTATCTTTGGCGTAAATAACTTGTTTTGAATTTACAGGCTCATAGATAGATGGAACTCATTTTTGTTACACACATCCATGTGAAGAGACCACCAAACAGGCTTTGTATGAGCAATAAAGCTTTTTACTCACTTAGGTGCAGGTGGACTGAGTCTGAAAAAGGAGTCAGCAAAGGGAGATAGGTGTGGGGCAGTTTATAGGATTTGGGTAGGTAGTGGAAAATTACAGTTAAAGATTTTTCTCTCGTGGGCAGGGGCTGGGGTCACAAGGTTCTCAGTGGGGAGCTCCTGAGACTCATTGTCCAGGAGAAAGAATGTCACGAAGTCAATTGATCAGCTAGGGTGAGGCAGGAACAAATCACAATGGTGGAATGGCATCAGTTAAGGCAGGAACTGCCTATTTTCTCTTCTTTTGTGGTTCTTCAGTTGCTTCAGGCCATCTGGATGTATACGTGCAGGTCATAGCGGATATGACTACTTAGCGTGGGCTCAGAGACCTGACAATTTTCAGACAAGACTTTGGATTTAGGAATTGGGATTTTGTCAGTTAATGTTGGAATGAGTTAAGACTTTGGTGGGACTATTGAGAAGGGATGATTATATTTTGAAATGTGAGGACATGAGATTGGGGAGAGGCCAGGGATGGAATGATAGAGTTAGTATATTTGTCCCTGCCCAAATCTCTTATTGCTTTGTAATCCCCAGTATTGGAGATGCAGTCTATTGGAAAGTAATTGGATCATGGGAGTGGATTTCTCATGAATGGTTTAGCACCATCCTTTTGGTATTATCCTCATGACAGTGAATTCCTGTGAGACCTGAGTGTTTAAAAGTGTGTGACATCTCCGTCCCATTCTGTCTTGCTCCTGCTTCCATCATGTGACATGCCTGCTTCTCCTTCATGATCTGCCATAATTAAAAGCTTGCTGAGACCTCACTAGAAGCTGAGCAGATGCCAGCACCATCTTTCCTGTAAAGCCTGCAGAATTGTGAACCAATTAAAACTTTTTTTTCCTTTATAAAGTCCCTAGTCTCAGGTATGTTTGTATAGCAATGCAAGAATGGCCTAATACACGTGGATTGTAGGTTTCTCCAATACATTACATCTCTCCTTCTGACATGCTAGGTTGTCTTTTACCTTTCTGCTTTCTATCTCCTAATAGTTTATTACATTTCTTTCCTCTGCCATTGTTTCATCCTTGGAATTTTGTGTCTATTTTGATGCCTCTGCTTCCATTAAAGAAGATTTTCTGAAAAACAAGCAATAAATGTAAATAGTCTATATTTCTCCTGTGTCTAGTGCACATGGGCACCATTTTCCTAGAGTATTTGCAACATTGGACTTCCAGGGTGCAATTCACCAATTGATTTCCTCCTATCATATTGGCCATTCTCAGTCTACTTTGTTGAATTTCCCTGCAATTTACGTTTCTTTCTCTTTCTAAGCTCCTCTATGATAACCTCACCCAGTTCTGTGACTTTTAATACCAGCTATGACAATGACTATGAAATTTACATTTCTAGCCTAATATTACCCTAGAGCCTCAGACTAATATATTCCAAATCTCCACTTGGATATTTCAAAGGCTTTTCAATTCTAATATTTCACAAATTGATCTTTTATTTATTTCTCTTTATAATCTGATCCTTCCAAAATGGCAACCCCCTATCCAATTGCTCAGAACATGAAAGTAGGCATCTGAGTCCTCATTCTCTGGGATACCTCACATCCAATCCATAACAAATCCCATTAGCTCTAACTTCAAGGTATATGTCAAATATAAATGGCAGACCTGAGCACTTTTTATCACATCAGTGGTTTCCACAGGAACTGCTAGGGTCCCTTACCTGGATCCCTGTAACAACATTTTAACAGGTTTCACTGTTCTACTACTGCTTACCTAGGGTCTGTCTGCTACAGAGAAGTCAGAGTGATATTTTAAGCACCTGAGTCAGATCATGTCACTCCCTTGCTCATAGTCCTCCAACATTTTCTGATTGCACTTTGACAAAATGTGGCTCTTACCATAAACTATAAGAATATCCCATTCCTCAAGTATGCCAAAGTCTTTCCCACCTCAGGGCCTTTGTACTTGCTAGGCAAAGTGCACTTTATATCATAGTACATACCATACATTATACTTACGATGTACATAGAGTACCTTTTCCTCATATACTTTCAGGTTTCAGTCACTGATATTTTTTAAGCCACTCTTCAATTGCGACCTTTTCAAAAAAAAAAAAAGTCTTCTGTATTCCATGTAGCTCAAATAGTAGGCTTTTACACTCAGTTTCATCCTGTGACAACATTTCTTTAAAGCACTTACCACTACCTGATATTATACCTCATATTTCGTTTATTTGTTGTTGTCTGTCTCCCTTACTATGATATAAATAAGGGTTTGAGGTCAGGGGTGTTAACTTGTCAATGCTAATATCCCCAGCTCTGAAACTGTGCCTGATACATAGTAGAGATCCTGTAAATATTCCCTTAATAAATAAACATTGAATCACCAAAAAAACAAGGCACCATTCCAAGTGGTGGGTTAAAAATACTGAATGGGACACATGAAGTCCACTCTCTCATGACTCATACTCTAATGGTCAATCATTCTCAGCAGCATGTACAATGTTTATAAATTTATTTTTTATGTGAACCTATCTCTTTGGCTTGAAAATGTTGTCCTTGAGATCAACTGTGTTTTGTTCCTCTTGCTATTCTGTATGCAACCTACCTAGTACCTGGAACATAAAATCTTTTAAACCTGTTTTCATTTATCTTATATATTTCAGTTTGTTTATTTGTATTTGTAATAGAATATCTAGCTTATCACAAGCTTTGCCATTTTATTTTAAAATTCTTAGTAAGCAACTACTATCCCATAAGTCAGGCTTAGAACTTCAGTGGCAAATGGTTAATATCGCCATTTACAACTAGGAAACCACATGAGAATGTTGAACTAACTTTCCCAAGGTTATCTAATGAATCATTGCCAAAGCTAGAATTAAATCCCATAACTCATTCTTGTTTAGGAAGCACTTTTATTCTTGGTTCTAAGATACACTGGGAGAACACTGTGTATCACCATCATTTTTCATTGGAGAGTGTAGAATAGACAAGGCCTAAATCAACTTCATAATAGAGGTCTTTATTTCATTTTGGAGGTTTAGTGAAATATGGCTAAGGATCATTAAGTGTTACAGATGGGTTTAAACTGAGATTAGCTTATTGATCATTAATCAGCTAGTGAATTATTAAATAATTAATTCCACATATTGGAAAAAATTGTTGTTAAATTACTCAAAGTTCATGGTATCCCCTATGAAAGATGTCTTTAATCAATTATAAAAATAAAAAAGTGAACATCTGTATAATTGTATTACCTTGCATTGATTATTGGTTATACAGAGATCAATTAAAATAAGAATTCATTTACAAGGTCAGAATGCTCTTCTCTTATCAACCTGCAATTAGCTTCCACTACCAAAGCCAAATGAGATATTGGCAGAAAGCCATAAGTATAATTAATATTGTTGTAAGGATAATTACTAAAATAATACCTAAATTTAAGCTTATTAAAATCAGTTAGTACTACTTTACTTTTGAATGGCTCCCCATTTTTAAACGTATTATATATTTCTTCTTTTGTTCTACTGTATCTTAATAATTTATGCCTCCTTACCAGGCTGAATGATTCTTGTCTTGTTCCTCCTACAGTCGACAGAATAAACTTTTTAACAATTTGAATCTTATCATATCTTTCTGATTAAAATATAAACCTAGTAGATTTCTCATGGTCGATCTATAATGTCCTATGTGATGCGGTACCTGTGATTCACCACAGTTCCATCCCCCACACTGTATTATTCATCATGGTCCAGGCTTGCTGGACTTCTTTGTGAGTGTAAAGACCCCAAGCTCGGAAACTATTGAACCAGTTGTTCCGTTGATCTGGAACGCTTTTCACTTATCTTTGCATTGCTCTCTTTTATGGTTCGGGTCTCATCAGGAATGACATATCAATGGCATCCTATCTAAAATAGCATTTTCTATCCTATTACCGAGTTTTTCTTATAGGTCAGCCTTGTGATGTGCTCATTCTTATTTTCATACATGTGTTCCTTAACTACCTTTGCCAGAATGTACATTCTATGAAGACAGTGACTTAAAATTTTTGTTCTTTATCTCCAGAATGATAGACTATAGTAGGTGCTCATTAAATGTTTTGTTTGAATGAGTGAAAACTGTTTTCCCAGTGCTGCTATGCTTATAAGATTGGTAAGAAAATGGACTCTAAATTATTACCTCTCTTTAATATTATATGAATGCAACTTCAGCCCTTGATGTTAAATTCATTATATGTTTATCCTTATTTTGAAAAGGGACTGTTTACATTAATTATTCTAACGTGGGACTTTTGTAATTTTATAATTCAATATGTACACCAAGGTAGTATGCAACCAATGACAAAATTTAATATATATCAAGCCCTCTTCTAATTTGATTTAAATTATATTGCAGCAAGCAGTATAATTGGAAATATGTAATGTAGGCTTATCCTAGTATCAATATAGGTGTTTCTTTGTGTGTGGTTGTTGTTTGCTTACTTATTTTAAAGTACTGGAGTTAAGAACAAGGGAAAACGAGAGTACTTGCTTATCCCTATATTTCTTCAAAGACCAAATAGCCCTCAGAAAGCACTGTTCCAGAATTCAATGTGATATTCATGGCAGGAGGGACATGTTTCAGTCTTATATAGGTCAGAATCCTTTCTCTGAAATATAACACTTTCTGTAATTCCCTGGCAGTTCTGATTCTACTACTATGAACAACTCTTTTCTTTATAATAGTGAGAACTATTATCATACGAGGCAGGAAGTAGACATTGCATTTAAGCATTACAGTTCCATCAAAAAATTTTTTTAATTCTAAATTTATCCAATAAGATAAATCAGATATTTCTGTAAAAATTTATCATCTATTTATTTAAAAATTAAAACAATGCTTAACATTTTTATGATCCTATGGAGTATTTAGAGGAAATAATGTCATCAACTTAATTTAATCACAGAATAGACTATATAAATTAAATCATCCAAGTTTAAATAAAATATCTCCAGAGGCCCTCTCAGAAAAATCTAAGAATTTATTGAGATATTTTTCATTATAAAATTTTACAAGAAGGTTAATGCAGCATCAAATATGACATAGTATCTCAAGTTGATATTCATAGAACCAAAGCAAACTAGCCCTCTCTCAGGGGCACTAGCTTACATTTTGTCCATTTTATGTACAGCTCATGAAGAACAGTACTACTCAAAGTGATTCCTGGACCAGCAGCATCAGTATCACCTGGGAACTTGTTAAAAATGCATATTCTCAGGCCCCACCCTAGACATACTAAATCAGAAAATCTGAGTGTAGGCCATAGCAATCTGTATATTAACAAGACTTTAACAGGGTTATTCTGGTGCACACTGAAGTTTGAGATCCATAGTCATATATAGATCAATGCCTGACAATTTCTCAAAATGTTTTCCAGACTTACAAAATACTAACTTCTTCTATCTCATGAAGAATGTGATAATTGATCAGATTGTATTCATTAAAGAGTTAACATCTTCCTTCCAATTTCTGTTCACTGATATATCTTTTCATGACTTTTAATTTAACTGAGGTTTATATCTTAAGTTAAATTCTGCCTGTGCTATAAACTTTCCTCCTACACATTCAAAATCTTCTTGTGTTTGTAACCACATGGGATCAAAATACATTCAGTGGATAAATACTGTGTAACCTAAAAAAATTAACAAGCCAATATAATATTTTCCTTGTCTCCTATACCCCTACAACTAAAAGTGCTGAATGCTACGTAAAATTACACATAGTATGTTTACTGGAAATGAACACAACACATTCAAATACCACCACTACAACTTACGGTAATACATCATATAAAAACACGAGGTTCCAAAAACTCATTGGTTGTCCTGAGGGAGTGTTTTCTGACTTGAGGTACCACTTATGAGTTCTCACACTAGTCATTTCAAAAATCGATTTTTAAAAAAGGACCACCAAGCGTAATTGTGAAGATTCTGATGTAAGTGAACTCTATAATAGCTTCTTTAATTGGTGCAGTTAAACCCTATTTATCTTAGTGTTGCAATCTTCTAAAAGAGTCAGGGCATATTTTATAGTTGATTCCATAAAGAAACACACACACACACACACACACACACTCAAAGAATTAAACAGAATGTTGTATTTGCAATAAAAATAGGACTAAGATGGTGGATGGTTTGATTGTAAAACAAATAACAATGCTAACTGTGTTACAAGCAGAGGGTTTTATTGAAAAATTAATGATTTCTGTTAAACAAAAGTAATGTTTAGAATACATGGAAGATTGGTTTACATTTGAAAATAAGACACAATTATTCACAGATGATATCAGCAAAATAATCCTTATTCTTGTTAGCAATTACAATAAGAGAGACTCTAAATGTGTCATGGAATGTCTGGGGTGCATTTTACCTGTGTAGATGAAACGGTTGTATTAGAATGCTAGGAAACAAAAATAGCTCTCCTAAAATATTGTAATGTTTTGGGTGGGGGTAAGTAAAAACTTTCTTCTGAGCCTTCTACCTTCAATAAACACCATGCCTACTTATTTGTCTTCTTACTAATATCCATTTCAAATTATTTTACTTTCTTATTTCATCGGATGACTGTGTGACAACCATATATTACTGTGTTCTCACTCAAAGTGTAAAGCCAGTCCTCCCACTTTATATTCTTCGTTCTAAACTCAGCTCAGTTAACAGCACCTCTCACCACACAATGAGGTAAGATGTGATAATAAGCAAACTTTTTATTCTTCATGCTCACTTTTCACATTTAATTTACCAAGTCTTGCCAACCATTTCTTCAAATTAATCTTTGAATGTGTTGCCCTGTCTCTACTCTCACTGCAATGTTTTTTTCCTTCAAACTTTATGGTAGTGAATGCTTATTTTCCTCTAAAATGCTAGAATTGTCCATATTCGCTTTATCTATGGCCTTCAGAATAAAATCTTTATATACCTTCTACCCTCATGGTAGCTTCTGGTGATAAAATTCTGGCTCCTGGGGTAGTTGTATGATGACACAGAAGACAGACTTTCAGGAGAGAGTGCTATTTTCCTTCCTTTTACTTTTCTTACTGGTTAAAGTGTGACCAAATAGCAAGAGCTGCAACTAGCACCATAGCACAAGAGATGATTAGGAATGGTAGTTGGGCAGCCAAAGAGACAAAGCCTGTGGCCTTGACAATGTGAAGAGCCATTTTGTCCCTCTACTGTCCAACAAAAATTAATGATTTCCATTAAACAAAAATAAAATTTAGAATATGTGAAAAATTGGCCTATATTTTAAAATCAGACGTAATTTTTCACAGATGATATCATCAAGATGACCATGGTTCGTGTTAGCAATCACAATAAGGGAGACTCTAAATGTGTCATTGAATGTCTGGGCTGCATTGTACCTGTGCAGATGGACATGTTGGATAACAATGCTAGGAAACATTGATGACCACGAGAGAAAAATATGTTTCTATATTGATTAATATAATTATTTTGTGTATTTTTGTTAATGAAACCACACTTAAGTCCCCCCAAAATATACCCTTAATTTTTGCTTGACAATTTTTGAATGCTCTCTTATCTGACTCAGTATTACTTGATTCCAAAACAGACTTCATATCACTGCCAAGTAAAATGTTTGAAACTCAAATCCATTATGTTTACTCAACTGCCCATAAGATGAAGCTAAAAATATATAGCCTGGTATATGGGGGATTCATGATTAGTTCTAGTCCTCTCTGTACAGACTCATTGCCTGCCATTCTTGCATTATGGCTGTATTTTCCAGAATTTGCTACATAGATTTTTATTGAGTGCCTGCTAAGGGTCTGTGCTACCAAGCACCTCATTTCTCTCCCAGCCCCATGGACCACAGCTTGCTGCTTCATCTGCTTGAAAAGCCTTCTCTCCTTCTCTGTTCAATAGGGGCTTACATTTTACCTTATATGTGAAGCCCTTCCCAACTCTGTTCCTAACCATTATCTTCTGCCCTTCCCATATAACAATGTGCATATTTTAATTGGTTTTCATGCTATATCACTTTCTTTGACATGGTTGACTTTCTCATTAGACTGTAATCCTCTTTGTAGCAGGATTATAACTTCCAAATTCCTAGTATTTGGAAGGTTGCGAAGAACATAGTAATGATAAAAAATACTTGTGAAAAAAATAATAAATTAATTTCAGACCTAAAAAGGATGTTATATATCATCCTTCCCTTCCTTCTCTTACTAGATGAGAAAAGTATGGAGAAGTTTTTAAAAATCAAAATCATACAACTCTTTACTAACAAAATTATGATTAAGTCTGGTGTTGTCTGGCTCACTAATCAATGGTAATATCCCCACTTCATGTTGCTTTTTTAAATCCCTGAACTATTTTAATTACAAATCTAGTTTGTCTTTTCATTTTCTTCCACTATACCTGTTCGTCTAATATTAAACTAACGTTTATTTTCTCAGTCTTCTAAAGATTTAATTTGTTTTCTGGAAATCAGAACACTGTAAGAAGACAAAGGCTGAGAGAAAGGTTAATGGATAGAACTAAGTGTGCAAAATCCTCAAAACCCTTAGTACCTTACAAGAAAAGATAAACTGCAACATCCTGAATTTTTCTCATATACAAAATCTGCAATTTCACGTTATATTTTTTACCATAGTAAATGAATTGTATTACTAATTGGGATGGTTACTAGCAGACAGAATTGAAAGCCATATCTGATGTATTTCAGTGGCGCTGAAAATGTTCATAAGGGGAAAAGAAAAGTAATGTCTTTATGTTATCTTTGTTAAACATTTGGACAGTGGCTTCTTGAAGAAGGTATCAACCACAAAGGTGCCACCTTCATTGTAAAAGAATCATAGAAATCAATCTTTTGGATTACATGTTTAGAAAGCTGGCAAGGGAAAGTTAATAATTCCTGACTGCATATAAAGAATAACAAGAAAAAGTTAAAATAACTAATTTTTTAAATTCATAATTGACACATATTAGTGGCTATTTGTGGGGTACAGTGTGTTTCAATGCATGTATATATTGTATAATGACCAAATCAGGGTGACCGGCATATGCATCACATTAAACATTTTTTTGTAGTAATAACATACAAAATTTTCTCTTCTAGTTATCTTGAAATATGCACTACATTATATTTGCAGGGAAATACCAATCTAAAGCATAGCGAGCTATCACCTCACCCCAATTAGAATGGCTTTCATCAAAAAAGACCAAAGAAAATTCTGGAGATGATGTGGAAAAGGGAACCTTCTTCATACACTGTTGGTAGGAATGTAAATGAGTACAGCCACTTTGAAAAACAGAAGAAGCTTCCTTAAACAATTAAAAATAAAACTACCATATAATCCAGCAATCTCATGACTGGGTATATAGCCAAAAAAACAATTGTATCAGTATGTTGAAGAGATATCTGTACTCCCATGTTTATTGTAGCACTATTCACAATAGCCAAGATATGGGATCAACCTAAATGCCCATGTACAGGCGAATGGATGAAGAAAATGTATGTATACACACAATGGAATATTATTCAGCCATAACAAAGAATGAAATCCTGTCATTTGTGGCAACAGTGATGAATCTGGAGGATATTACATAAAGTGAAATAAACCAGGCAAAGAAGAACAAAACATTTCAGGATCTCACGAATATAAAAAGTCTCACTAATATAAAAAGTGGACTTCATAGAAATAGAGAGTAGAATTGTGGTTTTGAGAGGCTGGGGAAAATAGTGGTTAGAGGAGAATGGGAGAAGTTGGTCAATGCGTACAAAGTTACAGTGGGACAAGAAGGGTCAGTTCTGGTGTTCTGTTTCATGGCAGGGTGACAAAAGCAGTAACAATGTAGTGGAGCTGTCATTTCTAAGCTCCTCTAAATTAATTTTATTTCTCACCTTTAATCACCATTTATTCATGTTTTGGCTGAGTTGAACATATTCCAGGGATAAGGAAAATATTTAGCAATCATGTTTAGGTAGTTGAAGATTGGAGAAAGATGCTTTTTTGGTGGCCTTCATGGGAGACAGATGGGTAATACATTTATTTAATTATTGTTTTATATAATACATCTTGAATCTTACCTCAAATCTTACTTATATTATTCAGACTCAATAAAAAACTTTTGCTATCCACATTGTACAAAAAAGGAAACTGTGATATAAGAGGCCACTTATCAAAAACAGTAACATTAGCAAACATTTTTGGGCCATTTACAGTACCAAGAAATCAACTAAGATGCTTAAAGTGTGATCTCATTTTCTCTTTACAGAAGCCATACGAAGAAGATTTTCCCATCACTGGTTAACAATTAATATATATAGTTAAACAATCTTCAAAATTTTATATAGATACAAAATTGAGTGATGAGAAGTAAAGCCCACAACTTTCCCTCTGACTTCAAAATCATGGCACAATTCTCCTTAGGAGAAAAAAAAAAATAGTGCATCCGTATGGATTGTAAAGCCCTGTCAGTCACAGCTTTGCCTAGGCTGAGATAGTGAAACACTTGAGTCTGCCTCCCAGCTTGAAGAATTGGTCTGCTAGTGCTAAATACTACTGCTGCTGCCTCCTCCTGGCCAATTCAGCAGGAAGATCAAGGGCAAGGAAATTTGTAAAGTTGACCACAAAAGTTAGTCTCCCAGGGCCCGCAATGAGATAGATATTAATGGACAGTGAATCTGGAGGAACAGCAAATGAAAATATATATCCAGAAAATAGCCTATTCATTTAAGTGGTTAAGAGATGGTCTGTAACTAGAAATAGTGGCACAACAGGCTTAGAGAACAGGCTGTTCAGATTGATTCAGGCAGACAGAGAAGAAAAGAGAACAATTTGTCATGAATAAGGGACACTAATGGAACATCCCAAATAGACCTTAGGAGAAATTTGAGGCATAGTAATACATATATGTATACATGGAGAGAGAGAGGGGAACCTGGTAGATGGCAAAATAGAAGTATAGATTCACAGTTGAATATGGGAATATTTTTCCTTTAGTACTCAGAAATCATGACATTTGGGTCCTCAAAAAAGGAATTATATACAAATACACTTCTTGGCTGTGCAGTAAATATGTTTAGCAGAGAAACAATATTGTTATTGCTTTTCAAATTTCATAATCTACCAAAAATAGAAGCAAAAGATTTCATTATGGTTGTAAAATAGAAAGTAAATGTTAACCTCCTAACATATAACCGGAGAGAAATAATAAATGAAAGAAAGCTATAGAAAATAATAACATAAACTAAAAATTTTCCACGAATACCACTCTCCCTGTGAGTGACGGAACAAAGAACGGATGTCTATACATACTGTAACCACTTGAAGAGTTGACCAGTAGGGATAAGGAAACTAATACTTGTCTACATTGGGAAGCAGGAAGACAATATGTTGATAGTGATATAAATATACTAAATCTTATCATCATAATATTAAAATATAAACCAAAAATATCTGAAATGGATAAGCAAGTAGGTGCTAATAAAATACATCATTTAGAAATATCAACCTGGTATTAGTTTTCTAACTCTAAGTAAATAATTTACTACACACTAATTAATGTGTGGAAAATATTCTCGGTGTTGATCTTGTCAACAATTTTTTATTATTATACCAATAGCACAGACTGCCCAAGAAAATATAGACAAGTACAACTCCATCCATAGAAAGCTTCTGCAAAGCAAAGAAAATGATCAAGAGTGAAAAGGCAGCCTATGGAATGAGAGAAAAATTTTTGCAAATTGTGTGTCTGATAAGAGGTTAACATACAGAATACATAAGAAATAATACAACTCAATAGCAAAACAACAAAAACAAGACAACCCAATTAAAAAAATGGACAAGGCACATGGATAGACATTTCTCAATAGTAGACATACAAATGGCCAACAGGTACACGAAAACACTAATCATCAGGGAATTTCAAATCAAAACCATAGTAATACATCGCCTCACGTATGTTAGGATGGCTATTAGATTAAATTAAATTAAATTAAGTTAAATTAAATTAAACATAGAACTAACACGTACCCATTTCTGAGTATATATGCAAAGAAAATAAAATCTGGAGCTCTAAGAAATATCTGCACTCCCTTATTCACTGTAGTATTATTCACAAAAGCCAAGATACAAAAACAACCTAAATGTTTGTTGATAAAAGAAGGAAATCGTTCCATTTGTGATGACATGGATGAGGATGATCCTGCAGGGCATTAGGCTAAATGAAATAAGCCATAAACAGACAAGCAAATACCACATGAGCTCACTGATATGTGGAATCTAAGATAGTGAAACTTATTGTAGAAACAGTGAATAGAATAGTGGTTGCCAGGGGCAGGGGAGAGGGAAAATGGGGAGATATTGGTCAGAGGATATAAAGTTTCAGTTAAGTAAAATGAATAAATTATGGAGATCTACTGTACATCATGGTGACTATAGGTAACAATACTGTACAGTATACTTGAAATTTACAGAGGGTAGATATTAAATGTTCTCACCACAAAGAAGGTAACTCTATGAGGTGATGGATATGTTAATTAGCTTGATTGAGGTGATTATTCGGCAATGTATATTAAGTACATGTATTAAAACATCAGATTGTACACTTTAAATATATATAATTCCTATTTGTGTATTATGCCTCCATAAAGCTGATTTAAACAAAACAAAAAACCCACAATTTAAAAATTCTGAAAGTCAGAATTTCAAGCGATTCAACTGGGTTCTCTGCTCAGGATTTCACGATGCTAGAGAATTCATTCCGTGGGAAAATCCACCTCCAAGCTTATTCAGTTGTTGACAGAATTCAGTTCTGTATCATGATAGAACTGACGTTCAGATTCCCATGCTTGTTGTTGGCCACAGGATGTCCTCTGCCCTTGCGAGTTACCTCTATTCCTTCTCCTATGGCCATCTCCATCTCCAAATCAGCCATGGTGCCTCAAGTCCTCCTTGTGTTAAGGATCACTAAATTTCCCTTCTGTCTTCCCCTTCTGTCTTCCATCTCTGCCTTTCTTTTCACATTCCTCTTGCTACCAGTCAGAATTTTCCACTTGTAAGGGGTTTGTAGTATTAAATTAGGCTCATATACCTTAAGATCAATTGTGGCATATAATATAACACAATCACAGGAGTGATATCTCATGACATTCACAGGTTCCGGGGATTCGAGATGTGCAATCTTGGGGCTATTCCTAGAAATTTTCCCTACTGCAGAATTCACTACTAGAGACTCCAAAAACAAGTAGTTGAAGATGTTTTTCTTTTTTTAATGAGGAGTATGACTAGAGCTCAGATGGGTAAAATATCCTGGGAGTTTAATTTTCCATTTTAAAGATGGCAAAAATTAATACAATAGTAAAACAATACATTATTCAATTAGTGTTTGGAACAATTATGTATATTTGGCAAAAGCATGTTTAGGTCTCTATTTTACCCAACAGACAAAATGAAACATGAAATAAAACATATTAGAGAAAAATAAAATATATATTTCTAATATATAAGATGACTTTAAAAGACATATTTTACTCTGTTAAATATTAACCTTTTAAAATAACTACCATAAATCAAGTTTAAAGATTTCAAACTAATAAAGATAAATCTTGCAACTTACAAAAAGCCATTTATATACAGTATATTTTACTGTAACAAAATTTTAAAATATATTAAAATTACATATAGCTCATTAGAATTACAGTTAAATACATTAATGGGCATTTCACATTGGGAAATAGAAATAGCTTATAAATTTATGAAAGGATGTTAACTTTATTATTCACCTAAAAATAGGAATTAAAAATAAAATACAATTCTTATTAGCAATTTAAAAGTATAGACAATATGCAATTTTAGGAAAACCTGAATTATCCTCTCTTATTGGATTGATTCCTCCTCATTTGTGCCCTGACGGACTGTTGAGTCTTTACATTGCATTATGATTGAAATAGCAATTTTATATTTGTAAGGAATACTATGATTAATAGCTGTCTTCTCTGACAGTTGTCAGGGCTTAACATAGTGTCTGAATGATAAAAATATTCACTAAATATATGTTTGAATGGATTAGAAAAACTATTGATGAGAATATGGAATAGTGTACACTCTGATACAGTCTTGCCAGAAGAAGAAAATTGCTATATATAGTTTTGAAATAAATTAGAAATATTTGTAAAAATTATGATGAACAAACATTTGGCCAGGTTGTTTCATTTCCTTAATACGTAGTCTACATAAATGCTATTTCATGGACACAAATATGTACAACTTCATATTTAAATTACAAAATTGTTCATACTATGCAAAGGAAATAAAGTGATGTAAATGATCAACAATGTGGCATTGGTTAAATAAATGATATTATTTTCACAACATGGAATACTTCAGCAGTTAGAAATAATGTAGATATAAATATCCTGACATGGAAAGGTCTTCAAGACTCATTGTTAACAATTAAATACAAAGAGCAAACAAAACCAGAGAAAAAGAGCAAAAGAAAAGAATATGATCACATTTACACAAAACTAATGTAAAACTAAAAGCATTCATTTTTCTGTTGACATGTTAATGAATGTGCTAATGTGAAGAATAATGGGTAAGTGAATCAGACCAAATATGACAGCTTGATCACATACTGGAGCCTCTTTCTTCATTCTCAACTCTCTAGAAATGAAAGGAAAAATATTTAACAATGAACTTCAGATTATACTGAAATATAAAATAAGCACGGATGAAAACGTATCAGTAGTTTCCAAAAGACAGACAGCACATGCCAAAATACAGTAGAATGAACTTACAGAAAGAACTGCATGAAGATTTAAAACAGAAACATAGAGGTAAATATTGGCAAACAACAGAGTGTATGGTGGAGTTAAGCCAGGTATGTAAAACATTTTCTGTTGACGCTTACAATATGTGAAAGAGACACCAGACCCCAACTCCTCCATGGACACATGTAAACAGGAGATGTCAGGTTGTCCTCGCGAATCAGAGAACCAGAGCAGCGACCTACATTTGAAATTGCCATGCCCAGAGTACTGGCACTAGCCAGGCAGAAGTCTTGTGTTACTCCCACAGTCCCTGAAATGGGGTTAGCACTCAGAGTTCATTGTAAATTCCAGGATGAACCCCCACATGAAAGTCAACAAATATTTGAGGAAATCTCTGACGGTTGTTTGGAGAAATGGAAAAACAGATCCTAAAACTTATATAAAACTTTAAAGAACCAAAAATACTCTAAATAATTTTGTAAGAACTAAGTTGGAGGACTTATTTCCTGATTTCAAAGTACTATAAAGATACACTAATCAGAAAATGTGGCACTTTTTAGAATTGACATACAGATCAATGAAACAGAATAGAGAATTCAGAAATAGACTCACACATGTTTTATCAATTGATTTTTGACAAATGTGCCAAAGCATTACAGTGGGAAAATGACAGTCTCTTCAACAAACAGTGTTGCAACAATTGAATATTCATATATGTGTATATATATATATATATATATAAAACTAAAAGTTGAGAATAGACCTAATAAAAAGTCCAAAATTCAAATATTGCTAGAATGCATAAGAAAAAACTTTTGTGACCTTGAATTAGGCAACTCACAATTCACACAAGGAAAAAATAAAAAATTGGCCTTCATCAAAGCTAAGAATATCTAATTTTCAAAAGACACAATAAGGAGAATAACTGGGAGATAATACTTCCAACCACATATCTGAAAAAAAGACTTACATAAAGAATGTTTTTTAAATTCTCAAGATTTGATAACAAGAAAGCAAGTAATTCAATTCTTAAAAGGAGCAATTTGGACAAAAAAATCACCAAAGAAGTTACACACAAATGTCAAATAGATACTTGAAAACATGTCAACATCGTTAGTCTTTAATAAAAAATACTTACAAAATTATAGTGAACTACCACGACATGCCTATTAAAAGAGTAAAATTAAAGAGACTAAAAAAAAATCAAAGGTTGGGAAAGATACAGAAAAACAGGAATTCTCACACACTGCTGGTAGAACAGTGAAAAGATACAATAACCTAGAAAGCCAGTATGAAAGTTTTCTACAAAGTTAAATGTATATTTACTGTATGATCCAGCCAGTTCATTCCCAGGTATTACCCAAGAATGATAAAAGCATATGTTTGCAGAAAGATTTCTTCACACAAACATTCATAGCAGCTTTATTTGCAATTGCAAAAAATAAAAAATAAAAAAACAGAATAAAATAAAATTCATATCAAGAGATTAGTGCATAATAAAATGTATTTCCATAAAAGGAAACACTACTGAGCAATAAAAAGGAGTGAATTATTGATAAAAATGATATCATAGATGGATATCAAATTAATTATATTAAGTGAAAGAAACTAGAAGAAAAATAGAATGCAGAGTGTATCATATCATTTACATAAAATTCCAGAAAAAACAAACTAATCAATAATGACAGAAAGCACATAGTGTTTGCCTTGGGATCCTGGGCAGAGAGAGGTTTTGGAGGAAGTTATCAAAACAGAAAATGAGAGGAAATTTGTGGGTAATGGATATAGTCATTATCTTGCTTGTAATAATGATTTCATAAGCATGTACATATGTATTTAAAAACTTTACACACACATGAACTAGTTTTGTCTTCATAAGTTATACTATGTCTGTTTATATAATTATGTCATGAAAGCTAAAATAATTGGAATAAGTGATAGAAAATAAACAATGAAAGTGATTATTTCTTGCATGTCCTTTATGTTATGCCAAACAAGCCACAGCAGTAGCAGTAATATTTGTAATAATAGTAGGATTGGTAATAGCAAAGGGAATGAAGTAATGGTAACAACAGTATGAATAGTAGAAGTGCTACACAAAGGAGTTCAATAGATATGACAAACTAACAGCTTAGAGGTCCAATCTAAATGAAATACTATTGGAGTCAGCAGAAAGTTTAAAGAGTATAATTTAATGAGTGATTTTAATGCTTTTAGACAACAGATGCATTCTCAGTTTTCCTACTTTATGTATTTAAGATAATGATTGAACTTCCAGAGTCAGTTGATAGTAATGTATTTTTTGCCTCCTATGCCCACTAATTCTGAAGTGTAAATTATTGCTCTTTGAGTTAAGTGTCACAGTGTTGAATTTTAAAAATGTTGTTGTAAGAGGCTGGGCATAGTGGCTCATGCCTGTAATCCCAGCACTTTGGGAGGCCGGGGTGGGAGGATCACGAGGTCAGGAGATCGAGACCATCCTGGCTAACACGGTGAAACACCGTCTCTACCAAAAATACAAAAAATTAGCTGGGCGTGATGGTGACAGCCTGTAGTCCCAGCTACTTGGGAGGCTGAGGCAGGAGAATGCCGTGAACCCGGGAGGCAGAGCTTGTAGTGAGCCAAGATCGTGCCACTGCACTCCAAACTGGGTGACAGAGCGAGACTCCGTCTCAAAAAAAAAAAATAAATAAAATAAAATAAAAAGTTTTGATGTAAGATATAACCTAAGTACAAACTAAAGCTTTTCTTTATTTATTTAGCAAATATATTTAGTGCTTGCTATATGCAATATACTATCTTATTGTTTCCTTTATCTTCTATTATTGTCTCACCCTATCTTCCCTGAATTCATGTAGTCTATTTTGAGCTCCTTCATGGTTCCATAATGTAGCTGAGCTTGTGTATGGGTACACAGCGAACAGAGCAAACATAAGTGAATGAACAGAACAAACAAATGTCCTGCCTTAATTCTTACCTTTTAGTAAAGTAGACAGAAATTAAGAAAAGTAATATATTTATATTTCAGAGTGTTTGCTGATGTTAAGTCCATTAAAGAATGATTGAATAGTAGGAAAAAAGAGAGTGATGAGTAGAGATTTTTTTTAGATAGACTTTTTTGGGGTGGTACCCTTGGAGAAGGTGACCTTTAAGGCAAGACAATAAAAAAGATAGGGGGAAAGAACATTCCAGGCGGAGACATTCACAATGCAAATGCTCTCAAATGGACCTTGTTTAGCTGCTGAGAAATAGAAATGAGGACAGTGTGGGAAGAACTGAATGAGTGGAAAAGGAGAAAGATTTGGAAATGAGGTTGGAAATCTAGACAGAGCCAAATGACATAGGGCCCTGAAGCCCATTGAGGATTCTGTTCTATTTTAAATGTGATAGAAATCTATTCAAAAGTAAATGCTCATAAATTATGGAGAACATATTTTGAATGAATGACTGCAAAACTCTTTGAAAATAAAAATGAGGAAGCATGATGTACCAGAAATTATGATGGTTCCTTGAAAAACAAAGTAATAGATGTGTCAAATATATTCTAGGAATTTCAACAAAATGCACATTCAGTGGACTGTTGAAAACTATGAGAGCAGAAAAACACTGGCTTTCTACAAGCAAGTTGTAAATAGGAGGAAGAAGGAGCTCTAGAGCAACGAAGAGGGCTGCTCACAGAGAAGGACAGCCCAAGGAACCAGAGGAGAAAGTCACTGCAGGCCCCTCTGAACCTTCTCTACAACTGTGGTATATCATCAATTCTTTTTCCAGAGCTCACGTAACCCTTGAGCTCACATTGCTCAAGGACACACAGGAATAAGAAATGATAGACCAATTTCACCTATGAGCAAAGATTCAAAAATATTAAAAATAAGCAGATTAAATACAGAGATATATTCAAATATATAATTTTATGACGAATTAAGATTTATTTAAGAGAATAAGAATAGGTCAAGAATGCAATATCTATTAATATATTTCCGTGAATGTGAGAAATATATTTTAAAATGTATATATTTAATTGTGAATTGTGATGAATAATGAATTTATGTGGAATTTTAAAGATGGTTTAAAATTCATGTTTAAGATTATTGAAAACACAAAAGAGTAGAAGTGTTTATCTTGATTGAAAATATATTTATAGACCAGACACGATGGCTCATGCCTGTAATCCCAGCACTTTGGGATGCCGAGGTGGGCAGATCACTTGAGGTCAGGAGTTCAAGACTAGCCTGGTCAACAAAGTGAAACTCCATCTCTACTAAAAATACAAAAATTAGCCAGGCATGGTGGCTCATGCCTGTAATCCCAGCTACTCGGGAGGCTGAGGCAGGAGAATCGCTTGAACCCGGGAGGCGGAGGTTGCCGGGAGCCAAGATCGCACCACTGCATTCCAGCCTGGGCAATACAGTGAGATCCTGTCTCCAAAAAAAGAAAAAAAAAAAAGAAAATATGTTTATATTAGAAATATATACGTGTGTGTATATATATACATACACACATCTGAAAGCTTTAATTAATATTACACTGTTTTGAAATTTAGATGCTTTCTCTATAAAATCAGAAATAAGACAAGAATATCCAGCATAATCTCACTATTTCATTCAATAACATATTGAAGGTTGAAAAGAAATAAGACAATGAGGAAGAGAGGATAATAGGAACAAGAAAGAGGCAAAAATTTTTTATAGATGATATCATTATCTTCATATAAACTGTAAGTAAATGACAAATTATTAAACTAACATAAAAGAGCTACAATCTGTCAGATATAATAAAGCATAATGAATTGCTATCTATAAATTTAGAAAATGCAAGAAAGAAGGTTATATTAAGAAAAGCAGAGAGAGAGAGAGAGAGAGAGAGGTGGCGAGAGAGAGGAAAAGAAAGAGAGAACAAGGGAACTACAAAGTACCAAATGAAATATGTGAAAAAACAGAATGGATAAAATTATAAAACTCTACTAGAGAACACAAAATAAAATAAAGAAATGAGAAGATAAGTCACATATGTGAATGGCATACTTAATATTATAAAGCCATCAATTTTCCAAAAAGGCACCTATACATTCAACAACAATCAAGTCCCAAAATGGAATTTTGTTAGAAATTGACAATGTGATTCGAAAAGTTACCTGAAACAGTAACTATGGAAACATAGAGATAATTTTAATCAATAAATGGTAGGCCACTTGCAAAAGATTTGGAAGATATTGCTCCCCGTGATAGCGTGCAGGGTTACATGTGAGGACAGACAGGCTAAGGGGTGGCATAGCCTTTTATTCTCTTAATAAAACATACCTTTGAGTTTACATTGATGTTGTTTCATTTATAAGAATAACATACGTAAAACAGGAGGAATGAAAGCTTGATGTCCAGAAGTCTCTCTTGAACAGTGATTCAGGACCTTCAAAGGTGTTCTTGCTGATGGCTACAAAGCTCTTTCTGTTAGACATGCTTTTCTCAAGCCTAACCTAACTCCCTGATGAATGGAAGCATTAAACATAAGAATTAACATTGCATTTATTTATTTTTCTACAAGGTATTATTCTTCCCAACATTGTTCTTTGAAACATGGCCTTGAATTTATCATTTTAAATGAACAGATTATATTTTTGAATCAATATCAATTTACTATTAATTCCAAATGTTAATCAGATAACATTTTTAAAAAACATAAATGCCTAACGTAAACTTCATACGGAACTATCGGTTCTGCAGTGTCCTTACTGACATATGTGCTATAAAAGGCAAATGTCTTTGATGAAAATCTCAGGCAATACACTGTTCATCACCCTCTTTACAACATCCTCATTCCAATACACACCACTGTGTAAACCACACTATTGTGAAATACAACACCCTCATTATAATATAAACTATATTTTATAAACCACTTCATCTTTCTTTGCCTATTCAAATTTTGTTGTCTAATTTTACAAGTGTATATTGTTTAAAAATGCAAATGAGTCATGATGCCTTTTTTTTTCAGAAAATAGTTTAATATTCATTGCCTTGTGGACATTGTGTATTGTGTTTAACTGTAGAACCTACAGTAAAAATGCTTATAAAAACATCGGTAAAAATGGTAGAGTAAGAAACACCAACTTCTCATTCATAAAAGCAATGAAAAAGTGGCAAACACTGTTAACACCAACTTTTACAGAAATCTGGAAATGAACACAAGCTGCTAACAGCCAATAGAGTGTTTATTCAAGAAAATTAGCTGAATTTCACCAAAAGTAGCAAGTTTTGTGGCATTTTGACTTAACTCTAGCCTCACTCCCTGCCTACCTGCTCAGCCTAGTTAACCTATACTTTGAAAATAATAGCCCACACTCCTGGTGTTGGAATGAACAAAGTTAATATGATTTACAAAGAATTGTACTTACTGTATTATTAATTATCTGTCTGGTGGCACCCTATAAGACTGGGTCGAACACTTGCCTTTATGTCTACTAACTCAAAACTCATCCAGTGCTAAAGCTGCTGCCTGAGAGGCATTTGTCAAAAGTGTGTACAGACAAATGTTTTAGTTACTGATGTCCAAGGCAATAGACGGCACCAGGTGCAGGCTACAGACTAACCAATCAGCTTGGGAGGAAGAACTGATGAATGAAATGCTTTGTCGAGTAAAAGCTTGGAAAATATTGAGCATATTCCTGGAATACAGAAGACCACACACATGCCTAGAGTGGTGATGTGAATGCATGTGAGTCACTCAAATGCCTCAACCACTCACCTTTGGCTGATCTTGAAGCTCTGCACAAAACTAAAGTAGTCAATAGAGACTGTTCCTGGGGAAGCAGAGACACTGGACTGGCTAGACAAATAATTAAAATCAGCTATTTTAAAGATACTTAAAAATCTAAAAAAAAAAAAAAAAAAAAAAAAAAATTCCAAAAACTAAAGGAAAGCATGAGAAGAATGTCTCACCAAATAGAGAATACAGTCATGTGCTGCTGCATATTGAAGTTTCAGTTAATGATAGACCACATATACAATGGTGGCCTCATAAGAATATAACACTGTATTGTAACTGTATGTTTCTATATCTCAAAATACCCTCACCATTGTGTTAAAATCGCCTGAAGTATTCAGTACAGTAACCTACTGTATAGGTTTGTACCCTAGGAGCAATAAACTATACCATATAGCCTAAGTGTACAATAGGCTATGCCATGTAGATTTATGTAAATACACTCTATGATGTTTGCACAATGATGAAATCACCTAACAACACATTTTTCAGAATGTATCCCTATCATTAAGTGACACATAACTATAAAAATAAAAATAAAGAATTGCAAAAACAAACCAAATAGAAATTCTGATGTTGAAAACTATAATAATTGAAATTTAAAAATTCACTAGAGAGAATTCAGCAGCAGATATGAGTTGGTAGAAGAATCAGCAAACTGAAGACTCATCAATTTATCTAGTTTGATAAATGGAAAGAAACAAAAGTCTTTTTTTTGGATAACTTCTGGAGGACCTTCATGAAGTTGTTTCACAGTTAATATGTTTTTTAACAAGTATGAGTGTACCCTAAAATAAGAATAAAATGTATAGGACATACATAAACCAGTAACATGATCACTTATCATTACCAAGTATGATGTACTGTATATAATTGTAGGTACTATACTTTTATATGACTGGCAGCACAGTGGGTTTGTTTACACCAGCATCACCACAAACGTGTAAGTAATGCAATATGCTACGACATTATAATGGCCAGGACACCTCTGGATGACAGGAATTTTATAGTTCCCTTGTAATTTTAAGGGACCACCATCCTATATGTGATCTGTTGTTGACCAAAATGTTATAATGCAACACAAGATTTCACGTTACAGTTCAATTTCTCTCTGTGTTCATTTTTTCTTTCATACAGGGGTTGTTCTTGAGTGTACTCCCTAATAATCTTCCTGCACAAAAATCTGCACTTCAAAATCTGTTTATAAAATATCAACCTAAGGCATCTCTTTCCGGCAAACGCCAGGATTTCTGGTAGGTAGAATAATGATAGTCTCTGCCACAACTGAAGCAACACAATTATTACAATGTATCTGGTGGTAAATTAGGTTGAGTTATTTACTAAAGAGATTGCATTGGTTGATGCAATATCTCAGTCATTTGAGAACTACAGAATAATATAAGGACTACAGAAGCGGTTGTCTATTGATAGGTGCTGTCAATGCATTTTTTCATAGGAGATGACAGCTCCACGTTATGTTGTTGCACACAAAGACCTTCCAATGGGACAAGACGTAAAAAGGTAGAAGACAGTGATATTGAAGATCCAGATCCTTTATAGGCTTAGGTTAATGTGTGTATTTGTGTCTCAGCTTTTAACAAAAAAGAATTTTAAGTAAAAATTTTAAGAAAATTATAAATAGAAAAAAACTTATACAACGAGGGTATAAAGAAAGAAAATATTTTTGTACAGTTGGACAATTTGGGTTTTAAGCTAAGTGCTATTACAAAAAATCAAAAAGTTTAAGAAATTACAAGCTATAAAGTAAAAACATACAGTAAGTGAAAGCTAACGTATTTTTAAAGAAAAGTATTTTAATAAATTTAGCATAGCCTAAGTGTGTAGTGTTTGTGTACAGCAATGTCCTAGGCCTTCACATTCACTTACCACTATGTCATCCAAAGTAACTTTTAGCTCAGCAAGCTCTGTTAATGGTAAATTCCCTATACAGGTGTACTATTTTGAAAAATATTTTATACCATATTTTTACTGTACCCTTTACATGTTTAGATACTATGTTAAAACTGCCTGCAGTATTCAGTACGGTAGTACTCTGTAAAAGACCTAGCCTAGGAGCAATAGGCCATACCATATAGTCTAGGTGTGCAGTAGGCTATGTATCTAGGTTTGTGTAAGTATACTCTCTGACTTTTGCACAATTATGAAATTGCCTAATGATGAATTTCTCGGAACATATGTATCCCTATCGTTAAGTGATGCATGATTATAGCTGCAACAGAGATGTTAGCTAGTCCCTCCGAGATCATTGGAGCTGGGCTGTCCCTTTAAAATTGTTCCTAACTAAATCAAAGGTCCAAGACATTTTATTGAAACGTCGCCAGTCATTGGATGCTGGTTCTTCACAGAGACACTTTTTAACCTTGAGCAAGACAGCAACCTTAAGCACAGGACAATTCTCTTAAAGGGAAGTATTTGTTGCTGTTAGCAGGGAACACTGCAACCATCTAAGAAAATGAGTAGCTCAACCTTAAAGTAAGGGTCTGGGCAGCACAACATAGCATCCACTATAATAAATTCTTTAGGGGAAGAAAAATCTTAAATGAATGGATGCCTATGTAAAAGTTTCCAGAGTAAAAGTCCCATTGTATTTAGGTATTAATTATGAGTTAAACTTTCCTTATGTGATATGGTTGACAAAATGTCAATGAGATGCCAATAAAACTTCTGGGCACCAAAGCTTGGTGGAGCTTCCTGGTTGATGAATACATTGATGTACCAGGAGGGTAACATACTCACATTCCACAGGGAGAGGTCATGCAGCTCTGCGTTTGGAATCCTCCCAGACCTCACCCTATGTATTTCTCTTTGGCCATTTTTGACTTCGTATTTTCTATAATAAAACTGTAATAATAAATGTAGCACTTTCCTGAGTTTTGTGAGTCATTTTAGTGAATTATCTAACCTGAAGGGGATCATGGGAACACCCTGGATTTGTAGCCAATTGGTCAGATGAGTGGGTGGTTTGGGGACTTCACTTGTGGATGGCATCTAAATTAAGGAAAGACTTGTTGAGGACTGTGTCTTTTAACTTGTGGCATCTGTGCTAATTTCAGGAGGCTAGCACAAGAACTGAATTGCAATAACCAGTTGGGATGAGTGTCAAAAAAAATACCATACTTAAAATACTTTCAAAGGAGTCAACGTTTTTTCTGCCTGTTCACTGCTCTGTCCCAAAAACCAACAGCAGCAACACAATAATCTCTCAATATTTGTCAAATTGATCAATTACATTATTTTTATTGTAAATCAATTGTCTACTGGAACTGAATTGATTCCTCCAGGCTCCCTGTTCTAGATGTCTGAGCTGTTTTCTAGGTCAGCTCCTTCCTCCCTTTTCTTCCCACTTTTTCTTGGATCTTATGTTGTTGCTTTATTGGGTTTCACTTTTTTATTTCTTGAAGTCCATCATCAACTTTTTTTCTTTTAACTTTGCTTGCTTTGGTGTAAGATACCAAAAATCTGGTGTAGCAGATTTCAGAAAGAGCTTATTAGGAGTTAACTCCCTTCATGACATAAAATCTATTTTTCAAAAAATACTTGGTCTGGCATTTAGTATGAAATGTAGTTTAAAATAACATTCCCTCAGAATTGTGATGTCATTGACCGATCACGTTGCAGTAATTTTTACTGATGAGTAGTCAAACATCAGTCTGGTTCTTTGTTGACAATCTGTTACTTCATTCCAAAAAAGAAAAACATCTTCAGCACCTTCTCTATATTTTAGATTTGAAAATTGTGTAATAGAATATATTCTAGAGTGCTCATTGTCTTGACACTCTTACTTGGGGATATGATGACCAGGAATAGACAAGCAGATGACTCTACAACACGTTGAAATAAGAAATGCTTTCTTGTATGTGACAGATCTTCTTCTGGGAGTTCTGAATGTCCCAAAGAAGATCATCTACAGAGGAAAAATATCTGGTTTTGGATTCTAATTTCTTTGTGTAGGAGGCTGAAGGGCCGGGAAAGAACTTGGAAAAGGAGGTTCCACCAAATTGTTCCATGTATATTCCTTTGATTAATCTCTGTAGCTGCTTACTTGTGGTACTTGCTGTTTTCTGGACTTGTGGACACAGAGCTCGGAACTTCTCTGCAGTTAGGAAACACTGTTCCACATCACCTACAGCCTTCCTCTGGAGTGTGTGCTGGGTCTGGTTTCCTCTATCCTTGTTTCTTTTTTAGTATTAGCCTATGCTTTTTTTTCATATAATTGTAAGGTATCTTCTCTAATGATGGAAAACCACCCTTCTCCCATTTCTCAAGAGGTATGTATGCACATACCCATGTGTACATACTACATCTCTTGTTAATTAGATTAAATTAAACACAGCTAAACATATTCTAATTTGTAGAAATTAGAGTGCATAGGAAGAAATAAGACAACTGGAAAATAATAGTACACATAATTATAAAACATTTAATACCCCACTTCAATACCCTACTTTCAACAATCAGACAAAGAACACTAAAGTTATACAGAACACTCCAACCAACAACAACAGATTTTACATTTTCTCAAAAGCACATTGAACATTCTACAGGATAGACCATATATTAGTCACAAATCAAGACTTAATAAATTTTGAAAACACTGGAATTCACATGGCATCTTTTCTGATCTCAATGGAGTGAAACTAGAAATCAATAGCAGAAGGAAAACTAGAAAATCCAGAAATTAAACCACATACTCTTTAACAACTAATAGTTCAGAGAAGAAACCACAAGGAAAACTTAGTATATCTTGAAACAAATGTAAATAAAATCATAATGTACAAAAACTTAAGCAACGCAACAAAAGCAGTACTAATAAAAAATTATAGCTGCAAATACCAGCATATCATATTCAAACTTTAAAAAAAATGATTAAAACATTTCTTGAAAAAAAAGAAGAAAAAAAATTACCTTACCTAGAGAAACAAGGATAACAATCACAGGAAAATTCTTACATATTCTTCATTATAAGATGCAAGACAGTTTTAGTTGACAGTGGACTTAGTTGTAAATGTATACTGTAAACTCTAGTGCAACTACACAAAAAAAGGAAAATAGAAAAAAGTACGACTGTATAATGAGAAAATAGAGAAAAAAATATGTATAATGCTCAAATAAACAAGGAAAGGCAGAAAAAGAGGGAAGTCAAAGAACAATGAACAAAGCCAATATATAAAAAATAGTAATAAATATGGTAGATATTAATCCAACTACATTTTCAACACACTAATACAAAGTGAATAATGATTTTGAATGTCAAATGTCTAAATTCACCAGTTGAAATAAAGATTGCCAGAGTGAATTAAAAAAAAGACCTAGCCGGGCGTGGTGGCTCATGCCTATAATCCCAGCACTTTGGGAGGCCGAGGCTGGCGGATCACAAGGTCAGGAGATGGGGACCATCTGGCTAACAAGGTGAAACCTCGTCTCTACTAAAAATACAAAAATCAGCTGGGCATGGTGGCAGGCCTCTGTAGTCCCAGCTACTTGGGAGGCTAAGGCAGGAGAATGGCCTGAACCCGGGAGGCGGAGCTTGCAGTGAACCAACGTTGCACCATTGCACTCCAGCCAGGGCAACACAGCGAGACTCCGTCAAAAAAAAAAAAAAAAAAAAAAAAAAGACCTGACCTAACCACTTTGGGAGGCTGAGGCACGCGGATCACAAGGTCAGGAGATCCAGACCATCCTGGCTAACATGGTGAAACACCCTCTCTACTAAAAATATAGAAAATTCACCAGGCGTGGTGGCGGGCGCCTGTAGTCCCAGCTACTCTGGTGGCTGAGGCAGGAGAATGGTGTGAACCTGGGAGGCGGAGCTTGCAGTGAGTCGTGATTGTGCCACCACACTTCAGCCTGGGTAACACAGTGAGACTCCATTTAAAAAAAAACAACAAAAAACAAAAACAAAAAGACCTACCTAATTATTGTCTACAAGAAGCCCACTTTAAATATGAAGGCACATGTAAATTAAAGGCAAATGGATGGAGAATTATACACTCTGCTACCGCTCATCAAAATAAAGTGAAAGTTACTATATACATTTTAAACAGAAAATAATCAAAGTAAGTAAATTTATCAGATTAAGTGGTGCATAATAATGATAAAGGAGTCAGTTCTCCAAGAAGACATAATAATCCTTAATGTATATGCACCTAACAACAGAGCATCAAAATATATCAGGCAAAAACTGATAGAACTGCAAAGAGAAATAAATAAATCCACTATTGTAGCTGCAGACTTCAGCACCCTTCTAACAGATACAGACAGATTCAGCAGGCAGAAAACCTGTTAAGGACATGGTTGAACTCAATGAACTCATAAACAACTAGATATAAAATACTATCCAACAACAGAAGAATATGCCTCCTCAAGCTCACATGGAACATTTACCAAGACAGACCACATTCTAAACACAAAACACACTTTAACATTTTAAGAATAGAAATTATACAACATCTGTATTCAGACCACAATAAAATTATACTAAAATTTAATAACAGAAAAGAGATGAAAAGTTCTAAAATACTGAAGATTAAACAACACACTTCTAAATAACACATGGATCAAAGAAGAAATCTCAAGATTTTTTAAAACTTTGATCTAGACATGAAGTCCTTGCCCATGCCTGTGTCCTGAATGGTATTACCTAGGTTTTCTTCTAGGGTTTTTATGGTATTAGGTCTAACATTTAAGTCTCTAATCCATCTTGAATTAATTTTCATATAAGGTGTAAGGAAAGGATCCAGTTTCAGCTTTCTACTTATGGCTAGCCAATTTTCCCAGCACCATTTATTAAATAGGGAATCCTTTCCCCATTTCTTGTTTTTCTCAGGTTTATCAAAGATCAGATGGCCATAGATGTGTGGTATTATTTCTGAGGACTCTGTTCTGTTCCATTGGTCTGTATCTCTGTTTTGGTACCAGTACCATGCTGTTTTGGTTACTGTAGCCTTGTAGTATAGTTTGAAGTCAGGTAACGTGATGCCTTCAGCTTTGTTCTTTTGACTTAGGATTGTCTTGGAGATGTGGGCTCTTTTTTGGTTCCATATGAACTTTAAAGCAGTTTTTTCCAATTCTGTGAAGAAACTCATTGGTAGCTTGATGGGGATGGCATTGAATCTATAAATTACCTTGGGCAGTATGGCCATTTTCATGATATTGATTCTTCCTATCCATGAGCATGGTATGTTCCTTCATTTGTTTATGTCCTCTTTTATTTCACTGAGCAGTGGTTTGCAGTTCTCCTTGAAGAGGTCCTTTACATCCTCTGTAAGTTGGATTCCTAGGTATTTTATCCTCTTTGAAGCAATTATGAATGGAAGTTCATTCATGATTTGGCTCTCTGTTTGTCTGTTACTGGTGTAACAGAACAATAGCAAAGACTTGGAATCAACCCAAATGTCCATCAGTGACAGACTGGATTAAGAAAATGTGGCACATATACACCATGGAATACTATGCAGCCATAAAAAAGGATGAGATTGTGTCCTTTGTAGGGACATGGATGCAGCTGGAAACCATCAATCTCAGCAAACTATCGCAAGAACAGAAAACCAAACACCGCATGTTCTCACTCATAGGTGGGAACTGAACAATGAGATCACTTGGACTCGGGAAGGGGAACATCACACACCGGGACCTATCACGGGGAGGGGGGAGGGGGGAGGGATTGCATTGGGAGTTATACCTGATGTAAATGATGAGTTGATGGGTGCAGCACACCAACATGGCACAAGTATACATATGTAACAAACCTGCATGTTATGCACATGTACCCTAGAACTTAAAGTATAATAAAAAAATAAAAATTTAAAAAAAAAGGAAAAAAAAACCCAAAACTTTGATCTCAGTAAAAACAAAAATATAACTTTTGGGGAATGCAGTAAACTTAGTGCTTAGAGAGAAATTTATAACATTGAATGCATATAATAGAAAATAAGAAATATCTAAAATTAATCACTTAAGCTTTTACTTTAGGAAACTAGAAGAAGAGCAAATAAAATCCAATGTAAGCAGAAAATAAGTAATAGAAAGTAGAGTATAAATATAATTGAAAACAGAAAATCAATATGGGAAATCAAAACAAAAAACTATTTATTTGAAATGATTAAGAAAAATCAATAAAACCAATAAGCCTCAAGTCCAGATAACAACAACAACAAAAACACACAGAAGACACAAATTATTAATATCAGAAATGAAAGTGAAGACATAACTAAAGACCTCATGGACATTAAGAGGATGATAAAAGGTACGGGGAACATCTGTATGCCAACAGATTTGATAAGTTATGTAAAATGGATCAAATCCTTGAAGGACACAATCAGCAAAAACTCACACACAAAAAAATAAATAATCTAAATAGGCCTATATCTATTAAATTAATGGAATCAACAATTAATATTCTTCCAAAACAGAAAGCACTAGGCCTGAATGGGTTCACTGTGAATTCTATGAAACCTTTAGAAAAGAAATTTTCTACAATCTCTTCTAGAAGATAAAAATAGAGAAAATACTTTCTAATTCCTTCTAGAAAGACAGCATTACCAAAATACCTCAAACACATAAATACATCACACTAAAAAGAAAATGACAGACTGATATCTCTCATCAAAATGGGTTTAAAAATCTTCAATGAAACACTAGCAACTTAAATCTATCAAAGTATAAAGAGGCTAATGGAGAAAAATCACATAACTATGTCAAAAATCACATAACTGTATCACATAACTAAATCAACTATAGCATGGAGAAAAAGAATTTGACAAAATCCAATACTTATTTATAATAGAACTGCTAGTAAGCAAGTAAGAGGGGGATTTCCACAACGTGATAAAGAATGTCTGCGAAACCCTGTAACAAACATCATCTTTAATGATGAAATGTAGAAGCTTTCCTGCTAAGATCAAGAATAAGGCAAGGACGTCTCCTCTCACCATTGCTCTTCTTCATCATACTAAAGTTCATGCTAATGCAATAAAAAAGTAAAGGAAATAAAATATATTCATATTGGGAAGGAAGAAATAAAATCTCATTGTTTACAGATGACATCATCATGATCGTCTTTGTAGAAAATCTGAAGAGCTGACAGAAAACTCCTGGAGCTAATAAAGAATTACAGCAAGTCTGCAGGATACAAGATTATATGCAGAAGTCAATTGCTTTCCTGTACAGTAGCAATGAAAATGGACAATTTGAAATTAGAAACACGATATTACTTACATGAGAACCCAAAACATGAAATACTTGGTTAAAAATCTAATAAAACATGTACAGGATCTATATGCAGAAAACTACAAAACTTTATTTAATAAAGTCAAAGAAAAATTAAAATGGAGAAATATTTCATGTTTATCAAAAAGAAGAATAAATATTGTCAAGATATCAGTTCTTCCTGACGTGATCTGTAGATTCAATGCAATCCCATTCAAAATCCTAACAAGTTATTTTTCTCAGTATCAACACACTAACTATAAAGTTGACACGGAAAGGCAAAAGACACAGAATTGACAAGACAATATTAAAGAACAAAGTTGGAGGACTGACACTATCTGATTCTAAGACTTTTTGAGAAAATGAATTAATCAGAACAGTGAGATATTTGAATAGGTAGATGAATGGGGATCTAGAAGTAACCCAATAAAAAGTAGGCTACATATCTTAACAGACATTTGGAATGGGGAATAGGAATCTAGAAGTAACGCAATAAAAAATAGGCTACATAACAGACATTTCCTCAAATAAGATATACAGATGGCATGTAAGCATATTTAAAACATTTCTACATATGTTGTAAGAGAAATGCAAACTAGAATAGCAATGAAATACTTCTATATACCTAGTAGAATGACCACAACCAGGAACAACGATAACACCAAATACTGGTTAGAATGTGGAGCAACAAAAATGTTCATTTATTGCTAGTGGGAATGCAAAATGATGCAGCCACTTTAGAAGACAATGTGACAGATTTTTTTTTAACTGAATTTTTTCTTACCATGTAGTGCAGCAATTACACTCCTTGGTATTCATCCAAAAGAGTTTAAAATTGATGTCCAGTCAGGCATGGTGGCTCACTCCTATAATCTCAGCACTTTGGAGGATGAGGAGGGCGGATCATTTGAGATCAGGAGTCTGAGACCAGCCTGACCAACATGGTAGAACCCCGTCTTTTCTTAACAACAACAAAAAATATATATTAGCTAGGCCTAGTGGCAGATGCCTGTAATCCAAGCTACTCAGGAGGCTGAGGCAGGAGAATCTGCTCGAACTCAGGAGGTGGAGGTTGCAGTGAGCTGAGATCGCACCACTGCACTCTAGCCTGGGAGACAGAGTGAGACTTTGTCTCAAAAAAGTAAAAAAAAATTAAGTTAAATTGACATCTAAACAAAAACCTGTACATAGATTTTTATTGCAGTTTTATTCATAATTTTCCAAACTTGGGAGCAACCAACATGTCCTTCAAAAGGTGACTGAATAAACTGCAGTAGATATAAACAATGGAACATTATTCAGTGCTTAAAAAAAAGGAGGGGCTATCAAGCCATGAAAAGACATAGCAGAAACTTAAATGTCTAGTACTAAGTGCAGTAAGATCACCTAAAAGGCTACATACTGTGTGAGTCCGCTACATGACATTCAGAAAAAGACAAAACTATGGCTAAAGTTAAAAGATCAGTGGTTGCCCAGGGTTGGGTGAGGGAGGGATGAAGAGGCAGAACACAGGATTTTTAGGGCAGTGAAAATACTCTGTATTATATTATAATGATGGGCACATGTCATTACACATTTGTCCAAACTCATAGAATGTATAGCAGCAAGAGTGAACCCTAATGTAAACCTTGGACTCTGGCTGATAATGACACATCAGTGTAGGTTCATCAATTATAATGAATGCATCAACCTAATGGGGGATATCCCCAATGGGGGATATTGGTTATATGGAAGCAATGTATGTGTGAAGGCTACGAGTATGTGGGAAATTGTCATTATCTTCCTCTCAATTTTGCTATGAACCTAAACTGCTTTTAACAAATAACACGTTTTGAAAAATGTATATTGCACAGTCTAAGCTAAATATGAAAAGAAGTTTAAGGCACTGTTGATAAGAGAGTAGATACACTAGTCATATAAGATGCTCAATTAAGATACAAAAGATGGGCAAAATGTGGGAAAAAGTAACGATGAACAATTGTAGTGAATAAAGAACAGTGATAAAAGTGGTAGATAATAATCCATTTCAATGACCGTATAACATTTTTATAACATTTAAAATGTGAATAGTCTAAAAACACCTATTAAAACACAGAGATTGTTAGAGTGGATAAAACAATTTATTCACTAGAGGAACTCAACAGTAGATTTAAGCTGGCAGAAGAAACAGCTTTAGAATTGTTCAATAAAAATGGCACATTCTGAAGAACAGAAAAAAATCATGGAGAAAAATGAGCAGAGACTCAGACAAACATGGAACATCACTAAGCACACCAAAATATACATAATGGGAGTACCAGAAAGTAACATAAACAAATAGTTGAAGAAATAATGGCTGGGAATTACTCATATGTGATAAAAGAAAAAATAGTCTACACATCCAAGAAGCCAAAAAAACTCGAAGTAGAATAAATGCAAAGAGATTTATACCCAGACACATCATGATAAAATCTCTGAAACAAAAGAGTTTTGAAAGTAGTAAAAGAAAAATGGCCTATCACATTATAAGGACCCCTGATGATAACAAAAACCAACTTCTCATTGGAAACACTGGAAGCCAAAGACAGGTAATGATACATGCAAAGGGCTGAAAGAAAAAGTCTGTCAACAAAGAATTCTATATTCACAGAAAAGTAGGCAAAATACAGATATTTACAGACACACACACACACACACAATCCCAACCAAGCAAAAACAAAAACCTGAGAGAATTTATTTGTTATCAGAGCCACTTTACAAGATACTACTAAAGAAAGTCCCTAAGGTTGAGAGAAGGTTACCCAGAGAGTAATTTAGAGCCACATAAAAATCCAGAAGTGCCAGTAAAGGTACTTACATGGGTAATTATAGAGAAATGTATAATTGCAAATTTCTACTTTACTTCCCTTACTTGATTAAAAAAGCAAATGTATAAAATATATATATCTATATTTGCATTTTTGACGCTTTTGCATATAGAAATATAATGTTTGACAACGTCATCAGAAACGGTCATTTGTGAGCAATGTTCTGTGGAGGAAAAGAAATAACACCAGATAGTAACTTGAATCCAAAGAAAAAAATAAAAAGAACCAGAAACAATGATATGGCTAATATAAGCCTATAAATATATATTGCAAATACATACATGTTCTTCTTTTTTCCCTAGCTTCTTTAAAAGGCATATAATTGTATGAAATCAGTGTTTTGCATATGTATTATATATAACTGTGCAGAAGTAAAATGTATAAAATAGCACAAAAAAGTGAGGAGGATATATGTACAGTATGTAGGAGGAAAGTTTCTATCTCATTAGAATTAAGTTAGTATAAGTCTGAAGTAGGTTCTAATAAGTATATATATATACACACATACACAACACACACACACACACACACACACACATACATATGGTAAACCTTAGAGAAATCTCTAACAAAATAACCAAAAAAACCAGGAGTAAAAAAATTATTAAATGTATTAAAATGAAATAATCAATTAATGAACAAAAAGAAATACAAATGGGATAGACATAAAACATATACAGAAAGAAAACAGCAGAGGTAAATCTAACTGTACAGTAATAGCATTAAATAATAATGGATTAATCAGTCCAGTCAAAATGCAGAGACTGTCAGATCATCGTAAAAAAGTAACATTTACCTATTTGGTGTCCTCAGGAGACACAATTTAGGTTCAAAGAAACAAATGAGTTGAAGATAAATGGATGGAAAATATACATCATGTAAACTGCAACATTAACAGGGATGGTGTGGCTAAATTAACATTAGACAAAATAGATGTTTAAATAAAAAATTACTAAAGAAACACATTCTATATTGATAAAAAGATTCAATACATCAAGAATATATAGCAATTCTAAAAATATGCACCTAACAATAGACTCCCAACTACGAAGTAAAACTAAAGGGAGAAATAGACAATTCAACAATAATAAAGACTTCATACTCCACTCTAGGTAGTGGACAGGACAACTAGACAAAAGATGAATAAGAAAATAAAAGGCCTGAAACAGGCATGAATTGAGCATACAACCAAAACAAACATACAAACAAACAAAACAGAACACATATGCTTCTCAAGTACGCATGGAATATTCTCCAGCATAGGCCACATGCTAGGCTATAAAAAAGCCTCGGTAAAATTAAAGGTATTGAATTAATATGAAATATGTTCTCCACTCAAAATAAAATGTAATTACCACTCACTAACAGAAGGAATTTTCAGAAATTCAAAAATATATGAAAAGTAAAAAGCACATTTCTAAATAACCAATGGGTCAAGGAAGAAATCACAAGGTAAATCACATTAAATTGCTTCAAGAAAAATGAAAATAAAACACATCACACCAAAATCTATGGCATGCAGTTAAGTGACTCTAGTGAAATTTAGAGTTATAAACCTATATTTAAAAAGAAGGTAGATCTCACATCATTAATGGACTCTTCTATTTCAACACACTGAAAGAACAAGCTGAAACTAAAATGAGCAGAAGGGAGGAAATGGTAAAGATTAGAGTGGAAATCAACGTCATAAACAAGAGAAAAACAATGCAAATATAAAACCAAAAAGTTCTATGAAAAGACAAAAAATCAGCAAATCTTTAGCAAGACAGATTTTTTAAAAAGAAAGAAAACTTGAATCACTGAAATTAAGAAGCCATCACTACTGATCTTAGAGAAATGGAAAGGATTTTTTTTTTTTTTTTTTGGAGATAGAGGGTTCCACCATGTTATTTATTGTCCATGTTCACAGAAAATTATTTAAACATTTTCAGTTCAAAAAGATTTTGTTGATTTCTATGATGGGTAGATCAACAAAAAAGCTTTCAAGAATAAAAATATTTTGTTTAAGTATACAATTACAATAACTTCAATCTCCACCAAACCTTCAGGCTTATGGATGGTGATAACTCTGCTGAGACTAGTTCCAAGTTCATGAGTTAACACGGGAGGTCTCCCAATACCACCCATACTTTTATAATTAAAATTTGGGAAATATGCTGTCCTTAAATCTGAATGGATTATACCTTAGGTTGCAAATTTGGGATTCTGATTTAGATATGAAACTGACACTATGTGAGAGACTAATAATTTTTAAGTATTCATTAATAATAAATAAATAAAATAGATAAACAAAAACAAAATAAATAATAAAATAAACACAAAGTAGTATGAACAAATATATCTCAATAATTAGACAACTTAGATGAAATGGAGAAATTCATAAATAAACTACTAAACCTTACTTTAAAAGAAATATAGATTCTGAATAGATGCATAAGTCGTAAACCATTTATATTAGTAATTTGAAAGCTCTTGTACAAATAAAACAAGGTCCAGAAAGCTTCACTGGTGAACTTTTATAATCATGTAAAGATAAATCAATATCGTTTGTCCACAAACTCTTCCAAAAATATGGAAAAGAAGCAGCCAATCTTAATTCACTCTATGAAACCACTATTACCCTGATATCCAAATCAGATAAGGCCATCATGAAACATACGTCTAAAAGTCTATCTTATAAATACTAATTCAAAAATTCTTAAATTGCAACATACTACATGCTGAATCCGGCAACATGTAAAAGGAATTATTCACGCTGGAAAAGTGGGATTTATTCCAGGGAAAAAGAGTTGATGGCCGGGGGCAGTGGCTCACACCTGTAATCTCAGCACTTTGGAAGGCTGAGTCCGGTGGATCACCTGAGGTCAGGAGTTCCAGACCAGCCTGGCCAACATGGTGAAACCCTGTCTTTACTGAAAATACAAAAATTAGCCAGGCCTGGTGGCAAGCATCTGTAATCCCAGCTACTCAGGAGGCTGAGACAGGAGAATCACTTGAACCCGGGAGGTGGAGGTTGCAGTGAGCTGAGATCGCACCACTGCACTCTAGCCTGGGTGACAGAGCAAGGCTCTGTCTAAAAAAAAAGGGGGGGGGGGTTGATTTAGCATATTAAATCAAACAATAAAATAAATAATATTAATACAATAATATACTAAGAGACATAATCTGGTAGGAATGTAAAGTATAGTGGCTTTGGAAAACATTATCCTAAATTCTCAAAATGTCAAACATAGAGTTATTCATTATTTCCACTTATAGGTAATTTCCCTTGCTGGCTTCAGATAAGACTCAGCACATTCCCAGCTATGATGGCTATGGTGTGAGACTCCTTCTACTTGAGAAAAGTGGAGGGAAAAGTAAAGGGGCCTTTGTCTTGTACCTTAGGTACCAGCTCAGCCATAGGGGGGTAGAGCACCAAGCAGACTCTTGGGGTCCCCAGTTCCATGATTTGGCTCCTGGATGGCATTTCTGGACCTTCTCTGGGCCAGAGGGGAACCCACTGCCCTGAAGAGTGAGTCCCAGGCCAGGCAGGATTCACCACAAGCTGATTGAACAGCCCTTGGACCTTAAGGGAACATTCATCATAGTCTGGCAGTATACCCTATACCCTATTGACGTGTGGTGACAGTGGCCATGGGGTGAGGATCCTCTGCCTTTGGAAGTGGAAAAGAAAAGTGGGAAGCACTAAGTCTTGCTTGAGTGCCAGCTCAGCTGCAGTACAACAGAACATCAGGTAGATTTCTAAGGTTTTTGAATCTAGTCCCTAGTTTCAAGATGGCACCTCTGAACATGCCTGGGGCCTGGAAGAACTTGTCATACTAAAGGGAGGGACATGAGCTTGGCTGGCTTTGCCACCTGCCAATGGTAGAGCCCCAGGACCTTGTGTGAACATAGGCTGTAGCCAGGGAGTGGTTACAGCAGGTCTTGAGCAAGACTCAGTGCTGTGCTGGCTTCAGATCCAACCCAGCATAATCCTAGTGCTGGCAGCCACTGGAGTGCTTGTGCCACTCCACCCCCATCTCCAGTTTGCTCAGAACCTACCAGATTATGTCTCTTATTGTATTAATTCATTTGGGAGAAAGCAAGGCAACAGAGTAAGAGTCTCTGCCTCGTATTCCAGATATTTCTTCTGGATCTTGTGCAAGACCATCAAGGAGGTGACTCTATGAGTTTGCAAGAACCACACACAGTATTACTAGGCTTGGGGTGCCCCCTAAAGCAAATACAGCTTAGATCACAACACCCACATTCTTTCAAATATCTGGAAAGTCTTCCCAAGAAGGAGGGTTGCACAAAAGCCCAGACTGAGAAGACAACAATAAGTATCTAATTCTTTAATACCCAGGCACAGATAAACATCTGCAAGTGTCAAGACCATCCAGGGAAACATAATGTTCACCAAATGAACTAAATAAGGCACCAGGGACCAATCTTGGAGAAATAGAGATACATGCCCATTCAGACAGAGAATTCAAAATGGCTGTGTTGGGGAAAGTCAAAGAAACTCAACATAACACAGAGAAGAAATTCAGAATTCAACCAGATAAATGTAACAGAGATTGAAATAATTAAAAATAAGTTGAAATTCTGGAGTTGAAAAAATGCAATGGGCATACTGAAGAATGCATCAGTTTTTTCTTTTTTCTCTTCTTTTCTTTTTCTTTTTCAGATAGAGTCTCTCTCTGTCACGCAGGCTGGAGTGCAATGACACGATCTCAGCTCACTGCAACCTCTGCCTCCTGGGTTCAAGCAATTCTCCTGCCTCAGCTTCCTGAGTAGCTGGGATTACAGGACCCTGCCACCACACCCAGCTAATTTTTTGTATTTTTAGTAGAGACAGGGTTTCACCATGTTGGCCAGGCTGGCCTCGAACTCCTGACCTCAGGTGATCCACTTGCCTTGGCCTTCCAAAGTGCTGGGATTACAGGTGTGAGTGACCACACCTGGCCACATCAGAGTCTTTTAATAGCAGAATTCATCAAGCAGAAGGAAGAATTAGCCAGCTTGAAGGTAGGCTATTTGAAAATACACAGTCAGAGAGAAAAAAAAATAGTAAAGAATAAAAAACAATGAAGCATGTCTACAAGATCTAGAAAATAGCCTGAAAATGGCAAATCTAAGAGTTATTGGCCTTCAACAGGAGGTAGAGAAAGAGATAGAGGTGGAAAGTTAATGCTAAGAAATAACAACAGACCTTCTCAAACTTAGAGAAAGATATCAATGTCCAAGAACAAGAATATTATAGAACACCAAGATTTAACACAAAGACCACCTTAAGACACTTAATAATCAAACTTCCAAAGGTCAAGGATAAAGAAAGGATCCTAAAAGCAACAAGAGAAAAGACACGAATAACATGCAATGGAGCTCCAATATGTCTGGTAGCAGACTTTTGGTGGAAACTTTACAAACCAGGAGAGAGGAAAGTGCTGATGGGGGAAAAAAAAAAAAAAAAAAACTTTTACTTTAGAATAGTACATGTGGCAAAAATATCCTTCAAACATGAAAGAGAAATATTTTCCCAGACTAAAAAAGCTGAGGGATTTCATAAACACCCGACCTGTCCTACAAGAAATGCTATAGGGAGTACTGCAATCATAAAGAAAAGGATGTTAATGAGCAACAAGAAATCATCTGAAGCTGTAAAACTTACCGGTAACAGTAGGTACACAGAAAAAAAAAAAAAAAAAAAAGAAACCCAGAATTTATAACACTATAATTGTGATGTATCAACTACTCTTAAGTAGAAAGACTACTTAAGTAGAAAGTACCAATCAAACATAACTACTACAACATATTTTCAGGACACAGACAAGCACAATAAGATATGAAAGATATGAAAAGAAACAACAAAAAGTTAAAACACAAAGGGATGAAGTTAAGGCTTAGAATATAAGTTTTCTTTTTGCTTGCTTGCCTGTTTGTTTGTGCAAACAGTGTTAAGTTGTTATCAGCTTAAAATAACAGATTATAAAATAAGATTTGAAAGCCTCATAGTAACCTCAAACCAAAAAACATAATGAATACACACGAAATATAAAGCAAGAAACTAAATCATATCACCAGAGAAAAATTACTTTCACTAAAAGGAAACCGTACCCACCCTGTGTATACCAAAATCCATGCATCCTCAACCTGCATAGACAAAAAGTTGGCCTGCCATATTATACTTAGATTTCACGTTCTGCAAATGCTGTAATTGCCTGCCCGCCTGCCCGCCCGCCCGCCTGCCCACCTGCCTGCCTGCCTGCCCGCCTGCCCGCCTGCCTGCCTGCCTGCCTGCTTGCTTTCATAGACAGGATCTCACTCTGTTGTCCTGGCTGGAGTGCAGTGGCATGGTCTCAGCACACTATAGCCTCGAATTCCTGGGGCTCAAGCCATCCTCTATCCTCAGCCTTCTCAGTAGCAAGGACTATACCACACATCCAGCTAATTTTTTGTATTTTGTAGATAGTAACTCACCATGTTGTCCAGGCTGGGCTCAAACAACTGGACTTATGGGATCCTTCCACTACGCAAAGTGCTGGGATTACAGGCATAAATCATCATGGCCATCCCAAATGCTGTATTTTATTTATTTATTTATTTATTTATTTATTTATTTATTTATTTATTTTTTCTTGAGACGGAGTCTTGCTCAGTCGCCCAGGCTAGAGTGCAGTGGCGCGATCTTGGCTCACTGCAAGCTCCGCCTCTCGGGTTCACGCCATTCTCCTGCCTCAGCCTCCCGAGTTGCTGGGACTACAGGCGCCAGCCACTATGCCTGGCTAGTTTTTTTTGTATTTTTAGTAGAGACGGGGTTTCCCCGTGTTAGCCAGGATGGTCTCGATCTCCTGACCTCGTGATTCTCCCGTCTCGGCCTCCCAAAGTGCTGGGATTACAGGCGTAAGCCACCGCGCCCGGCCAGCCAAATGCAGTATTTTTAATCTCCATTTGGTTAAAAATAAATCCAGTGTATAAGTGGGCCTGTGCAGTTCAAACCCGGGTTGTTCAAGGGTCAAATGTATATAAATTATATCTCAATAAATCTGTTACACAAAGTCTCCACTTCTTTATCATTTGTCTTAAATATAAAATAGAACATTTATACTGTTCATATGACCCATTTTGCTTATTCACCTTTCTCTCTCATAGGTGTTAGGGTAGCTTTTCAGAAAGTTAAGTCACTTAAATTTGAGATTTTGTATTTAACAATAAAAGTAGGATTCATATGTTCCTGCTTATAAATCGTTTCTCTATGCAAAAATAGCAGTGTACAATTCTTACAGTGTACAAAAAATAACAGAACGCCAAAATGTATGTTTCCTTGTTAATCATACTTTTATGCAGCTGAAGTCTCATAGTTGAAATACACATATGACAAGGGCTCCCACAATTTAAAGAGAGCATTAGATTTCTAAAGGCGTTACTAGGATTGAAAAACAAAAGTTCAGAAACCATCTCTTTATTCCTCTCCTTACATAAAAGAAGGGTAGAGGTTCAGGGGATGCTTTGAATAGAATTCAAAGGATGAGAGGGCACTGGGTCATCTAGTCTCAGCAGAAACCTGATCTTTCCTCTGTCCAGTTTAATACATACACGCATATAATATCTTAAAAGCTTTAAATATTGTTATTTTATACAGTGTTTTAATTTTATTCCTTTTTAAATTTTGACAACTTAGATTTAATTGAAGTAAAGAATTTTTTCTTGAATTGATTATGCAAAAAGTGCAATTTCCATTGATGGCAGTTAGACAATGTGTCCTAATTCAGCTTGTTAGTGTTGAATATAAATTTTAAATAAGGAAAACATTTCATACAGTATTATAGAGGGAGTAGCAGTTGGTAGAATAGGTACTCCCTAAATGCCTTTCCATATCTATTATTCTATTACATATTTATTTTCAAAGCGTTTATTCTAGCAACTTTGTTTTGGTTTGTCTATTTTATTATTTTTTATTTTGTTTTTGTCTATTTTATTTATTATTAATGAATACTGAAAAAGTATTAGTCTCTCACATAGTGTCAGTTTCATATCATCTAAATCAGAATCCCAAATTTGAAACCTAAGACATAATCCATTCTGATTCAAGGATAGCATATTTACCAAATTTTAATTATAAAAGTATGGGTGGTATTGGGAGACCTTCCGTGTTAACTCATGAACTTGAAACTAGTCTCAGCAGAGTTGTCACCACTCATAGCCTGAAAGTTTGGTGGAGATTGAAGTTATTGAAATTGTATTCTAAGACAAAATATTTTTATTTTTGAAAGCTTTTTTGTTGATCTGCCCATCATAGAAATCAACAAAATCTTTTTGAACTGAAAAATTTTAAATAATTTTCTGTGAACACGGGCAATAAATATTTTGTTCTGTGTCAGTGTAATATTAAAACAATTTTAAAGAACTTCTATAACGGTATAAAGATCATTAACAATTATTCCTATTTTCTTTTTTATATATTTTAAAACTGAGAACATTTTTATGTATGGTTGGATTAGATGGCATTTGACAATACAATGTTACTCAGTTCTCTAAAGTTCTTCTGAGTTATAATTACATATTGCATAAAGGTATATCATCAAAAATATTTTAATCAGCTGATAACTCAATTAGGTGCTCTCCAACTACTCAAATTGCTGAAAGCAAAGTATTGAAAATTATAGGTCTTACAGAAATGTTTGTGACACAGTCATAAATCATTTTTGTCAGTTTCTAGAAAGTAATACATTGTGGATTAAGGAGACTTATCAAAGAACTGTAATTTTTCACTTAGAGAAACCTTATAGATGGAATTGAAACTAGGTGAACTTGGGACAAAATAACTATTTGATATTAGAAATATCATAGTTTCTGCCCAGTTTCAATTTTGTAAGTACACTAAAATTATTTTTTTTAATTTTATTTTATTATACTTTAAGTTCTAGGGTACATGTGCATAACGTGCAGGTTTGTTACATATGTATACCTGTGCCATGTTGGTGTGCTGCACCCATCAACTCATCAGTACCCATCAACTTGTCATTTACATCAGGTATAACTCCCAATGCAATCCCTCCCCCCTCCCCCCTCCCCATGATAGGCCCTGGTGAATGATGTTCCCCTTCCCGAGTCCAAGTGATCTCATTGTTCAATTCCCACCTACAAGTGAGAACATGCGGTGTTTGGTTTTCTGTTCTTGCGATAGTTTGCTGAGAATGATGGTTTCCAGCTGCATCCATGTCCCTACAAAGGACACAAACTCATCCTTTTTTATGGCTGCATAGTATTCCATGGTGTATATGTGCCACATTTTTTTAATCCAGTCTGTCACTGATGGACATTTGGGTTGATTCCAAGTCTTTGCTATTGCGAATAGTGCCGCAATAAACATACGTGTGCATGTGTCTTTATAGCAGCATGATTTATAATCCTTTGGGTATATACCCAGTGATGGGATGGCTGGGTCATATGGTACTTCTAGTTCTAGATCCTTGAGGAATCGCCATACTGTTTTCCATAATGGTTGAACTAGTTTACAAACCCACCAACAGTGTAAAAGTGTTCTTATTTCTCCAGATCCACTCCAGCACCTGTTGTTTCCTGACTTTTTAATGATTGCCATTCTAACTGGTGTGAGATGGTATCTCATTGTGGTTTTGATTTGCATTTCTCTGATGGCCAGTGATAACAAGCATTTTTTCATGTGTCTGTTGGCTGTATGAATGTCTTCTTTTGAGAAATATCTGTTCATATCCGTCACCCACTTTTTGATTGGGTTGTTTGTTTTTTTCTTGTAAATTTGTTTGAGTTCTTTGTAGGTTCTGGATATTAGCCCTTTGTCAGATGAGTAGATTGCAAAAATTTTCTCCCATTCTGTAGGTTGCCTGTTCACTCTGATGGTAGTTTCTTTTGTTGTGCAGAAGCTCTTTAGTTTAGTTAGATCCCATTTGTCAATTTTGGCTTTTGTTGCCATTGCTTTTGGTGTTTTAGACATGACGTTCTTGCCCATGCCTATGTCCTGAATGGTATTACCTAGGTTTTCTTCTAGGATTTTTATGGTATTAGGTCTCACATTTAAGTCTCTAATCCATCTTGAATTAATTTTCGTATAAGGAGTAAGGAAAGGATCCAGTTTCAGCTTTCTACTTATGGCTAGCCAATTTTCCCAGCACCATTTATTAAATAGGAAATCCTTTCCCCATTTCTTGTTTTTCTCAGGTTTGTCAAAGATCAGATGGCTGTAGATGTGTGGTATTATTTCTGAGGACTCTGTTCTGTTCCATTGGTCTATATCTCTGTTTTGGTACCAGTACCATGCTGTTTTGGTTACTGTAGCCTTGTAATACAGTTTGAAGTCAGGTAGCGTGATGCCTCCAGCTTTGTTCTTTTGGCTTAGGATTGTCTTGGCAATGCGGGCTCTTTTTTGGTTCCATATGAACTTTAAAGCAGTTTTTTCCAATTCTGTGAAGAAACTCATTGGTAGCTTGATGGGTATGGCATTGAATCTATAAATTACCTTGGGCAGTATGGCCATTTTCACGATAGTGATTCTTCCTATCCATGAGCGTGGTATGTTCTTCCATTTGTTTGTGTCCTCTTTTATTTTACTGAGCAGTGGTTTGTAGTTCTCCTTGAGGAGGTCCTTTACATCCTTTGTAAGTTGGATTCCTAGGTATTTTATTCTCTTTGAAGCAATTGTGAATGGAAGTTCATTCCTGATTTGGCTCTCTGTTTGTCTGTTACTGGTGTATAAGAATGCTTGTGATTTTTGCACATTAATTTTGTATCCTGAGACTTTGCTGAAGTTGCTTATCAGCTTAAGGAGATTTTGGGCTGAGATGATGGGGTTTTCTAAATATACAATCATGTCATCGGCAAACAGGGACAATTTGACTTCTTCTTTTCCTAACTGAATACTCTTTATTTCATTCTCTTGCCTGATTGCCCTAGTCAGAACTTCCAACACTATGTTGAACAGGAGTGGTGAGAGAGGGCATCCCTGTCTTGTGCCAGTTTTCAAAGGGAATGCTTCCAGTTTTTGCCCATTCAGTATGATATTGACTGTGGGTTTGTCATAAATAGCCCTTATTATTTTGAGATATGTTCCATCAGTACCGAATTTATTGAGCGTTTTTAGCATGAAGGGCTGTTGAATTTTGTCAAAGGCCTTTTCCGCATCTATTGAGATAATCATGTGGTTTTTGTCTTTGGTTCTGTTTATATGCTGGATTACGTTTATTGATTTGCGTATGTTAAACCAGCCTTGCATCCCAGGGATGAAGCCCACTTGATCATGGTGGATAAGCTTTTTGATGTGCTGCTGGATTCAGTTTGCCAGTATTTTATTGAGGATTTTTGCATCAATGTTCATCAGGGATATTGGTCTAAAATTCTCTCTTTTTGTTGTGTCTCTGTCAGGATTTGCTATCAGGATGATGCCGGCCTCATAAAATGAGTTAGGGAGGATTCCCTCTTTTTCTATTGATTGGAATAGTTTCAGAAGGAATAGTACCAGCTCCTCCTTATAACTCTGGTAGAATTCAGCTGTGAATCCGTCTGGTCCTGGACTTTTTTTGGTTGGTAGGCTATTAATTATTGCCTCAATTTCAGAGCCTGCTATTGGTCTATTCAGGGATTCAACTTCTTTCTGGTTTAGTCTTGGGAGAGTGTAAGTGTCCGGGAAATTATCCATTTCTTCTAGATTTTCTAGTTTATTTGCATAGAGGTGTTTATAGTATTCTCTGATGGTAGGTTATATTTCTGTGGGGTCGGTGGTGATATCCCCTTTATCATTTTTTACTGCGTCTATTTGATTCTTCTG